>NC_068326.1:0-2500000 GCF_000147395.1 Oryza glaberrima
TTATGACATATAACGAACAATTAACACAAATCAATCAATCTTAGAGGGAAAAAATATATGGAAATAAAACTACCAAGCTAAGCAAGGTAACACCAGATTGATTAGATCTGATACCTTAATCAATCTCATACCTTATTTAAGCGGCAACCATCTTTTATTAGTAATTCCAAAGAAAAAACCATCCATCTTCTATTAGTTAAAAAAAATTATCACACCAAACTATTAACCAAAATAATACCACTATTACTTCATTATATTTTTATTTGCTGCCCTTATTTCTGATTTCGGATGTATAGTCTGCCAATCAATTTCCCTTAACTAGCGCGCGCAAAAAAAAGACCTACGTATAAAGTTTAATTGTTTGGCCTATAGCTTGGTGTTTTGTGTACATAACTATTGCTTGAGTTCCCCTATTACTTCCTAGGGTCATAACGTGAAAGGTATTTCATATAACATAAGTAAAGCATAAAAAAACTTACAGTATTTGCATATAGAGAGCACATAAAAAAGTATTATGGAACACTAGTAAAACAAAACAATAACGAAGAACTTGCCTAGAAAATCCAGTGGAACCTCTGTCGCATATCAGAACAAAAGTTTCTTTAGATCAAGCATCATGGCATAGCAAACTAAGACATGAAATTTTTGGTACTACATTGGTACATGTCAGAATTGAGTGTTCCCAAACAGATGACCAATGAAGCATGCACATCGCAACCAAAACAGAGCAGGAAACAACCATGTGATCAGATATTACATTGGAAGAGACAAAAAAATTTGGTTGCAGTAGTACAGCTGTAGTTTGCACAAAATTGATAACTGAATTGGTGTATTAATTGATTCCATCAAAGTCCAACACATATATAAACACATCCTGCGGCTCATTTAAATGAACAAAATCAGCTGAAATAACATAAGTGAATGATTAAATTATTTTTGCTTCTCACCATTGTTTTCGAGAAGATACATCATGCTTTTGTTGTTGATAATGTTTATGTACAGCTTCATCTTCCAAGCTAGATGCGCCATCTGGATCATCGTCCCCATTCTTGGATCCCAATACACGAAGAAGACAGAGACACAGAAAGCGGTATGCGCAAAATGCCTGACAAAAAAGAAGCAAGGAATACTTAAGAAACGTCGTGAAGCCTATAAGCGAAAAAAGGATTCAAATGTCCTTCCAAATGTTAAGGACACACATTGCATTAATTATGAAGGTGATCTGCAAAGCTCATCGCATGCTACACAATCCGGTGAAACATGCCCTTTCAATTAATTGGTACATTATGGTTTTATACCTGCACTAAATCTAATAAAGTTAAACAATATATGCTTCAAGTTTTTTTACTAACAGATGATTTGACCCCCTCTACCAGACCAGTTTCACCATCATATGCAGTCACAATGTACTCATGACTTCAGAAAGAAGCAAAAAAAACACTTCTAATTTTTAATTTTGTGATGAAAATATACTATGGATTTAACGAATAAATTATATCTATAACTTCTAGCTCATTACAAAGAATAACTCATTATATAAGAATGCTGACCAGGTTAGATCATACTGTACTTGCATCAAATGCCCAGATTATTTTCTAAAAAGAAGATACTTTGAGTTAGGAACATATTACATTTGGAACGGTGGGAGTATCACAGTGAAAGTGTAATGCTGAGAATCACAAAAGAATAATACTTGAAACAAATAAAGGACAGTGGATTCAACTCTCAATTTAGTTTAAGCAAAGGAAAATATGTAGCATGGGTACAAATGATATTATAAACAACATAAAAGCATGATCACAAAACTGGTGTCCAGCAATTCCACATTTCAAAACACAAGCTCGAATAAGAACCGTATTCTAATTTCTAAGCAACCGGATTACTACTATGCAAGATGAACCCAAAATTTCACATCAACAACATGGTATATTGTCTTAAAAAAATAAAGCACCTGGGAGGCAGTGGCTGGAACTGACGGCGAGTCAAGGACGTCGGACGTTGCCAAGCATGGCGCGGGCAAACTCTCCTCGAACTCAGCTGGCCGCAGCATGGCCTCGAAAGAAGTTCAGTATAATGCGGACATTGTTTCTCCCATAAGGCTCGTATTGTTTCTCCCATAAGGCTCGCCTATCAGCATAGCTCCAGTGAGCCGGATGATGTTTCTGAAGATCTGAAGAAATGTAGATTAATACCAACTAGATTATCTACAGTGTATGCGGCTTGGACACTTTGACTACATTACCACTGTAACAATTTTATTTAAGCAGCATATTTACCGACCAATAAAGAGCTTATAAAACAAAGCACTATTTCTTTATTTGGTACTTTTACAGATTGCATGCTAAAACCAGAACCTTCTCCAATCACCCCTCACATATGAATCTGAGCACATCAGAATATTAGTTTCTTCCACTTTCTAGGAAAACCGAAGGTTCTTAACATTGACAACAGGTGAGTGATAAGTCATACTAAGTACGGCTTCGAATTTCATTTTCGTTATTTTTTCTGTAAGTTTGACGGTTACCTCTAAAGAACCTAAATAGAGAGGAAGTTAGCGCTACAGAAATTAAGAAACTCACAACCAAATAACCTTTCAATCCTAGGCAAGCCTACTATAGCGTCTACCAGACCATGCCTGATTAAAATGTCATTCAAGCAATAGCTCCAGCCATCGTGTAAAAATGGTGTGCTAAATCAAGAAGAAGATTAAGTCTCATGGGAGTAATAATCTAACAGCAATTTATTTGCGCCTCATCTTCGCTAACACAATGATGGAAATTGGGCCGTGCTGTAGCTTATTTAAATTGACTTGTGAAAAAAAATACTCCACCGGAAGAACCTGCAGTTTGACAACAGTGTTCTCCACTGGAAGAAGCAGAGACAAATCTGATGAGCTAATGGAATGTGGTGAACCCCATAAGGACTAAAAAGAAGCTGCATCCTCAAATGCGATGTGCTCAGCAACCAACGCCGGGTCCCCTGACTTATCGGTGAAAGCACAAACCAAAAAGGCAGCACCAAGTATCCCGGGTAGAAGAGAAAATCAAAAGAGGATGCAGAGGAAAGTGTCTGGATGATTGGGTTGAGGACTCACATGGGCTTCGTTGGACTGGTAGATGGTGACCTCCTCCTGCGGAGCGCGGCGCTGTCAAATCGAGATGGATGAGGAACGGGCCAGCGCCATCAGTCGCTAGGATAAGGGATGCCGGATCCAGATGCTCGACGGAGGTCTTGACGACCACCTCTCGCCGCCTTCGCCTCCACCTCATCGACCGCCCACTTCTTCATTCTTCACCCACCGGACCATGCGCCTCCCCTTCATATCCCTCCCTCCAGCGCCTCCCGCCGCCGCCGCCGCCCCTTATCGCAGCCACCGAAGACGGCGTGGGGGAAAAGGAGGCAGCAGGGGCGGGGGCGGCGTAGGGGGCGGCGTAGGGGCCGCGCGTGCAGAGGCGGCGGCGGCAGGGAGGCCACGACCACGGTAGAACCGTCGGATCTGGACCCTCCCGTCAACGCCACGGCGGATCTGCGTGAGCGGGGCACGGAAAGACGACGGGATCCGAGCGGGAGAGGAAGAGGTCGCCGGATCCAACCCCTCCCGTCGCAGCCGATGACGGATCCGTGCGAGAGGGGACCGGAAAGACGCCGCGAGGGAGTCGCCGTCCCCTAGCATCCGCACCGCCCATACACCCATCTCACCGATCTGCCCTGCCAGGCCAGTTAGCCGCCGCCATAGTTGCCGTCTCTGACCCCGATCTACACCTAGACGCCTCCCCTCCTCGCCCCCGTCAGCCGGCTTGGAGAGTAACGAGAGAGAGAGAGAGTGGGAGAGAGAGAACGAGAGAGTGAGAGTGACTGAGAGAGGATACTGTCTCCAACAGCCCTCACCCAAATTCATTCATTTGGGTCACGCAGGATGTCCGGGTCACGCACCCAATTCTTTCGTTCACCAACAACGGACCCAAACGAGCGCCGAGCGCCGCCCGCTTCCCTCCCCGCCGAGCGCCGCGCCTCCCTCCCTCCCCGCCGCGGACCCGCCTCGCCGCGCCGGCCGCTCCCCGTCGCGGGCCCAACTCACCGTCATCGTCCGAGGGCTCGCCTCGCCGCGCCGGCGTCTAAACCCGACTCGCCTCATTGTCCGCTTCCACGTCCCTGACTCACGCGGGAGCTCAGCCACAAGTCCGGCAGCGAGACCGTGCAGTGGCAGGCTGATGCAACACCCGCACGGGAAGGATGACCACGAGCACGCGGTGGCGGCGAGCGGCGAGCCTGGACGAGGCGGTGACGGGGCGGGCGGCACCGATTTGGGTCGAGGAGAGAGACGGACGTATTTTTGCATTCTCACTTGACTCCGATGCAAATTGCGTCTCCGGTTTGGGTACTCTGTTGGCCTCCGATTTTTTCATCGGATGACCCATATTTGGGTTTAGGTACCGTGATGGGTAAACTGTTGGAGATAAGGATCTCGAAATTTCTCTCCTCGGTAATGTACAACAACCATCTTTCTTTTCTTTTCTTGAAAAAAATTACGGTCAAATTGTGCTAATCCATGGATTCAATTCTGCCCAAAAATATTTTATTTTATTGAGATCTTTTATCCTTAACATCAAAATAAATATTTTAGTTTAATATTTATTTGAGATAAAAGATAACAATTGTAAAAAAATCCACGAGAGTTTACCCTACCACCCCAAGCTTCGTTGTCGATACCGCCACCCACTCCTCGAGCCGACACTGAATCCGCCGCCCATGACCCGAGTCGCCTCCAGATTCACCACCCACAGCCCGCAACCGAACTCCACCTCCTATGGCTTGACCCTACCACCCTGAGCTTCATCACTGGTACCGTCGCCCATGACCCGAGCTCCGTTGCCGTCAGTTGCCACTCCTCCCGGAATCGAGTGAGGAAGAAGATGTTGAGGGAGGGGACAATTGGATCTACGGTGGCACATCTGACAGCGACATGGGCGGCGGCAAAACTTTTCTGCCCCAGGCTAACATGATGTTGAATTCATTCCAAATTTATAAGCAAAAAGTTTATTTCTATGTAAAAATGTATGGAGGGTCATTTAACTTTGTCAGATAGATAGCGCCAGATCCGCTTCTCTCATCTTCTCTAATCAGCAGGGAGGCCATGACCACGGTTGACACCGCCGGATCTAGACCCTCCTGTCGACACCGGCAGTGGATCTGCATGAGCGGGGTGTGCAGAGACGACGGTATCCGAGCGGGAGAAGAAAAGGTCGCCGGATCCAACCCCTCCCGTCACAGCAGACGACGGATCCACGTGAGAGGAACCGGAGAGACAACGGGATCCAGGCGCCGGCGACGGATCCGGGCGAGAGGGGAGCGGAGATCATGGATCCGTGCGGGAGGGGAAGAAGTCGCCGAATCCACCCCTCCCATCGCCATCAACAGTAGGTCCGCACGAGAGGGGCACCGGCGCCGCCTCTGAGCGAGATGCAACGCCGGCCGGCTTGGAGAGTAACTCAAGAGAGACAGAATGGAAGATAGAGAACAAGAGAGCGAGAGGATAAGGATATAGACCAGACCACACAATTTTCTCTTCTTTTTAACTTTGTATTAAGATCTTTTATCGAACATATTTTATTGTTGATATCAAAATAACCAAAACTTATACTTTAATATTTTTAGAGACAAAAAGTAACAATCGTAAAAAAAAGTTCCACGAGAGTTACCCCACCACCCATGTCTCGAGCCGACCAGATCTGCCGCCCACGACCCGAGTCATCGTTGGATCCACCACCCACAACCCGTGACCGAGCTACGCCTCCTGTGGATTGATGCCACTGCCCTGAGCTTCACTGCCGGTACTGTCGCTCGCGACCCGAGCTCCGCCGCTGGTACCGTCGCCCACAACTCAAGCTGTGTTGCCACAAGAGAAAAAGGAGGCGAGAGCGAGGGCAAAACGAGGCAAGGCGTGGCGTGACATGGTGTGACTAGTTGGTCAATTAGCCGACAATGGATCCACCGCCCATGACCCGAGCCACCGTTGGATCCGCCACCTGCAGATTCGGCTGTCCCCTCTCCCTCAACTTATTCTTCCTCTCTTGATTCAACGGGAGGAGTGGCAACTGACAGCAACAGAGCTCGCCTCATGGGCGATGGAACCAGCGGCGAAGCTCGGGGCGGAGGGGTTGAGCCACATGAGGCGATGGCGACAATGAGGCGAGACATGGCGTGGCTGGCTGTTACATTTTGTTTTGATGAAAAGCATAACCATGCGGATGATATTTTTATTATAGACTAGAGATGATTATTGAATAGACATGCTCTTAACCATTTTTAACTCTAATTCCACCTACACTATGAATATTAGAAAAAAATACAATGTATACTCTTAAGAAGTTTGCGCTATCATAGCCATCATGCTCATTAAAACATTTTTCTTCACCTGTTGTAACGCACTGCCATTTTGCTAGTTAGAGAATAAAAATAAATTTGTAGGTAAAACTTTTATATATGTGTTCTCGGTGACTTAAAAGCCAATGCTTAAAAAGAAACTACGTTAAAAATATCTTAAAATCAATATTAAAATTAAGTTTGAAAATTTAAATTTTGGCTTTTTCTTTGACTGAATAGGCCATCCGATGGAAGCTGAATAGGCCATCCGATGGGAGCTGTGTGACAGTGATGAAAAGGAGAGCAGTAAGAGCATCCCAACAGCTCCTCTATCTAGTCATCCATCCGATATTTGGAGTATGGAGGAGAAAAACAGTGCTCCAGCAGAGTCTCCATCACATGCTTTATTTTTGGAGGTCCTCCAAATCTAGCCCTTCCCAAGCCAAATATAGAGGTTCTCTCTCCTCACTCCATCCTCAACTACCCACTTTCCAAGATTTTTTTTTTTGAGCGGTGAAAGGTGAGAGGAATAGGAGTAAAAATGTGTGGTAGTTGAAAAATATTACTAAAATATAGGATGTTGGTATATGTAGGATGTAATATAGATGATCTGTTGAAGTGAAAAGTTATATAGAGTAGGAATCTTGTTAGGCCATTCAAATGAGAGTACGGAGGATGAAATTTACACGAGAAGCACAGAGCAGATAAACCACACCCACAGGCACCACCGTCCTTGTTGGCAATGAAGAAGACGAGACGACGACTTCCCCACTAGGAAACACGACGGAGGCGGAGAGGATCGACGGCGGAGAGAGCTACAGAAACATCGATGCCTCCTGTCCAATCCCCCCCATCCCATTCGGTAGTTGGATTGAAGACTACCGAATAAGAGAAGCAGGCAGGCAGGCAGACAAACCCTTGAACCAAGGAGTCCTCGCTGAGGAAGCTTTGGATCCACGACGCAGCTATGGCCTCCCCGCCCACCAGGCCGCCAGCCACAACCAGCTGACTAGGTAGGCTTCCTAGGTAGGGATCCCATCCCTTCGATTCCCTACTCCCTCCCCCGATTGATTTGATTTGATTTGATTTAATTCGATTGCCTGCTTTTCAGGTCGCATGCATCATCAGATTTCAATCTCCCTTCGTTCCCTGTCCCTAATCCAATACCAATAGGGAGCAATCAGCTGCTCCTCGACGGCGAGGGAGATGTCGTCGGCCGCGGGCCAAGACAACGGAGATACCGCTGGGGACTACATCAAGTGGATGTGCGGCGCCGGTGGCCGTGCGGGCGGCGCCATGGCCAACCTCCAGCGCGGCGTTGGCTCCCTCGTCCGTGACATTGGCGACCCCTGCCTCAACCCATCCCCCGTTAAGGTTCGCCTACTCCTACTCTAGCTCCATATGGATATGGATTCGATTAGCTGTCTACATTCTATGCCATCAATTTGTTTTCCATCACTTCTCATATACATCTCCATTGCTCTCTAAATTAAGGCTTCTCTAGCTCTATCCTATATATATACTAGTACTCCGTATATGATTCTACTTCATCACTTATTTATTCATCATCATACCGTGAAGCTGTATAAGTCCTGTTATTTGTCATTTGGCATATGTTGTATAGATAACACTTTCAGCCCAGGGACTTTCTATTGCCACTTTTATGCATATACAATCAACATTTAGCATATGTATATCCTGTACCGCTCAGTCGTACTGCTGCTTTGAAGATAATGTTTGCAAAACATATGAGCTCACACACGAGGCTAGATGCTGCATAGGCTGCACAATGGGGTAGCCATTTTGATACTTCTTAATGCTATTTATGCTGGTCCAAATGTTCATTGGTAGCCTCAGGCAGAGAATTTTAGGGAGATATTATGTCAAACTCCCTGGATTCACTATGATTATACAATATTACCCATTCAATCCATTCAAATAAATTTCCAGGTCAACTCACATATTGTACTGAAAGAAGACTAATTTGCACTAATCATATCCTTTTATCCACCAGAGTATATGAGATTGTCTTCTATATGCAATTTACTTCATATCGACATTTTTCTGCAGAATTGCAATACTGACGCCTTGTTTTCCATCTGGAATTGTGCAGGGGAGCAAAATGCTCAAACCGGAAAAATGGCACACATGTTTTGATAATGATGGAAAGGTCATAGGTTTCCGTAAAGCCCTAAAATTCATTGTCTTAGGGGTGAGTTAATTGTTTCTTTTGTGCTTCAAAAACTTGTTTTTTCATGTATTTTAGCTGTTGAAGGGTGTAGATTTTTTTTCAGTCTTAATACATTACCTTTTAGAGCATGATGCCCCACGCGCCATTTGTGAATGTGTAAAATAGGGAAGATCGAATAGAACGTGACAACTGTTTATTTTATTACCATGATCATTGTTCTCTTTGAGAGTGTCTGCTTTTGAAATTTCAAAGAAATTAATGCATATGATTGCGTAGCTCTAGTTTTTCTTAAAAAAATAAGCGGCTAGGCTCTTTATACTATTATGTCACAGAGTGTTTGCCTTTTACCTGTGTATGCAGCTAGGCATAAACATTTGTTTGTGGGTAAATACAAAAAAAAATCCAATGTGTAGAAACTGCTTATAAATACATAAAAGTTACATAAACACATAACTGCTTCAAATAAGCAAGATTTCCTTCACATAAGCTTTCCCCTAACTGAAAAGCCATTTGGTATAACCTTATAGAAATTAGATATAGTGGAGATGTGGAATGAGCTGCTATCAAGTCTTGTTTCGTGAAAGCAAACTGATACGGTCTCCACAGCAAACACGTCCACAGCTTTGCAATTAGTATCTTTATAGGAAGGTCAATCAGAGTTCATTGGCCATATCTTGGAAAAAAAAGGCATCAGATTTTAGTTTAATTATGTCTATATTTTAGGCATGGATTATTGATCATTTTTTCAGCAGACTAAGTTTAATGCATGTAGTTATTTTCCTTGATTAGTGATTAGTGTTGTTATTTTCTATACACCACTGGCACTGATAGATGTGCTCCATGCTTTGCAATGCATCAAAATTATCATATTGTGCCTAACTCATGCTTTGCACAGATATCATTTTTTTGTGTTCTGGCACTATCTAAAGAATTGTCTATAAACTAGGAACAATAAGATCGCATCGTACTATTCTTCACATTAAAACATTTCTTACCCCCAAAATTGATGTGCAGGGTGTGGATCCCACTATTCGAGCTGAAGTTTGGGAATTTCTTCTTGGCTGCTATGCCTTGAGTAGTACCTCAGAGTATAGGAGGAAACTAAGAGCTGTTAGAAGGTTTGACACTTTCCTGTTTTCAGTACCAGGAAATTTTTTTGTACAAGCATAAGACCGTAAGAGCATAAATGAATTGCATTTATTATCTAGAATAAAATCATGAATGTTACAGTTATGTAGTACTCCCTCCATTCCAATATATAAGGATTTCAAGGATTCAAATTTTGTACCACAATATAAGGATTTCTGCACTGATTCCCATAATACCCATCATTTCAGTGATTCCCAAACCAATCAAATGCATAGAAAGGGAAAAAAATCTTTTGACCTAACCTTGGTATTGGCTAAACAACCTAGAAATCTTTATATTTTGGAAAGGAGGGAGTAGGTATTAATTTGTTTGTTTTTTGTTTATTGTACTAAAACTGAACTTCTAGGTAAATATTCCTATCCTTTACATTTTCCTTGTGTTATTTATAACCATGTGTGCAGAATGGAAAATGATATTAAAAGTTTAAAACAAATGTGTTGCTATGTTTATCTGGAGTACCAATCTCAATCTTTTTCAGGCACTCAAAGTAACTTGATTAGGGTTTAGGGTTTACCCCTTTTCATTGTGCTACCTCCTATACACATTGTTGGGGGGGATGAATTGGTGGCATCAGTACTCATAGTTTGTCTATGTAACATCTACTTGTGCTGATGTTGTATGATCCATTTGGTTTAGATGGCTTGATAAGTACCCCGTGCCTGCACACAACAATATGACAGATTATATCAATACATCTAGGGTAGAGGTAAATGAAAGACTGAGATTCTAGATATTGCATACAATTCCTAGGTATTTGTGGTCATGGCCTGTGGGTGATATCGGGTTGGATATGATCCACCAAACCTGGAGCAGAAAATTTCTAAGACTAGTTGCCAGAATAGAATTCTCTTGGAAATTTTACAGTTCCAAACAGCCTGTTCACAAACCCATTATCCATTCACTAGCAGGTGCTGGACAGAAAATATGTTGTTCATAGGGGTTTGAACCTGGGACATTAAATTCTGTAGTACGTGGTAGCCAACAGTGCCAATGGCTCTTTCTTTGTAATGGAAGGATGCGTATTAAAGAAATTAAGTAGATAGGTTGGCATTGCACACTAATTAGTAATGCAAATGTACCTTAGTTTATTGTGATCTCTGTAATTATAATTGCATATTTATATTCCTTTTTATGTCTAACTATCGAAGCGTACCTGTGCTATTACAGATAAACTTATTACGTCATATGTTCATGTTGAATTGATTGGCGTGCGATTAGTCCTTTCTGTTTGCATCTGCTTGTTTTATTCACTTGTGACCAACAAATTTATAACCAACATCATGTATGCCATCCATACCAATTGTTGTGCGAGAAATTCTACGTTTTGCCTTTGTTACCGATTCTACTAATTGTTGCTGATGAATGCGAATTCCGTGAAATGCCATCGCACAAGTGTTTTTATTCCTTTGTTTCCATTTCTACGGAGCAGGGCAATCAGTACAGTTCTGAAATTCTTGCAGAGTGTTCTTTTGAAAGTTTTTACACCTGTGGGACAATTATGGAAGCCTGTAACCTCGTTTATTTCTTCGCTTCTATGCAGGGAAAAATATCAAATTTTAGTTAGACAGTGCCAGAGCATGCACCCAAGCATTGGTACAGGTGAGCTTGCTTACGCTGTTGGATCAAAGCTAATGGATGTCAGGACTATGTCAAAAGAAACCCACATTGCAGAAGAAGTTAGCACAAGTCAACAAACTTCACAAAATACAGCTGGCAGTTTAGTAGAAGATTCGGATTATGGCCCCGGTGGTGCACAGCAGTCACAAAAAAGGGAAAGCTGTAGTAAATCAGCTGAACTAGTTGGTTTCAACGTACATAATGATACCTCTCTTTATGATTCTTCCAATTTTATTGTGTCTTCTACAGAAGTGAATAATTGCTCAAAAGATTCTCAGGATTACAATGACATGGGTGAACCAAGATATGACACTGAGACCTTCGATGATTATCCTTCTCTACCTGTTACAAATTTTTTCTCAACTGATGGTGTGGGCAGCAATGGAGTTGATAAAAATCATTGTAGTTTCTCAGTATCTGAAGATAGATTAAGGCACCGTGATGAACGTATGCACAGCTTCCAAATCAATAATAACATAGATCTCATTATAGAGTCAAATTCATGCTCCAGTGATGTGTTTAGGGCTAGCAACAGTGATTCAGCCATCTTTCACTCAGATGCATACAAGCAGGATAGATGGTTAGATGATAATGGCTATAACAGGGAAGTTATAGATTCCTTGAGGATATCTGATGCACCAGAAGCAGATTTTGTTGATGGAACCAAATCCAACAGTGTGGTTGCCAGCAAAGATCGAGTCTCTGAATGGCTTTGGACACTGCACCGAATTGGTATGCTCTATTTTTTCTTCACTTCATCATGCAATTACAGTGGTATCTTGTGACTATGTTCTAATTTGCAAAACCTATTACAGTGGTTGATGTGGTTAGAACGGATAGTCATCTTGATTTCTATGGAGAATCAAGAAATATGGCTAGGATGTCAGATATACTTGCAGTTTATGCATGGGTTGATCCTTCCACCGGGTATTGCCAAGGTATATGCATATTTCAGTGGCATCTTTTTTTTACTTCCTTTTTGGTTTCTTGATGTGTCTAAATGGGATAAGTTGCTAACAGGTATGAGTGATCTACTTTCACCTTTTGTTGTTCTCTATGAGGATGATGCAGATGCCTTTTGGTGCTTTGAGATGCTACTGAGAAGGATGGTAATTCACATATATTTCAAAATTTTGTTGCCTATTAGTTTGGTTTCTATGTTACTCCATGCATAATATGTGCCCTGTTCCACTTCAGCGTGAAAATTTCCAGATGGAGGGACCAACAGGAGTTATGAAGCAGTTGCAAGCATTGTGGAAGATCATGGAAATAACCGATGTAGAATTATTTGAACATTTGTCAACAATTGGTGCTGAAAGCCTTCATTTTGCTTTCCGGATGCTGCTAGTGCTTTTTCGTCGAGAGCTGTCCTTTGAGGAGTCACTTAGCATGTGGGAGGTGTGGCATTTGAAGACACATGTATTATCTTTTTTCAGTTGTTGTTCTTCGTAGGAAAGCTCTAGTTGATGTTTGTTTGTCAGCTGGTGTAGGTCTAGGGGATGTTGGTTAAGCCTTTTTTATTTCAAAAATGGTATTACTAGTTAAATATTTCAAATAGTAAAATAGGGTACATCTTCGATTTAGGTTCAAAATCATCAGAGGTGTAGGTAGATGGTTCATTACGATTGTAGTTAATGTTTGTGATATCATGTGGCATGTGAACTTTATACTCCCTCGGGTCACAAATATTTGACGTTTAGGACAAGATGTGGTCAAACTTTTAAAATTTTGACCGTCAATAACAGCTCAAATGCGTAGCTTATAAAAACACAAAAAAAGATATGCGGAGATTTGCCTTGCAAGGTATTAGTGTCATAATATGATACACTTATTAGATTTTATAGACTTATTCTGATATAAAATTGATGGTCAGTTCCAAAAGTTTTGACCAAATCTTGTTCTAAACATCAAATATTTATGATCGGAGGGAACATTACTTATAAAATGCTCTTCACACTGCAGTCTTGATCTGTTAACCAACCGTGCTTCTTGCTTTCAGATGATGTGGGCTGCTGACTTTAACGAAGATGTGATTTTACATTTGGAAGAGAATTGTCTGGAGCCATTGCTGGTAGATATGAGGAATGATTTATCATGTGAGGTGAAAGAAGAGCACCGGGTGAACAGTTACACAAGAAGAAAGTCCAAAAGCAGGAAGCCCCATCATAGAAATGGTGAAATGCGTGTAGCTTGCAACCTTGGAATGAAACCCAATACAAGAAATCCCCTCTGTGGCTTGTCAGGAGCTACTATTTGGGCAAGACATCAGCAGATGCCACATATAAGCACAAATGTGTTAGCAAAGAATGGAGATGATGATCTGCCTATATTCTGCGTAGCAGCAATCCTTGTAATCAATCGCCACAAGATAATTAGAGAAACTCGCTCAATAGATGATGCAATCAAGGCAAGTTTAAGTCACAACTTCCTTTCATATTGTTTACAAACCTTGGATCCATGAAATTACTACCAAGAGTTACCTATATTTGCATTAGATTTTGTGGAATTCATTTTAGGCAAAATTAAAAATTTGCTCAGACAGTACAATAACATGTTATGGCCGATCATTTCTGCATAAATGACTATTGATTTTGTCCTCTGCTGAATTGATGGGTTTAATTAGAGGATGCTTATTTCATTCTGATAACTATCAATATTTACAAGTTACGGCAACTGCTAATTAAAAATGATGCCCAGCCTTTCTCCCTCTTGGAAAAAAAGATGGGTAAACCTGTATATAGTGGTGATATTGACTCTGCTGAGCAGTCTTCCACTTAAATGGGAAGAGTTAAGGAAAGTATAGTCAGGTTTACTTATAATGCAACTTATTGGCATATTAATGCATGTTTATTGTTTGCACTCCTGAAGTTGAGTTGGTCAATTTTTTCCATAGATGTTCAATGATAATATGCTGAAGATCAATGTAAAAAGATGCGTACGCATGGCTATCAAGCTGAGGAAGAAGTATATTTACAAGGTAAATTGTGATAAGCATACATGAGCACCATCCATGTTTTTCAGGTATATTTACAAGGTAAGTTCTAATTTGGTCTTGGGATACAGTTATTGAAGGGGGGCTCGGAATGATGAAAAAGTGGAAACTGAAGTTGAGAAATCGCCCTGGGGAACTAGATGTTTTTCAACCATGAACTTCTCGTAATTATGGGTGATGGAACTTTATATATTCATTAGAAGTCCAAAAAAAATCCGTATACTCACGGTATGGATTCCCTCTTTCTGTTTATGTTTTGTTAGAGATGGATGACGTACATAATCTGCTTGTCTTGTTTCAGGGAATCTGTACATATGCACAGTATACTTGAAAACAAGAGACGAAGCGGTGGAAGGATAATAGAGAAGACCGCCATGTTGGTGTAGCATCGATCGATGTTGTCATTGTTTTTGTGGTGCCAGCCCATCTGCCTTGGCACTTTCCGTGGTGATTTCTGATAAAAGTGGAGTACTAGTTCTTTTTTCTTTTTGCCAAACAATTTGCGTCAGCTATTGGTGGAGAGAGAAGGAATGAATGAGGAATGTGTATAAAGCACTAGTGGTAATCACGCAGTCGTTTCAATAGAGAACAGTAAAAAGTGGAGGAATTCTGCCACTTTGTTCTTTTTTTTCCTGGCACCTGTTCGGAAAAACAGCCCTGGCAGGGCACTGGGCAGCATACTTTGCGGCCCAATACGATAGAGCCCAACCAGGGTAGGTTTTCAACTAGGCCGGCGAGTCATCTTCCTTATAATGGATTCCTCAACCACAATATCAAATGCTTCCTAATTATTAAAAGGAAAAAGTCAAACTTTAACTTTCTTAAAAGTAGGCTGAATCTAATTCATAACTCTTAACCAGAAAACCGGATAGACTTTCTCAGTGGTTTTGGAGGGTGGTTTCGCTGACGTGGCGATGTTGAACTGGTCTTAATCTCACGTGGCGTTTATGTAGCATTGAAATTAAAAAATATATGTGGAGCCCACATGTCATCATCTTTCTCTAATCCTTCTTCCTCCTCTCTCTCTCTCCCTTATCTCTCTCTTTTCTTTTCCCCTTCGGCCCTGGAGGCGGTGGGTAGGACGTTGACAGGTGCTGGAGCGCCGGCGGCGGCGAGCGGGTGAGGGCCAGAGCGGCAGCGGAGGGTGTGTCGGCCGATTCCCCTTCCCTTCCTTGGCTCGCCGAAATCCCTAATCCCCATGCCGCATTTCACCTCTTCCCGCGCACAACCTCCGCATCGCACGCCGCCGGCCTCTGCACGTTCGGCGAAGGCGGATACAGCCGGAGCACCTCGTTTAGCATGCACCCCATCTTGGTGAGCTTTCCCATCGCCGCCGCGTCCATGGGGCCAGACCAACCGGTCACCTCCTCCCGCACCGCCGCCCGCCACTCCGGGTGCGTCGCCAGCATCAGTAGCGTCCACGACAGCGCCTGCGCCGTCGTAAGCTTCCTCTCTGCGGCGGCGCTCGCCTCGTTCCCGGCCAGCAGCAGCCACAACAGGTCCGTCGTCGTCGTCTTCCTGCCGCCGCCTTCACACCGCCGCCGCGACTCGATGATGTCGAGCAGGAGCGCGTCGATCTTGCGGCCCAGCTTCCACGCCTCGTAGGTGGCGCGGTCCGCGCGGATATGGAGGAGGCTGGCGAGCGGGACGCTGACGAGACGCACGCGTGGAGCGGAACAGCATCGCCTGCAGCTTTGTGGAAGACCGTGGCGTCGTTGGCGGCGATGCTGAAGCTGGCCTTGGCGATGATCTCGGCGGCGTTCCGGACAACGCCCTTCTCGATGTCGATGCAGCTGTGTCCCAACGCCACTATGTCGCTCCACTCGCCGAGCATCTTCGACGTCGTCTCCTCCATCACGCCGATCATGTCCTGCATCATCAGCAACAGGTACATATGTAGCCATCAATTAGCATCATGTAGAATAGTGCACGTGTTCTTGTGCATGGAGAGAATGAATTAATTGGTTGATTACGTTGAGGTTGGTGGCCGAGAAGGCAGGGGCGACGATGCAGCGGTGGCGAGCCCACTCGTCGCCCTCGGCCATGACGCGGCCTCTCCCGAACATGGGCATGCGGTTGTGGCGGAATACGGCGGGCTTGCCCAGAGCTTGCCGAAGGCGCCGACGGTGTCGGCCTCGTAGGCGGCGCCCGCGCAGCCGACTTGGCTGTGCGTCGTGGCGGCGGTTCGGCGACGAGCTCGAGCTGGGCTTGGGTGTGGTGACGACGACGGCTTGGGCGGATGAAGACGGCGGCGACGGTGGCTTCGGTGGTGGACGACGCCAGGGCACTGACGGTGGCGAGGTGGAGACGCCCACGACGGGGAGTCGGGGCTCCATGACATCGGCGTGAGGAGAGAAAGAGAGAGAAGGGAGAGAGGGATGAGGATGGAGGGAAGAGAGAGAGGATGACACGTGGGCCCCACATGCGGTGGGTCTTATAATTTTTTTTAATGACAGATGGGCCCTACACATATTTTTAAAATTAGAGTGCCACCTAACCGCCACGTCAGCGCCACATGGAAGGAATATCAAGTCAATACCGTCACGTATGCACCACGTCAGTGAAACCGCCCTCCAAAACCACCGAGGGAGTCAAATTGCACCGGTTTTAATAGTTCGAGGAGTCGTCCTATCTGGTTTTGCGGTTCAGGGTCATAGATTAGGTTCGGCCAACATTTAAGGGAGTCAAAGTGGACTTTTTCCTTATTAAAACTGGTGCTCCATGATTTTCATTGACGTGGCTCGTTGATTTAGTCTAACTAGGGACCCATATCTCAGTGAGTCCTCGTCTTCTCTCCTCTATCCTCTTCCTATTCGTCTCAGTGGCGCTTGCACCAGCGTCGAGCAGGGTGGGTACTGGGTAGCATGTGATGTTGTTGCGGAAGCCGCGTCGCAGAGGCCGGGGCCCGGAAACAGTAGCAAAGGCCAGGGAGAAAGAGGATCGTTGCTGCTCGCATGCTCCCACAGCAAATAGCAAGGTCTTTCTTGGCATCAGAGCGTGATGCCAGGGCCCGAAAACAGGATTGGTCCAGGGCCGCGGGTTATTAACTCTTTTGTGCTGGTCCAATTTGGTGCGTGTTGGTCCAATTCATCTAGTTGAATTACACCTACATTATTAACTCTTTTGTGTTTTCATATGTGAAGATTATGGGTACCACATACCTATATGGTATGAATATCCGACTAGGTATGGGGTGCCATGTATAGATAGAATATCTTTAAAGGAACTCAGGTTAAATTCTAAACTTGTATGTCAAGAAAATTCCTGGGATCCTAGTCAGTTACGATTATATCATATTTGTAACTACCTATTCCGTTAGGGATATGGGCTATACTTTGTAATACGGACCCCTTCCCCTATATAAGGAGGGGTCTGGGTGCCTCTTGGGGCACGATTTTTCTCCCAGATCATACAATCAATAATACACTCATGGATCAATCCCCGGACAGGAGTAGAGTATTACTTCTTATTAAGAAGGCCTGAACCCGTATAAAATTCCTTGTCTCTAAACCCATCCACTTTTTCAGCTTGATAGCCACCCCTTTTTGTATTGCCGAAATCTTGTTTCGACATCATCCTTGCTATATGCAAAAAAGTTTCGAACCAAAGTTAATACTACCTCTATTTCAGGTTATAAGACTTTCTAGCATTATCCATATTCATATATATGTTAATAAATTTAGACACACATATATGTCTAAATTCATTAACACATATATAAATATGGACAATGATATAAAGTCTTGTGATATGAATCGGATGGAGTAGTTCTCAATCTCCCATCCTTATAAGCCTACAGCACCGTAACGCTACAGTACCACGCTTGTACTGTGCGCTGCTGCTCTGCTTGCTGCATTGCTGTGTTGCTGCTTGGGCCGGCCTGCTACAGCGCTGCTGCTGCTCTTTCTTCTTCTCTTTTTCTCTTTTCTCCTTTTATTTTCTTTTCTCAATTATTTGCTAGGGTGTTACACAGAGGCACTCCAGCAACTTACGAAAATAGCCTCAAGAACAGCACAATACACAGTGCAGCCATATATATGCCACCGTGTGTGCAACCCGAAATTAAATCCACCAAAATTAGATGTATAGGTAGATAAATTACGCGCCAGTGAAACCATTGAGAAAGTCATTTTACATTGGTTTTTTAATTAGTGTGCCAATTGGCACACCTACATTTTAGTCATGTATGTTGTTTAGTTTAATTTTTAATTTTTCGATAGCCAAATATTAACTATTTAGCGACTTTATTGTCTGGTGTCCGATGAAGAATATATGTAAATGACATTACCATAATAAATGTTGAATGCTTCATCAAATTTTAACCTTGCAACTTGGACGAATCGACTGGCAGTTCCAACTATAGAATTATTGACTTGAGGTGAACTTATTCCTCCCTATATTCCGCTCTTTTTCTCCTTTCCTTCTAGGAGTATCTTTATCTTTTTCCTTGTACTATGGAGGAGTACTATTTTCTTTCTTTTTTTCTCACTCAGCTGCTCCTTCTTTTTTTCTTTAGAAGAAAAAAGAAAAGAAAAGGAAAAGGAAAAGTTCTGGGACTCACTCCTACTTGTGGGTGGTCGTGCTGTACTCCAGTCCCCGCTTCACTCCACTCGCCGTCACCCCCCACCTTGACCTCCGCTTCGAATTCGAATTCGAATCCGATGGATTCGATTCGCCGTCGATCTGCCGGAGGCATCCTCGGCATCCTCTTTCTGGTGCTGCTCCGGTGGGCGGGGGCGGGGGATCCCTATGCCTACTACGAGTGGGAGGTGTCGTACGTGTGGGGTGCGCCGCTGGGCGGAGTGAAGAAGCAGGAGGCGATTGGCATCAACGGGCAGCTGCCGGGGCCGGCGCTGAACGTGACGACCAACTGGAACCTGGTGGTGAACGTGAGGAACGGCCTGGACGAGCCGCTGCTGCTGACGTGGCACGGGGTGCAGCAGCGCAAGAGCCCCTGGCAGGACGGCGTGGGCGGCACAAACTGCGGCATCCCGCCGGGGTGGAACTGGACGTACCAGTTCCAGGTGAAGGACCAGGTCGGCAGCTTCTTCTACGCCCCCTCCACCGCCCTCCACCGCGCCGCCGGCGGCTACGGCGCCATCACCATCAACAACCGCGACGTCATCCCCTTGCCCTTCCCCCTCCCCGACGGCGGTGACATCACCCTCTTCCTCGCCGACTGGTACGCCAGGGACCACAGGGCCCTGCGCCGCGCCCTCGACGCCGGCGACCCCCTCGGCCCCCCCGACGGGGTGCTCATCAACGCCCTCGGCCCCTACCGCTACAACGACACCCTCGTCCCGCCGGGCGTCACCTACGAGCGCATCAATGTCGACCCGGGGAGGACCTACCGCCTGCGCGTCCACAACGTCGGCGTCGCCACCAGCCTCAATTTCAGAATCCAGGGCCACAACCTGCTGCTCGTCGAGGCCGAGGGCTCCTACACTTCACAGCAGAACTACACCAACATGGACATCCATGTCGGCCAGTCCTACTCCTTCCTCCTCACCATGGACCAGAACGCCTCCACCGACTACTACGTCGTCGCCAGCGCCCGCTTCGTCCCCGACGCCGACAAGCTCACCGGCGTCGCCATCCTCCACTACTCCAACTCCCAGGGCCCGCCCTCTGGCCCTCTCCCTGATGCCCCAGATGACCAGTACGACACCGCTTTCTCCATCAACCAAGCAAGATCAATCAGGTCAGTAGCCTGCATTGCCATTACTGCTCATCCATTCATTCATCGGTCCTCTCATTGACTCTCTCTCTCTCTCTCTCTCTCACACACACAGATGGAATGTTACAGCCAGTGGTGCCCGCCCCAATCCGCAGGGCTCATTCCATTACGGCGACATTACCGTCACCGATGTGTACCTGCTGCAGAGCATGCCACCGGAGCTCATAGACGGCCAGATGCGTGCTACTCTCAATGGAATTTCTTATATTGCTCCATCGACTCCTTTGATGCTCGCTCAGCTCTTTAATGTCCCGGGAGTCTACAAACTGGATTTTCCTAATCGTCCTATGAACAGGCTACCAAAGCTTGACACCTCCATTATCAATGGCACCTACAAAGGCTTTATGGAGATCATATTCCAAAACAACGCCACATCCGTGCAGAGCTACCACTTGGATGGATATGCATTCTTTGTTGTTGGGTAAAAGCTTGCAGCACTCCCCCTTTCCCCTGCCCTGGATGTACTACTTATTTACTTATATATGGATATGGTGGTTACTTCTCTCAGGATGGACTATGGACTGTGGACAGACAACAGCCGCGGTACATACAACAAATGGGATGGCGTTGCACGCTCCACAATTCAGGTGCTCAAAATTTTCATGTCTCCCATTGCTTTCTATGGATGCCGGTTTTTAACTATGACACCTGGTAGCTAGTCTGCTGCCTGAAACCCAAAGAAACTAGTACTGTGCTATTACATCTGTTACTTGATGGAGATGGAAGTTAGCAGCCGATATGTGGGACTCGTACTATGTAGTAACAGAGCGGCACGGTGCACCTTCTTGTAGAAAAATCATGTATGTCTTTCTATGGGGATGGTTAGTTTTTTGAGGGGATGTTGTCATATATCCATATCATTCAGATATGGAGTGGCTAATTATGTGGTCAACCAATGATTCCTTTGGGCATGGCAGTTTTGATGGTATAGAAACCCTCATTGTTTGTTTGGTTAGTGATAAACTTCATGCACTGGTTCAAAGTTTCAGACGACTGCATTTTATCTTGAGAAAACCTTCGAATTCAGGAAATACTGTCTGAAATATAACCTACTCATGAACTCTATACAATATTCTGGTACAGCCTTTAGCTTGACATGTCTTTGTGCAAGACTGCAGGTATTCCCTGGCGCTTGGACGGCTGTCCTTGTCTTTCTTGACAATGCGGGTATATGGAATCTGCGGGTGGAGAACCTGGACGCCTGGTACCTGGGGCAAGAAGTGTACATCAGTGTGGTTAACCCGGAGGATAGCAGCAACAAGACCGTGCTTCCTCTTCCCGACAACGCGATTTTCTGTGGTGTGCTGTCAAGTTTACAAAAGTGAGGCTTCTCATGACAGCGGTTTTCAGTTTGCAGCTCAGGGATGCCTACCTGTTATATAACATGTATAGCGTTTGTTGTTGATTCCGTGCAGGGAGCAATCGCATAGATTCCAATACTCAGAAGCTTCTCAGATAACGCAGCTGTGGAAGATGGTTTTCTTCATGGCATGGTTGGCCCTTTGGTAGAGCTTAATTAGATCTGTCTGCTGGGGTGATCCGGAGACGAGAGAGCTCAGAGCTGGTCCCAAACATGGATGAGCTCTCAGCTCAAGTTAGTAGGGTGGTGAATTTTGTCAGATTCGAATTGGTTAGATTGGACTTGAGTGATGATCCTGTCTGGGAAGGGCAAAGAGTAGGAGGAAGCATTGGGAAGGCATACACACGCTTGACTTGATTTGGCTTGAAGTCGAGCTAGCAGGTTGCTCATTAGCCGTTGTGTGATATCTGAAGATCAACTTACTACCCAAACCTAGACTCACAGAAACCAATCGATTGATATGGATTAAGACCTGAAGCTTCTTGGGTGTTCCTAAGTAATCCATTTGTTGGTGGTTACGGTATCCTTTTTCTTGTATTGACAGCAAGCAGAAAGTTGTTTTAAAAGAACAGCAGGCAGAAAGAAAATAATTATGGTAGTTGGGCCTAACTGAATTAGTATTCTAAGAATATGTCAGTTTACAATCTTAATTCTTAAGAAAGTCTAAAAGTCGTGCATGTGCGTTCCGAGCACACACTTTTTCGTATGAAAGTTTCAGATAAAAGTTTACGGATGAAAGTTTTTTTTTTGAAAAAAAAAGATGCGCGCTGGAAATGCATTTCCGATTTCATGCAAGGTTTTATAAGGTACTTTTTTTTTTAAAACCTTTTATATATAAATATAAGGTATTAGGCTTGATCTCACAAGTGTAGGGAAATGGAGTCTGACTTTAGATGACAAGTGGTGGCTTTGTTTGCTCCTTGCCTCCTTGGCCAGGGGAGAAGGCAGTTGACCTACCTAGGTAAAAATTACACAAGGAAAAAAAGAGAGAGTTTCTCTTTCTTTTTCTTTTCTCTCTTTGTTTTTGAGCTGGAGGATTCTTCTCTCTTCTTAAGCTCATCAGGGCCAGCTAAGCCAGCACAAGCAAAAGGGCTCTGTATTTTCTGTGTTGTCTCCTCTAGTCCTCTCCTCCCTTCTGTTCCAGTCAGGACATGCAAAGCAAAGATCCCTCCCTCTGCTGTGCAGGCTGCAGCAGGCGAGGAGAGGCAACCAGAGGGAGGGTAGGTTGGTTTGGAAGGAAGGAAGGAGAAGAGATAAACAAGTGAGGAGGAGACAAGCATCCGATTCCGAACTTTGATGGATCCCCTCCATATCTATCTTCCCATCCAATCCAATCTCTGCCCTCAATTGAGATTCGAGAGCTAAGCTAAGCCACGCCAAATTAAGCCATGGCGTGCACGGCGGCGCGCATGTTCGCCTCCAACGCCACCCTCTGCGCCTGCGAGCCTGGCTTCTACCTCTCCGCCGCCATCAACGGCACCTGCCTCGGCCTGCCCGACGGCGGCTGGCAGGTCGGCTCCGTCGGCGCCTCCCGCAACCAGAGCTTCTACTTCCTCACCCCCGTCCTCTCCCTCGACGTCGTCCGCCGCCTCACCCAGTCCCAGGCCCTCCTCCTCGAGGCCACCATCGCTGCCCTCCTCTCCTGGCTTGCCTTTTGTGCCTTCGCCAGGTTCACCGGACACGACCCCACCGGCAACAAGAGGCTCTTCCGCGCGCGCTTCTGGGTCAGCCGCCTCGACTGCATCTACGACACCACCCACTGGGCGGTTAGTTTTCTTTTTTTTCCCCTTTCTTTTACTAATAACATCTTGTTTCTTACAAATTTCTTTTGCCCTCGCCGAACTTAGATTTTCATCAAGGCCAAATTAATTGCTTTTGAGTCCTTCTACTCATGTCGAAATTGAGGATTGCTTTGCTTCGCTTGTTAGGAATCTCCTCTCCTAAGGAACAAGTTTTTGCTTTGCTACTACTTTAATTTCTTATCCATCACACTCCTTTTGCCGCTCCTTCCTACTTCGGCACATTGCACTTTCTTACCAGTATTAGATATTGGATATGGATATTATACATTATACACTACGAACACTCCTTATATCCAAGGAAATTTATTTTCTGCACTAATTTCTACTTTTCCAAGTTGCATTGAATATTGATGTACCTTGCCGTACTGTAGGATGACCAGCAAGTACTGAGGAAAAGAAAAACAGAGTTGGGTGGTACGTGCTCAGTAGCTAGCCTGATACTCTTCGTTGGATTAGTCACTGTGTAAGTGCTTAACAAAGTCTAGTGTTGGAAGGAATTTGTTACTCACTAACTAACAGGGTGTCTTCTTTCCTTGCTTGTTGCAGGCTGCTGTACCAAGCCATCCAAAGACGCAACATTGAAGTGCATCGGGTCAAACCAGCCAATGCTCCTGATTTGTTGTCTTTTGTCAACGATATCGAGTTCCACATAACCACCATCTCTAGCATGTCTTGCTCTCAGTTGGTTGCCCCTTCTACAATTGCAATGGGAACACCTGGATCTATGGACTTCAGGCTGCTGCCTTTGTCAACATTGTTGACATACAATTGCCAGAACACGAGCCAGGGGCCATCTGTTTCACTCAAGTGCAATGGCTGCAGAATCCCGCCAAGAGACCACTACGTATCCTGGCAATTTATTGACCTGCCAAGGCAACCAGCTGCCGCTGTTGGCTTCCAGTTTAATCTCACTGCGAAGCAACATGGAGATGACAAACATGTGAGCTTTGTCAGTGGAACTATAAACTCCGACAATTTTACTGATGACAAGCTGAAGACATTCAGAGGGAGAGATTCCAATGTGCTCAAGATTCAATTGTTCCCTCAAACATACATCAATCATCACAATTTGAAGCTTCTGCAACCTCTGGTTCAGGACTTCACTCAAGGTTCTACCTTTTCAGATGTTAGAAACTTGAATGCTTCCTTGCAAAACCCTATGGATGGAATAATAAATACTACACTCTACATAAGCTATCTTTCCAACTACATTGTGGAGATTAGCAACGAAAATGTGCTAGGCCCAGGTGAGCTTTTCTAGTGATTGTTGATACCTACATAAGTCATCTTTCCAGCCTATTGAAAATGAAGTCTCTTTACTTGTGAATTGTGGTGTCAATGTTACTAAGATTTACGCTACTAAGTACCAATACAAATATTTGAAATCCCGGTGCAAATATTTTCTCCATGATGGCTTTTTAAAATTTTTGGGCTTCTACTAATCTGAATAGTTTGTATTACTAGTATCTAATATGCTTATTTTCTGCAGTCAGTATACTTGCAAGTATTGGTGGCCTTTATGCCTTCAGTGTGGCAATATTTCTTTGCCTTATGGCTCAAGTAAGTCATCACAAATCTATCCCTGTTGTTTGTTTAAGATAAACTGCCAGTTTTTTTTTTCACTTTCAAGTTTTAACTAGCCTAACACTTGTTGACCTCTGAATCTTTGCATCTTTATGGGGTTTTCTGTTCCACTCAGAATTACTAATAGGCCATGAAAATTTTCTGATATTTTTTAAATGAATTGAATTAACATACTTGCAATTTCCGCTCATTATCATGGTTCAAGGCGTGTGCTCTGGTGCACATCCTTCCTCGACAGCCAGCTGTCGATGTAAAACTTTTCTTGTAACCTTTTCTTCCTATCTTAATTACATTGAATGACCTCCTTCGGTCATTCCGGCAAAAAAGAAGATGACTTAGTATGCAGCTGTAATTGATGCTTTGTCTTTCCAGTGTGAAGCTAGGATAAAAAAGCTTCGAGACGAGGATTCCAGAATGCTAAAAATACTGAGGAAAAGACGTGCTCAACAGAATTGGGATAAGGTGAAGAATGTCCTGATCTAATGATGAACATTGTACCTACTAGACTGCATCCCTGATCAAGCATATCATTTTTCTTCCTAATAGGTGAGGAAGTTTGTCATGTATACCTGGGGCCCTAGCAACTTGGATCCAAGTGATAGAAGTGGCAAATGGCCTGAAAGTTCAGTGATGGATTCTCTCCATGGATCCTTCCACAAGAAAAGAAAACCGATTAGACGAGCAACCTCGAATGGTAACAAACCTAAGAGAAATCCTGCTGACGCGGTAAAGTAACTGTCCTTTTCAACTGCTCTTATGGCACTATTTATACATTTGCCATTCAATACAGTAAAATACGTTTATACCAGAAAAAGGGTACCCTGTGTACATTTTTCGATACTCTTTTTTTTTACTTCATTCTTTCTCTGACAAGGTTTTACTTCATTCCTTGTTGAATGATTATCTTATTTTTCCTGTTTCAATGATATCACAGGGAGTTATTGACATCGAAAGAGTTGGGGAAATGCAGGAGTCGAGTAGTTCTAGACAGGCTTAATGGATGAAAGCTGTGGATGCTATTGGTCATTGAAATGTGATTGCTCTTAGTCTCTGACTCATGGCTGATTCTACACAAATGTGCTTGTAATTTTTATCCCTTTCAATAGTTCCGCATAAAGAATTTTTTTTGTTGCAGCAGCATCATTGGAGCGGCATACCGTGGCTTGGCTATATGGCAGGTCCAACACAACCGTACTAACAGAGAGGTTTTCTTGTATGTATGTTGCAACAAATGGGGAGAAATGTACGGAGTTTTAACTATTAATCAGCATGTTGGCTGCTGCCGAGGTCAGGCCAGAATCCTCTTTGATTTTCATGGGACTTCGTTTCTTGAGTTGTCGAACACTGTATATACCTTCACCAGTTACCACCCTCCACGTGCAATAACAGTGGGGAAGAAACAGAAAGATGCCTATCATTTCTCTATATGAAGCAGATGGTGGCATTTGTATTTTAATTTAGAGTAACGTCCATCACCGGTCTCTAAACTTATATCGCTGTGTCATCCCGGTCCCTAAACTCGCAAATTGACCGTTCAAGTCCTCAAACTTGTTCGACTGTGTCATCCCAGTCTCTAAACTTGTTCACTCGTTTAGGTCCTTCAACTTGTTCAGTTGTGTCACCTCGGTCTCTAAACAGGACGGTCTAAAAACTTTCTATCAAAAAATAATTCATAACTTTTTCATGTGAACTCTGAAGATAAACTTTATATCAAAATTGTAGCTCTCGACGCGACCTACAACTCTGTAGTTGAAAAGTTTTTGAATTAAAACTGTTTAGGGTCCCAAAATATTGTTGCATGTTTATAGATTTTGAAATTTTAATTTTAAAATTACATTTTGGGACAAAAAATGACTTTAAATAAAAAAAATTCAACTACAAAGTTATAGATCGCGTCGAGGGCTACAAGTTTGATATAAAGTTTGTCTTCATTAGAATTCATATGAAAAAGTTATGAATTATTTTTAAATATAAAGTCTTTAGACCATTCTATTTGACCCAGCAAATCTAAGTTTAGGGACCAGGGTGATACAACCGAACAAGTTGGAGGACCTAAATGAGTGATTTGCAAGTTTAGGGACCGGGATGACACAGTCGAACAAGTTTGAGGACCTGAGCGGTCAGTTTGCGAGTTTAGGGACCGGGATGACACAACGGTACAAGTTTAGGGACCGATGATAGACTTTACTTTTAATTTATTACATCGTGTCATCGTGTAAATCTTCGTGTTGGTGTGATTCGCCGACCGTTTTCTAGCCGGCTGATTATATATGCCAAACTTATACTCCGTAAGTAGGGAAAGGTGACCTTCAGCTTCAGGTTGAGAGATTCTACGTGGTACTGTGATAGCTCTTGCTTTTGATGGACATGTAATGTGTTGTTGTTGACTATGTGGTACTTTGTGATGCTTGGACATGTTTATATGTGGTGCTATGTTAAAAAATCCTGTTGAAATTGTGTCAATTATTGCTGAAATTGTGTCAAAATTCTATCTTATATGTAAAATTTTGGCAAAAATCAGGTCAGATTTGAAATACTATATATGTCAAAATTATTGCTGGAATTGATTTTTTTTATGGCGATTGAGTTGTGTGTGTGTAAGAAATCAATTATACTAGCCAACAATTGAGAAAAAAGAGAGTTGCATAGGTGGAAGAAGTTCTGGCTGCCTAGGAATATGGGGGCAACTATCTACTGGCTTGACACTCAATGACATAGAGTAATTTTTCTCTACCCTTAAACCCTTGGAACAAAGGTTTTTTTATAAGAATACAACATTTGGGAAGAATTTCCGTGTACCGCACAAGGGTCCATCTGAATGTTGGTATTGAATTCGCCCTATTGAAGGAATTCCTTTAGTCATGATTCAACTTCCATTGGGATTGTAATCGATCTAAAAATTCCTATTTTTCCATAACCCTGACATTTTTTGGGGGGCTTTTTATCCCGGTTGAAGAAAATGGAGTTGACAATGGGGAAAAAAAACCTATGTATTTGTTGAAGAAGTCTTGCGTCCCTAAAAGGTTTGCCATTTTGCGGTAGCCGAATCATTACAAAATTAGAATAAATAAATGCAAAGTTGTATTCCATTTACTTTCAATAATGATATTGAGATTTTAATAATTGAAAAATCGAAATCAACAATTAGTTAATCATAACCGATATGGACTTACACTTAATAAATGTAGTGTTGTACATGGTGTGGAATTTAAACTATATTTTTATGTGACAAAATAATTTCTAAATCAGACCAATAGATACAAGTTGTACTGGATTTGAAATCTCATTATCACTTTTTTCCAAATTTAATAGTACTAAGTTTTGGAACCAACTAGTAGGAAGTTACATGTCTCAACTTAGTATCTAACTACCATAGGGTTTTAAATAACATTCATTGATATAAATCAAAATCCTAAACCATATATCACAATTGAAGATAAATGATTAAGGAAATATAATCATAGAAACAATAATATCAAACTACAACTAACTTTGGCCGATACGATGATTTAATATCATGAAAATTATATAATTAAATCATTTTTTTCATTTAGCTATAAATAATTCAATGCAGAGGAAAATTATAAGTTTCAACAATTGTAATGGATCAAGTAGTACTAAAACTTATAGTGTAAATGAAAAAAACTGAAATTAGCTAGAATTTTTTTTAAAAAAAGCCTATAGATGAAATTTTGATCCATTAATTCTGAACGGGTATCCGTTTCTATTCATATTCCTATGGTTTCAATATTACGTGAGTGGTCCATAAGCATGATTGGGCTAGACCAGAAAGGAATAGTACTGAATAAGCATTGCTCATCATCTTCCCTAGTCGAAGGCAAGAAAAAAAAGAGAAGAGAAGATGGGCGTCAGTGCTCCGATGACTAAACAGCGGTGAGGAAAGTGGTAGGACGTGTCGCACAACGTGAATCATCCATAGATGGTGGAGGTTTCATCCATAGATGGTGGAGGTTGACAATGAAGAAAACCATAATTGTAGGAACACGGCCGGCAACGACGTGGTCCCAATAGAGAGAAATAACAACAACAAACTCTGTTGGTGAACACGATCGAATGAGTGCATGAAAATGTGTTCCTGGATAAAAGGGTTCCAGTTTCTGGATAAAAGGGTTCCAGTTTCTTGAACGCGTAGGAGGAATGAAAGACGGAGAAAAAATGACTAACACTGTTCATCGTCTTCGCTAGCCGAAACGAGAAATATAATTGGAGGAAAGATCGGCGTCGGTGCTCCGGCGACCAAACGACGATGAGGGAGGTGGCAGGACGCGTCCCACGAGGTGGCTTGTCCATAGAAGGTGGCAGTTGGCAATGAAAAAACAAAAACCAGTGGAAACGCAGTCAGCAATGACATGGTCCCGATGGAGATAGAAACAACAACAGCTAGCTCTGGTGGTGAACACGACCAGGTGAGTGTGTCAAAATGCGTTTCCGGACAAGGGGTTATGGTTTCCTTAAACGCGCTGGAGGAACGAAAGACGGAAAAAAGAGAATGCATCATATAGGAGGGAAAGAGGGATGGGGAGGAGAGGGTTGCCATGAAAACTTTCTACTCCCTCCATCAATGTGACATATACTAGTACTATGAATCTAACAGCTAGATTCATTTAGGATTTATGTGTCAAATCCAACCAAAATCTCTTATATTTTATGACGGAGGGAGTATATATAGAAGTTACTTTAAAATATCAAATATATCTCTTTGTCAAGTTTGTAATAACTAAAACTTAATTAATCATATGTTATTGGTTTTCTCGCTTTACGTGCACAAACTTAATCTTCACCATCGTCAATTTTAAAGTTTAAACACCATGTTTAGGGTTTAGGGATAAGATTCAAAATCAATATCCAGCAAGCTATATGTAGCAGAGTTGGACTCTTATTTTAATCTGAGGCATGATAATATTTTTATACAGCGTAAATGGATGGCCATATTCATTTATCCGATTGATATCTAATTTTATCCCTCACAAGTCACAGGGAGGAGTCGAAAAGAGTCAATACCAGCCGCGCCACCGCTCCCTCGCTGACCTGCCCGTGTTCGCCCCTCTCGCCGGCCGCCGACCCGCCCCTGCTGCTCACCGCTCCAGCCTCCGCTCATCCCAAGCCTTCCACCACAACCCCCCACCCCTGCTCGCCCGCGCACCCAGCTCACCAGCGCACCCGTCTGCGGTCTGCCTGCCGCTTCTCCCTCCCGTGCAGGTGCAGGGGAAGAGGCAAGGAGGGCAAGACCGGGGCGCAGTGGGGAGTACGGAGGAAGCTGGTGCAGCGTGGGAGAGAGGGAGCTGGAAAAGAAGGAAGAAAGGGGGGCAGTACAAGGGGGACTTGGGAGGAGGAAGAAGGGGGAAGATTTTGAGTATATGATCAATTTCGCCGTCCAATCCAGATGTGCGCCAACCAATTCGCTATGGTATAATTGATAATAATGATACCTTCCTTGTTGTATCTATCTATCTATCTATCTATCTATCTATCTATCTATCTATCTATCTATCGATTTCTTATCTTTCTTTGCTCATGCCTGACGATGTCATGTCACAGCTGCTATGCTATAGCAATCTCCTTACTTCAGGATTATCATGTATGTAAATCACTAGTAAATGTATTACGAGAATATATACAATTAAGCATGTATCACATCGATGTAATTGGCTTAGTACAATAAAGCTTTCATTATCTAAAAAAAAATTACAGTTCTTGTGTTGCTCTGTGCGAACGAAACTTTAAACTGGAACAGGTTGAGGAGCTGGCTTCACTCATCAAGGACAACCTCTACAGCAAGCACCTCGTCCTCTCTACTGAGGAAACCCTCGTCGGGATCCTACAGAACCAGTACCACAACTCTGACGATGACGAGGATGAGGACGATATAGTGGCAGCATACCGCGGGACAAATAGGAATATCCTAGAGCTCCAACCTGCCAGCTCCTATCAACGTCTTCTTTTGCATCGCCTTGCCGACATCTACGGGTGCTCTTTCCAATTCCATTCGACCTGCTTCACCTACCCTCTTCTCAAATACTAACTTAACTGGATAGAGTAATATTTGCAACTACTAATGTCTTGCTTTTGTGTCGCTGCTAGGTTTGTTCATGAATCTGTTGGTGAAGGTGAAGATCGACACTTAGTTCTCCAGCGCTGCCCTGAAACTGCCATGTATGATACCAAAAGTGACCACACATCTCTTTGTTATTGAGTGTCGTCTTATGTCTCCCTATGCCCTCATTTCGCTGTTTCTTATACTACAAACATGTACAGTTTAATTTCCACCTGCATCATTCTTCAATGCAATAGAAAAAAGGGTTAATAGAAAAACACATTGTTTCCACACAAAAAACTGTCTTCAGGGAAATAAAACAAAAGCTATCCCGTAAACTCATGATCACATCTTGTTTGTTATTCCTTGCCGTCTTGCTCCAATTGCATCCCTAGTTCCACCTGTGGCGAACCATTTGGCTGCTCACACTTTAAGATAATCACGCCATTTGCCTCCCATAGCTATTGTGTTGACTCAGAGCACGGAAGCTGAAATCACACTTTTCTTGTGACCTACACATGAGACATTATTCTGTAGTTCTATTACCTCTGATTACTTATTATTTCATATTGCGCAGCCCACCTGTCCTCGTAAGCGACGTATTATGGGAGTATGACAACAAAGATACATCGACATCTGTTGTAGTGAAGAGGAAAGATACAGGTGAATTGTTATAATTTCATTTTGTGGATCATTCATGATGAAGCATTTTGATGGGGTGACACTACCCTGTAGCACCCATGCTGCCAATTCTGTTTGTGCTTTAGTAAATGGTCCATGGAGAAGATTCGTGTGTACTTATGATCCGTTGTTCGGCTTGTCCGGGCTCAAGAAAATTTCTGGATCCTCCTCTGTTTTGTTCCCCTACATAACCACTGTATTACCTGACCAATATATTTTTTTTCTGAAAACAATCATAATGCCCTTTACTCATAACCCTAAGATACCTTCCCTAATTAATGAAATGGGTCCATAGCGGATCAAGAAAAACTAAAAAAAAAGTATGGGAGGATAAAATGAAGAATCAGGGCACACTAGAAATTCTCTTCGCAAAAAAATTATGAAATGATTCCTCTTGATGGTAGTGACCAAATCTGGAAATAGGAACTAGGAAGTCATTGTGCAGTGCCTTAGCCTGAATTTATTTCACCCTCTCATAAAAAGGGATTAAAAAATGCACAGTATGGTCGTTGAGCATGATTCGCGTGACAAAGGAGTAAAGCTGGCTGCTGGATGCCAGCTGGAGAAATACTGGTATTTTTTTCCATGTGAGTTTGAAGTGGGTAGTCAATTTGACTTACATTTTCATCGTTCCACAGGCATAGTTTGATGTGTCATACGACATTCAGTTCCATAGATATCTTCTTGTTATTCCCTTAAAAAAGATATTTCTTATTATTCTCTCAAGAAATTCTAAGTGCACCATCTGCACAAAGAAAAACCTATTCTACATGTATAAATGTGATGCACTGTGCAATCTTATGTGTGTGTAACAGGTTAATAATTAGCATTTTGAATTCTCTTCTAACAGATCTTGAAGAAGCCTGGAAGGAAGATGCCCAAGAAAATATTTCTGCTGAAATCTCGCATTTGAAAAATGATGCAGGTACGTTGCGCTTGCTGTCCACCTCTCAACAAAGCGTCTTTCAAACTGTCTTAGGGTGTGTTTGGAACTCCAAGTTCCCAACTCCATTGCTTTGTTTTCGTACGCTTTTCAAATTGTTAAACGTTGCGTTTTTTTCCAAAAAGTTTCTATACGAAAGTTGCTTTTAAAAATCATATTAATCCATTTTTGAAAAAAATAGCAAATACTTAATTAATCATGTACTAATGGACCGCTCCGTTTTCCGTGCCAACTGTTTGGGATGGGAACCGGCATATGCGAACGCAGCCTTAAGCTTGGTTCTCTGCATAATTTCAGTCGAGGAATTTAAGTCTGAAAAAAAACCCAATCAACTCTTTTATTTCAGATTTGAAGGCTTTGCAAAAGTCAGTTGCACCCCCAGCACCGTCACTCAAGGAGAGGGAAGCTGCTTATCGAGCTGCTCGCGAGCGTATCTTCTCAGCGCACGATGCCAAGGGAAATGGGACAGCAGTGGCAAAACCTAGGCATGTTCCTGCTGTTGCTCAACGGATGATCGCGCATGCACTTGGCAAAAAAGTTGAGAGCCCGACAGAGACAGCAGCCGTGAAGAATGGCAAAGGAAAGGAGCCAGCGGAAAGTAGTAGGAACAAGTTAAACCCACGCACAGCAGGTGGCAAGGAAGATAGCAGGTATGTTGAGAATGGCAGAATGAGGTTGCACACCGGGAATCCATGTAAGCAGAGCTGGCGTACAAGTAACAGTAGAGCTGCTAGTAGTGTTAGTCCTGATGAACTGAAGAGGGAGCAGGTTGGAGCGGCAAAGAGGATGTTTGTGCATGCCCTGCGGCTGCCTGGTGTTGAAGGAAGTGATGGTCCGGTGCGGAAAGGCAAGTAAGAGTCGAGTTGAGATGGGAGGTGTAGTGTAGGTATTAGGATGGAGTGAAATGGCAACTCTGTGATGATTTTCATCTGGTGATACTATGCTGGTATAAGATGAGATGGAAGGCCTGGTATCCCTTGGTGGAAGAAGTTGAAGCGCAAAATGCAATGCTGGGGATATGCAAGTGGAAGAAGTTGAAGCGCAAAATGCAATGCTGGGGGATATGCAAGTGGAAGTGGTGAGAGCTAGCTGCTTGCCGATGGCAGCAGTTGTGGCAATATTGAGTGCAATTGACAGGTCTTTGTTTGTTTTGTTTTTTTTTTTGCCAGAAGCTGCAGTTTAGCAGGTCCTTATTTTCGTCAGAAGTTACAAAGAGAGAATATGCCAATTTTTAGCTTTATATTTTGCTGAAGGCAGACAAGTTGTAGAGGAATATGCTGATCCTTAGAAAGAACTTTGTGTAGCCTATTTGGATGGTTTCAGACTTTCAGTGATAGAGTCGGAGCAATGTTGGTCTCATTTTCGTTTGCTGCTGGTTACTTGTATGAATACATTATAGAAAATGAGTATATTGACGATATGATCCTGTAAGATATTCTATTCCATTATCCAAAAAAAAATGAAATCCCTGCCGTCCGATGCGATGGGCGATGGTAAAACCCTAGCTCGAAGCCAAGCACAGCCTGGGCCGGGCCCGGCCCAGCCCAACAAGTAGTCCGCTGTTATAAAGGGAAGGTAGGCATCTCCCCCCGCGCGCCGCGACTCATTAGGCTACTCCACCCACTCTTGTTTAGGGTTTCCCTCAGCCGCCGCCGCCGCATCCACGCTCAGCAGCCATGGCGGTGGTCGAGCAGCCGCAGCAGCAGGTGGTGAAGCTCTTCAACTGCTGGTCCTTCGAAGACGTTCAGGTTTGCCTGTCCTCCCATTATACTAGTAAGCAAGTAGGGGTACTCGTCTGGTCTGTCGATAACTCTCGTTGGCGCAGGTGAACGACATATCCCTCGCCGACTACCTCGCGGTGTCCTCGACGAAGCACGCCACCTACCTGCCGCACACGGCTGGCCGCTACTCGGCGAAGCGCTTCCGCAAGGCGCAGTGCCCCCTCGTGGAGCGCCTCACCAACTCCCTCATGATGCACGGCCGCAACAACGGCAAGAAGATCATGGCTGTCCGCATCGTCAAGCACGCCATGGAGATCATCCACCTCCTCACCGACGCCAACCCCATCCAGGTCATCGTAGATGCCATCATCAACAGGTACCACCGTCCAATTCCCAATTCCTTTCAGTTGCGCACTTCAATTGTCCAATTCACTTTTTTTTCGATCACCCTCACCCTCTTATATGCAAATGCTTATCACTGTCCAATCACCCCCACCCTCACCCTTATATGCAAATGCTCATAACTGTAGTATTTTTTTTCTTTTTACAAATACTTCTATCCCAAAATACACTCCTCTATTTTGCCCGCGCAATTAATGTTATCTTACTAGCCAAAAATCAAGACGGGCATATATATATATATATATATATATTGTTTGGTACGAGTAGTACATACGAAAATGTTTGTGTTACATGTCTAATGTGACAATTTACTACTATCACTGAATGAAATGAACACAAATAAACAAGCATGATTGTTGTTCGCAGCGGCCCGCGTGAGGACGCAACCCGTATCGGCTCTGCTGGCGCTGTGAGGAGGCAGGCTGTGGATATCTCTCCCTTGAGGAGGGTCAACCAGGCAATCTACCTCCTCACCACTGGCGCCAGGGAGAGTGCCTTTAGGAACATCAAGACCATTGCTGAGTGCCTTGCTGATGAGCTCATCAATGCCGCCAAGGGCTCATCCAACAGGTAAATCTTGCTTCTCATTTGATGAAATGAGGCTACTGACACATCCATGCTCTAATTCTGATATGTTACAGCTATGCCATCAAGAAGAAGGATGAGATTGAGCGTGTTGCCAAGGCGAACCGTTGAGTGCTGAACCCATCTCAGTGTGCTCGAGCTATTGCCTTGCACTGTTGGCAGTACTTTTTGCTAGTCTTTTTGGGCTTTGCCAGAGTTACCTGTGATTTTCTGTTTAATGACGAGTGCTGAGAAAATGTAGTAGTCTGTTCGCTATCGACATTGTTTTATTACACCCCCAATCCTTGTTCCTGCATGATCTGAGTTCTTTATGTGTGATTGACTGATGATTGGTTCTGTTTCTGATTATGTTACTTGAATTTCAAGCTGTAGATGATAGCTTAGATTAGGTTCATTATGTTTACTCGACTTAGGATGTGTTCGGTTGGGTGATAGGGAGTGAGAATGCACATTGTTTTCCGCGCGCACGCTTCTCAAACTACTAAACGGTGTATTTTTTGCAAAAATTTTCTATATGAAAGTTGCTTTAAAAAATCATATTAATCCATTTTTGAAATTTAAAATAGTTAATACTCAATTAATCATGAGTTAATGGCTCACCTCGTTTTGCGTATCTTCTTAATCCCCTTCTCCTCAAACACACCCTTAGCTTGCTGGTCTTGGTATGTCTCTGATATGCAAAGTTTATCAACTAACTTAGCTTGCTGGTCTTGGTATGTCTCTGATATGCAAAGTTTATCAACTAACTTCGTATCTGCACCACCCTAAATGGAATAAGAAAATTCTTATTTGTGAATGAACTCGGGCAAATGGCCGCCTACCAGTTTGGTATCAGCACAAGTAAATTATGGTGTATGTATTTCACATGAACAGTCAATTCCAATTGTTGAGTTAAGCTGAAAATTTGATATATCATTTGCAACGTGGATAAATGAGATTGCTGAAATCTGGGGTAGTTCTGTGTGAGGTTGCTAAATTGATCTGTACTTGTCGTGGCAGGCTGGTAGTTGTTCGCTGGTAAACATCGATCGATTTGCGGTATGTAGTCCTCTGAGAGCTAGGATAAGCACACAAGCATGAGCCTTTCTTTTTTCTTTTTCATTGATAGCTTGCTATATTTTTAACAGAGGGAAGAAGGTTTATTTTCGTAATGGACTGAACAAGCCTAGCCACTAGCCAAATTTACTCAAACAATTTCCAAATCATAAAGGGACCCACTCTGGGTGATGGAAGCGTTGTCCACAAAAGGTTTGACTATATAACGAATTTTTTATCATGCAAGATATCTCCCAATTGGATGAGGCATTCTTGCTTTGCACACAGCAACAGTTTGTCCACAACAAGGGAGGCCTCCTTGCGGTAGTATGTACGCAAATACTCCTTCTGTTTCGAAATGTTTGACGCTGTTGACTTTTTATCACATGTTTGACGGTTCGTTTTATTCAAAAAATTTAAATAATTATTAATTCTTTTCTTATCATTTGATTCATTGTTAAATATATTTTTATGTAGGCATATAATTTTACGTATCTCACAAAAAGTTTTTGAATAAGACGAACGGTTAAACATGTGCTAAAAAGTCAACGGTGTCAAACATTTCGAAACGGATGGAGTATAATCTTCTTCCTTGACTCCTATCTCGTCTTTGTTTCTGCTTGGCTCCTCTTCCCCTCTTATCGATGAATCGAATAAGTATCGTAACCAAACATGTTGGCGCGGTTGGAAATCGCAGAGTAGTGATGCCTCTGCTTGAATGGGTGAGTACTCTATCACTCACAGTTATATCTATTTCACCATCACATCCACAATTGAAAGTTTGGAATTAATGTCATATTATAATTATGGTTATACTGTGATGCCAATCCTTGTGTAAATATAAGCGAGAATCCATTATATGCCACGTTCTATAATAAGCCATCAACTTTTGCTTAACTTCTACGATTTACCATCACCGTCTGGTTAGCCTCTGTTAATACTGTACAAATTTGTCGAATGACCAAAATACCCTTGGGACAAAAACTTCCAAAATTTGGATAAAATAATCGGAATATCATATTATAAACTTAAGATTGTAAACATCCAAAATTTGGCCAAAAACTTGAAATCTGATATTTCGATTATTTTATCCAAATTTTGGAAGTTTTTGTCTTAACGGTATTTTGGCCATTTCGACAAATTTGTACGGTACTAACGGAGGCTAACCGGACGGCGATGGTAAATCGTAAAAGTTAAGCAAAGGTCGATGGCATATTGTAGAACGTGACAAAGTTAGTGGCAAATCATAGATGTGTGACAAAGTCAGTGGCTAATAGGTTGTCCCATGTAATAGAATCTTTCCCTGCCTTAAAAAGAAGTTTGAAAGGGCAAAAGAAAGAGAGAGAGAATTAATATGTCATCTTATGATTATAATTATATGCCAATCCAACATTCGTGTAAATATAAATATCTTTCCATGCCGTAAAAAAGTTTGAAAGGCAAAAGAAAAAGAGGGGAGAGAGAGAGAGAGAGAGAAGGGGGGGGGGGGGGGGGGGTGTGGAATTGATGATAGGCCAAAGGTGGTGAGGAAGAATCTGGGTCGTCCAGGCAAGATCCCACGGGCGATGCGAACGAGCACCGGATCCGCTGCGGCTGCTCGGCGTCGGGTCGGAGGTGAGGTCTCGAAACCCTAGCTGCTCCGACGACGATCGTGGCAGCCGCCGTCGCCATGGTGCTGGGAAAGATCGTCATCGTCATCGGCTCCGGTAGGGATCCACTCTCGCGATTTCTGTGCGTCTAATCTGTATGTATAGGGTAGCTTGGCCCAATCTCCCCTCTCTCTCGTTAGCCTCTAGCTCGATTCGCTCCTGCTCCTGTTTGTTGCTTCATTTACTGGAGTAGCTTCGATTAGCTTTACTTGTTTGGAAATTGCAGGAATCGTTGGGACATTACTCACCAGCGGAGAGGCCAAGATTGCGCTCCCCGATTTTAGGGATGTGCTCTCTGGTGCCTTCAAGGTTGTTCTTTTTTCTTTCAATTTCAATCATTCCTTCCTTTCAGTAGTATTTTGTTTTTATTTAGAGTAAATTTCACAAAACTACATATTTTATGGTTCAAGTTGTAGAAAAGCACATATTTTGACACTTGGCACTTAAGTACATATATTTTGGTAGTTTAGTTTCACAAAACCACACTATCGATGAATGGATTCACTTGTGATATGACAACGTGGTTGTTTCATCTATAGTATGAGGACGTGGCATCATATTAATTTCGTGCGATGGCTGGTAATAGGATGCCATGTCCTCGTCCTAGGTGAAACAGCCACATCATCTCGCGGGTGAATCTATACATCGATAGTGTAGTTTTGTGAAACTACACGACCAAAATATATGTACTCAAGTGCCAAGTGTCAAAGTGCGTGTGGTTTTCTGCAACTTGGACCACAAAATATGTAGTTTTGTGAAATTTACTCTTTTATTTAAGACATAAAAGGTTCCTTTGCTCCTTTGCTCTGCTCTCTAGTTTGTGACCAAGCAAGACAAAAAGGATGGCCCATCCACCAGCAGCCCTCACGCTGCTCACTTGCTATCTCAGGTCTCCCACTCGTCATCTCTTACTGTACTTCATCGCTGGATGGCTCCATGATTAACCCACTGCTCATCTAACTATTAGGTCAATCATCTCAGAGAGGACCTCCAACTTTTGTCCAGGTCAAATCAAGTTGCTATTGTCACCGTCGATGGTAGACCAGGTCTCTCCCATTCTTCTCTGTTCTGTTGTATCTGCAGTGTGCTTTTTTCCTGGAATTATTAACCATAACCTATTAACCTAGTGATATTTATGTTTTCTTTACCGTCCGTATCGTTTTTCCTGCCAACCATTATCTTGGAGGAATACATTGAGCCCATTTTCTGATCTAACTAATTTATGGAAACTTGCTCGTGAAATCGTTTGATGCCCTTTTGGACACCAAATTTTTGTATGTAATTTTTGCAGCTACTTCATTGTCTTCTATACTAACGCTGACAAATTCTTTCTTTTGCAGGCCCTGGTGCTTATGGTATAACAGCTGTTGTTGCTGGGGCTATCGGCTATTTATACATAAGGTGGAAGGTAAAAGTAATCACTGATTCTCAACTTGACAGAAGGGTGCTATTGAACAATTATAAACACATCATCTTAGACTATCAGACAAGCAAAGTTTTCTCTTTTTCTCTCTCCTTCCTTTTCATTTTAGGGCAACTGTCATAATCCACAAAATGGGGCAATCAAGCTAACTCGGTGATTTACAGGGTTGGAAACTTTCTGATTTGATGTTTGTGACGAAGCGTGGCTTATCTGATGCCTGCGATGTGGTTGGCAAACAGTTGGAACATGTTTCAGAGAATGTTAATGTAAGTTTCTCCTTCGTTCACTGGAATATGAATATTGCACTATTTGAAGCTTTTACATGCATACTGCAATGATTCTATATTTCTCTCTTTGGGAAGTTGGAACTGTTGTTTGTTGAATGGAGTTCAATCCTTTAACATCCCGTTAAAGTTTGTGGCATACTGTATGTCAATCACTATTGGACTGCCACCTCAAATGAGAGAGTACACATCAGGCCGCTCAATTAAAATGGTTAAAGGGGAAATATCTAGTGAAAACCATCAAATAAATGAAAACCTGTGAAAACCGGACCGAATCTAAATTCATAACAGTTTCCTATTACTGTTCACATGAAATTTGTCTTTTTTGTTCCTCCCAAATGAAGTTGAGTTTTTACTTAAGATTTGGTGGGAATGTTCCTCTAGTTTTTTTTTTCATGAATTTAGAGAACTTTTAGGTCCGGTTTTCACTTATTTGATGGTTTTCACCAGATATGTCCACATGGTTAGAATACCTTGGATTTGCAGGATGACCTTTCTTGGATATGAACATTTACAATTATGTGTTGTTTTTGTATATGGCATCTTTATAATTCTATTAAGCATTCTTGACCTATTTGGACCAAACAAGAAAAGTTAACCTGAGAAAACAAAACAGAATCTATGATTCCCACCTCCCACTAGATATGCCTCTGAACATTTTGAGGCTAGCTTTGTTATACCGTTGCATCTGCGTGTGCTTACTCCCACTGTTTGATTCAAATTCGTGTTTATGTGCAATCTTCTGATATCAGGCTGCAAAGAGGCATCTGGCAGGAAGAATAGATCATGTAGATTGTACTTTAGATGAATGCCAGGAAATTACAGAATCCACAAGAAAAGAGGTTTGAATGCTCAAGCATTATGTTAATAGGATTTTATATAGTTTATCGGAGGTTGATACAAAATTAATTCAATAGGTTACAGTCATCCATGAAGATATAAGTGCCTTCCAGGAGGAAATGCAATCAGTTCATCTTGTGGTTCGTACTCTGGTAGGTGCCTTGTATTCCGCATACACTTCTTTTTCAAGATAACTCTTTTCCTCACTGGTGCTAGATGGAAACTGACTTCTTCCCTTGTACTACAGGAGACAAAGCTTGGACGTCTTGCATATACCCAAGTAATTAAGAGTTTGCAACAATATAACTTGCTTTACCCCCAGAAATATGCATTTTGCTAACCTCTTTTACTGAAATGTCTTAGGATCGTACAGCACGAGGAATTTATGACTTATGCGAGTTCACTAAAAGGCTGGATAAGAGCCCCAAAACTGATACTCGTCAGGCAAGTTAGCACAATGCCCAAAAGCTATTTTTGGCAGACCTTGCTATGTTGCTAGCCTGAACTTCTATTCCCTTACGATCCCATACTAGAACATTATTGATATAAAAAGGCATACACTTACACATGAGTTTCTGATAGATTGTGTAAAATGACTGCTCAGACATTGATTTGGCATTATAAGTTATGATATGGCTCCTACATGACCAACTTTAATCTATTTCTTTTGATCCATGAGATATCCCTCAGGCAATGTCCCTCGACACAGTTTCTGGCGTGATACCAATTACGATGTATTAAGTGGCACCATGAAGCTTTCTTATATCATCCTTTTATACTGATAGTCTTGATTTTTCTTAATCGATTTCCAGGTCTTATCATCAACTCCTCTTCCAGCTATTGAATCGCCAGAGAGAATTACAAGGGTAAAGTTGTGCACCTTTTTGAATGTTAACATGATTTGGATTATCTGACCTTTTATTTTCTTACCACAGGCTGCTTCTTTGCCTCCAAGTTCAGAACCGGAGTTTTCTGGCCCTCGATCACCTGTAACAGAGGCATCTAAGGTCAGGTCTGGTTTTGTGTCTGAGGACATGTTTGACCTGGGTTATTGCATCTAATTATTTTTCTTTTGCAGGTTGTGCATTCTCCTACAACTATGTCGGCATCAGGACTGAGTATGCTAGTTGAAACATCAATGCCACCTAAAAGGGTAATATCATCTAACATGCTTTTAAATTGAATAGAGCGACTCATGGCCTGTTAAGTGTTATTGCTTACGCTGGGAAAGATGAAGCACTTCGCCTGATGATTATAGACATTGGAAATACTAGCTGTTTACAAAGACGATGGTGTATTGACTATGCTTGGGTGAACACATTAATAGTGAGTCTGCGTTATACTTTCTGGCAATATGCCCGAGCTTTTATCACTTTTCGTTGCTCGACTAGGTGTGCCATTGTTGTTACCTTCCAAAACTCTATAGCACTAAATGCAAACTAGAATGTAAGGAGTGTGTATGCCCTAAACTGAGCAGCTTAAGTTGTCTTAATCCTGCATGAATTTCCAGGGTGTTTTGAGCCGAGCAAGTTCTATGAAAGAAGGATCCCAGGAGCTATCAAATGGGTCATCAAGTTCAGGGGAACCAACCATTGGGAGGAATGTTCCAAATTCAAGACTGTTTGGAGGGTTTGGTTTTTTAAAGAGTTCTGCCAGTTGAGATACATGGCATTGTCATGGTTTTACCCAAAGGAGTTGGATTGACCTTTACGTGTATATGTACTGCTAGCTACTAGGTGCCAGTAGAAAAATATGCAGTTGCCCCATGGCATCACTTTCACCTATTGGAAGTGCCAATTTTTTGTAGAAATTAATTAATCTATATACCAAATACAAATGCATTGCAGAGATACTGTTTGTCGGTTGTGGTTGTAAAAAAAAAACTCGTAGGTGCAGAAAGAGACACCTGATTGCGTCTTGTTGCAGCAAGTTTATTTGGGGAGGATGTACTGGAATAAGGGTATAGTAGTAATAGGAATTATTATGGCACATTTGCATGCTTTGGCATATGGCACTCTGAGTTTTATTGATCTCAGATTTTCGTCACTTGTAATATACTACCTCCATTCTAAAATATTTGACGCCGTTGACTTTTTTAAAAATGTTTAACCGTTCGTCTTATTCAAAAAATTTAAGTAATTGTTAATTCTTTTTCTATCATTTGATTTATTGTTAAATATACTTTTATGTATACATATAGTTTTACACATCACAAGTTTTTGAATAAAAAGAACGGTCAAATATGTTTAAAAAAGTCAACGGTGTCAAATATTTAGGGAAGGAGGGAACATATATACTCCAGGTGTGGTGTGGGTGTAGTACGTATGAAGTACGATGGATTTGTTGTACTTTGGTTTTCACGGTGAGCCATCTTGTTGTAGCTGTCGGAGTAGGAGGGCAGCCATATTGATGGATGAAGGTCATATAATTTGAGCCTAATCGATGGTGATACTCCTACTAAACGCTCGCTCTTCTGTGAGGCAGGCTCCTTTTGTTGACCTGACTGAGTGAGTGACTTGTGGCCACAAATTAAGTCAATCTTGATAGGCCCAATTACTCCTATTGCTACTACTGTACATGATTTTCAGTAACATATTTTAAACATTAATTTATTTATATTATTTTTAACAACTAAAAGGTTAGTAAGTACTTTAAAATACAAATCTAGTGTTAAAACGCATAATACTTATAATTTTTATTAGTCTAAAGTTAGTGAATTTGATTTTCTTTGAAACAAGGACATCGAATCATTTGGGACGGAAGTACTAGTATATTACTCCATCCGTCCCCTGATACAAGAGGTTTTACTTGTACTGTTTGACTATTCGTCTTATTCTAAAAAAATTAGAATTATTATTTATTTTATTTGTGATTTACTTTATTATCAAAAGTACTTTAAGCATAACTTTTTATTTTTTACATTTGCACAACTTTTTTAAATAAGACGAGTAGTCCAAAAGTCAAAATCCCTTTAATTTGAGAACGGAGAGAGTATTAGGAGGAGATCTTTTTACACCTAATGAAATCAATGTGAAAATAAAAGGAAATATGCAGCGGAGAATGGGATCCCTTCTAGAAAGTGGATTTAATACTAGTGTGTGCTCCTACTTGGGAAGTTGGGTGGGATTGGCGTCGTGTTCGTGTAGCTCCTCTTCTCCTCATTGCTGGCTTGGCCTTTGGCTATACCTTCCCTTCATCACCTCCTAGTATAAAGCAATTCAATTCCCAATCCCCCCGGCCCGAAGTGAAGGAAGCGGATCATGGAGCTCGCCATGGATTTTGCGCTCCGCCTCCGCGACGCCGCCAACCACCACCTCTCCCGCTACGAGCCTCTCGTGCTCCTCGCCGCGCCCCTCCTCGCCCTCCTCGCTGCCCGCACCCTCCACGCCGCCGCTGCCGCCGTCGCCGACCGCGGTCTCCGCACCGTCCTACTCGCTCTAGCCATGACAGCCATCAAGTAAGCTTTAATCGACTTCAATCTCCTCCTCTTTTCTTACTTGTTGCTGCTATTACTATTATTATCCGTTCATACATACACACGCAGGTTGCTTCCGGGAGTTAGCGCCTACATCAACGCTGAGAAGAGGAAGGTCAGCAGCACACGCATCTGAGTACCTCTTCAATTCTCTCTCTCCTTTTCTTGTAGTAATCGCTCACTAGTGGCTTTTATTTTTAAAATGAAAAATAAAAATACTTTCTTTTCTACTCTACTCATTTTTTTACATATGCATATGCCTACCCTACATATGTTAAATTTTTTGCTTCATCTTTTTTGTTCTTTCCTATGGGAATGCTCCGTGGGTATTCAGATGCTACGTTCGTTCAGTTTGACATATGCAGCCGCGCGCATTAACTGGGAATGCTCGCGTGCACGCAACTCAGCCAGGCGTACCGTCTCTCTTATGATTGTGAATGCCATCTTTGTGATTGTGAATGCGATTGATTTAAGACCATGTTCATGTCAAAAAAAAAGTACTTCTACCTACATATCCCCGGATATCTCATTATTGGTGCTATACTTATATTGTAACAGGTTGTTGACCAGCTGCAGTCAGGTGGCACGTCCACAAAAAGTACTCTGCGGACCGAGTTGCCAACTGTTGGGCTTTCCAATCAAGTGATAAACGATCTCGAAACACTGAAAGCTAGAGATGTAAACTGGCAGGGAAAATGCTCTGGCACAGTGTATGTGCATCCCATTAATTCTCACACAAAATAAACCCAGTAAATTAAACGGTTCAATCATTCTATTGTGGTTCTTTTCGTTATGCTGTACACTGTACACATATTACTAGCATTCCGCATGTCAAATAACTTTTTTTTTAATATTGCAGTTATATTGCTGGGAGTGAATCCGAAGGTCATTTTGCATTGATAAACAAGGCTTACTCTATGTAAGATTTGGGATTTTGATCCTGTCTCAATCTCTATTTAAATAGAATATATAGACAATAATTGGTCACCATGTTTTCCAATAGGAGGGCGACTTAAGAAAGTATATAATAAAGTGTATTTATTGTTTCATTTATGCTCTGTTGCATTGGTGGAAGAAAAAAAGTAATTTGCATAATTTTATTTTTTTCCCTAGGGAATACCGTCATAAAATTCATGTCAGCCTGTCTCAACTATCAAGACAAATAGTCCACTAGATTACTTCAAATGTATAGTAGGGATACATATGTTCTTCTAGATTCAAACCAAGTGCCTCTGTTAGTATTTTGGGGAATTGACTTATTTATAACTCATATTTCAAAGTTACCATGTAGTCCCTCCATCCCAATTGATCATCATATATATTTATGCACCAAGACCAAAGATAATTTAAATCACATCAATCGAGACACCATGCACACATTCTCCCCACATACATGCATCAATTAAAACATCATGCCAATTACACCCTTAACATGTACACATTCTCCCTTGCTACATTAATTGTATTCTGATGAAACCCGTGTCCATGCGGTTATGTAATGATCAATTTGAGAAATTTTGGATTTCATTATATGATGATCAATTTGGGAAGGAGGGAGTAACTTTTTCTAGTTTTTATAGGCCTCCATCTAATTTTAGGCTTCTAATTTACCATAAATATTCTTAATCCTTTCAGGTTTTCACACACCAACCCACTTCACCAGGACGTATTCAAGAGTGTGGCACAATTAGAGGCTGAAGTAGTTGCAATGACAGCTGCTTTGCTTGGCAGCAAAGAAAAATCATCTGGTGGACAGATTTGTGGTAATATGACATCGGGCGGAACTGAAAGCATATTATTAGCAGTAAAAACATCACGCGACTATATGCGAACAAAGAAGGGCATTACAAAGCCTGAAATGTGAGATAAATGATGGATTATGTTATGCATTGTGATCACCTTATCTCCATGGTAATAAAGGCTTGTGATACAGGATAATTGCCGAATCAGCACATTCTGCATACGATAAAGCTGCGCAATATTTCAATATTAAAGTGCGGCGTGTGCCAGTGAACAAAGAGTTTCTTGCAGATGTGAAAGGATTCAAAAGGTGTATAAACGGAAATACGATAATGGTGAGATTTTATCCATATTCCTGTTTCTCTAGTTAGCTTAAAGCTGTTCTGATGCCTCCATTCACCTGAGATGAAAGATATTTGCATTTGTCTTTTCCTAAGGAAAGATTAGTATGTACCTTCTGACCCTGTGACCTTTTATAAGGAAAGATTAGTCTGTACCTTTACCTTCTTCCTACTCTTACATTTCTTAGTGTACATGTAAATATGTAAATGTTCCCTAACAATTTTCTGTTGCACAGATGGTGGGGTCTGCACCAGGATTTCCTCATGGTTTAATTGATCCTATTGAGGTATGTTAATCAATCATTGTTATGTTAAAGAAAACCAAAAATATTTTTTCCTACTGAAATTGCGCACTGCAAGTTCAGTGATTTCTTATATCCCGGATCATCTTCAGGAACTTGGGGAGTTGGCTTCACGATATGACATTTGCTTGCATGTTGATCTCTGCCTTGGTGGATTTGTATTGCCTTTCGCTCGTAAGCTTGGGTACCTACTTACTTCATAACATGATATCTTACCATTATTATTAGCACTTGAGCAAATTTTGAATAACTCGCCAATATACACATTTAATCATTTTCTTACAGCAACATGATGGTTTGCCTATTAATGATTGCTTTAATTTCAATAGAGGAGGTCTCAAACTGTCTACATAAGCAATTTGTTGATACCTGTATTATATTGCTTTTCACCTATAATCTTGGGTATTCCTTCATGACCATTCATTTGTTCCCTTTATCTGGATTTACTCGACTGTTCTCAGATGATGTTCTGATTTCTTATCAGTAATTTCAGCATTTGCATGAACTTTGAAGAACTTGCCAGAACATTACGTAATATTCACTTTTTTAATCATGTAACATGATGGTTTGCTTGTTAATGATTGTTTTAATTTTGTCCCGAACTGCCACCAACTGTGAACTAAAAACCCAAAGGTTATGGCCATGTATAACCACATATGGAACAAGTGTGTGCTTACTATTGCAATACCCAAGCTAATGTGAAGTGAACAAATATGCAAATTTTTGCTAATCCCTAGTCATAGATCAGGTCTGATGAATCTGGACTGGTTTAAAGCAATCTTATGATAGTTACTTATCTTAATGTTCATTTATGTCCCATTTATTGGTTTTAGATACTTGAAGTATATGTCTCTTTTGTTAGAAATGATGTGTTATAACTTCAATCATATATGGCATCCATTTTGTCAAGGCCATTGTTACATCTCTGATTGAACTAATGTTATGTGTACTAATTCTATGACTTCTCTGCAATACAGGTACCCTATTCCTCCATTCGACTTCTGTGTCAAGGGAGTTACATCAATCTCAACTGATGTTCATAAGTATGGATTAGCCCCAAAAGGGACAAGCATTGTCCTATATAAAAATCATGAAATTAGAAAGGTAAAAATAGCCTTGGAGTATTTTTCTCTTTACTTTTCTCAGATATTCTAACATTATTCCCTCCATCTATTTGGCACTGGCATCTTGGATACTACCACCAAATTCAGCATCAATTTGTTGCTGGTAAGCTTCAATCATTTCCTATGAAACTTCTCTCTTGAGTAAACCTTTTTAAGGGGTTCTCACTTCTCAATAAAATTTTGACCTCTATATTTATTCGACAGATATCATGGTTGTCGTTACATAACTATTACAGCTTAACAGATATGATCATGTTGCAAAACTGCACGAAAATGTTCAAACAGGGTAGAATATTTCTTACATGATTATGGTAACTTTGGTTGGAAGAACGTAGATTCATGCAATGCAAATGGTAGTTTGCGTCCTAGTAGCCCTTGGCTTACTTTCCACTATCTGACATGAGCAACGAATCTTGAACCAAAGTTTGAATAGTGGTTTAATGTGGGGATTTTGCTTCCTTCTTTTTTTTCAGTTACTGAATGGACTGGTGGGCTCTATGTTTCACCTACTATTGCTGGAAGTAGGCCTGGTGGGTTGATAGCGGGAGCTTGGGCTGCTATGACGTCTCTTGGACTGAACGGTAACAGGTTTATTCAGAAGTTGACCAGTCCAGTGGTAGTTTAGTAGTGGAACAGTATTTCTAATGGATACTTGTGCTTGGTTTCCAGGTTATATGGAAAATACAGGTCATATCATGGAAGTGTCGAAGAAAATACAAAGAGGGTAAACTTGCCTGTTTATCATCCTTGGAAGCCTAGAGTATAAACATATATAAAGACTGACTACTGTGGTGTTTTGGTATCAGTTAGTTTGGGAAATTTTTTGAACAGAAGTGCCATTCACATCAATATTATTCCTCATAATTGTAGGGATGCACATTGTGTATAGTCAAATGGCAAACTTTAGATGCCCTTTCATGTAGATGTGCTGCATCTGAATTCTTGAGAGCACGTGTTTAAAGAGAGAAATGTATTGAATGCATTGCGCAGGATTGAAGATATCCCAGGGTTGTTTGTGATTGGAAAGCCAGACATGACTGTCGTGGCATTTGGCTCAGATTCGGTTGATATATTTGAGGTGAACGACATAATGTCATCAAAAGGCTGGCACCTTAATGCTCTGCAGAGACCCAACAGGTAAAACAAAAACATAGTCTGGTTTCAGATTCAGACAAATAACCATAGTGTAACGTATTTATGTACGAGTGTAGCCTGACGATGTTTTTTTCTGTTTCAGTTTACACATTTGTGTGACACTGCAGCACACGGTCATATATGAGGAATTCCTGAAGGATCTGAAAGATTCAGTGGACACTGTGAGTTACCAACATATGCATGTTTTGTCTTGATAGAGTAGTATATGATTGTAGTGAAGCTACTAAGGTAACTAATTTTTCTGTGTAAATTGCGATGCTGTAGGTAAAAGCAAATCCAGGGCCTATTAGCGGGGGGCGAGCTCCGATTTACGGAGCTGCTGGCAAGATGCCGGACAGAGGCATGGTCAGGGAGCTGCTGGTGGAGTTCATGGACGCGTCTTGCTGAACATATAATATATCCCCTGTTCTTGTTATTGTGGCATTGCTGATTACTGTTGTACTAGTATTATCATCATGTTCATGTACTCACCATAGAACCAAAACATAGCCATAGAATAAAATGCTTATTTGATCCAATAATAATAAAATATAGCTGCATGCAGTTCAGTTCATTTCACTTATCTCTGTCAAAGGAAGGTTTTAACCATCTCTCTCTAAAGGACTCTGTTCCTGCTATGATAAAGAAAACGTTAACATGACTAGTGAGTGGATCTCCTCGCGCAGCTAGATTTTAAAGGAATTAAATTTGATATACTACAACTCTTCACTTTTGATTCTATAATTGTATTCTCTATGCAACACATTTAAAAAATCAGATTGAATTTTATATAGAGTGAATTGCATATTGGGCTAGTTATTATGACCAAAGTTGCACGTTAGACCAGGGCACAACCAACATTTTAAGTTTAGACCAGAATCTTTTACCTTGGGTTGCACATTAGACCACTCTATCCATTTCCAGTTCCACATCCCCTGTTTCCACTCAGCCACTGCTTGCTCCTACATCAAGCTGCTGCCTGCTGCTAATCGTCTCTAACTTTGGCACTGACATTGGGTCAAACCAGAAGATGAGTACAACACCACTGGCATGAGGTATTGAAAACCACGAGGAATGGCCTTGAAGAGAGGAGCTCTGTCTACGTTGCCTTTGAGCTTGAGCTCAAGCTCCATCTGTGGCCACCTTTGCCAGTTGCGTGCTTGAGCTCGACCTCCGCATACCATGCCCATGCTCGATCGCTCCACTTGCACCTCCATGGCGCCTCGACAGCCCTGCCTCGAAGCTACTCTTTTTTCTCCCATGTGTTGTGCTCATTGCTCTTGCAACAGTAGCGGCAGTAGGAATTGGTCTAGTGCTTGATCTAGTCATGAGCTCCTAATCTAGATGCTCAAGCTTGAGGGTAACAACAGATGGGCAGCTAGACCGCTATAGGCAGGCTGGAAAGGGAAGTGGAGGGAGCGATAGTGGGGATGGGGATGACTGGTCTAGAGGAGGAAGAAAGAAGGAGAAGAGGGAGAGACACACCTGGTCTGGCTTACATCTGGGCCTCTAGTCCAAATTGCATGCTCAAGTAACTATGGCTGGTTGAAAGTGAAAATGTTTGATAACACCTAGTTCATTGTGAAACATGGGTAAGAAAATATAGTCCAACATGCAATTCACTCTTAAAATATACAACTCTTAGCTTATATTTTCATAGATATAATCTTTTTTTCTTACATACATAACTCTTAGATTTTATAGATACAATTGTATTTTCTATATAATATCTATATTGATCAATCTACATCGCCATGTATTGAACATATAATGATCGGGAGCTTAAGATTTTTATTTTTTTTTCCCAACTAATGTCTCTAGAGCAAACATGGTTTCTACCTGTAATATCTAATAGACTTATAATCATGTAGTAATGTTTTAGCATGGCCAGAAACAAAGGACCATGTATCCTTGATGTTCAAATCTTTAAATAAGTGAAAAGTGAAACCCTTCACACAAAAATATCACGCCACGTCATTAAGAAAACATGGATCGTCCGATTACTCCTCTAAACCATACATGCCGCTTAATCTCTCAATTGGTGAAATTTGATTTGCACCCTTGAGGAAACTTCTTTCACAAATGAAGTCCTCCCATATCCCTACTCGTGGAGCCGCTTCGTCCTCCGGTTTCCACCTCCCATTCGACAGGCAACAGCCCGACGCCGCTCGCTACCTCCTTCCACCTCAACGCCACCACCGTCTCCTCTCCCACCACGTTCTCTCACTCTTCCCCTCAACTTCCTTTGCCTCTACCCATCCCCATCCCCGACGCGCCTGCGACGCTGCTCCTTAACCATTGGTGTGCCCTCTTCGATTCGTCACCAGATCTACGTGTTTTATTCTGGAATCTAATCCAAGAACTCGGCAGATTATATCTTGAACTCCACATTCTAGGTTATCGTCATTGCAATTGTTTTGCAGAGGGGAGGAACCAGGGAAGGTGATGCCATATTGTCGTCGCCTATCGCATAATAGTTTCCCGCAGGGACCTCGTCTTTACTCCAGCTTGCGTTGGGGAGGTACGACTCTCTTCTCAATTCTTATTGGAGCTATCACGGATGTTATGCTCGATTTGATCAAAAAGATAATGTTGTACTTTTTGCATGGTTTGGATTTTTCTTGTAGGGAAATGATACATGTAAAAAATTCTTTTTAGAAATTAATTGCCAAATGATTATATCAAACTATTTTTGCTCCTAAGAGTTTCGTAAGAAAGTTTTCAAAATTTGATGACAACCACTTGGCCTGATATGTCAAACCACTCGATAAACTAATCTTTGTTCGGATTTACTAGTTTTCATCCATAATGACGAAACCAGTTTAGATTTTACTGGTTTTCGTCTGTATTGGAATTAGTGTCATGGCGGTTTTGGATAGCAAAGTGGTTTAAAAGGGAAACTAAAGGGAGATACAACCCTGATATTTTTTTTCTTTTTTGGACAGAGGATTCAAACCTAGTAGGTGTATTAGCACATCATTGACCATGACTGACGTGCTCTAGATATGAGATGTCACATTGAACCCTATTGAGGGGATGAGGACATCTATTAATAACGCCCCTGTTCGAATCTCCAACAAAAGTTGGATAAAAGTGGCACGCTTTTCAAACCGCTAAATGGTGTGTTTTGTGCGAAAACTTTATATATGGAAGTTGTTCTAAAATATTAGATTAATCCATTTTTCAAGTTTGTAATAATTAAAATTCAATTAATCACACGTTATTACCATCTCGTTCTGCGTAAAACACTTAATCTTTATCTTCATCTTCAACTTCAGGAGATTCAAACACCACAGTTGTCTATGACTTTTCACCCATGACTGGGTGAGTGAACGAGCAAGACATGCATGTAGGGATAAAAACGGAGCGGATACGGACAGATAATGGTCATATCATATTCGTTTTCATATTTTTTGCCGGATACGAAAACGAATATAGAAACAAATACAGATTATCTCCAATACGAATAAGAATCGAATATGATCGGACACGAATACGGAAACATTTTTTTCTCGGAACATGCAAACCAACTCAACTTGTAATAGAAACAAATATCAACATATATAATTAGCTCATTTTATATAAAATGTAGTATAATATTTTTAAAAATTTAAATAATATTAATAGTGTGGACTAGTGTTAAGAGATGAACGACTATTAAAATCTAAAAAGTTATATTGAAGATCATAGAGTTATGAAGAAATGTGGTATGTCTCGTAGCTTCTGCGGATATTTGGATAGCACTGTTCACCAGATATCAGAATTATTATCCGTATCCGACGGAAACTCCAATACCATATTCGTATTCGTATCCAGGAGAAAATATCTGTATCCGAACTATATGAGAATTATCCGATCCGAAAGGTATTCGTCTTTGTTTTTCTTCGAAGTGGACGGAAACTATCCGCTCCATTTTTATCCCTACATGCATGGGTAGTTCTCACCCATGCCATGCTCATTTACCCAGTAGGCATAAGTTGCAGACTGTGAACATGTTCACGGGCAAAAAAAATAAAAAAAACATGAGGTACGTGCTCGGCTCAAGTAGTGTATTTATTGAAGGCAAACAAATTATCATGCACAATTACCATCCTGATCACTGGCGATGGTGCCACTATTAGGGTATGTTTGGAGGAGTTTTAAGATTCTGAGAAGCAGCTGGTAGGTAGCCAACTTCTAAAAATCTGAAAAAGCTGAGTTTCTCAACTTCTAACTTCTAGTTCATTTTCTGGACTCTATAACTACAGCTTCTCAGAATCTGGACTAAAAGCTGGATTGTTTAGATGAGTTTCTGATTCTGGAAAAAACAGCAACAGCTAGAAGCTCCCCCAAACATACCCTTAAGAGTCTCGTAGGGAAAAAAACAATATTGGTGGGATACATTTGATTTGGACGCAAATTCTATATAGTTATTGCACACCAGTTACAACAGCTCCTTTCAGGTACTGCACTAGCATCTTCAATTTCTGGTCATCTGGCCTATTTCGTAGTTGCATGTAGGAACACTCAATATTGCTTTTGATCCTTTTTCGAGCAACCTCATCGCTTGTTATAGAGTTCTAACTTCACCGGTTAAATTTCTAGACAGGCACATAGCATTTGATTAGGAAGTTTTTAACGGCAAAGATGCAATTCTAAATGGTGCTTGATAAAAATCCTAGTAAATTTGATTTGCGTCACACTGGAGTTGAGAAAAATGAGGATATGTCACTCCACCTTCAATAAAATAACACAACATTATAGGAGTAATTGTTAAAAGAGTAAAATCCACTAGCGGTTTAAACTTGTCACAAGGTTTCACATAGGTCCACGATCTTGCAAAGCGTTTATCAAGGTCCGTAAACTTGGTTTATTGTATCATTCCGGTCTAAAGTGTCGTTTGACCGTGGTCATGCCTATATGGCACGCCACGTAGACGATGATATGGCTTTTTTTTCCTCTTTCCCTTTTTATTTTTCCTCACCTTCGGCGAGATCCCGGCGACTCTGTTCGGTGAGTGCCCCCGCCTCCGCTGCGTGTCGCTCACGCACAACACGCTCACCGGCTGCGTCCCGACGGGCATCGGCAACTGCGTTCTCCTCGCCGGATTCGACTTCTCCTACAACAGCTGGACAGCGAGCTGCCCGATAAACTGTGCGTGCCGCCGGAAACCATGGCGAATTGCCGCAACCTGAAGGTACTCAATTTGGTCCAGGAACAAGCTCACCGGTGGGGTCCCGGCGAGAAGCGACGGCGACAGCGGCGGTCTGTCCTGGGAACGGCGGTTCATGGTCGCGGTGGCGACGGCGCGCGCGCTCGCGTACCTTCACCATGACTGCAAACCTCAGGTCCTGCACCTCAACATCAAATCAAGAAGCATCCTGTTGGACAAAGAACACGAAGCAAAGCTCTTAGATCTCGGGCTAGCCAAGCTTCTGCTTGAACCGAGCAACCTACCAGACTACATTGCGCCGGAGCTAGCGTCGTCGTCGTCGCCGAGCTCGAGGCACGGCGGCGACAAGTGCGACATGTTCAGCTTCGGGGTGGTGTTAATTGCTGGATATGGTGACGGGGCGGAAGCCGGTGAGCAGCCGCCATGGACGACAGGGCATGGTGGTGGTGGTGGTGGTCCTGCGCGACTACGTGAGGGAGATGGTGGAGAACAGCACAGTCTCAGGCTGCTTCGACCTGAGCATGAGGAGAGTCGTCGAGGCAAATCCTTCCAAGTCTCTGCCGGCGGCGTAGGTCCTGCCGGCTATGCCGTCGAAGGGTGTCGCAGGGTCGCCGTCGTCGAAGGCGGTGGAGGTGGATTACTACGCGTCGACCCAGCCAAAGAAGCTAGAGGAGCCGCCGACGGTCACAGCAGTCCAAAAGGATTGCGCCCCACTGGCGGCGCCCAAGCCGGCGGCCGCTACGGCACCACGATGCCCGTTCCAGCGACGCCGTCGACGTCTCCTCCTTGGAAGGAGTATGCTCCGGCGGCGCCAGGTGTTGTGCCTTTGAAGCAGCCTTCTTCCCAGGCGGCGCCAGCAGGCGTGGTGCCGGTGCAGCCTTCTTCCTCGGCGACGGCGGCGACAAAGAAGAGAAAAATGATTGAGGAATAAGGGAGAAAAAAATAACGCACGTTGTCATCTATATGGCATGTCACATGGACCGCGGTCAAATAAGATTTTGGACCGAGATGATACAATAAACCAAGTTTAGATATCTTAATACACACTTTATAAGTTCGTGGACCTAGATGAAACATGCTTACAAGTTTAAGTACCGCTAGTGTAATTTACTCTTGTTAAAATGCCACTAACAACATTGACTCATTTGTGTGTATATGTGTGTCTGTTTTTTTTGGCATCGTGGGGTTAATAATTCATTTTGATTTTTTCTTCAATATTTCCCACAGCCCGGTAAGCTGAAATGACCAAATTACCCCTCTGATTTCCTTTTTTTTTACTACATCCGAATCGTGGGCTTCGTTAAAATAAACTCTCCCCTTATTATTGCCAAATTGATTACTCCTTGACTTTACTGGGGTTTCTTTTTCTTTTTCTCATTTGATGACCGAAATGCCCCTGGGTCACTCCACCTACAGCTACTAGTACATGGTTGGGTTGAAGCAGTAGCAGACGAAGAAGCCTCCTCTCTCGACAACCGGCGGCGGCGCCCAACAGCGCTCCGGCAGACGGCAGGGCAACAGGTGGAGGTGAGTAGCCGGCGGGCAGGACAGGAGGCACCTCGCTCGAGGCCCAGGTGGAGGTCGGTCAGTGGCGATTGGCGATTTTCTTTCTGATGCACCCCTCCAAAACCACCGCCACCGTCGTCGCCAATGTCGCCGCCGCGGCCCTCCCCCTCCCCTTCCCCCGTGCCGCCACGCCGCTCGACGCCCGCATGGTCAAGACGGGCTTCGACGTCCTCACCTACCGGCTCAACCTCGGCCTCCGCTCCCTCCTCTCCTCCGGCCACCTTCACCGCGCCCGCGCCATGTTCGACCAAATGCCCCACAAGAACATCTTCTCCCTCAACCTCATCCTCTCCGCCTACTCCAGCTCTGGCGACCTCCCCGCTGCACAACACCTCTTCCTCTCCTCCCCTCATCGCAACGCCACCACCTGGACAATCATGATGAGGGCACACGCCGCTGCCGGTCGAACCTCCGATGCCTTGTCGCTCTTCCGCGCTATGCTCGGGGAGGGTGTCATTCCAGACCGCGTCACCGTCACCACCGTGCTTAACCTGCCTGGATGCACTGTCCCGTCGCTCCATCCCTTCGCCATCAAGTTCGGCCTCGACACCCATGTTTTCGTCTGCAACACGCTGCTAGACGCCTACTGTAAGCACGGCCTCCTTGCTGCTGCCCGGAGAGTCTTTCTGGAGATGCACGATAAGGACGCAGTCACATACAACGCCATGATGATGGGCTGCTCCAAGGAGGGACTGCACACCCAGGCGCTCCAACTATTTGCTGCTATGCGCCGCGCTGGTATTCCCGCCACCCACTTCACCTTCTCCAGCATTCTCACAGTCGCAGCAGGTATGGCTCATCTCCTCCTTGGGCATCAGGTTCACGCTCTCGTGCTCAGATCCACCTCAGTGCTCAACGTGTTTGTCAACAACTCATTGCTCGATTTCTACTCCAAATGCGATTGCCTTGATGACATGAGGAGACTGTTTGATGAGATGCCAGAGCGGGACAATGTCTCCTATAATGTGATTATTGCAGCCTATGCTTGGAACCAGTGCGCTGCCACGGTGCTGCGGCTGTTCAGGGAGATGCAGAAGCTGGGTTTCGACAGGCAGGTGTTGCCTTATGCTACTATGCTAAGCGTAGCTGGGTCTCTGCCTGACGTGCACATCGGGAAGCAAATACATGCTCAGCTGGTCCTTCTGGGCCTTGCTTCTGAGGATCTTTTGGGCAATGCGCTGATTGACATGTACTCAAAATGCGGCATGCTCGATGCTGCAAAGAGTAACTTTTCTAACAGAAGTGAAAAATCTGCCATTTCATGGACTGCTTTGATCACTGGGTATGTGCAGAATGGACAGCATGAAGAAGCTCTGCAATTGTTCTCTGACATGAGAAGAGCTGGTCTAAGGCCTGACAGGGCAACGTTTTCAAGCATCATCAAGGCTTCCTCAAGCCTCGCAATGATTGGGCTAGGAAGGCAATTGCACTCGTACCTCATTAGGTCAGGCTATAAGTCCAGTGTATTCTCCGGGAGTGTCCTTGTTGACATGTACGCTAAGTGTGGCTGTTTGGACGAGGCACTTCGGACATTTGATGAGATGCCTGAGAGGAATTCCATCTCGTGGAATGCTGTTATTTCAGCCTACGCTCACTATGGAGAGGCAAAGAATGCCATCAAGATGTTTGAAGGCATGCTTCATTGTGGTTTTAATCCAGATTCAGTCACCTTCTTGAGTGTTCTAGCAGCATGCAGTCACAATGGTCTTGCAGATGAATGCATGAAGTACTTTCACTTGATGAAACACCAATATAGTATATCACCCTGGAAGGAACACTATGCTTGTGTTATAGATACATTGGGTCGGGTAGGCTGTTTTTCTCAAGTTCAGAAAATGTTGGTTGAGATGCCATTCAAGGCTGATCCAATAATATGGACCTCCATTCTTCACTCGTGTCGAATTCATGGAAACCAGGAATTAGCTAGAGTGGCAGCTGATAAACTGTTCGGTATGGAACCCACAGATGCAACACCCTATGTTATATTGTCCAACATATATGCCAGAGCTGGTCAGTGGGAAGATGCTGCATGCGTGAAGAAGATTATGAGAGACAGAGGGGTTAGGAAAGAGTCGGGTTACAGTTGGGTTGAAATCAAGCAAAAGATATACAGCTTTTCTTCAAATGATCTAACCAGCCCAATGATAGATGAGATTAAAGACGAGCTAGACAGATTATACAAAGAGATGGATAAACAAGGCTATAAGCCCGACATAACCTGTGCCTTGCATATGGTGGATCATGAGTTAAAGCTGGAGTCGTTAAAATACCACAGTGAGAGATTGGCCATTGCATTTGCTCTGATGAACACCCCAGCTGGGACACCTATCAGGATTATGAAGAATCTGACTGCGTGCCTAGATTGCCATGCTGTCATCAAGATGATATCAAAGATTGTGAACAGAGATATCATCGTAAGAGACTCACGCAGGTTCCACCATTTCAAGGATGGGGTTTGCTCCTGTGGAGACTACTGGTAGGAGCTTGGCTAGCTGTCGCCAGGAACGGAAAAGGGTTGTAGTCAGATGAAGAATGCAGGCTGCAACTGCTGGTGGATGACCTAAGATTGAGGAGACATCTCTCAGGTATAATCTATGTACTTCTTCCATCCCAAAATATAGCAATCTAGGACCAGATTGGATATCTTAGTAGTATAGTATATATTTTAGGACGGAGAATGTACTTACTATAAATGAGGATTTGTAGTTAGTGTAGCCCTGGTGTGATTTTGGTACTACTCTATATTTTAGTTTGCAGCTTGTGCTTTCTTTGTTTTCAAAAAGAAGTGTCCAGTATAATTTTTCTTGCATAGATGTTGCTGCCTTACTGGAAGTCTGAGGGCCATTTGGCAGCACTCTCTCCGTTTCAATTTGCTATTGAAGGAATTTCGGTCGTGGCTCCCCGCTCCCCCGTGGCTCGTCTTCTGCGCGCCGGTGTTGATCTGCATCGCAACAACAAGATGATCCATCTACAAGACCAAAGTATGCTCTCCTTTCGTGCCTTTTCCCTCCCTTGTATATACAGATCGGCCGTCTTTTTAGTAATGTTGACTAATGTAAACGATTCAACATACTAGGATCATGGGATCGGAGCAGGATTTCATTCTAGGATGGACGCCGGAACAAAACCTCCTTGGGTGAGAGTCCAAAACCCTGTTTTTATTGTGGAAGTCAGAATTTTTCAGGCATGGGACAAAATGAACAGCCATGAGAATGATGAGGCCGAAGCATTATGCTTTGATTCATTGTGTTGCATTTTGAAGGCATCAATGCGATGTGAAATCGGGGGACTCCAAGGGGAGTGCGTGTGGTTGGTGTGTGAGAGAATGAAATGGATGAAATCTGGGTGCGTTGTGTGGTTGGTTGGTCAGTGTCTGGGTGGTCACAGTCGCGCGCCCATATATCCAATCCATTATCCATTCCTTTCCTTTCCGGTGACATGTAGTAGTAGTAGTTGTAGTAATTTCATCTGATATTACTCATCCATTCCATCCGCGACAGGGAGCGTAGCATGCAGGTGCAGATGCAGATGCAGCAGGCTACCACCGTTCTCAGCAGCAGCAGCAACCGGCCTTGGACGCTGTGGTGCCATCCTGTCCCAGTAGTCTCCTCCCCATCCCACGCCAAAAATAAGAAGCATGGCCTCCGACTCCGAGCAGGCATGGCCATGGCCTCCTCCGAGCTTCCTGACCTGAGCGCAATAGTAAGTAAGCTGCTTCGATCTTACTAATTTGTTGAGCATTATTATCTTAATTTGTTGATTGATGGATGGATGGATGGATGGTGGTGCAGCAACGCGTGGTGCTGGACATCGAGGGCACCACGACGCCCATCTCCTTCGTGGCGGACGTGCTCTTCCCCTACGCGCGCGACAATGTCCGCCGCCACCTGGCCGCCACTTACGGCAGCAGCGAGGAGACGCGCGCTGACGTGGCCCTGCTGCGGGCGCAGGTGGAGGAGGACCTCGCGCAGGGCGTCGACGGTGCCGTGGCGGTTCCGCCGGATGCGGAAGGGGAAGGGGAAGGCGCCGTGGTGGAGGCCCTGGCGGCGAACGTGGAGAGCATGATTCGCGCGGACAGGAAGGTGACGGCGCTGAAGCAGCTGCAGGGGCGCATCTGGCGGCGGGGCTTCGACAGCGGCGAGCTGCGGAGCGAGGTGTACGACGACGCGGCGGACGCGCTGCGGCGATGGCGTGCCAAGGCCTACATCTACTCCAGCGGAAGCAGGGAGGCCCAGCGCCTCATCTTCGCCAACACCGCTGCACACGGCGATCTCCGCGACCACCTCTGCGGATTCTTCGACACCACAATAGGGTGGGTGCCTACCTTAGCTGGTAGTAAGGCTTACCATCCATCACCAACAAAACAAACAATTCACCATGCATGCATGCACCCATGCTGCAGGGCCAAGCGCGAGGTTAGCAGCTACTACGAGATCTGGCAGACTCTGGGCACGGACCGCCCCTCCCAGATCCTCTTCTTGACAGACGTCTACCAAGAAGCCGCTGCAGCAAAGACTGCAGGTCAGCCTCACTCCACTCTCACTCAGCAAATTTGCCATCCCCTCCGCCGCTGCGCTGCACATTAACATCACTCCTAGTAGTACTTCAGTAACACCTCTATTAATCACAAGTATATTTTTTTCTTCCGCCGCAGGCCTTGAGGTGATAATATCTGTCAGGCCTGGAAACGCACCCCTCCCTGATAATCATGGTTTTCACACAATCACATCATTCGCTGAAATCTCCATCTGAACCTAGCCAGAAATGTCTTGTACTATACAATCTGATCTGAACAATATTCTACCGGACGCTAGCAGCACAGTTAGCAAATGGTTTGGTTAGGTTTAAGGCAAGACAATCTGGTGTGTAAATAAATGTGTAATAGTCCCAATCAAGCTAATACTATCATGCTCCCATTCCATCCAAACCTGGAACAACAATTTCTGATGCATATACTACTACTTTACATTTGTTCCTTTTCCTGCATAAAGACCGTCCATGTCTTACTGAATCCAGTAAAATTAGCACATGTATCCTCCTTGTCTGATCTGATGACGAATCATTAATTCCCTCCCATCAACCTTCCATTTCAACATCCGTAGATTCAAGCTCCATATTGTTTGACTGAATCGAGGCAACGAGATCCTCAATTCTCAGAGGAGCATGCCTAGCAGCGTACTGGAACAAAGCCTGAACATACAAAAGGCGATCAAACCATTGGCTACAAGGCATGAATGAGATGATATTTTCTCAGCAAAAATGCATTCTCAAGTGGCCACTTACTTTCGAGTGGCTGTCAGCAAAAGCACGAGCACGATTCGGCTTTCCAACAAATTGAAGCTCACTAATCTCCATCTTTCCATCCACAAGTTTCACTCTTTCATCTTTGACAGCAAAGCGAAGAAGATTCCCTGGCCGCAGGTTTGACTGTACAGCCATGTAACAGTAAGTTAATGCTTCAAACAGGTTCAGGTAAGGACTGAAATCACAGTGCAGGAAGGCACTTCTGGTGCCTAATCAGGATAAGCACGTTACTTTATAAGCATAGCATTGTAACACTTCCAGATAGGGTATACAATCAACATAACCATTCATTGGTTTCATATCAACAACTAAAAGCTTGGAGCACCATGTGGAAGGTACTCTGATGCAGATTTCCACCCTTAAAAATCGGGGAACCATGAAAGCATATAATCCTATGTAATTATCACTTTTTTTTAATGTAGGCTGCATTACACAACAGTACCTTCTGAATGAATTCATTGTCCAAGCTACCAAAGACAACTGGAGGATCATCAGAAGTAGTAAGCTTTCCATCCTCTTGCAGATCCAGCACAATCTGATTGTACAGGAAGAAACAAGGCACGTGAGAAGTTTTGTATTGGGGAACAGAAGTAGTAGCAGGACATCAGAGTTGACAACATCTTTGTCTGAGAGTATTGAAGATGATAATTATTAAATATGATGCCCTTTTGTAAAGAGAAACAAAATGCCCCAAAATGGAGTTATATCGGCAAAATAATTATCTTGCTAGCTGCAACATGAAGCAAACATTGAAAGAATGAAACATACATGCTGCTCACTTGGGACTTGTCCCTTGCTATCTGTGTCAATAACATATTGACTACAAGCCTCATCTTTCCAGACCAGTGCAAGGGGTGTGATACCAGCTAGATAATGTGCATGCCTTTTAAGAGAAAAGACAACAAACAGTTAGTCAATGCAGTGATGTAAACTGTAAAGGCAGTTAGCAGATATGAGGGCATGTCTAACAAAGAAGACATCATCAAAGGTAGAAAGAGAAGTTACTTGTTGTAAAACAGCAAGCCATCTTTCACATATGGTGTGCTTCCTGAGTATGCTGCTTGAAGACCCTGAAGCGTGCACTCGTATATAGGGACAGCACTGAATCTGTAGCGATGGTACGTTGATGGAGGATCACCAGCAGTGGTCTCCATGAGCTTAGAATTCACCCAAAAGAACCTAAACTCAGCGGTGCAGTCGTACAAGGAGTAGCCTCTCCAACAGATCATATCAATGATGTAATATGTTTCATCAGGCTGCAGCACAAGAGAGACGACAACGTTATGAATGAACAAGCCAAAAACGAAAGAAAGAAAAGGCAGGTCAAGAAGGATGGATCAGGTGGTAGCACCTCATGAAAGATGCAATCAAGGATGGAATAGGAACTTGCTGGTCCGGAGATGTCTCTCTTTGATCCATTTGGAAGAGCGGAAGGGAATCGGTGGAGAATGGATCCGTTTCGGAGCCTGCTAATGGTGATGCCGTTGCAAGAGACGACCAAGCACCGTTTCCCGGCAGGTCTGGCAAAAACATGCCTACACATAGAGAAGAATTGTTGAGGCCGATCCTTTGTTGAAACTTGTAGTAGTAGTAGTATACTACATACAGTTTAATAAGCAGTAAAAGTGAAATTTGCAGGTTAAGAATCATAACTAACATAACAGGGGTACTCGAATTGAAATGCGTAGTAGTAAAGAGAAGGAGTTGGGAGAGGGAGGGGAAGGTAGCAACCAGTCGGTGGCGAGGTGGGGAGGAGCGTCAGCCATCCACTCCGGGAGCATGATCTGGCGGGCGAACCAGCGGCGCGCATCGGAGCCGCGAAGCTTGGAAGCGGCCTCGGCGACGGTGGGCTCATGATCGCGCTCGCTGTCGCCCTCCACTGCTGTGTCGGCAGCGGCAGAGGACGGGGACAGAAGGGAGTTGGCGAGGCTGCGGGCGCGCGCCTGGGCGTCAGCGCGGCGGGCAGACTGGGCCTGGAGGGCGAGGTCGCGGCGGCGCTGCTGGTCGGAGATGGCGGGGCGCTTGTAGGGTCGATGCGGCGGCGGCGGCGCCATGGCTGAACGGACGCCCCGAGGAGAGAGGCACTGAAGAGCCGTGGGCCCGTAACCCGCCGCCCCGACGATGACGACCCGGCAGGAGACGACTACGACGAAGACCGGGACGACGACAACGACGACCGAGACGACGATGACCGGATCTGGAGCAGGCGGCGGGAGAGGAGTCGCGGCGGCGGCCGGCAGGAGAGGAGGCGCGCGGCCGGCGAGCGGGAGAGGAGGCGTGCGGCCGGCGGGCGGCGGGAGAGGGGGCGCGGCGGCGGGCGGCGGGCAGCGGGCGGGAGAGGGGGCGCGGCGGCGGTCGGCGGGCGGGACCAATTTTTTTTCCCTTTTTTCCGTTTTTCTCCTTTCCGCTTTTATTTCCTGAGAAAATTCAATCCATAGCACATAAAAAAAACCCGGTACCACAAAAAATAGCACAACAAATTTTTCACTTCGACCAAAAACACAGGGGACCAATTTTCCTTCGATACATAGTACTTCCGTTATATTTTAAGCTAACGGTGTTAGTTTGGAGTAGAAAAAAATATCCTCGGACTAATTTACCTTTCGACCATGTCATCTCGTCGCGTCAGGCCCTGTGCAGAGCAGCTACGCCATGCGCGGTCGAGCAAGGAGCCGCTGTCGTCGCCTCACTGTGCCTCGCAGCCATCGCATGGGCCAACCGCGCACGGTCGAACCACCCTCCAGCCATAGCCGTCGTCGCCACGCCGCACCTCGCAAGCAGTCGCCGCCACTGCCGCCGCCGTCAACCAAGTTGCCTTGCTTCGCAGCTGCACGCGGTCGAGCCACCCGTGAGGCTGTCGTCGTCGTTAGAAGTGATGCCGAGGCCAATGATCCGATGGGCGGAGACGGAGCTGGTGGCAATGTTGGGAGCATGGACAAAGGGGATTCGGTGGCTGGCGGAGAAGCCGACGGTGGAGACCCTAGCTGGCCCCGACGCGTCTCGCCGTCCACCGGAGCCGACGGTGGAGGCCCCGGCTGGCCCCGACGCCTCAACGTGTCAGCCCGAGCACTGCCCTCCGCCGCCCGCGCGCGCTGGAGTCACCGTCGCCTCGCGCCGCAGCGGCCCCTCCACCGCCGTAGTCGGAGGGCCTTGCTAGATCCAGCGACGGCGGCACCGGATCTGCCGCCGCCTAGCCGGGAGACCTCGCTGCCACCACTCACCGACGCCGGGAGAAGGCCCCGCCGCCGCCATCCCCGCTCACCAGTCGGCTTTGCCGGCGGTGAGCTCAGGCGGTGGCGAGGAAGGGGGAGGGGGGAGTGGGGGCGGCAGCGACGGCGGGGTTCGCCCACCGTGTGGCCTGCACGTGGGCGACGCGGGGGGAGCATGAGGGAGCCGTTGGTCTGAGCTCCATTGCCCTCTTGCTTGGGGAAGAAGGGCAAATGAGTCTTTTTTTCATATCAACTCACATGTTTGGATGGCAAATGTGATGGGAGTGTTATGAATCGCAAGAAAATTGGTGCCCTGTGCTTCTGGTCGAAGTGGTAAATTTGTTGTGCTATTTTTTGGTACCGGGTTTTTTCCTGTGCTATGGATCAAATTTTCTCTTATTTCTTTCTCATTTTTGAAAGATTCATTAGCATCATTATAAATATGGGCAATACTAGAAAGTCTTATAACCTGAAACGGAGGAAGTACTGTTTTTTGGGTTAGGTGAATTTGAAGAGGGGTATACTCACCACCTTTAATGAAAGAGTGATTGGAACCACTCATCCATCCTACTCTCCCAACAAAAAAAAGATCACTAAATCCAACTTCATCCTTAAAACCAAACAAAAAAATTGGATCGACATATCCACTCCACCAAAAAACTGGATCACCATATTCCATATTCAGCAAAATATGGACCGTCATATTCCATCCAACCTTGACTAGGAACCAAACACACCCTTAATGGAGCGTCGGCTAGTCCCTTGCAACTACTAATTAACATCGAAGAAATAAGTTTATTTTGGTTCCTCAAATTTGTCACTGTTGACGTAAAACACGAGGCCTAGGAGATCTGCTTAACTCCAGTGCAGGTCCAAAGCTCGCCTTCGGGTGTGTTAGCGTGCCAGTTGATTTGATCCTGCAATCAACGAGAAATAGAAACAAATAGATCATGGTTAAATCTATAAATGATAGCCGATCGGCTAAGTGCCGATGACATATCATTTATTTTTGAGCCGATGTCATATGTGAATCGATCGACGACTATAAATAGATAATAAAGAACTAAACCTACTCGATCGGCTGTAGATATTACCAATATATAGTTCTTATATCGATATATATTTAAATCAAGTGATTGGGATAGATCGGTCACCATGCCGAGACAATATAAATCACTTGGATCGAAATATATATTAATAACAGGACTATATATGTTTATAGCATAGCCGATCATATAGATCTAGCATGTATCAGCTAATACTCCGATACTACTCTATATCAGGATATTAAAACAAGTATAATATATCAAACAAAAGCTTAATATACTTAAATGCAATAAGATCTTGACATAAAGGGCGGATTTAACATGTCACTGAAGCATATAGAGCGAATATGGTTAAATCAGATAAGATCGGCTGAAACTACGATACTACCCTAATCGGCAACCAGAAGGCAGGCTAGAGATTGATATTCTAAGCACGACTTAATAGATCAAACTCAACTAATACAGCATTAAGTATGAAAAGAAGAACAATATCTAGACAATCAAGCCGCTGGAAGTTTCATAGAGTGGTAGATATCTTATATAATCTAAATCAACATCAAAATCTAACCTAATCGGCTGCCCTCTACTAATAGATGTTAGCCGATTGTAGGTTAGATAGCGATATTGCCAGAGATTATGTACGATATATGATAACTCGACGAATTACGTAAACAAGATTAGAGTATCATAAAGATGGAAGCACTAATCCCGAGAACACAAGCCGTCATAACAAGTTTTACCTCTTGTTGAAGATCGAAACCGATGCAGCTCAACCCGAAAGCAAGAACTCGTCGAAATAAAACTAAACCAAAAAGGTGGCGATGCGCCGAAATTGTATTGAACGTGTGTGGTTAATTGATTACATGAGTTTCGGGCCTATTTATACCCGAGAATTACAAAATATGTCCATACCGGACACGTCTCTTATCTCTAACAAACTCTAAGATACCACAAGTCTTTAGGGCAGACTTTTGCCCAAGCATATCTCTAAGGAAATTACATAAAATGTCCTAATTAATAGATACAATTGCCTTCCCAGGACTCTATCCATGCGTGGCAATCATTTTGAAGCACCTCAACCCAACCCGATGTCGTACACCAAGTCATATTGTCAGAATCGGCTGCATCACCTAACCAAGTCTGACTCCAACTCAGTCGATCCAATCGTAGCCGATCCGGACTTCAGCCGATTCTTACTCTGTTTCCGCGACAATCTTCATCTTTGATCCCGCTTCAATCTAATCTTCATCTCCGATACTGATATTACCAAATTTGGTCGTTAACAGTCACCGAGTCTAAAATTCGTCCCTCAACCGTAATAACGGTGCAAATAAGGTCCCAAAATGGTATGGACTACGGTTTCGGCTGACATGGCACTTAAAGTTAGAAACAAACTATGGGACCCACATACCTGTTATTGTTCGGTTAAAAATAAAAAAAATACAGTGGGACCCACGTATCATCCCTCTCTAGCCACCGAGGCTGCGTCGACCGTCATCATGTCACTCAAGAACTCTGGCCACTTCCTCAACCAACGCTCCCACAAGACATCCTTGCTCCCCACCCCTGAGGAGGAAGCCGCCCTTGCCGCATCCGCCACTGGTGGGCCCTCCTTCGTGCTCCACACATCCATCGCCCCCAACAACCCCTCCTCCCAAATTACTTCTGGCCTCACCATACGCCACGCCGTGACGGAATCGGAGAAGACAGTGGCTTCCTCAGCCGCGATAGAGCCGAAGAAGATGTCGCATGCTCCTATAGTTGATGCCCACATCGAAGACACCCAGGTTGAAGCCGTTGTTGAGCTGTTGTTGCTGTTGCGACCGTCGCTTTGTCACCCCAGTGGCATTGGCGTCCACGTTGGTGGGGAGATGGAGGTGAATGCGGGGTCGAGGGATGGGAGCGTGTCTATGGCCGGGGAGGCGACGTTGATGCCCTCACCTTGTAGATCCGCGATGTCGTCCCTGTTCGCCCCTACGCCACCATCTCCACCCCTCCACTACCGCCGATGCCCCGCCCACGCTTCTGCATGGAGGAGGACCGGCTGCCCCTATTGTCCTCCGCTCCTGCCTCGTCCCCCACTACCTCCATCCTCGCTACACCGAAGAAATGCAACAACCAGCCATGCGTCACTGCCCTGGAGGGGGATTGGGAAGAAATGAGTAAAAGATCAAGTCCTCTAACCTCGCGTTAGGATGAGTTTTGGTGATTAATGACAAGGTTGTTGGAATTAACCTTTGCTATGAGTTTGTGATGATACGTTATGTTTTAGCATCAGAAAAAAAAGGTTGAAGGTTGACATGTGAGATTCAAGTGATAAGGTTGTGGATTTATGACAAGAAATATGACACCTCATATACTGGGAATCAACAAGAATCAAATGTTGACGATGATAACGCTTGAGGAGATCCCATCATGAGTTGGTGGACATGTTGAAGGAGTAAACCCCATTGTTGAAGTTGATAAAAATGAAGATGGTGTGAGAAGCTAGAGGATGGATGTTATCGGTTGATGAGAACCAAAGAGAAGAGATTGAAGATGTGTAATATGAAGTAGTTACCTATGGCAAGACGGTGAAGCGCAAGTGAAACTCGGCTACGATGGACCATGAGGTGGCGAAGGGCAAGCAAGGGGCTTGGCACTACAAACCAATTTCGATGGAGAGGGGTGAGTGAAGACATTGTCGCGATGGACCATGTGAAACCATTCGAAGCTACGGATTATCTGTGTCAATCATTTGAAAAATGAAAAATGTAATGCCAAAGATCATAAGATGTGATTTGTTTTTTATTATTAAGGGCACTGATCAAGGCAAGGGTATAATTGATTTGGGACTAATACGTTTATTGAGTTGTAGGAGAATAGTCCTGAAGGTGAAATGACTTTGACGTTGGCAACCCTCGAAGTAAAGAAACAAGATGAAGTGAAGGCATTTGTATTGGTATAGTTTTTCTATTTGCATTTGAGTATAGGAATGTTGTACTATTAAGAGGAATGCAACGTTGATGTGTTTGTTTATGTCTTAGTGTTCAAAGTGACCTATGGAAGTGCTACCATATAAAGAAATCCAAGTTTTAGTCTATCCTATGAGTGGTTTAAAAGCTTTGTTCTTGGTGGGGTTGGGTAGCCCTTTTAATAAGCTTTCCATAGAGTCCAAAATCATTGGAAACTGAGTCCGAAGCAAGAAGTTATGGTTTTTTCTTCAGGTATTGTCAAGTGGTCATGAGACTCCGGGTCGAGACCAAGAGACTCCAAACTTGTGCAAGCCGGGGCTTACATTACAGGAGACTCTGGAATAGAACCTCCAGGCACCCAAAAAGGCTTCCCAAAGACTCTGGGCCAAATCCAAGAGATTCTGGCCCCCTGTACTTACTTGTGCATGATGGCTAGTTTTCGAGGTGTTTAGGAGACTTCGGGCCCGAGACCTAGATACTTTGGGGACTGCACATACTTGTGTGTAATGGCTAACCCCCTCCATCCATGCTTGCTGACTTTGGACAAGCTCAGATTCATCCAAAACCAAAGAGTCATTCTCCAATATCATACCGTTGTGGTAGAACTCTTTGTGAATGAGATTTGAAAAGAGGTTTGATAAGAGAAGGGTTTTGGTGCTGAGAGAGAGGTTGAGAAGGAAAGTTAAGAGCTAGTGAGTTTCACTCTAATCTTTGAACACTTGAGTTCATAGCAAGCAAGTATTCGATTGTGTTTGTTACTCTTGGGGGTTAAGCCTTCTAGACGGCAAGACGTCGCCCAGTGAGTTCCCAAGCGTGCGGTGAGCCGCGAGAAGTTTGTGAAGGTTTTCCTAACCTCTGTATGGAAAGAGGTAATTTAGTGGAATCCGAGCTATCTTCTAGGAGGTTTCATGGTAGAGGCGTAGAGCAAGCTTCATTAGTGGATCAGGGCTCGTCGTCAAAGCTTGTAGCCTTGTACCATGGGGTCGCTTGGAAATTTGCTATTCCTAGGTGGTGATTTGTGGGCGTTAGCCGCTGACATGTGGGTCCCGTGAGTCCCACATTGACCCAGCTTTGACATGTCAGCTAAAACCGGGCATAATACTGCCTAAAACCTCGGACGATCCTGTTTTGTATATTGAGGGACCCGTTATATACGATTTTGCTACACGTCTATCGTGTGATTTTTTCTTAGGCATTTCACGTTTTTTTAGTCGCACCATATGTGGGCCAAGATTTATGCAAGAATTGGTGGGGCTGCATGTATGGATAAGGCCGTGCGTTGGATGCTTAGGCCCGGTTCTTTTCTAAATAAAAATTGATTTCTTTAACGGTTAAAACATTAAGACATTTGAAACTAAAATATAAAATTACAGTCCTATATAACTAAAATTACATATGTTTATTTTGTAGTCCGTTGGATGCAAATCCAAGGGAAGAAAAAAATCTGGGTGATTTTTTCTCAAAAATCACCCGAGTGATGCATAGGCGGTTCCCGTTATATATGGTATTTCGGTTTAAGGATAAATTTGGTAAACTTAATCCAACAACGAATAGTGGGCGTAGGCTTAGGCCTGGGCCTGGGCCTGGTCCTGGTCCTGGTCCTGGTACGGCCCAACAACAGGAGAAACAAGTCCCTTTCCCTTGCCCTCTTGTTGAGAGATTTGGGATTTGAGAAGCTGCTGCTGCTCACCTCCCCTCTCCTCCCCACAATCGAATCGAATCGAATCCTCCTCCTCCAGGCTCCAAGCCGAAACCAAACCCTAGCCCCGTCGATCTCCCTCTCCTCGCATGGCGGCTCCCAAGCCCATCTGGGTGCGCCAGGCCGAGGAGGCCAAGCTCAAATCCGAGGCCGAGACCGCCGCCGCCGCCAAGGCCGCCTTCGACGCCACCTTCAAGGCCCTCTCCGCATCCGCCGCCGACGACCCCGACCAGGACGACGACCTCCACCGCCCCTCTTCCCCGGCCCAAGCCTCTCGGGACGCCTACTCCGACGCAGACGACGACGACGACGACCGCCCCCATGCCCCTCCCGGTCCAGTCGACCCCTCCAAGTCCTCCGCCGCCGGCCCCGGCATCGCTGGTGGTTCCGCTGGTGCCCCCGCCACCTTCACCGTCGTCTCCAAGGACCGGGACTCGCGCAGGGTCCCAACCGGCGGCGCGCGCGTCCGCGTCCGCGTCTCCCCGGCAGCTGGCGTCGGCGGCGACGACCTCGAAGGTGCAGTCAAGGACAACGGCGATGGCTCCTACGCCGTCACCTACGTCGTCCCTAAGCGCGGTAACTACATGGTCCACGTCGACCTCGACGGGTCGCCCGTCATGGGGAGCCCCTTCCCCGTCTTCTTCAGCGCATCCAACACTGCCGCCACCGTCGTCACCTCCACCTTCCCGCCCACGCTTCCGGCTGTCTCCTCCGCCTACCCCAACATGGTCAACCAGACCATGCCCAACATGCCAAACTACGCTGGCGCCCTCTCGGCTGCCTTCCCCAGCCTTCTCGGCCTCCTCCCTGCTGCGTCTACTGGTGCCTCTGGTGGGGTTGTGCTGCCTGGTGTTGGTGCCTCGCTTGGGGAGATTTGCCGGGAGCACATCAACGGCAAGTGCACCAAGGCCACAGACTGTAGCAAGCTCAACCACCCGCCACAGCAGCTGCTCATGTCCGTGCTGGCTGCCACTACATCTGTCGGTGCGCTCAGCCAGGCGCCCATGGCACCATCTGCTGCTGCCATGGCTGCTGCTCAGGCCATCATGGCTGCACAGGCACTGCAGGCACATGCTGCGCAGATGCAGGCTGATTCCAAGGCTGCAGGAGGGGAGGCTTCAGGTAATCCCTCAACCTTTAAGGGATGCTGTTTTCTTGTCCCTAGATGCTCTAGGGTTATGAGTGTATAGTCTGCCTCGCATATTTGCATTGGTTTCAGTTTCTATGCTGATGCTCTTGATTTTTACTATCTTAGTCATCTTTACTACTACAAACTCTATATGGAACTTCAGTTTAGTTGCATCAATATTTCTGTTGTTTTGCTGAAGCTAGCTAAATGCCTGTATAATTGCTATGGATGAAAACAAATCATACACTTCCTGAGCAGATTAAACGAATCTGAGTTTTTTTTATCATTAATACACCCTCCATACTTTTGTCACCGAGAGTGCTTCTGAAAATAGCTTTGATACTGCGCATATTTGTCGCTATTCAGTCATCTTAGATCTTTCTAGAAAACATTAAATTTGTAGCTGAGACAAAATGAGAAAACAATGGTATTTGAAGGGCCTAATATGTAATACTGAAGAACTTAAACAGTGTTTCTTTTTTGCCAAAGGATACATTGCTTACGTTGCACGTTCCATTGTTGTAGGTTCAACAGATAAAACTGATAAAGGTGATGCTCTGAAGAAAATGGTTCAGATTAGCAACCTAAGCCCACTTCTTACGGTGGATCATATTAAGCAGCTATTTGGATACTGTGGCAAAGTGGTTGATTGCACCATCACAGACTCAAAACATATTGCCTATGTAGAATACTCCAAACAAGAAGAAGCAACTGCAGCGCTGGCACTCAACAACATGGATGTTGGTGGTCGCCCCTTGAATGTTGAGATGGCCAAATCCCTCCCTCCCAAAACTAATTTGGCAAATAGCAATCTGCCCATGATGATGCAGCAAGCTGTTCAGTTGCAACAGATGCAATTCCAGCAGGCTCTGATAATGCAGCAGACAATAGCAGCTCAACAGGCTGCTGCGCGCGCAGCCACCATGAAATCCGCCACTGAAGCAGCAGCTGCAAGGGCTGCTGAGATAAGCAGGAAGTTGAAAGCGGAGGGCTTTGGTGGGGAAACTGTCGAAGAGAAGGATGCCAGAGGGAAGTCAAGGTAGTGCTTGATTCTTCTTTAATTTTACCTGAACTGCTACGGTATGCTTTTAGTATTTGTTGATTAGATTTTTTTTTCTCCTCATATTGTAACAAATTCTGGTCATTTGCTCGTAAGATTTAGGTGACAGAGACTGTGTTCTCATCCCTCATGGTTCTTATCAGCTTCAATTGTAGGAAATGAAATTAGATAATATATTTACTTCTGTGCAGAAAATCTTGCTATGTTTTTTTTTTCGTACTAGAGGTGTGATTGATGGGGCACATGCGATTAGAAAGTTGTGCTTTATTTTGAAGTGGTGGCTTTAGTTTTCAACAATGTGGTTCTGTTATTCCATATATATTTCACATTTTTTTTGTATATATGTATGTGTGGTTTTCTTGTATCAATATTCAAAGTGAAGCATTCATAAGAGAATGGGAGATGTCTCGGCATGTCAACTTTCAGCAACATGACTCTTTTTTTTTTTGCGATGAGCAACATGACTCATTAACTGCATGGGAGCATGAAATTTTCACCTGTCACATTTTTAACCTTAGACATGCCCCTACTTTGAACAAAAAGAAAAAATACTTCAATTTTTTACTTTATACATATTGCAAGATGGACACTGACTAGTATGCCTATTTTATAGGTCGCCATCACCTTCTGCCCGTAGATCGAAATCTCGGTCAAGATCACCTATCAAGTACCGCCGGAGCAGGCGGTCTAGATCATACTCTCCGCCGGTTAGACACACACGAGGGCGTAGATCACGATCACCATCAAGATCTTACCACTCAAAGTATGGTAGTGATCGATCTTATCGGGATGATAGAGACAAGTATGGCAGGTCTGGGAGAAGAGAGAGCGACCGATCTCGTGACCACTATTCATCTAGCTCAAGAAGAAACAGAAGTAGAAGTATAAGTCCAAGGCATAAGAAGTCCTCCAGATCTGATTCTCGGTCACCCAAGCGACACAGAGAAGAAAGTTTAAGCCCTTCGAAATCACGGAGGTCAGCTCGAGCTGGTTCAAGGTCACCAGGACAGCACAAAGGAAGCAAATTGTCGCCAACTCGTGACCATCATTCTTCTCGCCGTAGTAGGCGTTCTAGATCCAGATCTCAAGAGAAGAATCGCAACAGTGATAAAAAGGACAGCAAAAAATCTGAGATGGAGGATAAAAAAAGGAGATCTGATAGAGGCAATAGAGGTGACAAAGATGAAAAGTATCTAAAGGATCCAATGGAAGATAAGAAACTAGATGTGTCTTCTGTTGCTCATAAAAGGAGTTCATCCGCATCAGAAGATGAAATGCTGAATAGTAATTCCAAGAGATCTAAACATGATGCTGCTTTGGAGTGTCATGAGAGGAAGGATGAGGATCATATTGAGGAGGACAGAAGGGATTTGGATTCTGTGGGATCAAAATCTGAGAAGAGAAGCCTAGGAAATGGTGATCATGAAAAACAAAATCATGATACAAATAGGAAAACAGACAAGAGTCATGACAGGGATGATTCTTCTCGTAAGGACAGAAAATACAGAGAGGATGAATCAAGACATTCTAGAGATAGACGTTCCCGTCATTCATCTTCAAGATCCCATAGAAGTTCAAGGCATTCAAGGGAAAAGTATCATGGAGATACCACTGATCAGCATAAATCAAAGAAATCAGAAGAGGGTTCCAAGTCTAGGAAGGATGATTGTCTCCTTGATGATACCTTGTCTTCAGATAGAAGGAAAGTTCAGAGCGAGGACTCTCCTCGTAGGAAGCATAACCAGTTAGCAGCTAGTTCAGATGTTCATGGCATCAACCATGATACTGGAGTTAAGGTGCCAAATGATTTCTCAGAAGCTGATCAGGGTATCCAGGAAGCCAAGCAGGTCGTTCATGAAACTGATATGTCCTCTGCACCACGCCTTGAGGACCCATTTCTTGCACAAGACAAACAAGATAAACCTATTGTTGCTGGCCTTAATGGGCGACATGAACCTGGAGTTGATGGTGCATTTGTGGGCACTGAAGAGTCTGCTATATGATATTAACCAGAGTGTTTACTTGATGGTTGCTATATCATTGAGTTGGCTGATCACAGGATCTACTTGATCAGTGGATGCAGATAGATGAATTGGTGTTTGTTATCTTCCTTTCTGATTTAGGAGTTTTATTTGCAGGATATGAAGAACATGGAGAACTTGAGTGCTGATCGAAGTGTTCATCTGATCTATAAAAATGTACTCATTAACTCTTCAGATGGAGATTTTTTCTGTGGAGTAAACTTCTAGATGTAACGCTGGAGCTTGTGAGGTGATTTAGTACTGAGGTCAAACCAACCATATATTTGTCGTTGCAGGCTTGTGGTTCCATGAAGAGTTGGAGCTCATTCTGGGGTGTCAATTGAAGATACAAGGGAGGTCACACTTTTCCGTACTCAAGTAAAGTCCATTATACAAGGCTATATAAACCACTTCTCTTGTAGGCTGTGATACATTTCAATTGGCATGCTTTGGCTAGTGCAATGATCCAAAGATGTTTCTACATGTAAACATCCTTTGATTAAGTTGACATGCTCCCTGTATTTGTTATGCGTATGATTTGCATTATGTCTGCATCAGTAATGGTTGAAAAGATCTATAGCTTAATACGTATTTAAATCTTAGAACACGTAACCAGTCCATTTTACTCTGTATTTTGATTAATGCAGAGACTTGCCCTGTGGTTCTTGTTTACTATCTTCCCTGCTGCTTAATTCTGATCAGTCCATCTAAAATTAATGTGTATTTCTAAACAAAGATAGTATATGTGTGTGTAATTGAGTATATATCCTGGTATTCATTGTTTTTCTTTCCCTTCTGTTTTCTTTTTGTTCCTTTTTTCCTTTTTTTTTTCTGAGAAACAGGGTCCATCCGAGAGGCCAATGTAAGTGACTGGTGAGGAAATTGTTGATAAAGTCCGAGCGACCTTTTACCCTTGATAGTTCCAGAGATAAGAAGCATATCTTTGAAAAGTAGCATTCCTTGTGTCTTTCTTTTGTGACTTTGAATTTATGTTGGTTTAGTTACTAAGCACTGCCTCTGCAAAGAGATATTGGTGCTTTACTTGCTGTGATTGGTGGTGTCATTGGAAAACCTGTGCAGGTTTTTCATAGGCGGTCGCTGTTGGAGTATATCTGAGGGGAGGTTTTTCAGTTAAGTCTAAGAGCTGCCTGCCTGTAGAAGAGGTAAGGGTTTATGATGTGCTCTTGATAAGATTTAAACACCCACAGATTATTGCCTCTGTTCGGTTTTGATCTTGATTTGGGGTTGTGCTTCTGTGGATGTAATACACTCGTCCACTGTATTGGGTTATTGTTAGAATCTTGATATTAGTTTTTACAGCACAAACTGGTGTATATGCGTGTTGGCGGTATGTCAGCATTTCTTTTCCTTTTTGTGCTTGTGTTTTTTTCTTTCTTTTTTTTCTGTGTGTTTGGTTGTCTTGATTTAGGAGGGCTGTTGGGTATTGGTCGGTCACTCGATGGAGATGTCGTGTTGGAGGCTGCTGGATCGGTACCAGGGTGCCGCTGAATCGGCAGATTCAGTAGTAGAATAAGAGTTGATGTTAAGCTTTTTGTTTGGAGTGTATGTTCGGATTTAACTGAAACCATTGCAAAAGGACCTGCCTTGGGACTTGGAGGAGATGCTTGGAGTTGTAGCTGGTTGATCATAGGTTAGTAAAAAACATTAATTATTGGATCTAGTTTTCCTGAACTGCCATTTTGTCTTTTTGATGACTGTAGGTCAGTGTACTAGAATTTGGCCGCGAACGGCAAGAGTGTGCGTGCATGATTATATTTGTAAGCAATCCAACAGTTCAGTTGTGTGCGATGCATACGTGCTGCTGTTGGATCTTAACAGAAATCCGTGACTGCCAAAAAAAGGCGAAAACCAACGCAGGAATGAGGAGAACAAAGTATCCGGTGTTCGGTTTCATTAGCAATAGTAGCTTGCTGTCGCGGGATCATTTCATGTTGCCATTTTGCTGGTATAAATTAGCCATTTTGCTGGTATAAATTAGCAAGGCGCAAAGGCGTGGGAGACAGCGATAACAATCACTTGTTTTAATAATTTTATTTTTACTCTGCTCTTGTTTTAATACGTCGAGATCCGTTCGTTCGTTCGTTGTTATATCAGTTTTTGGCTCCATTCAGAATAGCGTGGGTAATAAGTACTCCATTCCCTCCATTCCCTAATATAAAAATTTTGACATTTTGTTTGCATCGTTTTGCTTGCACTGTTTTACTACTCGTCTTATTAAAAAAATTTGTGCAAATATAAAAAACGAAAGTTGTGCTTAAAATACTTTGGATATTAAAGTAAATCAAAATAATAATAATAATTTTTTTTAAATAAGACAAATGATTAAGTAAAATTGTAAGTAAAATGTTAAAATCTCTTATATTAGAGACGGATTGAGTATAATAATACTGTCTCCAGCTGACTCTGCTTGCATTCATGCAGAGCCACATCACTACAGCAGAGGCGGCTCTTCATTCTTGCTAGAAGGTTTTATGATGAGGAAACTTGCTGCAAAGGCATACTCGTTCAAGGGGAGGCTACCTACAAATCCTGACCTAACCCGTACTGATTGTAACTATGATCTATATATTAATAGTAAGTTAATATCAGATCTACACCTTAAAATATAAATTGATATGATGAGTGGAGAGAACAAAGCAGCAACATATACTAAATATCGATGACTTTGCATGTCGACACCTTATTGGGTCCTTTTATATTTGATTGATGATGATGTTTCATATATTCCATGCCATGCCATAGAAGTAGACTAACTAGAGTACTCAACTATTTAGAGAAGGAACATTGAGTTTCTTTTGCATATCATCATGGCTTGTGTAGCTTGGTCTTAAATCAGCCATGACATGAATAATGAAAATATAATAATACTATTGAGGTAGCTCTCTTCCCTCTCTTGGCGAAAATCTCTTGGGCGGGAGATGGCGGTGTCCTTAGTGTCGTAACCTTTATGGAAATGTTGTTTACGAAGAGTTCGCTATGTGGTTTTGGAGGCTCGCCAGCGATCGGCCACACATAGCGGTGACCAATTTAATTTAGTGCTGGGTTTCCTCCTCAAGGTCATACGTTTGTGTTTTTAGCACGTGTTTTGGGTGCACTTTTTTTTCCTCAATCTTAACGGTATTTGGATGACCTCCTGGGAAAAAGTAAAAAGTAATACTAATACAATACAATATGGTGTTGTAGAAATGTACTACACAATCCACAACACTACAAAAGATCCACGACACTACAAAAGAGTAAATAACACATTAGGAAAAGTTAATTGTCGGAGTACATGACTCCTACAATGGGGAAGCATGAACCCGCCATGAAAGATTCGGTCAAGGGGCGAGTCAAGCCTGAGTCACCCTCAGGAATCAAATGGGCACAAAAAAAATATACAGGTTCGGGCATATACAAATTCGGGTTGTGCAGATGCGTAACATCTTACGCCTATGTGTATATGGACCATACGTGATCAAAACAAGATTACAATGAGATATGGATCTTGTGTGAGCTCTAATCTCCAAGGAGTCAAACCATTTATCCGTTAACAAGGATCCTCCTTTTATAGACTAAGGAAAGTCCATAGCGCCAACAAAAATATAGAAGCGGGCTCCGTGCCAAAGAGTTGGGTATGCTTGGACTTGTTGATGTCCCCTACAACAAGCTGGTTGGATGTTACAACTTTGCTCTCCAGTTGACACTTAGCGTAGGAGCCAGGTGATCTCTACCCATTCACCATGGGGCCCACCAGTCGGCCCTTGCGAGGTGGCAAGGTTGAATGTGCTAGAGTGATGTGGGCGCGACACTTCATGCCCCTTCTATTCCTCTGGCAGACGTGGGCATGCGGGAGGCTGCATGCAGCGTTACGTCACTGAGATGTAGGTGGATGAGCTGTTCTCCAAACGGCTCCCTCCTACAACAGAAATCATGATGTTGGATTGGAGTTAAGCCCCTAGGTCCATCTAGAGAGGCGGAGAAAACCCCAAAGTGAGCTTAGGGCAGTGGGGTGTGCTCGGAGCCCAGCTTGGAGCCCCTAAACCCTATACTGCACCCCAGGGTAGCCCTCGCTCCTCGGGGCAGTCGTCTATCCGGAACTTGTTTCCATGCCCAGGGAACTCAGTTTCCTTGGGCCCTCGGTGACCTCTCTCCATGTTTCTTCATAGGTTTCCATGGTACTTTGGATGAGTTTCTTGAAGATGTCATTGATGAATGAGTTTATAGTGATCACCTACGTCAGAGTGGCTCGAAGCAGTTGTCTGCCGCCTCAGCATATTGAAAATGTAGATCTTGATGTTCTTCTTGAGATCTTGGATGTGTAGATCTTATACACCTCTTGAAGATGTTGATCTTGTACTTCTTGAATATGTAGATCTTGTACATCTCATGTTATAACATATATCTTTGGGTGCCCTGACGACTCCGGAGGACGGGGACCCCTATTCCCATTCCTCCAATGGTTTTAAACTAGACTAAGACTAACTTAATATATTCACTTAACACTACAAAATCTTGAGTGGTGTATGTATACTATCAATCTTCTCCTCTGCACGGGTATATGTGACTTGGCCACCACCACTACTGCCCTTGATGGTATCCATACTAGCCCAAGGGTGCCTTCATCAACACCTGTTTCTAGGGTTAGGGTGAAACCTGCATTTCATGGCACAATATGCGTGTTGCTTCTTGATATTTCTCTCGTCAAAGTGTCGAGATTAGGGGGTGGAATTGTCAAGTTAGAAGTGATATCTTCTTGTTATTGTTTCCCTTGTTGTCTGAGATAGCCACGAGGAGAATCATGAAATAATTAATCAGGTTTTGGGGCAATAGATGGTTCGTATCAATCTCGATTCAATAGCATCAGAAGCGAAGCACCACATGGTAAAGAACTAATCATTGTGAGAAGAGAGCAGCTTGTCGACATCCTCCCTACTCCATATTATCTCAATCTCACATGTGAGCTATCGATCCAAATTGATGAAGTTTACAGCAGCAGCAGTAACAGTTTGTTTTTATTCAGGGTATAGTCTATTTATTTATTTTCTTTTCGTATTTTTTTGCAGCCAGCAATGGGTGCGCCATTGGCAGAGCTGTTGCAAAAGAAAAACAAACCCAACAAGAACCCAAAAAAAAGGAGAGAGAGAGAGAGAGAGAGAGAGAGAGAGAGGAAGAAGCAAAGCACGGGCACCGGTGGAAGCGAAGCGAAAGTGAAAGCATAGAGAGAAGAGAAGAGCCATGCCCCATCTCGCCGCCTCCCCCACCTCCGCCGCCGCCGCCGCCCCTGCCTCCGCCCGCGTTGCCTTCCTGCGCCCTGGCCGCGTCCCCCGCCCGCCGCTGCAGACGGCGCGTGGCCTTCGCCCGGACTTGGGCACCCTGCGCACGGCGGAGCAGCCCACGTTGTACGACCTACTCGGGATCTCGTCGGAGGGCACCCTCGACGAGGTCCGCGCGGCCTACAGGCGGATGGCGCGCAAGTACCATCCGGACGTCTCGCCGCCCGACGTCGCCGCCGAGAACACCCGCCGCTTCATCGAGGTGCAGGAGGCCTACGAGACGCTCTCCGACCCCAGCCGCCGGGCCACCTACGACCGCGCCCTCGCGCGCGGCGTCTGCCGGCTTGCCTTCTCCTCCTCCCGCCGCGTCGCCCCCTACTACTACCAAGTACGTTTCGTCTCCTCTCCTCTCCTCTCTAGTGATTTTGATTTGAATTTGTCCCCAACCTTCAACACAAGCCCATTCAGTTTCTAACACACAAGCCCCAGCCTTACATGATGTTTGATCCAGCAGCCTGACTTAATATGTCTGCTCCATCTTCTCCCCCATCCAATTCAATACTTGATTGCAATTCCTTCTATCTTTCTTGTATCACCGTCGTCTGCAGCACATAACTCAATATTGCGCCTGCATGTGCTTGTGTATTTGTACAGATTTTGGCTTCATATATATATATATATTATTGCTCAAGTTCGCTGGATCAATTCATCATAACTCTATGTAGGATGCGAGTAGAGATTTACCTTTTGTTCAGGCACTAGCAGTGCCATACATACAAATAAGGAAATACTACATACATAGGCATTATCTCTTGCGTGATGCATATAGGGATGCAAAATTCACCCTGATGCAAATTATATGCATGTAGGTGATGAATAGTGAATGAACAATTATACTTACAAACAAAATTGAAAAAAAGAAGTCCTTTTCGTGTGCCTCATAGTTAAACTTATCCAGGACATAAGTTAGAGAGGTCGTGTCTTCCGTGTAAGGTTGAAACTGGGAGAAGCTTTGCTTGTTTGGCTATTCTGTTAGCTGATTTCTACTTTCACTCGGTTCATGATGTTGATCCGCAAGTTGGTAATTTCCATTTGGATTGTCAAACCATTGTTTCATATGCTGTTTTTTCCATGCTAACTTGCCACCCGTGTGACTCAAAACCATAGGATCAGGAAGACAAGTCTGGCTGGAGGAGAACTTGGGGAGACCAAATTGAGGAGCTGAAGAGGAGGAGCATGACGAAGGATTCAGAGGAGAACCTCTCCTGGGGAGCTCGGATGCGAAGAAGAACCGAAACATCATCCTCTGAGTAACTGTGATCGTAATGCTTCCAAAGTGTAACCCTAGTGGTATATCTTTTGCATCAGCTAAATTATCATAAGCTGTTAACAAGTGCAAGGTTAGAAGGATGTGCTGTGCTGGTATTAAGCTGTGCATTTTGTATTTACTCCTACAAAAGATGATGCGGCAACCCTATGCACAAGGAATGCTAAGCACTCCTCTACTATAGATATTAGTGGCCATTCTAGTGGTGGCATAGTTAGAAGCCCGTATGGGGGTATTTGTGTCAGTATACTGTATACCCAACCCAAGCTATGAATGAACGATGAAGTGACCAAGTATGATGTGTATATTTGCGTAGGAGGCTCTGCGTTTCCTTGTGTGCTCTAGTGTAAATATGGGATATGATATCATATGAGCAACTTGTCAAAATAAGCAAAGCTAAGGTGTATCTTCAATTTTGACCATCTACTATTTGTGTGTTGTGCCTTGAGTATCAGGGATTGGACTAGACTGAACGATGAATTGGTGACAAAATCGTAGTAATAACAAAAGATAGTTGATGTCATTTTCACTTAGCAATGAAAGGCTGGGAGGGACTGGGAGACTGCCTGCCTCTAGTAGTTGTGAATGAATCAAGGGGTGGTCCACTCAATAGTTGGAGGTGAGTAAATAATGTGCACCAGTCTACATCTTCTAGTCTATACTAGAATCCATTCTGACACTTGTGGCTGGTGGTAACCGGTGAGAATGTGGTTTTCACAGTTGGTATTTTCTTAAAAAAAATGAGTGAACATTTTACAAGTGGTCACTGATTAAAATTTTTCACAAATCTGGTATCATTTTTATATCAACTAAATGATACCCTGCTTTTGTGATGGAAAAGCAGATGGAATATATGGATGAATATATATTGAGTATTATACAAACAATGAATAGATATGTTGAAATATTGTGGAAATAATGTGAGGTGTGATGATTAGATATATTTGCATGTTGATTTGTTGAATTTAATAAATTATAGGTGTTGTTACAAGCTTGGATATATAGAAGGTATAGATGGCATCACGAAATTTGGTCAGTGTTTTTATACTTCTTAAAAAGAAGGGAGTGGTGGTTTTGGTGAATCTGTCACCGCCCCCACTCGCATTGTAAATTTTGCAAGTTAACCCCTAATCTTCTTATAATATTAAAAGAGATTAAATCTAAATGGATAGTCACATAAAAAATTAGAATAATATGAATATTTCCTATAGCAAAAGAATGGGTAACACATTAATACATTTTCTTTTATCTGTAGCAAAAACGGAAAGCCAAATGTCATAGCTGGTCTGGGCTGGACTAGGCTTTGTGATGGAACGGCCCATATAAAAGCCTCAGTCAGCTCGTGGGCGGCTTTTGGGCGCGACCCTTGCTTGTTTTGGCGCCAAGCGAACCAGATTTGGCGCCAAAATCCCCGCCCGCGCCGCTTCTTCTCCCTCCCTCCCGCCCGCGAATCCATTCAGACTGCAAACTCTGAGAGAGAGAGAGAGAGAGAGGCCATGCCCACACAGCACCTGACCTCTCGCCGCCACGCTGAGCTACTCCGCCATCTCCTCCTAGATGGCGGCGCCGCCGTGAAGGACCTCCGTCTCCGCCGTGTCGTCCCGCTCACCTCCGCGCCCCTTGACGACTCCTCCCCCGACCCGGCCGGCGCTGCTGCCAAATCTGGATCTGCAGAGACGACGCCGCCGGAGGCCCAAGACGGCCGGGAGCGAAAGCCGGTAAGTCTTCCCGACTCCCTTCATCTTCATCTTCATCTCAGACGCACAATAAAATTCGTTCTAGCTTAGCTTGGTGTTGGTGGCCATCTCATCTCATCTCATCTCATATGTGTTTTATCCGGGCGGGGCGGATTAGGTCGTCCAGCGGTCGAAGCTCGTGCACGCCCCGGCCTCCTTCGGCTACCGCCGCTTACTGCCTTTCCTCAACCAACTGACCAACACCAACCAAGGTAGTACTACAACAAACACCATTCTCCTCCTCCCAACTAAATTAAATGGCCCTTGTTTCTTCTTACCCCATTCCCTTCCCTTCCCTTGCGTTCGTGTGATTCAGAATCAGAATGCCCTAGTGGCAAGGACAACTCCAAGATTGATGCATATGCCGAATCTGAATCTGAAGCTCAACCTGATCCTGTGCATTGCTCTATCAGCACCACCAAGGAAGAAATCAACATTTCCTCTTCTCATCTTTCAAGCACCAAGATGGTGAGTACTGTCTTTGATGTCTCCTTTTGGTCTCCCTTGTTATGCTATATTCAGCCAGATCTATTCCCATCTCCTCTTCTCTTCAAAATAACCCTGTATTAAAAATGTATGCATGTATGTTTCAGTGCCTTTCCCGGTGTCAGAGGTCCAGGTTTGTTCACCACCCCAGCTCATTTAGCTACAAGAGGATGCTGCCATTTGTTACGGAGAACGGTACGATCAGATGCATTCTCACATGACGCAACTGTCTACTTAGTTCAGGGTATCACATCGCCAATTTATCTCATCATGTGCTACTGTCTACTTTCTCAGAGATCACTTCTCAGGAAGGTCACAGGACCAAAATTCCAAGACTCGTACAAGAAAAGCAATCTTCAACGGATGAGAATCTTATCTTGACCACTGGACAGCATCACTTTGTTATGTCAGGAGACTCTGCTGAGGAATGCAAAACAGCTCAAGTCGAAAGATTAGTAGAAGAAAACGAATCAAAATCAGACAGGATTCATCCTCTTGGTGGAAGGCTGCTTCAGCCTGCTGTTTCTGAAGCCGCTCATCTAGAACTACAAGTCAGTACAGTTGAAGGGCAAAATCTCACACAGGAAAGAGTGCTAGCTTCAGATGCACACCTTCTATCTTCAGACAAGGGTGAGTGCACATTGAAATGGAATGATGTCCTGCCTGCTGGACAGCATCAGCCTGCTGCCTCAGAAGACTTCTCTGAAGAAAGCAACAAAGCAGGAGTTGAAGCAGTATTAGAAGAGAGGAAATCAGTTCCAGACGGAAATTCTGTTCTTGATGGCAGACAGCTTCAGACTTTTGTTTCAAAAGCTTCTCCTCCAGAAGGCACAGCTGAAATGCAGAAGGCCACACAAAAACAAGCAGTGACTTCAGATGGTGATGACGACCCTCTAGCCTCCTGCAAGGGTGGATCTCTTGCCAAAGAGCAGCCTCTACTGCATGCTACAGAGGAGTTGTCAGTAAAAGATAATGCTGAAGGTGATGAGGTACATCAATGCCAAAGCCCAGAGTTGGGAACTTCTGATGTTTGTTTTGGTGGTCCTACCAAGGTTGTAATACCATCAGTGAATTCCCACAATGCACTAGAGCAATGTGATTCTATGGCTTCTCTAGATGAACCGTTGCTTGATGTGGAGATGACATGCATTCCTTTGGACCCTTGTGCTACTGGTGTGCCCTACTCAGTGAAGGAAACGCCTGCTGGTGTTCTGTGCACGTCTGATCATTGTTCCACTGGCACACCCTTAACAGTGGAAGAAACCTCCAGTTCCGTTTCTGTTGTGCACATTGAGCCAATGTCAAGCAAAGTCAGCCCAGTACGGCAAAGAGGTTCCCCTTGTTTGGAAAAACGAGGCCTTTCCCCTAAGAAACTATCTCCAAAGAAAGGAATACTTAAGAGACATACAAGGGGGTGTAAGGGAATCTGCATGTGCTTGGACTGCAGCACATTCCGTTTACGTGCTGACCGAGCTTTTGAGTTCTCTAGGAAGCAGATGCAAGAGGCAGATGATATAATAGATAACTTACTAAAGGAGGTGTCAAGTCTTAGGAATCTCATGGAGAAATCTGCTGGCCAAGTAAGTGTGATCACTGGCACTTCACTTCTATTTTCTTGTCCTTACAATGATCAAATTTTATAGTACCCTTTTCCAAGGGAAAGAAATGCTATCATCTTATTTTCCTGCTTGTCTTTTACATTAATCGTGCAACTTCATCAAATTTAAGCACTTGAGAGTCAAGATCAGGCTCTGTACATATCAAAACATGGGGTGGTAGAATGTGATAAACTTTTAGCAATCCTTTTTGAGAGAACACAAACAAAATGGGGATATCTTCTCGTACATACGTGGAATTTCTTGTTTAGATCGATGATGCCTTGTATTACTATCTTGTCCAAATATATAAGTAGAAGAAGTTGGTAGGGATTGCTTTGTGCAGTGAACGTATATGTATCAGAATACATGCATATGTTCAGTAGACATGAATGGCAGAACGCGTTTGATGCCATAATTTATCATTTCTCACCAGGACCAAAATTTATGCTATCGTAATTAGGTTGTCTCTGGCTCTGTCAGTTCTTCCTGCATATTACTGATGGACACTTTCACTGCTTGAAGTATGTTGATTGAAATATGAAATTGAGAGAATCCTGAAATTGACAAAAAAACACTTTGGTTGAGTTGCAGCAGGAGACAAAGCAAACAGCCTGCCAGCGGGCGTCACAGGTGGAGGTGGTGGCCAGAGAGCGTCGTAGGCAGATGTTGATGGAGCTGAACTCACATTGCAGGATCCCTGTGAGTACTGTAGCTACCTGCTCTACCGATAATCAGCAATATTCGCTTTAACTAAAAGTAGTAGCAGTGGGAATTCATTTGTTTGTCTGTGACTGACTCAGGGACCAAGGGTGAAATTTGCACAATATGTTGAAGAGAGGATGGCGTCGTCTCCATCACCTGATTCACCTAGCAGGAGAAGATAAACAGGGGAGGATGTGTCCTGTCTGATCTATCGAGCTTACCTGGTTAATTTTTGTGTAGTGCAGTGCAATACTCCTACTTGGTTAATGTGTTGTAGAGGGTGGGTGGTCTGTTTTTGGAGGAACAGCATGTCATGTGCATCCTTTGTTTGACAGAAAATGGAAGGACCATGTGCGTGGCGTACTAGATATATTAAATATTTATTATTACCACCAGTCCAGTGAAATAGTAGAATGATACTATCTATATACACAGTTTTGAGGGAATTCCGCTGTGTTTTTTGTTTCTTTTTGTAGAAGTACAATATAACTAGTAAGTAGTAGTAGCAGCAAACATGCAAAGCGTAATATATAGAGGAGTGAATATGTATGAATGAATGAAAGAGAAAGAAGGGAGGGCTAGGCTAGCCGGCGTAGAGGTGGAGGCCGACGGCGACCATGAAGATGGCGCAGAAGGCGAAGAAGAGGAGGGCGTGGACGAAGATGGAGGCGACGCTGGTGCGCATGCTGTGGAACTCGGCGACGCGGCCGTTGCTCCCGGGGATCTGGCACAGCAATCCCGGCGTCAGCAGCACGAACAAGACCAACGCGATCAGCACTGGACCCCAATCACCAGACCCCATCTTCTTCTTCTCAGGCTTACTAATTCCTTGTAGGCTACTAGCTGTTGCTGAGCAGTGTGCACTGCACTTTCACTTCACTTCACTCTGGTATATATGCTGTGCTGGCTGCTACAAGTACAGGTGCAAGAAGAACAAATCATCTACAAGTATATGCTTATTGCTGGACCTGGACGATCGATAGATGCATGAATCAAATGGCCGGCCTGCCCTGACAAGTACGCCTGCTAGTACTAAATCGTGGAGTAAGAAATTGTTGAGGCCGGCGCTGGACGGCATATCCAAATGCAACTTAGGTACGTATGGTATAGGGACAACAATCTCAAGGACAGCTTCGTATCCTCCAAGGCACCAGATAGCAGGCCCAGACATAAAATATAAGGGATGTGTAGTATTCATTAAGTAATCTTTCATAAAAAAGAAACATGAGCAAAGGCCACCCATCCCTCGGTCCCTCTCCGGGCTGAAAATCTGTGTGATATATATATGATCATCGATATACAGTAATTAAACTAATGGAGTACTCCAGTAGTAAGTATATGGGTAGGGGATTGGATTAGCTAAGGTAGGTAATTAATTAAATTAATAAAGAGACTAGTTTAGTGTACTACAGTAGGTAACTAAGGGCAGCAGGTGGTTGCAGTAGTGAGGGATGGTCTCATGGTTACAATGGCGGAGTCGTTTGCACCTAAGCGTTTGGCCCGCTTGCTGGCCTCCAGGAAACTTTTGACGGCTCGCCTCACATACGCATCCGCCTGCTTCACCGTCATCGTCATTCTCGACTCGTACTCCTGTGCGAAGCTTGACAGCATGTAGTCGCCGTTGAGGAAGGCCGCCAGCTGCACCAGCTCGCGCTGGAAGTCCGACAGCCATCCTCCGTCTTCTTTCTTGGTCGACGACGACGAGGAAGATGGCGGCGGGATCTCCGGCAATGTCTCCGGGCAGTCCGTCCTTGGCTCGTCCAGGTCCGTGAAGAGGTGCTCGAAGGTGCCCGCCCACGCATCCCTCCTGGTGAGGAAGTCGGAGCTGAGGTTGAATATCTTCTTGATGGTGGCCGGGATGGAGGAGTGCTCGTACTCGGACGTGGGCGTTGGCCCTCCCGGCGGCCTCCCCACCACCGTCCCTTTCCTGATCCACGGCGACACCATGATGGTGGGCACCCTGACGCCGAGGCGGTCGAACCTGAAGAAGAAGGGCAGCGGGCCACGGATGGCGTCGGGGCTGGGGACGCCGACGTTGGGCGGCGGGACGTGGTCGTAGAAGCCGCCGTGCTCGTCGTAGGTGATGATGAGCAGCGTGTGGTTCCACTGCGGGCCCGCCCGCAGCGCCTCGTAGACGTCCTTGACCAGCCTCTGGCCGTTGGCGACGTCGTGCGCCGGGTGGTCGTCGTCGGCGGGCGTGCCGGTGAGGTCGAAGTAGCGTGGCTCGATGACGGAGAGCGCCGGGAGGAGGCCCCTGCGGGCGTGGTCGCGGAAGGCGGCGTCGTAGCGGCGGAAGGTGCCGCGGGCGGCGTTGGCGACGGTGCGGAGGCGGCGGTAGAAGAGGGTGGTGGGGATGGTCTTGAAGTAGACCCGGTAGTCGAGGGCGTCGGCGGCGAGGGAGTCGAAGATGGTGCGCTGCGGGTAGCCGCGGAGGAGGTTCCACTTGTCGTGGGCGACGGCGCCGTGGGAGGTGGCGGAGTAGAGGAACAGCCGGTTGGGCTGCGTGGGCCCCGGGATGGAGGAGAACCAGCGGTCGAACACCGCGAAGGAGGAGGCCAGCGCGGAGAAGGCCGGGAGCCGCGACGGGGTGAACCCCCGCATGACGGCGTCGGTCAGGAGCGCGCTCACGGAGACGGCGCTGCGGACGAAGCCCGACATGTCTGAGGGGGAGGCGGCGGCGCCAGCAGAGTCATTGGGTCGGAACCCCAGCAGCTGCTCGAGGACGTCCTCGAAGGCGTGGGCGGGGTCGTCGGGGACGACGAGGTCGGCGTCGGGGGAGACGCAGTGGAGGAGGGAGTCGGCTGGACCTGGTCCTGGAGCCGGGTTGCACTCTGCGCCGGTGAGGCCGTCGATGGGGAGGCCCAGCAGCCGCTGCATCCACCCCAGCATGTGGTCGAACGACCGGTTCTCCAGCGCCAACACCACCACGTTCTTTATCTTGGAATCCCCATTGGAATTGGGTGCCTGTGCCAGCATTAGGAAGAGCAGCAACAGCCGCCGACCCATGGCGCCGGAATGCCCGTGCTGCTGGAGATGCCGTCGGTGAGGAGAGAGCGGCCACATTACTAGCTAGTGGTGTGGAGTACCAAGTACAACAAGCTAGAGAAAAAGAAAATAAAAGATGGCGGTGGATCGATCACTTCACTAGTACAGCTGCATGCGCTGTCTTCATTTGGCGCCACTCACCACCTGCTCGTGTCACCCACTGCCAAGTGCTACTGTCGATGTTTCTACCTTCTCGCTTAATAAAAATCACGATTTCTGTATTAAGTAAATACTCTCTTTATCCCATAGTATAAGGGATTTTACGTAGATATGACACATTCTAATAGAATAGATCTGTATAGATAAACTATTATAGAGTGATGTATTTTATGTTATTAATTCTAGTATAATATATCTTATTTATTTTTTATACTATATCTGTCCTAAAATATAAGGAATTTTGAGTGGATGAGACGTATTCTAGTACTATGAATCTGAACATATTCACTGTCCAGATTCATAATATTAGAATACGCCATAATCAACTAAAATCCCTTATATTTATTGACAGAGAGAGTAACTATTTAAATGGTACGTAAGAAACAACACGAGATGAACTCATAAAAATACTTCCCCACTGCCTCTTCCTTTAGGGAGCAATGTTGTTCTAGCCTTGCATATGGATGTGGTGGCGACAGCCGAATCGATTATGTATGTACTCCGGCGAAGTTTGTTGTGTTGTGCCGTTTGAAGATGCAGTGGCCCTGTAGTTACGCTGCATGTGACAGGTACAAACAAACTGGCCGACATACATATGTCAAACAGATTGCCCGCCGTTGCGGGTTCACGGGCTTATTGAGATGGGATTGGGAAGCTGCCCACCCGTTCTCTCGTTAATTGTTGCTCCTATTATGTACAAGTATTAGCTATCTGCCTATCTCTATCTCAGACTGAGTTCCTGCTTCTGTTCTTTGTTTCAGAGCTGGTACTTAGAAACCTGAGTTTTATTCTCAGGCCCTGTTTAGATCCCTCAAATTTTTCATTCTGTCATATCGAACGTTTGAACACTGTATAAAGTATTAAATATAGGTTAAAAAATAACTAATTACCAAATTACGACTAATTTACAAGACGAATCTTTTAATCCTAATTGCTCCATGATTTGATAATGTGGCTACAGTAAATATTTGCTAATGATGGATTAATTAGGCTTAATAAATTCATCTCGCGGTTTACTTATGGATTCTGTAATTAGTTTTTTTATCAGTGTCCGAACACCCCATACGACACCCTATATAATATTCGATGTGACATGCCAAAACTTTACACTTCTGATCTAAACACCCTCTGAATGTCTGAGACAGTACCCACTATGTGCTATAAACTTTGTGAGTGAGTTTTTACCCAGCGCTCCCCCCGTTTGGGCTTTCAATATAAGCTGGGTCTCTGACCTCTCTCTAAAAGAAGGTATGTATTACAACTTAATTGATAAAACAATTACATTACTTATACAAGTAGTTGTAGAAAATACTACATCCATCTAAAAATGACGAACGTCGTAAAAAAGCAAAGGGAGGATCATGTGTTGCCATTGATAAAAAAAAAGTAGATTAAAAATGTTCAATCCGATTTACCCCATCAACTATCGCAAAAAGATAGATATACCCTCCTCAACTATGTATGTACAGGGATGCACGTGGGCCGGGTTAACCCATGTACCCAGCGACCCAGCCCACGATACATGGGGTCGAAACCTCGTGGGCTTATCCATGAAATTTCATGGGTCATCATGGGCTGACCCTTCTAGTTAGGTTACACATCATAGTACCAGGCACCAGCTGCGCCGCTGCCGCCTCACACTCCGCCCGTCCGCTCCAGCGCTCTACCCCTCCACCGCGTCGCCCAATCTTTGTTCAATATTGAGTGATATTTATAGCTGTAATTCTAAAAGAGTGTCAAAATCTACCAAATTATTAACTTATTTTGTTTGAATAATAAGTACTTAATGATGCATGTTTTCTAGCTGCTCATTTGATGCATCATGCTTGCTGATGATTTAGATGTGTTGATGGATAGAGTCTTCTGTGCCTGGAGAATCGTTAATAGGTTGACCCATAGTGGCACCGTGGGTCAGCAAGTCAGGAACTCAGGACTCAGCGTGGGTCGCGAGTGACCCATGGCCTATAATTCATTACCCTGGGTAACATGGGTTAGACCGTGGGTCGACCCAGCCCGGCCCACGTGCATCCCTAAATTATTGATATGAGATGACTTTACACCCCTTATATTTTTAAACATGACAAAATAACCCTTTAGCCGAATGCAAGAAAGTTTCACTCCTATCTGGTGACGATCAGTCCACATGGTAGCGGCGTGGCAGTCAGTTAGCTGTTTCACTCTTCTCTCCCCCTTCCCTCTCTTGCTCTTCACATGTCGCATTACTTCCCCACGGTTGGGTGCAAGTTGTTTCGCTGCCAGATCGATCAGTGCCAGCCCCGGGGCCCGGGCAGGGCGAGCAGTGCGGCTGCGCCGATGTGCCCCATCTCAGTATGTATGTGTATTGTTGTTTCCATCACTAACTTAATCGCTACTATTTCCTTAAAAACATATACTATCTCAGTCCCAGAATATAAAAAGTTTTAGAGTTAGACACGATTATTAAGAAAATATGTAGAAGTGAGTGATGGATGCTTGTGATTGGATGAGTATAGGAGGTATGTGGGAAAAGTGAATGGTGCAGGATTGTAATTGGTTGAGAAGAGAATGTTGGTGGAGAAGTTGTTATATTTTGGAACAAATCCTGAGAGTTAAAAGTTATTATATTTTGAGACGGAGGGAATACTATGCTTAAAAATTTACAGTAATACTATTTTGGAGCTATGGTAATATCAGGTTGAGTCGATTGGATTATACAAATTATAGCTTTGTTTTTTTACAATTGTACTTTAAAAATAATTATACGGACGATGGTACTTTCAAAAATAATTAGTGTGGCTAATTGTAAAATATGTAGCTAATATTTCTAAACTATATACTCCCTCTATTTCGAGTTAATTTGTCATTCTAGATTTGTTATAAGCCAAATATTTTAATCTTTCACCATTAGTTTCTATAAACCCACATATATAGTTTTACATTAATTATAAGAATCAATATTGTCGATGGGGGATACCCGTAAACCGGATATAAAGGGTATTGGGGTACGCTGGTACGAGGACCTACATAATACGACATCAAGCAGACAGAAAACAAAGATTATATTGGTTCAGGCCCCTTGATAGGTAATAGCCCTAATCCAGTTGATATGGGATTATATGATGGAAACCACAGATTACAGAAGGAAAAGCAGAACTCGATGATACCGATGAGATCGTAGTCGAGTTGATTCGACTAGATCACCCGGCGATTTGGCTCCTGTAGGCTTCAACTCCGTAGGCTGTGGTGGATGTGCTGACTATGAGATTTGATCCCTTAGGTCCTCCCAGGGGTCCCTTTTATATCGCAGGTCAACTGGTCTCCAAGTAGGACTCGGAGACATCGAACTCGACACGATACAATAACGACCCAGTTCTGTCCGAGTAGGACTCCTTCCATCTGTGAACTCCATGATGAATTTCCTTAACGTATGCCGAAAACGTCCGTATACGCGTATGTATACCATATCGATGTGTTACGTATATCGAAGGGTAGAGGGTATACCTTACCTGTAACCCTGACAGTAGCCCCCGACTTCTGCTTAAATAAACTCGTGTAACCGATCGTGACTTCTGATGTCGAGGTTGTTGTCGTTCTCGGTGTGAGGACCGAGGGATAAGAAGTGATCGACAACACCCAGTGAAGCTCAATGGTCATGAGTGAATTTAAATTGAAGTCCGAAAAACTGCCACGCGTAACGGACCCAGAAATTTCCGGCGGCAATCTCTCTCCTTTCCTTGGAATTCGCACCGTCGGAAATGCGACTATTTAAGGGAGTTTTGGGTATCCAATTTGAAGTCCACCGGTTGTGAAAAAACTCTCCAGCCTCCAAGCGTTCCTTGTCTTCTCCGCTTCCGCAAAAACCCTAGCTAGCTCATCTCGGTCCTTTCTCCGGCGATCCCCGGCGGCAATGGACCTTGACAAGTCTACCTCCACCAGCGCGTCGCTGGAGAAGCTACAGTAGGATGGCGCCCTTCCCGGTCGCGGGACCATGCAGGGAGAAGCAGGAGGTACTGAACCCTAGCCTGTCCTGGGTCGCATGGTTGCGATCGAGGACTATATTCTTTGTGGTTTTCTTCCTCCGCCTTCTAAATTTCTTCTCTTGGTCTTGAATTTCTACGGTCTTTCCTTGCTCCATTTGAACCCCAATTCCATCGCCTTCCTCAGTATCTTTTCGCATCTTTGTGAGGCCTACATTGGGGTAGAGCCGTTTCTTGACCTCTTCCGCTTTTACTATGAGTTGCGCTGGATGGAACCTAAAAATGTGTCCGGGTGTGTCGGTTTCCGGCTTCGGGATGGCCTGAAGTCGCGATACATCCCCTTCCAGTGCCCCTCATCTCGCAGCAAATGGCGGGGGAGGTGGTTCTATCTTCAGATAGAAGATTCGGATCCGGTCTTCATTGTTCCAACGGAGCAACCAGACAAGATTTCACCTTGAACCGCCAAACCCGCCTTGACCCCGTCCCTCCAATTTTTATCGATACCATTGATGACCTCCGAGTACGGGGGTTGTCGGGGTATGAAGTTGCTGCCGACTTCATTGGTAGGCGGATCCAGCTGCTCCAGGCTCGAGCCCACCCAGCCTTTGACTATTCTGGGCCAGAGGACGCGACCCGGGTTTCTCCTCGGGGTATTTTTCTTCTAGTTAAATTGACTCCCTTATGTGCGTGTTCCTCCTGACTTATCGGATTCTGGTCTCGATCTACAGGCTTGAACAACGCAACCGTGGAGCGCCGCGTCGGCCAATTGATGGTCAGCGGCCCGACAACGGCGAGCGACGTCCCCGTCCCCCTTTGCGAGAGAGGGGCAGCCGAACGCGAAGCTGCCATCAATGTAAGTGTACTCAGTGGCCCTTTTGCATTTTTCTTCCGGGATTGCATTGTGACTTTATGAAGCGTAGGCTCTCCCTCTGACTGATATCATCGGGCCGCTCGTGGACCATCAGGTGGCGGCGTCGCTGAAAGAGAAAGTCGCCAAGGAGGCGTCTGACGCTGCTGCCACAACGAGTGGCGGCAACGTTCTGAAAAAGGGGAGGAAATTCTCCTCTGTGATCGGACATCGTCGGAAGACACCCACCCCCACGGTAAGTTCTCCTTGTCCTTCATCGCGTAGTCGGGAAACTTCCTCCTCATATCATGCCCGTTATACTCCAGGCCTCGGATGCGTCCCCCCGCCTCCACGACGGCAGCGGCTTGTTACGCTTGGTGAGAAGTAAGTGGGTGAACTTTGAGGTTTTATCACTTCATCGAGCTCTTGCAGCATGACTCAATTGTAGCCTTTCACAGGGCGGCGCGGGCGAAAGCGGCGCAAGATGGGTCCGGAGGGACTTCCAGCACGTCCCCTGCTGTGGCCTCGACAGATGTCGTGGTCGTACCCAGGAGCCGCGAGGTGACGCCGAGTGGCCTAGCCAGCGATCTCGCGGTTGGTCGGGGTCCGCCGACTGCCGTCCTCACATGGGAGGAGCTCCAGGTCGAGATGGGGAACCTCCTCGAGGCTGGTGCTCGCGGTGTTAGCCGCGAGATCGCGGAGGCGAGGGCGGCGGCGGCGTCGTCGGCGAATGAGCGCACCGACCGGCTAGCGCGTGATCTGGCGGAGGTTCGCGAGGACCTCCAGAAGATGAGGGAACTGGTGGCCGGCAACGAGCGACAACGGCAGGGGCTCGAGCACCGCATGTCGGAGCTCGAGAACAACTTGTCGGAAATCCGTGGCTCGTTGCGGGTGACCTATACTGGTCTGCACCAGCTCGCCGGGGAGTGCGGTATCAAGTCCACCATCCCGGCGAATCTCGATGAGTTCTCGCTGACGACTTCACTTGCGGAGCTGGCGACGGCGATGGAGGCGATCCCCTCCAAGCACGCGGCCAGGATCGGAGAGGAGACGTCCAACGAGATCTATACCGGGGCGTGCCATGTCCTTGCGTGTGTGAGGCTGGCGCACCCTGAACTCGATCTGCGGAAGATCTTGGATCAGGGGGCGGCTAGCGACACGCGCAAGGATGTGATGGAAGAAGTCGGCGATCTGGGGGAGTCTGTCCTCCCGCTTTTTGAAGAGTAGGATTTTGGCTCTTTTGTACTCTTTAGTCATGCTTTGTAAAACTCTCATTGGTTCCAACTGCCTTTGTGTGTGCAGTCATCACCTTGGCTTTCTTCAGCATTTTGATCTTAAGTACTTTGTTGTCGTCTGTAGAGATGTTGATGTCGAGGATGTCCAGCAGCGCAGGCAGCCTGAGCTGCCAGTGATCGTTCTGATACTTGCGTTCGAGCCACATGTGCCGGATGGCGACGTAGCTAAAAATTCGCCTGTGGAAACGGGTATGGCGACGACTTGGTTGGTTGTCTTTGTTTTCATCTGCTTTACTCTTCCGTCTGGATCGACTTGATCTGTTGTATTCTCGGGAGAGAAGAGCAGTTTGACTTAGTCGTTTCCATGCTGAGTAGACCTCGAGAGTGTGCTTGCTAACCAGGATCGTCGCATCCAGTATTAGAGGACGAAGTTTGAGGTCACGGAACTCGAGAGGACTATGCTGGAAGTAAAGAAGGACCAGGCCGTGGAGACACTCCGGGGTCGCGAGGTGTGGTTCAACTCGTATCTGAAGAGTTGCTGCACCTCCATGTCAAGAGTCTGTAGAAAGCTCCGAGTACCCCGTGGGGATCCCGAGGAATCGGCAGCTGGATACATCTCATGGCTGAATGGGGCCTGCGCCCAGCTCGAAGGCATCGACTAGCGTATCGACGAGGCCCTGAAGCAGGAGTGTTGTCGATCGAGCCGATATGCCGGGGGGCATGTGTTGGCTTGCATACGACATCATCGCCCGCAGCTGTACCTCGAGTTCCTCCACGAAGGGTATTCTCGTTCTTGAAGAACTTCTACAGAGATAGATGACCTGGCGAGGTCGATGGCGCCGCTGGCGGAGAAGATCTTCCAGTCCATGGACTGGTGTTGGCCTTCCTGGTAGTCTCCGTGTCCTGTGACAAATGTCTTAGGAAAAAGTGTAATATAATTTTGGATTTTTGTGGAATTGTAATAAGTACTTGTGAAATAGAAAAGAAATCTATCTAACTAAGCTTTCTTACTCTGGATGTAGCGTGTATGAGTGTCTTCTCACTTCGCGACTTCGATCAGTCGTTTGAGTTATACACTCTCCCTAGCCCCCAGCCTTATCATCGGAGAATTCATCTCGGAAGATAAGGCTCTTAGACCTTTGACCTGCCTCGGTTGAACAAGCACTGATCCTAGCCCCCAGTCGTGAAGTTGGAAAATTAATTTCCGATTACACGGCTTGGTTAATACGCACGGCGAGAACTCTTACACGACCAGATCTTACATGGTCTTTCGTCTCTACAGGATCCGACAAGGCCTTATCGGCTCTGGGCGTCCCTAGCCGAAGTTCCCTTAGGTTCCTCGGAGGCCTTGTCAAGACGGCATAAAGGGACATGAGGATAGGTTTCAACGCTAGGTGTCATCTGGGTAAGGGATCATCGGGAAGGAACACTTTGATTGTAGTCTGTACCTGAAAATAGGCTTTATTGAAGCTGTAAGATGTCTTACAAGTATGGATACTATTGATTTATGCATAGAATTTACGTAATTGATTAATGTTCCAGGAATTTGCCAACTCGCGACCATCGCCGTCTGCAATTTTGAATGCGCCTGGCTGCAGAACTTGTGTGATCGTGTACGGTCCTTCCCATTTGGGTGAGAGCTTGTTTCGCCCTGCTTGACTTTGAACCCGTCGGAGGACGTAGTCGCCGATCAAAAGTGTGCGTGCTCGGATGCGTTTCTCGTGGTAGCGGCGAAGGGCCTGTTGGTAGCTGGCTGCTCGAACAACAACTCGTTCGCGATGTTCTTCGAGTAGATTCACATCGTCATTTCGCTGCTCCTCTTGATTCTCATCGGAGTACTTATGTGCTCTTGTACTTTGGTATCATAGCTCGGTGGGGAGCATAGCCTCTGAGCCGTACACGAGGAAGAAGGGTGTCTCCTTGTTAGACGTTGTCGGTGTGGTACGCACGGCCCATAGTACTGATGGAAGTTCTTCGACCCACTTCTTCTCATGTGACATGAGCCTATCGTAGACGCGGGTCTTGATTCCTTGTAGTACTATGCCGTTTGCCCTCTCGACTTGTCCATTGCTCTGAGGGTGAGAAACCGAGGTGAAGCAGATCATGACTCCCAGCCTGATGCAGTAGTCCTGGAAATCGGCACTGATGAACTGGGAGCCGTTGTCCGTTATGATACGGTGGGGCAATCCGAATCTGCAGAATATCCCTTTGATGAATTTGATGGCGTTGTCGGCCTTGATTTCCCCCGTGGGTGTCGCTTCAATCCACTTAGTGAATTTATCAATCGCCACGAATAGGAACTTGTAGCCGCCCTGTCCTCGTGGGAATGGGCCGAGTATATCTAGCCCCCAGCACGAGAACGGCCAAGTGAGAGGGATGGTCTAGAGTGCTTGCGCTGGTAGCCTTGTGTGTTTACTATGGAATTGACAGGCTTCACACCGCTGAACCATGTCGCAGGCGTCTTTGAGGGCGGTTGGCCAGAAGAACCCTTGTCGAAAAGTTTTTCCGACTAATGTCCGACCGGCGGCATGTGACCCACAGATCCCTTCATGTATGTCAAGAGGAGATGTCTGCCGTCGTCGGACGCGACGCATTTTAGGAGTACCCCGTTTGGCGCCTTCTTGTATAGATCGTTGCCTATCATACAGTAGACTTTTGCTTTACGGGATATTTTCTCAGCTTCTGCGTCGTCCTCGGGCAACTCTTTGCTGCCTATGAATTTGATGAGTGGGGTGTGCCAGTCGTCTGTGGTCTCGATGTCGGCAACGGCGCGCTCTACCTCTGTAGCCCCTGAGCTGTTGTTGAGGGAGACCGGGCTATCTTCGCCGCTTGCGTCTTTCACTGATGGCCTTGTCAAGACGTCCAGAAAGGTGCTAGGTTCGAGTGGCTCTCATCTGGACGCACGCCGTGCTAGATCATCCAGTTCGATGTTGTCCTTGCGGTATACATGTCGGACCTCGATCCCATCGAACCTTTTTTCCAGCTTCCTGACTTCTGCGAGATACTTAGATAACTCGGGGCTAGAGCATTTGTAATCTTTATGCATTTGGTTCGCGACTAGTTCGGAATCCCCTTTCATGATTAGTCGCCTAACTCCGAGTGCAGCTGCTGCTCTTATCCCGGCGAGTAGTCCTTCGTACTCGGCTGTGTTGTTGGTCGCCCTGAAGTTGAGGTGAATTGCATGCTTGAACTGATCTCCCGAAGGTGATGTCAAGATGAATCATGCCCCTGCTCCTTGGCTGTTGAGTGCGCCGTCGAACGCCATTGTCCACATTTCGTTGTCGATTTGGTTGTCTGACCTGTTATCAGGCTTAGTCCAATCGGCTACGAAGTCGGCAAGTACCTGGGACTTGATGGTTGTTCGTGGCACAAAGCGGACATCAAATTGGCTTAGCTCGACTACCTATTTCGCAATGCGGCCGACAACGTCTTTGTTTCTCACTACTTCACCGAGAGGGAAGGAGGATACAACTGTGACCCTGTGGGCTTGGAAGTAGTGGCATAGCTTTCTTGATGTCATGATTACCGCGTAGAGCAGTTTTTGGATCTGTGGATATCTTGTCTTTGTGTCGTGGAGAGCTTCACTGACGTAGTAGACTGGTCGTTGCACTTTCTCTCTCTCGACAACAATGACAGTGCTAACGAAATATGGCGTGGCGGCAATATAGAGAAATAATTCTTCATTAGGTTGGGGGGCAACAAGTACAGGTGGATTTGATAGGTAGAGCTTGAGTGCAATGAATGCCTCTTCGGCTTCCTGTGTCCATACAAATTTGTCTTGCTTCTTCAGCAGAGTAAAGAAGGGTTGTCCTCGCTCTCCCATCCTAGTGACGAACCTGCTTAGTGCCGCCATGTATCCGGTTAGCTTCTGTATTTCCTTGAGTCTTGTAGGCGACTTCATGTTTTCGATTGCCTTGATCTTCTCGGGATTTGCTTCTATTCCTCTGCCAGAGACGAGGAAACCGAGCAGCTTTCCCGCTGGTACTCCGAACGTGCACTTCTCTGGATTGAGCATGAGGCGATATCATCGGAGGTTGTCGAACGTTTCCCGCAGATCATCAATCAATGAGTCGCTTGTCTTGGTCTTAACAACAATGTCGTCGACGTAGGCCTCAACATTGTTTCCGAGTTGGCCGCTAAGTGCGCCTTGGACCGTGCGCTGGAAAGTGTTTCCTGCGGTTATTAGTCCGAACGGCATCTTAACGTAGCAGAATACCCCGAATGGCGTGATGAATGCTGTCTTCTTCTCGTCCTCTTTCGCCATGCTGACTTGGTGGTAGCCGGAGTAAGCGTCGAGAAAGCTCAACAACTCACAACCGGCTGTTGAGTCCACCAGTTGGTCTATTCGAGGAAGAGGGAAGTGATCCTTGGGACACGCCTTGTTGAGGTCGGTGAAATCGACACACATTCTCCATTTCCCGTTGGCCTTCCGCACCATGGCTGGGTTGGCTAGCCACTCTGGATGGAGTACCTCTCTCATGAAACCAGCTTTGAGAAGCTTGTCGAGCTCTTCTCGTATAGCTTGTTTTCGATCTGGTGCAAATCTCCGCAGTTTTTGCTTTACTGGCTTGGCATTGGGTCGCACCATGATTTTGTGCTCAATCACCTCCCTGGGTACCCCCGGCATGTCGGACGGCCGCCAAGCGAACACGTCAGCATTGTCGCGGAGGAAAATGATGAGCGCGAGTTCCTATTTCTCACCTAGTGATGCCCCGATCTTGACTGTCTTGTCGGGGTTGGCATTGGAGAGTGGAACGATCTTGATTGCACCGTCCAGTTTCGGCGTCTTGTTTGTTTTGCTCACTTTCTTGGGTGGTTCAGCTGTGGCGGGTGGGCTGGGCGTGTGCTCGACCATGTCGAGGCTTCGCTTGTCGCATTACACTGCCAGCTTAGCATTCCCTTGAATAGTGATTGTTCCCTTCGGTCCCGGCATCTTGAGCACTTGATACGCGTAGTGAGATGCGGCCACGAACTTCGTGAGTGCAGTTCTCCCAATGATAGCATTGTATGTTGTATCGACTTCAGCGACATCAAAGGTGATCTGCTCCGTTCGGAAGTTATTTGCTTGGCCGAAAGTCACAGGCAACGTAATTTTGCCCAATGGTTTGGACGATGGCTGAGGAGTGATTCCATGGAAGGGTTGATCGGTGGGTGTCAACTCGCTTTGTGGGATCCCCATCGCGTCCAAGGTGCTGGCGAAGAGAAGGTTGATTGAGCTGCCATCGTCGATCAGAACTCGCGCGACCTTGATATTCCGAATAGTGGGTTCGACCACGATCAGATATCGCCCTGGGATGACAGCAATCTTGGGATGGTCCTCTTCTGAGAATTCTATCTTCTGCTCAGACCACTTCATCTTGGGCGCAGCTCCCTGCCACGTCGAACAGACTTCACGTTCCACTTTCTTGTATTCTCGCTTTGAGGAGTATGCCGTGGAACCTCCGAAGATGTGCGAGACATGGAGATCAGAGTCTGGGTATGCTGAGCCCGATTCCTGAGTAGCCGCCTCAGCGTCCTTCTCGACCACGCGTACTCACTTGCCTTTTTCCAATGCCATGTATTTTGCGAGCGACTTTTTGAAGACGAGGCAATCTTCTAGAGAGTGTCTCTCTGACTTGTGTATAGGGCACCATGTTTTCTTCGCGTCGCTGCCTTGTGGGTCTGGGCGCTTGGTAAGGTCCACGTATTCTGTTGCGAGAACTTCAGCTTGAGCTTTCCTTTTCCCACTCTTGCGATTTTTCTTCTTGCTTGACTCGGGTGCGTCCTTGGCTGGTTTCTTCTCTCCTCCGGTCTTCGGTTTGTCGTTCTTGCGTCTCAGTGCGTCGTCCGCATGAGCGCAACGATCGACAATTTCGAATAATCTCCGAGTAGTCGTGATGCGCCTTGTTGCCAACTCCTAGGTAGTATAGCGATCTCTGACACCGGACTTGAAAGCGCGGATTACAGAAGCGTCGGTGATTTTGGGGATCGTATTTCTGCACTCATTAAAGCGCCGAACATAATTCCTCAAGGATTCACCCGGGTTCTGTGTCAACGCATGTAGGTCGTCTTCGATCGCGTGGCGCTTGTAAGTTCCTTGGAAGTTGGCGACGAACTGTTGCCACAGGTCTGCCCACGAAGAAATCGAGTAGGGGGGAAGATGCATCAGCCATGAACGCGCGGAGCCTTTCAATGCGGTTGGCAAGTAATTCGCCAACGCGTTGTCGTCCGCTCCGGCAGCGTAGAGTACCGTGGAGTAAACCTGAAGGAATTCTTCTGGGTCGGTACTCCCATCGTACTTCTCTATTGCTCCTGGTCAGAATCTCTCAGGCCATTGGACATCACGCAGTGAACGACTGAAAGCTCTTCACCCAGCGCTGGGGTGATGGGTTGTCGGCGGTCGTACGTCCTTCGTGGATGCCTATCTGATGATGAGGATAAGGAAGATGACGACGATGACAATGGGTCACTTGGTTCCGGTGTACGATTACGAGGACGTCGGTCAGGTTCTCGAGAATCCTGTCGTCGTCTCCCGTTGTTGTCTCGGCGCCGATCTCCATTGTCGTTGTCGTTATGGCGGCGTCCTCGACCAGTATCGCCCAGCACCCGCCGTTCGCGATCGTCGTGATCGTGGCGGTTGTGGCGGTTATCACGGTCTCGGTCTTCGCTCAAACGGCCTCCTCATTCTTCGTTATCGTGACACCGTGAAGAGACGCGATGTCGGAAATGGTTCTCGTTGTCTCGTGCGCGTCGCGCCTCTCGGCGGCCATTCAGGTGATCGCGGAGATCGCCGGTGCCGCGAGGTGGACGGGTGGCTTGATGAGGCGATTCCCGCTGTTCAGGGTTTTCACCATTAGCATCGCCAGTTGGTGGCTGTTCCGGGTGCGCTGCAGCAGCGGCCTCCTCGAACGCGTTGCTGAGGTTGGTCACTGATTCCCGTAACCGTTCTGTCCATCGTGCGAGATCGTCGTTCAGAACAGGATCGTAAGGGGTTTCCCTCAGTATTGCGTTGACGGTCCTGATGTGCTGGGCCGATGTAGTCACTTGATTCTCCGCTTCCGCATTAGTGCGCGCTGATGTGCCGGTCTCGTCGATAGCCAATACCTCGCGCGGCGTACTTGTTGACGATGAGCCATAGTCTTCGAGCAGATGCAAGACTGATGGTTCTTGGGGATCGATATCGACTACCCCAACGAATCGATCTGAAATCACCGTCGCTCCTTGTTCCTTGTCCTCATCCCTGAGGGGGATGTGTGACTGCTGGATCTTAGGAGGTGACGTCTTCATGGCGCTGAGAAAGACCTTGCAGCCTGAGAGGTCGTGATTCTTTGTCTTGTGAATAGGACAATAGACATTACGAGTTGGAGAAGTATGCTGAATTCCACGCTCTTTGCAGGCACGAATTTCAGCGTGTACGTTGAGAAAAACCCAACAGACTTGCAAGGTGTGTTTTCTGGTTTTGTGGATAGGACACCAGGACCTTGTCACCTCGGAAGTCATCCTCGTCGGCTCGTGATTCTTGTCGGAAATACAAGGTTTGGACGTACTAGGATCCTTCTCGGGCTCGGATGTCGTCCACGTTCCGTTCTTCGCTTCGGCGGGAGGATCCTTCGACATGGAGTCATCCTGGGTTGTAGCCACTGTGTTCTCGCTTCCGGTCATTGATGGACCAGCCGAGATCGGCACCGTGGTGTAAACCGGGAAGACGATTTCGCCGACTTGAGTCCAAACCAGCATTGTTGAAGGAGGAACTCCTTGGTTGAGGTTGGTGTTGATGCTGTTGTCGACGAAGCTGGATGTCATAGTAGTAGAACTTTGAGCACCAAGTCCCCCTACCTGGCGCGCCACTGTCGACAGGGGATACCCGTAGACCGGATATAGAGGGTATTGGGGTACGCTGGTACGAGGATCTACGTAATACGACATCAAGCAGACAGAAAACAAAGATTATACTAGTTCAGGCCCCTTCATAGGTAATAGCCCTAATCTAGTTGATATGGGATTATATGATGGAAATCACAGATTACAAAAGGAAAAGCAGAACTCGATGATACCGACGAGATCGTAGTCGAGTTGATTTGACTAGATCACCCGGCGACTTGGCTCCTGTAGGCTTCAACTCCGTAGACTGTGGTGGATGTGCTGACTATGAGATTCGATCACTTAGGTCCTCCCGGGGGTCCCTTTTATATCGCAGATCAACTGGTCTCCAAGTAGGACTCGGAGACATCAGACTCGGCACGATACAATGACGACCCAGTTCTGTCCGAGTAGTACTCCTTCCATCTGTGAACTCCATGATAAATTTCCTTAACGTATACCGAAAATGTCTGTATACGCGTATGTATACCATATCGATGTGTGACGTATATCGAAGGGTAGAGGGTATACCTTACCCATAACCCTGACAAATATTTTTAGATTCATCATAAGAAATATTTTTATATAATTCACATGGTGTTAAAGTATATATATAATGGTCAAAGATATGTTTAAGTTATGATAAAGCTAAAACGATAGTTAATTTAAAATGGAGAAAGTGCAAGTACATTCTGGATGGGTAGATAAGAAGAGCAGATGGAGATGTGTGGGGTGTAGGTGATCGATGGAGGGACGACAAACCAATTAATTAACCACGCTAGCCCAGAGTGATCGATAGCAGAATCGTACGTTTGTAATGACGTCATCATTATCATCATCCACAGCCTCTGCTGCTGCCTGTTGCAAGAGTAGAAGTCGTAATCCTCCTCCGGCGCCGGCGCCACACACTAGTACTGCACGAGTAGTTCGCAGCAGCAGGCGGAGGCTGCTCTTAGTATTCTTCTCCGCAGAGGCGGCGGCGGCTGCGACGAGCGGTCTCATCCAGACCCCGTGTGGGCAAGCCTACCCTTTCGCTGGCACCAACGTGAAGAAGCCGCAGCCGCCGTCCACCCCTTACTCCCAATCCCAATCGCAGCAGCAGTTTGGCCTCGACGCCAAAGGGTAATTAACGAAACCGGCCGCCACAGATCTGGATGGATCGATCTTAAAATTAAGAAAGAGATTATATATATTATGGATGCAGGAGGATTAGGGCGTGCCCGTCGACGAACCCCGGATGCGTGTCCACAAACCCCACGGTGGGCGCATCTTGCTCCTTGGCCTCCCCGCTCATCGTCCCCGCTAATACACCAACGGACAAGGCCGCCGCTGTAAGTGTACGCACGCACGCATTTGTTATTCATTTAATATAGCAGTATTTGTTTCTGAATTAGTAATTCGATGTGAATGAATGACAGTCGCTGCGCGAGGCTATCCTCAAGACGCAGAGGAATGCGGTGATCAAAGCCGACGAGGAGACGGCGTACGGGCACTACATCCGGGCGGAGGTCGACGGCGGCGCAGGCCGCGACGTGATGGAGTTCCTCCTCAAGGAATCCCAGTCCCAGTCCCAGGAGGTGGTGGCCGCGTACCGATGCGTCGCCACCAAGGTCATCTTCGTCTACCCCTTCACCACTGCCGTCGGCGATTCAAGAGGGCAGAGCCAGAGGATCGCCGCCGTCGCCCAGGAGCTCGGATGGTACGCCCCGGACCTACTCAACGCCGCCACCGCCGACGACCACTCTATCCTCGACTATTAACCAGGGCCATACATATGCTTGCTTCATTATCTCTAGTCTGTACAAGTACAACTCGTCCAAATTCATTCATCCATCCATCCATCCATCCACGACACATATACAAATACTAATCTATTATTACTACTAAGTAGTACTAGTAGCCACCGATATATATACACAACAAATGTATTAATCAAAATGCTAATTTATTTCTACGCCGGCCGGCGTCCTTGCACTTTTGGATGATATTGGGCCTTAATTTTCATCGTAGGTCACCGAGTTAGCCCATGCACTGTTTACTGTGTCATTGAAATAAGCATGTGGGCCTCACAGGTATTTTTAATTTTTTTAACTAACACCAACTGACAGACATGTAGGGTGCTTTTGAAAGGGCTTAATTACACAGTTTTTTAACCTTCAGCCACCTAGAGACCTTTAGTTTATCATTCATGGTGAAAAAAATAAAGGGGTGCTCCGGGGGTATCCATGGGTCTTGTGGGTGTAGGGGGACTCAAGTCCCCCCGCATCCACGTTGGATCCGCCCCTGTATGGGACTAATATCAACTAAACAAGCCACATAGATTAGGACTATGCTTGTATCTTCATATCTCTATTTGGTTTATTAGGCCACTTTGTTCCATGTATTTTATACTTCCGAGACCTCACAGATCAAAACATGGACTCATCCAAGGCCCATATGATTTCGCCTCCCCATCTAATTAGATGTATAGGGCTAGATGTACCTCATCTTTGTAGTTGTAGGGCCTGTCCTGTTGACAAGAAAATCGAACACATCGGCCTGGGAGATCTGCTTAGCTCCAGTGCAGGTCCAAATACGATGAGATGCGGGCGTGCCAGTCAGTTTGATCCTGCAAATGACAAGATATGCAAATAGTAGATCAAAACAGCCGATCGGCTGACAAGCCGATGGAGTAGTTCCAGCCGATAGCCAATAATAGCCGATGCCGATACCAGCCGATAGGATAGGGTTTAAGCAATCGGCTATATGTCAAATGTAGATAATGATATAAAGGCAATCGGCTGATGATGATGTAATATAGCAATATAATCCAGCAGAAACCAATCGGCTAACAATATGATATAGTAAAACAAGTATTGATCCGAAGGTTAAAGCACCCATCGGCTGGAGGTCCGATGTCATGAAATCCACAAGATTAGATTAAACAATGAAACCTTTGTTGTCATCGGCTAAATCCAACTTATATGTATATGCAATCCTTATGAGCCGATGCAACGTTCAGATAACTCACCGGCTGAAACCCCGATGAAACCCTTATTGGCAATCAAGAAGCAGGCTAGAGATTATGGTTCTAAGCACGACTTAGTAGATCAAACTTAACTGATGCAGTACTAAGTATGAAAAGAAACACAATATCTAGACAATCAAGCAGTTGACTGATTTTCAGGGTGGTAGATGCCTAGGCTAATCTAATCTAGCAATGCAATTTAGTCGATACCGGCAGAAACCCTAAAGCGAGAGACAGCCGATAGAGCTAAATTGATATGCTAAGACTAGATTAACAGAGACATGATAAATAGGTAGTCAAATATATCATCCAAACCAGAGCAATCCAAGAGGTCGAATGTACTGATGCAGCCTTGAACGACGCCGACGTAAACGATATAATTGCCTGGGCCGACGGAACTTACCCCTTCGCCGGAGATCGAACACCGATGCAGCCCCGCGTCAGGTGCCAAGTCCCACCGGACGATAAAATAAAGTAGAAAAGGTAAAAGGTGGCAATGCGCCGAATTGTATTGATCGTGAGGATAAATTACATAGACCCCGGGTGTACATATTTATACCCATGGGTTGATACAAGTCCTTGTCGGACAAGAAAGAAACTTTCCTAAAGATAAAAGGAAAAGATAAAGTCCTTATAGGACACTAAATACACTTTCCTAAAGATAAAAGGAAACTAACAAACTATTCCTAATTAATAGATAACTTGCCATGCCGCATTCTCTTTGAACTCGGTCTCTTCTAGATAAGCTTCCTCTAATAGATCAATTTCCTTAACCGAATATAGCAAGAATCCGACAGCTGACGACTTGACAACTCTCATCGGCTAATCTCAGGACTTCGAAGCCGATGCTAACTCTAGGCCGATGACTACTCCGGGCTTACCAAATTTCACTGTTAACATGTCCCAAATGGGGACATTTCCATCGTTGGCAACCACACAAGTATTGAGATGATTATATATGCAAGTAAAGAAATATATAGGAGATAAAATGATCGTGTATCCACACTTCACTACCTCAAAAAACTTAATAAAACCTATGGATAGGTGATCGGTAAGGAAGACGTTCCTCATTAAATTATAGTAGAGAAGCTATCTGATTTATGCATGAAAATAGGAAAAATAGTAAATTTATGTGCATACTTATATTCGCAAACGATTGAAATAAAATATGCTTTGAAAACGAAACAGGCGGAGCACATGACAACTGGCATATCGTGCCAAACCGAACCCTCTAGAAAGATGAAGTCCCAAAGCATAAAAAGCACTATAAAAGTCGACCCACAATATGCACTAGGAGCAATCGATGGATTAAGTAGCTTCTCTAGCCTTGACCTCCTAGCGCTCAGTTGTTATACTTACCCTCTAAGGGCTACTAGGCCTCACTCATCTCTTCGTGTATATTTAGCCTTTTACGCTACCCGTGGATCTCTCTCGTCATTGATGGGTATACCGTTCGTGGTTGATACCAGTTTTATAATTATCTACGGGAAAAGATGATAAATGCCATATATCGAAATGACAAGGTAATTTTATCTTCTCCTTATGAGTTTTTCAACTCAAAGTTTTTTTTGCAACCAATAATTAGTCTCTAATATTAATTTGCTAATTCAAGTGATGTTTTTTTATAAGATTAGGGTGAAGATTAGGCCGGGGACGTAGGAATTTTACATGAATTTCACATGTAATAGTTCAACCATAGTAGAAACTAGAAACATGAAAATTTGTGGGTTGCAAACAAAGTTCCATCTACATCATCGTGCATGTATCGAGCCAAAGGCAGGATCTACCTATACCCATGTAAGTCCCTCTAGTTTCTGTGATTTCCTCCATCCAGAAAGACTTGATTTCTAGCATTTATAATTTGTTAAAAAAAGATTTGGCTTCTTTTGTTTTTGTGGGGAAAAATACTTGATTTATAGCCCCTAGCTTACCTACCACCGGTCTATAAATCATGAAGTTTTATTCCTTCAGTACCCCTTATACTAATGCCATTTTTCTATTAGTGAGCGGCACTTTTGTTTTTCCCCTTAACAACTAAAATACTTGGGATTACTAGGACTCAAGTTTTTTGGGGAATAAAGGGAGTGCTATATATGCCTTGAACTATTTCGTTTATCTTTTATTGTGTTTCACTATTTATTTGTATGTGGTATGGTCTCTTTGTTAAGCTAGCAAGTTCCATGAGTTTATATATCAATGTACAATTTGGAGTGGTATATTTGATTAGCCCATTTTCCTTAGGCACCGCTTGTTAGCTAACTGCTAACATACAAAAGTAATTAAGTATATATAAAATTGAAAAGATGGCGAGTCATGAGAGAGAACAATGTGGCAAACAAACTCTATACTAACATTCAAAAGTAAAGTACTAACATACAAAGCTTGTTAGCTTGTAGCTGATGAATAACATACAAAAGTAATAAAGTATTAAGTACATGGAGTATAAGTTATGTAGCTAGGACCACAAACAACACATGATCTATGCATGGTATGCATGCAAACCATGCACTTACTGCAAGCAAGTAGGCCAGGACATCATGGTTTATTATTAACTAGGTCATTAGACAATTGCTTGCGTTACACAATGTATAGAAGAAATGTAGGATATTAAGCTAAAATACAAAATTCTCCAGCAGGAAAGGCGCCGAAAGTACACTTAGTTTGCTAGCAATGGATCGAGTACTTATCTACTGATCTAGTCATCAATCCATGCATCCATCCATCATTTAACCACATAGCATGTATTGGCTGGAATCAAGCTATCACATATATGCGTGAATCTAAAGCAAAACAAACTCCTCGATATATCTTGCATACATCTGGAGCTAACCGTCCGTTGATTAGCTAGCTAACTTAGAGATAGATTAGCATGTATGACACATCAAATTGAAATCATGATGCATATGCATGGTATAGGAGAGGACAAATAAATATATGGTTCAATTAACAAGCAAGTCAATTTGTGACATGATTGATACGTTACGCAAATAAACTACACTACTTTATCTTGGTTGTCTTTAGCATAAGAAGTGTGGAATGCATGGTTTAGCCTTGTGAGCCCCACATATATAAAGCTTGTTGTTTCACTGGAAAAGATACATGCTAGGCTAAAAGATTTCACCAAACCCACAAGAAACTAATAAACCTTTTTTTTCTTTCTTCAACTTTCTTTCGTCTCCCTTCTCAACAACACAGATGTCATAGAAACCAGAATCTTTTGGGCCTATATAAACCACCCCACCTTGCATAGTATGTTCATCCTCGTGTCATATTGTGTTCATCTTCATACTACCAACCAATTAGTGCTAATAGGTAGCATTTTCTGCAGTTGCAGCTCAAGTAAGGTAATGCACCTACTAGCTTATTATTCTTGTGCCTAGTATTAATTAGTTTCTATACTGGTACTTGTGAAAATTTGTGATTTGAGCAATGCTATTTGATTTGTAATTAAGCTAGCTATCTCTTTTTCTTGGACCACAATGTAACATCGTGTTGCTAACTTTTGAACTATAAAAGTAAGATAAAGAAGTAACAAAAGTGCGTTCTTGCTATGTAGGTCTATTATTCGGAGCAACAAAGGGAAGGAATGGAGCAAACTTTGGACGTACCTAGATCGTTGAGGCTACCGACGCTAAAGGCTCAACAACAAATGGATGAATTTTGGAGGGATCGACAAAAAGAGATTGAGACAACAAAGGACTTTAGCGAGCATGCGATCCCTATGGCCCGCTTGAAGAAGATCGCATCTTCTCAAAAGGGTAACATGATGATGACCTTTGACATGCCAGCATTCTTATCGAAGATGTGTGAGCTCTTCGTACAAGAACTTGCTGTGCGTGCATGGGCATCTGCTCAATCCCATAACCGTTGCATCATACTAGACACGGATATTACTGAAGCCATTGCCTCCACAGAGTCTTATGACTTTCTTGTTGATATCCTCCATAATCACCGTGAGAAGCACAAATCCACTCCTTGTTCTACACTTACTACAAAGCGTTGTAGGTTAGTCAATCAACCTTCCACATCTCGCCCGCCCTACCAACATCAGCTGCCACTGTTTGCTCCTACATATACTCCAGCCATCCCTATTACTCCTAGTTTAATGCCACCAATTTCTCACTATATACCGTTCCAATATCCATCATTATCACAAGAAGTGTCCACGATGATGGCTTCCGTACCCATAGTGAATAGATCAATGTTGCTCATTCACAACATAGCAAGGGGTCTAGGCTTACAAGGAAACAATATCAGCACATTCGCCAACAATAATATCCCAGACAATATTATTGGTTGTAGTAGCCCCGCGGTTCTTGCAAGTATGATGAGTCCTGCTTTACTAGACGTTGCAAGGGCATCACTAAATCCGCCAAACTCTCACTCCATCTGCATGATGAACATGATCAACTCGAGTAATCCCAGTGGATCTAGCATTGGTGACATTAATGTTGCAAATCAAGCAAGTCTTGCTCCCTCTGGACATTTTAACCCTGCTATCCTTCAAGAGTCCTCATGTCCTTCGTTCTTATATAATAACAACAATGACACGACTGTTGTTGTACCGGAGAGTGTAGATATTAGTGGCACCATGGATGTTGCTAGTGATGTTGCTGGTATAGTTATCAATGGTCAAGAAGAAGAACATGAGAGGGAAACAAATGTTGAGCAAAATGAGATATATGAAAGCATTGATATAGGAATAATCAATGCAAGTGTTGCGGATGGTAATAAATGCAGTATTAGGTGGGATGAATTAGGAACGGCCGATGATTCATTGCTAGATAAATTTTTGGAGGAGTTTCAAGCAAGAAACGACGGTGTTTTGCACAGCGGGATTGTGTTGCATGAAGACCATTCCTAGGTGACGTGATGTTAGCAAACCCAAGTAGTAGCAATGCCAATATAAGTAATTGAGTTGGCAAGTTTTGTTTATATGTCTTTTGTAAGAATGAGGTTGTAACTCTTTTTCTTGTTGAATATAATGTTGTTTGTTTGGAGAGAAGAAAGTTAGTCGGAGTAAAAAAAAAGAAAGAAGAAGCATATGACTACGTAGGGTGATCGGTACTTGCACATGTGTGGTCCAATCACGAGTTCATTATCTGTAATTGGGAGGAAGTAAACGCAGTGGTGATGAGAATGGCACACGCGTACGTGGCGTGGGAGGGGAGCAGGGAGGCCAGCCCACCAACCACATCCTCCTCCTGTGTGTGAGTCGTCTGGATGGTTGTTACCAAAATAACCAAGCAAGATAGGAAGGGAAGAGGAAGTTTCCAGAAGAAGGGAGGGGCAAGAAAGGAAATACTACTACTACACCTGTAGTGGGTGTGGGTGGGTGGCAGGCAGAGGAGGAGCCAAGAAGCAACGGTCACATTTCCTTTGCTTACCGTGTTGTGTTGTGTTGGTCTCATCGTCTGTCTCGCTCGGCGCTCGTCTTTCTCCCCTCCATTCCATTTTTCCTTCTCCTCTTCAACCAAACGAAACCCTAGCCGCCTCCTATAGCTAAGCTAAGCTCCCTCCCCTCCTCCCTCTCATCCATCAATGGGCAAGCTCCTCTGCGACTCCTCCTCCGCCGCCGTCGCCGTCGCCGAGGCACCTTCCCCTGCCCCTGCGCCCCCGCTCCTCACCTGGCCCACCCCCGACCCCGACCCCCCCACCAGCTGGACCGCCGTCGCCGCGCTCGAGGACCAGCAGCGCCGCCGCCTCCACCGGATCTGGGAGCGCGGCGTCGCCTGGAAGCCCCCCGCCACGCTCCCGCTCCCGCCCCTCGTCTTCCGCCTTGACCACGCCGGGGAGGTCGACGCCGACGGCAACTGCCTCTTCACCGCCGCCCGCAAGGCCGCCTCCGCCAAGCCCGACGCGCGCGACCTCAGGCACCGCATCGTCCGCCGCTTCTCCCACCTCTACGCCGCCGCCCAAGCCCCCGACAGAGACGCCATCGATGCGGCCGTGCGCCACCTCTACGCGCCGGATCTCAAGGCCGGCTGGGGCGTCCACGTCGTGCAGGAGCTCAAGTTGCTCGCGCCCAAGACCCTGCGCCACCACCTCGACGCTGCCATCAACGACCTCGTCGACCTCGGCATCCAAAGGTTGGTTCTTATCATCAATCCACACCCTCCCGGATCGATCCCCTCTCTCTTTTCTTTTCTTGCACCCTCTCCAATCGCGCGGAATTTCTTTCATGCCACCTCTTGCTCCTGTTTTTTTCCCCATTGATTAATAAATCTCCTCCTTTTGCACATATCCCTACTACTATTAGCTTTACAATTACGACTTCAATTACTACTGCGCCTAGGTCCTGCCTAAATGAAATGGTCAAAGACAACGAATTTCTTTCTCTTAAAAAAAAAGTGTCACCTACGCGTATGCACATGTAGTGGGAATCAACTTGAATATCCAAAACTTCCATGCATGTATTAGATGCTGCCTGACCTATTAGTTTTAGTATCGTCATGTTGACCACCCTGTACAGTTGTACATCTTCATCACACAAGAATCCCAAGTTGCTATGCATGTTAAACAACAATTTATGCTTCCTGCTGCAACTGTACAGTTGTAACAACCCATGGATTGGAGCCTGCTCACCAAATCAACCTGTTTCCTACTATCCACCTCTGTATACCAGTCTTGACGTTCACTGCCTTGCAGGGAAATGGCAGCTGAAACCATATACAGGGAGAGATGCATAGCTGTAAACAATGGAGATAGTTGGGCCAAGTACATGTCTGTCTCTGGTTCCGCAGAGGACGAGCACAACATAATCACTCTACAGTACACAGAGGAAGGCTTACTGACCATCGATGAGAACCGGGATGGCCATGCTGCAGCTTTTGGTGATGATATTGCTATCGAGTGCCTGGCAACCGAGTTCAAGAGAGAAGTTTATGTGGTAAAGCCCGTGTGAATGTTCTGCATGATAGTTTGCTAGTCACCATAGATCTGGCTGCTATCTTGCATCTCTGTTTCATAGTTTTCTCAGCACTTTTATCTGCAATCTAACAGGCCCTTTTGTTTGTAGGTGCAAGCACATGGAGCGGATGCAATGGTTGACGAGGACAACTGTGTGTTCTTCCTACCACACCGCCCTAGAGGAGAAATTTGCGAGCCACCGATTTTTCTTTTCATGAAGGGAACAGGTAACTTTGGGAATCATTTGCCCAGCAACCTAGTACGAACTGAAAATTGGTGTCTCAACAAAATTTAGTTGCTGTCTATGCTGTCAGTTGCAATGTGTCTGGACTTAAGGTAGATGTCCAATTCTTTTTCTTGCAGCATGGTGTGGTGCTGGTGCCGACCATTATGAGCCTTTGATAGCCACTGTCCTCCAGAATGTTACTCCAGACAAGGCAGCTGTTGTACTTTGAGGATGACTTCCTTCTTTTTCGCTCCCCCAGTTCTAGTCACTGATGGAGTCGAGCCAATTTTGTAATCTGAGCTAGATTGCTTTATTGAGGAGCAACGTCTATGCCCAAGAGGATCTAACTGTGCGCCGCAGGGTCTTGCCTGCTTCTGAAGTTGTGTACTATGATTCGTTTTGTATGCTGATTTGATTGGTGTGTGTTTTGATAGGTTCTGACTGTTGAGGAGGAGATTCAGAGTGTGGTAGAATATCGGATCTAGTTTATGCTGTGAATTGTTGTGCGGCATTGTAAACCGGCATTTTGGTATTGCCTCATGCCTATTGTGAGGATTTTTTTTTTTTGGTTGCTTGCGTTCTAGGGACATGATTGGACATTTGAGAATGAGGATCATTCTTTTCAGTTTTGGGCTACCGGTTGTTCCAGTCCTTGCTGTTGCCACAATCTGACTGGAGCGGGGATGAATTGATTTGCAAAAGAGATTTAATACTTCTTTTCTCATGCAAATTGTACCAACATTGCAGAGGGATATGGCTGCTGTAAAAGTCTCTTCTTTCCTTTGCAAAAATAGGATCATCCTTAGTTGTATTTATAGCTTTGAACTCATTTCATGCATGAGGAAACCATGAAAGAACGCTACTTTCATGCATGAGGAAACCATGAAAGAACGCTACTTAAGCTCGTGAATCTGTCTCAAAGATCACTGTGATTTCCGAGGGATGACCGGATTGACATTTTTCACTTACCATCAATTTAACGATGACTGATTGATCTAATCTTACTCAGTAATTGCTCACTCCATTTGTTCTGTAAATGGCTTGGTGTTGGGTAAATTATCTACCCATCCCACCATCATGGAGATGAATGAATCAGTAGTCATGTTGAGTGGCGATGACTGATGAGTAAATCAGTCATGTTAAGTCGATTACTTATCGTCATCATGAATTACTGGCATCTTGTAACGGATCCCCTCGTCAAAATAAAAAGAGAGAATTAAAACGGGGATGGAGAAACAAGAGATGTTGGGTGAAGGAAATAAGAGCTTGAATGGTCAGAAATCTCATGTGGAATTAGTGTATCATCGCAGCGGTCAGCTGGCTCACAACAGTTAATATTAACGTTTCATCACTCCATTCAAGCATCCAAAGCAGCACTCGGAATAATCAGAGGGAAAGAAAACAGGGGGGAAAAAGAATGATCAGAAATCTCGTGTGGAATTTGATGGTTATGCACATGGCATCACGGATGCTGCAGCAACCTAACGAGCTCATCATATCATTTTTCATGCATTGAAACAGCCATTCATCCTCCAATCCAATCCAACGCCATAACCATAAAACAGTATGATAAGCGAGAAACAACAACAACAAAAAGGAACAAAATTCAGAAGAAAAGACGGCAGAAGAACATTGGGCGATGGGTGAAATCAAGACAAAACCCATCCAATCTAGTGATCCACTGTCTGTTGTGAGAAAACAAGGGAGGGGCTAAGAATGGCGGCGGCGGCGGAGGAAGATGAACCCTAGAATTGGAGGGAGCAAGGAGGGAGGGAGGGAGTGAGTGAGTTTTATAAGGGGAAGGAAGAGGAGTCTGGCACGTGGGGCCCGCATCCCATCGCACACCGTCCATTACACAGCAGGGGCGGAGATATTATTTTAGGTGGGACCCACACTTATTTTATTTTTAAATTGATTTTTTGTGTGTGTGTGTGTGTGTGTGTGTGTTGGCCTTCGCCCTGGCCTGGCCTGGCCGGCAGCGGTGCGGTCGTGCGGATAACGAACGAACGAAGAGAAAGCATGGCAATGGCAATGGCGGCGATGAGAGGGGCGGCGGCGAGCTTGGGTCCGGGCGCTGTGTCTTGGAACTCGAAGCGCTTCTTCCTCTCCTCCTCCTCCACCATCAGCCGCCCCCATCGTCGTCGTCTACGCGCCTTCCCGAGTATCTATCTGCCCGACCCTTCCACCTCCACCCCTTCTCTGCGCCTCTTCCGTTGCTATCTATCTACTGTATATTAGTAATTGAACTAACTCAGTTCGTTGTTGGGTTGGGATTGCAGGCTCGGAGCAAACTCTGGAGGAGCTTAACCCTTCCGTTGAGCTGCTCGTTCGTACCCTCTCTCCCTTCCTGCCTTCCTCTTCCTCTCTGCTGCGAACTAATAACGCGTTGCTATCCATTTCAGAGGAAAACTGCGGAGGCCGTTGGCGATTTCAGGAAAACACCCATCTACATCGTCGGTCCGTATCCTATTCCCATTCCTCTCTCTCTCTCTCTCTCTTTCTAATCAATCTGCCTCATTCTGCATTCATTATTATTAGTTAACGATGCATGGCAGGAACCGACTGTACTGCCAAGCGCAACATTGCAAAGCTCCTTGCCAATTCCATCATATACCGCTACCTCTGCAGCGAAGAGCTGCTGGAGGATGTTCTTGGAGGCAAAGATGCCCTCAATGCTTTCCGGGAATCCGACCTCAACGGCTACCTCGAAGTCGAGGTACCCTTATTTCTTCGTGTCCAACTTACTTTATCTTCCAAGTTCCAACCAATCTAGACATAGATACATCCCTTGATTTAACACTTGTCTTCTCTTGTAAATGATGGCAGACTGAAGGCCTGAAACAGCTCACCTCCATGGGCAGCCTCGTGCTTTGCTGTGGGGATGGTGCTGTCATGAACTCAACCAATCTGTATGCTGCCTTCACCCACCATTCTCTCATATCTCACATCCGCCTTCTCATCAACTCTTCTTATGCTAATTCTCTTAGAGGGCTACTGAGGCATGGAGTCTCCATTTGGATTGATATTCCTCTGGAATTGGTGGTGAATGATATGTTGAAGACACAAGCTACTTCAGACCCTGATTCCTTTTCTGAGGTTCATCTGTCCTCCTCTTGCACAATCCTCTTTAAGACTGCAACCTTCATAGTTTCTCGGTTTTTACACATAATACATATAACTCTGGCTACACTATGTCCAGCAACCCTTTATTTGTTAAACAACAATCGACTCCAGCATTTGTTAACAACAGCCTGTGAATATGTATTCAAGTATACTCCCTTAATAATCTTTTCCTATGTAAAACACACTGCCTCCCAAAATCCACATCCTGTTGCTTGATGCGTTGCGAGTCTAGGTTGACTCCATGGCTGGCTATATTTCTGACTTTGTCGTTGCATTAAAATGACTTTATTAAGAGCCAACTTTGTTGTCACTTGACTGCTTAATATCTGCCGGTCACATCTGAAATGTCATGTTTGCAGGCAATGAGCAGAGTCCGACAGCGACACGATGAACTAAAAGAGCGCTATGGAGTTTCTGATATAACTGTTTCAGTACAAAGTAAACAGAGAGATGCATAAACATCATTTTCTTCCATAAAGTTGGAAAAGAAAAGGAAAAGAAAGCAAATGTTGAATTATATATATGGTTGTTGTTATTATTGACTTGGTGTTGAATACCTTTCAGATGTGGCATCTCAACTGGGCTACAGTAGCATCGACTCAGTGACCCTAGAGGACATGGTCCTTGAGGTAAATCAGTTAGATAGATAAAAGTAGTAAAAAAGATGTTGTAGAGCTGGGGAAGAAAGAAAGAAAGAAATGGGTTTTGCGAAAGAAAGAAATGTTGACAGCATTATTTTTGTGTGTATTTTGAACAACAGATTGTGAGGCAAATAGAGAGGCTGATCCGAGCGAAGTCGATGATGGAAGCTGCTGGGAAGCCCTTCTAAAAGAAGGAAGGATCCATTGATGTATAGATTGTTGGTCATGTATGTACCTCCTGATCCCTGAGGAATTGCCTTAGATGTTCCAGGACCAGGAAGCAAAAAGTGCCGCCACAGCTACTGATTGATTAATTTTGTACCGAATGATCAATCATTCGATTGATATTTTTACATTCCCTTGTGACTTGTGAGGGAGACATATGTAGCAGAATGAAAAAGAAGTCGAATTTATTTTCAAAAAAAGAAGCTGTGAGTGTGGCTAGAATCTACACTTGTTCATATCTATGCTTGTTCGTCAGTTGTGTTTGTGTCAAATGAGCAAGTTTGTAACTGTGGACAGGATGACAAGTGGGAACTCGATGGACAAGGTATTTGCTTTGGTGCGGAGGCCCATCAAATGCAGCCCAGCCCAGCCCAGGGAGGTCCCTATCGAGTAGTAAGTGAGTAGAAGAAAAGTCTGAGCTCCACCCACGGGCGGAGTTGACATACTAGTAGTAGTAGTACTAGTAGTCTAGTACTAGTACACGAGGAGAAGAAGCAAGAGGAAGGGCATCCAGAATCAGATCCACAAGGCAGCAGCTGCAGCAGCATCGACCATGGCGATGGCGCGATCCATCCTCCTCCTTCTCCTCCTCGCCGCAGCCGCCTCCGCCTCCGCCGACGCGCCCTTCCTCGTCGCGCACAAGAAGGTTTCGCTCTCCCGCCCCAAGCCTGGCGTCGAGCGCCTCGCCGTCTCCCTCGACCTCTACAACCAGGGATCCGCGTAACTACTCTCCTCTCCTCCTCCTCCTCCTCCTCCTCCTCCGATCTCTCCTCTCCTCTCCTCGTTGTTGCAAGGGAACTTCACTTGTCTTTTTCTTCTCGGATCTGCATCTGAGGATCCGTCCTCTATTTCTATAGATAGATCCAGACCCCTTCCATGTCGTAATTGCCAACTAATCAACCATTACTCTGCTACTGCTTTCTTTTCTACGCTTAAAACAAACAAGCAATTAACTAGAAAGCCAAAAGATTCACTGCATATGCTAGTATCTTTAAATTGCATGGGCTTGTGCTCCATCTCATCATCTACTGTTATGTCTTTCTTGCCAGATTATGTTATGCTAATAGGATTCTACTTGTAATAAACCACACATGGTTTAGCCTATTTACAATGGTTTCACTCTCTGTTATATTCGCCTTATTTTGCTGAAATTACATACTAGGTGACTTGCCAGCTTATTCACCCTATGCCTTTTTTGTTCCCTCCATATGTTCTTACAATGCCTGCTATCAACATTTCTCTCTCTCAAGTCCAAACTTTTCCATGCTGCCCAAAGCACCAGCTTTGCCCAAAACTAACAACTTAACTTTCTTCCCCGAGAAGTAATAACAATTTCAAACTAAAGTTGGTAGTTCGGACACAACAACATAACTGACTCTTTTTATGTACAGAAATATGGATTATTGCTAAATTTTAGCTTGGAATTATTTACTGGATCTTGGTGGAAATTCTGTTAAAGATTAGCTTAGCAGCCCATGGAGAGCTTGGTAAAATGAGAATGTTTTGCCAGTGTTTACCTGGACACCAACACAGGCCTCAAACTCTGCCTTGGATTCGCGTGTCTGATTCGGCAGAAAAGAATTGTACATGCAATGGGTGCCCGAATCCTACTCAGACTCAGGATGTCAGACTCGACAAAAAAACATGTGCCATTCTGATATGATGTCAAAGGGTGTTCTGGTTTATCTATTCTTTTCCCTGAAAGTGCATTACCTATAGACTACAGTTGCATTAAATTGCCAAAATCTGCCATTGTTTTTCTTTTCCTATTTTGGATTAGTTTACTTTCTCTATGTGATATGATGGCAAGCAACTATGTATATCACATAGTAATAAACTGACCGTAAAATTTATTGCAGAACTGCCTATGATGTGAGCATTAATGATGATACTTGGCCAAAGGAGGCATTTGAGCTTGTCTCTGGAGAGATGTCAAAGACATTGGAAAGGCTTGACCCGTGAGTGCATTTCATGCAGCATCTCTCTGCTATGTGATTCATTATAAGGTGTTACAGGAAATGACTTTATCTTTGTTGCTTCTAGTGGTGTCACTGCTTCGCATGCATTTGTCTTGGAGACCAAAGTACAGGGCAGGTTTCAAGGTTCACCTGCGGTTATTACCTATCGTGTTCCCACAAAGGCTGCGCTTCAGGTTTAATCTGTTACACTTACGCACTTTTTTTAAACTTCAGCTCTTTTTTTTTAAAGAAAAATGCTATTCTGCTATGCTTGCAATTGCTCAATTTTTTTTTTTTTGTATGGTGAAGGAGGCCTATTCAACCCCCATCCTTGCACTTGATGTTCTTGCTGAGAGGCCTCCAGAAAAGAAGTTTGAATGGGTAAGTAATTGTGCCATTGCATGTACATTCTAGTCTGTTTCGCTCTATGATCCTAATGTGCTGATGCTGTTTATGTTACTGGCATGCGCCGTGTATGAATTCTTGATGTTCTCTCCTTGTTGGTTCAGGCTAAGGTAAATTTACTCTTTGTTTTATTCTACAAGGAGCACCTTTTCTAGTGCATCTATGGTAGAAGAAATTACTGAGAAATTATCCATTTGCAGAGGCTTGTGGCGAAGTACGGGTCGCTGGTGTCCGTTGTTGGCTTGGTTGGAGTGTTTATCTACCTGGTTGCAAGCCCGTCAAAATCCAGCGGTGCAAAAGCAAGCAAGAAGAGGCGTTGATATACTTGCCTACCATATATAAGGCAGTGTTTGTTCTTTTTATTAAAAAGAGGAAGAGATGGTGGCAGGTTTTTTAGATTGATAGCGCGAGAGCTTTAAGGCTGCCGCATCCTTGAACTGTATGAATTTTCTCTGTTTGTGTTTTTGGAAGTTGAAAACCTAACCCAGAGAATTGGAGAGTAGATTTTGTAACAGATGAAATCTCAATGCATCATTTTGAAGTTGCCTGATACTGATACCTATTCATTGCATTTGGTAACAGATGAAATCTCAATGCATCATTTTGAAGTTGCCTGATACAGATACCTATTCATTGCATTGTATGTTGTTGAGAATGGCGAGTGAGGCTTCACATTTATGTTGTATGTGCCAATGGGATTGATGTTGGTAGATCTCGCGTAGTAAATCGAGAAGCTAAGCTTATGGATGCGTGGTGAACTTGTTTCTGACATGTGAGACGAAATATGATGCGTTCGATACATCAATCTATTATGTTTTCAAGTGGCGAAAATTGGAGAAGAAATATTTGAGCTATTAGGTCATCTATAAATTACAATGTTTTATATTGACAACATAGTTTGTGTTCAACATAGCGAAACCGTTGGTAAACCGGTAAAAACTGGTAAGATTTGGAAAGTTTGATTATTTTTTTTTAAAAAAAAGTTGGGTAATTGTGGGGTTTGTTTTTTCTCCGAGCGGCCTCGTTGAGACTTGGGACTGTGAACTATATATGTTTATTCATTTTAATTGTACTTTTGATATTTATTTTTGATACAATTGTATACTATATGGAAGCAGAATGTGATTGGGGTACGACATAGGGAATCAATATATACTTTATTTACATAGGGAAGTATTCCATACGTAATAAATGAAAAAAGAAAGCGCGGGAAATTCTAAGTGTAACACTTGAAAGGCGCTCAATAGGTATTTAGTGAGGCATTTTCATAATAAGATGTAAGCAAATAAATATAGTATAGTAGTAAGATGTATGAGAAATACTTTGAAGTAAGTTATCGTGTCATGGAAGAAAAAGAGAAATACCGAAAGTCGTCAGATATTAAAAATGAAATACTCCAATGGGTTAACTTAGGGTCGGGAAGGGGAGAGGCGGTGGCGGGCGGCTGAGGCTTTTTGTTCCTCCTCCTGTGAGAAGAGAGGAAGAGGCGGATCGGATTGGGATTGGGGATCCATCCATCGATCGATTTTGCCTTGCCAGTTTTCATCCGGCTCCGATTCCGCCTCTCATCCTCCTTCCCTCCCTTGATTCCTCTCCTCTCCTCTCTCCTCTGAGTCGGGTCGGGGTCGGGGTCGGGGGGAGTAGGGTTTCTCTTTCGACTTGGCGGCGGGGCGTGGGCGAATCGGCGCACACCACAGCATCTATGCCCTAAGACTCAGAGGTGAGCCCCTTGCCCCGCGGACGAACCCTCCTACTCTTCTTCTTCTTCTTGTGTTGCTGCTAACCCATGGATCGATGTTGTTTTTTTCTCTCTTTTCAGGTGACTGGCTCCATGGAGGACGATGACGATGACCAACGCTTGCTTCACCGCCTTGGTGTCACGTCCGCAGACATCCACGATATTGAAAGGAGAATCATATCACAGGTACGCTACGCAATGCAATGCACTCTTCTCTCTCTCTCTCACGCCCACAAGCACAACCCATCCATTCCATATATCACATCACAGGTATAGTATAACTCATGCTGCACAATCTGATCGATACCTCCATTCCAGGCAACAACTGATCCTGCCGACTCATCTGGACCAACCATCAATGGAGGTCATCAACCTGATGATGCTCTCGCCAAACTGCATCACAAACTGCGCTCTGTGCAAATTGAAATTGATGCTGTAGCCTCCACCATCAAAGGAGCTAAGCTTAAGCAACCATCCGGAAATAAACCACATGAGCATAAAGGCAAGGACCAGCCAGATCATCATGGAGGAGGACACCTCCAGCAAGCCCTTGCTGCCGACCGTCTTACAAGCCTCAGGAAAGCTAAAGCACAGATACAGAAAGAGATACTACAGTCACATCCTTCTCCATCTGCCTCCAATCGAAAAGATAAAATGCTGGCCATGCTGGTCCAAGACGAGCCGAGGCGCAAAAAGCCACCTGTAGGGCCTAAAAACATCGTGAAACGCCCGATGAAAACTGTCACCTATGATGATGACAACGACTTCGATGCAGTGCTTGATGGAGCCTCTGCGGGATTTATGGAAACTGTGAGCCTCTCTGGGCCTTGTTTCCTCTCATATCCGTTATGCCTCACTCTCTTCTAACAATATACGATATATTTTCTCTTCTTCTGTAGGAAAGGGAAGAACTGATCAGGAAGGGTTTGTTGACACCATTCCATAAGTTGAAGGGCTTTGAGAAACGTGTGGAACTACCCGAACCTTCTCATAGACAAGATGATTCTGCGGGACAAACTGAAGAAGCCATGGAAGCTTCCAGGATTGCTAGAGTTGCTCAGTCGCTAAAGCAGATTGCACAGAACCGCCCAGCAACCAAATTGCTTGATTCAGAGTCTTTACCTAAGCTAGATGCACCTGCTGCCCCATTTCAGAGACTTGGAAAACCCCTAAAGCGTCCTGTCTCTCCCAGTTCAGATGAGCAGGAAAAGAAGAGACCAAGAAATAAGACCAAAAGACCACTGCCTGGCAAGAAATGGAGGAAAGCAAACTCAATTAAGGAATCATCATTGCATGGTAAGTCAAGGGTTCTTCACAGCTTGTAGGCTTTCCTGTTATTGTACATACAGTTGCACTTTCAAAAGGAATACTCTATCTGCTTCTCTGTATAACACTCTTTGGGTGAGACCACTGCTCTGAACATATTGTTCTACTTTCTGAACTTACAGACAACGATGTTGGAGAGGCAGCTGTGTCAGTTTCAGATGATGATGAAGATCAAGTTACAGAAGGCTCTGATGAGTTAACTGATGTTACCCTTGAAGGAGGTTTGAGAATTCCTGGCACACTTTACACGCAACTATTTGACTACCAGAAAGTGGGAGTGCAGTGGCTATGGGAGTTGCATTGTCAAAGGGCTGGTGGAATAATTGGAGATGAAATGGGCCTGGGAAAGACTGTGCAGGTCTTGTCATTTCTTGGTTCCTTGCATAACAGTGGGCTCTACAAGCCTAGCATTGTTATTTGTCCTGTAACCCTTTTGCAACAGTGGCGAAGGGAGGCCAGTAGATGGTATCCAAAGTTCAAGGTTGAGATCTTACATGACTCTGCAAACAGTTCATCTAAAAAGAGCAAGAGGTCTAGTGATTCTGACAGTGAAGCTTCCTGGGATAGTGATCAGGAAGAAGCGGTTACACGTTCAAAACCTGCAAAGAAGTGGGATGACTTGATTTCACGTGTTGTGAGTTCAGGATCAGGTTTGCTTCTGACCACATATGAGCAGTTAAGGATCCTAGGGGAGAAGTTGCTTGATATAGAATGGGGATATGCTGTATTGGATGAGGGTCACCGCATTAGGAATCCTAATGCTGAGATTACTCTTGTGTGCAAGCAATTGCAGACCGTGCACAGGATAATTATGACAGGTGCACCTATTCAAAACAAACTTTCGGAGCTTTGGTCTCTCTTTGATTTTGTGTTCCCTGGAAAACTAGGTGTCCTGCCTGTGTTTGAGGCTGAGTTTTCTGTTCCAATTACTGTTGGTGGGTACGCTAATGCAACACCATTGCAAGTGTCCACGGCGTATCGATGTGCTGTTGTCCTACGTGACCTGGTCATGCCGTACCTTCTTAGAAGAATGAAAGCTGATGTCAATGCACAGCTTCCCAAGAAAACAGAGCATGTTCTTTTCTGTAGTCTAACTACTGAGCAACGTGCTACTTATCGTGCATTTCTTGCTAGTTCGGAGGTGGAACAAATCTTTGATGGTAACAGAAATTCCCTTTATGGGATAGATGTTCTAAGGAAGATATGCAATCATCCTGATCTACTTGAGAGAGAACATGCTGCTCAGAATCCTGACTATGGGAATCCTGAAAGAAGTGGAAAGATGAAAGTGGTTGAGCAAGTTCTTAAAGTATGGAAAGAACAAGGTCATCGTGTTCTTCTTTTCACTCAGACACAACAAATGCTTGACATTATGGAGAACTTCTTGACAGCTTGCGAATACCAATACCGAAGAATGGATGGACTTACACCTGCAAAGCAAAGAATGGCACTTATTGATGAATTCAATAACACAGATGAAATTTTTATTTTCATTCTGACCACGAAAGTTGGTGGACTGGGTACGAATTTGACTGGTGCAAACCGGATTATTATATATGATCCTGACTGGAATCCTTCAACTGACATGCAGGTACTGTTTATGTAAGAGTATTGTACTGCCAGTCTCTATATTTTTCTTTAATTCTGCAAATTGTTTCAATATTTCTCCCAAAGCATTTTCAAAACTCTAAGAAGGTTCTAAATAACTGTCTTAATTTACTTAAATAAAATGTCGACTTCGAAAAACTGCATGCCAGTGATAGATTACCTGGCAGATGAATAATTTGTACCATAGTCTACTGATACTGTTGCTGGCTTAGTAATGCCTTGTGATTTATTCATTAAATTTTGGATTATATATTTATATCTTGTTTTATCTTTAAAAGAAAATATCTCTGCAAAGTTGCATTTATCTAAATTACCATGCTAACAAGATTAAATTCTCTATGGTTAGGCTAGGGAACGTGCATGGCGAATTGGGCAAACTAGAGATGTGACAGTTTATAGACTGATCACGCGTGGGACAATAGAGGAGAAAGTCTACCATCGTCAGATATACAAGCATTTCCTCACAAACAAAGTACTGAAAGACCCTCAGCAGAGGCGGTTTTTTAAAGCCAGAGACATGAAGGATTTGTTTACGCTGCAAGATGATGACAATAATGGCTCAACTGAAACATCAAATATTTTCAGCCAATTGTCTGAGGATGTGAATATCGGAGTTCCGAGTGACAAGCAACAAGACCAGCTATATGCAGCCTCTGCTACACCGACAACCTCTGGGACTGAACCGAGCTCATCCAGGCATGGACAGGGTAAAGAAGATCATTGCCCTGACCAAGCAGATGAAGAATGCAACATTTTGAAGAGCCTTTTTGATGCTCAAGGCATTCATGTAAGCAATATTTTTTTATCTCTTAAGGCAAATTAGCTGCCTCAATTTTTGTTTCTAAAAAATGATACACTCTTTTTTGGACTTCCTCAGAGTGCGATCAATCATGATGCCATAATGAATGCTAATGATGACCAGAAGCTGCGCCTAGAAGCAGAAGCTACACAGGTGGCACAAAGGGCAGCTGAAGCTTTACGCCAATCACGGATGCTCAGAAGTCATGAAAGTTTTTCTGTTCCTACATGGACTGGAAGAGCTGGTGCTGCGGGGGCACCATCCTCTGTCCGCAGGAAGTTTGGGTCAACACTCAATACCCAGTTGGTTAATTCTTCTCAGCCATCAGAAACTTCAAATGGCAGGGGCCAAAGTCTTCAGGTGGGTGCTCTAAATGGCAAAGCACTGTCCTCCGCTGAGCTTCTGGCCAGGATACGTGGAACCCGAGAGGGAGCAGCTTCAGATGCACTAGAACATCAACTCAACCTGGGATCAGCTTCCAATCACACATCGAGTTCATCAGGGAATGGCCGTGCATCAAGCTCTTCTACTAGGAGCATGATCGTACAGCCTGAAGTCCTAATCCGCCAATTGTGCACCTTCATACAGCAGCATGGTGGTTCCGCCAGCTCAACAAGTATAACTGAACACTTCAAGAACCGGATACTGTCCAAGGATATGCTGCTGTTTAAGAATCTGCTGAAGGAAATAGCTACGTTGCAAAGAGGTGCAAATGGTGCAACGTGGGTGCTGAAACCTGACTACCAGTAATATTAGCTATAGCTGCAAAGTTTTGGCTAGGTGTAGCGAACAGCATAAATTAATTTCATTCAGATTGGAGATGCAAAAATCGATGAGGGAAATGCCTCTAATGCCTTTTTGATGAAGACTGAATTCTTTTTGTAGGCAATATACAACTTTTGTAGGGTAGATATACAAATCTGAAACAAAAACATGTAGGTGACAGGTTGTAAATGCATGAATACAGACATTTGTCGCTGGAAGCATTTCTTGTGGATTTTTTGTAGCTGTATTGAATGATCAGTGGTATGTTGTCCGTTATTTGTAGCTTCTTCCATCAAATCCGGACGAGCTGTTGTTGGAATCCACACCATGTAATGCGGGAGCGGGAGATGTTCAGCTTCCTACAGTATACTCATGGACTAGCCCGGGAGATATTACTTACACTAGTACTGACATACTCCCTCCATTTTTTAATAGACGACGCTGTTAACTTTTTCTCACATGTTTGACCATTCGTCTTATTTAAAAATTTTATGCAAATGTATAAGATATAAATCACACTTAAAGTACTATGAGTGATAAAACAACTCATAACAAAATAAATTATAATTACGTAAAAAATGAATAAGACGAATGATCAAACATGTGAGAAAAAGTCAACGGCAAAGTCAATGGCGTCATCTATTAAAAAATGGAGGTAGTATACTCTATTAGCTTGGTCTGATATGTTGAAAGTGAATAAGACTGATTGAGCGAGAGGGATTGAGCGAGAGAGAGAATTGCACACAAGAATGTAGGGAATGAATGAGCAGTATCAATGCGGTACAATATATAGATAGGGAAGGGGTGGCAACCGGAGACGCGATGGTTGGGCCGTTGCCAAGGAGCGCCTAGGGAAGGCGCGGTTGCCTTCGGTTGCGATCCATCCTTTTATATGGATGAGATCATCTTGTTGTTTCATAACACTCCCCCTTGATCGAATCCAGCTTTGATCATTGCTCTTTCACTGTTTTAGATATCTGTAAAGATAATCTTAGAAATAATTATAGTTAAATACATCACGTAAAACTCCTTGAAAACCCAGTGGAAAAAATAAGGAGAGAACCGTGATATATATTATTGACTATTTTAGATCTATGAGTAAAGCTCATAGTATGATCCAAAATAGTATAATGTCTACAGTTATCATTTAGTAAAAACTTCAGTGGGAAAAAACCAAATGATAAGACATATAACTTATGTTGATATTACCTCGTTAAAAACTTTGAATGAGAAAACATAAAGGGTAAAACTCATACAAAGGAAAAAGAGTATAATATGACAAAAATAGGTTATTTTCCAGAGGAAGATGCCCCCCTGAATCCTGCAAATTTTTGAGTCGTCTCATACCAATTCTTTCGACACATTTAAAGAATGTGGAGTATGGTAGATATTTTGTGAATAAATCAGCAAGATTATCACATGACTTAGTTTGCAAGATGTTTATCTCTCCATGTTGCTGAAGCTCATGAGGATAAAATAATTTAGAAGCAATATGCTTAGTGATGTTGCTCTTAATATAACTAGTTTCCATCTGAACAACACAAGCGGCATTATCTTCATAGATAATGGTAGGTGATTCCAATGAACCAATACCACAAGATATTAATATGTGGTTAACCATTCTGCGAAGCCATACACATTCACGTGATGTCTCATATAATGCAATTATTTCAGAATGATTTGTGGAAGTGGCTACCAGAGTCTGTTTAGAAGACTTCCATGAAATAGCAGTTCCACCTTGTAAAAATACGAATCCTGTTTGTGATCTGGCATTGTGGGGATCAGATAGATAGCCAGCATCAGTATACCCAATTAAAGTCGAATCCTGGTTCTTTTTAAAGAAAAGTCCAAGATCTCTTGTGCCATTAAGATATCGAAAGACATTCTTAACTCCAGTCCAATGGCGTTGGTAGGAGCAGCATTGTATCTTGCTAATAGATTTACCGAGAAAGCAATATCTGGCCTCGTACTATTTGCAAGGTACATAAGTGCGCCAATAGCACTAAGATATGGAAAATCAGGTCCAAGTACATCCTCACCATCTCCTTTGGTCTAAATGGATCTTTCTCCATGTCTAGAGATCGAACCACCATAGGGGTTTTGGAAGGATATGACTTGTCCATATTAAATTTCTCCAAAATTTTCTGGATATATGCACTTTGGTGCACAAGGATTCCAGAAGGTATATGCTCAAGTTGTAGACTTAAGCAAAATTTGGTTTGACCCAAATCCTTCATCTCAAATTCCGTCTTTAAATGATGGCGTGCTTCATTAATATCTTGTGTATTGCCAATGATGTTGAGATCATCGACATATACCGAGATAATACAAAATCCTGTGGGGGACTTTTTGATAAAGACGCACGGGCAAACATCATTTTTAGTGTATCTCTTTAGCGAAAGGAATTCACTTAATCGGTTGTACCACATCCTGCCCGATTGTTTTAAGCCATAAAGTGACTTCTGCAACTTAACACAATACATGTTACGATTTACCTTCTGATTCGGGATGTCGATTCCGTCAGGAACCTTCATGTAAATATCAGAATCAAGTGACCCATAAAGGTATGCTGTCACTATGTCCATCAATTGCATAAATAGACGATTTTGTACTGCCAATGATATTAAATATCGGAAAGTTATACCACTCATAACTGGAGAGTAAGTTTCGTTGAAATCAACGCCAGGTTTTTGTGTAAAACCTTGTGGTACAAGCCTTGCTTTATATCTCACCACCTCGTTGTTTTCGTTCCGTTTCCGGACGAAAACCCATTTGTATCCCACAGGAAAGATACCACGAGGAGTAGGCATTATAGCCGAGAATACATCTCTTTTGTAAAGCGAGGCTAATTCTGCGTCAATTGCGTCCTTCCATTTGTTCCAATCAGAGCGCTTTTGGCACTCTTTTATAGACCTAGGTTCTGGATCAACTTGGAGGCAATCAGCAATTTGTTCAGAAAAATTAATGTCGACAATTGTAGCTCTTCTATCAAAAGATTCTCCAGTTTCAGAGTAGTTGATGGCAATTTCATCAACCCTTATAGACTCATCGTGATCTCCCAAAACAATGTGTCTATGGTCTTCCGAATTCCTAGTCTCAGCATTGTGCACCACCGAGCTAGGTTGCAGACTATCACGATCTGCTTGATATATAGTATCAATTTGGTGTGTACCAACTAAAGGTTGGTTTGCATTTACCGTCTTTCTTTGCTTATTAGCAATTGTTTCTCACTGAGTGGCCATACTTCTTCCTCTCTTTTTAGTGAGTGGAAGTTTAGTGGTTTTATTTGGTACCTCCACTCTTTCTGGCGCATTCTAAGCAGGAATGAAAGATTTAGTCACACCTTTATAATTGGTAAATGCATCTGGCAGATTATTTGCAAGTCTTTGCAAATGTATAATTTTCTGAACTTGAAGTTCAGTTTCAGTAGTACGTGGGTCTGAGGCTGGAATACCTTGGGCATCCCAATCAATTTCCTGGCATTCTTTATGGTACTTGAAGTCTCCCCCTAATGCCGGGAAATGTTCCTCATCAAAGATAGAGTCAGCGAACCGGGCAGTAAATAGATCACATGTTAAGGGTTCTAAATACTATATGATCGACGGAGATTTAAATCCCACATAGATCCCCACTTTTCTATGTGGGCCCATAGCGGTACGCTGTGGTGGTGAGATCGGTATGTATACAGCACAACCAAACTTACGCAAATAGGAAATACTTGGAGGATTTCCACGTACTAACTGCATTGGGAAAGTTTCATGATATGCAGTTGGTCGTAGTTGAACAAGGTCAGCAGTGTGCAGAACTGCATGACCCCAACACGACGAAGGTAATTTGCAATTCATCAATAATGGTCGAGCAATAAGCTTAATTCTTTTTATCAATGATTCAGCCAAACCATTTTGTGTGTGGACATATGGAACAGAGTGCTGAACCTGAATTCCCAATGCCATACAACAATCATCGAAAGCATGGGATGTAAATTCGGCAGCATTGTCCATACGGATTGATTGAATCCTATGTTCAGGGTAATTTGCCTTCAGCCTTATAATTTGAGACATTAATTTGGCAAAGGCATGGTTTCGTGTCGATAGAAGACACACATGAGACCATCTATGGTTTCGTGTCGATAGAAGACACACATGAGACCATCTAGTAGATGCGTCAATCAGAACCATAAAGTACCTAAACGGTCCAGATCTTGGCACAATAGGGCCACAGATATCTCCTTGAATGCGTTCAAGGAATTTAAGTGGTTCGGCTCTAATTTTGAGATAAGATGGTCTCAAAATCAGTTTCCCAGTAGCACATGCAGTGCATACGAAATCGGAGGATTTGGGAAATTTGTCAGTGATCAAATGATGACCAATAGAGTTGCCAATAATTTGTCAGTGGTCAAATGATGACCAATACTGGGGTGCCCAAGTCGATCATGCCAAATGTGGAATGCATCAACATTTTGAAAAATTACTTTGTACGCAACATGTGCAATGGGCTTAATGTATGTATAGTACAATCCCGATGTGAGAGATGGAATTTTCTCGCAAATGCGTTTGCCATATCCGTTTTGTTTGGTTAAGAGAAGAAATTCTTCTCGATTATCCATATGGGTTTCAATGTGAAACCCATTTTGACGAATATCTCTATAACTTAGTAGGGTACGGGTTGAATCAGGATACAATAAAGCATCCTCGATTGTAATTTGTGTACCCATTGGGAGTGTAATAATTGCTCGTCCTGAGCCAACTATCACAGTATCGCGCCCAGCGATAGTCAAAACTTTGCCTTCTCTCTTTTTGAGGGTTTGAAAGTATTTGATCTCCCTAAGTATAGAGTTTGTGGTACCACTGTCCACAAGACATAATTCCTCTCCAATCGGAGTGATATCCTTAGACATCTATAATGAAAGAAGAATTGCTTGATTAAGAATTCTTTATCCAATATATATACATACATACAATAATTAAAACATCAAATACATAGTATGACGTTTACAAGTGTTAATAGTACATACTCTAATGACTAGCAAGTCTTATAACCTTATAATATAAGGGAGTTTGTACTCATCTACTTATTACAACCATTATTGTTTTGACAAACTATAGGATATCAATATACTGTCTCAAACACACTGAGATTAAAGCAGCTTTATCTCTAAGTGGGACGCACTGAGATTACAGTAAATCTCCAAGTGGGTCCGTTGAGCAGTATTCGATGAGCATGTCATCCATTGCAGAAAGTGCAGCGGTATCCTCTGGGAGAAGAGCGAGGTTGTTCTCTGGTTCAATAGGAGCCTGGTGAGAACTTTCAACATCCGGTCTTTCTTTTGTAAGATTGAAGTGAGCTTCAAATCTTAGTTCCTCAGAAGACTTTTTCTCCTTTAGGGATTACTGATACAGGAGAACAAGATGTTTTTGGGATGCGGCAATCTTTAGTGACATGATAGTCAGATCCACACCTATTGCAATGCCTGTTGCTATTGCAACGAGGTTGTGGTGCCTTACCCTTCCCTTTTCCTTTCTGTAGACCATTGGATTTGCGCCTTGTTGTTATGTTGCGTTTTCCAGTCAGATTCTTAGGGTTATTCGAGGAATTTCCCTTGAATCCTTTTAGTGCGATACTATTGGTTCAGTATCTTGTCCTCCGGAAACATAGTTGATAGAGTTTTCTCTATCTTTCTGCTTCTGTTGGCTCTTATCGCAAAATATCAACTTGGAGCAAATGTTGTGAACAGCATGATTGTATTCTGCCACAGTTTAAAATCCTGTAGGCGTAAATGAATCCAGCCATAATTAGCCTCATGCCAAATGAGTTCCTTTTGCTGATCATAACGCTCTATTAGAGCTTTCCATTGGTTGAGAGGGATCGTCTCCAACATGTACTCATGTTTGAGATATTTATAGATGTAGAGCCTCAGAAGGAAAAAAGGCAATATATAGCTTTCTGTTCTCAACTGGTGGATCCCAATCATTGGGTTCCTCAATTGCATTTGAAATCCCGCAAGAAGAAAGAAAAAAAATATTTTGATATCGGAAGCCCAAATTGGGTAGTTACTCCCATCGAGGGCGAATTCGTCGAACTCTATAGTTGCCATGTCCCTATAATCATGATTAACATTATTAATTACAGAGGTAAATTAATAAAAACATGATATTGTGGTTGTAATCTCAATGCGTAATGTAAGACTTCATATTTTGTAATGTTTCGAAAAGATGTAGGCTATAGACCTGACAATTTGAGTTAGAGGTCGAAATTAGATGGCACAATGTGGATAATCTCCAAGTAATTAAACAGTGGAGTAGATCTCTTAATAGTGGGCAAGTTATACTTGCTGCCTAAAACACGGTCTCCAGGCAAATATATTCTGGTGAATATACCGCAACCAATGTTTAGGACTCCACTACCTTGTGCTCAACCAAATTTCAAATAATCTCATTTTTCAAAACATATTTTCGGAAAATAACACATGTGGGTAATCATTGTGAGATGTAGACCTCTGTGAGATGGGCGAGTTACTCGCTGCCAAAGTTATGGTCGATATGACCAAAGTATAGGACTCCATCTACATGTGATTAATTTTCGAGTCAAAGTTTGTAGTCGAACATGCATTAAATCCTCCATTAATCATGTTGTATATAATTAAGAGAATTTGCTAAATCAAAATACAAAATTTATAGAATTTTGTAAATTAATGAAGCGAGAAAGTAGAGTGTGTCTTGAAATAGTATGCAAAAGGCATGTTATTAAGACAATAAATAAATTTAGTGAAGCAGGGTATTTAAATAAACACCTATGTTAAGTAACATATAACATCAGTGGTCTACAGGACCAGTACATAGTAATTTGTACAACTGATGAACTGCTTGTACTAAATTATCAAAGATATAGGGACTAATAAGAAAATGCTGCTAAATTAGAAAATAAAAGCTAAAAAAAATAAAGGGTAAATGGGTGGTGGGCCGAAATCAATAGGATTCGGCCCACCACCGCTATTGTGCGGCCCGAGGGGAAAAGGGCGCAGGGGGCGAGGGGGTGTTACGGTTAGAACCCTAACCGTTCCCCTCGCGGTGTGCGCCGCCGCCGCCGCCGATTGGCCGCGCCTCCTCCACCTCTTCTGCCGCCGCCGCCATTTCGCCGCCTCCTCCTCCACCACTTTGGCCGCCGTCTCCACCGCCGCCTTTCTCATCCACCGCCGATCCCATTTCCGCCGCCACCTTCTCCCCCTGAAACGCCGCCACCGCTGCCTCCATTTCCGCCGCCGCCCACCACCGCCTGCATCCACCACCGTCTCTACCGCCCGCCGCCGCCATCCACCGTCCGCCGCCACCGCATCCCCCATGTCGGCCGGCGGTTTGCCGGTTAGAGTTAGGCCGACGGCCCCAACTCCTCATCGGAGTCGGAGACCGGTCGAGCCCTTACACCGTTCCCCATCCCGCCATTTGAGAGCGTGCGGGAGCCATGGGGAACGGCGAGCCATGTGGAGCGGAGGCCGGGACGGCGAGCAGTGGCTTCACCGGCATGACGGCGAGACGACGATGGGTTGAAGTAGGCCGGCTCCCCCGTGCGCGCTGCCATGGTTTCGTTCCGGCCGGACTCCGGTGCCACGGGAGTGGGGGAGCGGCGTTGGCGTGGCGTCGGCGACGTCGTGGCGCGGGTGGTGACGGGGTTGGAGTAGCAGCAATGGTGATGCGGTGCCGAGGGTTGTGGCGGCGGCCACTAACCCTAGGCCGGCGCCTGGCATGGTGATGGTGGCAGTGGTGGCGACTCCTCGTTGTACGATGGAGGAGGTGGTGCAGATGGTGGGCTCGGTCATGGCGAGGAATACCAAGAACGGCGTCGATCCGCCAAGAACGGCGTCGATAAATAATTGAAGGTAGACATCTCGTACCTTTCCTGTTGATTCTTTCGCCTTTCCTTGAGATCAAAAGCGATGTAGTTTCTTCTTTCACTTCACGATCTCCTTCGCGAGAGCGAAAGTGCTGATAACGTGTTGAAAGTGAATTAAGATTGATTGAGCAAGAGAGAATTGCACACAATAATGTAGGGAATGAATGAGCGGTATCTTTATTGATCGATGCGGTACAATATATAGATAGGGAAGGGGTGGCAACCGGAGACGCGATGGTTGGGAACCATCACGTCCGTTGCCAAGGAGCGCCTAGGGAAGGCGCGGTTGCCTTCGGTTGCGATCCATCCTTTTATATGGATGAGATCACCCTGTTGTTTCATAACATGATCAATGGATCTGACAGGAACCGAAAAGGAGAGGATGGTCATCTGGTCAAGCGATGCAACAAAATTTATAACTCCGTATTTTTGTTACTGTGCTGGTATGGTTCACAGTTGGCAGCGTTACCGGAAGCTTCTGTTGGTGGCTATCCTCGTGGATCCACATTTGGCTTCAGGATCAGCATCTAAAGTTTAATAAATATTAGTATTAGGATCGTTACATATTAAATTTGTGAATATGAACCTTAAGGTTAACCAATTTTGTGGTTTTTATCTTCGGTATAATTTCGTGAGCTATTATAGCCTTCGACGAAAATTGACGAGTATTGACCATTTGAAAAAAAAAAACATTAAAGCTGAGTTCTTATCTCCACTTCTCTAACCCACATCTCTCGTTTTCCACGCGCACGCTTTTCAAACTGCTAAACGGTGTATTTTTTAAAAAAAATTTATATATAAAAGTTACTTTAAAAAATTATATTAATCCATTTTCCAAATTTATTTTAGCTAATACTTTGAACACAGCCTAATAGTGTTCTCCTGCCCAACATTTTGTGAGTACTAGTATTGGGATCATTGCACAAGAAATTCATGAATATTAACATTAGGAAAAAAGAATTCATAACTTTTATAAAAAACATGAATATTTTTCTCATGCACAAAATTTGGTGAGCATTAAAATTGGAATCGCCATGCACAAAATTCATGAATATTAACGTTATGAAAAAAAACACATGATTTTTATTCTTTAGCCTGTAATTTCGTGAGTTATAGCCTTTGGCCAAAATTTATAAGTAATAAACTTTGGAAAAAAAACATGTGTGGTTATTTATTTCTCACCAAAATTTTACGACTATTTGCCTTGGGCCCATAGGAAACAAAATTCATGAATAATAACCTTAGGGCAAAGAAACACATGATTTTTAGCCCCCTGCGTATTATTTCATGAGTTATAGCTCATGAATTATAAAAATCATCGATCATATTTTTAATGCTCGTGAAAATTTTAATATTAACCTTTTAAAAAACACAGTATTATTTTAGGCCTATGGAAAATAATATTAACGCTACAACATCAAATTTTATGATTTTTTATCCTTCACCTTATAATTTCATGAGTTATATCCCTCAAGCAAAATTTATTAGTATAAACCTTTGAAAAAAATACATGAATATTTATTTATGACCCAAAATTTCTTGATATTTATCTCAGGCCCATTTCTTGAATATTAACCTTATTATAAAAAAAATTCCATGAATTTTAGTCGGCCTATAATTTCGTGAATTATAGAATTTAGCAAAAATTGACGAGTATTAACCATTTGGAAAAAAAAAAAGAAACGCATGAATATTGCTCTCTGGCCCAAAATTTCACAAGTATTATCATTAGGGTCGTCGCACTAAGGAGTAAAATTTTCATGATTTCTAGCCTTTGCACTATAACTTTGTGAGTTATAGCCTTCTACTCAAATTAAAGAGTATTAACCTTTTGGGGAAACCATATGCATATTTATCTCCAGCGCAAAATTTCATGAGTTCAAAAAAGTTTCATTAATATGAACGTCATGACAAAAAAAAATCAAGATTTTTATCCATCGGCATATAGTTTTATGAGTTATAGCCTTGGGAGAATATATGGCATGGATATTTATTCCCAGCCAAAAATTTCTTGAGTATTTGCCTTGGGCCCAATCGAAACAAAAAAATTCATGAATACTAACATTTATCCTGAACTGACCCAAGGCAAATACTCATGAAATTTTGGGCTGGAGATAAATACCGGAGGTTATAGCCTCCAGTATATAATTTCGGTAGTTATAGCCTTTAGCTAAGACTGATGGATATTATCCTTGGGGGGGAGGGGGGATGAATCAATTTTTTTTTCCAACCAAAATTTTCATGGTATTAGCATTGTAGTCACTGCACACAAAATTCGTGAACATTAACCTTATGAGGAAAAGGTTTGTGATTTTTAGCGGTCATCCAATAATTTTGTGAGTTATAGCCTTCGAAGAAAAATATGTGAGTATTATTAACCTTTTGGAAAATAAATGCATGAATATTTTTCTCAATCCAAAATTTTATCAGTACAACTATTGGGATCGTTCTACACAAAATTCATGAATATTATTGTTAGGACCAAACATTTCATGATTTTCATCGTTCGATCTATAATTTCATGACTTATAGCCTTCGAGCAAAATCCATGAGTATTAACCTTTGGAAAAAAACATGAATATTTATCCCATCGCAAAATTTCACGCGTATTTTCATTGGCCCATTTGGAGAGAGAAAAATGTGAATGTTAAAGTTAGGATCAAAACTTTCATGGTTTTTAGCCTCTGACATATTATTTCGGGAGTTATAGCCTTCGGCAAAAATTGATGAGCATTAACCTTTCTCTCTAACATATTATCAGTATTTCTCTCTGGCCCAAAAATATATTAGTATTATCATTGTGGTTGCTGCACACAATAAAAATTAGGGGAAAATTTTGTGATTTATAACCTTCAACAAATATATGAGTAATAACCTTTGGGAAAAATGCATGAATACTTTTCGTCGATCGTTGAGCATAAAATCCATGAGTAATATACTTAGGACCAAATGTTTTATGATTTTTTATCGTTCATCCAATGATTTTGTGAGTTATATCCTTCAACTAAAACTCCTAAGTATTAACCATTGGAAAATATGCATGAACTATGGTCCAAAATTTCAAGAGTATCTGAGTTGGGCTTATTTGGAACAAAATTCATGAACATTAACCCCTGGATTTAAAAGTCATTTTTTTAGCTTACAGCTTGGTATTAATGATTTGAGAAAAATGCATGAATATTTTTCTCTAGCAACAAATTCCGTGAAAATTAAAGAGTTTTTTTTTTTTGGGGGGGGGGGGAATAAATAGTTTTTTCCGACCCAACAAATCAGATAACATATTTTTTAGGCTTTGGCCGAAATTCATGAGTATTAAGTTTTAGAAAAATAAATGAATATTTATCTCTATCCCAAAAATTCACGAATATTTACCTTGGGCCCATTCAGAACAAAATAATTCAATATTAATATTACGATAAAAAAAATATATGTTTTGCCCTTCAACCTATAATTTCATGATATATATCCTTCGGGCTTCAGCCAAACTTTCCTTGCTATGAACCTTTGAGAAAAAAACCCTTGAATATTGTTCTCCATGCCATATTTCACAACAACCAGCATTGGCGTCATTGCGGATAAAATTCACAAATGTACACATTAGGACAAAAATTTCATGATTTTAAAACATTTCTCCGACCCAAAATTTCAATAGTATTAGCCTTGAAACATTTCTACATAAAATTCGTGAATGCAACCTTAGGACGAAGAAAATTCGATATTTTTTAGCCTTTGGCCTATTATTTCATGATCTTTTGGGGAAAATGCATAAATATTTTTTTCACTCCAATATTTCATGAGTATTTGCACTGGGATCGACGCACATAAAATTCATGAATATTAACCTTATATCTTATAATTTTGTGATTTTAGCCTTCGGCCTATAATTTTGTGAGTTATAGCCTTCGAAAAAATTGTTGAATATCAAACTTCTGAAAAAAAATCATGAATAATTTTCTCCGACCCAAATTTCAAGAGTATTGCCTTGAAACCATTCTTCATAGAATTCATGAATGCGAACCTTAGGACCAAACATTTCATGATTTTTAGCCTTCGCCCTATAATTTTGTGAGTTATAACCTTTGGCCAACATTTATGAATATTAACCTTTTGAAAACAAAATGCATGAATAATGTTCTACAGCCTAAAATTTCAGCACTATTAGCATTCACAAAAATCGTGAATATTAGACGTAGGAGTATTTTTTTTTTATTTTCGCCTTCGGTCTATAACTTTCGTGAGTTCTTGCCTTGGGGGAAATTGATGAGTATTCAAATTTTGGAAAATAAAATGCATGAATATTGTTCTCTTGCCCAAAATTTCAAGGATATTAGCTTTGGGATTGTTACACACAAAATTCGTGAATATAGTTATTGCGTTCGGAAAGACATGCATAAATATTTATCTCCAGCCTATATAATGTCACGAGTTATAGTGTTGGCGTCACACTTCAATTTCTTTGTCATATAGTACTCACTAGTGTATGCACTATGCAGCAGGTATCGACATATATTGTGCTCCGGCCCGTTGCTGATTGATTCCAGGTAAGTTTGGCAAAGCGTCCATGACTCATATTGTCATATTGCCTCCATGACAACAAGCGAGGGGAAATGCTTTAGGTGAATAGCCGGAGGAAGTATCCGGATGATGTATTTGCTCCTGGTCTAGGTGAATAGCCTTCTCTGGACACTGTTGTCTGCCCTGGAGGTAGTTTTGATAATATTGACAGGTATCTGGATTGGCAGGTCCCAACTACGACGGAGAGGCCGGCGCAGATTAGAGCTGATCTATAGGTAATCACATATGTCCATAATATATGTTTTATTAATATAAATGTTTCCGCACAACAAATTTGTTTCAGTGCTCCCTCAGTTTTCTGGCGCCAACTTTCCAATAGTTGTGAGATAATTAATTCATATACTGTACCTGATGCTATATAAGAGCAAGTTCAATAGTGTAGCCAACTACTAGCTCCAATTCATTTATAACCAATCTAATAGCTCATTCATACAATAGTTACATACTACACTATTAATACCTAGTCCCACCTGTCATAGACACACTGCGTCTTGGAGTCCGTGCTACAGCTGGCTATAAATCTGTAGCCCATTGCTCTTTTCTCTCTTGATTTATCTTCATAAAATATGTTTGCAGCTGGCTTATAGCCTGCTATTGTACCTGCTCTAACGCAGCAAAGTGTGATGAATGTTGGTGTTGATGATGGGATCATGGGAAGTAACCATGAGATAACAGAGGTATTGTTCGATGGAGTAAGTGTATTATATGTATGTAAAATTATATTATTGTAAATCATTTTGAGGAGCTAGACTAGCGTGCCTTATTAACAAGGAGATATGTACCATTACATGATGATTAACATATAAATCTGTAGCTACATGGAATTAAGGTAGTGGAGCAGAGGAGGAAGGATGATAGAAGACTCCAATTCTCCATGGATGGGAATGGGATCAGGTGGCCTTGCAGAACTCTCCGCCCAGATCGTCGCACGCCTCCTCGGGGAACACCCTGCGTGCAATTTTGTGTTTTCCGATTTCAGTTCCAGTTAGTTACACTAGATTTCATCAGTTGGGTAGTATAGTAGTAGAGCTTAATTAATTACGTGGTGGGCTCGTCGTAGGATAGGTAGTCCCTGTCGACTTCCTCCGCCGCCGCACGAGAAACAGCAACAGCAGCCGATGATGAGAGCTTGGCTTCTGGGTACATCTGCACGTTGCACGCCTCGCCGCCGATGAGGTCGCACGCCTCCATCGGAAACACCCTGCGCGCAGTAGTCAATTTCACTTCATGGCATATACTGTACTATATACTACTAGTAATGGTATGATGAGTTGCATTGCAGTGCACAATGCAATGGTGAGTTTGGGACAAACATAATTGGTGCCTAGGCTAGGATCAATCGAGAGATGCATCATGTATAGACAGACAATTGTAGTACTTACGAGATGTTAGAGCTGTAGTCCACCTCCGCAGCCTCCACTGCCACCGCCGCCGCCGCCGCACGAACGCGCAACGCAACACGGCGAGGAGCCTGAATCTGCAGGCTGCGCCCCTTCACAGCAGCGGGCAACACAGCCGACAATCCAACGACACTGCTAGCAGCGGTCTGCATCTTCTTCTTCTGCTTAATTAGCTTGGTGGTAGATATCTTCTTTCTTCACATCCTCCTCCTCTCTTTATACATCTCCAGTCAAGTGTGCCACAAGGCCGGGATATCCTTCCTGCCCCTTCAATTCCCTCTTTTCTATGGATAAGATTCAGCTGATATGTGGTGTTCTCCCATTTGGCTTGCTCGCTACAGGGCCCCACCCCCAATGCCCCGCATCTTTGTACTCTTGTAAAGATATTTCTACCCTATCTCTTCATACTTATCTTACCTCAATTCTTACAAAATTGCAAAACAGGCACAGCCAAAAAAGGACAGCATGCAGTTGATGTTGCAGTAAGAAAACAACCTACCCCCGAGATATTTTCTTCTTCCCTCCCTGTTCACCTTCTCTTTTCTTTGCACAATCCACTAGAAAGAATACTTTGTACAATTTTTAGGTGGCAAGCAAGCAGAAGCAGGCAACCTATTGATGTTGTACTTGCAACCAGGCACGCTTCCAATGACACTAGGACAGTATTCCAAATTGAAAGAACCACCACCACCGACAAAGCATCATATGATGCATCTAATCAACCTCAACCCATCACAACTCGAAATCCCCTTTTCTAAAAGGCAGAGTGGAAGATATAAGACTGCAAGCTCGGTTTAACAAATCAAGGCGACTCATGAAGAGAAACACATACACAGATTAATTGTTCAACTGCAATTGCATAGCAATGGGTTCTCACGTCAATGCCAATCACAAGCAAAGGTACATGAATTACTGTTCTAACTGCGGATTGATGCTCGAGGGACTGCTGGCAATCCTAGCTCATCCACCTGCACCAGATAGCACCAGGCAACATTCAGTACAAGCTTAAAACAGGTAAACTATGGACCAATCTAATTGGTTCATACAAAACATGGTTGTTTTAGCTGTTGATCAACAATGCACCTAGTCTATGCAAGAATATTTGAACTTGGGATAGTGAACAACAGACACTGCTAACTCATGAATAACAACTTCTTAAGAAAAAAGGAAAGGAAAATTCATCATTCATTCCTCTAGTACATACATGGGACTAGATAGTTCTCGAATCATCATGACAAAGCAAGCATCTGAATAAAAATAACAATAATATAAACTAACCTGCTGCCTGCTTACTGGGACTGCTGCAGGAGCGGTAGGTGCAGCTGGCAAATTAAGCTCTGCATCGAAATCGGATTCCTTGTCTGGTTGAAGATACGATGGGACTGCACTTGACTCAAACTCCATATCAGCCTCCAAAGCATCCAGTTCTGCAATGTTCAAGAAACAACGACAGTAGATAGATTATTATCTCCAGCCCTGCAATGGTCCCAGGAAGAATGAAGGCATGGCAACAAGCTAGGCAATTTATGGCATGAATCTATGTTATTACTTCCAGATGCCTATGAATGACAATAATGCCAAGTAAATTGCCAACCATCATTTTCCAATTGGCCAACTGATGGTACAGCGTCCATACCTCCCATTAGTTCTTCCTCATCAACATCGTCAGGGATGTTGTAGCTTCTACCAAGGGATTCTTGTATTTCGTTGCTCACATCCATCAGGTCAGTCATTTCATCTTGCATATTCTACAGGTGGATCAGGGCATTCGTTTTACACGAAAAAAGATGATAATACTCAAGATAGTCCAACAAGCAATTTCAAGGGCGGTTGATAACCGCACTTAAAAAAGATTGACAATTGTGGTTTTTGTATGGTTTTCTTGTAAATCAATGGATATACTGGTGTAAAATGTGTTGATGATCTAAACAATAGGCAAATCCTGCAGATTAGCTTGAAATGTAATGAAGGATAGCGTCTGAAACTAGGAATGCAATGCCCAATAAAATATCTGCACTGGAGCAATTGTCCTTGAGAGAACAATTGGTCTGTTTGCATGGTTATGAAAAATCTATAAGCAGGTTTTTCCCTTTCAATATATAAAAAAGAAAAGATTTGACAGCAAGTTTTTTTCAAGGAATGGGCATGACACAAAACACAGGATGGGGACAGCTCAAATGGTAGCACCTGATAAAGAAATGCACATGAGGAAGGAATATCTTGGTAAGGTAGCTGTAGTAAGTAGCAACTAAAGAGAAAGAGAAGCATACATCGATGTCCTCAATCTTGACTGTCTTCATCATTCCCTTGAGCTCTTTATTGGCGGCCTTCATGGCATTCATCTGAGGAATCGATAAATTAACAAACAAAAGAATGGTTCGGCAATAATTCATAGACATGGAGACAGTAGGAACAAACAAGGCGGGCTATATATGTGGAGTAGTACGTACGGTCTGCTGAGCGTCTTTGAGGCCATCGGCAGCGAAAGCGACTTGGTCGAGATTATAGGTCTGGTTGTAGAGCATGTTGCGCTGTTCTTCGTACCTTGAAACAGACAACGTACATTCATCAGAGTTGCATAGTGGAGTAGTAGCAAATACTCTACTAGTAGTAGAATAGTGAGTGAGAGTAGAGTAGAGTACATGCGCTTGTGCTTGAGAAGCCTGATGGCGCGGGCCTTAATGGCGTCCTGGGAGGGTCCAGGGCGTGTCTTCCTGATCTGCTCCTTGTAACGGCCGAGCTCTTCGTCCAGCTTCTTGATCTTGTCGTCCACGCTCTCCCCCCTCTTGTTGATCTTCAATCACATACACATACACATACACATAGAGAGGAAATGTTCAAACTAAGAGAGATGGCGTGCGAGCAAATGGCCTAGACGAGGAGAATACTCGTTCGGTGGCGTCCTGGATGGATGGGGGCGGGTCCTTGCTCTTCTTGGCTCCAAAGATCTTCTTCATTTCCGGCGTGTGTGTGCGGCGGCGGCGGCGGCGGCAGCGGCAGCGAGGAGAGAGAGTGTTGGGAGTGAGATGAGATGGAGAAGGGGAATGGGGGACGGGAGGTTGGGCTCCATGCTGAATTCTGCTGTGGATTGGGCCAGGGAAGGCCCTATCCGGCATACCATTAGTCGGATTTGATTTCATTCCCTTTCTCCTCCTTAGTCATACTCCCTCCCTTCCATATTTGACTTATTTTTTCTTAGTTAATTTTTTAGCTTGATCGAATTTATAGAAAAACTAAACACTATCTATGACATCAAATTATTTTTATTAAATGTAGCATAAAATACATTTTGATAGTATGTTTGTTTTCTGTTAAAAATATTGCTATTGTCGAAGCAATAAGCTCTTCTAGTGGGAAGGCAAAGTACCCTCCCTTGAGAATTCTGCTAGTGTGCAGGTTCCGAACTCGTACTCGGTTTGCGTGTGGGGTTGGAGACAAGTGGTTTATACAGATGCCGCTCGAAAACATAATACACATACTCATGTGATATTGCTATGGATAATGAACTTTACAAGGAGATGATTGGGTTGTTCTAAGTGAGAGAGGATGAACTCTTCTTCATTGTCTAAGTGAGAGAGGATGAACCGTTGTTCATTGTAATGTGGCTAGAAACTAACTTTGCTTGAGTCCGATCCCTTTCTATGTGGCACGGATGCTCCTTTTATACGTCAAGGGGAGTCCGTAGTCCCATGCATGCATAAAAAAAAGGGCCCCAACCCATAGGGGTTGATATGCTTGGTTTTATTGCTGTCCCTCCAAGCACGGTAACCGGATGTGAAGGGTCCACCTGTCAGCCCACGACGTTGGTAAAAAGAGGAGTCCATCAGGTGAATACGGAGCAAATGCGCGTCACACATCTTTTACTCCGGGACGACGTGGGCAAGCAAGACGAAGCATGCATGGCTCTATCCCCCACATCGCCAGTGATATGTTCATAGGAACTGTATTACCCGACAATTAATGCAGAATGACAGGCTAAGGGAGTACACGTAGGACCGGATATCAAATCTCCTTAACGAAGCAAATTCGTTCAGAGAGACCTCCTGGCACCATCCTTGGGGCCATGGCCCATATGCAGCGGCCGTAGGGCTTCCGAGGTAATGAAAGCTTGTCTTAAGGCTACTGTTGTTCTCGGGTCACCTTTGTCCGTCAACTCCCACTTTGCTCCCGTGGTGCCCCGAGCCATCGATGGAGTGTGAGGATTCTCGCTCCGACAACGATGTTTTCCTATAAATTTAATTATTATTTTTTAAAATATTTAACTGATAAGAGCATGGTTAATGGTTTCGCCGGCCGCTGGCGCAATAGGGTGGCCATATCACTTTAAGCATTTGCATTTGAGAAAGTCATTGCATATAGTGAACTGGCGTAGAGGTTGGCTATAAGAGTTAATGCTTGCATGTACTAGTAGCAAATGGGAGAGAAGGAGCTGCTGGCTCAGTCGCATGCAGCAGGCTGAGAAGAAGCTTTTTATCTCGGTTCTGCTGCTTCAAGCGAGCGTCTCACCAATCGCCCGTCCTATTCTCTATTAGGATTTCTCTCTCTTCCACCTCAGATTTGGGTGACGTGGTCAGTTATTTCGCCGGCTAACTGTGCTTCACTATACTTGCTCTAAATAAGTCAAAGCCTAAAAAATATTAATTATTCCCTCCCTCACAAGAGGAATGTACTAGGGACTAGGAGAGAGCAGCAGCATCAGCAATTAAGGAGACCGGTAGCTGTATCAGTCGTGAATTATTTTTTTTACTAGCTATCAAAGAACAGTCGTACGTGAATGTATTAACCATATATGTGATGGATTGACACACACACATAGTACTCTCTCCGTTACAAAATGACGATCATATAAATTTTTTAAGGTTATTTTTAAATGATCATTATATTTATATTTATTTATTAAATATATTCGTTATTTGTGTATTGAAGTAAGTTGATATTGATGTATGTATTTATACATATAAGTATTTATAATCAATGTGTAACATTTTGATTTGTTACTAGCTAGAAAATAGTGGGATGGTTCGTTATCGAAGTAAATATGGTAGGAGAGGATTATCACAGTTTTTAGCAGCCAAGAAGCGAAAGCAAACAGCAAGAATTCTTAATTGAGGTCAGAGAAAGAGAGACAGGTGTATTGGTCAACTCATTCATATCGAGTCCATTTGGTGGCATTTTGAGTGGTGGTGCAGGCACTAGCACTACGAGTGGTAGTGGCTCCTCCACTACACCAACCAACTTGTACAAGTACGTGTTGGTTGCAGGAGTATACCACCACAACAGCAGCTCCTAGCTAGTTGCATGGAGCCATGGAGTGATGGATGATTCATCAGTTCCAATTAAGGCCTGGTTCGGTTACACAAAGAATTCGTTCCAGGCTGAAAATGATAGGTATAACCATAAATTTATAATAAGTATAACTAGAGATCGAGATTTATTTCGGCTCAGGAACCAATTTAGTCATATTAGGTACAACAAAAACATTTAGATTAGTTCCACACCTCTTATTGTCCCTATTATGAGTAAATTAATTTCCGGTCTGAAATAAATCTCGGTCCATCGTTCTATCTATCATAAACTTTTTACTACAATTATCATTTCTGACCCAAATTGAATCCTTATCTAACCTAACAAGGCCTAAATATTAAATCGATCGACGGCGATCAATTGATCAGTCAACCCGGCCGGATGAAACGAAACGAAACGAAGGCATTATACAATACTCCTACTGTACAAGTTAGTAGTACTAGCTACATATCCATCTTAAAATATACTGCTAGCAAGTTAGTAGTAGTAATTCGTACTGGATTATTTCAAGACGGAAGGTCCGGTTGAGGATTAATTAATTATTTGCCATTCTTACGTATGGCTAAATGATTTGTTACTGGATCCATATGTCATAGACATATAAAGGGTTCACATGTCATAAATAGCGAGTGATAAATAATTAATTGTCACGTCTTAAAATTGGTATGGAGTTAAATGTCCCTTCGGTTGAAGCACGCATGTCGCACTGGATTATCTCAGATCCTTCCTTCAATATAATCGCCCGTACTTACTACTCCCTCCGTCCCATAATATAAGTATTTTAAGTTTTTGCTTACAACGTTTGACCACTCATCTTATTCAAAATTTTTTGAAATTATTATTTATTTTATTTGTGACTTCCTTTATCATCTACAGTATTTTAAGCACAACTTTTCGTTTTTTATATTTGCAAAAAAAAAATTGAATTAGACGAGTGGTCAAACGTTGCAAGCAAAAATTTAAAATTCCTTATATTATGAAACGGAGGGAGTACTACAGCTACTATATATAATATACGTGTGTGTAGTACGTGCATCGTATCAATCGCCACTAGCTAGCAAAACTAGAGGTGTAGCTAGTAATTTCTTGTTGAACATCACAACATGCATGTATTGCCTTCAACTTGTTGTGCATCATCGCATGCCTTTCTTCTTGTCATGCCGTGCGTACCTACCCCTATGATGCATAAACATCGATCGGCAGATGTTCCCTCTATTAATACTCCTATTCCCTCCATCCTAAAATGTTTGACGCCGTTGATATTTTAAAAAATATTTGACCGTTCGTCTTATTTAAAAAATTTAAGTAATTATTTCTTTTCCTATCATTTGATTTATTGTTAAATATATATATATATATATATATAGTTTTACATATTTTATAAAAATTTTTAAATAAGATAAACGGTAAAACATGTTTTAAAAAGTCAACGCCGTCAAACGTTCAGGGAACGAGCGAGTATTAATCGATTCATCCATCGGCGGCTGGCTACCGACAAATCAATAACTGATGTAAGATCTATAGATATGCATCCTCCGTATGCAGTACTAGTACGTAGGACCAAATTAAATTGCTTTGCTGCCCTTGCCCTGCCCGGACTGTCCTATCAACGGAACCAACCTTAATCTCCCGATTACAGTACAAATGGAGTATCCCAATGTGGCCGTGTTCAGTTTCAAACTTTTTTTTCTTCGAACTTTTTAACGTTTCCAACACATCAAATATTTGGAGCCTAATTACGCCATAATTTAACAATGTGGTGCAACAGTAAACATATGCTAATGATAGATTAATTAAGTTCAATAGATTTGTTTCGTAGTTTACAGGTGAAATCTGTAATTTATTTTGTTATTAGTCTACGTTTAATATTTTAAATATGTGTCCGTATACTTAAAAAAAATTTTGACACGACCTAAACACACAGCCTACATTATTAATGTCCTTTCCCGTGTTGCAAACCCCGTTCCATTTCATTCATCGACTAATTGATAGAACTTACGTATTCTCTCCGTCTTATACTATAACAATCTATAATTAGATAGAATATTTACATGTTACAAAGATTTTGATTAGAAAATTTATTCATATTCATTGTACCATCTAATATCATATTCGATCATAGATTGTTATATTATGGGACAGCCGAAGTAGTACTCCCTCCATTTTAAAATGTTTGACACCGTTGATTTTTTAGTACATGTTTGACCGTTCGTCTTATTCAAAAACTTTTGTGAAATATGTAAAATTATATGCCTACATCAAAATATATTTAACAATGAATCAAATGATAGGAAAAGAATTAATAATTACTTAAATTTTTTGAATAAGACGAATGGTCAAACATATGCTAAAAAATCAATGGCGTCAAATATTTTGAAACGGAGGGAGTAGTTATTTTTGTTTTGTTTTGCAGCTTAGCTGTTGTTTTAGTAGAGCATTTGTTGGTTGGTAGTTCCCAGCATTTGTGCATTGCAGGTAGGATAAGTAGTACTACCTCCGTCTCAAAATAAGTGTAGTCTTGAGTTTCCGCGCTCAACTTTAATAGTCCGTCTTATTTGAATTTTTTTTATAATTAGCATTTTTGTTACTATGAGATGATAAAATATGAATAGTACTTTACTTATGACTTATGTTTTTAATTTTTTTTGAAAAATTTTTAAATAAGATGAACGGTTAAAGTTAGGCGTGGAAAATTATGGCTGTAATTATTTTGAGACGGAGGGAGCAGTAGAGTGCAGGGCAGGGCAGGGAAGGGCGTCGGTGGTTCATCTCCTCTGCTTGTGGCGCGCTCATTGAATATTGATGCTGTTGCATGCTACCTGTATTTCTGTACTACTATCTACGACTACTCCCATTAACAAACTAAAATGACAGCTCCGCACTGCCCGTACATCATTTTCTTCTTGTACTCCATACGTCTCATGATTTTAAGTTTTTACTTGTACTCGTTTTATTTAAATTTTTCTTTACAAATATAAAAAACAAAAAATTGTGCTTAAAGTACGGTAGATGATAAAGTAAGTCACAAATAAAATAAATAATAATTTCAAAAAATTTTGAATAAGACAAGTGGTCAAACGTTATAAGAAAAACTTAAAATCCCTTATATTATGCGACGGAGGGAGTAGTATTCAATTCAGATCAGTTGATTTGAGCCGCCGTCGACGATCCGGCCGGCCGCTTGCTTCTTCCATATTGATGATTGATCGAGGAGACATCACATGGATCATCATCCAATTCCAGCAGATGAGAATGAGATGACTAGTACTAGTCCCCAGATGCAGATGAGGAGAAACAAGCTCTCCTCCCACTTCCAAGGAGATATCGATGATGATGGTGGTGTTGGTGTTGTGGACATCCGGGGGTCGCCGATGGGGTCGGCGGAGCTGGCGCGCACCGGCGGGTGGGTGGCGGCGGTCTTCATCTTCGGGAACGAGATGGCGGAGAGGATGGCCTACTACGGCCTGTCCCTCAACATGGTCATCTTCATGTTCAACGTCATGCACCGCCCCTTCGCCGCCTCCGCCAACGCCGTGAACAACTTCCTCGGCATCTCCCAGGCCTCCTCCCTCCTCGGCGGCTTCCTCGCCGACGCCTACCTCGGGCGCTACTGGACCATCGCCGCCTTCACCACCCTCTACCTCCTGGGCCTCGTGGCCCTCACCCTCTGCGCCACCATGCCCGCCCTCCAGGCCCCGGGCCAGGACGAGTGCGACGGCTTCGCCAAGCTGCTGGGCAAGTGCCAGCAGCCGCACCCCTGGCAGATGGCCTACCTCTACGCCGCGCTCTACACCACCGCCTTGGGCGCCGCCGGGATCCGCCCCTGCGTCTCCTCCTTCGGGGCGGACCAGTTCGAGGAGCGGAGCCCGGTGCTGGACCGCTTCTTCAACCTCTTCTACCTGGCCGTCACCGTGGGCGCCATCGCGGCCTTCACGCTGCTGGTGTACGTGCAGAGGAACCACGGGTGGGCGGCGGCGTTCGGGGCGCTGGCGCTGGCCATGGCCGCATCCAACGCGCTCTTCTTCATGGGGACGCCGCTGTACCGCCACCGCGTGCCGGGGGGAAGCCCGCTGACGAGGGTGGCGCAGGTGCTAGTGGCGGCCTACAGGAAGCGTCACATCAAGCACACCACGGACCTGTTGTACGAGGTGGGCGGGGCCAAGTCGGCGGTGCGCGGGAGCGGCAAGATCGAGCACACGGAGGAGCTGAGGTGGCTGGACAAGGCGGCGGTGAGGGTGGAGGGCCAAGAAGAAATCAATAACCCATGGCGTCTTTGCACTGTGACCCAGGTGGAGGAGGTGAAGATCCTGGTGCGGCTGGCGCCGGTGTCGGCGTGCACGGTGATGCTGAGCGTGGTGCTGACGGAGTTCCTGACGCTGTCGGTGCAGCAGGCGTACACCCTCAACACCAGGGGCCTCCCCGTGGCGTGCATGCCCGTCTTCCCCTGCCTCGCCATCCTCCTCCTCCTCGCCCTCTACTACAGGGCCTTCGCCCCGCTCGCCCGCCGCCTCACCGGCCACCCGCACGGCGCCTCCCAGCTGCAGCGCCTCGGCCTCGGCCTCCTCCTCTCCACCCTCTCCGTCGCTTGGGCTGGCCTCTTCGAGCGCTACCGCCGCGCCTACGCCATCCGCCATGGCTTCCTCCCGCTCTTCCTCACTCCCATGCCGGGCCTCAGCGCCTACTGGCTCCTCATCCAGTACTGCCTCATCGGTCTCGCCGAGGTCTTCTGCCTCGTCGCCCTCCTCGAGTTCCTCTACCAGGAGGCCCCCGACGCCATGCGCAGCCTCGCCTCCGCCTACGCCGCCCTCGCCGGCGGCCTTGGCTGCTTCTTAGCCACCGCCATCAACACCGCCGTCGACTCCATCACCGGCGACATCGACGCCGGACGCCCCTCCTGGCTCGCGCAGAACATCAACGTCGGCAAGTTCGACTACTTCTACTGGCTCCTCGCCGTGCTCAGCACCATCAACCTCATCGTCTTCATCTACTTCGCCAAAGCCTACAAGTACAGGATCAAGCCCCCCACCACCCCACATAACTAGTTCATAGTATTTCTACACCACTACAGTCTAGTACTAGTAGTATCTGCTAAGTGACATTATATTGATCAATCAAACAAATTAAGGGCATCCAATATCTTCCTTTTTTATTGATCTACTCCTACATAGTGCTACCTAAACTATTGGAGTACGCCGATGAGTTTTGCAGCATATGGCACACGCTAGCTTCAAGCGTGGTAATGATATATTTATGCTATATCAACTTTGCAATTGCAGTTCCTCATAATTGCATTATTACTTGTAAAGATAATAATGAGGAGGCACTTTTCCACAAATCAGGTAAGCTTATTAAAAAGTAATCCAGACTTAGACATTTTTTTATTTTTTTATCTTGCAACTGTAACTGCGGCAATTCGTAGATACTTGATGTATAAATTATTCTGAGTATACTCTGTTCAGCGATTCCTAGTTATTATTAGCTGTATATTGACAGTGGGAGGCTAGCTCTTGCCCTTTTATTATGATGGGAATATATATCCGTTAATCAGCTAAAGTCATTAGCAGAAGGTTCTGGCGCTTTAGGTCTTGCTGTTACAGAACGTACGGACACTTGGCTGCTGATCGAAGCATGTCGATCGTGATGTTGCGTAGTATCCGATCGATCAGGTATAAGGAAATTTATTGAGTTTATTCCGAATTTTAGTTAGTTTTAAATTCCTATATGGACTTTATACTCTACTTCTAATATTTCTTATTTTTTAATTTCGAATTTCAATTTTTTTCTTAATTGTATCTTTATATGGACTCTATACTCTACTTCTAATATTCCTTATTTTTAATTCCGAATTTCAGTTATTTCCTAATTGTATTTCTATATGGACTCTAGTCTCCTATTCTAATGTTCCTTATTTTTTAATTCCGAATTTCAGCTATTTCTAAATTGTATTTTTATATAGACTCTGCTTTTTCTTTTTCTCTGATTAATGTGAGAATTTATAGGCCATGAGAGCGAACGTGGAGGCTCTTTTTTCTTAATTGTATCTCTATATGGACTCTATACTCTACTTCTAATATTCCTTATTTTTAATTCCGAATTTTAATTATTTCCTAATTATATTTCTATATGGACTCTAGTCTCCTATTCTAATATTCCTTATTTTTTAATTCCGAATTTCAGCTATTTCTAAATTGTATTTCTATATGGACTCTGCTTTTTCTTTTTCTCTGATTAATGTGAGAATTTCTAGGCCATGAGGGCGAACGTGGAGGCTCTTTTTTCTATTCCTTTAATAATATAATAGATAGATAGATTTCTATACTTAATTTCAAGATGAAAAATAAACCATGGCATAAAAGTCTTGACCACAAAAAACACTACAGATCGAGATGGTCGACTAGCACCATGAATAGCACCGAACAGCGTCGCGTCCTAAACCGCCCCTCTTTGACCAATTAATTAGTACTAAATATGCAGCCAGGAAAGTTGAGATGGCCGAGTTGGTCCAAGGCGCCAGATTAAGGTTCTGGTCCGAAAGGGCGTGGGTTCAAATCCCACTCTCAACATCCCCTTTTTTGGGTTTTCTAGTAGTCTACTAGGTCAAGTATCACAATAATAATAATGTACTTACTACTTTACTTAATTAAATAAAGAGTTCATCGTATTTCACCAAGTGGTCGTGCCGGAGTGGTTATCGGGCATGACTAGAAATCATGTGGGCTCTGCCCGCGCAGGTTCGAATCCTGCCGACCACGTTTTCCTTTTTCGGTTCCTCCAATCTCAGACTGTAGATTGAACTTGGGGACCCCAGCTGATTTAGTTGCATTTTGCCCTTCTATTTGAAATTGGCATGCTTCATTAATCACAAAAAAACTTCAACTCAAATACCTGTTGATCTGTCTGTGTGTGTGTGTGTGTGTGTGCGGGGGGGGGGGGGGGGGGGGGGGGGGGGATCTTTTATATATATATATATATACACTTACTTAAAAAATAAGATATGCTTCCTTCGTCCGTTAAAAAAAAAAGTCCGACTCCCGTCAAAACAAAATAAATAGCTAAAAAAAAGTTTTTAAAAGTCCGACTCCCTCTCAGGTCCGACTCCCGTCAAAACAAAATAAATAGCTAAAAAAAAGTTTGAGTCCGAGATACCAGGCACACTCCTCTCGGTTTCAATCTATACTGTGATATCGCATATATCTTGGTGAAAAAAATTGATGAGCCGGATTGAAGATCTGTTTGCAAAAACGGAACCTACCGGTCGAGAGCATTCTATTTTTATATGATTTTAATTTTTGGGTTTGTACTTTTCTATCTAAGTCCCTATAATTTTTATATTTACATTTGAGTCCCTATAATCTTGCAATAAGATACTTGAGGTCTTTTTTTAAGAAAAAATAATAAAAGGGAGAGTACAAGGGCATAAAGGTGCATAAAAAGAAAAAGAAAAACTACAAAAAAGAAAGGGAAAAAAGGAAAAAAAAGAAAAACAATAACAATAAAATTTTGTTTCCCCTAAGTGGCAAAAAAAAAAACCGTAGATCCGATTCCTATAAAAGGCAAAAAAAAAGTGGTGAAAAATAAAGGCCGGATCTGATTCCTTTAAAAACGGAAAAATAAAGTCTGATTCCTATAAAGGCGAAAAAATCTGAAAAAACATCTAAAAAAATTCATCCGATTCCCTAAGAAAGTGGAGAAAAAAATGGTTCGTAAAAAATAAAAAATGCACGCAAGAAAAAAATAGAAAGGGCGAAACAAATTCCGATTTCTAATCAGTATATATATCTCTTCTCTATCTCTAATTAATCTAACTATTTAAAAAAAGAAAATGCACGAGAAAAATAAAAACGGTTCAAAAAAATGCGTGAGAAAAAAGCGCAAAAAAATGCTAAAAAGGTTTTCCATCTTCCATAATAAAACGTGCGAGAAATATTATTTCCATCGTCAGTAAATTTTTTAAAAAAACATGCAACGAAAAAAATGTAAGAAAAAATGCGTCATTTCTAAAAAATTATTTGAAAAAACCGTGCAAGAAAAAAACACCGTCTATTAAAAAATAAATCGCTCTGAAAAAACTGTCAGAAAAAAAACGTTAAATTGATGGACGCTTGAGTCGGATAGGATCGATCGATTTTTTGCCATCTATTACACGGCTTTTATTTCGTCATATATTCTCATCTACTGGAAAAAAAGCAAAAAAAAGAACATTAAAAAAAAGCAAAAAACGCGTGAGAAAAGAAAAGCAAAAAGGGAGAAAAATATGGTTTTCGTCGTCAGTAAAAAAATAAAAAAAACATGCTAAGAAGAAACTGTTAGAAAGAAATGCGCCGTTTATAAAAAAACAAGCCACTCATTGAAATACAAACATTATCATTGACATAATTATGCATAAAAAACGTATACTATTATTAAAATTTATTCATCCGTTGCAACGCACGGACATTTTTGCTAGTGTTATATATATATATATATATATATATAAGACTATTCTACACCCGATACCCCCTCCCTTTCTCATCCCCTCTCTCCTGCTCCCCCTCCCTCGATCTCTCTCTTTTTTTTTCTTCCTGATTTTTTTCTCTTTTCTAAGAAAAATAAAAAATAAATTGCCAAACTCAAGACTTGAACCCATGACCTCATAATTGAAAGCATATTCTTTTAACCAATTCATCTAATGCTGCTATTTATTTTAAGTATTTTGTGAGAAAGTAATATGATTATTAATTCTAATATCTTTCACTACCGAAACTCATAACATGTTAGTATGCTCCATTAGTAACATTGTTGTAAAAGTACAGTAACACGTGACATTACTATAGAACACATAGGACGTTACTGTACTTTTGGCAGTAACGTCGTAGTAAAATTGTAGTAGACCAGAAATCGAAACAAAAATATATGGGTTAAAGCCTCACATGCTAACCATATATTTGTTACTGCACAAAAGTAGAAGTGTTACTACATAATAGGTGCATGTTACCACTTCCAAGTAGTTATGTTACTGCACGATAATCGTAGTTTTACTATGTCAGTTTTACGAGATGAAGATTGAATAGGTGGGCTATAGGTAAAGTCTGTAGGTGGCTTTTAGTGAGGTCTGATTGATGTATGAGTGTTTTGAACAATTTTATACATTTGGTAAAACCATGTTACTGCATGTATATATCCATGTTACTGCAAATTACATATTCTGTTACTGCATATGGAGTGCTAAAGTTCAAAATGCCAATATTTAAAAAGCAATATCTCACAAGATATGTATTATTTTTAAAACCGTTTTCACAATGATGCTATAGTATTACTACATGTGGAGGATATATGGGTTAATGTCTCACATGCTAAATATATTTGTTACAACACAAAAGTGGAGTGTTACTGCAAAGACAGGTACACGTTACCACATGTTTATGCAGTAACACTATCAAAAAAAGCAGTAAAACACAATTACTGCAAAAACTTATAATTTTTACTGCACTCTTACAGTAACGATGCGGTGGGATTGTAGTAACGTGCAACTGACAGTAGTAACAAGTAATGCTATAGCATTACTACTTATGGAGAGTCAAATTCTAAAAAAAGCCAAGATTTGAAGAACAATATCTCTCACGTGATGTACTATTTTTTAAAATAGTTTGCACCATGATGCTAGAAAAAAAGCGCTTATCAAAAGTAGATCCATCATGACTATATTTTAACAATATTTAAGCGCTGTTACTACACATAAGACGTAGTGTTACTGCACGTTGACCGTCGCGTTACTGCACTGTTCCACGAGACAGAGCTGAGAAGAGATGGGTGGTGAGAGGAGTTAGCAGGTGGTTTAACTGCGGTTTGACTGACGTGGGATGCCTTTGACCGACCTTTGACTGATGTGGGAGGTGGGTTTAACCCTTGAGAGAGAGGGGGTATAGAATAGCTATTCTATGCAAGACCATCAGGGCAAAACCAGCTAATTCGCACATACCAGAGAACACAAGGAAACAGACACATATCCGCACGGCAATTTGCAATTAACAGTCTTTCTTCACTTGTCTGCACAAAGAGAAATTGGTTTTGTCTTCAAAAGGGAAAAACTGAATTAACCTGCAGGCTTTTCAAAATGGCAACTCCCTGCCCTTTTATTTTTTCAAGGGTAAAGAAGAGCGAGCTTGAATGATAGAGGATAAACAAAACCCAATTTCTTTTGCAGCAATACATAATAGCTGCATAAAGTCACATCCAATTAACACTGATGTTCCCTCCAAGGGTACAATGCAATTTTTCAGTAACACAAGGGTTTCAATTGCAGGAACAATGATGTTGTTCATAGCACAAATGTCTATTAATTTCCAACCAAACTGTGACTAAGGTGCACCCTTTGCCTATTTAGTCTTCACCTTTTCAACTTGAAATGCTGCACAAATCTTCTTCCAGCTCCTTATGGCGATCATAGTTGGTATAACAACCCACGAGCTGTTTGCACCAATGAAATAAGCCCAGAAGTAGAACGGGCTAGTCCAGAAGTTGAAGCCATCCAAGTAGGCTGTAATAAAGTACACCAGGCATCCATAGAGCTGACCAAGACAGACAGTGAACTGGAGGATATGGCTGTAGGACTTGCCCGATGCGATGGCATAGCTGCAAGCAGCAAACCTTTTGTCAGGTCAGGTGGAAACTATAAACCACAAAAGGCTATATTATACTCATATCAACTGTCTAGGGGGCAAAAGAAACTCCTATCAACTAGTACATGGAATGCAGGATGTACAATAGTGAATAGTCTGGCTTAATAACCAGTTACATATTGATATTGACGCTTGCAGACAGGTCAATCCAATGTGTAAACTAACAAAAAGGAGAACACAAATATTCTGTGGATAGATTTTATAGGCATCAAACACATACAATTCCTATAGCACCGCTACTTCCCTTATGAGGATCCAGTCCAATCATCAATCAATCAGGATTGTTTAGTTGAAGACAAGAAAAGCTACTCCATAAAGCCCATGAACATTGGATTCTGCTGTCCACGACGATTTATGTCTTGTGGCAAATGCAACATGCGATTGGCATGATGTAAAAAAAAATGCATTCACTTGGAGCATGTATGATGGATGCAGATACATCTAAATAAATGAAAGATGAATCCTTTCTTGCAAAGTTAACGCATCCACGTCATCAACAAAACTTCAACCATTCGATATTTTCATGAGCCAATAAGAACCATCAGATTCCCCAAATGGATAAAGAACATAAACATCCTTCATGAAACTTATACCAAAACTAGATCCTTCCATACCCTTAGAATCGATTCTTTTATATTTACCCCCTCCTCCCTCCCCATCTACCGAAGCACGACCCCTCCTCTCCTTTGCGCGCTGCGCCACACCACCGCCTCCACTCCAAACCCCCTCGTCATCCCAGCTGCCGCATCTTCCTCCTATCCCCCACCGCCTCCGAAGTCGGCTCCTCATCCCCACCGTGGCCAAATCGAGGCCGCCGCTCCATCCAGGCCGCACCGTGTTCCTCATCAGATTCAAGCACCCCGCACTGAGCTTGGGGGCAAGCCACCACAAGCTCAGGAATCGCTGGATCCAAACCATACCGACGGTGAAGATGGGTGGCGGCGAGGCTGAGGTACCACACGCATCCTCTTTCACTGGCTGAGCAGCTCAACAATTTTCCTCTGGGAGCAACAGAGTGGGATGATGCGACGCCGCCATCTTCCACTTCTTCCTCCCTATCCCTGCACTTTTGCCTGCTCCCACGCATCAGGTATGGGAGTGGAGAAGGTGGCAGCGGCAGGGAGACACCCCTGGAATCGTGGATGCCAATAAAAAAGTGCTTCTTTCCAGTTTAGATTGAAATGAGCAAATAGCAAAATGGCATGCCCGTTACGGTAGCATCAGCTCATGAGATAGAGACCCTGTGAGGTCATAAGCACATGACTTCATTGCAAGGTTAGTGCTGCCTCCTTCAATGTGTTACAGTAAAAAGTTGCTCAATTGACTCACGGTGACTGAACAATTTGGAATGAATATGCAACTGTCCAAGTAAGATGTTGACCTATAGGGATATGGTGACTCACTGTGACTGAACAATTTGGAATGAATATGCAACTGTCAATTGAGATGTTGACCTATAGGGATGAATTGGAAAGAAGTACAGCAAGATGACTGAATTTACTGCAAAACTATGACTGAATTATAGAAGTTCATAAATTAAGGTTGAGTCCATGGGGGCTTAGATAGGAGGCATGATTCGTTTTGGCTTGACTATATTTTTTATGCTCTGTTAATGATTCTAACTTTCCTTTCGATTTACCATCTCTTTCTGTTTCCAGCATACAAAGTTCCTATTTAAGCCTTAATGTTTTGTTTGCATATATGCAGATCCAGCAAATGCTTCAGTTAATACTTGGTTTGGTGGAATTCAATTTTGCATATATTTGCTGAAAGGAGTTTTAGTTCTTTATTATCGATTCCCCAGTTTTTTTTCCTATGAAAGTAACTCATTTTCAATTAGTACATGACAGGAGAACTATATGCAGAACTATATGCACATGTGGCTTTGTATGATTTCTGGAAACCTTCAACAAAGAAAGACACTGAAACAAGATGTACTTAGGGCAGTAAAACAGTATGCTGCGGTTGGATATGCTAATACCAGCTTTAGTAATCTTGAAAACACTTTCCTGGACAAGCACGTCAGCTCATGAAGTTCTAATATGAGCCTAGCTTGCCAACATATTTTTTTTTCTAATTCCAGATTGAGTTGCATTTAGATAGGAGTATTTGGGCTGTAAATACTATTTCCACAATTCCCTTCTAATCATGGCTGTTGCCTTCCTTTACTAATTACAAGTCCAAAACACAGAATTTAATCTGTTTGGCACCAAAATACTTTTCCATTGCCTATTATTCCATTTCCGCTTATGATATGAATTTAAAGTCAGCTCTGTATGCGAACAAATTTTCAGTCGTTTTCACTTATATCCATTTGGAAGCCAGAGAGTATAATTTTCAGTTCCATTTTCGGTAACTTGGAAGCCAGAGAGTACAATTTTGGGCAAGCTAGATTCAGTGTTATAATCAAAGGGCTACGGTTTGTTGTACAAAAAAGATAATAATATTACAATATGAGATAGGGAAAATGTGATCATAGGTGAATTACTCATGGTCGCACAAACGGGCGACTTAATTGGCTAGTACATGTTAATTCAGAACGTGATGCTCCGGAATAACTAGATTGGCTAGCAAAAGGTTAACTCGAAAGAGGAAAGAAAAACAATAGTATAACGAAAGGTAGAAAAACATGTGAAAAATGCATTTGTAATGAGAAGATCGTTAAATATGTAAGAAATGGAAGAGAGAGAGAGAGAGAGAGAGAGAAGTAAGGTGCGCATGGTGAGGTGAAATGGAAGAAAAGATGAGTACACAGCAAGGAGTGAAGCAGGGCCTTCCAAGACAGCTGTAATTCCTTCAACTGTAACAGTAGCAGGGTCTCTGGAGACATATCTGGAGTCACCTTTGCTGTACTCTTTCCCTGGAAAGGAAAGGAAAGGAGGATGGTGATTATTGCTAGTAGCTAGTGCGTAATAATCCAATAAGATAATAGTAAATAGAAGGGAGATGAATGATAGTGGAGTTAGAAAAGAAAAGGAGGCTTACAAACTTCATCGAAGTAAGAAGGGTTTTGGTTGGAGAAGAAATTAGGAGCAAAGACAAAGGTTCCCTCGATGATAATGTGGGTGAGGCCGGTGAAGGCCCACCAGCACATGAGCCAGCGGTCGGTGTCGGAAAGCCTACGACTGCATCTCCCTGCAGCAAAGCAAAGCAAATGGAAGCAAAGAAGATTGAGCAAAGAGATGTTGGAATTTAGCGAGCCGAGAGGAGAAGGAAGGAAGAAAGGAATACCGGAGATGAGCCAGACGGCGAGGAGGAGGAAGAGGGAGGTGGCGAGGTAGGGCACGAGGATTTGGGCCTGGGACAGTTGGAGAGGCACGAAGCCCGGGAGGTGAAGCTCCGCCGGCGCGTAAGGGTGGGGGTGGGGGTGCCCCATTCCTGGCTTCCTTCCGATCTGGACTGGAGAGGAGCGGATTGGATCGGATCGAGCAGGTCGTCGGGGAAGAAGGAGTGAGGGGGAGTCTCTCTCTCTGCCAAGGACCAAGGTAGGTCAATGCCTCAGCCAGATCCCATAGCCATAAACCCTTGTTTTGTTAAAGGGCATTCACAATGGGCCGACGTGGCATTCAGCCTCAACCAAAAAAGCGAAGACTAGTATTCCTTTGCCTCGTCGTCCAACCGCGCGCCCTCCTCAGCTCAGTGGGACCCACACCACCGCTAGAGGAGAGAGGAGAGAGGGGAGAGGGGGCGAAGCAGCCGAACTCCAGGGGAGGAGGGCGCCGACCGCCGCCTCGCATCCGCCCGACGCCGTCGCCGCTCGTCGCCGTCTCCCGCTCCAAGTCGTCTGCCCGCCGCCGACATGCCGCCGCCGCCCTGCTGCTCCGAGCAGCCCCGCCGCTCGGGGGGGAGAGGAGGGGGTGGTGCGCCGGCGAGCGCATCCCGCCGCTCGGCGCTGTCGCCCCGCCGTCGCTCCACCACTGCTTGGTCCGGCGCCGTCGCCGTCTCCGCGCGCCCGGCTCTCTGCGGTGGGGGAAAGGAAGAGAGGGGGGAGAGAGAGGGGAAAGTGAAAGAGAAGTGAAAATGTGGTAGTCCACCATACCTACTTGTATCGTGGCCTTGTAGATTTTGCACTGTGGAAGATATGGCTAACATAGTTGTTGGTCTAGGTGGCATACCAGGAACACGAAAGTGTGGTGACACACCAAAGTGTGGAGAGTGGCTTGTGGGGGTGGGGGCCCACCACCTTCATTCCATTGCACTGTGGTTACCGGCGGGCGGCGGCGGCGGCGTCCGCCATGGCCATGCAATGGAGCATCGACCTCGACAGGGCTCTCCGCTCCCGCCACCCCACCCCGGTCAGTACTGGTACAGCTACCCCTCAGCAATCTCAGTCAATCTAATCTCCCTAGCATGCAGCCACGCCATCGACGCTAGCTATTGCCCCTCGTCTCCGGGACCTCGGACCTAGCTTCTTCGCCCCCCGCCTTGGGCCTCCGAACCGCGCCTCTTCGCCCACACCATCCTCCTCCGCCTCCTCGCCACCCACTTCACCACCGCCCACAACGCCCGCATCCTCCGCGCCCTCCTCCTCCTTCTCCCCCTCCCCCACGCCGCAGCATGTGTGCAGGAACCCAGGCCGCCTACCACGCTGCCTGCCCCCAGGCCAGGGCACTCGCGCTGCGGATGTTCGCCCACCAAAGCCCTGCATATCCGCTCTCTCATTCTCTCCACCTTCTCTTCCTCCAATGCACGGCGCCACTGGTCTATTTCTTTCTTTACCATTTACCACTACACCAGCGCAAAGTTTAGACACCACTAATTATTATGCTTATCATTTCGCAGGTCAACGCGGCATTGTTTGCGGCTGGCTGTTTTTAGGCTATCAGTGGATTTCTCTTACATTACACTTGAAGCACTTCCAAGGTTAATAATTGCTTCACCAACAACACAAGCTCAAATTATCATGGCAGCAATTAAGATTTTCCCCAAGCTTGACTGTACTGTACGTTGCCTGTTATCCATAGAGTTCATGAGGTGTTAATGGATATATGTGTGCTTCTTGGTTAAATTCGATTTTTTTTTACTCTTAAGTTGGCCAACATTTGCATTGCTTGTTCACTTCTTACATACGAGGCATCATTCATTGGTTTAACAATAGATACCTACCAATCATGTGCACATACTCCAGTCCAAGGAATCATAAAGTTAAAGAAAGAAATTTAAAATTACACACTGCTCTGATTTACAGTGATAGTAGTATAATCTAGTCCTTGAACACCTAAGCTGTTAGTTATTACAAGTGTGAAGTTAGTTTTTGCATTACGGGTTAATGTGAAGACCAAAGCTCTGAAAACATCCTATGAAAAAAATAAGGCATCTATGAAATAGGTAAAAATGTGATGATACTCTCGATGCTATCTGTCGACTTTATGTTGTGAAATTGGACTTACCAATAAAACTGGCTAGTGTTCTGAAATGGAGTAGTAGAACATAAGGGACTAATGATATATTTTTCTTTATACATCGACCTTAGGTGGATGCTCTGCATTGTTTTTTTTTTCTTGCAGTTGTTTTCACCACATTTTAAGGAAGCATTTTTCACTCTTGATGTCACAGGTTGGAAAGCAGATCGTTCTGGGCACGTTGGAAGATAATTTCAAAGCTGACATGCTCTTGTCACTCTCAAGATTGGCATCCAAGTCAGTTCTTCTGTTTGGCGATCAGGTAGTGTAATCCACTAGTTGGTAGCATATGTATTTGACTTAATTTGTTCTAAACCATCACTGCAATTATGTTCTGTGTTACATAATTTAGTTCACTTTGCAATAATCATGTGTCTGTGTTTACTGTTTATATTATACTCTCTTTGTTTGTGAATGCTTGGCACTTTATAACCTGATTCATGTTTTCTCAAACCTCTGAAGAAACAATTAATGGCATCCCATTTCCTCATGTCATTTCCTGTGATTGACATGCTACTGAAAGATACCTTAGTGACATTATAAAAATTAGATATGACAATCAAGAATCAGGTGATTCAAATTTCTTTTTGAATTACTAGCTATCTGTATTTGTTTACCCTCTTGCTGACAAGCTGGGGTCATTAATACCAATGTTCTCTGTTCCCTTTGTGAATTGATTTCGAAGTAAACTTTATTTCGATTTACTATTTCAGGTGGAATTGCTGTTATTGTTCCTGGAGCATGAATCTTCTCATTGCATGAAGACCGTGTCATTGAAATGTTTATGTTTTATGTTTCACGGAAGCATCTGCCATTTTCCTGTTTTAAGGACTGTTTTTGGAACGTTATTACAGCTAATTGATGATGATGATTTCCCACTTGATTGTAAGAGAGATGCATTTATGGTTCTTCAAAAGGTGAACACTAAGGTCTTCTGTTCGTGCTGTCTAGATATCTCTTTTTCCTCATTATGATAGCTGATTGATTTATAAAAACTTTTCAGATAGTCTGTGGCAAAGCTCCAATTGTTCATTTTGTCGATACTTCTGAGCTATCTAAGCTTGTTCTGGCTGCTGAGAGTTCTTTGCATTCTTCTTCCTGGGAGATGCAAGGTACTGCTCTTAAAGTTATTGCTGGCACCTTATGTTGTCTTCAGCAAACAAGATCACATCAGAACATGATTACTCAGGAAGGTTCATCATTGACTTACAATGGGTGTCAAGGGATTACCAGCAACTTCCTGTCAACTCATGTAGAAAATGATGAGGACAAATTCGTGCATAAGATTGTAACATCAATGGTGAATCATAATATATCTCTGGTCAATCAAATAATAAGCACTGGAAACAAGGAAGCAACAAGGAGACATACTTATATGTCCTCTGAATTCAAGATGTACAGATCTATGTTAAGCAGTATGCTAAAACTTCTTGTGTGCTACCCCTTCTGCTGCTGCTGTTGCTCTTGATAAACTAAGAGGCCTGATAAAAGAACTAGCCCGACTAGATGACAGTGATTGCTCCAAAGTTTCTGTTGCCAATGTTGAATCATTTCAAACATATTCTGCCCGTGAAGTACTTGGCACTTCAAATGATATTAAGCCAGAGACTGCTAGTGTGATGGCTTCTCACATGGGAGCAGATTTTGATAAGTTAAAATTCGACCCAACTGAATTTAGTAGCAAGAAGGAAGTATTTATAGTGCGTAATATAATTCTTTCGACACTCAAGTTTGCAAATACTTGTCATAATATGCTTTCTAAAACTCCTGGTGCTAGCTGCAATCTTTATGATAGAATCAAGGAGCTGATTGAGTGTGTGCAGCAGAATGCTTCTCAGTATTGTAGCACATACGAATTTTTCCATCTGATAATGTGTGCTTGTATTTCATGGTATGCTTGTAAAACTAGAGATGGCAATCAAGAATCAGGTGATCCAACAGAACAGCCTGACATATTCTTTAGTCCTTCTATTTGGTTAACTCAGGAGCTCTGTGCGATTCGGATAACAAAAATGCTTTTCAGAAAGCAGAGGTATTGGGATGCCTATATGTCTGCTATGTACTGTTGTCGTGAAGGCCTCTGGTTTGTGGTGTCGTTTGTCTTTAGAAAACTTGCAGATGATTTTGGGTCAGGCTCTTTCAGTTTTTGGTTCAAATCATTGCTGCTTATTTCAGCTGGAGAAATTGAGATGAAGCTACTGCTTTTCCCTTCAGCAATCATTAAGTTGGTCAGTGAGCTTAAAACAGATTGCGATCTTCATGAGAGTTTTTACTGTGTTGAAACAAATGTTGACAGTAGTCTTGCTGGCTCTTCAGAGTTGCATGGTTCCCAAGCAAAGATTACTGATATTTGCAGCAAAACATTCTTAGCTACTGATCACCTCTTATCGAATACCTCTTCAAGTCATGAGCTGTTTTTCCAGAGGTGGTTTATTAGTCTCAGGGCATCGTTTCTTGAGATCCTAGCAGATTTTCTTGGTATCCTTACTGCACATTTAACTGATCAGAGAGACGAATCTCATCATGATGCTATTGGAGACCATTCCAGTGTACCTAGAGAGCATAATAACAGCCAATTACTTGCTTTGGTGAATTGTTCGTTACGATTAAGTGAACTGGCACATAGTTATGATCTACTTGCTGTATCCCATGGGGACATGGATCGCCAAAGTTTTTCTAGCATAGCCAGGCTTGCTTTCATGTGCTCACTTCTGGCATTTTGTATTGCATTTTCTGTGGATTTCTCAAAGGTACATAGTAGTGTGGAGTCTTGCAGGCTTCCAGAGAGGTTTTCTCACGCTTCAGTTGTACAAGATTTACATGAAAGAGTGGATAGGACTGATAGCCAAATTGTTTCACAACTGCAACAATTAATGCCCATTTGTTGTGATGAAGTGCACTCCATACAGATTGTCACAAGAATGAATTGTTCAGGTATTCTGGAAAAGGATTCTTATCGTCTTTGCAAATTTGCTGTGGCATATTTCCTCCGCTTACGTGGGGACACCAAAGGAATAGCGACTGGAGAGGACAGTGTATCTCCTTTGCATGGAGGGATGCAATTTCTGTCCAGCATTTTACAGAGGGTTATGGAATTGCCATTTGTTCTACCCAAATACTTCTTCAGAGTAAGGTAACGTATGCGTGTTGTTCTCTTAAAATTAGTTGTTGTGGATGAGAAGTTCACCATGCTGGATCACTTAATTTTTTTTTCACAAGCCACATGTGCCTATTTAATACATAGATGATCGCAGAGTTTTATTTTATGTATATCTCACTATTCCTCTCTGAAATTTGTGTTTCAGTAATGCATCGCTCGAATAGATATCTGTAATAATGGTTAGCTTGTTTACTATATATCTTGCAGGCCTTGCTTTGGTGCTGAACTTCATATATATGATTCAAATCCAGAAAACAGAGACGGGATATCAGTACCAAGTGGCCTCCAGCTTTCCCTAACCCTTTGCTTGCAGTGGAAATGTGTGTTAGAGAGGAGTAACATTGATATCTCGAAGCTACTCGAAGCTATACTGCGTTTTAGCTGCAAGCTCAGCATCCTGCTGCTTAGATGCAACAGGAACAAGAAGCAAAGAGTTTGAGATACACAAGAAAACTGCTGGAATGGTTGGTCTTAATACCAAGCTGATGCAGTACATAGAGGATGATTTGAGAAAGAAGAGGGAGAAGAAGAGGAAAAAGGTCCGTGTGGAGGAGAAGGAAATGGTGACAGCATTTGCGCATTTCGAAGCAAGTGACAGTGGGATGGGATTCTCTAGCTGCCTGCTGGATGTGTCTGAATTTCCTCAAGGTTCATACAAGATGAAGTGGCATGCGTGCTGCATCGACAAAGATGGCGCCTATTATAGCTTGCTGCCTCTCAACGACGGCGCAGCCTTCTCCGTTCGCAAGTCTTGACAGCCTTAGACATCTCTTGTTAAATTATAATCGTCGCAACTAGATTACTAGACTAGTGTTTTTGTAAATTTAGAGACAAACAAATTGCATTACAACAAGACTTGTTAGTAGCATATGTTTCATGCTGAGTTGCTGGCGTTAAGACCAAGCTTGTCAGTTAGCTCTTCATGCCAAAATTTGACAAACTTTGAGGGGAAATGGCCCTCCAAAACTTGATTAAATTTAGAAAGGTTTGACTTAGGACGTTCATCTATTGCCTTTTATCAATAACTCTCAACACATGATTCCTATATCTTGAGACTCATGTGACTTGATCTCATTTGAACATCAACACCATTTTCATTTCTGGAGATCTACTTCTTTCATTCTCAATAACATTGCTAGTCCCCGTGATCTGATTATCAGTCTCCACTTGTTGACCAACCGATCGTATATAAAATGATACGAATAAATTGATGAATATTAACCGACAACACAAATATTATATATTCACATCAAAATAATATATAGAACCACATTATTATGCATATATAAAGATAGAGTGGTGCTTATAGCTTGATCTCTGTACATTTTATCCTTGTTAAAGATTAAATATCACAATCATTGAATATTTTCTATCTCAGCTCATATGAAGTTCAGGAATAACCTATTTGCCAACTCATGGAAATAGGTAAGTCCCACTAACTCGATTGTCATAAATCACCAAATAACAATACAAATTGTTGATCATAGATCTTTTGATCTTTTCTTTTTTGATGATGGTTGACAATCCAATATAAACCATATATAGTTCACATATACATGGAAGGAGAAATGCATTAATACAAGGAGACAAGCGAATATAGAGCATGGTTCCCCAAAAAATATGTGCACATATATAAATATGAAGATGGAATTATGTACATGAACGACAAAAAGGACTAAGAAAAAATTCACCCTACATTTTGGACATGCGAAAAATATAATTTAGAACATGAGGAGTTTATCACACATCTCTCAACATTTTTATCTTTATATCCAATCAAAACTAGGCAAGAAAAATGTTCATAAAAGATATGTGTCTCATACAATTGGATTTATCATTAATTAACAAAACAGACTTAATGGTTCTTGATCTTATAATATCATCCATATACGATGGAACGGTAGTGGATGTACAATATGGGTCTATTGGCTAATAGATATCCTAACTTTAGTTGTGCGAAAAAAATAGCCAAATAGGTTGATCCAACTACATCGTTGAGAGGGAAAAGGATCCTCTGACTTAACTGCATTGCATTTGTGTCATTGACATGTGGGTCATAGTAAAGTGGAATCCACGTATCACTGACTCAACTGCAAGAGAATCTGCTTTCTATCGAGAGGCAATGAAGTACAGTAAGTTGACAATAGCATGAATCTAACATATAGTAGTAAGCTATAATTGCTTTGTTTGTGTGCCCATGAAAAAGAAAAGAAGAGGTAATCTCTTGTGCGTGCGTCCCCTGTGCTGTTGCTGTGCCTGTGCGTCGGAAAGAAAAGAAAAGAAAAGAAAAAAAACACTCGAGTGTGCAGTGTGGGTTGTGTCTCCGCTCCTTGCGCCTGCGCTGCGCTGCGGCGATCTCCATCTCCATCTCTCTCTCTCGAGCAGAGCACGCCGTCGTCCTCGTCCTGCTGCTGCTTCCGGCAGGTGAGTGAGCATCCACATCCTCTTTCTCTCTCCCTCGAATTTGCTTGCGTTAACCCTAGCTTCTCATCTCTTCTAGATCTGGGAAGCTTTGAGAGCCTTAATACAACTAGTAACCAGTTTGTGGAGATCTCCTCCTCCGTCCATTACTGCTTCTATGATTGCTGCTTCTAATTTCTCCTCCTCTACCTCTACTAGGAGCTCAGCTCGGATCCGTAGGACAAACCCAAGCTTGCTCGTCGGTGTGTTTCCGGAGAATGTGACCGCGCCGCGCCGCGCCTTCTCTTATCACAAATGGCGGCTACACCAGGGAGCAGCAGGCCAGCGAATGTTGCTGCTGCTGCTGCGACGGAGGCCAGATTCCACTCCCACCCACCACAGCAGGATAGGGTATTACTATATCTTCTTGCTGCTCATGCAATTGCTTCATCTTTTCTTTTCTGTTGCTTTTTTTCGTACTACTTGTTACCTGCAATTGCTACCTCCTGTCGACCTTACAACCTTTTCCTACTCACTCAGTACCAACTGTTCGTACTGTCTCCGTGCTGGTTGCAACTTGCAATTGGGCCATCTTAAACTCGTTGTAGCATGCAAGGATGTTTTATGTCATTTCAAGACCATCGACATTCCTGTCAATTACATGATATGACGACAACATTAATTGTCTTACTTTTGTTAACCGCACACTTCTCTTTATGCTTATTTGTTGTTATATTCAGCTCACTCTAATTGTAGTTTCCATGCTTAATAATTAGCCAATAATGCTGTTTGTCTACACAGATCATAAAAATGACAGGGAAGAGCTAAATAGCCCTATAAAAATTATTATAGCCTTGAACGGATTAGTATGTTGCTTTTGAACTGTAAATTAGTTCATTATTCATTCCTGGAGTTAACTTTATGTATCTTCATAAAATCAAGCTGGAATGCTGGATGATTTCCCCCCCCCCCCCCCCCCCCTATTTCTTGCAACAACTAATAACTTTCTACATTTATCAGCGGAGTGGATGGGCTGGCTGTTTGTCTGGCTTGTCATGTTTCGGATCACAGAAGGGTGGGAAGCGTATAGTTCCTGCAGCACGTGTACCTGATGGGAATGCGTCAACTAGTCGTGGAAATGCACACCAATCTGGTGCCAATTCCAACCAAAGTGCGGCTCTGAATTTATCTCTTCTTGCTCCACCGTCTTCTCCGGTGTCCTTCTCTAATTCTGCAATTCCTTCGACTGCCCAATCACCTAATTGCTTCCTGTCAATATCTGCAAACTCTCCGGGTGGGCCAACATCTAATATGTTTGCTGTTGGGCCATATGCTAACGAGCCTCAGCTTGTCTCACCACCTGTCTTCTCAACTTACACGACCGAGCCTTCCACTGCACCACTGACCCCTCCACCTGAACTAGCTCATGCAACTACTCCCTCCTCTCCAGATGTTCCATATGCGCGGTTTCTTTTGTCATCTATGGATCTGAAAACTGCTGGCAAAGATCACAACATGCCGTACTTATCTACAGCATATTCTGGAGGTTCAGGGCTCCAGGCATCTTATCCGCTTTACCCAGAAAGCCCTTCAAGCAGCCTCATATCACCTGCTTCAGCAACTCCAAGGACTGGTCTTTCATCACCTATACCTGAGCAAGAGGTGCCTACTGCACATTGGAAGACATCTAGGTCCGCCTGCGACACACCATATTCCAGGGCTTCGCCCATCCCTGAGCAAGAGGTCCGCACCGCACATTGGAAGACTTCTAGGTCTGCCTGTGACACACCATATTCCAGGAATTCACCGTCCAATATTTTTGGGCTTGATTCAGCCGCCTCTAGAAACTACATGTTAGATAATAACTTCTTTCGGCCAGCTGCATCTGCCCAGTTCTACCTGGATCAGGCTCAGCAGTCATTTCCATATAATAATGGTGGGAGGATTAGTGTCTCAAAGGACAAACAAGATGTTGAGGAGGTTGAAGCATACAGGGCATCTTTTGGGTTCAGCGCAGATGAAATCGTTACAACTCAAACCTACGTGGAGATACCAGATGCGCTTGATGAGGGGTTCAGTATATCTCCATTTGGGAACAATGCTCCTGCTACTGAGGTGGATAAATCACTCTTCAATGTAAAAGTGATCACAGGCCCAAAGAAATCTACAGAGCAAAAGCTTTCAAATGGGTCTCCACAAAATGTAGTGCACCTGGACATATTCAAAGGTAATTCCCCTGAGCTTTTGACTTGGATCATTCAGTTGTAGTTGAACATATAATAGAATGAGGCGTTTTGGTTTGTCTTGTGAATTGGTGGGATAAACAGTTGGTTTTTAATGCAAGATGTAAAGTTGAAGTCTAGTAGTGTTTGTTTTGCAATTTGCAACGCTCATTTTTGATGCTATCTTATCTTCTGTCTCCGCGCTCTTTATTTTGTTACAGGAACAAAAGGAGGGGATGTGTGTGAGGATGAAGGGATGGTGAAAGATTGCCATCCATTCAGAAAGGGGAGGGATGAAATATCTCTAAAACCCATAGAAGTGAGGAAGAAAGTTGGGGGTGGACAGTCATGCTCGGATGCAGAGATCGAGTACAGAAGAGCTAGGAGTTTGAGAGAAGCCAATGGAGTTGTGTCATGGCGCAGCACCCTGGCAAGGCAACTACAGTAACGATGATACACTAGGCAGGATAATAAGTAGTAAGGACTAGAATCCAGAGTACCCCTGGCCAGGCCTAGCGTGTGTGCATCGTTGTTAGTACAAGTGAGAGTCTTTAGGCGAAGAGTAGGCCATGCTGGTGATTTGTTCTGGGGATTTCTACTGCCAGATAGATGATGCTCCTCCTGTGTTTCTACTATTTAAATTTCAAGTTCCTCTTTTGTATACTATATACTACTGTAGTAGACACTCTAGTACTGTATTGGTTAGCAGCAGCTTGGATCAGTGAAAATGGAGGTGGATTCGCAGGAGATGCTCCCGATCCACTTGGTCTATAGGAGTAGTCTATACTATTAGTACAAGTGAGGCAACAAGTGCTCATGGCTTGTGCTTCCTGAGTGATGGCTAATTTATGATCGGCCCTTGTGTTATGGTGGTACTATATATGACATGCAGCAAGCCACTGATGATGATGATGATAATGGCACTGGGAGCAGCTAGCTGAGCTGACTTCGCCAGCGTCGTCACTTCTTCTAGGTGTGCTCTCCTCTCCTCAGGGCGCACCGGCGTCCAGCCCTGAAAACAGATCAGTTTCCTTATAAGAATAATTAAATACTACTCTCTCTCTGGTTCTATATTAATTGATGCTTTGGGATAAGGTTGAGATCAAATTTTTATAACTTTGACCATCAATAACTTTAAAAATATTTAGTTTAAAGAAACTAAAACAACATATATAGATTTGTCTTTTAAAGTACTATAATAAAAGTAAAATATGCATTTATTTATTATACATATTATAATAAAAAAAATAAGGTCAATGTCCAAAATGTCAATTAAAATGGAATCGAAGGGAGTACTACCTCCGTCCCAAAATACTTATATTTTTTTTAACGTTTGATTGTTCATCTTATTAAAAAAATATGGAATTATTATTTATTTTGTTTGTGATTTGATTTATTATCAAAAGTAATTTAAGTATGATTTATCTTTTTTTATTTACACTAATTTTTTAAATAAGACGAATGGTTAAACGGTGCAAATAAAAAGTCAAAGCGACGAGTATTTTGAGGCGGAGGTAATAAATATTTTAAAAAATAAACTTAACAGATCTCTAATATTTTTTACCTGAAGTTGTCATTCTCCTGCCGTGTGTTTGGATGGAAGTTATAATTTTATCTCGCATCTTGTGTGCGAGGACTTATTAGCTAAAGCGATGTAAGTTCCTTTTCCTTTTAAAAAAGTTGTCCTTATAAGACATTTCTAATTATATAATCGTTAGAACATACGAGTATGTTACTAGTACCTTAAAATAATGCGATAGAAAAATGTGTGGTTAGAAAACGTATTTTCCAAAACGTGGGATAAATAATCTCATTTTAATAATTTGGAAAAAACATATCCAATTGCTACCATTATTGGTAATATGGCCTTACGCATGTGTATATTAGCATTATGATTTATGTCCTTATACTCCTCCTCCCTCCTGTCCTGTATTCAAAAAAAAAAAAGAAAGAGAAAAAGAAAGGATAGGTCAGTGAGGTTGAGTCGGTCGCATATTGAAAAAGAAAGAGTGGCTTGGCTTGGCTCGCGCGGCGTCTCCGAAATTCAAACGGATCGATTTGGTTTTGTTGATTTGATCTGGCCGGACAAGGAGAAGCAGAGGAGGAGAGTTCGAGATCGAGATCCATGGCGCTGCTCTGCTTCCTGCTCGACATGCGGAACATCCCCCCTCCGCTCCTCCACCTCCTCAAGCAGGTGACGTGACGTCACCTCCTTCTTCTACCTCGTGTTGGTGGTGGTGGTGGTGGCTATGGCGGCCATGGCGGCTACTTCTGATCGAGCAAGCAAACTTCAAATTAATTAATTAAGCTCTATATATCTACGCTACGCATGCAGTGCCTACTCCACCTCGCCAACCTCTACGCCGCCATCCCCTCCGCCGACCTCCCCGACCGCCTCGCCCTCTGCTACGTCCACCCCGCCGCCTCCTCCTCTTCCTCCTCCTCGCCTCCTCAGGTTTAATTCGTTTTTCTCTTGCCTGCACTTTCACTTTTCCGAATTTTAGTCTCTCTCTCTCTCTCTCTATTAACTGCCCCGATTGCCATACTTCTTCACTCCCTAGTGGACTAGCAGTAAATGATTGATTGAACCAACCGGCACCATCACTAGTAAATCACACACCACAATCTCTATTATCTGTAACTGCCCTTGTTTCTGACTATTCTTCTTTTTTAATTTTTAGATAATGAGCTTGTTTCTCACTGCGATGCTGGATGTTTGCACTCTGGATTCATCTCTGTTTTTCTTTAAGTTTTCACTCTACATGCTTTGCAAATCTGAGCTGTTTGTTTTACTTGTAAAAGATGGCCAATATACACTGACTAAGTCTGTGGCTCATTGTGGAATTACTACTGTTTTTTATTGCATCATTCATATCTCGATTGATTGCCAATCATATCCCTCACTGAAACTACTAAGCTGCCTTCATGAACAACTTAACCAATACCGACTCACCATATAAAATGTGTTACTGCATGCTCATGTAAGTAGATTTCTATTTACGGTGCTCACTAATCTCAAACCCAGCCAAATACATATTCCTCCCCTCACTTTTGTGAATTTCCCAAACTCACTAACATAACATGTCAACTTCCACCAGCTCAAGGTGGTGTATAGGCCTGGAGAGAAATTTAACCTTCGAGACTTCCATCATGCTGTCAACAATTTGCCTCTCGATGCCTTTCGTCCTAACCAACATGGATCTCTACATACTACTGGAGGTAATAATTATATTCATGCTAACTAGGGATGATCTCCGTGTTCAATGTTTGATCATTTCCATAACCAAACTTACTAGGCAACATAAACGACTGAATCTCTGCTCTCTAACTGAGTACAATGCACGCTCTTCAAATACAAAAAATATTATCTTACTCAATTTTTCTCCTCTGCAGATGTGTCATTAACAAATCTTTTTAGCAATCGAGCTATCTATTCTTGGGCCACTGATGACACCTCCAAAAAAGTGATTGCTTTATCTATGTCTGCACAAAACACACAAGCTCTCCGAAGATCTCTCATGGTGTGGACGATTGTCTTTGCAACTTTCTTTCCAAGGGATCAAGTAACCCGCTTAATATTCCTTTTCTTTTGACATCATCAGGACGCAGCAGAACAGTGTATTACAGTGGAGTTTGTATTGCTGGAAACAGGAGCTGCATTCGTATGTGATGGTGTTTCTGAAAATTCCAATGGTTTCATAGACACAATTTGTGACCTTGAAAACTGTGTGGTACGAAGATACAGTCCTGGTGAGGTTATTGTTTATCTCCTTATATACAAGTAAAACAACCCTCTTGATTAACGCAAACTATAATAGTGTCATCCTGTAACTACAAACTTGGAAATGCAGAGACTCAAGTTTTGCATGGATTAGTCAAGAGGTGGTTAGAAGAGCTAAAGGATGACAAGGAGGAGGCATTGCAGGCTGTATTTGTATTCAGAGTTCCCATTATCAGCACTGTTAATCAAATATCTTGCAGCATGTATGCTTCAGCAAATCACATCATTGATGGTTTTCCATCATGTCAGGTGAAGCAATTTATACGTGTCACATATTACTAATTAACTGTACTGATTATGGTGGTTAATTTCTTTTGACGTTCACTTTCATCTTGTCCTTGCAAGTTTCTGAAGGAATTTTGCCATATGGATTTGGTGATTTCATCATGCCCTTTTTTTAGCTTTTCATTTACTTCGGACAATAACTATCATGTCTCCACACTTTACTTTAAGCAATCCTGTAGCTTCTTGCAGGTTTATGTTACCTATGTTAATCCAGACCATATTGAACAGATATGCAGGTGCCATGGTCGCCCTATTGACCTTGCTAACACAAATAAGGCAAAATGGATGTGCCCAATAACTAGCCGACAGCTCACAGCTTCTGATGTTACTGATACTGCTGTGAAAATTGGGGAACAGACAGTACTGTTTCTTCCTGACTCAGAAGGCGTTTCAAGCTTGCGACGAGCCTCATCCTCCATTTCTTTTGACGTGATTGAGCGCACCAATTTAGCCTCACTAAATGAAGGTAACCAACACTGTTAGCTATTGTGATAGGCATTACATTAGTTAGTCTTTAGAGGCTCTGTATCTTCTCCGTACAAAATTTAATGGCAAACTCTGTTAATAGGACTCATAATTGGGACGCCTCATATTGTGATTCCCAGCTCTAATGATGTTGAGGTTGCTCTTGATGATGAGTGCTCAGATCAGAACACCCAACGTAGGTCTAACGGTATATCTGCAATATGTCTTTGGCTTCTTAAATGGTCGTGACATTTCAACATCTATAGTGTGTATTCTCATATTCTGTGCAGTTTTCTATGGTCTATGTGAGACACTTTTCAAGCTTGATCAGGGACTTGTGTGCTCCTCAAAATGCAATACTGAAACGATGAAGATAGGATCCCTTGAGTGTTATTATCTTCTCCAACCAACTGAGAAGGGACCGATGCTTCTGAGGGTACAGGCGACGCCCCCCGCCCTGCTCTATTGCAATAATAATTCAAGGCACACCGCACTGCACTTTTATGCTGTTTGTTTAGTCCACGAACATCCATTACCGTAATTGCAAGTGTATGTGGTTTGCTTTTGCTTGGTTCTAACAGTAAGAGCATATCATGCTGTAGAGGCTTGCTGGATCTGAAGAGATACTGCCTCTCCCAGTTGTGAGTCGACCTTGCAACTCTACCGGTACCAAGGAAGTCCAGAATTTGATCGAAACCTCATTATCTAAGGTTTGCTAATGGAAATATTATTGTTACATGATTCCATGATATATATGGGTTTCATTGGTTTTGCAACCTCCACCAAAGGTTTTTGTTTTGCCATATACTTATATGGAACTGCACGTGAAGTAACAAATTTAATACTTCAGATTGTGCTGAAGGATTACAACCCTCTACAACATGAGAGAGGTTTTCACTCGAGACTGAATTGTCTGGTGAAGGATAGCCTTCAATTTGGGTTAGCACTTGCTCTTTTTTACACACAAGTTTTTAAATTTCTAATGCTTTATTTGGTGTATGTATGGTTTCTGGTTTCATCTCCTGGCGTCTGTCATGTCATGTTTGGGTGCCAAGCCCAGGACTATGACCAACTAATAAGACTGGATTGTGAAGTTGTGAAGTTGTGATTGATTCTGCAGATCAATTGCTCCGGCTTGTGGCGCGAAGGATCATCATCTTGATTCGTTGAGTGAACCACAAATATTGACATTCCGGGGTCCAGAGGAAAACAAGGTGCTGAGGCTGTGTAGGGAGGAGGGTGGAGATATCCAATCGTTCAGCTTCAGCGAGCCAAAGGCAGCGTCAAAGGAGAAGGCGTCGCCCAGGCCCAGCATCACCGAGGAGTGGGAGCAGCTTATCATCATCGACGACGACTTCACCAATGCCGTCACATGTTCTACTTCTAGGGCCAACCCCAAGCTGCCGTCCCCAGTGAAACCGCTGGGCCTGGACGACAAGACAAGCAGGATTCTGGAGAGGCTGGAAGCTCCCAGGGCAAAGAAGCAGAGGGCTACCACCAGCACACGCACCGGCAACAGCAACACAACTCCACCACCACCAGCGTCCAGCATTGGAGCCGGAACACAGATCAAGAAGCCATTGCTGCCATTTGAACCCAGCGCAAGCCAACCTCTGAGACCCACCTTCAACAAGCTCAGGCGGAAGCCCACTGCAGCTACCTAGCTTGCTGCCATTTTTACTACAGTCCCATGTATAGAGACAGGAAGATATTATCACACCTTCTATCAAATGTAGATATATAGATAAGGTCACTATTACAACCATTCAGAAATTTGTGCTCACTAAACTGATATCTTCTACATAGAGGCCAACTCAAGTACACATGAGCAATGACCATTTTAACAACAAACAGCCCATTGCTACACAAAGGTTAATTTGGTTTGGCCTATGGGGGTCCTAACTTCTCCCCTCAAGTACTTCTCCTAGTACTAGTTAAGCAGACACTTCAATAGATGTGCTGCCAGCTGACTGACATCGGAAACTACTGAATCGGTTTTCCTCTAGCAGTGGATTTCAGCGAGGAGTCCGAACCTCCAATGGTAACATTGGAGACGTAGCGCTAGTGCTTGTGCCGCTCCTCAGTTGTTCTGATGCTGCTGACTTTAGCTCAAGTTGCTGGAGCTGATGGACCACATGAGACATCCTTGGTCGCACCGAAGGGACATGCTGGGTGCAGGCATAGACCAAGTCAACAACTTTCTGGATGACACCTACATCTGGCAACTCCTGAATCAGTGGGTCTAACAGCTCTAGGTACCGGTGTGACTGGACTAGAGGTGTTGCCCACTCAAATATAGTCTGCCATCCAACAGACTCGACAGACTGAGTAGGCCGACGGCCACTGATGATCTCTAGAAGGAGCACACCAAAGCTGTAGACATCGCTCTTTGTTGTCAGTTCATTCCTGTATATGAATTCAGGAGCAAGGTACCCGTAGGTTGCAGCCTTCACAGTCCTCTCGTGCATTACTTCCCATGGTACAAACTTGGACAGCCCAACCCCCATCAGATGGGAACCAAATTCCTCGTCAAGTAGCACGTTGCTTGCACGGATATCACGGTGCACGACCTGCGGCTTCACCTTGTCATGCAAAAATCTGGATCAAAATGAGCACTGGTAAGTAAATAGCAACTAATAGTAGCAAAACAAAACACAACGCCATAAGGGTTTGCATTGACGTATACGCATTTGGCCTAATTTTAGTTCCACGGGAACCCAAACAACACTCTTGAGTAATATAGCTTTAAAAGATTATATGGATGTAGAAGCCATCAATATAATTCGAGAACTCTAGAATCATGCACCTGCAGCGATAGAACCGTAAGACAACAGGTGGCTTCTCTAATTGTCTTTATTATGACATAATTAAAGTGTAAGTATACTTAGTGGTTTCCCATGCATGCTACCACGTACATTTATGCAGCCCACCGGTGTCAATTAATAAGCAACCAAAAACATATAATGATCAACCATGGGAGCTGAATGACGGGAAACAACAAAACTCTGAATCAAACCTTGAAATTTAATGCAAAGACAAACCATCCTAAAATGGTAACCCAAATGAGTTCCAAATAGGTCTGGATATAAATTAGTGCAGGCAGGCGCATGCAAGCGTTACGAAAAATCTGCATGCACACGAGTGCACGCAAGCTAGGTTTATGCATGGATCTATGTTAGAGGGACCTAAACATCTCAGTAAGAAGTAGAGTAACATGTTTGTGAAAAATAGGCAAGTAATCAAAGATTCTGTACAGATGGCTAGGATGACTTACGCGATCCCTTGTGCAAGAGTTGTAGCAACTCTCATCCTCATTGGCCAATCAAGGCACCGCCCTCCTCTGGGGACATGATGTAGCCAAACATCCAACGGCCCATTGGCAACAAACTCATAAACAATAAAGCGGTCACCATGATCGTAACAACATCCTTTTACTGCAACTAAATTAGGATGATACAGCTTTGCAACTCTCCCAATCTCAGAGTAGAAATCTTTTTTCCTTTGTAGGCTTGATCTCTTCAGCCTCTTGATTGCTACTCTGGATCCATCTGGCAAAATTCCGCTATAGGTTCCACCAGTCTTTGCATTCCCAGGAAGCCGGTTGCCCTCACTGAAGTTCTTTGTGATTGATCTAAGTTCTTCACTGGTGAACACTTTCCATAGCGGCGGAACTAACGCGGTAGCTGAAGTACTGGAACCTTCACGCGATCTTCTCCTCCTCTTGCTTCGCCTATAGACAAGTAGCCAAACTACTACTGCTAGAGTGGTCAAGAGAATGAATCCGCTTACAACGACGAGCACTATGAAATACTCCTTGTGGCAGTGATCATGGTAGCATCGGTCTTCTGACATAAAGTAGAGTTGATCAGCAGTACAGAACAAACATATTTGCATATGGTGAGAGGAAATAATGATTTGTGATAAAGAGATAATAGATTATACAGATGGCACCAGTATTAGCAAAAGGGATACTCACCATGATTGATCATACAGATGAGTCCATGTGAGTCGCTGCATCTTTTTGCGGTAAGTGCGGCATGGGTATTGGTAACCAAAGTGCATGCATCATTGGTGGTAGCAAGAGCACACCCAGTAATGCTGCAGTTGGCGCGCAATGGGTCAGCAGGGAAGGCAGTATCATTCCAAGAAGATGAATCATCGGACCATTTCCAAGCAAAAGCCGAGGCAGTGTTGTTGCGATGACCTCCGACCCAGCATCCAGAGGGGGAAGGTCCACAGAGAGACTTTGCAAGATTGAGGTCTTGAAGTGATGATAGGGCAGCCAAATGAGCGGTGAAGTTGTTGCGGCAGAGAGCCTCGGATCTGTCCCAAGAAAGGGGTGTAGGTATGTAGATGAAACACTTGTCGAGAGCAGGAGTGATTTGCCAACCATCAGGGCATGATGCTGCAGAGAAATGGGTGGCAGTTAATAATAATAATAATAAGGTAGTAAGTATGAATAATGAGAACCCTGGCATCTGATACAAGGACGACAGTAGAGTATAGTGAAGTTAAAGAAGAAGGTGTGACAGACATGAGGATGAACACAACACAGGTCGTAAATTAATTATTAATAATATACTACTAGTATCCCCATTACATTTACATGGTCGTGCGGAGAAAGTGTAGCCGAAGAAAGGGTGTAGGTGGCGGGGAAAAAAAGAAATCTTGTTTTATATATAAATTTGTGTGCGAGTGTAGAAGAAGAAGAAGAAGAAGAAGAAGATGTAAGAGAGGAATTCGTTGCTTGTTTGTGACAGACAGATTGATGTGGAAGAGTAGTTATTAGGAGGGAGGAAGCAAGGGCAAAAGGAGAGTAGAAAGAAGAAATAGAAGAGAGATGCATGCAGGTTGAGGTTGGCGAGAGAGATAGGGAAAGAAGTGATGGATGCAGCGCCCCTAGTACTAACTGGAGTAGTAGGGATCTAGTCAAGTGTAGTAGAAGCAGTAGAGAAAGAAAGTAGTACTCCTATGAGGCAGGCGAGGCGAGGAGGGAATACATACAGGTGGAGGTGGAGGCGGTGGCGGTGAGGGAGGCGGGCAGGATGAAGAAGAAGAAGAAGAAGAAGACGCGGAGGATGGCCGCCGCCATGGCCGCCGATCCGTGTCTTCCCTTGCGGCCTTGCCCTTCCTTCCTTGACGATGAACAAAGAAAGAGGAATGGAGTAGAGGAGGGAGGAAGCGGTGGTGTGGTGGGGTGGGGACTACCACCATTAATGCAAATGGGCTATCGGCCCAACATACTCCATTATGGGCTTCTGTGGGCCTACTCCTCGATTCGTTTGCGTTGCGGTGCGTCGCGTCTTCCTCCTCCTCCCGTCTTCGTTGTAGTAGCTTGTGGTTGGCAAATCAATCGAATCGATCCCCTCTCATCCGCTCGCGGACACAGAATCTCTCCTCTCCCTCTCGGCGCCCAGGTTCTCGCCGCCGCCCGCCCCTTCCTTCTCTTCTCCTCCTACGTACGTAAGTATCGATTCCATGCCCCCCTCCCCCATCCCCCATCATCATACGATTTCTAGGGTTTCATGCATCGGGGATGAATCGTCCATGCGATTTAATTCTATTCCCTATTACTATATTATAATCGTATATAGAGATTGATAGATAGATAGATAGATTCTTCTTACAACAAGAAGAATAAACCAACCCCAATTTTTTCCCAACCTCTATCTAATAATCAAGCTGCTCCCTACTTTAACAATCTCTCTCATTCTTCTCAATTCAATTCTACTACTGTACTGCATTTAGTCTCATGCTTAATTGAATTTTCACTCAACTGCTTGCCACCAATCTTTCTTTCATGCAGGTAAATAATCCACCTACGATAGATACGACCAACCCCATTATGAGCTCTCTATGCCCCTTTGCCAAACTCGCCTCCGCTGGCGCCACATGCCCCGTAAAATCATCATCAGACAACAAAACCACCATCAATCACACCGACGACGACGACGACGACAATGAAAAAACTGGCAATGCTAACACCGATCCTCGTGTGGTGCCACCAAAGTGCCCCTTTGGCTATGACTCCAACACCTTCAAGCTTGGCCCACTCAGCTGCATGGTCTGCCACGCTCTGCTACATCAAAGCAGCAAATGCACCCCGTGCTCCCACAAGTTCTGCAAGTGTGTAGTATCATATTTCAATACTAGCTTTCTACTAGTAATTCCTTCCGTCCGTCAATAGTATATACCTTCTGAACACTGGATTTCCTTGTCAGGGCATGCATATTGCGCTTTAAGGACTGTCCATTGTGTGGTGCTGACATCCAAGGGATCGAGCCCGATGATGAGCTTCAAGGCCTTGTCGACCGCTTCATTGATGGCCATGCCCGAATCAAGAGATCACATGCTGCAGGCGATGGGGAAGCCACAAGTGACAACAAGACCAAGGTCATTTACGAGGATGTCTCCATGGAGAGAGGGGCTTTTCTGGTCCAGCAAGCAATGAGGGTCAGTTACACTCAGCTTCTTTTACCTTTGAAATTTGCATATATCCTTCATCCTCTGCTCTGTATTAATTTATTAATGCTCTATATATATATTTTGATAATACCTCTGACTTTTACATATCCAGGCCTTTCGTGCACAGAACATTGAAAGTGCAAAGTCAAGGCTCAGTATGTGTGCACAAGACATCAGGGAAGAGTTGAAATCTAAACAAGACAACCAAGAACTGTGTTCTCAACTTGGAGCTGTGTTAGGAATGCTTGGGGACTGCTGGTACGACAATTTTCTCTTGGGGACTGGAGGATATATGTGAACCTGCTATTGATACGTTTATAGCCTACTCCTACTCCCTCCGTGTCTAAATAATTTACATGTTTGACTTTCCCATTTAAACTTTGACCATTATTTGCTCTTAAGTTGTTAGACTTAATTGAACAAAAGTTTGATTCTTATATTTAGGACATAACACACTTTAATAGCATGGCATCATTTCTTGTGTTTGTAAATATATAACAAAAAGACTAGTGGTCAAAGTTCAAAAGTGAATCGTGCCTGCTATCAGTCATTTAAAAACGAAGGGAGTATTGAGCTAAATTCTTGCATGCTTTTTTTTTTCTTCTAATTGAGAGAACAGTTCTTAACTTTGAAATGTCTGTAGCTTTCCTCAAAAGAAGAGAGATGCTCAATGCTTTGTATCTGTTGTGCACGAGGGCCCATTCTAGCCTTGGCCCGTTCATCTTTCTGCTCATTCAGTGCTTAGTTATCTTTCATGTGTTCTAATACCTGAATTTTCTATGTTTTGACTAGGCATAGAACTTGCCTTCCGAACAAGGGAAAGGTGAATCTTGTTGTAATAACGTTTGTTCTCCATTAAAATATTAAAGTGTTATGTGCCTCAGCGTGTTCTACAATACTGATGCACAGACCACAGAGGTTGTCTAGCAGGTTGTAGGCTGATAGTGATGCCAATTATGACTGGTCGCAATTTGTCTGAATAGAAGTATATTCACAGCTCGGAAAACGTGGGAAACCTTTAACCATGCCCTACACCAGCCAGCATACTGATGCCAATAGCAAGCTGATAGCTTGTGTAATAGCCAGCTACCAGCTACCAAGAGCCTAGTTCTAGTCAGGATGTCTGGTACCTGCTCATATAAAAGCCTCAGGGTCTGTCATAAGTTGTTGCTGAACTCATTGTGTTTCCATGTCACTGGACGGTGTTTTGTTTTTATCCCTATGTTATAATATCTGGCTGAACTTTTTCCATGAATTTCATTGTGCTCTATTATTTTTCATTATATTTGTGACACATAACCATGGCAGTATTTAGCTTATTTTTTCTTTGTTTGTTCACAATTGACCTCATTCCATGCCACAGTCGGACCTTGGGAGATGCTCCTTCAGCAATCACTTACTATGAAGAAAGTGCTGAATTCCTCTCAAAATTGCCCAAAAAAGATCTGGAGGTTGTATTTTGTTGTTAATATGATCATAATAGCATGATAGTAAGTTCTCATGTTGATTTAACTTTTGCATTCATCTACAGTTGGTCCATACTCTCTCAGTTTCACTAAATAAAATTGGAGATCTTCGCTATTATGATGGGGACCTCCACTCAGCAAGAAGCTATTATGCGCGTTCGTTGGATGTTCGCAGAAGTGCAGCAAAAGAACACTTAGCTGTGGCTTCCCAGGTAATTACTGTGTTACTGATTAAGATTAGCTATAAATACAAAATGGGCTGCTGTTATCATCTTAGAAACAGAAGGAACCTTATTCATCACTCTCTTTTGTCCCTGCTCTTTTGTGCTAGCTCTTCCATATCATTACGCTAGTAGATGTATCTTATATGTTCCATGAAAATGATATCAACAGATATTGATCAAAAGTTCTTCCTTATCTTAGATTTTTATTATACAGGCATAATTAGAAATGTTAAGTGTTTAAATGTGTATTAGATACCATATCAATGAGCGCTCCAATTGCACATGGACCAGTAGCTATTTTATCCCATAATTCATGGTCCTGGTACTGATTGACACTGCACATAATACATACTAGTAGGCAGAGAAAAATGGATGTAAAAAAGGGGTTCCTACACAGAATTTTTGTATTCCTTTCTCTGAAGCAAATTGTTGTCTGAAGTCTGTGGTAGCAAGTGCCAGACCATACTAGGAAGTTTGGCAATTTGCCATAAATGATGGCTACAGATCTTTTAACCTATATTTATGCTTGTTCCCAATTCAACCGTGCCAATAAAATTGTCAATACCATTGAGATGATGGCTTTATTTCATTACTTAGTCTGTGGCCAAAAAATTGGCACTGCCAAAATTTTGGTAACGAAAACCAATTAAAACGCGTACACATAAAAAGTATTGGCTACAAACCAAATGAACAACTTCACAGAAATTTGTACAACACACAAAATGGTTGCAAACCAAACAAGCCCTTTATCTTCTCTAAATTTTAATGTCAGTAGAACCAAAAGAAGATAACAAAGCATTTTGTAAGATTGTGGTAGGCTTTAGCTGCTACATGGAACAGACATATTCTTGAGTGTTTTTTCTTTTGCTGCCGCTATTTCATGATCTGTCTACTTTTGGATATAGGTCATTGACGTAGCAACTTCTCTTGCCAAAGTTGCGGATGTCGATAGAAATCTTGGGAACGAAAGCATGGCATTTGAGGGTTTTGAGGAAGCAATTAAATGCCTTGAGAATTTGAAGCTGGAATCTGGAGAGGCCAGTCTTGAGCAGCGGGTAGCTACTACTTATCCTTGTGTACTGCCTTTCATCCATGCGCTCCTATTTGTGGTGCTCTCGACGACTGACTTTTATCATGTACTGTAATACTTTTGCAGCGTCTCTCGGTTCTCGACTTTCTACAAAAACAATTGGATGACAAGTGATATGCACGGTTCTAATTTGAAGAGCACACTCACAGGATATATGTACTATCCATAATGAGGATCAGCTCCAGTACGTAGACTCTGTGATGCATATGGAAGGGAGTTGCTCCAGATCGAATGAATGGTAACTGGTGTGTATTTGAGGTTTGCTGCGACACAGAATAAATACTTTCGAGTTGTATATGTTTCTTGTGTCTGCCACGGGTGGAGACCTCTTTGAGTCCCTGAGGCACCACGGAGACGAAACTTCTCGGAAGTACTGGTTCCTTGTTGCCTCTGCCGTGTTATGTGAATGTTATCCCACTGTATATTTATTGATGATATAATATAAGAAAAGAACAGCACAGATGTTTTGTATCGCCCTATCAAATTTAAGTTGTTTTGCATATTCTAGCGGCAATTGAGATAATCTGGATGAGGAATCTCAAAAGTCAAAAGAAATCAGGTTTCTTTGCTCTTGCCTTGTGAGAGACGGATCTTTGACAAGAAGGCAAGCAAGTCTTGCTTGGCAAAGTCCGCAACTGATGCAAATTTGACTTGTGCAGAATACAGCTAGCTAGTTTATTAGTCTAGTCTGATGTTTCTGCAGGAATTTAGCCACATAATTTTGGAAATGTTGCATGGTCTTCAGGTTTTGCATAGCCGATTAGCCGATGGTGGTGTAGCTCAATTCATTTGATTTTATTTGATTTTATTGAATTTTGTGATATGATAGATCAAACTGATGAGCCAATTAAGAGAGGCCTGATTTGCTGGCCCAGGTAGATAGAGTAGGAATAATTCGATTTACGCGCGGCGATGGTGATTGAACCGAACCGAACAGTATAAATTACTAAGAGATTGCGTGTCATTCCATGCATCTTAATTTAGTCACGTTTGGAGGTCGATTCCGGTTGAGTGACCGATCGAATCGAATCAGTCACGTTACATGTATATGTACTCTGCCGGTATATATATGTATGTATATCCGGCGCGGTGGGTGCGCGTCGGAAGAAATACTTGTGTTTCTGTCAAAGATATAATATACTCCTACTTATGTTCCTGCGAATTTGGGCTACCATGCATGCAACATAACAATTATTTAGCTTGTAGATCGAATATACTCCTACATGGGTGCTGGCCGGAACTGTACTGAAAATCTACTCCCTCTGTCAAAAAAAAAAAAACAACCCCTGAGTTTCCGTGCCAACGTTTAACTGTCCATCTTATATAAAAATTTTTTATAATTAGTATTTTCATTGTTATTAGATGATAAAATATGATTAATACTTTATGCGTGACTTATCTTTTTAATTTTTTTCATAATATTTTCAAATAAGACGAACAGTCAATCGTTGGACACGGAAATCAGGGTTTGTCTTTTTTTTTTGGACGAAGGGAGTAATTAAGTGTGTAGTACTGTATTTACCAATCTAGTACGAGAGGCTGGGCGTGCGGATCGAAGGCTTCTCTATACTATACACAAGCTACTGCTGCTGCTTAAGAGCAAGTTCAGAAGCAGACTATAAGCTAGCTATAAACATATTTTAAAGAGATAAAGGAAGAGAGAAAAGAGCAGCGGGCTACAGATCTGTAGCTAGCTGCAGCACGGACTCTAATACGTAATATGTGTATGACAGGTGAGACCAGGTATTAATAGTATAGTAAACAACTATTGTATGAATTGGCTATTACATTGGCTATAGATAATTTGGAGCTAGTAGTTGACTATACTATTAAACTTGCTCTAACAGGAGTCTCAATCTCTTACCATTGAAATTTACGGCCGGGTCGGAAGAAATATATATAAAACTTTACTAGTAAGTAATTAATTTCGGACAATAGATATATACAACGTACTGTTGACAAAATTAACCCCATGGTATTGACATTTGTATCACTGTACTAGATCATACGTACTTTATGTATTCACTTGGGAGGAAGAATTAATTAATTAATTAACGTATGTACTCAGGAATTATATATAATAAAATGGTCTCTCGATCGATCGATCGAGCTAGGTGGCTGTATATATATATATAGGTGGCCTGCCCCCATCCACAACTCTCAAATTTCCATCCTTTTCTTCTTCTTCCATCGATTGCATTCAAATATTGATCAATCACGAGATTAATTGATTGATATCCATATATATATGATGACCATCGACCTGCAGCTTCCGGCGGCGGCGTGCGGTGATCATCACACAGCAGCAGGGGCAGGGCTGCCGCCGGGATTCCGGTTCCACCCGACGGACGAGGAGCTCCTCCTCCACTACCTCGGCAAGCGCGCCGCGGCGGCGCCCTGCCCGGCACCGGTGATCGCCGAGGTGGACATTTACAAGTACAACCCGTGGGAGCTGCCGGCCATGGCGGTGTTCGGGGAGTCGGATGGCGAGTGGTACTTCTTCAGCCCACGCGACCGCAAGTACCCCAACGGCGTCCGTCCCAACCGCGCCGCCGGCTCCGGCTACTGGAAGGCCACCGGAACCGACAAGCCCATCTCCATCTCGGAGACGCAGCAGACGGTACTGCTGGGCGTGAAGAAGGCCCTCGTCTTCTACCGCGGTCGCCCGCCCAAGGGCACCAAGACCAGCTGGATCATGCACGAGTACCGCCTCGCCAACGCCGCCTCCTCCTCCTCCTATACTAGTAACATGAAGCAGCTGGCCTCATCATCATCGTCCAGCTCCAGAAGCGCCAGCATGAGGGTACGTACGTGCTACGGTGCTAGTGCTAACTACATATATATATATATATATATATATATATATATATATATATATATATATATATATATATCCTCTTCCATATACTCCATCCACTGATCGATATATATATATATGCGCAATTATATTCATGCGCGTACGCAGCTGGACGAGTGGGTGCTGTGCAGAATCTACAAGAAGAAGGAGGCCAACCAGCAGCTGCAGCACTACATCGACATGATGATGGACGACGACAACGATGACGAACACAACCTGCAGGTGCAGCAGCAGGCTCAAAGCCACCGGATGCCAAGGCCTCCATCCATCTCAGACTACCTTCTCGACTACTCCGACGACCTCCCGCCGTCCACCGATCAGACGCCATCTCTGCACCTTGGATTCACGGCGGTGAACGAGGGCAACAACAACAACAACAAGAGGCACAAAACTATGGAGGAATATTATTCTATTTCCATTTCCACTGCAGAAATGCTGCATGCGTCGTCGTCCACGTCCAACAACAAGTCGACGCGAATCAACTTCTCCTCCATATTTGAGCCGCAGACGCCTGCAGCTGCGGGCCATCAGCTGATGTCTTCTCACAACGACGACACATCAATATGACCAACCTCCCCCATCAACTATCTAAAGCTAGGTTAGCAGATTCAATTCGTTCAGTCATCATTTCACTACCTACGTACGTTACGTCCAAGCTTGTTCACAATTATTGGAGGGGTTGGATTTAATTGAATTGAATTCTTGTTCATCACAAACTGATAGATAATTAATTAATAGATTAATTGTCAGGAATGTACATACATACATACATACATGTGTACTGGAGTACATAGCTAGCAATTAGTGTCAATTATATACGTTGTTGTAAGTCGTTGTAAGTAACAGTTAATCATGTGCCAAATATATAGCAGTGTTTTACAACAAATTAGTTGTCTCTGGGAATTAACACAAATATATATGTATTCGGATGGCTTAATATATTACACTAGTTTGATCCTCATATACACGCATGCTAGCATGGATCATATTGCAATTCAGAATCCGTACTAAAGGTTTGGCTTTCTTCAATTCCATGAAAGTTAGACTGTTGGCTCAATACTGCATACTCGATCACAGGTTGTCCGAGTATCCAGCAGCAATTAGGCCGAGTTTAGTTCCAAACTTTTTCTTCAAACTTTCAACTTTTCTATCATATCAAAACTTTCCTACACACACAAACTTCCAACTTTTCCGTCATATCGTCTCAATTTCAACCAAACTTTTAAATTTTGGCGTGAACTAAACGTACACAACCTTAATGAAGGGTGGAATTATTATATATTATTATGTATAAATTTCATAATATATATAGCTAAGGGTGAATTATTTAAAGAAAAAACTAGCTAGGGTGAGAGTTGTGGATTTCTGAACTCTAGTTTTTTATTACTCTTGGTTTTTAATGCCCGATGCTATTGATTTTTAATGTGACGTTGACCATTTGTCTTATTAAAAAAAATATAAATACTATTTATTTTGTTGTGACTTGTTTTATCATCAGAAAAATTATAACCTTAACTTATACTTTCAAATATTTATACTAAATTTTTAAATAAGATAAATGATCAAATGTTATGCATGCACAAAATCAATGGGTTCCTACGCTAAAACCAGGGGAGTATAACACAAGAACCGCGATGGGGCAGAAGCTTTTGTAAGTTATTGTCCTAGCTAGGGTAACTAATTAATTTTTCTATTGATTAGCCTTCACCGATCGAGCTTAATTAATTAATTAGGAGTAAATAACTTGCGCGTGACAGATATTAATTACGTGCCAATTGGTCCCGTTACATATATGTATATGCATCATATATATAGAGAATTCTCACACGTAACAATAATGGATCGATGATCGATATATATATATATAAAGAGAATGACTGAGTTTATACGTAAACCATGCATGTACAGTTACCTAACCGTTTGCTTGTGAAACTTACCTAGCTAGGAGTAGAATCAAGCTAGCTAGTAGTTGTTAATTAAACCATGCATCGATCCGATTGATATATTTATATGAGAAGGAGAATATTCTCAACCAAATGCATGTTTGACCAACCGGCCAGTTGCAAGGTTAATTTAGTAATCAAAGCCATTTCTTCCTATAGGCCGAGAACGAAATAATTAAGGTAGCAAATTAAAAAGGGTGTGGATTAATTTGAGATATATGTACATACATACTTGTGTTGGTACGTTAGTTGTCGATTGTTATTGCCTCACGCATCCGCTATATATATATCTAGCTCATAGCTGATGTCGAACCTGAATATGACAAACCATTAATTTATATGTATGATGATGTATATTGATCTATATATGAATGGAAAGACACAATCAAGCTAATAATTAGCAAGTGTATATGTAATGTATATATAGGTATCAATTGCTTGCTGACAGCTGATCAGTACAAGCGCTTGTATACGTGCGTACAGAGGAATTAAGCAAGCAGATCAGGTGCACGCATGGAATCTCTCTATAATTAAATCGACTATGAAGACATGCAGTACTACTAAGTATAGGGCAGTACGTACATGGTGAAATTAATAGTAGTAAGGAAAAAGTACATCTGACGTCCCTTATTTGTCACCGAGATACAAAATCGTCCCTTAACCCAAAAACCAGTTATACAGGATCCCTTAACTTACAATACTGGTTCACTTTGGGTCCTTAGGTGGTATTAAACCTGGTTTTGTCTAGTGTGGCAGATTAGTCAGCGTGGGACCCACATGTTAGTATGACACGTCATCATCCTCTCCTTTCTTCTGTCTCTTTCGTGCTCCTCTTCTCACTCGCGCCTAGCAACGCGAGGCGCGGCGAGGCAACGGTGGTCGCGGCTCCGGCAGTGAAGGGCGGTGGCCGGGTGGGGCTTGGAGAAGTGGCCCTCAAGTGCAAACGAGCGACGACAGGAAGAGCAGCGGTTGGGCTCTCAGCGTGGAGGCGGTGGGACTTTGGATTTGGGGATTTGGGGCGGCGGTGGTGGCCAGATTTGGGGAAAACAACGGTGGTGGTCATTGGGCGCTGGCGAGGAGTGAAATGGGGTCACGGAGAGACAAGGAGCTTGGTGGTGGTGGCAGCTTGGTCGATTGAGCACTGAAGATGCACTAGTAGAGATCGGCACATCTATGACGATCTACTTTTGTCATGGAAGATGCGATAATCGTTGTAAAGTAACATCTATGATGAACTTATGACAAAATAGGATTCGTCGTAGAACTCGCGTCACATAAGTTTATCTATGACTAAACGGTAGATTTCGTCATAGAAATGCTTCTATCCATGACGAAGGTGCTCGTCACATAATTGCTTTCCAGCTGGCTAGTGACAAGCATCGTCCAAGCCACGTGGCTGCCATACGTGGAATCCACGTTGGATGTGACATGGCAGATGACGGCGGTTGATGTAGAGCATGGTGGCAGCGACATGGAGTGCGCGCGCGCGCTGGCTTTATAGCCGTGGTGGAAGGGAGGATGAGCGTACCGTCGAACCACGGGCTATCGGGGGCACCATGGCTGCGCGTGGGCAAGGCGGGCCGATGGGGGAGTTCAGCCTTAGGAGTAGCGGCAACTTCTCGCGACTGCACAATGGAGAGCTAGGTCCGCACGGTGGTGGAGGCCATCCACTCATCTCGCGCGCAGGCTGTCATCTACCTCGCCGGCAGCGCCTCCCAGGTAACACCATTCGTCGCTGCCCCTACATCCATGTCGCCGAGCGGTGATTCGCCAGCAGATTCGATGATGGCGCACGAGGAGAAAGGCTAGCAAGTCGGTGCGGCTGCCGCGCCTTCTCCTCCATCAGCACACTGAACCTCTTCCCACCACCCTGCTGCTCCGCCGCCGGGTTCCCCATCGACGGCCGCGCCTCCTTCCTCGACGTCGGCTGCGCGTTGATGTAGTCCGCCTGTCCCGACCACCCCAGCAGCGACGCCCACCACTTCTCGCCTCCGCCAAAGCTCCTATCGGCGCAGAACCTCACCGTGTGGCAGCCGACATGGACGCCGCGGCGCACGGCCAAGCCACCGGCGGCGGCCTCACTGATAAAGCCGTCCCCGATGCTAGAGGAGGTGGGATTTATGGTGGGGGCGCCCCGTCGGCCTGCTCCGCCGCTGCCGCACTGCCCACCGCCGCCACTCTGTCCTGTCGCCCATTTGCATGGGAGAGAGAGGATAGAGAGGAGGGGGAAGAAGAGGATGAGGGTTCACTGACATGTGGGGCTTGAGCTAACTCAGCTGCCACGTCAGACAAAACCAGGGTCAAAATCACCTGAGGACCAAAACTGAACCGGTTTTATAAGTTAAGGGATGATGTATATCTGGTTTTATGGTTGGGAGACGATTTTGTAATCCGATGACAAGATGAGGGACCTTGTATGTACTTTTTCCTAGTAGTAACACCGTATACTCCATTTACTTATATGGGCCAAGTGAATGCCGCGACGCGAGAGACGACAATGAAGAATACTCCATGTATTACGTCCTGGGCCAATATGAACGAATAGTGGGCCGGCCTGGCCTTTACACGCTACATAGATCATGTATCAGAGGATTAAGTTCAATGTAGGTCCCTCATCTTAACATCGAGGTTGGTTTACATCCTCGAACCATAATTATGAGATGTAACGCATTCTCTAATTTACAAAACTAAATTAACAGAGATCTCAAGACAGTATTATGTATGATTTTGACTGAGTCGACGGGGATCACACGGGCATCACATATCAGCGACCAATTTTTTCTTCCTCCTCCCTCCACCTCTCTTCCTCTCTCTTTTCCATCTTTGGGTGATGGCTCACAAGGAGAAGGGCAGCGCACAAGCAATCGGTGGGAGAGGAGCTAGGTGGTGGCGATGGTGTCGAGCCGAGCCTCCCGCAGCGCGACTTGTACAACGCACTTGCCGAGCAACTGTGCGTCCTTTCGCTCTAGCCCGCTGTCGGTGAAGGCGTCATCCTGGTTCTCCTCCTCTAGATAGGGGAGAGAGAGTAATAAGGAAGAATATATTGTTTTCACTGACACATGGGTTTCATATGGTTTAATTTTGTATTTTTGTTTCTAGTGCCACGTGAGTCATAACCACCCTTGATACTATCTTGGGACTTCGTTTAACCTGGTTTTATAAGATTAGGAATTTGTTATATCTGATACTGTAGTTCGAGGATGTAATCCAAACTCGACGTCAAGATGAGAGATCTAAAGTGAACTTATTCCTTTCTTAGATGACTGACTTTAGGCTGGAGAAGACATGAGCAAGAACGGGAATTAATTAAAGTCGAAATAAGAACAAGAATCAAAATCAAAATCGAATGCACTAATGGTGTGGTAGAGTTACGAGTGGGTGGCATCACTAGCCATAGTTTAAATCTTGGTGTCCACTAATATTACACATACACATAGTCTTTCGGCGGGTTTCTAGTGTTATCAAAGATATACTGCTGCTTTTTTTCTTGTCTCGTGTTAGGAGACATATTCGTTGGTGTGTGTAATAGTGTGTGGGCGTGGGTGCCTACCGTGTAATTAGAAAAAGGGAAAAAAGATTCAAAATCGAATGCAATCAGGTGGGAAAAAAATTCTCTGCGGCAGTGCCGCACAAGTGCACGACACCACCCATGCGACACCGAGCAGACTAGTGACGCATGTCCAATATTCATACTGCAGCCGAGTCTAGCTTCGGAGCCGAGCCGATGTCCGATCTCCTACCCCACACCTCTGTCCACTTGATCGTTGAAAAAGCCACCGAGCAGCATCTACCAGCTGCACATGAAGTCTGAATAATTTCACTTTTTAATAGGGCATTTTTTATGCAAGCATTGGTGATAATATTTCTGGGGATTTTTCTAGGGTCAAGTGGACAGAGGTGTCTTGCCATCACGAGATTTAAATTATCAACCATTTCCACCGTTTTGGAGATTTAAATTCAGATATTAGTGTTAACATCTAAATTTGACAAATAGAACGGGAATAGAAAAGTATGATCGAATTTGAAAAGACCCGGCTGGTCTAACCTCTTTTTAAATATCACATCTACTTTTTACCAAGTTTTAGTCTAGTTTTATCCATCTTCGTCGGTTTGCCTTGTAAGTCGTCCGGTCTGTCCCGAAAACCTTCTGTTCTATTCTTGAGACGGATGTTTATCCTATTTCGTATTAGGGCTTGTTTAGTTTACGAAAAGAAAATTTTTGGGTGTCACATCAGATGTTTGACCGGATGTCGGAAGGGGTTTTCGGACTCGAATGAAAAAACTAATTTCATAACTCGCCTGGAAACCGCGAGATGAATTTATTAAGCCTAATTAATCCATCATTAGCACATATGGGTTACTGTAGCACTTAATGGCTAATCATGGACTAATTTGGCTAAAAAAATTTGTCTCCCGATTTCCATGCAAACTGTGGAATTAGTTTTTTGTTTTATCTATATTTAATGCTCTATGAATGTGTCCAAAGATTCGATGTGACATTTTTGGGAACTAAACAAGGCCTAAATCGGCTCCCACTACTAAAAAAACATTTTTCCAAACGAGCAAAACCTATTCTTGCATGCTGTTGAGGCGTCCGTATGCCTGAAAGTTTCTGCGAAAATCGTTATTTTTTCATGCGGGTGGTGCACTCGCACATAAAAATTCAATTTTCACGTGCGAGTGCTTATGCGTACGCAAAAATCAAAATCCAAAAAAAAATAAAAATCCCCCAAAATTAAAACCCTAGCTAGGTGGAGGGACTTTCCCGCCATTGTCGTCGTCGACCCTCCCCTCCTTCTCCAGGCTCCTCCTCTCGCCACCGCTGGCGAAACCGCGCAGGTCGGGCGAGGGAGGGCTGCCGCCGTCGGAACTAGGTGGAGGACGGCCGGCACCGTTGTTGACTTTACTTTGATATTATGCATAACCTACCGCCAATACCTGCATAAATCAAAAGAAATAAAACATCCAACAACCACTGGATTCACGAGCGACGTGGGAGAGGCCCGCCGCCACTCCGGCTACCGCCGCTCGCCTATCTGCCTGCAAACTATAGGAGTTTTCGTATAGAAAAATTGTTTTTGTATAGTGTCCTCTAGCCGGTTTTGATTTTTAATAGGGCATTTTTTATGCAAGCATTGGTCATGATTGGCAGCATGAAAAAAAAAGTTACCAGTTGATCCGTTTTGGAGATTTTTGTTGTTTCGGAGATTTAAAATCAGATGGCGAGAGGTTCACAACACCATATATATTTGTACAGCATCATGTAAATTCATTTGGTCTGAATTGCAGAAGCAAAAAGACAGCCAAAACGGCGCGGCTCGATGTACTCCTGGTCCTGGACAGCTTGGCTCTAATCAGCGCCAGCAGGATGGGCTCGGCTCGGCTCTGCTCCAAAGAGGGTCAGATGCAGCAGATATCGGACACGCACCACTAGTCTGTGGGGTGTTGCAGAGAATTTTTTTTTCATCAGGTGGAGCAATGAGCTGTCCTTGGTGTGTGTATGTTTTTGTTGTGACAGTACTCCGCGTCTCATAATATAAGGGATTTTAAGTTTTTACTTGTAACGTTTGACCACTCGTCTTATTCAATTTTTTCATCAGGTGGAGCAATGAGCTGTCCTTGGTGTGCGTATGTTTTTGCTGTGATAGTACTCCTCCGTCCCATAATATAAGAGATTTTAAGTTTTTGCTTGCAACGTTTGACCACTCATTTTATTTAAAAAATTTTAAAATTATTAATTATTTTATTTGTGACTTACTTTATAATCTACAGTACTTTAAGCACAACTTTTCTTTTTTATATTTGTAGAAAAAATTTGAATAAAACGAGTGGTCAAACGTTACAAGTAAAAACTTAAAATCTCTTATATTATAGGACGGAGTACTGTCATAACAAAAACATACACACACCAAGGACAGCAGTGGTAGAAGAGAAGAGAACAGAAGAGAAGAGAAGATCGATGATATATGAGGACGTGTAATTTGGTGGGGGTGGTCACGTAGGTACGTTCGAGGAGGGTGGCGTCTTCATCCACCAAATTAATGCCACCTCACACTTACGCTGTACTACATGAATATTCAGTCACGGAGGTTGCTATCGATCGGTAGAACGTACTACGTGTTGCCTTTTATTGATTTTCTTTTTCTATCTAAGACTTTCGTTAGTTTTTAGGGCAACTATGTTTTTTCCTTGCTTTACAGTTTAATAGTGATTTTACCTTCGCTTTTTAGGGTTTATGATTTTACCCTTGTTTTTTTAAAGTGAAGCAGCCATCTGCCTCTGGTTTCGACGGTAGTTAGGTGGGCCCAGAATTTTCGAATTAAACGAAAAAAGAAAGTGATATTCTAATTTGTCAATGACCATCCTACCCTTGGTTCACTGAAAGAGCCAACCTGCTGGAACGATTTCCCCAAATCGAAAAGATCTAGAACCCTAGCGAGAAGCGGCGGCGCGCGAAGGCCAGGGCGCGGCAGGGAGGCGCGGCGGCCCCGCGGGCCAGCGTGCGGTGGAGAGGGGCGGCGGCGCTTTGCGCGCTGGTAGGGAGGGCGAAGAGGAGCGGCATCCTCGCGCTGCGGACCGGCGGGCGCGCGCACAGCCAGGCTCGTCAGCCGTCGTCGCCACTGCCCGGCGTCCAGCCGCCGGCTGCTGCGCGCACCGACTTGTCACCACCCCAGCACGTCCTCCACGTATTCAAGCGCTACGGTCCACCGCGGCAGCGTCGACGTCCTTGTCCGCAAACATGGTGGTGGCAGCTTCCTCATCGAGCAGCAGCAACTCATCCTCGAGGGGAAGGGCCCACGGCAACAACACTTTATACTTGTGTATAATTTCTCTTCGGGTGTGTTCGGAAGAACTGGCTGCTGCAGTGCTGCAGCTGCGCTGCTGCAGCAGCTACAGTATCAACAGTAGCCAGATAACAGCAGCAGCCAGCCCAACGTCTACATAACAATTCATACTTGTGCAGCCGAACGGCTGCGCTACGGCAGCGCAGCGTATACAGCTGCGGAAACAAGCTGCCGAACACACCCTTCGTTTCTGAGTTCATGGCTATCTTTGTCTCTCTTATCTTCTCCCTTTTGCTATCTCTATATTTGTGATTGCCATGGAAATACAGAAGACGAGGGGCCGCTGATGTATTGACTTGTGAGTTCTAGTTTGGGGGCTTTCGTTTGCAAGGATTTTCATTTGATTGATCTTCTTGATTTGTTATTTTGGATCGAAGCTGGCTGCCTTCATGCCGTGTTGCATACCATACTTCAGTCTGGTCGGTCAGACCGATGATCGAGACCGAAGTATCGATTAACCGAACTTTCGGTTTGTATATCTGTGAGGACAAGTTCTGTCATCAATTCTAAATGTTAACATAATAAATTGTGTTAAAATTATTGCTAAAATTCCGTGAAAATTGTCCTAAATATTGTGTTCTGTCAACTTTTACAAAATTTGTCAACATTTAACTTGAAATACGCACAAATTTAACTTGGAACATGTCCAGTGTTGATGCCAAAATTATTGATTTCAATAGTAGGGGTATATTTGTCCATTCACCACATATTTAACACCGTTATCATGAGTTAACAGGCTGCTTCACTTTAAAAAAGCAGGGCAAAATCACAAACCCAAAAAGCAGGGGCAAAATTACGATTAATCTATAAAGTAATGATAGGAACACAATTGCCCGTAGGAACACAATTGCCCCTAGTTTCTACTCGTATTACTCACGCACTAATTATCTATAATGGGATAAAATTACATACAGAAATTCTTGTATATTTTATTTTAGTTACATATAAGACATATACGCGCATACTCACACCCAAATACATCTCTCTAATAACACATGCTTAAAAATACGAAAACCAGCAACTCACTATGGGAATGTCTAGATCGATTTTAAACGTCTGAAATCACTTTTCTATTTCATTGTGTGATAATGTAATATTTCTCACAACCATTTACTATTAAACAAAGTTCCTTCTTTTCAAAATGGCTCAACAATAAATTATTCTAGCTAACAACAAAAATCATAATATATATATCATAAAAAATATTTAGTATCACTTATTGCTTATTTGTTATTCACTCGTTTGAATCAAATGTTAGAGTACTCTATGATATTAAAAGATATTGTGGGACAATTTGTACAAGCGGCAAAAGCAATAGTGGGACGGTAGATTGGCTGTCATCGTCACTAGATAATTTCTAAGGAGTACAGAAAGGGTAGCATAGATATTTAAAATCGAGGAAATACGAATGGCTGATTATTTTAGATGTGTTTAGGGGTGAATTTGGATTGATTTAGATGTTGATGGTGTGTGTAACCCCAAGTTGCAGGGATGGCAATGGGGCCCCGTTCCCCGTCACCCGGTGGGGAATTCCTCTATTAGGGTGCCAAAACAGGAGAGAAATCATCCCCATGGGATGTTAACGGGCGAAATTCATACCCATCGGGTGAGCGGGGATGGGGACCCGGTAACTGCCTGCCTGTCATGTGGGTCCTATCTTTCTCACACACATATAGCCTGTGTGTACGTCTATTTCTTCAAGCAAGGAGACTAGCTAGCTAGTTACTCCACATCCGTATCTGTATGCATGCAAACTAAACTAGTCCTATTTATTTGTAAATCTAGGACCTGTGAGTTGTGTGTCTCGTTCTCTTCGATCTCCATCCTATCACTGTGATAGCTCATGCTTGGATTGAGGGATTGATTGATTGATCTCTTCTCTGATTTTTTTGTGATTGAGCCCACTGTAACTGTAGCGATTACCGGGGGTATTATGGCCCGTGGGTACCCGCGCGGGGCCGGGGACGGGACGGGAGACCGGGGATGGGGAACCCAAGCATAAATTGGAGGCGCCGGCCATCTCTCCTCTAGACCTCCTGACTCTAAATCTCCTCCATTCCCCCAAATCCATCCATCATGGAGTTCCCTCATCGCCACCACCACCACGGCCACCGCGGCGACGACGACGACGACGATCGCCGCCGCCATCCCGCTCCCGCTCCCGCCTACGGCCACGACTCAGCCCCTCCGCCGGGTCCCTACGGCCAAGCGCCTCCTCCGGCTGATCCCTACGCTCGCCACCCGCCTTCCCACGACTACGCTCATCCTCCTCCGGCGTATGGGGGAGGGGGCTACGGCAACGTCGTCCACGTTTCCCACGAGGTCTCCGACCACCAGAGGCCCACGCCGCACTACGGTGGATCTGAGTACATCAGCCCCGTCCAAGAGACCCGCCCTTACCACGGTGGCGGAGGAGCCCCACCGGTGACCCACAGGATCTACTGCAAGGCCGGGGAGGACAACTACAGCCTCGCCGTCAGAGATGGCAAGGTCTGCCTCGTCCGCTCCGATCGCGACGACCTCACGCAGGTACCTACCTCCCTCCCTACTTCTTCAATTTCGCGCGCGATTCATCCCCCTCCCTCATCTTCAGTCAAAACAATTGCTAGTAATTAATTATGTGATGATGGATGCAGCACTGGGTGAAGGACATGAAGTACAGCACGAGAGTGAAAGACGAGGAAGGGTACCCTGCCATGGCGCTCGTCAACAAGGCCACCGGCGACGCCCTCAAGCACTCCATCGGCCAATCCCACCCTGTACGTATTTCCTCTTTTCCTCTGCCTCTCTTACAATCTTTTGCCAACCAACACCAACTTCAGTTTGCTGCGGCTTGCGACATCCAGAGACGTGCGTGTCACCCCGTCCGTGCAAGTCCAAATTAGCTTGCCTACATTAAACCAGTTTGGAATTGAATTATTAATTTAAGGATTTGCTACTCTACAGGACTAAAATATCACATTTCTATTCACAACTTGTCCAATCTGTATCACTAGGATTAAAATATCCTTTTTAGTCTGAGGTCTTCTACTCGCTCGCACCATTGATACTATTTTATCTTCCTTTTGGTTGGGACAATTAATAGTATATGCTTGCATGTTCATTGTCATGTCTAGAAAATATTGCGAGACTCTGTTACTGCATCCTTACAATCGCAACCAACAACTTAAGATCTGTGATAGTTCGGGATTGGCATCCACCCATCCATGATCCATGTGCCGCATGCATGTTGGTGGGGTGGGGTGTCCATGTCCTTGTCTGTCATGTGAAAAAGAATTATTAGTATGCAATTGCCATGAACACAATTTTGGGATCTCAAGTTGTACCATTCCTGCTGATCGAAAGTTAAGTAAAATCACTCACTAACTCCCGTTCAATAAGTTAAGTGTTGTAAGATCTCTGGTTAGTATGTACTGCAGTGAAGAATTGCTAGGAGGAATATATAATTTGTCATGGATGGATGGATGGATGGACAGGTCCGTTTGGTGCGCTACAATCCAGAGTACATGGACGAGTCTGTGCTGTGGACGGAGAGCAGGGACGTTGGGAGTGGGTTTAGGTGCATCAGGATGGTGAACAACATCTACCTCAACTTCGACGCGCTCCATGGAGACAAGGACCACGGCGGCGTGCGCGACGGAACCACCCTGGTGCTCTGGGAGTGGTGCGAGGGTGACAACCAGCGCTGGAAGATTGTTCCCTGGTGTAAGTTATACTTCTCAGACACTATCTCTGCTCTGTTTTTTTCTTCTTTCTCAAACAGACAATCTCACTAGCTACATAAACATTGTTGGTAATTTCAAACTGCAAGTATACGTTAAACTCATAACATGCAATGCATACATGCAGGATCAAATCAAATCTATCTGTCTATCTCTACATATGAGTGAGGGAGGTTTATGGAATAATAAGAGGCGCCTCTGATCGATGGAGGGGCCGGCAGGTGTGGTCGCTCGACTGGCCCTAGCTAAGTGTTTTGTTTTGTTTGGTCCAGCTCTGTAATAATCCAGCCATCTCATTTGTTTGGAGTGTTTGTTGTTGATCCATAAAATTTGGTCCCGGTACGAATATGAACATGTCACGTCTGTGTGTGTGTGATACTGTTACTTGTGATGCATCTACGTACATTGCATACAAGCTGCTGTTGGTTAATTGTGTTGCGGACGTACTACGTACTGTATTTGTGTGCAAAGATATATTTGCATCGCAAGACTTTTCTGCCTGTCGGATTACAACATCACACAAAACTACTCCATACTAGCTGCGGCAGTATACTGTGGAGCGGGGTAACCACCTTACCGTGGGGTGTGATAACCCCGCTAAAAACGGCAAGGGGAACCCTGCTGTGAAGTACTATTTGATTGCTCACTGTTTCACTAGTGGTAGCATCAGATTCATCAATATCTCCGGCCCTACTGCTATTTTACTTGCTTCTAGATCAAATCGGATCGGATCAGATTCATATCAGCTCACCTGTCCCCTCCATTCTCCACATCCTTCTCTTCTTCTTTTTTTCCCCCTTTGTCTTAAGATGCTCTCTTCCATTATTATTATCTGAATGCAGATGTGCAGATGCACTGCAGGAGAAAGCAGACCACGAGACAGCGATCCGTTAAAAGCTAGAATATGCCTACTTTAACTCCTAAATAGTAACACTGTTTGTATGTATCTGACGTTGATTTGCTGCCAAAGTACGTCCTCCAATTCTCTATTTAATAAATTCTGTCAAATTGATTGATCTTTTTAGATGCGTCATCTGAAGTAGGCCATCCAGTAGGATTTGTTTGCAGAGCCCGACAGCAAAGAACATATAAATAGGCCTATTTCTCATCATTCGGCCCACTAGTGTTCCAACATATGTTCACCTCACTAAGCTGGGCTGGGCTGGGCTGGGGGTTTTTGTTGTCAGTCTACAGTATTTTTTTTCTTTAACGTACTCCCTTCATTACATATTTCACGTAATTTTGTTTTGTCCTAAGCTATATTTCTTTAACTTTGACCGAGTTTATAGAAAAATATATCAATATCTATAATAATAATTGAATGCACTATGAAGACACCTTTTATGATGGATTAATAAAACTAATTTAATGTTATAGATGACAATGTGTTTATTTTTTCCGTAAATTCGGGTGAAAAATGAGAAGTTTAACTTAGGAAAACCTAAAATGACTTGTAAAATGAAACAAAGTGATGACTTACAAAATGACTCATGGACTAGATATTGTCGTTAGATGCAGGGTATACACACAGTGCATAGTCCGTAGGAAAGTCTATTCATACCTCAAGGAGACATCTCCTCGTTTGCCATATTGCCTAAAATGTTATATAAAAAATTGAAATAATATAACAAAATATATCATTATGTGATATATTAATGCTTCACTAACATACAAGATCAAATTCAACTTGTATAGAAACAACAATAATAAAATTAACTCCAAATTGAGCGCGTGATATTTAACAGTCAAATTTGTTACTTTTTCCTAATTGTATATGTCAAATTTGAACTTGCATAATATGAGGCCGGGGACGTTGTTCCCTGAAGGTAAAAAAGAACCTATCTCCCAAATATAGTTCCTTCATTAAAAAACATTTTTTTATATAAATTAGCTGGGTGGCCTACGCAATTGCGCGGCTAGCACCTAATCAAAATCATATATTTTTCAGTATGATTTTACTTACAATTTATTAAATAGCTATCTTGTTGTCTTAAGACTTTGAAAGACCAAACCTTATTATCTCTGTATTTCTAATTATATGGTTTTTAAAAGTCACACCAGCTGCTACCCCTTACTTCTGTCATATGATTGCTCGATCTACCACTGTTTCTATTCATTCTCCTTAAAACCTTTAAAAATTGGAGCTTCTAGTTTTTAGACTTTATTGTCTCGTTGGGTTTCGTTTTTATAATTTCTAGAAGTCTCGTCAAACGCTGCCATTATACTCCTCTACGACACGTCCACTGTATTTTCTCTTTATTGTCATTGGCATTTTAAAAATCGAACATAATTATTGTTCGGGTTCATTTTTTACTTTTTAGAAGTCCCGCCAAACTGTCAGTGGCCCTTTGCAATTGTACTCCTTTATGGCTCGCCCGCTGCCTTCTTTCTTTATTGTCATTGAGATTTTAAAATATGATTATCATTGGGTTTATTTTTTACTTTTTAGAAGTTCTGAACATTTAAAAATTGGACTTTGTAGTTTTTAGAGTTTACTGTCATGTTGGGTTTTATTTTTTAGAAATCCTGTTAAACGATGCCACTATACTCCTATACGGACCATCCACTGCCTACTCTTTATTGTCATTGGGATTCTAAATCTTTATTTTCTATAAGTCCCGCCAACCGTCGTCGGCTCTGCAACTATACTCCTATACACTCCGCCCGTTGTTTTTCCTTTTTATTGTCATTGAGATTTTAAAAATCGAATATGATTATCAATAGGGTTTACTTTTTTACTTTCTAGAAGTCCTGGCAACCGCCTTGCCCGTTTGCTTCACGGCCTGCCTGTCATCCCTCCTTTTAATCGTTATTAAAATTCTATTTGATGTTTTATTGACAATTTTTATATGTCGTATAAACCGCCACCACTCTACTCCTTTATAAGCATGTTACTTAATTTATCTTGTCATTTGTTTTAGATGGCCTTTTCTTTCAACCGTCTTTATTTTTTATCACCAATTTTAGTTCTTTATAAATTGTATTCCTAATTGAAATACTTTTTCTTTTTCTAATTTCAGATTTTTTTTTTCAAATTTTAATTAATACCAGTGTTCTTTTAATATTTTTATTTTTGAATTTTTGAATTTTAGTTGTTTCAAAATTGTATTCCTACTTGAACTCTCTTTTAATTTTTCTAATTTTGGATATTATTTTATTTTTTATTCTGAATTTTAATTAATCTCGTATTGGGTTCTTAGATCTTATATGGACTCTTCTCTCAATATTTCTTATTTTTAATTTCGAATTTCAGTCATTTTTAAATTGTATTCCTACTTGGACTCTCCTTTTCTTTTCTAATTTTTGATTTTATTTTATTTTTATTCTGAATTTTGATTAATCTCGTATTGGGTTATTTTATGGACTCTTCTCTCAATATTGCTTATTTTTAATTCCGAATTTCAGCTATTTTTAAATTGTATTTCTATTTGGACTCTCCTTTTCTTTTTCTCTGATTAATGTGAGAATTTCTAGCCCCCACAGCGAACGTGGTGCCTCCTTTCAAAGTTGTTTTAATAATATAATAGATATGAACAAATAACTGTTCAGGTTTATGATCAGGAAATTATTTATGGGACAAATGATGTATATAATATCCTACAACTCATCCTGCAACTCAACGATCCTCACAAGCTTCTGGTCGTTGAGCCTCTTGGTTGCCTTGTGGAGCATGGCGTGCAGCTTGTCGTAGCCCTCCATCACGTCACTCATGTGGCCGAAGGTGACATCGTTCTCTCCCCAAGCTGACTTGAAGGTGCTGGTGTTGGAGCTGGAACCGCGGCGAGGGTGGAAGCGGTAGGCGGTGGCGTTCAGAGTGTCGTCATGCAGCTCCCTCAGATGGGCCATCATCCTGAGGGCGGCCTCCTCACAAGCATGCTCAAATGTGCCCCCACAAGCTGTCACCTCCATGGAGGGCAGGTAGGTGGGTATGCCGTGAATCTCCAAGCGGACCTAGTGCGGGAACTCACCACTGAGAGGGTGGATGCTGGTGTACTGTGGCTCCCTTGGAAAACCAATCACAAACGCCATGCGGGACAACTCTGCAACAAAGCCTCCCATAGTCTGACCTTGGTGCATTAGGGGACAATCGGCCATCTATAGAAGACAAAGGACGGAGAATCAATGCATGCTCAAATCCAATTATAAAATAAACAATAAAGGACTCAAGTAAAATAAGCGAATAAGAGCGGAATTTTTGTGCATAGATCATTTTTACATGAGAGCGAATAAATAAGACTGACATACCTAGCAATAAGATAATGAGGAATTAGGTACATAATAATATTAACAATGGTATTAAGAGCATAAATAACTTGCAACCCATATTCCATAGTTAGGACCTAATGCATACCTCCCATTAAATCCCGATTGACTGTCAAATAAATCCCAAGTAATTTTACTAAAACCCTAGACTGACCTCATTCGACCAAGTTTCAATTGAAGGAGCGATCAAGATTTTTCCCATGAACCCAAAGAACAAACCCAAGTTTTTCCCGAAACAAATCCAATTTGCAAAGAACATATGCAAATGAAAAAGGATTCAGAGGGCTCTTAGGTTTTCCATTTGGCTTGTCCTACGGTCAAGGTCGGCTCTAATACCAACTTGTCACGCCTAGAAATTCCCGAATAGAATTCCAAGCAGAATGTGCATTAAAACCCCTATCCAGGACCGGCTAGGGTACACAAACGACAAAGTTGACATACAGATCCACATCTTACAAACATTATAAAAGTCTTACATAAATGCAGCGGAAAATAAAAGATAACTGGTGCTAAGCCTTGACTTGGATTGCAGCGGGAACACCACTCCACACGCATCCTCGACGCATCGCATGAAGCCTACTCCTCGGAATAGCCACCATCTGACGCATACTCAAACTCTGGGGTTGGGGAAAAGTAGAGCAAGACTGAGTACAACCACCGTACTCAGCAAGTCATACCGGAATAGGGGGTATGGTGCAGGATATAACCAAAGGATAGCTAGAGCGGTTCATTTGTATAAAGCGAGCATTTATAAACAGTAGTTGAAAGCAGTAAAATAGTTGTAAGTAATTAATTAATAGTAACCATCCACTGTCCAACGCTACACCACGTTGCAACAGGCCCAACCCACCACCTGAACTAATCAATTCCATTAGACTAAGCTAGGGTGAGACTAATCACGGTGAATCTGGTTGACCGCCCATAACCGCGGGCACGGCTATTCGAATTGTTTTACTCTGATCAGAGGTGTACAACTGTACCCACAAGACATAGCCTCACGACACGTTACCGTGCGCCGACATGCCACCACGACATACCGGAAAGAGGTTGTGACAGGACCCTTCGCATAACCCTCTCTAGCCAAGCACACCACACCTCGGGTTTCACCCCCGTCCCCAGTGGGCAACGGACAGTTCCCTATCGTGCCTAGGTGAATCCGGAAGCGACAGAGGCCGTCGCAGGGCCCGCCCCGCTCCATCACGCCCACCCTTGCCTGGGAGCGTCAGCTAGAGAAAAGCTACACAACAAGCCTAGCCGTTGCCCACGCTGGCTTGTGGTTGAAAGTGCATTAATTCCCCTAGTGGGTTTTGGTGATTAATGACAAATGTGGTTAAGGGACTAATGAGTTCATTGAGTTATTTTCAGGTGTATTAGTCCAAGGTGTGGAAGATGGATGCTTGGAGACCCCCCAAAAGTATAAAATCAAAGCGGACCGGAACTCGAGAAGTGCATAGGATAGTTTATTTATTGCAATCGAGTTTTTAGGAAAAACCGTACTATTAAGAGGGGTTCCAGGTGATACTCTTAGATATGTCAAGTGCTCTTAGTGTGAACCAAGTGTCAAGTTTCCCTAGGAGTTATTTTTGCAAATACTCAATATGTCCAAAAATGCAAGTCCGGAACTTCCTGTCTTCCAGGTCCGGAAGTTCCGGTCTTGAGAAAAAGATTTTCCTAAATGTAGTCCGGAAGTTCCTGTCTTCCAGGTCCGGAACTTCCTGTCTAGTTTCCAGTTCAAAATTGTGAGTAACGGCTAGATGACGTCACCTAGCTGTTATACATAACCAGCTCGTTTCCAGCTCGTTCTTTGGCTATTCCACTTTCACTTTTCGAACCTAGAGCTTTTGTTAGCCTCTCCCAAGTGTTTCTTGCCTTCTCCACTCAATCTACAGCCTAATTCTTGTGAGAAAGTGAGATTGAGAGGGAGAGAAGAAGATTTGGAGAGGTGTGAAGACTAGGATCTTGGGTGAGCACTTGGAATATCTCGTGGGCTGTCATCTCGGTGTTTATTACTCTTGGAGATGATCTCCTAGACGGTTAGGTGTCGCCCGCGAGAATCCGTTGCATATTGTGGATGTCCCGGGTAAGTTTGTGAAGGATCTCCTCTCCTCCGAAAAGGAACGAGGTAAGTTAATGAAGTTCTTGTGCTGAGATTCTAGAGGTTTTCCAAGTAGAGCAACCTACACTTGTGGCGAATTTCTAAAAGTAGGTTGAGTTGGATCTTGGTGGTCACTCAATTCTAGAAATTTGCCTAGGGGTGTTTGTGGTTAAAGGCTGCGGATTTCCTCTGGGGTTTTTGCACAAGTGAGGCAAGGGGTTAATTGAGACCTAGCTCTTTGGAGCTCCTCAACGGAGAGTAGGATCGCAAGATCCGAACTTGGGGAAAAATCGCTCTTGTCTCTTTCTGTGATGTTTCTATGGATGATTCTGTGATCTATCTCTTGCTTAGAATACCTGTGCATCATCTTGAGAAGATTGGCTTAGTCTCCTGTTTCGAAATTTGAATTTCATCTTTCATCTGTTACCCGAAGTTCCTGTCCTAAGAACACTGGAAGTTCCGGGCCTGGCAGGCCGGAAGTTCCGGAATTCCTTACCAGAAAGTTCCGGGTCTATTTGAATTTTACCGCTGCGATTTGTTTTTAAGTTTTCAAGGACAGCCTATTCACCCCCCTCTAGGCTTCATCAGCGCGTTCGGTGGTAAGTACGATAAGTTCTTCCAGGGCATCCCGTGAACCGGTCCTTAATTGCCATGGGTGCGACCAGCAAAACTATGTACCCACAGCCCACCATTTAGTATATTTTAATTAACCAACACCGGAACGGTGGCACTAAACCAACATCAATACTAGAATCTGATATCTATGCATTAATGTAGATCCCCCATTGTGTACTAGTTGAACTAAGCATGGCTACGCAATCCCTAATCCAATATCTAGTCATGTTATATCCCCAAGCTAACAAAGGAGCAAGGTAACAAATAGCATGGCTGAAACAGTAGGTAGGCATCCCATAGTATCATTATAAAACAATGCAGTATTTAAAGAAAAACAATAGAGCATTTGCAATATGGGACCAATATGTTCAAGTGACAAGCATGACTTGCCTTGCTCTGCTGCTGGAGGGACCTCGGCGACTATCTCAAAGTACACCGGAGCGTCGGGAGAGCCGGAATCTAAGCGACATACAAAGCAAACAATACAAACAAGCTATAAGACTACTGAAACAGAGAACAAAACCATTTTTAATGGATTCTTTGCATTTTTTATTGATTTACTGAGACTTGAATGGGCTTAAACGGAGCTCGGATGAAATTTCTATGAATTTTAGAAGATTCACTGTGTTTTTTCTATAAACAGAAAAGTCCTTAATGTATTTATTGCGCAATAATTAACCCTGGTGATGTCATCGGAGAGAGAGAGGGCGGCGCCGACAGGCGGGCCCCACATGTCATAGGCTCGGGGCACCGGTTCATGGTGGACTGGGTCCATGGACCGGGAAGGAGGCGGCGCACCACGTGGTGCTGATGTGGCGGGCACGCGGTGGCCACGCAGGCGGCAAGGTGGACGGCCCTCGGGTAGATCGGACAGCGGGGGCGGCACGCGGTCGGCGTGCACAGGCGGCTCAAGCCGGCCCGGCGGCCATGGCGCGGCGGCGGCGCCACACCGGCGGACGGCGGCGGCGATGTGGCGGATGGCGGTGGCGCGGCGGCGGCTATGCAGCGGCGCACGACGGCACGGCCCCGAAGCGAGGCGGCGCGGCAAAAGCGGCAGCGGCGGTACGGGAGATAGAGAGGGATGGGAGGGGAGTTCCTCACCGATGGCGAATGGCGAGAGGTGGACGGGCTTCGAGAGGACCTAAAGAACAAAATGGGAGAAATTAGAGAGGGAGAGAGAGAGAGCACAGAGGGTGGGAACGCTGGCCGAAGGCCGCGGCCATGGCCGAACTCACCGGCGGATGGTGTAGAGTGGGTTCCGGGGGCGGAATCCGACGGCGAAGGGGTGGACTGGGTAGCCCTCGGGCTCACGAACCCGAAGGTGGCTACGGCGCGGCTCGGCGGCGGTTCTAGCGGCGGCGAGCGGCGGCCGAAGGTGGCTAAGGCGGTGGCTGCGGCGGGTGCACGGCTCTAGGGCGGTAGAGGGCACGGGAGAGCTCGGTGAAATGGGGAAAAAAGAAGAGGGAGGGGCGGTGATGCTTAAATAGGGGAGGAGGGGTCCGGACGTGGCCAGGAGAGGTGGGAATCGCCGGCTGACGTGGGGGAGTGGGAGAGGAGAAAGAGGCGGGATTCGAAATTCGAATCCCGGCCATCTCGTGGGCGTGAGCGAGCGGGAGATGGGTAGTGGGGGAGCGGGAGGCGCGGGGGAGACGGCGACATGGGCGGCGTGGCCCGGGAGGCGCGGGAGCGGGCGGTTGCGGGGCGGCGGCTGCGGACGCGGCAGCGTCCGAAGGTTGGGGAGGACCCGACAGGTGGGCACCACCTGTCGGCAACCCCAGGTGAGAGAGGAGGCGTGGCCGGCTACTGGGCCGTGGCCTTCGGCCGGCCCAGCAAGGGCGCGGGAGGGAGGAGGAAATGGGCTGGCGGCTCATTAGGGAAAAAGGAAGGGGAAAAGGAAAGAAAAAAGAAAAGGATTTCCCAGGGATTAAAATAATGCTTGTGCTCGATTTTAATTGGTTTGAATTATTTCTAGAGCTCTGAAAATTCCACTAAAAATCCTGTTAGCATATTTTGACATGTAGAACTCAAGAAAAATCCCACATGCCATTTTCGATTATTATTTGCATTACTTCAATTAGGGCTCCTCTCTTGATTTTACACAGGTAATTTCTCGAGACCATTTATTAATTAATTTAGGCTCGGGAGAAGAACTTCAGGGTGTGACAATATATATGTGAGATAAGGATGATCTCTAGAAAGGAATATTGCCCTAAGATCCGCATTGGCTTTGCCCGGTTGCCCCGCAAAAACTGGCATACTATTCTAACCACTTTTTTTCTTCTCTGGCTGATATGTTGGCCATCCCATAAGAAGTAGGATCATCACATCCCTCATACCAAACGGATAGATGTGACTATCCCATCCTAAAAACATGGATGGGTCCAATCTATCCCACCTCATTCTCAACCCAAACACATGTTTAGGATCGAGTGAATACTATAGTCAAAGACATAATATATAATCCCTTTGCTTCATAATATATAAATTTAGAATTGGATGGGATGTTTTATAGTACAACGAATTTAGACATAAAATATGCACGAATTCTTTGTAATATAAAGTGTTCCATCTGGTATTAGGTTGTTATATCATGTGAGGGAGGGAGCATTCAATTCATCAGCACGGGAGTAAAGTCATTGGTGAGCATGCATATATACATGGGCGTGTGCACATCAACTAATCGTCGGCTGTGTTTAGATCCAGGGGTGTAAAGTTTTGGTGTGTCACATCGGATATACGGATACACTTTTGAAGTATTAAACATAGACTAATAACAAAACAAATTATAGAATCCGCCTGTAAACTGCGAGACGAATTTATTAAGCCTAATTAATCCATCATTAGCAAATGTTTACTGTAGCACCGTATTGTCAGATCATGGAGCAATTAGGTTTAAAAGATTTGTCTCGCAATTTATACGCAATCTGTGTAATTAGTTATTTTTTTCGTTTATATTTAATATTTTTTATATATGTGTCAAACATTCGATGTGACAGGGTAAAATTTTTTGACATGATCTAAACAGGGCTGAATTGAATGAAGAGAGAGGAGATCGAAAAGCTGCATGCATATATATATGCATGCGACTTGAGTAGCTAGCTTTTAGTGACTACTCCTATTTAGCCCCACCTTCATTGACTTTATTAATCATATCAGCATCATATATATATATATAGAGATCGTCATGCATTTCATCGATCCATCCGATCGATTCCGTCGTCGATGAATTGATTGCATACATATATCAATCCATCCATCCATCGATGGCATTCGTTCCATTAACAGTTCAAGTACAATTAATAGTACGGCAATCTACTGTAGTACAATAACTAAAAGCTAGCAGCAAGCAAGTGATCATGGAGCATGCAGTTTTCCTCGCAGGAATTAATTAAAAAGCAACCGAGCTACATATCAAATGAAAGCTCTAGCTAGCTACGTACAGCTTCCTTTTTTTCTCTACCTTTACATAGCTACAAATGCTAATTCAGTTCGTCCATAAATCGCACTGAATATATATATATATATATATATAGAGAGAGAGAGAGACACACACACATGAACTAGTTGCAAGTTAAGTTTTTTAAGATAATGGAAACTTTATTTAACTCAAAAATCTTTGAGTTCCCTTATGGTATGTGGAACCTATCTTTCTGAATTTAAGTTATAAATTAAGGTAGTAGACTCTTGATATGAAGGCTGGTATTTATGATTAATTCTTTTTTCAATACGAGGGACATATGTAACCATCTACAACAAACTGTATATATGGTGACTTCGATAATCTTAAGATATATCGCTCTAGTTTTTCGAAAACACCGATAGCGATAAGTAGATATGTATGTTCATAATAGCGATAAGTATATGAGCGTATGCATTTTCGGATATGATTAGGGATCGAGCAATATATCACTAGCTCTATCCATTAATTCAAATGCTATACACCAGGAGACCGGCCGGATATATCCATGGCTAGCTGCATGTATGCATGTATCATGTGCGCGTATAGTATATATATGTGCATATGCGTTTTCTTTTGTAGAAAAGTAATTATAAAATATAAGCACGATGCATGTACTGGTGTCCGCACATCTGGAAAAGGTAGCTAGATGAAACAAAATAACTGACGAGGATATAGATATATAGATAAAGATAGAGATAGATAGATAGTCATGACGTGTACAAGGATATGTATAAATTTTTTTTAATAATGAAGCATATGTATAAGTATATATACATGCATGTATGGCCGGCGCATGCAATGGCAACGTGATGGGTTCGATCAAATTAAAATGAAGACAAATTAGTTAATTAGAAATGCTAGTTAATTAATTAACTATATGCCATGCATGGCTGCAGAAATCAAGTGATACGAGAGATGGCTGCAAATACAGATCGAAGCATGTGTCCCCTAGCTTGCGATCGCTAGCAAAATGGTAACCAGCCGCGTTATGGTTAATTTCAAGCTAGGATCATCGATCACCCTGCAGCAGCTAGATTATTCTACCAGTGATAATATTTCTTCATCGCTTGCATGCATATGCATGAGCAGCGTGATCAATCTACATCCACTTAATTGAAGCCATAACAGTTTGATAGATATATAATTACATGGATGTATGTGCAGAAGCTAGCAAGTCAGACAAAATTAATATATATGATATACATGCCTACTATTTATAGACATGCATGGCAAAATGTGTAAATTAATTAATATGGTACCCGTGTTCTGTTTTAGTGAAGGATACGAAACATTTTTTATACATCTATCTATAAGAATGAATCCCTCTGGGATTGCTGGAATGTGAGGGGATCCACGTCACACAAGTATATATATTATTCGAGCCATTTTATTAAAACAGTGTGACACATATGAATGTTTGAATCTACTACATATATATGAAATTTGTACTGAGGTAGAATAGAATCATCTCGATTTCTCATGTTCTTTTTCCTCTTCTTTACTCTAGCCATGTGTTTCTATATGCAGATCACAAGATTATAACTATGCTAGCACTAGCTTTGCACGCGAGTTTAATTATATTGTCTGGATTGATATATCTTTTTATCCTACAAGATTTAGCAACAACCTGACTGTATATGCGTGATCAACATGAGGATCGGTGTTGCTTGTGAGCATTAAGCCAACAATAAAGCGATACACTTTGGATGCAGCGAGACAATTAGGGAAGCATGCAAAAACGATCAAGACAAATGGTAAAGCAATGCAGCTATAGCTAAAGGACTTAAAGTAGCCAAACACGCGATACATCATAACGATAGATGTATCTCGATACAAGAATATGACGAGCCAGGACAGTAAAGCCTCGGTATATCGATCGATTCCAGCTGTGGCACCCACAGAGAAATGAGCCCGTGAGAAGATGTATCCATAGATGGCACGCGGGGCATAAGCATTCACAATTGGAAAGATAAAACAGACCATCGGAAACAAACAACGGCAGGAGTTAAAGTAGAGATGGAGTCTTCCCTAACAAGTGGCTTGTGTGCACACGCGTCCCCCCTATTTAACCCAACCCTCCGGCCTACATCTTCCTGCATTCATCACAACACCATCCATCAATCTTAATTCGCTTCTACATTGGGGCGCTTGTTAATTTGCATGCGAGCTTGTTGAGGTATATATGTTCAATATATGAAGAGTACTATAGCTTAATTATGTTTGCACTATCTAGAAGTTGAGATTTTTGGCATTTACAAACTACATCGATTTGCTAAATTAATTTGGTTAATGATTTGCTTATATAGATAGATATATGTATTATTGGCTATATATGTCAGGTTGAAGCTAGCGATCGTTGAGAGCAGTAGTAGGTGGTGAGCATGGGAGAGCAGCAACAGCAGGTGGAGCGGCAGCCGGACCTGCCGCCGGGCTTTAGGTTTCACCCAACGGACGAGGAGATTATCACCTTTTACCTTGCACCCAAGGTTGTGGACAGCAGGGGCTTTTGCGTTGCTGCCATTGGAGAGGTGGATCTCAACAAGTGCGAGCCATGGGATTTGCCAGGTAAACATTCTAGTATTAGTTTGAATTGAAAGAAATTATATATATAATTAGGGAAATTTATATGATATGATATGATATGATGCATGTGAAAAGTAAAAATAAATAAATGTAGGGAAGGCGAAGATGAATGGGGAGAAGGAGTGGTATTTCTACTGCCAGAAGGATCGGAAGTACCCGACGGGGATGAGGACGAACAGGGCGACGGAGGCTGGATACTGGAAGGCGACGGGGAAGGACAAGGAGATCTTCCGCAACCACCACATGCTCATCGGCATGAAGAAGACGCTCGTCTTCTACAAGGGCAGGGCTCCCAAGGGCGACAAGACCAACTGGGTCATGCACGAGTACAGGCTCGCCGACGCCTCTCCGCCGCCGCCGCCATCCTCCGCAGAGCCCCCGAGGCAGGACGACTGGGCCGTCTGCAGGATCTTCCACAAGAGCTCCGGCATCAAGAAGCCGGTGCCGGTTGCTCCTCATCAGGTGCCCGCCGCCGCCAACTACCAGCAGCAGCAGCAGATGGCCATGGCCTCCGCCGGCATCATCCAAGTCCCCATGCAGATGCAGATGCCCTCCATGTCTGACCAGCTGCAGATGTTGGACGACTTCTCCACCACCGCTTCACTCTCACTCATGGCGCCGCCTCCGCCTCCGCCTTCCTACTCCACTCTGCCTGCAGGCTTCCCGCTTCAGATCAACAGCGGCGCCCATCCCCAGCAGTTTGTTGGGAACCCGTCCATGTACTACCACCAGCAGCAGCAGATGGACATGGCCGGCGGAGGGTTCGTGGTGAGCGAGCCGTCGTCGCTGGTGGTGTCGCCGCAGGATGCTGCCGACCAGAACAACAACGCCGCCGACATCTCGTCGATGGCATGCAACATGGACGCTGCCATCTGGAAGTACTGAAATACATACCATACATACATATATACATATGCATGCGCGAGCTTAATTAGTGTGATGACAGAGGGCGGTGGGTTAACTAGCTAGTATACTCCATTTTATGCATCCATCATATGGCTTTTGCATTGCTTTTAATTTTGGCTTCTTGTGTGAGATCGATGTGAGTGAGATTTGCTGAGAGATTATTATTATTAGTTATTATAGATTGCATGGCTAGCTATATTGTACTACTAATAATATGTGTGTGCCAGCAATACGTATGTGTGTGAGCGTGCACCGTATAGCAAGGTATAGTTACAGGTATATACATACAAGATATATATAGGTATACATGCATGCGTGATAGATATATGTGTGTATTTGTGCGTGAGCCCAGCTTGATTTGTGTTGTACATAGCTAGCAGTGCATGCCTGCTATCCCTCTGTATGGATTGAATTATGTGAATTAATTATTTTGTTTAATTACAACATGCATGGTGTATGGTGTACTTATTATATACTATGAACTTAATTTTCAAGTGAGATATATATACGACTAGCTAGTTTTCATATATACTACTCTAATTAGGTGTTCTTGCATTAATTCATCATTCATTTATGTAGCTAATATCCATTTTTGGTGTGGATATATAGGCACAAAATTAAAACATGCATGGGACCGCATGTCTACCTAACATTCTGCATGATTTGCGTTGCCATATCAGTTTAAAAAAATGAACGATCTGATTCAGTGACACATTATAACAAACATTCACGTGTTTGTTCTTCCTCCCTAAAGGATTTGAATTCTTATTACATAGGTCCAACTTTTTTAAAACAAAAAAGAAACAGACAAATCAGATACTTGATAGGCACCGTGAGAGACCCCCCACGTTGCCTCCCGTGTGTGGGACTCGGAGGGGCCGGGAAGGCGAAACACAAAACCCTAAGCCCAAACTATCCAAGCGTGATGAACCCGCGATATGACAGCGTCATGCCAAGCTAGATTGGGAGCTTGAGAGAAAAAAAATATCAAGAGTTTAGCGAAAATGCTTAGTGTCGGACGTCTGCCGTAACATGAAAAATCGGACAAGAAAACTACTACTTACATCCCTATCTACCACACATCCATACACACTGTATGATTTTCAAAATATGTTTTCTTCTGAACTATTTATCCAATCTATGATATGATCACACCATTATATTTGTTATAATTAAATCTTTACAACAAGATATCACATCATTACATTCCGATCAAAGAAAAACATATGTTTCAATCTGTTAAATTTAATGTTTCAGACGTGATAGCAATATGTTTCAACATGTGTCTTCATTGTGTTTCATAAAAAAATTTAAATGTTTCAATAACTGAATTTTGTGTTTCACCACGTATAACTCAATGTTTCGCTAATGACCGAAAAGGTGTGGGACGCTCATGTCCCTGTTCTCTCTCTCTCTCTCTCTCCTGCTATTCTATTGGCTCTCTCACTATGTATGCATGTGTTAGTGACCTTAAAAATATTTTTTCTTGTGAACTACTTATCCGATGAATGATTCGATCACGCTGTTGAATTCCTTATAATTAAATCTTTACAACCAGATATCGCATGATTATATTCTAATGAAAGAAAAACATATGTTTCAAACAATATAAACTTATTGTTTCATACGTGATAGCAATATGTTTCACCATGTGTTCTCATTGTGTTTCACAAAATTTTTAAATGTTTCGGAGGCTAATTTTTCTGTTTCGCCATGTATAACTTAATGTTGCACTAACGGTCAACTGAAACATTTGACCGTTTGATTTTTTTTTACACCATCGGACGTCCAATCGGTAGCTCTCCCCAGAGTTTAGGGTTGGAAGAAGAGGAAGAACTCGGGAGGAAGAAGCAGTAGAGAGACAAGTTTGGGGTGTTAACAGTGAAATTTGGTAAGCCCAGAGTAGTCATCGGCTTTGAAGTCCTAAGATTAGCCAATGAGAGTTGTCAAGTCGTCAGTTGTCGGATTCTTGCTATATTCGGTTAAGGAAATTGATCTACTAAAGGAAGCTTATTCAGAAGAGACCGAGTTCAAAGAAAATGCGGCATGGCAAGTTATCTATTAATTAGGAATAGTTTGTTACTTTCCTTTTATCTTTAGGAAAGTGTGTTTAGTGTCCTATAAGGACTTTATCTTTTCCTTTTATCTTTAGGAAAGTTTCTTTCTTTTCCGACAAGGACTTGTATCAACCCATGGGTATAAATATGTACACCCGGGGTCTATTTAATCTATCGCTACGATCAATACAATTCGGCGCATCACCACCCTTTTTACTTCTACTTTTGTTTTTACTTTCCGGCGGAACTTGGCACCCAATGCAGGGCTGCATCGTCTTCGATCTCCGGCGAATGGATAAGCCCAATGTTCCGCCGGTCCAGGCAATTGTATCGTCTACGTCGGCGTCGTTCAAGGCTGCATCAGGACATTCGACCTCTTGGATTACTCTGGTTTGGATAATATATTTGCCTGGCTATTTATCATATGTCTATGTTAATCTAGTCCTAGCATCTCAATTTAGCTCTATCGGCTGTCTCTCGCTTTAGGGTTTCTGCCGGTATCGGCTAAATCGCCTTGCTAGATTAGATTAGCCTAGGCATCTACCACCCTGAAAATCAGTCAACGGCTTGATTGTCTAGATATTGTGTTTCTTTTCATACTTAGTGCTGCATCAGTTAAGTTTGATCTACTAAGTCGTGCTTAGAACCATAATCTCTAGCCTGCTTCTTGATTGCCATTAAGGGTTTCATCGGGGTTTCAGCCGATGAGTTATCTGGACGTTGCATCGGCTTACAAGGATTGCATACATATTGGATTTAGCTGATCGCAATAAGATTTAATTGTTTAACATAATCTTGTGGATTTTATGACATCGGACCTCCAGCCGATGTATGCTTTAACCTTCCGATCAGTGCTTATTATATATTGTTTCTAGCCGATTGTTTTCTACTCGATTATATTGTTATTTTATTACATCAGCCGATTGCCTTTATATCATTATCTACATTGGACATATAGTCGATTGCTTAAACCCTATTGCTATTGGCTAGTATCGGCATCGGCTATTATCAGCTATCGGCTGGAACTACTCCATCGGCTTGTCAGCCGATTGGCTGTTTTGATCTACTATTTGCATATCTTGTCAGTTGCAGGATCAAACTGACTGGCACGCCCGCATCTCAATAACCTTTGGACCTGCACTGGAGCTAAGCAAATCTCCCAGGCCAGTGTGTTCGATTTTTTCGTCAACACAAATTGGCACGCCTGGTGGGACCACGAATTTTTTATCCACATGTCTGAAGAAGAAGTCAATGCCAAGATCATGGTCAAGGTGGAGAATTTAACGAAGGAACAACAATATTGGCTCGGGGGGCAAGCGCATCAGTTTCAGCATGGTGGAGCACATCAGTATCGGCTCATGAAAGCCGATTGCAAGAAGCAAAGGAAGATTGGTTTTGGAGTTATCAAGACAAGAAATTTTGAAGCATGAATTCTCATACTCCAAAACTGGGGGGCATGTGTTAACAGTGAAATTTGGTAAGCCTGGAGTAGTCATCGGCTTAGAGTCAGCATCGGCTTTGAAGTCCTGAGATTAGCCGATGAGAATTGTCAAGTCGTCAGTTGTCGGATTCTTGCTATATTCGGTTAAGTAAATTGATCTACTAAAGGAAGTTTATTCAGAAGAGACCGAGTTCAAAGAGAATGCGGCATGGCAAGTTATCTATTAATTAGGAATAGTTTGTTAGTTTCCTTTTATCTTTAGAAAAGTGTGTTTAGTATCCTATAAGGACTTTATCTTTTCCTTTTATCTTTAGGAAAGTTTCTTCCTTGTCCGACAAGGACTTGTATCAACCCATGTACATACACCCGGGGTCTATGTAATCTATTGCTACGATCAATACAATTCGGCGCATCGCCACCCTTTTTACTTCTACTTTTGTTTTTACGTTCCGGCGGAACTTGGCACCCGACGCAGGGCTGCATCGTCTTTGATCTCCGGTGAATGGATAAGTCCAATGTTCCGCCGGTCCAGGCAATTGTATCGTCTACATCGGCGTCGTTCAAGGCTGCATCAGGACATTCGACCTCTTGGATTACTCTGGTTTGGATAATATATTTGCCTGGCTATTTATCATATGTCTATGTTAATCTAGTCCTAGAATCTCAATTTAGCTCTATCGGCTGTCTCTCGCTTTAGGGTTTCTGCCGGTATCGGCTAAATCGCCTTGCTAGATTAGATTAGCCTAGGCATCTACCACCCTGAAAATCAGTCAACGGCTTGATTGTCTAGATATTGTGTTTCTTTTCATACTTAGTGTTGCATCAGTTAAGTTTGATCTACTAAGTCGTGCTTAGAACCATAATCTCTAGCCTGCTTCTTGATTGCCAATAAGGGTTTCATCAGGGTTTCAGCCGATGAGTTATCTAGACGTTGCATCGGCTTACAAGGATTGCATACATATTGGATTTAGCCGATCGCAATAAGATTTCATTGTTTAATGTAATCTTGTGGATTTTATGACATCGGACCTCCAGCCGATGTATGCTTTAACCTTCCGATCAGTGCTTATTATATATTGTTTCTAGCCGATTGGTTTCTACTCTATTATATTGTTATTTTATTACATCAGCCGATTGCCTTTATATCATTATCTACATTGGATATATAGCCGATTGCTTAAACCCTATCGCTATCGGCTGGTATCGGCATCGGCTATTATCAGCTATCGGCTGGAACTACCCCATCGGCTTGTCAGCCGATCGGTTGTTTTGATCTACTATTTGCATATCTTGTTAGTTGCAGGATCAAACTGACTGGCACGCCCGCATCTCAACAACCTTTGGACTTGCACTGGAGCTAAGCAGATCTGCCAGGCCGGTGTGTTTGATTTTTTCGTCAACATGGGGATAGTTTGATACTCCCTCCGTCCCAATATATAAACTCTTTTAGACTCTCTGACACAATCTCCGAGATGCTACTTTGACCAACAATACCTATAAAAGTAAGATATTAGAATGAGCAGCGACTAACTAAAACCAAGGAATCCATCATATGGTGTATTGGCAATGGGCGAATTGTCTAGGTGTGGCGTGATCCGAATAAGTCTACTTTTGTGCTTAATTATGAGTTAATTGAGTATTGGTGCCGAATGCTTTCAAATAAAAAGAGCTGCATATTATGATAGTTTGTTTAATAATAAATCTAATAACATCAATTTTAAATGATTGATCTTTTCTATTTTTTTAGCTATTAATAATCAAAGTTAAAAATGTTTGACTTATTACTATACTAAAAATGTTTATATTTTGAGACGGAGGGTTCATAATGTTCATTCGATGTCCTTTTATCACATCGCTGTAAGTCTTATATAATTACTCTCCTTTGAGCCCACCTATTAACAAAAGTACTCACTCAACACAGACGGACTCTATCATCAAGGCCTGAGGTTTCCTGGACTAAATAAATGGTTAACTACAGAAGCCCATAAATCCAGATATCACAGCCCTTAGATAAACAACTATTGATGTTTATCTCGGGGTCAATCATCATAGGCAAGAATTGCACTGATCGCATCGAACCGATCAAAAAAAAAACTAACTAATTTAATAGTAACACTTTCAAGCCTTGTTGCAAGATGGACGATCTATATATACAGTGACAAATTGAGCTAAGCCCCTAGGAAAAGGCTTCGGGATCAAGAGGGGAAGACAGCGAAATGAATTCAAAATAAAAGCTCATTTTGTTAACTCTATTTTACCTTCCTTTTTTAGATGAACTACATTTACCTTCAGACAGCCATATTCCTACAAAATGTACATTCCAGCATAATCGAAGCAAGGAGAACCTAAACCCACATTTTTCCTTTGCCTATAATAAGATCTTTGCCGATAAAACATCCTACTACAGGCGGCCAAAATTTTTACTGAGCTGTGCACCGCTCACAACTGTTACAAATACAATTGAGGGAACGGCAATATCGTTCTATCTCCTGAAATGTAAATTGACAACAGTTGGCTGCATATATGTCTGCTGAATAGAAAGTGCGAGAGGGAAAAATGGGTGAAACAAGAAGGAAGATATTCTTTTTGCCCTGCTGTCAGAAGCACCAGAATCTGAACCTGCAAAGTTTAAACCAAGGATATTTTGATTTACATGACCAACAAAAAATAGATCAAACTCGAAAGTAACTTATTCTACACTCAGCCATATAGTATGCCTATATGTTCACAACATGTTAACCACTATTTTGGTTTATTCATATGATGCGGCCTTCGTAATTGTAATATTACACAATGTCCTTGATAATTATATGAAGATACAAGCACGAACTTCAGAATCTAGATAATAATTGCTAACAACAATGATCTAGTAAGAAATACCTGGTTTTATCTTGAATTTGACAACATTTGGCTGTTTCACTGATATAAATTTTATTGGATGCTCTGTACAGTGTCTGTGCCGATCAATCGCTGAAATCAGCTGAAAACGAGGGACAAGGAAATGTCAAGAACTAAATAACAATAAGAAAAAAAACTAACATCTATTCATAGGAGTGGATCAAAGGGACCTATGAAAGTGGGTAGATGATTTTCTTACCCTTCAGTTATGCCCACATGGAAAAGAACAACCATAATTCATGCCAGTGGTAGTTTTTATTTAGCAAGGTCAAAAGGGGGATAAAATAGACAAAAGTGCCTCGCATGGCTTATATTTAGAGAAGATTGTGTCACATATTTGTTAGTCAAGGTAGCATCTTCTATGTGTTTGAACTTGACTGTAAACTGTAAACTGTAAAAGTAGCCAAAAATAAATTTCGAAAATATCAACTGCTTTCTGATGTATAATTATTTCAAACAAGTTGAAGAGCGAACCTTCTCATCATACCGAAACAATGATAGGTCAAAGTATGGCGAAGGACTTTGTGATTGACAAGTGTAAGGTAGTGACGCCATCATCTTTTTCACAAACTGCTAAATATAGAGCAGGCATTTACCAAAAGTCAGCATCACAAATTAGTTAGCATATGCCTTATGCCATATATAAATAGTAAGAGTAACATAAAATAAATGTGGATTTCAAGAAATATCAAAGATCATCAACTAGTAATTTCACACCTCTAGCTTTTCATCACAAAGATTTGGCTCATTCTAAAATTTTCACAAGCAAACCACTTGTCCTGGTGTTAATAGAAGCAGACATAAAAAAAGGCCCTTACTGGAAGACTGCTCAAGCTCACAAGGTTCAAGGCTTAACGGTAATACAGGGATACCTTTTAAATTCCTCACATACAGTTCAATGCCAAGACGATTCAGAAAATTTTCAGTTCAATGTTTAAGAAAACTTTCATTATGCATTTGGGATTTAGCGTTGCTCTACATTATTCAGTTCAATGTTGGTGATTTAGTGTTGCTGTACATTATATCCAAGCATGTAGAACTGAGCAGTATTGACTTAATAATTGAAACTCGTACGGTTTCTAATCAGAACATTGCAAAAGATGTAGGCATTAGCACAATAACTTTCAAACAATCTCACATCTTGTAGAAACAATATAAACAGACTAACAGAGCCAAGAACTGTAGTGAGTCAAAAAGTAAAAATCATACCCCTGATGCTATCAATATTACCTGTGAGGTGCTGTTTGCTTTATTTTTAATTGTCCGAAGTTGATCGAGAGCATGAACATTATTGGAATGTGACGAGATAAAATTTCCATGCGATGAATTTTGTGGATTTGTGTGAAAATGGTCATAAAAATATTCAAACAATGAATAGAGCTCCTCCGAAGAATTCTGTTGATAAATTGCATAATAAGCTCAACGTAACAAACAGAAACAACTCCAACAACATGTTTCAATGAGAATACGTACCTGATAGAGTGAAATAATATCTGTCGTCTCCATGTTGTACACAGCAAAGAATGCTAAATTCTGTTCAGTGCTGCGAGAAACCTAAAGAAACATAAATGTACTTACAGTTAAATGACATCAGGTTATGCACAACTGACTGGTAAGATGTCTGGAAAAATGGATTTACCCCTCCATCCACACTACCAAACTTGATAAATAGGTGATGACGATCCAAAAACTGCACCTGTTAAACTATCATGTTATAAGCACCTTTACGAAAAATATATATATGTATATTTGATAGAATATGGAATGTTTGGTTATCAGCACATGCTCTATCATCAAGGTTGTGTTATTACTGAGAGTTAGCTAAAATTAACTATATTGGTTCCAGGTAAAGGGTTAAGAAACTTTTCAAGAAATAAAAGTAGGGAAAGAGAGTAAGAGACAAAGTGAGCAGAGGATGTATGTAGGTACCTTCCATATGATAAGATCAACATAGTCTTGAAAGTGAAAATAGAACTTCTTCTTCAGATGCTGGACTCTCTGTAAACAAATCCATTGGTTCAACAAACAATTAAAACAAAATATTTTGCTCCACAACAAATTAAGTTCCAAAGACAGAACACAACAGTACCAATGAAAGAGGAAATATACAAGAGAAGGATGGAAAAAAGGTATAAATATTACTTTTAGCAGTGGACATGTCAGTTGGGACAACTTAAATATAATATCTACTTTACATCAATATTCAAAAGTATGTGATCAACCTTGGAACAGGACCATGGCACAGAAGACAACGCACGCCTTAATTCAAAACTAATACCAAATGAATGAACTAGAAAAGGTGGCTAACCAAGGTCTGATCAGATTCCTCATTCCATGTCTTGCGAAAAATAAATGACAATAACCGTTGCTTGATGCCAGGAAGAAAAGAAACACCTCGTGCAGCCTGCAGGCATCAAGTACATTGACAGTTTGTGATTCATACGTAGATTTGATTTAGATTTATCGTGCATAAGTTCACAACTAGAATAATATCAACTATTGTTGATCAAGAATAATAGATCATGGACATGAATATTTTCCTAGACTGAGAAGGCTCTTTTGTGCAATAAAAATAGTGGGGGAAACAAGGAGCCAAAGTTAAAAAAAAATCCAAAGAACTAGTAGTAATGAATGAATGAATGAACATGGTGGAAATAAAATTACGAGAAATATATTTCAAGCAACAAATGGGGAAGTGCATATCTGCTTCTCTATCACTAGTCTCCTGTAAGTTATACCGTTTACATAACAGAAACAATATGAAAACAATAGAAGAATGTCATTAGCAAATAGATAATCAAATATGTCAGAACAAAAGCACTCCTGGACAGATGCAGGCATACAATTTTCTTTTCTTTCTCTATTTTTAACATAGCACCAAAAAATATTGCTTGCTACAGTCTAGAAGATCAATTCAGTCCAATAAATATTCTTGGTTATAGCCTAATTTATTTTTCAGCAAAGAATGGGTGTTGAAATCAGTGGTTATTGACCTATTTGTTGTTTTATCTGGCAACCCATTAAAACTGGAATGATTACTCCTCTTTATATAATCTCCTGGTGATGCTCCAGTAGCTCTCATATATTAGTTTACTTAAACGCCGTGGAAATGCTTGAGAATTAGAGCGCCACGTCAGCGTATTTTTGCACAAAGGTCCCTGAACTTCCAGTTAATTATGTGCCAGTCCCAGCTACCCCACCGTCCGATCTTGTGCTACGATCGATCAGGGTCGTACATCTGTCCTACCGTGCCGGCGCTTCCACACCTGTGATATCGTCGGATCACAAACGGACGGCAGAGATTGCACCAAACCCTAGCCTCATTGTCCGCTTCGCCCGCAGCCGCGCAAGCGCGCCGCCTCGCCTCCTCCTCCCTCATGCGCGCCGGCCCGCTCCCTCGCTCTTCTCCTCCCCTCGCATACGCCGTCATCGCCGTTGTCACCGCCGCCAACGTCGCCGCCGCCGACGTCACCGCAGCTGCCGCCACCGCGCTCTTCTAGCCGTCGTTGCCACATCGGAAGATCCAGCCACCCGAACGAGAGGTATGCTAGCGGCTGCCCTCTTTCTTTCTTTTTTTTCCTTACAGCGATATTCCTACTGAAGAAAGCAGAGGAGGGTGATCCCATTGTGCTACTGCTAGACCCAATGGAATTGAAGTGAGAAGGGAGCAATAGAGGAACTAGGGGAAAAGATGGGCAAAAGATTGTGCTACTCTGATGCAGTTTTCAGAGACTACATTATTTATTTATATTCAGACCACATTCCAATTTATGAGGTAATTGGTTCATGCTTCATCCTAATTTCAATTATATGATTTTCTTTTCTTAGTATGCAATTTACATCTAGCTGATATTTGCAATCTTGAAGTCCAAATCAGAGAATGTGAAAAACTGCAAAGTTGCAGGTATCAAGTTTAAGGACAGAGGTAACTTCTGATAAGAAGTCTGTGTATTGCAGTTCGACTATAACTTGATCTGTCAACTTGCAGAGGGTTTTCACCCCATTTACATGGCAGATAATGCCATTCTTTGAATATGGAAGTTGTAGAATTCAGCTCCTTAATCCAGTACTTTCATATTTGCTTTAGTTGCCATATTAAATTTTCAAATCAACTAAGTTTTGGTTCATCATGTTTTTAATTTGCAGAATATTACAATCATGCAATGTTTATCTCATCGACAAACTGTTGAATGACCATCATTTTGGAAAATGAACAAGACATCTCACTTTCAGCAACTGCTGATGCTTGCATTTGAATTATATTGAGGTATCCAAACTTCCAGAGCAATGTTCTATTCTATTTCAGCAAAATGATTTAGGCTTAATTCATCATGATGTCAAATGTCAAGTATATGCTCTGTCCCACCTATGAGAAAGCAACAACCTATCTGACAAAGTGACAGTTATAGTTTGTAGGTCTTCCAATTTATATGTACAAGATACAAATGAAGAATATTCATAAATGATTGTGGGATAAGTTCAGACCCACATGAAAGGTTCTGCAACATGTTTTCAGTTTTGATTTTTTTTAAAGAGATCCTATGAGAAATTCTAGATGCGCTTCTTCATTCTATGATGGGTTGTCTATATACATTAGTTTTCCTTGATTACACATGAGCACATGTACCACTAATATAGTTGCCATCGGCTCCATGTTCTTCCTATTTCTTTACAAAATATCCTATTGTTATAGCAAGTGTTCTTACTTTTTGGATAGGAGTTCATGAAAATTGTTCTTTTGTATACAGCATCCATGATTTATATTTATGTCTTAGTTGTTCTTTATCTTGAGACAAGCGAGGTGACAGATCCTTCTTGCAAAACAAAACTCCTACTTTTGTTGAGAGGGGCAACCCATTGTCCTCAGCTCATGAAAAAAAATAATGAACGAAGCTATCAGTTGAAGAAACAAGCACACTAAGATGATAGAGGCTTATATGGTATATCTTGGATTGCATGACCACTTACCTGAGCAATAATTTCCTTCTCAATATGGAACGATAGCCATATTTCACTAACTACATGATCTGTTATTTTTCTACCACATATTAAGTTTTCACTAGGTTAATTATTACAATGCAGTTTAGTTCTTTGTGATACAAATGAGGCATTTTAGTTAAGTCGTATGGAAACACCATTTCTCCCTACTTCACAGCCATACATATTTTAGTTTTTTGAGTTAGTCATGCTTCCCTAACCAACTTCTCTATATATTTTGTGGGCATATTTACCTTCTATTGTAAAAACTGTCTAGACCAATTCTCATGGATTGCTCTTATTATTATCATTGTAGATGGTGATAGGGATCAGCAAGCGTGCAGTACATCTCAAGCACCTGCAAGCTGGTGGTTGGATCTTTACTGGCCATAGCTACTAATTCTTTTTTATGAAAAAAATTCCTCAATCAAATAAATCTCAAATATCAGATTATATCTGGTCAGTGTAACTAATGTGTTATCCTGACTCTGAAGTCAATTTTGAATAATCTTGAATTGGATCAATGCAAAGATATCTTCTATTCTTTACCCTTTGCATTATCGAGGATTGGTGAACATGTTAAGTTCAGATGTTACGGTGATATCTATATTTTGGGGGAAGCAAGATAAATTTATACCATATTTTACCTTAATGATGCAATTTAGTTTTTTTATTTACAATTTGGTCATATTACAGAGCATGCTTGGATGGCAGAGCAAAGAAAAGTACGAAGTATGGTGAAAGATGATTTTTGTTTTAAGTGCAAACAGTAATTGTTAGATCACACGCGGCGTAGCGCGTGCTTCTTTCTAGTTACTATTATTTGAACTATGAATGCCCATGGTTCCAGTGCAATCAACACCAATTTGATTAGACAGGTAATACATGACCAGTACCAACTATGATGTAAACTAAATATAGATCCAGCAATCTTGCCGTAGGGATCAGTAGGTACCTGACCATGTGAATGGAGAAATAGCTCATCATCTTCCTGGCAAAATGCACCAATTTTGCGTACTTCAACAAGGTTGCCTGAATCTCGTATCTGTAGGACATGAATTGTTTGATATCGAAGAGAGACAATGCATAGCAGGTCCTCATACAAGTAAGCTCCAATACTATGAGCCAGATTGATAAAATCATTGCGGAAAGCTTTCTCATCTAGTATTGCGCCATCGTCTAGCCTGAACAAGAGAAATATAGAAGTCGAGAACCATTCAAACGAAAGGAAAGGATGGTTATAATACATAGACATCATAACAGACAACTAAAAGTGCGTTCCTAGCGAAACAAGATGATTGTACCTGACAAGATAGAAAGTAATTTTCTCAATTGATGGTACCCCATGAATAGCACCCTCAGTGGCACTTGTATCGTTGCTTTGTGCAGTTGATGTGGCAAATAAGCCAAACTGATGGCGCTCCATGTAAAGGAAAAAGTCCTTGCAGATGTATTCATTGCTAGATGCAAGTGAAATTGAGTAGAGCTGCTTAAAGAAGCTGTCGAATTTCTTTGCTTTGGGTGGAAGATCATGAGAGTCGCATAGCTCATTGCATGAAAATGTTGGCCAGATGGGACGGTACACGATTAAATCTTGGTGGTTCCGGCTAAAAGCCACAAGATAGTTGCCATCATCAGTGAATTTACGAAATGAATAATCTGGGCAATCTATGTCACATATAGTGTAACTCGGAACCAAGTTCTCATAGAACTGTCTAACAGTGTTAACCTGTCAACAAGAGGGGGAAAAAAGAAGATGATGAAATCTGCTATTATAATTGAATAGACAGTGCGCGATGCGAACTAGTAGTCGAGACGTGTGACGATGATAATAGTGAATTGACAATTGTTGAAGCGAGAAAAGGGAAATTCTATGTGGGTAGGTAGGTCAGGCATATACTCAATAAGAAAGGAAGGCAGCAAATAAGAAAGGAATACTAGTCAGTATATAGTCCGTAGAAAGAGAAAGAGGAACATAGAGGGAGGGAAGGAATGGGGGGCGGTGGGCGTACAGTAGCGCCGGGGCGTGGGGAGAGGAACTGGCGGTCGAAGACCCTGGAGGCGAGGTTGGCGCTGCGGAAGAAGGTCGCCATCACCGGGCCGCCCGTAGCCTAGCCGCCGCCGGCATCGCACGGACGGAGGCCCTCCTGCTGCGCTCGACTCGATCCCCCCTCCTGCTTGCTGCGGCGCGGGCGCAGCGGAGGAGAGAGGAATTTGGTTGGTTGGATGGTGTGGTGGTGTCTGCTCTCTCTTGTTGTTTGTGGCCACACTAGGGGTGGATATCTTGGCTCGGCTCGGCTCGCTCCAACTCGTTAGTGTACCGAGCCAGCTGGAGGAGGAGGAGGAGGACCGGCTCGCTGCGGGCCTTGGTCGCCGGTGGTGGCAGGATGCGTCTCGCTCTCGCACTCTCGCTCGTGTTCGCCGGTTCGCGTGTGGGTTGTGGCCGCGGCGCCTGAGTTCCTTACTGTCTGCGTGCCTCTTCTCTGTGAATTGGGGATTCTAGGGTTTGTTTACTCAAGGAAATAGGCTATTGGGCCACTAATGGGCTTTTCTGGTTAGGTAGCCCGGCTCGGAGTGGACTCCTGGTCCTGGTGTTTCTCTGGCTCGTTGGCCTCGTGAGCAGCTTGCGAGCCAGCTCGAGCTAAACCCTTGGCTCAGCTCGTTAGCTTTTCTCAACGAGCCGACCACGAGCCGAGCGCACCCCTATTTGTGGTGCTCAATTTTTTGGGAGAACCTGCAACTGCGAGCGCCACCGGGACATGCCTTGTGCATTCAAAGCACACCAACAAAAAAAACGATTCAGCCCAAAATAAAATATTTTATTACTATATACTATCTCCGTCCCAAAATATAACCATTTTTAGATCCTGGCATGGTCTCTGAGATACTACTTTGATCACTAATATTTATAAAAATAAGATATTTTAAATAAAAGAGTTGTATATTATGATAATTTGTTTAATGATAAATCTAGTAACATAATTTTACATGATTGACCTTTTTATTTTGCTATTAATGGCCAAAGTTAAAAATGTTTGACATGTTACTATGCTAAAAATACTTATATTTTGGGATGGAGGGAGTAGTATTTTGTTGTTTGCCGTTTGAAAGCCATTTTAGTAAAATAAATTGCGATAAACAAAACTTCTAAAATTAAATTTCATTTTTTTTATTTTTTTGCGAGTGTAGCTAACACAACAATAAGGCTGCATTCGTTCCAGCCGATTCCCAACTCTCCCCTCTCGTTTTCCGTACGTACACTTTCAAACTGCTAAATGGTGTGTGTTTTATAAAAATATTATATATGAAAGTTGCTAAAAAATCATTTTTGATCAATTTTTGAAAAAAAATAGCTAATACTTAATTAATCATGTGCCAATTGACCGTTCCGTTTCCGTGTGCACTCTTCGTGTTGGGAAGCAAAAATGAAGGAACCCAGCCTAAGCGACGTGAACAAGGCCCACAAACAAATTTTCTTTAGCAAATAGTAGGATTTTTGTCGAAATCGTATAAAACTATATATATTTTAAGTTGTGCCATATAATATTTAGTTTTCAAATTTCGCAGTACACACCACCCTTATTCAAGTTTTTATGCAGTTGGATATTGTTAGCTTCATAAATCATTTGGATGACCATTTTCTTCTTATTTTAGATGAAATATGAATTTTAAAACCATTAATTGTTGCTAACTTTAAAACAGTTATATTTCATTTTTTAAAGAAAACTTGTATAAAAAAAGTTCTTGAAAAAACACACCTTTTGCGGTTCCTGAAACATGGTAACTGAAAACGAGCAAATTGACACTCCTAAACTCAATACCAAACGGATCCTTAGCATAATGTTTTTTCCCATTTCTAAAATTTGAAATATGATATGTCTTTTTTTGTTTTGTTTTGTCCTATTCTATTCTCAGCATTAGCCAGTAGACCCTTAATAATACGGATAAACAAGTTGTACCTATAAATGACTTTTTAAGGGATTGTCTATGTAGCTTTTGATATAAAAATAACTCCTAAATTTTGGACCATTGGATCACTTTGAGATTTGTGCAACATACTTAAACCCTAGTTTTTCTCCTTCCCTCATAAGTCCACCTAACCGCACACTACTTTCACGTGCTTGCACACGCAACTCTTCCATGCTTGGCCTCGTCGGTTACCCGTAAGTGGTAAAACAATGCCGACAAGGCCCCCTCCATTTTTCCTTTCCCATTCTCTTCCCCAAGGTGGTGGCTACGAGTGCCTTTGCCTCGTCGTCCTCCCAGTCTCTGGCGGCTCTCTGTTGTTGGGATCCACCACCACCTCTTAACCAATTTCGTCATTTGCCCTACGATGCCAACGTTGGGCCACCATCGTTGCCAAACTCGTGGCTCCAGCACATCGCTGCTTGCCTATGTCCACCGACCATCTCTCTAAGTGTTGGGGAAACACCCTCTTCCCTCTTCTATAACCACTCGGAATAAGTTCATATGAGGTCCCTTAACTTGTCAACGAATCTGATTTTCGTCCCTCAACCGGAAAACCAGACACCTCGGGTCCCTCAACTATCAAAACTAGTGCAAATTAGATCCCTCGGCGGTTTTGGCTGATGTGGCGCCTACGTGGCTACTTTGACTCGGTCTTCATCTGACGTGGCATTGACGTGGTGCTTATGTGGCAATTTGATCCCGAAAAATAATAAAACCCCGTGGGACCCACATGTCAGTCTCACACAGAAAATAGTAAAAAAATAGTGGGACCCACGTGAGCCCCACATGTCAGTTCAACTCACCCCTCTTCCTCCTCCTCTCTCTCTCTCTCCATCTCCCCTCTCTTCTCTTCCCGCATGCGAGCGAGGCTGGCAGCGGGCGGCCACCTCGGCGAGGCGCTGATCTCGCGCGCCACCGCCGCACTCCACCTCCGAGCCACCGCCGGTCCCGGGGGTTCGAGGCTTCGAGCGACTCGTTCCACTGCTTCGAACTCCACCTCCTCCCCCGCGTCATGGGCACGCCGCTGGCCCCCATCCCTTTGAAGCTAGCAGATCCCCTGCCTCTCCTCTCTATCAAGGGGACCCTCATTGTACGGCACATTTCTTGCTTCACCTGCTTGTTTGGTGCTTCGCTTCTAGGAGATCGATGTGGTTGATTCATGGCTGTGCATCTGGTACTCACTCACTGTGAAAAATACAAGAGTCGGCGTCGGCACAGTATATTCTGCAGCAGTACATGGCGGCGTCAGGCGGCTACCAGCTGCTGCAACCGTGGGCCCAGCGGCCGCGACGCCGCCTCCGTCGAGCAGGGAGGCTTCGTTTCGTCCTCTGGCAGATGGCGCTCAACATGTGGTACGTCGAGCTCGCCGTCGGCGGCAGCAAGGTGCACACGGGATCCAACAGTCGTCTCGTCTGGCACCACACGCCAGCGGCGGCGAGGGCGGGGGAGGGGAAAGGAAGGCGGCGGCTCAGAGGTGGAGTGAGGCGGCGCGTCACTGAGGTCACCGCCCGCCTCGCTCGCATGCGGAAGAGAAGATGAAGACATGTGGGGCCCATGTAGGCCCCACTATTTTTTATTAATTTGTGGGTGAAACGGAGACATGTGGGTCCCACAGGTCTTATTATTTTTCCGGATCGAATTGCCACGTAATCGCCATGTCAATGCCACGTCAGATGAAGACCGAGTTAAATTAGCCACGTAGGCGCCACATCAGCCAAAACCACCTTCAAAACCGCCGAGGGATCTAATCTGCACTGGTTTTAATAGTTAAGGGACCCGTTGTGTCTAGTTTTCCGGTTGAGGGACGAAAATCGGATTCGTTTACAAGTTAAGAGACCTCATATGAACTTATTCCTAACCACTCTCGTACCCTAACCCTAAACCACTCTCGTACCCTAACCCTAAACCCAAATGCTAATTTGTATGTCCCTTGTCGGAATTAGGGGTGTTGCCAGTGCTGGAGAAGAGGGGAAGCTCACAGGAGTCAAAGGAGATAATGGTCCAAAATCTATAGATATCATCCTTAGATTTATGTCGAATGACATTTAACAAATTCGTTTATTTAATTGGTTTTAGTCTTTTACTTCGCTGATGGAGACAAAAAGAAAACCATATACTCTCTTCGTTCCAAAATTTAGTAAACTAAGATGGGATTAGACTCAGACCCATCCTACATATTGGAACAGAGATATATCTTTACTATTATAAAAATTGAAGATGTTTTTGCCATTATTTTGATATGTCATCCGTGTTTGAGTCGGTTTTTAAAGTCTGTTCGCTTTTAGAAATACAGATCCATGTTTAAGTCGGATTTTAAGTTTATTTGTTTTTAGAAATACATAAGGAGTCATATAAGAAATCTCTTTGAAAAAACTCGCATGCAAACTCCTAATTACATCTCATGATTTTCTAAAAAAAATATCCAATCAAATTCCCAGAGTTAATTTCAACTTAGCTAAACCGTATAACAATAATAATAATATTAAAATAGCCTTCACCTATTGCAACGCACAGGTATTTTTTTATAATTGAAAAAATATAGAAGGTAAAGGAAATGAAATCGGGGGAGGAGGGGAGGAAGGTCAAGCCGGGGAGGACACGCACGCACAGATCCCTCCCCTCTCCTCGCTGCCCATCTCTCTCTCTTCCCCTCGACGCGGCGAGATCAGGGAGGAGGAGGAGGAGAGGGGGGAAGGGCACCGGAGACGGCGAATCCTGGTCTGGCGCCTGGTTTGCCCTCGGATTCGAGAGGAGTTTCCGTTCGGGGTCGAGGGATTTCAGGGGGCGCGCAGCACAGCCAGGAACGAGAAGGCCTCCGTCTCTAAGGAGCTCAACGCCAAGCACAAGAAGGTCCATGTGCTGATGTGGCAGCCTGACATGTGGGGCCCACGTGGGTCCCACGTTGAGTCAGCCGCCACATAGGACAAAACCGGGGTTAAAATCGCCGAGGGACCTATTATGACCGGTTTTGGTTAGTTGGGGGACGCCGGATATCCGGTTTTGTGGTTGGATGATGATTTTGTAATTCGATGACAAGTTGAGGGACCTTGGTGCACTTTTTCCATAAAAAAATGGAAAGAGAGAGAAATAATCACGTACTGGGCCAGGCCAGTGGTCTCCTGTGAAGCCCAATAGGAGGAGGCAGAAAAGCCCATGTGGGTGTTGCGCCGCCTCCTCTCCTGCACCGCCGCAACATCTCCAAAACCCTAAAACCCCACAAATCAACAACAACGCCGCCGCCTCATCCGCTCTGCTTCTGCTCGCATGGGGAAGGAGAAGGGGAAGGGGAAGTGGAAGAGGCCCCCGACCGTGAAGCCGCCGGTGATGGCCGCCTCCGCCTCCGACGACGACGAGATCGACGCCTGTAAGACAACGTTGACCTGACCCCCTCTCTCTCCTCTTTCCTCTTTCACCTCCAGCATCTCACGCTTTATCCATCTGTGTTGGGTGGGTGGGTGGGTATTTCCAGTCCACAAGCACCGCGACATGATCCCCCTCCACGACCACGGTCCGCCCCTCTTCCTTTTCATGGACCAGCCGTCATTTTTTCTTCCTTTTTACTTGAATCTTTTTACTGAATGGATGGATGGATTTCAGATACGGAGTCTGAGGATGACCTGGAACACCCCGTCTTCGATCTCGAGGTAATTTCTATTCTATGCTCCCTTCCTTTCTCTTTCGGGTAATCGCCTCGTATGACGATCAGTTATTTCTCTACTACTGCCTTTTTACTCTAGTCCATTATGCCTGTACCGGGGTCCGGGGTGCGGGTACATTTCCCAATCTTGATATTACTGAATACCACTATAGCAATAGCAGGCATTATGATCTTGGTCCAAAATCAACCCTCAAGCACAACCAACATAACCGGTTAAAATACCCCCAAGGGAAATCCAGCCCCATTTTAACCTTTTCTTTAATATAAGTTCTCTATAATATTGCACCCAATTAATAGAAGATGTAAAAAATAGTTGCCATATTAGTCAAAAAGTATATTTACGGGATGTCAAAACCATGAAACCACCACTTAATCCAGTTTTGTTTTATCTTACATGGGATATGTTAACTGGTTTAGATAGTTGAGGGTTGTTCACTACACTTGAGCTGTTACTGTAGTATAAAATATACTTCACTCTAAGGACCATGATCACCAGAGATTTATTTGTGGTCTTCTCTTTAGTTAGCAGCCTCTTTTGATTATGTAGTTAACTAACTATAATCAGTTTGTTTTCTATCTGTTGGCACTGTTTAACATTTTTTTTTATTTAAAAAAAGGGTATTTCTGAGAATGAAACTGATGACAGCGAGGGAGATGAGGATGGCAACATGGACAAAGCTGCTTATGATGAATGGGATGACAAATTTATTGCAAAATGTAAGTCCAACAAATATGTTAGCATGTATATATTTTTTGTAGGCATACAGCATATACTGCTATTCGGTTAGCAATCTTTGTTTGGCATCAATACTAAAGTTAATAAATTGGCTGAAGTGAACTAACCTTTGCAGTTTGCTCTAAATTGTCCTTATTTTTAATGAGGAAACTGTTGCACCATTTATTTGGATGTATTTGTTTCTTTAATTTGAAGAGTATTTATAACACCTATTGTGCCTCTAGTAAAAAGAGCAGAGAGGGCAGTGAAACAAATTGCTGGAGGTGATGACAGCATGGATGAACATGAGGATGATCATAAGGATAAAAATTCCTGGGGTAGAGGAAAAAATGCATATTATGATGCTGGTGAACAGTCTGGTGATGATGAGGATGACTATGAAGAGACACGGAGGATCCAGAAAGAGGAGGAGAGCAAGCTATCAATGCAAGATTTTGGATTAGAAGATGGTGAAAGTGATGAAGAGGATAGAGCCATTAAGGTGATTGTCTGAATCTTTTTCTTCTTTGCTTCAGCATGGAATATGGCATTTAACGTCATTCAAACCTCTTTGGTTATCTTTCTTTACTTATCAGATAACTAGTTAAATGCATAATTTGGGTGTACACATAACTAATTTCATGTTAATGTCCACCTTTATCAAAGAATGGCACTTTTGCTTTTGTTGTTATGTTTTACTTGACAATTACTAACTGACGTAATCTCTGTATATAAAGTAAGTTAGTGTTTTCACAAATATTATGGTAGCACGTCTTTTGATGATCATTGAATATGAAGTTAACAGAGAATACTTTATTATATTTTTTGTTTCATGTTGACTGTCAGGCATCCAACCATCAAGTCAAAGTTCCTGATGGTGAACACTCTTTTGAAACCTATGTGAAAATGAAAGAGGAGTTTGCTGTCTTGTCAAGAGATGAGAAGATGGGTGTGCTAGACAGGTCTGCTTTTATTTTACATATACAATGTCCTTTTTTTTTTCTATTTTCCTCTCAAAGCCCATGCTTGTTCTGTATGTTCATAACAATCAGTGGTTGAAGAAACTTTTTATCATTGGCATGTGGGTGCTGGTCTCCTGGACCACATGTCACTGACATTGGATAGTATTTCTAATGCAGATGCTTGTGTTGGCATCACCCCAATATTTGGTTTATCATGTCGAATCAATCTTGTGGCATTAGCCTTGATGAAGGACTAAATATTTAGATCTGCAATACTTTAAATATCTAAATTCAGTACCATTAAGAGCGACATTGTCTTTTTCTGTCTCAGTTTCGATCCGTGATGATATCCATATATTTGAATTTAATGCAGTTCTGCTCCTGAACTGGTTGGATTGTTGTCCGAGCTAAAAGATGCCCATGAAGAACTAATGGTGATAGGACCAGTCACCAATGAGGTAGTTTGTTGCTGTGCTACTGAATCCACATGCTTGTTTATGATTCTTGTAGTGATCATTGTATTGCTGTTAGTTGTTGTTTACAATTCAAGACGAGAAACCTTTTTCTCCCTGATGAGACATTGGGACCAAACTGTACAATTTGCCACGTTTTGTGTTTGTGCCATTTTTACCCTCCAACTCCTGTGGCAGGTTTACCTGTTGCAGTTACCTTTTTATTACTATTACATATTGTCTTTCCTATTATAATTTGGAAGTAGCATAGCAATGGTGGACATGTATCTTGTGCTATATGTCATACCCTTTATATAAATTTGCTTGTCATGTGTCACTGTCACTGTCATTGCTCATCACACTCAGCATTTGATACCTCATGCTATGTCCCATGGCATGAACATCTTCTGTTGATCAAGGGACGTGGTCATATTCTTTTTAGCTTAGCAGAAATGCACGTATAGTGCAGTGTTACAGCAAACGATATTCTAAAATGTTATATGCCACTCTGTAGCAGCGTTGCACGTCGCATTGAACTCATGTGCTCAGATATATTCCTATATATAACATGTTTCATGTTTACCGTCTGTAAATCCCTACAGTCCTATAGGGTTTAATGATGTTACTCTGCAGTATTTGGACACATACAGTGGCATATTCAATAATGATACAAACAATGTGGTCAGTTATTCAGTGAAATAATTCTGCGCTTATAAAGACATTCCTATTTTGAGATGCGCCAAAATCTTCTTCATTGCAACCCAGAAAAGAAGACCTTGATTTATCTTGCAAAACAAGCAAGATTTAAATGACTTTAATCATTTGATGAAGCGTCATTTAATTCTGATTTGAATTGTTTTAAAGAACCATTTGTAGCCACCTCTTGTTCCTATCCCTTGCTCTCCACATGGGTGCATGAGGACATTAAGTGTTATGCACCCTGTCTATAATTGCTGTGAGCATTGTTGCAACACTTCTTTTTTCTAATCTTTAATATGATCGTCTGAAGATTGCAGCAAAACTTACTAAAGGAATAAGGAAAAATATTTTAACTCAATATTTTATTCTTATGACTGTTTTATATGATTGTTCTTCTTAGGTTTAGCTCTGGTTGGTCTTTTTATAATAAACACTGTACTGCAGGTGACAGCTGGGCAAAGCAAGGATAAGGGTAAAATGCAGCCTTTGGAAGTGAAACGAGCTTGCCTAGCGGCTTATTGTCAGGCTATAACCTTCTACCTCCTTATGAAAGCTGAGGGATTGTCTGTGCAGGATCATCCTGTAATTGCTCGTCTTGTAGAGATCAAGAGTGTAGTAGAAAAGGTTCGTTTCTTTTCTAAAATGAGTCAAAAACATTGTTTTTTTTATTTATCTATTTGCTGTGAGGAGTTAATGTGTCCCATCATTCCACAGATGAAACATGCCAATGTAAACTTTCCAAGACAAAAAGAGGACAGTGATGACTATTGTATGCCTGATAGCAATATCATGGATGTGGCAGACATGATTTCTTTGGACAAGAAGAATATATCTAGCAATTTACTACTACGAGACAAAGTAAAAATAGAAGTGGTGCTTCATCCTACTTCATTTACTAATAACATGACAATTGAAAAATTCCACTAACTCATCATGACAATAATTCAGGGTGTGGAAGTTGCAGAGTTGACAAAGAAGGACCACTCTAACAAGGATCACCATGAAATTGCCAAAAGAAAGGGCAAGGTTGAATGCGAACAATATTTAGAATATATTTTAGCATTTATTTTGAAAATAATGCAGATACATAAATGCTGAACAAGTATTTAAATTGTAGGATGAGCATATTGGTTCGCAAAGCCTTGAAATGTTGAAGGTGAGAGCAACCCTTGAAGAGAGGTTAAAAGAAAAAGGGCTCTATAATTTGACGCGATTGAAACGTAAGAAGGTTTCAAACACCAGGACAACTAATAGGTGATCTATGGTTGTGCCATCACTTAATTATTTCACATGATAACTTTTACATATTTGGATGATTTTTACAATATGTTTTTATCGATATTTAGAAGTGACCTGCAAACGTTGGATGATTTTGATGATGAAGTGCTGAAAAATACTCAAGCCATCAAACCTAGTAAGGTCCTGGTAGCTGCGGCAAAATCCAATAAAAACAAGGTATGCATATATAACCTTTGTTATAATTACCCCCCATCTCTTTAACAGTTTTATATTTGGCTAGCTTCTTTTTAATTACTACAAAATTCTGTAATCTTGTTATAATATGTAAGCTTGAAATGATTTAAAGTGTGCTCAGTTAACCAAAGTCTTTTCTTGAGATGATTGAAATTCAGTACTATAGGAACAGAAGTGGTAAAGCCTTTTTATATACTCTAGAATATTGATGTGTAAGTAGCTCACTGCATTAGAGACTGAAGTATCAATGTTGATGTGTAAGTAGCTCACTGCATTTGAGACTCAAATATATTGCTTCAAATAAGTTTCCTAAAAGCAACACGCATTTTGTAAATGTGACGGTAGTTTTTGTCCCTGGCTTGTGGTTTAAGATGAGAAAACTGCTGCAACATACTTGCTAATAAATAGTCCCATAGTTCACACAACCTGACATGAACTTGCTGGAGGTACTGTACTTGGTAATACAATTTGAAATCCTGTTCTTTTTGAGATATCATCAGAATTATGTAACGGGGACAGTTTTTTTTTAAGGTTATTGGTGATATTTCTTTATCAGCCCTAGTGCCTGGTTCCCATTAACATGCTCTTGCAGAGTTGCATACATGACTTTTGAATTAATTTTAGCATGTGCCTCTTCTTTGGTGTGCCAGTTGTCAAATGCTCTTGTACTCCCTCCGTCCCAAAAAGACTCAATTTCTAGGTTTCCGTGTCCAACGTTTGACTGTCCGTCTTATTTAAAAAAATTATGAAAAAATTTAAAAATATAAGTCACACATAAAGTATTAATCTTGTTTTATCATCTAACAACAATAAAAATACTAATCATAAAAAAATTTCATATAAGACGGACAGTCAAACGTTGTACACAAAAACCCAGGAATTGAGTCTTTTTGGGACAGAGGGAGTATGTTATTTGTGTTTATGACAGTTGCAACAGGTGCTTACTCTTTTTTTTTTTGGTTCTCTTTTGGAGTTTGTCTCTGGTGATGACGAGCTTCCAAAGCGAGATGAAATTGGTGAAAGACGACGAAAGCACGAATTACGTGTTCTTGCAAGAGTAGGAGCTAGTACACTTGAAGACGATGACTTGCCAGAGGAAGATGATCATACTGAAGAGAGACCTAATCAATTAAGTGAAGAAAATGGCAGTGATGATGACATTGGACCATCAGAGTCTGAAGATGAGTTTTACAAGGATGTTAAAAGGCGGAGGACTGAAAAGCTCTCGAGTAAAGAACAGAAATACTCGCCGTAAGTTCCATTGATAAAGCTTGATAGGTGTTTTTTTTAAGAAATGTCACGCAAATACTAATTTGTTGTATTACAGGAACCCTGTTATTGAATCACTGGAGGAAGAAACTGAAGGAGATGGCAAGAGGAAGATCTCATACCAGGTTAAGTGTTTGGTACCACCTGTTATAATTTTAAATTTTCTGATATGTATGGCTGAAGAAATCTAAACTGTTGTAGATGGAGAAGAACCGGGGGTTGACTCGCTCGAGAAATAAGAAGCTTAAGAATCCACGGAAGAAATACAGGGTAAGTAGCATAGTATAGCATAAGACAGTGGAGCTAATCATTGAGAATGCACTGACTTGTTGCTTGTGAGTGTTCAGGTTAAGCATCAAACAAAACTTGTTAAGCGGGGAGGTCAAGTGCGTGGCGTGAAGAAGCCCTCAGGACCATACGGAGGTGAAATGTCTGGTATTAATCCAAATGTGAGCCGTAGTGTTAGGTTCAAGGGCTGATGGATCGAATTGATTACGCCCAACATGGAAATTTTTGTTTGATGGTAGGAAGTTTCATGGTTGTAATTTGCCAGTAACAGTTTTGCCTAGAGAGAGAGAGAGCATGCATGGATTGTCTTTCGATTTTGTACCAACTAGAGTGTAGAGCCCTCCCAGTCCCAGGGTGAGTTGCCGGAAGCATGTAGAGGCGCCTGGAGCACGTCGTGCAGGGAATCGGATCGGAGGATTCGGTTGCAGAGAATGAGATTGGACCATTTGGATACTTTCATGGTCATGGCGCTGTCTGCATTGGCCAGTGGGATTATGGGAGTGCTCAGTGCTCACCACGATCACGATGGATGCACCTGGTTGTCGTCCGTGCATCCTTATGCTTGTCATTCATGCGGGACAACATGCTTGATGGAATCGTGGTTGAGGATTTCTCAGAATGTCTGTCCAGATAATGAAATGCCTTTTGATCAGTCCTGGTCTTTTCCAAGGTGAGAGAATCCTTCTGCACTTGCCTGTGTTCTTAACGGTGAGTTTGCTTCTCATCACTTGTGTCATCCATGATTAACACACTGATCCTCCTGTTGGTGGTGCAGTTTAGTACTTTTTCTGTCCTAAAATATAAGAGATTTTAGGTGGCTGTGATATATCCTCCCTATCCAGATTCAGTCCTAGAATATGTTAAATCTACCTAAAATTCAGTCCTAGAATATGTTAACTTTGTAAAAGTTGACCAGGTTGCTTATATAGTAGTTATTATATAGCAAGACATTTGTACACGCATATGGGCAATTAATTATCTATAGAGGTATATCATGCATGGATTTGCCTTCATTATCGAAAAGAAAATTCCTCGGTTGATGAAAATAACAGGTTTAATTACTAGTAGTTCCGTAAGATCCCTACGCGAGCTTGATTAGCATATATTCACCCTTCTCTAACATGACCAAAAAGCAATGCAATGCCGCCGATTGACGATATTTTCGTTTTTAAAACGAAAAAGAATATTGCGGTTTTATTTCACGTGCTGTTTTGGTTGTATGTACTGTATGCATTAAGGTTTCGCCAGGCTGCATGAAGGCGATATTTCTGAGTTTATCGACCGATTGATCGACGGCGTAAGGTTACCCTATTTCCTGCTTCGACGCGATCGATCTCTCTGTAATGTTGTAGCTTTCGCTTCATCTGTGTTTCAATCCAAACTATTGGGATGGTTGCGCTCTTCAAAAAAGAAGAATTCAAATGATATATATATATATATATATATATATATATATATATATATATATATATATATATATATATATATATATATATATATATATATATATATATATATATATATGTATATATAACAACATACACTCTTCTATTCTTGTTTATCCATGCATGCAAGGTTGTTACTCCCTCCGTTTCTAAATATTTGACACTATTAACTTTTTAGCATATGTTTTGACCGTTCGTCTTATTAAAAACCTTTTGTGAAATATGTAAAACTATATATATACAAATAAGTATATTTAATAATGAATCAAATGATAGGAAAATAATTAATAATTACTTAATTTTTTTGAATAAGACGAACGATCAAGCATATTTTAAAAAGTCAATGGCATCAAATATTTAGAAACAGATAGAGTATTAACCTTCAAGACGAATATTCTCTCAAACTACTTATCTGATTTATGATTTGATTATATACCATTGTATTCATATCAATTAAATCTTTAAAGCAAGATTTCGTATGATAATATTCCGCTAAATTTTTTAAATAGATATCTTTTAGTTGTTGCACGTGCTATTATTTTAGTATTTTAGTGTTTCAATAAATGTTTTCCGATATGTAAATGTTGCACACGGTGTTTTTAGATGTTTTAGGAAATACTTTATGATGTTTCAACCTTTACAACTTGATGCTTCATACGTGATATAATTTTTTAGAACAAGATCAAGTATTTTGCAAATTCATTTTATGTTTAATGTGATCTTTTTTTTTTCATTTCTTGGAACTCAATGTTTATTGTATCTGTCATCGATGTTGCAACCAATATTTTTTAAATGTCACATATGTCTGAAACATTATCTTATAAGTAGTGAAACAATGTCCTATTTTGGGATATACATATTTTACCATCAAAATATAATCGTGTAACATTTTTTATAAAGATTTAATTGCAAGAAATATAATGATGCAATCTAATCTTAAATTTGATAATAGTTTACAAGATAAAAATATTTGAATCTTCACTCAAGTTTGATGCGCATTCATGCATATGGGCACAGGCCTATGTGTCTACACCCCTACGGGAGCATGGCTGATGTGCATCCATGCATGTGAAGAGGTAGCAAAGGACAGCATGCATCTGACCAGGATAAAGTCGGAGAGAAGCATGGCCGCGAGGAGGATGGGCACCCGATTTTGTGACGAAAAATCGAACACGCGATTCGTATTTAGCTCTTATTTATGTTTTAAAAATTATATATCTCTCTCACTATTTGTAATTGATGGGTATTCCTTTCTTGATATGTTTGACTGGCCGCGGTTTGAATATATATCGATCGTGAATTCGAGATCTCTTGCCTCTCATACTAGTATATATGCTCGATTGGATCTGCATCAACGCGTCGTGGCGCGCATGCATCATCTACGCATTAATTCATAAATTTGTGGTTGCTCTATACTCTCTTCATCTCAAATATAACACCCAACCATCACTTCCTCTGTTCATAATTTTTTTTGACTATAATTATAAAAGGACACTCTTTTAGAGATAAAGGTAGTAATTAAGGACGCGCGCTTTTACATATGGCCTTTTATTTATTTATCCTCTTGTTTTTTTTCCTGTGGAATAAGCTAAGTATATATGACCTTAATTATTTTTAATATATTTAGAAGGTACTAGAAAGCTAGTGGCAGATGGAATTGAAGCTTGTGTAAATTAATTATTAGCCCAGCTAGGTCCGTCACCTTTGCATCAATATAGTTAATATACAGTAGAATATTATATGCATGATGATAATCTGTTTCAGATTTGCCTGAGATACCACGACTACACTTTGTAAAAGTGTCGGTGCTAATTTCAATTCCGCCGGTGACATGACACAAAAGGTACTAATTAATTATTAAGGTGATGTTGGAGCTAGCTATCAGACAGACTAGTTTAACTGTTAGTGACTTAATTAAATTTTGAGTTGAAAATAGTTAAGCTTTAGATAATTAATTAATTTGATAAATGTTGCATCATATCATATCATTTTGCGTATCAAAGATGGCTGCTAGCGATGGACAAGCTAGCCGGATGGGCACTCATTATAATTAAGGAAAGAAAAGGAAATGATCGAAAAGAGGCATACTTTTTCTGATCGATCGATTAATTATAATATCGGTCTTATGGAGATGCATTAATTAATCAACTTACGGAGATGAATTCTAATAGCTCGAGTGGACATCCACCCGTTTATTGCATGTCAACGGGATGGTTATGAAAAATTTTCAAAAAAAAAACAAAGACAAGATATATCAATATGTACCTATATCGCTCCACAAACATGCAAGTTCAAATTATTTTTGTTATAATTTATAGAAGTTAAATTTTAACTTGCATGTTTGTGGATTGATATATTATATATTGATCTATCATGTTCATATTTTTTTAATTTTTTCATAATCATTTAGATGATATGCAATAAACGGATGGACGTCTACTCGAGCTGTTAAAAACATTTTCTCAATAGAAATAGGAAGTGATTATATGATAATTAGCATTCCATAGTGATAATAAGTATTTTGGACAAATTTTGAGTTGTAAAGCAGAGATAATTGTATTTTAGAACGGAGGTAGTAAAAATTATTATATTTTGGGATGGAAATAGTAGTTAATTAGTAGTGCATTAATTAAGAAGCTACTAGGCGAGGATGTCATGTTGATGATGGGCACGCACGAGCTGGTTGTCGTGGTCCTGCTTGTCCACTAGTACGGGTACGGCGGGCTGGTCGTCGTCGAGGTCGAGGAGGAAGCAGCTGCAGCAATGGTGCTCGAAGGTGTCGGCGGCGGGTTGCGGCAACGAGAGCAGGACGGTGACGGCGTTGGGGTCGGCGAGGACGGGGAGGAAGACGCAGTAAATCTCGCTGGTGAGGGGGCCCATGTGCGCCGCCCTCCCCTTGCCGAAGTCGACGTCCTCCAGCCCCAGCCGCGTCCACGCCGAGATGACCAGCGTCGCCGCCAGGTCCGGCTTGGCGCCGCGCCGCTGGTCGAGGAGGTCCACGGTGGATCGCACGTAGTCGTCGTCGATGCAGTCCTTGGCCTCCTGCACCAGCCGCACCCCGGCCCCCGCCGCCAGCTCGGTCGGCGTGGCCTCGGCGCAGGCCAGCACGAAGGCGTTGCCGCAGTAGGTCCAGGGGAGCTCCGGCTTGAGGCGGCGGCGCACGTTGACGGAGAAGAGGAGCTTGACGCGCATGTCGGGCGGGGGCGGCGGGGCGAGGGAGAGGACCCAGGCGCGCCACACGTGCGCCGCCAGCGCCTCGAAGGAGGTGCAGCTGCGGAGCGACCGGGCCTTGAGGCGCCGGAGGTGGGCCGCTGTGAAGGTCAGGGAGACGGGGGCCAGCGGCATCAGCTGGGGCTGGATGAGGAGGAGGCTGCTGCTGCTGCTGCTGGTGTGGTACTCCGGGTGCGTGAAGGCGACGCGCGGAGGGCAGCGCGGGCGCAAGGCGCGGCGGTCATGGAGGACGACGGAGAGGTCGTCGTCACGATCGGCGGCGAGGTCCAGGTCGGCTGCGGCGAAGGCGGCCCAGGCGTGGAGGAAGTTGGCGGTTGCGATGCCGTCGCAGACGCAGTGGCTGATGGCTGTACACACTACCATGCCTCCGCACCCCAGTTGTGTCACCTGCAACGCAAACATATTTAATTATAATTAATTACTCCATCTTCTATCTAGGAGTATAGTATCTGTATCTCCTTGAATGAATGAAAATTGAATTGAATTGGTGCAGACAAGTGATGAACATACGACACCATCTGATCGATCGATCAATCTGAGGGAGTACTGCACTGCACTGTAGACTGTAGTGTACTCCTTCCTACTCGAGTGCTGGACAGGATGAGTTAAAAGCAGAGCTCGCAGGACACTGACTGACGACTGAGTGTACTCCTACTAGTGATAATCAAGATTATTGGCAGTGGAGGGTAGTAAGCGATCGACCGACTCAAATTTGAATGTTAACATGTTCCGCATCTCCAACCATATACTCCCTTCGTCCCATAAAAAATAAATATAGAATCGGATATGACACATTCTTCTAGTATTAGAATGTGTCACATCCGATACTAGGTTAGTTTTCTATTTGACGGAGGGAGTATCAATCAATTCATTGATGCATACTGTATTGTCCATCTCCTGCCTCTCAAATCGTAAGTTGCACAATATTACATTTATTATTAATATAGGCTCCCATCGGTTGCCCATTTTGCCTAATAAGCCAAAATGGCTTATTAGAAAATAAAAATTAATTTATAAGTAAAAATTTTATAAATTTGTTCGTAGCGATTTAAAAGCCAATATTAAAAAAATTACGTTAAAAGCATCTCAAAATCAACTTCAAAATCAAGTTCAAAAATTCAAATTTTAGCTTATTCTTTGGCTGTTTAGGCCAAACGATGGGGCTGATATTAATTGTTGGAGGCTTTGGCAAAGCTAGTCTGAATGAATCAATCAATTCTCAAAATGAATGCACACATCCACAGAGATCTAGTAGCTACAGTGATCTTTGGAAGGGAGGAAAAGTGAGAGTACCCTCAAAATGAGGTTAATTTTAAACTGATGAAGACTACTTACCTATATAGCTACTACTCCTTTTGTTACACAAGAAGAACATCTTTTAGTTTTTTATATAATGTTTGACTCTTCGTCTTATTTTTTAAAAAAAATATAATTAGTACTTTATTTTTATTAGATAATAAAACATAAATAAGACTTTATATGTGGGTAATTTTTTAAAAAATCATATTTTTTTTTAAAATAAGACAGATTGTTAAACGTTAGATACATGAATTCAAAAATGTGTTCTTTGTGGGAAAAGACACAAATATTAGGGAAGGATGGGATAAGGTTTCGAACCCAGAGAATATTAGGGGAGGAAGAGATGAGGCTTCGAACCCAGGTCGTCTAGCCCACTATCTTGTGAAGCTAACTGGGACCCCTAGGCGTTTCTCAAGTTCTTTGTAGGGGCGTAGTGAGTATATAATTTTGAGCTTTACTTTTGAGGTAGCCGGCCGGTTTAACCTACTCTTAGTTTTTGCAGAAATCAATATCCCATTCTCATCTCATCTAGCTAGCTATATATTGTCAAGCATTACTCTCACTCACTCACTAAGAAGCAAGGAGCAAAGGAGCATATACTCCTGGATAGGAGCATGTACATTAAGAGGGTCATGTTGGGGTATCGAACAAATTGACAAATCGTTGGTGCTCATGCATGCATGTACTATATATGATGATACTCCTAGCTAGATTGATAGATAGACAGGCTTGACCTCAATCTAAATCTATTAGCTAGTCCTAGTGATCTACTCCTAGTAAAGCTTAGTGGATTGGTGACAGAAATTTGGATGGACAAGAGATGGAGACTACCCATGATGGAATATGGATGCATCCCATATGGCTAAAAGGCTCCTCGATCTGCTAGCTGGTATAAAGATCATGGCCTCCATGCCTGCCTTTCTTTTCACAAAGAAATTAAAGTCGATCTCTCCTAACACTATCCTCTCAGCTAGCCTTTTTCTTTTCTGCTAACTTTACCAATGGCTCAATGGCCACCCCAGCCACCACTTCGCATTATTGTTCATCCTTGTACTTGTATATACTACACCTCAACTTCACTCCAGCTAGCTACTACTAGCACTAATTAAACAATATATATCTACCAGCCAGCTGCTAATTAATAAATTTAATCTCCAGCTGCTGCTGCTGCTGCTTAATTTGGGTGGTGGCCACAAGCAAACTAAAGGAAATGTTAATACTAACATATACTAATAGATTAAGATCAGCAGCAAGCCTGCAGTTCCATCTCCATTAAGTCCTCTCAGGAGTCAAGAGGAAGCTCCACTTTAATCACCAACTAGTGTAGTAGGATTGGAGCAGCAGAAAAAAGCAGACAAGCTCATCATCATCATCAAACACAGGTCGATCAGGGGGGGAAGAAGTAGTGCTTCTTCCTTTTTTTTTTATTATGGACCAATTGGGTGGGGGTGCTTAATTAATACTACTATAGATGATCATACCATCAATAATTATCCTTAATCCCTTATCTCCACATAGTAGAGTATCGATCGAACTACGTACAATAGGGCGGGCCGGCGATGATGAATATCAATGCTAGCTAGCTCAACCAGCACGCACTAGTTCGATCGATGTACTGTACTGTCTGCAGCCATATAGATAATCTTAAGGGAAAGCAAAAACTCAACTAATTAATAGTATATAGCATCGATCATGTAGTATCTAGATAGTGCATCAGTGAGTTCGTCGTTAATGAATGAATGAATGAATGATATATAATTAAGTAGAGCTAGCGACGTCGTCCAGACTCCAGAGATAATAAATACGAAATGAATGAAATACAGTACGTACCTGGACGACGAGCGGCGGGACGGCGACGAAGGTGGCGGCGTGGACTCTGTAGAGCAGCTTCCTCCAGGACTTGTGCGGCTTGGCGGTGGCACCGGCACGGAGGAAGTCGGCGGCGGTGAGGGTGGGCAGGAAGGCCTCGGCGAAGAGCGCGCCCTCGGCATTGCAGTCGAGCACAAGCTTATCGTCGGCGTGGTGCCTGAGCCTTCCGGCGAGTGGGTAGTAGTGGACGAGGGCCCTGGCGAGCGCGGCCCTGAGGGCGTCGGCGGCGACGGCGGCGGAGGGCGGGAAGACGTAGAGGTACTTGATGGAGAAACGGAGGAATCGCTGGTCGTCCAGGTTGGAGAGGTAGAGGGAGCGCCGCGGTGTGGCCGAGCTCGGTCTCACCAACACCGCCTCGCCCCTGTACTCGCACTCGCCGACGATCTCCATATATATCTAGCTAGTATATGCTTGCTGCGCTCTGCTTCAAATCAATCCACCTCTCTCTCTCTCGCTCCCTCCCTATATAATGCTTATTGCTGCCGCGCGCCCGCCCTCTACTCTATCTACCTACCTTAATTATATAGGACGGACCACATGATCTATATAGGGGTGGCAATCTCCCTGTTGGGCCCGCTGGCCCGGGGAGGGAAAGAAACCCACGGGTCACCTGCCGGGGCCTCAACATACGACACGACAAATTTGGATGGAACCCACCCTAAAGAATAACGATACATTGAAGGCCCATTTCAAAGCCCACCTCACCCATTTGGTGACACCATATATAAACTCATTGGTCCTTTTTATAACTTATTTTACAACTAAACCCCCTGAAAAAACATAGTAAGGCTTCGGGGTGGCCAGGGGGCGATGGAGGTAGCAAGCACCCTCACCGGCCAGCGGAAAACGAGGAACATATATAGCAGTAGCAGCGGGAGATGAGGGAGGGCCAGCACCGAAGAGGATCATGAAGCCGACGAGCTGCGTGAGATGTCATCAACACATGCTTGGAGCCGACCCAAGCAAATTGCTCGATTCGTGGCATGTTTTGCTGAGTCTAAGCATGACGTACTTATCAATATGGGTGTGTGCAATGCAAGGCAATGACAAAAAATGCTCAAAATCCATCCTCGATTCTTAAGTTAAAGTGTTCGAAGTCCCATGCTCCTTGATATATTCTATACATGCTTCAACTAGGCAGCCCGAAGACTCTGGGAAGCTCTCTCGGGTGCCCAAAGGACCATTTCTGGGGCTCCAAGGCCAAGCTCTGCGCATTCCACCTGCAAGCCCAAAAACTCAGGGTGGAGACCTCGGAGACTCCGGCAAAACTCCTTAGGTGCTCGGAGGGCCATTGCTCGGGGAAGGGGGCGGGGGCTCCGGGCCAGCTTGGGGTTGTGGCCTTTTTGTCTGGCTGGGATTCTCTGGAAAGTCTCCTCGAGTGTTGATGCCCATTTCCAGGGCCTCCGAGATCAGTTTCTGCCACAACGATGTGGCAACCCAAAGGCTCTAGGGCCATGCTCAAAGACTCCATGATCGTGCTGGCGATGCCATAACGACTAGTTGGGAGTTGGGGCTATTTATACCCTCTAACCCACACTTTCTCTTCCTCTAGCTCCTCATTTGATTTCTCACCCCGTCTCTCTCTCTCTCATTAAGCTCTCCTCTCTCTCTCTCTCATTAAACTCATGGGATTTGAGTTGGAATTTCAGGGGATTAAGTGCTTGTGAACTAGGATTTATGCTTGAGCACTTGAGATCGACGCTGGACCTTTCACGTGCTTGTTCACTCTTGAAGGACAGCCTGCTAGCTGGTTAGGTATCTCCTTCATGTTTCTAAGTCAGTGTGGCAAGCCCAAGAAAATTTGTGAAGGCTCTACTCCACCTTCGCAAGGAAAACGGGGTTAAATAATCCCCTCCGATGGACTAGGGTTTCCCTTTAAGACTTGATATTAGGATTCTATTGTTCTCTATTGTAGTATGTGGTTTTATTCATAATCCCAAATAAACTGGATTAGGGATGTTACTTTATGAGGGGTCTAAACCAGTATAATCCATGTCTTCTGTGTGCTTGATGTCGTGTTGTGTAGATCCTTATATCAACGTACCCCAAAATCCTCAGAATACGATCCGCGGGTATCCCCTATCGACATGTTTCCCTTTAATACTTAATCTTAGAGACGTTGGTGATTTGCATGTATTAGGTGTTGGTTTGAAAATCTAGATGACTTTGTGTTTGCAAACTTGATGAAGAGCGGAGCTAATTAAGACCCGACTTGTTGGAAACTCTCAATAGAGGATAGAATTCTCGAATCCGAACTTCAGTGAAAAATCTCTTGCCTATCTTATTTACCGCACTTACGACCTTCCATTTATTTTTGAGCATTTGTAGCTTGTGCTAGTTCCGTAGCTTGTGGTAGTAGCTTTAATTTATCTCCTAGCTTGAAACCTCTGTAGAACTTAGTGGAACTACCAAACTAGACGGAGGGTTCCGAAGAATTGATCGGAGTGTTCGAGGAAGTATTTAATCAAAATTCTTTTAAAATTATAGGTTTAATCTATTTACCCTCCCTTTTGGGCCCAACAAGTAACTTTCAGATTTAACATCTATGTATTTCACGTGGGCATAGACAAACGTAAATTCTCTAAAGAGAAAATAAAAGGAAAAAAATATGGTGTTCAGTTAAATGGGCAAAGCTAGGCAGGAGGTAATTAGGGGACAGTGGGCCACTCAATGACTGTATTGTCGTACCGGTGAGGTTAGTACTAGTACTGGTTTGGAATTGGATGCATTAAATGGAAAATGGACGAAGAAAAAAAATTAATGCAATAAATATGGCATTGCTAAGTACTCCTTTCATAAAAAATACTCAACTTAGAAGTGAAAAATATGGAGAGTATTACTAAGGGCATCAGGCAATCAGGCTTCATGCAGGCCGTAAACCAGGGAGCAGGGGAGAAGCCCATGAGGCTGTTAGCTGATGGGCCTGTACGGTCTCGTGTGTACACAAATTTGGGAAAAAGTACACCGAAGGTCCCTCAACTTGTCATCGAGTTACGAAAGCATCCCCCAACCGCAAAACCGGATATATGACATCCCTCAACATACAAAACTGTTCACTTTAGGTCCTTCGATGGTTTTGACCCTGGTTTTGTCTGATGTGGTGGCTGAGTCAGCGTGAGACCCACGTGAGACCCACATGTCAATAAGCCATGTCATCACCTCTCTCTTTCCCCTCATCTCCCTTCCTCCTCCTCTCTCTCTCTCTCACTCTTTCTCCTCTGGGCAGGGTGGCCGGCATGTGGGGAGGTCGCCGGGGTGAGGTGGGAGAGGATGTCCGACGACCAGTGACGTGGCGCTGGAGAAGGGGAGGTCTGCCGGTATGAATCCCACCACCGCGCCGCCATGTCCTCCTCCTGCGGGCTACACTTCTTCCGCGTCGGCACCGTCGCGGACACCAGCCTGACCACCGTGGTGACGTTGGCGGCATATTGGGGAGGCACATCGGAGCGAACCATGTGCCAGGTGGTGGCTGGGTTGACGATGTAGGTCTGCCAGGTGCACAAGGAGGCAAGGAAGGGATGACCCAGCCGCCGAGGGAGAAGAGCGGGGAAGCGACGGCGGCGCCGAGGGCGTGGACCTGGCCGACCCCCTCGTAGCGTGCAACGACGACGGGAAGGGGAGGGCAAACGGGGTAGACACCCTCAACGCTGTTGAGGTCGGAGGGGTTGATGGGGCGGCCAGCATTCGCACGCACATATCGCAGTCGCCGATCTCCGCCAGCGGCAAGTCAGCCACCATGAGGACTTTGTCGGGCGGGCCGTGGTGGTCGTAGAGGACGGCTGTGGTGGGCAGGGACGTCGAGGTGGAGGTGGAGAGGCGCCTCGCCCTCGCCGTCGTCATTAGTCGCTTCGTCGTTGACGCCACGGCGGCGGCATTGCCTCTGCCTGTCCTGGCGCAGGCGGAGGCGGCGCTGCCGCGCCAGGCCGCAGACGACGTCGTCGCCGCTGCCGTGTCGCCCGTCGCCGGCCGCCGACGCCCTCCTCTCCCGCCTCGCCTCTCCTAGTGCGAGAGCTCGCCCGCCGATGCCCTCCTCTCTGCATCGAACATCGTGGGCGCACACCCGCCGCCACCGTCGACCGCGACGAGCGCCTTGGCACGGGAGATGGACTCGGGCGTGAACCGAAATGACCTGTGCAGGAGCGGCTACCTCAGTGCGTCATCGGTGCCGCCACCGCTGTCGGCCGCCGTGAAGCAGTAGACGGTCTGCACGATGACGTACGGCGATGTTCTGGTCGAGGTTGGAGAGGTAGTAGAGACCACCCTTCGTCTTCGCTGCCGGCGCCACCAGCGTCGGCACCCCTCGCTTCACTCCAAGCTCCACGGCGGAGGCTTCTTGCTCCTGCAATCACTGGCCAGCCTGCCCAAGAGGACACTGTGTGTGTGTGAGAGAGAGAGAGAGAGGAGGAAGGGAGAGGAGGGGAAAGAGAGAGGTGATGACATGGCTTACTGACATGTGGGGCCCACGTGGGTCCCACGCTGACTCAGCCGCCACGTCGGTCTAAACCGGGGTCAAAACCACCAAAGGACCTAAAGTGAACAGTTTTGTAAGTTGAGGGATGTCATATATCCGGTTTTGCGGTCGTTGGGGGATGATTTCATAACTCGATGACAAGTTGAGGGACCTTCTGTGTACTTCTTCCCACAAATTTGCGATTAGTCCTGGGCCTAGATATGGCCGGCGATTTTCACTATATATATGTTATGTACACAAATTAACCATTAATTAACAAGGACATATATATAATTAAGAACATGAAAGATCATTTGCAAACGCGTGGGCCATGCACCATCCTGGTACGTAGTACGTTGATGCATGGTCCTATAATTGAGCTCGTTTGCATGCCTTGATGGAGTGCAGTGCAGTGCAGGCGGCGGCCGGCTACAAAGCCTTCTGCCTCTGTTGTTGGTCGGTGCCTCCAGTCCAGCTGCTGCATATATATGATGATGCATCTGCTCATCGATCGGTACGTAGATTTTAAGATGGAGAAAATATTTTTATCGGTCACCCGATATATTTGGTACCTTCGACGTACCTAATCTTGATCCAATTTTCATTTATAAATTAACTACGAAGAAATTAATCTGTTTATAATTAATTTCTTAACTCTCAAATCATTTAGTATATATTAATTTCCTCGCAAAGATAACTTAGTATATAATGTTAACTTTAAACGGTATGAAACTAGTTAATTATTAGGTGGTTTCGATGAAGTGACATTTATATATCTCAAGTGTGTACATAGACAAAATGTACACCGTACGTGATTCACGTATAATTAATACGAAGAAGTAATATCAATAATGACAATTATATCAACTTAATTAAACAACGATCGAGAGGGCCGGGGTTAGATTTCGATGTAGAGTATCGAATTGCAATGTTAAGTGAGCATATATTCCCTCCGGACCCGCTTTTGTCTTCTTCTCAATCAGCTTTTAGAGGACACACAGGACCAAAGGCCCTCCTCCGGTCAGCTCGCTCTTACTTTTCTTTTTAATTTTCCCACTGCATCGCCATCCATGTAACCCTATCTTCATATAGTATATTATAATTGACTGTATGCAGTGTTTTTCTCAGTTTTCTATGGAGAAGATTCCTCCATCGATCTCACTTGAGCTAGTTACATGCATTAATCTATTAATTAGACAAGTGAGAAAGAGAGAGAGGAAAAGAAAATTAAAGACAACCTTATAACTAATCTATATATTACTCATATATATTAGCTATAATATATATATATATATATATATGCTAGTAATTGGTTCTTCTATTAAACTTGCACTAATTAATTAACCGTAGTTACAAGCACTGTCTACTATATGATGATAGTATAATATGCAAATTAATGTTACTTATGTGAAATCACTTTCAACTAGTTACCAGGGAAAAAACATTAATTCCAATGGCGTGTCCTACGTACCCCAATGGTTCTACATTAAATATAAGCATTTTGTCTATAATATATAATAAGTCAAAAATGTTTATATTTTTTTAAGTTACACAGCCAAAAATGATAATATAGTATTTTGAAACAAATCAAGGTAGAACATATAATTATGTTGAAATAATGTTTTCTAGATTAAGCCCGCCTAACATTATTTTTTTTTAGAAACACATTATAAACACAGGCGCTTACAATACACATACTCACCTCTATGAACACACACGCACACGCACACCCTATCCCTATGAGCATTTCTAAAAGACTGATCAGTACATTTTAAGATTGATGAAATCACCATAGAGCCACCTAACATTAATTGATCTTGTTTGATGAGAAAACTAATTAAGTTGCTAAGAGGAATGAGTAATATATGCGTGCATGCATGCTCTTCTTGAAGAAGAGACGACATCTGAAACAAAGCAAAACACTATGATTAGTCCATGATGGGGTGGAAGCTAAGGGTACTGCATGCAATGCAAAAGTTTGTAATCATGCATGGCAGCAAGCAAAGTGTATGGCCCTGTTTATTTCACACAAAACTTCTCCCGAACTCCCAACTTTCCATCACATCACATCACATCCATAACTTTCCTACTTACATAAACTCTTAACTTTTTTTTCCAAACTACCAACTTTTTTCCAAACTTCTCCCCAATTTCAGAAACTAAGGGCCCCTTTGAATCGTAGGAATGAAAAAACGGAGGAATAGGAAAAACATAAGATTCTGACAGGAATGTAAGTGTAAAACAGAGGATTGCGAAACACAGGAATGATCGTTTGATTGGATCACAAGAAAAACACAGGAATCGAATGAGAGATAGACTCAAAAGATTTTTACCAAGAGGTTGGACCTCTTGCTAAGTTTCCTCCAAAACCTATATGCAATAAGCAATTCCATAGGAATTTTATAGGAATAGGAAAATTTCAATCCTTTGAATCAAAGGGCTATATAGGAAAATTTTCTATAGGATTTCCATCCTATGAAATTCCTTCGTAATTCCTTTGATTCAAAGGAATCAAAGGGGCCCTAAACATGTATAGACACATGTTTGTAGTGTTTAGGGCCCATTTGAATCGCAGGGTTGAAGAAATAGAGGAATAGAAAAAACACAGGATTTTGATAGGTGATAGGAATTGAAGTGTAAAACTGAGGGTTGCAAAACACAGGAAAAACACAGGAATGGTTGTTTGATTGGAGCGCAGGAAAAATGCAGGAATCGGATGAGAGAGATAGACTCAAAGGAAATTTTTCAAGAGGTTAGAGCTCTTGCTACATTTCCTCCAAATCCACATGCAATGTACCGTTCCATAGGAATTTCATAGGATTTGGAAAGCTTCAATCCTTTGAATCAAAGGGCCAAATAAGAAAATTTCCTATAGCATTTGAATCCAATAAAATTCCTACATAAATTCTTTGATTCAAAGGGGCCCTCTGTCCATCTAATGCATATAAGCAGCAATTAATTAAAGCAGAACTCTCTGTAATACTCCCTCCGTCCCAGAATATAGCAAGCTAGTACTGAATGTGACGTATCCTAGTACTACGAATCTGAATATGCCCTCTGTCCAAATTCGAAGTAATAGGATATATCTCATCCTGTACTAAGTTGCTATATTCTATAACGGAGGGAGTAATAATTAATCAAAAGATAGATATACTATTTGATAAATGTAGCGCGAGAGCTAGCTAGTAGGCCTTTAGAGAAGAAGTGATGGATGGATTAGATGCGCTTAAAGCTACGTACGACATATTTGATGGAACTTTTGGAGGTGATCGAGTACATTTTTCCTTTCTCTTTTTATTGTTTGCCTTTTCCTCTTTATTTTCCTTTCCTTTCTCCCGATACCTTTCTATGTTACCTTTCATTTCTTTAATTAAGATCGATGCATGCATGGCTCTGGCTCCATATGATCTCTAGCTCATCTTTATATACAGTACATATGTCTCTCCTTTTTATACTGATGTGATCGATGTATGTTAAGCTTGACCCCCATGCATCGAGAGTACTTAATCTCATCGATCGACACGTCTTGATATTATTCTGAAATGCATGTAGGAGCTAAGTAAGATCGATCATTTATGCATATATATATATATATATATATATATATATATATATAGGGAAAAGGCAGGGATTTTTCTCTCTGCAGGACAGAGATTAAAGACAGATCAGATACTAGCTAGCTGGACAATATATATATATATATATATATATATATATATATATATATATATATATATATATATATATATATATATATATATATATATATATATATATATATATATATATATATATATATATATATATATATAAAAAATAGGGCCAAGGAAGTAAATTAAGGAGATTTATAGTATGATATAGCATCTGCCCATACATACACACTGAAAGATGCAGCTGCAGCAGATCAGTGTCGATCTCTAGCTTTTGCTCATATCTATCTTACTATAAAGTTATCCCCACTAACTCCTTAAACTTAATATACAAAGATGACACATCATCATTCACTAACAAGATACCACATCATCATCCACTAATTAACAAGATGTCACATCATCATCCACTAACAATCATCACATTTAAACATCATGCAAACATGCTTTATCTTTATAGTTTTTATAATTTAAGAGCTTTTCAAATACAAACATGTTAAATTATCATCCAACATAATTCACATAATGTTTCAATGTATATCTTTATGATGTTATCATATATACTTATATAGTTCATCCTCACTTAGTTAGTGCTTAAATGATTAATCTATGGTCCAGATTATCTTTCTCCTTTTTTTCTCTAATTAAGTCATATCACATCAATTGTTTTTAGCCTTTAGATGATTATTATACGGTCCGAACTATCTCCCTACTTTTCTTCTTCCATAAAGTCATACCACCTTACTTTTTACGTTTGAATCACCGTTCTACATACTATTTAAATTTAAATTATCATAAACCATATTAATTTACTTAATCTGATGTTATCTAGCTATCTTATACGTTTTTTTATTATTATCATACTAAATTTCCGCAGCAATGCGCGGGGTTTCACCTAGGACATATATATGGCTGCCCAACCGGCCTTTCTCCAGCGACATGACATGCATCAATGGACGATCGATATATGTTCTGGGGCTCCATCTGATCATCCATCAGTCTCTTCCTGTTTATTGCAGAGAGAGAGAGAGTGTGTGTGTGTATATATATATATATATATATATATATATAGAGAGAGAGAGAGAGAGGACAGGCAATGCTGTGTGAAGCACAAGTTGGTGCGTGCATACTATAATATTAGTCCATCCATCTTAAAATATATAGTCTTATTCAGATTTACATAACTATAATGTGTTCCATCTAATTATAGATTATTATATTTTAGGATTGAGGGAGTATATATTATCCGGTTTAATTTAATTTTTATGGTTGGAGGCCGAAGGACCAGAGAACTGGAGAAGGAAGAAGGGCCAGCTAGCTAGCGTGCTGCTGCTGCTGAGACCAACTTTAACTTTATGCACCCTAAGCCATATGTATGCATGGAATCATATACTACATCACAATTACCGAGATCACAAAGAGGTCCCTTTTCTGAGGAAAAGGACCGGAACTACTGCTATCTCTCGTCCCTTTATTTCAAAAGCTACACAAAGTATATACTACTAGTTGGAAGCCCAAAAGATGAGATAATACTCTCGCTAATTATTTAGGCCATCTTGATCTTCTCCTACAATGTCACACACCCTACTGATCTCTAATTAATTAATTTGCGTACCCTAGCTAGTATTTCACTTACCAGGCATGTAATGAACGTGGACGTCATCCAAAATTAAACGAGAGTACGCCCAAGGATAATGATCTAGCTATGTAAGGATCGATATATAAGAGGATGTTCTTCGACACCGAGAGAGTCCCGAAGTTCGCAATCGATACCTGCATCCGGTTGCTGGTCAAGTTGAGCAAATTGAGTTCTCCAGGAGCTGCTCCTGCTTCATCGACGCATGCATATATGGAGCCAGCTATTCAGATCAATTACCGGCCGGGCATTGACAAAACGGTGAGGTCGTCGATCGGTGTGATTGCTCATGTCGGCCGGAAGCTTGCCGGCGAACTCGTTGCATTTGTTCAATTCGTGAGATGTTGGACGCGATATCTCGATAGGGAGAGAAGGCGTTGTTCTGGATCATCACCGTGGTCAGGGGTCAATTTTACTTCCTTACTTGAGTAGTAGACTCTTGGCCCTCACTAACCTTTACCACACAATGCCGTCCATATATTGTATCAAATTATTTCGTGAATTGTATTTCATTTTGATTCCTGCTTCCGCCCTTGTATATGCATCGACTTGTCACGGATGTCGATCAATTTATACTACGAACCTGTTTGTTATAGCTCCAACTCTAGCTCCAGCTCCATCTTTGTTGGAGCTGGAGCTCAATCAAACAGCTTCAGCTCCACATAAAATGGGAGTAGAGCTAGGTGAAACTCTCACAAAATGAACTAGGGAGGTGGATCTGGATTTAGACAGCTCCACAACTCTACTCCAGACTCAACTCCTGTAGCTAAATTTAGGAGTTAGAGCTCTATCAAACAGACCCTACAAGTCATAGATGCCACGATGAATAATTGCATTACTTTTTGCTTGTTGTTTTCTGAATTTGAAGGGCAACACAGTTAATTAGTCATGCAGCAATCTATACTAATTGGATAATCATGCATGCAAGCATATGCTTATGGATCTAAAGACAGAAATCCCAACTATGATGATAGTACAGAGAGAGAGTTGCAGATGTCTCTGATACTGAGTTTCCTTTGTAACTTAACTACTGTAAGGAGGCATGGCATAGGAACAAAGTAGCCAACCAATATAAAAAGAGAGAAAGCGGCGAGGAAGCCTTAGCTTATGGGCACCTGGATCCATTATTTCCCAATCTCAATAGTCAATAGTATACTTCTTCTCTCCTTTTACACACATGCATGTTGTTGAGAGATTCTAAAAGCTCATTCAGTAGCTAGTAGTAGTACGTGCATCGATCATGTGTCAATGTGTGCTTGTGTGGCCTATCTTTTCTTACTCTCTTGGAAGGAACATCAAATAAAAAGATCATCATCATTATAAACCTTTTAGTATCATCATCATGATGGCCTCCTCCTCTTCCTCCTCCAGCCTCTGTGATACTAATCATCTCTTTCAAGATGACCTCCCATGGCCTTCCATGCCCTTTGCTCTTGCTCCCAACACCTTTGGATTGAACCACCAATGGAGCCAGCCTCCAATGCTGTAAGATATATAGCTTTACACACACATACATATTTATATATAGATATAGTTTATTCATGCATCTTTTCTTTGAGTTGTTCATGCATATATGTTGTTCCCTCTGAAAAGGATCGAAAATGAAGTTATATGTATGTCTTTTGAGTTTGTATTGTACATCATGCACCTGGGATTCCTAGGATTTGGATTTTTCTTCTCTGGCTTCTTGTTTGCTACCTCCTTGTTCCTTCTGAGATTCTGGGGAATTGTAGCAAGCACAACAAAATGACAACTTCAGAGGAAAACAATGTGTGCATTAATTATATTGGCAGCATGGATCTAGCTAGACTTATTGATTTGTTGGTTTCCTTGATGTAAAAAGCTTCCATCCGCTCGCATTACCTTTGTTCCTTTTGTCATGCATGATCAAGGTCTGTATAGCTCATAATAATCTGGTAGATAGATGATACCAGTGATAATAACAAATTAAGTAATCAATATCTGACTCGATTTTCTTAATTTCTCTCTTGATCAGAAGCAGCAGTACTGATCAGTTAAGTTCATATGAGCTTGAATCACTCCAATCAGTTCAAAGTCAGCTGGCTGCTGCTCCTCCGACATTAAGCCCCCATCTGCAGGCTCATCAACTCAGCACGGTGCTAATGATGCAGGAGCTAGGGTTCCAATGGAGCAGCTGCGCTGCGCCAGCAGATCAACATAGTATTGCAAGCTCCATGAATAACAATAATAATAGTAATGTGATGATGAACGAGGAGGAGCTACGGCCACGTCCTGATCAATCCCTAATCAGCAATCCAAGGTCATGCAGCGCCACCACGCTTCTTCCTCCGCCGCATCTACATCTGGACGGCGCTGTGCTCCCGAGCATCAACGTCTCGCGGCTGCAGAAGCCGGCCGCCGGCGATGAGCCGCCGCAGATATGTTGCAAGAGGCAGGCTGCTGCTGCAGTGGTCGGCCATAGCAGCATAAGAGATGAGCATGTGCCCTGCCCCTATGCTGGCCCTCCTGCTCATCTAATTCAAGGACCATCCAACACCCTGCAGGTCAGTACGTAATCACACCATTTATGCACTAGTTATACATTAATTGATCCAGCTGGCTAGCTTAATTAATTGCCTTCTCTTCTCATATGGAGTAGTACATGGTCCTTGGAGGAGTACGTGCTAAACTGTCTGACTAACACTTAATTGTTACTGTAGACATATTGGAACTGATTATAAGCTAATAATGGTGATAAGTGATAACCAAACTAGTAGTTAGGAACATGCATGCATTTTCAGCCTATACTTACACATGCAAATACTTACACATCAGATATTGATCATAATTAACTTTTGTCTCTGTCATGATTGTGGCATATCAGGTTTTGACGGATCTCGATACATACATATATATATTATCCTGCCATGGTCAAATATATGACGAAATTAATTAGCATTGACGGGCTAAAATGCATGAATTAGTATCTCGGAGTGCCAATTTGAAGTATATATATTCAGTAGTGCCCTTGTAAGACAGATACATATTTATATGCATTTGCCCTGATTCAGATGTCTCCTAGATATACTGTCAGCAAGCAAGCTAGCTAGCTAGCTTAATTAGCTTAACTGGTGTAAGGGAACGATCTGCATGTCTTGGGCAGAGTAGAGAACAAGAGAATATGTTTGTGTTTGGCAAAAGCCTGTGAGTTGTTAATTGTAGGACCATTTGTCTGTAATGAACTCTTCAATTCTTTGGCTTTGTATTTTCTTAGTTTTGTAAGCCATCCCACTATTCTGCACAAGTTAGTCTTTTTTTCCATACTAGTGTTTGTTTTTCTGTCAGTTTTCTAAATTAAAAATTGATTTTGTGTGTCCCATTTGTAATCTTTTAGTGAGTACTTGTGTTAGATACATACACCCTCCGTCCCAAAAAGAAGTAATTTCTGGAGGGGAGACTTTGTCCCTCAAAAGACAATTCCAGCACAAAAATCCAGATACTTCATCTCTGTCACATAATCTGTGGGCTATAGTAGTGCGCGGTGACCTCTCTCCTCTCACACAAAAAAAAACTTATCTCTTCCAGGCGTCTTCCAGGCGGTCTCTCGCGTATTTCTCTCTCTCGTTCTATCTCGTCTCTCTCTCGTTCCCAAATCGACTGAATCGAAGCTGCGACATCGTCTAGATGCGAGACCTTACCAAGATTCTTACCCCCTCCGCCCCTCCCTCCCACACCTCCCGGCACACCCATAGCATAAGCATATATGTGCAGCAAGCTTAGGTGACACAGCTGAAACAGTAGCAGCAAGCTAGCTAGTTAGGTAATTTTGCTTTCCCGGCCTGCCTGAACCAATTAGCTAGCTAGGCCCGGTCCATTCACAAAAAGTACAGCCTTTTGTTCTGCACATAAGCAGCTTTTAAGGGTGACATGCGTCAACTTTTTGCCCCAAAAAGTACTGGTACTACATTGAACATGCATCAGTTGCAGCAACATGCATCCTGGACTGGAGTTGATCAGTGGTACTTCAGTTTGCAACACATAATTATATTTACTTGCAGTGATGAAACTAGCTTAATTACTTGGAAGCTCAATACGTAAGCAATTTAACAAGCAGGTCAATTTGTGTACCTACACATGCAGATGAAGAGGAATACGAATGCAGCAGCTCAAGGGAGAGGTGGCCGCCATGGGAGTTCAACGGAGCACAGATCATCAACAGCGCTGCCGCCATCGTCAAAGAAGCCCCGGCTCGAGTCACACTCCTCCTCAATGCTTCCTTCATTCAAGGTCCGTATATACACATATACTGCTCTCAGAGTCAAAGATCGATCTGACAGATCGATGTTTGATCATTTATCTGCTCTGCATGGACAATGGTAATACATGTCCTAATTCAACTAATTATTATAGGTAAGGAAAGAGAAACTAGGGGATAGAATTGCCGCCCTTCAGCAACTGGTCTCACCCTTTGGTAAGGTATGTAACAAACAATCAATGAATGCATTACCAGTTTCTGTAATTATATAATATCACCCTTTGATAGAATTTGACTTTAAAATGATGAAATGCAGACTGATACCGCATCGGTACTCATGGAGGCCATCGGTTACATCAAATTTCTTCAGGACCAAGTTGAGGTATGTAACAATGCACATCTACCTGTGAATTAGTCTTCGGCCTGAGCTGAGAAGTAATTGTTCCTGTTTTGCTTTGCACAAAAAAAATTGCAATGTAAGCAGACTTTGAGCGGTCCATACCTGAGATCATCCAAGAACAGCAAGAAATTAGCCTGCAGGGCAGCACAACAACAACGGGTAAAAAGAAAAACTTTTCTGTTCATTTAGTTTCAGAAGAGAAATTAAAACTATGTTAACTGACCTGTCATGTGTGCTTGGTGTCAATTGATTAATTAATCAATTAGAAGGGGACGTCAAATGGAGGGGACGCAGCAGCAAAGCTTGACCTCCGAAGTAGAGGACTCTGCCTGGTGCCCCTGTCGTGCACCTCCTACGTCACCAACGAGAATGGGGTTTGGCCTCCACCCAATTTCAGAGGAAACTGAACTAATCTATCACAGATTCATACTACTAGCTAGGAGTACTATACAACAATGTCAGCTCATCTAGCAAGCTAGCTAGCTACAGCAGATCCAACACACAAAGTTGTACCACTCATCAAACTGATCAACATTACTGGACTCGGCTGGAGGATCTCAGTATCCGATTCCTCTGCTTTTGTCTGGTGTGTATGTCTCCTCTTTGTTAAGAATTTGGTCTTTGCTCAGGCACACATCATATACTACAGCAGTCAAGTAGCCAGAGCAGACCTGTCTGATATGTGACATCCAGATCATACTTTTTTTTTCTTGCAGCAAAACACAACTCTAGCTAGCTACTTGAATTAGTTAGTCTCCACTTCACAATGAGTATCTCAGATGTGTCTGAACCAAACGTGGTTCGTTTCTTTCATTAATCACGTGTAAACAAACAACAGAAACCAAGAACACGTAACCCCCCATGTAAAGAACACAGTTGAGGTGGGTTCATACAATTGCATCTATTACAACCACTGTTGAGCTATGTACTTCCAATGTAATAATAAGCTATAGCAGAAAAGTGGTAGCTGAAGCCTCGACATATTTAGCTCTGTTTACCTCACGTACTATCCCATCACTATCCGTTATTCAAGAAGTAGATCCCTTGCTGCTTGTAGTCATGAAAGATTCACCACAACCGCACTCCCCTTTGGAATTTGGATTGATGAACACAAATTCAGACCTACAGGAGAAGCCTCTGTAAGGTAGTGAAAGGAGGTAATAAGTAGAGGGGAGGAAATGTTGTGCACAAATCATAAACCTTAGTGGGTCGTCAACATAATCCATCTTGGTGCCAATGACATGCATCAGAGCCTTGGGATCGATTAGTACTTTAACTCCTTTATCTTCAACAACCTCATCAAACTTGCCTTTTTCATCTGAATAAACAGATATTTCGCTCTTTAGCATGAATAGAAATAAAAACGTAATAGCAGTAGAGAAAGAGGAACATGTAGCCGTTGGACAATGGAGATGATGATTCAGTTCACAAAAAGGAAGATATCCACTAATTAATGGGGAAATTACTGACATCTATATAGAGAAAATATTACAAAGAAACAGAGCCAGCGTCAGCTTCTACAAACATTTTGCAAATAGTAATGGTATTCTTGATGATTGAAAGACAGGACAGGACCCAAGTTTATCATTACACGGGCAATGTTTGACAGAGTAGCGCAATAAGATATGACATTAGATTCCCCGCAAAAAGAAGCAATGAGATATAAACATTAGATTCCACGCAAAAAGAAGAAAACATAAGATGTGAAAGTATCCTAACAAGGCATGGTAAGGATATCAAACATGGATATGAGCTGAAGATAAAAATCAATCAGTTGATAAGAATCATAAACTCAATATGTAAAGGCCTGCAAATAGGGATTGATATTCCTACACTGGTTTGACCAATAATAAATATAATTACTAATAATGTAATAATGGTTATGTTATGTAGGAAAGGCCGATCGGAGTTGTAGGAACATTAGCAGGGTTTTTAGGATGTTTGACCAAATGAGACTCGCAATGCATAGCATAGATGGGCCACTAATCCCAAATGGATATAACGTCTAAATTCGACAAGAGAGAGAATATTGAGGCCTAAATGTCAACCATATTGAGAGAATATTGATTGGCCCATTTTTATTTGATAAGAAATGGCCTGATTGAACAAAAAGAAGAAGGCAGGCAGGCGCATGCTAGTAGTAGGTTGGGTGGAAGAAAGAGAGAAAAGAAGAAGTGAAGAGTTACCAGCGTAGTTGAGGGTGTAAGAGAGACCATTGCAGCCGCGTGCTTTGACGCCAAGGCGCAGGTAGGGTCTGTGGCGGAGGCTTAGGAGTTGGCGTATTCGAGAGGCGGCGGCATCCGTGAGGGCAAGAGCCTGCTTCTGCTTGTGCGCGGCGGCGGTGGCCCTCCTCAAGGCCAAGGCCAAGGCGGCGGAGGAAGACATTGAATTGATTCCTCCGCTCCGCTCCGCAGCCTAGCCTGCATATGGGGATATGGAGAATTACAAATTCGAATTCACAACTCACAAGACAAATGGCGAGCGAGGGTGAGGGTCACCTGAGGATTGGATTGGACTGGATTGAATTGGCTGGATCTTCTTCCGCTGCCGGCGGGGTTAAACGCACCCTTCTTCTTCTTGGCCTTGGGAAGGGAGGAGGAAGGAAGAAGAAGAAGAGGACTCGTGGAGAACGGCACAAAAAGGAAGAAGATTCTCGATGTATGTATGGACCGAGGCCCACAAGCCTATTACTTTCGGCCTATCAACTGTACTGGGCCCATCATAGCACAAAATCCAGCCCAATAAGGCCTGGACGGAGTCGCACGCGCGGGTGCTGACTTGGCTGATTGTAAGGCTACAAATTCGGCTGAAATTTTCAGCCGGATTACCCATAGACAATCCTTTTTTTTTTCAACACGCACAAGAACAATAGTAAAAAGAAAAAGATAAGTAAGCGCCAGTAGACAAAAAAAACAACTAAAAAGTTGATCACTGTTCTCCGTCTGGGTCTGGCACAAGGGCAAGAAGAAAGAAAATGTCCTTAGCCCCGGCCAGACCCCACCTCCTCCCTAGCGAGCAACAAGGCTCCAGCTCCTAGCATAGCATGATAAAGGAATTGACATCTTTTCTAACCTCACAATCCACTCTTGCTTCTCTACGTATCCACCAATAATCAAAACCAAACATCATCTTGCTGCCTGCTGCGAAGAAGAGAAAGAACCTCCTTTTGCAAACATTGAACCAGACAGAATTCACGAGCCAAGGAAGACGTATGAGCTCAGCAAATGATTGACCGTAATTTGGTACTAGTAGTCTCTAGTTTACTTTTAAGACTCTGCACACAGGTGAGGTGACAGCTGACAAACACGTTCAGATTTTCATACATCCAAACTTTTATGTTACTTTATTATACTATATATATATATATATATATGAGTTTTCTCGAGCAAATTGAATAATCAGCGAGACTGCACTGCACTTGCAGGTTACCACCATCCATTCCATTCATCTCATCTCACAAATTAAGAAACAAAGAAAGAAACCGAGCATAGGAGGTCTAACTAACAAACAATCAAGCCATCAATGGCCATGGTCTGAATCTTTGTTTCTTTCTTGGAAGCTTGACAAGTAAAAGGCAAGCCTTTTCTTTTTCTTCAGTTCTTGAGGTCAGGGAGCAGCAGGCCACTGGCGTTCATCTGCTTGTACATCCACTGCCAGTTCTCCGGCCTCACCTCCCCGCCCAGAGCCCTCACCACTGACCCACCGCTGCACGCCCCTACCTTGCAGCACTCCTCCAATGGCAGCCCTTTCACCAACCCGTACAGGAACCCGCTCGCAAACAGATCGCCCGCCCCCGTCGCGTCCACCGCATTACTCTCCCCGGTTGCCGCCACTTGAACCACCTGCATTTCATTTTTCACTTTACATGTTAATAAAGCCGCCTTCTTGTTGCTCAAACAAACTGCAAAGGAAACCATTCTCAACTCTGAACCATGCATGTGTATGAAATACTAGTATGCATCACAACAGCATCCCAAATAACATTGCTAGTGCAGTACATCACAATAACCTTGATCTCACCTGCTTCCCATGCTTCGCTATGCATCCCTTAGAAGCTAGGGTCACCACGGCCCATTTACAGTACTTGGCCAAGAAAGCAAGTGCCTCCTCTGGATCAAATGTCAGCTCTCCCCTGAAAAACACGCACACATCAGATATACTATAATAGGTATCACTCACTGAAGAACATCTGAAACAATAAGGCGATGAGTGTATCACCCTAGAAGCTCTCTAGCTTCATCCTCATTGGCAAAGCAAAGGTCAATGTTGCCAGTTTCCAAAAGGTCAATGAGTTGTGTCCTATAGTCACGAACCATCTGTGTAAGAAATAAACAAAATCAGACTGGTGCCTGTACCAAAAGAAGACCTTACGGTACCAATGAGCTGCGGTCAGACCTCAAAACTAGCCAAATCCAATGATACTGAGAGACCTTCTTGTTTAGCAATCCTAATAGCTTCAAGGATCTGTTCCATGTTCTGTCTTGCATATCGTACAACCAACCACTGCATTACATCATGATGACAAAAACATTCCATGTCAAAAAATAAACATATTTATTATGACATAGTAAGATTTTTTGTGTGATGGTAACATATGCTGGAATTTGTGTGCACAGAATGTGGCGTAAGAGGAAAAGGACCACCTTGGAGCCTTTGAAGTCCTCCTTTTTGAACTCGTTGGCCTGTTAATGAGTAAATGATCGTATCAAGCCTACGACTGTTAAGAGAAAAGTAACAGTGTAAGACTGCATCAAGCAAGGGTTACCTGGAGCTTGACTGCACTAGATAGGCAAGGGCGCATGGTGCGATTGCCACTTGCATCGACCAAGCATGCACACTATAATAGGTATTATTTTCAGCCTTATCCACTAAGCAGCAAAATAAGGGCAAAAAATAGATAGATATTGGCTTCAGATTTTAGATTACCTGAGCAGTGTGCCCCTTTTTTGTCCTTAATCTTGAGAGGTCTACTCCACTAAAGCTCATGTTGCTGACAAACAAAACGCCCTGGCTGTCATCTCCACAAGCTCCAATTATTCCAGTTGATATCCCAAAACCTGCTGAGAGACCTCGAATTGTGTTGGCGACACTACCACCGGCTATAGTCCTTATTGGAGAAAGGTCATCACGGCAAGGGAGGATTTGGGCATTCACTTCAGCCAGAATATGATTCAACTCCTCAATACAGACCTGTACATCACAAAATAAAATGGCAAGTGGAATTCAGAACGAAAAACATAATGTAACAGCACTCTTCCCTGGCTCCTTTAGCAATGTTTGGTAACCTTCTCTCTACATGTTTATTTTTTCACTATGTAGCGATGCCAGGCCTCCAAACAAAGCAATACATGATATAGGCAAATGAGACAAAACATAAATCAAAGGGCAGGGTCATCATTCTTCAACCTCCCAACAACTGCTGAGCTACGACCCTAAGAATAAGTGAAATGATGCCAACTATCAACATCGGATCTTCATTAATTTCCTTCTAATAAATTTTCTCAGTGACATGTTTTTAATAACATGGAAATATTCCCCTGCACATGTGCCCATGTGCGTTTGCGGAAAGGTAGAAACTAAATATATACAACCTGCTGTTGTGGTTATGCTAAAGCAACATGGGCATTCACAAGGATTAAGTATGATGACTTGTAGAATCTCCTGCTGCAGCCCCACGATAAGAGAGAATAGATAACTTGATAGACATAATGATAGGTAGAGTTAAGGTATTGAAAAGAGAAGTATAGTGAAGTGTGTCACAACCAATTCCAAGTGTCGAATTCTAATTGGTTATGCATAATTTAGATAACATGAAAATGCCAGATTAAGATTCTTAAAGTCAAAGTTGGGATCGAACGGTACCAAATTTACAGCAAATTTTTAACTTAAGTAGCATGTTGTATGGAGGATAGGAGGAGTCAGCAAGACCCACCATAAAAGGTGCTGAATGTTTGGGGCAAGATCATCCAAAGTAGTAGCTTTTGTGTCTACTTTTTCTTTTGTGGAGCACATAGGTGACAAGGGCACAACAACTGCTGAAATAAGATAGTAATGTTTTTGAGCCGGCTACTTGATCTAGGAGTATCTTTGCAACGAAAAGTCAATGATTCAGTGGTTCGTCAGCATAAGCTTTTTGCCTTAGTACTAGTCTGCAACATGAGATAATGTTAAATGACATGGCTAATTGATAGACCAATCAGTGTGAGCGAGCAACATGAAAGATGTTTTGAAACCGCGTTTGACAGTTGAGGCAAAGACTGATTCGTTACCCAAGTTTTGAGAGCGAAAGCAACACTAAATTCAATGTAGCTGCAGCATGTAACCAACCAAAATACAGTAAGGACCATGTCAAATCTAGGAATATTATGTTTGTGTACGTCCTGACTCCTGAAAGATACATGGTTTGAACTTTTTGTTGTCTACTACTCCTCTCCTAGATAGATTCAATCAAAGGGAATGCATACTAGTTTAGTACTCCAACTATGGGATATAGGTCGTGTTTAGTTCCAAAATAATTCTTCAAACTTGCAACTTTTCCATCACATCAAAACTTTCCTACACACATAAACTTCCAACTTTTCCATCACATCGTTCCAATTTCAACCAAACTTCTAATTTTGGTGTGAACTAAACACAGCCATAACTAAGATTAAAAGGACTTGTGTGTATAGTATAATATGGCCAAGTTTAATTCATTCCAATTTCAACCAAACTTCCAATTTTGGTGTGAACTAAACACACCCTATATATTGTGGTGAGAATAGTAACCAGTTATACATATTCAGAAGTAAGAATTAACATAGAGTAGCAAACAACATTACAGACAGTTACAGCGCAAAGAAATAAATATGGGCAGGACAGGGCAGCAATTGAGTGAGAAACAAGTGCGTAGCGTAGGCGGTGAATTATGCGTGTTGGTTGTATGGTAGGGAGGAGGAGGTACCTGCTGTGAACCGCCGCGGTCGCCGGGGATGCGGTCGAGGAGGGACCAGTCGACGCGCGCGACGTGGTCGATGAGCGCCGACAGCTGCAGGCCCAGCACCATGGGAGGGGCGTCGGCGTCGGTCCCAACGAGGGTAGGGGGAGGGGGAGCGGGAGCGGGGGAGGGAGACATGCGGTGCTCTGCCTCCGCGCCCATGATTTTCCGTTCCGGCGACGGCGAGAGGCGGGCGAGGGTGGGGGTGGGGGTGCGGCGGCTAGGGGCCGGGGAGGGAGAAGGAGAACGCACCGCTCCTCCAGGTCCAGGCTCCAGCTCTCAAGGAACCAATGCCCCCATTTTATAGCATCTTCCTTCCTCACCACTGCTCCTTCCTTCCTTGCATCAATCTTGATGCACCACCCATCCCCAAGTCCCAAGTCCTAACCCCACCCCTACTCCTCTCTTTTTCTCAAACACAATCATATACTACTAATACACCCGCTCATTGCTGCAGGAGTTTTGTTTGACAATAATATAAATAACACTTAATAAAACTTGTAAAAATACACATCAAACACAATGTTGCTCTCAACTCCTATAATACGGGATTTATGTATAATTTTTTGGGGAAACTCCTAAAATATTTGGCTCAAGATTTCTCTTCACTTATTCTCCCTATTTTACTCAATTTGCAGTCATACAACTTGCTTATGCACTTTATACATGAGATAATCATGGATGAGATCAGTATTGTCGGAGGGTAAACTCCTCGACGCGGGGACCGTGAGGCCCCTCCTTCGTTAGTTCGGCCGAGGGCAGCGAGTGTAGATCGAGGAATTGAGAAGATTGGAAGGGATCGAGGGGGTTGGGCCCTCGATGAAGAGGATGAGACCAAAGGGATTTATACAGGTTCGGACCGCTAAGAAGCGTAATACCCTACTCCTGTGTATGATGATTTTTCTGAGCTTTGAAAGTCTCTGAATCTCTGGTGTATAGGCGAGGACAAAGCGTTCTCACTCTAGCTCCCTCTCCCCCCTACCTGGACTCGTACCTCCTTTTATACTTCAAAGGGTTCTCACATGCACCAGGTGTGCCGCTCAGTAAAAGGGGGGCTAACAATTCCCTATATTAAATGTGTGTCTTGCGCTACAGCTTGGAAGCCGTCTGGGCATCGGCTGTCGTGCGGGGCCCATCAAATCATGTCGGCTGACGCAGGCCGACACGGGGAGGATCCCCATCATTCACCATTTAATAGATGTGGATTTGGGGTATGGAAGCGCTGGGAACGCTGTCCCGGGTATGTTCAGGGCGGTCAAGCCAGCCTTGAACAGTTGAGAGGCACTGTGCCTCTCATCATCTTGATGAGACAAGGCATAGCCACCGCATGCTGCCTGACACCTAGGCAGAGCCCGCGTGGCTTGCCGTTGTCTCGTCTGTCACTTCAACGGTCACGCACCGGTCACGATTCGGTCAGGCGAGCGGCACGTCGCATTAAATGCAGCGTGGCACGCCCGCTCCACCTGCACTAAATGCGGTTAGGTGAGTGTCAAGTGGCGTCCGCCTAGCCACCCCTGCATGACGGCCACATGGTGACCGTCCTGAGGGGTCAAGGCGGCCCGATCCCTCGGGCTAGAGAGGGGCGGCTACGGCCCGACCCCTCGGGGAAAAGCCACATGGATGTCGAGAGCGACCTTTCCCCTTTAAGCATGGTACCCCCGGGCCCATATCACCGACAAGTATTTAACCCCGTATCATATGTTAAACCTATCTACTGAGACTGGGAGGAGGGAGGAGAGGGTTGGATTCTAATCCCTTGAGGAAATGTCTCCTTAGTACATATGGTATTTATAGAGTTGTATGTTTAATTGCACGAATGATGTCGTATTTTTTTTAACTTTTCATTGCTATTTAGATAGTATTTGAGCAAACGAGGAAGCATTCCCTCAACTCAAGGAATTAAATGGTTTACCATTCCATTGGTCAATCATGCTGGACATTTGGTCCCTTTTATATAGAAAAAGGTCCGAGGTATGTTTTTTTTTGTTACAATTCATATTTGAATGAGTTTATTAAATAGAGCAACCTCGCTACTGGAGCAAGGTTGCATCCAAGACTCCCCTTTCATTTCAAATGGTCAAGGCTGCTCTTCCCCCCCCCCCCCCCCCTCTCTCTCTCTCTCTCTCTCTCTCACGAATGGAGCATTGTTTGGCGTCTGAATGATGGCACGATGCATGCCTAAAAATTGCTAGTTCGATAGTCATGTGTTATGTTTACTGAATTTCAGCGGCAGTGGTGGATTGAAATTATTGCTGTTTTTCTTTAGATTAGTGGCAGATAATGAGTCTGACGAAAGAAAGAAAGGGCTTTTTGTCTGCAGCCGAACTGAGGGCATTTTTGCTAGGAAAGTGCAGAGAAAGCAGGCGGCGGAAATGGCAAGAAAAGCCGGATCTTTATATAAAAGATAGGCACTAGTGAACTTTGTGCATGATGATGATTATCTGCTGGAAATTCAGTGCAAGTAGCAACATTGTCCATTCTACAGTGAGTGACAGTGAAACTGCAGAGCAGAAGAGGACATGTGATCTGTTGGTTGGCCATTGGCCATATGGCCTGCATCAGGCATACATATACTACATTGACCATCCGCAACTATAGATTAGAGGACCATCTGCAACTAGTATGGGATGTGAATTTCTGGGTACCTTCGGTTTAAGTTACTAGTAGTTCGATTATAGGTGACCAGCCACATCGGTAGTTGCTTCCTTAGCTATTCTTTTACTGATGTTGGCTAGGATATACTACGGTCGAGTTTAGTTGCAAACTTTTTATTTAAACTTTTAACTTTTTCATCACATCAAAACTTTTCTACACATACAAACTTTCAATTTTTTCGTCACATCATTTCAATTTCAACCAAACTTCTAATTTTAGCGTGAATTAAACACACCCTCCGTATAGAGTAAGGTTTGCATGGCCTTACTTAGGGATGGTCGTACATATAAATGTGTTGCATTGACAAGCAAAATCAATACTGATAATGTTTCTGTAATCTGTACAGTGTCAATGCCCAAAGAAAGAAAGAAAGAAAGAAAGAAAGCATGAAGATAATTGACAGTGAGAAAGAGGAAGAAAGAATCTAAGGAGGATCCAAGCGGGCCAATCCAACAACACATCCAATTCCAATCGGTGTGCGACACCACCACATACGTACGAAACCATACATGATCGCACAACCACATGGCTGATTCAGTTTGCAGATAATTGACAACCTACCGGCCTAGCCTAGCCTTTATTTATTTATTTATTTTCTAGAGAAAGATATTTTTTTAACATGTCTCTATATCCATCTGGATATATGCAACCATTATAATTTAGGAACTTAGTCTATCAAATAGGGAACTTAGCCCTCAAATAACCCAATCTGAAATTGGCTCCTATGGAGATTTGAACTCAAGACCTTAGGAAGCTATTCAGGTCACTGCAACTACTAAGCCTAGCCTAGCCTAGCTACTACTATATAATTATGTCTAGATCCATTTCTATGCGAAATGTCTCATTTAATACTATAATGGTTTTTGGTGGTACGGATGGAGTAGCTACACGAAGCATATAAGCGTGTGTTTGTAATGGTCAAAAAGGTGTATATATACTCTGTATAAATTGAGTGAGCTCTCATATCCAGATATAGCTAGTAGGACATTTTAATTCTCTAGAGAGGTAGAGAGAAATAACAGAGACAACCTTTTGCGTGTTGTTAAAAATTAAAATAACAGATGCATCAAAGACAGATGTTGGTATATGCTCGATTATATTGACTCTGACAGGCAAGCATTGTAATATAGTACTCCATTTGTAATCTAGATGAGAATTTAATATCATGTAGAATAATAAATTTGGATAACGTTATGTCAAAATTTAATTTTTGTTATCTTATAATTCAAAACTAGAAGACACAAGAGAAAAACACTGCCATTACAGAAAAAACAAAAGAAGAAAGGGAGTGAGAGAGTACAGGTATTAACACGTGTACAGTAGAGTATAGTGTATTAATGGATGGATTCAGATTTTTACCTAAAAAAAATTGGATGGATTCGGACGCAGCCTGCAGAAACAACAAAGAGCCAAGACAAGCAAGAGGGCTCAGGGGAGTGGTAGCACATCGCTCAGCATCCAATCATGGAGACCGCCCGCCGCCCGCCTGCCTGCAATCTGCTGCTACGTGTCTTGTGTTGTATGTCGACTGCTACCTCCGTCCCAAATGATAATTTTATAATCTTTTAAATAAAATAAATAATCAAATATTATAACAAAATCTCAAAAGTCAAAACGACGATGGAGATAGTATCATTATCTATTTCATATTTCATACTGTAATACTAACACTTCTAACCCTATACTACTTTAAAAAACAAATCTAAAATCGTAGTAGATAAGTTTTCTTTTTGATGGAAGAAGCGCTCCACTGCTACTTCATTTAAACAATGTAGTACTCCTTTTAGCATCAATAAATTTGTAAACACGTATTCTAAATCAACCTTTCAAAAAAGGGGGGTTTTGCTAATTTTTTTTATAAATTTTCTCCCAAAATGTATCGAATATAAATACGATACAGTGTAATTATATTGTAACTTATATATAATTACGACATACGTAGCATTTATATAATATTCAACCGTTAGATATACTTTAATATTCGTGCAAGCGGGGAGAAAAAGGTCACAGTGCATGCATGCACAGGTGAGTAGATTTGGTTCCCCGATCTCCGCTTCAAAAAATAGCGTGTTACGTCAGGATTTTTGAAAGTTACAACACAGTATAATTATACTATAATTTTACTATATTTACATTTGATATTTTTTTTGAAGAAATTTATCGACAAACGTATTGATAGTAAAAAAAAGAAGTATTATGAATTTCACTATTAGGGGGAGTTCCATGTATACTCAGGGTCCGTTTGGTACAGTTTCAACCCTAGCTCTATCCTTTCTGTAGCACTGTTTCAGCTCCACCAAAAGATGAGTGTTCTCAAGAAAATGAATTAGAGACACGAAGCTAGGTGTAGACAACTCCATTTCATATCCAACCCTTAATAGTTAGAGAAAAGGGAATAAGGGATGTGTGTAACTGCAACGGCCCATGTATGATAAATATGAGGCAGCCCAAACCAACCTCTCTCTCTATAATGTATGGAAAAAGTACACCCAAGGTCCCTCAACTTGTCACCAAGATACAAAATCATCCCCCAATCGCAAATCACATATCGGACGTCCCTCAACTAATAAAACCGTTTATTTTAGTTTATTTTAGGTCCCTCGGTGGTTTTGGCCACGGTTTTATGGGACATATCGGCTGAGTCAGCGTGGGACTCACATGTCAGGCGCCACGTCAACAGGTTCTCTTCTCCTCCTCTCCCTTCCTCATCTCTCTCTCTTGTCTCTTCTCTCCGGGCAGGCCAGCCGGCGGTGGGGAGGAGGTCGCCGGGGCGAGGAGGCCCGACGGGCAGCCGGCGATGCGGCGGCGCCGCCCGCGAGGGGAAGGGGAGCTGCTGCTGCATGGGGGTGGCGCGGCCGACGCGCTGTGCCGGGACCGCGCCCGCTGCTGGCCCACGCCATCCGCCACCGCTACGCGCTCGCCGACGCACACCGCGCCTACGCCGCCTCGCTGCGGGATGCCGCCGCCGCCGCGCTGCACGACTTCCTCCGCGGCGTCCAGGTGCTACCGTCGTCGTCAACCTGTTCGACGGGGAGAGGAACCACGGCGGAGCGGTCCCCCTTCCTCAGGTCGGGGAGGCGCAGCGTCGCGGCGCGGGCGGCCAGCTGAAGGAGCGGCGGGGGAGGTAGTAGAGGTCGACGGGGGAAAGCGTCGGCCCTGCCAGCGACGCCGCCTTGCGCGCCCGTGCGCACGGCCCTGGACACGCTCGGGACGCGGCCGCCGGAGCCGTTCACGGCGCTGCGCGACGCTTACGCGCCCTCCGTTTTCAGCCGGCCTCCCTCGTGCCGCCACCACGTAGGACACCAAATTCTGCAACCCCGCAAAAACCACCAGTCCACCGCCAAGATTTCTCCTCTTCCGCCGGCCGGTCGGCCGCCCCTGCTGCGCGCGTCTCTAGCTAGATATCGGCATGGAGGCATGCAGGACAAAGAAAGCCCATGAAAATCCAGTCTCAATCATCTCAGGCTAGCTAAGCATCCTGCATATCTTAGCTCAACTCATTTGATCGATACTTTGTCGCTGAGCTGACAACGAGCTAAGAGAGGAAAGCAACTCATCAAGCAAGAACAGACACCACACTGCAAGCTCTCCCTACTCCTTGGTCTCGCTTTTGTGTCGTGCTCCGTGGCGGCGGCGGCGTCAGGCGGGACGGTGGTGATCGGGCTGGCTGCCGACTCCGGGTGCGGGAAGACCACGTTCGTGCTTCGCCTGACGAGCGTGCTCGGCGCCCGCACCGCGGCAACGGCGGCTGCGCCTCCGTGGGGCGGCAACCCGGACTCCACGCTCGTCGCCGACGTCGAGAGGGAGATGGTCGGCGTCGAGGCCGGCGAGGCTGGGCACGCGGTCGGGGACGTCGGTGGCGACGACGCGGCAGCCGAGTGACGACCGCTCCCCATCCGCCAGCCGCCGCGCGCTTGCCCGCCTTCGCTCCGCTTCGCCGGCCGCCTCGCACTCGCCCGCCGCCGCTCTGCTCCGTCGGCCGCCGCGCGCTCGCACGCCGCCTCCGTCGTCTGCTGCTCAGCCCCGCTCCCCGCCGCCCATTGCTACTCCTCCCAGAGCGACGCCCGCACGCCCTGCCCGACGACGACGCCCGCACGCCCTGCACGACGACGATGCCCACACACCTAGCACGGCGGCCTCAGCCCAGAGCGAAGAGGGGGGAGAGACTGGAGGCCGCCGCCGCCGCCTTGCTCCTCCCGCCGCCGACGACGTCTTGCTCCCCCCGCCGCCGCCTTGGGCAGAGCGAAGACGACGGGGCGAGCACGGCGGCCTCAGCCCAGAGCGAAGAGGGCGGGGGAGATCGGAGGCCGCTGCCGCCTTGCTCCCCTGCTCCCCTCGCCGCTGCCGCCTTGCTCCCCTGCTCCCGCCGCCGCTGCCGCTTTGCTCCCCTCCCAGAGAGCCCCGGAGAGAGAGAGATGAGGAAGGGAGAGAAGAGGGGAAACTGGAGAGAGAGAGAGAGGAGGTTGACGTGGACACACTGATATGTGGGTCCACGTGGGTCCCATGCTGATTCAGCCATGGCTAAAACCGGTGTTAAATTTTATAACCGGTTTTAATGAGTTAAGGGATGCAGGATATCTGGTTTTACGGTTTGAGGATGTTTTTTATCCTGATGACAAGTTGAGGGACCTTCGATGTACTTTTTCCATAATGTATAGAAGCCCAAAAGAAGAGCGAGGCCCAAAAAGAAGTCCAGTAGTAGTAGGCTCCGCTAGTAGTGTTGTCCAAAGAGACAAGTAGTAGGAGATTAGAGAGAGAGGGAAGGGAAGGGAACACCGACCCGCATCGCATCGGCATCGTCCTCGTCCTCGGCATCAGCAGCAGCAAGGGAAGGGAAGGGAAGGATTCGCCGCCTCCGCCTCCCCTTCCGGCTTCCGTCCAGGATTTTCCATGGACGGCGCGGCCGACTCCGGCACGGCGGGCGCCGCGGCGGCGGCGGCCAAGTGGCGGACCGATGCCTCGCGGGCGTTCCAGTACTACCTGGACCGCTCCACCCCGCACGCCACGGGGCGCTGGATCGGCACCCTCGCCGTCGCCGCCATCTACGCCCTCCGCGTCTACCTCGTCCAGGGCTTCTACATCGTCACCTACGGCCTCGGGATCTACCTCCTTAACCTCCTCATCGGCTTCCTCTCCCCCATGGTCGACCCCGAGGCCCACGCCGCTGCCTCCTCCGACGGCCCCGCCCTCCCCACCCGCGGCTCCGACGAGTTCAAGCCCTTCATCAGGCGCCTCCCCGAGTTCAAGTTCTGGTTCGTTACCTATTCCCCCCAGATCCAGATTCAGATCACTCCTCACTTTTTTTTTCATCTCCTTCTAATTCGCAAATCTACCTCTTCATTCTAATATTATTATGTTTTATTCATCGCGGTTGACATAGGCCAAACCAAACCATGTGGCCTCAAATTTCACATGCTTCCACTATTCTTCTTTAACCTAATAATAATAATAATATTATTATTATTATTATTATTACATCATCAATGCTTGGGTCTGCTACTACCACCCCTATCATCAACCCCATTTAATTCCATCTCATGCTGCCATGATGTGTTAGCTATACTGTCCATGTCACCTCTAATCCAACTACCCTCAGGCCTCCTCACCCTTTGATCCTGTCTGCTCAATTCGTCCTCCCTATCTTATGGAGTATCTTGTTATATTATTGTGTGTGCTATGCGCCATAACACTTATCTGTGCACAAACTTCAATTTTAGTGCCACACTACTAGACCGCGTGAATTGTAATTGGTGTCCTATGGTAATACATCTTTTAAGTTTAAAACTATTCATGCCCTCTTTTTTTGTTTGTGCAGCAAATGTGCGCACAGTGAAAATATTGACACTATATGGAAGAAGGAAACTGTGGTCATATATATCATCCTTTGCTTACCTCCTAAATCCTAATGCATTCTATGCCTTTAGTCAGTGGCATGTTAACCAGCTAAGGATAAGTCCTAACAGTACCTAACAGATTTATATGAATTTGTATTCCACTGGACATGTGCCCACTGCCAACCATACAAATTGGTCTTGGGGTCCCGTAATGACCTCCTCAACTAAGTCTTGGGATCTCTTCTCAATTTGCCCATATCTCTCCCTTTGGAATTTAATAAATGGTACTGGTTAATGACACAATAATATTTATACACGCCTGTATGCAATTATATAACCTATGGTTCAGACATGTGCTATGTTTGAATCATGAGTGAATTTAGATGCAGAACTGCATACTTTTGTGAAAAATACATATTTCAGCCTGACATGTCCATGGCATTCATTGATCTGTGTTAAATTCAGTGCAGCATACAACTCATGTTTAACTATATAGCCTTAGCATTCCATACTGTGACTTTGTATGCAGGAAAGCATACCTCTTATCTTTGCATGCAGTCGCTAATACGTATTTCACTATTTTCTGAGCTGATTCCTTTGTTTCATCAAATCTGAACATTGGTTTTTGTGTTTTCAACCTCAGTATCCACAACATATTAACATTCATTTGCTTGGCTTTCAGGTATGCAATCACAAAAGCTTTTCTTATAGCTTTTGTGATGACTTTCTTCTCTGTATTTGATGTTCCTGTCTTCTGGCCGATACTTCTATGCTACTGGGTTGTTCTTTTCGTCCTCACGATGAAGCGCCAGATTGTGCACATGATAAAATACAAATATGTTCCCTTCAGCGTCGGGAAGCAGGTTAGTTTACTGCTCAATACATGGTTATGTTATCTGATGAGTGTTGGTACTTGGTACCATGAGAGTTACATGTTTTAGCACATACTGAATCTTGAAAGAAGTGCCATTATATATCCATGCTTGGGGCCATTATTAAATGCCATCCATTGTGCCTTTTTATTTGTGATCTTGAACAAATGCTTGTACAGTATGCATCATCATGTACTAGTGTAAAATAAATACCTGAAGTTTCAGCTATTGTTTTGTTCCTCACCATTTATCCCAAATTGTTCTGCTAGAAATATGGCGGGAAGAAGAGCGCAGGCAGCAGTTCTTCGAAAGACTGATTGGCAGCCTACCCACTCTGGTAGGAAAAATGGAAGGAACAAGAAGATACAGCCGATGATATTTGATGTGCTACATACCAATTGTAATATTTCATTCATATCTAGAGCTAGAAGGATATTCACTTGTATTTCAGACTCTGGTTCACGGTTTAAATTGATATTGTGGTAGAATGCTTTCTTGGATGGGTATATAGTGTGACTCGTTAAAAATATGACAAAACGGTTCAGCTACTCTTTACAAGTGGTACGGCAAATTGTAGACCCAATTGCACTTGGCGGTGAGCTGCTTTGTTGGAGCAACAGGGCACTGTCTGCTTGCGTGGATGAAAAGCTGAGTCATCTGAAGCTAGTGAACATTTTTTCGCTGGCTCGCTGCGTGTGTTTTTTCTCTGATTGTGGCCCGGTTGATTATGAAAATGACCAGTAAGTAAAGTCATCCGACCCTGCTGATTTGTTTGTTTTGCCTAACCTAGCTCATGCTCGGGGTCGTGAATCGTGCTACACTTGTTGCAGCTTTCGTTTTCTTGAAGAGTTGGAAGGTATCAGCTTAGCTTCCTGTGCGTACTAGTATTGCAGAAGATAACGTAAAACTGTACCAGAGCAAGAAGACTTTGACATAAATTTGTAACAAGGCAGATAGGTGGTACAAATCAAGGCACTCAGCTGAACAGCTCAACTGAAATGAAGAACTGAATTGAAGAGTAAAAATGATCCATGCATGACAGACAAACCAGTGGACACTGACTGAAGATGGAGCAATGAACAAAATAAAATCAAGACATGTTTTTATTGGCGCATGCATATTTAGGGTGATATGATGCATGACGAAATGAATTAGAGGAGGGTGTTGAGATATTCGTCAACGGTTGTATATTGGATTTCCGGGTAGAGCTGAGTGGCCTCCACGTCCTGCGGATCATCCAGCGGCGAGCTCATCTCCCCTCTACAGTAGGCCGCGTGCGCGATCGACACCAAAACGTTCTTCGGGTACTCTAACTCTGCAATTGCAATTAATTAGCAATATATATATAATTGCGTATGGTTTATTGCAGTGGAGTACTCCATACATGTTACGTACCTTTGATTTTGGTGAGCACGGCGTCCTCGGGCACGTACACTCTCTCCAGCTTCTTCCCCGTCTTCTTCTCCCACATGCTCAACAGCTCGTCGTGCGACATGGTGTTCGCCGGCGGCCGTATGTGCAGCGTCTTGTTCTCCGCCCGGGGATCCACCGCCGCCAGCACCGTGTACGTGCCGATGTCCCCCTCCTCCACGAACACCACCTTGGTGTGCCCCTCCCCGAGGATCACCACGCTATCCACGGGTGCCGCCTTTGGCATGAACTGCCCGATCGACGGCAGCGCGAATCCGGCGAAGTAGTTGCACGCCACGTACGTGTGCGGGATGCCCGCCGCCTCCACGGCGCGCCGGATGCCCACCTTGCTGCCGTACATGGACCTGACCGGCTCCACCGCCGCGCTGGCGCCGCGCCCCGGGTCCATGCCGAACTCGGAGGGGATGAACCTCCGGACGCGGCCGCCGCCGGCCTCCTTGATGGCGTCGATGAGCCTGGTCTGGTCGGGGACCTGGGTCGCGCGCACCGCGGATATGACGACGTCGGCGTCGCGGACGGCGCGCAGCAGACTGGCGTGGTCGTGGAGGTCGCCGTGGAGGAGGGTGACGCCGGCGTCGCGGAAGGTGTGGAGCAGCTGCGCCTTGGCGGGGTCGGAGGGGGCGAGGTCCCTGACGAGGGCGGTGGTGGGATGACCCAGCCGCGCGCTCGCGGCAACGACATGCCGGCCGATGTACCCCGTGCCGCCGACCACCAGGATCCTGCTCTTCGTCGTCGTCTGGTCGCCACCGGATGCCATTGATGAATTCGATCGATCGGTAGCAAGACAACTAGAGCTAATGCAAATATGCAATCGAGCGTGTGTGAGAGACCATTGCGCGCGTTGATGGCCTTTTAATTTGGTTAGTAACGTAACGCTATCACCACCAATTAAGCCTCGCCTCCCTCGTTTCAGTTCGCACGTCACTAGCTAGCTATATAGTATCATGCACACTACTGTTTCAGTGCTTCCTAGCTACTCTTGATGATTCTCTTTCACGTACAATAAATCATTAATTGCTGTAACTTCGTACGGGATTCGATTTACCTGGAGACGACTAATTGCCTCCTGTATGTTCTTGTAGACAAGAATTAAAGAATCAGCTGCCACCAATTTTCCGCTTGGTGCTTTCCCCCAAACCTACCTTGGACTGCCTCTTACTACGGGAAAGTTAAAGCGGGTCCATTTGCAGCCGGTAATGGACAAAATCAGAGTAAGGATGGGGGGCTGGAAAAACAAGCTAGTTTGTCAAAGCAGGCGGAAGGTTATTGTGCAATTAGTTCTCAGTGCCATTCCAACCTACTTGCTGACCGTTCTTAAACCACCAAAAGGATTCCTAAATGATGTTGACAAAGCGCGACGAAAATTTCTTTGGGCCGGAGACCAAGAAAGCTTGGGCGGGAAATGTAAAGTGAATTGGCAGCAGGTATGTTCTTTGACAATACATGGTGGATTGGGCATACCTTGTTTGGAGAAGTTCTCACGATCGCTGAGGCTACGTTGGCTCTGGTATGAGTGGACAAGCCCGGAAAAACCATGGATAGGAACCCCGCCGCCCTGTGATGACACTGACCGTGCTCTGTTTGCTGCTGCCACCAAAGTATCGGTCGGAGATGGACGAAAGGCGAAATTTTGGGAATCCAACTGGATAGGAGACTAGCCGCTGAAATACTTAGCCCCAAACCTCTTCAAGCACTCCAAAAGGAAAAACAGGTCGGTTCTTGAGGCAATAACCAATGATGCTTGGATCGAAGACATCCGCGGAGGGGTGACAATACAGCTCCTTCAGGAATATATATGCGTATGAGAAGTGCTCCACAACACAGGAGAGGTGATCCATGAAGGGGCTGAGGACACAATCCTCTGGCGATGGTCGGCCAATGGCTTGTATACGGCAAAGTCAGCATATGTCATGCAGTTCATGGGCAAAACGTTTTCGGATTCTACTGAGCTTGTATGGGAAACTTGGGCACCGGGGAAACACAAATTCTTCGCGTGGCTGCTGGCGCAAAATAGAATATGGACGGCAGATCGTTTGCAATGCAGGGGCTAGCCAAATAACTATTTCTGCCAACTCTGTTTCAGAAATCTCGAAACGGTACAGCACCTCTTCATGGAGTGCCCCTTCACGCAGCAGGTATGGCGGGACATTGGTCGCAAATTCAGACCGCAGCGTTTCCTACATGTGACCACAGACAACACTCTCCTCAATTGGTGGCGCGAGCAAACAGATGAGGCAGAAAAGTTGCAACAGAAAGGGCTACGTTCAGCAGTCTTGACCACGCTTTGGGAGATTTGGATGGAAAGGAACAATCGCATCTTCAAAGGGAAAGAATGTACACCATGACACTTGCTAGCAAGATTATAGATGAGCTTCATTTGTGGGAAATTGCAGGTGCCAAGGGAGTGAAGTGTATTATGTTAAGAGATTAGGCTTTTGTTTTTTTTAGGGAGTGCAGGCAGGAAGAATTCCTTCGGGAGCGTCTTCCCTGCCTTCTGTTCTGTACAGTTTCTCTCAGTTCTTCTATAATATAAAACCAGATTGCTGGGTTCTTTCAAAAAACCAATTTTCCGCTTACCAGACACCACCCAAGGATCATACATCTTCATCACTAGCTGCTTCCGTAGAAGTGAACCGTTCCACTGCATCTCATTCTCAGCTAAGACACGGCATATCTAGAAATTTGATGCCCCGTACCAAATATAAAATGAAGCCCTATTTTTTTTAAAAAAAGAAAAAAATATAACCAAAACATAATACTTCTTAATTATACAACATTCAATACATCATTGTACATGCTATTTCTCACAAGAAAAAAATTGATTACACGGATGACGCATATGAACACGCAACCCACTTATGGGCGCACACCTAACAGACAGAGACTAGTAGAGTACTCAAGTAATCAACTAACCTCATGTATTCTTTCATAATTTCACTTCAAGTTGATGTACATTAGGCCAGAGCTTCTTTACTGAAAGTATAAAACAATCTGAGCCTACATTAATACTTCCTAAATCGACGATGAGGAGGCAATTTTGTTTTCTTAGTCTTTGTATATCGCTCGATTAGTCGTAGTCTTGACTCTCGACTCTTGCCACTTCCATCGACCATGGTCACATAGCAGTGACCTACTTTTTGGTGGAGGTTTGCACGGTCGCCGCCCCGATCTAATGGTTTTCTTGCAAACCACTGAAGTATCTTTAGTTTACTGCATAATTTTCTTTTTTTTTGGAAGTCCCGATCTAATGTTTCTTTAATTTTGCGCATCATTTTTGCTGATTAGGAAGGACTGATATAATAACTGCCATCGTTTTACCTACAGCTTATTATAAATGATCACGCTTATCAACCAAAAACATAAATTCATAGGTACAACATTTATGCAAGTATTCTGAACGACTTAAAAGTCAATGCTGAAAAATAAACTACAATAAATAGTATCAAAATAAACTCTAAAATTAGATTTTAAATTTTGGTACGTACCATAGCAATAGGGTTTAGCATAAGCAGGTCTGGTAGATATAGTGCATGATTTAGTATTGGCTGAGACATGGTAAATAGGTAGTACAATGTTAGGTTTTGATCTCTGGCTAACAGGCCAGAGAAAACGTAGTGGGTTCAGTCCACCCCGAGCCACACGCGTTCCTATGATGGCACCAAGATATTAAGACTCGCGTGCACGTCCCCTCTGAACTACACGGTGATCAGATTGTGCAACTAATCCCATTGACTCGCATTGGCTCCCGTAGCGCTATAAGAGGGAGAAAACTCCCTCTACACGGTTCTTTTCCTTATAACCCTTAAAAGTCAACAAATTATAATCGTGAGTTTTAAAGAGAGACCGAAGATTGAACTCTACACCGATTATCCCATTCACTGGCATGTCAAGGTTGCTGGTGACAACCATCACTAACATTTGCTGCCTCACTGTTAACGTTAAAATTTGGTAAGCTCCGAAATCGTCATCGGCCTCAGAGTTCTAGAAATGGCTGACGGAAATTGTTAGTTGCCAGTCGTCGACATCGATTAGTATCGCTACGACGGCATATTAGCTGGTCGGATCTTTGACCATTAAATTATCTATCTTGCAGTATTAAACTGACTGACACGTCTGCACTTCATTAAAATTTAGGACCTGCACTTAAACAGATATCCTAGACCTTCGTGTTTCAGGACGAAATTTCACGTCAACACTCACTGACCCAGGGGCACACGTAGATCGACGCCTACATGTGTACAACAAACAAAGCGGCGTGGTAGATCAACGCTTACATGTACAACAAACAACGTGATTGACCAGCGGCACATGGCTTCTTCACTATCTCAATTCGTCATAAAATTATTTAGGTGATCATGTATAACCAAGATCATACCATACTAATAAAAAGACACGGATATTAGAGAATGACTTAATATCAAATAATTAGAATGGGTGAGGCTTTAAATTTAGGTCATCTAGCCTACCACCTTGTGAAGCTACCCGGAAGTTCACTGGTAGTTTCTCCATATCATACTAATAATGTTTAAGCAAATAAATTCATTAACATGCAAATCAAGCCCTGAAGAAGAGCTGAACTGAGTACAGTGATCCATGACAGATTAAACCAAGACACTCACTCTCACCGACGGTGTGAAATTTGCAGGAACATGTACATTACTAAGGAAGAGACTTAATTATTTTATTGGCACATACACATATACTCCGTGCGCACTAAAAGATGATGGATGTATCGATGTATTTCAGAGGAGCCTGTTGAGGTAGTCATCGACGGTGGTGTACTGGACGTCCGGGAAGAGCTGGGTGGCCTCAACGGCGGTGGCTGGATCCAACGGCGTCGTCGTCTCCCCCCTTATGTACCCTGCGTGCGCGATCGACAGCACGATGTTCAACGGGATCTCCGACTCTGCAACCAAACCATGCAATTAGCCATGGACGGATAAAAAACTAACTTAATATTGGATACGATTCGTTGTATTAGAATTTAGGATGCATCATATTTAGTCTTAGAATCGTTTTTTTTTTCTTTCGGATGGAGAGAGTACATATGGAACATAGTACGTTACCCTGGATTTGCTTGAGCACGGCGTCCTCGGGCACGTACACCCTCTCCAGCTTCTTCCCGGTCTTCTTCTCCCACAGCGCCACCAGCTCCTCGTGCGACACCGCGTTCTTCGCCGGCCGTATGTTCACCGTCTTGTTCTCCGCCCGCGGATCCACCGCCGCCAGCACCGTGTACGTCCCGATGTCCCCCTCCTCCACGAACACCACCTTGGTGGCTCCGTCCCCGAGGATCACCACGCTATCCACCGGCCGCGCCGGCGGCAGGTTCTGCCCGATCGTCGGCAGCGCGTAGCCGGCGAAGTAGTTGGACACCACGTACGTGTACGGCACTCCCGCCGCCTCCACGGCGCGCCGCACGGCGGCCTTCCCGGTGAAGATGGACCTGGCCGGCTCCACCGCGCCCGTGTGGTCCGGGTCCAGCCCGAACTCCGACGGCAGGAACCTCCGCACGTTGCCACCGCCGCCCTCCTTGATGGCGGCGATGAGCTTGGTCTGGTCGGCGATCTGCAGCGCGCCCAGCGTGGAGATGACGACGTCGGCGTCGCGGACGGCGCTGAGCAGGCTGGCGTGGTCGTAGAGGTCGCCGTGGAGGAGGGTGACGCCGGCGTCGCGGAAGCTCTGGAGAAGCTGCGACTTGGCGGGGTCGGAGGGGGAGAGGTCCCTGACGAGGGCGGTGGTGGAATGACCCAGCCGCGCGCTGGCCAAGACGACGTGCCGGCCGATGTACCCCGTGCCGCCCACCACCAGGATCCTGCTCTTCTTCTCCTCGCCACCGGACGCCATTGTTCTAGCGATCTACCTAGTACAAGATCGACTAAAGAAAAGTAGAGTGTTAGTGTCTCACAGCTTGCATCGCCTTCATCGATTCCGGCCCCTTTTATACTTTTTTCCAAGACGGGGAAATTACTTTAAAATAAGTATTTCTTATTCAAATTTCTCTTCATTTTTGTCCCAATCAGAATGTTGTTTCTAGAACGTCTGGGCCAACCACCACGCCCGTGTACTAGTAATTCGTACCGTTAATTTATTTATTAATCTTACTATTAATCGACGTCCTCCCAATCATGATCTTGACGGCATTACACTTGGTTCAGTGCACCTGGACGCGATTGTATGCCTCCTGCGGTGCGAGCACTTGGTTCAGTGCACCTGGACGCGAGCGGACAACGAACTTCGCCTAGGTTTCCAGCCCAGTTTTGGATCCACCAACCAAATAGTATCCACCAGTCAGGATTCAGAGCACCATTTTCCGCTCACACATCTTCATCACTGGCCTGGATTCCAACTTTACCCAATGAACTCTTTCATCATTTCATTTTTAAGGTGACATAAATTTATTTTAACTGATTAGGTACCGTCTTTTCTAAGCTGTTTCCGGTATGGTGGACCAACCAAATTAGGGTGCATGACGCACCCATCAGCGAGCGGCCATTATATTCAGCTTACCAACACCGAAATATCACAAATCTCCATCACTGCACTCTACAGGTGGACTGTTACACCGCACCTAAGAGCCTTGCTATTTCAATCTTTGTTTTAAAATGTAGCAAACTTTCTCAAAAACCTCTATGTATAGATGATGGCTATGCCATTACACCGCCCATATCTACCAACAGATTGGCCAAATTTGGCAACCAAGTGTTGACGACCAAATTTGACTCTAGATTAAATTTGGTCCTAATTAGAAAGATGATCAAAGCATTCACGCAAAGGCCAGTCATATGTACCGATGTTTACTGAGCTATGCTGACCGATCCAAACAGAGGTACGCCTGTCTAACCGATGGTGTGCGGGTGGTCTAACTGGCAAGCCTCGAATCGAAGTTTAACTTGATTATTGTTTCGCCTTTGCTTGCATGAGACCAATATTTCTCGACTTCTAATTGATCTCTGAGTCAGTGAGTGTGTGTGCCAATAAAAAAAAATCCGCAAGATAGTCCCTTGGCATTCATTCAGACAAGGTAGATAGGCAGTACAGATCAAGGTCTGAACAGCTGAACGGAACTGAACCGAGCACAAGGATCCATGACATATTACCTGCAGACGACTCAATGAAGATGGAAGAACACATTAATAAAGATTTGAGATTTTATTAGCACACACACATAGCAACTCGTTTCAATAGAAAGCACACTACTGCTATCTCTACAATGTTGTTTCTATAACATCAGGTGAAACAACCAGTACTAGTGGTAATTTGTATTCGATACTGCTACTTCGTCAGTGAAAAAAATATGTGCCCCAATTTCGTATGACACATTGGATCAAGCTTGGGTAATAGTCAGCTAACAGATAGTGAATTTCCTAATTAGCGCAACATACCTATCTTACATAACCATGCAACCAAGCAACCCATGTAGTTTTCTCAGTTGCAGATAAGCCACAAAAGAAGGGGGCTGGGGCTCTCTCCCAGATTCAGATAAAGAGGAGGAAGAAGAGGGTCTCTAGTCTTTATTTTATAAGATGACATAGATAGAGCCACCTTCGATCCATTCCATCGATAAATCCTTTGGAATGAAGGAGGGGGTTGTGCAGTTTTACCTTTTGAAGGGCTGATCTACTCCATTTCATCCTATCTTTATATGGGTGCATGAATCAAGCAACCTGGCAGCTGTCGTGGTTGTACCTGATGGTGGTCAGGGTAGGACCGAGCTTAGGTATGGACACAGGAGTATAGGATCTTTGTGCCTAACCATTTTCATATCTGATCATCTGTTCAGCAAAATACAAGTCAGTAACACCAAAAGAATTAATTCATAAGTCACTGATTCTTCTCCGTTTTTCATCTGCAAAGTGACTTTCTCCTCGACTTCCATGGCTGCAAATTGTAACATCTGAAAACAACAGCCTGGCGTAAACAGACCTAGTCTGTAGTAAGTGACTTTCTCCTCGACTTCCGTGGCTGCAAATTGTAACATCTGAAAACAAAAGCCTGGCGTAAAACAGACCTAGTCCGTAGTAAGAGCCATGTATTTGAAGGACTCCCTGCTGCAATTTCTGTCCATTGATATTCCACGATTTATGTCCATTGTTATTGTTATTCCCTCTTAAACCAATCACAGTGTACCTGTGCTGAATAAGAAAATCATCAAAAGTGTCATTTTTACTCAATCAAGCAATTCATACAAATACCACCACAATAGACTCCACAAAAGAGGTGAATGAGAGCCAAGAGAAAGCCAAAAATCTTCTAGTATGGCATAATGATATGGAATGGCAAGATGAAGTTATTGCATATAGTATCAAATTATCATGAATGAATACATGCAGATTTTACTAAAGCCAAAAGTACATTAGCAGAAAACAGAAGCCATGACATACATTGTTTCTAACAGAATAAGCAAGCTCTATTGCGAGGGATAGACAGAGATTAAAGGTTCATTAAGTCACCAGTGTAAATGGCATATAAATAAATACATGGACAATGAGCACATATTAGCTAATCCTAGAGGAGAAGAACACATGAGCTGCACCCATGATCATCAACACGTATAGACTGCAATTGTTCAGAGTTAGCTCATGCTCCAAACTAGAATCTACAGAAATTCTCAACACCTGTGATACATGGTACACAATTTCTCATACTACAAGAGGGCAGATAGACATGGTTGACTCGAGATCAAGTTTATGTTTTACAAGATACAGGCAAGCAAGTACAAGACGATAAAGCTGAAATAACCACATCAATTCATACGTGCAAGTTTTAAGCATTACATCTCTTAACAATACACTGCAGAAGTGTTGTTGTTTCAAATGGATTCAGTCGTTAGAAATGAAAGGCCAACAAAACATTATAGAATTGAATGGTATTGAATATTCTAAAATTGAATGCACTGTTTTGTAAGAAATTCTCTGAAGCACTGATAAAAACAGCAAATTAGCAACCGACGGCACCAGAGTAAACAGGGAGTCAAGGGACAACAACAATGTAAATTTCACTGTTACAAAAGCAGGGCATAGGGATTGATATCACAAGATAAAACCATAAAGTCCACAACCCAACCCCAGTGACAAAATGAAGCTAGAATACAGCAGCTAGAACAACCTCACCACACCACCTTCAAAAATTCTGGAACAGCTTCAATCAGAATGTGCTGCACTAAACCTAAAATCAGGACCGATTCCGCGGCTTCTTCCTTGTATGCTCTACTTGCTCTCTGTCGTTGTCGGTATCATCACCTCTCTCCCTCTTCTTTTTTCTCTTTTTCTCAGTGGCTACAGAATCACCAGCACTAACTATTATCCCCTTCACAACTGTCTTCACCTCTTCCTCTTCCTCTTCCGGGTGATTCTTTTTGTTCCTTTTCTTCTCCGGGCTGGCAAATCTTTGCTCCGGAGCACCAACAATTTGTTTCACATCCCTTGCATTCTCTTGCTGATTCTCATGCTTCTTCTTCTTCCTGTTCTTCTTGCTCGTCTCCTTGTCCGTTTCATCTTCCGCGACGAGATCAGCAGCGTAGGCCACTTGTTGTGCCTCCTGCTCCTGCTTCACATGAGTGGCTGCTTGGTGGTGATGGTCCTCTGAACGCTTCCTCTTCTTCTTGTCGGAGGCGGAGGCGGAAGCAGCAGAATCCCCACGGTGGTAGTAGTTGAGTAGGTCGAGGCGGAAGCGGTGGTGGTTTTTGGTGGCGTCGGCGGCGGTGTGGAGGTAGGTGGCGGCGTCGGAGGAGGGGAGGTTGGAGGCGGCGGAGTCAGCGAAGAGGTCGAGGATGCGGGCGGCCTTGGCGAGCGAGCAGGGCTTGGAGGAGAGGACGGCGCCGGTGATCGCCCTCATCGCCTCGCCGCCGGCCAACCACCGTCTCTCTCTCTTGTTTGGGTTTGGGTTGGAGGCGAGGGGGATTGCTCTGCTCTCGATTATTAGGGTTTTAGGAGTAGGGGGGCGCCTTCTGATGAGCCTAGTGGGCCACGGCCCATCATCATTCTCTCCGCACGGTAAGGCCCATCTCGTGTGAAGGAAGCAGGCCGGGAGATTGGGTGGGAAATACAGGTTGCAGGATTCATCGGATTCAGGGGAGCAGAAGAGAGCATTGCATACATGTGAAATGAATCTGATTAAAGTTTCAGTTCTTCGCTGTTATACTACAAGTGATTCCAAACTTACCTTGTAAGTTACGTTGTCGCAATTGCCTAAGCTTGTCATTTCACATTTGGATCATCTCAGGTTTTGGGACTAAAATACATGTATATACACCGCAAATTTAATTCGATTATCATTATGATGAGGCGAAGGCAATCAGATCAGTACAAAGCACATACATACATTAGTTCTAGTACATTACATATCGGCAGCATGCATCACCGTATGTCTGCAGAATCACTTGTTAGCTGCACCGGCGGGCTTGTTGCCTTTGGCAGCGGCGGATGGCTTGTTGGGTTTGGCGGCGCTGGTACCAGCCTCCTTCTTCTCCTGGCTGCTATCGGGCTTCTTCTCCTTGTTGCTGGTATCGGCGACGACATTATGCTGCTGCTTCTCCTTGCTCTTGGTCTTGGACTTGGACTTGGAGTTTGAGGAGAGCTTGAGCTTGAGGTGCACCCCGAGGTCGCCGCCGCTGCAGGAGCTGTGGAGAAGCAGCGAGTTGTTGATGGACTGCACGTTGCTGTTGATCATCGCCTTCACGCCCCCCTTGCCGTCCGCACTGCTTCTCTTGTCGTCGCCGGCGCCCTTGCTGCCTGGGGCGGGGGAGGATATCTTCATGGATGCGCCCTTGTTGTCGCCGGCCAGCGTGATGATGCTTGTCCCTTGCTGGCCGTGGGAGGCGGCGCTGAGCATGCCGGCGAGCCCCGCCTTGAGGTCCTTGCGCAGGTCGCCCTTCTTCTCCTCCTGATCTTTCACCTTGTGCTGCTGATGCTGATGATGATGCGTGGGTGGTGGTTGTTTGTGATGCAGTACGGTGTCGGTGGGGATGACGACGACGTCCTTGGGCTTGGGAGGAGGCTCGTGACGACCATCTCTGCTTGCTGGTGGCGGCGGCTGCTGATGCAAGCGGCGGTTGGTTGGCCCGAGCGGTGGTGCGGCGCGGGCAGCTGGGATGGTTGGGTGGGGATGGCGCGATGAGGGAGGTGACGGCGGCCTGTACCTGGAGCTGGAGGGCGGTGGCGGTGGCGGCGGCGGAGGCGGTGGAGGGCTGGTCCAGTACGGGAACCAGTAGCGCTGGGGAGGCTGCTCCTGCTCCTCCTCCTCATCCATGGCGTTCATCGATGATCTAGCCTACCACTAGCAGTAGCTGACGGACGGAATATGGATTGCTTGAAATGGCGGGAATAACCCACAGAAATCTATATATACAAGACGGAAAGAAGAGAGGAGGATCCTATTCGTATCTTTCGATTGCTTTCAGCTTGCGGAAAATGAAACGAAACGAAACGATTCTCTGCCGCATTTGCAATCCAGGTACAGTACGTAGTACAGTGCAGGAGCAGGAGCAGGAGCAGGAGAATGGGTGGGTTGGTTAGGCATCTGATTCTTCTTCCTCATTGCCGTGGCGTACGTGCACCATGGCTTGCCAATCACAACATGATACGTACACCCACACTTCCATACTGGAATATGATCTTTCATCTATTTTTTTCAGAGCTCTACTGTATATAGTCTATATATACACTACTGCAGTGATAGTATTTTCTATACTATTGTAACGGGCGGAGTTGCCATCCTTCCATCTCCTCCCATTGCGCGTCCACTCCACTTGCATAACCACCGGTATATAAATTCAAAATTTAGTGAAAATGTTTAACATAGCTTATGGTGTCATCGACAGCTGTATAAAAAAAAAAGTTAAGAATAAATTTCACAAAACTACATATATTTTGTTCAAACTATTATAAAACTATATATTTAACAATGTGTATCACAATATATAGATTTAACATAATTTTTTTTACAAAAACATAGATTTAAAGTATCGTATCAGAAAACTACAGATATAATATTGGTTTTATTACAAAACTACAATGTTTCTGACCTCAATATATTATGGATATAAACTCTATAATGTATAGTTCTTTGATAACTTCATCGTAAAATCTGTAGTTTTGTGTTATGATACTTTAAATATATAGTTTTATGATAAATTTGGCATTAAATCTATTATTTTTTGGATACACATTTTTGAATATGTAGTTTTGTGATAGTTTAGTTAAAGTATACTGTACGTAGCTTTTTTTGAAAATTACTCAACAGTTAATTTAAAATACAAACGTATGCAAATAGGAAACGTAAGATGTAATCAAAGAGTAAAACAAGTCTTCTTATCTGTGGTGTTGTAAAATAAAGTAATATAAAACATACATGCCACTGCTCATTATATAATGAGTGATGTTAATTGTATTATATAATTTTGTATTGTTGTAACCCCTCTGTCCCAAAATACTGGTTATATATTATCGTTATATTTTTAATAACTTACGTGCCGCTGAGAAAAAAATGGTTATATTGATTATCGTTAATCATACATAGAAGTTTAGTAATAGGTGTTATCTCTTTTATTGCTTTTATAATCAAACTATGAATTTGTAATCGTGACCGTTCGATTTGCAATATCGGTAGTAATTGGATGTAATTTATTTAAGCAAAAACAACAATAAATTCTATTATAAAAGTGTCATTATATGTTTAGTAAAAAAATTGGAAGTTGTACAAGAAAAGAGAATAGAGAGGATATAGGCAATTGTATATATCCCTACTATAGAGGTAGTAGCGGTATTTTATACTGATCGAGGGGCAGGGCTCATGAGTCGGTCAAGTACATGTGGTGCAGAAAAAGCGATCAGCCTCGATCTCAGTCTCGGTTAGAGATGGCAGCGGGGAATTCGCTGTCGGGGTCACACATCTACGTCCTTGTCCACGCGGTGTTAAAATTTCACCATCTCCACCCCTGCCATCCACGATAGGGCTACATTTCATCCATCACCGTCCTCTGCGCATATTGATATTATGTCGTTGGAGCTTATAGGGGAGGACGAAGCCATGGTTGGCAGTCGGCATAGGACGATGACGCCAGGGAGGGCTGGAGGCCACACTTGTGGATTGATCTTTGCTGGTGGCTCGGGATGGCGACGCTAGCGAGGGCTAGAGGCCGCACTTGTGGATTGATCTTTGATTCCATTTGCAATATACTCTGGGTTCACCATTTTTGATGGTCCTACTACGGCCCGTTTGATAGGGCTCCAAACTCTAATTTCTAGCTCTAAACTCCTGTTCCAGTGGGAGCTGACTTCATTTTCAGCTCCAGATCTGAAATTGAAAAAACAACAACAAAAAAAAAAAATCCAACCCGGAGTCGCCGAAAACCCCGGGCAAAACTAAAACCTCTCCTCCTCCTCCTTTCTCCTTTCCCCTCGCCGGCCAGGCCGCGCCGCCGCTTCGCAACCCTCACCCTCACCCCCATGGCGACCTCCCGCGACGCCAATGAGATCATCGAGAAGCTCTCCTCCGACCGGGCCAGAACCCGCGATGTGAGTACACTCCCCTCCCTTCCTCCCTTCCTAGATTGAATTTGGATGTTGCCTGATTGGTTGATTCGCCCCATGGACTCGCCCGCAGGAGGGGGTGAAGCTGCTGGGCACCTGGCTGCAAGGCGACCGCGCCTTCTCCTTCTGCCGCCTCCTCGCCCGCAACACCGCCAACCTCAAGCCCGCCCATCTCCCCGCCTGTCTGTCTGTCTCTCCCATCTACTACTGCTACTCCTATGTACAGTACAGTAGTATCTCATGATTCTTTCGTGTTTGTTTTGCAGCCGCCACATGGCCCTTCCTCATCATGGCGCTCACCAAATGCGTCATCGCCGACATCTCCGGCAAGAAGCGCTCTCCCAAGAGCGCCGCTGCCAGGATGCTCCGCCTCGCCGTCCAGTGCGCTCAAGACTTCCGCCTCTCAGGTTGGTTACCTTTCTTTCCAAACAACATTTTCCTGCTCTCTGCCCTCCTTTTCATCCACTTTGTATTTCTATGTATGTCACGGTCACGGAGGTTGCTCTCTAACTTTGGTACAAATGACAACCTGCCCTGCGCTGCTGATTTTAATCAATCTTTTGTTTATCTATCTATCTTCACAACTAGTTTTGATGATTCTGCATTCTCACTAGTTTTCTCATGCAATGCGCTGACACCATTTTATACACTGCTTGAGTTCACATCGTTTCATGCATGGATCCCCACAAACTTGGGCAGCCTGCTGCCTACTCCCTCCGTTTCATATTATAAGTTTCCTAGTCAAGTTTGACCAACTTTATAGAAAAATATATTAATATTTTCAACACAAAACAAACATATTATCAAAATATATTCAATGTTAGATTTTATGAAACTAGTTTGGTATTTTAGATGTTGCTAAATTTTTCTATAAGCTTTGTCAAACTTGATTAGGAAAAAAGTCAAACGACTTATAATATGAAACGGAGAGAGTACTCAATAATGATGCACAAACACACAACATAATCTTCTATCGTGCTCACCAGATACACATTTTGCAGCTACTTGCACATTCCATGACTTATGCTATGTGTACAATTACCCCGACTCATCTTGCCTACCTATTCCTAACCCAATTTAACGTTTATTTTATCCGCATCCGTTCCTTTTTGTCAAATGTCTACTCCAACATGACAGCATTAATGTTCACTCGTAAATTTCTGCGTGGAACTTCCAATAAAGAATACTGCTGAGGGCTGAAAGGAGGTGCTCAGGCATTCTCTTTCATGCATGCCTGCTAGTAATGCTCATACCTTTGGTGTTGGGATGCTCCTGATTTTCATGTACTCTTGTTTATTTATGCATCTTCTCACTTGCCACTTGCCAGACACCCAGCAGTATGCTTCGCATTTAACCAGATATGCAAACAGCCTTTTCAATTGCTTTGAAGTGGAATATTTTACATTCTGTATGACGATAAACAAGAGGTTCATTGTCTCTGCAGGGCGGTCGTTACTTTTGATTTCCGTCGCTAAGAAACTTTTCAGTCATATATGGGAGGTTGTAAAAGATGCTCCCAGCTTTCTGATAGAGTACAGCATAATTCTTAGGCAGCTTTTAACTGTTAAGGAGTACCGGTATCAGATGAAACCTCGAACATATAGCAGTGAGTTCCCTTGCCAGATCTCCTATCTTTTCATCCCATTGACACTTTTGTTCCTTTATTATTCTTATATTTTTTCAGGTTTTGTTGTGCTCTACATGAAGAAAGTTGCGACTGGTTTTGATGAAAAAATCAGTAATCAGGCCAGCTCCAAGGAGGAATCCTTCCGTTGTACACTGACCCTTCACGTTCTACTTGAAAACCCACCGGGTGATTACCCTGATATCATGAGGGAGGAGGTCCTTTGTGGGTTTTGTGCAATATGCTCAAATATTAGGCATGTATTGTTTGCTCATGTCCTTTTGACGCTCCTCTTGAACCCACTTCCTCCTAAGAAGAATGGTTTGCATTTTTATATTTTTTGTCTCCCGCTGCTTTTCTGAGTTGCAACTGAAATAAACTTAATTTGTGGAATCAGGGAAGAGGGAAAGCTGACCCGCAAACTTATAGAATGCGTTAACACCTTTCTACTGAAGGATGGGCCAAACCTGGGATGCAAATCTGTTGATATCCATAATGCTGTTCAAGATTTTATGTTCCATTCTTGGCCTGTGACCCACGACAGGGCTTTGAAGGTTCTGATAGCCTGACTTGCACTACTGCATCTTTATTACATAATTTTGATTATACCTTCATTACATCTTTTGTGTTGTATTCAAGCAACAATTTTTACCCTTTTTCCAGAGCTTGTTCATCACCTATGCAAAGGTTCAGCTGGAACTTGCTAGGGCTATTCCTGAGATTTTGGAAAAACTTCTTGATGTCATCATTAAGGAATTAGACCAAAATTTTAATACTGGAGCCGGTTTAGTATGGTAGGGATACTGTTATTCTTTTGAAAACGCTTTATGATTTTGATTTCTTTTCTGATGAAATACAATAAATGTAGGTGCGAGGCACCTCGAGACGAGAAAGCTGGCTCCTTGAGGTGCTTCCAGGAAGAATTGATGGATCTATCTGCTACTGCCTTATATCTGGTATTGGATCTGCATCTATACACAGTTGCACACACATGTGCTCAGACTTGCACGCACAACATTTCATTGTTCTGTTTTCGCTCGAAAACAGCTTAAATTGTTTGGAATATTTAGGCCTACAAATGCACACCGAGGACATCACATAACAAGAAAAAGTTAAAGACGGAGCATGTTATGACCGTCATCATGGATAGCCTGCTGAGAGGATCCCTTGTTTGGTATGCACCATCTATCCACTTCAAAAGAAGGCATTGTTTATCTCTGAAATCTCATATGCGTATCCTGACAACCTTGGGTTTGTTAAAACCTGAGGTAAACAGTCGAAATTCAAGAATCTCTTTTATTAAACATGCCTCATCCTGTGCATTTTCCATGCCTTTTACTTGCTGCTTCCAATTCAGTTCTATTTTGATATTATGAAATATGTATAAAATCACTCGCATTTTTCTAAGTTAGTACCAACACAGTGCTTATCAGTGACACCACCTTTTCGAGCAATTAGCTTTCATGCTCTGTGAAATTTCAATTTTGACATGTTGCTTCTTAAACCCTTAAACTAAATGTTCTTGTAGGCGTATGGCCTAACCATGTGCTAGAAATTGATTATTTGGAGGTGTCTCCCATTGTTGAATCCCAAGGCTAGCATGTACTGTTCTGTTCCTTAGTTGCCTCATGCTGTGTTATTTCTCACTGCCCCCTTACAAGTTACAACTGATAAACTTGTTGCACGTCGGTGTGATATATAGTAGCACTTGCCACAGATGTTCCCTGTGGTGAGATGTAATCTCTTATTCCTTGTTAAGCACGAGGACCACTAAATCTGTTGAACGTGTTTGATTTTGTATACCTATTATTATCTTTGTCTTTTCGCAGGAGTGGTTCTATTTGTTGTCTTATTCACAAGTATGGGTACCGAGTGGATAAATCTTTGTTGATCAATTGGTTCAAGGCGACCTGTAAGGGTTTGAAAAGGTTATGCAACTGCCTTATTTTTTGTTGATGTAATATTTTCTGTGGCAATCGGCAACTGCAAAATTAAAGAAAATAGCAACCTGCTTTACTTTCTGTTATTTAATGCTTGTTGGTAAGTAGATCTGTGATTATGTTCTTTGAGTTTTTCAGTATATGACACTCACTCTAGATATGTATTATATGGAGCGTGTCTGAAATGCACATGCATGCAAGATAGTGCAAAATCACTCTTGTGGATAACTTTTACTGCACAACTTTGGAATCGACAATCAATCATTGATCTGAAATATAGCAAACATAGCAACTTCTAATGTTCAAAATTTGTCCCAGAATATAGCAACTTCTACACCTACTTCCTAATCTCAACCAATCACAACAACCCCCATTTAGTTCCACGTACTTCCTTAATCACCGTGTGCAAAACTTCAGAAACCCTTATATTTTGAGACAGAGGGAGTACATGCTATTATTAGTCACTAGTATAGTATTATGTCATTAGTAGTTATTCATGCGCTCTAGTGATTTCTAGTACCAAATTTTATTATAGGTATTCACCTACCATGAGCATGCATTGTATAGTTCATTGAATGTTCTATTTTTTCTATGGTTGCCCAGTGTTTTGAGCAATGCAAATGCCCTACGGTTTCAAGATTCACTGCTTTGGCTTATCAGGTTTGTTTTGATGGTACCTTTTGTTTTTGTTGGTGGCTTAAATGTCTTGTTCTGTGCTGCTTTATGTAACCAGATGGTTACTGAAATTGTTCTGTACATTCTAGCTAGCAAGTGGAATATGTCAAACTTTCACTTACCTTAACAGGGTTCTCAAGGAGTTCTCTGCGCTTCTCATGTCTAGTGCTAGGGATGCACCACCATTTTGGTTAACAAATGACGAGGTAAATTTATTTCTGTTTTGCTGTGCCATTTACATTTCAGTTAATTAGGCTGAGGCTAAAGAGCTTATACGAATCTACCACTATCTCTTGTGGTCCCCCTATCACTACTAAGTATTTTCTAGACTTGTGATGTTCATAGTTATACCCACATATGACACAACCAATCACCTTTTCTCCGCAGATGTCAATTTTGGAAGGTTATTGGCAAGATACCTGGAATTCTCTTATTCACGCACTTCCTTTGTTTAGCACCACAGCTCTAGTCGTGAGTATCAGAAATTGACCCTTCTCTTATGATATTTCAAAACTTATAATTGTTATAAGTTCATAACATTCTTGTTTGAAAAAAGGTGCCTAATCAGTTTTTTGTGCTGTGCTTCTGAAACAACTGTTTATTACTACTAAAATTGAATTATCAATTAAAGAGTGTATATGACTCTGATGTTATCAGTGTTTGCGCTCTTTACCATATCTCCATTTATTTTTTAGTCCTTCAGGGACTGAACACTAAAAATGGAATGATAATTGTCAATATAACCTGCATTTAGAGTACCCAAGTGGTTGTGAAATATCACTGTATGATTCTATTTTCTAGAACATCTAAAAATTTGATTGGTATTTTATTGCACATTTATAGGTTGATTCAGTTCTGAGGTTGTTGGGTGAAATGATCATGCGGGTGAGCTTCTCATTCCCAATTATCTTAACAGAAGCTCTAACATATTCTGTGCATAATTTCAGGCCAGTTATAGTTATTTCGAGATATCATTGATATTTTGTGCTTTCCTTCTTCAAGGACCAAGTTCATGCATCATTTGTGTCAGAAGATACATGGGACCTACAAATATTTAAACAATTACCATCATCGTACGTATGCCCTCTTTCTGTGAGACTGACCATTTATCAGTTGTAATCTTGCCTCATTTTTTCAGTACAACCTCCGTTAAAAAATATAAGAATATTTGAGGCTGACCATGGGTATTAAGAAAGTAGGTGGAATTAACTGGGGAAATGTTGTGATAGGTTAAGAGGAGGAAGTAGGTGGAGAAACTCCAGAAATCCTTATATTTTTGGATGGAGGAGTACCTGCATGTAGTGAGATATGCATGTGTCAGTAAAAAGCTCCTAAACTACCTTCAGCACAGTGCTATCTATGTACCTGAATACATTTAACTTGTTTTTGCATGCTATTTTCATGTCAGTTATTTTCTATTGTCATGTGACCCTACCTACTAGTCTTTCTTCTCATGGTAAATATCTCCTATTCTAGAATATATTGCATACAGTTAAACTGCATCTTGATTTCTAGAGATGATGGACAAATAAAAAAAATAAACTGTGTATTCTTCTCAAATACCAGTAGCTTTGGTGCCTGAACTTCCAACAATGATTAGTTTCAGTGCTTCCTGTTTAATCACCATTCTGCTTGGATCATAAATAATCAGTTGCCACTATCCTAATTATCTGCGGAATGTCCCAGAAAATTGGTAGAAATTTCTGTTGCCAAATAAGTCCAAAATCCACTTTTCTGATGGTCTGGTGAATAATGTAAAATAATATCCTTCCTTTCGTGGGAAATCGTTAAGAGAAATGAGTGAGTGGTGAGCACTGTTGCTTACATAGCACATCAGTAAACAGAGGTCCATGAAATCTGAATATGTTGCTGCTGTTATGATGTATTGATCCCATCCTATTGGTTTAGCTGTGAACTATATAAATCAGTAGATGTATGTGTGCTCAGTTGGCATTATCCTTGGACTAAGAATTAAGAGAGTTAAATCCTATCAAATAGAAGAGCTATGAGCCTCTTAGGCTCTTAGTGCACTAGGATAGTACCAACCTGATTGTGATTTATATTTTTCTTGCATATGAAGAAACCACAGGTTGTTATCCTGCCGCTATGAAAAGAAATAACTAATGCAGCACACATTCCTTAGTCCTTACAATTGCTGTTAGCTGAACTGTGGAAGACATTGCATGGTGTAATAAACTCATACTTATGCTGTTTTGTCATTCTGTTATGTCCTTGCCATTGTTGCCTAACCTTTCCTTCAATATCCTTAACTGATGTGAACATTTTGGCCTATACTTACTTACATTTCATTGTGAGCTAATTCTTATAATTGTTTTTTTGACATTGGGATTATACTTACAATTCGTTTTGGCCCCCAATTCTTACTGTAGGTCTACTCTGTACTTCATTGCTTGTTACTTTTCAAAGATAGGTTTTCAGGTATGCTTGCTGTCTTGCACTATTTTAGTTGTTTACTGCTTATGGTTACAATGGAGTAGTGGAGTTGATCAATCCCATACATTTAGGAAACAAATAGACTGTCCAAAACTCTTATGCAACTCTTTTGTTCAAAGTATGACAAGGATTCATGTTCTTAACTCACTAATTAGGGTAAATTCACCAGATCAAGCCAAAAAGAAGGCATTCATCATTGTAGTCTTTCCCAATTTTTAAAGTTTGGTTGGTGCCAAAATGTTTGTTTAATTGTTTTGGATCTATCCTTCTCAAATATAATTCTAATTGTTTCATATTCTTGCTAATTTATTGTTCAGCAATCTCACAAAATACTCTGCTTGTTATTTCCTGAACTGTCATGTAACTCTTTTTGGATGATTAAGTATGAAAGCACACAAAGTAACTACAGAGTTGGCAAATGCTCACGTTTGCCTGTACTTTCTATGGCCGAAGTTGAAAAAGAGCAAAACCACCCCACAGTTTCGTGTGCTTTCTATGCTTGCTACCTTTCTTCTTGATGTTTCAGTAAACAGCCTGTCTAGAAATAACTGCTACAAATTTGTGAATGATAGGCTAGTATGATGATGTAGAAAAAGGAACATCTGCACAAAATCTAATCACCTTAGTTATTCAATATACTGGAGCTAATCATTTTACCTTCCCAACTATTGTGCTTTGAGCCTTTGACTATTATTACTAGTTACTCCTACTTTCTGTATTTCAGATTTTTTTTCTTTTTATATCAAACATGCTCAAAGCATACTTTTGTTCTTCAATATCATTATATGCAGGGCGATGTATCCAATTCCATATTTATTAGAAAGAATCTGTTAAGATCAACTTTTGAGTTAGTGCACTCCAAGGTAATTATTTATATTTTACCAGACAACTGTATTTTGTTTATTCCATTTATGCTTTTGTTTAATTTTGTGTATCCTCTCCTTCACAAAGATACTATCAACATTTGTATCGACCACTTTTTGCTAACTGAGACAATTTTTCCCTTGACAAATTATAAATTTATGTTTAGCTGCATTAGTGTTTTGAATGTGGATGCATAGTTTTCTATGGTGATAGATCAGTAAACTTTATACAAGTATCACACATTTAGGCAACAGTAGAACATAATTATTTATCACTGTAATCATCACAAGGACTTATTTGACATTTGTATGCTTTATATTCCTTCTGATTAATCCTAGATATATACAGATGCCCTTCATATTTGTGATATATATAGAGCTCATCTAAGTAATTTATTGTAACTTAAATTCTGCAATGGAAGTGTGATGCTTTCACTAGTTGAATCACATAACTAATTTTAATGGTTCTTGAATAGTTCAACATACAAATGTGAGCTACAAAAGGGAAAAAAAATCCAGATAGATGGTCCCATTATTTGGACCTTTAATTATCATTTCATCATGCATTTATTTGTGTTTGCGGTTAGTGATTATCCATTTTTCAATTTACATTATGATCCATTTCCAAACTACATTCTGGAGTGGGCTGTCAATATTTTCTCTATTTTTTCCGAGATATGTAAGTTCAATTGCTGATATTTTTGGCAGGGTTTCTCTCTTTTGAATGAACAAAGTGTTCTGATGATTCCTGAAACCATTTTTTCTCTCTGTGCTGGTTTTTCCTCGCCAGTGATTAACTCAGCAGATGCATCGCAACTGTTTGGTGAATGTAAAAACTTATCTAAGGTATGTTTCTGTTTAGCTGTCAGTTAGGATGTTGCAGTTGAATCCTGAAGAATGTTTCTATCTGGTGAACTTTTTCTAATTTGGTTTGCTATATTTGTTTCCGAAGGACAAGTGCTGGTCTCATGAGGAAGAACTAGGTTATTCTGTGGAAACTCTATCGGAGATCAATCTGGAAAGTCCTACCAAGGTGCTTTAATCCTGGTAGCTGAATGTTTTCTATGTTGCTCTCCTTATTGATCTTGGTCAGTGAGGTGCATCTATTTATGCGTGTAAAACTTGTGGCACTTCTTTTCATTTTTTAAGTCAGTAATAAATTTTCTTATCCAACAGATTGTGTGGCAAATCTTGTAAACTTGGAGACTTCATAATGGAAGTCTTCAACTCATCTGACTTCACTTGCAACTGAATGCCATTTTGACTGAAATATGTGGAGAACTATTCATTATGATGCTTATGATTAACTTCAAATCTCAATTCTGAACACCAATCATTAAGAGAATTGGAATCTTCCTGTTAGATCATTTGGAACTTCATGAAAGCCAATATCATGTCTTTTTTGTATGCATAATTCAATATGGCATGTTTTAATTTGTACTTTGACCACGCGGAGTAAAAAAATCTGTGTGCCCACGTGCAACATATGGGCCTTTAGATCTCAAATTCTGGAGCTTAGATGCTAAATGAAGTTAGGAAATCTTATGATGTATCTGCTACTACAAGCTTAGTAATGTAGCATGGAAATCTGGTATGCTCTGTTGGACAAAATTTGGATTTGGGGGCAGAAGCAAACTTATGAAAATATAGTGTTTACTCATATGATTTCCCTTTGGGTGTTCTAATTGGTGGTAACTACAGAAGTTAAACTTATTTGTTTAACAGGCCATGTCTGAGAAATGCAGCCGAGCGCACCTTCCTCGGCATATTCAGCAACCCTTGCTCCTGGAGCTTCTAGAGTTCACCAAAGGATTCATGTCCTCAAATAAACAGTTTGAGAAAGTGGACTTACCTAATCTTGTTTATGCCTGCTCTCTAGTCTGCAATCTAATTCATTGTTCGCTGTTGTCAAGGTATTTGTTTTATAATCATATGTGCTTGGTTCCGTCCTATTTTTACAGTCAGTGGCCAGTACACATAATCAAAATCTGTGATAATTTGCACTAAAACGAGATTAAGTTCAGACTTCCAGATCTTTCTGAACTAGTTTTTGTTTATGAAAATGTAATTATGCCTCTCCTTTCCTTGTTCTCTCCCATCTGTTGAGTATTTGATCCCACAAAGTTCTTTATTCCAATGTTGCTTTTCAGGGTCTTTGAAGAAAAATCTTCTTTTCTGCAAGTTATGTTGGATTATGTCACCAATGCCATAAAACATATTGTGTCAGTGGTTATGAAGGAACATGCTGAACTTTCTCATGGTCTTACCAATCTAGGATCAGTATTTGACACAACTGGCTCAGCCTTATCCTCATTTAAGAGCTTCATGCATTCTCCATTATTTAGTCTGTGGAGAGTTAATAACAAAACTAGTTCTGTGCTTGGTGTCACCGAATTACTTGATGAACTCTTAGAGGCAATTTCTGAGCTATTTGCTCAGTTCTCTAGTTTGATGAACAGTTTTGATGGAGACAATCCTAGTAAAATGTTGCCAGTGCCTTTTGTCAGTTTGTCAGAGGACCTACATCCTGACAACAGAAGTAGTTTTGTTGATATGGATCTTGATATGACTGGCTCTGGTGAAGTAGATCCTGTCACAGCAGGTGGAAGTGGAAGTATGGGTATCTCACCACGGCCTTTGGAGTGCAAGCTAGAACTAGTCTGTATTATTTCAACTTTTTTCTCTGTTGTGCCGCTTCATACCTGGGAAGTCTTGTACAACTTAGCTGACAAAGAGGTCAATATCAAGGTACGAAGTTGCAGTAGTATCCACTAAAATATCCCTCTTGTCCTTTGCTTCAATTGTATTCTTGGTTTATTATTTCCATTTGCAGGTTGGCCAGGCTATCTTGCTTGAACTTTGCACAAATATCTCTGCCTCATCAAGTAGTTTATCTTCTGTGGTACTGTCTTGACTTCCATTAAATCGTACTTCAATCTGTGGTTGTGCTGGTGGTCTTGTGAGTTTTATCCACTCAGGCATTTATCTGATTTTATCCTTTTGCTTCGGTCATGCAGCTCAATCTTGTAGTTGATATGTGGGAAAGAAGTGCTTGTACACTACTTAGCTCTGCAGATTGTTTAGCACATGTCCATGCCTTGCTAAGGAATTTGACAGCTAATTGTGATGTTGGGCATAATACTGATGGAAGGTCACAAGGATGTAAAGTGGCATCCAATGAGGTTGCTATTTGACATATGATACAATTTAGCATGTTTCTGTTAGCCTTCGCTAAATATTTCTCTTAACTTTGTAACTTTTGTTCTGTGACAACATACCTTCAGTTATAGGTTTTCATGAGTGAACACCAGTTTTACTAGTTTTATACAGTTGGTGTCTTTTTTTAATAACTAGCTAAATACATGTGCTTTGCTACGGATGCATGCACTCGTCCCTGTAGATTTTAGAGATTGACTAGATAACCACAATATATAGAAATACTATCTTGTACCCCCTCCATCCCAAAAAAAATCCAATCCTAGCTACGAACCTGGACATATGTGTGTCCAGGTTCATAGCCAGAGTTTGGCTTTTTTTGGGACAGACTAGTAATATGGAAGTACATAAGGAGTAGTTGGTAAGAAAATATAAAATAGAGTTGGTGGGGTGGCAAATTCACTGCCTCTACCAATCTACCATTGCCTTCTTTTAGAAGAGTATAGAGTATAGCTATAGATATAATTAAATTACTCAAAATTAAGTACTATTTGCAGACCTGGCAATCACAGTCAATCATGTTATTGGATGGACTGCTAGTTCTTTCGCACTTAAATACATGCTGAACAAGAAATACAGTTAGAAGAAATATCTAAGGTGTAATTTAAACAAAATCATTTTCTGCTGATGTTCACTTGGTCAGTATACTCCATATATTATGATTTTTCATCATGTAGTGATGTATTAAAGCTCCATTTCAGAGCATATACACCTTTCTTGAACAACAGCATATTTATCAATATTTTTTTTTTGTGTAACTGGATCCTTTCTCCAATATCTAGTAGTAGCACACTACCACTTTCTTCAGACAGTCGGTGGCCTTGATTGACTAAATTTGGTGGTTGAAAATCCTTTAGTCCTGGCTATCATTGATAAATGTTATGTGTCATTCAGTATTTAGAGATATGTTCTCATTAACAAATTCATCCTCTGCAGTTCCCTAGAAAACCCATAAATCGGCTAGAATCATTCATAAATAAAAAAAATGAAACTTTTAGTACAGTCCATTGTACAGTAGGTTTACTATGGGCAACTGGTTCCCAAATGTTTTCTTTTGGTGAACCTGGTTGGACTAGTTCATAATCTATAGTCATGCTAAAATGATGTCTTACATGTTTTATCTTCTATTTTAAAGTTGTGATAACTGCTAGTTCTTTCGCACTTATTCCAGAACCAGGATGTCTTCTTAGACTTACTAAACAAGGCTACAGAGATCAGTTTCACAGATTGGTTTTTCCGCATCAGGCTGATTAATTGCATCTCCAACTTTATTTATCTGTTCCCTGATGTCGCACAGGTTATTTCCTTTATCTGTTATCAAGCACTACCATCTCAAATACTCCCTCCGTCCCAAAAAAAAGGCAATCTAGGAGGGGTCACATCCCCTCCTAGTACAACGAATCTGGACAGAGTGTTGTCCAGATTCATTGTACTAGGAGGGGTCACATCCACTAGATTCATTGTGTGTGTAATCCATTATTCTGATTGCAGGACATGATTGGTCATTTGCTTAGCATGCTGCATGATACTGATTACCGTGTTAGGTTGTATTTGGCTCGGAAAATTGTTGTGCTATTCCAAATATGGGAAGGACACAGCGAGTTGTTCCATGATGTTTGGTAAGTGAAACAATTATGATAAAATAATGCTGAGCTACATTTCTGAAGTATTAGATACTGATATTATTTCTCATGCTTTGTATTGGCCAATTTCAGATCAAAATTTTATTGTGGTACTGTCACTCTTTTAAGTACTAGTAGTAGATAGGTATAATAGACCTTTTAGACTATGAAAGCAATGCAAAGCAAGAGGATGTGTTAACAGAGCCAATATTTCTACATGGGTTGCTATTGATGCTGTAAGAGTGGTCGGATATGTTAAATAATAAGTTGTTTGCGATGTTCTTTCTGTTACTGCAGTGCAGATCATAATTGCTACTTACTTATTCTATTTTTGATCAAACTAAAAAATGTTTCTCTTTATTCAGGAGGGGCTAGTTGATTTATGCTTACAATTTTTAAAATGCTGGGAAAATATTTTACTCACCGTAGAAGTTTAGAATTAGGGATTGTTTGGATCCAGGGGACTTTTCATTTACGTTTGTTATGAATAAGTGTGAGAGCTGGAACCACCTCTTGGTGGGGTGGTGGAATTGTGGATGCATGACTCCACCCACTTGGTTCAAATCCTAGTATCCAAACTTGTTCATAGGTGAGTGTGCTTTATTAGGATTTTGTGAGGTTCTTGGATTTATCCTTGACCTTTGTTAGTTCAAGCATGTGCTAAGCGGCTGCACTTCGAGGTGCACACATGGTGGTGTGTGCACGCGCACGCACGTGTGTCTTGTAGTTAAAAAGGAAAAAGAAAGTGTGATAGTTAGCCTACCAAGTTTTCTGTTAATAAATACTCTCTTTTTTAATGGAAAACAGCTCCAGTATTGGTGTCAAGATGGTGCAGTTTTCAAATGAAAATCCAGTTAGAGCTAGAGAAGTGTTGGCTATTGGTCCACAGCCTGTTCCTATTATTGAAACTGCTCTGATTACACTAGCTCATTTGTCCTTACAAAGTGAGGATATTGAGGTTGAGGTATGCTTTGATCTCACCAGCTTTTATTTTGAAATAAGAGTATATGTGTCATATTGATTTGCGTACCCTACTGAGTTCTCTTGGATTGGGTTGTGTGATAAAAGTATTGGTCTGATCTTTGATGTATATAGTATGTACTGTATTCAGTTTGCACTTAATTTATACAACAGAGTTATGCCTTTTATTTCTGATGTTGCAGTGTGTATTCATGATTTCCGCTGTTGCTGCTATAGAGCCTTCTCAGCGGTATTTCTCACTACGAATAAACTATTTACATTGGTGCTTGCACATGTTCTTTGCTTCTTATTTTCATGCTACTTCCATTTCAGAGAATTAGCTTATGCTCTATTTGATTCTGTCTCAAAGAGGCTCAATTATGCTTCACGAAGTAAGGTGAGTAGCATGTCTCTTTTGTTACTTTGCTGAGTATTGTGAGCATGTTAATTGGATCTTGAGATAACTTGTTTGTTTGGTTTATTGTAAAGGATAATTGTTCGGTTCATGCAAAATAAAATTTATATCATGATTTCCTCTTTTTTTTTTTGCAGTATTTGGACCAACTGATAGGTCCAATTCTTTTCCGGTGGGTTGCTTGTGACGTGAGCCTAGTTTCGCTTGTTGAGGTAATCTTCTGCTCCAGTGCTTTTCGTATGTCAATTATTGAATTTTGTTAAAAAATAATTCACTTTACTGGTCAGCCTGATACTGGTTCTCTGCAAGTCCTGGAACTGTTGGTGCTCTTGTGTGAAGGTATTGGTGTGTAGTTGGTGCCTTTTCGGTGTTCTTCTCCTTGGTGAAACCACCTGGGTTTGTCATTGAAGTAATGAACATCGTAGACTTGAACTTTTATTAACTGTTACGAAAGATTGATATACAAACATCATTATTTAATGGTTAAACCACGTGCCTCCACAAGGATAATAAGTTACTGACCTACAGAAGGTTTCTCTACACTAAATTTTTCGTGGCTGTTCTGCTTTTATTTTTCTATTTGTGTTGTTTTGCTTTCGTTCTTTTCTTGATGAAGAGTCGTCAGAGAAGCAGGTTATTTATAGTAATTCGATCCATGCTGTTGCCTGTAAATCTTTCAGTTTCATCATATTTTTTAATCATTCATATGTTTTGATGTATTTTATTTATCATATACAGGTGAAAGAAATGTTTGGCTTTAAATCGGATGAGCCAAAGAACTTCATTGAACATTGCTGCTCATGGTTACTTTCTTTCCTTATTCTGAGGGGTGAGACTGCCGATCTTAATTGGCTATCCAAGGTGAATGGATATTTGTTTTAATATTGGCAGTCATGTAGTTCAATATTTGTTGTGTTTATTGTTATTCTAAAATTCTGGAAGCTTGCCAGTTTTTTATTTAACTGTCACCGTGTTAAGGACTAGGATCTCCATGTGGAACTCCTAAATATGGTCCTAACTTGTTGGTTTAATAAACTTTTATACCCCTGATTTTTTTAACTTAACTGTAGAAAGTGGTCATACTGTGTAACATGTCAAACACCAATTTCCCTTGAAATTATCAAACTGTGAAGTATTTTCCCTTTTCAAAATTTCTTTGAGTGTTTCGATGGTACTTCGTTCTATGTGTTTGTGTAACCTGATCTGGTCCTAATCTCTCTTTTTATGTGTATTTCTTACTCAGATTTTGTCTCAACCTTTGTCTGCTGTTATAAAGGGATACTTTGTCCCGATCTTTGGATTGTGCATTGCTGCCAGATGTGGCTCAGGGCCAGAAAAGGACTTAGCAGAGACTGTCTTATGTGAATCCCTTTTGCAGCTTGGTGAAATTTCTGAGCCTGAGCGCGATGATCTCATTAAAAAACATATGGTATGCTCCCTGAATAGCCTTTTCCCTTCAATCTGCATGCATTGCATTCTGTTTCATTCTTTCTATGTAATTTGCTGCAACTTTGTCATCTGGCACATTTACATTCTCTCTTGTTCAGTGAATTTTCCAAAATAGCTAAATATTAAATTCAGATGTATGTCTTGCATTACAGTACATATGTAAGTGATATTGTTTAGGCTTCTTTTATGACTGGGTGTTATGTTGTGCTAAAATAATTTTATATTACTTTAGTCCTCATCACTTTCACTTTTTTATTTCTAAGTTTCCATTGCCCCTTTGCTCACATTTTGGCATCTCTATTCCACTGCGGTTGACTAGTTTCGGTGGCGGATCTAGAAATATTTATGAGCCTGGGCAAGTCTAATTAACAACGCCAACAGATATATAACAAATCCCATATAACTCCATAGACTATGTATCATATAACATTTTTTTATCGTATTCTAATTTAGAGGAAACTGATGGTTGTGTTTTTGCAAACTATGGGACTTAGGCCCTGTTTGATTCAGCTTAGGATTATTATAATCTAGCTTATTAGGAGTAAGCTGAAACAAACAAGTAGATTATTATAGCAGATTATTATAATCTATAAGCCAGATTATTATAATCTAATAAGCTGCTCTAAAGGAGCTTTTTTCAGATTATCGAGTGGCTAAAGACCTACTACCCCTACATACTTGAGAAAACTTACCCACCTATGCCATCAACCGAACAGATAGCTGAGGGCATTATAGACTTTAGCCTTTCAAACCCAATAATCTATGCCTCCAATAATCCAGACAAACAAACAACTCACAGCTTATTCTATGTCAGCTTATTATAATCCAGCTTATAGCAATCTGGCTTAATAATCTAGATTATAATAATCATAAGCTGGAACAAATAGGGCCTTAGTAATTTATTATCTTGAAAAAGAATATAATGGGTGCTAGAAAATTTACTTTGCCTTCAGGCTGCAGATGTCTAATAGCTTCCACTCAAGTAGTAGATAAAATGATCTAGTAAACAATCATGGTGCTTCAGGCTACTCTAGATGATTGTGTATGTAACATCTATTAACAGATTATTAAAACGTACTTATGTTGCTTCATGCTGGCTGCTGTATGCTGTGGCTAAGCACCGCGTGATTTAGAACTAATCTAATGATGCATGCGGTGCCGGAGCCCGGGCAACCCGGGTTGCTGGGCCCTAGCTCCGCCGCTGACTAGTTTAGTCTACTTGATAATCTACAGAGCTCTAAACCGATCCACATTTTTGTACTTTTTTTTCTCACTCTTCTCCTGTTTTCTAGGTTTCCATAGTTGGCTTTTTGCTATCAGTTTCATCTTCTTCACGTCAGCCAGAAATCCCACACTTCTCCAAGGAGGCTGTGGCACACTCGGTGAAAACAGTTGTTGATGGATTTATGGATGCAATGTATACTCTTCTTTTTTTCATTTTCAATACATACATAATGCTTGCATGCCAATTCAGTAGCATTGTTGTGATTTTCCACATTTCAGGGATGGTAATTTGGCTGAAACAGTTGTTATTGATAAAATCAATATATTCCGTTCAGACAGGGTTTTTAAGGTACCCGATCTACATCTTGTTGCATGCTTGTCTAATCTCTGAACTAAAACAGAATTGGAATGTCTTTTTCTATTATATCATTTTCTTTTATAGATAAAGTTTATCATTTTCTAAGACATCAAGAACTGTAATGGAGAGCCCAAGGTTTAGGTTTCTCTATTTAAGTGTATTCTTGGTTGTCACGGTTAATGTTAACTGGTATAGATCTAAAAAAATTGTTTATCTCGTAAACAACCCATCTTCAATCTCAGTGGCCGATGAGAATAGAGATTGAATATGTTAAACATACCAGTTGTTAACATATTTTATTGTTTAGGGGGAATTATACTTGTTTTCTTGTACATTTTATAGTACAAGTTGCTACCGGTTTTGCTATGACTTTTTACTATCATCCAGTTGTTATTTTAACGGAGTTGCAAGACATTCATCATTTCGTTCTAATCTACATATTATATTGTTTTTATGATCATAATTGGATTTGACCAAGTTCCATCTAATTTGCTTCCCATTGCAGTTTCTGTTGGCAATACATCAGCAAATTGCAGATGCTAGCCATCCTAGGCATATTCGTCATCGGCTTTGTGCCATTGAGGTTTTGATAGATGTACTTGGGCATAGAGTGGCTCTTTACAGCACTTGGTTGTGAGTGTTTTTATCTATTCTCTTTCCTAATTGTAGTTGAACCCCTCCACACACGCACGCTACAAACACACACACACACACACACACAAAAAAAGGCCTCAGGAATTGTACAATGATTCACTTTTGGACATGTTCTTGTCCAAAAAGAATATGTTGCTTATGTGAACATAATTGTTTAGTAACCTCCAAGGAGTACTAGCTGTACATACTGGCACTAATTAAGAGTTCAAGTCCCACTTTAAGTTGAATATTACTTCCTTTGTGTCAATTCGTCGTTTCTTTCAAGTCCCATTTTTTTCTGGATAGACTAACACACTGATAGCATGTGTTGGCTTGCATATAAGCTTGCGATTATGGCCTATTGACTTGATTTTCATGTTGCGGATTATTTATTTTGTTTTTACTATGTGTTGGAGATCGTTTGTGGATTTATCTGCTTGTGTATTTATATTAACGTTTGAGCAATCATCTTTTTCAACTGCAGCTATATTATTTGTATAGTGGGGAGTTACATCCGGAGACAACCATTGCAAGACCAATGCTGCAATATCTTGTCCAAGTTGTTGGCTGCTTTCAATTCGAACTGTTCTACTGAAACTGATGCTGCGCTTGGCAAGCAGCTTCAGGTGGTCCTCATAAATAGTTTTTCATAATTTATCGATAGTATGTCTGCTCGCTTACTCCTTATAAATGGACTTTGTACAGCTCTTAGTTCCAAAATTGGTCACTTGTTGCCTTCGCAATGAGAAGGGAGGGAAAGGTGCTATTGCAGACTCATCAAGAGTTTTATCTTTGCTTCGTCAATTGACAGTTGATGCTGATCCATTGCTTTATGATTACATAAGAGTATGACTCATCTCCACTCTCCATCTATTCTGATTGGTTCTTTGCTTATTCTTTATGATCCATTGCTTCATATTTTTTAATCTGCCATTGATTTGCTTAGTTCTTAATGATCTTACAGGATTTGGAGCCACTTCCTAGCTTTGATTGCTTAAAAGATATACAAGTGTTCCATGCTTCACTTTCTGGTTCCTATGATTCAAGAGATCAGTTTCTAAAGGTTGCTATTTTAAATTCTCATTTTTTTTTGAGTTTACATTCACTATGAGCTAATGCACTGTTTTTACTTCCTGTAGTTTGTTAGCAGGGCTCCTCACTTGCCACCAGAGCTGTTTCTGCTGAGGTATAATTTCCTTAATTCTCTCTCAAGTCTAAGAGCCTTTTCTAATGGGGTTTCTCTGTTAATTGCGTGTAAATGTGTTAAAATGCATCTTGTGTTTCTTTTCAAGGAGGTATGGTGTTTTTCATTGTTCTAACATAATTTATTTCCTTCTATTCTTGTACTTTTAAGTCTTCGTATGCATCACAAGAAGTTATTATTGGGAGAGATCATATATAGAGGCGATGTATCTGTGGATAATGCAGACACAATTAGCTGTTGGCACAGTGACCCGGATGTTGTTTCTGCTGTATGGACTCTTGTTGACCTCTGTAGCTCATCGTCTGTGGCAAATGAAGCTTCATCGGTGCTTGCTGATTTTATTTCTAGGGTGTGCTTTCAGTCTTTATTCTTAATCCATTGGCATGCTCCTCCATTATGTTGTTGATTTGCATTTTTCTCGTCGCAATAACTCGATCTCTTTAAACTAATGCAGGCTGGCATATCTGATGTGCATCAAGTGATATTTCATGTGCCGAATCTTACTGAAAAGTATCCCATACAACCACATATTTCCAAGGAGGATAAATTGCCCTCGGACTATGGCATTTCTGATGATATTTTGGTTGGTCTTCTGAAACTTTTGAAAGCTTGTTTGTCTGATGAGTCAGCTGAAATAATAGATGTTACTTCACGGACACTGAGGGTAAGTCGTTTATAGTGTTATTTTTGTTCTTAACTCCCTCCGATTCTCGAAAGAACGTTGTAGAGCATGACAGGTGTGTCCTGTAATTTTTTTATCTGACTGGACTTATCCCCTTGAAATTTGTAAGCACTGTTCTCTTTTTTCTTGTTGCTATCATGAATTTTCTGTACCAAAACCACACTGGATAGTGGCATACCCACAAATAGAATGCACTGATTAAACTTTCTACGGGGTCAGCCAAGCCCATACTGTAATAAATTTGGAGCCTCAAGTATTACTTCCAAGATGCATTTCATTTACTGAATTTCTTGGTATGTGGTCGTGCACAGGTTATCCTATTATTTTAGTTACAAAGAGGCTGAGTTGTAAAAAAAGAAGAGAAATCAAGTGGACCAAATGCTGTATATGCGATTTTCCATCTGCTGATCCTAGACTTAGACCCTCTTGTTTTGATCAAATCAAGTTTGATTTCTTTAGACATCTCTCGATTAGAATACTTAATAGTACCCAATTTGTTAAATATTCACAAAAATGTTCCCACTATATTTGTTTTGACTCCTTATGCAGATGCCATACAATACAGTATTTGTGTAATTGTGTTATTGAAACAACAATTGTGATTTTGAGATCGAAATCGCAGATGAATGATTTTGAATGCGGTAGCTGGAAGCTATTTTATTACGGGTGCTGCAAAAGTTTTTCTTGTTTTTTCATGAACAGGGAGTTCTGTCAACGGCAAGGGGTCTGAATGCTCTGCATTGCCTTGATTCTCTTGATAGGTCTTTGCTGATGGTATGTGGTACTATGTTGTCTTGTCATTTTGTTTTGCTTATTACTAAGTTCAATTTCCTAACTACCTTTACTGCATAGGTTCATTCACGAGGCATAAATGCTCAGGTAGTTGAACAAACACTTTTGGGCATGGAAAAGGTTTCTGGTGGTGAGTCATAGTTTATGATCTCAAGCACGTCTATGCCAATAGTTGCCAGCACACTGCTCTAAATCAATGTTGTAAAGATCTACCACATTGCACATTCATAAAAAACAATCACTCATTCATAAATCTATGGGTCAATCTCATGATCCCCGTTCTGTCCACATGCACATAATTTGTGAATTATTTCTTCTGGTAAAACAAGAGAATAAAAGGATGTTGCACTGCATCCGTTTTTTTTTTATAAAAAAACATTGATGTAATGTCTTGTTTAATTAGGAAAGCATCCATAATGTAGAACACTACTGAACAAGCTTCTCCACGGTGCAGTGCTTGTTTATTATGCTCCCTATGGTATGACATTTATTATTCTCTCTTTTTTCCTGCCAAACTTTGGCTCGATAGTTTCACTTGAAGATTCAGATTTATGGAGAACTGATGGTCGGACTTACAAGCAATGGCTATGCACCTTGGTGGGCTCACTAATTTGTCATTGTGATGACATCATCTTGAGGTACCAGTTTGAACTGAGAAATACACCTGTAACAGTAACTAAAGCTTAACACATCTTCTTCAATGTGACTGTATTGTTGCTGTTTGAAATGATGTTCTTCTTATAGACTTTGTAGGAGTATTGCTTTTCTCAAAGTTGAGGCTGCTGAACTTTTGCTTGCAAGTGCTCTTGTGAACATTGCGGGCAATTTGGATTCAAATGCTGGCATCTGCAGATTAATTTCATCTATGGTTTGTTGCATCCCAAGTTATTTGATTACTTGAAGGTTGCACGGTTGGATTATTGCCAATCTGTTGATGACTTATGTTTTACTTTAGGTGGAGGAAAAAATATTTTGTGACTCCAATCATTTGATGAAGTCAGTTCATCTGTTTTTGGATGCGCTGAATGTTGTCAGGTCTTATTATGTTGCAGAAAAAGCCAGAGGTTGCCCTTCAAATACTCTCAAGGTATTCTGTTACTGTTAATTTATAATTGTGTCAGGAAAGAAATATATGTTATCATATCATAATCAATACACAGATGTTATTTGTAATGTCATTGTTACTCTATTACTACCTCCGTCCCAAAATAAGGAGTTTTAGGCTTAGACACGGGTATTAAGAAAGTATGATTGGCTGAGAAGAAAAGTAGGTGGAGAATTTGAATTGTGGAAGGTTGTGATTGGTTGAGAAAAGAATGTAGGTGAGAAGTTGTTATATTTTGGGACAATTTTTGAATGCTAGAAGTTGTTATATTTTGGGACAGGGGGAGTAATATTTTTCATCATTAATATTGAGCACTTGATATACTTGTTTCTGTTTATTTGTCTTTTGAACTACGTATTGAACCTTGTAGGATGGTAGATCTGTTAGATCCAAAAGTCGATCACCAACCACCACCCCATCATCCTCCTGGAAGAAGGTATTTTATTCTACTCTCTCTCTCTCTCTCACGCACACACACACACACACATCCTGGAGTAACATTTGCTAGTACGTTTCTTCTGTTTTTATTGTCATAGTATAGCAGTGCATAAGAGTGTGACATTGTCAGTCTAATTTCTTTCGGAAAAAAATTGTGATTACCAAGTACAAATGACTATAGTCCTGTACACTCCTTGGAAAACTTGAATTCAATTGATGTTACTGTTAGCAAATGATTCCAGCATTTAGCTTTTTTGCTGTTATGTCAGGCTTTCTAGATGGATTATTGTATGCATAAGGTAGATTCTTGTGCTATTGTAAGGATTGATTGGCTATTTGCAAATGAAAGAGCTTTTGCTTTTACCTATGCTTCCATGAACCTGCTATTTTTCTGTGGTTCAGCTGGCACATGTGATTGGAGGTTGTAAGCTAGGGAAAATTTTGCAGCTGATGTCCAGAATCTTAACACATCGTTTATTCAACAGGTGTACTGGCTTTCAGTTGATTATCTTGTGGCTGCCAGAGCTGCTAATGTAAGTGTGCTACCCTGCCCACAGCTACATCATTATGCTGTTTAGTTCCTTTGTACTGTATTATACCAGACTCGACTTTACATTCAAAATATTTTCTGGAACTTGATATTAAGTTTAGAGGCCATTCAAAACTGGACATGTTGTTCATGGGTAAATTATATGATACACTAGACATCATAGGCCAACCTTAGGCTAGATTTTCCACTTGGCCTTGTCAACACTCAACAGAGATACATGTATTGCATTTGACACTATAATCCTAATGGCCTTCTTAGCCCAGACAAAGATACATCTACCACATAACTCTTAGGGTTGTAATCTGATTCTAGTTCCAGTTCATGGTTTGGTTCCTGTTAAAAAAATCAATGGCTGGATTGATACAACAACACTTGTGCTGTTTTGCATGGGTTCTGCAAGCTCCTTAAAGCTAGCAAGGAGTCGTCTCTTTCACCTGAAACCCCATTGTACCCAATCCTATTCCTACCCTACTACTCTTCGTTGTACGTAGCAAAATAATTATTTGGACTAGTTTTTTTTTCTCGAGAATTTATTTGGACTAGCAATGGGCCATGAAGACATCTATAGGCCATGCAAATGCTTGTTGTGCTTCATGCTTGAGCTTGCACTTTTTACACATGTGCCACTGGTGATTGAAATGCCTTGTACCTCAATTCTCCTGTTTCCTTTGTTTGTATTAATTTTGAACTTCTGGATCATTGCAGAGGTGCTCATGTGACTTTGCAACACTAATGTATGTTGAGCTTTGGTGTGAGGAAAAATTCAATATGCTAGCATTAGGACCTCCAGATTTTTCGCACGAAGAGTCGGTCTGTCTCTTATCCTTTCTTCAACTATTACTTTCTTGTGTGTGATTTTAGCTCTACCGTAGTTTTTCCACATGCCCATTTATGTTTCTTGCCTTTTTACAGTTGCCCCCACATATTGATCTACTGGTTGCTTCATTTACTCGCATAAATGAGCTGGACAGCATTTATGGGATCACACTGGCGAATGAGGTTTCTCATAAAAAAATTCTCACTATTTTTTATTGAGTTTTGGTAGGCTTAGGTTCATACTTTCTATATGAACTCCAAGTTATTCTTAAAGTGGTCATTGGTCATGGTACATTTCTGTATGAACTTATAAGTTAGGGCTATCAGATATACATGTGTAGACCCATTATTTAAGTGTTAAGATCTTAAAGTTATGTTTTCCTCTTGTTTGTCGTTATTATTCTCTTTGAGCAGATAACTTCACAAATCATTAGATATGAGCATGAGGGTGATTGGAGTAGTGCTCTTGAATATCACGATTTACTTGTAAGATCAACTCGAAAGGAGAACCATGGCAGTTTGGCTGGGACAGCATTGACTGTACCATCTGATGTGCCTTCTAAAGCTGAAGAGAAGATGCTGAACTGGCAAATGCACAAAGGTCTGATGAGATCTTTGCAGAAGACTGGATGTAGTCATGTCCTTGATGTCTACTGCCAAGGTTTAAGCAACCAAAAAAGTTGTCTTCAACAAGATTCAGAATTTATTGATATTCAAGTTAGTACATATTTCATATAACCTTACATCCTGCAACATTTTTTCCAGTAGTATGGCCTAATTTTTATTGCCTGTCATGCAGTATGAAGCTGCTTGGAGAGCTGGAAATTGGGATTTCTCCTTTTTCATTCCATACTCTTCTCAGCCTTCTACCCATTCCCAAAGTTACTGCCTTTTCAATGGAAATTTGCACAGGTCCCTAATTTTCCTTACTCTTAAGTTACACATCTCAATGCTTTTGCATATTTATAGCTGAAAGAATAGCTTATTATCTTTAGTATTGTGTTGACTGTTGAGAAACAAAAGGCATGGTTAATAATTTATAGTATTGTAGAACCTGTTACCTTCGATTGAATTTTAAGGACTCAGTGGCATGAACTGACTAAGCAAGATAGGTACGACCTGGACCTAGGCATTTTTTACCATATTAGATGCATATTATCAGATCCATACATAATATAATTGTGCTATTTATGCCATTCTATCTAGAATATATTAGAAGGTGTGCATTGCACTTTGTTGATTGTTGGATTACAAAGTTAATACGTGTACTTTCTTAATTCGGCTTACTGGATCCTTGAAATAAATGAAACAAGGGTTTGTTGAAAAATAGTTCTAACTTCGGACCAATAGAAACCTGTTACCTAACTTCTCATATACAACTTATTTCTCCATGCTTTAGTTGCTTAAGAGCTCTGCAGAATGGTGATTCCGAGGAGTTCCATGTGAAGCTTTCTAACTCCAAGATGGTATTTAATTTCATCTGTGGTTCACTTCCCTCTGTTGGATTTATTGTGAATCTAGCTTCTAATACTTATTATTTTATCCCCTTTTAGGATCTTGTGCTGGCTCTTTCAAATGCTAGCAAGGAGAGCACAAAATACATCCATTCTACTGTTATCAAACTACAGGTACTGGCTTGTTATCTTACAATGATATACTTGTTGTGATACTTGGTATGAGGTACATTGTTACTCTCTTTTGTTATTTTATAGATGTTAGATCATCTTACTATGGCTTGGGACCTACGATGGAAATTCTGTCTCAATCAGACATCAAAGTCTTATGTTGGAAACAAGGATTTTTCTCCAGTTCCAACTGTTCCTACAAGGATGCAGGTTTGTTTCACATCTGTTGTAGTCATATATAATATTTTGGCTAGTTCTCTCATTATTTTGTTTGAAATAAATGCGACTCAATTTACATTCAGATTTCAGATGTAAGTTTGGGAACTGTTGTTGTGTCTATATCTATTTATGTAACCTTTTTAGGTTGCCATGTGCAAGCGTTCGCGAAAAAGGTTGCCATGTGCAAGAAATACCCCCACTGTTTCACAGCATTATACATGTAACACTTTAGCATGCATTGTCTGTTCTTATGGAGATAGTTCTGACATGATCTTCTGTTCAAAATAGACAATTGGTTTCCTTCACATACATGTAACACTGTCAAACGTGCATCGAGGTTGATACAGACCAGTCACTGTCTTATATTGACTTTTGTATCCTCCCACTGATTGTAAATCACTTTGGATGCCTAAGATAGTAGAATAGCTACATGTACATGTTCTTTTTCATTCCCCATACTAAGATGCTTGAGTTTGTTTGGCCGAGAAAACAACTTTAAGTCTTTTATCTCTGAAGAGAATGCACATATGTATATGTGGTTTACCACTGTCTTTACTCTTTAACATTCCTTGTTTAACTATTTGAATTTTCCTTGTGGACTAATCGTTTCCTACATATTTTGGTTGTAGTTGGAACTGCTGAATAAAGAGTGGACTTTCATCCTGTGTCAAACAGAACGTAACCTTGACCTTTTGGAACCTTTTCTAGCATTCCGCAGTGCCGTCCTTAAGATCTTAGGTTCTGAAGAGCATCTCAGAGAACATTTATTTCAATCTGCTTCAGCACTCCGGAAGGTTGTCTTGCTGCTTTTAACTACAGTCACAGTTTCATGCTCTTTCTCATAATAATTCTGTGGTTCCTTTTCTGGATTCAGGGAGCAAGATTTTCTTTGGCTGCAGCTGCTTTATATGAACTCAAAGAACTTCGTTACCACATGGATCATCAAGCTATGCCAAATTCTTATTTCCTATTTAAGGTAAAAAAAATCACCTTATGTACTCCCTACTGAAACATATGTTTCTATTCTTTTCAACATAATCCCAAAGGTAAGTAGAAAGGTATAGCTACTTAATTTGTTATTTCAATCCATGAGCACTTTGAGAAATTTCATTGTAAAAAGTGGTGAAGAGCATTTCTGAGAGCTGCCAGTTAACCTCCTACTTTTCTCCTTTGTTGCTGGCTTTGGGCATGTGAGCATCAGCCACATAGCAAAGCTCTACACACACCATCAGCTGGCAGAGCAGCACTTGCCTTTCTGCTTTTAGCAAGGCAGGATAAACTTGTTGCATATGTTGGCTACCATATCAGTTAATTGCATTAAGTCAGCATAGTTAGTCTAATTTGTCTGTTAGCTGTGTTATTCAAATATTAATAAACAGATAGATTGGTTCAGGTGTTTGGCTATTATATATTAGTACTTCAGTACTTCATTATCATCATTTGTACTTAAAGTTCCTAGACTCTCCTCTTCTTTGATCTAGCCTCAGAGCCTCTAACCATGTAATAGTGACGCAGATGGTTACATGAGGTTCCTACCCTCTGTTCTCATATCATACATTCGTACCCAACAAATTAAGTACTAGTAGTACTGGTTTTAAATGATCAGTCCATGTAGCCTTTCCAGTACACATTTAGTTCTTAATCGGCCTTGTCTTTTTAATATTTGTTGATAAGTCATCTTTTAATATTAGTGTCCCGTTGGGGACAAAAGAGCTCTATAGTTCTAGAGAATTTGCCCTGTTTCCTATAAAATCCATGTAAAACAAATAGGACTAAAGTTGCCCATAGAATTGTTATCATAGCTTTGAAACTGGGAATCGCTCGAACCAGCAAGCCCACTGGTTCACTGGTTTCGATTGGTGGTTCCTATATAATAATATTATAGTGGTTTGGAAAAATAAAACCTAAAGTAAGCTGCCTTTGTTGATAATATTACACATATTGGTTTATATATATTGCTTATATGTTGTGAATTATCTGTGATCAATGAAGTTCATGTCCTGCCTTTACACTCCAGCTTGAAGAAGCTAAACTGCTGAGAGCTCAAGGGCAGCATGATATGGCTATAAATCTTGGGAAATACATTCTAAAGAACCATCCTGATAAGAAGAATGTATCAGATGTCTATCGATTAGTTGGCAAGTGGTTGGCTGAAACAAGATCGAGCAAGTAACCATTTATTTCTACTTTGTGCTTTGCACTTGTTTCATGTATTGAGAACTGTTCTCTATTTTCTGTTTGTGATATATGTATATATATATTGTAGTTCAAGAACTATCATTGATGACTACCTAAGGCATTCCGTAGATTTTACTGAATTGCACAAGAGCCCAGACAAAAAGTACAAGTCTAGGCAGTGCCGAACATATTTCCATCTAGCGCATTACACAGATGGCTTATTCAAAAGCTATGAGGAAAGACTTTCATCCAATGAATGGCAAGCAGCTCTGCGATTAAGAAAATACAAGGTAAGGAACTAAGTTTGACAGTGGCATCATATCGATATCGAACTTGAAACTGTATATCTCAATACATTTTCTATTTAATGCAGTCTAAGGAGCTGGATACACTGATGAAAAGACTTAAAAGTTCATCAAAGGTAAGCACTGCATTTTTTCATGGTGTCTGAAAATGTCAAGGAGCATGGGCACTGTTGGCTACTGCATACTAATCCTTAAAATTTTCAGAGTGAAAAGACTGATTACTCAGTGAAAATCCAAGAGTTACAGAAACAACTTGCACTTGACGAAGAAGAGGCAGGGAAGATTCAGGTGTGCATGTGTAGTTTAAAGTATATAAAATATGCCTCTCATGATGCATTCAGTCAAATTTTCAATACGCCTATCTGGTCACAGACCTATCCAACATCGAGGTCCTGACTCCAACTTAAATATAGCATTTGCTGCTATCACAAATTCATCACGCACTATATCAATAGTACTAACCAGATCAATAACCATATATCCACAAATATTGTGCTTCTGGCCACAGCAACCACACTGTTCATTTTTCTATGTGTGCATGATGCGGTGTTCTAAAAAAATTTCTAACAAAAACACCTGGATGATATTTTATGCCTTCACAGTGCACACATGCCAAATTTAGCGCTAAAATTCAAAAAAGCAGCAAGGTAACAAACATTATTGCCACTATCATGCATCATTCTCCTGTACTACTCTTTTCAGTTATCCAGAACCTGCATCATGTGCTGTTGTCCTGTACTACTCCCTTTTTTTTTGTCATCTACAGTATTTAATATCGACAAGTTGGACCTTGAAATTATGCATGTGCATAGAATTACAAGAGCCACATCCTTGGACAAGCGTGAATAATTTGATTTAGAAAAATGGGAGTGTAATGCTTGCATTCCAGTACAAAACCGGACAGGTTAAGGAGTAAAGTTGACACTCAAAACTTTATGTACTGAAAATTTTGCCTCTCTTCCGCATTTATACATCTACATTTCATTAATTTCTATATTTATTCAAAAAATTGAAAAAAAATGAATAAGTGATTTTTGAAATTTTTGGTAAAATGGTGTAATATTTATACCTGGAATTGCCAATAGGAGCAGCAAATCCAAACTCATTTATATATTAGGATGTTGATTTAACTTGAAATTTGAACTCTCAATATCAAATGGAGTGACACCACATAATATTTTTTAGGAGAACAGGCCACCACAATATTCTAGCTTTGAAATACGATGGTGCATGTTTACTGCTCTGCATTGTATACCTACTATTTTAAACATTCACTGAACTCTCTTATTAGGATGATCGGGACAAATTCTTGAATCTAGCGCTTCAGGGGTACCAACGCTCACTCGTTGTCGGTGGGAAATATGATCTACAAGTGGTATGCCATTTCCATTTCAAGATCTTATAATCTTTGAATCAGCAGGTGCCAGTTAATGTCGTGTAATATGTAATCCTGTTCATATATGAAATCTCCTGCTTGTTATTGTTTCATATTATTTCAGTCACAATATGCTTGTGTTGTCACTATAAAAATGTTTTCATATGGTGTGAAGTATTCACCTCCTGCTTATCATTGCAAGTTGCAATCATCCATTTTCGGATATAGTATTGTTTCTTGTGTTAGTCACAATATGCTTCATAGTTGCTCTGGTATTCTTTTAACATTTAATGCGAAGCATTCATCTCCTGCAAATAATTGTAAAGCACCCATTGTCCTTTATATGTCATTGCTGTTATCGTTTCTTGTTAAGAGTTGTTCCTGTTTCAGTCACAATGTGCTTGCAGCAATAAAATTGTTCAGTTTCTTTTGTACGCTGTGCTCTTTGTATATCTCGGGGTATAGGGACACTGTTATTTATAGCAGTGCTAAACATACGTTCAGGTTTTCCGGTTGGTCTCACTATGGTTTAGTCTTTTCTCAAGAGAGCAAGTTGTGAAAGCAATGATGAAAACAACAAAAGAGGTAAATCTTCAAATTTCACTTATTAATCTCTTGGTGCTTTTATCAGCTTCATGGAAATGTTCTTATTGTATAGGTCCAGTCCTACAAATTCATACCATTGGTCTATCAAATTGCTTCTAGACTTGGTAGCTCAAAAGATGCGCAGGGCTCAACAAACTTCCAGGTATACATGTCTTACTCTTTCAGAGATTTGTTTGCATTGGGTAAACATGAATCTTATAACGCCATCTTTTTTTTTCCTTGCAGAATGCGCTAGCTTCTCTTCTGAAGAAAATGGCCATTGATCATCCCTATCATACAATATTTCAGGTATTGTAGTTGCTGATCTTTATATATGTCGAAAGGAACTAAATGATATGTCAGATAGGATTAACTAGCCTGCTGAATGCCTAAAACAATATGACATTTCAGTAATGTAACCGCTAACACTAAGGCAAAATATACTAATATAGTCTGCCAAACATGAGCTCTGGGATGGGGCCTTTGAATCATTTCAAATCACCTGTAGCCAGGTCATCGTTTTTGAGGGGTGAGAGTAAGAAATCATTCTAGACACCTAGAGGCTCATTACAGAGGTTCCAGTGTCTAACTACGACTGCGGGTAAGTTCTACTGAGGAAAGGATCCAATACACTTAAACATTGTCAAATCTCTACTATATATAAGAACCACATGGTGGTGATGGTGAATCTGCCATCCCACCACCTCCAGAGTTGCGGATCTTCTAAAGCTGGTTATATATATCTTTTATGCATTTGGTTGGCTTTTTGTGGATTGATTGTGAATTATATATGTTTTTCCTCAAAAAATATATTTTGTTTTCAAGTTTATTACTTATGATTTATATTTTTAGATCTGCTATAATGCACAGGTATTTTTATTGTTATTAAAAAAATACTTGGAATAAGATTAGAGTCAAACGTGTCAAACTTGAAAATAAAATACATTTTTAGTGTTATTACATCTATACTTGATTCTACCCTTATTCCTTCTAAGTTTTTTTAATGGCAATAAAAATACCTTTGCATTACAACTGATCTAAAAATATAATTCATAAGTTCTAAACTTGAAAATGAAATATATTTTAGTGCACTTACATATGTGCTTAAAATGGCACACATTCTCAGTTTGTTCACTTACATGACTCTGCAATTAGCTCATTTACGTGTACTTTATGTATTTGAAGGCAGCTGCAGTGCATTTTAATCATTCTCTAGAATTAAGAGTCATCTCTTTTGCCGTTTTAAGCATGTTGTTTGGTACTCAGCTTTTGGCTCTAGCAAATGGTGACCGCGTCAAAGACAAGCAAAGGAGTAGAAGTTCTTTTATTGTAGACATGGACAAGAAACTTGCTGCTGAAAATCTGTTAAAGGATTTATCTTCTTCTCATGGAGCTTTGATTCGTCAGGTTTGCTACTCTTTTCAAATATCTATATATTCTTATTCAGTCATCTCAGATGGAAGTCAAAATGCATTTGTTGTTAAAGTGTACTCTTTATTATGTTCATTTGCACATCTTGTAGATGAAGCAAATGGTTGAGATCTACATTAAGTTGGCTGAACTAGAGACCAAGAAGGAGGTAGTTATCTTTTCAAAAGCAACTTGTGCTAGATTTTTGTCCATATTATCCATGTTAAAATATTGATGCCGTCCATCTTATTATCAGGACACGAACAAAAGAATTCCACTACCTAGGGAGATCCGCAGCATTTGTCAGCTTGAACTTGTAAGGGAAATTTTACTTCTATGAACTTCTTCTTGTACTTCTATGGGGGATAACTGGTTTGTGCTATCACATGCTAGTAGTGCTTGGTAGAACCTCTCAAATCTCTGAATTAAAAACTTATAGGTGGAACAAAATTGCTTCGTTCTGTTCGTTTATAAACTTTTTTATTCTTTGATTGAAGAAACTAAGAAGATAGTTTTATGTACTTAAAAAACCTAACATTCTAGCGGATGCGTTGTGTCACAGCAATTTTGATAGCTTTTGTTTCCTATTATTGCCTTCATTCCATATTCTTTTAGTTTATTGATAGCACTGGCGGTCCATTTCAAATTATCCATAGAAATTTCACTTCTCTGCATTTTTTTTTGAACCATTTCTATTTGGTTTTGGTAGGTTCCTGTTGTAACTGCTAGTATTCCAGTCGATCCTAATTGTCAGTATGAAGAAGGTTCCTTTCCACATTTTAATGGGCTAGCAGATTCTATTATGTAAGTTGGTCTGCAATTTACCCATTACTTGTGACTGAAGATTTACCTTTTGATCTTTATTAACTGTTGGGACTCTTCCATTGTGGTAGGGTAATGAATGGAATTAATGCTCCGAAGGTTATTGAATGTATTGGCTCTGATGGTAACAAATATCGCCAACTCGCAAAATCTGGAAATGATGACCTGCGACAAGATGCTGTATGTTCTTATTCCTACATTTTAAGCATGAGAAAGTTTTACAAGAATGCATTTACCATGTATTGTTTGAGAGCTTTCAAGTACCAACAAAGTTCTAGCTTTCTTATTTTATCTTTTTCTCCTAGCCTATATACTATGAATCTGCTCATTTAACCTTGCATCATGGGATGTCTATCTGTGTGTTAATTTGTGATCCACATAAGTGCCCTAGATATTTGTCTTCATTAGCAAGACTACATATGTATTTCAGGGAAATGATTAGTACATGTATTTGCATAGCAACTAGTGTGTACCCAATTGCTAGTAACAGCTAGTGCAAAGTATGACTAAAACAGTTGGGCTACTGGCATTTGACCATATCGTAGAATACTATCTGTTACCTACCGTAAGCAATTCTGTTTAGTGGGACAAAGGAGACATGGTTTGGAATAATGCCTGCAGTATACTTTTATCTCTTGTCATAGTGCTTTACAGTGTTATTATCTCACATTTTTAGACTATCACCAAACTGATGAGTTAGCAACAGGAAGTAAACATAGCAACCAGCTACCATTGTAGTTCTGTCAGTATTTTTTGGTCACTGTCTGCTAAGGTCAATTGAAATGAATTGCGTGGAGAAATTTTTTTCAGCAATGGCCTATCTTGTGGATGAATGAGTTGTGCTATATTGTGTACATTTACAGGTGATGGAGCAATTTTTCAGTCTAGTAAATATGTTCTTGCAAAATCACAGAGATACATCTGAGAGGAGATTGAGAATTCGCACATATAAGGTAGAAACAAAATTCATGAATTTGAATTTAATCAAGAGATTCGCTCCTTTTCTTTTCATTATTGTTCTTAGATATCTTCATGTCCATCTTAGTTTTTCATTATACCTTCTTTGTAGTTTACACAAAATTTTAACTAGTTTATGTAACTTAGGTTGTTCCCTTCACCCCAAGTGCTGGTGTTGTTGAATGGGTAAACGGGACTGTTCCTCTTGCTGAATATCTTGTGGGAAGGTATTCTGCGTGCACGGTTCCTGCTATTTTATGCAATATACATTACAAATGCTTTATATTTATGTGGTTTTTTCCCCTTTGGTCCATACAGTACAAGAAGTGGTGGAGCACATGGAAGATATGGAACTGGAGACTGGACATATCATCAATGCAGGGAGACCATGACAAATGTATGTTTACTTGTGGAACTTTTTTAAAAAATATTTGCTATTTATACCATGACAACATATGTCCAATACTCCAATCTAAAAGCATTTCTTTTTTTTAATAGGAAAAAGACAAGAGGAGGGCGTTTGTCAAAGTCTGCAACAACTTCAGGTCTTCTGTTATCTCTTATATTCATTTGCTACTAGGACAATATGGGGACACATGAAAACATGGCATTCACATACATTTCTTTGTCCTGTAATACCAGGCCTGTGATGCACCACTTCTTCCTTGAGAGATTCTTGCAGCCTGCAGATTGGTTCCAAAGTAGACTTGCTTACACAAGAAGTGTGGCAGCAAGCTCAATGGTAATCTTTGTAGTTAATGAGCAGTATATGAAATCATTTGTCTGGATCTGTACTGGTTACTGGAGAATGATAAGCACTGGCTGTCAATTTTGTCGGTTCAGGTAGGATATATTGTGGGACTTGGAGATCGTCATTCCCAGAATATTCTCATTGATCAAGAGACAGCTGAGGTTGTACACATAGATCTTGGTGTTGCATTTGAACAGGGTCTCATGCTTAAAACTCCTGAACGGGTATGTGATGAAGCATCATATTTGTATTCCTAAAATTGTCATCTTGCTGTTTACGTTTGTGAAACTCTGGTGTGTGTGAGTTTTTTTTTAACGTAAAATGGATGTTTTATATTGTCATTTTCTTTATATGTACGTACGTATTTTCCATTTTTTTTCTTTTGTAATAGCCTGAATTAAGTTTTATACCTCTACTTGCAGGTTCCATTTCGCCTGACGAGGGACATGATAGATGGCATGGGAGTTACTGGCGTTGAAGGTGTATTTAGAAGGTGTTGTGAGAAAACTCTTTCGGTCATGAGGGCAAATAAAGAAGCGTTGGTCACTATTATTGAAGTATGTTTGTTATCAAAAGGCTTTTTATGTATCTGGAAAAATCAATATTTCAATTTCCCCTGGTAACATATGTAATATGCCAGGTCTTCGTCCATGATCCGTTGTATAAATGGGCTCTTTCACCACTGAAGGCTTTACAGCGTCAAAAGGTAATTGAAAATATATTAATTTTCCTCATGGTGTGCACTACTGTGTTCTAAGATTCATCTTGTTTCTCTTTTCAATGTACATTGAAAGTTGTTGGAATTACTCATTAGTGCTGAATGTTGTTCACTGCACTCCAGTGCAGGGTTCATACAACCAGCATCTACTGGGCATACATTCTGTTTGGACTGTCAGCATTATGACTAGTACCAGCCAATATTTAGTATTCAAACAAACTTGCTGGAATGTTATTCCCAAAACTAAGCCCTTTGGCAATGCCATAGGAGCGAGCCCCTATTTGTGTCATGATGCTATGGCAAGGTTGCTTTGTCTTACTGCATCAGCTACAGTGCCATGGTGAAAAGGGTTTAAAATAAAAAATGGCAAAGGCAAAGGTAGTGTTAAAGAAACACACACCTATGCCCATAAAGGTTCTATGCAGCAGGTTGACAGCCTGCAGTTAATGATGGAATGTAGATAATATGTTGGATTATATATAATTGTATCAAAATATGTAAAAGTTTATTATAAATGTATCTTTAAAGCCTTTTTAGTACGTATAAAACACGGGAGTAAATGGTCTGTCAATTTTACAAGCATAACAAGTAAATTCACAAGTAAACTTTTAGCACCGCTATGTGGAAGACAAGTATGCAGTCGTAAGTTATGTAGCAAATGAATATGCTAACCTATATTTTTGCAGGAAAGTGAAGACATTGACTCGTGCTTGGATGACTCGCAAGAGGCTTGCGAGGGCAACAAGGATGCAGCCCGAGCTATCCTCCGTGTTAAGCAGAAACTAGATGGATATGAAGATGGTGAAATGAGAAGTGTACAGGGCCAGGTAACCAAGCACTCTTTGACCCTTGGTGATGCGTATGCTTGCAAAGAGGAAATATATGTTTATGATGTTTGTATTTGTTGATGCAAAACTACACATTCCTTTATGTTTGGGTTTCAGGTGCAACAACTGATACAGGATGCAGCAGATGCGGACCGGTTGTGCCAAATGTTTCCAGGGTGGGGAGCATGGTTGTAAGCAGTAAGCACTATGCCACTATGAACAAAAAGATGGAATCTGAGCCAAGGCAAAAATGTGCCCATGAAGCTTTTAGTTGATGCCCTCAGGGTGCTCTCCCACGCATACATTCGTACTGTATGGGATGGGATGGGTTGCTACTTTAATTGATGCCCTCACTCAAACAGCGGTAGAGGTAATGACAAGACAGTGGCATTTGGTTGTTGGAAGATTCAAAGGGCATGTCTACATACATCAAACAGCTGATGCCTTTCGCAGTTGAACACGATGAGAAGATTTTCTTGGCGTTTGCCCAGGCACAAACAAGGTGCGGTGTACAGTGTTGAGTGTTTCCTCAACCCCCTGTTACGATGCAATGTAGAGCTGACACACAAACGAAAAACATAGTTTTTTTTTTTTTGGCCATCTGTTGGTGCGTGAGCGTGTACATTATCGTAGAAAGTTTTTCCTGTATCATTATTTGAGCAGCGCAGCGCCTTATGTATCGATCGATTTTTGCCCAACAGGCAGAGTTTTGCGTTAATGAGTCGTTATCTGCATTGATGTGTCTCCTGACTCCTGAGAGCAGATTGTATGGTGGTGCTTTGATTTTTTTTTTTGTCGATTTTCATGGTGCCAGAACTGCAATCGTCTAAAATATGCATGTACATATGATGTCCTAGTAACTCGTAACTGAACAATACATGAACAATTTTTTTAAAGAAAACTTTGTTGGTATAACCGGTTACAATACTCGATCGCATGTTGTATATAATTACATAGGAGTATATAATAGGGTGCGACGACGTTAGCAGGGATGACCAAGAGGTTGATTGACTCGCGAACGGAAATAAAGGGGTTGTTTAGATTTATGTCATTTCAAACCATATCATTTTCGGCTAAAATTGTTAAAGATGTATGTAATTCTGCTAAAACTTGGCAATATTGTCAACTTACCAAAATTTTGACAATATAAAAATTTAGTAAAATTTATTTTGGCTACAATCTGAACAACCCCAAAATACTTCAGGGCGTATTTATATATTACTAATAGATAAGAAGTTATTGTTTCCGAAATAAAGAACTGGAAAAGAAAAGGAGGAAAGGGTGAAAGAGAAGGCACGGCCCAGTGGATGCATGATGATGGGCCATGGCCTGCTTTGTGGAGTCCATATCTGATCTGATCTGAGGGATAAAAAGAAAAAAAGAAAAAAAATCTCATCTTCCAATCCCAATCTGGTCTGGTGGAATTCCTGAATCCGGGTCGATCGAGAGCTCACGATGTCGGCCATGGAGACCGACATCAACGCGCCGCCGCCCCCCGCCCCCGCCCCCGCCGGCGCCGGCGAGGGATCCTCCTCTGCCGCCGGCCCCTCCTCCCGCAAGCCCAACAAGCGCTTCGAGATCAAGAAGTGGAACGCCGTCGCGCTCTGGGCATGGGGTACCCTACGCGCATCCTTCCTTCTCTACTCCCCCCTAACCCTAATAATCTTAACAATCTTCTGAGTTCTGATTTGATCCTTGTTCCTCCTCCTCAGATATCGTCGTCGACAACTGCGCCATCTGCCGCAACCACATCATGGATCTATGTCAGTCCGCCCTCCCTTCTCTTCTCTTGTTCTTTTTATTTCCCCTTCTTTCTGTTACTTTTTATTAAGGGCGATTTGAATACTAATCTGCTTCCTTGGCTGCAGGCATCGAGTGCCAGGCGAACCAGGCCAGCGCCACCAGTGAGGAGTGCACTGTCGCTTGGGGTACGCTTCCATCCACTTTTACCCACCAATCACACCTTGTTTCAATTGCCGCATGCTAAACTTTTCTCTAGACTGGCTCACCATTCAGGAAGCAAATCTTCATGTATATATCACTCCGCCATTTGCCATGACCAATGTCTTAATTATCCCATTCATATATATATAGCTATTGACTGATGCCTGTTAATGTGTTATTCTGGTTGATCAACTGTCAGTCCACTAGGCCAGTAGTCTCTAACCAATTTGAACTACACATGTTCTGTGCCTCTGTTCTTGATGGATATGGCTCAGTGTAATGATGTAATCGTTGTGTTTTCAACTTTAGGATACCAGGTAGCGTATTTTTTTCAAATTGGAGAGAGTGATTGACTTATAATGTAGTGTAAAGATACATGTGTATGTGCTAAGGAAAATGTTTATGTGCTAAAAAAAATGAAACCAAATCTAACTACATGCAATGTAGTGGTTTTTGTTAACAAGTGTGTAGTTGAGATTTTGAAAAGAAGTTGTGTATTCTTTTACATGGATACGCGCATATGGTTCCAAACCATATTTTAACACATCATCAGGTAAGATTGGAGGACACCCAAGCGTTCTTCACCCAGTGCATATTCCTGAGCTTTGTTGCATTAACTCCACTACCATGCTCACATCTTTATTCTTATTACTCATAGAGTCAAGTCATGTTTCTGAAATTATATTTAAGTCTTTTCCATGTTCCTCGTCAAATGACCATCCTCAGCTCATATCTAATCATACTACAGTATTCGTAATAGAAGTTCACCCAGTTTTATAGTTCGCAGTGCTGATGGTTCCTTATTGAACTGAAAAAGCAAGTGTGGTTGTAGACTTGAACTAATGTCTAATGGTGGGATGGAGCAGCCATGAGTCCATGGAATTCTAGCTTCCTTCATATATTTTGTCTATAACAAAGGAATTAACAATTAACATTGAGACATATTTGGATGTGTATTTGGATTTAGATCTTTATTAGACATAAGAATTTTGAGATTAGCTATTGTTGAAGCTACACCTGGTCGTGTGGTTGATGTTGTCGTAGACTTGTAGTTCTATGGTACTTAAGGGGAGTCAGTTTGATGTATGTTCTGGTACTGGCAGGGCAATCTAGATATGACCCTGTGACAGGCTAAATTCTAATGTTCAATGTTTGATAACAATACCAGTTTCTAGGTTTCGTTAATCATTGATATTTGTTTGGAGTAAATTCCCCAGGCATATACTACAAGTAACAAGTATGTAATGACTCTCTAGACCTAGGCCCTTGATATTATAATCTGCCTTCATAATTGAATAATAAAACTCTGTAAATTATCCAAACATACTCTGTTAGCCATGAACCAAATATCACTGCAAGAAATGTATATGTGGATTAATTTTTTAAAAAAAACATTCAAAGAATTTATGCATAGCTGATGTATTCTTTACTTTTTCTGATGGTGCTTGATTTCATCCCTGATTTATTCTTGGTTTTCCTGTATATGATATTTGCTTGGTTGAATTGTTGAGTCTTAAGCTTTACTGGATCTAACATGATTTGCTTTCGTGTACACCAGGTGTCTGTAATCATGCTTTTCACTTCCATTGCATCAGCAGGTGGCTCAAGACTCGCCAAGTGTGCCCGTTAGGTAGTTGCAGTTCCTGTGTATGATTTCCTCTTGGAGTTAAGTATGTTGGTCTGTGCTGATCAATAGCTCTTGTTCCATCTTGCAGATAACAGTGAATGGGAATTTCAGAAATATGGGCACTAGACACCACCTGCTGTCTGCGCTTGTTTGTTGCCACGGCTGCGCTACAAACACAAGCCGTATCATCTGCTGAACAGCTCCATCGTTAGCTTCTTTTGATGCCTTACATCTATCGCTGGACGTTTATCGTGCGTACTTGTCCCATACAGGGATTGTGTTTAGATGATTTGTAGAGAGGGTACTGTATGGCATAAGATCCTTCATATTAATGTTCTGTGGGTCACATATCAACTTGCTATTTTTGTATTCAGCGGTTCTCTCTCTATTTTGCCTTAAGCTGTGGTACCATTTTAAGTCCAGTGCTTGCTTTTGATTGCTTTTCTGAGCTTTCCAGGACATGGAATCGAGCCTGTGAATGTCGTCGGCCGGTTTATCCTTTCGACTAATAATTTAAATTGTCCAGTGTTGGTTAGGAATGGAGTATCAGATTCTGGCGGTTTGCATGCTGTTTGGTCGGCGATGTGCCTTATCCTGAAGATTTATATATAGTACTTTGATTGATGTCAAGAAGGAAATTTCTTTAAGAAACTTTTTACAAATAGCGATTGGTAGAACTGATTAACAACATCCACGGCTCAGAAAAGGAACGCAAACATATTTGATTCTTCCCTAAATTAATTTGCCATTGTTATTTTTACTTGATCATCCGTCAAAATTTACATGAATACACACAACGCACGGACGAACGATTTATTCATGTGAAGGCATGATTTACATCCTTAAAATTCTCTCGCATCTAGATATAGCTAGAGAGTGGCCAGCTGCTGACTATGCATGGAGCTGGCACGGCAATAGTGTACAATGCTACTGTAATTTTGTATTGCTACAAGTACTAGACAGGTACAGGGCTGAGGCCAGTGGATGGCTGTAGGCTGGCAGCATACTCCCTCGCCCACAGATCATAATGTATGATCTCCTCCAGTGATGGCCTTGTTACTAGCTCATTCCGATGAGCGTCGCATGTCAGCTCCACCACCTTGAAGATGTCCAGGTACCCGATCCTGCAAAAACATAACCACAATCATCTATTCATTTGCTTATATATATGTAAAGTTTATCTGACGGGAAAATGTCTACTTGCAAAGAAATAGCCGCGGAAACATTAATTCACCAGTTTAAAAAACTTGCAATGAAGTTTTGTCAGCCATTCACCATTTAGAAAACAATTCGCCCTTCGACAAAAACAAACCTTTTATTTTGCACCAATGGATACCATTTTGGTACTTACCTTCTGATGGCTACAGTGCAAGAACAGGTACCTTACCTTCTGATGGCTACAGTGCAAGAACAGGTACCCCAGCTAAGCTCCAAGGTTTAATCAGGCCTTTTACTACTAGCATAAATTGAGACGTTGCTGGTTTTTTACGATCCATGATAGATCTTAAGGCTCAGAAAGTGTCTGAGAATATTTAAGCTTTAAGGACATGTGTTCTCTTTTCAACTTCTCATGGCTACAGCATGGCATTCACAACAATAGGTAGCCCCCAGCTAAGCTAGCAAGTTACAATATATAAACAGGCCTACTAGCATCAATCAAGATGTTGTCGGTTTATTATAATCCATGATATATCTTAAGGCTCAGAAAGTGCCGGAGAATATTAGCTTTGACGACATGTATGCTCTCTCCTTTCAGCTCGCACTTTCCAAAGGGCAAGAGATATCTATGGACTTTGGTAGATACCAGTTATTCGTTTTGCTGCATTGCTGCAATCAGCAGGACATAATTCTCCTTTAACATTGCAGAGAATAGGTGCGTAAACAAAATCAGACGATGGAATCCACTATGCAATGGAAAGAGGAAAAGGGATGATGATGAGTGTCATACTTTTCATCGATGAACAACTCCACAGCCTTCTCATTAGCAGCACTCAGAACTCCTGTCATGGTGCCCCCAGCTCTTCCAGCTGCATAGGCGAGATCCATCGACGGGTATTTCACATTGTCAGGAGCTTTGAATGTCAGTGAACCCAGCCTGCATTATCAAATTAAAAATTAACCCTTCGTGCAATGAAAAAAGGTCTTCACGGTTAAGTACTATAACTTAACAATTTTTTGTTGCATCTAGTTCTTTTACTTTATTAACCTTTTATTCTTTAAATTTATTACTACTCCCTTCGTCCCAAAATATAGCTAGTAACATGAAGCAGCGTTCATGCCTAACAACCAAAGCATAATTCATTACAAGCGTTAACTACTTGCGTATCACTGGTAACCAACCAGCCAAAAGGGACTTAATCGATCCATTGAACTTTGTATGAAGGTTCGATACGAGCTTCATTGAATTTAAGTAGAGTAGATCCACATATTAACTGTTATAGGATGGCTGCTCAAGCTTACTGATAATCTGAGTGGGCTATGAGAGAACCATGCGATAACAATAAGAAAGCTAAAATTCTTTGAGGTCATTCTCGAACAAAATTATCAGTGGTAATGCAAAAGTAGCACAGCATTTAAGGGAAGAGCCTGTACTTGCAAAGATCTAGTCGGGGCCAGGTGACCTCTGAGCAATAGATTCTGTCTGGCCAAGACATGGTGTATAAGATTGGTATCCGCATATCTGGCCATCCCAGTTGAGCCAACACAGATGAATCCTGGAGAAACAGAACTTCATGAATACTTGAAAAAAAATATTAAGCCATACGTAAACATGAAAATACGGTTGCCATATCAGGATTAAGTGTGCATGCATTAACAGTTTAAAATCCACTGCAGTTGAGCATAACCCCTAAACATTTTCCATAGCTGTGCTGTAGGACTCACCTGGGTTTCAATCATAGAGTGTATGATAGATTGTGGGTGGATCACAATTTCAATGTCATCGTATTCAGCACCAAATAAATAATGTGCTTCAATAACTTCTAAACCCTGTATGAATCAAGTGATCATTTTAGTGCAAATACTGCCAACATGACCTCAGTAAAATTCTGAAAGTTTACTGCAAACACCTTGTTGAATAATGTAGCAGAATCTACAGTAATCTTCTTCCCCATATTCCAGTTCGGGTGCTTTAAAGCATCAGCAACTTTTACTTCTTTCAACTTGTCAACTGGCCAGTCCCTGACATCATCAATGGATATAAGATGGAGTCCAATGTCCAGTAGAAAAACATATATAACACGCATGTCAGTAGATTTACCTGAAAGCACCACCTGATGCAGTCAAAATAATGCGGCGAAGTGCTCCTTCGGGCAAGCCTTGTATACACTATGATAGTAGAGGGAAACTGCAAATCAGCATATAATAGAACAACAGTAAACTATAACAAGCAACATACATCTTACTGCTACTTTGTTTAAGTGTTAAAGATAAAGCCACTAGTGTATAAGAGGTTTTTGAACAGGCAACGTTGAGTACGTACCAGACTATCACAACCTTACACCAAACTTATATCAGATGAACCAAGTAAAATTAGTTACAGGTAATTTATTTTCTGTGGTACCTGAAATATAGCAGAGTGCTCAGAATCAGCAGGAAGTATTTTCACTTTGTGCTTTTGTGCAAGGGGAAGCACAAAAGGACCACCTGCAATAAGTGTCTCTTTGTTCGCCAATGCTATATCTTTCCCAGCTTCAATTGCAGCAACTGTAGGCTGGCAGAGCAAAGAAATTTAAGTAGACAAATCAGCAAGTGGTGCCAGATTCTGGTAATGTAGTTTGCATGCATACAGAACTTCAGCAAGCATTCAATTCTTTCGTTTGGCTACACAACTCATTCGTCTAGATAAATCAAACTTTTAAGAAATAAGTACCAAAAAGAAGATCAAGATATTGAGTAGTCTAAAAGTAGCATCATCAAGGTATGATGGGTGACCTGATATACAAAACGGTCCATGCACGAATGTTCTACAAGATAAGAATAGGATATATGTACCACTACCGTTTTAGTTGTTGCATATCAAACTTTATTTTTTGGTGCATCAGAACTCTATTAAAAAAAATCTCAAATTGCTAGACACTTTTGAGTAGATAATCAGCAACTCTACAAAAGGACTGTTTTGGCATGAGCTCTTCCAATTCAAACATACTCGCCTTGAAAAATTGCAAGTACATTCATGTAACCATAATAACGTATGTATTCCAAGTGTTTCAGTACTATATGTTTAAAATGGCCTATTGTTATGGTAATATAACACTGGGAATATAATTTTCAAGCACATATATTTTCATTTCTTTCTCAATAAATTCTTGAATATACTTGTTGAAACATCAAAGAAATAATTGAGTTTTTGTAATATTAACACCTAATATTAAAGGAAGCAGAGCAAAGAATATGCAATATAAAAAGAAAGATTACCTTCAGTCCTGCACACCCTACTATCCCAGTAACAACTGTAACTGCATCTGGGTGGCGAGCAACCTATTATATGAGAGTTGAATCTTTATAAAATTCACAGCAAAGCATCAGCTATTTAAACATAAATATGACATGAAAAACTCACCTCTATGACACCTTGCTCACCAGGAATAATTTCTGGCTTCCAATCACAATCAGCTAAGGCTTCCTTTAGCTCATCAACTAATGACTCATTTCTTACAGCAACAAGCTTTGGTTTGAATGTTTTCACCTGTTTAGTTAAACAACCTATATTCAGTTAACTTTCATGTCCATAATCCTACCATGAAAGGTCGAAAGAAGGGATATTTTCCTCACAAAATCATTATACCTGATCAGCTAGAAGAGTCACATTGGAGCCAGCAGCAAGAGCAACAACCCGGAATTTATCTGGATTCTCCGCAACTATGTCCAATGTCTTTTTAGTTATGCAAAGAAAAGAAAAGATAAAACACTATTAGTACCACAGAATATAAACGTCGCATTTTCATGTCCAACTAATTTCAATGAATAGCTCAAGACATGTTGATTGATCTTGAAAGGGTCAACTCGTATCATCAGATAAATAGGTCAAACATTTACTCTTAGATGAACTAATTGACCAAACATTGATGTACTAGCACAACTGACAGATACAAAAAAGGTATGGAGTATTAATTTCCATCCGTTAATCTTAGATCTTGATGTTCCATTTACCTGTGTGCCAATAGAACCGGTTGAGCCAACAATTGAGATAGGCTTGGGGCCATCCCATGACCTCCTCCCAGGTTCAACAACGGCTCGACCAGGCCATGCTGGTGGTGGAGCCTGTTGCATTGAACAGCAAGTCCTTCTCAGGGAAACTGCTCTTCTGTCCCTCCTTTGAAACGGGAGGTCCACTGCAATAAAGACAGCCAAATTAAGATATATGAATGAAAATAGTACTAGTAATCAATGTTCAGGCATATATACGTGCCTACAACTCTCTGCTAACTCGTTTGCTGCAATATGCTCAAGAAACATGGCAGAAAAAAAAATAGTCCTGAGGCCTGAGCTAATTGAGGCCGATCTTGACAATTTGGCAGACTGCGTGTTTCATGTGCACCAAGCAATTTAGAGTAAAAGCACGTTACAGTAGTGCAACTCATCTGAATAGGACCATATCACTAGAAAGTAGAAACTGAATTGGAATCTATGCAGAATATATTCTCAGAACACTAGATATTCCAAAGATAGAAGTTGCAAGCATGAAGATAATGCTCAGATATTTCAGAATTTAATCCACCCAGTTGATTACAAAAAGGGGGTCGATTCTAGACACGTAATACTGACAACAGCATAATTCTCGACCAAGAGGAAGTTGCATAAATTCTGGAAGAATTGTGTCTTATACCCGTATAAGAGAAAAATCTGCACCCGTTTTTAATCTCAAAGAAATGAATTCAGACCCCTTTTTTTTCTGCGAACCGGGGAAATTCCACCTTTTCAGATGTCAAAATCAAAACAGTTAAGGCACAGAGTTTGCAACTTTACAATGACTGTGTGTCTATGTTCTCCAGAACTCAGAAGCTGCCATTCCCATGCACTGTGAGAACGAAGACCAATTTTATTTTAGCCCAAGCAATCCAAACCAAAATTGTGGCATAAATCCTTGCAAAAGCAGCAGCTTTCCTAATCCCACTCACAGCATGGGTGCCGGCTGTGTCGAGTGAGTAGAAGTGCCTAATTTAATCGGCACCAGGAATGGGTGCTCTTTGAACACACTGCGGATTATCTTGAAACAGGCTAAACAGATGAAATGAAGTCTAAACAAGATGAGAGGAAAACAGAAGCAAGTCGAGGGCCAAGAAACAAGAAAGAGCAGTAAAGTTGATCCGGAAGGGGATAAGAAAGAGGAAAAGATCCAACCTTTGAGCTGGTTGAAAGCTCCTCCTCTGTTGGAGTCGAGGAATGAGACCGCGGCCAAGTCCCCGGGGAAAGAGACGACCTTGAGCGCCATGGCCACCCTGACTGAGTTAATGCTCGACTCGACGTCTGGTCGGGATGCAGAAGCGGGCGAATGGGGGAGGGAAGGAGTTGTATATAAACAGAGGAGAGGAGGAAGAAGAAGATTGTGTGGAGTGGAGTGGAGGGATAAGACGACGAGATGGGAATCTGAGACTCCTATGGACTGCAGCGCCAGCAGCCGATGCTCCTTGAGGGAGATGGACTTCTCTCTTCTTCTTCCGAATGCCACTCCCAACAGAAAAGAAAAGAAAAAAACAAAAACAAAACGTGAGGACGAAATGCCCTCTCTATCACTGTACCGTACTTTATTTATTTCATATTCATCACTTGCATAAATTTTATTCAAACTCAGTCAAATTTATAATATTCTTCGTACATTCGTATGTGTCTGGCTTTCCTTATGGGTTAAATACTTATCTCCTATGCTTCATCGTTTGTTCTTTGGCTTATCAGCCACAACCGAATTTAAGTTTTAAAACTTAATTTTAGAGTTGTTTTGATTGTTTTTCTCATTATAATTTATTTTCCATCATTGAATTTTAAGTCGTTTATAAAATCTCTACTATAATAAAAACTGAAGATGTTTTTACCAGTACTTTAGTACGCCATCCGTGTATAAGTCAGTTTTAAGTTTGTTCACTTTTGGAAATACATATCCGTAAGTTTGTTCGCTTTTAGAAATACCGTATTAGAAATCTCTTTAAAAAACTCATATGCTAACTTGACATTATTTTCTAGAAAAATATATATTCAAGCGAATTCTTACAGAAAATTTCACAGTAAACAATAATAAGGTTAAAATAGCCTTCACCCGTTGCAACGCACGAGCATTTTTTTTCTAGTATATTAAAAGTTTTATTTAAATTTTTTAAGACATTAATAAGTGTTATAAGTTATAATCAATTGTATGTAAAATGATAGAACTAGATATATTGTTTGCTTTGAGATATTACGGCCTTACGACCAGTAGTGGAACCACCACCCGACGAACCATCCAGTAGAAATTTAATGCTAATGTATGATAAAAAAATATTTTTTTCTAGCAAATACTCAATGCAATTATTAGGTTATTCTGGGCTTTGAAATATTGTGAAGCAGTCTCTTATGTTTTGGGATGGAGAGAGTAGTATTTTTGTTGGGTGAGTAATTAAATTGCAGTGCAGTACTTGGAAGGAGGGGAAGAATAAATGGGAGATTTAGTGGGCCGCCTATGGATGTGTCGCACAAACTAAAACGAGTTATTGCTAATAAAATTGTGGGCAGCACTTGTGGCGTGGTTGAATATTCAGGCATTTTCTTTCTTCGCAGGCGAATGGCGTGGTCGGCCGGTCGGCCTCGTGGGATGACCTACCCTACTTAACATGACAATTACCCATACACATGGGACATACTCCATCTTGACACGACATGTGTGTGTATCTCATCAACCCATACATACACATCTCAGTATATCTGATAGAAGTATGACACGTGTACAGCTGCTCGCGAAGAGATACTAGTGCATCCACTCAGCTGGATCACTTACTCTAAATTTTGGTAGTGGAAATGCACAGCAAATTAAGATGAGGTCTGGCCCTTTCATTTCATTTCTTTTGACCTGCTTCAATCAGTCCATAGTGCCACCACTATGGAAAAGAGGAGCTATCTATAGCTAGTTACGCACTGCGTTTCGCCGATATTTTACTACAGAAATTTGTGTGCTTTCATCTTCTTCTTAAAACTGTATCTTCTAATAGCACTAGTATTTGGTAAATTGCTTGTCTTCCTCTATCAGTTTAAGCTTTTTAGTTGAACCAATCCTTACGTGTGCAACTCAATAAGTACAAACCTAAAATTTTGCACTTACCAATTGGAGAGGAGGTCAAGCTGCTTCTGCAATTCTGAACATCTGCGTGCCTGATCTTCAGTCGTGTGGAGGGAGACTGAAAACAACACAACAGTATGCTCGAAATCTGACAGTTTCCAATGCATGCATAATAGTGCGTCAAAGCTTCAGAGGCATGCAGTGGAATTTCCCAGCCACGAGTTTGAATAACTGAATAGCTAAGGCACCAGCCAAATGTTGTTATTATGTTAATTGCAGGTTTGACCGGTGAATTAGTAGGACTGTGAAATGGACGAGACCATAATCAGGCATGCTTTGAACATGCATGGATTTCTAGTTCACGTGTTGCCCTACTTGCGACATCCCGCAAGACCAACCACAAGTCAAACCAAGTCTGAATTTTTCTTGTTTTTGTACTACAAGGAGCAACGAAATTAACAACCACGAGTTTGAAAAATATCATAATATATACTTCTGTCTCTGCATCTCGGCATGTTTTTTTCCATACATTTTTTTTTTTTGGAGTACCAAGAGAAGAAGAGAGGAGGAGATGCCATGTCACCATCACAAGGCCTGGTTTTTTCCAAGGAGAAAATGAAAGGAAACAAAGAAATGCAACAGACTACGAAACTTGGAGCCACTCTCTGTCTGTGTCCCATGTGCATTGTCTGCACTTGTCGATAACTAACGCCCAGATATAATAGATCCACATGTAAAACAAGGCATGAAAATAATGTTGTTTTTCTTGTAAAAAAAATACAAGGTACGCAAGAAAGCAAGCAGCGCGAGCATCTTGTTTTTCTTGGCCATTACTCCCTCCCTCCCTAAATATAAGTTATTTTGGTTAAACGTGACATATCCTAGAATAACGAATCTGGACAAAAAGAGAATATGTCACATTCGACTAAAATCCCTTATATTTAAAGACAGACATAGTATAATCCCTTCTATTTAGAGACAGACAGAGTATAATCTCAGTAGAGTCAGTATTCACACCCACAGTGAATGAATACACAACATTTGTTCCTCTTCTCTTTTTCTCATAGGTAATCGTCACTAGTCTGTATTTTGTACACGAGAGACGCATGCATCGCGTGGCAAACAAAAAAAAAAGAAATGGAGTAATTAAGCAGCAGCTTCCCGCTCTTGCTCGGCCTCGCCATTGCCCGCATTGGCCATGGCGGCGCCACCGGCGACGTCACCTGACTGTGGCTGCTCTGTCGCCGCGGCGGATTCCGACGGTCTCGATGCCGCTGCAACTTGCTGCCTCGGCTGCCGTATGGCGGCCACGGCCTCCGGCATGACGACGCCCGGTGGCTGTGGGGGAACCCAGCGACGCTGGAACGGGCTTTCAGCTGGTGGAGCTGGAGCTGGAACTGGAGCTGGAGCTAGAGCTTCATCGATGGCGTTGGTGGATCCATGGTGATACTGCTGATACGGAGGAGCACCGTGGTAGTTCGTCAATGGCGAGCCAGGGTTCCACCTGTCATTGCTCATCTGAGGCTGAAATCCGTACCCAGGCCTCTGCATCCGCTGCTGCTGAAATAAGTACTCACACACCATCAAGTTTTGGAATACTATCATGTCTACTGCACCTAGAATCCATGATCATACGATGGCCTACCTCAACATAGGATCTCGCCGGAAATGCTCCAGGTGAAGGTTCTCCCGGTACTGGCATGAACGGATGCCTCCCTGATAAAGATAACACGAAAGAGGGCACACAAAATAAGTGCAAGGCAGAAAAAAATATTCTCAGGTGATGATACAAGAAAGTTGTGCTGCTTCTGGTGGAGGCTACTTACCGGAGTCAAAATCACTGCGTGGTGATGTGTTGTATGCGTTTGTTTGCTGTAAATAGAGAAACCGAATGAGAACTACAACGGAATGATGCAAAGATTAAAAAAAAAGGTATTGACAGAAAGGGTAAATAAGAATAATGAGTTCACAATGGGGTAAATAACAATAAGCTATACCTGAGAAGCTCTCCATGAATTTGTAGTTGGCCCTATTCAGACAGATAACGTCAATATTAGCAACAGATTTAAAGAAACCAATGCAACAAAAAAGAATTGATTCTAACCATTCCATGGGGCAGATTGAAAATGATCCTCCATTAGATTGTACTGGTAAAACCTATTCTCACTCATACGATTCAAGGAATCGCTCAAGGATCTAAACGCCTCTGCTTGCGAATCAAATGCTTGTGCCAACTTTGTAAGTATCTTCTTATCTATAAACAAGTGAGATTCATTAAGACGATCAAACCCGAAACAGTGATAGCTATTGTACATTTCTTCTGCTAAAACATGCTAATGTATCAACGGAAAATTATGAAACCTTCATCCTTTGAAGCAAGCAACTCTTGGTTTGTTTTAGCAATATCAGAAAACGCTGATGCAGAATCTTGTATGGCTGCTTTGATTTCTTCATAAAACTTGGATTTAAGTTCATTCCCAGAAATTTCATCCCCTTCAACATGGGCTCCTTGGATCCAAGATTTTAGCCTAGGAACAAACAATTTCTGTACAAAACATGCACGCATATAGAGTTAATTTCTCAAGAACTTGCTAAAATTAAGATAGTCTGCAAAATTCACGAGATATACCTTGAGGATGACAGCAGCACTAGCCCCAACTCCGAGGAAAACACCTACACCAATGAGAGTACGGGACCAGCTAAGTTGCGGCTGCGCATGTGGAACGATAGGACCAGTGTTAATGGCTTGTGGTGCTTGAACTGTCTCATAAGGTTGTACTCCAGCAGATTGATTTGCGATGCCGGCTGGAAGCAAAGAAAATAACACGGCCTTTAAGTGATCAAGCTAACAAAAAGAGTTTATTTTTCAGTGTATTGTAAGATTTTTGGGTACAGACTTGCAATCACAGATATGAACTACTATCAAAGCACAATAATTTATAGAACCAATCTAAAGATCTAAAATCTTGATGTAATTTGAATTAAGTTAGTGAAAAAGAGCTGAAAATAAGACATTCCAATCAAGTAAACAAAAGAAAAGAAGCTGCCAATAGATCATCACTTGAGCAAACTCAGTGAAACCAATAAAACTTCTGTATGTTGTGTGCGTCCAAGTTAACCAACAACAATATAGCAAAGCCTGGTGGCTATTATGTCATAATACTATATTAGGACAATCCACTCAACCAAAAGTAAGACAAACGCAGTGATATAATATCACTGCAACCCATTGCTGTGCTAGTGCTAAATGTTTATCATGTAGAGCAATAGGGTACCTTGTTGTGAAGCAACAGCTGCAACATCTGTACTGTTTGGCTGTGGATCCTACAAGACATTAAGCTGTTTCAGGAACGTTTCATCTTATTTTCATTTGGAGGTATACAAACAGCCATGTAGGGGCGGTAGAAAGTAAATCATACAGGAACCCGACGGAAGGCCTCGTCGATTTCTTCCTTTGTAAGGCCTTTCTTTTCCAGAAAAGAGCGCCTGTAAAATACTGGAGAACTCTTCACTTTTGGATGTCCAAGAAAGTTAACAGCATTCTGTATGTAATCCTCCCGCATTGGCTGTGGGGTTTGAAGTACCAAATTGTCTGAGAATTCACCTCCACCAGAACCATCTGCAGCATGAGCAAATGGGAATGCAGTTCGATTTTCAGGACAGGGAAATCTGAGTGACTATAACTAACAAAATAACAAGATAATAACTCAAGGTTTCAGAATAGCCAATTTCTCCCCGGTGGTTCCAAATTCATTTGGTGCTATGGACCTCTAAATTGTCGATATTTGCAGCAAAAACTGCAGCCAGCCACTGGACTTGTGCCCACAACCACAAGAGGGCATGAACTTGTCTTGGCTGAATCGCCTCAAAAGCTAGTTGCCCTTGCTAACGAGGCTAGAATTAGTGATGATATGAGCAGCCAGGACTCTTACGCTTATTCCAGTAGGCAATCGCGGTACAAGATTCGGCGGTTCTCATGTTCTAACCCTCAAAATTACCAAACCCTCGTCTCTCAACAGAAAGAGAAGAGTTGCTCATAAACTCAGTCCCAAATTATATGGCTAACAATCGGCGGGATAGAAACATCGAGCAAGAAGCGCCAAGATTCCATGTCTGAAGAAAAGCGTCACTTGATCCAAAGGATTGGACGGGGAGCGCCACGATTTTCGGAGGATATGAGACAGTAAGAGAGGGGAAGAAAAACCTGACCTTGCGGCGAGGAAGTGGAAGATTGGGCGGCCATCGGGGTAGCTCAGGAGCGCACGAATCAAGAAAGAGATTTCAGGCGGCGGCGGCGGCCGCGAGTCGTCGGAGGAAAGAAGCAGCGATGAGCATGTGCGATATTCACATGTACTTTATCTGCACGCGGAGGGTGTTTATTTTGTTTCCTCCAAGAAAACGAAACGAAACGTGTCGCTTCGCTCACACACAATTTCATCAAAGCAATCCCCTTCTCTTCTTCTCTCTGTGTAGCCATGGATAACTGTGGTGAGGACTGATGGTCACTTGCAGTTCGGCATTTATTCTTTTTCTTTCTTTTTTCTATCTACTAACAGAAGGCTATGGGTAAAAAAAAATGTCCGTGTTTTATTTTGCAAATGCTTATTATATATATATATATATATTCACTTGATTTAAATAAATATTTAAAAATTTTCATGGACTAATTTATAAAACGTGTAAAAGTAGTTGTGACGTGCCGATGGTAGATCCACCACCACTTAGGCTGTGCTTGGAAAGGTGGTTTATTAATGCATAATTAGTTAAGTATTAGGTAAAAATTAAAATGAATTAATATGTTTTTTTACACAACTTTCGTATAATTTTTTTTTTTGCAAACACTATAACTTGGCCTTATTCTTGTATTGTGATATATAGAATATCAAAGAAAGATGATTCTGATCGCATAGGTGGATGTCCACCCAACTGTTGTGCCGTCAATGCATCCCCCGAGATATGTGCACAGGCAGACTCGTATTCGGTGATGGGCGTGGGATATGGGTGGCACAGATCTTAAAGAACATTGGATGGAGATTGGCGTAGGTGGACATCCACCTAGGTGTATAAAATTGATTCTCGAATATCAAATAGTAGTAACAAGATCCTAAGTGTGGTTATTTTCCGAAACAAAAAAATGTTAGGATTTTTAGTAAATAAAATACTAGGAGGTAGTACATGATACCATAATAATTTTTTAAAGTAAAACTCTATATTCCTCCTACCTCACAAGGAATTTTTGAAAAGATAAATAAAGATGTGCTCACAAGCATTTTTTTTTTCCTACAGTATTATCCTAGGTGTGTTCGGCTCCAAGAAAAAAAAGAAAGGGAGTACTTATGCATTTTTCGAAAGATTGTTATGATCGTTTAAACCCATAATGTTTAGTGTCACGATCGTTTGTTGTTGTTTAATCTATAATTTTTTTTGACCTTATCTATAAATTTATTAATACGGAGTATTTGGTAAGATATTTTGGGAAGGGAAATCATCAAATCAACTAGCCACATAAGTCGCGTGTTGCGCGACTCTCATTACCTACGCCATCACATGTGCCAAAGAGGTAAAAGGAAAACCCACATAACAGCCTGAGATAGTACATGATAAATATTGAACTCAGAATACAGCTTACTGAGCTTTTGATTTTTTTTGGATTAATGCTGACAACAAATTAAACATATTACTCTTCAGTTTTTAGTGTCCATCGATACAACAGTTAATATAAAAAAAGAAAAGAATGACGGTCAAAATATATCATCCATTGCTTGCTTATGCTCTCCAATGTGATTATGCTTATTGCAATCATTCTCTGCCTCTTCAAATGTAAAGAATATCATATCATAAATATATGTTGACACCAAGAGAAAATGTCTAAAAAAAACTTTGAAAATTGTACAACAACAAAAAATCTGAAACATATCGTAAGTAGCACAAAAGCATGGCTGGGGTCTAGTATTTTTTTAGAGAAGGGGTGTGGAGTCTAGTATACAGATCCAACCTGTAATCACATTCATAAATATCATACTATGGCAAATGTAAATACAGTATCCCTCCCACTTGCCTTCTTAGTTTAGGATATGATAGACAGTTCAACGCTTCATATTACCACGGCTATTGTTGCTATGACCTCAGAAAGTAATAATTAAACACAAATTTCAGTAGATTGTTTACTTGAGGCAATAGTGTGACATGGAAGAACACTTACTGACTAATGGTTGATAAGGAATTCCAGTGCAGATGAATGTACTCGAGGAGCCCAATTCAACAATATTGGTATGGTTCAACACCCAGAAGTTAGACACAATACCAACAAAAAAGAATGTGTAAATTTCTATGACTCTTATCTATAGCATATAATACAATGACTTCTGAAGGAGCCAACTTGCATATAATTCTAGATTTTTCTTATCACAACTTGTCACAACTAAATTTTTTTAGCAGCTAACTTGTCACAACTAATTTTTTTTAGCAAATATCGAATTAATCCAATACTCATGGAATTTATTTGGAAACTGAATTTTATATGTTTATGTGCAAAAGTAATAAAGATACTATCTCAATCCACTTACAAACCATTATGCTGCTAGTTTTAAACCCATTTGTTTTCATATGCATTTTGAAATGAGTATAACATGATATATGAAATTCAATTGTGCGTGTAATTGTTTATCATTAATGAATTTGAACCATCAACACATTTTTCTATTGTATAACTATAATATTTATTGCTTACAATCTTTCTTTGTTTGTAGGACACGTTCTTTTTACAGTGATCTTAAATGAAACCTGCATAATAAAAAAATGCAAATACATAAGTGCCTTTAAACACCCCGTTTTAGAACTTGTTGATCTTTTTTAGTCCAAACTTACTATTTTTGATTTAGGTCTTAATTCTCAGGCGTGTACTGTTAACTGACTTAATTCCACTTTAGCAGCTAGGACAAGAATGTGCTCAACTTCTCAGAGTTAGCTGAAGACCTGGTATCTGCACATCATATACAATGAACACTGTCAGGAGCAAGAAGTTATACTAACCACTGCTATCGATGTTGACTTCCCCAATCGTGCAGTTTTTGGGACCTTTAGTCTTTCCGTTGGCAATCTTCACCAGAGGGGGACGAGAAGAATAACTGGAGAAGGGGATGGAGGCGCTGCAGACTGCAGAGGAGGTCAAGGGGATCTCTAGTGGAGATGCAAAAGACGAGGCGACGGCGATTCGTAAAGTAACGTTCTATGCGTGCCGCCATCGGATGGAGCCATGCTCCCGAATTATACCCTGCTATTGCCGGAGAGAGCTCTGATCGATGGGAGGAGGTGGTGCTGTTGGGGATGAGGGGAAATAAGAGGGGGCGTGGCTAGGAGGAGGCGGAGGCGGAGAAGGGATGGCGAGAAGGAGCGACGGGAATGAGAGGAGGCGCCGTAGCGGCGGGGAGGAGAAGAGGCGGAGGCGCTGCAACGCACGGGAGGGAGGAGGGGGAAAATGAAAATGTGCAGAGAGGGGAGGACCAGAAGGTGAGAGGATTTGAAGTGGGCTGAAAATAAAGGCCGAAAGCCCATATGAGATAAGCTTTGGTTTGGGGTCCGGCCATGTCGGCGACGATACCAAACAGAAGCATTATCCGTATCCGTACCAAACACCAACACTGCGAATTATATATATATAATATATATATATATCTTCCTCTACATCTACACGACGTACACTTGGATACTGCAGGTAGATTAGATTAGATTGATCGGCCGGCCATGGCCACCTTCCGGGACCACCTCGCCGTCATCGCCGAGGCGCTCTGCGCGATCGCCGCCGACATGAATGCGGCCGCCCGCGCCCTCGACCCCTCCACCGTCATCAGCCTCGCCTGCGCCGCCTTCACCGTCGCCATCGTGCTCGTCTGCTACGCCGACATCTGCGGCCGCCTCGCCACGCTCCACTCGCAGACGCAGACGCCGGCGGGGGAGGACGAGGACAATAATGCCACGCCGCCGGAGGCTCCTGCTGCTTCTTCCCTTAAGGACCGCCAGCGCTCCAGCCATGGCACCGACACCTCCTCCTCCTCCGAGTCGTCGTCGTCGTCGTCTTCGTCTTCATCATCCGAGTCCTCGTCCTCGTCTTCGTCTTCATCATCCGAGTCCTCCTCCTCGTCGTCGGATGATGACCTAGCGCGGGGACGTCAGCAGAGAAACCCTTCTCCTCCGCCGCAGTACAAGAAGGAGGCAAGGAGGAGCCCTTCTCCATCGCCGCCATCGTCGTCGTCAACCTCAAGCTCTAGCTCGAGCTCAGGCTCAAGTTGGTGGACTCGCTCTGCCAGGAGTTTCTACTGATCCAACAATTGTTATTACTAGTGCTTGAATACTCCCATATAACATAGGTTTCTATTGGAATATTATATTAGGGCAATTTCAGAGTTTTTTCATCATTTATACATTCATCATTCATAAATGTTTAATCTAGTGGTTGTTTAGAATCCATTAATATTCTATTGATTCTCCTTTTTTCATAATAGCAAGTTTTATAATAGAGGTGACTGTAACCTCCAATTTCATATATATCATCTTTATATAGATTTAAGAGGTAACCAGCTACCTTCGTCCCATAATAAGTTGACCTATGAGATATGATAGTAGTACTAAAAATTTAGACAGAGTATATCTAAATTAATAGTACTAAAATATATCATATTCCATACTAAGTAACCTTATTCTTAGACGAAGGGAGTATACAATAATAGTTACTCTAACACACAAACCCCCAATAACTCTATGCTCTCATATTTTTACTGAAATTTGTGTAATGGTTGCTCTTTACATGAGGGATAGCTCATTCACTCTCTAATATAATCCTTTCTCTCTTCCACATGTGCAAATGAGCCTACACGGCATATAGGGGCAAGTACTTAAGGGGTTTAGGACAATAACATAGGGGGGGGGGGGGTCTTAAGCCTTTAAGGTGGATCTTATACATTGTGAGATTAATTCTTACAGGAGGCATTTGGTTGAGGTGGCTATATGCATAAAGACCACCCACAAGTAATTAAAAAGTCACTCTTCACTCTCACATGGTAGTACTAAGGGTGAAAACGGAATCGGTAGCATCTCTTTCAAAAAGACGCTCGATCGGTCGGTAATTGACTATATTTATCATTTAAACGACACTTGTCCAATACGATACAGAAAGAAATTGAGAAAAAAAAACAAAATTTACATATAGCCAAAAACGAAATCAGCAACTATAAAAAACAATGCCCTTCATACAGAAACAACGCTTGGTCAATCGGGAATTTCCATAACCATTTTCACCCTTAGGTAGTACTTCTCTCTGGGTACTCTTGTGTTTGTAAGGTCCACCTTAATACTGTCTCTTACCATATACAATGTAAACATAACAATATACATTGACAGACATTCCACTTATAGTACTTGCTAAAGGCATATGCTTTTTTAGCAAAATCTCTAACCCAACAACCACTAGCCATGAGAGAGGGATGAAAGAAATTATTTATTTATTTCTTATGGCTAAGTAATTAAGTATATTACATTGTATTTGTTACTTATTAGTCTTATAATGTATATAAACTGATAGTAGTATTGTTTATTCCTTCTCAATTTTAAAGATACACTGGTGATTCTCTTAATGATACGCAGAGAGATGAATGTGAAAAAAAACGCAGTGCCTAACTAATCTCACTTTTTGAACCTGATATTTAAAATCTCACTTGCCATGCATGGATAAACATTGCACTTGTTCAAGGCATAACATTGCAGTGATCACAACAAAAACAGCAGATTGACGGAAGAGCTCGATTATATTACAATTACAGATGCTCGTCCATTGTTCCACCACCCAAATAAAACGACATTCAGAGATAGATAATCACCAGAAAAACTGCTGCTTGTCGTCTCTCAAGTAAATCGATCGAGGCAGGCATTAATGATGGAAAATCGTCAATAATAAACAGAAAAAAAATGAAAGAAGGGGAATACTAAATCATAGCAAGCCTTACTGCCGCATAATAGGGGGCCGGCGCATTGAAAAAGGAAAAAAGAAACTGAAAAAACAAAGTGCATACATCATACACGGCGAAGACGAAGCCGTCATCCAGATTATACTCTCAGAGATGCAGATCGTCGGGTGGTTCTGTAGCGAGGGAAGCACCGGAGAAGGCTCTGTTGATGATGATGATTATGATGCTGGTGATGGTGATGGTGCAGCGGATGCGGAGGCGGTATATATGACTGCAAGAAGGATGGATCCTCTTCAAGAGCTTCTATGTAGCTCTCAAGTATGGCGACGATGTCGTCGAACTGAGGCCTTCTGTCTGGGTTGGTCGCCCAGCACTGAGTTATCAGATGGCTTATTGCCACAGGGCATGAAGGAGGCAGTGGTGGCCTAGCATTCTGCACAAAAGCTATTAGTTGCAAAACTCCAATAGATGAAGGTCATCAGTAACAGATAGGACAAGCTAACCGACTCTTATTTTCCAAACTTATGGGATCATATAGATATTTGCTGCGCAACACAATGTGTGGAAAAACACCATATTTTCAGCCTATTCAGATTTCATCGCTAGTTGAGCAGTAATTACCTAAATGGATCGAGCATGTTTAATATGTTTTTTTTCAAGCTAGAAATCATGTCAACAGAATTACAAACAATTTTTGGGGTGATACAGAGGATTTAAGCAAAAAAAAAGTTCAGGCTTAATTAAATCCTCTAATTACCCGCAATTTTGATACCAATAAAGTTCAGGCTAATTAAATGTCCGCCATAGTTTCCATAAGGGAAAAAAAACATTTTTTACTCTCTTACAGAAAGAAACCAAAATTTTCTACTGGTACTGCGACTGAAAAGGCAGCAGCATCTCATGATTTTAACAGCCTACATTATAGCCAAGGAAACAAAGATGGACATGAAGATTGGAGAGGTGGCATGTCAAAAATTCATACCTTCAAGGCAACAGCAACAGCAGCTTGCTCGGGTGTCATCTCACTGAATGGTACCAAAGCAGTCAAAATCTCCCACAAGACAATTCCAAAGCTGTATACATCAACCTTCCTCGTATGGTGTTTCTCTTTGATCATTTCTGGAGCCATCCACCTATACGTTCCAGTAAAACCCTTACCACTTCCGCACTGCGATTCTAAGCACGAAATTCCAAAATCTGCCACCTTTACTGACATATCTCCATCGAGAAGTATATTCTCTGACTTCAAGTCTCTGTGAAGTATGCCTTGCGAGTGTAAGTAGCTCATTCCACGAGCAATCTCTAAGGATAACTTCAACACTAATTCAATTGGAACAGAATGAGGTTCTTGCTGATGTAGATATTTCCTAAGGGAGCCACCTGCCATGTACTCAGTAATGATACAGAAGACTGGTGGTTTCTTGCATGCTGCAACAAACTGAAAAACAAGAGTTTAGATATATTTCTTATCAGTTTGAGACTCAACAAAATGAGCAAACGAGATTAATTGGTTACAAGAGTTCCTTCACAAGTTAAAAGTAGTGGGCATCTTTCATTTCAAATCCAGCATGCTTTATATGTAGAGAAATTCTTTATTTGCCTCTGTAAGTTGGCCACTTCCCTTAATTACCTCTCTGAAACTGCTCATCCATTCAATGACCCTTGTTCTTAACTTTTACCCTCTATTTGCCCCTCCCATCACTCTGCGCACTGTGCAAATTTCGAAGGGGCAAATAGAGGATAACAGGTTAGAAAAGGGGTGACGAAGGGATGAACAGTTTTTCTATCAAACTATCAGAACCAAGACCTATTTTAGCAATATATTTAACATGGACAGCTAAAATATTATAACGGCAAATAATGCAACAGAGGAAAACGATTTGAGATCAAATGCGGCCTAACACTCATATAAACCAATTTCACAAATAATTAAGGTTCTTGCAGAAATTTGCCAGTATTACTGAAGAACATTTGGAGTGCAACTTGCATAGATGTCACATGATTTTTGTGCTTACTCAACTTCGGTTGGTTTGACAAAGTGATACTTTCCATGTGATCTGTGGGACCAGTAATCCAGGTAGGCACTTGATAAAGTGAAAAGTAACATAGATTTTTATCTGTAGGCAAAGTCACGAACTATCACTCTCTGAGTCAATTCTCCGTATTAAATTCTTACGAGAGACACTTTTCTTGGCATATGAAAGCAGTTAAGTTTGGATGTCATATATGGTCCACCACGCACTTTAATTAGGAAAATAGCATCTTTTAACTTCTCATACAAGTATCTAACATTATCACCTATAATGCTGTATATGGCATGAACTCATCAAGCATAGGATAAAAACCTGAATACAACCATTGGCTGGTGGCTCTCTTTACCCAACTTCTTCATAATGAAGCCAATTCACAGAAGTTATAAAAGTGGTGCGGACAGTGATTGGACTAATCAATTAACCTAAAGACTGGCTAGCTTTTGCAGCACTCGTGTAAAAATATCCTGATATACTGCCAATCAAAGAAACAGAGGGGTTAAACTTTCCTATAAACCACCTCCAGTGGATGGCTAAAAATAGTTAGGCGGCTTAGAGAAGTTTATTAGATGTGCTTCTCCATTCACTGTAGAAATACGAAGCTCTGTTGAGTTTTCTCCAAAGAAAGGAAGCTCTATTAAGTAATATATATGATGGAAAGTGCACAAAAAAACATTCAGGATCTCACAAAAAATCACTAACAATCATTACCAGCTCTCTGCTCGATGGATCGAAAGGGTGAGATATGAACGTAGAGAAAGAGTAGGGAGGAGAACAGTATTGCTGTAACATTTGTACGTGACTCAGATTTCGCTATCTTAACTATCAATATCATACTACTGGAAGAGAAGTTTTTTTTTTCTGCCATGTTCACTCCCTCCTCATTGGGTTAGTATAAACAAGCATGAATCATGTCGCACCCAGACTTATCTTCTCGACCCCATCCTTCCGCCCAATCAAAACAAGGCATAAAGTAAGAACCTTTAATGTGAAGATCGGTTAGCATAACAAATCCTACAGCCTAGTGCACGCATGGGGCACACCAATAAAGCGTAAAGGAACTAAGATGTGAAACTAACAGGCTGTTCAAGTGAGATAATCTAGTATTCAATATCTGGTACAGACAAAACCAACCAAACCAAAACGCAACAACTTGTGTTAGTAGTAAACATCTACGAGCGCACAAGAAATTAAATTGGACTTGATGGATGGAAGTGCACAAAAATGATGGAGAAGTCCCCACAAGATGCACAGGACAGAATCCATTATAATTGAAATAATAATAGTAACAAGTTATTAATAAAGGTACTAGAAAAGAAGAAGAAATAGAAATTGAAATTGAATCGAAGAAGAAGGAAGAAAGGTACCGAGATGATGTTGGGGTGGCGGAGGCGGAGGAGGAGGGCGACCTCGGAGGCGAACTGGCGCTCGAGCTCGGCGGCGAGGGCGGCGTCTTCCTCAGGCTGGCTAACCATCTTGATGGCAACGTCGCGGGCGGCGTAGCGGCCGGAGTAGACGCGGCTGTGCCTGCCGGTGGCGAACTTGGTCCGGATCTCCAGCTTGGACAGGTCGGCGCTCCACAGCTCCTCGCCGCCACCCCGGATCTTGGCTCCCGGCGGAGCCACCAGGTACTTGGACCACGACACCGCCTTCTTGTACTCCCCCAGCGACAGCCGCCTCTCCAGCCTCTTCCCCTGCCCACCGCCATTGCCGCCGCCCTGCTGCTGCTGCTGCTTGAAGCATTTCATCTCCTCTTCCTTTCTTTCTTTCTTTCTTTTCCGCGATAAGCTTGGATCTTCTTGGAATCAATGCACGAAACGCTCGCGGAAGTGGAAGCGAATCGGCGCCTGGAATCTCGCTCTCGCTCGCGGGGATTCAAAGCTTTATGGGAGGAAGGATAAAAGGCGGATTCAAAGCGAAAAAATCGGGATTTTCGGTAGAGGATAACAAAAAAAAAAAAAGCAGGACACGGATATCGGAGGGGATTTGCGGAAAGACAACATTATTTGTGGGTGTGGCTGGGAAGATGAGACGGGCGATTCAATCGCATCCTAATCGAATCGATCCGAACAAGGCAAGAAAGAAAGAGAGAGAGAGAGATGATTCTTTTGATGAGAGTGTAAAAAGCGAACAAGAAGAAGAAGACGACGACGATGAAGTGGCAAGTGCAGCCAGCAGAGGTCGTCAGGTTATTAGTGAAGAGAAGAGAGTGATGAGCTTTTTCGGTGGTTCAGGGGTGCCGAGATTAGAACCGATCGTACAGTAAGAGATTTGTTTGTTTTGGCGGAAACAGCTGTTGATTGCAAGTGTCGAGTGACACCACGACAGATGACCTCACCTCAATAGAAGACACTCTTTCTTTTCTTTTCTTTTTAGTTAGCTCAAGAGAAGACGCGTTTATATGTTTCCTTCCTCCCTTTTAAGTACAGTACAGTAATCACAGGACAGCGAGCTGCCAAGCCAAAGAGATCTGCTTTTTCTGTAGGAAAGGAAGAAATCACAGGACATCCATCCATGGGAGACCATGCATTCGGGATAAGCTCTGAAGAAATGGCCAACATTTCGTATTGCGAAACTTGGTATATCATGTCCCAGCCTCCCAGGGAGCAGTACACGTCTACACGATCCATCCATCAACGGATCAACCGACTACCCCTCCGTCCCAAAAAAAAAAGTCTAATTCTAGCGCCAGAGTTTAGCTTTTTTTTAACAGACAAGTAGACATAGATTAGTAGACATGAACAAATCACCGCATGCATATGGGTCAGAACGGTCGATTCCTCCTTATTAGCTAAATCTAACTCTCAGTATTCCTCCTCCCAAGGTCGCATAATTAGTTTTGTGTTGTATTCTGTTCATTGAAAAAAATGCCGTTGTATATTCTGTTGCACTTCTCTCTCGTAAATACGCAAGCGTATTCCAAATAATAAAAACGACACCTGACACCGTATATATGAATCATCTTAGATACAAGTTGTGCAGCCAAATAATAAGCCACCGAAAGCGTTTTATGTGATCAACCAGATGCCCGCACGGTCGCCTGATATGTAACGGCATAAGTAAAATAAATAAAATACTTCCTGCATCTTGGTCTAATGGTTAAAATACGTCCAGGATTGTAGCTTACTGTAGCAATTTTTTAAAAGCGCTTTGCACCAGTACTTGTAGCTGACGATCTGGTCCGTTCATCAACAAAGTAGATGGCTCCTATAGCTTAACATGCAGTTCCTATAGAAACTGTGCCTGATCCCAATTCACTTATAGCAGCAAGTTAACCTCCTTGCAAGTGGAGTACACCATCTATCCTAGAAAAACCAACGTCTAGCTTTCAATCTGGACATAAGCTATATTTAAATTCAAAGCAGAAATTGATTTTTTTTTACAGATAAAGTACTCTATTCGTTCTAAAATATATTAACCTAAATTAAAAAAATATGATATTTTTTAATCTATATGGATTAGAAAATATCATATTTTTACAAGTAGACAGCGTGGTCAGGCCGGTGTGCTTGTACAAGCAGAGTTTGAAATAGAGCATGAATTGTACGCGAGGGGCGGCAGTGGTACAACGACCTGGGAATACTGGAGCAAGAGTAGAAAGAATTGCCAGCCATTTGGGTTATGGTACTTACCTACCTAGCTATACTATACAGGATCAATTAAAAATCTAGATTAGTTAGTTAGTTAGAGATCAGCACATATATATATGATGGATCATATATTGTTGTCGATCGATCGAGTATGTACCGTAGGCCACTCATCAAGGCATTGCATATTTGCATGCATGATGATGATGAGTTATTTAATTAGCAAGTGGCCATTAGATTAAAGAGAGCTAAGCTAATCAATCAAGTGGATCGGATATACTCCAGTATTATTGTACAATATGGGAGGAGGACCACTGCATATATGTACTCCTACAGTATTTATGCAACTTGGTTGTGGGGGATGGTTGAAGGACGGCCGTATCACCCATCCGTATACGGAACGGAACGGAAGCAACTCAACTACTTGTCTTGTCCGCCACGCCCACTATCAGCCTTGCATTTCATATGCTCTCCTTAATTAAAACCAGCATCGACCAAAGTTTTTCATTCAGACTAAACTCTTCCTTAAAATACACTTAATTTGCACTGGTTTTTAGATAATGGAAAAATAATACTAGCTACCATGCTGCTTAATTAATATACTTTCTCAATTCTCTCCGTTATCGCACAGTTGCAAATTAAACACACTCTCGCTTCCATTTTGCTTACCGTTCTACTAATTCTCACGCTGAACTAGGAGGTACGATAAATTGCATTGCTATTGATTACATTATAATCATCTTTCAAGAGGTATAGTTATTTATTTTTTTTAGAAGCTTCTAATTAATATAAGTATGGCTGTATTGATGAAGGGTAGGGGAAAAAAATAGCACCAAAATTATTTTGAAATGTAAGAACAACAAGTACTATCTTAAACAATAATTAATTGAAATGTAAGTGAACATAATGCATGTATGAATCGATCGATCGATATCGCTATCCGATCCCTACCAGCTGCACAACGATGGATCGATCTCCATCATCATGTGCCCTTCAATCCTCCAACCAATCACATGCCAAAGATGCTTACATACATACAGCTAACGCATTATTGTCTTCTTTCCAGAGTACTATAGCTGCTTTGCCAAAGTGTTTTCGGCAGCTAGCTAGCTACCTGCTTTTAACTCTGTCACACTTGGATAGAGATGGTAATTAACTGTCCATTCACCCTTCTAATTATTCGCCTAAAATGTGTTTAGTTCCGTTGGATCGGCTCACTTTCCATCCCTGTTTTTGTCCCCTATATATAGAGACAGCCAAACATATATATATGCAATTGATTACATCATATATGCTTGGCCATGAGTAGAGAAGAGAGCTGATCCTCGAGTTATAGCTCACCACCACCACGACGTACTGCTACAAATATAGACATATACGCTAGGCTAGCTAGTATTTGTTGCATCCTTTTTCTTCTTACAAGTTGCCAAGGTGTGTAAAAACATCTGGTTGTCATGTGAGCTTGGTCTTTGGAGAGCAGATATTGTACAATATACCTATCTCTTGTAAGTAAACATATAGGGATATAAATTATAATTGTTCACTACTACTACAAAACATCTAAAAATTCCCGGTTGTAAACCTGGATAGGTGCCGGTTTTATAGTCGGCAACAATTATATATTCGCCACCAGTGACTTGATAGAATTGATATTTTTGGGTTCCCCACAATTTAAAAAAAAAACATAGACGCCGGCTAGAACTCCATATTGATTCAACAACAACAATCCCCATCCACACTGATCAAGAAATTCAATCATTATTCCCCATCCATCATATATCAACACCAGCAAGATGAAGGACTACACGAGATCAAGAACCCACTACCCCCTCCCTCCAGTCTTAGCGGAGCCGCTAACGTCATCGTCGCCAATCTGCACCACCGTGTTCCGCTAGCGGTTTATGGCAAGGAGAAGCGGCGTGGGAGACGATGACTACCGGCGGCGGCGTCGTCGTAGGCTAGCCCTCTCCGTGTCGAGATCGGCGCCGCCAGATCAGTGGCACGCGAGCTCCAGGCAGCTTGGTCTAGTGGTTCACAAGCTGTGAGGATGGGCGACAACAGCGAGGAGGCACGGATGCAGTGAGGAGGAGAAAGAGGGAGGAGAGGACGATTGGCCGCGGCAGCGAGGAGGTGCGGTTGTGCGGATGCAGTGAGAAGGAGGAAGAGGGAGGAGAGGACAATGCAACGGCGACGAGGTTGTGAAGTTGAGGGGCGGCGGGATAAGAGTGTGTGTGTGTGTGTGAGAGAGAGAGGATGGATAAGGAAGGGCTGGTTGACTCGGTGGGGTTAAAAGGAATCACCATCCCATGATCTATTGGCTCGGGCCAGATTTTTATAGAACCGACACCTATAATATAAGTATAGGTGCCGGTCCTTTTGAAAAAAATCTACACTAGTACTATTGGTGCTGGTCTTTATATTAGAATCGGTGTCTATAGTTGCTCAAAGGTGTCAGTTTTATTTTTTTTCATCCCATAGAAGCGAAAAAGGTTAATAGATGTCAATTTTAAATAAACCGACAACCATGAGTCGGTACCTACGGAGGATTTTATAGTAATGGCCCGTGCCTTTATTTCAGATTAACGGCTAATAATATACAGTTCTCCAATGCTAACAGCATAACTGTGCCCTCATAACCTCATTTATGTTTGAGTAATTTTACAGCTCTTGAAAAATTACTAAAAGTCATCATGTAAAATTTAGTAGCACCTGTTAATACCAAATACCAAGACATGTACATAAGCTCTAGATCTTACGCTTAAAGTTGTTCTCTTAATTAAAGACCGTGAAATTTCTCTTTACCTCAGCGTGGACCCAAAGTAGTGAGCCTGTGAGTACTATCTTCACGTGCATACCTGCTGGTTTCAATTTCTTTTTTAAAAAAACTTATTTTACAATTAAGCCTTTCTAAAACTTAGTAAAAAAAAATAGATACATAGCTCGGTGCCAAGGGTATTTGGAGCTGAAGTTGAATGGTCTCAGCGTCAAATAAAGTGGTGTCGAAACCTAATCCTCAGCACCTACCTCCGTCTGCCACCTATATGAACAACTTCCCTCTCTCCCCTATTACACCTTTTTGAATCATATTGATTTGCTATCAATAGGATATAAAAAAATGCTTATTTTCCTAAGCCCGAAGTAATTAATTTAACATCTTTATCTTCAAGGAAAAAAATGCTTACCATAATACTCGATTCCTTAATTAACTTGCAATGAATCTTTCTTTCTTTTTTTTTAAGGAATTGACAATGAGTTGGATCCTTACTGGGTTCGGCTGTGGTGGACGGCAGGGAGAAGAGAGACGGCAAGAAAGCTACCCAAAGTGTGGTGTGTGCATGCATTTAATTGAGATATATGTGTACAACATATATATAATCGAATGAAATCTTCGTTTATCTTGATTTGTAGAGACAAAAATCTTGCATTAATAGTGGAGGCTTGAGACCCTTATCAACCGCATGCTAGATCCGTCCTCACGCTAGCCTGATTGAAGTGTCAAAAGATTCAGATATTAAAAATTAAGTCTTAGAGGCAGTTTGTTTTTAAAATAAAAAATTTAAAAAGTTCAAAAAAAAAGGATAAAACGGGGGAGCCTCAATACAGGATAATTCGTATGTATGGGTGGATTTTTTCCCCTCAATACAGGATAATCCCTCAATTGGAAGCATTCATGTTACTAGTTGTTTGTTTGGACCAAAGTAAACTGCGAATTTGTTTAATCAGAATGTACGTATACGTACGAATTACAGCATTCATCCAGAGCGTACGTACCTCGGTATACGTAGCAGCTAGTACATCGATTGCAAATTCAATTCGCTCGTGACTACTTCACGGGCGACCCTGCCTAACAACAACGTACCATGCTCATCTGATCTGATCGATCAATCCCCATAATTAATGTGACTAGTACTCCCTCTATCGTAATAATTTTATTTTTAGCTCATTTTATTTATCTCAAAATATTTTTTTAAAAGCAATTATTCCATCGAAGTTTGTGAAAGTATAAAATAACTGTATTAGGAATAGATAAAATAGAAAATAATTGTTTGCATTGATATGTGTGAGATATGTGAGAAATGAACTTATTTTAAGACGAAAGATGTACTACTTTCTACTAATAACTAATTTTTTAAGATGAATTTGAATAAACAACTATCCAGATTAATCTTTAGAATTAATTAATTAATTTGTTTTTACATATGGAGTAACTCGTAGAAGCAGCCAGCAGTTGTCGTGGTCGTGACTCGTGAGTGTCGTGCTGCCTGCAGTGCTGCACTGCATCTGGATCTCAATGTTGCCATCCATGTCCTCCTCTCATCCTGCTGCTGCTTTGCTGTTTTTTCCTGCTCCATGTATCTGTCTCTGTCCCTTTCTTCGTCTTGCCATCCATTTCATGCCCTCGGTTTCGATCTCATCCTAAGTAAATGGTAGCCCATTGTTAGAGACCCACTTGTTTCAACTTAAATATCAGTTAGCTCCAATACAAATCACGAGTATATAGGTGGGCTGGAAGGAACAACTAACAGGAGCAAGATTTAGAAGGTTCTGAATGAATCAGTGAGTAAGAGGATACATTGGTTGGTAGGAAGAAGAAGAGGGGGAAGGAGAGATCGATAAGGAGGCAAGCCCGCCTCCAGGTCGCCGTGCCGCCCTTTGGACAATGATCTGGTCTCTTGGGCTTGCTTGGACTTCTTAAAAAGTAGCTGATCCAGCCCATATTGCAGCCCACATGGCTCCTAACACTCATGCCATGCATGATCAAGAGTAAGAGTAATGGTAGTAGTAGCAAATTAACTGTACCTATCTCTGTCTGAGCAGATCTATCGAGCTGCCTTGCCTGCAACCATCCATGAGACCATGACCATCGTCCATCCCTCCATCATCTGAATGCCCAACTGAACTGAACAAGAGATTTTCTTCTCCTTTTTTTTTTTCCTGAAACGATACTTAGTAGTAAGAGAACTGAATTTAACAAGGAGAAATGGCAAATGCAGAAACGATCTTTGATCAGGGATGCTTCCAATCGACGAGATGAGAATATAGGCCAGAGTACATGCCATGCCACGTTGCTGTCATATCGATCTTATCAGAATTTTATTAGTTTTGCTCTTCTGAATCTATTCCGTTCCACTACACACCACATATACACATCTGCCCTCCATCGACATGAACGGTCTGCCACTAGCTATAGCCAAATATATGCGGAGAACCGGCTGGCCTGCCTTTGCATCGTGATCGAGATCGAGATTGAGATCGAACAGTGATGCTTCTTTTTTTCTTTTTGGCCATGATGAGGCCATCAGCACAAAATCCCAATGAGAAGAAAAGCACAAGATTAAACGGTATGTTCACAGCATATCCGGTGCTTCTTCTTCAGCTGCTGCCTCCAAACCAAAAAAAGATCCATCCAATGATTTGTCACACGCTCTCACAGCTAGGCTCATGTTCGTCTGTGGTTTTCTTTTCTTCTTTTCGGACGACACATCGGTTTCGGATGGGCCTTGCATCTGAATCCTCCAATCTTTACATCAGCATCACCTTGCTTTTTCAAACAATTCCTTTTGACTGGGTAATCCAAACAATTATCTCTTATTCTACATAAAGAGATTGATGTATACATATGGTGCTTTCCTCTGGAAAATATACAGAAACATATGATTGATGTATTGCATATCATCGCAATGTATCTTGAGGAAATCTGAATCCTGAGCAATAAGCTAGCAGATTTTCAGTTACTACCCTGATTGTTACTACTATCTTGTACTACTATATGTTTTCTCTGAGATCTCGATCGCTAGTTATTACTGAGGACAAGAGCTTTGTTCAGAGAAAGAACTTGCAGTTTCAGATAGCGGGTGGCTGTCACAACTTTTCAAACAGTAACAAAAAGAAGAAAGGGGTGAAATGGAAATGAACTTTGCAGTTAGGTAGCCATAGCTTTAATATTGCCAGTATATATGTATTTGGCAGTTGAGAGTTGAGACACAGCAGGCACTTCTCCTTTGGAACATCTACCCGTTCTTCTGTTGCATTTGCACCTGATCCAAATTAGGGGTGAAAAAAGCTTATGGCTAAGATTGGCTCATACTCGTAATCATAATGAACCGTGTCGCAACCATTTTTTAGCGAGCTAACTTAACGAGTCAGCTCATGAGCTACTCATTAGTACAAAAGGTCACTATATATTTTCATATGTAGTGCTTCTTAATTTGTGAGTACTTACACTACACAATGACCCACTTTCACTGTTCCTCCACTGTGTAGACAAAAGTATCGGCAAAGCCTTTGCCAACAGAATCTTCAACAGTCAGTGTTGCAGCCCATTTTATACACATTTGCCTACACATAATTTGTTCCAAAATATAGTATTTTTCAACTAACTTTTGTTAGCAAAAGTAGACCATGGTATAGTGTTAGTCCTTTACTTTACTAGCAAACTAACTATTTGTATTTAGTGAATATTTTACTAGTTATTGTTTATATTATACTGACATATGATAAATTGGTAAATATTGGAATTTTAAAGTTGATATAAATAAGATTGAACTTACTAACGAGCTTAACAAGCCAACTCATACCTTTCACCGCGCTAAACCTTTACTCATTTCACTGTGCTCAATCAACTTCGACAATTGTCAAGAGCTAGCCGGGCAAGCTTCAAATTAATCTTAATTTTTTTTTAGACAATGTAAGAGCTCTAATCTTCATGAACTGAATGAGATTGAGTAAGGCACGATCAATGTCCTCGATCAAGTCACATAAACAACAGAAGATGCTTACAGTACAGACACCACGGCACGGCTAGCTTGATCGTCACCGAAGAAAAGATCCACCCAATGATTTGTCACAGCATAAGAATCCTTCAATCTTTCCATCAGCATCGTCGTATAGTAATTAGCTTTTTCAAACCATTCCTTTTGACTAGGGTATCTACCCGTATTCTCTCTTTTTCTACATAAATGATTAATGATGTATGCATATGTAAGCACCGTACGTGATTTTTCCTGAAACAATCAAGGGATAGAAAAGAAAAACATGTGATACAAATCTCCTCATTTCATTGCATTTCATGGCCTTCTATCTTCAGATAAATCTGAACACTGAGCAACAAAGGTGACTTTCAGTTACTTGATTCTTACTCTCTTGCAGATTATATATGTCATACTGAGATTACTCGTCAATGGATTGCTGCTTTGATTTTGTTTATGGACAAGGGATTTTGAAGAGAGGAAAAATTCAGTTGTAAGTGAGGACTGAGGATCAATATGCCATCAGTGAGAACCTCTAACTCGTTGAGAGAAAGCAATTGCAGTTTCAGTAAAAGAGCTAGTACTGCTTTTGCACAATGCAAATGAACTATATATGGGGTAGAGAGCATCCTATTTATCTTTGCAAGGCGAATGGCTGTCACAAAGATACGCTCCTAGCGTATTCTCTAAAAAAACAACGTTGCAGACAGACAGCATATAAAGAAAAGGGGGTCGAAATGGAAATGGAGTTTGCAGTTAGCTATCTAGAGCTTTATTAATATTGGCAGTATATCCTTGAGAAGTGGAGTGTTCTGCAGGGTTGGTTAGCATTTTGCAGGCAAATTATGATATTCATCAGAGATATTTTTTCATATTTTTGCATGCTAACAGACAGAAAGGAAATGTAGCATAGTGATGGATGCATTCAGAACATTCTTTAACAGTGTTGGTTCTAATGCTGTTTGTGCATGAGCATGTCCTGAATAATATCCTGAAAAACCAGAAGATGATGATGTGTAAAGCATGCAGCAGAATATTGGTGAAGCTTTCTACTTCTTCTGTATTAAAATATAAACGATTTTGAAGGAACGAGACACATCATATACTATGAATCTGGATAAGAAGACTGTCCAGATTCGCAGAGAAAACGGAGGGAGTATCTAGCAGGCACATCACATTCGATGGACAACACTGTCAGGAATCAAATTCCGTCCGTTGGATTTGCGTATAAATAGGCATCGGAAACAAGTGCAGATAGCAATCACCAATCAGCGCAACAACTAACTACACCAGTCGCCACTCACCTGCAGTTTTCAGAGTAGACTTCAGATCGAGAATGGATAGTTCTTCAGATTCTCAGAGGTATTAGCCAATGCTCTAACTACATTCTGATTATATATAAATATGAAGAAAAGAAGGAAAGAAATTGATTAAGTTAAATAAAAAAAATGAATAGGAGGAAGAGGTGCGCGGCGTGCTATAGGGAGTTCAACAAGAAGGAGCACCTGGTGGAGCACATGCGGACGTCGCTGCATTCGGCGCACGACCCTCGCTGCGGCGTGTGCGGCAAGCACTGCCGCTCCCTCGACGCCCTCCGCGACCACCTCACCGGCGCCCTCCCCAAGCCGGAGTGCGCCGCCGCCTTCGCCTCCCGCGGCTGCCCCCTCTGCCTCCACGTAGTCCTCCCGCCCACCGCCGCCGCCCACTCCTGCCCCGCGGCCGCGCCACCGCTCGGCGGCGTCCTCGCCCTGGGGTGCAAGATGGTGGGCGCCGGCAGCGACGGGTCCCTGGACGTGTGCGCCCGCGTGTGCGTGGTGGACGAGCAGGAGCGCGTGGTGTTGGACACCTTCGTCAAGCCGCACATCCCCGTCACGCACTACCGCTACGACACCACCGGCATCCGCCCCGAGCACCTGCGCGACGCCATGACGCCCAAGCAGGCGGCGCGCCGGGTGCAGGAGCTGCTGCTCAACGGCGAGGCGGCGTGGAAGGCGCGGAGCAGCCGCGGCAGGGCTCGGATCCTGGTGGGGCACGGCCTGGACCACGACCTCGAGTCGCTGGGCATGGACTACCCGGAGTACCTGAAGCGGGACACGGCGAGGTACCCGGCGCTGATGAAGACGAGCAACAGCCGCCTCAGCAACTCGCTCAAGTACCTCACCCTCGCCTACCTCGGCTACCACATCCAGCTCGCCGGCCGCCACCACCACCCCTACGACGACTGCGTCGCCGCGCTGCGACTCTACCGCCGGATGCGTGGCGCGCGGCCGCACACCTGCAGGGACGCAGGCGTGGGGCCGCACGCGCCGCCGCCGACGCCGGCGGAGGCGTTCCCGGCGTGGAGGCAGCGGGAGCTGGAGCGCATGTCGCCGGAGGAGCTCCTCCAGCTCTCCACCTCGGACTACTACTGCTGGTGCCTCGACGCCAGTGCCACCGACTAACTAATCTCTTAGCTTACATATACCACCACGTACCTAAACTACTTATAATTATGATTATGCTGCTGCGTGTCTTTATTAGTACTCCGTATGTAGTATGAATCAGGATGTACCATCGATCTGATGATAGAGACGGTACCGTCACAGTGTGACAACCACAGGTTGCAAAATAAAAAAAAAGCTTTAAAGAAACGCTTATATATTATTGAGTAAATATACCATTGCTATATTTATTCTCAAACAAATAGAGTAATAAATTACTTTCAGCGTCAAATATACTTATATACTCCACTGGAGGAAGGACATTATATCAGTGTTGAAAAAAAAGAAATCCTTTTTTCATCCTTCTCTGATGGTAGGCAAAAATTAAAGTTTCTCTGGGAAAGCACCGACAATGTGATGGTAAAATCGTTGGTGTATGATTTAACTTGTTTGAATTCAAATGCCCACGTATAGTGTGTTCAAGGATGTGATGGTTTCCAACTCTTTGAATATGTTTTATAGGGTGCATTCACATTTGTATGAATGCGGTGTTTATGTGTAGTTGTTCAGGGATGTGATGGTTTCCATCTCTTTGAGCGTGCCTTAGAGGGTGCATTTACAGTTGTATGGATGCGGTGTTTATGTGTAGTTGTTCACGGATGTGATGGTTTCTATCTCTTTGAGCGTGTCTTAGAGGGTGCATTCACAGTTGTATGGACGCGGTGTTTATGTGTAGTTGTTTGTGTGCGTGTATATCTATTATATAAGCGTAAAAAAGAAAGCATATTGTGGCCTTAACGAACTCTTAAGCTGTGTTGTAAAGTGAGGATTGGGAACCTTACATCCTAGCACGGAAATCAGAGTGACAAATTAGTACATAATTAATTACGTATTAGCGAAAAAGGTAAAAGATGCTTAATATGATTTTTCTAGCAATTTTTCTATATATTTTTTTAAAAAATGCATACTATTTAATTTAAAAAGCGTGTGTGTTGAAAATGAGAGATAAATTTGAAACATGTACAAACAAACTCAGTCTAATAGAGGATTTAACTAAAAACGATGAAATTCTTATAAATTCTTGCGTTTCAAAAGAAGCTATTATATGAGATGTGTGAAACTTATACTTCTTCTCCAGCTTTGGTTACTCGTTTTGGTGACAAGATCAGCACTACCAGTGAACTTTGGGAACCTTACATCCTAGCACGGAAATCAGAGTGACAAATTAGTACATAATTAATTACGTATTAGCGAAAAAGGTAAAAGATGCTTAATATGATTTTTCTAGCAATTTTTCTATATATTTTTTAAAAAAATGCATACTATTTAGTAATTTAAAAAGCATGTGTGTTGAAAATGAGAGATAAATTTGAAACATGTACAAACAAACTCAGTCTAATAGAGGATTTAACTAAAAACGATGAAATTCTTATAAATTCTTGCGTTTCAAAAGAAGCTATTGTATGAGATGTGTGAAACTTATACTTCTTCTCCAGCTTTGGTTACTCGTTTTGGTGACAAGATCAGCACTACCAGTGAACTTTGGGAACCTTACATCCTAGCACGGAAATCAGAGTGACAAATTAGTACATAATTAATTACGTATTAGCGAAAAAGGTAAAAGATGCTTAATATGATTTTTCTAGCAATTTTTCTATATATTTTTTTTTAAAAAATGCATACTATTTAGTAATTTAAAAAGCGTGTGTGTTGAAAATGAGAGATAAATTTGAAACATGTACAAACAAACTCAGTCTAATAGAGGATTTAACTAAAAACAATGAAATTCTTATAAATTCTTGCGTTTCAAAAGAAGCTATTGTATGAGATGTGTGAAACTTATACTTCTTCTCCAGCTTTGGTTACTCGTTTTGGTGACAAGATCAGCACTACCAGTGAATTTTGGGCCACTTTGAATTGATACCAATTTTTTAGTAGTTTGAATAGTAAATATGATGGTTTGGTTTGGAACCAAATAGATGGTAATGCCCATGCTTAATTTGGTATATTTCTAAAACTTTCTTCACCATGATATAAAATTTGGCTCCCAATTAGTATCAATCCTTCAATGTGCCCGATGGGAACTTATTCCCTACGTACGAAAAACGGAGCGGTCCATTAGCGCGTGATTAATTAAGTATTATCTATTTTTTTTCAAAAATGGATTGATTTGATTTTTTAGACAACTTTCGTATATAAACTTTTTGCAAAAAAACACACCATTTAGCAGTTCGAAAAGCGTGCGCGCGAAAAACGAGAGAGAATGATTGGGAACAAGGGTTGCAAACATTGTGTCTGAGAGGAGAGGAAAAGAGAAGATTAAGGGTGCGTTCGTTCTGGGGGATTGGGTGAGAAAGGGACATCGTATTCCACGCGCACGCTTTCCAAACTACTAAACGGTGTATTTTTTGCGAAAAAATTCTATAGGAAAGTTGCTTTAAAAAATCATATTAATCTATTTTTGAAATTTAAAATAATTAATACTCAATTAATCATGCGCTAATAGCTCACCTCGTTTTGCGTATCTTGCTAATCTTCTCAATCCCCCTCTCCTCAAACTCACCCTAAGAAGATATGCAAAACGAGGTGAGCCATTAGCGCATAATTAATTAAATATTAACTATTTTAAATTTTAAAAATGGATTAATATGATTTTTTAAATCAACTTTCCTATAGAATTTTTTTTGCAAAAATTACACCATTTAATAGTTCGGTAAGCGTGCGCGTGGAAAACGAAACAAATCTCCTCCCAATCTCCAGCTGCCGAATGCATAGAATTCTATCCTACTAAATTATTGGTAGTGTTAAAACATGCCTAGGTTTTGATACTAGCTACCAATGTTTGATATGGCACTAAACCAAACAAATCCTTCTGTCCTTGGAAAAAAGTTTGATGCAAATGGGAAATTGGCGTGTGGGCCCGGAGGGCAAAGGCGTAAATTCGACTCCCCACCGCTGTCTCCTCGATCTTCTGTGTCTGTCTGTCTGTACTGGTCCGGGCTCCGGCGCGGCGGCCGGCTGTCGCCCTCCGAAATGCCTTCGCCTCTCCCGTGCAACCTCCTCACTCGCCGCCGCGCGCTCACCGCCTGCGCTGCCGTCGCCGCGCTCACGGCCGCGGCGGCGCTCTTTTTGCTGGCCACCCCTCCCACCGAGGACCCCACCCACCCGTATCTCCTCGCCTCCCTCCTCCACAACACAAGCAACCAGCCCGACTCCGCGGCCGCCTCCTCGCTCTCTCCCGCCCAACCGCCGCTTCCTTCCACTTCCATCCTCCAGCTCCAGGTCTCCTCTCCTTTTCTGTCCTAAAGATTTCTGCTTTCCAAGGCTCTCCTTCTTCATGAATCATCATTTCTTTGTTTGTAAATAGTAAATGTGCGTTATTTTGCGCATACATTGGGTTATTGTAACATGTCAAGATTATTGGATATCAGAGTGCATCAAATGGCGGAATTTGCTTTGTTTTGCAGACTAATTTGCCATCTGGGTTTACAACAGTCCCCTCCATGTTTTTGGTCCCTTCACCTTCTCCAGCAGAAAACTTAGATGATGGTTCTATGGAGGAAACTGACCCTCCAGATTTAAAGGTACTCACCTCACCTGCCATGCTCTGCACTTTTGGCTCCTTCCCCAATCCCTCTCTTTCATACATAAAAGTCCATTCTATATTTCACTTAGGTACAGTAGCATATTATAAATGTTTTCATCTTGTCCTACATCACTATATCATGCAAGATCGATGGATATCCATATATCTAATCTAATAGCATCTAATCAAAGTTTTACTTAACTTCAGGAAAATCCACCGGCGGAATCAGCTCATTTTCTCCAAGAGGTACATATCTGCGCCGAATACATAGACTTGTAACTAATATAATTTCTGTTTTTTAACCTCCTTACTTGTGAAGCCCATTTCCAGTGGTTCTCCTATAAGGAGGTCTGATATCAATAATAAGGGACATGACATGAAGGACCATGCAATGCTTCCTCCAAGGCCAGAGGTTGATGCTTTACGCACCTTTACGATGTAATGTGAGCTCTTAGTATTTTGAGTAAAAAATGTTAAATATATTTTTGTTGGCCTGTAAACTTAGCAGGTGCCTGTACCTCTTTGGTCAACAGCAGCTGATGAAGAGCTAATCTATGCAAAGAAAGAGATCGCTATTGCACCGCTGGTGTCCAATGACCCTGATCTGCATGCACCTCTGTTCCGCAATGTGTCTGTCTTTAGGAGGTATGACTATGTTTTAACTTCATATATATTCTTTAGGAGTAACAATTTGTGAGGAGCATAATTCTTATCAGGGGATTATTGACTTGCATACCCAACTATATGTTGAACAAACTTTTTAGGGAGGAAAACAACTTTTTTGTTGCTTTTTTTTATCATGAAAATAAGCAATGTTTTAGTGTTGCATACATTCGCTTTCTGACAAATTTCCATGGTTGGCATGTTACTTTTCCCACACCTAGTTATTCATAGTAGCTTTAGTTATTGGCTTTGCACCCCTTAGTTTCAGTACATGTGGTGCTCACTAGTTTGCCTTTTATAAGTGAATTTTTTTCCTTACACATCCTATTTTGGTAGCGTGTGACTGAAAATGTTAATTGAGGAAACTGTAATGATAGCTTAAATTTCCTTCATGTTTATGAATTATCATGCCTTTGCTTGTTTGTTCCATTGTTCAATGTCTTCTGCATTTCAGAAGATGACTATTTAACATATTTTTTTCTCATGCTTCCAGGAGCTATGAACTGATGGAAAGACTTCTTAAAGTTTTTGTATACCATGATGGAGCAAAACCTATTTTCCATTCACCAGAGTTGAAAGGCATTTATGCATCTGAGGGGTGGTTTATGAAACTGATGGAAGGGAACCAACATTTCGTTGTGAGAGATCCAAACAGAGCTCACCTATTCTATCTACCATATAGCTCTCGTCAGCTAGAGCACAATCTTTATGTGCCTGGGTCAAATACAATTGAGCCATTGTCTATCTTTGTAAAGAAATACATAGATTTTATCTCCGCCAAGTTCCCCTATTGGAATAGGACAAAAGGAGCTGATCATTTTTTTGTCGCTTGTCATGACTGGGTATGTATTCTTCCTTTGAGTACTTCTCGTTGTTGAATGGTCATATTGAACAAGAATATTAGTGCATAAAAATTTGAATGGAGGCTGAAACTTAATCAAGAAAGAAGCTAACATGCTGTTTCTGATTCTGGCCCTTCCTTGCAGGGACCATACACTACCAAAATGCATGATGAATTGAGAAAAAACACCATTAAAGCTCTATGTAATGCAGATCTCTCAGAAGGAGTTTTCATCCATGGAAGAGATGTGTCCCTTCCAGAAACATTTCTTAGATCACCAAGAAGACCCTTAAGAGGCATTGGTGGAAAACCTGCTGCAGAGAGATCTATCCTAGCCTTCTTTGCAGGACAGATGCATGGACGAGTTCGACCTGTCCTCCTCCAGTACTGGGGAGGAAAGGATGCAGACATGAGAATATATGACCGTTTGCCACACAGAATCACTAGGAGGATGAATTATGTCCAGCATATGAAATCAAGTAAATACTGTATTTGTCCCATGGGATACGAGGTAAACAGCCCAAGAATAGTTGAGGCAATCTATTATGAGTGTGTTCCGGTGATAATTGCGGACAATTTTGTGCTTCCATTTGATGATGCATTTAATTGGAGCGCGTTCTCTGTGGTCATACCGGAAAAGGATGTACCCAAGCTGAAGCAGATCTTATTGGAAATTCCTGATGATCAATACATGGCTATGCAGTCGAATGTTCAACGGGTGCAGAAACACTTTATATGGCATCCAAATCCCATCAAGTATGATATCTTCCACATGATATTACATTCAATTTGGTATAGCAGGGTAAATCAGATCCAATTAGAGTAGCACTTGCATCTGATCAGCAGCAAGGAGCTATTGTGGTCTGATTTGAATTCTAGTATGATCCTGCAGCTTCTTCATCCGAGAAGGCGCTGAATTGTGTTCCTGACATTATTGGTCTAACAGAAGAACCCTGACATAGTGGAGCTTAGTTGTGCTTTAGGAGCTGTCATTTTCACATTTGTTGATTTTCTAATCTAACGGGTTGTAACAGTTAAACGGAGTGTTTTGGGACCACAGCTGAAGATAAGGTGTCCCGTGAATTTTTATCTTTCTTTGTATTTTGTTAAACAATTTTTCGTTGTGTTTTGGAGTAGTATTGATTGCAAATACTAAAATTCATCTTTTTTGTCGCGTGTGCCTGAGATGTTGAGAACTGGAAACACTGTAAGGGGGGGATGAATCGGTGATACTGATAAAAAGAGAAGACGAAAGAGATGAATACCGTGACAACTATTGCTTTGTTCCGTGATCTCTGTCGCTGTTTGGTTCACGTAACTGAATTGCTGTTTGCCTTTGCGTCTCATAGATTCGACCATGTGTCTACTGTTGAAAGTTTTCTTGCTTCAACAATCCGTTGTAGTCTAGCTGGTTAGGATACTCGGCTCTCACCCGAGAGACCCGGGTTCGAGTCCCGGCAACGGAATTTTCCACACCTCTTTTTGCCACTGCTCCTATCAAAATTTAGGACAAACTGATCCTGTCAAAAATTGGGTTGGGTAAAGATGCGCCAGTTTGGAATCAGGAACCAAAGTAACCATTAATTAAGCCATGCATGATGTATTGAAAGATAAGGCTTTATTTATCTGTAGCATCCAGACAATACAAAACTTTCCCATCCTTCATTATTAAGGCAAAACCGAATGCAAAACTGTCACACAAATTATATCTATACCGCGTCATCTAAGAGCCTAGCATGATCTCATATGAAGCTCCAGTTTTCCATTGGACAAGAATAGCAGTATTCAGTTAGACCAGAATAGTCAGCTCTCTTATACCTACCCTGAAAAAGCTCAGACAGGTCAGCTCCTGTCAAGTAGGAGCTGACTAATAAAGGAGCTGAGGCATCTCAGGATTTCAGGAAGATGACGGGACATCTATACGTTTCTCTTGAAACTGTGTCAGCTTCTCTCTGTACTCATGCAATTTGCATGTGAGAACAGCTCGATTCAGCATAATCTCATCACTCTGGAAGTTTAAGCCGGTCAAAGAGTACCAAGAAACTCTGCTCAGGCACGCTGTACAGGAAACCAAGCTCCGCACCTCCAAGGTGTGGGATCGTGCTCTGCAAATGAATTTAACACCAATTATCAAGGATGATCTTGTAAAAAGTACTTCAACGAAATCATTGTTCTGGGCAGGATAGGGTAGGTGAGTAAAATAATGTAAATTGCATTGATAAGTTCTAGAGATTTTGTTATGCAAATACCTTCTGCCCAGTTTATAATTTGCAAATGAAAATGACCTATAATGTTGGACTTCTCAGGTACCGTATACAAACCTCGGTACCTGGACCACTAACTTTTTTCAACTGTGGAAGTCACTCATAGAAGTGTCACCCTAAGCTTCGATCTGGTGACAAGAACCATTTTCTCCACTAATGACCTGATAAGACAATCGACGTTAGGCTAACAACAGACGCTCTAATATTTTTAAAAGGAACGCTTTTCTTGTAACTTCGTGTTAAATTTCCTCCAGTGTCAGTCATTCCAGAACTCCAGATCAAGACCCAAAACAAAATTGAAGAAAGTTCATAGCACAAAAGATGCAGCAGAAATCAAAACTTTCTTTCACTCCACAAGCATCAAATTTGCCATGGTGGTATAATTTCATATCCTAAAACTTCCAAAGTTTAGAAAAAAAAAAGGTATTTTCAGTGTTGACAACAATAAACGACATGTTCAGCTGTGAGCCATTCTTTCACTCAAGACATTAAATAGGGTTAAAGAAAACCTTGTTAAGCAATGTTATGGTCATAATTTTTTAATATATCTCAGGGCCATTGCAACTGCAGAAAATTATTTTACCTTGCCATTGAGCACCAATAGCTCACCATCCACCCACCGGGGATTTTTGAAGCCAGGCTGTGCAATTCTCCCTTGACCTTTATAGCTAGCAATCTGCAAAATCGAAAAGTTAATTGGAAAATGATATATGTTACACACGGCCCAGAAGAAGCTGTTAATTTGCTTAAACAAATACACTTTGAATCATCGCAGACTGCATGCCATTACAGTCTAGTCTAACAATTCGAAACAACAATTAAATAAACAGAAGTATAAATAGAAATTACCACACCAAATTCTTCAGGGTATGCACCACGGTTCTCAAGACGTTTGCCCTTCCCAATCTTAGCACGGAATGTTATCTGTATTGAACATTATTCATTAGAAAGATGACCAGCTTGTTCGTTGAAATATACAAAATGCCTGCAAACCTGTCCAGCAGGGACACTCAGATCACCAGTCAACTTTACTGCTTCAACATACTCGAAAAACTCCACTTCATCTGTGCTGTTCCAATGGCCGAACTTTCGACGGAGCTGCACAACTTCTGGTCCATATGGACTAAATGCTCCCACATAGAGACCTACATGTACACCAAGAATCCATCAGTCAAAGCAGAGAAAATAGCAAGGCGTCCGTTTAACTGACAAGACATTACCACTAAATGGATCTGAGCCGTTACTGTCAGTAATGATCCTATTGAAAATTGTATTCTCAGTCAGCTTGACTCGAGCCTTGCTGAGGGTAAGCTTTAAGAGCTCTTGTACTTCTTTATTTATCTGCAGTGAATCCATCATTTCACAGTTAACTTGATTGCATGAAAGAAATACAGCCTAGAATACTAGGGAGTAGGGACAATGGAGAGTTGACAATTACCACTACAAGTGGATGAAACAAGAATAGACTTGATAGATAGAATGGGTCAAACTATTTCTCAATGCTCATATACTAATATGTTACTTTGTGAAAGACATGATACTATTCAACTAATTGTGAAGACTTCAATAAACCAAAGCATACCTCACTAAATGCTCTAAACTCCAGACTTATATATAGCTAAACCAAGTGTTATGCTCACCTTCGAAGAACTCTTGGTCGTTCCCCATAATGCCTTCGCAACATCAGAAGGCATAAGTTCTGATGCCAATTTGGCAGCCATATCAGCAACTTTCTGTTTTGCAGCCTTTGTATCAGCCAGATCTCGATCAGAACCTTTTCCAGGAATGTAAAGTTCGAAGGAATCCTTTTCCAAATTATTGATTTCAGCTGGAACTCGAACATATGATTTTGCTCCAGCATCCTCCTTGTTATGAACCACTCCACTAATGAAGAGCTTCATTTCTGGACTTTTACTATCTTCAGCTGAGTCTGAATCTCCATCTGGAACATCATCCTGCTGAAGCTCCTCAGTGGTAGAATCTTCCAATGAGTTCTCTGACGTGCTCTTCACATCATCTTGCACTAATTCTTCTGACGAATCTGAAGCTAATTCAGCTTCCTCAGACACATCTACATTTATTACTTGAACTTTGAATTCAGGAATCCGAGACTTGAAGAAATTCAGAACGCTTTTCAACCCTTCAACACTACTATCCTTGGCGTTACCAACATCTTGTTCTTTATCCTCAACATCTTCATCTCCCTTTAATGTAGTATCTGTATTCGCTTCATCGGTAATGCCCTCAGATATAGCACTACTTTCCAATGAGCTTTCATTCTCTTCCTTAGCTGGACTTTCTGCAGTTGCTGATGATACGGATGATGCACTTGAAGTGCCTTTTGTTGGTCGCATGTGTACAACCTGTCTAAAAATTTCGTAAATACAAATATCACAACTAGACATAACAGAGTTCTTGTTTTTTTTGTGAACTGCGTGAAGACTATAATACAAACTACTAATATCAGTTTCATCAGTGCACCTTCATTGTATATGTCTCATCGTCATCTCTGACAAGGAAAATTTCAAATAATGGAGTTCCTGACGATGCAGTAACCAATTGCCTACAGGAAAGATGCACTTAATTATGGATCACCTAGACAAAAGTTACTTGGTTTTAGCATAGGTTGCAAAGAGACATAAACGCACCTTGGGCTGAAGCTCTTAGCCACATATCTCCCAACACCGGGGCTTATCCGTACGATTCTCCCGATCGAATCATCGGTATCCTTAGCGTACCCCACCCACCAACCTACCTGCAAATCAAGTCGTTAGAATACATCGCTTATGTGTGATGTGTTTGTTAAAGACAATCTGATTCAATCAATTACCAAGTTGGTTCTGGCAAGCTTTGTCAACCTTGAGGCGTCCTGATACCTCTGTTCCTCTATAGCAGTCTACATGGGTGGAGAAACAATAGTGAAAAAGAATCGCTAGCTACAACAACAGCATCTGGGGTTGAGATCCTCAATCCTGGATCGGTGACAAAGGGACGACGAACAGGAAGCAGAGTACCTTGAGTTCAGACATGACTAGGGCGACGGCGTCGTTGCCCGTGGCCTCGAGTATGGCCTTCTTGAGCTTGGAGGCCTCCGCGAAGTCCTCGTTGTCGACGGCCTCCTCGAGCTGGAACTGCGCAGAGTGGATGCACAAGATAGGTAGGGATTAGGGTGGATTGAAATGGATAGAGAGGAAGTAGATTAGGGGGGGATGGCGGCGAGGGTAGGGTACCTTGAGGAGGGAGGCGTAGCTCTCGGCCTGGTCGACGTCGGCGAAGTGGCGGGTCCAGCGGGTCCAGTCCCAGGTGGAGGGCGAGGCGGAGGCGGAGGCGGTGCAGCGGCAGGCGGCGGAGGAGGCCCGGCGGGAGGCGGCGGCGGAGGGAAGGTGCGCGGCGGAAGGAGGCGAGCGGAGGGGGATGTGGAGGGGCGGGCGCGCCGCCGCCGGCGAGGCGCACGCGGTGGCTGCGGACATGGCCGATCGGTGACGTCCTCTCTCTCCCCGCCGCGCGTGAGCCCGTGAGGAAGATAAGGGCTACGATGCGATAAGTGGCTGCCAACTGGGGCCCCCCGCTGCTGCTACCCCCCTCCTTTAGTAGCCTTTTCACTTGGATCACAAATACAAACCGTGCAAGTCAATGTCCAAGTGAATTTCACGTCCAAACGTTTGGACCTTTTGAGAATCTTTGTCACTACTATTTCCTTTTCAAGAACAAAATGTGTATTTGATCATCTCATACACCCTCCGTTTCGGGTTATTGACTTTGATCAAAATCAAATTGCTTCAAGTTGGGCTAATTTTATAGAAAAAAAGTAGTAATATTTACAACATCAGCATAATTTCATTAAAATATTACTATTTTTTTCTACAAAATTAGTCAAACTTAGATTACTTTGCGAAAGGGCCTCAGTAGCACATTAGGTTCTGGATTCGACTCCCCATCAAAACGAATTTTTCAGGATTTAATGGTTTTCAATAGTGCGAGTCTGCGTTGTACTGTGTAATTCTTAAAAAAAAAACTTAGAGTACTTTCATTTTGACCAAAGTTAAAACGTCTTATAATCTAAAACGGAGGGAGCATAACTTAATTTTGCACGATAATTCTAGAGGTGGTAGCTACTAATATCATTGTTTGACGTTTTATGAGTAACTTCGTGATTCGTCATTTGGAGATATTCATATAAGTTATGGACACCAATTATATAACCGTCAATGCTAAAAAGGTTATATGAGCTGTGTACCCCGTATGCCATCTCAAAATGGTTGAGGGACGTAATGGTTTATATTCATTATTTGTTTTTCATATTCTATTTCTGTTGTGAAATATGCACATATCGGGGTAATTAGGCTATACATATGTGCGTTTTTTTTATATATTTGGACAAACCAATGTTCAATATAAATCTTGATGGAGTTTTAAAGCAAACGGGGTGTGAGATCTAGTACCATAATTATGTTAAGGCTGCACATTTTTTTAGTTCGTTATCGAAGAAATGTGAAGGGTGCACGGCACCGAATTGTCCCATTCGAAGAAGGTATATCCATTACCAAAAGAAAAGTAAAGGAAAGGAAAAAAAAAAAGGAGATGTAACATGAAATGGGCCGAGCTGTGAATGACGCTGAAGATTCACATATATGGGCTAGGATTGGGGCCACGGCAGGCAAACAATGGCCGAGTAAATTCACTTTCTCTTTTTTCCCTTTCTCATCATCTCTCAAGTGATAATAATGAATCCAAAACAAAAGGTGATATAAACAATAGAGTATGCATGGCGTAGATTTCACGTTTCCATCGAAGTTAGTTTGTTGTGCAATCTACTTATGCTGTTGCAAACGAAATTCACTTGCAATTGTAGTATGCTTGGATGGGACGACACGGCGTTTAACTATATATATATCTTCAAAGATGACAAAAAAACCCTTCAATTTTAGTAATAAAACGGAATCAAAGTATACACATATATTCTCTTCTATTTTTTGGTCAAAAGGAAAAAAGAAAACTCTGTTTTTCATGAATATGCGTGATGCTTATGGAGAAATCCACTTATTTTTATTCAGGATTAGAACACAGACAACATAGGCCCTGTATAAGAGGGTTTTAGATTTTCGTAGCACACTTTCCAAACTGCTAAACGGTGTTTCGTGTGAAAATTTTATATATGAAAGTTGTTCTAAAATATCAGATTAATCTATTTTTTAAGTTTATAATAATTAAAACTCAATTAATCATAAGTTATTAACACCTCGTTTTATGTAAAACACTTAATTTTTATCTCCATCTTTATTTTTAAGAGATTCAAACAGAGCCATAGACTTCACTACTCATCTTGTTCGTCGTTTTAGTTGGTGCTAAGCTTCTGTATAGCAGTATTTCTAACGTAAAATAAAGAGTATAGTACAGCACTATATTTTTTTAATAATAAATTTAATTTTAAAAGCATTGATTTAGGATAAATCTAAAATAGAAAAATGATGAAGAGGTAGTTATTCCGATCGAAATGGCAAAAAAGGCGAGGAGGCTGGGTCATCGTCTTCCTCGTGAGCGTCCGCGCCCACCCACCTAACCCAAAGCCCACCTCGCCTCCGCCTCCCCTCCGCCTTCAATTTCCACTCTCTCCTCTCCTCTCTTGGACTCCACTCGCCCTCGCGACTCCGCCCCCGCCATGGACGCCCTCGCGGGGCGCCTAGCCGCGGCCTCCGTCTCCGACCACCCCTCCTCCTCCTCCGCCGCCGCCACCGATGGGGCCAACGCCGACCACCTCCTCCACGTCATGCGCGCCGTCGAGGGCGCCGAGGCCACCATCCGCAACCAGGTCTACCTCTTATCCTTTCCTACCCACGAACCTACCCTTGCAATTCCTTCCTCATCGCCTCTTCCACAATTCCCCTCCTGTCCCACTCCCAACTCGCCCTATTTTATTTCCGCACACCACTGAAGTAGCTGATTTTGGGTTTCCATGTTTTTCTTTTCTAGTTGGAAGAGAATAATCGCCTCAAAGAGGAACTGATGCAGAAAACGCGACAATTGCAGAGGATTGTAAGCCTGCTTTTTTTTTTCTTTTCCTTTTAGCTATGTATATGCACAAAATGTAGCCATGTAGTAACATCCAGCGTCTTTCAATTTTTGGGATCAGCGGGAAGATGCTGCATCCCAAGCTTCTTCCAGTGGAGTAGCCCAAGACCGCCGCTCATTCGTTGCTACTAAGATGGATGCGTCAAGGTCACTTGCCAGCGCTGCGTCCTCAGATAATTCCCGCACCCCCTCTGCCCTTCACCACAATGGCGCATTCGAAAGTGGAGAGCCTTCAATGCAGCAGACCATCAGGCAAAACAATGCCCTGTCCAATGGAGCATCTAAAAGATCATCAGGGGAGCAGCCTGCCCTCGACAGCACTGCCGTCTCACAGTTCTCTACTCCATCCTCCCATTCCCTTTCTCCTACTAGGTAACTCACCTGACCACACTCCATGTTTTCCCTACCATTTTTGTTGCCGGGGAAAAAGAACAACGGTAGGCCGCAGGCCTTCCTTTTGTGGGATGGTCTTGTTTGCTTGCGATATCCTGACAAAATAGAAGCCCTTCCACACAGGCATAGAAAAGAAGGCGAGCATGATCCTAGGTTGAACCTAGCTGGACAGGGGTTATTGCCTGCTTCAGAGATGGCCTCGAACATGTCATGGAAGCAGGTCAGTATAAGTTGCTTGCAAATGTCATTTGTACCTGTATCATCCATCATCCCTAATGAAGATAATTCCTACGCAGGATCTTACTGCTAAGATCAAAGAAAATGAGGAAGAGATTGCGCAATTAAGAAAACATCTTGCTGACTACTCATTGAAGGTGGCCTTTTTTTTTTTTTACAAATGGAAAGTACTTCATTTTTGTTGCCTTTACCCTTATTACCTGACTACATAATATCCCTGACAGCAAGCACGGATACTCGATGATAAATATATGTTGGAAAGGCGCATTGCTCAAATGCGGATGGTAGGCCATTTCTTTTTATCATAAACTATTAGTCACTTGGAGTAACTAGTGAGTATATCATATCATCTCAAAAAAAAAAAATCTTTCAGGCATTTGATCAGCAGCAACAAGATTTAATTGATGCAGCATCAAAAGCTTTATCATATAGACAAGATATTATTGAGGAAAACATCCGTCTGGCATATGCAGTGCAGGTAGTTCTCTGTCACTGGAAATTTCTTTGAAATTCGATTAGTATGTTTGTGTTATATTAGTCAGGCTTATTATGCTTCCAGTCATACTTCAATACCTTTCTGCAAAATTTAAAAAACGTGCAGAAATGATCATAGCACGTGTAGTGCTTTAATGAATGTTGTTTTCTGTGCTTACTTGACCTTGTCCCTTGGTGTTATAGCTCAAAATTGTTAGGAACGCGATGCAGAATGAAATAACTGTTTTTTAATCCATATATTTACAACAGTTTTTAGAACTAGCTGTTTGATGCAAGGTCTTGACTAATGGATTTTCCTGTGGTCTATACCAAGGTAGTATTTGTTGAAAATTTCTGTTTATACCTCTATCCTATGGATACATCTTAACATTAGGTAGGATCATTCATTGCCATGGCCCATGGTGATGTTCATTTTGGATATATGCAGCTCTTACTATTCTATGGGTACATCTTAACATTAGATAGGATCATAAATTGCCATGGTGATGTTCATTTTGGATCTATGCAGCTGTTACTATAAGATAAATCAGGGCTTGTAGTTAAGATTGTAGTTGTTCTTCTATACTATACTGAGTTTTGCTTATGTCACTATATGCTATAGGCTGCACAACAAGAAAGGACAACTTTCATATCTTCGTTGCTGCCTCTTCTGTCTGAATATGAAAACCTGCAGCCTTCTGTTCTTGATGCTCAATCCATCGTCAGCAATTTGAAGGTTTGCTCTTTTTTCTAATATTTTTCCTGCCGTTTATTGGGGGCAACATCGTATACGTTAGCAACTAGAAATAAATTTCACTACTGAATGCAAATGGCAAAAAAGGGAAAAGAGATCAATGACATTAATTTCATCTGAGAAATATGCCATACTTTCATTATTGAAAAAGCAACCTAAGCATTTTTCTTTTTTAAAAAAAGGTTCATAACACACGATCAACACATCAAGTTGCTTCTGTTCTTGTACCTTATTGAGTTGAATTTTCACTAAATGTGTCCCTTTCTGCAGGTTTTGTTTAAGCATCTGCAGGAGCAACTTATTATTACTGAGGTGAGTCTCAATAAGCTAAAGCAAATATGCATTTACTTTTCCCATAAAGAAAGAAGCGATTTATTTTCAGAGCCACTAGGGGCGGGCAGTGCAAGTGTACCCAATAGTGTCCCTCTCGTGCATGCAAACTTACTACAGAAAATTTTCTGACTGAAGTTTGAAGTTTCCTTTTGTGCAAATTTAAATGGTGCAGGAGAAATTAAAGGAGTCACGTTATCAGATTACTCCATGGCAAACTGAATTGGCGAATGATACCACTCTTCCTGTACACTCACCTACAGATCCTCTTGGAAAAGCATTGGTGACTTCAGTATGGCACTATACTCCTTGAGTTCTTGTCATAACTATTGCAGAAATGCTCTAACCTATTTACTTTTTCAGAACAAAAGCAACCTCGATATTGTGACCCAGACACCGTACCCTCATATACAATCTCCAATGTCTTCCCCTGTTCAAGTTAGAGGTGATTGGGGTGTAACAGGGAACAAAAACCATCAAGTTATTCCAACTGATGTTCCTCCAAGAAATGTTGATCATGGTGACATGGGAAGAAACTCTCTTTCAAGCAGGTAGTATCTTCTTTAAGTGCTTAATATTGTACCTTCCTGACTGACTTTATTCTATCTACCAGCGTTGCCTTTGTGCATGATGAAATAATTCCATTCTTAAGGTAGCAGCTATGATTGCCAGTTCTTGACCTATGTAAATTGGCTAGCAGCTTCTAGTAGTCATTACTCATTACTTGAATTGCTTTTACTAATTTCTGATATGTTACACTCTACTTTCTTTAGTATGCTACAATCATGAAAAATTCAGGGATGTGGGAATTTGCTACAAGAACATTTCATTTCTTTTTGAGAAAATCTAAGAAATATCATTGAAAAGCTCTCAATTCCAAGAAATGCCATCAACAAGTGCGAGTTCCATGAAATGCCTTCGTGCAAGCGACTTTGTCCTAGAAATGCCATTGCCATTAGGGTTTCATCCATCCCACACCGTTAAATGCATTGTTTATCCTATAGCACTTAACGGAGGACTGCTAACGGAACCCTAACGGCGATGGCATCTCTGGGACAAAGTCGCTTGTACGATGGCATTTCTTGGAACTCGCACTTGTCAATGACATTTCTTGGAATTGAGCGTTTGTCAATGGCATTTCTTGAATTCTCTTTGTTTTTTGTCGCTGCCGCACTATTTTCAAATAGCTAAACTGTTTTTGAGGAAGATTTAATAATCATTTTTCTAGTCAATAATTTTTTTTATTATATAGAGGCATCACAAGAACATTAAACATGGTATAATTTATATTTAATAGCTTAAAATTCAGGAGGGATGTTTCTGCTCAAGTATCTCAGCATGATCCACATTCTGTCCCATTGGACTTTGAGCCCGAGAATCAAAACCCACCATTCAAGCGCCTTAGTAGAAGTGACGTATCGGATGCTTCGGAGGGTGCTGAAGTCCAACATGCACGAGAACATTCTGCTCATTGGGGTCATGGAGACTCAGCTAATTTGGTATCCGGCATTGAGGATACAAACCCTTCATATCCGTATCTTCCTACTGTTCTTGAGGAGCCTGGATCTTCTTTCTCTGAAGGTAATTACTATTAGAAATAAATTTATATATTTGTTTAACACTGATGCAATCTGATGATATATTCCTCTTTTATGAATATGTAGCTGCTGAGGATGATCCACTGCCAGGCATAGAGGGGCTTCGAATCACAGGTGAAGCTTTTCCTGGAAGAGAACTCCAAGCAAGCGGGTACTCCACCAATGGAACCACCAGTTGTAATTTTGAGGTGCTCTTCGTAATTCATGTCATTCCACATTCTGGATAAAAGAACTTCTACCTTATATTGTTCATATGAGTTTCAAACTTTCATGGCAATCTCACTGTCCATAAAATATATTTTCCTATGTGCAGTGGGTGCGCCATTTAGAAGATGGCTCCGTAAATTTCATAGAAGGTACTTTTTTTTGTGACTTTAGCTCTGTGAGCTTGTCACTTGCATTAAATAGGATTCTATGATTTTCGAGAAAGTTGGGAAATAAATGTTTTCTGCTGGCATAGGAGCAAGACAACCTAACTATTTGGTTACTGCCGATGACGTGGACACATTACTAGCTATTGAAGTACAGCCCCTTGATGATAGAAAAAGAAAGGTAATTATTTTGCGATGTGGCTGATTTTTTTATGTGTGATACAATGTTGCATTCCCCAAAACTTCTGGTAATTATGAGGCTATATGCCTATATATCTTTTCTATGCCTTCTGAAATGGCACTAAAGACAATACTAGCTGTTTAGCATCCTTAACTCCATGGAGTCATGGAGACTGAAAAAGCGCATCTAACGTACAGGATTAAACTTGAAATACAAGAACTGAGGTATTTATATAATTGTATTTCTCGAATGCTACTGAACCCAGCAGTTAAACCTTTACTTCTTTTATGTTAATCACCAAAGTAGCTCTATATTTCTCTTTTTGCTCATTCAGTTAGGTCTTATATCAGATTAGCCCAGGGCACTATGATCAGTAGTTCATGTTTCTGGCCGCTGTCAATACTGACATTGATTTTGCTATTCCATTTATATGTGGAAAAGATCTGTATTAAACCCTTATTCACGTTCGTCTAATCACCCTGAACTATGAAACTATTGACCTGAAACTACCTCCTTAGCCCTGAAACCATCCTGGTTTTCACTGTTATGGATCCCCTTACTTTATTTCTAGTTTAACCTCCAATCCTCCATCAAAATACTCTTATATATAAAAATCACCACCGTATCAGCACAAACCAGGTGGTTGGGGGCTAGGGGGTATTTTGTACTGTTTTTAGTTCAGGGTTGCAAAGTAAATGGTTTCATATTTCATGGTGAATTAGGCAATCGGAAACTTCATGGTTGTGATTTGGACCTTTCCCTTTATGTTTGTGGAGATCCAGAGTTCTAGTTAATGATACATAATCCAACCTTTGATGTTTATGGAGTTTCTTTGTTTGGTTTCACTGGGACACCATGTAAAATGAGTTAGGTCTGTTGTACAGTTAAATTTCTTATGATTAAACTGATTTTCTGTTATTACTTCCAATGTTAAGATTCGTCCTTTTGTTTGAGTTTCCTATTGCAGGGGGAAATTGTAAGGTTTTACGCTAATGATCAAAGAAAAATTACTTGCGGTAAGTATATGGAACCTTTAATTCCCAAAAGAGTGATTATTTCTGGTGATAAGTGTTTGACATAATTCCACTCCTAGAGGGAATGTTGAATCCCCTATATATCTAATTACCAAAAGAGTGGTACTTCTGATATTCTGTTTAACTAATAAAAGTTTTCCAATTATGTGATGATTATTTAAACTAAATAGCAGCAGCACATGTTTTGCACCCAACCGACTTTGAATAAACCATCTTCAATGCAGATCCTGAAACGAAGGAGCTTATTAAGAGAACTCTTGAAACTGGTCATGTATCTTATGAAGTCCAACTACCTGTATGTTCTCTATTACTTGGAATTATCTATCAAAAGCATTCTCACTAATTTCTTATGATTTCATGCAATTATTTCAAATGTTAAATCTTCTTATAGCAGGTGAAATTTTTAGATATGTGGGAACCAGCTATTTTGGCAATAAAGAGGGAAGGCTACAGTATCAAATGTACTGGTCAGCGTGGTGTTGTTCTCACAGAGAAATTTCAGCAAGCAACTTCTGTACGTCCTTATTCCGTATTCTTTAGCAGTACATCATTTGAATTTCAGGAAGTAGATCTCATTCTAAAATTGTGAGCAAACTCTGTTGGTTCCTTCAGTACCTGGGTAGCATATTGGTTCCCCCAAAATGATGGAAATAAACCCGTTATAGATGGATGTAAATAAGGTTACCTTGAATTCTGGCCAGAGACAGGTTTTGTTATCTCATATGGGTTCAAGATCTCAGATTTATTAGTCTGAGATATGGTTAGCCGCTAGATTACACTTCATCTAGACAAATTCATGTCTTTCTTTGATGCATTGTCTCTCATGCTATACATGAAAAGAAAAATGTAAAGAATAGGCCATGATCTGGCCTATTTCTGTTGTCCTAAGGAAATGGGAACAGTTGAGCTTCTTTCCTGATGAATTGTCTTCACAAGCTTGATGGACCCACACAGAAAAATCTGGACAGGACGATTAAATGGTGTGCACATAAGTCATAAGTGTGATACTGCAAGTACTATACTGAGACAAATTGTCTCCCATAATAATTTTTTTCTGCTGCTTTTGCTAATTAACCATATTATAATTTTTGTTCTGCAATCATGTTTTGTGTTTTTTGTAAATCATTGCGGTAGACATACAAAAATGTGGTATGATTGACAACAACTTTTGTTCTGTCTTTTCCAGATTAATATTCCTTACGGGCGTCCAACAGAGTTCTTGATTACATCTGCTGATGGTGTTGAATATAATTTAAAACCGGCAGAAAATGCACTGTGAGTACCCAATCGAGCTAGTGTTTGCATCATTATCAGCAGCCCAAGATCTATGAATAAATTAACATTAGTATTCATTATTCCTTACACTATATGTGTCTTGATGTGCAACTGTACTTCTGATTTAGCAGCATGGCTCCCCCCTACTGCTTTCCCTACAAACAACTCTATGGGTCATCACTTCTTGAAACATCAGAGTTAAAAATATGTTGCATATGTCTAATAGTTACTTCTTAAAACTTGAAAGGAATGCCTCAAGGTCAGCAGTGCCAGACTGCCAGCTCATCGATCTTGTCACAAAGCCCTTGTTGTTTTCAGTAATGTGGTCTTCTATAGCTGTCTGATCAGCGTGTGCAAGCCGACCTGACCGTGCCCTAGTGTGTTCATTCTTATATCTTTGAAAGCATAGCAATTTAGGATATACTTACCTTCTAAGTGTAATCAGTGGAGGTTTATACCAAACTTGAATTGAACACCCTGTCCTTGGTCTTTTACTTTATTACTGCTGTGTTTATTTTAGATTAATGCCAATCATAATTCATAACGAACATACATAAAATACTGCTTATCTTGTGTGCTCCAATTTTGCAGGCCGCGGGATACCATTGTTCTGGTTTTAAGATTGTTCAGAATTATGGTATGAGCTTGTTATCTCTTGTGCAAGACATATATTAGCACCTCCCTTCATTATCTTATCTTCATTCAACATCATCGAGTGGGTCATCATGGGATGATGGCCCTCCACTCTATTCAAGTTCATAACCGAGTATTATTTGACGATTAGCATGTTTGAAGAACCCACAGTAGCATTTTTCTCAAGAGAAAAAAATATGAAAAAAAAAGATAGAGAAGTTAAGTGTACACTATCAGCATTCACTAGTAGGCTACTAGTTGTGTGGCTGGCTGTGCTGTTCGGCTTATGTTGTGACAAAGGCTAATATTATCTTTGGTTAATTAAGTAGGCGGATGTTAATTTTACAGCCCTCTGTTTATTCTTCAAAAGAAACGGCATTCCCAGCCATCATGGGGATCTCTTATATAGTAGCACTTTATCTAAAGATAGGGCACTATGAATCATCACGAATTGTTTGTAAAGAGCTGTGTTGTCAAAGTTCATTTCTTGTGTTCTCCCCCAAGGTAGCATATCTGAATGGTGACTAACAGGTTAACCGTAGAGCCAGGATTAGCTGCCTGACTTGATGAGAATATGTCGTCTCACGTTCCTTAAATACTGATGTGAAACATCATGCATTTTGCAGGCTGTTGAGAAGAGGAGAGGAAGAAAGAAGAGCCTTTTCTTCAAGTAGGTTTGGCTCCTATACCGTGGTGTATAATTTGTATTCGTGATTCGCTGGATGTATGTAAGCGGGTGATAGGTTTGGCATATTCTTTCGGCTGTATCTTCTGCTGTAAAGGTTCATAGGCGATTTAAACACAAGGGCCCCAGGTGATGGGAGTTTTCTTCTTTTTTTTCCTTCTTCCTTTTAGAAACATGAGTTTTGTCGTTGCAAGGGATGGAAGCGTGCCGCTGATTAGAATTGAAGCTAATTTGTGCTAATAGAATGGGAAAGATAAAAAGTCCTAGGATGCTCTGGAAATATTCCCTGTATCGTAGGGTAGTGACCATCATCAGTTCACGGGTGACCTCCCTGCCTGCTGGTTACTTCCAACGAGCTTGCAATTTTGGAGATGACGCATAGCAGTACCTGAACATGTATACAAGTATAACTGATGTATCATCTGCTGTGTAATTATTTGAGACGAAATAGACTTGCAGTAATTTAAGATAACAAGGGCATCTTAGTTATTCCAGCGTGTACTGTACTGCTGGAAGAAAACACTTGCATTATTAGGCAGTTGTGCGTAGAAATAATCGTGGGTTGCAGTTGTGTCTACATCCTATGAACATTCTGTGGATGGTAACGTTGAGGCAGGCTATGTCCACACCACACTACACTTGCCAAACAGAATGTGAATGCATTTAGGTCGTTGGTGAAATAAAAATTTTGGGGTGTTACATTGTATGTTTGACCAGATGTTGGAAAGAGTTTTTGGACATGAATAAAAAAACTAATTTCATAACTTGCCTGGAAATCACGAGACGAATCTTTTGAGCCTAATTAATCTGTCATTAGCACATGTGAATTACTGTAGCACTTATGACTAATCATGGACTAATTAGGCTCAAAAGATTCGTCTCGTGATTTACATGTAAACTGTGCAATTAGTTTTTTTCTTTTTGTCTATGTTTAATGCTCTATGCATATGTTAAAAAATTCGATGGGATGTTTTTGTAAAAAAAATTAGGAACTAAAGAGCTGATCAAACATCCAAAAATTTTTATTTTACGAACTAAACAGGGCCTAATCAAGGCCTTATTTAGATTTTTACTCCTGGCCTTATTTAGATTTTTACTCCTGGCTTGCTCTCGGTTGCTCTCTGTTCGGAAGTCAGTGTTCCCAACCGGAACAGTGCGCACGGAAAACGGAGTGGTCCATTAGCGCGTGATTAATTAAGTATTAGCTATTTTTTTCAAATATGGATAAATATGATTTTTTAAGCAACTTTTGTGTGAAAACTTTTTTAAAAAAACGCACCGATTAGCAGTTTGATAAGCGTGCGCGTGGAAAACGAGGCGGAGGGAGTTGGTAACAAGCCCTTCCGAACAGAGCCGCTCCAAGGCAAGTTTTGCGTCAGATCTGTATTTCAAAGCGATGGTCCATTGAAAAGGTATCACCGCTGATTACTTTTGTTCTGTTGTTCACCTCTTGCAGAGTTCTACTCTGCAGTTATTTGGGATGTTCTTCTTTGCTACAGTACTTAGCTGCTGAGCGTTCTGGATGTCTTTTGATCAATACACATACTCAGGTTGTGCTCCTTAGGATGTATTTCCAGTGTTCAGTATGTTGGCACCGAAGTATGCTTCTTTGTGTTCTTATTCTGATTATAAAATAATTTCCAGATGTACAATGCAAAGTAGTTACTTTGGGCTTTTGACTGTAGAGACATAAGGATTAGGTTTATGAATTTTGTGTTTATGTTTCTTGGTTCAATTATCTTTTATATGAATTACAGAGGTTTAGTACAAGGTCCATGGATTGACTAAGTGTCATGACCCGAGACCATGACGGGATAAACACCGCCGGGAAGATAGCCGGGCGGCGTCGGCTATTGGAGAAGGGATGTAGATTTAGGCTAGGGAGAAAAACATTATTGAGAGAGAGAGATTAGACTAATTGATATTCATTGCTTGCCTGATAATAGACACAATCCCATCCTTATATAGATGGTACAACTTGACCCATAAGTAAAAATCTAATCCTAATAATCTTCTAATCTTATCTTTAACTAACTAATAATCTTCTTATTGTATCTCTAACTAACTAATATTTTTATCTCTAACTTAATTGGTATTGGGCTACCTATAGGCCTTGGCCTACGGCCCAATGCCCATGACACTATGCTGTTAAGCACCTACTTCTAAATCTCTGCATAAGTTACTTTTCAGTATTTGTGATATAATCAGACGGTGACATTCACTACTACTTTAGTCAAGCTTGGAAGAACAAAGGTAAGTACATGGAACTGAAAATGGCCACTTGGAGATGACAGCTCCATGGTCAGCTGTTGTGGCTGCCATTTGATTTCCCAGTTCCCTCTGGAAGAAACAACCAGCAAAAAGGAGGCTAGCAGGAAGCAGCAGAAAATACTAAGCATGATCTATTTTCCCATCATAGCGCTGTTTAGAGCATGCTTTTTTTTTTGGTTCGTAGGAGAAATTTCAGAAAGCAGAGCATTGCAATATCAGAAATTAGGCTTATTCCTTTTGTTTGACCTCCTGTGCTGTTTGATATTTAATTTTCTAGGTTGATCACTAGCTGATGTCTTTTCATTTTTTTTAATATGTATTTCTGACTGGGTTGAAACCTCCCTTTCTTAAAAAAAAGGAAATAATTGGTTACAAACCATTAAACTGGATGTTAAGGTCGTATGGCTTGCTCAAGTTGTTTGTGCAAATAACCATTCTCTCAAGCTGATGAAGTGACTTGAGTTCTTTTGTTGCCCTAAATATTTCTCTTTTTGAAGAAATTAACTTGCAAGTGAATGCATTTTGTATGAACATGTGAAGGAATATGAGACTAGGAAGAATACAAGGTAATAGATGCCTACCTCAGTACCTCACAGTTTTTGTCCGCAGAATTCTGAAAATATGGGATGCATTCTTCAGATTTCTTTACGTCAAATGGAACACTGTAATTCTGATGATGTGGCCTTGAGAGTCTGTTGTGAGTCATTGACTCATCAGCATTTATTCATGTGGATTTTATTGACTTGTATGGCTTTGTCATCTCAAATGTGTCTTTCCATGGACTGATGCTTTATAGAAATCTATAGACCAATACTGTTTTCTGAACTCAGATTTGATTACAGAATGGAAGGACTGTCTTGGATATAAGCTTATGTTTTGAAAGAGATTTCAAGTCTTATGATTTGGCAAAGCTTGTTTAGTTACTTTCGACTAACACTATGTACACATTGATGGGCGCGGAGTGAAGCCGCGCTTATTCATCTAGTTCCACAACAGGCGCAAAACAATATGCATTTCTGAAAACTAGAAAATCTAAATGCTGAATTGACATCACAAAATCAGAAAAGTGCACACAATTGTTCATGCCAAATCACCCTTGCTCAGATCTGAAAACACAGGGACATATCACTTTGTTCATTCCACAAAATCACCCTTGCTCAGATCTGAAAGCACGGTGTCTAAGACATATAACTTTGTTCATTCCACAAATCACCCTTGCTCAGATATGAAAGCACATTGTCTGAGGAAAAAAAAATCTGAGATAGCACACCATCACTCCCCATTCGAATCAACACACAAAAATCAGAAACCATGTGGCTTCCTTGTTGCGGAAAATAAACCAACTCACCTTGTGAATCATTGTGGACTCTTTGTTGCTTGCCACCAGTTCAGAAATCCTGGGATTCATGATGAGAATCGGTTGAGAAGACTTGGTCATCTCAACCACCGGCACAGGGATCGCCACTGTGCGCGAATGGCTCCATGGAAGCCTCGCCGACGATCGCCAGAATCGCCACGAGTACCTCCCCGACCGCCGTGGGGACAACAAAACGTGTCTCGCGGACAAAACACAACGACCCTCCTCCCCCGCGCTCTCTGCCAAGCCCAAGGGTAGCGCGAGGGCTCCTCCCGCCGGAGAAGACGACGACAACATAGCACCCCTGCTGATGCGTCACCGCCACCTTCTCTCCTCACTGACAGGGGAAAGCTCCTTCTCTCTCACTTTCTCCCGTGCGTGGCGGAAAAAGAAAATGGAAAGGGGGATATTACTGTTTTTTGAACTGTAGCGGAAAGAATGGGCTGAAAATATATGACGCGAGGCGAGAGTCCCACCACTGCTTGGCTGCTGGGCTTTTAGGGCATGCAATTGCTTGGGCTGGAGCACAATTCCTTGGCTAGATCACGTTGGGAGCACACGAATCTTCAAGGGAGATCCAATAGCTAAAAAAAGACTGACAAAGACAAAAAGAAAAAAAACAGCAGGCTGCTAGTTAGCAATTCCCTTCTTTTTATTGGCACGGACGATGGAAACGTTTGAAATTTTTTAAGTAGTAGAGATAGAGAGAAGTACTCTCTTCTCGTTCTGTACTATGCTTGTTTATTTTGATAGTTGATTCATGACGATAATGATAAATAAGAATCCAACTCGGCGTCTTTCCGCACGGGAGTTCAGAACATGCTTTGGTAGGATGCTGCTTCTCCTTAAATCCATCTCCTTTGGCTTCCCCCTCTCATGCCGTTTCCCTAATCCCGGAGTCTACCTACCCTACCCCTCTCGCCGCTGCCGCCTCTCCATCCTCTCATGGGCCATGGGTTCTATTGCTTGCGACACCGCCCGCCGCGATGATTCCATTGACGACACGTACCATGGCGTTCCTGTCACCGACCCTTACCGTTGGTAAGTACTCCAGTCTTGCTTCTTGGGGGAGGTATTTTATTTTGCGTAAATTGGAACCATGCCATTATAATTTTATAAAGTTTGAGATATGCCATCGGTATCTCAATGACATGTAGGACCCACATGAGTCAATGACATGTGGGTCAGGATGGCATATCTTAAATTTTACAAAAATTATAATGGCATGGTTCCAATTTTCCCTTTTATTTTTGGCTACTTATGTTGTGCGTGGTGCGCATGCAGGCTGGAGGACCCAGAGTCGGAAGATAACAAAGAATTCGTGGCAAGTCAGGCGGAGCTAGCAGAGTTCTGTGCTCACGGGCTGCGCCGACTGTGAGCTCTATGGGTGTTTGTTCGGAGAGTCCGATTTGAAAAAGCTGTAGCAGATGCTGTAATCCGCGATGTAACCGCGCCGCATCGGCTGCCTCCGTCCTCTCCGCATCTCCGACCCTAACCCTAATCGCTGCCCGCCGCCGACGCTCATTCTCCCCCGCCCACGTCGCCAGCGACGTCTGCCTCGCCGGTCTCAGCGCCACCGCCGGCGATCTCGCCCGAATCCCCGCCTGGTCGTCTCTCCCCTCTCCCTCGTCGCACTACCCTATCCCCTCTCCCTCGCGTCCCCCGCCTCCCCTCACCGCTGCCTCCGTCAGATCTGCCCCGCACGAGCCGCCAGCGACGCCCGCCTCATTCGCGGCCTGGGAGCAGTACCTACGGCGGGTTCGGGGGTCAGCGCCGGCTTGATCGAGGCGTGGCCCGTGCTGACCAACGGCGTCGCCGCCGCCGCTATCATCACCGGCACCGACCTCACCGAGAGGTGGGATTCTCTCTCTCTTCTCGCCTGTGTCAGTATGTCTCTTTTCGTCTCTGTTTTCTATGCAAATATAACATGTATTTTCCTCCTATACTGAAATTCTAATGATTTGTTCTCTGGAGTACAAATATTTGCAGAGATGTTCAGTGCGTTTAGCAAAAAATTAGGCCGTCATACAATAAGTGTTCATGCTGAGATACGGTCAATTTGTTTCCTGTCAATTCTGCACTAATATGATTTTTTTTACATCATTAGAATATGAAATCTTATTGATCTTGGACTTGATATTTGGATTACTCCATATATACTCCTATTATCTTTGGTTTATGGTAAAATGGGACAGAGCGAGAGGAGAGCAGTTCCACTCTCAGCTACTAGCTTACCTTAGCTATGAGTTGATCATATTAGCTATGGCTGTTCTATTCATTGCTTCAACTGCTCCAAAAATTTCTTTCACCGTTATCCACAATTAGTCTACTTGTTTCAAGCAATGGAGAGGATGGCTGTTACGCAATGTACCGAACTCGTGATGAACTTTACTTTGTAATGTTAAGTGCTCAACTTTTCTAATTGTCATCTAACATGATTCAGTCCCCTTCGCCGCGAGCAGCCGTCACGTCGTCAGATCCTCCTCCACCGCTGTCCATCTGCCAACCCCTACGCACCCACCGCCGCCATCTCCGAAAGGTACAGACCCCCCCTCCTCTATCTATACCCCGCCATCTTTCTGTGACCTATTTGATTTTGGCTGTGATGTACGAGCAGACCATGGACATTCGGCATTCTATTGAATGCTGCAGAAACTTTCTGCCACCCTGTTAATCAAACAAATTTGTAGTCAATAGTAGGAAACTATTACACCAATATGTTATGCTGCTGGATTTGTTTATAAAACAATTACCAATCTGTTTCTCTACATTGCCATGCCTATAGGGTTTTAAATAAATTTGTGCTAACAATATTTTTACTAGATTTAGACCAAAGCGACGATCCCCTTCATTTATGTTGCCTCTTTTCCAATTAAAGGAATTAACTAAGTTCTGAATTTTCAAGAGACTAATTTACATTTATGGATGATAATATAATTTTGATAGTTTATTTCTCATGTTTAACCTTGAATCATTTGTACTAAAAAAATTCTCTGCCCATTAATAGTCCCGGCGCTGATCTTCCGTCAACGTCGTGACTTTCAACCCCGCAGCCGATCGTAGGAAGAGGCCTCACCACTTGGCAGTGCCCCAATCTGTTCTTGCGTCCGCTGACGGCGTGAACGCGGGCGAGTTTGGTCTACGGCTAGGCTGCAGAATTAAGGTCTGAGCCCAATCCCCGACCTGCTCCACTCATTTCATTGGTGTATTTGTTTGATAAATTATTAGAAATGTCTATAAAAATGATGGACTGAAGTTGAATGGGACGTGTGTGTATATACATTATATAGCAGTGCATGAAATTTGATTATGTCGAGATACTTGCTGCCGGCGGATGAAGTTCGATGGTTATTATACTTCATATTTGGTTCCTTACAGTTATTTTGAAATTAGAACATTTGTCTCATTTATTTGCTTGATCCCATCTTCTTGCAGGCTACAGCCATCCTGGGTTTTTTTAAGTGCTGCACTTCTATATATATATCTAGGTAAATTTCAACCCCTAATGTTCACTTTCTCCGAGAGAATCCATTTTGTTTGCTTTAATTTCAGGTAGTATATAACCTGTTCTGATGCTTCTTGTGAGATTTCTTGTCTGATTGATTTTTTTTTTGAACATATTAGCAAATATACGTGTGTCACTGCGTGTTTTGATATTTGATTTAGTAAATATCTCCTATAATTTTTCACTGCCATCACTCCAGGAATATTCAACTTATGCTTGTCATATTAAAAAATGAGGAAAAACAATATATTAGGATATTGTAAAATAGCATGTTGGACCCCAGTAGAACCTGGGCGCCGTGAAGGCCATGGTCGCAAAGCTGATTATACACAGGAGATGTAAAAGTTAGCCTATTAAGTTGAACAAATCATATTGTTTTACATTGTTTCAGACAAACCTGATCTGAAGTTAGCCTATTAATATTTTATCTGAATTTAACTTTAACATTGGTTATCCAGCGACTATCAAGCATCACCCTTAAAAGTGTCATTGATAAAAATGAATTATACTTAAATCTGACCAATTTGTCACATAGCTGATAATACAAATGTGAAGCGTACTGCACCGATAATAGTTACATGGAATATGTAGATTCTCATTGCCCCTAGCTGCTGACAGTCTAACTCCTTAACATTCATATTCATTCTCATCTTGAGGTTGGTCATTTTGTTTGCTCTGTACCTATGAGATTTCCCCTTGCGCTGTGAAACATATGCCATGTCACTTCATGGCAGCAAGCTGAGGCTTTGTTCTGATTGTAGGTTCAATATATCAAGAGGGTGGAACCTAATTGATAAGTGTGCACCAGATCGTGGTCAGACTAATTCACGGTAAGGCTGTGTCTGTTTTTTAACCCTTGATATATAGTGTATGATTGTGTTGTGTTGGGTGTATCCTGGAAGAAAAACAAATGCATGTCTGAGATTGTTTCTTCGAGATTATTAAAATTTAGTTGTCAATTGAGATTGTAACTATGGTCTATATTACATTAACGCATATATATGCTTATAATTTTTTTCCTTTTTAATTTTTTTAGATGGTTCGTCCATACAACTTAAATGAACATATTTAATTCATTCATTGTATATAGAAATATAGGGCGTATAGACCGTATAAAATACCAACCACGTGCAGGAATTATAATGCCGATATGTATACGCATACGCACGCCACTCAAAGTTTTATTGTGCCTACGCAATATCATAGTGTTGTACTTTACGTTACATATATTTGATGTGCGACATGAATTGAATAAAAGTTCAAATACACAGATCATATAAAAATATTTTTTGCTAACATGAAATTTTATAAATTATTTAAGACAAAAATAAAATTGCAGCATAGCGTTTAGCACAGGCATATTACTAGTCTCCTTAAATCCATCTCCTTTGGCTTCCCCCTTTAACACCGTCTCCCTAATCCCAGAGTCTACCTACCCCACCCCTCTTGCTGCCGCCGCCTCTCCATCCTCTCACGGGCCATGGGTTCTGTCGCCGGCGACGCCGCCCGCCTTTCTTATCCACCCACTCGCCGCGACGATTCCGTCGTCGACATGTACCATGGCGTCCCTGTCGCCGACCCTTACCGTTGGTAAGTACTCCAACCTTGCTTCTCGGGGGAGGTCTTATATTTTTTGGCTACTTATGTTGTGTGCGGCGTGCACGCAGGCTGGAGGACCCAGAGTCAGAAGATACCAAAGAATTTGTGGCAAGTCAGGTGGAGCTAGCAGAGTCTGTGCTTGCGGGCTGCTTCGACAGGGAGAACCTTCGCCGTGAGGTCACTCGCCTCTTCGACCACCCGCGCCATGGGGCGCCGTTCCGTCGCGGCGACAAGTACTTCTACTTTCACAACTCCGGACTCCAAGCCCAGAGCGTGCTCTACGTGCAGGTATGCCATCAAACTCGATTAATAAAGCATGCAGTCGATCTAAGGTTTGGAGCTTTGCGGGACATGTTGTTGTCCTGATGATGTGAAAATAATTGGAGATGGGTTTCAATAGATTTCGTGAATATACATCTTGACTTTAGAAACTACTGTGCTGTAGGAGCTGAGGCTAGTTCAGTTGGTGAATGTTGCAATGTATACATCTCTATTGCCTAAGCCGGAGACCTCTTTGGCTTGGCTGCTTGCACACCTAATTCTTCTTGATTAAATTGAATCTAGTTTATTAAAGTATCATTAGTTCTCTGATAAAATTAAAGGCAAAATCTATAGTCATGTGATTGTTTGTTAGTATGCAAGCTTTGCGATACTCATTCTTTTCCAACCTAGACAATGTGCAATTGGACAGGACTTATTATATACCAACTGTGCTTGTGTAATATTTGCTATTCACATGTTTTGGTTCCTTTGCCCACCCTTCCTTAGCCTCGATGAGTAACATTAGTGGGCATTTGTTCCAGTTTGATTTTAGGCAAGGAAGTCCACCCTACCAAGTCTAGGCTAGCAAATGAACCAAACATGCTTTACATAAAAATGAACCCTGTGAGAATGTTCAAATCTCATAGTCAAGTTCCACAGCACTGAGCAATGCTGATTGTTTTGCTTTCTCTGTCATATTCATGCTTTCAGTTTCTCATAAGATTATTTGGTGTTCTTAAAATAAAGAAACAAGTCCACATATTCCGTTTAGTATTTCTTTACCCTTTTTCGAGTGCTAGTTTTGTTTATGTTTGAATTCTGTCAATAAAAGGCTGCATAATTGTCTTGATTCGATGAAAGGGTTAGAATGAATATAGCATGTACTTATCAATTCAGGATAGTTTGGATGGAGAGGCGGAGGTTCTTCTGGATCCAAATGCACTAAGCAAGGATGGGACAGTTGCTCTTTCGACGTATTCTGTTAGCAAGGATGGCAAATACATAGCTTATGGCCTAAGTGAAAGCGGCAGTGATTGGGTCACTATTCGTGTGATGAACATTGCTGATAAGCAGACTTTGTCTGACAAATTGTCTTGGGTGAGCAGATGCAGCTTGTAACTATTATTTGAAATTGTAGTGCTTATGTGTTACCTATTGGTTCTTATAACCAAATCCAACATATATGTTCCATCAATTATTGGTGCAGGTGAAATTCTCATCTATCAGTTGGACCCATGATGGAAAAGGTTTTTTCTATGGTCGATATCCTGCACCCCGGTAGGTTTACAAACTTCTGTATTTCTAATGTACTGTAATAGATTGCTTAGTTTCTCTTACTCCTTTTGTTAGAGAAGTGGAATTGGATGCTGGAACTGAAACAAACATTAATCTTAATCATGAGATATATTACCATGTCGTGGGATCTGATCAGTCCGAAGATATATTATGCTGGAAAGATCCTGAACACCCTAAGTATTCCTTTGGTGCATCGGTCACAGAGGATGGAAAGGTAACAACACTTCCTCTCCTTCCCATTTGTGTACCAGTCATATCTATATGCTTATTTACTTCTTTCATCTTTTGGATGAGACTACAAACTTGATTCCTCTTCTTCTATGGTTGATGCTTCATCTTCTAGTTTAAATGACAGTACAGACAATTTTACTACCTGAACTTCTCTCGAAAATATTTTATTCAGTCCCTTGCTTCTGATGGAGCTTCCTGCATTATCTAGGATTATCTTAATTTCTCAAGTGCTCACTAGAATATTTGGTGCTTCTTGGCTTTCTACATGGCAATAAATATTACATGATCGTATAATGGATTTTCTCAATCAACATGCATGCACTCATAGCACTACTTGCAGAGACAACATAATTCAAGTAGTAATAGAGTAAGATAAACATGTTGAAGAAGATCCATGCCTTGCTCACAGAGGCCAGCTCCTGTCATGAACCTACAACTCCTTGGAACCTTACATATACCTGCTTGTCTAAGTGAACTAAACAACTAATACGAATAAATACTAACAAAACTCAATCTATCTATCTAAACCTTACTAATCGTGCACTTTTTAGGAGCTCTCAAGTCAACCAAAAAGATCTAGCCGTTGATATAATAAATCATAACATCACAACCATAGATCGTAATATTTTTAACAGCCACATAAATCGGATCGTAGAATCCTATATGGTTTATAAGTAGGAAATATCTCCCATAGATGTATGGTCTTGATGTCCGATCCGACAAATTAGGTCCATAGCAAACCAATAAACCGGTGGAAGTTACTCCTATCTCCTAATGAATAATCATGCATGAATACATATTGTTGTACAACCCCTGATGCTTGAATACGTATTGATGTCCAGCAAAATAGTAGATCCATAGTCATAACAATTAATTTCGGTAATCTCTATCTTTGTGTAGAGAACAAACTATTTCCTAATTAATCTTCCTCCAAACTAAATAAACATACCATTAAAAATAATATGCACTTCATTTTATTAAAATTTAGTAACTCCAAAATTCTAGATTAAAAAAATATGATGTTTTTTTATTTTAATTACGAAATTTTGATTTTTTTTAAATAATGTTGAAACTGTTAGTAAGCTAAAGTTGACGTGCACTTTTAATCTAAATTACTACAATTTAGAAAATAGCCTGTGTATGTTAAATTCTATATATGTACAATATGAATAATAATAATAATAGTAACCCACACAACGCGCAAGTTGATGACTATTATAACTTAAAATTTCTACAGTTGCTAGCTCATGGTTATATATGACATGCAAAAAGAATGAATCTTACCTGTCGTCTAAGTGAAATAAATAGCCAATACGAATAAATACCAAATAGAGCTCAAAATTGCTTGCAATTTTTATAGTAGCTAGCTCATGGTTTTATGTGAATGAATTGCAGAAAGAACAACTCAAACCCAAGGTCCTGAGCAAACATTATGGCTATTCAAAGATTTATTTGGCTAAAAGTGCAAAAATGATTGCATATTAGTTTCGGAATCCTTATTTCATCCGAATTTCAAAATCTCTGTGCAAAGGCTTTATATGATGAGGAGTATAAAATGCAATGGGCAAACCCGTTTTGAACCACCTGAAATGGAGCTAGCATAAATTAGTTTTGGAGCTTGAAATTAATTGAATTTCCAGTGTGAAAATTATTGATTTTCTGAATTTTGCGAGGGTTGAATATTCCATTGAGTTCATTGCATTAGCATTTCGTGATGGATGTTGCAGTAGAGTGTGATCTTTATGGTCTACATGTTTGTTGCACCAACCTTAAAAAGCAGAGTATCTCTTCACATCTTTAATTAATGACTTTTGTCTAAATCTTTTAATAGCCCACAAAAACAGTTCTCTTATAACCTCATCTTTTGTTGACAGTACATCATACTAGGTACTTATGAAGGTTGCGATCCTGTCAATAAGCTATACTACTGTGAAATTTGTACTCTTCCTCAAGGGATAGAGGGGTTCAAAAAGACAAAGGGGATGCTTCCATTTGTCAAGCTTATAGATAACTTTGATGCCCAATATCATGTTGTGGCCAATAATGGTGATGAATTTACATTTTTGACCAATAGAAATGCTCCTAAGAACAAGCTTGTAAGAGTAGATATCAAGAAGCCAGAATTGTGGACTGATATTCTTCCTGAACATGAAAGAGATGTGCTCGAATCAGCTGACGCAGTTAATGGTAACCAGTTATTGGTATGTTATATGTCAGATGTTAAGCATATTCTGCAGATAAGAGACCTTGTAACTGGGAACTTGCTTCATAAGTTGCCTCTAGAAATTGGTTCTGTTTCAGAGATCTCCTGTAGACGGGAAGACATGGACGTCTTTATTGGCTTCACAAGCTTTCTTTCCCCTGGTATTATTTACAGGTGTAACCTCACATCTGCGATCCCAGAAATGAAGATATTTCGTGAAATTTCAGTTCCTGGATTTGATCGAACAAATTTTGAGGTTAAGCAGGTACATGCCATCACTGTCTTAGGTTGCCATATCATTTTCTATACAAAGAATACCAATGAAACTAAATACTTCGTTAAAATGTGGTTTCTAACTGTTTTTGGTTTTTCAGATTTTCGTCAATAGTAAGGATGGAACCAAAATTCCTATGTTCATAATGTCAAAGAGAGATATTGAACTTGATGGATCACATCCAACTTTGCTATATGGTTATGGTGGATTCAACATAAGTCTTACTCCTTCTTTCAGTGTTAGTCGTGTTGTTTTATGCAAGAACATGGGTTTTGTTGTCTGTGTTGCAAATATTCGGGGTGGTGGGGAATATGGGGAAGAGTGGCACAAAGCTGGAGCACGTGCGATGAAACAAAATTGTTTTGACGACTTCATTGCTTGTGCTGAACTCCTCATTTCTGCTGGTTATACGAGTTACAGGCAGTTATGTATTGAAGGTGGAAGCAATGGTGGTCTTCTGATTGCTGCTTGTGTTAATCAGGTCATACAGTAAACTCCTGTTTTCTACAATGCTTCTTCAGTCTGTATAAGTTATCTTGTACTCCCTCAGTAGAAAAAAATATGGGTGATTTTGAAAGTCTTAAAAGACAAGCTTTGATTGTTGATTTCTTAATACATATAGAACAAAATTTTATGTAAGCTCTTTGAATATCTATTGATATAGTTCTTTTGCTTGAAATGCACTTGTTTGACTAGAGTTGTTCAAAATATGAATGTAGTAGTTATGATAGCATACTATTGTGATGTGGTTATAATATCATCCTATTGTGATATCATGCATAAATTTGATTTCCTGTCTTTCAGCGGCCTGATCTCTTTGGGTGTGCTCTTGCTCATGTTGGTGTTATGGACATGCTCCGTTTTCACAAGTTCACCATTGGTATTTCTTTTGTTCTGCTGTGTATCATCTTTGTTTTACCTGTATATTGATGCATATTATCAGTGGATGCTTCATGTTTTTTTGTAGGTCATGCCTGGACTACCGACTATGGTTGTTCAGACAATGAAGAGGAATTCCACTGGCTTATCAAGTATGGAATATCTGTTATTTCCAACACCACTTTTACTAGAATATGTGTTTCAGTCATTAGTTCATTACTCCAGTGATTGCTGGTCTAGTGGGCTATGTAGAATACTGCTACACCACTTTATTCTTGAGGTTTGAAAATTACAATTTCGTAGCTGACAGTTTCGGAGTTATATGTGCTGTTCAGGTCTTTTAATTGAGAGTCCAGTAGTGCTTAATTATCATGTTAATTTCTTCATTTTTCCTGCTTAGTCTGAATATTCCTAGACTAAATTCTTGCATATACGTTAATCCACTGAGTCCATCATATTTAATTATTTGTGGTGATAATATTTTTCTATCCAATTTTCCGTCTCGGCAGAAAAAAGGCATCCAGTGTTCCAAAAGAGTCTTTTTAGTCATTCAGTAATAGAGTTCATTGTGAACTCTGACCAAGTTGAACCTTCCATTTTCCAAAGTCACGCCATATCTTTTTTCAGTGTTTTATTAGATGTATTACACATCTATGCTGTACTGATGAGTGGTGAACATGTACTAGATATTCCCCCCTTCATAATGTGAGGAGACCTTGGGAGCAAAGTTTTGTTAACTGTTGTCAGTACCCAGCAATCATGCTGTTGACTGCTGATCATGATGATCGTGTTGTGCCATTGCACTCATTGAAGTTGTTAGCAGTAAGTTACATTTCTTTATTCCATTTCTCTGCATTTTCATTTGAATACAAAGCATCCAGTCCACAATATAAAAATCATTGGTTCTGTTAGGCATAAGCATATTCAAAACTGAAAATTATCAACAATATTTGAATGTAGTGCAAAACGTAATGAGCATGGTTGGGATAAAGGCCCTTAGACCTAGTCGAGGTGTTCCTGGACCCAAATGGTGTGATGGTGCCATGGAAATGAGGATGTGACTAAAGACTCTTTATTTATTTCTTGCTTAAGGAGTAGATATGCGTTTCCATCCATATATAAATGTGACAAGACACTTTAAGGAACTTCCAAGATTATGGAAACAATACAAAATAAATAAAATCTGAACAGCCCATGTGAACAGTACAACGCTTGAATAGTAATCATGCACGTGACAAACAAATATTTTGTAAACGTTGACAATTTTATAGTGAAGAATCTATAACATAACTGGCCTGTTGGTAGGATCTCTTTATAGATTGTGTAAATGCAAGCCTGTATTCTTGTAATTGTTGAGCCTCAAAACCTTTGCTTTAAGCCTTCCAGTTTTGACATCGTCTTCCACATAGAGCTTGCTTTGAAGCCCACTTGACAAAGCCAATCCAATTACTTAAGTGAGAAGCTGAAACCAAATCTGTGGGTTTGACTCATTTACCATCCTGGGTCCACCAAGATACTTGGCATCATGCTAGTAATGATTACCACGCCATGCTACTCCTACTTAGTTAAAGTGCGAAGACATTGTGTGTAGGCCTTTACGGCCCATTTGGTTGGAGGGAGTTTTTAGGAGGGATTGGGAGTTTAGAGGGATGAGGCTATGGGAATTTTGTTTGGTTGGGAGACATGGGAATTTTGGTGGGATGGGGATGGGGAATTGAGGAATGAACTCCCTCCTTTTCAATACCTGGGTAGGGGGTGGGAATTGGGAGGGAATTCCTCCTTTACTTCGCCTAAACAAATCTCAGCCATCCGTTTTCATTAATGACCTAATCTCCAACTAAACTCCCTATCAATTTCCACCACCTCTACCAAATAAGAGACTCTGATGAAAAATCATATCCCATCTTAATCTCACCATCAATTCCCTCGTGTAAACTCCCAATCCCCTTCCCTCATGTTGCCAAACAAGCCGTTAGGGAAGTATTGGGAAAGAATGGTTATTTCATGCCAGTTTTGGACAGAAATTGTCAGGAATGACACGTTGATGGATAAATGGCACAAACAAAAAGAGGAATTTGATTGAGAAGTAAACAGATAGGGGTCTTTGTAAAAACCAAATTTCATGTGTGGCGTGTGACAATGATAAGTTTGGTGTGTTTCTGTTAACTGGAATGTCAAGCAACATTGAGGTGCTCTGAAAGGATTAATCGGATTCTGATTATGTATTTTTATTTTGATACATTAAACAGTTGTTTGATTTTCTAAGCACTGTGATTATGAAAGTATTGGATGATGGATTAGTCGTTCGATTTCCTAATGTGGTTTTTCACCTCTCTAGTTTTATGTTCTCACCCCTTTGCTTCTCTTGTTATTCAGACACTGCAGTATGTCTTGTGCACTAGCATTGAGGATACACCACAGGTCAATCCAATAATTGGTCGCATTGACGTCAAGTCAGGGCATGGAGCTGGCAGACCAACTAAAAAAATGGTTTGTCCAATTCTACATGTACCGCCATAGTTTCATATCAATATATTTATGATGTTTGCAATCTATTGCAGATTGATGAGGTTGCTGATCGGTATAGCTTCATGGCGAAAATGTTAGTTGCGTCATGGACGGAGTGATTCATTTTGTCCTGCATAAGTTGGAGATGGTGAGCATTGGGCACGTGCAACGGCGCAAGACAGGCCCTTTCAAACAAATGATCTGTGCAAGAACTTTGTAGGATTTTTGTTTGACCATTTGGAATGAAGGACTGGAGCACTCAAAATCTTTTGGGATTTCTTTGGAATGGCCCAATGTATGAAGATTTGAGATGAAAGTTAGCATGAGGTGTAACCTGTTAGAAAATTTCTCTCTCGAATTTCTAAGTTTTTTCTGTGGTCTGTTTTGCAATCCTCCAATTTACACTTCCATTTTATATGAAAATCATACGTTTACGTTTCCTCTATGCTTGTGTTTTCTCTGTTACAAAGGAGTCCACAACAACCCTCCAGACAAACGTGCGCACTAAAGTTTTGCTGTAAGCTTGGAAAGTAAACTTTGTACTCCATCCAGCCTATTAATACTTGTCGTAGTGCACTTTGCCCAGCTGTGTTGTCAAAGTTCATTTCTTGTGTTTTCCCCCAAGGTAGCATATCTGAATGGTGACTAACAGGTTAACCGTAGAGCTAGGACTAGCTGCCTGACTTGATGAGAATATGTCGTCTCACGTTCTTAAATACTGATGTGAAGCATCATGCATTTTGCAGGCTGTTGAGAAGAGGAGAGGAAGAAAGAAGAGCCTTTTCATCAAGTAGGTTTGGCTCCTATACCGTGGTGTATAATTTGTATTCGTGATTCGCTGGATGTATGTAAGCGGGTGATAGGTTTGGCATATTCTTTCGGCTGTATCTTCTGCTGTAAAGGTTCATAGGCGATTTAAACACAAGGGCCCCAGGTGATGGGAGTTTTCTTCTTTTTTTTTCCTTCTTCCTTTTAGAAACATGAGTTTTGTCGTTGCAAGGGATGGAAGCGTGCCGCTGATTAGAATTGAAGCTAATTTATGTTAATAGAATGGAAAAGATAAATAGGCAAGTCCTAGGATGCTAGTGACCATCATCAGTTCACGGGTGACATCCCTGCCTGCTGGAGTGCTGGTTTACTTCCAACGAGCTTGCAATTTTGAAGATGATGCATATATAGCAGTACTTGAACATGTATACATACAAGTATAACTGATGTATCATGTGCTGTGTAATTATTTGAGACGAAGTAGACTTGTTTGAATTTGGAGACAGCAGGAGTAGATAAGATAAAAGGAGCCTCTTAGTTATTCCAACGTGTACTGTACTGCTGGAAGAAAACACTTGCATTATTAGGCAGTTGTACGTAGAAGAAAGAATCTGGGTTGCAGTTGTGTCTACATCCTATGAACGTTCTGTGGATGGTAACATTGAGGCGGGCAATGTCCACACCACACTTGCCAAACAGAATGTGAAGGCATTTGGCATAAAGGTCAACTGGAACTTTCAGTTACTCGTAGTAATTGAAAGGAGATAACGTGGCATTTACACGCATGTCGTATGACGTATGGCTGCTAATATCAGCAGCAGTGTTCATGCTGCTTGCTGTTCATGAATTAATTTAGCTGTCCATCCCTCCTATAATTGCATTCTTTTTTAGCTACCCCTCCTTCGTTACCTATAGATGGAATTAAAATAGACAAAATTATGATTAATTAGTTAAGAAAAAAGAAGTACGTAAAGAAATTAATTGGGATGGTTGTGATTGATTAAGATTAGACTAAATGGAAAAGTTGTTCTATTGTTTGGGACGGGGAGAGTGGTTAATAAATTTCTCTCCATGGTACAGGTCAGGCAAAGGGTATGAACTTGGAGACAGTATGCATCAGGACTGCTTATCAAGGAATTCTTCAGTAGGTCCTCCCTGAGACAAATCAATAAAGGCGAGCGATTAGACTCAATAATTTCACTCTTATTTCCAGAGCTAAACCACATACTCCATTCATTTCAAAATATAAGGAGTTATAGATTTTCATCCATATTAAAATATAAGGCGTTATGGATATTTTAGGATGGAGGTAGAAGTATCATCGTCGGATCGATCACCAGCTGCTGCTACCTATTCACATGCTTTTTCCCCCTTCACTGCCATAGTGTGCAACAGGATCGATATTTCAACCCTCATTTTAATTTGTACGATCTTCAAATTAATTTCGCTGGAGACCATGGTGGAGAGCTACTACTCATACAGTCATACTACTACAATGCAACAGTAAATGTATTAATAGTGGCAAGACAAAGAGAAGAATGAGCTACAGTGAAACAAATAATCCACAACAATAATCAATAATCGCGTGAATAATAGTACTCCCCACGTCTTCAAAAGACTGTAGTTTTAACTTAAGAATTTGTCCAACCAAAAATAAATGTATTTTTAGAGTGAGGTCTATTAGACATCTTTAAGGTCCCTTTGATTTATAGAAAACATAAATTTTTTTGGAGAATTTCAATTTTATAGAAAAGTTTTCTATAAAGGTATTTGAAAAAAAGAATTGAATCAAGAGATTTTGAAGAAAACTTATCAAGAGCTCTAATCTCTTGGAAAATTTTCTTTGAATCCTTATTCGATTTCTATATTTTTCCTATACTTCAATCAAACGATTATTCATATGTTTTTCCTGCGTTTTACAATCATCTGTTTTGCAATTGCATTGCTGTCAGAATCATGCATTTTTCTTATACCTCTATTTTTCTATTTATGCAATTCAAAGGGACCAATTAGTATTTTGTTCTTGTTTTCTCTCTGTATTAATAAATTGCACGGTAGTATTTAAAACTAACTTTTTTTAAGGGACATAGGTACGGATGGAGAGCATTACGATGGATACATGCATGAACCGCGAGAGTGATATATAGCGTGTATTTAGTTCACGTTAAAATTGAAAGTTTGGTTAAAATTGGAACGATGTGACAGAAAAGTTGGAAGTTTATGTGTATAGAAAAATTTTGATATGATGAAATTGTTAGAAGTTTGTTGAGAAAGTTTGGAACTAAACTGGGCCATACAAACTGGATAGTACAGTACAAACAGTAGCTACCTAGTCGTTGTGGATACATATGCATGCATGCATATACATGTACATATATGTATGTACGTACGATCAGGACAGGCATATATATCTGGATCTGCTTAATTGGATATATTATTCGTAGCCTTTTGTTTTGTTTTTCCTAGCTACAGTATATATAGTACTAGTGTACTTGGATTGATTTCATCACCATTCGTAATTATATGCAGGTCCATGTCGATGGATCCTCTCTCAGATCGTCTGCGCCACACAGGACAAACCAGTAGTATATATGTATCCTGACCAAACAATGTATGCATACATGTACTGGTAATTAATAATTAAGTCTAATTAACTATTGCTTCCATGAAAAAATATTACTTCCTATATCCTAAAATAAATACAGTCGTATAGTTTAAATTTGAACAACACGGCTGCATATTGTTCAAATTTTGAGATGTAGGGAGTACTAGCTTAACTTTACTACATACTCTTGTTCTACCAACAATCAATTGTCTCTTTTTGTTTGAGCTATAACTTATTTTGAATTATAGAATTGACTTAATTTTAGAAATTACTTTAACAATTTTTCATTGCTCAAATCTCCTCGAAGTATGTTTTGTTCTGGTCCCCGCCCGGCCTGTATATATAGTGGACCAAAACGACATGTGTGTGTGTCTATATATATATATATATATATATATATATATATATATATCGTGTACTTATATACTGACTACTGACCAAGGTTGTCAGTATCCCGATTCGTATCCTAGTATCTTACGATACTACGATCCTATCAAGCTGAAACGATACCGATCCCACCTAGTATCCTAATTTCCATAGTATCTCGATCCTACTATTCATTACTACACGATCCTACGAAATCTCAGGTGGTATCCCGATTCTATGATCCCTACGATACTATAAAATATTATTTAAAATAACATGGTTTGTAAATAATGTAAATAAATATGCTCAAATTTATATAAAAATCAGTTAAATATATCAAAACCAATGTGGTTTCTCTTGATAAATGTCTCTATTTCCATGACATATATCATTACTACATTTTTTTTATATAGAATGGCTATATATAATTAATATAAATATTAATTAAACTTAAAAAAAGAAAATCTCATAGTATCCCGATACTACGATACGATATTACTTTGAGCAAAATGATGCTCCCTAGTATCCTGATCCTAATAACTTGCTACTGACTAGTGTGACTGGACAGCTAGAACCTGCAATATTCCAGTCTCTTGGGTATGTATGTTTGTCCTATATGCAGAAGTACTATATACTACTGTACTACAGTATGGAGTATATTCTTTCCGTCATGCAAGTTTATATATTAAGGTTTGAAAAATAATACTATAGCGATCTTATTAAATGATGTATGATTGAAACTTAAAAAATAAAAGGGTGATTGAGAAGAGTAAGTAGAAATTTAGACCAAAAGTGATTAATGCATGGGACAAATATTAGTAATACTTTATTGTCTTAATTTTTTATGATAAATTTTAAATTTTAGAGGGAGATATAGTAACTATTTTGGGACGGGACGTGTGTATATGTTAAACTGAATAAAGTTTGGGCTGTGGCTAACGTACCTGTGGATGTACCAAGTGTATTGTACGTATATGTTTGTTGGTTTGTGCAGCTGTGCTAGCTGCTACTACAGCCTCTTGTGCCTTGTGTACATTTGTCTCCTATCTACAGTATCTGTTTCATATCCATAGATGTATGGAGTATCCATCCATCTTGTAGGCTGCTAGCCAGTCAGGAGTTACAACCACAACATCAATAGATGCATGTGCAACACATACATACACCTTACGTCACCCTTGCTGCCGTCACCAGCAATTAACGTTAGTTAATGCTCAATGCCAGCACACGCTTTAGTTGACACACTATCACAACCAGTACTACTACGCGCGCGTACGAGTAACATTTATGGTGTGTCTAGTTAACGCCAAAATTAAAAATTTGGTTGAAATTAGAACGATGTGATGAAAAAGTTGGAAGTTTATGTGTAGGAAAGTTTTGATGTGATGAAAAAGTTAAAAGTTTAAAGAAAAAGTTTGGAATTAAACACGGCCTTAGCTGGATTGTTCAACATTCAAGGCGATCTATATATATATCATCAACTGTATATATTAGCGCTAGCAAGTTTAATAATACTATATATATAGCGCTACAAGAACGTACTACTCTCCTTTAATTTGTTGCAAAATTTGATAACCTATAATGAGATTAGATCTATACTACGAATTTGAATAGTTATGAATAATTTTTAAATTCGTAGTTATAGAATGGATCTATTTTTATTTTAGTTCGCTATATATTGAAACGAAGAGAGTAGTTTTAGAGGTTATATAAAATTAAAGATTAGTATTAGAACTAACGGCAACGTTCGGATGTGCTGGCGCCTGGCTGCCGTAGTAGAGCAGCAATGCAAGCTCTCGGGTCATGCAGCATGCAGCTAGCTGTGGCGCTGCTACGATCTAGCGGCACCGAATTAACACCCCCTAACATTAATTAGTACGTACGACGTTAGTTATAACACTGTTTTCATTTTTACGCTTCCCTTTTAATTTCTCTACTTAACACATCTCTTTTGGAGTATATATAGTACGTCCAAAGTACTGGTTCTTGTATGAAAACCGTCACTCATTTGTGTCTTTTCTTTAGTTAATGAAATAAAATTTCGGCCTTTGCTCAATAAGTTGTAACCAATTTGTACAAATTTGCGCTAGATAAAAGCACATAAACAAAACATAACAAGCACACCGAAAATATGAACGGGGTAGTATGTCATCGTACCGAAAATAGTCGAGAGATTAGCATGGGAGTCAGTGTAATACTAAATGGAATAGAGGGCGAAATGATGAGATCCAGAAAGAGCAGGCTCTAGCTCCTGCAAGCACCATAGGAGTACGAGCAAGTTTAATAGTATAGCCCACTACTGATGTTAATTTATTTTTAACTAATTTAATAGCCAATTTATACAATAATTGCTTACTATACTATTAATATATGATCTCATCTGTCATACACACATTGCATATTGAAGTCCGCGCTGTAACTGGCTATAGATCTGTAGCCCGCTGCTCTTTTCTTTCATCTTTTATCTCATTAAAATATGTTTACAGCTAGCTAGTAGTATGCTATTTTACCTGCTCTACGTCTTGTGTACCTTAGCTATCGCAAGTGCATAATGCAGGGTCCCAGCAGCACCACATGAAATTGCTGCCGTCCTGGTGATTACAGTGGGGCTATAGCTAGCTGTACGTACGTGTACGTGTAAATACTATAGTATACGGGGATCATATATTAGTTACGTGCAGCAAAATATGTTTAGACTACCTTGCTATCACTAATGTTTTAGAACACATATATATTGTGTTGCTGTGTTTGGTCAAGTATAATATACTACCTCTATCTTAAAATATAAAGATATTATATAGTACAACAAATCTAGACATGTATGTAATGTTCCATTCGTGTTGCATATGTTGGATTTTTTTTTTTACGAAGAAAGTATAGGGTTAGACACGATTACTAAGAAAGTGGTAAAATTAAATGGAAAAAAGTTATACTAACTGGATAAGAAGTTTAGGTAGGTGAGAAAATTTAATGATCGATATTTATAATTGGTTGGGATGAGAATATAGATGAAAAAGTTATTATATTTTGAAACAAACTTTGATAATTAAAAAATATTATATTTTAGGATAGAGGAAACATTGATTGTATGCATGCTATATATATAGAATTATACGGAATAAATACAAACGGAAGGGCCTAGCTAGAGCTACCAGCTGCGTGCAAATTTATTCCGTATAATTTGGAAGGATATATCTTGCTTCATTTTTCTATTAGCTTGCTTTGGCTATCTTAATTAATATTTAAAAAACGACTGGTGCTGATTTGCTCTCTCATCTTTATAAATATGAGCACTCTTCTCTCTGTACATAGAGAGTGAGAGATAACGCGCGGGCGCTAGCTAGCTAGCTCTTAATGTGATATGTATACACAATTTTTCCTCTATCTGTCAAGGAATGGGTAATAAATGCATAGTTGAGAGAATTAATTGAGTTTCAGTTATAGATATATAGCTAGCTGAGACGACCAGCTAGCCATCGTCGGTCGACGACCAATCAGATCGATCAGTTAACTAATTATGGATCAGGAGAAGGCGGACGGCGGCGGCAGGAGGAGGAGGAGCAGGGCGACGAGGAGCAGCGGCAGCGGCGCGAGCAGCACGGCGGCGGAGAGGAAGGAGATGGAGCGCAGGAGGCGGCAGGACATGAAGGGCCTCTGCGTCAAGCTCGCCTCTCTCATCCCCAATGAACACTGCTCCAAGTCCAAGGTAGGAATTAGGATCGATCGACTACTCACTAATTAATTTTTATTGAGTTTTAGTTTGCTACTACTGTACTACAAGATTGTTGATCGAGCTTATATATGCTATTGGATGACTAATTAGTGTTCAATGCTGGTTAAAATAATGTTCATATATGCACTAATTTCTTTGATTTGATTAATTAGATCTAAGGTTAATTAGATCTAGTGTTATCTCATCGGTCCTTACATGAAATGTTAATTAATGTAAATCCACATGAAATTAGGCTACTATACTAGCTAGACATTGTTAGAGAGTTCGATCTTGCGCGCGGTCTTAATTAGACAATCCTCAAGACTTCATTGAATGGGCCGGCCGGGCCGGCTTAAAATCGTGAGTCTCGATCGGATCCTTTCAAATTGCTTGCATAGCATAAGAAAATAAAATTTATATATGTCGAGATTCGGATGTGCCATCAACTCAATTCCACTCATTTTTTTTCATGTAAATAGTTCTGATCAAATTTCAGCCACCCTGTTGTATATTACCCGGTGCTACAACGGGCATTTTGCTAGTAGATGTAAAAAATGACAAGTAAACTTATTATTAGAAGCACAGAGCTAGGGTACAATATCTTTGGTAGGATAAGATCTCTCTCTCTCTCTATATATATATGCGATTAATTGTTGGGCAGTAAATTAATTAAGCTGGTTGGAGCTAGCGAGGAAATAAATAAAATGAATGTGCATGCAGATGCAGGGGGCGACGAGGACCCAGCTGGGCAGCCTGGACGAAGCGGCGGCCTACATCAAGAAGCTCAAGGAAAGGGTGGACGAGCTGCACCACAAGAGGAGCATGATGAGTATCACATCATCGCGCTGCCGCTCAGGAGGAGGAGTACCAGCTGCTGCTGCTGGCCAGTCGACGAGCGGCGGCGGCGGGGAAGAAGAAGAAGATATGACGAGGACGACGGCGGCGGCGGCGGTGGTGGAGGTGCGGCAGCACGTGCAGGAGGGGTCGCTGATCAGCTTGGACGTGGTGCTGATCTGCAGCGCGGCGAGGCCGGTCAAGTTCCACGACGTCATCACCGTCCTCGAGGAAGAAGGCGCCGACATCATCTCCGCCAACTTCTCCCTCGCCGCCCACAATTTCTATTACACCATCTACTCCAGGGTATATACGCCAACTAATTTATTACATATTCGTCAACTACTAATAACTACGTACTAGTTCATTCAGATATACTCCTACTTCGCATCATCTATCTCTGCTTTCAGATCGATATATATTCAATTAGTTAGACTTCTTAAACTGTATGCAGGCCTTTAGCTCAAGAATTGGCATAGAGGCTTCGAGGATTTCTGAGAGACTACGGGCATTGGTATGACAACTGAGGTACCAGATCATAACTGTATATATATGTCTTCTACACATATATCATTCCATAAACATATACTCCCTCCATCCCTAAATGTTTGACGCCGTTGACTTTTTTAAACATGTTTGACCGTTCGTCTTATTCAAAAAATTTAAGCAATTATTAATTCTTTTCGTACCATTTGATTTATTGTTAAATATACTTTTATGTATACATATAATTTTACATATTTCACAAAAGTTTTTGAATAAAACGAACGGTCAAACATGTTTAAAATAGTCAACGGCGTCAAACATTTAGGGAAGGAGGGAGTACATGTGAATGTATTTATATAATGCCATGCATAGAGAGCTGGATTTTCATTTTTCTAAGAGAACATTTCTTTGTAACTGCTTGCTGCAAAAGTACATTTATTCTTATGTGTGTATGTACTTGTAGCAGGTGATCCGGTCTTGAAGGATTTTGTGATGGGCTTGGCCCAACTATAACCTGGGCTAGCTAAGAATTTCCAAATGGGCCTGATCCAATCACCTCATGAGTAGTCCAGTAGATATCTCGATATATCTCTACTATTATAAAAATTAAAGATGTTTTTGCCGATACTTTGGTACGTCATCTGTGTATGAGTCGGTTTTTAAGTTCGTTTGCTTTTGGAAATACATATTCGTATTTGAGTTAATTTTTAATTTTTAAGTTCGTTCACTTTTGGAAATATAGAAGGAGTCGTATAAGAATTTTTTTAAAAAAACTTGCATGCTAACTTGAGACGATTGGATTCATAATTGCAGCTCATAATTTTCTAAAAATAGAATATATATCCAAGCAAATTATCACATAACTAAACCATATAACAATAATAGATTAAAATAAATAAATAATGTTCACCCGTTGCAACGCACATGCATTTGTTCTATATATTATAGAAAAAAAGTGAAAATTGATGGCGACAAAAAGTAACCTATATAAATATTAAATAAGTTCAATGGAACGCTACTGCATGCGTGTTTGCATGTAAACGTGACGAATATAGTTTATAGCATTATAGTCTACCTTGGTTAGTTTCTAGAATAATTAATTAATCATGTATACTTTGTTTCATATCTGGCAATTGATATCTCGATATAGCGTGCCGAAGAATCGCGAGAGGAATCCCCTTTTTCTTCTGCTTAGAAATATGAATGGTTGATTGCTCTACTACTTAATAATAAAATCACAATCACTCTCTAGTCTCTACTTTGCATCTTTACCTAACACTCCATATGTATATATGTACTAGTACACACGCCATGATAAAATTAGTGCCAGTTTCCTTCAATAAATAAATAAATTAGTGTCAGGTAGGGTCCATTGAGTTGATCATCTTCTTTTTTTTTTAGAACTGAGTTGATCATCTTATTTATACTTGGGTTTCTTTCGACAGGCCAGCAATGAGTAATATAATCTCATTACATCACATGCATGGTGCGACTATAGTACTTTAATTACATGATACTATTGTGTACTATTGCTGCACACATATGGTGGATAATATTGCATATTTTAACTAGCAAATAATTAATTAGCATAGGCTGACCAGGTGTCCACTAGCAATTTTTTTAGGGGAGAAAGTTGCAGCTTAATTAAGTTCAGATCATGCATGATATAGCTAGCTATTGCGAAGGACGTGCATGCATGTTCCAATCGTTAGCTAAGCACGTACCCCCCAACTGTCATTAACCGTTAATTACAACCGCCACATTAAACTTAAAATTCTGTCATGTTAAATTGTTTATTTATTAAATTAAGATAATCACTTCGATCCACTCGATATTGTTGCATGTTTTTGGATAACATAAGTATCATGGGCTTAATTTGCAAAATCTTAATTAATTTAGACCGTAAATTTGTATTTACGCGTCGCCCTATAGTGTGTGTGTGTGTGTGTGTGTGTGTATATATATATATATATATATATATATATATATATATATATATATATATATATATATATATATATATATATATATATATATATATATATATATATATATATACTCGGTTAGTACGCAACTTCGGCTGGAGTATAATTTATCATCAGATATTCAGATTTCTGGAAGCTTAATATTTTAATTTAGTTAGTCGTAGGTATATATTTCACGTGGCATAACACTGACCGGGGGGGGGGGGGGGGGGGGGGGACTTGGATGAATTCGATTATATAAATATTTATACAGTATACTGCTCTTGCAACGTGGAGTAAGGACACATATATAGCTCCAACTTCTAAGTTTGGTGTTGGGTCTGGACTGGAGTTGAGCTGTGAGCTGTCTAAACCCAGCTATACTTCTCTAGTTCTTTTTGTGATAGGGCTCCACCCAGCTCTGCTACTATTTTAGGTGGAGCTGAAACTGTTTGGCTGAGAGGTGAAGCTGGAGCTGTGCCAAACATGCCCTATATATACTCCTTATGTTCTGAACAATCACTACCTCCGCTTTAAAATAGTTATCTTTCTAAAATTTAAAATTTATCCTGAAAGACTTATCACTCTAGTTACTACTTATCACATTCATCTCTTTTCATTCAAATTTCTTTCTATTATTGTATTTTTCAAGTACTACTCAACTTTCAACCGTACATCATTTAGGCCCTGTTTAGATACCACTCTAAAATTTTTCATCCTGTCACATCGAGTATTTGAACACCTGCATGAAGTATTAAATATAGGCTAAAAATAACTAATTACATAGATTGTGACTAATTTGCAAGACGAATCTTTTAAACCTAATTGCTTCATGATTTAACAATGTGGTGCTACAGTAAACATTTGCTAATGACTGATTAATTAGGCTTAATAAATTTGTCTCGCGGTTTACTGACGGATTCTGTAATTAGTTCTTTTATTAGTGCCCGAATACCCCATATGACACCCTATATAATACTTGACGTATCACGACGAAACTTTACACCCCTGGATCTAAACACCCCATTAGGAGCACTATAATCTCTTTTTTAACCATTATGCTAGATGACGTGTTTTTTGGATGGAGAAAGTACTCCATTCATCATAAAATATAATAACCGAGATTCAAATAAAAATTATCTATGTCTACTCGTAGTATTTTCTAGGTTGCTATGTTATGTAAACAGAGGGAGAGGGAGTAAGTGTGAATTACTACCGTGTACTCCGATCTCTCTCTGGATATACATACCTCCCCGGGAGAAGGCGACCGATACTTTCCCCTTCTCTCGTTCCCCTCCTCCCTCTACAGTACTCTCCCCAAAATCTCTCCTCACCGGCCCCTCTTCCCCTTCGATTCTGGCAGCTTGCCGCCGACGAGGGTTGGAGGAGAGGTCCGACCACCTCCCCTCTACTAGTATTAGGTTGTTAGATCTGTTATTAGGTCGTCAGGTGTCTCCTGTAGTTAGGGTTTGTCCCTAGTTAGTCTTTTGCCGACGAGCTCCATGGGTGCCGGTGTGGTCGGATGCAGCGGCGGGTGGTGGCGGTGGAGATGCGACATCCGAAGACCGGTGGATGAATCGACAGAAAAGGCTGGTTCCTTGCGGCGGCGGCGGCGGCTACATCGTCGTCGGCGATCGGGAGAAGCCGGCTCCTTGCGGCGGCGCCGCTCTTACAACTCTCTCTCTTCTTTTTTATGGGTAGTTAGGTCCGGGATATCACTGTCCCGATGAATCGACAGAAAAAGCTGGCTCCCTGTGGCAGTGTCAGTGGCTTCGTCATCGGTGTCCGGGAGGTCGCTGCCCCGTTCCTAGAGACGGTGGCGGCAGCTTCTTGAGGCCTGCTTCGCCAGGGCAAGCTATCGCCCAGAGCTTGCTGCTCGTGGTGCTTGACTGCCCGTTGGCGAGGTGGCGGCAATTCTGCCAGTGCATGCTCGAGTGCTTCCTATGCCATGGTTCCATAAGTCAAGTCTCGCAGGATTTCTCTCCCCATTCCCGCATGTCGATCCAAGAAGACAGCAGTTTGTTTGCCACCATTCGAGTGCTTCAGTGGGTTTGGGGATCTGAATGTGGGCTCCTTCTTTCTCTGTGTTTCCCACCAGCTCATTCCATGCAGGGGTTGTTGTTCGGGTTGAGCTCACACTCCTCAGATTTAACGACGAACTCTGTGGACTTCTCTTGCTGAGTCCGGTGATGTTCCCTCAAAATCTACGGCTCAGTAGCAAACCTCCGTTTTGTGCAGTCTTCGTGGAGGCAACCGGATGGGGATTACCGGTTTGTCAAGCGTGCTGCACGCCAAAGGAGGCCCAAGGTTGCATTCGTCGCGGCATTGCCGCAGCTCCCTGTCGATGTGCACCTTCTTTGCAGTGTGGTTTCATCATGAAGTTTGTAGCCTTAAGTGCAGTTTCCCCGTTCTTTCGAAACGGATGGTTTTATGCTTCCTTTTGATCTGTTTGGCAATGTATTGGGATTTATTCCCGTGAACTCTGTCGCCCTGTATTAATGGATGTTTAAGTTTTTTTAAAAAAAAAACATACCTCCCCGGGGACGGAGGGAGTATCTCTGTTTATGTGAACGTTCGTACGGTCTGATCGAGACGCGTAAGAGTGATGATCAGACGCGGTTGATATATGCACGTTAGTCATCCTCTCTTGATTAATTAATTAGTGCCACATTTTCAGCATGCCAAAGGACCCTACCGGTAAGATAAAAACCTTAAAAACTACTCCACGTTTATATAATTAAATATATAGGAGGAGTAGTCAACTCTGCTTCTCCAACGTCCAATAATTTTTACTAGAGGTAGCATGATATCAATTTAATTATGCCACTTTTGGTACTCACAAAATTACTTCAACCTCTATTATACTCCCTCCATTATAGTTTAGGGCCAATTTAGATTGCTACCCTACTAAAATTTGTCCTACTAAAATTTTGGTAGGGTAGCAAACCAAACACCTCTACTACTCTACCAATGCTATAAATTTAGCTTTGCCTATAAACTTGTCTTTTATAGGCAAATTTTGGCTTCAATCCAAATAAATATTTTCAACTCTACTCTACCAAAATTTTGATAGCACCAAAACTTGCCTAAGATTTGGCACTACCAAAATTTTGGTAGGGCATCAATCCAAACATGCCCTTAATCATCTTAAAAAGAGACCAAGATCAATGACACTAAGATATTCATCACTCTCAAATTAATCACATCAATTAAGATGCTTCATCGTTTCGTGTCCTATCAATTACCAATAGAAGTTAATTTTGAATGTATGCATACAACACATTCAAAGAAAGACGCAGCATTTTTTGCACGGCACACGTACTGTAGCGCGGTTGGGTGGAGGAACAACGCGCCATTTGAGTTTGACCCGCATTTATCTGTCAGAATTAATAAAACCATCCACAAGCCATGCGCATGTGGGACCTGCATGTTTAAGGCGAGCTCAATTGAATTAATATCCTTTTATTGCAAGTTGGAACAGAGGCTTTAATCAATTAAAAACTTGTGCCAGCTCGGGCGCGATCCCGTTTGAACACGCAGGTGTCTACTTTAATTGTTGTTAAATCTATGTTTAGTTTATACGATTTGATGCCATTTTTAACTTATTTTACGGTTTCACAGTTAATTCAACTCTAGTTACATAATTTCGTGAATTCAATAGTTTCAGAGGGCTATCTATAGTCGTTAGCTGGCATTACTAATTTTGGGGTTTTATTGAGAGGGTAGTGGGCTCTGTCCCCTTCCCATTGTTGTTTGGAATTGCAGTAACCCAGTTTTTTCCTTGGTCTTTTATTGTTTTCCCTCCTTCCTTGGTATAAGTCGGTCTGGTTGATTGCGTTGTATAACAAATATTCTTTTCTTCTAATACATTGACGTGCAATCCTTTTACGCGTTCGAGAAAAAAAATCAATAATTTCAAAGAAAACGGTAGATTAAGAGTAGTTATAATTTGCAAATTGTAATCTGTAGTTATAATTCGGAAGTCAAAACTTAGTTTTAATTAGTGCCTTTCAGAAATTAGTCTCCCCGGGAAAAAAAAGTGTCTACAATATGGAGAGGATATATATAACCACATGTCAATATATTGTCACCACGCCAGATCGACACATCCGTAATGGATCAAAATGCCTCGTTACGCAAATGACCTTATCTTTGATGGACTGGACTGAAGCTTGTCGTTCTATGTAAGGCTTAATTTGGGTATACAGTGATCTACCTATGAATTTAACTTGCACAATCACAAATAAGCTAAATATATGGGAGTATAGTGTATATGCCTAATAAAGAGCGATCGATCGAATCATGCAAGTATGCATGCATCTCTTCGCCAAAAAGAAAAAGGAAATAAAATACATCATAAATGGACGGAGCTAACTACAGAGGTGAGAACAGAACAAAACTATATATAGCTCTAGGTCAACGCCCTGGAATTTAGCACGGGAATGTACTAAGTTAACACTTTGATGAGTTGAGATTACGACATAAGCTAGACAAGTTGCTCGCAGCCACTGGTTGATTGATTGCTTTCAAGCATTTTGTGTTTCTTTAAAAACATACTCCAAGCTAGCAAGAGCACAGACGTGTGCAAATCATCACGTGTACGTGTTCATTTGCATCTGTTCCAAGAAATTAAAATAAAGTACTCTTGTAGTAATTAACTACATACATGCACGGTTGAATTGTTTACAAACCGATAGTAGTTCCAACTGGTACGTAGTTAATTTCTTGCAACAAAGACTGTTGAGAATGATAAAAATACGAATCAACTAGCATGACCATCAGAATAATTTATTCATGATATATGGAGCAGAAAATGCATGCAGTTGGAAGATGTGATGTGTGACTGTAACAAGATAGTACTACTAATTAAAAAGCATCAACTGGTGATGGTGAAGCAGTAATTTTTATTTCTTGTTTTTATAGGCATGTTGACCATGCAAGTAGCTGGCCAGGTTTGCAACTGTAATACCCTAATTGTAAACATGGACCTTCTTCGTTTATTTAATTTCGAGAAAGCAATTAACAACATTGTTATATGTGTCTTGTGGCACATGTTTGATTGAAAATTGATGTTCTCCGGGATGGTCGTTTGCCCTTGTACAGTGGTTGAATTGTTGCCAGACTAGTCCGAGATAAAATTTATAGGAGAAAAATATGAAGAAATAGTGGTGGCACAGAGAGGCTAATCCAGTTCACAATTCACAAAGAAGAGTAGTCTGCAGGGGGTGGTATACTTTAAGGATACAGTGAGGAGAGATTAATTAGGAAGGTAAAAAAAGAATCATGATGTTTGCTTAGGCTGTGTTCTTTCCCCATTTTCCCGACCAGCCTCTCTCGTTTTCCACGCACACGCTTTTTAAACTACTAAATATTGCGATTTATAAAAAAACTTTCTATATGAAAGTTGTTTAAAAAGAATCAAATTAATCTATTTTTCAAAAAATTAGTTAATACTTAATTAATCATGCAATAATACGAGCTTTATTTTGCGTGCCGGGGAGGAGGGATTCCCAACCCCTCCTTCCGAACATAGCCTTAGTAAATGCAGGGATAAATAATTAGGCTGCGTTCGGTATATCACTTCCTTATCTTTTTGCTTCATCGATTTTCACACGCATACTTCATAAACGTTCATTGAATGGTGTATTTAAAAAAAAAATCAAAAAATTGTTTTAAAAATCATATTAATATATTTCTCAAATTTAGTGAGCTACCTCGTTTTATGTGTAAAGAGAAGTTCCCAACTCCTTCCGAAACAGGGCGGATTCAGCATGGGAGCGTTGGGGCTCAAACCTCCACTACTGTCATGAGGATCATGGGAGCCCCCACGAAACCCTAACAATCTTTTTTTTTTTTTGCTATATGTAGATTGGAGGAGGGTTGTAGCTCTGTTTTATTTTATTGAGACCCACCTATTTTTTCTTTCTTGATCTGGGTCAAACACAATACTTGCTTTCTAGTTAAGGAATATTGAAGTTCCCTACGAAGATTACCCCTACAAAAATGTTAGAATCGGATGCCCACTCTTGGCGGGCTTCAAAACTCCCGGATGATTTCCACCAGGCAAACATGGTCATCATATCGATCCCTCGCCTTCAGGTTGTTGATATACTTTATGCTGGCTAATTTATCGTCCTTAGAAATTAATAGTTATTTAATTTATGGCTTACTAATTACTATCATATTCTAAAATATAAGACCGGATGAGACGTTTCTTATATTTTACGACGGAGGAGGGAGTACTATATTAAAAAAATCATGTGAGGGCATATATTAAATAAAATAAAAAAGGAAAGGGAAGAAAAGAAAAAGAAAAGAGGAAGTCAGTGACGCGTCAGGCAGCAGACAACGTGGGTGTGGTGCGCGGGAGGGTGGGCCCCACACGAAAACCCTGGGGTCACCCCCATCCCATCACCCCACCAGGATGGATCTACTGTAAGCACCAGTTGACCGCATTTCATTTCTCTCCACTCCAGCCCTCCTCCCTCAATTGTGTTGTTGTTACACACACTTGCCACCCGCTATAAAATGAACCAGAGCAGATCGACCACCCAATCCAACCCAACCACTCATCATCCATCTGCTACTGCTACTGCTAGCTTCATCCTGTAGCCGCGCGTAAACCAGCTACATCCATTTTATTCTAGCTCCATCCATCCTTTAAGAGAAGCTGAGATCAAGAAACGTGCTCACTCTTGCCTGCATCGATCCTTGAGTTTAATTAACTCAAGGAAGAAGCAATCTTCGCTTCGGTGAGATGAAGAGCAGGAAGAACAGCACGACGAGCACAAAAGCAGCAGGCAGCTGCCACACCAGCAGCAGCGGAGGAGGAGGAGGAGGAGGAGGCGGCAACTGCTATAGCAGCAGCAGTAGCAAGATGGAGCGCAAGGATGTGGAGAAGAATCGGCGCCTCCACATGAAGGGTCTCTGCCTCAAGCTCTCCTCCCTCATCCCCGCCGCCGCTCCCCGCCGCCATCACCACCACTACTCCACCTCCTCCTCATCGCCGCCTTCCTCCACCAAGGTACTACTCTCTTTTTATCCACAACATGCATCAATCATCCTCTTGTTTCAGATACTCCTCCATATGTTTGTTAGTAATTGCTGCTGCAACTGAAATATTTTTTACATGGATCGACCGGACCATACATTAATAATAGATCCACACATATATAGTGGAGTACAGTACTATATCACTTGCAACCTCCTGCTTACTGAAATATGCTATGTAGTATTCTGCAGCCATTTTCCTTCTCTAACTACAGCCTAGCTAGCCTCTTCATTCATTCAGCTCAACCCCCTCCATCGATCTGGACTGGACTAGTAATTATTTTCTTCTCTACTAGGAGTATATATGCTACTCTTAACTCCTGGAGTACCATAGATTCTTGCTTGTTTGTAACCACGCATCTTCTTTAATTAAAATCACAAACACTACCAAATTAATGATCAAAATCAGGTTACGTAGGTGTAACTGCGTGTACACACCATTCATTTACTGCCTTTTTAAGCTGCATATATATAAACAGAGGCGTTTACAGATGGCCGCGAATGCGTGCGTGCGTGCGTGTAAAAAAAGCCAAGCAAAAAAAAGTTAAAAGAGAAAAGATTTCAAAAGGGTTGGCTGGGTGGCTAAACCTTTTTTGAATTTTGAGGGTCACCAATGTTTTGATACTTACGGAGTGGAAATGATATGAGTTGACATGGTAATTGGTTTTTGTAGGACTAATACTAGTATTTCTGATAGTGGAGTATAACAATTAGTGGAGCAGTATCTTCTTTTTCTACTAGTAGTAGGATTGAGTATCTATCTGTGTTTGTGTGAGTCGTCGTGCACTCGAACGACTTGAGCTACAGTTTCAGTCACGTTTCTCTAAAAAAGGGCATCTACACGGCACGTGCTGGAATAGAATATATATTTTGATATGACTGATTTTGTTTCTTGTTCATTTTTTTCTCAAAAAAAAGGCCCCTCACTCACTTAGACAGCGATGCGCTTCCAATGGATGGATCTCGCATCCTTTTTACTAGTACTATTTTCTTTCCTTCCTTTCTTTCTTTGTAAGAAAATATTTTGTCAATGGAAGAGTAGTCCAGTTGTTTTGGCTGTAGCCACGTGACGGATTGGTAGAGCACAACACTAACCGACGAACAACACAAGCTCAATATAATCAATTCACAATTCACAAACAGTGCAGATCATTGTTCTGCTCAAACTGAACCCACCAATAATTCATTCATCCAGTGACCCACCTACCACTACCTCAAATCCATCCAATCCAGTGCGTTCAGGTCACAGCAGCAATCACTTTCAAGAAAGGAATTCCTTCCTCAGCATCCCTTGCAGAAAAACAAACAAAAGCAATGCTACTACTGCTAATCATGCCAAAGTTCCTGCTTCCAATAGTTGAATACTGGTACAACGATGAGCGTGACACCTCACCTTATAGTGTTGGATCAACAACAAAAAAAAAACGTGGAAAAAGTATGTAGTAGTAGTAGTAGTAACTGAATTAAACTGTGGTGGTGGTGTACTGAATAATTAAAATATTACTGATGGATGGTGCAGGAGGCTGTGACGCAGCTGGATCACCTGGAGCAGGCGGCGGCGTACATCAAGCAGCTCAAGGGGAGGATCGACGAGCTGAAGAAGAGGAAGCAGCAGGCGGCGGCACTCACCACCAGCACCAGCAATGGCCGCGGCGGCGGGATGCCGGTGGTGGAGGTGCGGTGCCAGGATGGGACGCTGGACGTGGTGGTGGTGAGCGAGGCGATCGGGGAGGAGAGGGAGAGGGAGAGGGAGAGGGCGGTGCGGCTGCACGAGGTGATCGGCGTGCTGGAGGAAGAAGGCGCGGAGGTGGTGAACGCCAGCTTCTCCGTCGTCGGCGACAAGATCTTCTACACTCTCCACTCCCAGGCGCTCTGCTCCAGGATCGGCCTCGACGCCTCCAGGGTCTCCCACAGGCTGCGCAACCTCCTCCAATATTAATTCACACCACTCTTTACTCTGCTCAGAATGAGATAATACTCTCTACTCTACTCTACTCTGTACTGTGATGATAAGTAGTATAAAGAGTAGCAGACCAGAGAGCCTCTAGGTAGCTAGGTTAATTAGTGAGAAACAAGAGTTTACACTAAGCTAATGGATGGCATGAGCGGGAGCAAGCTGTTATTACTACGTACTCTTGGCTAACGTTTTTGTATCCCCTAGCTAGCTGCTTGCCCTACGTATATGTCTCCATTCTATCATGTAGGAGTACTCCAGTAGTATACTGTGTGTGAGTGTTCTCTTTTGTGCCTGAAATTAATCCAGTCCGATGTAAGTACGTACTACTATTTGGTTTACTGCATGCTCTCTAGCCTCGCATCATTATTTTTGAGAGGCAATGATGTGATAATCCTTAAAATGGGGGCAGTCTCTTCTTAATTCTATACACCAGCAAATTCGCCTTGCTCTTTCAAAAATTATAATGGGGGCGATCCTGGGAAAAGGAATCATGGCTTTGAGAAATATGCAGAAAGAAGTAAAGCCCCAGGCCCAGATATGATCCTCTGCATTTAGCTACAAGAAGGATGTGGATTACAATTGACACAAGTACAATAGCAGTACTTACTACTGCGTAGGAGTATTTGCTACTTGTATGAAAAGGTGGAAGCAGAATTTCAGTATCCGTGTTGGCGTGTTGCTATCAGAGAAACGAAGGTAGTATAGTGGCTGTTGTGCATGTGCCTAACTATTGTTCGTACTACTACGAGTAGAGTATCAGTATATACTTAGTACTGGAGTAGTATCTAAGTACTAGAAAGTTGGTTAACTGATAGTGATGTTTGGAAGAAATGGAGAAAGAAAAGAAGATGATACAGCAATTCATGCACGTGGCTCAATGCATACAAACGTTTGTGACGGACTAAATACAGGAAATGAGCCTGAAAATGACAAGGTCACATTTTAGCCGAAGCAGCTTCATCTTTACTTACTCTAGTAGTAGTACAGTAGAGAGCAACTCACTCCAATCATCCAGTGGGTCGATCGGGCAGAGGAAGTAGAAAGCAGAGCAGAGGAGAGGAGAGGAGAGGAGGAATTTGGTCGAGCTGAGCCTCAAATTCCTGAGAAGGTGTGAGAGATGGAGCCTCAGCTTTCGCGGTGCCCGGAGACGGCAACAGCACAGCCGGAGAAAGGATCGGAGCCGATCGAACGGCGACAGCCACGTTCCCCCCTCCCCTGGCTGGCCTGAACTAGAACTAATAGTCCTAAAACTTTGGATTTGCCTGGCCATAGAAAGAAATGTTCTGGTTTATGTGGACCCTGTGCACCGCTGAGTGTTAGCTACAGGGATATGATATCCTGGATTACAAGCAAAAAGGATTTGATGCGGCGGTAGCCAGAATTTCAGTTTCAGTGTTACCGTCAGAGAGATGAAATGAAGGCAGTACAGTGAAGTGAGTGGCTGGTGTGAGTGCTTGGCCCGCGAAATGTACCATTAGGATGACATAAAACCATACTAGTAGTAACATGATTCAAACCTACTTGAGAGAGTGATGTTTGGAAGAAAAAATAAAATAAAATAAAATGTAGAAAAAACTAGTCGAGGATGCAATAATTGATGATGCATGTGGGTGAATGCGATTTGTGGATTGAAGGATGGATGTAAACGTTTGTGAGCGATATATATTGGATGCAGGGAATGAACCTGAAAATGACTTGTAACATTTGCCTGGCAGCCGGCGGCTTGATCTTTACTGAGGACGGAGGAGGAATTACGTTAGCTCGAGAGATAGAGAGACTACTCCTGCAGGGAAGTGAGGCGAGGAGGAAGAACGAAGCAATTAAGCAGGAAGGAAGGAGAGAGCAACAGCGCATGTATTGTATGCAGCCGGAGCGCCGAGGATGCGGCGACGGCGGCGGCATTGGGGCAGGAGAAAGAAGAGGTCGTCCAACGGCGGAGACGGAGACGATTGATTGGGTTCCCGATGGGCCGTTTCTGACATTCAGCCCACGGCCCAAAAACCACCCTCCATCGTGCCGCTCTTCTTCCTGGGCCGAACGCTCTCCCATCTCTTCTCTTAAAAGAAAGCCCACCGTTATTTGTCTGTCCATCGAGAGGATTTTAGTTTTTTTTTGTTTTCTCGGAGAAAAATGTAGAATTTTTTGTTTCAGAACAAAATGCTTGCGAAAGAACGAAAATTGAAGGAGAATTCGTTTTCTCCTATTTTCTGTATTGAGACAATTGAAGGAGACGTCCGATTTGTAGTTTGCCTGTACTAGTACGGTATGTGTCCAGGCATTTTGTTTTTCTATTTTAATTTCTGATGAGACGCTGATAACGAAATGACCAAGCAGAACTGAACTGTGCTATACCATACTATGTGCTGCTTCGCAATGGAAAAGCTAGTGGGCGATCAATCTCCCCTCCTCCTCCACCTCCACGTGGTTTCCTTTTTTCGCACCATATTACTTTCCTATTTTAGTAAATTTATGAATCTAAAGTTTGTACACCTCAAGTTTACACATCTAAAGTTTATACACATAAAGTTTAGAGACCCAAAGTTTATAAGTCAAAAGTTTATATATTCGACTCAAATTTGAATTTGAATTCAAATATTATATATATAGTATTTCTATACATAAATTTTTCTAACTACTTTTTTTATTTTTTTAAAAAATTATGGTGTCGTAGGAAGAGAAGGAGAGAAAGAAGGGGGAGAGGAGCCGTATAGGGAGGGGATGGGGGTCGATTAGGGCTCCCATCAGATGGCCTATTCAACCAAAGAAAAAACCAAAATTTGAATTTTCAAACTTAATTTTGATATTGATTTTGAGGTATTTTCAACGTAGTTTATTTTTCAGCATTGGCTTTTAAATCACCGAGAACATATATATATAAAAGTTTTTCCTATAAATTCATTTTTATTCTCTAATAAGCCATTAAAAAGCCAAACGATGAGGCACTAGCTTTACCCGCTTGGCAAATCCAGCTGGAGTAGCCCCCTGGGACGTGACGTGGCTTGGGTTGATTTACTCGAGTAGTATTTTTTTTTCTTAAAACGAAATGCACAATAAAGGCAGGGGAAAATAAAGAAAAGGAAGAAAAAGAGAGAGCGGGGAAGCGGCGCGGGGGTGGGGGCGAGTCGACCGTTGGGGTGCGTAACGTTCCAAAGCCCATCACAACACAAGAAAAGGAAGCAAACGGACCGTTGGTTGTGTTTGCTCTGGATTCCATCTTCCTCCTCAGCTCCTCCTCCTCACAACCAGCTTCTTCCTCCTCCACCTCGCCCAATTCTCTCCTCCACGGCTCCACCTCTGCTCGATCGGATCAAGATCAGAATCACGATCAGGTATCTCCTCTTGTTCATCATCAAGATTCCATCCATCCAATAATTCGCCTCTATTTCATCATCCCCGCCCCACGCCTTCAATCGCAGATCGATCCGCCCCGCCATGACCACGCTATCCGCCGGGGTCCTCCTCAAGCTGCTCGACGGCATGAAGGCCGGCGCAGCCAAGCCCGTCGGGGAGCACCGCACCGCGCTGCTCCAGGTCACCGACATCGTCCCCGCCGACCTCGACGACAAGGACCTCCTCCCCCGCCATGGCAAGTTCTACGTCAAGGTCTCCGACTCCTCCCACTCCATCTACGCCACCCTCCCGCTCCCCCAGGCCGATCTCGTCCTCAGCAACAAGCTCCAGCTCGGCCAGTTCGTCCACCTCGACCGCCTCGACCCGGGCTCCCCCGTCCCCGTCATCGTCGGCGCCAGGCCCCTCCCCGGCCGCCACCCGCTCGTCGTCGGCACCCCCGACCCGGCCACCCGCGCCAAGCCCGCCGCGCCCAGGAGGGGCTCCTGGGGCCCCGAGAACCATGCCGGAATCCTCGCCTCCCCCAGGGTCATCAAGCCCACCACGCTCAACTTCGAAGACAGGACGCCCGTCAAGGAGAGACCGCCCGCGCCCTCACCGGCGCGGAGCACCGCCTCCTCCCTCAGGAAGAGCAGCAGCGTCCTCCCCAGGATCACCAGGAGCAAGAGCTTCGTCGCCGACAGGGCTCCTGACCACCCCAAGATCCCCAAGAGCCCATTCCCCGCCGTCCGTAACCCACCACTATATACTCCCTCTTCAATTCGATTAGATTCGATTTGATTCTTCTCTGAATAATTGAGCAATTGGAGTTTCATCCACAAGTTGTGATAAGAGACGATTGATTATCTGTGCGGTGCAGGAGAAGATCTCAATGAGCTGCTACACAGCTTCGCGGGCGATGAGCAGAAGAGCGCCGCCCAAGGAGGAAGAACCCTCCTCACCGTCTTCGGATGATGAGCTCTGCAGCTCCGCGACGTCGTCCAAGAAGAGGCCATCCACGAGCACTCGCGTTCCGGTGCCCGGGAAGCTCAATCTCCTGGGGAAGGCAAGTCCCTCAACTCAGTTTCCATCCTGAATTCGCAGCGTCCTGATGCAGTCGTCTGATTGGGTTGCTGATTTCACTTCGTTCCTTGATTCAGGAAGCCATGGAGCAGAGGGAGCAAGCTCAGAAGGCCGCCCTCGAGGCGCTGCGCAACGCCTCCGCCACGGACAACGTAGTCAGGATCTACAAGTACGATCCTTTCTTTCTCTTTTCCTTCTCTATCTGATGGCAATGGTGAATGTGGCGATTCTCGCTTGCAAGCAAATTCGATTGAGGTGCTAGTTGCTGTATTACTTATCATTGAGTGATCGATTCTATGTTGGTCAACCGGACCAGGATGTTCGCTGAATTGAGCAAGACGGCGAGGCCCGACGCACCGGCCACCTGCTTCGAGAGCTTCCTCAGCTTCCACCAGGAGGCCGTGCAGGCCGTGACCGACATCGAGTCGATCCAGGCGGCCACCTCGATGGCCGGCGCCGTGGCAGCCGATGAGCCGCCGGTCTTGCAGGAGATTGCGCAGAACAGGTCGTCGTTGTCCAAGAGGAGAGGCGCCCTGGGCGTGTCCAAGTCGGTGTCGTTCGCGCCGGGCACGCTGGATGACGGCGGCGGCAAGAACCGGAGCTCCAACGCCAGCAGAAAGTGCCTTGTACTAGACAAGATCGGAGAAGACGGCGACGAGAAGCGATCTTCTTCTGGTAGTACTTCCACCGGTGCTCTCGGGTCGTCGTTGAGGCTGGCGAAGCAGATGCAATGTGAGGCGTCGAGCTGGTTTATGGACTTCGTGGAGGCTGCGCTGGAGACTGGCCTGAAGAAGAAGAGCAAGGCGTCGGCGACGGCGGATGGGCGGAAGCAGAGTAGCTGCTGCTGCCCGCAGTCGCTGATACTGAGGGTGATCAACTGGGTAGAGATGGAGCAGAGTGGCGATGGCAGCAGCAGGAAGCCCAGTCACCCGAGAGCGGCTGCCATTGCCAGGAAGCTTAGGATAAAGGCCAAGAACCCTTAAATCCTGCTAGTTTGTTCTTTTGCTTGTTGTAGGCATTGAGAAGCTTAGGAAAGGAAGTTCCAGGATAGAGATGCGGATTCTTTTGCTTCATGGTATATGAAGCTGTTCTGCCCTCCTCCCTGTGACATAAATTGACATCCATACTATACAGTAGTCAATCAGCCACAGAAGGAAGAAAACACCTCTGCTTGAGCAAGTGCTACGCTCTAGTTTGAGTACAAGTAGTACCATCCGTTATTATTCATTTTAACTTGTTTTTTTTATCATTATCTTATCTTGTGTTTTGCATGATGGGGGTAAGACAACCATTTGCTTGACTAATTCAACCTGCTTTCGCGGTGATAGAAATTGTTCTGATCACGTGGCATGAATGCTTTGCTATACATGAAAGTTTGAAATTTCTGTTTTATCTGATGAATGGACTGTTGTGTTGAGGTGGTCCTGTGCAAACTTGTATATATCCGATGAATAAGGAGATTCAGATGTAGTAAAAGTACCATGTAGGAGGAGAGGACAGGAGGATTGCTGCTGCATTTGCAATCGAGCCATTCAGCTAGTTGGTTTGGAACTTGAAATCCAGCCACTTCACGGCAGATGTTGTAAATGTAATGCGCTAAAGCTTCAGCAATCCAGATGAATGTTTAGTTCACACTGAAGTTTGGAAGTTTGGTTGAAATTGGTACGATGTGATAGAAAAGTTGTGTGTGTATGAAAGTTTTGATGTAATGGAAAGTTAGAAGTTTGGAAAAAAAAACTTTGGAACTAAACAGGGCCGAAATTGACTTGTTGATACTAGAATTTTAAGGCCGTCAGAACCTTCTCTGGCCTGCAAAACATAATGTGCAAGATGAATGAAGGAACCCAGAAGCATATGATGACAAAGTCAAAAGGTATCCATCCAGCTTTACATGTTAAGCATATTAGATATGCTTTGGATCGGTTTGGCACAAAGTGGAACTACAAATTGAAATGGGATTGGATCATACCTTGATCTCCTGAAGTTCCCATCTCTCTGTCTATGTTCTTCTTTCTTCTCTTCTAATTTGGAAGCACAGAGAGAATCGTGTCTTGGTTCTTCCCTGTGTTTCAGTGGGTTTTTCTTGATCGGGTAGCAAGAGAAAACTTAGGGTTTAACACTTAGGTATTGATCTCTATTTATAGCCATTGCACACAGGGGGAACCGACACTAGGGTATGGCGGTAATCCCCCGATCAGGGATGTTCATGAGAGATCGATCACTGTAGCGATCGCCCTAAACAAAATATCTCTTTGCCGACTTTAGGTTTAGCTGCAAGATCATATTTTGCGTTCACACTAACATTCTGCCCCTTGATCGTGAGGCTAAACTTATAAGTCCATTTCTCAATAAAATAGTATACCAAGACAAAAGATTACAGTGACCAATATAAAGCATCACAGAATCCAGTGACTATAGCATACCATTATATTTTAAAATAAACTTCTTTAATCTTACGAGCTCTTTGAACTTATTACATTAGGCTTATACACACTTATGGACTCACTTTTCAACAAAACAGTATATCAAGACACTAGATTACAGTAGTCAATTAAGCACCACTGAACCAAGTGACTATGGTTCCTATTTAATTTCAAAATGAGTCCGTCTTATTTTTTATGGGGAGTCAGTGCCATATAGGTTCCTTCTTATTCCAGGATCGAAGGCTTTTCTACCAAACGCATGCCGGCAACATGTTCTTTAAATACAACGGGTGGTAGGCCTTTTGTGAGTGGATCCGCTAACATCAACTTAGTGTTCATATACTCAACGCTTATTGTCTGATCCTGGATCATTTCTTTCACAACATGGTACTTGATATCAATGTACTTGGCAGAAGCACTTGATTTGTTGCTACTCGAATAGTATACTGCTGGTTTGTTATCACAGTATAATTTGAGTGGTTTCGATATACTATCGACCACTCTCAATCCCGGGATAAAGTTTTTCAGTCATATTGCCTGCCCAGTAGCTTTATAACATGCCACATACTCAGCCTGCATTGTCGACGATGCAGTAACTTTTTGTTTGGAGCTTTTCCACGATATAGCTCCCCCTGCAAGGGTGAATATGTAACCTGACGTGGATTTCTTATCATCAATACACCCTGCAAGATCAGAGTCCGAATAACCGACAACTTCAAGGTTTTCAGACTTTCTATATGTGAGCATGAGGTCTTTAGTGCCTTGAAGATAACGCAAGGTCTTCTTAGCTAATTTCCAGTGTTCTAGACCTGGATTAGATTGATATCTGCCAAGCATCCCGGTAACAAAAGCTAAGTCAGGGCGAGTGCATACTTGTGCATACATTATGCTTCCGACAACTGAAGCATATGGTATTGACTTCATCTGCGCAGCTTCATACTCATTCTTAGGACATTGGAATTTTCCATACTTATCACCCTTCATTATAGGAGCAGGCGAGGCTGAACAATTATGCATATTATACTTCTTCAGTATATGCTTTCTGAGATAGCCCCAAAACACCATTTGATCTGTCTCGGTAAATCTCTATACCCAACACATAAGTGGCTTCACCGAGATCTTTCATTTCAAACTTAGAGGCCAGAAATTTCTTTGTTTCCAGTAGCATATTTTTGTCATTACTGGCTAAGAGTATGTCATCGACATATAATATTAGGAAGATGAACTTACTCTCCTTAAACTTAGCGTATATACAGTCATCCTTTTTATTCTCCTTAAAACCAAATTGTCTTATGATTTGGTCAAACTTTAGATACCACTGCCTTGATGCTTGCTTTAGTCCATAAATCGATTTCTTTAGATGACAACCCATATGTTCTTTTCCTTTCATAACAAAACCTTCTGGTTGTGCCATGTATACATCTTCGTACAAATCACCGTTCAGGAATGCCATCTTAACATCCATTTGGTGTAATTCCAAATCATAATGGGCAACTAGTGCCATAATAATTCTGAACGAATCCTTAGTAGAGACTGGAGAAAGTGTTTCATTATAATCAATCCCTTCTCTTTGCGTAAATCCTTTTGCTACAAGCCTTGCTTTGAACCTTTCGATATTTCCCTTGAGGTCACGTTTAGTCTTATAGACCCATTTGCAGCCAACTGTTTTGGCTCCTTCGGGAATTTCTACTAAGTCCCAGACCTTATTAGTACTCATGGACTTCATTTCGTCTTTCATAGCTTTTAGCCATTCAGACGAATGTTCACTCTTCATTGCTTCTTTAAATGAGATGGGATCATTATCTAGTATAGGCTCATTCACCTCTTCACTCATAGGTTCATTCACCTCTTCATTCATGTAAGTGACATAGTCACTTGGAATCGCTGACTTTCTAACTCGTCGTGATCTTCTGACGGGTTCGTTATTTTTCTCATCTATCACAACCTGGGGCTGCTGAGCATTCTCATTATTCTCATCATTTGATACACTACTAGAAGTAGTTGCAGGAGCTTCAGCAGGTGTTGAATCATTATTTCTTTCTATTGAAGGTGCAACATGAGTATGTGTTGAGAAAACGGGTTCTTCAATTATAGGCATTGGAACATAATTCCGTTTCTCTTCCAGAACAACTTCTCTGGGTGTCATACTCCCCTTGATTATGTCATTTTCCAAGAACACAGCGTGTCTTGTCTCAATAAACTTTGTAAACTGATTTCGGCAGTAGAATCTATATGCCTTCGACTTATCAGGATAACCGATAAAATGACAACTGATTGTTTTGAGGTCTAATTTTCCCATGTTTGGATTAAAAACTCGTGCTTCAGCGGGACAACCCCACACATGAAAATAGTTCAGGGTTGGTTTCTTCCCAGTCCATAACTCAAAAGGTGTCTTAGGAACTGATTTACTGGGAACCCTGTTAAGAATGTGTGCAGCTGTCTTAAGAGCTTCCATCCATAACTTTACCGGCAGAGGGGAGTGACTTAACATACTTCGTACCATATACATAAGAGTGCGATTACGCCTTTCAGCTACTCCATTTTGCTGGGGTTCGCCCGGTGCTAAGTACTGGGCCTTAATGCCATTTTCCTGTAAGAACCTCGCAAAAGGTCCAGGAATTTGACCATAAGTAGTATGTCTACCATAGTATTCACCACCACGGTCAGACCTTACAATTTTGATCTTTCGATCATGTTGATTCTCAACTTCTGCTTTGAAAATTTTAAATTTGTCTAATGCCTCAGATCTTTCTTTGATTGGATAGATATATCCATAGCGAGAGTAGTCGTCGGTAAATGTTATGAATAAATCAAATCCATCCACTGACTTTACATTAAATGGACCACAGATGTTTGTGTGGATGATTTCCAAAACTCCCATACTTCGATTTGCACCTTTCTTGATTTGCTTGGAATATTTTCCTTTGATGCAATCAATGCAGTGATTAACATCTGCATCTGAGAAGTCCAAAGGACAGAGGATGTTTTCTTTAATGAGACGCTCAATTCTGTGTGGATGATTTCCAGAACTCCCATACTTCGATTTACACCTTTCTTGATTTGCTTGGAATATTTTCCTTTGATGCAATCAATGCAGTGATCAACATCTGCATCTGAGAAGTCCAAAGGACAGAGGATGTTTTCTTTAATGAGACGCTCAATTCTCCCCCTCGAAATATGGCCCAAACGATAGTGCCATAATTTCGAAGAAGTCTCATTATCGTTATGTTTTCGTTTGGTACTGACATTTGCATTTGAGGAGTCAACATTATAGGTGGCATCGCACACAGAAATTTGATAAAGTTGTTCCCGTCCAATGGCGAGACCAACCTCTTTATTATCATGCATAATTATACATCTATTGTTTCCAAAAGTACAATAGTAACCACCGTTATCTAAACGTGAAACTGAAACTAAGTTCCTTTTCATAGAGGGTACATAAAGGACGTCATGCAGTTGAAGTTTAAAGCCAGTATGAAGTGTGAGAGTGAAGTCTCCAATGGCCTTAACTTCAGTTTCAACTCCATTAGCAACTCTAATTCTTCTTTCCCCTCTTCTTAGGGTCCTCCTTATAGCGAATCCCTGCAAGGAATTTGCAACATGAATTGTCACTCCTGAGTCAATCCACCAAGAATTGGTGGCATAATCAATATTCAGGGATTCATCAACAAAAGAAATAACATCAGTACCTTTTTTACTAAGCCATCTCATAGACCCAATACAGTCCTTTTGCCGGTGTCCACTCTTTCCACAAAACTAGCACCCATCCTTTTCTTTTCCCTTTTCTTCTGTATAGGGATTTCCTCCAGATTTATTCTGCTGGGATTGATTTGAACATTGCCCCTTTTCTTTAAATTAACTAGGCTTAGGCTACAAATACTCCTTAAATTTCTTATACTTTTTTCTTCTCAGAGTGTTTAAATAGATTTGCATGGTCAACTCTTTCTGCCTTAAGCCTTTCCTCTTCTTGTACACACATGGCTATTAATTCATCAATGCCCCACTTGATCTTCATTGCATTATAATTGATCGTAAATGGAGAAAACTCCTGGGGCAGAGATGACATAATGAAATGGACAAGAAAACCTTCAGAGATTTCCATTTCCATTGGTTTAAGCTTAGAAGCCCTGTGACATTTCTTCATAATATGTTCCCTCAGATTTCCAGTAAAATCATATCTTTCATTGACCAATCTTTTAATAAGAGTGGTGGCATAAACCTTAGAAGAGCCTTTAAATTTTTCTTCAACTTTAGCAAGATATTCTCTGGTTGTCTGAGTATCTGGGACTGCTCCTCTTATTGCGTCAATAATGGAGCTCTTGATAATCATAAGGCATTTACGGTTTGAAATATCCCATTTTGCCTTTACTTCATCATATTTCCTTTTTAGGGTCTCATAATTCTCATTTTCCGGTCTAGGCTCAACCGGAGGGTCATTATGGAGGGCATAATCAATATCCAACAGAGCTAGAGTAATTTCCAGCTTCTCCTTCCATGAAGCATAATTACTTCCATTAAGTTGTTCAATATTGCCCATTATTCCGGCAATTTGTGAGGCATAAGATGCTGCATAAGAGAGAATCAACAGCTAAATAAGTACCTTGTTTTATTGATCAAATACAAAACGGCTTTGGCCAGAGAAGGAAATGAACAATAAAATTTTGTGAATAAGTATTTATTAATCAGCTTTGGCCAGAATAATAAATACAAACCACACTTTATCAATTTGTTTAAAACTCCTTTTATTAATTCAATCAAAACAGCTTTGGCCAGATTTGAATTGAATTAATAAATTTTGTGATCAAATAAAAGTCAATCAGCTTTGGCCAGAATGACAATTATTTGTCACACTTAATTATAATATTTATTTGTAGCGGAAATAAACTCATAATACATAAAACAATAATAACTTTAAGTAATAAACATAATGTAATAATCATAAAATAAATAAATAAATGAAAGAGAATTTTATTACATAACAAAGTCACTTATTATTCTTATTATCATTAACTAAAACATAATAAAATTTCTTCAATGTTTAAACACAAAAAAATCATAATCATAATTCTTCAAAAAGGAAAATTTTAATTGTAATATTATCTCAGCCCAATTCTTTTAATTAGGCCCATTACTATGCAGCCCGTTACTATGCAGCCCACACATTTTTTTTAATCTTGAACTGGGCCGCTTTCTCGAGCCAGGCCGAATGCGGCCTGGCCCGTTATTGCCGCGCCGCCTTCCGCCTGGGCTCCAGGCCCATCAACTTGGGCCTGGGCCTACGTTTGCCGCCTCCCGCACGGCCTCATCAGCCCGCGTCGGGAACGAGCCGATCCGAGCCGTCCATCTCATCGAACGACCGGGATCGCTCCCGCGCGGGACAAAACCGCCCCCCCCCCCCCCCCCCCCCCCCGCGAAACCCTAGCCCCATTCTTTCCCCTTCTCTTTCTCTCGCACCCGCGGCGACAATGAGATGGCGGCGAGCCAGCGCACGACGGGTCGAAGATAGCGCCATCGAGCTTTGCTTGCCGGGGCTGCGTACCGCCATATCTGGCGCGCATCCCCGTCGAGCAACGCTCGACGGTGCCCTAAGCACCCGTCGGTCGCTCGCGCAAGGAAAATCCGCGGCGGCGACGGCTACCTCAGCAAGGCAGCGACGGCGAGACGAGGCCGGCGACGAGCATGCGAGGAGGAGCCGGGCCAGCACGACGGGTCGCGAGGACGCTCGGGGACCAAGTCCTCGGGCGCGCGCTCGCCTCTTACAGCGTTGGTGGCGACGCGGTGGTCGCCGCCGGCCACCATGGCCCTTAGGTAAGCCCCCCGTGCTCCTTTTTCCCCTTGATTTTAGGGTTAGGGTTTCATGATTTGGGGAAATTTTGGGGTCTTACTGTAGCTAGGGTTTCGGTTCTTGGGGAATTATCTAAGATTTGCATGAATTTTGCCTTCCCCTTCTTCTAATCTCTTCAAGCCGAAACCCTAGTCGGCCTAATTTCATTTCTTACACCTCGGGATTGCATGATTTTGGGCTTAACTGAACTTTAATAGAGGGATTTGGGCATGAACACGAAGAACAACTTGAACATAAACACTTATTGAGTTCCAATTTGAGGCCAACCCGGTGCTCTGATACCATTGTTGGATATGCTTTGGATCGGTTTGGCACAAAGTGGAACTACAAATTGAAATAATTGAAATGGGATTGGATCATACCTTGATCTCCTGGAGTTCCCATCTCTGTGTCTTTGTTCTTCTTTCTTCTCTTCTAATTTGAAGCACAGAGAGAATCGTGTCTTGGTTCTTCCCTGTGTTTCAGTGGGTTTTTCTTGATCGGGTAGCAAGAGAAAACTTAGGGTTTAACACTTAGGTATTGATCTCTATTTATAGCCACTGCACACAGGGGGAACTGACACTAGGGTATGGCGGTAATCCCCCGATCAGGGATGTTCATGAGAGATCGATCACTGTAGCGATCGCCCTAAACAAAATATCTCTTTGCCGACTTTAGGTTTAGCCGCAAGATCATATTTTGCGTTCACACTAACAAAGCATACATGGAACGTATCATAAACTATGAAACTATGCATAAAAAGTTTCAAGCAATTACCTTCGCACTACAACAAAAACATTATATAAAGGCACTTTATATAAAACTCTAAGATCAGGAGTTTTATAGCGTAGAGACACTTTATAGAGGCACTTTCAAAATTGTCTAGAAAATTTTTACTCTAGAGACTCTTTAGAAATATTTTTAGCACATTTTATTAGATTTTATCTTGTAGAGGCATTCTTTCGGCACTTTAAAATGTGTTTAACATGTAAAGACATTTGCTTGAGACACTTTAAACTCTGTAGAAACACTTCTTACAATAAAAATATACTAAATGGCTAAATATAAGTAACTTAAGACATAAACATATACAATGAATGACATGGGGTTGAGTTGGTTAGTGCCTTGAAGATAAGAATGATTTGTTCAAAGAAGATAAGAATGATTTGTTCAAGAGATCATGAGTTCAAGGATTGGCAAAAACAAGGGAAAATATTTTATTCTCATTTTTACATTGGTTTCATATGGTTGCGGTACAATTTAATGTCTCTACCACCTTATAGACATTTTATAAAATGCCTCTTCGTTTGTAGAGACAATTCACCATAAGGCACTTATTAGACTTTTTTAAAATGCCTCTATAGTATTGTAAAGGCATTTGAAAAGTGTCTCTATAGTCCTAGAAAAATATCTCTACAAAAGTATTTTTCTTGTAGTGTCGGTAAGCAATATTTTACTGGATATGAGTTCAGCTAATCAAAGGTTTCAAGCAATTACCAGTCCCAGGTCCTTCATTTGGCTCCAATTTTATACTCCTTCTATATGAGTAGCTGCAGCATTACTTTTCTGGAACTCCTTAAGCTGTGTTTAGAGCGCTAACTACTTATCAGAAATTCTCCACGCAAGCAATACTGAGAAATCTTCCCAGCTGCATCCTGCGGGGGATAGGGACACCAAAGAAAAGATTCAGCACCGAAACACATTTGTGACGATTCATTTACCAGAGTAATTTTGATTGCTTGTATTCAAGTTTATTTGTTTACACTGACAAGTGATTTTGTAGCTTAGTTTTAGTAGTAAGTAGTATTGACTTGGCAGATATACTCTTCACGAACCAAGTACTAGCATTAGAACGTACGGGGGATATGGGACGTGGGTGCTTGTTTAAGAATGAGAAGTACAACAGGAAAGCTATCAGACAGTTACTAATAGGTGTTCGACAGTATTGATATGATACAGTCGATATGAACAAAACTGAAGTTCCTATAAATGAGATGCAATACTCATCTCTCGACTATTGTAATCCTTGCACTCCCAAGGTTGAAGGTTCTAATTTGGAAGATACAGAATTCAGTAACAACTGGAGTACTCCTATATATACTGCATAGAGAAATTAAAATGAGTGGCAGATGTGGAAGCAGGACGGCTGGACGGTTTTGTGTAGTTCGTTCGCCGCCGCCCGCCGAGCACCAACAGAGACAAGATCATCGCCGAGATTTGCTTTACCTCTTGTTCATCATCGTGGTTTCATTTTGCTGTGTACTGAATCGAGGATTGCGGCGATCACGAGAGGAGGGAACCACGGAGGGTAGGATTGGAGAGGAGTGGGGCCGCGGAGGAGGCGCGCCGACGAAAGAAGCGGCGGCCGTGGCCGGCGACAGTGAGGTGGCGTTTACGGGACGGGAGGGGAGGGGCGTGACGTGAGGCAGCAGAATAGACGCACGTCTTTCATCTAACGGCTGAGATCTCCCTCACCCGACATCACCAGTTTTGCAAAAGGAAAAAGTACCCCGAAGATCCCTTAACTTGTCATCGAATTATAAAATCGTCCTCCAACCACAAAACTGGATATAACGCATCCTCCAACTTACAAAACCAGTGCAAATTAGATCCATCGGTGGTTTTGACTACAGTTTTGTCCAACGTGACAGCTGACTCAGCGTGGAACCCACATGTTAGGATGCCACGTCAGCACCCTCTCTCTCTCTTCCATTTCCTCTCCATCCCTCCTCTCTCTCTCTCTCTCTCTCACACTTTTCTCCTTCTCTGCAACTGCAAGCGGCAAGCCGCCCGGCGGGTGGGGAGAGGTCGTCGGGGCGAGGCGGGAGAGGAGGAGGCAGCGGGCGACGAGGCGGCGATGGCGGAAGCTGCGACGCTGGAGGGCAAGCCGCGCCGACGCTGGAGAGCGAGGACGATGGTGACGCGTTGCCGCCGTCGTCCATCCGCGGATCCCCTTGGGTGTGCCGTCGATGTGAGCCACTGCTGCTGCCACCATAGGCTGACGGCCTTGTCTCCGGTCATCCCAGCGTGTTCATCACCGCGTCCTTGGCGCCGACCACCGTGCTCTTCACCTGCTCACTCGCCTGAAACACAAACGAATTCTCCTCAAAATCCACAACAATGGTGTTCGACAAGGAGAAATTAACCGAGGTTGCTAGTGGTGTGTACTTGTTGGAGGACGCTACCGGTCTTGTCCTTGCCAGCGACGGCGGATTCCTTGGTGTACTACGCCGTCTCGGTGGTCTTCTGCTTGGCGGCGCCGGCGGAGGAGGATGAAATCCTGATGCAGCACACGCGCTTCTGATCCATCTGCGTCAAGTGGCTCAAGCGGGACGCGAACCTACAGATGCACATGCGTAGACACAGTGACAAGTACAAGAGCGTGCCCATGCTGACAAAGCCGCCGCCGGCGGTGGTAAGGACAAGCAGCAGCTGGAGCGGCGGTACTCGTGCACGTTCACTGGGTGCAAGCGCAACAGGCTGCACGCAAACTTCCAGCCACTGAACTACTGATTACTGAAGACGATCTTGTGCATTGTTTCATCATCCTTCAGTAAAAAAGGTTGTGTTCAAAAATTGATTTGATAAACAAAAACGATGATTAGAATATAACAAAAGGCAGCCGGCATGGAAATTGGGACAGGTGCAGGGAGCCGATGCAGAACCCTCCACCGCGCCGTCTCGTCGGTCTCGGTGGCCTTCTGCTTGGCCTTCTCGGTCTTCTCGCCGAGGAAGCCGCTAGTCTGGTCCTTGCTCTCGACGGCCTTGTCCCTCGCCGCCTACGCCGTGCCGGAGGTCTTGTCCTTCGCCGCATGTGCCGTCACACCGCCGCCGACTTCCTCCGGAGAGCCCACCTAAGGCAGCTCACTGCGTTCCTCCGCCGCCGGCGGCGGCGGCGGCGTGGGGGGAGGCCCTCCTGCTCCCGCGTCGTCGCCGCCGCCGCCTCGTCGCCCGTCGCCGACCGCCGGAGTCCCGTCTCCCGCCTCCCCCACCGGTCTCCTCCCCACACCCGTCGGTTGCCCTGCTCGGTGAGAGAGAGAGAGGAGAGAGGTGGAGAGGGGAGGGGAAGAAGAGGCTGAAATGTGGGACCCACATGGCCCCACGCTGAGTCACGTTGGACAAAACCAGAGTAAAAACCGTGATCTAGTTTATACTGGTTTTGTAAGTTAGAGGATGAGTTGCATCCGGTTTTGTGGTTGGAGGACGATTTTGTAATTTGATGACAAGTTAAGGGACCTTAGGTATACTTTTTCCTTTGCAAAATGCCCCCTCGTTCGGATTTTGCTGCTGCATTCGCAAACCTAGCAGTGTCTTATGTTTTTGGGCCGAGGCCCAGATTGGTTTAGGAAGCCGGAAAAGGAGGAGCAAGCCGTCAATCAGTTAGATGATGGATCATAGTGGGCTGAAAGAAAATATGTATAGCCCGTTTCGGCCTAAAGCGAAATGCAAGCCAGCTCAGACTGAGCTCGCTCTCACCACCACTGCACCACAACAACTCCTGGCCATACACGTGGACGTGGAATAGAAGAAGAAGAGAATATTCCCTGGGCATTGGGCGATGACCGACGAGTGGGCCCGCCTGACACATGTAAGAGCAAGTTTAATAGTATAGCCCACTACTGGCTCCGAATAATCTATAGCCGATGTAATAGCTAATTCATACCATAGTTGCTTACTATATTATTAATATTTGGTCCCACCTGTCATACATACATTTCGTCTTGGAGTCCGTGCTGCAGCTGACTATAGATCTGTAACCCGCTGTTCTTATCTCTCTTTCTTTATTTTTTTTAAAATATCTTTATAGCTGGCTTATAGCCTGTTATTATACTGCTCTAAGCAAGGCTGAGAAGCCAAGCAAACAAAACGAAAAGCAACCGTCAAGTGGAATTAACCAGCGGATTAATTACTACCACTACCACAAATAATTCATTAATTCATTCATCCATTTATTCATTTAAAACAACAAGCACTAAGAAGCAGAAAGAAGGAAGAATCCATGTTGCATTTTATCCTACTGGTACCGTTTCTTTTCTATGGATGGAACATTTTATTCTAGCATTTGCTTGCTTTGCCTAACGTACTCTCCTCCTTAATTATCCATTCAATCAAAACAAGCAGGACTACTAGAAAGCAAGAGGAGAAAAAGAAGGAAGGAAGAATCCATGTTGCATCTTATCATACTGTTTCTTTTCTATGGATAGAACATTTTATTCGCTAGTGTTGCTTGCCTAAATTAAATCGCGCACAAGAAACGTAAACTCCTCCATACCTTAATTAATTATTATCCAAGCGCAAACATGAAACATCCCTCCCGCATTAAATTGGCATCTCCTAATAAATCTCACGGACTTCCATATCTACTCCCGGTTTCTGCTGGATTCCTTCCTTTTTCTCATCGCCTCGCCTGCCTCTTGGCCTTCCCCATCCCCATCTCTCATCAGCCGCAAACTGCTGCAAACCCCACTAGCGCTCGCCCCCACCGTAATCTCGCGCGATTCTCGGAGGAGGAGATGGGCGAGTACTGCGGCGCTGCTCCGGAGGAGGACCCTGCCATGGCCCTCGTCACGCCGCTCCCCACCACCACCACCACCACCACCACGGCGGCGGCGGCGGCCATCAAGCAACCCCACTACTACGGCTGCTTCGACCGCTGCTCCACCAAGCAGGTCTTCGACAACCTCCACGGCAACATCTCGCTCGACCCGGTTCGTTCGTTACTCCTACCCCTACCATCCCATTCTGCGGGATTCGTTCCTCTTCCCCAACCCTCCGTCTCGCCCTATCTCATCACGCTGGATATTGCTTCTACTGTTCATTTGCTTGCTTCAGATTGTTTGGTTACTAGTAGTAACTTGGGGCTAGTTTTTGTCTCCCTTTTCGATCGGTTACTGCTTCCATACTCGGATGATGATGTTTTTGTCCCTTCGTGATGATTCATTGTGCCATGCTTGGATGGATGGATGCTGCTGCGATTTCTTCCGATTGTCCTCGCTGTCTCTATGTGCTCCATTCCTCCATAGATTGAACACATTGCATCCTCACCACGTGTATTTCCACTTAATTCATGTGCTTCTAGTAGCCTTGCATGTGCATGCACTTTCTCCTTTCCCTTTTCTTTTCAGGTTTATTTATTTTCGCTTCATCATCTATATGTGTTGCTGTTGGTGTAGCGCGTCAACATTAGTTTACTAGGAGACGCATGCGCATTTTTTTTCTTCATATTTTAAATGGAGGGGCAATAGCTGTTTATGCTCCTTCCTCTCTTCCTTCCTTCTTAGACCTTTGCTGACTAGAATATTTTACGTCCACATTCACAGCGACATGAGGTATTATGGAGGTAGTAATAAATTATCTGCTTGTTTATTACTCCTTCGTTGACGCTTGGGTCCTTTTAGATATGACTGCTTTCAATTAACGGGGTCTTATTGTTAATTGTTGACATTCTAAAGGGTTTTTGGTCTTCACTCTTCAGATTAAACGGGCTAGGCTACCTGAACAAAATTGTTCAGTTTTTTTTCAGATATATTTTGGGTGGGTTGGCAGTTTTACCTTGTGTACGCCACTACTGATGTGTTTGAAACACGTGCTCTCCTTGTCATGTGGTGGTAGAACAACCAATGGTGCGAATGGAAAGTTTATTATATATAGCACTTGTTCTCACGTGTTGGATGATCATCATGTTTACATTCAGTTCCCATTTAGTTTCCGCCATGTAGTGTCGCATGTTGTATCTACTAGTATATGATGACATTAGCACTGAAACCTTTTGATGATTCTAAACATTAGCACTAAAACCTTTTGATGATTCTAAGTCAATGTATTGTTGATTCCCACTTTTACCTTTTCCTGCCTGCATCCGTTTCAACTTGGAAGTACAAATGTTTCAGTTCTACTGTGTATTTTCTTCAGGTTGTTACCCTGTATTTAAGTCTAAATCATACATGCATTCAGGGTTTGGAGTAATGGCATGCTGAATCATATACATGTGAATAATCATTTACTTGTTCAGTGGTGAACAATTAGCCCGCTCTCATTTTCCGTTTTGGATGCTTATGCTACAATGACACTTTATCATACTGAGTGCTGTTTTCACACCGACATATCGTTTCTCTTATTAGTGTTATTTATCTATTTAATTTGGCCATTGAGTCATTAAAGCTTTAAGCAACTTCTGTTCCTCCCACTTTTCCTTCTCAGTAACACCGATAACTTTCTCTGATGTGCAGTTGGCTCGTGAGTTTGTGGATACGGAGGAGTTTCAGAGGTGACTTTGATTAACCCAAATTATCGTTGATTGTTTGTTTATTCAACTTATTCATCCTCGTTATGGCTTCATTTGATTGCATTGTGTCATTCAGGCTGCGGGATCTAAAACAACTTGGTGAGTTATTTTATCATCATTGCAGAAATCATTTTTAGCCTAATGTATTCAATATAGATGAAAGTGTCAAAATCTAAATTGAATTTCAAACCTTATAATTGTAATTTGTTGCTTTTTGGGTTTAGAAAAATTAAGGCTACACAATGGGGTCTTGTCCTGGAAACATTTTATCCCCTTTACTCTTTTTTTTCGATAATGGAAGCTTTATTAAAAGTCAGTCAAATACACCAAGGTGATACATTTCAACTGAGCCCACTCCTGGCCTCTGCAAAAGATGCACACATCCACACACAAAGAAAGACCTATCTAGACCCCCTTCACGAAACAGAGATATTAGTGGCTATCAATCCGTACACTAGATCGCCAACCATGCTCCTGGGTAAAAAAACTCCCGTGACACCTAGTCCAAACGTCGCGATACCACCACAATAGTATCCCGAAGGCCCGGTTCTTTTTATCCCCTTTACTCTATCTGCACAGAGTTATTTTTAATCAAATTTACTGTTAACCACATATCCTTTCACTGTTGTGGATAATTTTATTTGGAGTAAAGTCCATAACCGGTCGCTAAACTTGTACCGCTGTGTCATCCCGGTCCCTAAACTCGCAAATCGACCGTTCAGGTCCTCAAACTTGTTCGACTGTGTCATCCCGGTCCCTAAACTTGCAGATCACTCGTTTAGGTCCTCCAACTTGTTCAGTTGTATCACCCCGGTCCCTAAACAGGACGGTCTAAAAACTTCATATCAAAAAGTAATTCATAACTTTTTCATGTGAACTCTAATGAAGACAAACTTTATATTAAAATGGTAGCCCTCGACGCGACCTACAACTTTGTAGTTGATAAGTTTTTGAATTAAAACTGTTTAGGGTCCCAAAATATTGTTGCATGTTTATAGATTTTGAAATTTTAATTTTAAAATTACATTTTGGGACAAAAAATGACTTAAAATAAAAAAAATCAACTACAAAGTTGTAGATCGCGTCGAGGGCTACAAGTTTGATATAAAGTTTGTCTTCATTAGAGTTCACATGAAAAAGTTATGAATTATTTTTAAATATAAAGTCTTTAGACCGTCCTATTTGATCCAGATGATATTCAAATCCAAGTTTAGAGACTGGGGTGACACAACTGAACAAGTTGGAGGACCTAAACGAGTGATATGCAAGTTTAGGGACCGGGATGACACAATTGAACAAGTTTGAGGACCTGAACGGTCGATTTGCGAGTTTAGGGACCGCAATGACACAGCGGTACAAGTTTAGGGACCGGTGATGGACTTTACTCTTTTATTTGTCTAAATGGGCTCATGCTTATAATTAGTGCTAACCTGTCCCATGGCTACTGAATTTTGGTTAGTTTGCTGTTATTATTTGTGCAATAGCACTTACTATTATGGCTAACTGAATGTTCTAATGTTTAGTTCTCAAAGTAACATAATGTGAGCCCTTCTCTATGTTTATATCTACTTTTTTTTTAATTTATCATAGTTTATAATCGATATTTGTGGTAACATGCTCTGTGTACCTTTCAGGCCTTACATATCTGGTCTACCCAGGAGCCGTTCACACACGTTTTGAGCATTCATTAGGTGTCTATTGGCTAGCTGGGGAGGCTATGAACAATCTTCGACTGTACCAGGTTCTTACCTTTGATAAAAAAGTCCACCGATATATTTCCATGTAGCAGTTTAATTATTTTGTATGAAACTAAGTTTTGTTTTTCTTTTGACAGGGAGAAGAGCTTGGCATTGACCGTGTTGATATGCAAACTGTAAAACTTGCAGGTCTGTTTACTGAATCATAACTCTGCCAAGGTTTCCATATTGACAATCCTTGTGTTATTCTGTTTAGGCCTTTTGCATGACATTGGACATGGCCCCTTCAGTCATTTGTTTGAACATGAGTTTCTTCCTCGTGTTGTTCCTGGATCAACCTGGTGATTTTCCTTTCATATATGTGGTTATGTTGTTTCTAATTTGTTAGTTGTTTTACATATATTTTCCATGTCCTTAGTATGAGAAGATTCAAAATTCAAAGCAATACATATTTATGTCATGGCGGATTACACCACTTAAAAGACTCTGGTCCTATGATTATTATACTAGCATTACAACTTCTATTTTCTTCCTATCCAAACTATGAATTTTAGTGTGTATCTATGTGGATATGATGACATAGGGTGATAATTTCTCATATTTCTTCACTTCCACATGCACGTTAGCCTGTTGAAACATTGTGAGACTGCAGTTGGTTTCTTAATTAAACTGGTCCATTTTGTCTATTCAGGACCCATGAAAATATGTCTGCACTGTTGCTGGACAGCATTGTCGACAAACACCAAATAGACATTGAAGCTGATCATCTCAAAATTGTTATGGTAATCCACGTTTTTATTCAGTTATTGTGGCATTTATCAATTGCCATCAGATTAACCCATCTCCCTCTGTCACTAAGAAGAATGGCTCTTAGAACCTCTTATTTAATGTTTTAAAATCTATGAATTTGACCTTTCCACTCTTTTTTCTTGTCAGCCTTAAGTATTCACTTCAAAATGTGTGCTGTTCTAAGTTGACAAAGTGTAACCCTACATCTTGACAAGCCTCTCTCTCTCTCTCTTTTTTTTTTTTTTTGCAGGAAATGATTGTTGCCAGCTCTAAGTTCACTGCAACAGAAGTATGTACCTTAGTCTGTATTACTGCCTTAGTTATCTGTCAGTTGAAAATAGATGTACTAAAATTCGATGCAATGAAACTTGTTTCTTCACAGAGCACAAAGGAGAAGCACTTTCTTTATGACATTGTTGCTAATGGTCGGAATGGTATCGATGTTGACAAGTATGGTCCTTCTATACTTCTAACTTCTGATATTTTCTGCATTGACATTTGTTTTTCAATCATTTGGATATGCCATAAGATAGAGTAACCATGCAGGTTTGACTACATTGGCCGTGATTGCAGAGCATGTGGTCTGGGTTGTAATTTCCAGTACTGGAGGTACCTTTTGTTATCATGTTTTACTAAACCAATCTGTTAAATTTGAGAGTAGGAATACAAGAATTAACCAAGTGTTTTACATCATATTATAGGAAAATAAGACATGACTGAGGAAATAATAAATCAGACAAACTGTCTGTAAAGTTTTATTTACAATAAATGCTAATGTGATAGTCGTCAATTCAACGGTACTTGCCAATTGGCGCACCTTGGCCGATATTAAACTCTAGTGAGATCAACCCTGCTTGTATTAAAACAGACAAGAAAGATTCTATACTATTACAGTTATATTTTTCCCTCTGATATCTGATTGAAGAACACAGAAAGTTTGTCTGTCATTTAATCAAAGTGAAATATAGGTACTCTGATAATTTTTTCCACAGGTAAATGAGAGTTTTAAGCACATGTTAGCTGGCTCAGACAAGGCTTTGTACTTTGTCTTTTCATACTCTTTATCAACTTGGTCTAATCGGCGTATTTTAACCTTTTGGAATGGTTGCATAATTTCCTTTGCAAAAATATGCATGTTTGTGATTTGTTGCTGACCGCAGCAAATTACTGCATATTTTGTCTTGATAACCCATTTGATATATTTTGACATGTACTGGCACAGTTACTAACTTGCTATCATGCTGTTGTGGTTCTTACCTTTTTGCACTGCAGGCTCTTACAAGGCATGCGAGTCATGGGTGATGAAATATGCTACCCTGCCAAAGATTGTAGGTCTATTATTATCTTCTTTTTTTGTGCTATTTGTTCCTTTTCTTTTTGATATCATGTGACACTTGACTTGTTAACTTTTCATTTTGAACTACAGATTTGAGCATCCATAAATTGTTTACAACACGTGCTGATCTTCACCGCACTGTCTATACACATGCGAAAGTCAAGGTAAGGATAATTATATTATGCTGGCCACTTTTGTGCAGCAAAGAACCACACTGTCCTGTCCATTGCCTTCTAATATATTGTTATGTACCTTAGGCTGTTGAACTGATGCTTGTGGATGCACTTGTTGAGGCTAACGAATACTTGGGAATAGCTTTGCATGCACAAGATCCAGCGGACTTCTGGAAGGTTTGGTATCATTGCAATTTTTATTATGTATGTAGTTGTTTTATTAGTTGCCTTCTTACTTCAAACATCTCTGGAAATTTCAGTTAGATGACACGATCATTAAAAGCATTGAAACTGCTCCCAACAATGAACTGAACAAAGCAAAAGGGATCATTCAACGTATTCGCCGAAGAGAGCTCTATAAGGTAGTACTACTTTCGGTCATGAATTTACTATGTTCTTTTATCATATCATTTTACATGTTTATCAGAGCTATTGTGGCTTAAAATATGTGTCTGACATCTTGTACTTGGATAGCTAAATCTTCCTTTTGTGGTAGTATGAAACAACTTTGTTTTCTTTCAACTTGCAGTTCTGCAATGAATATTCTGTTCCAAAGGACAAGCTGGAGCACTTTAAGAATATAACCGCACAAGACATAGTTTGTTCACAGGTTCATGCCTACTTTGATCCTCTGAAGATCTGATTTTTTTTCCTGAAGAATATTAGTTGTATGTTTATGATTTTACCCATCTTCAGAAATCTTCCAAGGTGCTGCTGAAGGAAGAAGATGTTGCTGTTAGCAATGTTAAGATTGATTTGACCCGTGGAAAAGATAATCCCCTTGAAAGGTTTTTGATTTATAAACCCACTTTTCAGACTCTTATATTTCTTAGGGCGACATATCAGATTCTGACCTGTTACTTTTGTTGGTCTGCATATCTACTATCCCCAGCATCAAGTTCTTTAAGGTAACTATACCTGCCTTGACAGTGGAATGTCCTCATAATTCTCATGTGGTCTAAAGTAGGAATTCTTGTTGAGCCAGGATTTTGGTTGCGATGAGAAGTTCCCCATCACAGATGAGCGGGTCAGCCACTTGCTACCTGCGTACAACCAGGACAGAATTGTCCGGGTCTACGCCAAGAAGCCCGAGCTGGTGAGTGACAAAACATTCTGGCAGAGCCGCTTTACCATGGATGTATTATCTTGCAGTTGCATAATGTGTTGAGTGAAATATTGGGTGCAGGTTGAAGCGGTGTCAGAAGCCTTCGAGAACCTACAACTGAGGATGTATGGTGAGAAGACACAAGTTCATGACACTCCCAGGAAGAAGCGCATTAGATTCCACTAATCTTCAGCAACTCCTTGTTGCCAAGTACTGTCATCAGTGTTAGTTAGTAGTAGCTCGTAGCATACTAGTACGACAAAGGAGAAAGGATCATAGGTAGACATACGGAAGGAAGGAAGGAACCTTTTATTACTGAGCGGGAGCATCCAATACTACTAATTACGGGTTTTGTTTTTGCTGGTAATCTGCACGCATAAGTAACGCGCAGATTAGTTGTACAGGTGATAGGCCACAGAAAATGTCTTGGGCAGTGGTGGTGTCACATGACGGCTGGCTACCATAGCAGATAGTAGTAGCTGATACGCCAGTATCGTGATCTTGTGATTTTTTTTTTTACTCTGAACCTGGGCTGTCTGGGACTGATTGCGTTGCTCCTGCTGTGCTAGTGAATGGATATATAATTTTATTATATATATATATTGGCAAACAACGTTTGTTATGCTTACTATTCTCTCATTTTGTAATGTGTATTAGTCATCTCACGAGCGGCGAGTAAAATGGCATGTGAATGGATTTTAAATATTCGTCCGTGTGCATTTTGATGCAGCAGAACGAAATGCTGCTGTGTAAAAATGCGAGTACTAATAATATCGGAGTTGTTAGCGTAATATGGGGGTCAAAATGCGGTGAATTTCAGGCTTTCAGAGCAGGTGTTTAGATTGGAATGTTGGAATTGTTAAGTGTGAAGTTTTGGTGTGTCATATCGGATATCATATAGGGTGTCGCATGGGGTATTCGGGCACTAATAAAAAAAATCTGTTAGTAAATTGTGAGATAAATTTATTAAGTCTAACTAATCCATCGCTAGCAAATGTTTACTGTAACATCATATTGTCAAATCATAAAGTAATTAGGTTTAAAAGATTCATCTCGTAAATTAGTTGTAATCTGTATAATTAGTTTTTCTTTTAGTCTATATTTAATACTCCCTCCATCCCAAAATGTTTGCCGTCGTTGACTTTTTTAATTATGTTTGACCGCTCATCTTATTCAAAAATTTTAAGCATTTTTTAATTCTTTTTCTATCATTTGATTCATTGTTAAATATACTTTTATGTATACATATAATTTTATATATTTCATAAAATTTTTTGAATAAGACAAACAGTCAAACGTGTTTAAAAAAGTCAACCGCGTCAAATATTTTAGGGCAGAGGGAGTACTTTATGAAGGGTTTGAACGTACGATGTGATGTGAAAAGTTTGAAAGAAAAAGGCTGATCTATCAAAGGTTTGAACATCAAGCACATTTTTCTCCTCTGCCCTTTTGCTGAATGTATTTGGGATAGCATCAAGCACATTTTTCTCCTCTGCCCTTTTGTTGAATGTATTTGGGATAGCATCAAGCAACATTTTGATTTGAAGCTATGCAGGACTGATCTGTCAAATATGAAGCAGTGGGTTTTTGATTTCCTGGGGAGAAGTTCAAGCATCCAAAAGACGGCGCTGACTGTCACGTTGTGGCATATATGGGAGGCTAGAAATCACTCCAGGAATAGTCCTACCTTAGCTAATCCAAGACAGGTCATCCAGAAAATCTTGGCTTATGTGGAGATGATTGAACAACACTGTTGCCGTGCTGCGCAGGCGGTTAGGGGTGATGCTCTTCGGCCAGCTCCCAGATGGAGGCCTCCGCCTGAAGGTACGATTCTTATTAATTACAGATGCTGCTGTCTTCCAGTCAGTCAATTCTTTTGGGTTGGGGTTTCTATTTCAGGATCACAGCGGGCTGTGCTTGTTCGCTGCTAATGAGCGACACTCGGGGTGTATCCAACCTGAAATGGCAGAAGCTTTGGCTATCGCTGTGCGTTGCGCACGGCGATGGAGGAGGGTAACCAGAAAATTGTTTTGGCTTCAGATTGCCTAGCTATCATCCAAAAGATTCAGTCTGGAGCACGCGACCGATCAATGGTTGGCGCTCTTGTCTCTGACATAAACTTCCTGGCGGCTGGTTTTTTGGATTGCTCTTTCATTCATGTTAATCGTGTAACTAATGCTGCGGCTCACCTTTTAGCTCAATGTTCTGAGCAAACAGTTTGTAATATATACCGTTCTGTAATCCCGAGACTCTTCGGGGGGTACTGCTGTCTGATCTTAATTAATCTATGAGAAGCTGCATTATCTCAAAAAAAAAAGTTTGAAAGAAAAAGGCAGTGAAATTTCAGCGCAGTTGTATCTGACACGTAATAAAGCAACCAACCTGAGGGGATGTATAGTCATGTAGATGAACACAAGCAAAGCACGCGGAGAGCGGAAAGAGAGAAAACACAAGACACGAGACGAGACGAGAGAGCGGAGAGCAGGTGGGCGATGGCGGGTGCTGTGAAGAGGATGGTGGATAATTCGTACCACGACGTGATGGAATCCATTCAGGCGGAGGAGTCGGCGGCGGAGTCGGCGCGCAACCGTCTGCTCGCCGTCTCGACCCTGCTGGAGCAGCAGCGCGGAGCCCTGGAGGTGGTGAGCGGCAGGATGGCGAGCTGGGCGATTCGGGAGGTGGAGATGAGCGCCATCACCGCCGAGCTCCTGCTCCTCGACGACGCGGCGGCCGGGGCGGGCGACGCGGCGGCGAGGATGCGCGGCATCAAGACCACGCTCGAGCTCGTCAAGCTCATCAAGGCTGAGGACGTCACCCTCACCCTCGCCACCGACGACTTGGAACACTATGCCCTGAAGCAGCCCGGCGACGCCACCTTCGCCCCCGCCCCGTCCCCCGAGGAGCTGGATGAGGCCATGAAGCACGCGGAAGCCGCGCAGGAGCATGTCCTTCGGTGCTGCGCCCGCGTGCGCGCCGTGGTCCGCTGCTTCCAGGGGGTGGAGAGGGTGGGCGTGGCCGGAGCGGAACAGGGGGGCGTGATCGCGGAGGGCGAGCTCGGGGTGGCCCACGAGTCGCTGGACGCCGCGGTGCGCGAGCTCCTCAAGGCGGAGGCAGCGGCGGCGGCGTCGACGGCAAACGCCCGGAATGTCAGCGCGCGGAAGCAGAACGCCACCGTACCTGATCCCCCCATCCCAGTGATTGATATCGATTCTGATTGATGCCTTTGCCTGGTACTTTTTCTTGTGCTCTATCCATCCATGCCGTGCCATTCATCACTTTGATCCAATATTACCACTACTTGATTGCCACTGCATATAATCCCTTGCGATTTATATTGAATTAATAGTTCTTGTTCTTGCTTGCTTGGGTAATCCTAATTAATGATTTTCATGTGGAGTGTTTCAAATTTTTTTGGTACTCTACTAGTAGTAGTTTTTATTTTTTATTTTTAAAAAGAAGTAAAGGAAAGGAAAACATTGAAACAAACAAACATTTGATTCTCATGATCTCACTGGAGCTGGAGTTGCATGCATTGCTTTACCCTGGCCGTATGGGCCCCACCCCAATACAAATGGAGTTCATTAATTTTGTCTCCATCCAAGCGCTAGTTGCGTTGCATTGCAGCGAGCCAGATTTTACTCCTTGTTTGTGCCTTTCTTTTCTTCTTTCCTTCTCCCCACGAAGGTGTACGTACTGAGTGACTGGTTGGTGGGCCCCACCCAGCGTCTCTTCTCTTCTCTTCTTTTCTATTGCTGCCAGGCTGGCCTGGCACTTGCTGTAATTACTTTTCTGTAATTTGGATTAATCCTTCGCGTCACATTTTCTACATCTCATCCTTCCATTCCACTCCCTTCATCTTCTTCCTCTGATAGATAGATCTTCTTCTTCTTCTTCGCGTCACATTTGGATCTTCTTCATCTTCATCTGAGAGAGATCAGGGCGGGGCGGCAATGGCGTTGAAGAGCAGTAGTACGATGGAGCTGGTGTCCCGCATGTCGAAGAGCATGAGCGTGGCCAACAACATCCTCGCCGTGCACGTCCCCCGCCTGCACGCCCTACGCGCCGCCCTCGACGGGATCCAGGACGAGCCCTCCCGCGCCGACCTCGCGTCCTCCTCCGCCGCCACCGACGCCTGCAGGCTCATCCGGGACACCGCCGCTGGCCTCACCCACGCCACGATCCACCTCCACAACGCCGCCTACTACCTCTCCTCCGTGCTCCGCATCGCGCTGCGCCACGCCGACGCCGACGCCTCCACCGACTTCTCCTCCAAGCTGCCCTCGCTCGCCGCCAACCCCTTCCCCCGCCTCGCCGCCCACCTGCTCGCCTCCATCCCCACGCCGCCGCCGCAGCCCACAGCCTGCACCCTCGACGACGCGTTGCTCGCGGTGTCCGTCGTCCACAACACGCTCGCGCTCCTCCTCGACTACAACCTTGAGAGGTGCATCCTCTACCTCCGCCTCCTCGGCCGCCGCAACGACCCCAATCTCCATCGCCACAACCGCCTGCCGCTGGCCCGCGACCGCCTCCGTGCCGCCTGCGTCATGTTAGACTTCGCCGCCGCCTACTGCAACGTCGCCGCCAACGCCATCAACGCCCACTACATCAAGCTTCAAAACGAGGCCAGCTTGATTTTCGGTTACACCTGGAACCTACCCTGATCAATCGTCTTCTTTTCTCTCCTCTTCTCCGTCGATCTACGTACGTAAGCACGCACGCATGCCAAGTTAGCATTTCCATTATACTATTGCCTAGTAGCTTGTTAAGAACTAATTGCTTCAATTCAAACCTTCAATTTCACAAATTAATTAATTATTTGCTCCTGCTTAGCTAATTAATTTCCTCTTCTTCTGTGACTTGATATAGGTACAGCTGGATCGAGGAGAGGGAGGCGAATTGATCGACGGATCATCAATTGAACAGCTTAAGGATCCCCAGCTTCTTATTAATTGGTCCAATTCAGGCTCAAGCCCGGCCGCTTTTCTTTTTCTAATTTCTTTTCCCTTCTTATCATCTGCGCTGTGTCTGGTTCATCGATTGATCCATCATCAGGTGGTCAATCTGGAGTAGTTAGTATACTAGTAGCAGTAATTCTGAGTCTTTTGGACTGCACGACTACTTAATTTTGGAGTATCCATCCAGCTTTTAATTACCAAGCAGTACTACAAACCTGTCTTTGGAGTAGTAGAAAAAGAAAAGGTTGTAGGTAGACGGGCAGATCAATTACATTCTACGCCTGTTATGATCAATCGACGGCATTTTGTTATTTGATCATTGTGAGTAAACGACCTACATTGTTATTTGATCACACCACCATTTTGTTATTCTGCACCTGTTGTTTTTAATGATCATCGTGAGTACCTAGTTAACCGCCAACCACGATATTACTTAATTATGGTGTACTCCATGAGTCTACAATCTACATACTACTTGTGGATTAAAATGAAAAGGAACAATAGGATTTTGATGAGTTAGGATTAGCAGTTGTCATCTATCTCTCTTTCAACATGTGTCAAGGGATACATATGCTCGTGGAAATGTGAGTGTGGTGTAACGGTGTAGGTGTATGGTGGTGTGCAAGTGTGCATTTTCGGTGTAATTGAAAAAAAATATGAAGGAAATAATAAAGTGAAAGAAAACAAAAGATAAACAACTGGAGTAATAACAGTAGCTAGTAATTACTGGAGTATTACTACTGCCTTGTTTTCTTTTTTTTTTTCGATCCGTTTTTCGTCGGCATCAGCGGGGGATGTCGTTGGGCGGTGGAGCACAAATTAACCGTGTGCGTCAATCGCAACACTAACGGGTGCGTGCGTGCGTCCCTATATAGATGGAGGCGATCCATGGATGGAACCAAAGAATCCACCACCACGCGCACGGAGAGACTAGAGGCGAGCGAGCAAAATATAGGAGAGAGAGTAGAGGCGATCGATCGGAGCTAGCCATGGAGATGGATCCGGCTGCGGCTGCGGGAAATGGCGGCGAGGACGAGGCCGTGGCCGTGAAGAAGCATCTGGCGACCACCGCGCTGGGGGCGCTGCGCCTCGTCACCGTCTCCGCCTCCGACGCCTACTCCCACACCTTGGACGCGCTCCACGCCCTCCGCTCCGCCTACGCCAACATCGTCGAAGTCGCACCACCCGATCTCGCCGCCGCGGAGGCTCTCCTCGCCCACGACTGCAACCACTCCATCGCCCTGGCCTCGCGCCTCGTCACCCACATGGAGCTCATGGCCATGGAGGCCACCATCCACGTCGACCGCTGGCTCACCTCCACCGACGCCGCCGTGCGCCTGCAGGGGATTCCGGCGGTGGTGTGGCGCTACAAGATGGACGCGGTGGTGGTGTGGCTCGGCAACGCGCGGAAGAAGCTCCTCGACGCCAGCGCCGACTGCCACGCCGTCACCCCCCTCCTCGCCGTCGCCGCCGCCGTCGACGAGTACGCACCCGACGTCCGCAGTCAGTGGACGGCCGCCGCCAACACGGGGCTCTTCGGAGCACTCGGTCACCTCCGCGGAGCGTGCAACATCATCGCCAACGCCCCCGCCGTCGCCGCCCTTGCTCGCGACGCCACCACCACCCTCTTCGACCTCCTCCTGCTGCTCTGATTAGATACTAGTAAGTCTTGGCTTTGATTGGTCGACTCCATTGATTGATACTCTTTGATTGGTCGACTCCATTGATTGATACTCTTTGCTCGTGTTGACTGTTTGATCATCTACTCTTTACTCTTGTCGCTTTTGATGGATGTAATCATGTTAATGAGATCAAATGCAAGAATTCATCAGCCGGTTTACTGTGCCATTCTCGTGTCTGCCTTTGTTTACATCATTGCTCGCCAATTTTTTCTCTAAAACGAATTTACACATGCAATCTCAATCCCTTCTGCAAATTCTTCTATAGTAACAACATTATAGTGTCACATAATGCCTCTAGCAGTTCATTGATAAAGTTGATTTTAAGAAGGTTAGATTTTGCTAAAATCACACCTTTTAGAAATATGCCCGCCACAATCCAAATCGGTAAATCAGTAAACGCATGTAACAGTGCAGCTATTAGAAATTATTAGTGTATGTATTACAAGTCTGTCTAATTTACCAAAGGGATAGATCGATCGATTACAATAGCTGTGTTTGACAACGTTAGATTCAATCAAAAACATGGGTGGGTCAAAAAACAGAGGGGCCTATACCAACAGCAACAAATGATTTGATGATGAGTTAATAGAATAATATCCATCCTCCTACGACCGAGAGAGAGAGAGAGAGAGAGAGAGAGAGCAGTAAGTAAACAATTAATATTGGTAAACCTGGACCTTACTGAACAAACAACATTAATTCTGCTAATACATATGTACAACAAACACTTCTTTCGGCACATCGGAGCTGACTGCGGTGCTCACTCATGCTTTGCTTTGATTTGCTTTCCTCTCCTCCTGTATTTACCCTGTTATATAGTATTCTGTAACATCGTCCTCTTCCCAGCAGCAAGCACTTGTTATTCCAAGGGGGTCAATCAATCAATCTCCCACAGCTTCTTCTCTCAATATCGAAGCAAAACAGTCGCGATCTCGGCAGCAGCATCTCCTGATTTAGTTACAACAAGGACTGCAATGCAGCAAAAATGATATTCAGTGCCCTGCCACTAACACAACATCATGCAACTTTGCCTAGGGCTTAACACTTTCTGAAACCTAGTGGAATTACCAGTATTTTGCCGATGACCCCTAAGGCTTGGATAGAAATCTATGGAAGCGCTGCACTTTCGCAGCATATGTTTTTGAAGCCTGCAGCTTCTCAGGCACATTTCCAACAGGTGAAAATCTCCTCCTCTTTCTCAATCGAAATAAGAAATCTTCAGTGTCAAGGACATATGAGACCTGCATATCATCACATACGATTAATTTCCAGTAAAACTGGATGCACACGAACTACCTGCCAAAGAAAAAGATAGTAACCTTAGAGGTCTTGCATGATATCTTGCATTCAAGGCCATTAGCGACTTTGACACCATCCATGGCCTTCAACGAATCTGAAGGCTCGTCGTTATTTGAATGCTTCCGCTTATTCCTGGGATAACAGTACAAGACCATGAATACCGGAGACATGGCATTAGATACATTTCAGTTTTATTAAGGGGATAAAATACCTTTCCAGGAAGACACCCTCAGACAATTTTCTGTCTGACATACTCGACAAATACTCATTAAAAAGATACGAGGAAAAATTGGGATCAATTGATACTGCAGTCACTTCAGGCTTTTCATGGCCATATTCCATCAGCTGAATAGACAATTTTGTAGGATTTGAGCACTGCGATATGAAAAACAAAACAGCCTTTAGTCATCTATATTTCTATAGCACAAGAAAGCACTAACACTACCGTAGTACAAGGTGAACCTGTTCTTTTGAACACATAAGAAACACTATCATCATTTTATTAACATACAAGAGGGAACACACAACTACAAGTACATGAAGGAACTCATAGTAGTCTGCAGAGCAGAATGAAGCTTACACATTCAAACCGGTATATGCTCTCTTCATGGAGGAGCACGCGTGCATTTTCATGATAGACTAGATCAAAGAACCTCCCAGGGGATCTTGATTTTTCATATAAATAAAGCTGGAGAAGCTTGTTGTCCATTTCATCTGTTGCTATAGCTTGAAGCTGGTACCAGGTAAATCAAACAGTGAATCTTGCATCCAAGCCAAAATGAAATATATAATAATGGACGACAACATACCTGCTTCACAACTTTATATATCAGTTTATCCAAAGTAAACAGAACATAGGACTGAGTACCAATGATAGAACGGCAGTCATCCTCAAACTTGGTATTATCCGAAGAACCATCGAGCAAGTTGTAAAGTGCACTTATAAACCTTCATCAAAATTGACAGATTGATTATTCATCATATTTATGGTAAGGTGGTATAAGTAATTAGACAATATAGGAAAGCAGCACTACTTTGCATATAGGTCAGGTGGGTTTGTATCCTTGGAAGTTCTCCATTTCTTTTCAGCACTGGATGAGTTTGTCTTAGCCGAAAGTAATCTTTCGTACAAGATCTGCAATTAAAACAACTTTAGCAGACGAGAGCACAAGCGAAGACACAAGATCAAGATTTCTGGAAGCTCACCTGATGCAGCCTGAACAGTACATAAAATGAATCATTCCCATAAAATATACGCGAGGATTTTTCATCTCGGTCATGTAAAGCTGTGGGTACATGCTTGGCAAGTGGTTTTACGGAGTGTAGAAAGCGTTCCGATAGCGGGAGTGATATTCCCCCTTCCACATCATGTGTCTCAGTTGTTCCTTCTGCCTCACCCTCACTTTCAGCCTTGGCATCCTGATCATCATGATCCATATCTTCCTCTTCCTCATCATGATCTTCACGAGAGCACTCCTCACCATCACCAGATTCACTTCCTGATGCATCTTCACCACCCTCGGAGGCATTCTCACTGTCCTCGGTAGACCTTTGTGCGCTTTCCTCACCCTCATCATCAGCATCAGCATCATTCTCACCAGCTGCTTCAGCACAAGATGGTTGTGCTTCTCCAGGCCTACCCTGGAATGGTCTGCTTGTGGAACCTTCCTTCGCTTTAGATACTCCATCTACAGCTCCATCTTCAAAAGGCGCAAAATTGTCCTCTTCAAAATCCCCATTAGGAGATAATTCACCCTCTTCTCTTTCAACTTTTGGGGTATTGTGGGATGCAGAAGCTTCATTGAATAGGCGCCCTTTGTTACCCTCACTTGCACCTCCACCATTTAAAGTTGATCCTGACCTCCCTGTTTCTCCACCCTGCAAAGAGAACAGAAACATAGATTATGAGTTCTCATTGATTTGTTGCATCCATCTTGCCATCTCGGTAGGCAAAACAAATGACTGTTCCATTTTATATGGAAAAGATTCAACACAAGCTCATCAATTCCATATGACACCATCATTGTGGCAACAAACAAACAAAAAGATAATAAAGTAAGCAACCAACAAAAGGGGAAAAAACATCTTCGATGGGGAAAAGGACCATAAGATAATGGTAAGAGATATCGAAAGTAAAACTAGCCATAGAAGAATGTGTTCATACCTCTACTGATGGTAATGTTTCATTTCCAGCCCGGGCTTCAGCAGCAGTGTCATTTCCAGCATGAGAACTTCTAGAAGCATTCACACCTAGAAGGCAAGACAAAACATAAGAACCAGCAAAAACAAACCAAAAGAGGTTCCAAGGAACAGAAATGGATACCTGATGTTGGTTCCAAATTTGCTTTAGCATTGCCATGCTGTTCAGTCCTAGCAACAGGAATGTTCTCTGCAGACCTCTCGGTAGGCATGTTTTGGGTACTAACAGCGGGAATTTCATTAGTTCCAGGGGAAGCACCTTGCACTCTTCCATTTACGGCAGTATTCGATGGTTCCTCAGCCCTACGAGCAGTTCGATCAACATCATGGAAACCATTTTGAGTATCTGTTGCTACTCCATTCACCATTCTAGCCAGAGATGACGGTGTTTGCTCCTGTGGAATATTTTCATCATGGCCATGCTTGGCAACAGCCCCTGCTGCAGTAGTGTTGATTTCCCCAACAGTTGCAAGACCAGACTTTGTGGTTCGACTCTTGGGTTTGACTGCATCTGCATCCTCAGCACCATGTGTCCGAGGCTGAACACCCAAAATTGGCTCCAGAAAAGTTGTCCAAATTCTCACAACTTTGTCCAGTTGGTCTGAGGAACTGCAGACTTCACCACAGGAGTACTTAATGATCTTATACATATCTTCATGGATGTTTGAATCTACATAGTCAAATGACATATTGGGAACTATTGGACGCCTATTTCCAGCAGCAATAGCAAGGAGCACATCATCTTCCTTTCTTTTCTTCTCATTAATTTCTTTGATCTCAGTTAATAGAGCTATAGAAGGAAGAGTATAATTAGAAATATTCTACGACCAGGCAAGGCTGGAACTAACATAAGAAAAAAATTACAGGCAACAAAAATCGCACGTACATTTTGTGCTCAGGTTCTTTGTATCTTGCTGTTTGAAATAGAAACTGCGGTGGTCAAGAGACTTGTGATAATTTTTGGCATATATCTCTGCCCAAACCTTGTTGAAATCTGATCGGCACCTTGACCATTCTTCCTGCTTCTGTTTAAGCCTAGTTAAGATGACTGGTAGAGCAACACTAGCGTTCTTTCGAAGGACATCCATCACATCCAGACCATGGTCACCATATAACCGTTCAATGCACCTCAGATTCAAAGCTGTAAAACAGTTACAAATAACCCATAAGGGCAGTCAAGCAACCTCCGTATCATGCATTACCAAACATAACAATACAAATTAAACAAATAAAAGATGCATACGAGTTAAATGCTCATCGATGCGTATTGGGCTATCTGGTTTTAGGGAGTTGTCTTGCATCTTTTCTATCAACTCTTCGACACGCTTAGTTGCTGCATTAACTGATTCCAACAGCATGTCCAACTCAAATCTGAAAAGAAAAAAAAAACAGACCAGTTTGCAATCAGCATCAAAAGATGACCCGATATAAACAGTAATCGCAGGGGATAGTTATGATTTATTAGACATGCCGGTTACACAACATTGTTACTATAGTCTAAAGAGCCTGTCATCCTCAACGAATGGCATCGTTGTAGAAACATATTTAAAGAGATGTAATGTCTCTTCCACATGCTTCATGCCCACAACTCAAGATGCTCAATGCAAGAACTAAGCATTAGTTATTTAGTTTCCCAGTCAGGAGGATATGGAAATGGAAAAACATCTATTCAAGCTGGCATGCATGCATGCATTGGCAGAGCACAGCTTTAGTGCAGGTGCCAATTAAACTTGAGCACAATGCAGGAAACCAGGAAAACTAGGTTTCTGGTTACATTGTAAGCATCAAATAGGAAAACCACCTCAATATCTCCAGAAACCAATTACCGACAAACAGTAAAGAAGTTCTTGTATGACTTAGTTCATGTTTAATTAATTTCACTACTTAATAATTCCTAACAATCACTTAGCAAAAATCTCCTCGATGAGCTTCTCTCAAGAAAATCTAAAGGGTAAATACAAGGAACACACATCAGAGAAGCATGCGATGAAGATCTACAGTTGTTCAAAAACACAAGCGGTACATGAGATGTAATCTAATACGGGCCACACATGTTTTGACCAATCAGGGAAGTTACAGTATACTCATAAGTTCCTTTTAGTTAATGTTCATTTCCTTTTAGATAGTGGAGAAATGCTTTCTCTTGAAGCATAGAGACCAAGACCCCTATTCCATCTAGGGTGGATTCCAACCACAATTCATGAAACCCGGAAGGCATGGTATTGTACAATACAGATAGTGACATGTGTGACTGGACAACCAAATCAACAACACCATTAGTTACTACTGCGTATGCCACATCTAACTCAAGAAGCAACGCAAAATACCATATCAACATATTGACTAACTTATAACATGTGCACAAGCAGGATAGCAAAATTTTACAACCACAAGTCTGCGACACTCTTGAAGACTCAAGGATCCCAGTTGTCATCATGAAACCTTCGATTGCACACAATTATGAGTCTACTTCCACAATACTCAGGTGAGGATATCAATATTAGCCCACAGCATAGAACCGAACATTGATAGTAGGTTTGAAGAGTTGAGCCGTTGATTAAAGTGATAAAATAAATGACTACTCTCACCAAAGGGACTATGCCAATAAATATGTAAAAGCATGTTCATGCTATGTTTACTAGAAACATAAATCAGCACCTGTCATCTTCACATCTAAATAAACTCTCTTCGTACTGATTCTTTCTCATGTGCTTAAATGAATAGTCTTCACTTCCTGATGTCACTGATACCCAGTGATCGTTAAGCACTGAAGCTCCAAGCTCAGTCTTGTTGCCTGCGGGAGGCATTGGGTACTGGAAACAGGATTAAACCATATGTTAAACAAAACATATCAGTCATCAACAAAAAAAAAACATGATCTAAATTAGCTTACATGTTTAGGTAGAAGCCGGTAACTTGGAGTGCACCGCTGACAATTTGAAAGATCGAGCTCTGATACAGGTTTGTATATATACTTTTCTTTGCTAGAGAACACAGGTTTTTGGCTAGGAGCTTCCTTATATGCTGGTACTTTCTCGATTCTGTCCGGTTCTTTTTCTGTTCCCTTTCCTCCCTCTTTCCTTTCCTCAGTTTTAACAATTCGTCCAGTTTGCCCTTCATTAATATAATTAGTGTTAACATGAGATTCTAAAAGGAGAAAGAATAAGGGGATACTAAGTTGAAAGCACTGATTGCATACTTTTACTGAAGACACCAGCCAGAAAACCATCTGCAGGGAGAGAGAATGTTTCGGAGATGAACCATGAAATCTAAAACCAACGAAAGAAATCTTGCAAGAATGATCATGGATACATTTTAAATATGCGACCTACCTATATTCTCACAGTGCTCCAAGAATTCATTAAACCCATCCATAAGATCTGGATGCTGCTGAAGTATATCATTCACCTGTAACACAGTGACGATGTTCATGATCACATATCAAGTAACACCACTCAGATAAGAAAGGCAGAGGTCATTTAAAAATTTCAGAATAGCATGAATATATAGGAACCCTACCAAGTTCTTCAATTCACTCCTAGTAATAATTTCCTGGCTGTATATGTGAAGACATTTCAAAAACTCCTGGTAAGCATCATGCTCCAGCTTCTCCTTCACTTTTTCGCAGAAATGGAACTCCTGCGTGTATACACCTGATGTTGCGAGGAAACATGTAAATATAAGTAATTGAAAAGTGGAAAGGCAGCAGAATTCTCCAGGCATATGCTGCAACAGGGATAAGCAACAGACATGCATATGTTCTTACATAATGCAGCTCCTAACTTGCATTTGAAGGACAAAATAAAATAGTAATGTAGAGAAGAAAATGTACTGTGATGACCAGACAAAAACATCAATCCTGTATTTTAAGAGACTTACTCTTAAGTGCATCTTTATTATCGTATAATGAAGCAGATGCACCAAGTATTCCGTGATTTTCCAGGGGCCCTCCATGGTGTGCATCAGCACTGGTAGGGTCCTCCATCTTCCTTGGAAAAGGTTTGCGCTTAAGTCCTATATCAAGATCTTTGCTGTCAAGTTCACCATCCTTATCGCCTCTATCATAATCATGCCTATCCTTAGGGCGTCTTCGCTGGATAACATGGTCCAGATCAGGACGATCAACACTCTCACGGTCAGCATGTGGATGAGCCTTATCCCTCTGAACACAGAAGTGAGATAACCGGTCAGCTAACTTTATGTTATATTAGCTTAAGCATATTAGCAGAACAAGGGACTTGCCTACATAATGAAATGCCTCATGTTGGCCTCATTCTAACCCCAGATAGTAAAACAATTAAAAACGCTTTGGAGTAAAATGTTTAGTTCATAAAAGGGAGTAACATGCCAAAATTAATAAATGGCGTCGTTTAACCTATATGGCACATCCTGTTCATGAGAGTCGACAGCCAGGTACTCCATGAATTCCCTATTACATGTTTGGTAGCAACGAGAGTTCATATGTTTTCCTTTTGTTTCTCCTTGCATTTGCAACACTTGATTCTTGCACCACATTTTGCCAACAGCTTCCTCAAAAGTCAAGCAAATGTGGCTTCTTCCCTATAATTAACGTGATATAGTATTTTCTGCCAACTAGAGAACTACCTCCTAGGCACTAGATTGAAACTGAAAGTAAATTAAGGTTACAAGATAAGGTCATTGATAGCACTTCGCTCTACAAAATAGTAGGGCACTTATACCTTTTCATTCCTACTAGCAGGAGGCACCAGAGAGGTCCTGTCATCCCGCCTAATACCAGGCCTTGAAGGGGCCACAGCTTGTGGAGGCACGGAGGTATCAGGCAAGAAGTGTTGGAACTCTTCGAGTAAATCTTTGTGGTCTGCAAACAACACAGCAACCTGCCAAAAAGACAAAGCTAATTAACTTCTCCTATCGGAAGCGTCACATAGTATGCAAGGCCAAAGAAAAAAAAGGCGGGAATAGGAACCTCATGGTAAACATCTTGGATGGATTTATTGTCCTTGCGGTACATGTTGAGGATGTCTAAGAATGCCTTATAGACATGCTCATCATGCTGGAACCGATTCTGTAGAAAAGAAGCAATAATAAATGACATAAATCGCTACGTATCACGGCGGTTATTACCTAGGGAAAATAGTTGCACATAACGTATGCACGTGTATTTATACCTTAATCTTGTTTACGAAATTGATGGCTTCCACGAAATCAACAGGCTTCTTCTCCTCCTGCAGCTTGATTGCATAACCCTTGGGCAAGAAGGTATTGAAGCCAAGGATGAGCTCAGGGTACCCGTTGAAGAGTGTCTTGACACGAATAATGACTCCGTTGGTATCAATCCTGCATCGAGATTGCACCACAAGACAGTCATGGAAGGCAGACAAGTCAATATATCCCGGTGAAGTGAGATATGTAAAGCGGTAGGGATCCGATAGGGAGAGAGTAGAGAGACCTCTCGCTCTTGAAATCGCGCATGACCTCGAGGAACTCCTCGTATTTCTCCCTCTTGTCCTGGAACTTATCCTTGACGGCCTTGAGGTAGACGAGCGCATCGTTCGTGGTGAGCTTCTGGCCGGCCGTTGCGCCGCCGGCGGGCGGCTGAGCAGGCGGAGCAGCGGCGGCCTGAGGCGGCGGCGCTGCAGCGGAGGCAGGCCCCAGAGGCATGTGCTGCGGCTGCGCCGTCCTACACCACGAGAGGAGGGGCAAACAGTTAGATCAAAACGCAAAACAAAATCGCACCCTAAAAAACACCTCCTTTTTTTTTTGCGACGTAGAGTTAGAAATTGGAACACAAAATTTGACGGTGAAGAAGAGAGATTCCCCAAAGGAAACCCGAATTCCTCCCGCAGATGGAAATAATATATATAATTAATTATTCACTCCCTCGCGGGCTGAGGGTGAGGGAAACGAAACCGAAGTGAAGTTTATTTTGAAAAATAAAACAAACGAAATAGGCAGGAACGCCTGGAAGGGCGAAGGCGATGGGCACCGAGGAAGCCAAGGATGGAGGAGGCGAGGAGAAAAGCACTCACGGATCGGATCGACCGACGTTGGGGCGCTTGAGTTGGGAGCCCATGAGCGCGTCGTCCCTGGCGCGCTTCATCCCCCCATACACAGACTCCCTTCCTCCTCCTCCCCCTCCTCCCCTTCACCCAACCAAACCACCGCCGCCTCCTACAGAACAACCTGCCGGTCGCCGCCGCCGCCGCCGCCGCCGATCCTCTCAAACCTCGGAAGACGTACACCGGCGCCGGATCTGCCCGCCGCTGGCTCCTGCGAGACCCCCCGAGCGCGGCGCGAAGAGGGCGCAGCGCAAGGCGAAGGCGACGCGCGGGGAGGAGAGGAGAGGAGAGGCGGCTAATCGCCTCGGCGAGACGCGAGACGCGAGAGGGAAGGATGGGTGAGGAACGAGGCGAGGGCGAGGCGAAGAAGAAGAAGAGAAGCGAGGCCTCCTCTTCTCTTTAACACAACGAAGAGAAGAGAGCGCATCACAACCCATGTACACCCACCGGTGCCACCACGCTGCCCCGCGCCCGTCGCGAACCACATCCCGCCCGCACATCCCCAGATAAGGGACACGTGGACGTACCGGATCGACCAACCTAGGGTGCGAAATGGTTACTGGCGGTGATCGCACCGGTGGGAGGGTTAGCTTGTTTCGTGGGTAAACACAACCTACCCATTGGATTTGGGGATTCCAGTGAGCGGTCTGGATTAGCGCGGGGTTACTTCGAGATTAGTGCCCCCGGGTCCACCTGTCAGTCGGATGAGTGCCTCCGATCTCAGGTTTAACCTAGCTCCGCTAGGGCGGCGTCGGTTCGTATATCCGCCTCATGCGTGTGTGTCTTCTGGCTCAGGAGACGTATTTCCGTGGGATCCGTATATACATGGGCTTCATTTGGCCATTTGTCACGATCCCTAGCTTCCAGAGAGGGCTACCGCTGGATCTTCAGTTTCATCTGCAGTATCAAACTATTAATAAAAAAGACAGATTACTAACTGGAGTAGTTTATCAATAGTTGTATTTCGCGTCAAAATAAATTAAAAACAGCTGTATTTATCCTCACATTTTTTGCTCCATGATAGATGCATATAAATGAAGGATAATAAAGTCGTTTCAGCTATTTTTCTTGCTTATCGTACACAGGTTTAAAAACAACTTTATGTCTGGAATCAGAGAGAGACTAGTCCACAGGGACCAAAGACTAGCAAAGTATTTGTGTGTAGTTCAGTAAAGCTGCAGTAGTAAAACCATTAGCAAAGTTTCTTTCCGACTGCTCCCGCTCCCAGTGTCTTACTACTACTGATAGCCAATGTTTCCAACTTTGACTCTGCCAACTTGTCCAGTCTCTCAGAGAAGTAAAAGTATCCATTCAAGTAAGCTTAACGAGCCAGCGCAAATGTGTTCCTAGAGTTTGCTTCACAACATTAGTGCTTCTGGAAAAAAAAAAAGAAAAGGCCCAATTTGTTAATCCTGTGACTAATTAACACTGCGCTGGCTAGAGTTCTGATTTTAGTTTTTCAGCTGTTTTGTCGCAACAAATCAGGAGATTTTAGCCCCTTGCAGCAGATTCCCAATGGCTAATAACATGACATATTCCAGTCTCACTGCATGCAACTGCTGTAATATCACACTGGCCATCCATAGTAACAACTACTGAAAGTCGAGAGATATTTAACTATTTGCCACTCTTAAGAATTTACCACTGAACCCACATGTCATAGAGACAGACACATGAGGGCCCATATGTTATAAACTATGAGTGATAAATTCTTAATTGACAAGTCTTAAAAGTGACAAAAAAGTTAAATGCCCCGATAGTTGATTGTCTCTAAAAGACTTAACAGTTCAACTCTTGTACTCTGAAATGCGGTATCGTTATAGCAGGCAGCTGAAAGCCTGAAATCATCTTGGACTAATACTCCAAACAAATTCAGGAGCATAATGTTGCTGCTTCCTGCAAGTGGTGACTAATTTTCCTTTCTCCCTACTTGATGCCCAATAAAACCGAAATTTCCTGGGATGTCTCTCTAAATATATACACATGCGAGCACATTAATAATTACAGTCATCGATGGGATAAATGACATGAAGTGGAGCACATATCCAAGCTGCAGGATAGTTGGAATTACGCCTTCATTTTTTCACCTAGTGTTTGTTGGACAAACCACAGTACTGGATTTCCGAGAGCAGGAATTAGGCTTACTGCCACCAGCGGAACAGCACAAGCAAAAAGCCAGGGCCAAATGTTGTTTGCTGGATGTTTTATAGGCACTGGAGGTCTAAACTTTTCAAGCTCTTCGTGCAAATCCGGGTAATTTTGAAACAGCAGCTGTAACTGGAGAACAAACAGACCAAAGGTTAAGTGATTATTTATCCCAAAATTGTCGACAAAGGGAGGCAATGATATCCATACCTCTCGGTAGGCCTCAAGCCGGGATAGCTCCATTCTTCCAAGAATGTCAAACAATGACAAATACAACATGTAGTTACGAGCCTGACAAACACGGAGATTAATAATTATTACTACCAGCATGGATAAATGAGACAATAGTGTTATGACCCAAGCTCGTGAGGAATTGAAAACCACAAACTAGCAGCAGAATACACTGATAACTTGAGATAATTTGGGAAGAAATTGGGGGATCAGGTGGAGAAGAGAAAGGGGACAAAGGAAGAAGAATAACATCAGGAGGGGAATCAGATTCAATTCATTTCATTCACTGCACTTACAGGATACCACACCACAAGCTTTATAGCTCAACGCACACTCTGACCACGGGACCCATAGTCCATGGACAGAGTATACACAAGGTTCACTTCTAATCTTCTTGACCCCACTAGTCAATAGTCTCTCATGTGTGACAAATAATTAGAAGGAAATAACACCACTAATAGTAATATCCAACTAAATAGCTAAAAGCAGCTATCTGGTATGCTAAATAATAACAGAACTCCATTTCCTGATGAAATGAGGCAAAGCTGATAATTAAGCAGTAGCAGTTCTACATGGAGACAGGCAAGGTGTCACATTGTGTTGCTGGCACATGGTGCACTTAAGCAAGGCCTGCAAAATATGACAGGAACCAGACTAATAAAGCTTTTTCTTCGAAACAGCTCAAAATCACTAGAGTTTGTTTAATATGTTTCTCTATGATAGTAGCAGGCGTTTTTAACTGATCTATATCATGCTTCTGTTCCCTTACCTATATTTTTCCACAAAACTATTGCAGGCTGCTTCTATATATGTAGAACATGCAGCAAGAGCTTCCGAAATATAATTTAGCATTACACATGGCCACATGAGTCAATATCCTTCAGAACAGTGTCGAGTGGCAGTCTGTTTAACCACGATTGAACTTATCCATCAAAAAAAATTCAGAACATGACTTGCTTGTACAACCCGATGTATTTATAAAGATCTCACAAGAATTTATAAAGATCTGAGTTCTAAAAAATTTAAAGATATCAAGAGATGGGATTCTTGCATTCATCAAAATTTTGATGGTTGTTATACATCAGATTATGAAACAAAAAAAATGGACATGACCAAACAAATTATGATTTAGTAGACAGGTGAGTACCTAGCAATGTAAGACCTGCATCGCAATCACAAGAATGTAGATCATGTAACATGCAAAAAAGAACTATAATAACACTGAAGTCACCTTCACTTTCTTGACAAATCTGAGCGAGTCTTCAAATGTCAGTGGCCCTGATTTAGATGCCAGGGCACTAAAGACAACCATCATCCTTGAGTCTGCCCTGACCATCTCATTTGCTCTAGCCATAGTAACACTCTAGTCCCTGGGCTGCATAACAAAAACCAATTATGGCACAACCATTTAGCAGTACATTTACAAAAGACATACGGAGTAATTAGTAGTAGATGATGAGCAGACACAAGACTTCAACTAAGAACACAGCTTAGCCCTGAACTGCAGCCAATAGGAAACCAGAACAGCACCAAGTGGCACAAGAAACGAAATGAACCTGTGCATGTGGTTTTCCAAACCCACCAGATTAGAGCATAATTTCTACACGACCAAACACAATAAGGTAAGCACCAACCACATATACTTTACATTAATGAAATAAGGGGCACCCTGATCATACTCTGAAATCAAAGAATTAGTGTTAGGGCTGCAAAGGTACAGCTCATCTAAAACGTAGCAACCAAGCCACAATGTAGGGAAGAAGCAACCAACCGGAAACAATGTAGGGAAGAAACAACCAACTGGAAACAGGACCAGCGCCGAAAAAGAATAATAGCAAGTAATGGCCTAAGGATAAACTTAGGAAAGAGTAGTAAACCTTTTCATTGGGTTTGCCGGCCTCCTTGTCTAAAGGAAAATCGTTCCATTGGTGAAGAAGAAGAGCGATCGTACTGAAATCCTAGATGAATCGAGGGAATGAAGCATTGTCCAAAATGGAGACAGCAAAGCACACACCTAATATCCTAGATGCTAGAACGCAACAAACTGAGGGAAAACAAGGCCGAATTGCCGACACCATTTTTGCTCTAACAACTACCTTGGTAAGTTCATATGAGAAATGGCGCTGAAATGGAAAGAGATTCAGGTTGTACAGCCCCAACAGAAGCACACAATGACTTGATTAATAGTAGAGCACGGGCAGCTAAAAACAGGCAAGGTAATCAAATCGCCCACTATGATACAGCAAACCAAATGGAACAGGAACAGGCTGGCATTTAGATCAACCAAGGTGCACAACACAATTCGTGGAAAGGCAGTTGAAACAAGCTCATAGCAAAACCAAATCACACCTGGGGACTTGAGAATGGCCAGAAAAAGTGCTGAAAATGTTGCAGTTATCTCGGAGAAGGAACAGGTAGAGGGGGAGGAAGAAGAAGAAGAAGAAGGCATCGGAGCTCTCACCGATCGGCGGAAGCAATTTAGGGTTGAGCAGGGGGTTGGGCTTGCAGCTCCTCCCCTTCCCCTGGCTGGGCTGGCTAGTGGCTAGTCCCGCAAGCTTGGAATATTCCAAGGCGAGGCGACCGAATGGAGGAGGGGAAAGGAAAGGAAAGGGAAGAGGAAGACGAAGCACCTATCCCATCGGCACCGCACGCGCGTACCTACTGACAGGTGGGGTCACTACAATGTGGGCCACACATGTCAGTAGGTATCGAGGGAGGTGGGCGGTGGAACCGCCGTGTGATTCTTATCTCATCGTGGGGGCTCGTCTGGTCAACGAGGACCACGACCCGATCCGCTACGCCCTGGTTTGTTGTTGGGCTCGTTACAACCAATGGGCCGTTGATTACACGACAAATTGGCCCACTCCAACAAAAGAATTATTGTTTCTCTTGATAAGTTTACTATAGGTCTCTCATCTTTACATCGAGTTTGAATCATATCCTTGAATCACAGTCACAGAAATCTTGACCGCCAACTTGCAAAACTAGGTTAAATTAATTAGATCCTCCAACAATATGGATTTTTTTGCGAACGTACAGAGTGATTACACGTCGATATATTAGAAGAAAATGATTTTCTAAATATTTTATCAATAAATAGTTCATTATAAATTAAATTTTATTTAATGAAAATAATATCACTAGATTGTCATTTAAATTGCTATTATATGATTATGATTAACATTACAGTATATTACAATTTTAAAGTTAAACATTAGTTTTAAAGACTGTGTCAAGTTTGACGCACCTTATGAGTGGGATGGAGGGAGTGCATGGCAGAATACCCTCATCCATTAAACGTTCAATCTCATCCATTATTCAGAAATTAAACTATTTGTTAGAGAAATCAAAAGCATCATCGTCGAGAGGTAAACAGCCCGGGTCACCAGCTAAGGCCCCTAAATGACCGCTCAGTGATAAAGGAGGTGGGGGTGCAAAGACAGCCAGGAAGTTTGCCTAGAAGCAGCCACCCTTTAAAGAGTGCGTAATAGTTCACTGATCGAGCACCCTTGCGCTGAAGATGAACGGGGCTAAGCGATCTGCCGAAGCTGTGGGATGTCAAAATACATAAGCATATATATATATATATATATATATATATATATATATATATATATATATATATATATATATATATATATGTGTGTGTGTGTGTGTGTGTGTTGTAGAAGCGGCCTAGATTTGTTCGTCCTGGGTAGAGATTAAGGTCTACTTGGAGAGCTTAAAATTACAAGGAACAACTTGTTGGTGAGAATATGGAAAAGTTGAGTCTCCCAACTTTTGGCTTTAGTTCACTTTCTGGATTCTACAACTACAACTTTTCAAAATTTGCTTCTTGAAATCCAAAAAAAACTAAACTATTTAGATGAGCTTCTTATTTTGAAAAAAATTGTAGCTGTCAAAAGCTCCCCAAACAAGCCTTAAACAGACTTATATATTTTGTTGGTTGCTAGCAATATTAGAATGGGCAATATTATTGGCGGGAGTAGTAGTAGTAAGTGGTGGTGCTATCCTGGTGAGGGCGATGGTGGCCTGAGCATGGGCGTAGGCGGCGCAGCGGAGCGCTAGAGCGATGCTGCTGCGAGCTTTCCTCTTGGTGGCGTGGGCCAGCGGCGGAATCGGCTTGGTGAAGATGAGAGAAATCGCGTCATTGAAGGTGTAAAAGGAGCTTTCCAGAGCTTCCTCGGCGAAGCCGAGCGCGGTCACCGCGTGCTGGACTACGCGCATGGCGAAGCCTTCCAGGCCGACGTCGTCGCAGTCGGGGTAGGAGATCGTTTGTTCAAGCGGCGGAAGCAGGGCGAGGCGCGAGGCGAGGTCGGTGGTGAGAGGGCAGGACGGCGGCGGCAAGATGGCGCCCATGGTTTTGGCGTCGTAGAGCGGCGCGGAGCCCATCACGATGGCTTTGTGGACGCGACAGATCTGCATGTCGCTGATGCCGTGCGAGATGATCTCTTCCGCCGTATAGTAGTCCTCCCTCGTCGGCGACGCGCCGCCGGCCGGGAAGGCGTCGACGTGGTCCAGGAGGCCCTGCATCTTCGCCTGCTCCACCTTCAGCTCCTCCACGAAGCACGCCATGCCTCTACGGATCCTCGCCAACACTACTGAATTTGCCCCCATAGCGTACCTTAGCTCACGACGACTACTTCTTCCTTCAATTCTATCGATCCGATATATGTTGCCCTTCCTGGTATGTATGTATGTATAATTATAGGAACAACACAAGACTATCCTGCTGCATGAATCCTGATCGATCTTGGCTCGCATCACCCGAGGACTCTCGATCCGACTCGGATGCATACCCCCTGCACTCATGGCCCTCACCTATACACATCGATAGATGCCCGCAACACGAATTAAATTTGAAAATATACTATTCATTTAATTTTTTCTTAAAAATATTTAGGATGTAAATTTTTTTTACTGAAATATACCGTCGATCTCACACAATTGTTACATGAAAATGACATGAAAATGATATCGCGGGCAATATCACACAGCAGCGCGCGAGACCGCACGGGTCTCGCGGATTGGAAAAGTGAGACCGAGCGCTCTCGCTCATGCAACGAGCGATACCGTTCAATGCCAATTCAATTAGCGATTAATTCAATTACTAATTAATCACTAATCATGATAATTAATTACTAAATTATTATTAGTTAATTATTAATTAAGTAATTAATCACTAATTAAATGGAGCCGTCGGAAAGTATCACTATTTGATTTTGCGAGACCGACGGTCTCGCTCTTCCTTTCCACGAGACCGCGCGGTCTCGCACTTTCCTCACGCGATACCGCCCGTAACATCACGTGAACATCATTTTCGCGCTACAGTTGTGCGAGATCGACGGTATATTTTCGTAAAAAGTTTTACATCCCGAATATTCCTGAGAAAAAAACTGAATGAATAGTATATTTTCAAATTTAATTCCCCGCGACACCACGAGATTGCTAACTATATTTCGCAAAGCTATCGAGATTTGATGGCATCAACATATCATTATTTACATATAACTCAAATAGTTATAGGAAAAAAATAAAAAATTAATAACATCAATTGGCATAAGTCTATAAATAAATGTGTAAGACCAAATTTGATCTACAATGTCTAGAGAAAAAATATATATATTGTCAGGGTTATGGATACCACATACCTAATAGTAGTTGACTAAATCTCGGCAGGATCCACCACATACCATATCCTATACGGAAGCAACCTTCGGATATAGGAGGAGTTCCGGATAAGGAAAGACAACCAGAGTTCTACATGGAAACGACAAGGACTACTCGGATTGTATCCATATTGGTTTCCCTAGTTCTAATTGGACAAGGGGACACCTATGGGTATAAATACAAGCCCCCTAGAAGGACAGGGGGACACCCACAACGGGACAACCACCATGAGACGATCAACACCCAACACAATCGACATAGAAGCCATAGTATAGAAGCCTACATACGCTAAGACACGCCGCCAGGATATCGACTTCAGGGATAAGCACGGCTAGTACCCTATGGTGTCTCCGGATACTGTCAGGAGAGATGAAAGCGCTATCTCTGATCTCGCCGGGCGCGGATTCGAGGAGGAAGGCTACCCGGTTTTCGACTACGAGTCAGATCGTTAGACCGACATGTCGACAATAGTTACATAGGCTACCCCAAACATTGTACTGGTGTGATTATCATGAATAAGAGCAATACCGGCTTTGGCTAACAGGATGTAGGGTTATTAGCTGACAATTCAGGGGTCCGAACCTGTATAAAAATCCCTGTCTCCATCTCTTTTACCTCAGTCTCGCGTATATCCTAGCACCGACGGTCCCCATACTATGCAAATACCAGAATTGCGACATCAAACGTCGACATATATAATCAAGCAGTCAATAGTACATGTTCAATGCAGATAAAATTTATCCTTTTGTTTCTTCATGTGTAAATCAAATTTAGACTTGTATTCTTGTATAGTGTTTCATATTAACGTAATCTATCTTATTATATTAGCAAGATATATCTTGTCAAATTTTATGAATTCTTTATTTAACAATAACTATTTAAAGCATATGCATACACCTAGGTTCTATGGTTATGGTTTATTAAAAAAACCAATACATATAAAATTAGCATTGGTGCCGTTGTTTTTAAAACCGGAACATATTGAGAAAATCGCTGAGCCGAGTGGACCGGGTGGGAGAAAATCGTCAAGCCGAGTGGGGATGTTGAATCCCCTCATCTTTATCCTCTCTCACAGCACTCCTCTCTTCATCCTTTCGTCTCCCCTCCTCCTCATCCTCTTCTTTGCTCTTCCTCTCCTGGGCATGGCGTGGCGTGGCGATGGCCGCCCCTTCGGCCTTCCTCTCTCGGGAATGGCGGTGGCGGCCTCTTCCTCTCTTATGTGTGGCGCCGCGATGGCGGCTACCTCTTCCTCTCCTCTACCCGATGGCTATGGCAGGTGCCTCTCTTCCACTCCCCAGCTTGGTGCGACAGCTACCAGATCTGGCCACCACGAGCTCAGGGTGGCTCGATCCACACGCAGCCGCCTCTTCCTCTCCTCTACGCGGCGGTGACAGTGGCACCTGCCTCTTCCACTCCCCAGCCCGGTGCAGCGGCCATTGGATTCGGCTAACAACGTGTCTAATTCGGGTGATTTGTGAATAAATTTCTGTGATTTGTGGAGGGTTGTTGGTTGATGAATCAATGGTGGTATGTGCATGTTGATGAATCAGGAAGGTGTTCTTGAATGTGGGATGCTCTGGAGGGTGATGGGGAGTGGCTCGAATTGAGCAGATGCATCGAGCCAGGATTTTACTTTTATTCCTAGAATAGCACATTTGAATTCTCCTCATCAGTACCGCATGCTGTGTGTCGGTTGTGAAACTCGGCACCTATGGGGTTTTTCAACCGGCACTAGACACTAGACATATCTAGAACAAATTAATTCTTGTTTTTGTTATGTATATCGACACTAGACATATCTAGAACAAATTAAGTAAATAAAGCAATAAAAATAAGGAAATCCCTCATAATTCACAGATCGAGAAAAGGTTAGAAAAGATAGAGCAGAAGACAAGGTGGAAATATGACCAATATCACACATTCACACTTAGTAGGTAGCTACTAGCTGGCTAGCTAACTCCCCTTCCTTAGCTTTATACCCCCTGTCAGCTATATATGCGAAGATCGAATCGTTATTTGATAGTACTAAGTGGGATGTGATCTCAAAAGGTTAATTTGAAGCGAGAGATTGCATATGCGCATGCATGGCACTGACAGGGAAGAGACGGATCGAAATGAAAGAAGAAACTAAAGGCATCTACTAGTAGTACTACACTCGCAGAGTAAGAGAGCAATATGTCACGCGACAGGCAGACATACTATTGTACTAGAGATGAAAATTCACTTCAAAGATCGATCTCAATGAAGAATCGATCCAAAGTCATACACATCCCCAACTTGAAGTCTTGAACAATACTAATATATATCGGTAATCTGGATCATATATGTATATCGAATTAACAAGCGGGTCTCACATATATCGAATTAATATTGAAAATTCACTTCAAAGATCGGAGTGATTAATTAATCTCGTCTCAAATCATTCCATATTAGTTAATCTCTCGACGTTATTGGAACAGTCAGGAACAAAACGGTGTTGCAATAGTCGGTCGATCGATGTGCTAGCTAGCTAGCATGTTAATTATTTGCTCTCAGGATTTTATTGGTCTGTTTTAGTTTTTCCCTTCTCTTTCAATGCATGCAAGATAACCTTTTCTACTAAAAGGCTCAAATCAAAGGCCATGAGCCTTTTCCTTTTCAATTAGCTAGTGCGAGTTTCTTTCTTTGATATCTGTCTCTCTAGATAATATACTTTTTCAATCAACTAATTCTTGAGGCAGATACAGTTACTCCTTCCGTTTCAAAATGTTTGACACCGTTGACTTTTAGTACGTGTTTGACCATTCGTCTTATTCAAAAAATTTAAGTAATTATTTATTCTTTTCATATCATTTGATTCATTGTTAAATATACTTTCATGTACACATATAGTTTTACATATTTCACAATTTTTTTAATAAGACGAATGGTTAAACATATGCTAAAAGGTCAAAGGTGTCAAATATTTTGAAACGGAGGGAGTAGTATATAATGGAGTACGGTTTCATACCATCTTTAATTTCTATCCTGATCGATCATGTCTGTGTGTTGTGTTTTGCCTGCCGCGGATGAAATACCCGGCCCCGTACGTTACAAACTCCTAAAATTAAAGACCATCGTTTCAAGATGAGCTGATAGCGGGACGTAATAAAACATAATCTGCAGGGATTGATAATATATATAACTGTTATTATTACTGGCTATATATCGTACATATATGCTCGAATAGGGCATGAACATCAAATCCTCAGGGAATCTGGGCAGTATTCTCTATCTTTGTTGGGCAGAACTAAAAATATATATATTGGTCTTCCAATTATTATATTTCAAAATGCTATCGTCCATCGAGAACGAACCATGCACATTAACAAAGTAACTATTCCATCGATCAATAGCCTAGCTAGCTTGCGTGTTAATTCTCGAATATATGCTCTGCATGAGTAGTGAAGATATATACCCATATGGCATCCTGTTGATTTTCTCTCTTTACTACCTGATGATCTTGTTTCCCGGTACTATATATACACATGCCCTTACTTTTATGTTTTTGTATCATATATATCAGTACTAGGATAGTCATGTACACATTAATAATTATTGAGATAAAATGTGTGATGGTAACTGAGTTTGCATTATTTACAGAACTGTTGCATGGCTGCTGAGATTAGTAACAGAATCTACTACCGTTACGCCCAATATAAGAAAGATGACAATATGTAGTACTTGGATAGTAACAGGTGCATGGAGAGGCTTAGGTGGTGTTTGAATCTCTTTGACGAAGATGAAGGTAAAGATCAAGCGTTTCATATAAAATGAGGTGGTAATAATGTATGATAAATTAAGTTTTAATTATTACAAACTTGAAAAATGGATTAATATGGTATTTTAGAACAATTTTCATATATAAAGTTTTCACACGAAACGCACCGTTTAACAATTTGAAAAGCGTGCCATTTTTATCCAAAAGTTTATCCACTTTTTTTTAGTGGATTGAACGGGGTGAAATCGCTGATGCATCCTAGCTAGCTATTTATATCTGAATTTTTGAAGCAAGACTAGACAAATTAAGCTATACTGGCGTCCATAGTTCAGAATTGATAGGGATAGTTTTTTTTTTCCGTCGATAGTATATTTCGTTATATATATATTTTTAAAAAAATAAAATATAGATAAATGTATGATATATCACTTAACAAACATGCAAAATTCTAAATCAACCTGTCGAAGTTGTAAAAAAAGAATAAATTAAACTATAACTACATGTACTATATTCACAACCTTATTTTTTCTCAATTCGTCTTGGTCAAATTTATAATTGTACGTTTGTGGAATATGCATGATATATCACATATTAAGTTATTTTTATCAATTTTTCCTTTTAAAAAATCAAATATATATTAGGATAATTTGCAAGAAACGAGAGGCGTCCCTTATTAGGAAAGGCAGGGGCGGAGCTACCTAGATTCCTGGGTATTCCCGGGAATACCCAACTTTTTTTTATCAAAAAATAAGTATACTTCTAATATATACACATGTACACATGGTATGTTAGTGCACCTAAATCCTCAACTTTTCGATCCAAACACGACCCAACCGACCTCTTGCAATGCCTCCTACCAACCCGACCCACTTTGTCATGACCCATCAGACATCAGTTGACCCACTTAGCCACCACTCTTCCAGACGGCGCCCTCTTGCTCTCCCTCCGTGACCCATCCCTCCATAGCTCGGCTCCCTCGCGCCACTCCCCATTTGCAAACCCTAGGCGGCGGCGCGGCGAGGCAAGGCGGCAACCGGCGGCGGGAGCTGGCCCGTGCTACCGCGGAGGGGGAGGCCATTGCCACAACGGCCGGCGCTCGACACTCCGCCAAGCTCAGGCGGTCAGGACGGTTGGGTGGCCGGTGGCCGCGAGGGGCAGGGGCGGCCAGCAGTTCAGCGCTTAGACGGGAATACCCAACTTTGAAATCCTGGCTCCGCCACTGAGGAAAGGGAATGACTTGTATAGTTTACCTTTGATTGGACAATTAATAATTAACACTATTAATTAAGAAAGTTAAGTATATTTGAATTGACATTCCTATATTTACAGTGAGACATTGGAAAAAATAATGGAAAAGTAGAAACCCGGTCATATCATTAGATATACGCACACTTTTTCATGCATGCATGTCATCGTGCTTGTTGACATATGGAGAATAGTGGATGCATGCTCTACACCTATGCATTCCCAAATAATGGCGTCGATCTGGACCAACTGATTTACTGATCGAGCACCATGCTTAATTATGTGGGCATGCATATATATATGGAGGGGACCCACCCACTAGCTGCTAATCTCATCCGTCTCCACTTGATCACTATCCTCACATTCAGATGCATATGCCTTCCATCTTGCATATATGTATATATGCACCAGTTTCTCTTCTTCCTCTCCATATATATGCATCCCTCTAGCTAGCTAAGCTAGCTTCTCTCTAGATTTCTCTCTGTCCTCTCTGGAGCACTCTTCTCTTCATGCACCTTGATCTATATGGAGTACTATTTCTCTTGATTCTGTCTCTCTTCTCTCCTGGAATCCAATCCAGCACAACCATCACCAACAAGCTTTAAGCTAAGCTAGCTAGATAGCCTAGCTAGCCTAGATATAGAACACGTAAGCGTATATAGTGTAGTATATCTGAGAATATAATGCGTTGTCTCGCAACACCTGCAAAGATAGAGAGAGAGAGATTATTATTCCATCCCATCAGATCAGCTAGCTGCTATATAACAACCTCCATGGCTCCCCCTTGCACAGCACACACCACAACAATATAATTAATTAGCAGCTGCATGCGTATAGCTATCTAGCTTGCTCGTTAATTAAGTTCATATACAATTAACCATGGTGAAGTTCTCGAAGCAATTTGAAGGGCAGCTTGTCCCTGAGTGGAAGCATGCTTTTGTGGACTATAGCTTGCTCAGGAAAGATCTTAAGAGGATGCAGCATGATCATTCTCCCCAAGGGACCATAATTACCACCTCAACACCTCATGATCATCATCAGCAGCAGCAATCAGTTGCGACGCCATCGAGTTATAATTTGTCTCCCTGCAGGCTCCTGTTGCACAAGCTCCCGGCCTTCTTTGGCTCCAATAATGCTGATCATGCTGGAACCATACAAGTAATTGACAGTAAATCCTTGTGCTACCATTTTTTATCAGTACGTTTTGCAATTAAGCCATGCATGTGTGCTGAATCTTTTGCATGTACTGTGTGTGCATATATATATATAAATAGGTGCACCGGAGAGTGGGCAGGGGGGAGGTTTACGAGACGGAGGTGACGCCGGAGATGGAGACGACGACGGCGACGGCGGCGAGGGAGTTCTTCGCGAGGCTGGACGCGCAGTTGAACAAGGTGAACCACTTCTACAAGGCCAAGGAGGAGGAGTTCCTCCACAGAGGCCACTCCCTCCGGAAGCAGATGGACATACTCCTCGACCTCAAGTCGCGGTCGTCGTCGTCTCTCTCCGGCCACCACCGCGCCACCGCCGGCGACGACCCCTCAATTTCTTGTTCCTCCGCCACCTCCGGCGCGGGTGAGCTACCTAGCTAAGCTACCTCTCTCTTTCTCTCTCTCCTGTAGTGACCATGGTTAGTGGGAAGCTGGTGGTGATCGAGAGGATGGAGATGAGCTAGCAGGTATTGTCATGCACGTAGGATCGCATTCGCAGCAACTAGCTTAGCTTAGCTTAATTACCCAACCCCATTTCATTTCATTTCATTTCATGGTACGTATGGTATTGGTACGTGCGTGAGCAGCTTGCCCGGGAATAATGGAATATCCTCCCCTGATCAATTGTGTGGATGTCTTTAATTACTTGCGTTTTTGTCTGCATTTGGCACGACCATCATATCAACCTCAACATCCTACTTTACTTAGTGTCGCATCCTGTCCCTCCTGATAATACCTGGTATAGTAGTATTTATATATTCTTCTTTTTCTAAAGAGTACTTTTGCATAGGTATATATGCCGCGTACAGTTGACACTTTGACAATTACAAGCATATATAATTGTGTAGGTCGAGTTTAAAAAACTATATATATACTTTGACCAAACTATCATAAAACTATATTTAAATACCAAATTAATATATCACAAAACCATGCATGGATTTAATATGAAGTATCATAAAACTACATATCGACTTAGTAATGAAGTTATCATAAAACTACATATTTTAGAGTTTATATTTCTAGCAATATTATTCTGATGGAGTTATAAACATAGTCTAATTTTGGTGATAAGCTTAATGCTAAACCCTTGTGGCCTTTCCATGGTGTGGTTTAGATATGTACTTCCTCTTTGTTACATATCATAATGTTACATATCATAAGTCATTTTGATTTTTTAAGTCAATTTTTTTTAAGTTTGATCAAATTCATAGAAAAATATAATAATATTTTCAACTCAAAACAAAGAAACTATCTAAATATGTTCAATGTTATATGTAATGAAACTAGTATGATGCTATAAGTGTTGCTCTATTTTTTTTAAACTTGGTCAAATTTAAAAAGCCAAAACAAATTATAATATGAAACAGAATGAGTACTAACTAGTATGCGATTAGACATTTTCTAGTATTCAAATTTATTGTATTAGGAAATATCTAATATCATACTAGGTAGTAACATTTTGAAAATGTGAAGTAGTTTTTCTATACTAAGGTCAAAGTATTTGTATTTTTGCAAAAGTTACTTTATATATGGAGATTCTTTTTTATGTCAATGCTATCCCCTCATTAATTCGAGAAGAATAACATGCAGATGTCATCCATACATGAATATATGCCAAATTATGACAGCTATCTAAAATAATGGCATTTATTCCCTCATGCAAAAAAATCTACAGTTCTATATAGTTCACTCAATATTAATTACTGATTTTTTTTAAAAAAAAAACTCAAAACAGAGGATGAGTCCACGAGGTACGTGACGTCAGCAACAGACACGGACGAGAGCCAACACGAAACCGCGGTGATGAGAGACCCTGAAGAGCTTTCGGCTGAGCAGGGTCTAGAAGGTTCTGGAAGCTTGTCAAGGCAGAGCCTAGGGAGGACAGTGAGCAGCTGCCAGAGGAAGAACCTGAAGATCAACATCCCCCTGACGACGCCATGCAGGACAATCTCTGCACTCACCGACCTCCTCCGGGACGATCTCGTCAGCCAGCCCAAGAACAAATGCGACTCTGACGCCGGCATCACGTTCACGACCAACAACAAGACGAAGCTCCGGCACGCCGAGAAGATGATCAAGGGCGCCTTCATCGAGCTCTACAAAGGTCTTGGATACCTCACAACCTACCGGTAATTTAATCAACTGCTAATCTGTCATCCTCTAGGAAATTCATGTGTGTTCAGTTCAGATTCAGAAGTTCAGAACTGTTTGTGTGATGTGAAATGCATGCAGGAACCTGAACATGATGGCGTTCGTGAAGATCCTGAAGAAGTTCGAGAAGGTTAGCGGGAAGCAGGTGCTGTCCGTATACCTCAGGGCGGTGGAGAGCTCCTACTTCAACAGCTCCGGCGAGGCTCTGAAGCTGATGGACGAGGTGGAGGACGTGTTCGTCAGGCACTTCGCCGCCGGCAACAGGCGCAAGGCCATGAAGTACCTCAAGCCCACGCAACGGAAGGAGTCACACACTGTCACATTCTTCATCGGTAAACCCAAAACAAGAATCTGCATGCAGTTTCCACTTTGCAATGACAATCTTTGTACCACTCTGAATGTATGTATATGCAGGGCTCATGACGGGATGCTTCGTGGCGCTGTTCTTGGGCTACTGCATCATGGCGCACATCGCCGGAATGTACACGCAGCGGCGCGACTCCATCTACATGGAGACCGTCTACCCTGTTTTCAGGTACACGCATGTAGACTCTGCATTTTCTGAAATTCTGCGTTGATCGAATACTGTATCTGAATTCTGACATGAATGGCAATGGATAATTTTGCAGCATGTTCAGCCTAATGTTCCTGCACCTGTTCATGTACGGGTGCAACATGGTGGCGTGGAGGAAGGCCCGGATCAACTACAGCTTCATCTTCGAGTTCGCGGCCGGAAGAGAGCTCAAGTACCGGGACGTCTTCCTCGTCTGCACCGCATCCATGGCCGTCATCGTCGGCGTCATGTTCGCGCACCTCTCCCTCGCCGTCAGGGGATTCCACGCCCAGGCCATCCCCGGATTCTTGCTCCTGGTGAACTCTTCTTTCTTGCTCCCTCCTGTCAGACTGTCGTCAGTGTCACACTGTCACTGTCAACAAGGAACCAAATTAAGAACATGCTTTTCTTGCTCATTGGATGGACACGTTGATCTTGAGTTGTTCTCCTGCAACTGGATCGTTTCAGAATGAGAATAATCATAGTAGTAATGGAATCTGTTGGTGCTGCATGTCTGAATGTAGGGGTTCCTGCTGCTGCTGTTCTGCCCATTCAACATGGTGTATCGCTCCACTCGGTTTCAGTTCCTCAGGATACTGAGGAACATCGTTTTCTCACCACTCTACAAGGTACCACAGTACATCTTTTCTTTTTTTTTCTTTTGCTAATCTTCATGGAGAATAATGTTGCCAAATTAGTCCAAATTACTACATATGTTCTTATATATCATGATGGTTTCTGAATGTCTGCAGGTTGTAATGGTAGACTTCTTCATGGCAGATCAGCTCTGCAGCCAGGTACTACTGAATATGCTCTACTTAAACCACTCAATCCATGTCCTGCATTCAACTGAAACCTGAAAAAACAATGGGGATAAACAGATAATTAACTTTCTGAAAGAACAAAATAAAAAATGCAGGTGCCTATGCTAAGAAGCCTCGAGTACGTCGCTTGCTACTACATCAGTGGAAGCTACAGAACACAGGAGTACGGATACTGCATCAACACCAAGCATATCAGAGATTTGGCCTATGCAGTTTCCTTCCTGCCCTACTACTGGAGAGCCATGCAGGTCAAGCCCCTTATGTCCTTCGCAATTCTCAATTTTCAACCATGCTCTTTCAATAAAAAAGAAAATGAACCATGCAAATTTTATGTTCCATATATCAGCAGTTTGGAATACACATTTATTGATAAAATGGAATAAACACACACACAAAACAAAATGCACTCTGTTCAGCTGAAAAGAAAAACTCTCTGAACTTCCTGAATATTTCTGAACTTTCTGAAAATGTTTGTGTATGTTAATCAGTGTGCAAGACGGTGGTTCGATGAGAGCGACACGGGCCACCTGGTAAACCTGGGCAAGTACGTCTCGGCGATGCTCGCCGCCGGCGCCAAAGTGGCCTACGAGAAGGACAGGAGCCTTGGATCACTCTCACTCCTCGTCATCGTCTCCAGCTCTGCAACAATGTATCAGCTCTACTGGGACTTTGTCAAGGACTGGGGCTTGCTCCAGCCCAACTCCAAGAATCCATGGCTGAGGAATGACCTCATCCTTAAGAGCAAGTCCATATACTACTTGTCAATGGTATGCATGTTCGTCAGTCTATCCCCATTCAAACAGGTGTATAAGCACAGCCAAAACGAGTTCATTTGCAGTAGTTCAGTACAAGCTGCACGCTCAAACACACACTGTCCAATCGACAAACCCGACTCTCAATCTCTCAATCACAGATCATCGATAATTCTCAACCGATATCCAACCTACTATTTAAACCACACTATAGTATTGAAATGGAAACGCAATTTGATCTGAATTTGCAATGAATCTGTTCCGGGGAGAAGTGAACCAAACACTCAAGTGTTGTCTGAACTTTTGCAGGGTCTGAACCTTGTGCTAAGGCTTGCATGGCTACAAACCGTGATCCATCCAAACTTTGGGAGTTTGGACTCCAGGGTCACTTCATTCTTTCTAGCTGCTCTCGAGGTGATCCGGAGAGGGCATTGGAATTTCTATAGGTAACTGAAGTTTCAGAGTTCTGAACAACCACTTATCCTAAAAAATAAAACAGAAAAAGCAGTAGCAGGATTTAGGCAAGAAAAATGAGATCCTGAGACCTGTGGCATATGCTTCTTTTTTTTTTTATCAGGCTGGAGAACGAGCATCTGAACAATGCAGGCAAATTCAGGGCGGTAAAAACAGTTCCGCTGCCTTTTCACGAAGCTGACGAGGAGGACTGATACGTGCTACACAACTGCTGAATGATCATCTGACCAAGTGACCATGACTAGATCTAATACTTGTTTCCTCACCACTCAATTTTTTTTTTCAAAAGAGAAAGTCTCAAGAATGGTGGAGAGTTCAGTTCAGTGACTAAGGGTTCAGCCTTCAGGGAATGGCAATTGTATGCAACTGAAGACAGTGATCCGTTCCTAGATGCATTAACATGTATAAAATACGCATCGCAGTATCGCAAATGACATAAGGTTACTTTTGTTTGGCACCATTTCATTGTCTTTGGTTTCGTGCGATGAACAAATACTACTGTAGTAATATAGTGCACCAGTTTTTATTTCAAGTCAAGAAAAAATATATAAAAATGCATGCCAAAAAATTATTACAAGCCAGCAAGAAGATGATTCCTATGACAAATCTAGTGCTCATACACAACAAGATCAAGGGCAGAAATAATCAAATTAATGGCGAGGCAGACACATGGATGGATGGATGGATCTGTCTGGTCTGGGCTTTAATCACCATGCTAATGATAGTAGCAGTGCAGCCATGACAGTCTGAAGGACAAACCCCCATTGTCCGTACTGCCTGTTGCTTCCATTCTGCATCAAACAGCCAAGTTAATTAGCATTTTGACAGTAATTAGCTGATAATTATACATTCAGTGGATTAATCTGTGTGAAAAAAAAAGGTAGTGTGTAATGTGCGTTGCTTACGAGATCGAATGCTGATGGTGCTGGGCCGGACACGTCGGCCTGGTTGTCGGCGGGCGACAGCGCGGCCGGCGCCGGTGGGCTCAACGGCTCCGGCGCGGGCGCGGAGGCCTTCTTGCCGCGCTTGTTCTTCTTCCTGTGCTTGTTCTTGCTCTTGGTCGGAGCCTCCGCCGGGGGCAGCTCCGCGGGCGCTTCGGCCACTGGCGGTGGTGTCGTCGCCGGGGGCAACGCCGCGGGCGCCTCGGCCGGTGCAGCCACCGGCGGCGGCGTCGATGGCGGGAGAGCCGGAGGCGGGGTGGCGGGCGGGGGCGACACCGGCGAGGGTGTCACCGGGGGAGGTGTCACCGGCGGGGGCGTCACCGGCGGTGGTGGTGCTTTCTTCGGTGTCGGTGGCGGCGGCGTGACAGGCGCGACGGCGGGCGCGACCGGCGGCGCCTTGGCCGGTGCAACGGGAGGAGTGGGAGTGGCGGTGGGAGCAGGCGTGGCCGGCGCGGGCGGTGACTTGGCCGGCGCCGTGGGCACTGGGGTTGGGGTGGGCTGCGCCGGCGCGGCCGCAGGCGACTGTGCCGCGGCGACGGCGAGGTGGAGCGCGAGCAGAGCGGCGAGGGCGAGGCCGCGGCGCCATTGCCGGAGCAGCGCCATTGTCGATGATCTCGTGGTCTCCCTCTCCTCTTTCGTCGTCTAGCTCGGTTCGGCTCTGCTTCTGCTTCTGCTCTGCTCTGCTCTCCCACACGAGTTGCTAGTATATAGAGCTCGCTCTCTGCGTATGCTGGTGCCGCGATCGCCATGGCAATGGAAGCTTGCTAGGTAAGGAAGTTGGGTGAGAATGGAGGTGACACGACAACCAACCCGTTTGATCCATCTCCTCCAAGAGAAGACGATCCACTGCCTTTTCTACCGCACCACATTGCCATTCTCCTTAATTTTCTCCGAGCCAAATCAAATTAACCGGCAAAAAAAAAAGAAGATGGACATACTACCAATAGCTTCGTCCTCCACGCGTTCACTGAACAAACAGGACTTGAAGGTCCAAATTATCACATCGGATATTAAATGAAACCAAGTACTCCCTCCTTTTTAAATATATTACACCGTTAACTTTAAACACATATTTATCATTAATCTTATTTAAAAGTTTTATATAAATGTATAAGATATATATAAATCATGTTTAAAGTACTTTAAGTGCTAAAATAACTCACAACAAAATAAACTATAAGTTTGTAATTTTTTAATAAAACAAATGATCAAACGTATCAAAAAAGTGAAGTAGTATATATCACTGTATTATCCTGCTGCTTTCTTGAAATTATAGTGAATTTAAATTGACAAGATGGCTATTAAAAATTGTTCATTTTTTATGATGTGTCAAACGTGTTGATTTGTTCATATACCAACATTCATGCATTGGACGATGGATGTACCAACATGAGTTGGAACTATAGAGACTTCAACTTCAATTAGGTGTGAGACTCGGATACTGTACCAACACAATCTGATCTCATGGTTTTGCAGGTACGTCGATCACTCAGATCGAGCTACTGCTCCAGCTGGCTAGCTCTATCAGCTAATCATGCACAGATCTTGTGATGGAGACCAAACCAAATTCAACTCGCTTCGTGGTGAAATAATGAAATCGAATTAAGCTGTCAATTTCATACGCATAATTGGTGAATTTGACGTGAGGGTGATCAACAGTCGATCGGTGGTTGCTGCGGCACAAAGCAGAAGATCGATCGATCTGCAGTCCCAGTTGCTCAGCCAATTAAGAAGATCCGACAGTGACGAGCAGCTTTATTAATTACTTGCGTTTCAAGATTAGGCAACACTAAAACTAACATAAACCAAAAGTAGAAAATGTTTTTTCTTTTGTTATACGCGTCGGTTGAATGATAGAGTAATCTTCTGTTAGGTTAGTCTGGTGGTTTGGTGAAACGTAAGGTGACATGTCACTCACCCTGCAACTAAGCTCATGACAATATACACACGCTTCTCTCGTCGCTTGGTCTGCACGAAAACAACACATAGAAACTTAGTAACACGTTGCATTTTCCTCAGAGTTTCTCCTTTCAAAAAACTTATGCATGCACATTTAATTTTTATTTGTGGGTTTTTTTATGAAACAAATGTAAATAGTGTCAAAATTTTGTGTCGTTTGCGATACGTGACTATGATCTGCTACTACTCAAAATAAAAAAAAATTGATCGATCGATTGTGAAATCATTAAGTAATGATGATTGGGATAGTGACAATCACATTTTAATCGCTAACTCAGTCAAGCAACACATGCATAGAGTTCCTTGCTATCCACTCGAGATGGTTCTGAAATTTGTAAACTTTTTTTTGGGCTAGTCGGAATTTGTAAAATTTAACTGGGTAGTTAAGGTGAGGTACCCCCTCATTCAGTCATTCTCATGTTGAACATTCAATTAAGTTCGAAGCTGAAAGTTTGGATTTCCCAATTGAAATAGTCTGAATTTATATTGTGAATAATTTGAGTTTTTTCTTGTCTTTTTAAAAGAGTTCCCTGTTATTATTTTGGATGGATTCCTAATCAAATTATGATTCTGTATTTTGTTGATTATAGGGTCTTGTTTGCATGAATATTTCGGGGGGCTTGGGGATGCACCGATCGCCGGGGCGGGGAGGAGGTGCACAGAATAATATGTGGACTTTTTATATATTTTTAAAAGAGTTCACAATTATTATTTTGGATGGAGTCCTAATTGAATTATGATTTCGTTTTTTTGTTGATTTATAGGGTCATGTTTTTAGAAATATTTCGGATCAGAGAAAATGGCCGCAATTAAGAAGAGGAAAAAAAAGGTCAATAGTCTTTGGCGGTGTTTGAATCTCCTGAAAATGAAGATGAAAATAAAGATTAAGTGTTTCACGCAAAACGAGATGGTAATAACGTGTGATTACTTGAGTTTTAATTATTACAAACTTGAAAATAGATTAATCTGACATTTTAGAGCAACTTTTATATAGAAAGTTTTCGCACGAACACACCGTGTAGCAGTTTAAAAAGCGTGTCATAAGTATCCAAAATTTTATCTCCGTTTTGTTTGGTCATGTCCAAATATCAGGCTAGTCCAGGTCCAGGGACCATGGACAGCGAAATGCGAATCGAACTAAAATTACTGGCCCATGATCGTATACGGGCCTCCCATTGAGACCATGGATTTGAGGCCTGTGGGTTAATGAAAAGGATATTAGAAGGGCCCATATTATGACGGGCCGGTCTCTAATAGGAGAACAGAAGACCCCACATATGGTAGTAGAATCGAAGCCCAATACGGCATCTTGTTTGTTGCTTTAACTAAGAAGGCTGACACGCCACTTCACCTCTCCACGTCTCCACGCCGTCGTCGTCGACCTCACCGGCGGCTGCCTCCCTACCCCCACCTACTCCGGCGGCGGCGCGGCGGAGAAGCACATCACATCATGGCTCCTCCTCCGCACTCGGACTCTGACCTGCTCAAGCCGAGAGACGTCTGCATCGTGGGCGTCGCCCGCACGCCCATCGGCGCCCTGCTTGGCTCCCTCTCCTCCCTCCCCGCCACCAAGCTCGGCTCCGTCGCCATCCAGGGTAAACTCCAGTGCTCCTCTCAGTTTTCTTCTCCTCTTCCTCTCTGAATCCGATTTGGCCATGCTTCCCCACAACCAGCCGCTCTCAGGAGAGCAAATGTGGAGCCGGCGCTCGTGCAGGAGGTCTTCATGGGGAACGTTCTCAGCGCCAACCTTGGCCAAGCCCCGGCGAGGCAAGCCGCCCTAGGCGCCGGCTTGCCCGACACTGTGCCCTGCACCACCGTCAACAAAGTTTGCTCCTCGGGGATGAAGGGTAATTTCGCTATTTTAACCTCTCTCTCTCTCTCTCTCTCTCTCTCTCTCTCACACACACACACACACAGTTGTTGTGCTACTTAAAAATGGGTCTTGCAGCTGTCATGCTTGCGGCGCAGACTATTCAGCTTGGGATCCATGATGTTGTTGTCGCTGGTGGAATGGAGAGCATGTCCAATGCCCCCAAATATGTCGCGGCAGCAAGGTACGTTACCATCCTCAAGTGATGCTGTAAATTTCGGCGAACTAAGCCATCATCCATTGTTCTTGCTTGCTTATGGTATAATGTCAACATGTTATGCAGACGGGGTTCACGGTTTGGGCACGACGTCCTCATCGATGGGATGCTCAAGGATGGGCTGTGGGATGTGTATAATGATTTCCCAATGGGAATGTGTGCCGAGTTGTGTGCGGATCAACACTCCATTTCAAGGGAGGAGCAGGTTGTCAATATTCCTGCATCTGCGCTTGCATATTTATTTATATCTAGGAGCTAACATTGGACTAAAGAACACCTCTTTCTTCTAGGATCTTTATGCTATCCAGAGCAATGAACGTGCAATAGCAGCTCGTGATAGCGGCGCATTTTCTTGGGAAATTGCTCCGGTGGGTATATAATTTGGACCGACCTAAAATTGGTTTTCTACATGACATATCAACACTTCAGTCACTGGCACAGATTTCATAAAACATTCTGGATTTTTCAGGTTGAAATTTCTTCCAGTAGAGGGAAACCACCACTTATTGTTGACAAGGATGAGAGTCTTGCAAAGGTAGTCTACTAATGATTTCTCCTAATGGAAGTAGTTCATTTATGCTGCCGATGTGTAGCATGACATTTTCACCATTTACATATTCTCAAGAAATTATTCTATATAGTATAAAAAAGGAAGGCAACAGCACAAACCAAAAAAATTAAAATTAAAATTGAATTAGTGCAAATAACAACAATTAAACTTTTTTTCCCAGACCTGACATGTTTCTTTGGGTGTGTCTATTTGCACAGTTCAATTCAGCGAAGCTGAGGAAACTTGGGCCGACTTTCAAGAAGAATGGTTCTGTAACTGCCGGCAATTCTTCTAGTATAAGGTTTACTTATTTGATAACAATTCTCTAAGTGACTTATTAACAGAAAACTTTGCAGAGTAGTATTAACATGCAACCAAATGTCAGTGCATTACCATATTCTGAAGTAACGCATTTGCAGTTAATCCTTTGTTTATTGAATTCTATCATTTGATTTTTTTTATTTAGTAGAACAGCACTTCCATCTTGAATGATTTAATAAATCTAGACTACTTTCAAAGTTAAACTTTATTTTCTCTAGTTTAAAGTCAAATTATGCTATATGCATGTTTACTTGATGTGTGACTGTAGTGCACCTCTCTTCCTTCTCGTTTACCTTCCAAAATTCGCAGTGATGGTGCTGCTGCAATCGTGCTAGTCAGTGGACAGAAAGCCAAGAGTCTTGGCCTTCAAGTTATTGCAAGGATCAGAGGGTATGCGGATGCTGCTCAGGTAACTCTTACATGACTTGTTATCTGTTGAACAATTATTTTACTGGGATTATCAAACAAATCCATGCTGAAAGGAACTTTACCCATTATTTATTCATGTTAACAAATAGTGGCGTTCATGTATCAAATCTCTCAACCTTATCTTCTAACCTTGCCTCTTGTTATACAGTGCTCTTTATCTGTTATACTCATTATACTAACTCCTTTCAAGCACAGGCACCTGAATTATTTACAACTACTCCAGCTCTTGCTATTCCAAAGGCTGTATCAAATGCGGGTCTCCAAACTTCGCAAATAGATTATTATGAGATAAACGAAGCTTTCTCCGTATGTTCTTGTCTTCTTCAATTTAGACAGTACTTACACCTGAAGCGTGAATCTAGACTGAACTGCATACTTCTGGACTTTGACAGGTCGTTGCTTTAGCCAACCAGAAGCTTCTTGGTATTCCTTCGGTATGTTGTTAGATTCTATGTAACTATACATTCAGCAAATAGGTATCCCCAGAAGATCTCATTAACATTCATGTAAATTTCAGGGAAAGCTTAACCTAAGTGGTGGTGGTGTTTCTCTGGGCCATCCTATTGGTTGCAGTGGTGCGAGAATCATAGTCACTTTGCTCGGGGTATGCTACCAGGCCATTCAAAATCAGATCAAAATATTACGTGTTGTTCTCAAATGCAAAATACTTCATGGCTGTACTGAAGTTTGGATTTCGTTACTTCATGTTAATTATCTGTCAGCGTCATTTTCTCTCTTTAATCTGCACCTTTGGCATGCAAAATGTTGCAATCTTCCTCTTTGTTAAACATCAACACGTTTTGCTCCACAGATTCTTAGACATAAAAATGGAAAGATTGGGGTTGCTGGAGTTTGCAATGGAGGTGGTGGTGCTTCTGCCCTTGTTGTGGAACTCATGTAAGTCCCTCCCATGTTTGTTCTTCTCTGGAAATGTCTGAGAACCAAAAAAAAAAAAGCAGTTATTTGTTGTACTGATTATTCATGTATAGTTTTGTGTAAGTTGCAATGTATCATCAGAGACTTCTGCATTTTCAATCTGCGGTCATTGTGTTCATTGAAAGGAAATACAATAGCCACCTGGACTAATTTGTTAAAGTATCTGACTTGATGCAGGCAACCATCACTATTTACACGTTCCTCGTTGTGAAGTTGGAGCGAGCAAAAATAGCACAAAGCTGAACTGTAAAGTACAGTATTTTTGCTGCTCTGTGTTTTCATCTTATATTACTTAATTTTACTGGGCGTTCATCCATGATGTACAATGATAGAAGGAACGTTGTAAAAATAAGATGGCTGTGCACTACCGCACGAGTCTTGTATAACTTGTATAGCGGCCATAGCAATAATAAGGGAAAAGAAGGCCAGAGGAATACTTTGCATTCTCTTGATGCTTGATAACTCTTCAACAGTAATCATCTCATGCCACTAAAATCTGCAATGAACAATTGGAATAATTTTCTAATTTTTAGATAATGGAAGCTTTATTAATCTTAGTAAATTCTATCAAGTGATACAATTATTCTGAGATCACCTCCGGCTTCTGCACCCAAAGAGTGCACACAGCCAACAAGAAAGAAAAAAAAAAGAACTCATTATCCAAAATAGCAGGGACGAAAAGAACTTCAGGAGCCCTCTAACCGTAGCCTAGAACGCCACCCATGCGCCGGGATAGAAAACTCCATGGCCACTACCTAACAATTGGAATAATGACCCGATCTGGACTTATGGAGCAATAACATTGTCTTCTTGTCATCTTTTCGATTTGATAAATTGAGTCATCCAATGGGGAAAATTGTGAAGGGTGATTCTGAATCTCTGATGCCCAATTATGAGACTCTCCTAGTAGTTCAGATAAAGATTAGAGAGGCATGAGCCATCTGCCATCCCAATGTGAAGTGTCGAAGTGTGCAACTCTTTACAATGATTAATAGCCCTGGACACAAATTGGCATATACGTGCAACCGAAGCATCGCAGAATCACTGGGATGGTTCAGAACCTGGCCCTACTCCAATCTGGCAATTTATGAATGGGAAAATAACTTGAGATCTTAATCGTACTAAGTCAGCAGTGCGGTGAGCGAGCATGTTAGGTTCAGAGTTCAGACATCACATGCCCTCTACTGTACTGCGTGGCGAAATTTTGCTCCTTTTCCCTTTGTTTACAGGAACCATCAATCTGCTGTAAATTATCTACCTTATCTTGGACAGAAATTTTGCATGATCTACAGTGAATTTTGCCGTGCCAGTCATGGCACACATCGCATCACACAAAAGTCAGGTGGTAGTATTGCTTTTGCCGCGTTGCTCTCAACATTTTTCTTGAGGTCAATTAATGGTGCACATGATTAGTAGTTGTCGGTGGTGTCCAGTCAGTTATATCCACGGGTCAAATTTGGCTCCTTGCCCTTCTGTCTGTAAAGGACACCAAACCAAGCCCAGACCAGACCTCAAATTTCTCTCATCTTCTCTACTGAATCCAATTCAAATCAATTCAGGGTTGATTGCCCATGTCGTGTTCAGGGCTTCAGGCTTAGAGTTAGGAGCCCACTTGTGTGTCGACATCAGAAATATATTCCATTTCGCATGTTCTCTCATGTGCAAAGCGCACTGGCTCCACTCAAAGCTCAGTGCTGATGCAGCTATCACGCATAATTCCATTTACTCCATTTGTCAGCTCAGCTCAGTTCTAGAGATGCATTTTGCTCAGGATTCCAAAGAGATTAGATGGGCACCAAATCAATTCCTAGGCAATGGCCGCTTCGGGAGGCACATATTTGAAGACCAACTGGTTCAGAAAGGACAAATTTGAGGAAATATAGAGTGGAATATGCAGGTTCAGTCACCACCAACAGAGGCAATTCATTGGTTCCTTCAAGGGCTAGTACTAGTAAATCTTCTGTCTGTCAGATTTTGTAGAATCAGGCACGCTCAGTGCAATCAATATACACTTTTCTTAGTGGGACGCATGATATACATTACTCCTAGTTGACAGAGATGGCCACAAAAAAGAAGAAAACAAAATCAGATGAAACAAATCCAATGCAACAATACCCTAGCTAATTAGAGGAGTATTAGGCTATGATTACAAGGGCCTCGAACCAGAGGCATCAACATCTCTACTACGACTATCCCAGCTAGATTGGGTGAAATCAGTTGTGAAATCTTGGCTACCAAAAGCCATCCGCTGAAACAGCCTGATCTCTGCCGTGTTTGCCACATTGAACATTTCGCTCTTACCAGGCTGAATACCATTGCTTAGATCGACGTCAGCTAAGCTATCAAGAACACGCACCACCTGAAAGGAGAGATGTGATTAAAATGAACAGGTTCAGGTTCAATCAGATGTGATGAGATTATGTTCAGTCCTATACCTGGCTCATCCGGGGTCTCCTAGATGCTGAATGTCGAATGCAAGCTGCCGCAGCTTCGATCATTCGAAACATTTCAGCTTCATTGAAGTTCTTGTCCAGCCTGGAGTCAATCAGCTCCCCAACGTTGCCAGTCTCAATTGCTTCTGTGAGCAATGGCCTAGCCTGCAAGTGATTGTGTAAGTTACACAAGGATCCCCTCTTTAGACTGATTTACAACACGATTTCAGCAGATGTTCATAGTTGACCAGTCCACATTTTATATCAGAACGCTTTTCAACCAGTGGCTAACTATATGGATTGACTCCTAATAAAAACACAGTTAAAAAATGTGAACTGCAGAGATCAACAGCTCAATGTGAATTCCTACGTTATTAGAATCTTTGAAATGAGTCAAGTTGGCTATTCAAATACAGTTGATAAAATATATTTCTCCATTTGCTTTCATTTGATCATACAGGGGCAAAAATCTTATTGAACATACTAATTTCAATATACTCATCTTCCATTATCTAAAAAAAAATGATTTCTAGTTACTGATATAGCTTACCCACTCAACAAGGCTCTCATCACCCAATGGTTTTGATGCGTCAACAGGCTTTCTACCGGTAATAAGCTCTAAGAGAACAACGCCAAAAGAGAATACATCAGATCTCTCAGTCAACTTGCCACTCGAAGCATACTCCGGAGCCAGATAACTGCATAACAAATAATCATTAGATCATATGAAAATGTACGATGTTCTCTTGTGCCCTCAGTAAGGCAGGCAGTAATTTACTTACCCAAAAGTTCCCATCACCCGTGTAGTTACATGCGTGACTGCATCCATAGCTAGTCTTGCAAGGCCAAAATCAGCAACCTAACACACGAATAGCAGCCAATTAGTAACAATGGTCACATTATAACGCCTCTCCCAATTTATCTGAATAACGTTGTTACCTGGGCTTCAAAGTTATTATCCAGTAAAATGTTGGAGGATTTAATATCTCGGTGGATAATTCGGGGATGGCCTGCAAAAGGGAAATAAATGTAATGAAAATGAAGTGCAAATGATCACATTAATAAGGTACAGAACCAGAAAGAATATTACAATCTTCATGAAGATATGCTATCCCTCGAGCTGAGCCAGCTGCAATTTTAACCCTAGCTGACCACTCCAAAACCGGCATTCCACGTCCTACAAGGGCAGATCAATTAAACAGTTTTCAGACAGAACTAGAACTATGCAGAGCTCTCATGCGGCAATATGCTGAAGGTTACCACCATACCATGAAGATGATGGTGCAGTGTGTCATTGGGCACAAAATCATAGACAAGCAACCTCTGGTCCTCCGAAATGCAATACCCAACAAGAGAAACTAGATGGCGGTGGTGCACACGACTGATTATCTCCACCTCAGCCTGGAACTCACGTTCCCCCTGCCCACCACCACCTTTCAGTTTCTTAACGGCAACCTCTCTTCCATCAGCCAAGCAACCCTTGTAAACAGACCCAAACCCACCTTCCCCTAGCAGGTTCTTCGCTGCAAAACCATTTGTGATCTGGTGCAATTCCTCGTAAGTGAAGAATCGACAATTGCCCATGCTGAACTCTGACATTGTTTCTTTGTAATCAGGACTGCCAGCACTGTAGTTAGTTTTACCTGAATACCCTGGGCAAAAAATGAGTTGTACTTGCTCAGTTCATCACCTACTAGTAATACAACTTAAACTGATTTTAATTTTCCAGGTGCGCGATTTCTGAAAATGCATTTCATCAGATTACCTAACACTTGTGGAGACGAGGCAGGCGATGGCATCACAAATCCTGCATGGTAACCGGTTGCTCTCCTCCGTTTCTTCTTGTACCAAAATGCAGCTCCTACCAAGCTAAGCACAAGAATAGCGACGACTACACCAATGCCCGCCTTTGCACTTGAGCTCATTCCACCATCGCTCGACGAGACGCTGCCGTCCTGCGTGTTGGGACTTAATGACTTGTTGGATCGATCAGCTGCCGTGGCTGGAGCCATGCCTGGCGATGGAGGGCCAGAGACTGGTGCAGATGGCGTCACCAGAGGAGTACCAGAGCCTGGTGCTGATGGCGTCGCCAGAGGCGACGAAGGGTTATTGGGTGTAGGGATGATTGGATCTCCAGCAATTGGTGATGGACTAGCTGGAGAAGGCTTGGTAGGACTTCCAGAAGGCGATGGCGCCATCGGTGGAGCCCATGGCGTTCTCGGCCTCCGGTGCGGCGGTGGAGGTGACTGCACTACCGGCGGCGTGTCTGAGCGAGCCGGCGGATTAGGCGGCGGCAAATCAGCCGGAGACGATGGAGGTGGTGATGCAGCCACTGGGGGTTGCTGCACAGGCGACGACTTTGGAGGGGTAGTAGCAGGTGTAGGTGGCACCGGCACTGAAGCCGGTGGCGACGGCGGCGGCAATGTGGCTGACGGGGTTGGTGGTGGAGACGCAACGGGTACAGGCGGCGGTGGCACGGTGGCCGGCGGTGGCACTGCGACCGGAGGAGCTGGTGGCGGAGAGGGCGGCGGGGAATCGGGCTGTGGGGGTGGCGTGGCGGCGGAGGGAAGGGGAGGGGACGCGGCCGGGGGAGTGATGGAGGGGTCGGCCGGCGTGGCAGTGGGCTGCGTCGCGGGTGTTGGGGTCGCGGTGGAAGGCGCGGCGGCGGCGGTGGCGGGAGTTGCGGTGCCCGGGGAGGGAGACGGTGAGGACGCCATTGGAGGCTAGCTAGTACTAGTAGCCACTACTACTAGAGTGTAGCTGCAGCTGCTACTAGTATCTTCTTCTTCTTGGAAATGGAGGGGACGATCTTTCCATGCACCGGAATTCAGAGGGAATTCAGGCTTTCTGCGAGAAAATTCCTCAGATTTGCAGAGGAAGCAAGCAAAATTTTCGCTTCTTTTCCACCACCTTTGCTTTCTTTCTCTCCGCAGAGCGCAACGAAGCGAAGGTGAAGTAGCAACAAACCTCACCTCGACCACCGGAAGAAGAAGACTGAAATCAGCAAGAACAGCATCGCCTTCCTCCTGCCTGAGCAAGCAGCAAACGGCGAAACAAAAAAACGAGCCTTTTCTTGCAGGAAGAGAAGCAAGATCCCACCACCTTTGCCACCGATTAAGCAGATGGAAGGCAAAATTCTCAACAAAAGGAAGAATTGTGGAAGAAGCAGCACAAGAACTCAGCAAGGATGGGAGCTTTCCTCAGATCCGGCAGTAAAGCGGTGGCATTGAAGGCAAGACAAAGGTAACTGCAGAAACAACAAGAAGAAAAAAGAGAGATTTTTTTGCTCTTTGCTCTCTCTATATCTATCTTTCTCCTCCGCTGGGGAACCCGTGACCGCGTAGAGAAGTCTCTCTCCCACTACACAATGGATCAATGGATTCCACTCGAGAAAGAGAGAGAGATTAGGAGTGTGCTACTACTATTGCGCAGTGTCTGGTCTGCCAGTGCCATGCTGGGGGGGTTTGAAAAAGTCAGTACACTAGCGTTGTGTAGAATGCTTGACGTGTGAAATTCTCTACTTTTCCAGTTCCACCCCTTCGTATTTGTGTTTTATTAGGAGTAGCACCTCCATACCATATCTAATAAACTTTCTGTATTAGTACCTTCATTCTCACCGTATCGCTAGTTACAAATTACAACAACACCATCAAATAGTTGGATGAGATATAGATTTTCATACCACGCTTTTCAAACTGCTAAACAGTGTGTTTCGTACTAAAACTTTCTATATGAAAGTTGCTCTAAAATATCATATTAATCTATTTTTTAAGTTTATAGTAATTAAAATTTAATCAATCATACATTAATAACACCTCATTTTGTGTAAAAATTTAATCTTCATCTTTATCTTCAGAAGAAAAGAACACCACCTAATTCACACTTTAAAGTAGTGTTACAGGTTCAGTTTTCATCTGGGACAGTCTCATTTGTCTTTAAAAAAATCGGCCGCTAAAATTTGAATTTTTATTTTTTAAAATTTTGGAATTAATTTTACAATATTTTCATCGTGTTTTTTTCCATCGTTATCTTTTTAGTCTATATGAACATAGATATAATTTTTTATCTATAAATTATTTTTTATCGTTATTAAGCTGTTTTGGCTTATAATTAGGTCTTGTACAACTGATGAGACTATGAATCAAAAGAAATATCTTAAGGACTGACTGATTCTCTGACGAAGAAGGAAGCAGAAGCTTTCTGGTGCAACCATAGTGAGAAAAGTTGCTCTAGTAGCAACTAGCAAGTGCTTAATCTGGCACAGCACCTAAGCTATGTATTTAAAGCAACTCATGGATTAACTTACACCCACATAAGACGAAGTACTATTCAGCATGGTCCCTCCCTTCTTCTGTACAGTACATGTGTGATTTTGCTCTCTCTGATAAACAATTCTATCATCCAGAGTAGAAACTTTTGGTTTACCTTGGAGCAGTTCAAAAGCACAAGTTTAAAAGTTTTCATATGCTTCCCTACACGAAAGATAGCAAATAAACAAACAAAGTCTCATTTGCCTGAAGCAATTATACTAGTATTTGCGTAATAGAGAAGGGAAAAAACTTTGGAATTTAGCTGTGTTGAACACATCTGTGCACATGGCTTAGTTATGAATCTGGATTGCCCATCTGACTTGACAAAATGTTTGACCCAAAGGAAAAAAATTTAAGTTGGATTCGGCAGCTTCGGCTTTGCAACAAAAATTTGATGATCTGGCTCTAAAATAAATATTTGCATTTTTTTTTTGCACCGACTAAGTGCAAGAACGTTTAACTGAGGAGATTGCTTAAACATCTTTGTAGCGTGGACTAGCTGGTTTCTGGTACACTCCTAAACAAACTCTTCTTACTTCATAAAAAATGGTTATGATTAAGGATGGGCCTTGTTGCTATGGTCAATGTTTTCAATGCTACGGTCAATGTTGTAGGTACGCATCAAATACTAAACAGATTCTAATTTCATTTTCCCAAGCAGAGTAGTAGAATGGACCTGGGGATCGCCTCATGCAAATTGCAGCACGTTGCTTCAAAATAATAGTGTGTTCTTCGTTCAATAGTAGTGCAGAATTTGATTTAAATGTTTCGATGATTGAATTTGAAGAGCTCAGAGTTGAACATGACTAGCTATATTAATGTTGAGGTTTTTTAGAGTTGACTGAAAAAGTCAATCTACTACAGTAGTAGACTATGCTCTGCTGTCATCAATTGACATCATTCATCGCCACAGTTACCAGTAGTAACACTTCTCGAACTTTATCAGAAGTAAATACAATATACTCCATACCTTTTTTTTTTCCTCAAAATTGTAAATATAGCATTAGTACTATGTTCTTTGTAAATACAGCAAAAGTATAAACCTCGAGTACAATGAAGTGCCAAACTGCCAGAGGCCTGATTATTCTGCAAGATATATACTTGCAGTACTCCTGAAGAAAAACTGTTCCCAAGGCCTAATCTGGATTAGTAAACACTAAATAGCAGCAAAACGCAGTGCTCAATGTCTGAAACTATTCCTATTTGAGGTCTCCATCATGAATTAGTGACTGCCGCGTGAGATTAATGAGTTTGAACAGTGACCCGCAAAAAAAAAATGAGTTTGAACAGTGGCATGTGTAGGAGCTTTTAACAACCAGCGAGAACGAGAAGCAAATTAAACCATTCCAGCTCAGCTTAACTCAGTTCATGGTATGACAGTGACACAACACCGCACTGTCGCATGCAGGAGTACGTTAATTGCAGCTGTATTTTCGGTTGATATTGACGAGCTTTTTAACTAAACAGGCAGTTGCTGCCGCAAGTGGCGGACACAGTTTTAAAATATAGATAGGACGAAGAACGAAAATGTTCACTCGTTAAGAGAATTCGGACACAACACATATCATATTAATAGTTTATTCGCATAACTGACTCAATTTGTTGAGTATTCACACTTTGTTATATCTAATTTTGATGACACATAACTATTATAATGGGGTAAGGAGGTCTTGAGGGTGTGGGACGACACGAGTCGTAGTTAAGTCGGTCGACCCACCCCACCTAATGGGTAGATCCGCCCCTGGCTGCCGCTCACTTAAACAAGCATTTTGTTTCTGTCGTGATATTCCTGCATCTTTCGCTTTCCATGCAATGCAAACTTTGCATGTAGGAGTAGTAAACAGCTAGATATGATCAAGGTTGACGTTGATCACCGAGGAGACAATGGATGGAGCAAACAAACATGTAAGTGTGTTGTCCTTAAAAATCCCGTGTGACCAATCCATTTATGCATTTGCTTTAGATACCCAATTGTGTTTGATTAGAGAATGGAATGCATGATAAACAATAATTGAGGTACTACAATGTTTTCTTTCACTTTTAGTACATATAATTAAGGACACAGGAAAGAACAGTTTCAGCGGAGAAAAGGTAGTACTCCAAGCAATTGTGTGGGCAAGATTTGAGGCAAGAAACTTCCTTGGACGTAGCAGAAGAATAATTTTATATGAAGTGTTGCTGCAATTGGCAGCTACGATATGAGATTAGCTCACATCAATTTTATGAATTTTATATGAAATGGGCGGGGCGCGAGGGAGGAAGACAGACGCAGTCAATCGAGAAATGCGCGTAAGCAATGCAAATATGCAAGGCAAGGCTCGATTGGCGGACGGACGGGCACCGACACCGACATGCTTGCAGATGCAGCTCTTCATCATTCAATCTCTTCTATTAATCCTGAGATTCTTTCAGATCATAGGAACATCGCGTATGGCTCTGTTCATATGCCTCGATTGGGAACCCATCCCTCCGGCACAGAAAACGAAACAGTTCATTAGTGCTTGATTAATTAATATTTTATTATTTTTTTAAAAAATAGATCAATATGTTTTTTAAGCTACTCTCGTATATAAACTTTTTTTTCAAAAAAAACGTACCGTTTAACAATTTCAAAAGCGTACGTGTGAAAAACGAGAAATGAGAGTTGGGAACCTTCACATATGATACGAACAGAGCCCAGTACTACTACAGTTCGAGTAGATTTTTTAGATAATGTAATGTAGTAGTAGATTGAAAGAGAGATTTATCTTTTCCTGACTTGTGATCTGCTCATCTGCTGATGAACATAGAGGTTGTAAAGATCCCTTCATTTATTCAGTTTCGATTTTCTGGTGCCTGCCGAGAGAAAATATGATGGGAGTCCAATATTCGTCGAGGCTAAGAGAGCTGGGCCTTTTCAGACCATACACGCAACGTCAGATTTCGGCCCAACCATGTGGGCCACATGTATCCCACACTTTACGGCCGAATTAATATGGGCCTCAGTACCCTCACAATCCCCCCGACGGTCCAACAAACGTGGGCCGACGTACCCACATTTCCGTTCCGGTCCGGTTAAGATGGGCCGCACGTACCCAGCAATCCCGTTGGGGCAATTCAATATGGGCCGATCGTTGGTCGCGATACAGTTGCGGCCCATGAAGAAGGGAACCAAACCAATGGTCTCATCTTTTAACTACATACATCAATCCACACCACTATAGTCTATAATGCTATTTCATTCTCCATGCAATGTACATATCCAATCCAATGTGAAAATGCTACATGCAAGGTTTCTTTCTTATTTTGAGGGAAAATTGAACGAGAAAAAAAACTCCGGTAATTAGTTCAGACGGAAATATAGTTGCAAGAAATATAAGTTAATTTGCAGAGGAGAGGAGGGAAGAGGAGTCAGCCGGTGTTGCGCATGCCGGCGGCAATGCCGTTGATGGTGATGAGCAGCGCGTCGCGGAGCTTGCGGTTGTCGTCGTCCTGGCGGAGGCGGCGGAGGACCTCGACCTGGAGCATGTTCATGGGGTTGAGGTACGTGAGCCTGCTGTCGATCAGCTTCCGCAGGCTGCGGTTGTTGGCGGACAGCTTCTTGTGGCCGCTCACCGCCAGCACGCAGTTCTCCGTCCGCGCCAGCTCCTGCCGGAGCTCCGCCCCGAGCGCCCGCCGCCCCGCGTCGTGCACCAGCACGTCGTCGTAGTGCTTGGCCATGGGCGCGTCCGCCTTGGCCACCACCATCTCGATGAGGTCCACGGTGGACTGGAAGAAGGGCCACTCCTCGTACATGGCGCGGAGCTCGTGGGTGTGGCCCTTGTCGCAGGCGTCCTGGAGGCCGCGCCCCACGCCGAGCCACGCCGGGAGCACCAGCCGCGTCTGCGTCCACGCGAACACCCAGGGGATGGCGCGAAGGTTGGAGATCCCCGGCGTGGTCCTGCGCTTCGCGGGGCGGCTGCCGATGTTGAGGTAGCCCAGCTCCGCCTGCGGCGTCGCCTCCTGGAAGTACTTGATGAACTCCGGGTTCTCGTACACCGTGCTCCGGTACTGCGCGCAGCTCACCCGCGATATCTCCTCCATCACCCCCCGCCACTTGTCGTCCCGCGGCGGCTGCGGCGGCCGCAGCGTCGCCAGCAGCACCGCCGTCGTGTATATCTCCAGCTGCCGGACCGACGTCTGCGGCAGCCCGAACTTGGCCTGCACCATCTCCCCTTGCTCCGTCGACCGAAGAGTTCCCTGCACCATGCACCATTCAATTCCTTATTAGCTCGCAAACACATACACATGGAATGGACTGATTAATCAGTGCCTGCCAGTGCTCACCATCACTGAGCCGGGTGGCTGCGACTGAATGGCGAGATAGGTCGGCCCGCCGCCGCGGCCGATGCTCCCACCGCGGCCATGGAAGAGCGTAACCTTGATGCCGAACGCGTTGCACGCGGCCACCACATCTTCCTGAGCCTTGTATAGCTCCCATGCCGCGGTGAAACGGCCGGCGTCCTTGCCGGAATCAGAGTAGCCCACCATCACCTGCAAACTCCTCCCGATCGAGTTTGAGATATCCGAAACAAAAGCAAAATGAGTTTGAGATATTCGAAACTAAACCCATCGATCATTCTACCTCTTGGTGCCCGTTATGGTTCTTGATGATGTGGTCTCTGTACCAGTCGATGGACAGCAACTTTCTGATCGCTGGGCCGGCTTCTCGCAGATCATTCACCGTCTCAAACAGTGGAACAACTCTCAACCTATTCACAAACAATATAACACACTATTCAATCAAACACTGGCCATGGTACAAAACATAATATACGATCTATATGGTGCAAAAACAAGTTCAGTTGGCTTAGCCACTGGCAAAGTAAAAGACCGCAGTCGAATTTTCCTTGCTAGCTCAGAGACACAGTGCGCAATTCCTTCTTTTCCATTTCTACTTAGTTTGCACAATCAACTTTGTTCTTAGTTTTGTGTAACTACTAAACCAACCAATTGGGAGTTCATAAGTTCAATTGATCGAGTAGCACACTGAACATATGAGATATATATATAATCATACTTACGTTCCACCAGGACATGGCCTTCCTAGGTCCCCGCTGACTGTAAGTCTTGCGTCCTTCTGCAACAGTTCAACCGCTAGGACATCGCTTGCCTGCAACCAGAGGAACACATCATATTTAATGTACAGAGTGATAAATATAATGTGCCACGATTGTCATTTGATCCATGCGATCAAGATGGTACAAGGCATGACATGGCAAAATGCTTGGAACCACCGGCCGGTTACAGGTGAGGGTTAACAAGAACGCTAGAGTGCAGGATGGATATTCAGATTTTTCTTATTATTTAGTGCTACATAAGACTTGCGTATCTACATACATTTGAGGCCATTGAAATCACATATGCTCCAAGTGCATCGCTTCCTAACTCTGCAGCAACACGGAATGTATCAAGAACTTCTTGCACATCAGCAGTAACCTGAAAGGAATACAAAGGAAATGCAAATGTAAGTCTTTCCACTTCAAGGTGAATCTCCATTCCCTTTTTCTCTTCTACAATGAAGTATGCAACCATAAAGTTGCCATTCAAATATTCTTATGTACCAACACTGCAATCCCTTTTCCTATATCTTTCTTGTAAAAGAAAATACTCCATCCCAAAATATAAGTGATTTTGGTTGGATGTCCAAAAGAGGCGCGGCTTTGACACCATCATTATTCTGGTCGCCTGGTCAATTTGGAAGGAATGGAATAGCCAGGCTTTCAACAACCAACGCGGATCCTGGGGAGAAGTGGCAAACTTGGCTGCTGAAGAAGCAAGCCTATGGCGCGCGGGGGTGCCGATCTAAGCCTCCTCGTCTAGGTTTCAGTCGCACAATTGGTTAATTGCGAAATAACACCCTCTGCTGTGCTTTCTTTCTTTCTTTTCTTTTCTTTTCCTGGTGTTCTTGTTTTTGCTTCCTTTATCGGTTGCGTTTGTAAGTCCACCCCTCAATCTTAATAAAAAGATATGTAAGTCTTATGCGTATTCCCGAAAAAACTAAAATCCATGTTGAATGAACAGTGATGTTATATCTGATGCCTCATCAAATTCTGTATAAAACATTGCTTATTCATCAGAAGTTAGCATAGTATTAACCATTTTGGCGTTGGCAGAGGTGATACCAATCTTACCACAAAATGACTATATGGAAAGGAACTATATCTGTTTCTGAAGGATTCTATCATACTGTTCTACACATTGAAACTCAATTGGCACTTCCTGTTTCCATGTAAACAAACATTCATCACAAACTAAAAAATGCTACCAATCTTACCACAAAATGGTTGTGTAGTATAAGTTTCAATTTGTGGTAAGATTGGTAGCATTTTTTAGTTTGTGATAAATGTTTGTTTGCATGGAAGGATTTATATTGTACTGTTCCACACGATGAAACTCAATTGACACTTCTGGTTTCCATGTAAACGAACATTTATCACAACTAAAATATAAGTTATCATTAGCCACTAGGATAGGAAATTTGATGTCTACATTCAACAACTGACCTGTATGTATGGGGGGACAAGAGGGCGCTTCCCTTTCAGCTCTCTAGTCAAGAAATCCAGTTTCTTTTGTTCATCCCACTCACTATAAACACCAAGATCCAGGTAAGATGTGATGGCATCAAGTGTTTCCGTATGCCGGCCTGATTCCTACAGTAATATAACGCCATTCTATTCATTAATGGAGTACTGGACTTCGCTTGAAGCTATTCTGAAGTTACATCAGGAAAATTTAAGTGTGAGTAAGCATAAAAACAGTAGTGATAATGTGCCCACCTGCCGTACATCAAGCTTCATTAGCACCATACCAAAGATTGCAACCCGTCGAATCAAATCTGCTAACCGGCCATCCGCAAGCACACTAGATCCACATGATTGCTTCATAAAATAGTTGAAGATGTGAACACAGTCAGTACAAAAAGGAAATTATGTGATGAAAAGAAACCTCCACCCACTCCATCATCAACGATTGTTCTCACGAGTCACGACTAATCAAAGCCTAGCCAGTAAGAATGTAGAGATGGTAAAGGGCAATTTTGAAGAATGCTGAGAATGTTTGTGTCAAATGTTTTTTTTTTCTAGCACACACACAGACACACTTGCACGGATAGAGGATAATTGATCATGGTAGTACAGCACTAAAGGGATGAGTGATCGACCCTACATCAGCCAATTAGACTAACCAGTGATTGATAACACAAAAGCAAGGGCTCCAAAAGTTTATCCGATGTATCATAATATTCTGAAGTATCACGATCACATGGTAGATCCTCAAGAAGAAGCTCAAGTCGTCTCCGTGTGTTCATCAGCTGAAAACAGAGTGGTAAGCACAATAAAAAGGAAAAAATTTTGCCATGTTAAAAAATATATAACAGGTCAAGAAAAATATAACAGATGGGTACTGTTTATACATAGCATAATCTCTTGTTCTCATTGAGGTTTGTCTTCCTACCAAAGATTGAGAGTACCTATGTCCAACTATTTGGGTATCTTTGGCATATATGTTTTTAATAGTAAAATGCCACATAAAATTTATCCCAAACTTTATTGCCAAAGAACAGGAGTAGAGTCTCTGGGAATTTATTAGTGAGATTAATTTAATCCTAAAGAATATTGTACAAATTTGGTAATCAAGCATCCCTTAATCCAACCTCTATTAGTAGACTAGGCAATCGTTTGCCTACTTCAGGAGAAGAAAACATGAGACGTATAATAAATGGTAAAGTATGGCTCTAACCTTTTCTTTCACATCACCAAGGACAACTCTATAAGGAGTACTCCCTGGTCTCTCTGATATGCTTGGTTCTAGAAGTTTCCGGAAGCTCGATCGACCAATTTGGGATTCTGTGAACATCTTCCTTAGTTGACCTCCACTTGGAGTTCGACCCATCGGGCGATGACTAGGAGACGGCAATGGACTGTCTTCACGTTTTTCTGTTATGTTTAGAGCCAACTAGGAGACACAGCATGCATTAATTCTCATGAAATGTTAAGAAATATATATTGAAATTTATCTACACTATCCAGTTAGTGTCAGCTAGTTCTTTATTTGTTTGTTTGTTTATTCTTTGCTATTTATACCGGCAATGCCATAGCTTCTCCATAGCATTTTTCACTCCATGTCATTTCAATGTTAGTTGAAAAAAAAATGTAGCGCATATTGGAATAGTTGTGCCAATGCATTTTTATGGACAGTTTGTGCTTCCAATGATCTCTGTACAACAAAGAAGTCGAACGTGTGAGACATCACAAAATTCTAGCTGTCCTAACCTTATGCTTTGGATTCCCTGGAAGTTTTGACATTCTGATTTGAGATTCCCCATCGTTGCATTCTGCATCAAATACAAGCTCTACTCTCAGTATTAGCAAATCATGGGAAGACATAGACATCACATTAATAGTAGCAATGCATTAATAGGTGTGACAATAAATTTACATACATATGTACAAATACACACCAGTTACAAAAGATGAACCTGATGATACATGATGTTAAATCCATGTTACAAAAGATGTTACATACATCTGAACTATTTCAGATGAACCTGATGATACATGATGTTAAATCCATGTTACAAAAGATGTTCTTTAATTAATGTTGATGGAACTATTTTACATGGTGATTGGCATTCTGAAATAATTTTCAAAATAGCATGTCCAATTTTTTTGTCCTATGCAGTATGCACAAATTTTCCTCAGATCCAGTTTGGGGAACAGAGGAAGCTGTTGCAATGTAAATTTCATGGTTTAATCCAGCAGTTGATGACACAAGTCTTACATTGATTACAAGGATGACAGCATGAGGTATTTGTGTCAGACATAATACGGAAATAATGATCCAGCACTTTTCCCCCCAAAATTTATTGATGTGGTGTCATGAATGCGCTTATGTGAAGAAGTAAATAAGTTTGTTACTGTAAGACTTGAACACCTCTATATTCATTTTCAGTTTCATTAATGAAGCCTACTGGTTCTAAATATAAAATAAGTTTTTATTATTTCCAGATTATAACTTAGGTATTGCTTATTTAACACATAAATTGTGATAGAAAATCAGGAAGCCGAAAGTAACCAAACAAATTGGTGTAAAATATTTTATGCAACTACAAACTACTTCCTTGGGCTATTAGGATTTTGGATTTTGTTACAAAAAAACTAGACCTAACAACATAATGCTGACTGCTCCCCTTGGACTATTATGCATTTGGTACAAAAACATTAGACCTTTTTATATTAACATAATGCTACAGCATGTCAGTCCGCCTCACCAAGTAATAGAATTGCTGGTGCAAACTAGTACTCCCTCCATTTCATATTATGATATGTTTTGACTTTTTCCTTAATCAAACTTCTTTAAATTTGACCAAGTTTATAGAAAAACATATCAACATTTTTAACACCAAACAAACATACTATGAAAATGTATTCAATATTAGGTTTAATGGAACTAATTTGGTGTTATAAGAGTTACTACATTTCTATATAAACTTGGTCAAGCTTATAGAAGTTTGATTAGGAAAAAAGTCAAAGCGTCTTATAATATGAAACTGAGAGAGTATAAGTCAATGACCCGAAGATGTGAACTTAAGTGAAATACATATTAGATGATGCATCATATAAAGTTTCCAACAAGGTGTCCACCTGTACATGATGGAAGATCAGCACCAGAAGGAAGCTGTGCAGGAAGGGCCAAGCTGTGCTGAAGCTTTAGATTGTTCTGGGGTCCAGTTTGATTCCAGGTATTGGTCTTCTGGTCCTCTGATGCTGATTCTGCAGAGTTCATTTGAAAATATCAACATAGAATGAGCCAGTTTTTATTTTCTGAAATATGTATGTACAATAGGTGAGGCTATTCTAAACAAATTCAAGATTATTTCTACATGACAGAGATGTGCTGCAATGATCGTAAGATAATAGGGGAAATACCATCCAGACAATGGTTAATTGGTTAGGCAGTACAGGGATGTAAAGGATGAGGTGTATACTGTAGATGAGAATAAATCAATAAAGACAAGAGGTGGGGAAAAACTTATTATTTCTTTATTGCTTCCCGATAATTAGAGCAATGTCCCTTCATATAAAGGTGCTAGTACCCCACCCACCATAAATAAAATGGTTATAAGGTATAGTCTCTCTACCTTTCAGCGTCAAAAAAAAAAAAGGTGCTAGAGCCCAAAGGGTAGGAACTAATAAAAGGGGACCTATAAGATAGTTATAAACTGAAAGGAAATATCTAATATATAAACTAAAATTACAATCCCTATAATAAGAGTGCTGTTACAGTGCACCTTACTGTTTAAGGAACAGTACCACAACCAATAATATGCATTATACTAGCTAATGAACTAACTAACTAACTAGGCATTCTAAAAGCGCCACAATTCATGGTGGCAGGCGAGCTTCTGTTGAGATTGAAATGGATTAAGCTTGGATATATCATGAAATAACCTTTGAGCAGGATGTCATTTGCTAAGTTTGCAAGCTTCTCGCTGCATCTGTTAATTGATAGCTCAAAGCTTAGAGTGTCTAGTTCCCGGATGTACAGATCAATTGCCATCCATTGGGACAAAATGGAAACATCCCTAGTAACCTGCAGCTCAGAAATGAAACATTGTAGTCTTTCAGAATGGTGATCATGTCGAAATTAACATAAGCAAAAGGTAGAAAAACGCAACACACCATTAGAATGTACAGGAAATACTAGTGAATACTGAGAAGGCATAATAAAACGACCAAATTCAAATGTGTGGATCTTACTTTTGCTGTGACATTAGGATTCCCATCACGGTCACCACCCATCCATGAACCGAATTTGATTGGTGTGCAGGTGAGCGGAAGTGGCTTGCCAGTGTTCTATAAGAAAAGCATTGTAGGAGGGTTTATATCCGCTCGTGAATGAGTCAAACGGAAGTGGAATTCAACAAATGCCAATCAATGTATTTATACCTTCTTTAGAGCATTGCTAACACGGCGAAGATAGTGTGGTATTGCTTTCCAGAGCGATTGCTCAACAATATGAAGGCCTACAAAAGAAAAGATGGAATCATGAGAATACTGGCAGTAACAAAAACAGAAAATAGATGGTTACTAACCAGCTCTAGCTTCGTCAACAGGTGTAGGTTTATGGCGCCTCAACTCATCAGTCTGCCATATTGCCGTGATTTCTCTTACCTACATAATTCAAAGTTAGAAAGATTGGAACACATTAGGAAAAGGAAAAATAAAACTATGAAGATCCTTTGAAGTTATACCAGATCTTCAATTAGAATTTCTTTATCCTCGAGGCTAAGATCAGCACGTTCGTTGAATTCCAAAAGGTGCTGCAGCACAGTTTCATCGGTAATTGAAACAACAAAATAGCAATATCAAGGTTGAAGTATGAAACTATTGAAATTAACTCACAGCTATTCTAAGGTGTTTGTACTGCAAAGTCCGCCGATTGATTTGAGTTGGATGAGCTGTCAGAACAATTTCAACCTCCTGTAAAGGTCGAATATCTGATAAATTTGATCATGCGTGACTTTCTTACAAGATACACAGATAAATTTGATGATGTGCAACTTTCATAATATACAATGTATCAAAAATGTGTGCTTAATGTGAGAAATTACCTGCTTGCATACAGTGTCATAGAGTTCTTCCGGGCTAACACCACTTTGAATCAATTTGGCAAATGTATCATCGCATGATTTCGACAGGTCGGCGAAATTGCGTGCTTTACGAACCCTACATAAAAGACATAAAAATGCCAAGCTCTAGATTTTGGGTGATTTTCAAAATTGGTAAACATTCTAGTTCAGGTGATAAAAAACGTAGCAACACTAACATTTTCCTGAAATGAATAAGATGTACTGCAAGTCTGCAACATGCTGATGGTAATTATTTCTTAAACATATGCATGAAGTCTCAGCTGTTCTAAAACTTGACATACTACCATAATAAGAGGTAATTGCGACAATAAGTGCGATGCTCAATGGCCTTGCTAGGTTCCAAAAACAGTCGGACAACTGACGACAAAACATCTGAGGAACCACAATGAAGCTACCATGTGCGAGCGTAAGGTTCCTTCAATCAATTCTACCTGAGGAGGGTCACATGGAAACAACTAACCGGTGGACCGACATTGTAATGCCGTACACATATGTACCGGAATTCTTGGATTCCATATTGCAATCAAAGATTCATCTGTGCTACTGTAATGTGGCATCCCTATCACGAACAGGTATACTTATATTTCCCAAATATGACAAAGAGGTACCCCAAACAGAAGACAACTCCCGTGTTGTTATCAGTATTCTTTAATTGAAGTGTGACAAACAAACTGTAAATTCAGTGTTTGGCTTTCAAATTGTTCGCGCCAAATACGATAATGCACTCCTCACTATCACTAGCAGTAAGTTGTAGTAACACATATTCAGACAAAAAAAATGGTACGTAGCACATTCTGAAAATGGAGTGGTACAACAAATGTGTTGAGGGCCGTACATGCATGATAAATTCAGGTTAATAGGGAGTAATTAAGATAAACACATTATGATGATTTATGAAGTGAGTTTGCAGATTCTAATGGCGGCGGAAGAGGTGATCCTCCAATTAATTAATGAAACAATTTGAGAATGTGAATGTGTAGGGCAAGCACCTGTGGTAAGTGTCGGCGATGGTCATGAGGTTGAGGTGGTGGGAGAAGGCGCGGGCGAGGCAGAGCGAGTCCTCGAGCGACATGGCGGCCAGCTCGGCGCCGAGCTGCTTCTCGACGACGACGGCGGTGTCCTCCACCCCGGCGGAGCGCATGTTAACGGCGCTCTGCACGCACCGTGTTAATTGGATCGAATCACCATCATCATCATCATCATATATGGATGGATACGATACCTGGGCGAGGATGGTGATGCGCTCGAGGAGGTGGATGAAGCGGGGGCCGAGCTCGCGGAGGAGGACGTCGTGGAGGAGGCTGCCCAGCAGCCGGCAGTCGTCCTCGAACGCCTGGAATGATATCCCCTCCGCGATGTCATCCGTCGTGTCCGTCATCGCCGATCACCGCCGCGCCTCGCCTCCCCTGATCGGATTCGGATTCCTCAGATAGAGAGCACCAGATGGAGAGAGGGATTGATTGGGATTGGGATTGGGATTGAGATTGATTGAGATGGTTGAATGGAATGGAAAGCGAGGAGAGGAGAGGAGACCAAGGCGGAGAGCGCGGACAGCCTCAAGCACGCCACGCGAGGAGTTACAATACCAAATTACAAACAACACCCCCCCCCCCCCCCCCCCCCGCATTTTTGTTTTATTTTCATCTCTCACAATGTTTTCTCCCAGAGCCGTAAGTAATTTGTGAATAAAATTATCATATACATATTTTTAGCAATCTAAAAACGACGACTGAAAAATAAACTTCGATTAAAAACCTCAAAATTAGCTTCAGATTTTATGTTAAATTTTAAATTTTAGCTGATAAATATAAGCCTAAGCGAAAAAATGGGCCTTTCATTCGGAAATTATAGTCCGTTCATTATCATCGCTCACGTGGAGGAGCATTTGCTTGGCACACAGATTTTGCATTTCCACTTTATAAGCCAGCTAAAATTTTGTTGCTTTGCTTTTCTCTTGTAAAACAAACTCCGTTCCTTTGCAACAAAAGTGGCAGTAAAGTGTGTAGGAATTTTGGCATCAGAAACTGCAGTGTCCGTTCATCAACCAGTCCAGCAAGGATTGCTTTGGACTGGCGTCTGGCGCTACAAAACCATGGCATCAGCACTAATCCGCAGCTCCGTTTTATGTGTGTGTGAAGGATTAGTTCCCAACACACATGAACACAACCTTAATATGTACTACTACCAGAGAATATCATTGTAAGTTCAAAATCAACTTATACAACTTGTAACAAAATATTAAAATATATTTTGTAACCAGTAAAAAAATTATAAATTGATTCTTTTCTTAAATATTTAGTTGACACGTAATAAACGGGTAGCCATTCACTCAAATGATAAAAAAATATATTTCTCATACTAGAGGCAGTTCAAGAACCATAGCATAATTACACGTTTAGGAGTTGTTTAGTTCATGGTCACATGCTACCATACTTTGCTATACGTCAACAACTTAGGCAGCTTTGATTGAGTTAGTAACGTGTTTGGTTTATGTCACATTTGTGATAAGTCTTTTTTCTAACACCTCGATCTTACATGCCATTGTCTCAAAAATTGTGCAAGGTACTAGTAGTGGCTTTGCTTACTAAAGTGTGGTGTCAATTTTGTTAACTTAACCTTAAGCTTTGGTAAGCTTGGCAAGAAAACTATGATAACAATAGACAATGTCAGTATACAAGCCAAACACCCTTTTAGTTTGGTTTGGAGTTTTTTATTTGTCATATCAAAAAGGAAAACTGGTTGTGCTAAAACCACAGGAAAGTTTTGGCACTAAAATTTTAGCAGCATAGAATTTGAAGTTTTGAACTAATCGTATGTAAAAAAAATAATAACAAATCAAACACCTAGGAGCATATAATACTGTTAAAAGTTAACAAAATTTTGATAAAACAAAAAATGGCGGCTTCAATGGAATCAATTCGTTACTCTCACTTCGCATGAGGAAACAGGTTTCAGTCAGCCGAGCAGCAAGCATATGATATGGACAGACATTTTGGGGCTGTTTAGTTTTCAAAAACTTTTCCAAAAACATCACATCGAATCTTTTAGACACAGATGTGTATTAAATATAGATAAAAAAAACTAATTATACAGTTTGTATGTAAATCACGAGACCTATTTTTTAAGCCTAATTAGTCCATGACTAGCCATAAATACTATATTAACTCACATGTCAAAAAAAAAAAAAACTCCTTTCGATATGTTCGATGTGACCTTAAAATTTTCTATTTCACTAACTAGATAGGTTCTGTTGGGGGGCGTCCCGGCCTGCCGGCCGGCTCTCATCAGATGGATGGATGGATGTGAATAAGATACGATTGAAATGAAACGAAAATACTCCCAGTAGTGTACAGTACGCTTGTGCTCAGTGCCAGCAGAGAGCAGGGTGTAGTACAAGCAAGCCATAAGTTCACATCATCTGGCAGAGTAGTGAGTGACAGTGAGTCGACGTCTGGCATGACTTGCGCCTTGAACGTTTTCATTCACACTCTCCCGTCCGTAACATTGCACGTATGGTTGCATTGCAAACTGCAGATTTTAAATGTACACCAAAAAAACTTTCATTTTTTCCGTCTCATCAAATATTTAGACACATGTATAAAGTATTAAATGTAGATAGAAAAAAACCAATTACACAGTTTGCATGTAAATGGTAAGACGAATCTTTTAAACCTAATTACGCCATGATTTGACAATGTGGTACTACAGTAAACATTTGATAATAACGAATTAATTAGGTTTAATAGATTCGTCTCGCAGTTTACATGTGGAATATATTATTTGTTTTGTTATTAGTTTACGTTTAATATTTGAAATATGTGTCTCTATATGTTTTTCTTTTGCCAAAACAACTAAACACAGCCTAAACAGAGTTACTGGTTGCTGTTGATAATTGATCAGTCACGCCCAAAAAGCCTGTAGCATATGGTTAGCACTGTAGCATAGTGTACAGTGAGAACATGCCGGGAAGCACGGACGAGCCGGCGAGAGAAGAGAGGAAGAGGAGATCGAGCTGATCCATCCTCTAGCAATTCTAGGCTTTGCATTGCATCCTAGCTACTCGTAGTTGCTTCGTTGCTCCTCCCTTCCCTGCAATACCAATACCAATGTACCGCTTGCAATGACGATGCCAATACCAATACCAATAGCAATGTCGATACACTATACGGACGTTGCCATTGCAATACCAAATTTTCTTTCCTGCCATTGTCATTAGTGTGTTTAGTTCACGCCACAATTAGAAGTTTGGTTAAAATTGGAACAATCTGACAGAAAAGTTGAAAGTTTATGTGTGTAGGAAAGTTTTGATGTGATGAAAAAATTGAAAGTTTAAAGAAAAAGTTTGGAACTAAACAAGGGCCTAGTACAGTTATTGATCAAAAACTACTCTTGACACTCCTGGAATTTTTACATTTTGGTCCTTTTCTTATTTTACAAATAGACCCCTGAAAAAACTTAAACCGGAAATGGTCCTTTTTGGGACGCCAGAGTGGCTGGCGCCATACCCCAACATAGCGGCGCCAGCGTGGCTGGCGCCGTGCCCGTGCCACCGTGGCAGTAGGGCTGTCGTGGAGGTGCTGACTAGGCCGAAGGGGGCGCCAGCCGGAGTGGCGCCGCCCCTCATACCACGGCGCCAGCATGGCTGGCGTGCCCCTCCTCTACGGGCCCCACCAACTTTCTCCCTCCCCCCCTCAAAATTTTCTCCAAGTCTGTTCTACCTCCGGGCAACGGCTGGCGCCCCCCAGACCGCGGCGCCAAGGTGGCTGGCGCCCCCCTCCTCCCCCCATCGAAGCCCTTCTGCCTTCGGGCCTCGGCTGGCGCCGCCCTCATGGACCACGGCGCCAGGGTAGCTGGCGCCGCCCTCCCCCCAGCCCGAAACTCTTCTACCTCGCGGCACTGGCTGGCGCCGCCCTCCCCAACCGCGGCTCCAGGGTGGTTGGCGCCGCCCTCTGCCTCCCTGCAAATTGAAGATCCATATTGCACAAATGTACCAATTCACAGTTCGCAATTCAAATTACAATTCACAGATTCGTACAGACTAAAACAAGTTCCAATTGCACAAATCACAATGCCAAAAGTCTATCACATAGTCCTCACATAGTCCATCACATATTCCACACATCAAACAATGCCAAAAGTCCATCACATATTCCATACATCAAACAACGCCAAAAGTTCATCACATATCCCACACATCAAACAATGCCAAAAGTCCATCCTATATTCCACACATGAAACAATGTCAAAAGTCCATCACATAGTCCTCACATAGTCCATCACATTTTATATCACATAGTGCACCACATATGTCATACTACCAACCAATAGATTAACTTCATACAAATCACTTCTTCCGTTGGCGCCGAATTGCTTGCGAGCCCGGAGTGTACCTACATTTGAAAATCCAATGTTCAAAACATTTTAAAAACAAAATAAGGGAAATCAAATAACATTTGAGAATGGTAAGCTCATTTTACCTCTTTTTCGCTGCCCGAGTGGATCGCAAGTTGTATTACGTGGGTTGCATCCCCTGAGGCGCGTCGAGAAGCTGCGACATGTCTATCTCCTCGCGTCTGGTGCAACGTAGTCCTCATCCTCCTTGTCCTCGTCGTCATCGTCGTCGCTTGGTGGAGCCGGTGCCTTCCCCTTTCCCCTCCCTTGCTTAATGCGTGACGACGACGAGCCACCAACTCCTTCACGCTCTTCTAGCCTGATGGAGTGTCGAGCGGTACTTGGACGCGCGGATTGAGGTAGTGGTGGTGGTAGTCTCCACGGTTGGTACACGTCGTCCAATCCAACCGACCTGCAACCTAATCTTGCTGCAAGTTTCCGGCACCTTTGACGAACTTTATGCATTTCAAAAAAAAAAAAAGAAGTTTGTTAGGCATAACTCAAGTAATGCAAAGTGCTAAATAAATTTTACCTCTAAAACATTGCGGAGTGTGTTCTCCGTGTCCTTACCACCCCTCGGAGCTTGGAGGGCATGCCCCATTTCATTCACACTCCTGAGGAGCTCTCTCGACTGAAAGCGTGAGAAGATATATGTTAGGGTCTAGGGTGCAAATGGAAATAACTTTGACAAATGCAAGAAAACTTACGACTCTGTCTCTAAGTGGGGCGTACTCCATTTGATATCCAACTCTAGTCCGGACATCATAGGGATTCCGCCCCTCATCGGAGTCGCGATCATCCTCTATGTCGGCTTCCGTCCAAGTAGGACGGAGGAACAGTCTATATGTCCTATGCAGCCAACGAAGGTACTCTGAGAAAATATGATTTTGGTGTATAGTCTCGATGTACCTGTCGTTCCTTCCGGCTGTCCTCCATTCATCAATGTATCTATTATGCTCTAGCCCCCAGTCTTTTACCTTCTTTGTTCTCACCCTGTCATACCTAGACAAGTAGAAGGTGATGAAACAATAGTGAGCATCGACAAGGGTTAAATGGTACAAAATTGAACATTGACAATGAAAGCAAACAAAGATAAGAAATATTTACTTGTGTAATTCAACTCCAGTTGAGATGTCCTCAACCGGCCACTCTTGTTTCTTCCCGAACTGTCGCATGACACGGTGCGGAAGGTGGTACTCAACTGCCCAGAAACAAATCAATGGGCACTGGTACATGAAATAGTCAGAGTCTCGATTGCACATCGAGTTCGGGGTCAGGCTGGAAGCCTCATTTGTGTGATATGGTAACCACTCAATCTGCAAAAGTTGAAGAGATGTCGTTGGTTAGTATCTCAATTAAAGAAGTAAATGTCTAACTAGAAGTGATATTGGAAGTACTTACATGTTGAGGCTGTAAGCAGTCCATCTCATTGACATAATGCTTGTATGCCACATCCCGGTGAGTATGTGCAGTGGCAGTACTCTCAAAAAGGTAGGCCACTGTCTTCTCCATGTCTGGCTCATTGTAGGGCCAAGGAGTGAAGCTTTGCCTCCACTTAGGCCTTCCAACCGGTAGTCTTAACCACATCCACAGCTGAATCAATAGCACACAACCACTCATGTTGGATGATTGTGCCTGACGACAACAGGCCTCACAGAGCTGTCTATATGTTCACGCCAACACTGCTGAGCCCCAACTGAAACGGCCCAGATCACCAAGGTTGGCGACCAAAGGAATCCATATCGCCGAAGCAATGTCACCCCCAGCATCAGGAAACAGAACCCCTCCCAACAAGTGCAAGATGTATGCACGGGCATAACACTCAACACGCCATGGCTCAGCGTCGTCATCAAGATGTGAGAAGTTCTGACTCAGCCAAGACAGGGGTATTCCATTCTGCTTCTTCTTCCCCTCTTGCCCCTGCTCAATGTTCAGTGGAATGCTAAACAGCTGCTCCACTTGTGCACGCCATCCAGGAGTCTCTGTCCTGCCCGTCACGGCATGCCCCCGTAATGGGAGGGCCAAGATCATAGCCACATCGTGTAGAGTGATGGTCATCTCACCACTGGGGAGGTGGAAGCTGTGTGTCTCAGGCCTCCATCTATCCACAAGTGCTGTCAACGCAGGAGCGTTGAACACTGGCATTCCTCTGCTCACGACCAAGGCCACCCCGAGCAACCCGGCCGTCCTTAGGTACGGGATGTACCTATCGTCGAACACTGGGGGGCATGAGCTCTGACTCGGAGCGGTTGAAGTACCTGCATTAGCAATTGTAAATCAATTAGTTAATATAATGTCAAATACACGCTACCGATACTTATGCACAAGTGAATCAATGCCGATTCATACCCTCCCCGCCTCGATCGCAGCCCCGCGAAGAGGGGCCTCGTAGTACGCCTCCAAGGCTGGGTAAGTCGGCGGTTGTCCCTCCTCGGCCATCCTACATGAAAAAGTAATAAATTCACCGCTAGTTACCAATGTGACATATATTAAAAGAAAATGAATGCGAGAACATGAGTAGGAAAACAAAATATTTACCTCCCTAACACTTATATTTTTTTTTGGACTTCTTCTTTTTTGGACGCTTAGGACACTTAGTTTTCTTGTGACCCTCCTGGTGACACAACGAGCATCTATTTTGCACCGGCGTAGCATCAAGTTGAACGCATGAAGGTGGTTTCCTTCCAGAACCACCCAGACCCGAGTCCATTTCGTTCTTGAATCGTTTCGATCTACTCTTCCCTCTTGTTTTAATCTTCAAATTTGGCAGCAACAAATTCTTCACCATCGTAGGGTGGCCACTATGTGGGGTCGAGGTATGGCTCAAAGCGACTTGCCCATGTGTTCACAACGGCTCTTGAAGAGAACTGATACGGCATTCGGTTGGGAGATTACTCATCAATTGCATGAATCAGATAAACGTGTATAAGATGTGAGCAAGGCATATGGTAGAGCAATGGCCTTTGGCAAGAACATGAGTTCCCCTCACCTTCAACTTTGAAGGCTCTTGCGCCGAATCTAACACCACCACGCGTTATACCACCCCTCTCTGTGACCTCGTATGTCTTTTTCTGCTTATCGAAACACCTTGCAGTGTGTTTGTTCGCCTTACTTTTTTGCACCTTCATCTTACTATCAACCTTGGTAGACCAACGCTGCCCTAACTGGACTCGCTTCAAAGCTTCATCATGTCTGTTCACAAAGTAGTCATTGCACTTCACGAACGTAAATGATACTATGGCCGTCACTGGAAGCTTACAAACACCAACTAGCATGCTATTGAACTGTTCGGCCATGTTGGTTGTCATGTAACCCCACCGGCAGCCATTTCTATCGTATGCACGAGACCACTTATCTTTATCCAACAACTCATCTTCAAGCCATTTACGAGGACCTTCGGGAATACGCTGCCTTAGTGCCTCAACATCCCTCTCAAATATCCACTTCTCGTCAATCTGACATATCCTTAGGAGCTCTTTTGTCTGATGCTTGTCTGCACCGGCCTTGTGGAAATTAGCACTGAAGTGCCTCATGCACCATCGGTGGTGAACCGGTGGCAATCCTGGAACAGGAGTCGTCATGGCATTCATTATACCAGCATGTCGATCTGAGATAATACAAACCTCCCTATGCGGCCCAACCACAACCCGTCGGACAAGATCGATAAACCAGCACCAGTCTCGTGAATTCTCTTTCTCCACCAAGGCAAAAGCTAAAGGTACAAGTTGATCCTCCGCATCAGCTGATAATGCAGTCATCAAGGCACCACCGTATTTCCCAGTTAGGAAGGTTGCATCTATAGCTAGTACTGGCCTACAATGCTTAAAAGCCTCAATGGAAGGACCAAAGCACCAGAATGCACGCATAAAAATTTTCTTGGTCACTCCATCAACGTTGACAACCCTATCAGGATGAGTATCGATGTGGTAGACCATACTGGGATTCCTCTGCTTAATGGTTTGCAGCAAAGTGGGCAAACGGACATACGCTTCACCCCATTCACCGTAAATGAGCTTCATAGCCTCCTCTCGTGCCCTCCAAGCCTTGCCATATTTCACCCTATACTGGAAAACCTCAAATATATACAAAGCTAACGCAGAAGCAGAGAGTGTAGGTTGCAGTTTTATGGCATTGCATAACCTATTTGCTATGAACTTTGATGTCAGCTGCCGGTGGCTCCTTGAACCTTCGGCAGTAGCACAACTATGTTCCTTACTTACCCGTGATATCCTCCACGTGCCGCTAGACCTCTTAGTTGCATGGACCTTCCATTTGCACCGTGGGTTTTCACATTTAACAGTGTACCTCCTATTTGCGGCAGAATTGACAACACGGTATGGACGATGGTGCACGATGGCGTACTCCTGGAGCCATAGCTTCAATGCGACCATGGATGGGAACTCTAAACCCTTTCTGAGACCATCCACCTGGAATGGTTCTGGCAACTGATCTAGGTTGATGCCGCCATCTAGTAGTGCACCATGGGCATGTGTTAGGTCCCTAAACTCAGGAATGTCCGGCTTCCTCCCAAACACCTTCTCAAACGCACGACATTCCTCTAATGCTAACTTGTCATTATTAGTAAGTGGAGGGAATGGACGGTCATCATCAGAGTCTTCAGCAAATTCAACATCATATTGCTCAACACTTGCCTCCTCGTCAACATCATCTCTATTGACTTCTACTGAGATAGAATCGTGACCACCACTCAATTCGACATCAAAGTAATCATCTGGATTCACATATTGGCCTGCTACTTCTGTCGGGTATTCAGGGTTGACTCCGTACGACGACCAATGAACACTCGCCGACAAATGTTCACTTAGATCAAGCCCCTCTTGTACTAACTCCCTTTTCATCTCCCTCGCTGCATCCACATCATCAGTACCGCAATGTCTCTTTGATGGTCCTGCCACCCATAAATCATTTCCAAGCAAAGGTCTCTTCTTCTCTCCTTCCCCCTCCAAGTCTTCTTGTACCAACTCAGTCTTACTTGCACCCCCTCCACGACGAGAATAATATGTCACAAAATTCTTCTCAACGTAATGATAAGAAGGAGATTTGTTTAGATCCAAATTTTCTACGGTACGAACTAACTTTGATGCAAACACCTCTAGAGATCTAAACTGAGACTCTTTTACCAAATCAAAGTAAACTTCCCATTCCAACTGACCTATCACATTTAATATATACTTATGCCTTTGACCAACATCGTATCTCCCATATAAACGAATCTCTACATTATCCTCGGTCCATCCAAGAACTTCTTTCACTCGTGACCTTAGTTCATCTAGAGTTGGGTGGGTGGGAAACAAAATGGTCTTCAATGACATATCCTCAAACTCAACATGTGCACCAACATAAGGTTCCACCACTTTACCACCGTAGTAAACACGAACAAGTCTATCCATCTACACCAAAAAATCAAATGTAACTTTGCAACAAAAATTAAATCTTCATTCCTAAACGTAGTCCAAACCGACATATTATAACCAATGCATAACTTAAATTGTCCCAAAGCTACTACTCCAAAAAAATATTTAATCCACCTACAACTATCAACAAGTTTACTAGTGCATTACACATCGAAATATTACAAATACTCCGTCATACAACCCAACCTAGTTCTAGTTAACTATAATCAATTTATATAATGCAACCAAAATTTTCTCACCTTCATATAATTAATGGTTAAAAGTTTAACCTATAGACTATAGCATCAAGTCCATCAAATTAAAATTACTTTCATGCCTCAACCATAATTTTTCATCCATCCATCCAACCAAACCATCCAAAAATTAACATTACCACATATATGTTTAAAAAAATCGTGACACCAATGAGTACATTGCAAACATGTAGCACTACAACAAGCCAATCCTAAGAACAAATGCTAAAAATCACAAATTTGGGTAAAAAGGGGTTCTAGGGTTACCAACCGATCTACAAATTCAACCAATAAAAACGAAAAAAAAGAGGGGTGAATGAAGGAGTCTACCTTTCTCTTCAATTTCCACAAAAAATCCCGCGAAAAACGAGTTCAAATGGAGTGGATTTGAGGTGGGGAGGTGAGGGGAGAGAGGGGGGGAGAGCTGCTGCTGCTCAGCTCGGGCTGGTGCTTGGGCGAAAATGGGAGTGGGGAGGGGATAGGTGGTGGTGCCCACGGGGTTTAAGGGGTCGGCCCACAGAGGAGGGGCGCGCCAGCCATGCTGGCGCCGTGGTATGAGGGGCGGCGCCAGTGTGGCTGGCGCCCCCATTCTGCCCAGTCAGCACCTCCACGACAGCCCTAGTGCCACGGTGGCACGGACACAGCGTCAGTGTGGCTGGCGCCGCCCTGTTGGGGTACGGCGCCAGCCACTCTGGCGTCAAAAAAGGACCATTTCCGGTTTAAGTTTTTCCAGGATCTATTTGTAAAATAAGTTTTCAAAAAGGACCAAAATGTAAAAATTTCAGCATGACACTCCATAGGATGACAGCCAAGGTTGTGTTTAGTTCAGCGTAAAGTTTGAATTTTACTTGAAATTAGAGATGATGTGACTGAAAAATTATGTGTGTATGACAGGTTAATATGATGGAAAAGGACTGAAGTTTAAATCTAAACTTTAGATCTAAACACAGCCCAATATGTCATCCAAGATGTCAGCCAAGACTACTGGCAAGCAGAGTAGCATGAGTACTGTATCTACTCTACCACTAGTACCAGTAGATGGCGGCAGTGGCAGGGTGTGCAGGCTACTGGAGTAGTACCGGCTGCTCCAGTCTTGAGCCTTTCAATGGTGCCTGTCAGATTTTGAACGCAGTGAAGAAACACTGTCCATCAATCGGTGCTGTGGATCGGATCCGACCACCATACAGTACCATGGATCATCATCGTTCATCGTTCATCCCCTCCGTGCTCTGCTCATCAGCCAACAGCTTCTTCGATAGCAACAGCAACATCATCATCATCATCCCTCTATTCTCCCTGCATGTGTTGTTTCTAGGAGCACTTCTCTTTCTTTTTCTTTCCTTCTTCCTATTGCTCTCCTTCAGTTAATTGGTCTCTTGAGCTACTTCAATCCAAACCACTACTACCACATTACTGTTCTAGGACGGAGGTAATACATTCAGGCATATTATGTGTAGCATCAGCATCAAGCTCAAGCTATTCCTTTATGCTACCAAGGCAACTTTACTTGCTCAAATTTTCATATAAAGATTTCTTTTAAGTCTAGTTATCTAGCACTTGGGTCAAGCTAAAATGCTAGTATTGCAAAACAAAAATACAAGAGAGTAGCTATATTTATGGCGCCATATTTTTTCATAACAAATAGTCGGTATGTTTTTACATTGTAAGTCTCTAAATTACATATGTAATTTTATTGTATAGAGTATGTAAGTCCCAAAATTATATATGTAAGTTTATTTAGAATGTAAGTCCAAAAATTACATATATAAGTGTCTAAATTACATATGTAATTTTAATATGTTTAGGATGTAATCACGATAAAAAGAAGAGGGAAGCTAGCGAAATAGAAAATAATAACTCACAAAATCACGTCTCTTTGAGTATTAATAACAAAGTAATCAAGTGATAAAGTCATCCTTGATATACACCTCGACAAAAATCGGCAATCAGCGTGGGAAGGTAAGCTTGATTTAAATCAAGGGAGATCTACCGTCAGGAAAACGACTGTTTTTTCCTTAAAAAAATATGCGCCATAAATATAGCAATACCGAAATACAATGATATACATATGCATATGTGAGGCCAATCTCAGACCTCAGCTAATCCAACTCATATATACGGCTGTCAAGATCTATCTAGCTACCGACTCATGCATGATTACCAAGCTAGTAAATATATACTCTCACATCAGAGCAAAATATTTTCAGACAAGGAGAGCAGTTTACCTTATATCCATTATCCACTTCCCGTAATTAAACATCACAGGAGAAACATGCTAATTACACCCAAAAAAAAACAACCAAGCTAGTACTCGTCACTACACAGTTTCAGACTAGTGTTTACTGTGACCACCAGGATTTCTTCCTTTTCCATCATCAGAAAAACACCCAAAAAAGAGAGCCAAAAGTAAGAACAGCACTACTAGTCACTAGCCAAGCTAAACTAAGAGAGAATCAGTTTCTTCATTTCACGTTGTTCCGTCTATCTGAAGATTCTGAAAGTTGGTGTCTGTCTTTGGCTACAAGAGAGACGTGGCCACCATCCACAAGAAGAAGCAGAAGCCATTGATGAGGTTGGAAGCAGACGAGGTGGCCATGAGGCTGGAGCTCGCCTCCGGCTTCCTCCCGTCCCCCACGCCGCCGGCCACCTTGCACACCGTCACCCCCGGCGGCGCGTGCGCCGCGTCCACCGCGGCATTGCTGTAGCACAAGCCCGGGTTGTCCCACGACGCGAACCTCCTCCCCATCCTCTGGTAGAACGCCGGCGAGAACTGCAGCGTCCCCGTCAGGTTGTTCCCGTTCAGGTACAGCGCGCCGATGTTGGGCAGCTCCGCGAGCCTGGCCGGCACGTCGCCGGTGAGCCGGTTGTGGTCGAGCGCCAAGAACCTCAGCCTGGTCAGTGCCGCCATGGATTCCGGTATGGCTCCGACGAGGCCGAGGTTGGACAGGTCCAGCGTCGCGAGGCCGCGCAGCCTCTCCCACCCGAGCTGCCCCAGGCTGCCGCCCAGCGGGTTGTTCGACAGGAGCAGGTCCTGCAGCGACGCCATGCCTTGCAAGAAGGACGGCAAACCGCCGGTGAAGCTGTTGTTCCTGAGGTCAAGCAATGTCAGGCTCCCGAGCCCGGCGAGCTCCGGCGGCAAGCTACCCTGCAGCAGGTTGTTGCTGAGGTCCATCTTGAGGAGTCCCTTGAGGCCACCTAGCGACGAAGGCAGAGAGCCGGTTAGAGAGTTATTGCTGACGTCCATGATCAGCAGCTGCTCGGCGAAATGCCCATTACCAAGTGACGCCGGGATCTGCCCGGACAGCCCGTTCCCGGACAGGACGAGCCGACGCAGCCGCACCAGAGACCCGAGCTCGGCGGGCACGGCACCGGTGAGGTTGTTCTCGACGAGCACCAGCGACTGGAGGCTCGACAGGCGGCCGAGCGACGCCGGTATGGGCCCCGTCAGGCCAGGGTTGGTGCGGAACTCGAGCGTCTCCAGGCTGCCGGCGAGCTTGTCCCAGCTGGTGGCCGGAATGGGAGTCGGGTTGGTCGCCGGGAAGCAGCTGTAGAAGGAGAGGGTCTTGAGGCGCTTGAGGTCGAACAGCTGGGGACTGAACTTGGCATCAGCAGAGCACTGCAGTGAGTTGTCAAGAACTGGGCCAATGCTCATCACTGTTGGGTACCACAGCCCATTGAACAGATCACATGACACTCCCTGCAACAAAATTCAGAGGCATCCTGTTAATTGCTTTTCTCCATTCAATTTGAATTCACAAACACACTTTTTAATAAAAGGAGCTAAAGCTTTTCTTTTCCTGAATTTTGGAATTTACAGTGCAAATGTTAGCTGTCACCACTTTCACACACATGGAAAGGTACCAAATGACGGGCCAGTAAACAGAATTTTTGGGTAGTACACTACTGGTAGTAACAGACATGGAAGGATCACATGGTTGACAGAATTTGATTAATGTAGTAACAGAGATTTGCTCCTTTTTATAGCAGCTCCAATTTCCTCGTTAGTTTTATATATCAGCATCAAAATGTAAGTAATTATGGTATTCTGGGAGGGCAAATACTAATGTGTTAATTAGATCCATGCCATAAAAGGAGCGAGTCGTGAGCAACTGTTGCTTATGAGTGAGTAACAGCAGCTCAAAGTGCAGGGATGGGAAAAAGGAGGACAGAGCGGCGAAATGTAGTGGAAAAAAGAGGGAGCATCTCCACAGCAAAAGAACCAAGGGATGAGAATATCATGAGATGAAAAGAGAAGACATGAGAATACTCCTGTAGTATCTGTATGTTAAGAAAACATGGAGATTTCAAATCAGAGAGATTCTTTTCATGTGAGTGGAAAGTTCTTGTCCAAGAGAATCTCCTATATCGAGTAACATCGGAGACCCAATGTTTTCAGAGGTCTCACTCAGCCACAGTTGAGAAACAGGGCAGCCGCAAAATGCAGAAACACTTCACCAACACAGAGGCTACACACAAGAACATGAAATTGAAACAAAGAAGGAACATACTACAAGGATACTGCTAAAATTTGGATCTTTCAAACAAAAATAATTGCACAAATATCTCAAGCTGCACTCTTGGTGCATAACTTAATGAAGAAATCTCTAGTGCAGATCACCCTGCCCTCCCAAGATCCTTTGAACCATGAATTTGCCTCACAGAAAGAACAGAAATTTGCTCAAAGCGACTAGTATCAAGAACTGTGTAGTAGTGGTGTGTGCAGAGAGAAAGGAAACCTGAATGGGAGACCAGCCGCAGGGGTCAGGATAGAGGGCGGAGCCATTCCAGCCCTTGCCGACGAATCCCTCGATGGCCGCGTAGAGAGCCCTCTTCTCCTTCTCCTCCATTGGAGCCGCCGCCGTGGACGCCGAGCCGTCCGCCGCCTCACCTTGGCCCGAGCAGCCATGGAGGCGGCTGTGCAGGGCGATGATGAAGAGCAGCAGAGAAAGAGCCTGCAGCTGCAGGAGCTTTCTGCTTTGTGGTTGCCTCATTGTTTGGCGCAACAAGCACTCTGCCGAGCAAGCAGACCTGGACTGGTCTGGACGCTGCAATATAGTACTCCTCGCTCAGCTCAGGCAGCAGCAGCCATGGCGGTCACTGAGCTGACTTGTGGGGAGTGTTGGGTGTGTGGCAAGCAAGATGGATGGATGTGGTGGGCTTTTAGGTGGCGAATATTATACTATGTGGCTTTCGATGAGCTGCAAGAAGAAGAGAAGGAGGAGGAGGAGGAAGGCGAGACATTCCTATGCAAAGCGCTGCAACCCTGCACTGGGTCTGGGGATCCCAAGGAAGGAAGGAGTGTGGCTTTGGTTTTGTAGGCGAGGAGAGGAGAGATTGGATCATGTGACTACTCCTCCTAGCAGTAGTAGAAGTTGACAACTAGATTGGCCCCCGCCCAAATCGTATGGGAGCAATCAGAAATGTATGGGGCATTTTTGTATAATACATCGACGCTCTCATTGTTTGGTCTTCGGCTTATCAGCAGCAACCCAGTTTTAAAATTTTAAAACATAATTTTAAAGTTAATTTTGATATTTTTATCATCGTTGTTTATTTTTCAGCATTGTCTTTAAGTTGCTAAGAACTCCTATATATAGAAGTAAAAGTTGTATATATAAATTATTTTTGTCGCTAATAAACGGTATACTTATAATCAGGAGTTGATTTTAATCTCTAGAAAAGATATCCCCTCATTGTTTGCATATTATTTAAATAGTAATTAAAAAAAGAAGATAGATTTAGGCTGTGTTCACATGTTCAGGTTGGGAATATAGTGCCTCCGCACGGAAAACGGAGCGGTCTATTAGCGCGTGATTAATTAAGTATTAGCTTTTTTTTCAACAATGGATTAATTTGATTTTTTTAAGCAAATTTCGTGTAGAAACTTTTTGCAAAAACCGCATCATTTAGCCATTTGAAAAGCGTGCGCATGGAAAATGAATGAGAGGGGTTGGGAAGAGGGGCATCCGATAACATCCTTACTCTACAAACATAGAGGTTTAACTTCTACAAGTTACGAAAAACCAATTAAACTATAGTTAGGTAACGTATATCTACAGTTACAGTTAAATTTCTTTTTGCAACTTGTATAAGTTAATTATGACCTGATGTAGAGTGATTTATTGGATTTTATTATTAATTCATTTTATTGTTTTTTAAATATTTTTTAACTGTTTAAATAATATGTAAATAATGAGGATGCCTCAAGAGTTTAGAATCGATCTGTGAAGGCGAAACAACGACAGCCTATAAACCTGCCATGACGTGGGTTCAATTGTACTCCTAACATTGTGGCACATGAACACCATGTGTGTTTAACTGTTCATGCTTGTGTTCATTTTCTCAAAAAAATTGTTTGTATGCTTATGTTAAGCTTCAGCCGCCCATGGTGAAAAAAAGCAGAGAGTAAAAGAGGAGAAGAAGAGAGGAGAGCTACTCGGCTTTACTCCGCTTTGCAGAGAAAAGTATAGTAGGGGTAGGGGGCATATGAATCGTTGGTTTTTAGGGCGGCTGCTGTTGCTGCTGCTGTGGGCTGTGGCTGTGCCTGCGGTGTGGGCGCGCATCACATATCAATCACAGTGCCCAATGCAATATGCAACGCTGGCTGCTGCTATCCTATCGATCCTACACATACTCCTATCACTAGATGGTGATGAGTAGTGGAGGAGTAAAAACTGGAGATCTGATGCCCACAGCTACGCGTAACGACACTGCAGGCTGACTACTCGAGCTACCACTCCTTGTTGTGCTAGCGAAGCGTGCTATACCGGCGAGAGATCGGAGACGAGGGCAAAAACCCATTCGTTGAGAAATTAACAGGTCGAGATGGCGACCAAATGCAAATCACAAAATCACAGTTGACAGAGGATGGATGAGCAAGCAAACTGATCGAGGAGCAAGGACAGCACAGAGACATGCATGCACGAGATAGCATAGGCAGCCATCCATCCAGCCAGGCACTGATCGAGGTGAGGCAGACAGAGATCTTGCTTTGCTTTGCTTCCTCCAGTCCATTGCACGGAGCATTGCAGAAATTGCACGAACACTTGGTGGTGGGGGGCATCGGCAGCGGCAGACGGCATGGCACGGTCGACGCGATGCCTGCCGCCTTCTTTCATCTTCTTCTCCTTTCGCTCAGCATCGAGTTGCAACAGTTCGATTCCTCTCCAGTCCACCAAAAGCCATTTCGGACACTTGAGTCAAACCTCATATTTGCCTCAAGTATAGTACTACATGGATATCCCAGCAACACATGCCCATCAGTAAAGTAAGGCAACCAACCAAATAACCCAGAAATCTATGATGATCCTCCTTGCCAACGAGCGCCAGACATGTCTGGATTATGCACAGGCAGAACAGTATCATATTGTTGTGCATCCAGCAGCTGAAAGCCTTGCAAACGAAATGCTACTGGGGCTCAACAGTAGTAGTAACCGGCACGGCAGCAGCCACTGCATCTGAAGAATGAAAGGAAGGAAAAAAAGAGCCCGTGCAATTAGGGCTTTTCAATTAGCAGCAGCTATCATTAAGCAAACCAATCAGTGTCAGCTTGATCGAGCCATGATTCCTGTACGACTCCTTTTAAGTGTATGATTGACTCGTGATGATGGATCAATCAGCTCGTCATTACGACTAGTACCCCTGTAGTAGGAGTATCTGTATTGTATGGATCTGTCTGAATTTTGGTGCACTGCTCTTTCTGCAAAAGACGATGGAGGATGATGGGCCACACATCGGCTGGTCTTTTATTATTACTCCTGCAATTGTACTAGTGCCATCGATACCTCTGCAACTGCAAACAAAACCACCCCCAAAAGGCTGAGAAAGAAAGAGAGAAACAAAACCAAAGACGATCTAGGAGGAGAGTACTCATCATGATTAGAGAGTGCTTTAACCGTCTCTCTTTTCTGAATTCTGATCAGTGTGAAAATGCAGGTTACTGTTAGTTCTGGCTCCCTGAATTAGCACTAGCACCAGTAGTTCTCACTGTTTTTCGGTAACTAACCACATGCCATGCCTGCACTGCAATGGTGTAGGAGGAGTAATTTCTTTACTGACTTGTCAGTTGACTGTTAGACAGTTAACTGGCCTAGGGAAGACATTAGTGGTGGTGGATGCTTCTGAATTTAAGTGATGCAGTCCTTTGTGTACTACTACTGTTCCATATCCAGACCATTCCTAGTTGTTCTCTCTTTTGAAATGCCAAAAGAATATCAGGATCAGATGGGTAGAAATCTGCTTTGCCCCAACAGCCAAAAAGGATGATACGTATTACTACTATTAACATCCATCCACATTGATGAAGCCAACGATAAGCAGCAGAATTTGCCGAAGACTCAAGAATCATTAAGGAGGAGTGCTCCAGGTAAAGAGGACAGTAAGACGTGGTGGTGTTTAGCAGGAGTAATAACAGAGCAGTAGGACGGTAGATGGTGAGAGGAAATGCAAACGAGATGGGATCGGATGAGGTGCTTTTGGTTGAGCAGTAGTAGAGTGTTGGAGTGGAGAGCAGCAAGCTAGCTAGGGGACCATATGCATGCGAAAACATGAGCGGTGCTTGCGATTGGGCGATCGATATGAGATGCACCCACGTCATGTCATGTGTGGGGATCCCAGATTTACAATGATTTTCTTTGGGTTGGGTTGGGTTGGGTTGGGGACCGGACCTCTCTTTCCGAGTTGCATTGGCCCATACATGCATCATTCCATTCAGTACATGTATGCAGCTTGGTAATACTAGTATATCATCAGTATACACTGCTCACTGATCATGGAGTATACTGCGCTGAAGTGAGCAACCTGCTAGCCCAGAGTTACAGAGTGAGTCCTATATGATGATGCATTGCAATTGCATTGATGGATGGAGCTTTGGAACGTTCCATTGTTGCCATTATGCTGCTTTGCTTTGCTGATAGTCTGGTAGCTTGATTTCTCCATGGTTGGATCATGGATGTGCATATCTGGCAGTATTCATGCACGTACGTACGTAGGGTACGGGTAGTGAGATTAAGACGATGATGAAGTACTGGTAATGAGAACTTGACTGCCTTTTGGGGATGTTAGACCCAAGCTAAGGTAATTATTGGTGGTACTAGGTCCCAGTGGTGCTAGTACATTCATATTCAGCGTAATTAAGTGAACTGCTACTACTACTACTACTACAGATCATCTAGGATAACAAGGAAGGATTGACCGATCGATGGCACTAGGTAGGTATTGTTGGGTATGGATCTTCATCATCTGGGCGTACCGTGTATGTACTACGTGGATCTGGATGATAGCGTTTTAGATTGGAAAGGACAAATTAATTATTAATCAATAACTGCAAATACCTGGCGATTAATCAGATGGCAATGCAAAAAAGATATATACAGGGAGTGTGTATGGCGTCTAGCGATTGTAGATGCAGCTGGGCTGGCGATGGATGAGAGGAGATGCAATGGTCGTGTGGTCCAATATATTTAGAATAGTAAGTAGATCATAGCCATGGCCATCGATCCCCCACAGGCCCACATGAGTACAATTGATGATCACAATACCAAGCATAATTACCTTTTTAATCATCTGCTAGCTAGCTGCTGATGTCGCCGGCGTCGTTGACAACCAACGGCGGCCATCCGCCGCCCCGGCGCTCAGAACTCAGAAGGGATCGAATGTGGACTCTGGTCCCAATCCCTAATTCCTCCGCTTTTTCTTCACCTGGCGGCCCATATTAGTCGGCCTGCGAGAGCTAGGGCCCGGATTGCCAATGCACAGAACTCGTATGGGCTGCACTTAAGCCACAATCCACTTCCGGCCCAAACAAATGGAACTCCCCAATTCCTCAACGGAAAGGTTGATCGCATTCTACAAAATCAACGGGATTAATTACCGCGCCTTCATCATTCTTGACCTTACTTACTATATATGCACTGCACCACGGCGGTAACACTGATGCCGAAGCAATGGCAATGGCGACCTACGCAGCAACGACGACGATGGTGCTCGTCGTCGTGCTGTCCATTTCGACCATCGTCCCCGCCGTGGCCATGGCCGACGCCGGCTTCATCGCCACCACCTGCAGCAAGACCCACAACGCCAAGTGCGTCGCCGTGCTCACCGCCAACCCGGACAGCGCCGACGTATCCACCGTCTCCGACCTCGCCGGCGCCGCGCTCGACCTCGCCGTCGCCGCCGCCAGCGACGCCGGGGCCCTCATCAACGACAGGTCCAGCAGGTACGGCGGCGGCACGCCGGAGGGGGACGCTCTGCGCGCCTGCAGCGGCGCCTACTTCGACGCCGCCAACGACCTCGACATCGACGCGCACGACAGCCTCGGCTCCGGCGACTACACCGCCGCGTCGCGGCTGGTGTCCGGGGCGGGTGGCGCCGCTGACACGTGCGACGCGGCGTTCGCCGCCGCCAAGGTGAGCTCGGTGATGGCCGACGTCGACCAGAAGATGAAAGACAGATGCAGCGTCGCCCGTGATCTCATCAACCTTCTCACTGAATTCCCCCCAACTGATAATTAGTCAATACATCCTCCATCTCTTTTTAACATAAGTTGGTGTTCTGTAAACACAGTGTGGCATGTGTTTTTACAAAGACTCTGATCTATTCTCTTCACAATCCTTTTTAATCCTCTCCCTCCCTATATATAAATATATATCGCTGATTATATTATCAGTCCACGAGTAATCAAAATCCTCTTGCAAACAGAGCTCCAATAATAATGACCCTTTGCACAAACTAGAGACATGAAAGGCAAGGCAGAAACAAAGAAATGAGCTTAGCACTCTACTGCTGTTGCTGTTCAATGACTCCACAATTGGTGATTAGGATCTTGGTGTATGGGCGGTTGAACCCTCGCTCTGCAACCACTGCTCTCTTGTCCCCGATCAACTTGGCTACTCTGCACAGTCACAGTGATATTAATACATGTTCAGTCTGCAAATATTCAGTTTGATCGATGCAAGGTCAAGCAGCTAGGTGGAGTGAGAGTGATCGACCTGAAGTATGGAGAGGCAGTGTTATCCTTGACGGTGGGCACGGCGGCGATCTTGCCGAGGACGTCCATGCCGTCCACGACCCTCCCGACCACCAGCGCCGACGCGTCCAGCTCCGGCGCGTCGCCGGTGGTGATCACGAACTCGGTGCCGTTGGGCACCACGCCAACCTGCTCCTGGTCGACCTCCAGCTTCCCGCCGCGCGCCACCAGCTTGGGCTTGGGCGGCGGCAGGCTCGGGTCCCTCACCACGATCGACACCGCCCCCGCCGCCGCGTGCGGGCTCCTGTCCCCGCCGCATTGCGCGCGCACGGCGCCCATCTCCGCCGCCAGCCGGTCGGTCACCGCCGGGATGGCCGGGTACGACACCACGCCGCCGTGCTGCACGTAGCCCGGCACGATCTTGACGAACTCCTTGCGCCGGTAGCCGACGCCCGTGACGAGCGACAGGAAGCGCGACGCGCCGGCGGGGGCCGCGTCGCCGAAGAGGCCGATGGTGATGCGGCCCGCCGGCTCGCCGCCGATGGACACGTCCAGGAAGGCCTTGGCGGTGACGGGCAGGTCGGCGATGCAGGGCGCGGCGGCTGCTGCTGCTGCTGCTTCCTGCGCTCTGGATGGCGCTGGTGTGGCGCTGAGGATCGCCGGCGCGGCCGCGATGGCGAGCGCGGCGCGGCGACCGAGCTTGGGCAGCGGTGGCACCGGCGGGTGGTGAGTGTGCGGCTGAGGTGGCGTCGGCAGCGTGGGGTTGGAGGTGTGGAGAATCTGGTGCGACATTGCTGGCGAGACGAGAGGTGAGAGCTGCATCGCATCAAAAGGATGGTGATTTGGCATATGCGTTGCGCTTGCGCAGTGTGGGTGGCGAGTGACGAGGCGTGGCTGATTTGGATAAGATAATCCATCTGCTTGCTACGTAGGACGACCTACCTGGGATTTTCTGCTACTACTCTCTCCGTTCTTTAAAAAAAAAATCTTAAACTGGATGTGACATATCCTACTAGAAGATTTGGACACACAACGGTTGATCCACTGAAATTTTATAATGTCTAAGTATAACAATAGAAAAAGATGGCTATAGAACAAGCTTTCATTATGATTTTAGTAAAATAAACCATGTATTTGTTGGTTTCCATATTTTTTATTTGTTAGAGCACACATTAGCGGTTGTTTGAAGGTGGTGTTGCCTGTACACCTGCTGTGTAATTAAGAAAAAAAATAGTTCATTGAATAAGAGATGACATTCACAAGGGTTTACATGTTTCAAACTAATATTTCAATTTAGAAACACGAGTAATTGTACACTTAAAAATTTAAACCAATGTCGAATAAAGGATCAAGGAAAAGAAGGTAACAAATAGTAATTATTATTTATATCGCTACTATCGTTAAAAGTTGACCACATAACAAACAACAATAATAATGATAAGAAATGAATGAGCAAAAAAAATATATTGGCTTCGGGAAAAGCTGTCCGAAAGAGTATCAGATAGGTTATCACATGGAGGGTATTATTTTTCATTGCGGCCTACCATAACATTATGAAAAAGTAAACTATTCATTTATTATTTTGTAATTTGAACTCTCTAAACCATTTAAAAGGGACTAAACGAAATCAAACAAGAGGTAAATTTGATTGGGCATCTTCTTGGATTGGTGGCAAGAGAATGGCAACATATTGGGCCTCCGATGGAAGCCACGTCCTGTCCAATTCCCAAACTAACCCAAACGACCCGTTTAATAGGCTAAAACACCATCCAAACCAAAGCGCACATCCCAAACGGATCAGCCGCTTAGGGTTTCGTTTCTCCCTCTCTCGCATCGCATCCCTAACCCTAGCTCCCGGCCCTCGCCCACACCCGCGCCCGCGGTGGCCATGGCGGCGGAAGCCCCACCGTCGTCGTCGACCTCCTCCTCCGCGGGGCCCCCCGCCGCGGCCGGCTCCAGCGGCGGCGGGGCGGCGGCCTCGCCGGACTCGTACATCGGGAGCCTCATCAGTTTGACATCCAAGAGCGAGATCAGGTACGAGGGCATCCTCTACAACATCAACACCGAGGAGTCCAGCATCGGCTTGCGCAATGGTAATAATTCCATCCCGCCCCCCGCGCCCGCCCCCCCCCCCCTCTCATTTCCTCAGATTCGCTTGATTCAGCGCTAGATTTGGTTCCCCCGTGAGGCGAATCTCAGCCCCCAACCTAGCTACCTGTTGTTCAATTTGAAATTTCTGGGATGCAACAATGTTGACCTTCGCGACTAGTTTTTCTTAAAAGATTTTTTAAGCCACCTGATGCTTATTCTCGTACCCGTACAACTCAAGTGTTGACTACGCTTTGCTTTACTTCCAGCACTGTTACATGCTTTGTTCGTGCCAATGTTTGATTTACACCTGTCTGTCCATTTGTTGTTCTCTAGTTCGATCATTTGGAACCGAAGGGCGCAAGAAAGATGGAGTGCAAATTCCTGCTAGCACCAAAGTTTATGAGTACATACTTTTCCGGGGAAGTGATATCAAGGTATATTGCTTTATGAACAGGATCACTGGTGCAATTTTGATTTGTGAAATCATTCATGCTTGTATAAACACACGTGTGAAATATTTCTCTTGTGTTACTATTTGCCTTGTTTTCATTGGGTGGGCCCAGATTCAGACTGGCAGGGGCAATGAAGCATGAAAAGGATGCCTACATTAGCCAAACATTCATGAGTGATTGCTCATGTTGTGCACTGATTGTTGAATTTATGCCATCTGTTTACTGCGTCAAAATGTTAAGTTAGCTGATAGTAACATCATATTAGGCTATGGTAGCATTAGCCAGTCCGTGAAGTGTTTTTGTTTGGTCAGTTTTGCGGTTGCATATATCCAATTTGTATCTAGATTCAAGGACATGTTTCCTGTAAAATGTCCTTTTCACTATCTTCTATCTATTTGATTTAACATGCTTTTGCACCATATCTCTACCTAAGGCCAGTTTATTTGTTTCTCCAGGATTTGCAAGTTAAGTCATCACCACCTCCACCGCCACCACCACAACCAGCTGCCCCGCACAATGATCCTGCCATAATACAGGTACCGCAATGAAACAAAAACATTGAAAAATACTTCTTAGAGCCGCACAACTCATGCAATTCTGTTCTGCAGTCACACTATTCTCAGCCAGCATCGGCTTCTTCAAGTTTGCCTTCTGCTGGAAGTGCAGTATTACCAGACCTCAGCTCCCAGGCAGCTCAATATGGGCTTCAGAGGCCAAGTTTTCAGAGCAATATTCCTCTATATCAACCTGGGAGTGCTCCATGGGGATCATCTGCTCCACCTTCTGCTGGAAATGCATCAGGCCTTTCAGTTCCCCCAATGTATTGGCAGGGATATTATCCACCTGGTGGGCTTCCACCTCATTTGCAGCAACCTCCTTTGCTCCAGCCAGGATTATCAGTTCCCCAGGGTCTCCAATATGCAGGATTGAATCCTACTCTATCATCAGGGCCACAAAAGCTGTCAGAACTGCAGCCTCCCTTGTTGCAACCACCTGGTACTACCCAAGGCCCTTCCTCTGGTATCCTGCCCACTACAACAGCACCTTCTGCTAACTTACTAGCTCCAGAAACTTCAAAGCCTCTTCTGCCGAACATGGGCCCTTTGTTTACTCCTCCGGTTTCATCTGTGGGCGCCACCCTTCCTTTAGCTAGCCTGCCAACATCCATTGCTGAAAGTAGTGCAATGGCCCCACATAATTTTAGTTCGCTTGTTAGCAATAAGACTGCGGATATTCCAGGTTCAACATTGGCATACCAATCAGTGTCACAGGCAATTTCTTCGACTGTTGCTTCATCTAGCTCAGCCCATATGGATATGCCCGTACCTTTGTTGGCATCATCAGGTCAACTACTGCAGAATGCTCCATCGATGCTTTCATCATCTCAGTCCATGCAGACACCTTTACAGATGAGCAGCAAAGATTTCAAGGCAGTTGAATCAAAAACTAGGGTTGTAGAACCATTGCTACCTGATCCACCATCACGTGCTCTTCCTGAAAATAATGAGCCTATATTGCCATTGCCGAAACAAACACCTCAAAAGGTACATCAGCATTTCTACACCCGTGTTGTGCTTTACAAGAAAATATTTTCCTTTTTTTTTTCCTAATCCTGCTCATTATGTGTATAACCATCTTTACATATTTGGACATGTGATTTCCTTCACCTTTGTAGCAGAAAATTAGTGCCCTTTTGAGTTAGTGAGCATGAGCTTCCCTATTTTGGCTTGATAAAATTAACAAGCTGGTCTTAGTTCTTTTCTTCTACTTCTAAGACAAGGAACCAGTCATTACTCGTCTGCAAACATATGCTCAAACATAAATTAGTGATACATAGTATTTTAGTGCATATCCTCGTCGAGTTTATAATAGCACGAATCAATTTTGAAATTATGATCTATGGGTCAAGGTGAGGTGAAAATTTTCCTTCTGAAAGAAAAGTAGGTAATATGTACCCTGATCTTGGAAACTTGGATACGCCTTCCTAATTGTATAATTTCTGTATCCGTACTGAAAGTTCACTTGCTATCCTTTACATCTTTTCTTGTGTCAAGCTTGATTTTGGAACACCATTTTGTCATATTAACATCACAAATGTGCTAGTAGTAAATGTTTTGATTATCTCTTCTATCCTTCAGTGTTTTTTTGTTTGTTGTTAGTACACATGCCCTTCAGTATGTTATTTCTCTGTTTTCTTTTTCAGTACAATGGAGCTGGTTCACACAGCAATCACCACTACAGGGGCCGTGGAAGAGGTAGAGGCAGCGCGGTACGAGTGACACTTTATACCTTTTGAGTATCCCTTTAACTTTTGTGCTCTTATTTGTAGGTCTTTAACTATTGTCTTACAATTTTTGTTATCCCTGGTGTTTGCAGTTCCCCTTGCTAATTTATGCTACGCATTTAATTAGAATAGGAATTCTATCTTTAAAAGATCCTATTCCTCCCCCACAGACAACACTTAAATAACTAAAACTATTTGAATGTGAAATCAAACTATTTTCTTTTTTAAAGATGACCTGGTAAAACTTGTAAAAAGAACTCCAAGCACACTCCTTTTTATGCAATACCTTCAAAAAACTGTTGGCTGTAACAATGTGGGTCATGCTAGCATCTACAAACTTGTGAAGGAACTGAAAACATGATGGATCTAAATCTATGGTGCCTATTTTTCCAAAGGCTTGGACTTAAGGCCTAAGTTGGAATGGAGGAATATTGAATATTTTTTGCTGAACTCAAGGCAATGCCATAATGCCTTTCACTTTGGTTTAGTGATTTGAGTAAAAGTCTAAGGCACATGTGTTTGAGGCACTGCAGTTTATAGAGCAACCAAATTAATTTTAAACTTAGCCGAAGATGCCCTTAAGAAAATGACACTCCACAAACCTTGGAATGATTCATGTTGTTTCCTTGTAAGGGAATATCTTTATCATGTTACATGTTTTTATATGATTATGATGCTGCTTATTAAAGAGCATCTGGTATTGATTGCAGTATTAATACTTTTGAGTCTGTTGTTTTGCAGTTTTCGCAGTCAGTAACGAATTTTACTGAAGAATTTGATTTCATGGCCATGAATGAGAAGTTTAACAAAGATGAAGTCTGGGGTCATCTTGGTAAGAAATCCCATTCAAGGGACAAAGATGGTGAGCTGGGCGATGATGTGTTTGATGAAGACCTGGAGGATGAGGAAACAGAAAATCCTGAGCTAGCTGCTAAGGTTTAATGATAACATTTTTTTGGACATATAGATTGGTTTTGTTTGTTTCAGCAATAACTAAAACATGTCTTTCAACCTCCATGCAGCCTGTTTATGTCAAGGATGACTTTTTTGATTCCCTCACTAGTGGAACATTTGGACGTGGAGGGCAAAACGGGAGGTCAAGATTTTCCGAACAGCGCAAACTAGATACAGAGGTACAAGGTCCACCTGCTTTCTTGATGTTGTACCATCATTGTTTTGCTGATGGTTGTTTTCTGCAGACTTTTGGTGATTTTCCAAGGCATCGCCAGCCGTATCGTGGTGGGGGGCGTGGTTACCGTGGTGGCGGTCGTGCCCGTGGGTCATACTATGGTGGCAGAGGGTATGGAAACATGGGAGGAAGGGGTGGGCAGGGTAACTCTTACCCTCACCGTGGTTCCTACTGAAGGGGCTGATGATGATAGCAGATATGTACTGCCAGTCATACCGGCTGGTGCTGTATCCTTCACCATGATGCACCGGCTCTTACTGTTGTCCAAATAAACGGAACTTAGCGTGCCCCTTGTGTTGGCGGGGGCCGTATAGGTTTGATGTCCGGTGGTTTATACCCCTAGAGTTGTCAGTAGATGGGGGCAGCTGATGCTCTATCATCATATAGTAGGTGCAAAGTGTGCCTCTTACTCTTTAGGGTGTTACCATGTGAGTGGGATTTAGTTTGTATAGGCGGATCTCATTCCTGGTACACCATGCTGGGCTTAACTCACTCGGTGACTCTTTTGTCTCTTTTCTAGACTTAGCTGTGTTGTTTGTTTTTGTACCTTTATATGCTAAAGAGATTGCTTTGACTTTGAATTTGAAGTGCTTAATCATCAAGTTTATCATATTAATATGGACTGTTGCAACTGAGATTACAACGGTTTTTGTTCCTATTGTTCTTGCGATCCGCTCTTGTTTGATTTTGCTGAACAGAGACAGAATGCAGAGTTGTGCTGCAAACTGGTGGGTGGTATAGGTACCAGTGTGGCGGTTTCTTTTGTGTTGAGACTTGAGAGCCCAGTAAAGTACAAACAGTGAGCCTGGTCGGCCGCCGGTGTGGCTGTGGGGTTGCACTCCTCCGTCGGTGGCTTATCCGTTTTTCAAGTGTTCTTTTTTTTTTTCTTCTTTTCCTTGGTGTATGGCTCACTTTGTCTATGGCTTGTCTTTGCATACCGGCCAGTACCATGGCAACGAAGGGAAAGATGGCAACAGGCACACGTGCATCAACACATTAGGCACGAGAAAGCACGCAGTGCACAATGGCGATTCTCCCTTTTCAGTGCTGCTTTCAAAAGGTAGACCAAACTTCACATGATGTTATACTACTGCACCAAACGAGCAGCATTATTTTCTTGTACACAAGGAAGCTATAGATGATGCAGACGGTGCCCCAAGAAAGAAAAATACTAGTTCAGTCGCGTGCCAAGCCAAGGAGAGAAGACAACACTTGCAACCAAAACTATGAACAAGCTTAGGCAAAAGCTGCATTATATTGCATATGGCCCTTTTGTTCCTACCTCCGACATATCTAGTGCTGTAGCCTTGTATGCGTCGTGCGTTTGCTGCTTCGTGTTTCGTGAGGAAGCACTGTTTTGCTTCTGAACACAGCTTAATACTGTAATAATTATTTCTTTCAAACAACAGCAGCTGCTTAATTAGCTTCTCAATCAGTGTTAATGGGTATACATCACAGCAGTATATTTAGATGTAAAGCATAGGGCAGCTAACAAACAAAAAAAAAGATGCCACTAATAATTACTGATCCGTAAGCACTAGCATGACATATATAATCCGCTGCCATCACCGGACGTTTTTTAAGCGGTTACACCTAATTAATCGATCAACTGCTACACTAGCTAAGACGACGACGACATAAGTTCTTCCAGTTGTAAACCCATCCAATCCAGCAATAAAAAAAGAGATAAAAAATAGAACCAGACACGAAATTAGAGGGGGTCTGCACCCGGTCTCGTTTGATCGTCTCACAATCACAATCTCTAAACATTGTCCTCTCTAAACTAAACTAATGCGCATATATAGGCAGCAGGTAGGACACGTCGCAGTCCATCGATTTGTATTGATAGGAAATTTGTTAAGACGGGTTAACAAGATTCCCTAAACCAATGAACTAATCCACTCCTAACCTCCAAATTGCGTGACAAAACCATACAAAAACAAGAGCCATGTTGTATGCACGCATGGAGCTAGATGTTGTTGCTAATGGCAAGCAAAAACCAGCAGCCAAGCCATATATACATGTATGGTTCGAGTCATGACATAGACGGAAGTTAAACTAGTATATTATCTAGGGATCCAATCAATTTCAATTGAATTGTAGAAGTAGTGGTTAGGATGAGAGAGGAGGAGTATCATGTTGAGAGAAACAGTAGGGGACCCTTAAATTTCCTTTTCTTCCTCCTCATGTATATGGTCCCATGTCAAATGTGTCTGTGTCATGGCATGGCCACCTCATCATTTGTTTTAGTCCTCCATCTACAGCTGATGATTCTCTACTACTCTAATCCTCCATCAGTCACCATTGTATCTAGCTCAGCTACTCATCACCACACACGCACAGTAGCTTAGCACATCACACACTTAAGTTAACTACGTACCAGTACTAATTAGCACTGTGTCACTGCTAGTATTAGTCCGTTCTGTTGTCATCTACTACTCTTGTTTGTGTTTCCACACACTTCACCGGGTCTCTTTCAAGAAGAGAGGCTTCTTGAGGAGCTAGCTTTCATGGCGAGTTCTTCTTGATGATGCTTTCATGGATGGATGGATGGATAATCTCAGGCTAGAGGATAGAGGTAGGTAGCGTGTGTTTGTGTGACAGAGGAAGTAATGGAGAGCCAGAGGGTGGTGGTGGTGGTGGAGGACGTGGGCGCCGCCCGCGCGGCGCTGCAGTGGGCCGTGCGCAACTTCATCCGCGCCGGCGACTGCATCACGCTGCTGCACGTCTGCCCGCCGGCGAGGTCGCGGCGGAGGCGGCGCAGCCTACGCCTCGGCGGCTTCCAGCTCGCCCTCGCCTTCAGGGAGCTCTGCAACGGCATCGCGGAGGTAAACCAATCAACCAATCAATCAATCAATGGTGGTAGTTGGGTCAACTCAAAACAAACAAAGAAAGAAGCAATTAATCATCTTGTTGAATTGTGAAATGGTATGCAGGCGAAGGTGGAGATAGTGGTTCGGGAGGGGGAGGTCGGGGAGACGGTGGTGGCGACGGTGAACCAGCTCGCGGCCACCACGCTCGTCGTCGGCCTCCACGACAAGAGCTTCCTCTACAGGTACCTCTACTCTAACTCTAACTGTAACATCAAAATGATTCCTCAACTCAACTCAACTCAACTGAATTCTCTTGAGATATACTGAACTTGAACTGAACTGAATTGAAATTTTGCTTTTGCGTCAGGTCGACGAGCCCGTACGAGCGAATGAGGAGGGTTGGGTGCAGGGTTCTTGGCATCAGGCAGCACGCCACGACACGGGACGGTTCCTTCAACGCCGAGCTCACCCAAATCGAGACCATCAATTTGCAGTAAGTACTATCCTGTACTACCACCTGTTAATTCTCTTCTCAATCAGCAATCACCTAATCAACTCCCAATTATCTGAGATACAACTAGAATAGTTAGATAGAAGAAACAAATCCTCCTCACCATTTTCAGCTCAGGGAGGAACGGTTTTCAGAAGGCGAAATCGCAGCTAAAGCTTCACCCTTTCAGAAAAAAATGAATTCAGACTCTAGTTTACCCAAAAGGATGGAGTAGTTAATACTAGGGGGATGCGAGCAACACAACACGCCCAAAATGGTTCAGTTGAACTCTGCCATTACCTGCATAGTACTCTTCACACTTCTTACATATTGCTGCCGATGGAAGATCAAATCCTTTTCTTTTTCCCATTTTGCAGCGTACCACCGCCTAAAATCCCCTTCCCAATGTTCACCCTTCCGCTGGGCGTGCTATGGAGAAAAAGATCAAAGGCAAAGAAGAGAAAATGAAGTCACCATGCATCACAAATTAATTTGTGATGATGCAGGCTGCAGTGCGAGTTAGGAGCTCACTGATTGGATCAATCCGATGAATTTGTTTTACCAAAGGAGCAACTGACAGATTGAGCTGGCTAGCTGTCTGGGTACATATACACACGACACAAACACAAATTTTGACAATTTAACCCTTTACAAAAACTATTTTTACAAATGAACCGCTACCAAAACTTATTTTAAATCTGACCCTTTTGCTTAACGCCAAATCGTGTGGCGCTGAATTTAGACACCTCAGAGCCAAATAGTATGGCGCTGAATGTACGTTGGCACGCTGACTTAGTCTTCCATCCGTCGTGGCACGGCATTCAGCGCCAGCTGATGTGGCGCTGAGGTGTTTAACTTCCGCGCCACATGATTTAGCGTTGAGCAAAAATGTCAGATTTAAAATAAGTTTTGGCAGCGGTTCATTTATAAAATTAGTTTTTGCAAAGGGTCAAATTGTCAAAATTTGTAAGACACAAACACACTCACAAGAAGACATGAACATCAAGTGAAACAGGGAGGGGGCACGGTTTCTCACCTGGATTTGTGCCATTTGGTTGTACTTGTACAGAGATGATCTATGTTGTTGGATTGACAGACACCAAGAAACACATGTAGTAGTAAATGATTTTTGTTTTACTTTGTCAAAGTTTTACACTTGTATTCCTGACCTGTTTCTTATCTAGCACAGTAGTGTTAAGAATTCAGTAACCTCAGTTGATGAGATTAAAATGGATATTGGCCAATTAAGCTTATAGCCTCATCTTTTGGTTTATGCTTATACTTATAAGCCAAAATTTAAATTTTCAATTTTAAATTTGGAGTTGATTTTGAGGTTTTTTCATCGTAGTTTATTTTTCAGCCTTTACTTTTAGATTGCTAGAACATATATGGGCCTGTTCACTTTGATGCCATTTTCAATCTTAACAAATTTTGGTAAAGTTACCCAAAAAATAGCTACGTTTAGTTTGCTACCAAATTTTAGTAACTATATAAGAAATCCTGCCAAAATTTTGGCATTGTTTTTTTCATCAAAGTGAACAGGCCCTATATATATATATATAATTTTCGATTTTCTATTTACAAATATGTCGTTTCGCTTATTCCGTCCATAATCGAAACGGAGGAGTCCTTAGTTTTTTTTGTTTGCAAAAGATTCATCACAAAACATGTACAGTATTACTCTTCCTATGCGCGAACAGTATTTTGGCATCTTTAATCACAAAAAAGATACTAAGGAGTATTTATTAAGAGAAATCAGAAAAAAGGAAAATGGTCTTGAATTAGCCGAGCCGTCCAAAGGTAAAAGCGACTCGACTCGGCCCAACCCAACCAAAACCAGTAGTGGAAGGAGTAGTAAGGCAGAGACGAGCCGGCTGGGTGAGCCGCTCCGATTCAGGGAGAAAACCAAACCCTAGCTCGCTGGCTGGCTGGCTGGCTGGATCCCAATCTCCCATCGGCGCCGGCGCCGCGGCTCGCTCCCCCCTGTGCTGCCTGTGGCGGTGGGCACGTGCAGTCTGCGCTGCGTCAGCTCTCGCCGCGGCTCGGCTCTCCGGCGACTCCTTCGGCTCGCTCCCCAAGGTACACCCCACACCCGCTGCTGCTTTCTCCGATCTGCACCGCAATTAGGAGTAGTAGAAAGAACCAAACAATCAATCAATACGCGAATCACATGCTCACACTGATCTCTCTGCTAAATCAACACACCACCTTGTCAAAAGATTTGCACCATCATCAGATTGGATTTGCACAAGTATGTTTGTTTCAATTCTTGCTGACACTCTCTACTGTAACTTGCAACGCCACAGAGAGGATCGATATGGGGAACGCAACTCTCACTGATATGACTCTCTTGCCCAGCGTAGACCCTGACGACGCGCTGTCCGGGATGGCGGCCACCTCCTCTGCCCCTGCCCAGGGAGCCAAGCCCAAGAAGAAGACCATGAAGTCCCTCTACCTCCAGTTCTTCGATACTGCCCCCGATGGCAAGTCCCGCGTCTGCAAGCTCTGCAAGAAGAGCTACTGCATGACCACTGCCACCGGTATACATATACACCTGTTACTCTTAACGCCCATCCAATCCAATTGAAATGATTTTACTTTATTATACTCTGCAATACAATGCAAGCACTTTACTGTAACAATGAAGGGCGTTTTGCAAATTCTGTCTCCAAGAAGATTCAATCTTTCTTTCTGACATATGCCCACAACTCTAGTTCAGTTTCAGTCAGTAGATAATGTCAGTATTAGTTGCCTTATTTTCACCCTTTCCAACTGTCAAGTCTGAACACCACATTCAGTAATATGCTACATTGTTGTGTGCAGGAAATCTTGGGAAGCATCTTAATAACCGCCACCCTGGTTACTGCCAACTTTCTGAGGGTGAAGCAACTCAAAGTACAACGCCTACCAGCATGGTTTCTCGAGCCAAAAGATCTCAACCCCTAGCGCGAACTCGATCACAAGCTCAATCTCAGTCCCAAGTTCAACCTCAATTCCAAGTTCAACATCAACCTCAACCTCAAACTGTATCTAAAGTTCGTCATCAACCTAAAGCGAAACCAGCAATTGATATTGACCATGTCAACTGGTTACTTCTGAGGTGGCTTATCAGCTCCTCCCTTCCAACTTCCACCCTCGAAGATAGTATGCTTATCGACAGTTGCAGGTATTTGAACCCGCCTGTCCAGCTATGGCCAAAAGAAAAGGCTCATGAAATTGTCCTTCAAGTGTTCAGAAGCATGAAGGAGGATGTTAAGGCATCTCTTCAGTGCGTTAGCTCTCGGTTCTCCATTACTCTTGACTTTTGGACTTCTTATGAACAGATTGTGTACTTGTCCGTCAAGTGTTACTGGATTGATGAAGGCTGGGCCTTGCGGAAAGTTTTGCTTGATGTCCGCCGTATCCCATACCCATGCACTGGCCCTGAGATTCTGCAAGTTCTAATGAATGTGCTGCACGAGTTTAACATTGATTCAAAGATCCTTGCTTGCACACATAACAACAGCCAACATGCAATCCATGCTTGTCATGAGCTCAGGCAGGAGCTTGAGTCCCGTAAACTTCCTTTCTGTTACATCCCCTGTGCTGCTCGGATGCTCAAGATTATCATAAAAGATGGCCTGGAAAATGTGAGGCCAGTATTGTCCAAGATCCGTGAATTTGTTCTTGAGACCAATTCAAACCAGGACATGATGGAAGATTTTATGCACTGGACTGAAGTTTATCAAGAAGGCTCATGGAAACTTCCATTTGACCATTCATCAAACTGGAGTGGTGATTACAATATGCTTGATGTGGTAAAGAAGGTACCATACAGCTCATACTTCGTATAATTCATTTTCCATCATGCTCTATGTCTTTAATGCCCATTTAAATGAAAACAAAACCTTTTTCATCCAGGCCCCTAATGCAATGGATAACACCATCAAGAAGTTTGAAGGGGTATTTGGACCAAGGGACTGGGTTCTGAGTTCCACAGAGAAGTCAGCCGTCAACTCATTGCACTCGTACCTTGAGCCCTTCTACAAAACTACCACCAACCTTTGTACTTGCAAAATACCAACAGTTGGGCTGGTGTTCTTCTTTATGGACCATGTTATTGAATTGATCAATGTCTGCCATGATAGCACCCGTCAGGATTGGCTCAAGAAAATCGCCAGTGACATGTCTGAGACAGCTCATAACTTCGCATCTCAAGCTTACAACATCTACACGTTCACGGCAGCAATTCTTGATCCAAGAATCAAAGGAGAGCTTATCCCTGAAACCCTTAACTCAACTAGCAACTTGGAGGATGCAAGGAACCAATTTGTCAGGGACTACAGTAGCACCTTTGAAGCTGTTGGGAATGGCTACAACACCCAAGACACCACTGACGGCGGTGATGCATTTTCCTTTGCTGAAGAGATTGTCCGTAAACGCCGTCGTGTGAGTATGATCACTGCTGCTGATGAGCTTTCTCAGTATCTTGCTGAGCCCCCTGCACCAATTTCCACTGATGCCCTTGAATGGTGGAAGGGTCACTCCTCCCGTTACCCACGGCTCTCTTTGATGGCTCGTGATTTTTTGGCGATCCAAGGGACCTCATTAGACCCTGAAGAATTGTTCACGAGCAAAGGTGACAGCATGCGCAAGCAGCACTACTGCCTTCCTCTCAGTAGCATTCAAGCTACAATGTGCGTAAAATCGTGGATGCAGAGTGGGTACCAGTTCAATTTTCAGTCAACCATTATTGATTTCGAGAGATTGGTCGAATCTGCTGTTGCTCCTGATGCTGTAGATGCTCCTGAGTTTTCATGAATGAATGGCCGTAAATTCAGAATCTAGATCAGTTTTCACTGTCTTTGATGTTTATGTTTGTAGTGGTCTCTAACAAAATCCCAGAGTGAGAACCATGGAGAGTAGCTTGTGTTAGAATCATGACATTAATGAATTTAACTCAATGTCTCCGGGCAGTTGTTTTAATATTGTAGCGTTATTATGTTGGTACTTCCGTGGGTGACCAAAACTAAAGCTAAATGTATCAGGTAATATTGATTGTAGTTTGTCCAGAAATTATTTGTCAGATCTTTTGCTTTGCTACCCTGTTGGCTTCTGCCACTGAAAAGGATGGGTGTCTGAATTCAAGAGAACAAGAGAAGGGAAGAAAATAACAGGATGGGCATCTTCACACGTATGTGCATTAAATTCTTGTGATTTTCTTGTCCATTTTCTGTTTCAGATGGAAGAGAAAGCAACTTGAAGTTTGCGACGCAGGTAATGCCTCCCACGTCCTTGGTTTAGTTGAATCCAATTTTTAATGACATGTGATGCCATGAATCCATAGTCTTATGCAGTTTTAATTTAAGGTGTGCACTCAAAAGTCACATGGGAATGAAACTGAGAATTGAGAATACAATACATTACTAGATGGTTCTGAAGAATCTGTAGATTTTATTCTGCTGGAATGTGACCTCAAAGGACAGGATTATGTGCTCACAGAATAGCACCCCCATGTTTCCCTTTTCCATCTGGATTCACCAATAACACAATAGGAAGGTTTAAAGCCATAATAAACACAAAATTTCGAATATTTGAAACCTTTTGAAAGGTTTTCAAAATGTTAACCAATATAAATTCTTGAGGGTTATTTCAAGCTTCATGGCCATAAGTTGTAAATGCTTGAAGCATCAGATGTTTTATAATTTTCCCCTGGGAAACATCTAGGGATCTAAAGCCACAAATTAAAATGGCAATGGTATCATTTCCTGCATGTTGATGTGGAAACAAGCACACATACGTATCCTCATTGAGTGATTTGTTTGACTTCTACAATATATTGCATTGCATCCCATTGTCAAACCAGTAAACTAATGGAGTTGTCACACAATCACATGACTCAAACTTCTGCTGGGACTCCAAGCATTGCACGATTGATACCACCTAGAAACCTGTAGATCTTAGGACCACACACTATTTTTCACTCCCTTTTTATGACAAACAGAACTGTTTATGTGCTCTAGCCACCGACTATTAGCATAACACGGCATCTCTCTCATTTCTTTGCCATTATCTCATTTATTATTTAGGGATTAGTAGCATTTCAACTTCGTTGTTTATTGCATTCTTACCAATTATCTCGTGATAATGATTCAATGAAGATGTAAATGACAGTCAGTACCACATGTCAAGCATCTGATCATGATTCATGTATCATCATGCCGTGTGTTGGACAGCTAAAATTTAAGTGCTATCATTAGAATTGATCTCATTGATGATGACCCAAGGTTTCAGAGGATAGCTTCTCTTGCCAGTTTTTCTATAGCATGTTCGTCATTGTTTTTTTTTTTCTGTTCTCCAGAAAAGCAGTTCTTCATCTAGCAATTTAATCACTTTTTGGACTGGTTTCTGTATTATTTGCAAGAAAATTAGAGAAAATGGCGCCTTCTTTGCCTCTACCTCACATAATAACAATTGAATTGTCCACTAGAGTTAGATAAACTTGATGAAGTTAAACTTGTTTAGTTCTTCATTTGATTGGGCAAAGTTGATCATGCATACACACCAGAAATATATATTATGCTATGTTAAAGAACATCCTAGAATTAGCCAAGTCTGGCCAGATTCCTCCTAGAGCTCCTCTAATCACGCTCCAATTGCCAAATTAGTTCTAGTTGCATTACACAATTGTTTGACTTGGAGAAAAACACAAGTAGCTGATGATGCCATGCTATCAATGTTGTAGCAGAAAATTGTCAGTGGGCAGAATACATGCTCTGTAGGAGCCAATACAAATTTTATCACATTCTCCAATTAAGGCCTCTAACAAAATTATTGTAGAGTCACTACTAATAATTTACATGGTTCATCAGTTCGTGTAGATCAGGTAGAGGTCAATGCTGATCTTCGAGTGAGAAAATTATAACATTTCCACGATCATGCATGCATTCATTCAGGCTTCTCCGACCGCCCAAATGATAAAAAATATTAATCACTCTGATCTGTCTCAGGAAGGTTCCCTCGATCAATTCACGATTTAGGATGATATGGAGTATTATTCTCATGCTCTAATAATAAAATCCAGTTTACTTGCACACGACCGTGAGAAAGTTAAAAAAAAAAAATCCAGTTTACTTGCAATGCTTTGATCTGTCTAGAGCTTTCTCTCTGTTTTTACCCTGTCTTGCTTGGTTGCTTCAATGAACAAGATGCAGATGCTGACAAGAGAAAATAAATAGCAGAGGGCGCAGATTTAACTGCATCTATTTAGGATTCATTTATTGGAATTTGCAGTGTAATTTACAGTAGCAAGCGAATTTGCAGTGCTCAGATTCTTGTTTTCTAACTGATACCTACACTACATCCTTGCTATAAAGTGAAAGAACTCTGATGACTGAAGTACATTACTCAGGCTTTGGCAACAAAACAAGAAAGAATTGATCTAGGAAAAAAGAGTGAAAAAAAACATCTAAGATGCACGACTGATTTCCAACTCTGAAAGTCCAATAGAACAATTCTCTCATCTTTTCAGAGCAGAAGCCCTGTTACATTGCCTCTGTTCTAAAGATCTTACATGCATCAAACTTAATATTAGCTTTGTGAAATTTGATGCATTTTGTGTCAGCAGCACAACATCATTTGTTTGGATGCTGAGAAGATAGGATGGCGTCCAAGGCGTCCTTGACTTGAGAGAGCTCTGGTGCTTTCCCTCCTTGTGCCGGCCAGAACTCATCAGTAGCCAAAACCTGCATCATCAGAATCAGATCATTATGGTCAGCTAATTAATCATAGACACTAAACTTGCGTGAAACATAAGAGCTGAAGTGAAGAACTATCAATTACGGTGAACTGAACTGAAAGAGCTACTACTATATATTCTATGGATGGTCTCTATCCATGCATAGTATTGCAATATACCTTCACTTGCAGCTGGAGGAATTTGACGTAGTTGATCGCCTTTTCTAGCATGGTGACCAAGTCTACCTGCGGGCACGAACATGAATATATAGTTATTCTCATGAAGAAAAAAAATATCAAGAGATAATAGACTAGGAGCCATGCAATTAACTTAAAACAAAAGAATTATACTGAGAACTAATCGCACCTTTGTGCCATTAGGCACGAGATCCTGAAGAACTTTGAGCCTCTCACTGATCCGCTCTCTTCTTACCTACACATACATATACATATAACAAGATTGAATACTACTCACTTGAATAATAATCCAGTTTAATTTGATCAAAACACAACCGTGGTAATTACAAATTAAACATAGTCAGAAAAGTAATTATTGTACCTTTGCAGCGGCGCTTTGAGGTTGTTCCTTGTTAGGAGAAGGAGAAGGAGAAGAAGCAGAAGCAGCCTTGTTTGGCTTGCTCCCTTTCCTGCACTGCTTCTTCCCCGCTGCTCTCGCCTCGCCGCTCTGCGGTACACACAAATTATACTGTTGGTTCACTCGAAATTCACAACTGGTTTAATTTGTGAAATTAATCTTTGACACAGTGATCTGATTAATATTCAGTGACATACCGGGCATGCGCGCTTCTTGGCTGCCGGCGGTGGCGGCTTGCTGACGTTGCTCTCGTGGATTTCGAGGCCGTTGTCAACGACCGACGAGCCTGGGCTCGCGAGTCCGAAACCGGCGGCGCCGCCGTGGAACTGCAGGCGATGACAGTAGTTGTTGCCGCCGCCGGCGACGACAGACGTGTTCTCGACCATGGCGCCGGCGGCGGCGTCCATCCACATGGCGCAGTCGTCGTCGTCGCCGCCGGGATGGAAAGCCAGCTGCCGGGCGCAGCCGCCGCCGCCGACCGCCGCCTGGTCAAAGCTGAGCACCGACGAGCTGGAGCTGGAGCTGGACCCCGACCAGCTGTAGTAGTAATCAGCGTCGACGCAGCCACCGCCGCCGACGCCATTGCCGTGGTAGCCCAAGATCTCCAGCGGCATGGAGGGCTCGTCGTCGTACAGCACCGCCTCCCGTGGCAGCAGCATGCCGCGCTTGCTGCTTGCCTGAGCTGCCATCATCTACCTTAATTAATCAGCTAATTAAGCTCTGTGTTTAGCTAGCTAGCTACTATACGATGCAGCACAGCAGTGTGATCACTACGTTGCGTATCGTAAGATCGAGCAAGAGCTCTAAATTAGTCTAATGGTGATCGATGATGTTTAACTAGCTAGCTAGGGTTTCTGTTCTTGGTAGTAGCAACCTGATGGATCGATCGATCTCAGTATGCATGAAACATATGTAGGTATACCTAGCTTCTAGCTACTTATATAGAGAGAGGTGAGAAGAGGATTCTTGTTAAGACGGTGTGGTATTTTAGAGAGGTTTTGAGCTGGCAATGAACGGAATATACTTGCAATTATGCATGGTGAGATAAACACTTGTTAGCTAGCTAGGATCATATATAGGAGGAGGTAATTAACTAGAGATCAAGCCACTCGATCACATGCATGTTCCAGCTAGCTAGCTCAAGATCGAGAGACACTCCTTGGCATCATATCCTCTCTTCACATGGCATTGAAATCAAGTTGATGCTAGTTTAAGATATTTGACATGCATGCTAGGCTAGCTAGTTAGCTAGGACTATGCTAATGACACAAGCTTCATAACCTAGCCCCTCTCTTTGTTAAGCACCCTTTTTTAAGCATCATACACATCATGTCGCGAGTGCACGTAGTGACAAAATTAAAAGTAACTGCTGGAGATGTAATGGCTATTGTACTGTATACACCCATTAATTCTGGATTTTTATATTTTAGCTTTTTAAAACTTATTTTACAAATAGAAATTTAGAAAAACTTATTCCATAAATAAACCCTTTTTCTTGACGCCGAGGTTCAATGTTTCAATGCGAATCTCAGCCCTCGTAGCAGTTAAGTCTTGCAGATGTGAAGAGGATCGGTGTCAAAGAGATGTAAATTTTTTTATAAAAGGATTAGAATGTAAAAATTTTTCTTACAACTAGACCCTCGACAACAAGGTCCTATTTGTAAGAAAATTATTTACATTTTAAATTTTTTCATAAAATTTATTTTACAAATAGGATGTACATCTCGGTTGCTAGCGGCAAAGGTGTCGGCGCCATCGTCGTTGGCGTCAATAACGTTGGACCCTGACATTAGGGTTACTAGCTTAGAAAAAAGAGTCTATTTTTAGAAGTTTGTCTAAGGGTATATTTATAAAATAAATTTTTAGAAAGTGTCAAAATGTAAAAAAAAATCCAGGCTGTTAATTAATTACCAGTCACACATGTGTAACATACATTTTGTGGAAAATGAAAATTGCTCCTGTCAGAATATCATGCAGATATTGAATGTCAATGCCTAATTTCCAAAATGGCAACTTATACTGCTTGTTCCAAGAAGCATGGTACAAGCCAGTCCTGGTATGGGTTCTATGAAACAACATGACCATACACATTGGACCTTCGATGGCTTGCAAGAACGGGGAGATCAATATGGCTTAACAAATTCACGGTCTCACATATGCCAAACGACATATTTACAAAATGCTGAAAAATAGATTTCGATGAAAAAAACATTAAAATCACCTCCAAATTTAAGGTTGAAAATTTAAATTTTGGCTAATAACTATATAAGTATAAGTGAAAAGATAAAGCTGTCAGAGTAAGATATCCCTGCGAAAAAAAAATCAGAGTAAGAAACCCAAACATTAGGCAATATTAATTAGCAACGGAACATGTGTATGTGAGGTGAGGAAGAACAAGAGAATTGTCAGATGACTAGATGAGCAAGCACTCAACATGTTGTTAGGATTAATTATGGCATCTACAGAGTACAGACAGAGACAGAGCATACATTTAGGGTGAAATATTGTTCCAGTTTTGCTATAGTAGTCTCTCCCTTTTGTCATACGATCTTACATGGTTGTTTCAGACTTTCAGCTGCCGCTTTTGCCCTTGGATAAGAATTTTCTAAGTACTTTTTCCTCTTGAACCGCAACCTTAAAACCTGGTTAATTTCTCGTCCTTCTATAATACTGGTTAATTTAATTAATCCTAGAAAGGCCATTTCAATTCGACCCAAATTTTTTTCTACACATCTACTGGTTAATTTAATCCTAGAAAGGCCATGCGTGTGTCCCGGTACATATATATTGGAGTGTTCTGGATTGGGAAGGCTAGCTAGAGTGCACATGCAGCATATTATTTTTATTATTTTGTTTAGTAGGCGTACGGTATACAATTAAAACAGAGTAATACTCAACTAATTTTTACTACTCGTAGATGCATGATGATCGGTCGACAAACTCGATGGACATGCACGTCTTGCATTAATTAATGTAGGTATATATACATACATATGTACAAATTAATTAATTAAACCCGTGTGCTTACCGTGTGTGTGCGATCTGCAACTTCGACGTGCTTCCACGACAGTTACTACATTTTTGCGACGCATGCATTGATCTACTATAGCTTAGCTAGCCAGTGCTAATGAAGCTTTTCAGTTCAGAGCTTCACATGGCCAAGTAGCTCAGCTAGCTCACAGCACACATGCTATCATCTGCAACCGCCTTAAATTAATTAGTTGGTTATATGTTCATTAGTTTAATTCAGTCTTGACGACGGACGTGCGACGCAGTCGTTCAGCCCGCATAGTATAGCTAAGCTAAGTCTCACTCGACCGATGGCCCCTCTCCGTGCATCTCGCTGTTATTAATACAGCTTAATTAATTATATATTATATGTACAAATTCTGTATCAAGACATACTAACTACCAGTCCACCACACTAATTATATAGTTATGTGTTGATAATACTGGGTTAGAGTAAACAACAACTAGTGCATCCCTGTACTATTCCTTGCTGATCAGTGGATAATCCTTTCTTGGCTTCATGCAGCTACGCATCTGCAGATCGGATTTCATTGATTATAGCATGCATGCACTCCGAGTCTTGCTAGCTTATATATAGTATATCTCAGTTAACTAGTATATTAGTTCTCTAATTAATTGCAGTGCAACGGCAGATTACTAGCAGTATGAGTATGATACTACTGACTAAGCACGCGTATCCACCCACCATGCTTCTCTTTAATTTGTTGTGATAAATTCAGAGTTCAGATGGTGTACACATATAGACAGATGTTCAGAATTTCAGTTGGCAAGAGCACTACTATGGCTAACAGTACGGATGGAGGTCCCCATCGTTTGGCTTATTCCCTAATAAGCCAAAATAGTTTATTAGGGAATAAAAATAAATTTGTAGGTAAAACTTTTATATATGTGTTCTTGGTGATTTAAAAGCTAATGTTGAAAAAAAACAACGTTAAAAATATCTTAAAATCAATCTTAAAATTAAGTTTAAAAATTTAAAATTTGACCTTTTCTTTGGCTTATTAGGCCATCCGATGGAAGCCTTATAGCAGCTGGGCAGGGCAACACTAGCTGAAATATCAGTACTGTACTCGTCAGTAAGGCTAACACAGTACGATCGACCAGCTGGGCAGCTGGTGTATGCGCAATCTTCAGCTTTCAATTAATCGACGATACTTACTGACGATATACAGTACATATCAAAAGCAGATTAGATATACAGTAGCAGTTTTTTTTAAGATAGTGGAATATAATATCCCGGTCTTTGTTTAAAAAGAACTACAGCCAATTATTACAAAGATCCACTCCAGAAGAGAGTGTAGTTCAAGACAAGTTGAACACACCAAATAAGAGAAGAGAGAACCCAAACTGAGAAAAGTAAAGGAGCTATAAGGCCTCCTCTAGGCTTAGGACTGAAGTTCGAAGCCAATGCATAGACCAATGACAATATCCTTGCACGAAGAGGTTTTTTCAAAGCGGTGCCCTTGAGCAGGATGCGACGTGGATAGTAGTAGTTACTAGTACCATTCTACCAACATCCATCCGCACTCTGTCTCTGGTTCACGAAAATTCATTTGGGTGTGTGACCCTGATGATGCGGAGTATTCAACTAATCCGACTGGGCCTATGGGCCGTACGCAATTCCTTGGCTAAATGGCTGATGGAGTGTTTATTCCGACTGGGCCTATGGGCCAAATTTGGGGATTTCTTCTCCGAAGGGTTCGGAGTTTTGTTCTTCTAACCGGGCGATTCACCGGCAGAAATAAGGCATAATTAACGTCGGCGGCCGGCTGACAAACGTCGAGACTCTGCATGTAAACCACGATTTCCGGCCGGCCAAGTTACTCTACGTAGATCATCTCTGTCGACCGGCTGCATCTCGATCCGTTCGCAGAATTATTTATTAAATTGCAGCTTCTTTGATCGTTCTCTCATGCAGCTTCTTTAATTATTTCTCTATTCAGTTGCTCCCTCGTCGCCGACGAAACAAGGCTTAATTGATTCATAAGCCAAGGGCAATTTGAGCCCAATAAAAGATATATCACCGCGGATTAGCATTTGCGCAGTTTCTTCCCTACGACCAAGTATGAAATACGAATATGAACCCCAACATGTACACGTACTCATAGTTTCATAGTTTGAACTTTGAGTTGAGAGACTATCTATGGAGCTCTCTTCTATTTCAAAATAATTTTATTTGTTGATTCTAGAAATCGATAGAGGGAAAAAGCGGTTTTTGCTAATTCTAGCGTACGCGCGACTTCTCTAAGTCGCGCGCATGCACGTGGCGGGCCCTTGTCACCCGTGAGCTTTCTTTTTGTTTTTCCGGGATTTTTTTTCACATACACGCTAACTAATACGGTTAGTTTTAGACAATGACGATAATTAAAGTAAGATTTGTCTTTTTGCCGAATTTTTTTAAGTGCCAGATTGAAAAAAAAAACTATATGTAAAGTCAAATTTTGAAAACTTTCAACTCGAAATTTGAATTTTTTAAGTCAAATTTTGAAAACTTTCAACTTATCATCTCAAATTTGAAAAATTTTCAACCCATATTTAAAAACTTTCAAGTCAAATTTGAAAACTTTCAACTCAAATTTCAAAAACTTTCAACTCAATTAAAAATTTTCATCTCAAAATTGGAAAATTTCATATTGGAATTCAAAATTTTCAACTCAAAATTCAAAAAATTTCATATCTAGTTGAAAACTTCCATATCAAAATTCAAAAGTTTTAACCCAAATTTTTAAAACTGACAACTCAAATTTTAAATTATACGTGTATTTTTTTAATTACGGTATTAAACACTAATGATCATAATTAGCTTGCGCTAATCGCGCGCAGGGGCGTGGGGGAGGGGGTGGGGCGCGGCTGCGTGAGTTAAGCACGCAGCCGGCGCGCGTGCCCATTAGGAAGCCCCGGGAAAAAAAGACCAAAGCGTCTTCCATCAATAAGAAAGTAGTATTGACAGACGCGTAAATAAAATATGTAAAAGAAATAAAACTCATGGATTTGAGAGAAACGCCTAGGGTTCTTTCGGCTAGCTAGCTTCACAAGGTGATAGGCTAACCGGCCTGGGTTCGAAGCCTCACCCCTTCTATTTATTTGATATTAGGTCATTCCATAATATTCACGTTGTAAAACTCATGGATTTGCCGATTATGGGTAGGAAGAAGATAAATGTGAACTTATTTTTGAACAAAGGGTATAAATATAATACATATGAAGTTATTTTACGACGGTGAGAGTAATACTAATACTACTATGCTATTCGGCTAGGTTTGAGAGGGTGGTGGCCCATCAGAGTCTGCAAGCACGCATGTAGGCTCATCATGTCATTATGCATCGACGGCGGCCTCTTGGGTCATCCAAAGAACGCTAGCTTCATAAGTACATAGTTGTAATACTTCCTCCGTTCCATAATATAATAAATTTTGTCCTTATATTTTGTACTAAAATGTAAGGGGTTTGTGATCCAAGACAATAATGTATTTCGTACCTTACCAATTTATTCCTTATATATGAATAAATTATTTTGTTAGTTTATTTTTCAACTACCACCTTTTGTATATGATTTGTTCTTTTACTGATTATTTTTTAAGAAAATGTATAATCCCTTATATTATGCGACATGGGAGTATATGAGTAATAACATTTTTAATTTCTCTTTCGATCTCGTTGTTATAGGGCCTAGCTAGTCTAGTGTAATTTCCAGTAGATAAATTTGATATAGTTTGGAGTACATGCCGACATGCAGTATGTGAAGGAAGGTGATGGATGGAATTATCCAGCAGGCCAGGCTACCTGCAGCTTCCAGCGATTATAGATAGATCGAAAGATAGAGCCTATACAGCATATTTCTCTCTGTACCCTACAATGAGAGAATTTCTTATATGGTCCTGAAATTTCAGCCCATTCCTTCTATACTTCCGAGTTTTGCTCAATTAATTCTTTGTATAACAGTGAATTTTGGTTTTGATTTCTTTTGTACCTGCTGACAGTTAATTTGTGGAGTATATTGTTGGAATTGTAGAAGTATGTTTCTAGACTATTACATTCATTCATGAGTTTGATATGTGAGGTATTATTCATGATAAATTTTATTTTTTTAATACTGATACAAAAGGTTTCATTTTTTATTTCTATTTTATTAAAAACACAATATTTTTTTGGATGCTACATACAGTAGATTTGGTACCTGTTATATATGCATTATCTAAAACAAATGCGATAAGAGACTAATTTAATTTATGTTTACCATATTGAAAAAGGTGACATAGATATTACATTTTCTATAATACCTTCTCATATATATAAAAAATCTAATATTAACATAACAAATTCATTACTACATATACTTTCAACTGTAGTTCCACAAATTTCTCCATGCATGCCGATCTGAAGGTAAAAAAGTAATACTTATTTTAGGGTCGATCGACATATAAAGGATATAAAACAGATAAATGAAAATTCAGGGTATAAAAGGAGTAAACAAACTCAATGACATAAAAAAGATCATCTAATTAAATTTCATATGAAAAAACATAGTCCTATATATGCATGCAGGGCAGGGCAGGGGAGGCTCCCTACCGTACCCCAGATCATATCATGCATGAGGATACACACAGGGCACAGACGCCGCTTGTAGACAGCCCCATCCTGTCGCCACGTGTCGCGTCTCCGAACGCATGGTGCCAACGATCCAAGTCCCATGCATGACGAGGCTAAGCTAAAGAAACCCATAGCCGCATACGATATTTGTAGCTATATACTCCTAGTCCTAGATAGAGCTTAGCTATAGCATGATCGAGTGAGTGGGTGCGTGCGTGCTGCCGCTAGAATTAAGTAGCCACCAGCAGCTGAGAAGGCGCCGGCGCCGCACTATAGCAGTGCCCGCAGACAGTTGCCGGCCGCGGCTAGCTGAGCTCAAGTCGAGATCTCAAGAGATCGATGGCCCGTTTCGTGGATCCGCTGGTGGTGGGACGGGTGATCGGGGAGGTGGTGGATCTGTTCGTGCCATCCATCTCCATGACCGCCGCCTACGGCGACAGGGACATCAGCAACGGCTGCCTCGTCCGCCCATCCGCCGCCGACTACCCTCCCCTCGTCCGCATCTCCGGCCGCCGCAACGACCTCTACACCCTGGTATCTTATATATATATATGCATCATCACCCATCTATCTAGCAATTTACTGACCATCGATCAATTTGCTCGCTCGCCAACGCATCCATGCAGATCATGACGGACCCGGACGCACCTAGCCCTAGCGACCCATCCATGAGGGAGTTTCTCCACTGGTATGTATGCACACTGATCGATCCATCCATCCATCCCATGGGATGTGGCACACCAACAAGTGTCAATTCTCCACAAGTACACTAGCTTGACACTTGCATGCATATATATGATCTGATATGATTCATCGTATGCCTACCTAGGGATCGGATCTCTCAGGTCTCCATCACTCCTCCATATACATGATTGCATAGGATATATATGCGCATGATCTATATATTACTGATCATATGCTAGCACTAGCTTGTAGCTCTCTTCAAGTTAGTTTCCTTAATTTGATATATATATATATATATATATATATATATATATATATATATATATATATATATATATATATATATATATATATATATATATATATATATATATATATATATATATATATATATATATATATATATATATATATATAACTGCATCTTTTTTCTTGCACAGGATCGTGGTTAACATACCGGGGGGAACAGATGCATCTAAAGGTGCGTTCTCTCGTGTACCAATTACCTACCTCATCGATCATCAGTATATTAATTAATTTAGATATGTTGCCTGTCTATGCATTACCTGCAAACTATATATCATGTTAATTTAATCTTCAGTTTTAATACTCTGCTGGTTAATTAATCCATTCTACGGAGTTATAACTAATAATATTTGTTCTGTTAGCATGCACGGCCAAATTAAGCCAATTAATTAGTTACCCTTATTATGACATAAATAATATATTTGCCGTCATTAATTATATTATTGCTTTATTTGCTAATTAAGATGTATATATACCAGAGAGTAGCTAATATAACTAGATTGGTAGTTAATTACATATATTGTTTTTGTTGATCATCTTAGGAAGAAGTAGCTAGCAGGATACATGTACACATCACACCTTTCTAGATCTATGGTGCAAAGTACAACTAGTGCACAATCAATCATATATACTCAGCACGCTTACGTATGAATATTTGGCTGTGTGTACATACATATAATTAAAATATTAGGCTAGATGGTGTAATATATATGTCATGACTGGGTGCAATGCATCTGTAGATATTACGTAACCCATTACGTACGATGGCATCGAATGGTAGCATATGCAGTATAATGGCAGTGCATATCATATGCATGACGCGATCGATCGATCGTAACGACCGGCCGGATAGCTAGCTGTGCCCATATATGAAATATCTCCCATATATATATACTGCTAGTAACTCTGTCCTAAAATATAGCTATCTAGTATTAGATATGACATTTTCAGATTTATAGATCTAGGTAATGTCACATCTAGTATTAGACAGATGCATTTTAGGATAAAGAAAGTAGCTAGAATTAGATCGAAATGTACTTATTTTGGTGTGAAATTACCGCTTCATTGTTGTTGCGGCGCATGCATGCAAATCGACACAGTTTGTGAATGGCACAGACTGTGAGGCATGCATATGGATGGATGGCCACCCTGGGCGCATGTACACATGTGAAGAAGGGAGGCAGCCACACGTGTCACGGCAGCAGCTAGCGCTAGCTGTGCCAGCCATGCACAACCAAGCGTTTGCTTAGGTGGCGCGACACGTGTATGCGTGCATGCATGCATTCGTAGTTCTAATAAAGTTCCATATGCATATACGCATGCATATCTCCATGGAGTCGACACTTGAGATGAGTTGTACTACTGCAATACGAGTAGCTAGCAAGATATGTACTCTCTCCATTTCTTAGTTAATCTTTTTTTTAATGTTTGATCAAGTTAATTTACAGAAAAATATACTAATTAACATTTTCAATACAAAATAATATATATTTAATGTTAAACTAACCTGATGTCATAGATGGCGTATAAGTATTAGTCAAATCTGAAGAACTTTAACTAAGATAAAAGTTAAATGACTTATAATTGATATGAAACGGAGGGATGAGTACAAGATTGCATGCATACATGAATATGAAAAAGTAGTATATGTGAATAAAAGGATGGATATGATATGAAATGAAATGGGATATATGGGGATGCAGGTGAGGAGATGGTGGAGTACATGGGGCCACGGCCGACGGTGGGGATACACAGGTACGTGCTGGTGCTGTACGAGCAGAAGGCGCGCTTCGTGGACGGCGCGCTGATGCCGCCGGCGGACAGGCCCAACTTCAACACAAGAGCATTCGCGGCGTACCATCAGCTCGGCCTCCCCACCGCCGTCGTCTACTTCAACTCCCAGAGGGAGCCCGCCAACCGCCGCCGCTAATAGTAATAGCCTACTATCTCTATCTATCTATCCATAATGAAGAAAGCAAGCACGCCTGCGGATGCGGCCGGCCGGCCCTACTATATTATTACAATAATATAGTTTTTGAATAATTAAGCTAGCTAGCTCTCAACTCAAGTATACTTACTGGAACTCGACTGCGTTGCGTACGCATGTCCTCATCATACGTACGAACGTGCGTGTCCACGTACTGTGTACTAGCTAGCGAGTACTCTCCATATATATCTTCCTCCGTCGTGTGGTACGTTTTAACAACGTACATGCATGCATGGATAATGCAGACTCTATATATATATATATATATATATATATATATATATATATATATATATATATATATAATACTACTGTACTGTACTGTATGCTTTAATTAATTTTGTGGTTTGCTCTCAGATACAGCATATATATACTTGCGTGGTTGCTCGATCGTCTGATCAAGTGGTATGCTCATAGGTATATACAGCTAGCTACGCATATACTCTCTCCATTTTAAAATGTTTAACACTTTTTAATACGTGTTTGACCATTCATCTTATTCAAAAAATTTAAGTAATTATTTATTATTTTCATATCATTTGATTAATTGTTAAATATACTTTCATATACGCATATTTTTACATATTTCACAATTCTATTTAACAAGACAAACGGTTAAACACGTGCTAAAAAGTTAACGGTGTCAAACATTTTAAAACGGAGGGAGTATATATGTAACTATATAGAGAGACTCGTCGATCTCTTGTCGGAACTTGCACTCATTTTGCTCGATCTGTTCGATCGAGTTGTTTGTGGTGTGCCCCAGTCCTGCAGCCCACGTTAAAACGTACATGCTGTTTACACTAGCTAGCAAGAGCCAAGAAAAGCTCCTGTTTCCAAAAAGAAGAATAAAAAAGCAAGCAGCTAGTGGGCCGTGTTGGGATTCATCGATCCAACAAGTGGCCCAACCCTGACGGCCTGACTAGACATGACAGCAGAACCGAATTTGGCTTCCGTCTCCATCGCTCGTCTCGAAGAAGAATCCCAAACTACACAAAGCTCTCGCCTATCCTCCCATGGCCATGGCGGCCGCCGCAATCCCGCGCCCACACCGCCCTTAATGTCCAGAGCGCTAGCGCCGCGAGGCCACCGCCTTGATCCATCCATCGTTTTTCCGCTCTTTCCACTGGCCTCCACCAAATATATATATATATTGAACTACTAACTGTTTCTGTGTGTGTGATAATGTATCACGGAGATCGATGAAACTCGCCACCGCACGCGGTGCTTCTCCGGTGATCGTCGGGGTTGCCTACTTGCGTCCGCGCGAGAATGAGCGATCACCCACCCGCCCGCCCCCTCCCCTATACGATACACTCCTCCCTCCTCTCCCTCCTTCCTCCTCCCCTTCTTCTATTACAGTACACCACACAAAATTTTTTTAAAAAATAAAAAGTCAAAAAAAATTATGTATAGAAATACTATATAAAAAGTTTGAATTCAAATTCAAATTTGAATCGGGTATGTAAACTTTTGACTTATAAACTTTGGGTCTATAAATTTTAGGTGTATAAACTTTAGATGTATAGAAATACTATATATAGAAAACATTTGAATTCAAATTTGAAACGGGTATGTAAACTTTTGACTTATGAATCGGATATAATTCAAATTCAAATTTGAAACGGATATGTAAACTTTTGACTTATAAACTTTAGGTCTATAAACTTTAGATGTATAGAAATATAATATATATAAAAAATATTTGAATTCAAATTCAAATTTGAATTGGATATATAAACTTTTGACTTGTAAACTTTTGGTCTCTAAACTTTAGATGTGTAAACTTGAGGTGTATAAACTTTAGGTGTATAAATTTACTAAAATAGGAAAGTAATGCGGTGCCAAAAAAGGAAACCAGTTGGAGGGGTGGAGGGAGGGAGGCGGGAGGGGATCGATCGCTACCCCCGTCTCCAGACGATCGATCGCCCATTAGGATCCCCCGCGTCCACGCGCAACCGGGGGATCTACACTACCGAATACTGTATACTTACATAGTGGTGGGCCTATTCAAACCGCACGATGGCCACACTTAGTGGGCCACTGGCGACCGCAAGTCAATACATATGGGCCTCATTATCCCAAAATTAACAATCGATCGAGGCAATAACGTGGCGTACAATATTTCTCCAGTGAAATGGGAAAGCTCAGCTCAGTGTGGGGATTCCGGATCGATCGAGGCAAAAATATATCAAATTCGTCCAAAAGGATGATGCTTATTCGTTTTGAAGGATTCCTAAAGGAAATCTCAATTCCTTTGGAATAAGCACTATTCATGCATTCGGTTTGTAGAATTCAAAGGAAAATTTTCCATAGGAACACTATTCCAATCCTCTAAAAATCCTCCAAAATGTACTAATTCCATAGGAATGAAAACATCTACTCTATCCTCTTTTGTTTAGCTCGGTGGAGGAAAAATTCCTGTGTTCCAATCCTTTGTTTTGCACGTGCATTCCTACATTATTCTTACGGTTTTCTTATTCCTGTGATTTGGAAATCCTGTGAACCGAATAAGCCCTTACAAGTTCCGCAAGGGAATTGATGAGTATATATATTGACGAACCAATAATACACATCCAGCGGTTTCCTGTAATATGTTGAGCGCCCCACTGCAATTTCGCACAGATCCGATCCGTCCGGACTAAATCGGACGGTTTATTTATGAGCCGCGTAGTTAGTGATTTCTTTTTTTTTCTTTTTCTTTCTTTATAGAAACTAGCTGGGTGGCCCGCGCAATTGCGCGGCTAGCACCCAAATAAAATCATATATTTTTTTAGTATGATTTTACTTAAAATTTATTAAATAGCTATATCATGTCTTAAGAGTTTGAAAGATTAAACCTTATCATCCCCGTGTTTCTAATTATATACATTTTTTAAAAGTCACACCAGTTGCTACCCCTTATGACATATCCTTCTTTATTTGCTTGCTCTATCTACCACTATTTCTATTCATTCTCCTTGAAACCTTTAAAAATTGGATCTTATAGTTTTTAGAGTTTATTGTCACGTTGGATTTCGTATTATAATTTCTAGACGTCCCGTCAAACGTTGCCATTATACTCCTCTATGGTCTGTCCACTGTCTCTTTTCTTTATTGTCATTGAGATTTTAAAAATCGAACATAATTATCGTTTCGGTTCAATTTTTACTTTCTCTACGGCTCGCCCGCTGCGTCCCTTCTTTATTGTCATTGAGATTTTAAAATCGAACATAATTATCATTGTTTTTTTTACTTTTTCGAAGTTCGGAACCTTTAAAAATTGAACCTTGTAGTTTTTAGACTTTATTGTCTTGTTGGGTTTCATTTTTTATTATTTTTTAGAAGTCTCGTCAAACGATGCCACTATGCTATGCTCCTCTATGGCCCGTCCGCCGCCTACTTTTTCTTTATTATCATTGTGATTCTAAAAATTGAGCATAACTATCGTTGGAATTCATTTTTTATTTTCTAGAAGTCACGTCAAACATCAGCGGCTCTGAAACTATACTACTATACACCCCGCCCACTGCTTCTCTTTTTTATTGTCATTGAGATTTTTAAAATTGAATATGATTATCAATGGGGTTTATTTTTTTTTTTTACTTTCTAGTAGTCCCGGCAATCGCATTGCTCGTTTGCTTTACGGCTTGTCTGTCGTCCCTCCTTTTAATCGTCATTAGGATTCTATTTGGTGTTTTATTAACAGTTTTTATATGTCGTATCAACCGCCACCACTCTACTCCTTTATAGGCATGTTACTTAATTTATCTCGTCATGTGTTTTAGATGGTCTTTTCTTTTAATAGTATTTATTTTTATCACAAATTTTAGTTATTTATAAATTGTATTCCTAATTGAAATCTTATTTTTCTTTTTCTAATTTCAGAATTTATTTTTTTCAAATTTTAATTAATATCGTATTGTGTTCTTTTAGTATTTTTATTTTTATTTTTTATTTTCAATTTCAGTTGTTTCAAAATTGTATTCCTACTTGAACTCTCTTTTAATTTTTCTAATTTTCAATATTATTTTATTTTTCATTCTGAATTTTAATTAATCTCGTATTGGGTTCTTATATGGATTCTTATTTCAATATTGCTTATTTTTAATTCCAAATTTCAGCTAATTTTAAATTGTATTCCTACTTGAACTCTTTTTTTTTTCTAATTTCGGATTTTATTTTTTTATTCCCAATTTTAATTAATCTCGTAATTGGGTTCTTATATGGACTCTTTTTTTAATATTCCTTATTTTAATTCCAATTTTCAGCTATTTTAAAATTGTATTCCTACTTAGACTATCCTTTTCTTTTCTAATTTTTATTTTATTTTATTTTTATTTTGAATTTTGATTAATCTCGTATTGGGTTCTTATATGGAAACTTCTTTCAATATTGCTTATTTTTAATTCCAAATTTCAGCTATTTTAAAATTGTATTTCTACTTGGGTCTCTTTTTTTCTTTCTAATTTTGGATTTTATTTTATTTTTATTTCGAATTTCGATTAATCTTGTATTGGGTTTTTATATGGAAACTTTTTTAATTCTGAATTTTAGCTATTTTTAGATTGTATTTCTACTTGGACTCTCCTTTTCGTTTTTTTCTTTTTCTCCGATTAATGTGGGAATTTCTAGCCCCCACAGCGAACTTGGTGCCTTCTTTCAAAGCTGTATTTTATTATAAACTAAATTTTAGTTGTTAAAAATAATATCATTGGATATTCATTTAAATTTAATTTTATATGATTATGAGTTTGTTGCTACAATGAAAAATTTAAAGTTAAAGTTTAGTTTTTAAGACCGTACTAAATTTGAACACGCCTTAGCTAGTTGGACGGAGAGATGTATCTCTACCAATGCATAAGTTTGCTGGTCTATTTACTCTTTTTTTCATCCATAGGTAAAAAAAAAATCACATTTTAATTCTAATTATACCGGCTCCAAAATATATATGTACGCACTGTGTTTGAATCCTAATCACCTGGTCTTTTGATTGATCCTTAGTATCCATCTAGGATAAGGAAAGAATCAAAGCAGGAGTACGTCCACCTATTTGGACTTGTATTCTAGTACTTGATCAGTGTTGTCCGTTTGATCTAGCAGTTGTTTTCTATTCAGACTTCTATTATCAAAGTTAATCTACACCATCAAAGTCTAGTCCTAGTATAATCTAACGGTCTAGATTTTTCTTTTTTCTCCGATTAACGTGGGAATTTCTAGCCCTCACAGCGAACGTGGTGCCTCCTTTCAAAGCTGTTTTAATAATATAATAGATAGATAGATACATACCACATGTCCCACTTGCACTTCTTCCTCCCTCCGTAGCTAGCACGTTGTCATTTTTTTTAAAATTACACAGTACAATAGACACTCACAATGCACACACACTCACTCCTATAAAGACACTGACTGGACTAGCAAATACTGTAAATTGACAAAGTCATCATAGGCATCTCGCTATTGATGGGTATATCGTCTACCACTGAAATATAAAGTCGTTAAATCCTGAAAAATTCGAGTCCAACCCAAGACTTAAGGTGCTACTATGACACTTGTAAGTTGTAACCACTAGACTATGGACCTTTTCGACGTTTTCGCAGCACGTTGTCATTCTGTACATCACTGCATCTCATGTACACAATTACTATTATTTATTTTTCCCCTCGATGCATATGATTGTTAAACATAAATATTGTTGACCGCATCCGCATCGGCTGCTTCCTTGCTGATGGTCGTCGCCGGCAGCTGGTTGCCGTCGGAGTCATAGGCGATGTGGCCGGAGAACTGCAGCGGCCGGCACTTGTCTCCCATCATGATGGTCTTCCTCCACAATGCCTCCTCCTCCTCCTCCACCGCCAAGCCGCCGCCGCCGGCCTCGTCGTCGTCGTCGCTGCTGCATCCCTGCCGCGACGACCGCCTGTTCCACGACACCATCTTCGCCATGGCCGCCGCCTTTCCGCCGATGCCGCTGAGGGTGGCCAGCAGCTGCTTCCGGCTGGCGCCGCCGCCGCCGCCTGCTGATTCCTCCGCCTTCAGCTGCGGCAACGACGACGCACTTCTCTGCTGCTGCTGCTTCCACAGCTTGCCGTGCTTGCTGCTCGTGCAGAGCGACACGATGACCAGCGCGACGGCGGCCACCGCGGCGACGATGACGACGAGGAGAGGCACGGTTTCGTCGGAGTGGAGATGGAGGAGGATTGCCCTCGCCATGGCTCGCGGCTGGCCGGAATTAATGCTGGTCAGACAGTATATGAGCTTGCCATTGCGACAGTAGTGAGCATGTGTGCACCGGAAATCGTCGCCGTGCTACACACTTCACGTTGACCGGCTGACAAGTCGTCGCCGGAGACCAGCGGTCAAGTCGGTCTCCGCTGCAGGCTGCACGCGCGCGTCCAGTACAGCCAACGGGGACACGCCACGTGGCCGGCTGCTTTGACCGGATGGATGGCTATATACTCTGTTCTGTTCGAACAGAGGAGATTAGGCTGGGCTGGGCTCTCTTCAAATTCATCTTGGGCTGAAAAATTTTGGGCCTGTAAACAACATGCGTGGGCTAAATATACTGGGCTGGATCAGGTTGACTAGCTGGGTATTTTGCTTGTCATTTGTCGGTTTTATTACACTGCAACTTCTGAAGAAAACGAAGAACAGCAAGTCTCCATCGCCATGCCCATGCATGCACCAAAAGTAGACTTGTATTTTACCTAATAATGAGTTAAAGACGACTATCAACATCCGTAACCAGCGGACAGCGATTCTTTGAGACCTTTTTGGATCGTCAAAGTTATTTATGGGTTAATCCATGTCATTTCTCTGAACATCCCCATGCATGAAACACTCTGAAGTCTGAACTTCTGTAAAAAAGAGCCCTACTATTATCTTTTCCTCATCTTTTATCGTTGGAATTTCAGAATCCAGAGTATTGGATCCTCCTTTTCGCTCGTGTATGATGTCACGACCGACAAGTCATCAACCACCGTCCGAACAGCAACCACTTGTAATCTTTTCCATTCTGTGGAAAGAAAGATACTACTCTTCTGAAACTAGAGACGGGATACTAATGGCAGAGTTGGTGGATGGGGAATGTGCTGTGAAGTTGATTTGCAGACAGAAGTATCTTCACTAAGATGCATCAGTGGCGCTGATTCAGTGCAAAATTAGGAACTGTTTCACAGAAAGGGAGAGTGATAGATACCAGATGCTCCGATCTTTTCAACTGATCATGACAAGAACAAAGCTATGGGCATCGCCTGGAGCTGGAAGTTTAACTGTTTCTTTCATATGTCAGTCAGTCAGTTAAAAAAAACACAGGGATACAACAAAATTGGCAGATATAGCTTATCTTTCATGGTTTATATATCAATCGCTCTTGTCACAGTCAACAAGACCTGCCTCTCCTCATTTCTGCAGTTCTACCATTTCACTCATCACAAATTTCATGAGTCTATATTAGTATTTACCATACATTTCTGATTCCATGTATGATTGAAAAGTAGTTGGGATACATGGCCAAAAAGAAGTAGAAAGAATATGCATTTCTGTGAGTGAAGATAATGGACACTAGGAAGGATAGGGTAGGAGAGGATGAGTATTCAGTAGCAAAGATATGCTGCTGCTGCACTGCAGGCCTTGCCTTTCCAGTGGAACAAGAGGTGGTTGTTTGCTACCCACTTGGCTATGGCTTTCCATTTTCCAAGCCTGCATTATCATCAGTGCCCTCCTGTTACTTGGACTCTTGGAGTCCTCCCCTTCCAGACCTCTCTTTCTCAGCCATATGTCTCAATGTGTGTGTGTGTGCGCTCCCAAACAGATCATCGTTGCTGGTGGCCGGTCACCATCCTAGGCCTGCCCTCCTTTGTACCATCTCTTGCAAATGCTCCAAACTTTCTAACAATTCTTCTTTTTTGTGTATTAGGTTCAAATCAGCATGCTTGACATCACAACCAACACAATGTCCTCAGCTGAAGGTGCACTGATGCTGCACGCTCTGCACAATGCATTGACGGGCTCTTACAGTGACCTGATTCATCGACCTGTCACTTGTCTGTAAAAACTTGGGTTTAAGGCTCATGAAAGCCATGATTAGAAAAGGGACTTTAGTTAATCTTTTCAGATAAATGGAGCCGAGTAGTGAAGCAAAAGGCAATAGCAACATCTTCTTAAAAGTGCCATTTCAGTGACCATACACACTAGTACTCCACTACACATGATTGAGAGTTTTCTGAACAATATTCAGTTGTCAGTTACTTGGTTTTCAAGCGAGCTACGCAATGTGGGTTCTACACAGATGTACATGTAACATGCTCATGTAAACATTTAACTCACTAATAAATGAAGACTAGGTAAGATAGCTGCTTTTGTTAGCAGATCATAACTAAAGCTAAACTGATGTTTGGTAGACCGTACCTGCAATCAACGTCTCTGAGCTTGTTTTAACACTTGATCCATTGACTTGCAGATTGACCTGAAAAAACTCTCCATTATGAATGACATTGTCGTTGTCGCGTAACATTGGCAAAATGTCCATTCTTTTCACCTGCTGCATGCAGTGAGACGCTCCACCGACACCCAGTTTGATCACAACCTAATCAAGAGCTTAATTTAGAAACTTATCACAAACCTCACACTTACGCAGTAATAAGATTGCAATAAGAACATAGTGGATCATGTTCAGAAGAGAAGGAAGAAGACGAAATGAAGCCTATTATTCTGCCGCCGCTCAACTGCAAGGACGGGCAGCCGTCCGATCGGCATCGGACGGTCACCGACGTCTCTCAAGGCGGCGAACATCTCCATCTTTCTTACTACTTTTAGCCATTAGCTTGGTGGATTAGTGAGCTCGCTCCTCCTTTTGGCACAAATTCTCTCGAGAAGGAGAGCGAATATGCCGTCTCTGCGGCCGATCTTGCTCGCCGCCGCCGCCGCCGTCGCCGTCGTGTCTCTGTGGCCGGCTGCCCGCGTGGTGGCCGACATCGATCCATCGTCTGGGATGCCGTCGCCACCTGCGACCACCTCGCCGTTCCCGTTCTGCCCGACGACGCCGGCGGGGATCTCCACGCAGCCGTTTCCCTGGGCGGAGCCGTCTCCGACGACGACGACCACCATGTTCCCGCAGGATCCAGGGTTTCTTGCATCGGCGGCATGCCATGCGAGGACGGCGGCGCTGGCATGGATTCCGGTGGTGTTTGTGTTTTCTGCTTTCTTGGTGTTTTTGCAGTGAATCGTACTCACTGCCATTGATGTTGTATGTATGAGTTGAATTCAGATTCCATGATGTTTCTGAATATTGCAGCTGGTGTGATGCCATGTAACATGGTAATTTGATAGCCTTTGTATTGTATCAGATATATAGTTGCAAACACTATGTCAAAAGGAGTTCCTCTTTTTCTCTCTCGCTGTGCTAGTCACTCTGTTTCTTGTTCATGAGGAAAGGAAAGGAAAGATACATATGTACTTGATATTTGCACTATTTCAGCTTAAATCCAACCAGGAACTTAGTTTCAAAGTGTAGAAAAATTCTTTGTACATGAAATTGTTACTCAAATTTGATTTTTGTGTGTATGGTAAGCAGTAGCTTCATGGCTTAATGTTTCAAGCGGCATTAACTGGAAGTCTGAAATCATGAGGAAGATAAGTTCATGAGGCAATAAGCCAATCATTCAGTAGTTTAATGTTGCCTAACAGAATTGCATGTCCTTACATACTCATTATTTTCTGATGTCAATATTACTGACTTGTTTGTGTTTATCTTTTATAACAAAATTCTCATCATATTTCAGTTGTCTGCACCCTTGTATAATATGGGATTAAAGCACTAAAATTTTCGTGAGCAAGATAGGGTGCCTCATGAGTCATGCCTATTAGCATGTTTTAGTTGAGTGCTATAACAAGACTGGTGTGATGTGCACATCTGCATACATTTCTGATCTGATATGCTAGTACAGTAGCAATTACCACTAAACTTGACACAATAAGTTGGTTTATTTGCAAAGGCCTGGTCTTTGAAAGTGCATTTGTTGATGGTGAAAAGGTACTAGAGGTAATCTGCCACTTGTCAATCTACAGAGAGTCCACGAGTTAGTAGTATGTGCATTTCACAAATGACATCACTGGAGCGCCAAGGTCTAATCCAATTCCATCACTGTCACCAAGGAAAAAGATGATCAAAAGGTTAGGCCCCAACGTTCTGATGAAAAACAAATTATTAGCATATCTGTAACTTATTCTACACAACATGGTTAGTAGCATCTCCCCATTTCTTAACCCTGATTCCTAAAAACAAAACAAAAGTTAAAATGCCACTACTTGCAAATTTGTGACAACCCCTTGATCTGTGGGGACCCATATCATGATATTGAGAATAGATACAGAAAGAAAGAAGAAAAATATTCCAATCACTCTCACAAAAATGGACAACAGAGTGAGGAAATAACACAGCCATAATAATGGAGACGTTTAAATTACGTCAGGCTGCCACACTATATAGTACATTTAGCCACAGGATCAAATTAAAATTCAGGTTTATTTTTTAAGAATAAAATTAAAAGTGAGGTTTTAAATCTCAGTTATAGCTATTTGAAAAAGTGTCTAGCTATTTGCTCTTATATAGTACAATTTAGCCGATACAGCTGTTTGAGAAGACCAACCGTTAAATGTTTATCTGATTAGTAGGCACTACCAAAAAAGAGAGACATAAACGGAGAGATAAAAAGGAGCAGAGAAGAAGACCTCCACTGGCATTGGCCAATTCCAAAAGCGAAAGCAGAAGCCAACCATTATAACCACCCAAAATCGAATCCCCCAACCAAAAAAGAAGCAACAAGAAGAAGAAGAGAGGAGAAAGTGAGAGTGCACACACACTATAGCATAGCACTACTCTCTTCTTCTTTAGGAGAGAGCACACAGTTCCAAGAAAAGCTCTGAGCTTCTTCCATCGATCTCTCGGCCATGGCACGGTGGCTACAGCTGCCGTGCAGCCTCCTGCTCGTCATCATGCTCGTCGCCGCCACGGCCGCCGCCGCCGACGTCGTCGTCCGCGACGACGAGAAGTGCGCCGCGTGCGGCCTGCCCAGCCCCTGCGGCACGACGTGCACGTACGCCAGCCCGCCGCCGCCCGACGTGCTGCCGACTCCGGTCTACTACCCGCCGCCGCCGCCCGTCTACTACCCCCCGCCGTCCCCGCCGCCGGTGGCCTACCCTCCGCCGACCACGCCGTCGACCAACTGCCCGCCGCCGCCGTACGGAGGCGGAGGCTACAACCCGACGCCGAGCTACAACCCGACGCCCGGCTACAACCCGACGCCGTCGGGGTGGTTCACGCCGCCGAACATGCCGTCCTACCTCACGCCGCCGGGGACGCTCTACCCGCAGGACCCCGGCTTCCGGCCCAACGCGGCGGCGGGCGGCGCCGCGTCGTGGCGCGCGGTGGTGCTCGCGGCGGCGGCGGTGGCCGGAGCCTTGGCCTTGTGATCGGCGACGTATGGTAATTAATTACACGGCGTTTTTAATTCCCTTTATTATGTGTTCATAATAAGATTAGAGGAGATATATTCCGGTAAGATAATCTCTTTTTTTTTTTCGTTTTTACGGTTCATGTTCACGTTGTTGTTGTTGTCGTCATCGTCGTCGGCAAATTAATTGTTCTTGTCATGTAATGTTTGTTGATCGATCCCTTTTGGTGATAGGAAAGATGTACATCAGACTCTGTAATAATCCATATATATGTCTAATCAAATTTCAATTACATGTGGCAATTAGCTCATATATCTTGATCAACTCTCAGAATGGTACAATGCTCGTGTTGTTTTTACCCCTACATGGATAAGTGAGGTACTTAAACTTAGAGAAAATTATGAAAGCTTCTGTAAGATTTCTCTTATATAAGAGAGAAAATGCAAAAATCTCTCTGTTTTTTAAGAAGTGGGAATATTACACCTCCTCTGCATCTTAACACAGCCTTAGGTTTTTATTACAAGATGGGAAAAAAATAAATGTGGGACCCAGTCCCACTTCAAAGCAACAACACTAATAGAGACCAAACAACTCATCAAAAAATTATGTTTCCATAAACCATCAACAATCAACTCCAAGCAGATAGGTCCAATGACTATACCATTCTGATTCTTCCATCGCTATTATATTACATTAGTACAAATACAACCGGCTAATACACGTAAATATAACCTATATAGAATTAATATTCTTTTAATCTTAAAAAGAACAATGTCATTGTGATTTGTGAGTTTGTGACAGATCGAACCAATTTGACCGGCATAATTAGGGGTCCACGGTTAACATGGCTGCAAAACCAGTCTACAAAGCAAAGCTTATTGCTACACCTATAATCAGATAACCCTTAACTAGAAATAAATGAATGCACATCCATTTGTGGAGCTATAAACTAAAAAGAAGAGAGGAACCATAATCTTCCATTCAAAGTTCAAAAATGGTCATTTATGCGAATATTTGTCGGAAGAATTTTATCTTATTTTATTCTCTGTTCCAAAAACTTGAGTTTTTATATCGGTGCACTGCACTGGCATGGTATATAAACATAAATTCAGTGTGTACTACACAGTTCCAGTGTTAGCTGGAGTGAAGTAGTGTATTGAAGATATCATCAATTAGCATAGCCATGAACACATATGCGTCCATGTCCAAGAGGACATCCAAAATGACGATGGAGTCGCACTCGATCGACCGGTCGGTGGTTGCCGCGTTGCTGTCAACGATTGAACCGTGTTTTAATTCCATGCCTGCTTGTATTATTAATTTATTTTATTAGCTTTTAAAGAAAATTATCAGGAGAGCTGCTAAGATGGGTAGAGTTCAGAAAGAACAGTTGCTGATGCATCCATGATACCTAAACCAGTCCAGTCTAGTCGTTCTACTTTACTGGCAGCTAGTACCAATTTGACTTGTTCTTGTACTAGTACTACTGCTCCTTTGGACTTGGAAGAGACATCCTGCTAAACTGCATCCAATTTGCTCACAAAGTCCAAATAATCTACTAGTAGTGTTTACTCAGTGCTAGGACATCCAGATACGCAGGTATGCACGTACTTACAACATTTTTTAAGATAATGAGAAAATCCCGGCGCCTTTGCTTTCACTGAAGCTAGAACCAAATTATTACAAAAATCTGTCAAAAATCACAAAACAAATAGAAAACTCAGCCTACTTACACATGGCAATCCAGAGATATGGTTAACAAGCTGGATTAGATTTCGACCTGATAAACTCAGAGCAGAGCAAGTCAAGATTTCATGATCCCTGTTGAATAATGAATGCTCTTCCTTCTCTTTAACAGTAGCATAGATGGAATCACTTGCAAATCTTGGACTACACTATGTTCACTTTTTGCACACATTTAATTTTGATGTGTAGCAGTAGCACTGGTGCCCTTAATTTGCTGCCTTCGTAACAGAAAGCAAAGGCACACATGTATGCCATTCTTTGTGCCACCAAACGAGTGAGAGAGGAGAGAAGAATGTTAGGTGGTTTGGCAAGATGATTAGGTTGAATTGGCCTGGTTACACATATCTGTTCTGTCATCATTGCAGTACGTGCTGAATAGTTGCTTGGCAGTTGGCACGCTCAAGGGAATTGACAATTTATTTGCTCTTCTCCTTTAGATGGCAGTACTAGTAATTAAGCTAATCCAGATATGTAAATATGTAATTAAGAGTTGCATTATCAGAAGAGCTAGCTAGTGTACTTACAGTGAGAGTTTCAACATGCCATCCTGTTCTATTCTGTTGAATGGTTGAATGGGTGATTGATTTTTGATGATTATTATTCCAGTGCACAAAAGAATAAAGTAACTATTACAATGTTGAAAATAGAATTAAAACAATATTCTAATAAATTATGGAGTACCATTTATAAGCTCCAAAAACGCACGCATTTTAACACATTCACCCCTTCCTAAAAAAAAGTACTACCTCCGTTTTTTAAATAGACGACGCCGTTGACTTTTTCTCACATGTTTGACCATTCGTCTTATTCAAAATATTTACGGAATTATAATTTATTTTGTTATGAATTGTTTTATCACTCATAGTACTTTAAGTGTGATTTATATCTTATACATTTGCATAAAATTTTTGAATAAGACGAATGGTCAAACATGTGAGAAAAAGTCAACGGCGTCATCTATTAAAGAACGGAGGGAGTATTGGTCAGTTGCAAGTGCAGATGCTGAACAGAAGCAAACAAAAACAACCCATTCGAATTCGATCGTTCGTTTGTCAAGAAACCAAGAGCTACTATATGATGTGAATGGGCCAATCTAACTGCACAGCCTTCCTAGCTTTATTTCTAGGCCTTTCTCAATTAGGTTGGCTTGGCCCAACCTAACATTCTAGGCCACACTACAGATCTGAGGATACGCAATCTCTCAGAGAAGTCTGAAGTCCGAAGATAAGCATCTGCAGTCGCTATGGACAAATGGGTAGAGACAAATGACGTGATGAAATGAAAGATCCTTGTATATATCCTCTCTTTGATGCCTGTTCTTTCTGCCCATTCAGATGAACAGCTATCAATGCTAGATTTGTTGGATACTAGTATATTGCTTGAATAATGCCACCAATTACCATAGTGGCGTTTACAGTGAAGAGATAAACTAGTTCCATTGTAATGATAATCAACTGATGCAGGGTCTGGTATGCAAATGAATGATAGTGGCTACAGTAGAAATGGAACAATCGGTGTTAGTACTTTATTGGGCAGCGAAGTATGTGGTCAAATTGTCAAAATCCTTAACAGTAGCAGCCACTGATCAGTTTGGAATATTGGGCTGGAACTGGAGTGGTTCAGAGAAGCTTCTCATCCTGCAGATTTTCTGACAGGCAAGATCCATCCACATACTCAAATCAGATTAGTTCCTTCCTTCCATTGATTATTGATTTATTGTCAGTTTCCTTTGCCACTCTTGTGATCAGATGAGTCAATCAATCATCAACAAGCTAGCATGCCAAAACTCAAGAGGTGGTGCATTCAGATAGCAGACATGAACGGCGTGGGGAATCTTGATCCTGTTTTGCCCATGACTCTGCTTGTGATCACACGCAAAAAATGCACCCACATTTTTTCAGACAACAGGAGAATATTAGTACAACCCAGAATGATAATGAACATTATTATACTCTTACTCGTTGTCCTTTGCATTTAATTAGATGATTTTAGCCCGTGCATTTGAGTAGCCAAGTCAGTGTACTTTCATGAACTACTAATTTTAATCACTTGTATGCATGTGAGAGAGAAGAAAAGGGGAAGTTATACACGTTAGAAGAACAGATACTGCATGCATCCATCTTCTGATGATCCATGCGGCCGGCCAGCGAGTATAGAGCTGTAGGGCACAGCTCAATTCCCTTTTCTCTTAGTAGCTAGCTAGAAAAGTCTATCAGAAAGAAAGCACATTTTCTTGTCCAAAAAGATAAAAAAGAATCAACCATTGAGGGCGGTGCCCCATCAGTTTGAGCCTTTGACTTCAACGAGTTAAACTAATACCACCCGCAATAGTAAAGTAAGTTGCTATCTATAAAACATGTACATCTCAGCAGTAGACTAGATTAATAGTAAACCACTTCAATGGTATGTTTACTGGGTATTTATAGCTGTCTAATCTATTACCTCGTTTTTCTTTATAGACTATCTCCAGATTAGTAGATAGCTTTGCTCTCTCTCTTCATTTAATCTCTTCCAAGTAGGAAAATATACTGACATGGATCTTTTATAGAGAGCCTATAAATAACCATTGCGGGTGCCCTAAGCATCCAAACTGAGATGAAGCAGGAAATAAAAAGGGGGCAGATTTAGTTAATTTGCGTTAACCAATCCCCTGATCTGGTTCGATGTGATGTGAAGGGAAGCTAAGCTGAAATGCTTAATCAGTTTCAGTACATATGCTGAGTGCTGAATCACATCCGAATAAACATATATATACAGGGAGATATCGGGAATGAAAGGCAATTGTTTGGTGCCTGAAAGCACGGCATGTCATGTGGTGGTGTAGGACGTGCAGTTCGAAACCGATTGGATCTACTGAAATCTCTGATGCCGATGGAACTGAAAGAGACCCATGTAGAGTACGTATGAGATCGTCAAGCTGCATACTAATGCTACTACAGCTGTACCCTGTATATATAGTTCGTCAGAATTAAGTCTGGATGTTGTGAAGGTAATTAAAGGAATTTATCAATTGTGTTGACGATCGATCAGGCAATGAACCCATTATTGTTTGCCTCCAAACACATTTCTGTACATCCATCAAGTCTGAAATTCTTTCTCCTTTTTACGACTCAAGAATTAAGAAAAAAGAGAGAGAGAGAGAGAGAATGTGACAGCAGAGGGCATATGCATGGTGACATAGATCCGATGAACGCGCGAGTGATACGACGGATCATATATGCAACCGCATAAATTGTTTCGCACTTACAGCTGGACCCTATGATGCATGCATTGCATACCAACAAAAGAAACAATCTGGAACAGGGCATCCATCCATGCAACACGCCATTTCTGCTAATCATGTCAATCAACGAAAGCTCAAGGCGGTTTCTTCTCGGTGTTTCACTAAATCGATTAGATTTTGCATGAATGAATCATATCAATGATTCAGAAAACCAAAAGTAGATCACGGCTTACTTTTCTTTTCTCCCAGTTTGATCAATTTCCACCCTTCAAATTCTATAATTCTCTTTTGTTTAGTAAGATTTGCATAAGATTTATGATATTCGAATAAACCTTGGTCAAATGATCGATGATAAACTTGTTTATTCAGTAAAGTAAAAAAAAGTGTAGTTAACGAGACGCTCCCGGCCATGTCGACAGCTGAGCTGACAAAAGGCGCGCCAGCTATAACCCCTTCGTCCCCTCTCCTCTTCTTCTACCTCGCGACCACTTCACTAGACTACACTACCACCTCTCTCTCGCTCTCTCTCGCGGCCATGGCGTCGTACAGGTTGCTCGTCATCCTCGTCTTCTCCGCGCTCGTCCCCTTGGCCGCCGGCGACACCTACCCGGCGGACTGCCCCTACCCGTGCCTGCTGCCGCCGCCCACGCCGGTCACCACCGACTGTCCGCCACCGCCCTCCACGCCGTCTTCCGGCTACTCGTACCCGCCGCCGTCATCCTCGTCTTCCAACACGCCGCCGTCGTCGTCGTCGTACTGGAACTACCCACCGCCGCAGGGCGGAGGAGGCGGCTACATTCCCTACTACCAGCCTCCCGCCGGCGGTGGCGGCGGCGGCGGTTTCAACTACCCGGCGCCGCCTCCGCCCAACCCCATCGTGCCGTGGTACCCTTGGTACTACAGGTCGCCGCCGTCGTCGCCGGCGACGGCGGTGACGGCGCGGGGGCGTTCGCTGCTTGCCTCGGTGGCCGTGGTAACAGCTGCTGCTGCTGCTTTAATTACCGTGTTTTAATGTAGCTCTCTTTTTCTTCTTTTCTCTAGTTTTAATTTCTTTATTTTGGAGAAATATATGATGAGGCAGCATTGTTATTCTATACTATATACAAATATGATCTATTATATTGCTCTAGTTTCTCCTCTAAATTTTTGACTTAAATAATTTAGTTTGATGTGTAGTGGAGCAACTATTGCAAGTTCTTCAAATCGTAATGCTACTGATCACAAGAATCTGGCCTTTTCCCGGTGCCTCTCTCCTTTTACTCCATTTTATTTTGCACTGAATTCCCAGCTTTTGTGAGTATATATATTCTCTACACTATAGTGTTATATACGAGAACAAGTATTGATAAACCTGGAGTGAACAGATTAACACCTTGGACTAATTAAAAGAATCGTGTCATTTCCGGTAAAAAAAAATCGTGTCATAGTTTTAAAATTGGCATTCATATTTAATTTAAGCTTATTAAATTCAGCAGTAAATTGATTAGATGGACGCATACACCAGACGTACATTCATAATCCGCATTTAGTTGCATCAACTTGAATGCAATTTTGATTAATTCGCGGCTAGTACGAATAACCAGTCCCTACAACTACAAGACTACTCCAAGCATATATACATCCTTGATGAAATTTTCAAGCTTCAAAGATAGATCCTCCGTGTCCATTGTAAATAAGAATTTAATTCATGTGCTCATTATTTCCCCTCGAGTTTTTTTTTTAAAGTATGTGTATCCTTTATGCATGTGTCTAGTGTCTAGTGGAGCTAGTTCAGCCACAAATCAACTACACGTGGAAGGGGAATATATGTACAAAATTCTCGCGATCTTAATTAACTACCCCCCAAAAGGTTTGCTTAGAGTATTGTCTATAATTAAATTGTTGGCGAAAAGCTAAGTATGAATGATTGACGAAAATATAAAGGATGGATGGGAGGTGGAGGGGAAAAGGTTGGAGTTCAATAATGGGTTCAGTAGGTTGGGAGTACACTTTATTTCTCCTCTATGAAAATCAGCTAGCTCACTCATTTAGCCTTCTTCGGCCCATCTATTTTTTCACGAGCACGCAAAAAAATTACACATTATTCTTTGGCCCATCTAAGATAGCTGAAATTGATGAATTATCTAATATTTTAAGCTATTTAAGTGTATAAACGAATGAATTGACAACTACAAAGTTGAAAAGTTACTTTTGAAAACTATTAAAAAATTTATATAGAAATTTTTCATATAAAACAAACCGTTTACGAGCCTAGGAAGCATGCAAGCGAAAATCCAAAATCAGAGAAAAAAATGGTGTTCTATGTTCAGGAGTCAGGACAAGGTTACGTTGGCAGCCAGGCAGCTAGATAGGCTAGAAGCCAATTGAGTGAGTAGGAAAGATGAGCAAAAGCACATTGATAGTTTGTTACATATAGTTACATGCATGCCAACGACTAGGACCGAAATTGCGGTGGCCTTGGTTCACACTTCACCACCTACAAATCTTGGAAATTAAACGAACAACTTTCTACCGGCACAAACAAGAATCATCATGCGATCTCCCTTTTATTTAACCTGAGGATAGGATGCATGACAGTAACTCAGAAAGCACTTCTGCTCAGATTCGTTGAGATGATAAAAGGTGAACAAGCAAGATCACCAAGCTACTATGCAGCTCACTGGCACTGTTCAGTGATCAGATTCGGTGGCCGTGCAGTGCCGTTGCCGCGAAGTTTCACGCCATTGCTGCTGCTGCAGCAGCAGGAGGAGGTCTAAAAGAACAGAAGGGAAGCATTCATCAAGAGGGGAAGAAGGAATAAAGGCTACTTACAAAAAAAAGAAGCTCATTTTGGGTGGTGGTAATTGGTAAAGGTGTCCTTCTAGCTCACCAGCAATGTCCAATACTCCAATTGCTTTCAAATATTCTTTTAATCAAAAGGGGAAGAAAAGAATGCAATGCCTTTTCCATGCCACTACAAAAACATTTCTACAATGTACTTATCTGCCGCAACCTCTTGCAAACAGCATGATTAATGGGCCATTAGTGACTTTGAAGAGGCTTTTATCTCATACTATGAGACCATGTCATGAGTACTCATGAGCAACTAGTCAGCCACATTCAGCGAATGAAGCTGCACAGAGAATAATGGAAGCACCAGGCACACGTGTCGATGCATTCTCATCAGATCCAAGGCATACTTGAATCACAGCTTCACTTTGCGCACTTCAAGATACCCTTGGATGATGCGACAAACTTGCCATCCAAGAATGCAAGAAATGGTCAAAACTACTCCACACACAAGAGTTGGCACACGGCAGAGCTACCTACCAAGTATTCCATCAGGCATTTTTTTTTTCAGAGGATGGAATATAGCTCTCTTTTTTTGTTAATGTTGATACACTGAGTTCTTGCTAAGATAAGTGGCTTTAAATTTCAGCACCATAGCACTACTATGACACAATAACAATACTAGAATGTGCAATACTAGCATTCAGTATGTCAGTCATGGCATAAGTGTGGACGCAGGACAGTGCATTAGACTATAGTGGCTTGGGCACGACTCATGTTGTCAAACATTACTTTGCCTAAGATGCAAGCATCACTTCAAAATTCGTCAACGAGGAGATCTTCAGGATTCAGAGCACATCATCCAACAAAATATGAGGTTTTCTTTCATTCTGGGAGAGGTATATACCTCACAATTTGAGAGGTAAAAAATTATACCGGTTTAACTGATTAGAAAACAAGTTTATGATTAGCACTGGCAAGACTTTTCTAGTCGTTCTGAGGTATAGAGAGGTACATATACCTCATAGTGTTATAGTGTTAGTCCTGAGGTATATACCTCTTAATCAAATATCTATACCGCTAGAAAATGTAAAAAAAAAAGTCTGAAATATTTATAAAGATAAGTTTTCAATCCTATTCCAACCTGTTAGATTAATTTTGGTACCTCTTTTTATGGAGAGGTATATCTCAAGGATGAGGTACATACATCTCAAAGGATGAGAGAAAATCTCACAAAGTATACCCCATATATCTAAACTGGGGAAGGGGACGATTGCAAACCCAGCTAGCCAACAACCAAAAACAATTTAATAATCCATGAGACCTAGATAATATCAGCGAGCTTAGTTGCTAACTGAAGCAAAAGAAGTGACGCATCAAACTAAAATGTACTCGAGGCACTAACTAATTGTACAGAATTTTCTCAGATGAACATAAATGGAAAGTTTACTTCTTTAATAAAAAGAAACTTTTAGGAAGCTTGAGCTCGTTTTGGGAAGATTGAAGATTGAACTGCCTTACCTACCACTTCCAATATGCAAAAGATGACATTTTTCCTTTTTCTAAGATGGGGTAAGCAGGAGAGCTGGAGTATCATACCTTGGGACCAGAAAACACAAAGATAGCCGCTTGTTTTGACAACGTCTTCAACTTTGGCAGCTATTCTGCTATCCCAAGATAGCCCGCTTGGTTGAGAACGTCTTCAACTTTGGCTGGTATGCTCCATTTCTCTTCCTTTTTCTACTGCCTATGGCACCAGTCATCTGTTGCACTCTCGTCTTCACTGTCGTTTAAATTGGTCAATAGGCATGAGGCAGGCTCCCAGTGCATGCACCTTTTTCTTTTGTACTTCAAAAAATGTGAATCCAGCATTTCACATCTTACACATGGGTGTGTCCAATTCAAAGTAAATTTACAAGGTCAGAATATTTGAGCATTACTTAAGACATGTAACCTCATAATTAAAAATGGGCACCATTTTACACTAAAAAGATACCAGAGGTAATACTGTCAAGCTTAAACCTGTCAAAAGATCAAGTAGTAATGAATAATCTTAAATCACAAAACTGGATCGAACACACGATACCAGAATCTAAAATTCAGCAATTTGGAAACAAATTAGTGACTTAGTGAGGATCATACAAGTAACTACCTGGTAGGTAGCTCTATCATTTTGTCTGATGGAATACTTGGTCAGCATTTGAAATGATGAGGTATGATCAGCATTCTCAAATATATTTAGGAAAAAATATTTAGTTCCTTCAAGCAGTAAGGTGAAGCACATCAAGGGCTTCCTTATTTGAACACTGATCTAAGAAACAAGAATTCAGATTATAAGATCAGATCAGTGAGAATCGATTTCCTCGGACACTATTAAGACTACAAGTAGATCCCTCTTACAGAAAAAAGAAGCATATTGGAAAGCATCAAGACCAATTATTGCATAAAGTCATGTAGAATTGATTATGTTCTGAATTCCCAGAAACAGCATAGACTAGGAAAAACTTTATATATTTAGGCTGTCATCTTTACGTTTTCAACTGAACTATTTGTACTGACTACTGAGTACTGATAAACAGAGTCATTTTCACAAAACATATGCAGAAGAGCCAATTAATTTCACCCTCATTCGACCCTTTGAAGTCCCAGAAACAATTGATTGTGAGGATTGTTCAGCTTTACACACAAGAAGAAAGATTCTCAACAAGTTCAGCCTTATTTGATTTTCACAAAGAATATGCAGAACAGCCAATCAATTTCTCTCTCCTTCAACCATTGAAGTCACAGATACAATTGGTTCTAAGGACTATTCAGTTTTATGTACAAGAAGTAAATTTGTCAACGAATTAAGCTTTATCACCTCAGTCAGACCCAACAATGGAAATGAATTAAACGAAAGAAGCAAATATATGAGTTTTCAGTAATGTTAAAGTAGTTATGTATGAAAATGTTTGTTGTCGGAAGTTCTAAACTATTTGAACAATTTTGTATTACGCTTGGGTTATGAATGACGAATTTAGTTACTCATATGAGAAATGGCAGCATTTTGAAGCTTCTCTTCCCACATAATATCAGAAAATTAACTACCACGACACATTTGAATTTGCATTTGTAAATGGTGCTTTTACACATCAATTTAACTAGCAGTGGCCAGCGGGCATTAGCACATCGCAGGGCATACCAACTAAGGGAGTGACAATCTAGCTAGCAGTGTAGTAATACCACTCAAAGACATGTCGGGTTCCAAACAGAACATGTACCATTATCATACTATGATATTAGATAATAGAGCACATAACTCATCACTGCAATGCAGTAAAACAATCAAAATTCTCGGACATGAGCATAACAGCTAAGATCAGTAAAAAAAATTGAGGGGCACATTTTAGTGTCTCACACATCTTGCTGCATACGTCGAAGCAAGTCCAGGATAGGCCCTGCAGATTCAGCTTCTGTGGCCAGCTGTTTCACCATCATCTCCGCGGCCTTCAAATCCTCCTTCAACTCTGCATTCAGCGCTAGGTGCGAGAAGTGCTGGTCGAACACCAATCCTAGCGCCCCAGCCACCACCCGAAATGAGGGCACAATGTCACACAGCTCCAGCCCTGGCATTCCCACAGCCTCTGGGCATGCCTGCGCCTCTGGGAACCTCTGGTATTTCCCTATCCACTTGGTGAGGTACTTCATCAACGTGACCACCTCCCCACCATCCAGCTCCGATACGGCTGCGCCGAAGACCAAAGAGTCCACATTCTCAGACGCAAACAGGTAATGCAGGCACACCTCCGGTGAGGTGAACCCATCGTATCCCATCATGAGCAGCAGCGCCGCCTGCCTCGCCATGGCATCGACCTTCTTCCCCGCGCCCTTCTCCTTGCACCTGTTGACCGCTAGCACCGCGGCTTCCTTCCACCGGTTCTTGACACTCATCATGGCGTCGTAGGCGGCATTGGAGGCCGGCGAGAGGAAGCAGCGGAGCGTCGCGAGCAGCTCGGAGGAGCGGAGGTCGGCGGCCTGTCGGACCACGGCGCAGACGAGCTCGGGGCGGTCGGCCTCGGAGAGCGAGGAAAGGAGGCTCGGCGGGGGGTGGCGGAGGAGGCCGCACTCGGCGAGGGCGAGGAGGACGTCGTACTCAGCGAGGTTCGCCGCTCGGGAGGCGACGGGGGAGGCGAGGGCGGCGGGGAAGTAGGGGGAGACGGAGCGGATGGCTTGTGGGAGGTTGGGGGAGGGGGCGGGGAGGGAGAGGGAGTTGGAGAGGGTGGTGAGGAAGGAGGCGAGGAGGGAGCGGAAGCGCGGGAGGGAGACGGAGGTGGAGGAGAGGGAGGTGGAGAGGAAGGAGGCGGCGGTGGCGAGGGCGGGGTCGGCGGGGGAGAGGGACCAATCGGAGGGCGGGATCTGGGTGGGGAGCGCGGAGGAGGTCGGCGGTGGCGGAGCGGCGCCGGGAGTGAGGACGATGGGGTTCGCCGCGACGGCGGCGGCGGCGGCGGCGGCGGCGGCGGAGGGATTGGTGATGGCGGCGAGGAGCGTCATGGCGCCGGCGCGAGAAGAGAAAGTGGAGGGGTTAGGGTTTTGGAGGAGATGACTATTCAAATGGCATCGACTTATTACTACTAGTATGTTCGATCAATCTGGACCGTTGAAATATCATGGGCCGCGGTTCGTTTAGTGTGTTTACTGGCCCGAGACGAATAATTGGGCCAATACGAAGCCCGTATTAATTGCGGATGGTAAATTCTGGGGAAAAGTACACCGAAGGTCCCTCAGCTTGTCATCGAGTTACAAAATTGTCCCCGACCGAAAAACCAGACATCCGGCATCACTTTAACTAATCAAAACCAGTTCTTTGATGGTTTTGACTCAGGTTTTGTCTGATGTGGCAGCTGAGTCAGCATTGGACCCACACGGGCTCACATGTCATGTCAGCTGACATGTTCACGTCAGCCTCCTCTTTCTTTCCCCTCATCTCTCTTTCTCCTCTCTCACATTCTTCTTCTTTCGGCAGGCCGGTCAACGAGTGGAGAGGAGGCCGGCAGCAGGAGCCGATCTATAAGATGGTCCGGCCCTACCATATATCAGAAAAAGAAAATAAACAAATAGCGATCGCGGCATGAAAAGCGGAAACCGAAGCGTCGCGCGGACGTGTGCGTGAGCGTGACATACTACGCACGAACTGGGGCAGAGATGCAGATCGAAGCGAGGCCGTCATCGAACCGTTGTGCTGGCTGGTCATACGCCTCGAACCGTCGCATTGAGCCCGCCGCGGCCGCCGTCGCATCGAGCCCGCCGCAATGCGGCCGCCATCGCATCGATCCCACTGATGACCACCACCTATCGCCGGTCTCCTGCCGTTGACCACCACGAATTGCCTATCTGGCGGAAGAGAAAACGCGAAAGAAAGAGATGCCGCGCGCGAAATTATAGGATGAGGAGTTGCGGTACCATGAGGTACCAACGATTTCTTACTGTTCGATGAAGCCAGATTAACGGTCAGAATTTGGTACTGCATAACCTGAAGGACAGTAAAAAACCCTCTTAATAGGAATGCGCAGCTAATCACTTATTACCCTATTGTACATCCTTTTTTTTTTTGTTCCTTCTTCTCCTTTGAAATATCATTGTTCTTCATCTTACAATGTGAAATCTTTCTTTAATAGAGATGGGTACATCTCGAGTATTATTTCTGAACAAGTATAATGGTTTGACTATGATATGTGTGAGAAGGTGGTCAATTAGCTAATAGATGGAGACCAGTAGATAATGTGACTTGACTAAGCTCATTTCGGAGAGCTCCTTCAAACAAACCAAATTACCAGAGCATAAAGTATCACAACGCCAAAGAATTAAATCCGACTACCAAACTATGAACCATATGCAGAACACTTCCTTCACAACTTCGACTGAATAAATCATCTAAATTTATTTATGGCCTTTTGGAAGAAAAAGAAAGCATTTTACAAGGGATGCACACATGTAAAATTAAAATTCTCTCGTCCATTGTAACACACGGGTATTTTTTGCTAGTCTTAACAGAAATCCCAAACAAATCATATATATCATACGAGATACGGTAGCGGGATCTTAACAGAAATCCCAAACAAAATCAAGAAATCCGAAACAAATCATGGTCCTAAGATGGATGAAATATCAACATGTCATACAAGATACTAGTAACAAAGGCAACCAACCAGTTGACTCCTCGTCATAAATTTAATTAACCAAGTACTAGTAATCTTGGCACTTTAAGTTAAAAATCTCGACATCAAAGACCAAGGTGTTGCCCTGGATGATGCATTCATAGCTATAGATAGATAGATAGATAGATAGATAGATAGATAGATAGATAGGAGCACATGTTTTCCTCTCTTTTTTTTCTACAAAAAATTGGCCTCCTCAAGAACAAAGGAGCCCAGCCCCGCACGTATATGTGTTGTTCCATCACATCACTGCTAGTGTTATCTCTTCTCTCCTACTAGTACAACCTAAAACTACAAGTAAAGCAATGGAGAGCTCCTGGCAGCACCATCTTTTAACTTAAATAAAAACACCTCATCAACTATCTCGTCGAACTTGCAAGAAACCCAAGTCCAGGCAGCCTCAGCCCACCAAATCTGCTCGTGCTTGTGTTCGTTCCTGTGCTTGCTCCAGTTGAGGATGAGGCTCCATTTGAAGATTCAGGAGATCCTTCCCTAATAGACGACGTTCTGGTCACAACACTCCGCTGCTCCTGAAAACGACCTGATCCTTCCCTACAAGATGATGTTCTGCTCACAAAACCCCACTGTTCCTCCTGCAAAAGTCCAGCAACAGCTCGTTTCAATCATGGAAAGCGCAAGAGGAAACTGAAATTGCAAACAACAAAGTGCAACATCAAACTGAAACCACACCTGTGGTGCCTCTGCGCTAGGTGATGGTTCAGCTGCAGGTGTGGTTGTCGGCAGAACTGGAAGAGCAGTAGATTGAGGCAACGAAGAAACCTGCAACCGGAAACACAGGAACCAAAGTCAACAAACTGGGGCATGTCCCGACCATGACAAAGCTGGGAAAGGTGCAAGCCTTTACCCTCCTAACAACTCGCTCTGAAGATCCAATAGCTGGAGGAACGGATGCTGCTGGGACCTGAAAATCAAAACATCTCTTCAGAATAAGCATATAGGAAGAGAATATGCAAATAGTTGAGGTGCAACTGGTTTTGTTAAATAAAGTATTGAAGAAGCATGGCATTAATGAATCACTAGATCATTCAAACTTGCCTGACGAATAGTGGCTTTCTGGGTGAACTCAACCAAGTCAGATATTCCATTAGCCGTACGATCCTAACAGGATTTCAAGAAGATAGCATTAGGAGCATGTCGACGAGTTAGTTGGTGTAGTGGTAATATGAGCTTCTACTTTTCCTTTAAAAAAAGAGCTTTCTACTCACCTGGGTGTATTCCAGACTCACGAGCTTTGATTCCTGCATGATACAAGATACAATAAAAGTACATGAGTAATATTCATCAGTTAATAAGGTAGAAATCTGGATATTCAGTAAATGTAGAATCTGTTCCATTATGAGGTACATACCAGACTCCGAACTACAAGGTTAACTGATTGTAAATCCTCTTGGAAAGCACTCAGATCCCCATGGATGACTGTGACCTACAAGTCAGTCATGAAATGCCATTAGGTCGCTGAAAATGCATCAAAAACTATAAAAGTAAACCCAAAAAATAAAAGGAAAAATAGTTCCAACCTCATCCCTTGTCCCTTCAATAATTTCTTGTGTTTCATCTAAACTGATATCCACACGATCAATCCTTCCAGCGAGATGTTTCCTTGCAGACTGAATAGTGAAAATCAAAGGCCAGTAAGATGTTTTGGTTGGAACAATGAAAACATGGAATTACAAGTAACACGTTTGAGTGCAGCGTTGCTGAAAGAAGTTAAAAACTTACAGTGACATCATCTGAAACCTTGTCCAATTGGCTGCCAACTACATTGCAAGCATCGGATAAGCCACGCTTCGTGACAAACATCAAATCAGAAAGTTTCCAGCCCTGCAAATCAATGTAACTTTAGAAACTAGCTAGAACGGCGAAACAAGAAATGGCAAGCAGATAGGATTGTAATAATATGCACTTGCGTCCATGATCTAGAATGACAGAACAATAAACATCAAAATAGCAACTAGAATAATCAAAGATTATGTCCTCCTCATTCTGTACTCCCATTGAGGTGAAAGAATCAAACATTACCTTCCACTTAATGTAGGCGTAGCCAACAGCCCCAGCAACAGCCACCACTGTTATAGTAAATGTACCAGGCCCTACAGAAAAAGGATTTACATGAATGTCGTTTAAGGAAATTTGAGAAAGAATGTGTGTAACCATATGTAATTGTGTATGTTTAAAGGCAAAAGAGCATGATGAAAGTTTATTAGCAATAACTATAAAAACTTTCACATGTCCAAGAACCTTTATAATGCAGTGAACAACATAATGATAATCAGCAGTGCATAGTATCTCAGCCAAGACCATGACAAATAATAATAAGGAAAGAAAAAGAAAAGAACATGTGAACATCTGAATCGCAAAATGGTATACTCTATATATGAACAGACAACGCAATTGTAGCTCTGTCGAACATGTAGATATAAAAACAACAGACCAAGTCTGAAAAAAATCAAAAGGTAATAGAAATATCTAACACTCTAAAATCGCATTAATTCTTAGCAAAGATGTCGACATTGGGGCGTATACAAAGTATAGTGTCATGTGAAAATTTATGTTTGTATGATCTGTGTCTCACGCATAAGTCAGTAACTAAAACATAGTAACTAGTCAGCAGGAACTTACCTGATCTAGCAGCATTGGTGACAACTGTAACAGGCCTTGAGCCTAGAGATTGTATCTCCTGTCTGAGATGGTTGACCTGAGATAATAGCTGAGCGGTGTGTGCATCGGTGTTAGACGATGTATCTTTCCCTTCGTTTCCATGCTTCTTGACAAACTAAGAGGGGGAAAAGAATCATGTGACGGTGAGTTATAACATATATAGCAGTAGTATTTTGGGTTGATAGTTAGGGCATGGGGGCAATAAGGTACCATACCTTGGCAGCACCAGAAAGTACCTCCCCAGCACTAGGGAGTTTGGCATCACCACCTACAAGAACTGATCCAAGAATTCCTGCAGGCAAGCAAACAGCATAAACATTGGTACCGAGTAAAACTAGTACTTAGTTCTTTAGTGGAAGGGCCTATGTACTGGGGAAGCCGGTAAGTATATACACCCTATGATATTAGATGGGCAATAAGTTGGGGGGATTTGACAGATGTAGCAGTGGGATACCTAATAAGTTCCTATGAAACCACCTGGTTTGAAGAGAAAGCTTAGTTGAACTAAACAAACCCCGGCCCTAAAAGGCTAAATCAATCTATGTATTGGAATCTGCTAAAGCAAATAATACAAGAAGATGGGATTTCTCAAAAAAAAAAAAAGAAGATGGGATTTGGCAGTGGGATTGGTTTGGCGCCTGCGCCATGGTTGCAAGTAGCATCTATCTATCTATCTAGTATCAATCTCGAACTCGAAAGTCAACCGGCTGGGCGACGAGAAGCTAGGACTGCGCGTGCGCGGGTGGACCTCAGGAGGAGGGAGCAGACGGCGGAAGGGGGGGGGGGGGGGGGGGGGGGAGGGGGACTCACCGGAGCCGACGAGGATGGCGACGTTGCCAAGCCCCATGGCGGCGCGCGCCCCTCCTGGCTGTAGCTCTGCTTTAATCTAGAGGCGGCGGCGGCGGTGGCGGCGGGGGAAGAGGAGACGAGGCCGGCGAGAGGGAGGACAGATTAAACCTCTCGATCGATCGAGTTTATTTTCGTACTACTACTTTCCTAGAATAATTGTTGCGCTAGCTACTTATTAACGGGGGACTTGTAGGGATGAAAACGGTACGGAAACTATATTTATTATTTTTTTAGTAAATTGCGTTGACGGTACAAGAACTTGGCGGGTGGGTGCGATTAAGTACAAGAACTTGAAAATTGGACATATCGATACAACAACTTGGCTAGGTGGGTGCGTTTGTGGTTCAAAAGGCTGCCACATAAGATTTTTTTGCCACGTTAGCTTTCCACCTTGGACAAAGTCTACGTGAGGGCCCTTTACACATCATAATAATTTTGCACAAATCCCCTGCTGTTTTTCCCATTTTGGGACATTTTCTAGTACGGATCAATTAATCACCATGAGGGATAGGACCTCAAATATGTAGCTTCCGGCTGCGGCGGTCGGTGGGACTCAAAGCCGGCGTGCGGCAGCATTCGTCGGGACTCAAAGCTGGTGGCGGCGGTCCTCGGGACTCGAAACCGGCGTGGGTCAGCGGTCGATGGGACACGAAGCCCGGCCACGGCAGCCGTTAGGACTCAAAGCCAGTGCAGGGGGTTGTTAGATCTCGAAGCCACCGTCGCTGCCCATGGCCGTAGTAGGTTCCCTTTAGCTGATGAGAATCTGAACCTTCCATTTTTTTGTGCTGTAATTCTATGGGATTCTTCGTCCATAGTGGAATCAGCATCATGATAACTGCATCTGGTGTATCATAGTGAGAGGACTCTTTGACTCTTTGTTGCTGTCAAAGCAGTATGTGAGTGAATAATGGCAGTGTAGGTGCTTTTGTAAATACTCTGGAAGTGCTTTTGTTATATAAGGGATACATGAATTTTTCAGCTACTTAAATGAATGGTGAACACGATGTAGCAAATACTGCTTGTATTCTCTCTTTTGGAATTGTATGTCCAAGTGATAACCTGAATTTTGCTAATATTGCTTTGACCAGTAGCAATTTCTGTACAGACATATGTGGTATGTTTTCTTGTTCATAGACAAATCCTGGCAGAAATGTGCTCCTAATATTCTGAAATGTTTTACCATAAATAGCTGTTGTATAAACAGGAAAACAAGAGATGTTCCTGAATTGGAACTTAGAGCAATGTAACAGAGCACAGTCCAAAATGAAACATGTCTAATTGGTTGGCAAAAAATAAACAGAACTTCTGGCTAAATTATAAGCTAATCCTTTTTATCAAGTTGAATATATTGTTCACTTTTTCTTTGTCTCATCCCTTTTCTTCAACTCTGATTTCTTATTGGGTTGCGTATTTCTCTTCCTTGGCTCAGCTTTTCTCTTCCTAATTGTTGCCCTGCCCTCTTTGGTGCTGTTGTTATTGGCGGCTGCACTGCAGCTTTTTGGTTTGTGGCAATAAAATTTGATTCCGGCAGTGGACCAAGGTCAACTCTAGAAGAGTTGTTTATAATGTTCTGCAGAAAGTACATTGAAATTGTGAAAACTGTTTTATAAAGCTATAAAATGGAAAATTGGCAAAGCATTGTCTAACCTCTCTCGTCAAGGAAGACAATATGGTATTTTGTAACTGATCATAGCTAGGTTGGCTGGTTAAAATGCTAGTCTGACTGTTCAGAACTTCAGGCATGACCTGCAGAGGCATAAAATCTTCATTACCATGTTGTTGTGAAGGAGCAGCACTGGCTTGCTGCTTTCCTGCTTTTATATCTTCCTTCCTCTTCTTGCAGCCCTTCTTGTTGTGATTAACTCCTTGACAGTAGCTACAATGCATTTGCACACCATGCTTGGATATTTTTGTTCCTCCTTCAAGTTCATGTGGCTGCTTTCTTCTACATCTCCTAGGCCTTCTAACTTTCTTCTCATAAATCGGTGGGTTCACCTTTGGTCCATTCATCTTCACCCAAGATGCCTTGTCCCTAACAGGCATTATGTTAAATCCATAGGCCTCCATGTATTTTTTTTCAGTTGAATAACAGAAGGATACCACATCTTCAGGTTTTGTCCTCTCACTCCTCAAGCAAGAAATTGCATGGTTGCATGGTATCCCTGTCAATTGCCATCTCCTACATTCACAGTGTTTTGCCATGAGGTCAACAATATATTGGTGTTCTTTATCAGTTACTTGGAACACCCCTTTACCAGCAGGTAATATATAGCATGTATTTGACAATTCTGCATTTTTATCAACCTTTTTCTGTATTTTTGGGCATATGTTTCCCGACCACTTCTTTACACACTCCTCTTGTTTGATATGTATCCTATTCATGATTTGGCTCCTAATCTTTTCAAGCATGGATAAAATTGGAAGTTCTTTGGCTTCAAAAATGTACTTGTTGAATACCTCGGAATTGTTGTTGAGTAGAATATCACACTTGGGGAAATCACTAAAGAATGCTCTGCACCACTGGTTGGGTGGTATTTCCTCCAGGTAGGCATAAGCATCTTTGCTAAGAGACTTCATCTTTTCCATGTTAAATTCCCACTCTGGTATAGTACTTGACCTTGCAATTGCCCACAACTGATTCTTTAGAGTCTCCCCTTTGTATAGAACATGAAAATTTTGGTACAAATGCCTAACGCAAAATCTTTATTCTGAATCTGAGAATTTATCCCTCACAGCTGGTACCAATCTGTAACGACCCGCCTCTCCCAGGCCGGGCCCACTTACATCTGATAGCTTTCATAGGTCATAGACTGCCCTCACAGACCAACACATGTCTTTTCTGCACACTTTGTCCTCACTCGTGTGCACCCGGGAAGAATTTCCCGGTCGGTCACCCATCCCAAATTGCTCCAGGCCAAGCACGCTTAACCCTGGAGTTCTTTGGAGATTGGCTTCCGGAAAAGAAGTTGCAACTTGTTGATACGAGTATTCTATTAATCCTATTAAGCCCTAGGCCGGGATGTTACACCCTCACCCCCTTAAGAGAGATCGACGCCCCCGTCGATCAACCCCAGGCCAGGAACGTCCTCTCTTGGCCACGTCCATGTGTCCAGTGCCAGCGCATGTGCCATGCTGTGGTTGATACGAGTATTCTATTAATCCTATTAAGCCCTAGGCCGGGATGTTACACCCTCACCCCCTTAAGAGAGATCGACGCCCCCGTCGATCAACCCCAGGCCAGGAACGTCCTCTCTTGGCCACGTCCATGTGTCCAGTGCCAGCGCATGTGCCATGCTGTGTAACCACTCCCGGTCTACACCAGCCATGCGCACCATGCCTGCGCAACTGCGACACACGCGCCCGTGAAACCGCGAGAGTCGGCTCTGATACCATTTTGTAACGGCCCGCCTCTCCCAGGCCGGGCCCACTTACATCTGATAGCTTTCATAGGTCATAGACTGCCCTCATAGACCAACACATGTCTTTTCTGCACACTTTGTCCTCACTCGTGTGCACCTGGGAAGAATTTCCCGGTCGGTCACCCATCCCAAATTGCTCCAGGCCAAGCACGCTTAACCCTGGAGTTCTTTGGAGATTGGCTTCCGGAAAAGAAGTTGCAACTTGTTGATACGAGTATTCTATTAATCCTATTAAGCCCTAGGCCGGGATGTTACACCTGATACCAGCTCTGTAGACCCCCGATTTTTGGAAATCGGAAATCTTCTGTGTTTATCCGTACCAATCCCTGGATCAGTAGTTGGTACACACATACATAGTTGGATCACAACATATCACGAATGAATTCAGGCTAAAAGAGTTAAATACTTACATTAGGGCCAGGTAGGCCAACAACTATCAGAGAACAACAGCGGAAGACAAAAAAATATAAGGGCCCGGTTAACATGCCACAGGCAGTCGACTGGGGAGCGAGACCTAGAACAAGACCGCACTCCGATCATCTTGTTGGATACGCAAGCGTACCGACAAGGGCTTCTTTTCAACACTCCCCTAAAAGATATATAAATAGCAAGGGTGAGTACCAACCGTACTCAGCAAGCCACCACAACAACAATGCATATGATAGAGAGTATTCAAGGAATGGCTTCAGGTTCTTTTGCATAAAGCTGCGTTTTGCAAATATTTTCACAAGCCTAAGACCTATCATAGACTGATCAAATTTTAGTTCCAGTGTTCACATTAAACAACGACGGTTCTGTCCACCATCCATTGTGATCCCAAGGATAGCTTCCCGCCATTGAGTCGTCATGGTTTTCTGAGAACGTCCACCTTCCCTCCTCTCAGGAAGTGGCTCCATCAGCATAAAAATCATCATGCAATATCCCATCCCACACAAGTTAAGAATTTAGAGTCTAGCCAAGTGTAATACATGTCCCGGTGCTCATTAACCGCGAGCACGGCTATTCGAATAGATTTGGTTTACTCACACTGCAGTGGATGTACACTTTACCCGCACTCCGCAGCTGCCCAACATATGAGCCTCGTCCCAACACATGAGACGCGTCACGGCAAAGCTTTTCGATAACCTCGCATTGGCAGTACCCGCTCCATGAACTTAAATCCTCATGCACTCTAGGTGTCCATGTTTCTAGCAGTGAGAGGAGTTCTGGCGCTCCCGGGAAAGAGAAGTCTCACACACATATTAAATTATAGTTCAAGTTAAGTTCTCTCTCTCACACACTCATGGCAGTCCTACCAATGGCGACACCGATGTAGGGCACGCCTCTCGGCCCTACCTCAACGGCTGTCCCATCGTAGCGCACCTGCCTCACTCAGGGGTGAACCATCTATGCAGGGATACTGCCTCCGCTCGGCTATCTAATCCGCTAGGTCTATACCCATTCGAGAAGTACGGTTGTACGGGGGTCGTTTCATGCTTAACTTCATGGCTCGGTCCTTAATTGACCGGGGACGGTACTAGCCTTTTCCAGATACCACCCAAATCCTCCGTCCGCCCCAGTCGAAAATAGTTGTTTAGTTTTATTTTTTTTCCTTTCACAAATCATGTCATCAATATCATGGCAATGTGGCGCTCATGTCTCCACATGCCGCATCTCAATTACCTTCCCAAAGGTAATTGCCCAAGCATATAGCATTTGATAAATATGAGTATGCATAATTCTAGATTAGCATTTCTAAGCAATTGTCATAATTGACTAGGGACTCATACGTAAACATGGTTACGAAGGAATAAGGGCAAACAATAATCAAGGCATGGCATAATCACAAGTAGGATGTTCATCATTGCATGCAATTTTATTTGTAAACAAAATAATTTCGCAATTGGGATCAACATGTTCAAGGAATAGTGATGACTTGCCTTGCTCAGAGTAGTCCTTATTCTTAATATAATCTTGATCAACCTTCACCTCCTGGAAGCTGCATACGTTGCCTCACGACTAATCGATACACAGTCTAGAATACGCGAGAAAAACCAATATTCAAGCAACAGTCAAATATGCACAAACAAAATATATTTGTTGAGGTCGAACCTAAGGTTGCTCATATTATTCGCGCTTGCTAATGGACTCTAATCAAGCTAAGAGCTAAGGTTTCTTAGTCTTTCTGTTGTCATGGTGGTTCAGTCTAGCTAATGGCTAAGGAAGGATTATGGTTACACATGCATCTATCTAAATAGAACGGTTATACACTAGAGGTTCTGTTGCCGGATGGATTTTGGATCGGTCAAATAATTACTGTGAATCATTTGTATTATTATTTTATTAATGGAGGCTTTATTTTAATTATGTACATATTTTACTTGTCAAAATAAATTATAAAAGGTTAACAATTACTCATGCGTGTATGTTAGAATTGTTTAGGTTAATCATATTATGGTTACGGATTATCCCATCACATAATTTTACAATGACTATTCCAAATTTACACTTGATCTGTAATTATACGAGGACAAGATGTATAACTAGTATTTATCTAATATTCATGTTTGTCATATACTCCCTCTAAATTAATATATGCAACAAGTAAATTAATACGATACCATATATCTATAATGGGATGTACAATATATGTGTGTGCACAATATCTTAATATATATTGAATCATTTATTTGAATAGTTGCTATGTACTGCTTGGTTAACTAAGGGTAGCTCACCTCTCCTACTATATGCTATTATATGGGATATGTCGTTGATTAATTTCATATAGGTGATTTAATCACACTAGCTCTGTTATTATTTGCCATAAACAAGCTTAGGACCGATCTATGTGTATCCATATTTTACTTACCTAATAATTATAAGGTTAACTTTATTTAAATAACTAATAAGTCATGGGTTTTAATTATATTTGGACATAGTTTAATAAATGGCGCTAATATTTTCCTATATATCCATTAATTTCAAACAGTGATTATAATTAATTTATGTGGTTGCTACACTGACAAAACATATTAAGGGTAATTATTCTACTGTACAATATCCATTTTTATTTATTGGCACATTTTTAAGTTAACTATTATGCATCCTCTTGATATTAATTATTTAATATTTATAAATATATTTTATTATCATAAGTTTTTAATTTAATCTACCCGAGCATTATATCCATATAATAGGTTAGAAATTTCTATCGCGAACTAAATATCGGACGGAATCTTAAAATTATCTTATAATGTTATACGATTTAGTTTAGTCTATGAATAAACGAGTAAATATAATATACGTCTAAAATTCCTAGTGATTAAATCCGAATTTCTACCGTGAATCGATTACTTATAGAGGTTACCCAAAAATAATCTATAATAGTATATAAAAATTCATCTAATTGTTTAGTTGTTAATTACATCTAAATTACTACCGCGGATTGGTTTCTTGTAGAAATTATCAAGAATAATCCATAATTTATATTAAATTTCGCAATTCTACGACTATAATTAATCTATAACTAAATTCTAATTAGTTTAAATTTTCTAAACTCCCCTAATCTCCCTCTAATTTCCTATTTATTTCCCTTTTCTTTTTCTCCCCCTCTTCTTCTTTTTTCCTTCCTTTCTTTTTTCTTTTCTTTTTCTTTCTCTCTCTCTTTTCCTTTTTTTTTTCCTTTCTCTCTTTCTTCCTTCCGGTTTCTCTCCTCCTTCCTTCTTCTTTCTCTCCCTCGGGCGGTGACGGCGGTGGGCGCGAGGTGGAGGGGGGGGAAAGACGGCTCACCGGCGGCGGCGGTGGCGGCGATGACGGCGACGGCGGCGCAGTCGCGGCACGGCGCGGCGGCTTCGCGGCGGCGGCGCGGTGACTTCGCAGCGGCGGCGCGGCGGCTCCGAAGGCGGCGGCGCGGCGGCACGACGACGGCGGCGCGGTGGAGAGGGAGGGGAATGGAGGAGTGGTGTGGGGTGGAGGAGGGGGAAGGGGCCGGGGTTTTTATAGGGGAGAGAGGGGGAAAAAGGGAGAGAAGGAGGGGGGGAGGGGTGGAGCGTCGGCGGCGCGAGGCGGCGCGGCACGGGGCGCGACGCAGGGCGACGGGTGACGCGACGGCGACGCGGCGTGGCAGCGGCGCGGGGCGCGAGGCGGCGGGCACGCGGCGCGAGGCGACGGGACGGCGCACGGCGCGGCAGTGGCAATGGGACGGCGAGCGGCGCGGCTCGGCGAGGGGACGGGCGAGCGGCGCGCGCGGGCGCGGGGCGCGAGGCGGCGCGACGGCGCGCGGCGGCAGCGGCGGAGCGGGGCGATGGCGACAGGCGAGCGGCGACGGGACGGCAGACGGCGACGGCGCGACAGCGGCGACGCGACAGACGGGCGTCTAGGGCTAGGGGACGTGATCGAACACCTAGGAGGCAATGAACAGTGACTTTTCCTATTTATCCCGATTTTAGTGTATTTCCCATATAAATTTGATTCCATAATTCCTAATTTTTGCATAAATGAAGTTTACCCAATATTTGTGTTATTCCAACCAATGGATTTATTCTAGATTAATATTACTCATATTTTATTTATATAATTTATTTGAATTTTTAATTAGGGTTAATTCTTATTATTATTATATATATTTCAAAGTTTTCCTATTTTTCTTCTTTTAGGGTTTTTGTTGATTTATAAATTGAGAAAAGTTGCAAATTAAATTTCTATTTACTCCTAAGCATTTGGGTGACCGTATTAAGTGTTCAAATGTGAATTTGCCCAAAATTTAATATTGTCCAATATTTAAGGTTCATTAAAGATTCTATAATTTTCTAATGAGACCGTTATTAACACAATAGCACATTAGCTCAATTTATTTATATGTTAGTTTATTTTATATGGAGGGGTTTAATATATCAAATTTCAATCCCTAAATGCAATTAGGAACTTGGTGCAATATCGATCTACATATCGAATTAAATACTCCCGTAATTCTATTATATATACAGAGAGCTCAGTTTATTTGAATGATCATCATTTCATGTGTACTCATATTATGGCACCCACCTACATTATTCAAATATTTTAATATTTGATAAAATAGGTTAATAATAACTTTTCTTTTATTTGATTTTAATATCTTGTGCATAATTATTTGTAGGATTAAATATATTCCCATAAATCATATCTATTGCTTAAATGTAGTTCTTTTCTTTACTTTCTTGGTGATCATTTACGGTTTGGCAAGCAATAGCAATCATAACAACCAGCATGATGCAGAAGTTTTAAAAAGTTCGAAATTTTCGTGATTTTCATTGTCTTGAATTTTCAGGATGTTACACAATCCCTACAAAATTTAAAAAGGAAGGGTGAGTACCAATCCATTGAACAGTAAATAATTCAAATATTTTAAAAATGACAAGTTGAACAAAATCAAATATGATGGAATAAAGTCATACCTTCTGCCTGTCTGTCATGATAGTATAAGGTCCAGTGTTGTCGATAAGGAGATCTTCTTTCAAAGTATTCAAAAACCAACCCCAACTAGCTCTACTCTCCACCTCCACAACAGCCATAGCTATAGGATAGATGCAGTCATTAGGATCAATGCCTACTGCAGTCAACAAATGTCCCCCAAACTTGGTTTTGATGTGGCATCCATCAAGGAATATGATAGGTCTACAACCACTTAGGAATCCTCTTTTGCAAGCATCAAATGACACATAGCATGTATGGAAGCACATATTTTGTAGGTTCAAGAAAAATTTACTACCTGGATTTGAATTCCTAAGCTCTTGTCCATAATCCCACAACATATCGTATTGTGCTATTTCATCACCATATATCGCTTTCATAGCTAGTTTCCTTGCTCGACCTAATTTATGTCTTGATGGTGTTACATTTAGTTCCTTTTGAACTACCTTAGAGAAACTCTTGAGTGTCATCCTATCATTATCCCTAAAGCTTTCAACATATCTATTTGCAAGATACCTGGCAGTTACATAATTCAACTCCCACTCCTTCTGACATTTGTGGCCATCTATATATCTTTTTACCATAAGACAATTCGTCCTGCTGTCCTCAGCTACATCCAACATCCATGAGCACTCTTCTTTACATTTAGCCTCAATTTTTTTCTTGGTATTTCTTGTAAATTTAATTGCGACTCTATTCTTCACACTGTATTGTTTTATTGCTTGCCTAACTTCAATAGCATCAGAGAACAACATCCCAACCTTAAAGATTGGTGACTCCATGTCCACAGCAGCCACAAAGTTCTTAAATTTCAACTTAATGCCTTCATTATCTTCATCAGATGACTCTGGAAGCAACAAGCCTTCATCATCAGAGTCATGTTCAGGAAGCTTAACAACCATCTTGCTGCTAGCCACTTCTTCTATCTCAACACAGTTGTCAAAAACATCATCATCCCCCTTGTCAGCCTCATAATCACTGTCAACAAAGTCAGGATCTACATCGATGTCATCGTCTTCGTCAATGTCATGACCTTCTATAGGTTTAACATCTGAATCTTTTCGATTCATTGTAGACCTCTCACGACTAGCCACGATAGGTATAGAAGCAGGGGTAGAAAGAGCAACATCATCCCAATTGATGGATTCAAGAATGTCTTGGTGATCCACATACAAAAGCAATGTCCTAAACCTTGGTGCTAATGCAACCATGCTGTTGGTGCTTGCATCAGAGTTAATTCTCCTTAGCCCATCACTGAATGTCTTCCCAGGCAATAACCAATAAACCTTAGCCTTCTCAGACATATCATATCCTAGTTGCTCAATAAAATCATCAAGCCATAATGAAGACCATGTGTCACTGTCACAATAATCAAACCAATCCACCTTTTCATCCAAATAAATTCTGCTACTACCAACTCCAGAGAAAAAACCACCATGATGTAGTTCAGTTGTGAACTGTTCATCCTCGCAGCCTACATCACAAGACAAACCATTCTGATGTGTCAAATCATAAATAATTATCTGATCTGTTATACACAAAAAGATTATACAGAGTACATATTCATGCTTAGAGCAAAAATTATTTCTAATCACAAACTATTCGTGAAGGATTACTTATATGACACCTAGCCTTATAAAACACCAAAGCAGTGGCGGAGGCAGCGCCGGGCCACCACAGGCAATTGCCCAGGCTCCATGTGTGCAACAACACTGCCCCAATGCATATACAACATGTTACTCATTAATCATATACTTAATCACTTTGTCTCATAGGTTATAATGGAGATTAATTAGATGAATAAACGGAAACGAGGAAGCAAGGACCAAACCATCAAACTGTAGCTACAGAGACCAAACTATACAATCACAAGATTCAAGAAAAAATAGAGAAACATTCAATTACCGGTACAAATCAATGAAACCCTAACTTTATCAACAACAATCAATTGAACCAAAAATGAAAATATATAATCACTAGGGAGTTATTTACCATAAGAAGGAGGGGACGCCCCAAGAATTCGCCGAGTCGGCGCCATCCCAGCGCACGAGGCGATCACGTCAGATCAGTTCGTAGGTCTGAATTACTAAGCGCACCAGTTTGGGATCATCTCAGATCAGCGTGGCTCATATATGATGCCCTCGCAACCGGTGCAGAGGTGATGCAGTTTTGCTGTGCACTCGCTGCTAGCCGCCGTCGCCTCTTGATCTGTTGAGGTGAGTAAATCACGGACAGAAAAACAGAACCAAGGCACACATATTTTTTGCTATGTTAAAACAAAAGAACCAATTAGAATATAAAAACTACTAGGAGGTTTTTTGTAAAATGAGATGGGATATCACTCTATGATGCTGATGCTAACGTGGGACTTTGTCCAAGGTGGAAAGCTGACGTGGCAAAAAATCTTATGTGGCAGCCTTTTGAACCACAAACGCACCCACCTAGCCAAGTTGTTGCATTGGTATGTCCAATTCTCAAGTTCTCGCACTTAATCACACCCACCCGCCAAGTTCTTGTACCGTCAATGCAATTTACTCTTTTTTTTTCCATATTGCTTTTTCGGAATTGGAGTAGGAATCGAAATTGAAAACCTCAGATATGAAAACACAATCGAATATTATCGAATACAAAAACGAAACGAATACGAATCGAAGCAAATACGGTAACGGATATTTGTCTAATTAAAAAGCCCTTAATGAAAAGATGCAGCTAAATATTTTTTCTAAAACAATAAATCAATATTTCTATATTTTATCAATTAATAATAATATAACTAGTTGTGCACTTTACTTTCTTGAGAAAAAGAGCTATATTCATCTATAAATAAAAAAAATAATTAGGAAAATAAAATCTAAAGTATTGGACTAAAAATATCTTTATTTAATTAAACACCTCAATAGATAAATCTAAACATTTAGAATATTAAAGGCTTAAGCTAATCAGTTGTATATGAGAATTTTTTTGTTTCCGATTCCGAGAAAAAAACCTGAATTTGTTTCCGGAAAATTTCCGAATTCGTTTCTAGAAAGATTCCGACGGATTCCGAGTTCCGACGGAAACTGCCCTTATCATATTCGATTCCGTTTTCGAGGAAATATTTCCGAATTTGTTTCCGTTTCCAAAAAATTCCGACCGACGGGTTCTGTTTCCGAAAACAAGTCCGAAATCCGGAAAGTTTCCGTACCGTTTTCATCTCTACAGGGGAGGCAAAGGGGAGATATCAATCTCTCGTTATTCTCATCTGAGACGGTCGCCTCTTGGACTTGTACTAAGGGGTTCTTTAGATTTAGTAGTGTAAAGTTTTTGAAGTGTCGCATCAAATATGTCGGCACACATTTGAAGTATAAAACGTAGATTAATAACAAAACAAATTACAGATTCCGTCGGTAAATTGCGAGACAAATTTATTGAGTCTAATTAATCCGTCATTAGCAAATGTTTAATGTAGCACAACATTATTAAATCATAGAGCGTCATGGCGCCGGTGCGAGAAGAGAAAGAGGGATTAGGGTTTTGGGCGAAGACGAAATCACTGTTCAAATGTGGAAATGGACAAGAGAGTCCTATTTGTATGTTCGATGCAATCTGGGCCGTTGAAATATGGTGCGTCCACTGGGCCAAGACGAGAACTTGGGCCTCTGCGAAGGCCCATATTATTTGCGGACGGTAGTTTTGGCCATGTTAACACAATTCCGATCGTCTCCGGGCCCACTCGTAATGAGACGTAAATATAAGGAATATAAATTAGACTTATTCTGTGAATAAACGTGCGATGCAAAATTGGGCCGTATTGGGATGGAAAATCTCTATTGGTTGGTCCAAAACAATTTCAGTGCAGCGATGCTCGTCGTGTTCATGCAGCTATCATAATGGAGGCGAATTATTCTGTGGATATATATATGGAGGGCTAAGCTCTAGTGTGGTAGCTAGGGCGAGCCGGCGATCCCAACAGAGGTGCCGCAGAGGAAGGCGACGATGCGGTGGGAGAGCCTGACGGCGCGGTTGCAGAGCGCGCCGACCAGCATCCCGGCGACGGGCGCCACCACGTAGATCCACACGCCGTCGTACCTGCCCAGCACGATCGCCGGCCCCAGCGTCCTCGCCGGGTTCATCGACCCTCCCGACACCGGCCCGATCACCAGCCCCAGCCCTCCCACCGCCGCTCCGATGGCGATCCCTCCCACCGTCTTCCCCGCTGTGCCGTCGGTGGCGACGGTGGCGATGACGATCATGAGGACGGCGGAGGCGAGGAACTCCATGAGGAAGGGGAGGCGGGTGCCGTGGACGACGACGGGCGCCGTGCCGTAGAAGTGGTCGTGGCGCGGCCTCATGACGGCGTTGACGGAGAGGCAGGCGAGGAGCGAGCCGGCGAGCTGGGCGGCGACGTAGAGCGGCAGCTTGGGCCAGACCGGGAAGCGGCGGTAGGCGGCGAAGGTGATGGTGACGGCCGGGTTGAAGTGCGCCGGGCCGAGCCAGCTGAGAACGAACGCCACCGTCATCGCCACCACCAGGCACACCATCGGGAACGTCAGCGTCCCGTACATCTCCTGCATCAGCGCCGCCACGCACGACCAGAACACCACCAAGAACGACGCCAACCCCTCCACCATCACCTGCTCCATCGCCATTGCCATCCATTCATCGGTTCAATTCAATTCATGCAAAGGGTTTTATGTGTATCAATTAATCATAAATTTGCAGACATTATATGTACCTACCTCTCGTATGAGAAAGCCAATGGGTAGGCCTCTGGTGGCATGATGGTCAGCCGCCGCCGCCGCCTCCTCGTGCAGATTATGGCGAGCTTGCTCTACTCCGACGTGCTCGCCGTCAACGTTGCCAACCACGACGACGTCGACTTTCTTCCCGGCATGATCCGTTGTCATTTCAGTATTAATTAGTATCTCACTCTGACCGGGCGGTTAATCTTCTTGGACCATATGTAATGCGCTCGACTGGTAGTGTTAACTGCAATCACCTGCACACTCTTGGCGTGTCAAAACTGAATGGGAAACTGCTCTTGTTACTGAATCAACTGAATTATTCGAATTGACTCGCTTTGTGTGCTCCCCCACTTCTTGTTTCATCAAACCATAAGCGGTTGATCATTCAGTTAGTCCAATCTCCGTTTTCTGTGTAGTACAAAATTCAGACTTCTACCAGTTTTAATTATATCTTGCTCAAAGTTTGTCATCTCTACCGCAGAACATAATTAAAGATCATCTAATTTATCCTGCTTTGATAATGTCTGAAAGAAACTCTGTTTCTCCTGTTGAGAACATCAGGTAGCAGCCTAGCATTCGTCTTGTTCAAGCTGCGTGAGTGTCCGATTACTGTCGGACACTGGCATATTCTCTCTCCGATAAAAACGTCGTCGGTGCAAAATCTACAGGGCAATCAGATGCGATGCCAAATGAGGCGTGCAGAAGAATCGAACGCAAAAAAGAAATATTTCCGGTGTACGATTTTGCAATGGATAACGTAACAAACAAAGGTTGTGCATGATCAAGCTATGATGGGAGACATCTCCCTTTGAGACGCAAAGGAAGCAGCCATAATTGGGCAGTCTTTATTATGGTCAGATTAGTCATCATCAACTCCTAATCAGGCCGGCCAATGAGAGTCAAAAGGCTTTTTACACACAACGAAAAGGATCTATCATCATTAGCACGGATGCTTCCAAAGCTGTACTGTCTGAAACAATCTTCCAGATAGATGGTCAAAGTGATTTATAGTAGTAGATGATGAATTTTCTGAATGTCCAGTGAGGTTAAGCCCTTGTTTAGTTGGGGAGAATTTTTAGGTTTCGTTGTCACATCGGATATATGGACATATATTTGAAGTATTAAACGTAGTCCAATAACAAAATAAATTACAGATTCCGCCAAGGAAACTGCGAGACAAATTTATTAAGCCTAATTAATCCGTCATTAACAAATGTTTACTGTAGCACCACATTGTCAAATAATGACGCAATAGGCTAAAAAGATTCATCTCGCAATTTACACGCAATATGTGTAATTTTTTTTCCTACATTTAATACTTCATGCATGTGCCCAAACATTCGATGTGACAGCGTGAAATTTTTTGTTTTGGCTAAGTCAAGGTCTTGATTGCAGCCTGACAAAATCAAGAAATGGCACACCAATATCAAGTACAAACGACGTGCAAGTAATTGTTCAATGTTCAGTCTAATATCTAGTCCAAAAACACTAAACAGTTAGGCCAACAGCATGCCTACTCTGAAGTCAGAAATTTGGTAGTCATAGTCAGAAGCTTATTACCCTGACAAGAAAAAGGTCACTGATTACCTTGTTAGGCCAAAGAGAAGACATTTGGTCAGTAAACACCATAATATGAACAGAAATGAAGTATTCAGCACAGAGACTAAAAGAGCACAGCTTATCCAGACATGAAGAATGGGATCTTTACTTTATATCATGTACAGTCCATTCCTCAAAGGATATGTCTTTCTTTTTTGTTTTCTTTCTTTTGCTTTTTTTGGGGTCTTTCATGCACAAAGTGCAGGAAGGGCACATGAGAAACAGAAGAAAAAAATGTTCTTGTTCAGAACACACAAGTTTGAAATGGAAAAGGAACTACTACTTCAACAGCTTAAGTATATGAGCGCTCAAACCAGTCACTCGGTCCTGTCAAGGCCTGGACCGGCATCACCAGCAAACTCATTATTTCCACTATGTCTACTTCCATTGCAAAATGTGCCAATCACCTGATCATGCAAAAGAAGCTCGACGCTGCAAATGCCTCAAGCTTTGCTCCATGCTAACCTTCACCATCTCAGCAAGCATCTTCTTAGCTTTCCCACCGCGGTCCTCGCCATCTATCTGTGAAGCAATGTTGCTTACAATGTTCTCGAGTGTGTCTGCCGGCAGCTTTGATCTTGAATATGGCGAGTTGCGCAGCAAGTCAAGAAGAACATGAGCCTTCACTCTGGACTTGGGTGTACCATGGACTGTGAGTTCAAGAAGACCAGGAATTGCCCCCTCGTTTAGAATGATATCTCTATATTTATTGCGATCACTCTCGCACATAGTTAGTAGAGCTCCCACCGCATGCTCCCTACCTTGAAGGGACCCTTCCTCAAGTACCTCCACAATGGTGAGCACTCCACCTTCCTCAGAAATCAAAGCTGCTTGTCCTTGATCGAAGGAAAGCAATGACTCCAAGAGGGCACAACACTTGTCAGCTGTTTTGGATGATCTCTTTCCACCCTTCAGTAACTCTATCAAAGAGGGGATAGGTTGAACAGAAAGGATCGTCTGGAGGTTATCTGTAACCGTGGAGAGGTTGTAAAGGGCCATCACTGAGTCATTCTTGGCTTGTGAATTTCCTTCTTTTAGGACCTTTACCAGCAGTGGGATTGCTCCAGAAGCACTTATAATTGGTTTAGTTGTAGATGAGGCTGAGAGTGTAAGAAGGGCAGCAGTTGCGTACTCCTGTAAGTTCAGATCACTTGATTGCAAATAACCCAGCAGTGGCTCCAGTGCTCCAGCATCCACTATCTTGGTCTTGTTCCTGCATAAGATAAAATAATCGCAATTTAGAAACAGGAGATTACAGACAGTTCCCACTTCTCAGCAAACTAAGTGTTACAGGTACACATTTTTTTTAGAACACGCAGGAGATCTGCGTATCATTTCATTAAGATAGAGAAGAAAAGGTGTACACAGGTACACATAACTAAACCACTGACCAAAATGGATAGTAAATCATCTCCACTGTAAACATTCAGCACATAAAGACATCTGAGGTTTCCTATCCAGAAAGACCACATTACCCATGTAGTGTCAATGTCATAGATAGATAAAAAACCGAGAGCAGAGTACAAGGTCCACATTGAGTGTTGCCAGTTCACCACTAGACTAACAAAACAATGTCAAGCCAATCCACATTCAGAGCAGTTATGCTAGATAAATTAAAAGGTTCCGCATATACTAGGATAGCTCCCCAAAGGGCATTAAAAGTTTTAAATGTGAATCTTGAACCCATATGGACGCCATGATGAGATATTATAAATGTTGCCGGTTTGAACATTACTACTTAACGTCTAATTTATGTTCTGGAAATATGCCATAACTGTGAGACATGGGCAGATACACCAACAAAGTGATACACAGCCCATACATGTCCAGACTCCAGAGGCAAGGTACATGAGGTATTGATAAAATTCAGAGTCTTAAAAATCCTTATCCCTTCTCTGCTGGTGCTCAGAAAGTGCGACATCTTGGGATGTACTAGTACTAGATACGATCTGAAGACAGGAACTTGATTCTCTAACTGTTGGAACAGTTGGTCCCACTAGAACCAGTGGCAGGCTGGCAGTTGATACAAGCAATCAGATTCTTGACAAAGAGTTATCAGAACACCATACTGTGTGCAGCTGAATTTACCACTTATCCGTCCTTGTTTTACCATTAGAAATTGAGAAAAAAAGGAAAGGGACGTAAGAAGGAGACAGTTCTGGTATACGGCACCAAATTTGTCTGGCCTCACTTTCAGCCACAGGTTGGTATGAGGCCTACCAAGTACCAAGTTGATGAACCATGAGGTCAACATGCTCGGATATGTCTCAAAACAATTAGGTCATTGAATTGGTATTGGCACAAAATTCCGAAAGCAAGTATGAGATAATTGGATTATCTTGACCAACAGCAGTTGAAAAGAGGGGAGAAATATTAGGCAGATTTACAAAGAAAAACTGGTTTTCCAGCTTCCTGATGTTAGATTTTTTTTTCCTAGAAGCAGCCAACCAGGGCAAAGGTGGTTGGCAGCCTTAGGTCAGCTTCCAAATCAGACCAACTGTTTCCCCCAACATCTTAACCGACCGTTTTCTTTGCTTTCCTCGTGTTGCCATTTCCAAAGAAATCTAAACACATTCTAGGGATCGAAAAGATTAGTTGAAGGGTCATCGGAACAAAAATCTCTTTGGCAACAGCAAATAATTTGCGATTCCACGGGCGTCTAGAAAAGCAATAGGATACCTTACTTTTGGATGACCTAATTGATGATGCTGATGAGTAGCCAGAAATCGGGTGCGAAGTTATCCTGCTCAAGTTTCTTAGAATATGCTTGGGAATATATTCTATACCACCAAGTAGCAAAAACTTAAAGGACTGGTTATGGTAAAACTAATCCCAAATTACAGAATTACTACAGATTTAGCAACGATGGTAGGGTGCAGAATTTAAGGTTAGCCCAACGATACAACTCTGCAATCTTGCAGTACAGTGGAGGACCACAGAAGAGCGAATTTAATTTATCCTCATCTATTGATCGATCCGAAGTCCAAACAGAAAGAATCAGCCTGGTTAGCCGCCATGATTAGCCAATCGAAACGAAGCATCCTAATAAGAAACCCAGTTCAATAGCTGGGGACTAAGCTAAGCAGTGGTCTGATAGATTAGATTTAACTTTAAGCGATAAAAATCTGAAACTTTTCGTATGATTCTATAGGCGTGCATCGAAATAGCCAAGCAATCTGAGAGGAGACTATCGAATTGAGCGAGAAAAGGATCAAACTTTCGAAATTTTACCAAAGTGATTGCACCCAAAGCGGCAAAGATTACCGAATTTAGAGCAAAAGGGAAATATGTCAAAAACTGTTGTTTTTCTTTCTTTTCAATCAGAGAAAGATTAGGCGGGGAAGAGTTGGTTGGTTCACCTCTCGTCCCTGACGGCGAGGTTGAGGAGGGCGAGGAGCGCGGCCTCGCCGGCGTCGGGGGCGGGGGAGCGGAGCATGGCGACGAGGGGCTCGACGGCGGCGGCGAGCTTGCGGCGGTGCCTGGAGGAGGAGCGGGTGAGGCGGCGCACCTCGCGCGCGGCCTCCACATCCCCGGCGCGCACGCGGTCCACGAGCGCACGCAGCGCGGCTGCCTCGGACGGTCGCTCGGCTGCGGCGGCGGCGGCGGCGGCGGTCGGCGGCGACTCCATCTCCTCCTCTCCTGTGCAGTAGAGCGTAGAGGAGGGAGGGGCTTAGCTAGGGTTGGTCTCCTCCTTCTTCCTTGCCCTGTCTCTCTCTCTTGCTCGCTGGGTAGAGAGAGAGAGAGAGAAGCAGGGAGGAGAGGAGAGGGTGGGGGCTCAATCCATCGCCTTCTTATTGAGGAAGAAGACGACCACCACACCATGGTTAACGGCGACGGCGACGGCGGGGTCACCCCCCTTCCGTTCCGTTATTTTCTTCGCATTTATTTTCTTCTTTTGATGAACATTATCTTTTTTGCAGTATCGAGTTATTGTCAATTCTTTTCACTTTCTTATCATCTATGTTGATTATAAATATTTAACGTTTTAATATGAGGTTCAACTAAATTTTAAAATTTGGGATATCTATCTTTTTCCTCAAAAGGTGAGTTTGAAAATGAAGCACATGGTATAGGAGTACATAGATATGTCTCGACAAATGTTATTGTAATATCGTAAACTTATTATAAATATAAGAATGCAATCACGTACAATATACCGAACTATTGGTATGTGCTGTATATCAAATCTATCTGTACTTTAAAATTTATTCTCCCGCGCAATTTTACGCGTGAAAATCCGTTACTTATTTATTGTTGAACCCTATTACAAGGTTTAAAACGTGAGTAACGCCACAGCCTCATCTTAGAGGTCTTAAAAGATAAGAAATAAAGCCAAATGGAGGTGAAGATGACATAACAGAGGATACCCAGAACCAGAACTAGTCAAAGGTTAGCTGTACATGTATCTAGATCAGGTGCATAATCAATTACCTCAATCATCAGTTACATGTTATAAAGAGCATCCACAAATTAACACTATCTCCTCTCTCTCTTCCAAAGAAGAAATTAAATTGAAGCTTCCTATGATATGATTTGGTAAACCCTGGACTAGCTAAGACGGCAAGTTGACAAGGAGATCAAGGAAAGAAATTAACGGGTAGTACAATAAAACTAGTAGACTAAGTACTTGGTGAATGATTCATGGATGGATGGATGCATGATGGAATGATCTGCGAGAGCACTGTCAAGCAACCTCCTCCTCATACTGTCGCCGACCGACGATTATATTCCACCATTTAATGACGTTAACCCAAGCTATAAGCTTGCTAACCCATCACAAAACTCACGACACGTTTGCTAGCTCGACAGTGACCTCGTCGCACACAAGAGAGAGACACGTATATGTGTGTCATCGTTATACTGCTAGTAGTAATATGCATGCGTGTTACTACTTAATTGTTAAGTGTCATGAACAAGTCGTGAAACTATTTGCAGATGGATCGTGTGGCTGTGTATATGTGTGTGATCGTCGGTGATGCTAGCTGATTATGATGTTGTTGTCATCGTCAAACTCAACCCTACTGAAAGCGACTGTAATAAGCTTCAGGATTGATCTGCACTGTACTACATTAATTGTGTGTGTGCTGATGCAGTTGTGAGTTGTGACAGAATGAGGTAGGAAATTAAAGCCTGCAAGTTATTGCAAAGTGAAAAAAAAAAGGATCTTGTAATCGTTTATTAGTGGATCATATCCTGGCAGTTATGAAGGATTTCATTTTTCTCTATTTATAGGCTTCAGTATGTATGTTATCTGTGATTCTGTGAATTGATTATATGTGATCAAACCAGCTAATTAAGCTGACGGATTCCAGTTTCCACCACTGATAACTCCTGCATTCTTCAGGTGCGGCCACTTAAAACTTCAGGCTAATTCATATATCATGGTCTCTGATCGACTTGAGTAAACGAGAATCAATTAGTTTATGGTTATATGATATCGAGGAATGAAACTGATTAAGGAATCAGGATCGAAACGAATTAATTAATGGATTGCACGTGCAGTAGTAGTCTGATCAGCTGCAGATCCAATCTCTCATTCTCGTCTAGCACTCTAGCTGTCTTTTTTCTTCAAACAAAAAAAAAATTCAGTTGCTAACTCATGAATCACGATCGATCGAGAACACTACACCGTTTAAATCGTACTGTACATCATTTCCAGCTGTTGATCTCATGGACACCTATGCACTCTCAACCCTGAATAATACTTTATATATTCTAATTTTCAGACAGCATATTGTCAAGTTGCCAACGATAGAGGGATCTCCAAAATGTTGTCAAGTTGAATCAAATTAATACTAGTACCATTTTTCAGTACAATTAGTTTGGTTTAGCTCTGACCTCACTAGCTATTTGCTAGGACCCAACAGATCGGAAGAAGGCCGCCAACTGAAAGCAAGTAAAAGATAATCTGGACATGGCAATAATGCAGGTAGTAGCATAGCTAGTGCATGTTGTTCGTTGCTTTAATTAATTACTCGCTTAATCAATCTGTTTATCTTTTGTCCTCATCGATCGACCAAAGTACTTGTACTGCTACGGCGCATATCAGCAGATTTTCAGGAGATTGTAGACGCACGCACGCACCTACGCAAGCACACTGATTTGTTAGGTTGTGAGAAGAAATTAAAACAGAGGACAAATCAAGGGTGATGTTGATTAATCAATCGCATGCAAATGATTACTTGTGCTATACTTCTGATTAGTTTTACTAATGTAATAGCCACTCCTTGTTGCTTCAGTTTTTACAGGCCTGACTTTTCTTTTTCTGAAACAGCGTGAACATTGAATATGTTATCTAATGTAATAGTCCCTCTGTCCCAAAATAATCCATTAGTACTATTCTAAGAGAAAGTTAGTATCAAGGAAAAACAAGTTCCCATAATCAATAGAAAATAGTTGATGGTTAATATAAGTACGGATATTGAAGGGATAAAGTTCTTGACAATAGTAAGTAAGGGGTTATAAATTAACTTATTCCGTGACAAATTTTAAACGGTGGAAATCAACATATTTTGAAATGGAAAAGGTAGAAATATTCATTATGATACAAAGATGATACCAGGAGTAACTGATGTATTGCTGCCATTATTATTGCCAGCTAAGTTGAGATAATAAACACATAAAAGCAAGTTAATAATAAAGCCAACTGTTTTTTAATAATGGAATGAGTAACATCCGGCCTTTGCTCCAAAGAGCTACAACAATTATTACAATCTAGCACTCTAGAAAAGTGTAGTCCAAAATAAAGCGAATCACACCAAACCAAATTATAGGAAAACCAAACAGGACAAGGAGAACATTATTCCAGTCTATTGGTGAATCTCCATCCATAGTTGACAAAGAGTTGCATAACCATCGTCTCAAGTTTACGACATGCGACAAACAAGAACTCTCCATCTGTTAGTTACAAGCTTATATTAGCATTAACATATACAGCAGATGAGCTATAATATTGTTCTTTTTTTTCTTCTCTCTTTCCCTCACATGTGTATTCAATGAACGAGCTCTTTCACGAGAGCCGGCATTCATTATTATTATTTTATTTCTCTCGACAAGCATATAACCAGTTTGTAGCTTGTTATTGTAAAAGCTGTGAAATGGCTATGAGTGACATACATACATAAATTAAAAGTTAATAGCATTTGCTGATCATCCCCGAGATAACGATGCGATAGAATCATGGAAAAAGCAGTGCATGCGTGCGTGTGTCCGTACCAGCACCGGGCAACATGCACACAGAATTTGTTCCCAGCTCATAATCCCAATTTCAAATGCTGCGTGATACGCTTTATATATACATATTATATAAGATAGTGTGAAATGCTCCAACTTTATGTATGATCTTCTGGTTGCGTAAGCATGATCGATGCATCAACATTGTGGATCGACTGATATATATATATATTATGCTTTGGTACTTCTAATTAATTAATCCTCTTAGAAATAATACAATACAGGTTGCGTTGCTGATCATACATAATAATAATACTATATACTACAAGTCCATGCAAGTAGATCATCTTACTAATTACTATTCTACTACATAGGTTTAATATTTAAGAATCTGCTGCTCTATTATATTGTATATATGATCTCGATCGATGGGATTAATTAGTGATGCCAGAATCTTAGTATCTAGCATGCCTGATGCCTCAGGGTATGCATACACAAGGCTAATTAACAAATTGGACCTCAGGTAGACCCATGTATATAAAGCTGAGTTGTGACTAGTACAAAGTGGAGTTGTATATATTAGATGGCCTCGGCCAGATCTAACTGACAAATTAAGAATTCAATTTCAAGTAAATTGTTTCAGTCCAGGCCGGGCTTTGATATTAGCACACCTTGTTGCTCTGCCTTGGTCATTGTTCATAAATCATAATAGCTGTATATGTGTGACAGTCTTAACAACCAAATTCATTTGGAACCACATGTATATAAACACAACTTTAATCATGAGCTGCATGCTGCAAACTGAGCAAGCGACTAGCTAGCTAGAGAAGAAGTTAAAGATAGTCGTCGTCATTCTTTTAATTCTGTTTTGCTCGACTAAAAAACAACTTGGTTTTAATTAAGTAGGGCAAAGTTGACTAACAAGGAGGAAACTGCCTGCTGCTACTCCAGCAGTACCAGCCACTGAGCTACTAGCTTAGTTGCTGATCTGCATTTTGCGACACAGATTAAATTACATTAATATTAATAATTAAATTTAATTAATTTATAATAATATGTAACTGTTCCATATTCTGTTCCATATTCCGCTAGATGTTACCCCTATGCAAATAAGAACGTTGTGGTCGGCCTAGTTGGGGCTGACATGTAAAATATTCTACCGTCGTCGCATCAGGACGCAAAAAATGTCTCATTGTTCAGCTCCAATAAACAAAAAGAAAAAAAAAGAAAAGTCTCATTCTCCATTGAATTTAGCTTACAAATTAACCGAGACTCCTAATTTGACTCGGATCGATTAACAAATTATGTACGAAACGCAAGATGAAATGGAGAGGAAATTGGTAACGCCGTGGCGGCGGAACGGAAACCGTCGGCGGGCGTCCGTTGACGGCGGCGGCGAGGGGAAACGGAACGGCGTTAGGAGAGGGAATAGCTCGCGTGGTCGTTAAGCCAAAGCAATAGAAGGAAAAAAAGGTTAGTAGCAGCAGCAAATTAGCAATGGATGGATGAGATTAGATGAGATGCTTTGGTCCCTTGGCTTGAGAGTTATCCATCACATGATGCCCCATCAGACTCCAAACACACTCACACACAAAGTTTAATTCATTATTTAATTCATAAACTAATCTGATCTGTGGGCTCTGATTGGTTAATCAAAGCAGCCTTGCTTTCTTCCTACTTTCTCTTCCCTCCTTTACTTTCTTTCTTGGCATGCATATATGCCTAACACAGCAAGTTTCATCCTAATCACCAACTTTACTTTACATATATAATCGGCCGACATTTACACAGGCGTTTGCATATTGGAATATTGCAAATGAAAGAACTAATTCTTTCGAATATAAGTTCAATTCCCATGGAAACGGGGAATAATAATCCCGCACAATTAAATGAAGCAAAAGCTGATTGCACTATATATTTGCCGGCCGGTTTCCCGTACATGGGCAAGTGAATTAAAATCAGGCCACTGATCTGGTCCTGTTATTTTCTGATTCCAGATTTTATATTTTTGTTTCCACGCTTCTCAAGTTCATAAGCGGTACATTTTGCGCAAAAATAATTTTCTTAGAATACTTTCCTAAAGCAATTTTTAACTCTAGTAGTTAATTCATTATTTATTTATACCTACAAATAGCTATAAAAAAGTTCAATTGATCTATCAATTCTAGCTACCTCGGACAGGGCAGGGTTTTAGAAAATGAAATTGGTAAGGAAGAATGAATTAACACAGTTACATAATCCCTCTATTCCAAAATACTTGTTTATTTATGATTTAAATTTTGTTCCAAAATACTTATCACTATGGAGTCCTAGTTGTTCAATTAATCACTTTCTATTTAAACTTTTTCTCATGTTACCCTCAATAACCATTACATTTTTCATCATGTATTATTCAATAAGAGGTATTATAGTCTTTTGTACTAAATCTTGATCTATCCTAAACAATCTAAAATGATAACTATTGTGGGACGGAGCCACGGAGTGAGTAATAATGATGTGCTAGTGTGGTATGTCATCAGCTCACACTGTATATGCACTCCTGAAGATATAGATAGGTGTGACAAGAGGATTGCATTGCATTGCAGACATATTCAGCTGTCCAAACGAAAAGGGCAAAAGTGAAACAGAGAGAGTGCCTCCAGTGTCATGCATTACGAGTACATTCACAATGTACTTTGCAAACAAAAATCATCATGCCATGTACTGTGCAAACGATGAATAATAACGTTATTAGGGGCACACATGCAGATGCAGTGCAGCATGTACTTGTCCACTATATTAGTACTCATCATGTCTGCATATAGCTATAGCACCCATGAGTTCTGTGCACAATAATACATTGTACAGATATGAAATCAATTGAATCCTGAATTCCTGATCATCTCTGATGGCATATGCAAAACTTATAACTAGCTGCCATTAATTAATTAGACATATTGTTATGTGCATCGATCTGTCGGTGTATCGATCAAACGAACAAGTTAGTGCTAGCTGTATATAAGCTAGTAATTATATATAATCAGAGTTCATCCTTAATTAGGTCATCGGTGGGGGTAAAGATAGAAGAGCTCAATCAGGCCTGAACATTGTTAATTGCAGAGTACGTGGACAGGTTTATGTGCAGAGACAAATTCAGAAGATACGTTGTACAGCAATTAATTAGGAAGTGTTTAACACGTGGAGTGGTCATGAAACATGAAGGGGATAAATTAATTGATTAATACTATGAATAAAACTAATAATGGCAGTTAAAAAAAGGTAAGGAGAGAAAGACAGAAAGAAAGAAATAAAGAAGATATAGAGAAAAGAAAAAGGAGAGGGAATAAAGCAGGAAGAGGAGTGAGAGGCGGTGGTTACGTTTGCAGACCGGAACCAAGCAACCGTCGATCGATCGATGATGAGGCCTGACCAGAGACACTTTGCTTACGTCAGACACTTGGTCGGGCCCACTTTCCATCGACGAACGGACACGTGTCCAACGGCCTGAACGAACCAACCAAACGAACCGAGCATAGGATGCACAAGAGTTTGGATTGTTGCCATCTGCTGGCGTGGACACGGATGACGACACTGCCATCCCGTGCCAATTGCCAAACACATACTCCCTCCTTCCCTATAAACTTTTGTGAAATGTGTAAAACTATATGTATACATAAAAATATATTTAACAATAAATCAAATGATAGGAAAAAAATTAATAATTACTTAAATTTTTCGAATAAGACGAACGGTCAAACATTTTTAAAAAAGTCAACGGCGTCAAACATTTTGGGATAGAGAAGTAGCAACATGCCTCTTCTGTTCACCCCCCCTCTCTCTCTCTCGCTAATAGCTACCCAGCCAAACAAGCCACAAATCACTTAGGCTATGTTCCCGAGAGCTGGTTCCCAACTCTTTACTTATATTTTTTTAAACAATTAAATGGTGTGTTTTTTTAAAAAAATTTCATTACAAAAGTTACTTAAAAATCATATTAATCTATTTACTTAAAAAATAGCAAATAATTAATTAATTATGTGCTAATGGAGTGCTATGTTTTCTGTGCGTACTGTTTGCATCGGCAACCGGCTGGAGCGAGCACAGCCTTAGCACGCATGTACTCCCTCCATTCTAAATACTAGATCAATCTTACAGAGAATTTGACACAATATAAGACAATGAATCTATATACCTTCTATCTAAATTTGTTATACTATATTATGTTAAATACCCCTAGATTTATTTTAGAACAAAGAGAGTCGGCCATATTCAAAGTTGATGCAAATAAAGATTAAGTTGGCATACATAAAATGAGAAAGTCATTAACGTATGATTACTTAAGTTTTAATTATTATAAATTTTAAAAATAGATTCATTTAATATTTTAAAGCAACTTCTACGTGAAATACACACCATTTAATCGTTTAAAAAATATGCTAACGAAAATCGAGAAAAAACCTGCATCCCATTCAGAAAAGAATGGGACCTATAATCACAAAGGTGTGGCCTATAATCACTCTCAACTTGCACAAAACACATTCTCCTTCTATCATCATCAAGCTTTTTTTTTTTCTACGAATCTATATAGACCAGAAATAGCTACATTGAAAATGACACTGTCTAAATTCGTAAAAGAATAGCTATATTTTTAAATGGGGAGAGTACGGTATTTCAAACAAAATACTACTACCCGTTGCTTGTATACAGCCGCGTGTAGATGAGCGTGGCTCATGTAGTCATGTCTGCATAATCTGAACGTTATCCACTTACGCCTTTTATTAGCTAAACCGCTTTACCTATCTTACTTAAGCAGTAGTATTCGATTCAGCTTTTGCCTGATCGGTCCGTTTGATTAATTAATCAAGCGTAGTGGGGGCTCCGCTCAAGTTAATTTGCACTTTTTCTGGCCAACACAAAGAGGTTTATTTGGCCATCAACCTCACATTCTCCTGCTCCTGCTGCTGGCTTATAGATGAGCTACACAAGCCACACCAAATGCACATATATTGTAAACAACATCCATCCTTTAATTTTGTTGTTTAATTTTAATACTACCAATATGTTCTTCAGCTAGCTTTTGTTGATCTTCACCTTGCTTATCATGCAAGTTTTTATACTGCAGTTAGCTTAGCTGGCACTAGTAGTGCACTTGCAGAGAGCACCATTACACACATGTCCTTTTCTGTGAAAAGCTAGCTAGCAAGCGAAACAAACAGACAGATATATCAAGGTGCATGCGCGCAGATTAGCCAGCAAACTCTCATAGAAAACAATATATATTTGTCTTGTTTTAAATATCTAAGAAAACAAACTAATCACTCGCCCAGGTGAGGTCATTAGTATATGACATGCTTAACACTAATTTAGTGTAAAAATCGTAACATATTAATAGCCGGAGGGAGCTCTAAAATAGCGTAGTAAGCGATTTAGGAGTACTCTGAAACTGAGTAGCATTAACTACTTGATCTTGATAAGTTGATAGGTAATCTTTTTAAGGACGTAATTTTGAAACTTTAACATCTATTTTTTATTTATAGTATATTCAGAAATATCAATAAATATATGATTTTATTAAGGTACTATATCCGTCCTAGAATATAAGTATTTTTAGAGTTGAACACGGTTATTAAGAAAGTAGATATAAATGAATGATGGAGGGTTGTGATTGGTTGAGTAGTGAAGGTATGTGGAAAAAGTGAATGGTGAAGGGTTGTGATTGGTTGGGAAAACAATGTTCGCGGAGAAATTGTTATATTTTAGGGCAAATCTTGAGAGCTAAAAATTATTATATTTTGAGATTGAATACTTTTTAAGTTTAATCTATAGATATGATCTCTATATCTCTTAAGACAAATATAAGACAGATATTTTAGAAATGTTCCGTAGTTCAAAGATTGTCCAAAACGTACAGTATCTTTGAGGGAGTACTCTGTTTCGCTAAACTTAGGCTCCCTTTGATTCAAAAGAAATTTATAGAAATTTTAGAGGATCTTATTTCTATAGGAATTTTTCCTACAAAGCCCTTTGAATCAAAGGAATGAACCCTATGAAATTCCTATGGAATGCCTCTTCCCATATAAGTTTTGAAGGAATTTTAACCAGAGGTAGAACCTCATGGAAGAAATCCTTTGAGTTTTTATCTCTCCTCAAATTCCTGTGTTTGTTTTACACTTTCGTTCCTGTCAGAATCCTATGTTTTTCCTATTCCTCTGTTTTTTTATTCCTGTGATTCAAAGGGGCCCTAAAATTTGGCATCTGCGAATTGTTTCAGGTGCATCTAGGTGAAGGCGAGTACTTCCCTTCAGCTGTTCGTTTAGCCCCTTTGAATCATAGGAACGAAAAAATGAAGAAATAGGAAAAACATAGAATTCTGACATGAATGTGAATGTAAAATAGATGATTGCAAAACACAGGAAAAACATAGGAATGACCGTTTGATTGGACCATAGAAAAAACACAGGAATTTGAGGAGAGATAAAGACTCAAAGGATTTCTTTCATGAGGTTCTTACTCTTGTTAAAATTCCTCCAAAACTTATATGGGAAGAGACATTCCATATGAATTTCATAGGATTCCATAGGGTTTATTCCTTTGATTCAAAGCGCTTTGTAGAAAAATTTCCTATAGGAATAAAATCCTCTAAAAATTCCTATGAATTTCCTTTGAATAAAGGGGGCCAATGTTATCACAATGTAATAAACATTATTCAGTAACCTTTGGTTAAGCCAAGTGTTTATATATTTCTTTTTAAAACGATTTTGCTAGCAGCAGCAGCAATCTGCCGATCAAGCCCATTGTACGGAGGGCATTGGCATCATGAAGTGTACGAATCCTTTACCAAGGCCCAGTGGGCCAATACGTTCAGATCTGATGGTATATAGGCCTAACTCGGCCTGGACGTCGAATGAAGAAACGGGCCACATTTAAGATAAACTAGTAGTAGTATAAATTCACCCTTTGTTTACAAGACTTCGATTTTTTTTTCTTGGTCACATATAACATCAAATAGTCAAACTTAAAAAGTTTAACTAAGAAAAAAAATCAAATCGTGCTATAATATGCAACGGAGTGTGTGCTATATTACAAGCAAAGATGACCAAACTCATTAGCACTTTATTTCCTCATAATCATAGTGTGCGAAAAATCAGTTTTACTACCTCAGACAGAGAACATCAAAATCAGCTGGTTGCAAACGCAGCAGCAGTAACACAAAACGATCAGATTTAAACGGTTCAGTTGGCTGCAGCGCTAATCACGGACGACTAACCACGCCATCACATCAAAGAGTAGCAACAAGAAAAAATTGGTAAAAAGGATACGCGGAACATATGCATCTTCAAACTTGATAATAAGAACTGAGGGCAAAGCTTGTTCTGTTTTTCATGCCAACTTTTGTCCTAGTACCAAAATTTTGGTAACTTCAATAATGACAAACATGTACAAACACATGTTTGGTTTGCTACCAAATTTTAGCTAGAATAGTTTAAATTTAATACTACCAAATTTAAGGTGATAAAACTTACCAAGATTTTGGTATGGCAAAAATTAGGTACAATCTAAAACAAAACAAGCCGTGAATGAAAAAAAAAAAGGAAAGTGTGGAAAACATTCGTATTCCGGTGAATCGATATGTCAAACAAGGAAGAGAAAGAGAAATGGGTGAATCAATCACAGTAGGGACGGCGAGGAGAGGAGAAAGATGCATGACGACCCTCGAGCGTTGGCCCTCCTGCTATATATCTGTCGGATGTGGCGATCGAGGAGCTCCACCGTAGCCGGCCGAGGATGGAGACGACGACGACGAATCCGGTGGCCGACCTGGAGGAGCAAATTATGAGTAATTTGGCTGCATCATCAGCTATATAATACTCGTACTAGGAGTATAATATGCATCCTTGGGAGTTGGGGAGAGAAGAAGCAGTTTGGGCCAAGGAAGGAGCGACTGGAAATCATTGGAATGGACGTCATAGGAAAGAATCAATCACAAATCTGGTTCAGATTTCATTTCTTTCTCTACGCATCCATTCCTACAACTCCCACAAGCTCATGCTTCCTTTGCCCCTGCCTCTATATTCTTATCTATGCCAACCATGCATCATGCATCTGCTGTGGTGTGTACATCTACATGCATGGATCAACAAATTTACTAGCCCCTATATATAAACGAGTCCATCCTACTACTATATGTTCTTTCCTTACCCTTGCAAATCCTACTTTAATTTAGAGAACTAGAGAACCGACTGGCACGGTCTTCTGTATATATAGAGAGATGAGTGGCTGGCTGGTCTCTTGTTGGTTTCTCCGGTGAATCTCCATTGACGCCATTCAACAGCACTGGGATGGGTCCCCGAAAAAAAAAAGGACTGGGATGGGATGCGGCGACAGCATCAGCATGCACACGTCGTTTCAGTGCCACTACTACACTAGTGACTACTGTACGCGGCAGCAGGCTTCATGGAATCCAAAGACCACTTGCCAGCTTATCCCGTACTCCCTCCGTTACACGAAAAACGAATTTACAACTGAATACGACTAATTTTAGTGGAATAAATTTAGATAGATTAGACTTACTGACACAAATTATGATGTGTCAAACCTACACAAATTTTGTGTGGGTTAGACACGTACTCCTTCGTCCAAAAAAAAGACAAACCCTGGTTTCCGTGCCCAATATTTGACCGTTCATCTTATTTAAAAAAATTATAAAAAAAATTAAAAAGATAAGTCACGCATAAAATATTAATCATGTTTTATCATCTAAGGGCAAACACTAATGTATATGGTCTAAGTAGTCCATATACATGGGACCTACATATGTGAGTTTTAGCTATTGTAACATTCACAATGTATATATATGTAGTAAGTAGTATTAAAATGAGAGAGGAAGTAGAGACAAATAATATATTTTATTCTATATGGGCAGCCATATGCTTATGGGTGACTTTTGTTATGTCTTTGCTATGGACTAGTTTCACAATATTGTTAAGTGGCTGAATATAATATTGTATTGCTTATGGACTAGTTCTACACTACATTGTGGATGCCCTAACAATAATGAAAATACGAATTATAAAAAAATTTCATATAAAACCGACGTTAGACACGAAAATCCAGAGTTTACTTTTTTTTTTTTGGAAGGAGGGAGTACTCTACTTTGCTCCTTTGCTCTAGTTCCGACTGGACTTACTGACACAAATTAGTACTGCTAAAACTCAATCAAATCTAAATTAATATCTATATAAAAAGTAAAATTATGACGAATATTTCCTATAGTAAAATGGTAAGTAATAAATTTCACTAATATAAAATGTTTAATTTTAATTTATATTTTATTATCCTTGTGGTCATTCAACTACTACTTAATACTCTATCCGTCTCATAAAAAACCAACCTAATACAAATGTGTTGTATCCAGTTATAGATTCGTTTTTTATTAAGGAGTACTACCTCCGTTTCAAAATAAGTGTAGCTGTAGACATTCATGCCTAACGTTTGACCGTCTGTCTTATTTAAAAAATTTGTGAAAAAATTAAAAATATTTAGTCACACATAAAATACTATTTATGTTTTATCATCTAATAGCAATAAAAATATTAATCATAAAAAAATTTCAAATAAGATGAACGATTAAACGTTGAACGTGAATAGTGTAAAACTACACTTATTTTAGGACGGAAGGAGTACTGCTCAGTGACTTGACTACTCAAGTCAGGACTACCCAGCTTCTGCTGCTACGATGACTGACACATATTGTTGGTTCTTCGAGAAAAATCTGACAACTTTTATTGCTTACGACTTCTACCGTACTTTCTGACTATACATAATTTAATAAAATAATAATACTCACTCCATCTTAAAATAAATACTCCCTCCGTCTCATATAAAGAATTTTGTGTGAGCTTAACACATTTCAGTACAATGAATCTAGACAGACCTTCATTACGTGGATGTGACACATTCTAGTACAGTGAATCTGGACATCTAGAATGTGTCACATCCACATAACGGCTCCATTGGTTGGGCATATTTGCAAACGAAAAAATAATTTATAAACAAAACTATTATATATGTGCTCTTAGCGATCTAAAAGCAAATATTGAAAAATAAACTTCGATGAAAAACCTTCAAATCAAGTTGAAAATTCAAATTTTGGCGGATAAGTATAAGCATAAGCGAAAAGACGAGGCTATAAAATCCCTTATATTATGAGATGGAGAGAGCATAGTTTTGCATTTTTCATGCCCAACGTTTGAGCATTCATCTTATTTAAAACTTTTATGATTGGTATTTTTATTGTTATTAGATGATAAAAGATGAATAATACTCTATGTGTGACTATTTTTTTAAAAAATTTTCATAAATTTTCAAATAAAACATACGGTCATGGTATTACACTTATTTTAGAAATGAGATAGTACTAAAGTTTTTATAAACCTTACTAAAATAATACTCATTTCTTCTTATAAAAACCAACATATTAATAGATTTGATATATTCTACTATTATAAATCTGGATATATTTCTCTTCAAATTAAAATTTGTTATAATAAAATGAGTTACGTCTAGTTCGTATTTTTTATGGGGGACTGAGAGATTACCATAGATACCCAGATTCCAGTGACGAGAATACGGTCCCCATCGTTTGGCTTATTTCCTAATAAGCCAAAACGGCTTATTAGGAAATAAAAATGAATTTGTGGGTAGAACTTTTATAAATGTGTTCTTTGTGACTTAAAAGCCAATGTTGAAAAAGAAACTACGTTGAAAATATCTCAAAATCAATCTCAAAATTAAGCTCAAAAATTCAAATTTTGGCTTTTTCTTTGGCTTATTAGGCCATCCGATGGGAGCCTACGAAAGCACTGCACAGCACAGTACAGTACAGTGGCTTGTTGGAACTTGCTTTCCCGGGGGTATTTGTACCGAGATATTTAACCATTTGTCACATTTAAAACGTGTGGATCCACATGTCATTGAGATAGGAGTGGCAAATAGTTATTTGCCAAATCTAAAAGTGGCAAATAGTTAAAAACCCCTATTTGTACCCCACTCTCTCACACACACAACTACACAAGCAGACAAGCTAGCGAGATGTACTCTCTCCGTCCAAAAAAAAAAAAAATAAACCCTAATTTCTATGCCCAACGTTTGACCGTCCGTCTTGTTTGAAAAAAATATGAAAAAAATTAAAAAGACAAGTCATGCATAAAATATTAATCATATTTTATCTTCTAACAACAATGAAAATACGAATTATAAAAAATTTTCATATAAGACGAACAGTCAAAGTTGGACACAGAAACTCAGGGTTTGTCTTTTTATGGAACGGAGGAGGGAGTAGTTAACTTCACCATGTTTAGGGTTTAGTAAAGCACGGTGTAAAATAAAATGGATGAATCAGTGGTATGAATATGAACTAGTTTCATTCCTTGGTTGCTGCCTCTGCCCGAGAGAGGAGAGCGCACTAGCGCAGTGACTCCTACCGTGGGCTCGTGGGCCCACAAATACAAGTGGGCCTCATGTGACCGGGCCAAATTAATACGGGCCTCAGATGACATGAGTCATACACTGGTTGTTGCCGCGGATACAAAAAGAGAGATCGAGTCAACGCCGTACGTTCATCTTGGAATCGCTAATGGGAAAGAAGTTTCCAACGTCGTTCAAATCCAAAAACAGGTTGCGACGGATGCAGCGCTGGTTGGTTCATGCACCACAATACAATCATATCTCAGTCAAACTCAAACGCGCTGAGATCCGACAACGCGCACGTTTTTTTAGCTGCCATTTCGATCCAATCAAACTTCAGCCAGCTGCAAACTAATCAATCAATAAACAATTTAGAGGAGCGCGAGCAAATATAAATAACAAGGCATTGCACATTGCTTCATACTCAGTCTCTACTCTCTAGGGAGCTAAGCTCGATTGGATTTGGAGATACAGGTAGCAAAATGATGATGAAGAAGAAGCCGACGCCGGCGGCGGCGGCGGCGGCGGCGGCGGCGTTGATCCTGATATTGTGCGCGGTGATGCAGGCGCAGGTGGAGGCGAGGTCGATGAAGCGGGCGCCTCCTCCGCCGGCAGCGCACAGGGCCGTCAACGAGGACGGCACCCTGCCTCCAGCTGCCTCACCGTCTCCTCCTCCGCCACCGGCAGCGGCAGACGCGCCGCCGGCCGGGGTGTATATACTGTCCTAGCTAGCTCAAACAGCTAGCCGCCGCCGTCTCCATCGCCTGCCATGCATGCACTACCTTACTACTCATAACTCCACTGCTGATCACTGACTTGTTAGTAATTCGTTAGTATGTGTAATTCATTGTAATGGCGGTTGTTCTTTCTTTCCTAAGTAACACTGTAATTTTCGTTCCAATGAATTTCTTTTACTGTTCTATTGGGTGTTCGATTTCAATTAGCGATCGAATACATCTGCAGAAATATTATATGTTCAATGAAGTCATTTGCATTATTCCTCTGTTCTTGTTTCCTTGAAACAAGTGACGAAATTGATAAATTGATAAACAAGTGAGAGGGGATCTTGTTCATTCGCCCAGGCTAGCTCTCTGTCATCAACTGTTGACTGCTGCTGCTTAATTATCAGCGAGTCTGCAGCTAATCAAGTTGTCTGAACATCATAGCGAAGCTAGAAGAAAGCAATATAATGTATCACGACGACAGATCATAGACACAGCAACATCACTGGGGATTGAACTGCAATGCCAATGCGTTCATTTGAATGGCCGATGGCAGCTGCAGTTCAGACCTGCAGTACCACACTTACATATTTCAGATGTTTTCAGCAAAGAAACTTCTATATCAGCTTGAATTTTCTCTCGAGAAAGTGTGATGGTACCAAAAACTTATGTAGAAGAAACTTTACGTGCTCAGTTGCAACCATTTGTATCGTGGCGCTCTTCTCATTGCCTCCAAACAATGGAAGAGCTTGCAGCATAGACAGGGGCCAGAGCCCAGAGGTGTTCGGAGAATTAAATTCCGAACCCCTTGGACTCGCGGATCGCGCTTGGGTTTCTTGTGCTCGGCCCGCAACGAGTCTTGGTGGGCCTCATGAGAAGATACGGCCCAACAACTCAATGCCTCCGTAAAGTTTTTTTCTTTTTTGTTTTGGCAATAACACTCTAGGAGATCTGGGTTACTATTAGCATTTGACATTAATGCTACACTCCAAAGCTATCTAATTATACCCTGGGTACCATATTTTGAAGGTACAGGATGATGCAATGGAATTTTCTCTGTGTGTTGTTGGGTAATTATTTTCGAGTCCTGAATATTTGTGCATAAATATTACAGGTTATTTGAAGTCATTTGCATTATGCCTGTCAGCCTCTGTTCACTGATCTTGTTTCCTTGAAAAAGTGTAGAAACTGATCATGTAAAGTATCCCTCCGTCCAAAAATAAAAAAAAAACTAATCCTAGCTATAAACTTAAACACATGTGTGAGTAGATTCATTGCTATTGATCTTTTTATGGAACGGAGTAGTACGTACGTATGACTGATTGGTCTGTCGGCGCAGCAGAGGAAACAGCCTAGATGCTCATCATCTCCTTGACCCTGCTAATCTAGTTGTCTGAGCATCATGGGGAAGCTAGAAGAAAACAGTATCGATCACATACAACAAACAACGGTATTAGAGCAAAGTGAGCGTAACTTAACTAGTTATATTCCCTATAGTGAAATCGGTATTCATCAATAGACGACGTACACGAGCCGCTCGTGATGACTTCATCAATCTCAAAACGTGTAATGAGCACCTACATTTATACAATATTTTAGGTGTTTCAACAAGAGATTTTTATAGAGTACCACTTGAATTTGCTCCAGAGACAGTTTTAAAGTAGCACAAAATTACGAGGACTAGTCGTACACGTTTATTTGGAACCATTTTTACTATAGACTGGCCCGCCTCTTAAATGTTAATGCCTTGAAACAACCAATGAGTTTTGCCTAAACAGGAACCAAGGGGTTCGGAGAATTGAACTCTGAACCACCGATAGGGGTGAATCCATAAAGAAATAATACGGGAGCTAAATAAACTGATAAAGTTATAACCCTTTCACATCTATGTATAGCAAGAGAAAAATAATGGGATTTCGTGAAGGCTTCCATGATACTCACATGAGAAGTGGAGGCTCGAGTCCTCAGTCGCGGATCATTGTGATTGCGTTTTCTGTGCTCGGCCTGCGACAGGTATGTGAGCCACATTAGAAGATACAGCCCAATAAGAGCTCCCTAAAGTTACCATGCTTTTCTACCGCATTTCCTTCTTCAAGTTGACTTTATGAATAATGTAAACGATCTGAGCTGGGTTACTATTAACCTGGACTGCTAACATTGACCACAAGGATTCGCTACGATACGATCTTTGTTTTGACAGAACAATGCAACGTCTCTTTTGCCAGTGCCAGTGCCAACATGTGCTGGTCATGCCTTTGGTCTGTAAATTAACCCATCGAACAATTTCATAATGTCGAAAACTGATTAAGAGGCAGAGATAGATCGTCGTAGATGCATGAAGCAAATGAGAAAGGAGGAAGAGCTGAAGCGGCGGCGACATTGCTGCTCGATGTCGTTGCTACTGCCAATTCTGTCCTTGTTCGTCCTCCTCACATTGCTGCACATCGCCCTGCTCACAGGAGGTACGTACAGTACATATGTAAGTCGCATCCTTGTTCATCATATATACCAATAGTGCATAGACATTAATTTCATCTGAACTTATATATGTAAAAGAACATTTCTGAACTTGGTAAGCTTTGCCTTGGAGCAATGAAGGGCAGTCCATGGCCGGGCGAGGCGGCGGCGACCCACCGCCGGCGCCGACCTCTAGCGGCGGCTCCCATGAAGCTTTCACTTGGCCCGGCTACGGCGACGTGTTGCCGGTGCCACCTCTGTCTCCTGACAAGCAGCACTAGTGCCCCCATCAATTGACATGTACACCAGATCGGATCGATGGCCGGCCGGGAACTCCGTGGATCGATGTCGCTGCAAGTTTTACTGCTCTGCACTAGCAGTTTGTAATTGGTTGGTGTAGGCAATGCTCGCGTTTTAGATAATCTCTTTTCTAGCACAATGAATCTAGATAAACTTATATCGAAATTCGTTGAATTAGTATGAGTCACATTCATATTTAGGTTAAGTTTTTTTTAGACGGAGAAAGTAGCGAGTAGCGACCAACCTTTAATATTGTACTACCTGTATCCACCAATTGCTCTAGTATGCTTGAACATTGAAGATATGATTGACGATTTCACCTTCTGTTTCAACACCGTTAGTTTAATAATGTTTGCAATTCCTCTTCACATTTTTCACAGAATCGTTATTACTTCTGAATTAATGTTTCTTGCCTTGCTAGTAATATATATATATATATATATATATATATATATATATATATATATATATATATATATCTCAGAATATATAATTTATCTTTACAATCAAGTAGATAATTCATTAGAATAATTCCTTCAATAATCTAAACAAACATATATGGGCTAGTCGATCGTCATTCATTTTTCTTTGCTGCCAGCGAATGACACAGCCACCTTCACATGGCTCTGGGCATTGCTCGACTGTGGTTCTAGTATTTCTAGTTGGTCACCATTTATTTTTTTTCTTTGTGGCCAGCAAATGACAGCCACCTTTCACATGGCTTTGGCTAAAAGGCGATCAGCCGCCCTCCCCCGCCCCCGGGGCGAGGCACGTGGCGTGCGTGCGTATGTTGGGGCCCGCTGGTTTTTTCCGTTGGTTTTTTCTTTTCCGTTTGTTGTGGTTTTTTTTGGTTTTTTTTCTTCCGGTTTTTTCTTTCTTTTTTTTTCTTTTCGGTTTTTTTAGCATATGCGTATATGTATAAAAAGTTTGTATACGTGTATACAAACTTTGTATATGCATGTATACAAACTTTGTATACATACGTATATAAAGTTTCTATACTTGTATACGAATATACGTGATTTTTTTTGGTTTTTTCATCTTTTAATACGTATGTATATAAAATTTGTACACGTCGTATACAAAGTTTATATATGTGTATATTTTCTTATACATCAAAAAATATATATAGTACATATAAAAAAATATTTTTTATATGTTTTATAGTAGTAATACTAGTAGTAGTACTGTAGTAGTAGACTAGCACTACTGTAGTAGAGTACTACTGCATACTCCCTCTGTGCTCATAAAGAAAGTCGTTTTGGACAGCGACACGGTCTCCAAAACATAATTTTTACTTCTTGTTTCTATAAAAATATTTATTGAAAAGTGATATATGTATACTTTCATAAAAGTATTTTTCAAGACAAATCTATTCATATAATTTTTACATTTTTAAACTCAACAACTTGAGAGTTATTCATGATTTATATTCCCAAGATTTGACTTAAACATTATCCTAAACGACTACGAAGAGAGTACGGAGAGAGTACTAGTCAGTAGTACTAGTAGACTAGAGCGCTGGTCACGCGCCTATGCCTCCACGCGACTAGTCGCCCATTAGGGTGACGTCCCACCTTCACATGGCATTGGTCGCGCGTGCTTGTAAGTCTACAGTGAAAGTTCGATCATGATTAAGGCTCCGTTGGATCATACTACCTCTGTTTTTGGTTATAATACGTTTTGATTTTGGTCAAAGTTAAACTACTTTAAATTTAACTAAGTTTGTAGAAAAAATAATAATATTTTCAACCAAAGACAAATTTATTATGAGAATATATTCAATTATTGATTTAATGAAACTAATTTGGTATTATAAATATTAATATATTTATCTATAAACTTAATTAAACTTGAAGTAGTTTGACTTTGACCAAAGAAAAACATTTTATAACCTGAAACGGAGGAAGTAGTCGAAGTCCCTATACTGCACCCTTTTTACATATCGACACGGTGTTTGTTTCTCTTTTTATATACTCCCTCCGTCCTAAATATTTAACGCTATTGATTTTTTTAAATATGTTTGACCGTTCGTCTTATTAAAAACTTTTATAAATATTATTAAAAAAACTTAAGTAGTAGTAGTATATTTAATAATGAATCAAATGATAGGAAAAAATTAATAATTACTTAAATTTTTAAATAAGACAAACAGTTAAACATGTTTTAAAAGTCAACAGTGTCAAATATTTAGGGACAAAGAGAGTATATCCTAAACAACCAGCGTAACTAGCTTACCTCGTTTATGAAAACTAAAACTCTTTAAGTGCACTAGAAATTGATGTAGGTACCATATGAAAAAACATAAAAAGATCAAAAGTTTTGTTTATTATGTGCATAATCGGCTAATTATGCAAGAAATTCAGGTTTTTTTTATATCTAACAAAATCTCATCATCCCCTCTAGCTCTAGCATATGTCGTCTTCCTTGCCGTAAAATAACCACTATATCTCTCCTTCTACATTGACATCTTATTTGGTTGTTTGCCGATCATATGCTCTCTTTCTCTCTTCATACTCAACTTTTTCATATATTTATTTTTCCGTTACAACACACAGAAACTTTGGCTAGTTTCTAAAAACTAGCTGAATGCTTGTGCCTTGCAACGAGAATTAATAGAAAACTTTAAAGCCTCAAATGTTAAAATAAAATTATCCTCATTGTAAAACTTTCAGATCATTTTTTTTCATCATTTTGCATTCCACTTTAAAAATATATTTTCCTTGTTTTGATGTTTTCTGGTTGGAGAAGGGTTAAAAGTCCACATATCTCAACTATTTGAGAAACCCACATGGCAGTCGTGGTGGGCTGAGACGATGATGCGGTGGCATGTTCCCAGACCCTCAGAAAATCTATATTTGAGCTAGTTTTTTTTTTTCAAAATGCATACATAAATACAAAATCATGATAGAAATTATATATTTTCAAGTTGTTTTGCCTATCATATCCTTCATCCATTTCTTATATTTATATGTTGAGTTTGAGAGTGTAGAGGGTTGTAATTTTATCGAAAATATATAGATAAGTAAATATAAAAGTATTGTAACTCCTGTAGTCTTGGGCGGGCTTGTTAGTGGTTCAGCACTCGGAGGTCCATTGAATGCACCACGTAGTGTTACAACGTTAATATTGTTTGCATATTTTTGTGAATATTGTAGTATTATGTATGGTGCAGCAGATCGTGATCTTATCTTTAGAAAAAAAAAGGGGGGAAGAAATATACTAGCGCATGCACCAGCTGGCGCGGCGATCGATCGATCAGAAACCGGCCGGGTATATATAGCTAAGCTAGGTTCCATTTGTTCCATCTCACAGACCAATATAATTGAAGGGGCCTGGAGAATTGGAGATGGAGGCAGCAGTGGGTGCGGCGAACTGGGTGGTCGGCATGGTGCTGAACAAGCTGTCCGACGAGCTGATGGCCGGGTACATGGCCAGCCGTGAGCTGGGGCTCAACATGGACCAAATCAAGAGGGATCTGAACTACATGCTCGCCTTGCTGCAAGCCGCCGAGGGGAGGGACATCGCCGACAACCTTGGCCTCCAGCGGCTTCTCGCTGACCTCTGCAACAAGGCAGACGAAGCCGAGGACGTGCTGGACGAGCTCCACTACTTCGTCATCCGGGATGAGCTCGACGGCACTCGAGAGGCCACTCCAGACCTCGGCGATGGCCTCGGTGCTCAGCTTCAACATGCCCGTCATGCTGCTCGCAACACTGCGGCAGGTAACTACTGGCTCTCATGCTTCTCCTCCTGTTGCCGTTCCCAATCCCAACAAGATGATACAGTTACTGTTGTTACTGGTAATAACCGTAACAGTAGTATGGCAATTAGCAAGACTGAGGAGCATGATCAGAGTGGTGCCAATGGCCATATCCAAGAGTCATTATTTGACAGGGTGGCCATGTCCAAAAAAATTAAGTCACTGATACAGGACATACATTCCCTATGTCCTCCTATCTCTGACTTGCTCCAGAAATGCTCTCCTTGCGTTCCTCCCTCCATGGAACGGCCTAACACTAGCTCGGTAATTACACAAAAGAAGTTATATGGGAGGGATGCCATTTTCGACCAAACAATGGAACAGTTGCTTAAAGGCAAAAACTACATGTCTGTCCTTCCCATAGTTGGCCCAGGTGGTGTTGGAAAGACAACTTTCGCCCAGCACCTATACAACGACCATAGGACCAAACAACACTTCACCGTCATGATCTGGGTTTGTGTGTCTACTACCTTTGATGTCACTGAGCTCACCACAAAAATCCTTAACTCCCTAAATGCAACTGAAAGCCAAGGGACCAATATTAGAGAATCCAGTTTAGATCAGCTTCATAAATCCATTCAAGACAAGTTGAAATCCAAAAGGTTTCTAATCGTCTTTGATGATATATGGGAACACGACTTTAGTAAGGCTGCATCCACAAAAAGATTTAGCAAGACTGAGTGGGAAAAGTTGTTAGCTCCATTTGGAACGGGAGAGACCAATGGCAACATGGTTCTTGTCACAACTCGGTTCCCAAAGGTAGCAGAAACAGTCAAGAAAGGAACCAATCAAGTTGATCTACATGGGTTGGAGCCTGATGAGTTTTGGGACTTCTTTCAACTGTGTGCATTTAGTGAAACCCAAGATGACAATGATAAAGAAGAATTATTTGACATTGGAAAACAAATAGCAAAGAAGTTGAAGTGCTCCCCACTGGCTGCCAAAACAGTTGGACCACTATTGCGTAAGAAACCCACCAGGAAACATTGGATGGAAATTCTTGAAAAGGAAGAGTGGCTAAAACAAAAGGATGGCGATGATAGTATTATCACTGCCTTGAAAATTAGCTATGACTACCTCCCCTTTTATTTAAAAAAATGTTTTTCATATCTTGCCCTTTTCCCTGAGGATTATGAGTTTGATAGTTTAGAGATTAGTTGTTATTGGGACTCAATAGGTATCATCAATTCCAGTGGTAAGAATGACACAATTGAGGGCATTGGATCACAGTATTTGAATGAACTATACGATAATGGTTTTCTAATGAAAGGGGATGATAATCACTACGTAATGCATGACTTACTGCATGAACTTTCGCAGATTGTTTCATCAAGAGAATGCGCAAATATAAATTACTCTAGTTTTAGAGCTGATGACATCCTTCCATCTATTCGCCATCTGTCCATTACCATACAAGATAAATATACCGAGAGTTTTAAAGAGGAAATGGAAAAAATAAAGAAAAGGGTTAACATTAGAAATTTGCGTAGTGTGATGATCTTTGCAAGTTACAGAAGTAGAAGAATTGCTAATGTGGTAAGAGACACGTTAAATGAAATAAGGGCACTTCGCGTTCTCTTCATATTTATGAATTCCCCACATTCCTTGCCTGATAACTTTTCGAAACTTGTCCACCTCCGCTACCTAAAAATTGGATCACCGTGGGGGTTCAAAGTGTGTATTCCTAGCACAGTGTCCAAGCTTTATCACTTGAAATTCTTGGATCTCAAATCCTGGGGTGGTAGTAACAATAATTTGCCTAACGACTTTAACCGCCTTATAAACCTACGCCATTTTCTTGCTAAAAAAGAATTCCATTCCAATGTTCCTGAGGTTGGGAAAATGAAGTGTTTACAAGAGCTCAAAGAATTCCATGTCAAGAAAGACAAGATTGGATTTGAACTGGCACAACTGGGACAGTTGGAACAGCTTAGAGGGGAGCTCTGTATATTTGGCCTTAAAAATGCAACTAGGGAAGAAGCTATTGAAGCTAAATTGAAGCATAAAAGTAACCTAAACAAGTTGCGATTAGATCGTGGTGGTAATAGAGAGAAGAATACATCCTACTCCTCCTCCAGGACACAAGTTGTTAGCAATGAAAATCAGGACGATGATATTATTCTTGATAGCCTTCAACCGCACTCTAATCTTACAGAACTAAGCATCGTAAATCTTGGTGGTGGCATGGCTCCAAGTTGGTTGGGCAGCAACATCATCCACTTGGATACCCTCCACCTAGATGGTGTACCTTGGGCCACTCTTGCACCGTTTGGGAAAATACAATATCTTAGGGAGCTCAAGCTAAGAAATATCGTTGGGATGTACCAGTTTGGACCTGACTTCCCGGGTGGCACCACACACACTAGTTTTAGACACCTGAAGAAGATTGTGTTTGAGGCTATGCCAGACTTTGTAAAGTGGGTTGGGGGAGACGATAATTCCCATTCTTTCTTCTCAGGACTTGAAAGGCTCGAGTGCATTTCTTGTCCCAAGCTTAATGAGTTGCCATTATCGAGTTGCTCTAGCTCATCTTGTACCATGTGGTTTCCTAAGCTGCGCCGTTTGAACATTACCCGGTGCTTGGAGCTGTCTGTCCCTCTTGTGCCTCACACCTCCACACTGACATATGTTCGTGTAAATGATTCCGTTCGTGGTTTTAATACTAGCAAAAAGTTGACACTCGACGGCTACAATGGTGCTTTGGCCTTCCAAAATCTGGGTAATCTTGAGGAGATCTACATTGGAGATGTACATAACATGTCATTAATAGATTTCCAGCAGCTACGCTCCCTACGGAGGCTGACGGTTACGCTTTGCAGGGATACGTTCTTGAGAGGACTGGATGAGCATGTTGTAGTCGTATTCAATTCAGTTAGAGTCCTCAATCTCTTTGGATTTTTACTTACAAGAAAGATGCTGTCAAATTTGTTCAGATGCTTCCCAGCTCTCTATGTGCTGTCTATGTCACCTTCCAAAGAGAGCCATGAGGAGGTAAAACTGCAGATCCCATCCTCCTGCTCACTCAAGACGATCCGGCTTTTTAAGTGCAAGAACCTGATTCTGCCGCCTCTTGATGATGGACAAGGACTTGTCAATCTCACGTCGCTCCGAAATTTACATATAGATGATTGTGGCAAAATATTCTCTCAGTGGTACATGGGAAAACCAGCTCAAACAACAAGTAACCCTTTCCCTTCTTCCCTCCTCGAACTTAGCATTTGCCGAGAGTCAAGCATACATTCAATGGCTTTGCTCTCAAACCTCACAGCTCTCACCAGTCTACAACTAATAGATTGCTGCAATGTAACAATGGATGGATTTAATCCTCTTATCACATCAAATCTGAACAAGCTGTGCATCTCTTCTTGTGGCTCTGCTCCCGCGGACCTACTCGCCGAGATGGCAAGGACCAAAACAACAATGCCTCAAGTTGCCTTCCAATTGAAAGATCTTGTGGTGGACAGCATATCGGCAGTGCTTACTGCTCCCATATGCAGCTTCCTCGCCCCTACTCTTCACGAATTAGGCATCAAAGACGATGTTGACAGGGTCTCAAGCTTCAGCGACGAACAAGAGGGGGCACTTGAGCTACTTGTCTCCCTCAAAAAACTATCATTTGATGGTTTATGGGTTCTGCAGTCCCTCCCTGAAGGGTTACATAAGTTTCCTTCTCTCACTGAACTAAGTATCAGCCATTGTCCTCAAATCCAATCGCTTCCAAAGAATGGCCTCCCAACTTCTCTAGAAACGTTTTCAGTATTTATCTGCAGCAGCGCACTCGAGGAGGAAAGCAAAAGATTCAGAGAAGAGAAAGAAAGATACTACTCAGAATCAGACGACTAGATACATACATTCTCCACCATGGTAAATCCTGTTTGTTAATCTGCATTACCAGATGAGTACTATTCTGTAACTGTAATTTGACGGCTTATTAACTCTTTCCACCCTGTTCCCTTGGTTATTAGGGCTCTATACGGCATCAGCATTGCTTTTGTCAACCACAATGTGTGTGTCGGGTGAGAATCAGATGTCATCCATTGATCCATGCGCACAACTCTGAACGTTAGTAAACAAAATCTAGTTCTTTTTTTTTTTCTGAATCCACATTCTTATTTTTCTTAATACAAGTTGGAAATATTTTCTTCTGTCCTCATAATATGTTGAGCTTCGTTTCCGTTGAAAACAAGGCAAAACAGTTTGTACGTATGTTGCATGGTATATATATCGAAAACCAACCATAACCAAACTCTCCATTCTGGAAATTGTGCTTCATGATGCACATTAGTATGATATAAGCACATCATCATTTATCAGGAGCATCTGGAGGTCTGATACCTACAGGCGTATGCCTACTGCAAATTATGGTTAGTTGTGAGAAGAGTCTCTGCTTGCTGTTTATATACTTTCTCCGTTTCATATCATAAGACAGAGATAGAAATTTATTCATCCATCTTTTTTTTTTTGCGGGGAGTTTATTCATCCATCAGTTTGTTCATGTGAAGGTTGTAATGACCCCGTTCCACAATTTGAGTTATTGCCGATGCTGGCTAGTTGAAATCTTCATGTCCCTCGGGCTCGCTGGGTTCACTGATGCCGTCTACTCCGTCGTGCTGCAGGCAAGCCTCCCAATATTACATTGCTACCTCTTCCTTATCCTGCATCCATTTCCTGCGCTGTTCATGTTTTTTTTTGGAGTCAAATTTATACTCATGTAATTTGTCAAACTGGATAACAGATGATTTCTTGCCTACAACTCCGGCGCCTCTGCAACACATCATCAGATCAAATTTCTGGTAAACGGTTAAGCATTCTCTGTTGTGTCCAACTGCGTTGATTCTTACTAGTTTCAGCAGCTGATTCACCATTTGTATACCTTTTCTCTACGGCTTGAATTGCAGTTTTTGCCGTGCCTCTGTCTTCCATTTTGGCATGAGACGTGTTTGTGTCAGAAGAGAAGCTTAATTATTAAGGATGCATTTAAACTCTATGCTCCCGCCATAATATTTCATATCCATCCTGTAGCGGGAGAACTGCAGGTACATTACATACACTATTTGAGTACCCACAAATTTCAGCAGCAACGTTAACAAGCTACTAATGAAATTCTGAAGCTTTATACTCGATTCGGACTTTCCGACGGAGAGGAGGTTGCTGCTCCAGCGTCTTCCTCATCTGGTGATGTTCATCCAAATTAATCTCTTCCATCCCTTTCCATTTCCCTTTCACATTTTTTTAGATAATGGATTTTCATTAATCCGGCCTCTATATCCACAAGGGATATACACAGCCAAATTTCCCTTTCACATGATGTGCAGTACATGTGTTGATCAATGACAATTTGTTTTCAGACAGGTCTAATTAAGAAGATCCGTTCCATGTGACTGGCTTGTCTGCTTCATTTCATTTCATGGATCTACTTTTAGTACATTTTAGGGATGGAAGACAAATTGTGAGTGCTGCTGCTTTTTATGTTCTGTAAGAAATTGAGTTATTTGGATATTCCTGAATGGATCGAACTAATCAACTCTTCTTTATGTGCATCACATTACTTCCGCATTGCACAAAAAATCAGTGGATTCTGAGGAGGGTTTGCACTTGTCGGATTGGATAACAAAGCTGAAGAACAGATCACCATTGGTTATTGCAGAGGCATTGCGCTTCCTGCACCTGCACGACGAGTGTAGTCCACTATTTGGTTCACATGTATGCCTAGTGATATTATTGGCATCTTACTTCTTAGTTATAATTTGCTAAGATGAAATGCAACTTGGTTGGTTTAGAGTATAAAGTGCAAACGATTGTTATTCATGTGCATATGGTTAATTTGTTCACAACTTATTATTTTTTTTTTTGAAACCTAAGCCAGCATTGCTTGTTTTATATTAAGAGAGGGAGAAACTGTACAAACAAGAGACAATGGCCCAGTTTGTAAAGGAAACTGAGCCCGAAAACCATCATGCGCGATATGTTGTACTAGGAAATAAGGAAAGTAGTGTGCAAGGACAGTAAAGTATATAATTCATCCCTTGGAAATGGTTTCACTCCGTGTGTTACTTCACATAGGTCAAATTTCAGTAGTTTATAGTGTTTAATTACAAAACATGGAGGCATTAAGTTTTACAATTTTATTCTCATATGGTATCTACAACTCTATGAGAGCTTACCAAGCTCAAGAAGAATTTGTTCTTACTAATTTCATGGCTTCATATAAATCTCTCAGTTGCATGTAATAGTCTACATCTAGCAAAACAAGAATTTCAGCATTACAAATAATGAACCACTGGTTATGAATTCCGACAGGCTTTATGAGTTTAAGAATATATATACCTGAAGAAAGCAGAGACGGAGAGTGATCCTGTCGTGGCACAGGAAACGGGCTGGCCTGCTGGAACAGGGGATTGCGCTAATTTCATCGCCGGATGGATGACTATGACGGCGCCGGCGAAAAACGACAGCATCGAAGAAGGGGACGGAGGAGACGATGGGGAACAACCAGATGATTATACACCCAAGCCGGGTGGCTTCTCCTTTCTGCGTCTTGGTCCGGGAATCAAAATGAGGTTTATATTAATCCCGCAGTGGATATTTGAGAAAATAATCACTGGGCAAGAACTGGAAGCAACCAGGGAAAAGACGCAATAAAACTGGCCATTGTGGCGTTATGGTGCATACAGTGGAACCCCAAGAATCAGCCATCTATGAAAAAGGTGGTCAACATGTTAACAGGAAGCTTGCAGAGTTTAGCCATGCCCCCTAAGCCTTTTGTTTCATCTCTGGGCCACCATAGGCCACAAATCTAGGGAAACATTTACTACGACTCAAAGATGTTTGAGATTTGTGCGTCATAGAAATAGCTACTGTGATGCCACGTTTGGTTTCATGCAAGTTAGGTTTGACTATACTTGAGTATGCCATAAGATGTTCAAATAACTTGCAACCTAGCAGTTGGCACTTGACAGGTTTAATCTGAGGTCGCTGCTCACTTCATTGTGTGATTTATAACTCATTGGCTGGATAAATGATGCCTAGTGTAACAGTGTGCTCGCATCTGTTTTTCGACTAAATTATCTTTATGACTGCTATCATGCAATGTACAAGGCAAGGCCTTGGATGCATACAATGAACAATTCAGCAGGCTTAATGTGCACAAAAGAGGTTAGTTTCTTACAGCGATTTGTCGTTCCTGTAGCATTTCTCCACACATCATGGTGTGCAGTACAGACAACCGAATTAGAGATCCGTAATGCCACCGTTCATGGATGAGTCACTGGTGCTGCTACAAATCTGTACGTAGTTAGGCACATGTATGTTTGTATGTGTGATGAACTGAAGATATGAAGAGAGAAGAAAACGAACAAGGCTCACCTTTGTCGATGAGGAGGAGGGCGAACGACGAGCATTTCCTGAAGGACGCGGCGGCGCTCCGGCGAACTAAATCCATAGAGGGCGCCGGCCGCCAGTCCAGATCGATCGCCGGCGGCGGGATCAGTGGCGGGGGGCGGCGCCGCACGGAGGAAGGAAGGGGATGGGGTTTTCCTTTTTTTTTTTTTGTGAGGTTGTATTTTATCGATTTGGGTCCTCACCAATCAACGAGCCCAACCTAAATGGGCCGTACGTAAGTCTCAGTCACGTTATTGGGCTGGATGTAACCGAGATCCCGTTCCGGCCCAATAAATCTTATTCTTGGGCCAGATTTCCAGCCGCGGGCCGCTTAAGCCAGGCCGTGGCGGCGTCGTTTTCGACTCCGGCGCCGCCGGAGGCTGAGCACCGTGGCGTCGCCGCTGCCGCCGCCGCCGCGGTTCTCCAGATGAAGGGGGGGAGGGAGAGGCGGTTCATATCGGAGATGGAGCGCACGGTGGTGGCCGGCGTCGATCGGCTCAATGCGAGCCACGGGGCACTCTCCCGACTTCTCATGGTCCCCGATCCCCTCGCCCTCGCCGACGTGGTGTGCTTTCAGCGAGGCTGGCATTCATGTGCAGCAGCTTGCAGTTTCTCTACAGTTGATCCGCTTTCTTCTTCTTCTTCCTTCTTCTCCTTAGGGCGGCGCGTGTAGCAGTGGTGACGCGGATGGTCCATGGCAACGGCGGCGGCAGTCGGACTACCATTACAACCAAACGAAACCAATGCTGCTGCTGCTACTGCGGCAGGCAGCCTCCGAGCAGGTCGAGGTCCTCCCGGCTCCCGGTACCCTACTACTCTCCTCATAGTGGGTTCGCAAGCGTTCTTTGCATTGTTGCACTATATGCAAGTGGCGATGATGAAATTACGCATCACTCGTTGCGGAATTAGCCAGACCATCTTGTTTTTGGTGATTTTCTTGCACAATCACTGGACCGCAGACCACAGGCTGCGTCGATTTGGTGGCACTTATGGGTGTCAATGTTACAGGTGTATCCATGAGGTTAATAATCTGGACATGGCAAAAGGTTACTACTTCCTCCGTTTCATATTATTAGACCTTCTAGCATTGCCCATATTCATATATATGTTGATGAATCTAGATACATATGTGTGTCTAGATTCATTAACATCTATATTAATGTGGGTAATGCTAGAAAGTTTTATAACCTGAAACGAAGGTAGTACTTATTACTACCATCTTTCAATTAAACTGCTAATTAATCTAAAGTTGTCTTCCCGTGCAATGGGATTGCTTACTACTACCTCCGTTTCAGGTTATAAGACTTTCTAGTATTACCCACATTCATATATATGCTAATGAATCTAAACACATATGCATACATATGAATGTGGACAATGCTAGAAAGTCTTATAATATGAAACGGAGGAAGTAACAATTTTTGCATGCTTACAATTCACAAATCGATTAGGAAATAGAAGTATTGTTCTAGCTACATATTACATTCAGAGTGCAATTTTCAGAACTGACTGGACATCATGACATGCTCAACTTGTATGTAACATGCTGATACATTTAGCTCGCCAGATTTTCTGGTGTAGGTTAGCTTAGAGATGAGACGAATGGCCTAGGGGGATTCTTCAGATTTTGCAAGCTTCCTGTTAACATATTCACCACTTTTCTCATGGAGGGCCGGTTTGCTGGGTTCCACTGAACACACCATAGCGCCACAATGGCCAGCTTTCTCAACTTTTCTTTCTCTTCCTGTGTCATATCCTTGGCAAATTCTGACTCTTGCGCGCTGACTATTGTCTCATATATCCACTCTGGAACAAAAACCTCATTTTGGCTGTTGATACTTGGATCTGAGTTCCTCTTTCCACTCAACATTTCCAACACTAGCATGCCAAAACTGAAAACATCTGACTTGTAAGATACCGCGCCAAAGTTCCTAGAATATAGTTCCGGTGCAATGTAACCCATTGTGCCTCTTGCTGCAGTCAATGTGACAATGCTTTGATCCCTTGCGCAGAGCTTTGCAAGGCCAAAGTCCGAAATCTTTGGGCTGAAGCTGTGGTCTAGCAAAATGTTGTGAGGCTTGATATCAAAGTGGAGGATGCGCTGGCTGCACCCTTGATGTAAGTACTCAATTCCTTGGGCTATTCCTAATGCTATTTTGAGCATCTTGTCAGGAACTAGGACTTCTTGAGAACTAATATAATCACGTGAGAATATATATTTCTCCAGTGAATTATTAGGCATGAATTCATAAATAAGAGCATGCCTTGTTCCTTCGGAGCAAAATCCCAAGAGGCGGACAACATTGACATGATGGATTCTCCCTATGGTTGCTACTTCATTGATGAACTCTTCCCCCTCTCCTTTTGAGTTCTCAAGCATCTTTACAGCAACAGGTACTCCTTTTGACAGCTCACCTTTATATACACTTCCAAATCCACCTGTGCCTAGTTTATGTTTAAACCGTCTTGTAATCCTCTTCACTTCAGAGAATGTGTATCTTGTCGGTTTAGATGTGCCATATGTCTTGAGAAACATTTCAACCTTCAGTTGTATCTCATCGTCATTCTTGGTTTTAAGAGACAGATAGAGTGCAGAGGCCACCACCAGTGTAAGTACTACAATTGTGGGTACAGATACTGCCACTGGTTAATCATAATGAAGGAAGTTAGCAACTTGTATAGTTGTTTTGAACATTTATAAAAAGTACCAACTACCCTTATTTATCCTTGGAGAAACAAGGAATTAAAATTACAAAAGAATGAGCTTAAGATGAACTGTTACCTATGATAACTTTGGCAGGTGATTTTGAACCTGCAGATAGTAAAGTAAAGAATTAGATCCACCCTATACTCAGATACACAAACTTATGGAATATGTTGCTCCATATTAGTCAGAACAGTAAAAAAAGGCCAGGGTACAATAAAACATATTAAGCTTGCACTTGTAGCTGCACATAACTCATAAGAGGCATACAGTTGTCAAGACAATTCGCAGGATTATGACTTTCTAGGCCCACAAATGTGTTGATCAAGTGTTCGGCTAGAACTACATGACAGAGAATATATCCCATGACAAGAATTAAAAAGTATGGGAGATCAAATTCTAAAGTACTAGGAAACAAGAAGAAAATAAGTAATAAATGGAAGTAAAGGTTGTGCTTTTATTTCAAATCATTTAGATTTTTCATACCAAAATAGTTAAAATCTGCAGATCATAGAAATCAATAATGAGTATATCATGTTTTTCCTCAGAAAATTAATACCATGAGGTTTGCAGAATGCTGTCCTCCTTTGTGAACTGAATCCACAGAGCCGCTGTTGTCGTTCACAATCGATGCAAACATCAGTGATATTAGGAGCTGACCAAGTGAATGTTATCTCAGAGAATGTAGTAATTCTTTTTGCACTTTCGTTAAACTCTGTGCTTGCGCTTGCATTATAATCCTTTCTGCCTTGATTGGAAGTGTAGGGTATCATGATGTCTGTTGAAACCACTTTGCAGTATAACGGGAGAATTGACACAAATGCATAAGGGGCTACCAAGTACAGGGACTGGCTTGCATTGCTGAGGCAAGAAATCGGGCCAAAAATGCTGTCTGTACTGTCCCATATGAACTCTTCTGAACAACTTACAAGACTTGCATGTTGGAACCCATATTGTTTGTACACACTGGTTGAATAATTTGCAGAAATTATCTTCTGAAGTGCGCACTGTGACCATGACTCTGCAAGAGGGACGATGTTGATGACACCATATATATAGTCTATTCCAGTTACCTTCGATATGCCAAGAACATGGTGCAGTAGGAGAGTATCTTGCCCAGAACATGATAACTGCATTCCTGGAGCACCACAAGATGAAGAGCTGGATTCAACCCGGAAGGGAAACTTGATGTCTGGTCCATCACTGCTGCATCGGGATGGCGGACAGTTTCGGAAGAAATCTGCCTCGTCCGATTCTGTGGCCATGACGGCTCCATAGTTGAGAAGAGAGAAGAGTAGAGCAGTCACTAGAAATCTGTGCATCTTCTGTGTCGATTGAAGGTGAGACTGGAAGTACAGAACAGATGGTGAGAACTATCAACTATCTATTGTTGGGTCCTAATGCCGTGTTGTGATGACCCCATTGTGATTCTGTGAGTGCAGTCCTCGTCAGCAATATTATCTAATTCTTTCTTTAAAAAGGGGATGAGATTGTGGACTAATGGACCGCTGCTTTGGAAGTTAGTGTCCAAGCCTGTGTGCACCCATGTGCTTCATTCTATCTGGTCAACAATGTATTACACACTGCTTTGACTACTTCCCCCCAAAAGGTACACACTGCTTTGACTCAGGACAAACTTGGACTTTATCCATCCTCTCTCCCAGTCCCATCCTCAACCTCATAACACTTTCCTAATTGCCTCATATGCGGCCTTCCCATCCGTATTGTTTTCAGTTTATCACACTTGTTGGATCATGAATTTCTGAAGCTGACCATGGCCATTTCTGGTGCACTCTTTCTCCCTGGTATCTTTCAAACCTTGAGTATACTAGCTGTTCTTGGGGTTCTTGTAACTAAGAGTGGAGCTACAGATTCTCAAGAACAACCAGCTTGCGTTCCTTTCTCCTGTGGACATCTTGAGGATATCAGGTACCCTTTCCGTTTACAAGGCGATCCACTTGGCTGTGGTGATGAAGCTTATGAGCTAGTCTGTAGAGATGGCAGAGCAATAATTCACATCAACACAGGAAAATATTTTGTGACTGACATCTCCTATAACGAGTCTAGATTTTGGGTTGTTGATGCTAATTTAGACAACAGCAGTTGCCCTCTTCCACTGTGGAATAGTCTTCCCTACTTCAATGACATGGGTACTAAGCTGTACACTTCTGCAGTTCGGTGGGCTACATTTCTAAATTGCTCACGGGCGATAAACAATGGCATGTACATGCCTGTTGCTTGCTTGAGTGGGAATACTTCTTTTGTTTATGTCTTGACTACATCGAGCTCTTACTATGTTCAAAACATCGAGCCTTCTTGTGGATACTTGGCTGTGATTCCTGTGGATGATCATACAAAGAATCAGGGGCGGAGCTGCAGTACTATCATTGGGGTCATTAGACCCCGATGACATTCGATCACTCAAGTGAATTGTTCATTATTTTGTAGCTAATGACCCCAGCAACAAAAGCTTAATGACCCCGGCCAGCCTGATAAACTGCTGGAGCTCAGGAAAGCTGAAACAATTGTACCGTTTATTTCTTTGGAAGCATAATTTGTTAGCTGTGTTATGCTACTGTCAATCTGCTACTAATGCTGCAATTAGACATATTTGATCTATTAACCAACTACTTATTTTAGCTATGTGCTATGTATATCAATGCATTAGGCCAGAAGTTTTGCTAATCAACTACTAGATGTGTTTTTTAAGTTACTCACTCTGTCTCAAAATATGTTACTTCTAAGATTCAAATTTGCTTTAAAATATAGCTATTTTCTATGAACCATCCCATCTCCAATCACAAAATTCACGATATAATTTTTTTCACCTACTTTTTTTTCCAACCAATCACAATTATTTCACACCCTAACATTAATCTCTTAAAGAGACGTAGGTAGTTGTATTTTGAGACAGATGGAATAATAAACAACTTTCAAAACATACTTGTATGTCTGAAAAAGCACATGGTTGTTATGCCCGGTTGTATATAGTCATAACTTTTAAAATTTTGGACCTTAAAAACCTCAGAAATTCTTATAAAATAGACTTTAAATATTTATTTTTAGCAAAATGGAATAATCCCAACTTACTCATAGCTCTAGCTCCAAAAGAATTTTGAGCTAAAAATATCTAGCTTCGAGAATAATTATAGTTTCAAACACGACATAAATACAAGTAAAAGCCATGACCCCAGTGACTCAAAATGCTGGCTCCGCCCCTGCAAAGAATGTACCAGACTATGCAAGCTATGCAGATGTTGTGAAATTCATGAGGAATGGTTTTCCTGTTTTGTTTCCTCGAGTTGAATCCCCGAGTCATTCTCCAGTCATCAAAGCCTGTGCGAGAGATACATTCCAGTGAGTTTTAGCTCTGCATCTTTCTCTTGCTTGCTTGATCAACTTATAAAAAATATATATTTCCTCTTTTGTAATTCTGCAGAAACTTTAAGGAGCAAATGTCTAGTAGGAACATTCAAAACTGGACTTCTGCCATTATTGGGACTGAGCTACAATTTTTAGGATGTGTAATTAATTATTACTCTAGTGCCACGCAAGTTTGGGTTACTCTCGTTCTGGTATTTGCCGTAGAGATTGTTAAGTGCATTATAGGTACTCCAGATATGCCTTAATCTAAACTATTATAATTACACCCAATTTATCCATAGATTCTTATTCACTTCATGTTGCAGTACTATGCAGGTTCATCTTGGCGCCGTTGACTGTTTTGACCTTCCTCGGTTACAAATACCAGAAAACAAGGATATCTATCGACACAGTAGAGAAGTTTCTCCGAATGCAGCAAGCTCATGGTCCAAAGAGGTATGCGTACACAGAAATCACTGCAATCACAGGCCATTTCAGGGAGAAGCTAGGCCAGGGGGGCTATGGTTCTGTGTACAAAGGTTTCTTTCCTGGCGATGGTCATGTTGCTATCAAGATGCTGAGCAACTCCATGTGCAATGGAGAAGAATTCATCAGCGAGGTTTCCACCATTAGCAGGATACACCATGTGAATGTGGTGCGCCTTGTTGGATTTTGCTCGGAGGAACTTAGGAGGGCTCTTGTATACGAGTACATGCCCTGTGGATCTCTAGACAAGTACATTTTCTCACCCGAGAAGAGTCTATCTTGGGACAAGCTCAATGAGATTGCTCTAGGAATTGCTAGAGGGATCGACTACTTGCATCATGGTTGTGATATGCAGATCATGCACTTTGACATCAAGCCACACAACATCCTTCTGGATAGCAACTTCACTCCAAAAGTCGCCGACTTTGGGCTGGCCAAGCTATACCCAAGGGACGGCAGCTTGGTGCCGGTGAGTGCTGCACGGGGAACGATAGGGTACATCGCTCCTGAGATGATATCTCGAAGCTTTGGCACCATTTCATGCAAGGCTGATGTTTACAGCTTTGGGATGTTATTGCTGGACATTGCTGGTGGTAGGAGGAACAGGGAGCAGCATACATCCAACTCAGCCCATCTTTATTACCCAGCTTTGGTGTATGATTGCCTAACTCAACAAGAAGTGAGCGAGATTTCAGAGGATGTTGGTATCCACTGGGTAGAAAGGAAGTTGTGCATTGTTGGGTTCTGGTGCATTCAGATGAAACCAGCTGAACGGCCTTCGATGAGCGAGGTTGTGGAGATGCTCGAATCTGATGATCCTGATAACCTGCAGGTACCTCCGAGACCTTTCTTTGGTGTGGATGATCACATCTCTGAGATGGATGATTGCTGCCATTCTTCATCAAAGTCAAGTGCAATCTCAGAGGATGACTGAAGCAAACTAGGATAGCGACTTGACATTCCTGCCCATGTATATATTCAGTTCGTGCCCTGCTTTTTGCCTCCTTTTTGCGGATTATTTGTTTCGCTTTTTTTCATCTAACCCTGTATATATCTCGCTATAATTTTCTCATGCTCTATTAATATATACAAGACAAAGCTTTTTCCTTCCTTCAAAAAAAATATATTCAGTTCGTGCTTATACAATAGGGGATGTTTCTTGTAGAGGTAAGAGGTTAATATGAAGATTAGTAGGACTAAGAAGAATTCCTCGTTGATATTTTCAGGTTGCCAGATTTTTCATCAGTACACGACCCTGATTGTACTGCATAAAAAGGAAGTAATAATATAGGAGTTTTGATTGATGGACTTTGACCTGACCAGAAATTTGGTCTAGTTTGAGGACATCTTTGTTACAACACATGTGCTTCCATGGAATTTGAGTTCTGGAGACTGGTGGCATGTTTTGTGTAGATTTAGATGCTTTTTTTTTAGCGGGTGTAGATTTAGATGCTACTTTTTAGGGTGACCAGTGAAAACCTCGGGACGTTTAACTCCTTGCCACTTTTAAGATGTGGCAAATAGTTAATTATTCCAAAAACGTCTGCCATAATTTTCTACAGCCACGTAATCCCATTCTGGGCCACAAGCGAGTGAGAACCCCTTTCGGTCCAACCAAAGCCCGTAAAGCACAATTCATCAGGCCCATAATTAAACCTGCACTATCTGGGGAATGCTGGGCCGTTGTGCAGTTTTCATGGGCCTCAACAATCTCCCTTTGCAATTCTTTTCGGCCCAAAGTAATGTGCAGGCACCACACGCAGCCCACCAAAAGCTCGCCATGGTACTGTGGCAGGTAAAAACTGTGCCTAAGGGTTTGGGCCTTCATCAGGACCGTGCAAACGTTGGCCGAGCGGCACAGTGAGCGAGTCGCTGTCAAACTGAACCGCCGGCCATCTTCTCGCGTGCCGGCCTCCGCCGCTCGCCGGAGTATAACCACAGCATCTACAACCATAATCCTCCACACGAATAGAAAAGCAGTATGTAAGGCAGGTTTTTAATTCTGCCTGCCCTTATTGTAGCCTTGAATACCATTCTTTGGTTCGTAGCAATCTCGCTCATCAAACTTAAGTACGTGTACTTTGTTGTCGTGATACAGAGCGCTTGACGATGAGTGAGTGTCCTACCAGCAGTGCTCACTGACATGTAGGCTCCACAGACTCTCGGGCCCACATATTAGTGAGCAGCAGAGGATCTGGATTGCTTGACGATACTAGAAAACATCCATGTTGCTCCAAGACCTTGAGAAATGATCGACATCACAAAATTTCGACGTCCCAATCACAACGTCGCGGTGAAGAAGACATTTTGGCTCCCATTGTTGGCGACATGTCAAGCGTCCGTGCCTCGACTACGAAATTAATTAAGAAATTCTTGATGACCAAAATTACTGGCACATGAAAACGAGAGTAAATTAAGAAGCAAAACAGTCACTACTCGTAACATGGTATAGGTGGTTGACCGTAGGCCGTCGAGCTTGTTCAACATGTAGACCATGGATACGGTCATGGCCTCTTCTTATCCATCGTTCAACTCAAGCAGCAGGTAGCTTTGGCACTATATATACGACGTGAGGCTTTGGTTTTAATTATTATTAAGTGAAAACAGCATGCGGTCAGTGGTTTTGGCACCATATATAGAACATAGTGACCACTATACATCGGGAAAACAAAACAAAGTTTTGGTGAATGGAGAGCAGCATACTACTAGAACATATTGACCATTATATATACTATGCTCAAATTTGTACTAATTGGTTTGACATAGTTTTGGAGGAAACTACTGAAGAACAAAGAAGTCGTCTTTGGTCAGTGAACCAACTTTTGCCGAGCCCCCGGTTCCTTGAATGAAGCTTGACCTTCCTAGTCAGAGGCTTATTCCTTTTTGCACCCTGCCCGCTAGCTTCAAAGCGGATTGCTACCTAGCCAAGGCAGCTTGCTCCTAGTGACGGTCGTTACCTTTTCAATAGCTCCCATCTTCCCAAACAGCTAGCTTTCCTAGTCCTTGGGATATTCCTTTCTCCGGAGAATCTGTATCTGTCATTGACGGCAAAGGCTACTATAAATTTGTTGATTTGCAGGTGTTGAAAAGATTGCCAACAGAACGAAAAGACGGTTGTAATTCCTAACCCTTGCTTTTAACGAAAGTGAGCTAGCTGCTTCCATATCGATCAATTATAGGTGGTGAGCTTTGTAATTTAAAGGTTATAATTCCATGTGTCTAAACATGGTATGCTTTCATTATTTCAACTTGAAGTGTAGCATCTACTCCTTCTGTCCCATTTTAAGTACAACCATGGTTTTCCACGCCCAACTTTAATCGTCTGTCTTATTTAAAAATTTTTGAAAAAAAATTAAAAATATAAGCCACGAGTAAAGTACTATTCATGTTTTATCATCTTGTAACAACAAAAATACTAATTATAAAAAAAATTTAAATAAGACGGACGATAAAAATTGAGCGTGGAAACTCATGATTGCACTTAAAATGTGACGGATGGAGTACTATTTTGTTACCAAAATAGTAAATACTAAACAAAAATACTAAGTAGAAGACTGAGACCGAGACAGTGCATTTAGAGATGCTGATGAGCTGAGAAACCTGATCAGTTGGACGAGGTAAACAAATGGTGGATATGAGGTGAGGCTGAAATCATGCTATGACTTTAGTGGCTAGAGTCAGCCGGATCAACCTGTTAATTCTGTCAAAAAAAAAAGAAGAAGAGAGAGACGTGTTAATTACAGCTAAAAAACTTTCTAACCCAAAGGCAACCGAACCATGAATCCATGACACAAATGGCGGCAGTGTCTACTTGTTGCACTCACCATCTCCTACCTCTACTCCTCCTCGCTGCCATAGTCGCCACCACCACCACCAACCACGCCGCCGCCGCCGCCACGTTGAACATCACCAACCTATGCCCCTTCACCGTGTGGCCGGCCGCCGTGCCGGTGGGCGGCGGCAGGCGGCTCGACCCGGGCACGTCGTGGGCGCTCGACGTGCCCGCCGGCGCCGCCCCGGGCCGCGTGTGGGCGCGCACGGGCTGCACCTTCGACGCCACCGGCGCCAACGGGACGTGCCTGACGGGCGACTGCGGCGGCGCGCTGTCGTGCACGGGCTACGGCGAGCCGCCGCAGACGCTCGCCGAGTTCTCGCTCGGCCAGGCCGACGGCCAGGACCTCTTCGACATCTCCCTCGTCGACGGCTTCAACGTGCCCATGGACTTCCTCCCGGCGCCGCCGCCGGATCAGTCACCGCCGTGCAGCAAGGGGCCACGGTGTCCGGCCAACGTCACGGCACAGTGCCCCGGCGAGCTCAGAGCTCATGGAGGCTGCAACAGCGCGTGCAGAGTGTTCAAGCAGGACAAATACTGCTGCACTGGCAACGGGACGAACACCTGCGAACCCACCACCTACTCGCTGCCATTTGTGAGGATGTGCCCGGACGCCTATAGCTACTCCAGGAACGATGCATCCAGCCCAGGGTTCACTTGCCCGTCAGGTACAAATTACCAGATCATCTTCTGCCCCCCAATTGATCTCACATCTTCATCTCCTGCATCGATTGCTGTTGCTGCAAATAACAGACAAGTAAAAAAGGTTATTGCCTGGATCATCATAGCTTCTGTAATCGGCTCCACTTCAGTACTCACCATGGTTATGGCTTACACCAGCATCAAGCGAAGAACACGACGGCGCCGGGAGATACATGAAGAGGAGCAGGAGCTTGAGGAGATAACCCTTCAAGGAATGCCAAGGAGGTTCACACTTCAGCAGCTACAGGAAGCAACCGATCAGTTCAGAGATAAGCTCGGTGAAGGAGGATTTGGGTCGGTTTTCTTGGGACAGATTGGAGACGAAAGAGTTGCGGTGAAACGCCTGGATCGAAGTGGTCAGGGGATGAGAGAATTCTTGGCAGAGGTTCAGACGATCGGCAGCATCCACCATATCAATCTGGTGAGGCTGATTGGATTCTGTGCAGAGAAATCACAGAGGCTCTTGGTTTATGAGCATATGCCCAAAGGTTCCTTGGACAGGTGGATCTATCACCAGCAAGGTGCTGCTATGTTTCCTAGTGTTCCTCCTCTAGATTGGCAAACACGATACAAAATTATTACCCAAGTAGCCAAAGGTCTCTCATACCTTCATGAGGAGTGCACAAAGAGAATTGCTCACTTGGATGTAAAACCACAAAATATCCTCCTGGATGACAAATTCAATGCTAAACTCTCTGATTTTGGACTATGCAAGCTCATTGATCGAGATAAGAGCCAAGTGATTACAAGAATGAGAGGCACACCTGGATATTTAGCTCCTGAATGGCTGACATCGCAGATCACAGAAAAGGCAGATGTCTATAGCTTTGGCATAGTAGTCATGGAAATCATCAGCGGAAGAAAGAATGTTGACACTTCCCGGTCTGAACAGAGCATCCATCTAATTACCTTATTGCAAGAAAAGGTGAAGAGTGATCAGTTGGTAGATTTGATTGACAAAGATAATAATGACATGCAAGTACACGAGCAAGAAGTAATAGAGATGATGAAACTTGCAATGTGGTGTTTGCAGATCGATTGCAAAAGGAGGCCTCAAATGTCTGAGGTTGTAAAAGCATTGGAAGGCACCATAAGTATCGAAACTAACATAGTTCATGATTTTGTCGCAGTAAATCCAGTAAGCTTTGGTTTTACTGCAGTTGTGGGCTCAGCTCCACCTCTTGCCTCAGATCTATCCGGACCCAGGTGACTGACGCAATTTTGATGGTATACTGGAACATGTGCGCTTTTGGGTCAGAAAAAGGCATAGCATATACGCTGTTGCATTCTCAGAAAACTATAATGTGATAGCATCATACCTTCAAATCATTTACATTTTTTAATATTGCAATTTTCGTTCAAGAAGAACATCTCAATATTGTTTGATTGTTTCTGTTGAACTTGCCCTATTAGCAAATCTGATCCTGGTTCATACATGTGAAACCAATAGCTCTTCTTACATATCAAAATGGTCATAGCTCTCATGGCACTTTCAACCATAATTCAGTAGTACTTTCTCATGGCACAAATACAACTTTTATCGTATGCAAATGAATAGCGTACCACAAGATCACATTTTTCTCGTTCCAGCTTTATACTCTGTTATTCCCTAAAAAAGATCACTTTCAAATTACAACAATGCAATGAAACATCTGTTTACAACAATATGTAGCCTCAGTTTTACAACCTACTTACCACCTTATCTGAGAAAAAACAACAACCAACTTAGTACCTTGACTTTTTGGCATCAAAGCACATGCATAAGCTTCAGCCATCCTCCTCTGAGATTTCAGTTAGCTCAGAGGAGAAACGGTAAGAATCCACCAACAGGGGCAGGGGTTCATCATCGCAGAAGAATGGCCTGGAAGGCAGCTGCAGACCATCAACATCACCTTCAAGCATTTCTATGACCTCACTCATCGTTGGACGATCAGGAGGCTTCACCTGAATGCAATGTAGACCAACAACACACAACTTCCTTTCCAGCTCATGCATATTCAAGGTATTGGTGATCTCACCCATCTCTTGTTGAATGAGTTGATTATACACCAATGATGGATAATACACCTGGGTTGAGCTTGACATGTTCTGCTTAGAGTTCCTTCGCCCTCCAGCCATCTCTAACAAAAGCATTCCAAAGCTGTAAACATCAGATTTGCTAGATATGACACCAAAGCTTCGAGATATCATCTCAGGAGCAATATAACCTACTGTTCCTCGTGCAGCGCTAACTGGCACATAATTGTTGTCCCGTGGGCATAGTTTGGCGAGGCCAAAATCGGCAACTTTTGGGACGAAATTGCTATCAAGAAGGATGTTGTGTGGCTTGATATCAAAATGTAGAATCTGCATATCACACCCTTGATGCAAGTAGTTTATTCCTCTAGCAATGCCCAGTGCAATCTCATTGAGCTTGTCCCAGGAGAAGCTCTTTTCAGGTGCGAAGATGAACTTGTCGAGAGATCCATGGGGCATGTACTCGTACACTAGTGCCCTCCTCATTTCCTCTGCACAAAACCCCACCAGACGCACAACATTGACATGATGGATACTACCGATGGTGGAGACCTCACTGATGAACTCTTCTCCGTTGCAATTGTAGTTGTCTAGCATCTTGATGGCAACGTAAACATCACCCGGGAGTATGACACCCTTGAATACAGAACCGTAACCACCCTGACCTAGCTTGTCTCTGAAATGGCTTGTCATTGCAATGATATCTGTGTAGGTGTACCTCGTCGGGCCAAGCATCAACTGCATTCGCAGAAACTTCTCAACTGCATCGATTGTGATCCTTGTTTTCCAGTATCTTTGTGCAAGAAAAGTCAATACTGCCAGTGGCGCCAACACAAACCTGCATATGACTGCATAAAAACATGTTTAGATACATGGGAATGATGTGCTTTGAGTGATGCAGCGGCATCAATCACATGTAGCATAACAACAAGTTTATAAAAAGCATGTGTATTGTAGAGTACCATATATCCACTTTACTGTCCACATGACAAATTGTAGGACAAATCCTGAATAAAATATTCTTTTCCCATGAAGCATCTCCACCATATAGAGTGGTGTCTCAAAATAATCTGATGTTTGGCTCGTTTTGCCAATTATGCATGCCCAAAAGATCAAGTCCATAAAAACAATGTCCGCAATCCGATTTTTGACATGTGCAGTAGTGGAGAATGGTTCTTCACGAAAACCACTGCAAGGCCAATGACATGGTAGAAAAAAAGTCTTAACAACGGTACCAAGTATTTACTTAAAAAACGATTATTTATGGGCAAAATTAAACTAAGATACCGAAACTCACCAAATCGACCGGTTTAGGCACTGCTTGATTAGCCCAAATGCAGTCGGATGATCTAAGACAAAAGGAAAGCGAACAGAGAATCCCTTCCTCATCAACTCAGCAAAATATTGGTATTTTTTACCACTGGCAGGAGTCCAACTAACTGGAATCATGGCCAAGTATCCGCAAGAAGGCTCAAGATTTTCCATAAGAGCGTAATATGGTGCGACATTCAGCACATAGACAAATGAAGAGCTCGTGTTCAGGCAATCCACATGTATGTACTTGTTATTGTTCTTCACTGCCTGCGAACAATTGACAAAGGTCGCCCACCATATTCCCTGAAGAGTCAATTCCCTGGTGTAGCTTGGCCCTGGAATCCCCCAAATGAAAGGACGATGATTGGAGCAAGGAAGAGGGCAGTTGCTGTTTGCATCCTGCAGGTTGGCGTCCACAACCCAGAAGGACGAATCGTTGTAGTTGATGCTAGTGACATAGTACGTTCCTGTATTGATCTGGATGGTGGCCTTGCCACTGCTACACTCTAGCTCATATGATGAAACACCGCACCTGTGAGGGTCGCCTCTCCGCCGGAAAGGATGACTTATGTTTGAGAGATGGCCGCAGGAGAAAGGCTGGCACCACTGCTGTCCCTGGACAACTCCTGCGAGAACTGCAAGTATAGCAAAGATGAGTAAGGCTTGCATTGTAATGGTAGTAGAGGGGGAAGCTGGCAGAGTTGCTCAGTCCACAGGCTGGTTATAGTAGACTAGCAGCTTGCTGCACCTACATATATAAGAATAGTTTTTTTTTGGCTGATACAGTTTGGTCCTATGCATAAGATTCATAGTAAGGGACCGAAGTCAGTTCGTCAAAGAAAACCTTAAATTGTTATGTTGACATGGACTGCATATCAGCATAAGATTCATATAAAGGGACAGGGTAACAACACAGAAGGATGTTGCACTTACGTAGCAACACCTAGTTAGACTAAGCCTAGTCAAATTTGGACTTTTACGTGGTGGCCTGCTATATATATCACCCTGGACCCCCTTCATTAACGATGAGATACTTTAACCAGCCCCCTTGTAAATAAGCTTTTTTTTTTTGGAACGAAGCTTATAAATAAGCTAGGGTTGATTATTAGATACACACACTTGCAGTATATTGATTGATTAATTGCATATGTTTCCACCTTAATTCCCTGTCCATCTCTGGCCGTTTCAGTGCACAAAGATGAGTAAAGTCATTGCAACAACACTCCTCCTCTCCGTCATCAGCCATGGCGCCTACCCGGCCATGGGTTCAGCTTGGGAGGAGGAAGACTTCGCCAGAAATTGTCCACCGTCCCGGTGCAGTGACAGTGGACCAGAGATCCGGTTCCCTCACCAGCTTGAATCCAGCAACTCATCTTCATCATCATCATGCAGTGCTTCATGCGCGAGGCTAGCATGCTCTGGTCCAGACACCATCCTGCATCACCCATTTCTGGGGCCATGCAAGGTAACTGCCATAGATTACAAGAAAGCTGTTTTCCAGATCATCCCGCTCGTAGACTCCTTGTCTTCATGCCCGCTTCAGAAGCTCATCATCGACAATCTACCGGAACCAGATTATCGTTCCAGTCGCTGTTCATTATACAATGCCCAGCCTGGGAAAATAGTATGCTGTTCAAAAGTGCTCACACCAAGTATGTCTCCGACCAACGACTATGATGGGAATATTGCTGATCATGCTGTCGTGGGCCCAATCTCCTGCCTCAGTGACCCAAGCCACTTCTCATATTTGGTGGATGCTTATGAAGACATTTATTCACTTCCATTGGACTGCAAGGCTGTCTCTAAAGGCATTGTTCCGATATCCGGTGCAGTCACCGCTGATGGTCCAACGTTCAAGCAACTGGCAGAAAGAATCCTCAACTTTGCTGAGACAACTGTAAGTTGGTCCGAGGGAGGCATTCCTGACAATTGTGTGCAGTGTGAACAGCAAGGACAACGCTGCGCATTCAGCTCACAGAGGAATCAAACATTCTGCATGGGCCACAAACCTCATGGTACCATCCTAATCAGATACCAAAACATTATATGACAGCATAAGTGCATAACTCATGTTTTATTTCCTCATCATACTTTCCTTTTAAGTTCGTGCACTTAATTTACTAATGATAATATGATATACTACTCCTTTAGTTCACAGACACTTCCATGAGATAGCTATAAATAGGTATTTTGCAACTTGCACTACAAACCATTTGGCTAGGTAGCTTCACCTTACAAAGAGTCATCCCTAGAACTTCAGAACAAGAAGCGCATTGATGAAGCACCTTTGCTGTTGTTATAAGTGCATGATTACACCCACCAATAATTAAATCTTAGTGCCCACATCCTAGTTAGTATGTGATAAAACGGGAACTGCAGTTAGATGTTTGGTTGCTTTGATGAATAATCAGTTCACACTGCAAGTGATTTGTGAAAAAAAATCATGAGACATAACCCTTGATCCACTTAATTCACCTTAACCAACCTCAATCTGGCATAACACTCAATCCCCAGAGATGCTTTGGAGAAACAGCTTCTAATGCATTGATGAAAGGAACAACTGTCTGTTACATATATGTTCACATAATCACATTAACATTACATTTATTCCCCTAAAACGAAAACTTCTATCATATCTATTGCTATATTGAATCTTACTATGTTTTCATAAGTATATTTCTGTTTCATCTGTTAAACTATTAACAATCTTACTATATTGTTTGGTATTTGCAGGTTCACGTGTCAAAGTCATTGCAGGTACTGCAGTAATTCAAAGTTCAAACCTCCGTTTTTTTATCAAAAGAGAAGAAAAGAAACAGAGTTATCTGCCATACGTATTTTTTTCTTGTTGGCTGCTCTAACTCTACATTCTTCTGTCAAAAAGACACTACATTCTCTTATACCCATCACAATCATTTGCTCAATAGGGGATAGCTTTCTGTCCTGATGCAATGTGCTAATTTTCTATTCTGTATCTATTCAGCAACATCATCGGTAGCTGCATTTGTTATTTCATTGGTGGTGGCCACTGCAATCTATCTCTCCCTGAAGCTAAGGTATAATGAAGAGGTGCACTTGAAGGTTGAAATGTTTCTAAGGACATATGGCACATCTAAACCTACAAGGTATACTTTCTCTGAAGTAAAGAAGATAGCAAGACGCTTCAAGGAAAAAGTAGGCCAAGGTGGATTTGGAACTGTATACAAAGGAAAGCTACCAAATGGAGTGCCTGTGGCAGTCAAGATGCTAGAGAACCCTACAGGGGATGGAGAAGAGTTCATTAATGAAGTTGCAACCATTGGAACGATCCACCATACAAACATTGTCCGTCTCCTAGGTTTCTGCTCTGAAGGAACAAGACGTGCTCTTGTTTATGAATTGATGCCTAACGAGTCATTGGAGAAATATATATTCTTGCGTGATCCTAATACTCAAGAGCTCCTGTCACCAGACAAGATGCTAGATATTGCTTTAGGCATTGCCCGAGGAATGGAGTACCTGCATCAAGGATGCAACCAGCGCATCCTCCACTTTGATATCAAGCCTCATAATATCTTGCTGGACTATAACTTCAGTCCAAAGATTTCGGACTTTGGTCTTGCAAAGCTGTGCCCAAGGGACCAAAGCATTATTACCTTGACCAAAGCAAGAGGCACAATGGGATACATTGCAATGGAGCTATATTCTAGGAACTTTGGGGAGATATCTTACAAGTCAGATGTTTACAGTTTTGGCATGCTTGTTTTAGAAATGGTGAGTGGAAGGAGGAGCTGGGACCCAAGTATTGAGAACCAAAATGAGGTATACTTTCCAGAGTGGATCTATGAGAAAGTAATTACAGAGCAGGACTTCATACTTAGTAGGGAAATGGCAGAAGAAGAGAAACAAATGGTGAGACAGCTGGCCCTTGTGGCACTGTGGTGTATTCAGTGGAACCCAAGAAATCGGCCCTCAATGACAAAGGCTGTAAACATGATAACTGGAAGGTTGCAGAACATACAGGTGCCTCCTAAGCCATTTGTTTCGTATGAAAGCCATCCTATGCCATAAACCATGGAAACTACACCACAATGGCTTAGTAAATTTTTGGGACTTATACTTTATCCACATGATGCATAGTAATGCAACGCCTAGATATTGCATAATATGTACTTTGATCATTCCACTGTATTAGCCATCTGAGGTGAGTTCACCATGTAACACAGTTAAGCAGAAAAGCATCGCATTGAACTCAACCTGCAACATAGTGGTTCAGTCGTGGTGATTACCTTGTTCAGTCGTTGCTGTGGTGTATCTCCTACTGTACTGTACTCCTAGCTGCACTAGTCAGTCAGATACTCCCATTGGCCTTTTCATGGGTCAGTATTCTGATGGATATTTTGCAAGACAATGCTGCAAGGAAATTGTAAATCTAGTGTTATCAAATGGATGCATTAAAATGGATTTGAGCACACTTTTATATTTAAAACAAATGAATAGCAAAGCAAAGGGATCACCATTACCATTATCTGTTTGTCAATGACAAATGCCAGTAACAAGTTGCCGTTTGTTGCATATTCCTATCCATGCGCCATTGAAAGAGCCAGTGCCTGAACATTTGAGGGAAACGTGAGAAGACAACGCTGTAGGGCAGAAAATCAACCATGCCATATGCTACTAAAGCATGTCGCAAAAATAAATACCTCCATCATCAAATGTCAGGGAGGGGGAAGCAATCTGCCGTGGAAACCATCGCCGGGCGTCGTGGTGGCGTTTCTAGAGATCCCGCGGCGGAGCGCGGGGTCGGGGCAGGGCGAGCTCAACCGCTGGATGCGCTCAGAGCCAAGGCAGCCACGCGCAGTGGCGCTGGGAGCCTGGAAGTCGGGTTGATTTTGGCGCCGGCACCGGCGCCGCCGCCGCCGTCTGCTGGAGCGCCGCCGCAGCCCGCAGGTCGATGGGGAGTGGGGAACTGTGGGGACTGGGTACAAGCCCAACACACTATCCCGTTCGGGCCCAAGCCCATTCCGTCCTGGCCCATCACAGAGGCAGCCATGCTGAATCCGGCCCACAGGCCACAGGTAGACGTAGGCCGGGCTTAAGTTGACTTCGGGCTTTACTAATCTCTCTTTACAAAAAGCTTAGGCACGCAGATGAGCAGCAGATTATTTTGATTTTTACAAATGCATGCAAAGATCGAAAGTGAGATGAACTCATCAAGGCATACGCAAATGGGCGTGCTGAGTTCCTGTTTCAAACCCTTCAAACATAATCAGCATGTTTGCTGGAAGTGGCCCCGACAAAAAGAGATTGCTGAGAGCGACACATCTATCGGATGAATGAACTCAGCATATTGGAGAGCAAATTGTTGCAAGATATCCAAATCACCACAGAATTACAACAAAAAAAAGTTTTAACACATCATGCCGGATAGTCCACAGGGCGCCGCCGGTCAGGGATCAACAACATCAACTAGGAGATCGTCACCGACCTGCACCAGGATTGCACCTTCGTCACCTGCAACTTTTGGGCAGACAAGTATGAAAATCATCCATAGGTAGTAGAACAAGCACGATATCTCGTCAAACTCTCGTATATAATTTGTTGTGACATAACTGGATGATAGAAATATACACGACCTTAAGAGAGAGATTCCAACACCACACGGTAACAGTTAAGGTGAAAGAAAGAGACATTTTGGGCGCCACACTGTTGACGGCAGGCATGGTTGGCAAGTCAAAAAGGGCGTCATAGAACGCTGAAAAAGATGAGGAAAGCACGCAACCACGTAGTAATCACAGGATCTATGATATGCTTGCAGGCAAATCAAAACAATTGCTAGGTCGTTGACCGAAGATCGTTGAACAATTCAACACGCAGACCATGTGAACTTACACAACATACTGATCGATCTGCTGTCTCCTTCTTCCGCTCTACAAACGGAGTCAGGCAATCGAATCACAACACAAATGGCAGCGGGGAGTACCATCAGTACTAGTCGCCGCACTCACCACCTTGTGACTCTGCTGCTCCTCGTTGCCGCCAGCACCAACTACGCCGCCGGAGCCACGCTGAACATCACCAACCGATGCTCCTTCACCGTGTGGCCGGCCGCCGTGCCGGTGGGTGGCGGCATGCGGCTCGACCGAGGCGAGTCGTGGGCGCTCGACGTGCCCGCCAACAGCGGCGCAGGGCGTGTGTGGGCGCGCACAGGCTGCTCATTCGATGCCAATGGCAACGGATCGTGCCAGACGGGAGACTGCGGCGGCGTGCTCAAGTGCAAGAACAGCGGCAAGCCACCTCAGACGCTCGCTGAGTTCACGGTGGACCAGACCAGCGTACAGGATTTCTTCGACATCTCCCTCATCGACGGCTTCAACGTGCCCATGGACTTCCTCCCCGTGCCGGCTCCAGAGCAGAGGCACGGAGCACCACCGTGCAGCAAGGGGCCACGCTGCCCGGCCAACATCACGTCGCAGTGCCCCAGCGAGCTCAAGGCGCCTGGAGGCTGCAACAGCGCCTGCAATGTGTTCAAGCAAGACAAATACTGCTGCACTGGCACCACTGGCACCAAAACCTGCGAACCCACCACCTTCTCACTGCCATTCGTCAGGATGTGCCCTGACGCATATAGCTACAGTTTGGATGACAGCTCCAGCACTATATTCACTTGCCCGTCAGGGACAAACTACCAGATCATCTTCTGCCCTCCAACTGATCTCACGTCTTCATCTCCGGTTCCTCCTCCTGCACCTATTGCTATTGGGCCTTCAGGCTTGGATTCCTCATCCAAAAGAGGAGGAAGGCTTGTTGCCACTATCGTGGTCTCTGTGATCGGCTCTACTTCAGTACTCACCATTATCATCGCTTCCATCATTATCATCAAACGAAGAATACGAAGACACCAGGAGATGCAAGAAGAGGAACAAGAGTTTGAGGAGCTACCCCTTCAAGGAATGCCGAGGAGGTTCACATTTCAGCAGCTACAAGAAGCAACTGATCAATTCAGAGACAAGCTCGGTCAAGGGGGTTTGGGTCTGTTTTCCTGGGACAGATTGGAGGTGAAAGAGTAGCGGTGAAACGCTTGGATCAAAGTGGTCAGGGAATGAGAGAATTTATGGCAGAGGTTCAGACAATCAGCAGCATTCACCATATCAATCTAGTGAGGCTGATTGGCTTCTGTGCAGAGAAATCACAAAGGCTTTTGGTTTATGAGCATATGCCCAAAGGATCCTTGGACAGGTGGCTCTATCACCAGCAAGGTTCTCCTGCTCCTGCTCTAGATTGGTGGACACGATACAAGATTATTACTCAAGTAGCCAAGGGTCTCTCTTATCTTCATGAGGAGTGCATGATGAGAATTGCTCACTTAGATGTAAAACCACAAAATATCCTCCTAGACGACAACTTCAATGCTAAACTTTCTGATTTTGGTCTATGCAAGCTTATTGATCGAGATAAGAGTCAAGTGATTACCAGAATAAGAGGCACACCTGGATATTTAGCTCCAGAATGGCTGACATCGCAGATCACAGAAAAGGCAGATGTCTATAGCTTTGGCATAGTAGTCATGGAAATGATCAGTGGGAGAAAGAACCTTGACACTTCCAGGTCTGAACAGAGTATCCATCTAATTACCTTACTGCAAGAAAAGGTGAAGGGTGATCAGTTGGCAGATTTGATTGACAAGCACAGCAATGATATGCAAGTACACCGGCAAGAAATAATTGAGATGATGAAACTCGCAATGTGGTGTTTGCAGATTGATTGCAAAAGAAGGCCTCAAATGTCTGAGGTTGTCAAAGTTTTGGAAGGCACCACAAGTATTGAGACTGACATAGACCATGACTTCGTCGCAACAAATCCAGTAAGCTTTGGTGTTGCTGGAATTGTGGACTCCGACCCCCCTGTAGCATCTAATTTATCAGGCCCCAGGTGAATGAGGTGATTGTAGTGGCATGATATCTTGCAATGATTTAAATTGTTGGATACTGCAGAACATATTCGATCGACAATAGATGAGAACTCCAAAGTTCATTTTGTTATGCTTTCCTTTTTAGCACGAAACTGATCCTGGTTGTTATAGATGAACCCCATACCATGCTTTAATTTGGTCGTAGCTCTTCTAGAGAAGGACAACACGCATTGGAAACAAATTGGGAATTTGGGAGACTGATTCATGCAAATTGCATATTTCTATGCAGATTTTCCTACTATGACTTATTAGTAACCAGGTGGCTTTTAGTTCCTCTACAAAGGTGATTTTCAGATGCATTAAATTTTCAGTATTTTCCTCTGGCATATAGATAATAGTGATGTAAATATGGTTCCTAAGTTGAGAGGTAACAAAATTACAGCCTTCAAGAAAACCCCTGAACCAAATGGACCCTAAAACTCCACAAAATCAGGTCAATGCCGCGATGGATTGAATAGTGATGGTAGCGTGAAAAACAAAATCAAGCAGGTAATATTCAGATTCAAGCAGAACTAGTATGCAGTTGTGGTAATATAGAGAGGCACAGTATTATTTAGATGAAGAAATCTTACTCTACACTAGCGGTCAGAATACACTTCGCTTTGAACAAGCCAACTCCACGGCAGCAGATCTCGAATAGGGATAGCTCCCGGAGGTGACCCTCATCGGAGCAATCCGATTTGAGATGTGGCGTAGCTGCACTCACGCAGTGGCGCATGGGAACAGTTTCACCGCCACTCTATAAGATCTTCTTCGGCGGGTCGATTCAGACCATTTTTCCGCCGCCGCCGCCACCTGCGGCCGGATCAACGGCGGAGGTTGCCATGGTGGACGACGGAGTGGAGAGCGAAGAAGAGGAAGAGGACGCTCCCGTACGCGTCTCGGCCTACACGTAATCCGGCGCGGCTGCGTCCATACCGGCCCAGAAGTAGACCTCTCAGTTGGGCTTTACTGATTCGGCCCACAAGCTTAGGCACACTGCATTTGAGGTGGGCTATTACTGTGGGCCTTCATTAAGCGACGCTACTCCACTATCACAACGTACTTATAACTGTCAAAAACACGGCGATGAGTCAGACGACGAAACCTCCAAAAAAATAGTCAGACGACGAAACTGTTCATCATGTCATAGTACGAGAAAAGTTGCCTGCTTTGGATGCGAAAAACGATACCATTTCTACAAATTTCTGCACGCATGCATAAAAACATCAAAAGGCGACATCGCAAGTCATCAACATACTGACCACGCTGTTTGTCTGGCCGATCGATTAGTCAAACATAACCAGCGCATGTACTCATAGTAATATTTTTTGTTTGTTTGACACTGGAACTAACTGATAGTCAGATTTGCACCATTGACAAATTGGATTACAGCCCCCAGCGATAATCGGCTGTCCTAATCGTCACATTTTCAGCAAAAACAGCTCCATATCTTGTACCATCGCCCAATTTTCATACACAGTAAGTCGTCACATTTTCAGCAAAAACAGCTCCATATCTTGTACCATCGCCCAATTTTCATACACAGTAACTATGAAACGGTGACATCCCCATCACATATTTATGACAAACCAAAGATTTTTCAGTCAAAAGATGACCCAGTCAGTCAAGGAAGGCACACTTACAACCTCCAGACAAACTCCAGAATGCAGACTCTCAGGTTGCAGTGATCCGAATGCCACGACAAAGCAGAGAGCAAAAAATTTAAGTACTAGCACTTTCAGCCATAATTCAGTACTACTTTCTCATGGTAGAAAATACAACTTTATCATATGCAAAAATAAATAGCATACCACAAGATCACATTTTCTTGCTCCTGCTTTATACTCTGTTATTCCCTAAAACAAGATAACTTCCAAATTTCAACAATGCCAAGGGAACATATCTGTTTACAACAATATGTAGCCTCAGCGTTTTACAACTTACTTACCACCTTTCCTATTTGGCATCAAAGCACATGCACAAGCTTCACTCATCCTCCTCTGAGATTTCAGTTAGTTCAGAGGAGAAACGGCAAGAATCCACTAGCAATGGCAGGGGTTCATCATCGCAGAAGAATGGCCTTGAAGGCAGCTGCAGACCATCAACATCACCTTCAAGCATTTCTATGACCTCACTCATCGTTGGACGATCAGGAGGCTTCATTTGAATGCAATGTAGACCAACAACACACAACTTCTTTTCCAGCTCATGCATATTGAAGGCATTGGCAATCTCACCCATCTTTTGTTGAACCAGCTGATTATACACCCAAGATGGATAATATGACTGGCTTGAGCTCGACATATCCTGCTTAGAGTTCCTTCGCCCTCCAGCCATCTCCAACAGAAGCATCCCAAAGCTATAAACATCAGATTTGCTAGATATGACACCAAAGCTCCGAGATATCATCTCAGGAGCAATATAACCTACTGTTCCTCGTGCAGCGCTAACTGGCACAAAACTGTTATCCTGTGGATACAGTTTGGCGAGGCCAAAATCGGCAACTTTTGGGACGAAATTGCTATCAAGAAGGATGTTGTGCGGTTTGATATCAAAATGTAGAATCTGCATATCACACCCCTGATGTAAGTAGTTTATTCCTCTAGCAATGCCCAATGCGATCTCATTGAGCTTGTCCCAAGAGAGACTCTTGTCAGGAGAGAAGATGAACCTGTCAAGAGATCCATGGGGCATGTACTCATACACAAGTGCTCTCCTCATTTCCTCTGCACAATACGCCACTAGACGTACTACATTGACATGATGGATACTGCCAATGGTGGATACCTCGCTGATGAATTCTTCTCCATTACAATTGTAGTTGGCCAGCATTTTGATGGCAACATGGACATCACCAGGTAGTATCACTCCCTTGAACACGGAGCCATAGCCACCCTGGCCCAACTTGTCTCTAAAATGGCTTGTCATTGCAATGATGTCTGTATAGGCGTACCTTGTTGGACCAAGCATCAGCTGCATTCGTAAAAACTTCTCAACTGCGTCGATTTTTATTCTAGTTTTCCAATACTTGAAGGCAAGGAAGGTCAATAGTGTCAACGGAGCTATCACGAATCTGCATAAAACTGCATAAAAAAACAAGTTTACATAAACAGTGATAACCTTTAGTAAATGTGTTTTTAGACATTGGAACGGTGCAGTGGTGATTATGTACCGTATAATTAAGAAGACAGAATCATAGATGTACCAGCAATCCACTTGAAAACAAACAAAGCAAATTGTACAATGAATCCGCCATAAATTTCTATTTTTCCACGAAGCATCCCCATCATGTATTGTGGCATATTGAAATAATCTTTCATGCCCACTCCTCTAATTATGCAGGACCAGAAGCTAAAGTCAATAAAAAGGATGTCCACAATCTGATCCTTGATGGTTTGATTGGACAATGGTTCTTTATGAAAGCCCCTGCAAGGCCGTGACATGGTAGAGAAAAGAATGGCTTAGAGAGCGTATCAATGCTTTTAAGACAAATATGTACTCAAGTTTATGTATGAATGTAATGGAACAGCACCCGAAACTCACCGAATCGACCCCATCAGACAATCCTTGATGTGCCCAACCCTACTCCACCTATGTATGAGGGGAAATTGAACAGCAAATCCATTCCTCATGGATCTGACGATGTCTGAAAAGCTTGCATTATGTGGCAATGGCGAGTCCCTACCACCCAAGGGAATCATGGCAAGGTAGCGACATGAAGTCTCAAGGTTTTCGATGATTGGAAAACCCTCAAATGGAGGCATCATCCAGGAAACAAACATATAAACAAACGAAGAGCTTGTGCTCAGGCAATCAACAGGAACGTACACACTATTACTCCTTACTGCCTGTGAACAATTCACAAAGCTAACACATGTAGCTACAGGGTCAAGGGTCAGGTCCCAGCCGCCATGTGATCCCTGGATACCCCTCCAAACGTAAGGAAGCTGATCCGAGCGAGGAAGAGGGCAGCTGCTGTTTGTATCTTTCAGGCTGGCATCCACAACCCAGAAGACAGAAGTAGTGTAGTTGACGCTGGTTACATAGTATGTCCCTGTGTTGATCCTAATGGTAGCCTTGCTATCTCTGCAGTCTAAACACCGCATCTTTGTGGATCACCTCGCCGGCGGAAAGGATGAGAAATGTTCTGGAGATGTCCACAGGAGAAAGGATAGCACCCTTGCCGCCCCTCGACATCTCCTGCAAGAAGAGCAAGAACAGCAAAGATGAAAACAAAGGCTTGCATTGTGGTAGAGAGGGGATGCATGCTACTCACTCAGCCCACAAGGACAAGGTTGGCTAACGAAGACAGGTGCTTATGTTGGCTGCTGCATATGATCCGTGCTCCCTGATTTTGTTGACTAATCCAGACATATTGCAATCAGTCAATATTATCCATAGTCTCTGATAGAGATGGGGCAGGGATGGACCAACCGAAGTGTCTGATAGAGTAAAGCCAAATTAGTACCAAACTTTGACCAACTTTCGCTAGGAAATAGGAGTATATGATTGATTGTCCCCTATTATAGCAAGCAGTGATCATACAGCCTTCCTGCTCTCTCTATTCTGTTTGCAATCCTCTTCACCGTAATTTTCAATGTACCTCTGGCCGTTGCAGTACACACACACACACACACACACACACACACACACACACACACAGAGAGATGGGTACCATTCTCGCAACAGCCTTCCTGCTCTCTGTTCTCAGCCATGGCAGCTACATAGCCATGGCTTCCTCATCTTGGGATGACCAAGACTTCTTCAAGCATTGTCCACCGTCCCGGTGCAGCAAACATGGACCAGAGATCCGGTTCCCTCACCGGCTGCAATCCAGCAACACACCTTCATCATGTGGCAGTTCACACGCCAAGCTAATATGCTCTGGCCAGGACACCATCCTACATCACCCATTTCTGGGCCCTTGCAAGGTGACTGCCATAGATTACAAGAAGGCTGTCATGAAGATCATCCCGTTTGGGGGCTCATCTTCTCCATGCCTGCTTCACAAGTTCAATTCCACAAATCGATCAGCTGATGTCAACGATCAGAATCAATTATACCTCACTGAACCTGGGAGAATAGTGCGTTGTTCAAAAGAGTTCACAACAAGTAGAGCTTCTATGATCGACGGCTACAACACTGTTATTTCCGATAAAGTTGTCCGCTTGATCCCCTGCCTAAGGGACACTACAAGCCACTTCTCATATTTGGTGTCTACTCGGCTCTACCTGTATGCGCTTCCATTGGACTGCATGGTCGTCTCAAAAGGCAACATTCCAATCCCCAATCCATACACGGCTGGTTTAACGTTCAAGCAAATGGCAGAAAGGATAATCAACTCTGCTGAGATCACCCTTGATTTGCTTCTCGGAAGTATTCCCTACAATTGCACGTGGTGTGAACAGCAAGGGCAACGCTGCGCGTTCAGCTCACAAAGGAATCAAACATTCTGCATGCATCACGGTACCATTCTAACAATAACCACCCACAAACATATAGCTTTATTTCCTACAATAGTTAAGCTCTTGCATTTGATCCACCCATACAGTACTACCTTTTGAAACTTCTAGGAGATGAGTTGCAAAATTATTTTGCAAACTAGTAGTACAAACCATTTGAATATGTGACTGTAACTATTTAATCATTCTTTACAATTCTCATAGATATCTCAAAAAAGAAGTGGCCAATGGAGAATAATGTTTGCTCAACTAGCAACAATCAGACACAATGATTATAAATTTACTTCTTCTCATAGATATGCAGCTACAAACAACACCATTGTACTGCTAATGAAAAGGACCCGAAAGCAAAAGTAACTTAACTTAAGTAACAAAAGACTCCTACAATTAGAAAATCTAAAAGTTAAGTAAGCATACAACACAACTAATCTTACATGTTCTGATGATAATCATGATTCTGTTGTCTTGAGTACAGAAGACTGCAGTTGATGATACTGTGCTGAGCTTTTGCACAATCAGATATACACACACTAGGACAAGTTATCTATCACATATATATTTGCATAATCAAAGTACAGTTGTAACCCCAAAACTAAAACTCTATGATATCCCACAGGGTCCATATTTTTCTGCAATGTCGTAGGTCTATGCCGGGTTTACATTTTTTCAAGAGTAAATTTCTATTTTATCTGTAAACCATCAAATAGATCTTATTGTCTGCTTTGGTATTTGCAGGTTCACGCGTCAAAGTCATTGCAGGTACTATTGCAATCCAAACCTCTCTCTCTCTCTCTCTGTGTGTGTGTGTGACAGCAGGAGTTCTGCTGGATATATTAAGAAGGAGAAGCAAAGTGTTCGAGCAATAGTCGTTATTACATGGCTAAATAAGCCAACTGGAGGAAGGCAGGATTAAGCAAACCTATCTTTTTATTCACAAGAAAAAAATGAAATAAACAAAGTTATCTGTAGCAGATAAAATAGTTGTTGATGGCTGCTCTAACTACATTCTTCTGATAAAAAGACACTGCGTTCTTTTATACCCATCAAGATAAGCCACTCACTATGGGATAATTTTCTGTCCTGATGCAATATACTGTTCTTATTCTATTTACTCAGCAACATCAGTAGCTGCATTTGTTGCTGTTTCATTGGTGGTGGCTACTGTGCTCTATCTCTCCCTGAAGCAAAGGTATAATGAAGAGGTACACTTGAAGGTTGAAATGTTTCTCAGGACATATGGCACATCAAAACCCACAAGGTATACTTTCTCTCAAGTAAAGAAGATAACAAGACGCTTCAAGGAAAAAGTAGGCCAAGGTGGATTTGGAACTGTCTACAAAGGCAAGCTCCTAAATGGAGTGCCTGTGGCAGTCAAGATGTTAGAGAACCGTACAGGAGACGGAGAAGATTTTATTACTGAAGTTGCAACCATTGGAAGAATCCACCATGCAAACATTATCCATCTCCTGGGCTTCTGCTCCGAAGGAACAAGGCGTGCTCTTATTTATGAATTTATGCCTAATGAGTCACTAGAGAAATATATATTCTTGCATGATCATAATACTCCTCAAGAGCTCCTGTCACCAAACAAGATGCTAGATATTGCTTTAGGCATTGCCCGAGGAATGGAGTACCTGCATCAAGGATGCAACCAGCGCATCCTCCACTTTGATATCAAGCCTCATAATATCTTGCTGGACTATAACTTCAGTCCAAAGATTTCGGACTTTGGTCTTGCAAAGCTGTGCCCGAGAGACCAAAGCATTGTTACCATGACCAAAGCAAGAGGCACGATGGGATACATTGCACCAGAGCTATATTCTAGGAACTTTGGGGAGATATCATACAAGTCAGATGTTTATAGTTTTGGCATGCTTGTGTTAGAAATGGTGAGTGGAAGGAGGAGCTGGGACCCAAGTATTAAGAACCAAAATGAGGTATACTTCCCAGAATGGATCTATGAGAAAGTAATTACTGGGCAGGAGTTCGTACTTAGTAGGGAAATGACAGAAGAAGAGAAACAAATGGTGAGACAGCTGGCCCTTGTGGCACTATGGTGTATTCAGTGGAACCCAAGAAATCGGCCCTCGATGACAAAGGTCGTAAACATGATAACTGGAAGGTTGCAGAACATACAGGTGCCCCCTAAGCCATTTGTTTCGTATGAAAGCCATCCTATGCCATAAATCATGGAGAGCACAACACCATGACTGAATAAATTTTTGGGAGTTAATCCACATGTTTTCATATAGTAAGGCCTAGAAATTGCGTTGTGTTTATTTTGATGATTCCGCTGGATTAGCCATCTGAGGGGATCACTCTTCAACATGTATTGCAGTTAAGTAGAAATACAACATTGTGGTTCAGTTGTGGCGGTTACCTCTGTTCATCAGTTGCTGTGATGTATCTCCTGATGTATTGTACTCCTAGCTCCACTAGTTAGTCAGATACTCTTATTGTCCTTTTCATGCGTCAGTACCTGGTGGAAATTTCGTAAGAGAATCCTGCAAGGTAATTGTAAACTTTGTGTTATTGAGTGAATGCATTGAAATGGGTTTGAGCACACTTTATCTTTAGAAAAAAGTGAATAGAAAAGAAAAGTTACCATCGTCTGTTTGCCACTGAAAAGTTAATTAGATCTCACTAGTTAGTAAGAAGTAGTCGTTCATTGCTTGCATATTCCAATCCATGCCATTGAAAGAGCCAGGACCTGAATATTAGAAGGAAATGTGAGAAGAGAAATCTGTAGGGCAGGCAATCAACCGTGCCAGACTGCCACGCTACTGCTGAAAATCTACAAGGATCGATATAGTACTGAGTTCAGCTCGTAAAGTATAGTTACAAAATTTAGTAAAGCGCCAAAATAAAATGAAAACAAATACCTCCACCAATGTCAGGGAGGGGGTAGAGATCCGCCGCCGCTTCCATCGCCGGACGGCGTGGTCCAACAAGAGCGAGGAGGTGGAGGCCTTAGTAGACACAGATCCCCTGCGGCGAAGCGTGGGGTCGAGGCGAGGTGAACTCGACCGGTGGATGCGCTCAGCGGGAAGCGACACGCGGTGGCGCAAGGCCATGGGAATGATGCTGCACTGCAAGTCGGGTCGATTCAGGCCATTTTTGGCGCCGCCGCCGCCGCCGCAGCAGCAGCAGATTGCCGGAGCACCGCCGGAGTCCATGGTGGGGAGAACGATGGGGAGTGGGGACAAGCCCAACACGTTCCTGTTCTGGCCCAACAATACCTTTGATCTCAATTCCATTTCGGCCCATCAAAGGAAGTGGCCCAGAAAGAGACGAGTAGTGGGCCGGGCTGCAGCTGATCTTAGGCATGCAAATGACCCACCAAATCTTTAATCGGACGGCGTGTGTTTGCGGATTATCCAGACCTGCCTCGTCTCCATCGATTCAAATAATCCAACTCCATGGGAGAAAATTGTAATATTGGGACTACAGCCTAAATGGATCTATATGTGTAAAATATGGGTCCAATATTATTATAATAAAGATTAATGTTATAGTGTCATTATTGCAAATCTCCCACTCCATGGAGGCGGATCTCGAATACGGATGGCCGCCGCTGCGCAGATGACCGGTTTGAGATGTGGTGCGGTAGCCGGTGGAGCATCGCCATCGGGCAGCGGGCAGCGGCACGCCATAAGGTCAAGGACGGAGGGTCGATTGCCGCCACCGCCGCCGGCGGCCGCTACCGGAGCACCGGCGGAGGTTGCCACGAAGGGAAGTGCGGTGCGGGGGAGTTCTCCCGTAGTGGGCTGCAATGCGGTTTAGGTGGGCCTTACTCGGCCCAAAATATTAGGCTTAGGCCCGGAGATGACCACCCGAAAAGGCTGTAGAGACAGAACGCAGTACGGCACTGGTGCACAAAATCTGACGACTCTGTTCTGTTCATCAGGTGATATGCTGTTTGGTTGTTGGTTAACTTTACCTCACTCCAATTTGTTAAAGATGTGGCAAGCTATATAAACTAGGACCAACAATTTGTTACCCGTAGGCATGGTGAAGTTAAGCTTAAAAATTAAGTGTATGACAATGTGGGCTAGTGAGCCAGGAACAAAATGTTTCACGTCTAACTTTCGGTGCAGCAAACTGTGACACAAAACAAGAGCTCCGCGTGAGGGAGAAAAGCTGTCGCAAGTTTTTCCTTAAGCAAATGCATTGATGTATGAGATGTTAAGTTGTTATATCGGATTACCATGCATCACTGATATATCGGATTACCATGCCCAGCGGTAAACACAGGCACTAGGCTGTCCAAATCGTTACATTTCCTTTCAGCAAAAGCATATGTCCGTGTCTCGGAGACTTGACCATCACTATCGGAATGAACTCTGGAGTGCTCATGCAGCACACCCACACACCACAAAAATGCACCGGCCAACAACACATTTGGCCAATGGGCCACACATATATGTGTCATAATTAACCATGGCATCGCAGTCACAACATTATGATAAACGAAATCTTCCCTCATTTGCACGGCAAAGAAATTATCCGGTCAGTCAAAGGCAATCCGCTATCCACACTGACCTCCAGAGTCCACACTCCAGGCTTGCAGTGATCCGGATGCCCCAGCAAATGACACAGAAAATTAGGAATGGATTAAGTAGCATTTTCTTCAGAAACGATTCAGTAGCACTTTCTAAGATACAACTTGTATCGTCTGTAAATATTTTTTTTAGATAAATAGTGTACAAAGAACCATTTCACTGTTTACAATCATTTCTAGCTTCTGCGTTTTACAACCTACTTACAAGCAAGCTAGCTAGCTAGCTGAGTTTGCTTCCAAGCAGACACAAGCTTTAGTACTCATCCTCCTCCGAGATTTCAGTTAGCCCAGAGGATAAATGGTAAGAACCCACCACATGTGGCACAGGCTCGTCATCACAGAAGAATGGCCTAGAAGGCAATCGCAGACCATCAACACCACCGTCAAGCATCTCAATGACCTCACTCATTGTTGGCCGATCATGAGACTTCATCTGAATGCAATGTAGCCCAACAATGCACAACTTCTTTTCCAACTCATGCATATTAAAGGCAGTGACAACCTCACCCAACTCTTGTTGAAACAGCTGATTATACACCCATGATGGATAATATGACTGGCTTGAGCTCGACATATCCGGCTTAGAGTTCCTTCGCCCTCCAACCATCTCCAACAGAAGCATTCCAAAGCTATACACGTCAGATTTGCTAGATATGGCACCAAAGCTCCGAGATATCATCTCAGGAGCAATGTAACCTATTGTTCCCCTTGCAGCGCTAACAGGCACAAAACTATTATCCCGTGGGTACAGTTTGGCGAGGCCAAAATCAGCAACTTTTGGGACGAAATTGCTGTCAAGAAGGATGTTGTGCGGCTTAATATCAAAATGTAGAATCTGCATCTCACACCCCTGATGCAAATAGTTTATTCCTCTGGCAATGCCCAATGCGATCTCGTTGAGCTTGTCCCAGGAGAATCTCATGTCATGTGAAAAGATGAACTTGTCGAGAGATCCATTAGGCATGTGCTCGTACACCAGTGCCCTCCTCATTTCCTCTGCACAAAACCCTACTAAACGAACCACATTGACATGGTGAATCCTGCCAATGGTGGAGACTTCACTGATGAACTCTTCTCCATTACAATTGTAGTTTCCCAGCACCTTGACAGCCACATGGACATCACCTGGGAGTAGAACACCTTTATATACAGAGCCATAGCCTCCTTGGCCGAGCTTCTCCCTGAAGTGCCCTGTGATTGCAGTGATGTCAGTGTAGGCATACCTCGTCGGACCAATCATCAGTTGCATCCGGAGAAACTTCTCGACTGCATCGATTATCATCCTCCTCTTCCAATATTTGTGCACCAGAAAGGTCAATACTACTAAGGGCGGCAAAATGAACCTGCAGGATACTGCATAAAAGGGAAGTTTACAGATAGTTCATTGGTATAACAAGAATGTGCTTAAACTTTAAATGGTTGGTGCCTTGATGCAGCATCTACCTAGTTGTGGTGATGCATATTTTGTAAATATATAATTCCTCAGTCACACATTAATTGTTACTGTGACACTAGCCTAATTAGCTACCAGTTAGCATTTGAGCAACATGTTATATCCAAGTAATTGCCGCTTTTGTAAAAATTTTAACAAGGGAAATATAGCTTAAAATAATGTAAAACAGAGTATGGAAAATATTGCTACGGCAACAATACACACACAAAAAAGGACATTTTAACGGGAAGAGCAATATCGAGCAGTATGAGTCGTAAAATTAAAGCACAACAACACAACGTTCAGATAAGTGTGTCTTTGCAAGCTCCAAAACAATGGCCATTGACACCAAGTACAGCAAAGCTAAGAATACAAAGAAGTTATATAATCTGAGATTGGACATGTACAATCCAGTGGTGGCTAGGAGTGATTTAATTTGGTGATGTGACGCCTTATAGGAGGTCATTTGTTTAAGCATATTGGGGTGGGGGGGGGGGGGGTGTTCTTAATTTACCAGCAATACACTTCAAAGTCCAAACGGCAATTGGTGTTCTGCGAATGAACAATTGGATAGCCATCACAGCTCTAGTTGGTCTAGAGCCTTGAGTTGCACAGTGCAAGATACCATATTCAATTAACGAAACTAGCTCAATCCTATACTTGTTGCGTTCACTAGACTTGGGTTGGTCACCGTCACGGATGTCTCTGCAGAGTACACACAATATGAATTTAAGATGCATGCATCCAGCAGTTATTGCATGGGCAGTTATAAGAGAAGGCTATATATATGTTAGTTAAATTGAGAAATAGTACTGTGATGATTTTCACAAATGATCGATGTTGAAAACTTACTGGAGTAACCCTGCCATGCACTCTTTGAAACTGGAGTACAGACTAATTGTGTATGGAAACGAGATGGCAAATCCACCTCTCATTAGTTTGACGACATCCGCATAGCTTACATTCGGATCTAACCAGGTACTCGCCACAGGAGTCATTGCCAGGTACCCACAGGAAGGCTCGAGGTTCTCCATATAATCAGAGCGCTCGCCAGTTAGCACGTAAACGAATGAGCTGCTGTTGCTTAGGCAAGCGACAGGACTGTACATCCCATTGTTTGTTACTTCCCGCGAACAAGTCACAAAGACAACGGAAGAACTCCTATAAGGCATCAATTCGACTAGGATGCTGTTGCGTGAGTCTTCTCTAAGCTGCTCGTAAACTAGTTGGTAAGGATCAAAAACACGATTCCAGCGAGGGAGAGGGCAATTGTTACTTGAATCGGAGACGATGTTGGCGTCGATGACCCAGAAGGTAGAATTCGTGTAGTTGATGTCTGTCACAAGGTATGCCCCGTTGTCGATCAGAATCGTGGCCGCCACCTCGTCGTCGGTGCAGGTCAGCTCGTACGACGCAACACCGCACTCCGGCGGGTCACCTCGCCGGCGGAACGGGTACGACACGTCCCTGAGATGGCCGCAGGTGAACGTAGGACACGCAGGCTGAATCTGATGATGCCGCCGCCCACCTGCATCCGGCACAAGAACTGCAAGCACACACATGACAGAAATGAGGACTTGCAGCACAGTTGAGCGACCGAACGAACCAGGAATCGCCATGGTAGCTACTTCACAGAGCTTCATACTAGTGCTTGGTAGCTTAATAGAAAGCAAAGCAACCCACCTTGGGCCTAATGACTGTGATGCTGTTGACTTGGAAGTCCTTGTTAACCAGAGATAATTAAGTTACATTCAAGAGACTATAATTACCCATCACCAAGCCTTATCTCAGATAGCAGAGAGTTTCGTGCAGTTATTGACATTCCTGCAATAGTTCAAACAAGATTAATTGTAGAAAATGAAGGCGTACGCGGAGTAGAATGGTCTCCAAAACTCGCATACAATTCCAAAGCAATAGAACGTATGAATCGCACAGGTTTTTATCAGCAGCTGGAATTTCTGCCCACACACGCAGCAATCATGACGCAGCTGGAATTTCTGCATAAATCCCAGCTTTTCATAGCCACAGCTTTCTTTTCATCCGCCTTCATCTCCATTACACTCCATGGACTTGCTAAAGCTTCTCTTTACAGTACTCCTACTCTCTCTTCTCAACTACGAATCATATGTCGCTGCAGCATTGGAGGATGATGAAGATTTCTTCAAGACCTGTTCATCACAGAGGTGCAGCAAGCACGGACCAGAGATCAGGTTCCCTTTCCGGCTCTCAACACAACTTTCATCATGCGGCGCACCCGGCATGCACTTGTCATGCTCTGGACAGGACACCATCCTCAATCACCCAGTTCTTGGTCCCTGCAAAGTAACCGAGATAAGTTACAGTTATGCTACCATGAACGTCATCCCACCTGTAGATTCCCCACCTCACTGCCCACTTCAGAAGCTCATGTCGAAAAACCAATCAACTTCTGTGTACAAACCCCAAGGTCCTCAACCGCACGGAGCTAGCCTTGTGGTTTGTTCAAAAGATCCCATACCTGCAAATCAATACAACATAGTTGGCCCAATATCTTGCCTAAGCCACAATAACAACCAGTTCTGGTATTTGGCAGATCCCTATAGATACATGCATGTTCTTCCCTTGGGCTGCACAGTTGTTTCTAAAGGCATCCCGATGCCCTATAGTTTTGATAAAAGAGGGAGAATAAACTGGGGCACATCAAACTTCAAGGAAACAGCAAATAGAGTTATCACCGATGGTGAGACAGTATTCATGTGGTACTCTACTAACATTACTAGTATTTGCCAACAATGTGAAGATGAAGGCCGACCCTGTGGTTTCAGTTCACAAAGTGGTCAAGCATTCTGCCATCATCATGGTATTTTTATCTTTTGGAAGCAGAAACCCCATATCATTATGATCACTTGTTTCATTTTGGAATAGCATTCAATATTTATTTTTTCTAATTCTCAATACATCAGTTATCCAATCTTTTATATTCTAATACAGTCATTTCAAACTCAATAGTACAAGATTTTAACCTCCAATTAAACTGTTTAACAAAAGTGAAGATGAACTGTGAATCACTAGATTGCTAGCTTGGATAAAACATTTTCACTTTTCACATCCATAAATGTCCTAACAGAAGCTCCTGCAAAGAGATGACGGTGTCTAAATTTTACAGCAACTGTCAATTGTTTGTAAAACTCTAACAGAAAATATTAATATAGGATTATTTGCACATAGCGTCTTTGTTAAAGTCTAGGTTAGTAGATCAGGAAGATGATCTCACAATTCTTTAGGCTTAAGCTAGGTTTGATCCAAATAACAGGTCATTGGTAATTACAAAAATATTTTTCCCTTTTCCTTTCGCTCCAAACCAATGTAACTGTCCAAAATAGTGCTGCGCTGTACACAGATGAAGGTGCACTAATGAAAACTCACAAACTGTACAGTGGTAAATATAAGTATTAACACTCATAAATGTATATATGATATAACCCTGTTTTCTGTATTTCAGCAAAAAGAAAAGAAAAGAAAAACATCTGTATAATCCATTTGACGGACCTGAATTTATGTGATAATTCCAATAATTTGTAAGACAAGCTGAAAGTTAATACTTCTACAGTAAGGAAAAAATAATGTACCAGTATCATATAGACTATGAGCAGAGAGATTATACAGTGCTAACAGAGTAGAGTCCAGAACATTTTTGCTTCGCAGTGATCTGTGAGATCATTATATTAGATATTTCCATCCTTCTGGATAATTTAAATTAAAGCATTTTCCTTTTATAGTTGGTTAAGATAAGAATCCTCCCACCCACCCTATTCCCTTTTATGACTATACCCATGCAGGTTCTAAAATTCTATGCAGCAAGCCATATAAAAATCTTGAATCAGATTTTTATTTTTCAAAAAAATATTATCCATTGTATATACAAATCATGGGAATAATAATTCTCTTTCTTTCTATATGCAGGAGTGCAGGTCACCCTTGTTGCAGGTAAGGAAATAACTCAATCTTTTGTCCATTCTGCATGAAATTTCAATTAAATGCCACCCAATTATAAACTTTCAACAAAGAGAGTTTCTATATTTTCTAACCCAAATAAGAGATGACATGATAATCTTAAAAATACAATAAACGCACATCTGGAAAATAAATTATGGAATCATGTTCTCTCCAAATGCAGCTAACAACTTTCATTTTTTAATCAGCTACATCATCTGTAGCCACATTTGTAATTCTTTCATTAGTTGTGGCCACTGCGCTCTACATTTCCTTAAAGTCAAGGTACGACAAAGAGATACATTTGAAAGTTGAAATGTTTCTCAAGACATATGGCACATCCAAACCCACGAGGTACACTTTCTCCGATGTTAAGAAAATGGCGAGACGGTTCAAGAACAAATTAGGCCATGGTGGATTTGGAAGTGTCTATAAAGGCGAGCTACCAAATGGAGTTCCTGTGGCAGTCAAGATGCTAGAAAACTCCTTAGGAGAGGGAGAAGAGTTCATCAACGAAGTTGCGACCATTGGGAGAATTCACCATGCAAACATCGTCCGTCTCCTAGGATTTTGCTCTGAAGGAACACAACGGGCTTTAATATATGAATTCATGCCCAATGAATCGTTGGAGAAATATATATTCTCAAATGGTTCTAATATTTCAAGAGAATTCCTAGTACCAGAGAAAATGCTAGATATTGCTTTAGGCATCGCCCGAGGAATGGAGTACTTGCACCAAGGGTGCAATCAGCGCATTCTCCATTTTGACATCAAGCCTCACAACATACTGCTGGATTACAGCTTCAATCCAAAGATTTCAGACTTTGGGCTTGCAAAGCTGTGTGCAAGAGATCAAAGCATTGTCACATTAACAGCAGCAAGGGGCACGATGGGCTATATTGCACCGGAACTATATTCTCGGAGTTTTGGAGCAATATCATACAAGTCGGATGTCTACAGTTTTGGCATGCTGGTGTTGGAAATGGTGAGTGGGAGGAGGAACTCAGACCCAACCATTGAGAACCAAAATGAGTTCTACTTTCCTGAGTGGATATATGAGAGAGTAATAACTGGGCAGGATCTGGTGCTTACCATGGAGACAACACAAGGGGAGAAAGAAACGGTGAGACAGCTAGCCATTGTAGCGTTATGGTGCATTCAGTGGAACCCAAAAAGCCGGCCCTCGATGACAAAGGTGGTAAACATGTTAACGGGGAGGCTGCAGAATCTACAGGTGCCGCCTAAGCCCTTTATTTCCTCTGAAAATCATCTTGTGATGTAGGTCATGGAGAAGGCATCCGCATGGGTTGGTCCATGTATGAGAGATATGCTTAATCCATGTATTGTTGAATATTCTTACTGGGATATAGTACTAGCATGTGGACAAGGAAGAAAAAACAAGACTTCTGAGGTTAGAAGAAAAGCTGCTTCTATATTGAATGAGGTTAATTATTCAAATATATTGGCAATCGAAACGATCATATGATCACAATGTATTATGCAATTCTAAGAGTCAGCAATATATCCAGTGGATTTGATTTGCAGTGCAATATACTAGTAATAGTTGAAAGAAGATAACTTATTACCTAATTTTGTTGCGTCAAAAAATTACCTAATTTTGCAATTGCTAGTCCACAAAAGGTCCTCGCTGAACACTACGATGTTATTTTCTTATTCATCCCATCCCCACAAGAGGATTCTGCAGCACATGAAAGTAATAATGGCATGTTTACTCCTGATACTCTTCATAATTCAGAATAGATTAAAAAAAAGGAAAAAATAACAAAAGCAGCAGAACAAAGGTTACCCAGGCAGCGAGATTCCGCGGGAGGCTCCCCACGGTGTAGAACGCGGGAGGCGGAGGTGTTGTGATGGAACTTGGCGCCGGGCTTGGTAGAGATTGGACAGGTCGCTGCCGTCAGCGGCGCCACCATTGAGGATCTGAGGACACACGGCTGCAACAACGGACAACGATAAGGGCGAGGGCGAGGCATGGTAGCAAAACTACCGGGAGGAAGCGGTTTACTCATCTGCCAACGGAGAGGACGAGCGGCGGCGGAGGCGTAGGCAGGCCGCTGCCGCCGGAATGCCGGATTAACCGGAGCGCGCCGGCGGGGAGGGTGATGCGAATGCGATGCGGCGGAGGAAGGGGAAGGGGAATCACTCACGTTCCGGGCCGATACCGTTCTTCTGGGCCGACAGCTTCAGGCCCACAATGTTTCAGCCCACTAAAGCTGTAAGGCCAGAAGAAGACGCCGCGGGGACAGGCCCGCAATGCATGCATGCAAGGCCTTCTCCTATGGTGGGCTGCATTGCAGTTTATGTGGGCCTTACTGATCTCCTCTTACAAAAGGATTCGGCCCACCCGCAAGCTTAATCAGGCACGACCGGTCATTCCATTACCGAGGGCCTTCATCCAGCCACTATCATCAAAACGCAGCGATGATAGATACCATATCTAATTTTATTTTATTTTATTTTTTGCACAGAAATGCATAAATAGATCGAAAGGTAACATCACATCTCAAGTCATCAACGTACTGATAGTGGAGGAGGCTTGCAGCTCTATACCTGTGCCGCTGTGCGTGCTATGCTTTCCTCCTGCGGTCAGACATACATAAACAGGTGTCTCAGACATGAATATATTGGATATTTGGATTACAGCTCCCAGCGGAAACAAAAGGCACTACTAGGCTGTCCAAATCGTGGCATTTCCTTTCAGCAAAAACAGCTCCATATATCTCTGGGTCTCGGAGACTTGATCATCAGTATCGGATCGGAATGAGCTCTGGCGTGCTCATGCAGCACACACACCACAGAAATGCACCGGCCAACAACACATTTGGCCAATGGCCACACATAACGATGGCATCTCAATCACAAAGTTATGATAAACGAAAGCTTCCCCCTAGTTCACGGCAAAGAAATTACCCGGTCAGTCAAAGGCAATCAGCTGTCTCCTGCCGCTATCCACACTTAACCTCTGGAGTCAACACCTCCAGCTCCAGGGCTGTGTTGATCCGAATGTCGCAGCAAAGCAGAGAACAAATTAGGAATGGATTAAGTAGCACCTTTTTTCAGCTATCATTCAGTAGCACTTTCTATAACATATAGCTTCTTTCGTTTGTAAACAAACAAATAAGTGTACAAGAAATATATCACTAGTTCTAAGAAAAAGAAATATATCACTGTTTACAATTATTTCTAGCTTCAGCATTTTACAAGCAAGCTACTAGCTGATTTGGCATCAAAACATGCACAAGTTTCACTCATCCTCCGCTAAGATTTCACTTAGCTCGGAGGAGAATTGGTGAGAATTCACCGCAAGTGACACGGGTTCATCATCACAGAAGAATGGTCTTGGAGGCATCTGCAGGCCAACAACGCCACCTTCAAGCATCTCTATGACCTCGCTCATCGTCAGCCGATCGTGAGATTTCATCTGGATGCAACGCAGCCCGATTATGCACAGCTTCCTCTCAAGCTCATGCATGTTAGCAACAGTACCAGCAGGTATCTCACCAACACCTACTTGCTGCTCAGTTAGTTGGTCATACACCCAAGATGGGAAGTAGGTCTGATTTGAGTTCTCTGCATACATATCTGAGTTTCTTCTTCCTCCAGCCATCTCCAGTAGCAACATTCCAAAGCTATAGACATCGGATTTGCTCGATATGATGCCGAAGCTTCGAGATATCATTTCAGGAGCAATATAACCTATTGTTCCCCGTAGAGCACTGAGCGGCACAAAACTTTGGTCCCTGGGGCACAATTTGGCAAGGCCGAAATCAGCAACCTTTGGAACAAAGTTGTCATCAAGAAGGATATTGTGTGGCTTGATGTCAAAGTGGAGTATCTGCATATCGCAACCCTGATGAAGGTAGTTGATCCCCCTAGCAATGCCCAAAGCAATTTCATTGAGCTTATCCCATGAGAAACTTCTTTCAGATGAGAAAATGTACTTGTCCAACGATCCCCGTGGCATGTACTCATAGACAAGCGCCCTCCTTATTTCCTCTGAACAAAAACCAACAAGATGAACTACATTGATGTGGTGGATCCTACCGATGGTGGAGACCTCACTGATAAACTCTTCGCCATTGCAGTTAGAGTTTCCTAGCACCTTCACAGCCACGTGAGCATTGCCTGGAAGGACAACACCTTTGTATACAGAGCCATAACCTCCTTGGCCGAGCTTCTCCCTGAAGTGACCTGTGATTGCAATGAGGTCGGTGTAGGCATACCTTGTTGGACCAATGACTAATTGCATCCGGAGGAACTTCTCTACCGCGTCAGTTGTTATCCTTATCTTCCAGAACTTGCGTGCTAAGAAGGTTAATATCACCAGGGGCGCCAAAATGAACCTGCAAAATACTGCATAAAAAATAACTTTATATTTAACACATACTATACATTGCTCTAGGGAGAATGTGCTTATTAAAGTTTAAAAGTTTCCACGATGCAAGTGAATTTAGCACTGTGGCCGGCGCACTGCGAGATGCGTACAGAAATAATTGTAGTAATGAGGATTATTTGTACTTAAGTATACATGGTTCTTTACCAGCAATCCACTTCAAAGTCCACATGGCCAGTGGTATTACTCCCACGTTCAGTTGGACAACTGGATGAGGAAGCAGGCAACCCCAGAAATGATAGTCAAATATCACAGTGTAGAAAATCCTGAAAGACGTTGGTTGTTCCTCTTGGACGATATTTCTGCAGAGACAATATAATGTAAAGCGTAAAAAAAAACAATATAATGTAAAATGAACTTAAGATGCCCCGAGCAGTTTCTGAGCAGATAAGCAAGAGAAATCCATGCATATATAAAAAATCGACTGGTACCGAGAGAAATAATGAAACCACATGCAGGATGTCGCAAACTCACTGGAATGATTGTGCTATGCACTGTTTGATTTTGGAGGAATAGATTAAGAAATAACTTGTGTACGGAAACCACCTCTCATTAGTTTGACAACATCGATGTAGCTTGCATTCTCTAGCACCAGTGGGCGGTCGCCGGCATCCAGAGGAGTCATGGCCAGGTACCCACAGGAAGGCTCGAGACTCCCAATAAGATTAGAGTTCATGCCAGTTAGCACATAGACGAAGGAGCTGTTGGTGCTCATGCAAGCAACAGGCCTGTACTTGCCATTGTTCCTCATTTCCTGCGAACATGTCACAAAAGTAGCTCTAGTGCTCCGATAAGGTGGCATCAGTTCAGCTTGGATGCTGCGGCGGCGGGAGTCTTCTCCATGCCGCTCGTATAACATTTGGTCGTAGTAACCAAAATCACGATTCCAGCGAGGAAGAGGGCAATTGTTACGTGAATCCGAGATGTTGGCGTCCACGACCCACAAGGTAGAATCCTTGTAGTTGATGTCCGTCACAAGGTACGTTCCGTTGTCGATCTGAATCGTAGCCGCCTTGTCATTGGTACAAGACAGCTCGTACGACGCAACGCCGCATTCCGGCGGGTCACCTAGCCGGCGGAACGGTGGCGACACTTCGCTGAGATGGCCGCAGGTGAATGGAGGGCACGCAGGGCGGTGATGCCGCCGCCCGTCCGCATCTGGAACAAGAACTGCAAGCACACACAGGAGAGAAATAAAGACTTGCAGCGCAATTGGGCAACAGAACGAACCAGGAATCACCATGGCAGCTGCAGCTACTACTAGTTCGAAGAGCTGAAGCCAGATGGATGAATCACACTCACAGCAATTCATTAGATAGTACTAGCAAGTAACAAAGCTATATGTTCAGCTTGGGCCTACATGACTGTGACGCTGTTGACTTAATTTGAAGTCCTTATGGAAAGATAGACAAGTTACATTCAGAGCTATCTACTTCGTTCTAAAATAAATTAATCAAGTACGAAATGTAATATATCCTACTAAAATCAATCTAGATATGTAGTATGGGATGTTACATATCCTGGTATAATAAATCTAGACATGTAGCTGTTCAGATTCATTTTCCTAGGACATATCACATCCCGTACTATATTAACTTAGTTTAGGACAAAGGAAGTAACTCTAATTACCCATCACTAGTCACTCTGCTACTGCAAGCCATGCCAGATTCACCCGTTGATTTCAGTATCAACACACAAAAAGTGAGTTTCATGTAATTACAACTGCACAAGTTTGTTGGAATAGTAGTAGAGATAAAATTAATTACAGAAAATGTACGCATACGAGGGTTAGAATCTAAGACTGGTCACCCTAAAAAAGAAAAAGAATCTAAGACTGATCTCAAAAACTCGCATACATTTTTCCAAGCAATAGAAAACGGCAGAAGTTCCACTGGCAGTTGGAATCCCTGCTTAGAAATGCAGATCTTGACAAGCACAGCATAAATGCTCGCTAGAGATTATAGCAAATACGGAGTAATTAAGTCATTTTTTTTATAGGCACAGTGTTCTCTGCATATACTGTCCATCTCCATCTGCTACTTAAGGAACGAGATTTGAAAGTCGAAATGTTTCTCAAAACATATGGCGCATCCAAACCCACACGGTACACTTTCTCCGAAGTTAAAAAAAATAGCAAGACGGTTCAAGGACAAATTAGACTATGGTGGATTTGGAAGTGTCTATAAAGGTGAGCTACCAAACAGGGTTCTTGTGGCAGTCAAGATGCTAGAAAACTCCATAGGAGAGGGAGAAGAGTTCATCAATGAAGTTGCCACCATTGGGAGAATTCACCATGCAAATATTGTCCGCCTCCTAGGCTTTTGCTCTGATGGAACAAGATGGGTTTTAATTTATGAATTTATGCCCAATGAATCATTGGAGAAATATATATTTCAAATTGATTCTAATGTTTCAAGACAATTCCTGATACCAAAGAAAATGCTAGATATTTCTTTAGGTGTCGCCCGAGGAATGGAGTACCTGCACCAAGGGTGCAATCAGCGCATTCTCCATTTTGACATCAAGTCTCGCAACATACTGTTGGACTACAGTTTCAATCCAAAGATTTCAGATTTTGGGCTTGCCAAGCTATGTGCAAGAGATCAAAGCATTGTCACATTAACTGCAGCAAGAGGAACAATGGGCTATATTGCACCAGAACTATATTCTCGGAATTTTGGAGCAATTTCGTATAAGTCGGATGTCTACAGCTTTGGCATGTTGGTGTTAGAAATGGTGAGTGGGAGGAGGAACACAGACCCAACCGTTGAGAACCAAAATGAGTTCTACTTTCCTGAGTGGATATATGAGAGAGTTATCAATGGGCAGGACCTGGTGCTTACCATGGAGACAACACAAGGGGAGAAAGAAATGGTGAGACAACTAGCTATTGTAGCGTTATGGTGCATTCAGTGTAACCCAAAAAAACGGCCCTCAATGACAAAGGTGGTAAACATGTTAACAGGGAGGTTGTAGAATCTGCAGGTGCCCCCTAAGCCCTTTATATCGTCTCAAAATCAACTTATGATTTAGATCATGGAGACCGCATCACCCTGATTTGGAGATCAGCAAAGCATGGAGCTTGGCTGGCATGCCAATGGGAGAGCAAGTCTAAGTGGCCTCTCTTCATCATTGGTCATTTTCCATCCTTTTGTGAGAAATCGCTTTGTGTATTGCTTCGGCCTTTTTTGGCGTTCTGTAAACTCTGCTATGAAATCTTAATACAAATGATGCAGACTGCTTATGCACATATAAAAGTTTATTTTGGGGTTTTTTCATCGAAGTTTATTTTCCAACCTTTGCTTTTAGATCGTTAAGAACACGTATATAATCAAGCTGGAACCCCCCGCCGCTTTCTTTTGTTTCTGTTTGTAAGACTCTTTGTATGGACCTTTATGCTTTCAAGTAAAGCTCGCGCTCCGCCTTTTCTCTACAAAAGAACACGTATATAACAGTTTTATTCACAAATTATTTTTCATTTTCAAATATGTCGTTTGGCTTATTCCCCGAATAAGCGAAACGATGGGGACCTATGTTTGATTATTAAACTAAACTAGGCAACTGGGTTTATGATATATCACCATGTACTCATGTAATTCTGATAGCTAGAAAACATATGTCAATGGTTTTTATTTGCAATATAATAATAGATGGAAGATGACAACTAAATTACCTTATTCCATCGTTGCTGCTAGTCCACAAATCATCCTTGCTGAACACCACAACAAAGGTGTGGTATTTGCTCTCCTATCCCTTCAGCACAAGAGATCGATCCCGCAGCGTAACTAATCATGCCATATTTACTCCCAGTACTGCATTTTCCTTTTAAGAGAAAAAAAAATGTTGCATCATCAACAAGACAAAAAATAAAAATAACAAAGGGAGGAAGCTAAGAAAAGGGATTATTACCAAGGCAGCGAGGCTCTAGATGGACATGGACTAATAATGTGGGAGACGGAGGTGGTGTGAGCGACTTGAGAAGACGATACCATCGAAGGCATCGGGCTTATAGATTCGACCGGATCTTTACCTGCCGTCAGCGCCACCATTGTAAGACACGGTAGCAATAACAGATGGCGCCATGGCGGTACAAGCGACGGCGAGGCTTGGTCTCGCATATACCGGGAGGAAACGGCACCTTACCCATCTGTCGACGGAGGCGAAAAGCGGCGGCGGAGGCAGCATTAACCGGAGCTCTCGCCGGGAAGAGTGGTGGGGAACGGAGGAAGGAGGAGGGGCTTTTTTTTTTTTCCTTTTCTTTTCTTTCCTTTTTTTTAGACTGAAGGGGAGAAGGAGAAAATTGTGATTTTGCTATCACAAAAGGATGGTTTCGCTGGAATGCTATCCCTTCAAAGTAATTCATTAAAATGCTAACCTAAACTAAGGGGTGTTCACTAAAATGCTATTTTAGGTCTTTTTGATTGCTAGAAATGATTTTGCTCTATTTTAATTTTTGTTATGACCAAAATACCCTTGTCTCTTTATCGGCATCGGCAGCGGCACACCCGTTCGTGCCTCTGCATCGGCTCCAGCGCCGGCACCGGTCCCCACCACTCCCCCCACCTGCTCCTCCCCACCCTCCTCCCCCAGTCCACTCGCGCCATCGCCTCCATTCGCGTCCGCCGCCGCCGCCACCCCTCAGTCGCGCCCCCCACCCATGCCTCCCCCTCATGGCTCCCCCTCACCAACGACACGGCGGTAGCCTCCCTAGCCTCGACAGCGGACAACGACGTTGCGCGCTGGGCCGCCGCTGCCCTGGGCAGCGGGTTCGGAGCTGGGTGCGAGTCGCCGCCAATGGCCGGCAGCGCGGGCGTCGGCAGGGAGGCCATGGGGAAGGAGATGGTGGCGCCGCTCCACCACCATCTCCACCATCGAGCTCCGGAAGTCGGCGTACGGGTTGTGCGACCGCTTCACCACCACCATGCCGCCCCGCCGCGGCCACGCCGCCCCCGCAGCCACTGTGCTTGTGGTCAGCGTTCTCCGCGCCGCCCTTGTTGTCTTCGCCGGCATTGGCGCCTCTCGGTGGCGCGCGGCGAGGTGGGTTCTTGTGGTGGCGCTTTGACCCACCGCCGCAGCCGGTGCTGTTGTAGAAGTCAGAGGTGGAATCGGAGGAGATGTTGAGGGAGGAGAAGAGCGTCGACGACCTCGTCTCCGCTCCCTCGCCGCCCTCCCCGTCACTACTGCTGAATGGTGGGAGCTCGTCGTCGGTGACGGTGGAGGACGAGCGCCAGCGCTGCAAGCGGTGGTGGGAGTCGAGGAGATCCCCCGCACCCTCGCCATGTCCGCCTGCCAGCCACCCTCGCGCTCCCGACGGCGTCCTCGAGAAAGGAAGAGGAGAAAGAGAGAGTGGAGAGAGTATGACAGGTGGGCCTGCATTAGGGGTATTTTGGTCCGGGAAAAAGTTAAAATTGAGGAAAAGATACAAAAGAGCGAAAATAGCATTTTGGTGAACACCTCTCAGTTAGGATAGCATTTCAATGAATCACTTTGAAGGGATAATATTCCAGCGAAACCATCATTTTGCGATAGCAAAATCACAATTTTCTAAAGAAGGGGATAATGACTGCTGGGCCATAGGTTAGGATGGCCCATCTAAGGCCTTCCTTCGATGGCCCACCTAATCCCCGCGGCCTATGAACGATGGATTGATCGGACGGTTCACATGTGGCCCAATTCACGGGCAAATATAATGCCCCAACTTGATACTGACGGCTGTGTTTGGGAAGGGAAAAAGTATACTTTGACTCCCTCAACTATCGCCCGAGTATGATTCATATCCTCCAACCACAAACCAGGTATATCGACTCCTCCAACTATCAAAACTGGTACAAATAATGTCCCTCGGTGGTCTTGGAGGTGGTTTTGGCTGACGTGACGCCTACGTGGCGGTCTTGACCAAGTCTTTGTCGTACTTGACGCTTACGTGGCATTAGAATAAAAACAAAAACAAAAAAAAATGTGGAACCCATATGTCATTTCACACAAAAAAAAAGTATCATGGGACCCACCTGTCATCATCCCTCTCCTTCCCTTCTTCCTCCCCCTCTCCCTCTCTCCCTCCCTGGCCTTTCTCTTCTCGGGACGACGGCGGTGGGGAGAGGCGGCTGTGGTGGTGGGGAGCGGCGGCTGTCGGGAGCGGCCGTGTGCTCGCGTGGCGCAGCAGCGACGGAAACCTCTTCGGCCTCGCCGCGGCCTCCGCTTTATCCGCGTCCATGTCCACGACCGCCGCCACGACGCCTCAGCGCATCTCCCACTACCTCGCGCACCATCCGAGAGCGATATGGGAGGTGCTCTCCGCCGCCTTCCTCGCCGCCAACCACATTGACGCGTCCTCCACTCCCTCGCCAAGAACCGCCACTCCTCCTCCTTCCCGGAGCACATCGCCAGGAACGTGCTCACCTTCTTCTACTAGGTTGCCTCCTCATCGCCGTCGTCGTGGACCCCTCACTCCCTCCGCGCCTACTGCCTCCTCGTCCACCTCATCTCCCGCGCCGCCCTCATCCGCCGCCGCTCCCCAGTCCCCACTACCGCCACTGTCGCTCCCCACCGCCGCCGCCGCCGCCTCTCCCCACCCGCCGTTGTCACGAGAAGAGAAAGGCCGGGGGGAGAGAGATTTGGGGGAGAGAGGAGAGGGGGAGGAAGAAAGGAAAGGAGAGGGAGGATGACATGTGGGTCTCACATGTCAGTGGGTCCCACAATACTTTTTTGTGTGAATGACATATGGGTCTCACATATTTTTTTATTTTTGTTTTTATTCTAATACCACGTAAGCGCTACGTAGGACAAAGACTTGGTCAATACCGCCACGTAGACGCCACGTCAGCCAAAACCACCGAGGGATATTGTTTGCACCGGGTTTGATAGTTGGAGGAGTCGATATACCCAGTTTTGTGTTTAGAGCACATGAATCATACTCGGGCGATAGTTGAGGGAGTCAAAGTACCTTTTCCTTTGGGAAGAGGGGTTGCGCAAAATGATGTGTGCATTAACACTTGATTAATTAAGTATTAGTTAATTTTTTTCTTGAAAATAGATTAATATGATTTTTTAAAGCAACTTTCGTATACAAAATTTTTACAAAAGATACACTGTTTAATAGTTTGAAAAACGTGTGCATGGAAAACGAGATAGATGAGTTAAGAAAGTGAGGTAAAGAACTCGTCACTAGCACCAGCAGCAAGTACAAAACACTTGCTTATTTATAGTAGTATTTCATACACGGAAAAAAAGTTTAAGCATTAGTAAATATCAATTGTTCGATCTATGAATATGGAATAATACTCCCTCCGGGTTGATAATACTTGTCGTTTTGGATAAGTACATGGTCTCCAAAAAAAACAACATTGACCATTATTTTCTATTATAATATGTATAAAAGTGTTAACAAATATATGATTTTATTAAAATACTCTTTAAGACTAATTTATACATGCAGTCACCATATTTGAAAGACAAATATTTTAAAAATGATTCATCATAATCAAAGATTATAAAATTTGACCTCACTCTTGTCTAAAACGACAAGTATTATCAGCCCGGAGGGAGTAACAACCATTATTTATGAACGCTAATTACTAGCTGGCCACAACATTTTCTTCACAGCCTAGCTACTTAAGCTATTCAACTATTCCATCGTCCTCTTCGGAAATTGCAGTAAGCTCGGAGGAGTGAAAGTAAGAATCCATGACTTGTGGAGGTGGCATGCCATTGCCAATGCCATCCCCATCGCAGAAAAATGGTCTCGGAGGCACTTGCAACGCATCCACACCCCCTTCGAGCATCTCTATTGCCTCACTCATCGTCGGCCGATCGTGTGATTTCATCTGAATGCACCACAGCCCAACAAGGCATAGCTTCCTCTCCAGCTCATGCATGTCAGCAACGTTGGATATCTCATCAACTTGTTGATCTGCTATTAGCTGGTCATACACCCATGATGGGTAGTACGCCTTACTTTTACTTGAATCTGCATTTGGGTCCACGTTTCTTCTTCCTCCAGCCATCTCAAGTAGTAGCATTCCAAAGCTATAGACATCGGATTTGCCGGATATGACACCAAAACTCCGGGATACCATCTCAGGAGCCATATAACCCACTGTTCCCCGTAAAGCCCTGTCCGACACAAAACTCTTATCCCTCGGGTACAGTTTAGCGAGGCCAAAATCAGCAACTTTCGGAACAAAGTTATCATCAAGAAGGATGTTGTGTGGCTTGATATCAAAGTGTAGAATCTGCATATCACACCCTTGGTGCAAGTAGTTGATCCCCCTAGCAATGCCTAGAGCAATCTCATTGATCTTGTCCCATGAGAAACTTCTCTCAGACAAGAAAATATACTTATCTAGAGATCCTCTAGGCATGTGTTCATAAACTAGGGCCCTTCTCATTTCCTCGGAGCAAAACCCCACAAGACGCACAACATTAACATGGTGAATCATGCCTATGGTGGCAACTTCACTGATGAATTCTTCTCCATTACAGTTGGAGTTGCCATTCAGCATCTTGACAGCCACATGGAGATCACCCGGGAGCAGCACACCCTTGTATACAGAGCCATAACCTCCTTGGCCAAGCTTCTCTCTGAAATGGCCTGTGATTGCAGTGATATCAGTGTAGGCATACCTTGTCGGTCCGAGCATTTGTTGCATTCGGAGAAACTTCTCGACTGCATCAATTGTAACCCTTGTTTTCCAGTACTTGTGTGCAAGGAAAACCAATACAGCCAAGGGCATCAACAGAAACCTGCATAGTGCTGTGTAGACAAGTTTGATCAACTGGAACCAATAAACTGCAATTTAAGCCTATATAATTCTGATCGATGACTTACCTGCAATCATCTTCCGGATCTGCAAGGCATATGCTATTACATATAACATTATACCCAAAGGCATAAAGTAACGTGACGGAATTTGATCAACGGATATGCAGAGCAGGAAATTTGTATCCGCCGAAAGAATGGTACCAAACCAATCGGTTTTGCCTGTACTAGTCGATACACTGCATGGAAGAACAAAAACTTCTGATATGATATCAAGAGCAGATATGTATCGATATTTATGTGAAAAATAAAGGTGTACAGATGTCAAGATCAGTAACTTACGGGATCGAATCCATTAGGCATTGCTTAAAGCTTCCACCAACTGTACGATCTCTGAAAGGAAATTGGACTCTAAATCCTTTCCTCATAGATTTTACTACGTCTGCATAGCTTAAGCTTAAGCTTTCATTTACTGGTGCTACACTGTCCCGACCACCCAAAGGAGTCATGGCTAGGTACCCACAAGAAGGCTCAAGGGTCTGAATAAGAGCAGATTGTTGGCCAGTTAACACATAAACGAAGGATCTGCTGGTGCTCAGGCAAGCGACGGGCATGTACATAATCCAGCTACTGTTCTTTATTTCCTGCGAACAATTGACAAAGCTAGCTATCCTAGTCCATATTGCAGGGGCCAATTCAATGGTGCGGTGCGACTTGCGCTGGAAACTGGGCTCGCGAAGGGAATTCCATCGAGGAAGAGGGCAACTGCTAGGTGAATCCGAGATGTCAGCATCAACGATCAAGAAGGTAGAATCAGTGTAGTTGATGCCCGTCACATAGTATGTTCCGTTGTCAATCTGAATTGTAGCCTTGTCATCGGCACAATTGAGCTCGTACGACAGAACTCCACACTCAGATGGGTCACCTCGCCGGCGGAAAGGAGACGACACGCTGCTAAGATTACCACAGGTGAACGGAGGGCAGCCATGCCGATGATGCCGCCCACCTGCATCTGGGACAAGAACTGCAAGCAAACACAGGACAGAAATTACCCGCAGGATAGCAGTAGTAGAGCAATGAAACACACCATGAATCGCCATGCCAGGTGGGCTAGTGCAGAGCCGGATCTAGATGGCCAAATGACATGAACAATAATACAAAGAAAAATTTTTTTAGCTACCTGTCATTGACTGTGATGCTGTTGACTTGGAAACACTCGACAGAAGCGGAAGAGTCCAAGCGTAGCATTCAGTTCCAGCATTAGTCAGTCATGCATGGTTATTTATTGTTGAAAAAGACTGGACTAGTAGAAATGTATAATCATATAGACTCACAAAGTCAACAAATGCAGCCACTGGAAGTTCCACCAACAGCTGCAATTACCCGTCAACAAACCTTTAAAAAAGATTATCACCAGTCACTCTACCACCACAGAGCTGATTTCAACATCACCAAAAGAAAAAAAAAACAAGTCGGAATAAAATCAGTTGTGGAAAATCAAGGGCACGCGGGAGCCAAAAATGATAAGGAATACCTTTCGAAGAAATAGAACATGGCAAAAGTTTCATTGGCACTGCTCAGAGCCTCAGACATCATGACAAGCACAGCATCAATTCACACCGATAAAACAAGTGACCATTTCTAAAGCACAGCCTTCTCATTCACCTCCATCTCATCTCCATTACACTGCATGGACTTCACCAACCTTCTTATCACGGTGCTCCTCCTACTCGCTCCTCTGAAATACAAATCTGATGTTGCCACAGCAAGTGATGATGAAGACTTCTTCAAGACTTGTTCATCACATCGGTGCAGCAAGCATGGACCAGAGATCAGGTACCCGTTCCGGCTTTCGACACAACCTCCATCATGCGGCGCACCTGGCATGCAATTATCATGCTCTGGACAAGACACCATCCTGGATCACCCTGTTCTTGGTTCCTGCAAAGTGACAATGATATATTACAGGCATGTTATCATGAACGCCATCCCACTTGTAGATTCCTCACCTCATTGCCTACTTCACAAGTTTATATCAGTAAATCAATCAACTGCTGTGTACAGACCTCACACTTTAAAAGCTGCAAGTCTAGTAGGTTGTTCAAGAGATTCCATAGACACAAACCAATATAATAGTATAGTTGGCCCAACCTCTTGCCTCAGCCTCGCTAACAACGCAAGCCAGTTCTGGTATTTGGCATATCCCTATACATACATGTCTATTCTTCCATTGGGCTGCACAATTGTTTCCAAAGACATCCCAATGCCCTACAGTTACGACAAAAATGGTCCAAACTTTGACATCTCAATCTTCACCGAAACAGCAAAAAGAGTCATCAGCACTGGTGAGACTGTATTCACTTGGTACTCAAGTAACGTTACTAGTATTTGCCAACAATGTGAACATGAAGGTCGGCGTTGTGGCTTTAGCTCTCAAAGGGATCAAGCATTCTGCCAGCATCATAGTATGTCTCTTTCTCAAGTATAAATTCAGTTTCACTATGATGACTTGTTTTAGTTTGATATTCTCACTTCTCCATCTATTACATCACTTATTTCTCGAGTATTCAGTTTTCAAACTACCCAGGATATTTTTCACAAATAGTCAAACTATCCAGCAAACTGTGAATCAGCCAAAGGCTAGCTTGGATGAACATTTTGGTTCTAGGTTCACAACTGCAATTTTTCTCAAAGAAAATTTTATCAAGAGACGATAATGTCTGATCATTATGAAAATCAATTTTTTTTTTGTAAAATTCTCATAGAAAAGGTTATAAGCAATGGCAGCACATTTTAGCATATAGCAATGATCTAAAGAGCAAGCTTTATTTGTATTACTCTAGACATTGGTATTAACTTAGAACATTAAATTAGATTCATATGGTTCAAATTTACTAGTTTGGAATACTGTAATAGCTACTTGAACATTAAAGTTAGATGCAAATGGCACCAATTTACTAGTTTGGATTACTGTGGGAGGTACTACGGCGAGAGTAGTATCTCAATTAGACCTTTTGATGCTAGAGATGCACTTGATAGTGCAGTGGCAAGGGGTGTGTGGTTTTAACCCCGAGGTCCCGTGTTCAATCCCTAACACGTTCACAATTTCTTCTTAAAAAAGTTTGGAGGGACGTCTCTCCCTCCAAATCTCCTTTTTATTAGACCTTTTGGCGCTAACACCATGGTCCTGATTGTTAGAAAGTTGCACCCATCGAGTAATCAAGAATGTACCAGCATAATTTACAGCATTAACAAGTTCCCACAGTTTTAACAGGGTAGAAGCCAGAACATATCCATCTTACACAACGTTGGTACGAAAGTTGTGCACATGCATATTTCCAGCGATGCTCTGTAAGATTATTGAATTAGGTAGTTTCTTCCTCCTAGGCACTATAGATAAAAACGTTTTACTTCTATGGTTAAGACAAGAAGCCTCCTTATCCTATTTCTATATGACAATGCCAAATAAACAAGCCATCTAACAATCAGGAATTAATTGTTTATAGGAAAAATTATAGGTGTTTCTCTCGATTTATTTCATCCATAAATCATGTCATAACTAATAACCTTTCTTCCTATGTCCAGGTCCGCGTGTCACAATCATTGCAGGTAAGCAACTAATTTTTTTTCTTCATTCTTCCTGAACTGCTCATTCTGTAGAATCATTGCCTTTTCTCCAAGTGCAACTAGCTAAATTTCTCTCTTTTTTTACTCAGTAACATCATCTGTAGGCACATTTATAGTTCTTTCATTAATTGTGGCCACTGCACTCTACATCTCCTTGAAGTCAAGGTACAATGAAGAGATACATTTGAAAGTCGAAATGTTTCTGAAGACATATGGCACATCAAAACCCACAAGGTACACATTCTCCGAAGTTAAGAAGATAGCAAGGCGGTTCAAGGACAAATTGGGCCATGGTGCATTTGGAACTGTATATAAAGGTGAGCTACTGAATGGAGTTCCTGTGGCTGTTAAGATGCTAGAAAACTCTGTAGGAGAGGGACAAGAGTTCATCAATGAAGTCGCAACCATTGGGCGAATTCACCATGCAAACATTGTCCGCCTCCTAGGCTTTTGCTCTGAAGGAACACGACAGGCTTTAATATATGAATTCATGCCCAATGAATCATTGGAGAAATATATATTCCCACATGGTTCTAATATTTCAAGAGAACTTCTAGTACCAGACAAAATGCTAGATATTGCATTAGGCATCGCCCGAGGAATGGAGTACCTGCACCAAGGGTGCAATCAGCGCATTCTCCATTTTGACATCAAGCCTCACAACATACTGTTGGACTACAGCTTCAATCCAAAGATTTCAGACTTTGGGCTTGCCAAGTTATGTGCAAGAGATCAAAGCATTGTCACATTGACTGCAGCAAGAGGCACAATGGGCTATATTGCACCAGAACTATATTCTCGGAATTTTGGAGCAATTTCATATAAGTCGGATGTCTACAGCTTTGGCATGCTGGTGTTAGAAATGGTGAGTGGGAGGAGGAACACAGAACCAACCGTTGAGAACCAAAATGAGTTCTACTTTCCTGAGTGGATATATGAGAGAGTTATCAATGGGCAGGACCTGGTGCTTACCATGGAGACAACACAAGGCGAGAAAGAAATGGTGAGACAGCTAGCTATTGTAGCGTTATGGTGCATTCAGTGGAACCCAAAAAACCGGCCCTCAATGACAAAGGTGGTAAACATGTTGACGGGGAGGTTGCAGAATCTGCAGGTGCCCCCTAAGCCCTTTATATCGTCTCAAAAACAACTTGTGATTTAGATCATGAGACCGCATTGCCATGGTTTGGACTTTGGAGACCAGCAAAGCAATGGAGCTTGGCCAGCCTTTCCTATAAAATGGCATCACCATGGTTTGGTGCCTGAGTGACAGATATGCTTAATCCACATATCATAAAATAGTTTTTAGTGAGCTGAAGCATGCACATATAGTGTTTGATTATTAAACTAAACCGTGCAACCAGGTATATGATATATCACCATGTACTCATGTAATTCTGATATCTAGCAAACATATGCCAATGGATTTTATTTGCAATATAATAATAGTTGATGACAACTAAATTACCTTATTCCATCGTTGCTGCTAGTCCACAAATCATCCTTGCTGAACACCACAATAAAGTTGTGGTATTTGCTCTCCATTCCCTTCAACACAAGAGATCGATCCCGCAGCGTGTCATATTTACTCCCAGTGCTGCATTTTCTTTTCAAGAGTAAAAAAAAAAGTGCTGCATCATCCAGAAGAGGAAAAAATATAAAAATAACAAGGGAAGGAAGCTAAGCAAAGGGATTATTACCAATGCAGCAAGGCTCAGGATGGAAATTGACTAATAATGTGGGAGACGGAGGTGGTGTGAGGGACTTGAGAAGACGATACCATTGAAGACATCGGGCTTATAGATTCGACCGGATCTTGACACGGTAGCAATAACAGATGGCGTCATGGCGGCGGTATGGGCGACGCCGAGGCTTGGTCTCGCATATACCGGGAGGAAACGGCACCTTACCCATCTGTCGACGGAGGCGAGAAGCGGCGGCGGAGGCAGACCGCCGCATTAACCGGAGCTCTCGCCGGGAAGAGTGGTGGGGGACGGAGGAAGGAGAAGGGAGTAATTTTTTTTTCTTTTTTAAGAGAGAGATGGAGAAAGGGATGATGATTGCTGGTCCACAGGTTAGGATGGCCCATCTAAGGCCTTGCTTCGATGGCCCAACTAATCCCCCGCGGCCCATGAACGATGGATTGATCGGACGGTTCACATGTGGCCCAATTCACGAGCAAATATAATGCTCAACTCACCAGCAGCTAGTACAAGAACACTTGCTTATTTATAGTAGTATTTCATACACCGAAAAAAGAGTTTAGCGTAGTAAATATCAATTGTTGGATCCATGAATATGGAATAATAACAGCCATTATTTATGAACGCTAATTGCTAGCTAGATCCATCATTGTCATCACAGCCTAGCTACTGGCTAATTCAGCTATTCCATCGTCCTCTTCGGAGATTGCAGTAAGCTCAGAGGAGTGAAAGTAAGAATCCATGACTTGTGGAGGTGGCATGCCATTGCCAATGCCATCCCCATCGCAGAAAAATGGTCTCGGAGGCACTTGCAACGCATCCACATCCCCTTCGAGCATCTCTATTGCCTCGCTCATCGTCGGCCGATCGTGTGATCTCATCTGAATGCACCACAGCCCAACAAGGCATAGCTTCCTCTCCAGCTCATGCATGTCAGCAATATTGGATATCTCATCAACTTGTTGATATGCTATCAGCTGGTTATACACCCATGCTGGGTAGTATGCCCTGCTTGCATTTGAGTTTGCATTTGGATCTGCATTCCTTCTACCTCCAGCCATCTCAAGCAACAACATTCCAAAGCTATAAACATCGGACTTGCTGGATATGACGCCAAAACTACGTGACACCATCTCAGGAGCTATGTATCCCACTGTTCCTCGTAAAGCCCTATCTGACACAAAGCTCTTGTCCCTTGGGTACAGTTTAGCGAGGCCGAAATCAGCAACCTTTGGAACAAAGTTATCATCAAGAAGGATGTTTTGGGGCTTAATGTCAAAGTGTAGAATCTGCATATCACATCCTTGGTGCAGGTAGTTGATCCCTTTAGCAATGCCGAGAGCAATCTCATTGAGCTTGTCCCATGAGAAACTCCTCTCGGATGAGAAGATGTACTTGTCTAGAGATCCTCTAGGCATGTATTCATAAACCAAAGCTCTTCTCATTTCTTCAGAGCAGAACCCCACAAGACGCACCACGTTGATGTGATGGATCCTGCCTATGGTGGCAACTTCACTGATGAAGTCTTCTCCATTGCAATTGGATTTTCCATCCAACATCTTGATGGCAACATGGATGTCACCAGGGTGAAGCACACCCTTGTATACAGACCCATATCCTCCTTGTCCCAACTTGTCTCTGAAATGGCTTGTGATTGCTATGATGTCCGTGTAGGCGTACCTCTTTGGGCCTAGCATCTCTTGCATCCGGAGGAACTTCTCAACTGCATCAATTGCAATTCTTGTTTTCCAGTACTTGTGAGTAAGGAAGATCATCACGGCCAACGGTGCGAACACAAACCTGCACACTACTGCATAGGAAAAGGTTAAAGGTTTGCATATTATGGATAGGCTTTGGTGAATGGTGAGACGTGAATACAAAAAAATGTTGACTGTGAAACTAGCTAAGGAGATAAATTGAAAATTACCAGCAATCCACTTGACAAGACACAAGGTGTATAGTATGAAGAGCTTATAGTACAGAGAATGATCACCGCCGCGGATCATGTCGCTAATGGAAAGACGCATGTCGAGGTAATACTCTCTGGATAAGCCTATCATGCATCCCCAGAAACGGAGGTCAATAGAAAGGATGTCAATGATCTGGTCTTTGATGCCTACTCTGGGTAATGGATTGTCATGGCTATCAGCTAAGCTGCAAGATCATTTATTGGAAAGAGTTAATTAAACGGGATTGGAGGAGAAGAGCTAAACAAAATCGGCCCTTTTCAGATGATAAAGTAAAGGTTTCGAGATTATAAGGAATTAAGGCGTTCACCTAACAGACTTGTTGAGGCATTTTTTGATGAGACCAAACCAATTAAGCCAAGGTCCTCCATCTGTTGGAAATTTGACGGCAAATCCACCCCTCATGGATTTTACAACCTCTGCATAACTAGTGTATTCGGGCAGATTAACGGAGTTCCAGCCACCGCCGATAGGAGTCATGGCCAAGTATCCACAAGAAGGTTCGATGTCTTCGACAGATGGTACTAAAGAACCAAAAAATGGGAGCATATAATGAACGAAGGAAGAAGCCGTGGTCAGGCAATCCACGGGATGGTACACGGGCAGGTATTTGCTACTACTGTTCGTAATTAGTTCCTGCGAACAATTGACAAAGCCAACCCAAGTAATCCTATGATCAAGGCCCAAGTCCCAGCTGTCGTGTGATCCTGGGATACCCAGACCAACGTAAGGCAGCTGGTCCGAGCGAGGAAGAGGGCAGCTGCTGTTTGCATCATCCTGCAGGTTGGCGTCGACGACCCAAAAGATGGAAGCAGTGTAGTCGATGCTACTCACATAGTATTTCCCTGTGTTGATCCGAATGGTGGCCTTGCCATCATCGCTGCTGCAGTCTAGCTCGTACGACCGGAAGCCGCACCTGCGACTGCGAGGGTCGCCTCGCCGGCGAAAAGGATACGATACGTTTTGGAGATGGCCGCAGGAGAAAGGTTGCCACTGATGCCGTCGTCCTTGGACACGGACGACGTGATGATCAGCATCCGCTACCACAAGTGCGAGCACATACAGGACGGTCGACAAAGCAGCTGCTTCCATTGCATTTGCATACCCTGTATATACTAATATAGTGTAGGCTACCAAGCTAGCTACTTGTTGCTCGCTCGGCCGGCTCCTACTTATAAGTACTACGACGTACGCTACCCGGCCAGGGTTTTCAATTTCGAAATTCAATTTTATGCCGGAGGTTACCGAAATTACCAAAATTTCGGAAATTTCTGACCAAAATTATTTAAAAATTTGACTGAATTTGAATAAAATTTGACCAAATTCACATAAAAATGTAAAAAACTGAAAATTTCGGGCGAGATTTAAGCATGCCGGTGAGGGCAAAATTTCTGACCGAAATTTCGAACCGAAATTTCAAATCCTGACGGTACCAAGGAGGGGAAAAGAGAAAATTGAGTATCCGTAAAACGAGCTTAGCATGGTTTTTAATTGGATATTAATTGAGTATACGTAAAAATAGAAATTAGCGCATAATTAATTGTTTTAAATTTAGAAAATAGATTAACATGGTTTTTAAAAAGCAACTTTTAGGTATATATATATTTTAAAAAAATACTCCCTCCATCTATTTTGATAGTTATATTTCATCTTGGCAGGATACATAATTCTACTTATCATCCATTTAAACATGCTACTAGTCATTCCTCGTAAACAACCGATTCTTTAATATTTACATTTCTCGATGCCCATGTAGCTAATCTTGTATGGAAGAATACAGAGTCGCGCATTAAATCCGAGAAAGTCATTAAGAGGATATGTTGTTGGATTGAAATATGCCTATCAAAAATAAATTTTTCAGATTTGAAAACATGACTATCAAAAGTAGATGGAGGGAGTACAACTGTTAGTAGTATGTAAACATGCACATGAAAAATGAGTAGTTTTTTCATTCTTTCAGCTCGGCCGAACCTTTGAAGTTCGAATTTATATTAGGTAGATCTTATGCTATAGGCCGTATCCATTACATTCTACCTCCATCCCAAAATGTTGCTATTTAGGATAAGATTTGACCTATGTCCAGATTCGTTGTCTAGGATGGGTCAAATCTCATCCTATGTAGCAATAATTTGGGACGGAGTAAGTATTTGTTATTTATATTAAGTTGACCTTACGCAACCATCGAACTCATTTGATGAAAGAAAAGGCAGTAAATTAAGCACCGAACTGGACGGCCTCGTCCAGTCCAGATCAAGTGGCCAGAGACAAAACTCTCGGCTCGCAGTGCTGAAAGCAGTAACTAAACAGGCTACTCGGTAGTAGAATATACTACCTTTCCATTTTTCTTATGATGTTGATTTTTCGTATAATGTTTGATTATTTGTTTTATTAAAAAAATAGTATAGATATGTAAAAGTTTGATGATAAAATCCAGTCATAAAAAAATAAATAATACTTAGTATATATTTTTTTACTGAATTGAATGGCCAAACGTTACGTCAAAAACTAATGGCGTCCGCTGTAAAAAATAAACATACATGCGTGTTGCAAACTTCTGACTGTAGTACTGTACGACAACAAAGCTCAACTTTTGACTGTACTTGTATGACAACAAAGCTCGCGCGTGAATTAGCATTTCCTCGTGCACCAGGCCTAATTTCCACACGGGAATTAACCTTTACTAACCGGTTTCTATGTTAATCGCTCATGAGATTGGGCATGAGTCATGAGTGGACTGGAGCAAGTCTACGATGCTCCAGGTCAGTCCTGGCCGGCAAGATTTTCCAAAGTACCCACTCCGTTTCATTTTTTTTAGATAATGGACCCACTCCGTTTCATAGTTTTTGACTTCTTTTACTGGTTAAACTCTAATCAAATTTATAGAAAAATACGATAATATTTTTAATACAAAATAAATATATTATTAAACTATATTAAATATTAGTTGTAATGAAACTAATTTGGTGTTTTAGAATTTAGATATTGCTAAATTTTTCTTTAAATTTAATCAAATTTAGAAATGTTTTACTAGAAAAAAAAGTCAAATTAACTTATAATATGAAAAAAATGACTTGTAACATGAAACACGGGGAGAACATACAGCGCATTGTTGCTTACAATGAAGCACACAGTTGCAATATCCTGATCCCACATATATATATCCACACCTCCACTTCATGTACATATATGGAGTACCTACAGAGTACAGACTACAGTTATCTCTTTTTTTTTTTCAAGGGAACATACTACAGTTATCACACACACAATTGCTTTTGCACCTAGAGTCAGAGATCAATATGAGTAGCAAATTCCTCGCCATATATCTCCTGCTTGCTTTCCTCAGCCATGGCACCTGCAGCTACATGGCCACCACAGCTTCAGGCTGGGATGACCACGACTTCTTCAGGCATTGTCCACCGTCCCGGTGCAGCAAGGATGGACCAGAGATCCGTTTCCCTCACCGGCTTGAATCCAGCAATACATCATCAGCATGCGGCGCTTCATGCGCGAGGCTAGCATGCTCTGGCCAAGACACCATGCTACATCACCCAATTCTGGGGCCTTGCAAGGTCACCTCCATAGATTACAAGGAGGCCGTCATCAACATCATCCATCTCCTTCCGTTTCCATGCCCTCTCCAGAAGCTCATGGTCGACAGTTTACCGCCTGATGACTACCATGGCTGTAACTTATACAGGAGGATTCCTGCAAAAATAGTAAGCTGCTCAAAAGAGTTTACACCAAGTGGTACCTCTCCAGTTCCGTACGAACTTGATCATCTCCAGAATGCTGCCGAAAATATCTTCGGCCCAATATCCTGCCTTAGCGGCACAGGACAGTACTTCTCATATTTGGTGCATGCTCAGCTATACATGTATTTGCTTCCATTGGATTGCAGGATCGTCTCCAGAGGCTCCATTCCAATTCCTGGCTCAGACTCCTGCAGTGGCCCAACGTTCAAGGAAAAAGCAGAAAAAATCATCAACTTTGCTGAGACGACTGTCAGTTGGGGGTCCTTTCAAGATGGAGTTCTCGACAACTGCATGGCGTGTGAACGTCAAAAGCAACTCTGTGCATTCAGCTCACGAAGGAATCAAACATTCTGCACAAGCCACGGCAATCATCATGGTACTAACTATCCTAACTGCACAAACATGATCGTACCACCCAGCTTTGTTCCTGAACTAGTTTTCTACTCTTACTATGATTCAAGCATTCAGCCATACAGTACTAGTGCACCGCTCTCAATACATATGCTCAAAACTATTTTTGCAGGCTAGTAGCCTACTACTAGAAATCATTTAGGGAACTAACTAGCTTCATCAAACATTTTTGCACAATTGCCATAAAAGTGTCACAATATTTAGTAAAATAATGACAGAATTATTTTGATCAACTAGCAGCAGTTGGACGATACATGACATTAAAGATCATAAAACCTGGGACTTCTCAAAGATATTTGCTAGAATTGATATTGTCTATGAACTTATTGAGACTGCCTCTATAAGACTTCCTTATGGTTTCCTCTAGAAGTAGAAAGTAGCTCGAATATGTAAACAAGACTGCAAGGGAACACTTGACTGGGACAAGATATAATCTAAGTTTTTTTTTTTTTTGGCCAGGTCGGCGAAAGGAAGCCGACCAAAATTCATTAAGATAAAGGAATAATTACAGAGGTATACACGATATAATCTAAGTTTTGGTTTGTTACCTGATATAACAGGAGCTGCAGTTAGATCTTTGGTTGCTTTGATAATAGATTAGTAGACATGGGAGGTGATATGTGGAAGCCTTTATAATTTAGCCCATAACCCACCTCAACTCATCCTAATCATCCTTATCTGGCATGACAAAAATACGAGAGTTAGCACACAGAACTGTCTCATGATGATACTGCAAAATAAGATGTAAGGAAAATTTCACTATTGCAAATATATTCATATGATCATGGTGCATAAAAATTTAGAGCCAAAACTCTATCCTACCCCACCAGGGCCATGTTCGCTGATACATTTTGTTGGATTGCTCTGTTTTTATTTTCAAGATGTAATTATCCATTATCTGTTAAAACCACCAACCAGAACTTATTATCTTCGTTCATACTTGCAGGTTTGCGTGTGAAAGTCATTTCAGGTACTGCAGTACTCAAACCTACCTTTCTATTAAAAAGAGAAAAGAAACAATGTTATCAGTACATATAAATTCTTATTGCTAGCAGTTCTGAGTCTTCTGACTCAGCATTCTTCTGCTAAAAAAGACACCACCTGCTCTTACAGTACCCATCAGGCAATCACAATCAGTTGATTACTAGCCACAACTTTCGATCCTAATGCAATGTGCTAATTTCCCCTTCTCTGTTAATTCAGCTACATCATCGGTAGCCGCATTTGTTGTTTTTTCGTTCATCATGGCCACAGCACTCTATCTTTCACTGAAGTCAAGGTATGATGAAGAGGTACATTTGAAGGTTGAAATGTTCCTCAGGACATATGGCACATCGAAGCCCACAAGGTACAGTTTCTCTGATGTTAAGAAGATAACGAGACGCTTCAAGGAACAATTAGGTCAGGGTGGATTTGGAAGTGTATACAAAGGACGACTACCAAACGGAGTGCCTGTGGCAGTTAAAATGATAGAACACTCTACAGGAAATGGAGAAGAGTTCATCAATGAAGTAGCAACAATTGGACAAATTCATCATATAAACATTGCCCGCCTTCTGGGATTCTGCTCTGAAGGAACACGGCACATTCTTATCTATGAATTCATGCCTAATGAATCATTGGAGAAATGCATATTCTTGCATGACCCTAATACTTCTCAAGAACTCCTAGCACCAAAAAAGATGTTAGATGTTGCCTTAGGCATTGCCCGAGGAATGGAGTACCTTCATCAAGGATGCAACCAACGCATCCTCCATTTTGATACCAAGCCTAATAATATATTGCTTGACTATAACTTCAATCCGAAGATTTCAGACTTTGGTCTTGCAAAGCTGTGTGCAAGGGACCAAAGCATTGTTACCTTGACCAAAGCAAGAGGCACGATGGGCTACATTGCACCAGAGCTATATTCTAGGAACTTTGGGGAGATATCTTACAAGTCAGATGTATATAGTTTTGGCATGCTTGTGTTAGAAATGGTGAGTGGAAGGAGAAACTCAGACCCGAGTATTGAGAACCAAAATGAGGTCTACTTTCCAGAGTGGATCTATGAGAAAGTAATTACTGAGCAGGACTTTGTACTTAGTAGGGAAATGACAGAAGAAGATAGACTGAAGGTTAGACAGATGGCCCTCGTGGCACTGTGGTGCATTCAGTGGAACCCAAGAAACCGTCCCACAATGACGAAGGTTGTAAACATGCTAACTGGAAGGTTGCAGAATATAGAGGTGCCCCCTAAGCCATTTGTTTCATATGAAAGCCATGTTGTGCCATAAATCATAGTAATGTTATGGGAGTTATACTTAGTTGACGTGCTGCATAGTAATGCTGATTAACTGTATGAAGTATGAATCGTCGCTCTTTATTACCATGTATTAAAAGTAATAAGAAACACATCAGTTGATGTGATTACCTTGTTCAGTTGTTGCGATGTATATCTCCATCCAACCACGGTGTGCAGAGTACTCCTCGCTGTACTATTTCAGTAAGATGCCGTCCTCGTCCGTTTCATGGGTCCATATCTAGTGGCTTGCAACAAAATCCTGCAAGGAAATTGAATTATGGCAATTTTTCCCATGCAGCACAAATATAAAATATCGAAGCAAAGAGTATTATTTTTGTCTGTTTGTCCGTGCGAACGGCCGACTAGGGTAACATTCATACCCTGAATTCGTCACTGAATAAAGAAGTAGATTCATATCCTAAATTCCTCACTGAACTAAGAAGTATAATAAGTTAAGTTGGCTTGGTCACATTCCTATCCATCCCATTCAAAAAGTCAGGGCCCGCCTATCTATCTGATGGAAATCTCACAGCAAATAGGATGCTGCTGGGCAAGCAATCGAGGAGCTACGAATTTGCAATGTGAAGAGATGAATGGGCATGGACTCGACTAGTGAATAAGTACACTTTAATAAAAACTTAGGAAAAATAATCAAAAGCAGAGGAAACGGGCTACCTTTATCAATGCAAGGAGGGGGCAGCGAACCGAACAACCACCGGATCAGGAGACCTCCCCGAGTTCTGTCAATCCTGCGGCTCTGGGGCCTGGATTTGCGGCTCGGGTCTCACAAGGACGCAGGGAGAAGGCGACGCATAGCCCGGGCAACGCGCATTGACGGCGGAGCGCAAAGCAGAGACATCGCCGGGGAAGCAGAGGTGGCCGGGAGTCGGTGGGATCGCCGGCGACGGCGAAGGGTTCGTGGCAAGAGGGGGAGGAAAGGGGATGGACAAAGTACACCGAAGGTTCCTCAACTTGTCATCGGGATACAAAAACATTCTCAAACCGCAAAACCAGATATGCGGGATCCCTAAACTATACAAAACCGGTCACCGAGATCCCTCGATGGTTTTCAACCCGGTTTTGTCCGACGTGGCGGCTGAGTCAGCATGGGACCCACGTGGGCCCCACATGTCAGCGGGCCACGTCATCACCCTCTCCTCTCCCTTTCTCCTCTCTCTCTCGCTCTTCTCGTTTGGGTAGGCAGCGGGGGACAACGGCGTCGGCTGGCGACTGGCGACGCCCGCCGTTGCAGAGGCCGCACGCACGGAGGTGGGCCGCCGTCGAGTGAGGAGAAAGCAAGGGGGCCGGGGAGTCCGGCGGCGACCTCCTCACCGGCCGCGACGTCGCCATCAAGTCCTTCCCCAACCGGCGACATGGCGGCCGGCGAGGGGAGCAAGGCGTCCGCGGCGGCGAGGCTGTTCTTGGCCGCGGCCAGCTTGACCCGGCGCAACGACGAGCCAGGCGCAGGCGACGAGCCACATGTGGACCGTCCACACGCCGACGCTCTTCACCTTGGCGCTGGCGCCGCCTCGTCCGTTGCGGCCACGGCGGACTCCGAGAGCTCCCCGGCCGCGAACCTGCCGGCGAGGTCGTGGAGGTAGGCCGCCTTGCGGGCAGAGACGCCGATGGCGCGGAGGTCGGCGGCGGAGAGGGCGAGCACCGCGGCTGGGTTGACCACCGCGGCATTGGGATCGGCGGCGGCGAGGAGGCGCGTGAGGAAGCGAGCGTAGATGGCGGCGGCGGCGGAGGGAGCGAGCGTAGATCGGCTGTTGCTGGCCATGGCGACGTCACGGAGGCGGACGCTGCTCAAGGTCATCGTCCTAGGCGACAGCGGGTCAGCACACTACACTAGCTCATCCTTGGCTACTGCAGGCCTAGCTGTTTCATCTTAGCTTGATTCGAATCGCTCTAGCTATGCTTCTGTCAGCTTGATTTCATGGTGCTTGTTTGATTTTTGCCTGACTCCTGACATGGATTGGTTTATTTGGTTGTGATTTTGGTTTTGGTGCAGGTTGGGGAAGATGTCCCTGATGAACCAGTATCCTTTACCTCCATAGCTGCCTAGATGCATATCATCGAGCTTTGTATCCTGCACATCTACCATGGCCAGGATGAGCTTGAGACCGAGAGGCCGGCGGCCGCGGGAGGCCTGCGGCGACGACCGCCTCAGCGCACTCCCCGGCGACCTGCTCCTCCTCGTCCTCCGCCGCCTCTACACCCGCACGGCACTTGCCACCGGCATGCTCTCCAGGCGCTGGGCGCATCTGCCCCACGAGCTCCCGGCCCTCGATTTCAGGGTCAGCGACATACTCCGCCGCGCTATCACCGGTGACCGGTGCATCCTCCGCCACCGCGGCGTCGTCGGCGCGTCACCAGTCGCCAGCCGCCGCCATCGTGTCGCCCGTCACCGGCCGCCGGCGACGCCCTCGTCCTCTCCCACCTTGCCCCGCCGAAGGCAGCAGCCCGCCGACGTCCTCCCCAGCTGCCATCCCAAACGAGAAGAGAGAGAGGAGAGGAGAGGGAGATGACGTGGCCCGCTGACATTTGGGGCCATGTGGGTTCCACGCTGACTCAGCCGCCAGCCGCCACGTCGGATAAAACCGGGTTGAAACCACTGAGAAACCTCAGGTGATCGGTTTTATATAGTTGAGGGATCCTGCATATCTGGTTTGCGGTTTGATGATGTTTTTTTTATGCCGATGACAGTTGAGGGACTTTCAGTGTACTTTTTCCTTTCCTTGGGTATTTCATTTACTGGCCGTTCGATGCGATCTAGATTGCGCGGATTAAGGGTCGGTGTTTAAAACTCCTAACCCCTTTTTTAGGTTTTGAGCGCGTTAGATTGAGCGGATAATAAATAAGCCATTCGTCGCAAAACGCAAAGTGAGCCGAGCGCTAATCATGCTATGCTTGCTTAGATCTAGTGCCATCAGATCATTAAATCACCAACGGATTAATGGCCATGTCGTAATTTCCTCCCTATCACCAACAGTCAAATGTAGTATTGGTCAGGTCGGATGCGATTTTATATGCAGTACGTCGGTTGCACTGTCTTCTTTTCTTGTGCCCCTGTCTAAATAAAAATGAAATCCTGAAACCCCCTTTTTCATTAGGCATAAGAAAATTACAAATAACTAAAAGAGAGTGACGGATTAAATTCTGAAATGGCGACGAACACACAGTGAAACATGCCGTCGCCAAACTTCTTCTGATCGGCAATACCGTTTTGAGTCTACTACAAAGCACGGCTGCAGATACGTTCAAATTTTCAGATGTTGGGCGGAGGTCTTTCAGTTCTCATCTTGCCCGAGTACCCGCGTTACGACTCCAACAGCGATTGTGCTTCCACAAGACCTTAAGAATGCCCTGCCAAGAGCTCGGCATTTGGAGAATTCTTCAACACAGACCGGAGCGTCTAAGGTAACCTGACAAATATCAATAAAATCACAACATCGCAAATGAACAAATACCAAGAAAATCACAACATCGCAAATGATGACTTCGTAAGCAATGGCTCCTCACAAGGATCTGTGATCAGTTGTTACCTGCACAACTGCATTCTGCTTTGACTTAAGAAATCGAGGTGCAGTTTTGCTTGGTTTGCCAGCCTTGTCAAGCAATGCCACGATTTTCGTAACCCTCGCAGCCTCCTTCACATGATGTATGTGAAACTCGACCTAGGCCCATATTTTTATCAGATTGCATCAGGGAAGAAAATAATCAAAAAGAGAGCTTTTGGTCATATCTTTACCTGATAGCCAATAAGGATAGGAATGGTGACGTCCAACACTAGAACCCTTAGCTCCAAGAAGTTAGAGACAGGCACTGGGAAACCAGGGTTGCAAAGAATCCCACCTGCTATTAGCTTACTCCCATCGATGCCCTGTAAACTAACCGCTACATTATCACCAGCTCTTGCTATGTCACATGAATTTGAATCCCGCTCGATGGATTTCACTGTCGCCACTTCCCCACAAGGTGAAATTAAAACCTGCAACAGCAAGTTCCAAGCTGTCAAAACAAGATATGAATGTCAAGACATTTGCGTACAAAAGCAAGTATAAATATATATTTTTTTAAAAAAAGACCAAATTCCGACATCATGCTGTTACTGAAAGATTGGCATGCAAATATGCAACTAGCAAATGTCACAATGTAAACGCTCTTGATCAATCTTTCCTCTATCCTCATATTTGGAGCTCATCTCAATGAAATATACAAGTATCAATAGTCCCTGTTGATTTGTGAGGAATGTACCTTTGAACCAATTCGAATAGCTCCAGTCTCTAATTTTCCAAATGCTGCCAACTGCCCTGTTGACTGAGACTTGATAACATCACAGATAGGAAGAATGAGGGGCTTTGAAACATCCCGAGATGGAAGCTGCAAGGAATCTATAGCATCCAAGAGACAAAATCCTTGATACCTGAAAGGACATCAGTTCAAGATTCCTATTCTTCAGATAAACAAATGATTTTTTTTCTAATAAGACAGTATGGTCCCAAATATTTCAAAATTTCAGTAATGCTATTCTCACGAGTGCTTACTACGATATGTCGATATTACCATGTGAAAAGGTTAGAAATTGCAAGATGCATGAAACAGCCATCTCTGTTGAAAAATTCTACACAATGTAGTGTTTCGAATGGCATGGAAGTAGTGTGTCAAAACATAACTTACCAGGAAGTTAAACGGACATCAGAAGGAATTTTGATCAAATTCTGATTTTCAGCAGCACTAAGAGGAATCCAGGTAACAGATGAATCTTTGAAGTTGCATGCCCGCAGAAAACTACCAAGTTGAACCTTGATGAACTCGAATCTTTCTTTGGAGTACCCGATGGCATCCATCTTGTTGACCGCAACAATAAGCTGTTCAACGCCGAAGCTTCTAATAAGCTGAGCATGTTCTTTTGTCTGGCCAACACTTTTCCCTCCTTCACCGTCCATGCCAGCTTCAAATGAACCAGTGCAAGCATCAACAACAAGAATAGCTGCATCAGCTTGCGTTGCGCCAGATATCATATTTGGTACAAAATCTTTATGGCCTGGAGAGTCAAGCAAAACTACACGGTACTTCTTGGTCTCCAAATAAGCCACAGCCACAGTCATTGTCACACCTCTTTCTCTTTCTTCACTGCTTTCATCCATAGCCCACGCATAAGCAAATGATCCTTTTCCCTGGTAAAAAATAATTTCCATAATACAAGAATATGAATGGAACATCAGGATCAAGTATAGTACAATAACAACAATAATAAACTTACTTTTTCTTTAGCCTCCTTCTCATTCTTGTGCATATCTTTTTTCGATATCCTTCCTAACAGATGTAGCAGTCTCCCAGAGAGTGTTGACTTGCCAGAATCAACATGACCTACCTAAACAAATTGTTCGTAGACAGTAACCTATTTAGACAAAGCACTTTTAGAATAACAAAATTGTTAAGGAACATATGCCATATTCAGAACAGAAGATGAGTATAGCATACTATTGCAAGGTTTAGTTGGCTCAGCACTCCTGATTCCTCATTAGCAAACATCCACTTCTCAGGCTTATATTCTTCAGGTAAATAAGGTTTTGCAGTATCTACTTCATTCTTTTCTAAACCTAGCTTCTGTATGTCAGAAGAAAGTTTCTGGGCCACATCCTCATTCTGTGCAGAACTGGTAGCCCTACTACTCTGGTCCTCCTTCAGCTGAAAATGATCAGAAATCAATTGAGCTGTCCTCTCGACAGGCACATCTTCAGGAAGTGCAATGTGTTTCACCTTTTTCCCAGCGCCTGATGAGCTACCAACAGATGCGTACTGTGTGGAACCAACTGTTGAACAATAAAATAATTTAAATTAAGGTGACAATAAAAGAACAAAGCTAACAGGCTTTTTTTTCAACAGGAAGGCTTATCAACCAACAGATGATACAACTGGTTGGGAAGATCTGCAAATCAAGTACAAATAAGTCACCCTTACAAAAGTAGCTTGGTTCAGACTTCAGAGTGCATGACACGTGAGCTGTGGGTTGTTGTTGTCCAACAGGTGAAACATTTTTTAGTGGTATGCAAGGGAACAATCTGTTCAGCCACAGGAAGTGACAATGGTGCTTGGGAAAGAAAAGGATCAAAATCTGCTTCCCGCACATAAGATGAGCTAATGTGATTCTTTTATATGGTGAATTATGAATTATCCTTTTCATAACTCAATAAGGTGTTATGGTAGGAGAAGCTAGTTTAAAGGTAGAACAGAGTTGCATACACAAAATTGTACAGCATCTACCATTTGCACCAGCAGTACCTTTCTCATGAGATATGATAGCATTCTTTATCTCAGGGTCACCACCAAAGTCTGTAGTACGAGTATTCACTGGCATCTTTGTAGAATCAGATTTCGGCATCGAAGGTGTCCCAAAATCACTTGGTATCCCATGGACTGTAATTTAATAGTTATAGTACACTATGATTACATTAGAATTCCTTGTCAGAATACAAATTGTGATTCAAAGAGAATTAGAATGGGTGAAGGATGTTACCTTTTATTGAACCATCCTTGGCAGATTTCATAAAGGATTCTCGAAAAACCCCACACATCTCACAATACACCATGCTTTCATGATTATCGAACATGCACATGGAGCATCTCCAAAGCACAGGCACCATACTTGAGGACTTCTTCGATGACTCTGCACAATAGAGTGGTGACATAACATTAGAGATCAAGGAGCTGCACTACACGCAGTTAGCTTGATATGCTGAGTAAGTCACAAAAAAACTTCACTGTACAACAACAAAGCAAAGCATTCGATGCGTGGAGCTTATGCGGAAAGCAACAGTTAAATGTATAAGCATATGAATTATTTCAAAATGTGCCAAATATATAAAACAATAATATGCATATGCACCAGGATTCAGCAAGCAACCAGTAGGTAATCCTGGTAGTTCTAACTGGCAGCCAGCTATGTTTCGATTCTCACCCAATTTGGGTAGATTTAATTTGTAGTAGGTTTTTATTTTGATGGACTGGATGAATGATATTTGACTCATTCCAAAAAATGCATGTTGAATAACAGTGCCTTCAAGAAAACAAATATCTGAAGTGCATATGATGGGATAAATGGGCAAGGAAATTATCACAAGACCAGGTAATCGGCAAACATAAGTTACACGATCACTGCATTTGTTTGAACAAGCAATGCTATTGGAAGTTTTAGAGTAATTAAGCACTAGAGATTCTTATTTGCATATTCAGGCAATAGAGGATGCGATAGCAAGTACGAATGCAGGATGGAAACAATGTAATGACATTAACAACATTTAACACCACTGAGCAAATTATGATAACGGGTGAAGGCTCCTAGTAACCTACACCGCCGTAACTAACCTACACGAGTAGATATGTTAGGTGTGCATCATGAAGCGACTCCAATAGCTATTTCACCATTCTTACAAGCTGAGGTGTACACTGTCTAGTACTAGCTTCAAACCTTTGACATAATACCTTTCTCCTCCTTCGTAGGGTGCTGAATGTCGTCACTGTGCCCAGTCTCACCGTAATCATCATAATCTTCATCATACTCATCATAGTCATCATCGTACTCATCATCGTAGTCAGGCCCAGAGACAACCTTGCGCGGCATCCTGCTGACACAGGGCAGACCTAATGGGGAAAAAAATAGTGTTATTTGTAAAGAGAAAACCTAGCTTCCAGATTTACAAGAGAAGATAAGTTTGAGGCAAATTCGAGATCTGGAAGCTGGTTTTCTCTTTACAAATAACACTAACCCTACCATCAAATCAAGAAAGGAGGCTTTGAACAAATAGCTTGATTGAAGTATGAAGTGGCTCGGTGGGCGACGATGACGGGCGAGCTCCGGCGAGGGCCTGGGGGCCTGGGCGACGATGACGGGCGAGCTCCGGCAGCGGCGAGCTCTGGTGGTCGCGCGCTGGGGCCTGGGGGACGCCGACGGGCCGGCGCTGGTGGGAGGCGGCGACGGAGGCTGGCGGAGGAGGGACGGAGGGACGGCAGGCGGCGCTGGCGGTAGCGCGGCGAGGGCGGTGGCGGCTTAGGTCGCTGGGGGGAGGAGGACTGGAGCCGACTAGTATACCTGGCCAAATGGGCCGGGCCAAGGCGTGCCGGCCCGAGCACGGCAGCACTGTAGCCGGCCCAGGAACGGCACGGCACGCCCGCTCGTGGGCCGTGCCGGCACGACCCGTTCAACCGTGCCGTGCTTGGCCCGACGTCTGAGCCCATGGGCCGGTACGGCACGGCACGGTTGCCATCGGGTCGGCACGTCAACGCCACGTCAGCAAAACCGCCATCCAAAACCGCTGAGGGAGTCAAATTGCACTAGTTTGAATAGTTCGGGGAGTCATCCTATCCGGTTTTACGGTTGAGGGTCACGGATTAGATTCGGGTGACTTTTAAGAGAGTCAAAGTGGACTTTTTCCTTTTATTAAATTTAACATTGAATATATTTTGATAATATGTTTATTTTATGTTGAAAATGCTAGTATATTTTTTTATAAAGTTGGTCAAACTTAAAAGTTTGATTAGGATAAAAATAAAAGCAACTTATAAGGACAAGTTCACTGTACTTCTTTGCATGATAATACTAAGTGCATAAAACTACATATACATGGGCCTCCGCGTAATGACGCTAGCGTACACAGAAAAATACAATCATCACATATATAAGCAGCTTCAGCAATCAGCATTTCGCAACGTGCATACTACTAGTACTAAGTTACTGGTAGCTAAAGCTCTGAAACAGGCTAATGCTTTCGTCGTCATCGTCCTCTTCAGCTTCAGAGATTGCAGTCAGATCAGATGACAGATGGTAAGGCTCTACTCCAAGGGGTTGCTCATCATCACAGAAGAATGGCTTGGGAGGAACTTGGAGATCATCGCTGCCACCTTCAAGCATCTCTATCACCTCGCTCATCGTCGGTCGATCAGATGACCTCATCTGAATGCACCATAATCCAACAACGCAAAGCTTCTTCTCCAGCTCATGCATGTCGACAATGTCAGAGATCTCACATGTTTCTCGTCGAGTCAACTGCTTGTACACCCGGGATGGATAGTATGCCTGACTTGAGTTTGCTGCATTCGGATCTGCATTTCTTCTTCCTCCGGCCATTTCTAGTAGCAGCATCCCGAAGCTGTAAACATCAGATTTGCTTGATATGGTACCAAAGCTCCGAGAGATCATCTCAGGAGCTATGTAACCTATCGTTCCTCGTGCGGCACTCACTGGCACAAAGCTCTTGTCCCTTGGGTACAGCTTGGCGAGACCGAAATCTGCAACTTTTGGGACAAAGTTATCATCAAGAAGAATGTTATGCGGCTTGATGTCAAAGTGTAGAATCTGCATCTCACACCCCTGATGCAGGTAGTTGATCCCTCTTGCAATACCCAAGGCGATCTCATTCAGCTTGTCCCAGGAGAAACTCTTCTCTACCGAGAAGATGTACTTGTCAAGAGAGCCTCGAGGCATGTACTCGTATACAAGTGCCCTCCTCATTTCTTCCGAGCAAAACCCGATCAGACGCACCACATTGACATGGTGGATCCTTCCAATGGTTGAGACCTCACTGATGAACTCATCTCCGTTACAGCTGGAGCTACCAGTGAGCATCTTGACAGCGATATGGACATTGCCCGGGAGCAATACACCTTTGTATACAGAGCCATAGCCTCCTTGGCCCAGCTTATCTCGAAAATGGGATGTGATCGCAATGATGTCAGTGTAGGCGTACCTCGTCGGACCAATCATCTGTTGCATCCGGAGGAACTTCTCTACCGCGTCGATCGTGATCCTTGTTTTCCAGTACTTGTGGGCAAGGAAGATGAATACCACCAGCGGCACCAACAGTAACCTGCATAGAACTTTGCAGACATGCCAAGAACCCAAGAAGCAGGGTTTTTTAGATAGTGACAAAGTACAGGACAATATCACTCAAAAAGAACATTGCAGCTATAATGATTAAGTGAAGGTAATTCAAGCATACCAAAATGGAGCTTGATGATAGCAATGACAGATACTATGATAACCACGAATGACATTAACTTTGTTGTGTAGACGTGATCAGTAGCTCTGCAACTTGCGAAATGTATATCGCTCCAGAAAATAGCACGGGTTATATTCCGAATGCTTGCACCAGATATATGATCTCTGAAGTACCTGCAGATCACACAATTGTAAAGGACGGGTTATGCGAAGGGGAACATATCTTTCTATGTAAAGAGAATTACGAGGAGAAAAGCAACCAAGTCGGTAGCAAATGGAGCCACGAGATGATTTTGGGGCAAGACACATTTGAGAGCAGAGCAGAGCAGACTCACTCACCTCATTGAATCGTTGAGGCATTGCGTAGTGCTTATACCCCTCTGGCCACGGATAATCTCAAATGGAAATCTAACACGAAATCCCTTCCTTATAAATCCTACGAGATCTGTGTAACTTGCATTCTCTAGCTGAGAGTAGTCCTGACCATCAAATTCAAAGGGAATCATGCCCAAGTATCGACAAGAGGGTTGAAGCTCTCCAACTGCACAACTGTGGAACCTGTTGAGGTAAAAGAAGGAATTGTTGGCAGGCAGGCAAGCGAGGGGCCTGTACCGTGGCATATTAGCATCTGCTATTATTGGTTTGGAACAATTCACAAAGCATGCCCAAATACTGCCTGAATCAGTATCCAAATCGACAAAAGAATCATTGGATATCTCCCACCTAGGCCTAGGCCAGTCAATGTTAGGAGGGTGAAGATCAGCGCCAGGAAGAGGGCAGTTGCTGCTGTTTGAATCATCTTGCAGGGTGGCGTCGATGGCCAAGAAGGACTGATCGGTGTAGTCTATGCTGCTAACGTAGTATGTTCTTGTGTTGATCTGAATGGTGGCCTTGCCATTGTTACAGGACAGGTCATACCATGGACGAGGGCCGATACCACAGTCGCGAGTGTCGCCTTGAAGACGGAAAGGGTAGGATATGTTGTGAAGGTGACCGCAGGAGAAAGGAGGACAGTAGTGCAGGTTGTTGTCTTGCCCTCCTCCAACATCAGCTGCAACAACTCCAAGCAAAGAAGTGATCAGTAGTAGAGCTTTCTGCAGGGTGTAGGTAATACTACTACTAATGGAGCTCGCCATGGCTGCAGCTTCCCGGATGAATGGCTTTGGTTCTCTGCTTATGGAGTTGGCTGCAAGTGCTGATGGTTGTCACAGCAACCATGCTGTGTTATGCAAACGAACTTCTTTTTGCCTATATCTTAACAATTGAATAATTGCAAATGCTGGCGTCCTTCCGCCGGCCCAGCGAAATAAACAAAACAAAAAGCTTAGGCTGCTGATTAACGTATACTTACCTAATACTTTTGGGTGGCTAGCTTCCACGCTTTCCGCCTGCAGGATGGTCAGCAGTTGACGCCTTGACGGACTGCAGTACGTAGCCTAGCGCTTTGTACTATTTGAACAAGCCATGGAGACACACCACAAGGAACCTTTAAAAGAATAAAAATTCATGGAGGCATGGGGCACATACGGCAGTCAAGTCAAATTGTCAAAGTTGGAGGACTGCCAGCCGGCCAGGCACAGACACGCATATGATTGGTAGGAGTATATAGTATTTCCGTTGCTCTTCTTCATGTCCATGAGGACCATGACAGAAATGAATACTGGTCGAGTTAAGATGAGCTCTGGACATGCTCTTGCGGCAGCCCTGTTGCTGTTTCTTCTTGGAGCTCAGTTGAAGAAGGTCACAGCGTGGGAAGACAAGGATTTCTTCAGCTACTGCCCGCCGTCGCGGTGCAGCGAGCATGGCCCGGAGATCAGGTTCCCTTTCCAACTTGAATCCAACAATACTACACCATCCTCATGCGGCTTACCATGCATGAAGCTATCGTGCTATGGCCAAGACACCATCCTAGATAACAAATACCTTGGAAGGCCATACAAGGTGATCGCCATAGATTACAGGCATATTACCCTGACAATCTCCCCGCTCGCAGTCGCAGGCTTGGAATACTCCTCCTCCTGCCCGCTTCTAAAATCGGTACCAATTCCTTCTGTACAGTTTCCTGCGGTGCCACTTCCTTCCGTACCATTTCCTTATTATCGTCACTTTGAAAACTGGACATCCTGCGACATATACTATTGGGAACCTGCAGCACTAGTAAGCTGTTCATCAGAGTTCGAACCAGCTACTATCCCTGATGCTGCCGATTATATTGCTGGTCCCATCTCTTGCCTTAGCAACACAAGCCACTTCTCCTATTTGGTGGCTTATGATGTACCCACATTTCTTATTCCATTGGACTGCGAGGTTGTCTCAGATGGCCGCATTCCGATACCATGTTTTTCACACGGTGGTGTCTACAAGTTCAGAGAAAGTGCAGAAAGAGTACTCAGTTTTTCTGAGACGACGATCAATTGGACATTCCTCGGAAATGCCATCGCCTTCAATTGCTCACGGCAGTGTGAATTCCAAGGCCGACGCTGCGCATTCAGTTCACGAAGGAATCAGACATTCTGCATGCGTCAAGGTATTATTTGTAACCCGGCAAATCCCTCTACAGCAGGCACCGTCTTCGTTTATTTTCTGCAAGTTTTACAATTTTCAGTTTACAGTCCACTAAAAAGCCATCAAACACATATGAGCGCCACACACTTACTTCATCTTAATCTCAAACGTGGTTGCTCAAAATGTAGATCTATAAAGCTTTACCAACCTCATCATAAGCCTCTGAATTGCATTCACTTATGGAAGCGCATCATTGATTACAATTTACAACAAGATTATGGCTGGCATTTCTTGTACTGGAGCCTGGAGGTGCAATATATATTAAATCATGCTGACAGATGAGCTGCATCAGTGCATTACTGCAAAGGTTATTTTTGTTTTGGACCATAGCAAAGATCACCGAGATGGATAATACCATATATAGCTTATGCCATTAACATGTGGGCATGGTCATCCCCGCATGTCATTCTCACATGCAATGGTATTTCTAACCGATGCATCTTTATACTATTCAATTTTCTGTTAATATGATGGTCACCTAAAAAATTAAGAACTGGAAGCGGAAATGAACACAACCATAATACAACTGCATGGGCATGGCTGCACCTGCAGAAAGTTACTGAAGAAACAAGACTTACCTGCTATTTTTTGCCGGGTTGGCCGAAAAATCGACCAACCGAATTGTATTAAGAAGAGAGAAAAAAGAGCCAGGTACATACGACATTATACTATCGCAGGGCATAACCCCCCCCCCCCCCCAAAAAAAAAAAAAAAAAAAAAAAAAACCTAGGTACCTGCTATCACAGACGTAATATTCCAGTTGTCTGCAGCAGCAGTTCAAGGTTCGTAGACAGATAGTTCAGATGGTATAGAAGTAGGTAATTTGGTTGCTTGTATGATACAACTAGAGCTGCAACGAGATGCTCCTGGATTGTTTACTTGTTTTGATGAGTAACGTAACAAGGTTAAGATTGATCTGAGGTGTGATAGACAGATAATTTCCAGCCCCTCATCCGCCTTATCCCACCCTAATAATTCTTAATACCATTTTATCATTTAGCACCAGCAAGATGCTTATGATATTTGTTGAACATGATGTAGGGATCATTTCTCATTTACAAATATATTCATATAGTCAGAATCTAAAACTTAATTAAGCTCATTCCACCTGGGGGTCTGGGTCCGCTAATTGCACTATAGCAGTCACTTGTAAATAACTATATATGTTGGGTTTTACCTTTTCTTTCTCAAGAAGCTATTTTCCCTTTTTATTAATTAAAATATCAATCAAATCTAAATTCTCTTGTTTGGTATTTGCAGGTTCACGTGTCAAAGTAATTGCAGGTATTGCTCAATCCAAATCTTCCTTTGTTCAAATGAAAATAAAAGGAAAAGAAAAAAGGCTATCTATTACATACAAAATCTTGTTTTTATTTACTATGGTCTTACATTCTCTTTTACCCATTACAATCACTAAGTGGGATGCCTTTATTTTCCTGTCCTAATCAATATGTTGATAGTATGTTCCTTTTTCGGTTTGTGTGGTAGATGGTTTTCCCAGCATATTCCTCTACTTCCATTTTCCAGAGTTAAGATTTACTAAAAAAAAGTTGGGCTATGAGCCTTCTGGCTAGAAATAAAGCAATGCACTAATTTCCTGTTCTCTGCAAAATCAGCTACATCATCGGTTGCCGCATTTGTTGTTCTTTTATCAACGGCGGCCACTGCACTCTATCTGTCACTGAGGAAAAGATATAACGAAGAGATACATTTGAAGGTAGAAATGTTTCTAAAAACGTATGGCACATCAAAACCCACAAGGTACACTTTCTCCGAAGTAAAAAAGATAGCAAGGCGATTCAAGGTTAAACTAGGGCAAGGCGGATTTGGAAGTGTGTACAGAGGCGAGCTACCAAATGGAGTCCCTGTGGCGGTCAAGTTGCTAGAAAACTCTGAAGGGGAGGGAGATGAATTCATTAATGAGGTTGCAACTATTGGGAGAATCCACCATGCAAACATTGTCCGCCTCCTTGGCTTTTGCTCCGAAGGAACAAGGCGGGCTCTAATTTACGAATACATGCCCAACGATTCGCTGGAGAAATATATATTCTCACATGACTCTAATACTTCTCAAAAACTCCTAGTACCAAACAAGATGCTAGATATTGCTTTAGGGATTGCCCGAGGAATGGAGTACCTCCATCAAGGATGTAACCAGCGTATCCTCCACTTTGATATCAAGCCTAACAACATCCTGCTGGACTATAACTTCAGTCCAAAGATTTCAGACTTTGGCCTTGCAAAGCTGTGTGCAAGGGAGCAAAGCATCGTTACATTGACTGCAGCAAGAGGCACGATGGGTTATATTGCACCAGAGCTATATTCTCGGAACTTTGGAGAGATATCTTATAAGTCAGATGTTTACAGTTTTGGCATGCTGGTGCTAGAAATGGTTAGTGGAAAGAGGAACTCAGACACAAGTGTTGAAAGCCAAAATGAGGTGTACTTCCCGGAGTGGATCTATGAACAGGTTACCACTGGGCACGATTTGGCACTTGGTAGGGAAATGACTCAAGAAGAGAAAGCAACAATGAGACAGCTGGCTATTGTGGCACTTTGGTGCATTCAATGGAACCCAAAAAATAGGCCATCAATGACAAAGGTGGTGAATATGCTAACAGGGACGTTGCAAAGTCTACAAATGCCACCTAAGCCGTTTTTCTCAGCTAACAGCCATCCTAAGCTGTAGAGCATGCTACAATAATTTAATAAAGGAATCAGCGATAGCGAAACTTAATACATAGTTTACAACAAATGCCTAGCATTAACATGCCATATATTCTTATCATTCCAAGCCACCTGAAGCACAAGCTGCCAGCCACTTTTCAGTGTGTAATATTCAATGAACAAATTGGAAATTTGTGGTTCAGTTGCAGTGGTTACCTCATTCTGTTGTTCCTGTAATTTATCCCCTCCAATCCTCCATGGTTTATTCCACAGTGCTCTGGATGCCCCTCAGAACTTTTAAGCCCTTGATATGGTAATCCTTTTCCAATTGATTTGCCAGAATTTGGTGGGAATGCCACCAGAAGATCATTAAGCAGTGCATATACAGTGATATTTATTGTGATGCTTGTTCCCAAATAGGCTAGATTACTGCATAAGTAGACGCATTGCGATAGATAGATATGAGCACGGTAATTCCAAAATTCAGATAGAAAGAACAAACCAAACCAAACCAAAGGTGTCACCTCTATCGTCAGTCAATGCAAAGTAGTAGTAGGAGTCTGATCTCGAGTCTCGAGAGCTGCGACCTGCGCAAGAATCCCCTTGTCTCGCGTGAGGAGGCGGCCCTGCCCTTGTGCATGCCCACCACTCCTAAGCCTCCATCCACCTCACCCCACGAAGATCCGACGAGAGAGATGGGTGGTGGTGGAAGGCGATGGCGTGAACCGAGATGGGTGAGGACTGAGAAGGGGGAGAGAGGGAGGTGTCAGAGGAGAGAGGGGGAGACGGCTCCGGCGACCGGCCAGCTTGTCGGCTTACGGGTTCGGGGGAACAAAGCCGGTGGACGCGCACCAAGGACGGAGGCGAGGAGTAAGAATAACGAAGGATTGGGCCCAGTTGTGATGAGAGACCTAAGCCCGCCAAAGCAAAAGCCCACTTCCTTTACTGTATGTAATTAATGGGCCTCATTTGGGCCACACGATCAACAACAAAGTGGAAAAAGTACACGCAAGGTCCCTCAACTTGGTAGCCAGATACAAAATCGTCCCTCAACCGCAAAACCGGACATCCGGCGTCCCCCAACTTACAAAACCGGTCACAATAGGTCCCTCGGCGGTTTTGACCCTGGTTTTGTCCCACGTGGCGGCTGACTCAGCGTGGGACCCACGTGGACCCCACATGTTATGGAGACCACGTCAGCGCCCTCTCTCTCTCTATTTCTCTCCTTCCTCTCGCTCTCTGCTCTCGCACAGGCGGCGGCGCGCGCGGCCGGCGACGGCGGCTCCCGGGTGGCGGCGCGCGGGCTCAGGGCGGTGCGAGCTCGCCGGCCTCCCCGTCCCCCTCGTGCGGTCGGCGATGGCGGCGCGCGGCTGCGACCATCATAACTGACGCGGAGAGGAGGGCCGATGCGGCGGCGGCGTCACCGACGCGGTGGGGAAGAGGGTCGGCACGGCCGACGGGGAAGGAGCGGCGGAGGGAAGATCGACCGGCCGGGTTTTCTTGAGGTAGCGCCCGATACGGCTGACGGGCAACTAGAGCCCGGCCTTGACAGAGCGCGTCACCGCCTTCTTCCTCGGCCCGCCGGCCTTCCTCTCGCCCGCCGCCTTCTTCACCTTCCCGCCGCCAACGCCTTCCTCTCACTATCTCAAATCTCAATTCGATTTGGATGCAGCGCGGGAGTGGGGGGAGAGTCGACCACACCGGCGGGAGAAGTGGGAGAGGAGGCCGGCGGGAGACGGGGAGATGAGGAGGGCGAGTTGTCGTCATCGCCGCCCAGTCCGCACCCGCCTGCCTCCGGCAGGAGGTGGAGATGTGCGGGGAGTAAGGGGCAAAGTCGGAGGAGGGCGGCCGCCCACACCCACAAGTTGTTGCGCCCCCGGTGATGCGGCGCGCACGGAGCGACCTGGAGCTCGCCCGCCGCCCGCCCATCGCCGCTCTCACCCGCCGCACTTCGCCTGCAGCCCGGCGCCGTCTCCGCGTGGAGTTGTTCGGAGAACCACATCTTGAGCTCGCGCCGCACCGAGCCCGCGCGCCGCCTCTCCTGCATCGCCCCGCCGAGCTCCGGGCCGGCCACCGCCCTTCACCGCCAGAGTCGCGACCACCGTCGCCTCGCCGGCTCGCTACGCCTCGCGTTGCACGGCGCAAGTGAAGAGATTGAAGAGAGAGACGAGAAAAGAGGGGAAAATAGAGAAGATATGACATGTCATACTGACATGTGGGGCCCACGCTGAGTCAGCCGCCACGTGGGACAAAACCGCTGAGGGACCTATTGTGACCGGTTTTGTAAGTTGAGGGACGCTGGATGTCCGGTTTTGCGGTTGAGGGACGATTTTGTATCTGGCTAACAAGTTGAGGGACCTTGCGTGTACTTTTTCCACAACAAAGTAGAGTGCAATGCCCGTGCGTTGCGACGGGTGAATACTATTTTAGTCTCATTATTATTGTTATTATATGGTTTAGCTATGATGAAATTCAATTTGGGAATTCATTTGGACTTTTTTTTTAGAAAATCATAAACTACAATTAGAGTCCGACTTTCATCTCTCAAGTTAGCATGCGAGTTTTTTTAAAGATATTTCTTATACAACTCCTTTTATATTTTCAAAAGCAAACGAATTTAAAATGAAACATAGATCTGTATTTGCAAAAGCAAACAAACTTAATAACCGACTCAAATATGGATGATGTACCAAAATACCGACAAAAACATCTTCAATCTTTATAATAGTAGAGATAGAGATAGAGATGTGGTGGGTCCCATGCTGACTCAACTGCCACATCAGTCAAAACCGGATATTGTACTATCCTGGGACCTTGGATACACTAGTTTCGTAAATTGAAAGACGCGTTATACCTTGTAAATTGTGGTTCATGGATGTTTGGCCTCATGGTGAGGGACCTAATATAATCCAATTCATTCCCTGGTGCCTCATATATGGGCCTCAATTTGGGCCGCACAAAAGCAGAGTGCAATTGTTCTTCTTTTTTTATTTGTTTCCTTTCTTTTGGAGGAAAGCAGAGTGCAATGTCTTGGGTGTTCTGTTCGCTTCCTGCCAATGGATTCCTCTCCATAATCTTAAGAAGATTTATTCATAATACTGTTTTGTGCAGATTAAGCATACACTTCCTAAATATTACAACCTCTCACTTTATCTGCTTACATGTATCACAGGATACATAAAACTACATAGGTCTCAGCATACTGAAGTTGACAGCAAACAGGCGTACAAAGTAAATACAATCATCATAATTAGCTTTAGCATTTCGAAATGTACTTACTACTAAGTTACTGGTAGCTTTCGAACAGACATATGCTTTCATCATCGTCGTCCTCATACTCCTCGGAGATTGCAGTTAGATCAGATGGCATATTGTAAGACTCCACTCCAGGGAATTGCTCATCATCACAGAAGAATGGCCTTGGAGGAACCTGCAGTTCATCACTACCACCTTCAAGCATCTCTATCACCTCACTCATCGTCGGTCGATCACACGACCTCATCTGAATGCACCATAATCCAACAATGCAAAGCTTCTTCTCCAGTTCATGCATGTCAGCAATGTCAGATATCTCGCTTGTTTCTCGCCGAGTCAGCTCCCTGTACACCCGTGATGGATAATATGCTTGACTTGAGTTTGCTGCATTTGGATCCGCATTCCTTCTACCTCCAGCCATCTCCAAAAGTAGCATTCCGAAGCTATAAACATCGGATTTGCTTGATATTACGCCAAAGCTCCGAGAGATCATCTCAGGAGCTATGTAACCTATCGTTCCTCGTGCGGCACTCACTGGCACAAAGCTCTTGTCCCTTGGGTACAGCTTGGCAAGACCGAAATCTGCAACTTTTGGGACAAAGTTATCATCAAGAAGGATGTTATGCGGCTTGATGTCAAAGTGTAGAATCTGCATCTCACACCCCTGATGCAAATAGTTGATCCCTCTTGCAATGCCCAAAGCGATCTCATTCAGCTTATCCCAGGAGAAACTCTTCTCTGACGAGAAGATGTACTTGTCAAGAGAACCCCGAGGCATGTACTCGTATACAAGTGCTCTCCTCATTTCTTCAGAGCAAAACCCGACCAGACGCACCACATTGACATGGTGGATCCTTCCAATGGTTGAGACCTCACTGATGAACTCATCTCCGTTGCAGCTGGAGCTACCAGTCAGCATCTTGACGGCAATATGGACATTACCCGGGAGCAATACACCTTTATATACAGAGCCATAGCCTCCCTGGCCTAGCTTGTCTCGAAAATGGGATGTGATTGCAATAATGTCTGTGTAGGCAAACCTCATCGGACCAATCATCTGCTGCATCCGGAGGAACTTCTCTACTGCGTCGATCGTCATCCTTGTTTTCCAGTACTTGTGGGCAAGGAAGGTGAATACCACCAGCGGCACCAACAGTAACCTGCATAGAACTTTGCAGACATGCCAAGAACCCAGGAAGCAAGGGTTTTTTAGATAGTGGCAGAGTACAGGACAATATCACTCAAAATTGGTCAAAACAAAAATCACGATCAAAAAGAACATTACAGCTATGATGATTAAGTGAAGGTAATTCAAACGTACCAAAATGGAACTTGACGATAGCAATGGCAAATACTATGATAACCACGAGTGACACTAACTTTGTTCTGTAGAAGTAACAGCAAACTGCGAAATATATATCACTCCCGAAAATAGCTTGGGTTATATTCGAAATGCTTGCACTAGATATATGCTCCTTGAAGTACCTGCAGATCACACCATTGTACAGGACGGCCGGCTTAAGTGAAAGGAAAACGTCTTTCTTTGTAGACAGAATTACGAGGAGAAAAAGAACCAAGTCGGTGGATCCACGAAGTGATTGGGGAAAGATATATTTGACAGCAGACTCACCTCATTGAATCGTTCAGGCATTGCGTTCTGTAGCTATAGTAATCAGTTGGAAATTGAACAAGAAATCCCTTCCTTATAAATCTTTTGATATCTGTGTAACTTGCGTTCTGTAGCTGCGAGTCCAATATGTGCCGAGAATCAAAGGGAATCATGGCCAAGTATCGACAGGAAGATTGAATATATTGTACTTTACAGACACCAGAGGTGGAGACAAAAACAAATGAATTGTTCGCACTCAGGCAAGTGATGGGCTTGTACAACCTCATGTCTACTACTGCCTGGGAACAAGTCACAAAGCATGCCCAATTATTGTCTGAAGCAATACCGAAATTTTGAAAGCCATCAGAATTAGTTCGAGGATACGGGAAAGGGAGGTGATCGGAGCGAGGAAGAGTGCAGCTACTGTTTGTATCATCTTCCTGCATGGTGGCATCCACAACTGAGAAGACTTCACCGGTATAATTGATGCTAGTCAAGATGTATGTTCCAGTGTTGATCCGAATGGTAGCGTTGCCACTGCTGCAGGAGAGGTCGTACCACGGACGAGGAGTAGCAACACACTGCCGTGAGTCACCTTGAAGACGGAAAGGGTAGGATATGTTGCCAAGATCACCACAGGAGGAAAGACACTGCTGGTTTTGCCCTGCTCCAACAACATCTGCTGCAATAACCACAAGCAAAGAAGAGACAAGTAGAGCTTTCTGCAAGGAGAAGTAGTACTTTCTACAAGGAGTAGCAGAAGGATGAGATGCATTGGATTTCGCCATGGCTCCCAGTCTAGCAGGATTTACCTTGATTGGGGAGATTTAGTCATTATAAACAACACTGAAGAGGAACAGTATTACTCCGTATTGAGTACTTCCTCCGTCCTAAAATGTGGACATTTTCTACGTTGGCACACAGGTAGGTCCTCATCGTTTGGCTTATTTCCTAATAAGCCAAAACAACTTATTAGAAAATAAAAATGAATTTGTAGGTAAAATTTTTATAAATGTGTTCTTTATGACTTAAAAGCCAATGTTGAAAAAGAAACTACGTTAAAAATATCTTAAAATCAATCTCAAAATTAAGCTTGAAAATTCAAAATTTGGCTTTTTCTTTGGCTTATTAGGCCATCCGATAGGAGCCTAAGAAAGTATGTGAAAATGATCGAAGGAAAAATGGTTGTGATTAGTTGAGAGAAGAAGGTAGGTGAAGAAATAGCTTCATTTTATGATAAGACACTATGCTAGAAATAACTACATTTTGGGACGGAGGTAGTAGTAGTAATCGGAGACTTTTCCGGAAGCACCCAATTTCCACAATCGTGATCCATGCCCTGTTTAGATTTCAACTTTTTTCTTCAAACTTCCAACTTTTCCGTCACATCGAACTTTCCTACACACAAACTTTCAACTTTTCCATCACATCGTTCCAATTTCTTCAAACGTCCAATTTTGGTGGTTGTAGGATAAAAAAAAGAAACTTTCCTAAAGATAAAAGAAAAACATAAAGTTCTTATGCAACACTACACACATTTTTTTTAAGATAAAAGAAAACTAACAAACTATTCCTAATTAATAGATAACTTACCATGCCGTATCCTTCTTGAACTCGGTCACTTCTGGATAATCTTCTTTTAATAGATTAATTTCCTTAACCGAGGCTGTGTTTAGTTCAGCGCAAAGTTTGTATTTTGGTTGAAATTGGAGATGATGTGACTGAAAAGTTGTGTGTGTATGATAGGTTGGTGTGATGGAAAAGGACTGAAGTTTGGATCCAAATTTTGGATCTAAACACAGCCCGAATATAGCAGGAATCCGACTATTAGTGATGTGATAATTCTCTTAGTGACTTACTACCTCCGTCCCAAAATGTAGCTATTTCTAGCACAATACTTTGTCCCAAAATGAAGCTATTTTTCTACTTACCTTCTCCTCTCAACCAATCACAACCATTCTTTTTCACCTATCTTCTCTTTTCAACCAATCACACACCTTCTTCAATCATTCTCACCTACTTTCTTAATACCCGTGCCAACCTCAAAAATGCTTACATTTTGGGACGGAGGAAGTACCAAAGTTCACTGTTTAACATGTGGGTGATTTGATTGGGGAGATTTAGTCATATAGACAAAGACCGGAAGCACCCAATTTACACAATTGCGATCCAATCAAGTAAATGCTGCAATTTCTCGTTGACTAGACTTCACATGCAGCTTTCGGTTACTACTGTATATATGCTACTTCCTCCGTTTTACCATGTAAGGCTTTCTAGCATTTCTCTTATTTATATAGATGTTAATATCTATATGAATATGAGCAATGATAGAAAATCTTAAATTATGAAACGGAGGAAGTACTGTAGTACACGGATTGGTACAGTAGTTGTCCATCTTTTTTAGCTCGACGCAACATTGCCATGCCTGCTTTCTTCTTGGATCGTCTCCATGCTCGTCTGTTTGACACAGTGCATACAGAAAATAGGATGAGAGGATTTGTTGCAGCAGCTCTCCTGGTGTTCAGCCTTCTTCTCAACCTGGACACAGCAACGTCAGCGTGGGAAGACAAGAATTTCTTCAAATCATGCCCGCCGTCGCGGTGCAGCAAGCATGGCCCCAAGATCAGGTTCCCTTTCCAACTTGAATCCAGCAATACTACACAATCCTCATGCGGCTTACCATGCATGAAGCTATCATGCTCTGGCCAAGATACCATCCTTGATATCAACTACCTTGGAAGGCCATACAAGGTGATCGCCATAGATTACAAGCATGCTATCCTCACCGTCGTCCCGCTCGTACACGACTCCTCATCGTCTCCCTGCTCGTTTCTAAAATCTATCAGGCCAGGCAAAAAGGATAATAATTGCTATATAGACGATGGCCAATCTGCAGTACTAGTTAGCTGTTCAGCAGAATTTGCAGTAGCTAGTATCTCTGACCCTGCAGAATTTGTTCATTATCACGATTATATTGCTGGCCCCATCTCTTGCCTTAGCAACCAAACCCATTTCTCCTATCTGGTGGATGTTGATGCACCCATGTCTCTTCTTCCACTGGACTGCGAGGTCATCTCAGATGACCACATTCCGATACCATATCTTCACTACTACTCCAGTTCTTTCCCATTAACGTTCAGAGAAAGTGCAGAAAGAATCCTTAATTCTTCTAAGACCACGATCTGGTGGTATTTCTACAATTGCTCAAACTTTGAAGAACAAGGCAGACGCTGCGCGTTCAGCACGCAAAGGAATCAAACATTCTGCATGCGTCCAGGTATTATCTATCTCTAAACCCCTATACAACAGGCAATAATATCCCCGTTTATCTTCTGTACAGTAAATCTTACAGTTTACAGCCCCACACATCCATGGTAATACTATCCGATCGTCAAAATCCATCAAAACACTGGCAATTATACCCGATTTTTTAAGATAATGGAAGCTTTATTTAAACTAATATACTCAGTTAATTACATCAAGACAATACAGTCAAACTGAGTCACCCCTGGTCTCTGCAAAAATGCACACAGCCTAAAAAGAAGAAAGAAACAACCAGAACATCTCCCAAGCACAAAAGTTTGACAAAAACCTATATCTTAGTGGCTATCAATCCGTAGACTAGACCGCCCCCCATGCTCCTGGGTAAAAAACTAATGCGCCACCTGATCCAACTGTCATGATACCCGCTGTATAAGAAATCAATATTTACGAGCGAGATCAGAAAGGCCCTCGCGTCGTCCTCCCCAGGGGCGGCACGGGAGGCGACGACCCGGCCGCCCCTTCTCTCTCCCCCACCTCCCTCCTCCGCCTCGCCGCCGCCCGAGTGGCCGCCGGCAAAGCTGCACGGCCACAAGGATGGCGGCGGCGGGGCTCCTCTCGCGCGCCACTCTCAGGAGACCAGGGGTCTCTCCGGAGAGGCGGCGGTGGTAAACCGCCAGATCCGGGCCGCTCCGGCCGGATCTGGCGGCGCGGCGATGGGCGACGGCGGCGGGGATGGCGACGGCGGCGGTAGTGGCGGTAGCGGCGGTGGCGTGCTGCGCCAGGCGGTGGCGGCCGATGGCGGCGGGGTTGGAGACGGGCGGCGGTGGGGTGAACAGATCCAGTGGCAGCACGTCTGGATTTGGCGGTGGCGCGACGTCCGGTGGTGTTTGGAGCGTGCGGCGCCGGCGGCCAACCTCGCCCGTCTGGCGATGGTGGTGAAAGGAGGACGGCCGATTTGGGCTTTAGGTCCAGATCCGGCACGTTCTCAGTCGGGGGCGATGGTGGTGCAGAATTCGGTCGTTGTGCAGGTGGTGTCCATAGTGCAGGTACCCTTCGGTGTGCAGGAGGCATTTGGAAGCTTCCGTTTTGGATGCTTTGGTTGACAGGGTCTCCGAGGTGAAAACCTTGCTCCGCTTCCGGTGCTAGCAACGGCGACGCCCTTGGGCGCCGTTCACCTTCTTGAAGGCGTTGCGTTTGGAGCCCTCGTTTCAACTCCACTTCAAGGAAACTCTCCGGGTGAAAACCTTAGATTCGTTAGGATCGGACGTTGTCGTCGTTCTGTCGGCGTAACCTTCTTGAAGGCTTCGTTCTAGGAGTTTTTTCCTCGTTGGACAACTGTCATTTGGTTCAGTTTTGTCAATGCCGGGTTTTCGCCAGTTTTCCTTTAATTAACTGTGCCGTTGTAAGGTTTTTGGGTCCGGTTTTCCTTATAAACTGGATCAACTCTCTTCTTCTATAGTGAATTGCAGGAGCTTCCTGCCTGTCCCCTCGAAAAAAAAATCAATATTTACAAGCAAATGAGCATCATTTGTACTATCCAATCATCTTATAATGAAAGCAGGAAATGAACATAGCCTTGATATGCTAGCAAATGCATGTCTGCACCTAGATAAAATTTCTCAAGAAACAGAGCTTATTTGGTCACAACTGTAGCATTCTGGTTATGTGATCAACAGGATGAGACAATTGATCACATCCTAATTGGGTGCCCTGAGTCCCTCCAGTTGTGGTGGACCATCCTCTCAGGCCTCGGCCTCCCACATTGTTTCCCCTCTGGCACTGTTTCCTTCCACGAGTGGCACTGCTCCTGCCGACTCAAAGTTCCGAGGGAGCGTCGTCGTGGGTTCGACATGGTTGTGACCCTTGGTGCGTGGTCCATTTAGAAGGAACAGAACAACCGCTTATTCAACAACTGTTCTCGGCCCTGGTCCGAGGTGGTCGTAGGCATGGCGCAAGAGGCCGCCTTTTGGCATCTTGCTCATCCCTGTCGCCAACGTTGCCTTCTTAGCGTGTTAGGTCGTTTGGTCGTCCCTTTGTAATCGCGAGAATAGGCTTAAGTCTTCGTTTTCCTCGTTTTCTTCCCAACCCCCTTCATCTTTTTTGTTTTGCCATCTGTGTAAGTTTTATTCCTCTTAATACAAAGGTGTGCAATCCTTTTGCGTATTAAAAAAAAACTGTAGCATTCTGGTTGCTTCTAGCAGCAGCTCAAGGCAGACAAGTAGTTCAGATGAGATGAAACTTGAGGGTATACAAGTATGATACAACGAGAGCTGCTTGGTTGGTTTGATGGGTGTCGAGGTTAACATAGATCTGAGATGTCATAATAGATAATTTTGTCACCCTTTATACACATTATCCCACCCTAACAGTCCTTAATTCGCCGTAGTTAGCACATGGCACAACTTGCTTCTCATGATATCAGGCTATCAGCTGAACAAAATGTAGGGATCATTTATAGTTTAGAAATAAATTCGTAGATAATTAAAACTTAGTTGGTCCCGCAGAATCTAAAATTTAAGCGCATTCCCTAGGAGTGTAGGTCTTCTAAATCAGCTGTATACCCGTGTCAGGTTTTACCTTTTCTAAGTCAATTTGTCCTTTTATTAATGAGACTATCGATCAAGTCTAAATTCTTTTGTTTGGTATTTGCAGGTTCACGTGTCAAAGTAATTGCAGGTACTGGTTCAATAACCCAAACCTTCTTTTATTCAAATGAAAATAAAAGAAAAATAAACAAAGTTACCTATTGCATACTTTAAGTCTTATTTTAAGCTATTCTGATCTTATATTCTCTTATCCCCATTAAAATCCCTAAGTGGTGGCTTTCTAATTTCTATTCGTAATAAATGTGTTGATAGTCTGTTTGTTCTTCTGTTTTTATGGAAAGATGGTCTTCCCAGTATATTCCACTAAACATCTGGTGCTTCGAGCTAAGACTTATAAATAAATGTTGTGCTATGAGCCTTTTTTTTAAAAAAACAACACAATGCTCTAATTTTTATTATCTGCATAATCAGTTACATCATCGGTTGCCGCATTTGTTGTTCTTTTGGTGATGGTGGCCACTGCACTCTATCTTTCTCTGAAGACAAGATATAACGAAGAGATACATATGAAGGTAGAAATGTTTCTCAAAACGTATGGCACATCGAAACCCACGAGGTACACTTTCTCTGAAGTAAAGAAGATAGCAAGACGGTTCAAGGCTAAAGTAGGACAAGGTGGATTTGGAAGTGTGTACAGAGGTGAGCTACCAAACGGAGTCCCTGTAGCGGTTAAGATGCTAGAAAACTCTCTAGGGGAGGGAGATGAATTCATCAATGAGGTTGCAACTATCGGGAGGATCCACCATGCAAACATTGTCCGCCTCCTTGGCTTTTGCTCCGAAGGAACTAGGCGGGCTCTCATTTACGAATACATGCCTAATGATTCGCTGGAGAAATATATATTTTCACAAGGTTGTGATACTTCTCAAGAACTCCCAGTACCAAGCAAGATGCTAGATATTGCTTTAGGCATTGCCCGAGGAATGGAGTACCTGCATCAAGGATGTAACCAGCGTATCCTCCACTTTGATATCAAGCCTAACAACATATTGTTGGACTATAACTTCAGCCCGAAGATTTCAGACTTTGGCCTTGCAAAGCTGTGTGCAAGGGACCAAAGCATCGTTACGTTGACTGCAGCAAGAGGCACGATGGGCTATATTGCACCAGAGCTATATTCTCGGAACTTTGGAGAGATATCTTACAAGTCAGATGTTTATAGTTTCGGCATGCTGGTGTTAGAAATGGTTAGCGGAAGGAGGAACTCAGACCCAAGTGTTGAAAGCCAAAATGTGGTCTATTTCCCAGAATGGATCTATGAGCAGGTTACCATTGGGCGGGATTTAGAACTTGGTAGGGAAATGACTGAAGAAGAGAAAGCAACAATGAGACAGCTAGCCATTGTGGCACTGTGGTGCATTCAGTGGAACCCAAAGAGCCGACCATCAATGACAAAGATGGTGAACATGCTAACAGGAAGGTTGCAGAATCTACAGGTGCCGCCTAAGCCATTTTTCTCAGCTGATTCTGTTAGTCGTCTGGGAAATTTGGAAAGAGAGGAATCGGCGGATTTTTATCACAAAGAGGTGGCAACGAACTTCCTACTAATGAAAATCAAAGAGGAGGCGAGCCTTTGGGCTTTAGCAGGAGCTAAGCGGCTGCGTGAGTTAATCCCGCACTCTGTATAGTGTACAGCTGTCACGCCCCGAACTAGTCCCGAGCGGAACTAGCCCGTGACGCTCCAAATTAACCTGTTAATTGATACCAGTCCCAGGAAACAGTGCTGGTATAACAGGAAGACAGAATATCACAGCAACAGAGGTCTCCTTATTATAGAGTAGGGGTACAGTCATGTTGGGCTGCGGACAGATCCCGAGCTCACAACTGCATTACAAAAGGAACGCGGAAGCCAGGACTTGGACCACACATCACAGGCGCGACTTGGGAACTAGGCCGAAACCCTAAAACTCATCGTAGCCGGCTTGCTCCTGAAGGAACTCCTTGTCAGCGGGATCCGCTTCATCTTCTTCAGCAACTGGGGGGGGGGATTATTTATATGGAGCAAGGGTGAGTACGAGAGTACTCAGCAAGCCATGGGAAATAAGTATTTAATGCAGGCTTCAAAGAAGGGCTGCTGTTTTTGCAATTGATTTTATTTGAACTCTTTCTTGAAACAACTAAGTGAGTGCTTCTCAAACGCCACGGATGAGAAAGTGCGTCTCGTCCGGTCGGAGTTTGTGCAATGTATCAGTCTTTTGAATTGATCAAGATTGGCACCCGGCCAATAGCTTTCAAACGGCCACCCGGGCCTGGCTGGTCCCATCAGCCGCAGATTTTTCCAAACATCAAACCCATTTCACAACAGCAAAATTTCACAAGGCAGTAGTCAAACAAAACTACGCTAGGAATCACCTCACATCCGCCCATGACCGTGGGCACGGCTGTTCGGACAGTTTAATAACCTCTGCAGAGGGGGTACACTTTACCCACACGACATTACTAACCCGGATCATCCAGCCCGTGCAGAATGGCCACGACTAGAGACCTTAAGGCTTTCATGACAAGGCATTTCGAAAGCCGACACAGGTTCACCATATGCCAACGAGAGGGGTCCCAGACCAACACCAGATTAGGTCCCAGACCATACTGTGCCAGGAAGCCCAGGGGTCCTCCCCGTCACCACCCCGGCGAATCCACATGTCTCTTGGCATCAAGGCTCCCCCGATTGGCTAATTACTCAGCCAGGGGTGTCCCATTCCACCCATGTGGTCGTACTTGTCTTATGTTCGGATGAAATTCCAAGGAAACGGTCCTTAAGTGCAGGAGCGGGAAACCGTACTCCCGGTACGTTCCCCGGTCCGCGGTTTTGGAAATTCATTTAGTTCGCAAGCACCGACCCAGGTGTCGGGTTTTCCAAGTCTTTTGTAAAAATCCAAGTTTTACCCAAGAACTTACTCAGATTTTAAGTTTGAAGGCGACCGTCGATACTCGCACAGAGTGCACGAATATCGAGGCGCAACTAGGTGGTTACAAGGGAACATGGTATAACAATTAACAGTGGAAGGATCAGATGCAACAAGTTGGGTAGGCCCACCGGTCTGCCTTGCAGACGGGGCAAACAGATCAAGTGCAATCCTATCAATGCATAATATTTTGCAAGCAAATTAATTAAGTTCAAATATAGGCTCAAGATGTTCAAAGGTGGCTTGCCTTGCTCGAGATCTGGAGCTTGATCCTCGAAATCCTCGCACTGCGGGTCTTCGGGCTCCGAAACTACACGCGAAACGGAACAACTCAACAAACGGCGAAAATAAAGACCTATTATTGACCTCTAAGCGTGCCATTAGATAGATCTCGAGATTTGAGGAATTTTGGAAGTTGAACGGAGTCAAACGGACTTACGGTTGGGAAGATTTGAATTTCTAAGATTATTGGATTTTTGTCTAAAGGAAAAGGATTTATTTAAACCCTTTTTGAAAAAGAAAAGAAAAGAAAAAGAAAGAGGGAGGGAAATTAGACTTCCCTCGGGCGGCTAGGGCGCGGCCCGAGAGAAAGGCTCGGCCGAGCTTAATGGGCCGGCCGGCCCAAGAAGGCGGCCCATGGCGCGCGCGGGCGGGGAGGGGAGAGAGAGAGAGCCGGTGAGCCGGGTCCATCCTCGCGTGGTCCCGAGTGGGACCCGCTTGTCGGCGGCTCGGCCCACCGTGAGCGAGGTGCATGCGGGCGTGCTAGGGTTTGGGGAGGGGGCGCGGCGCATGCGCGCGGTTCGCGGGGGATGCGGTGTGACGGGCCCACGCGCAGCCTCACGGCTCGCGGTGGTCCGCGCGCACGGGGAGAGAAACGGAGGGGGCGGCTGGCCGGGTCAGCCGATCCGGTCGTGGCCGAGGTGGCGCCGACGTGGCGCCTACGTGGCTGCCACGCGGGCCGGCGGGAGGTAGACGACGACGTCGGCCGAAACGGACGGCGGGCGGCGGCGGCGAGCGGCGGAGCGAACCACGGCGATACAGGCGAAAGCGAGCACACCGGGAGGTTGCACGGGACGAGAGGAGACGAGCCAACGGCTCGGATTCGCCGGGGGATGCTCGACGGCGGCGGATTGCGGCGGCGGCAACCGGCGGCAGGAGAAGGGGGAAACGGCGATGAGGTCACGAGGGGTCGATTCCCGGCGGTGAGAGCATCTACGCGGCTACGGGAATCCGTTGCTAGCGACGGATTGGGCGGAGCTATGCCGAGCGGGGCCGGCGACGAGCGGCGCTTCCGAGCTCGGGCGGCGACGGCGGCGAGCACACGGCGGGCGGCGGCAACGGTCGGGGCGGCGCCAGCTAGCTACGGGGAGGCTACTCGTGCTACTACCCGAGTCTAAGGGGAGGAGATGGAACGAGGAGGGAGAACGGAGGGCGACACTACCGTGCGGGGAAGGGCGCGGTGACGAGAGGCCGACGGCACGGGAGCGATCTCTCCGGCCTCGGGCCGGGGAAGAGGAAGAGGAGGGCGCGCCCGGAGTCCCCTTCCGCGTCCTTGCTCGTGCCGGCTCCTCCGGCACACGCGTCGGCGGCGGTTGGCGAGAGGGACGGCAATGGCGAGGGCGAAAACGGGGAAGATTGGTTTGGGGAGGGCTCGGGTTTATAGGGCGGCAATGTCGGTTTGGGAGGGAGGAACCGACATTAGGCGGTCGAGCCAGCGGGCTGAAGCTCCGACTAGCGGCCAAAACGGCGACAGGGAGGATGACGCCGGCGAGGAAGGGAAAAGGGAAAAAGGAAGGGAGAAAGGGGGCTTGCCCCTTTCCTCTTCGGAAAAAGGAGGAATGAGAGAGGGCGATGAGGAGGAGCTCTGCCTCCATCCCTTGGAAGCATGCGCGCGGAGTGGCGGGGCCGGGTCGATGACGACGGCGATGACGGCGAACCGGCTTGGAGCGGAGCGGCGACACGGGCGGCAGGCGCGGGCAGGCGCGGCAGAGGCTGACGGCGGCGGCGACCAGGCGGTCGGCCACCACGGCGCGCGCGCGCGGGAAGCAACGGCGCACGGCGACGATTTGGCGGCGTCGGCGGGAACGGCAGCGGGAGCAGGAGGGAGGGCTCGGCGCGGCTCGCGCGCTCGCGCGAGCAGCGCTCGGGTAGAGCGGGGGAGAGGGAGAGAGAGAGAGAGAGAGCGAGCCGGGGAGGGAGGGGGAGATGGGCCGAGAGGGATTCGGCCCATCGAACCCTAGGGAGGCAAAATAGACTTTTGCGGAGGGATTTGATTTGGGAAGGATTTGGATTCGGGATTGAACTCGACGATGGATCGGGGACTTGAGACCTGAGATGGCACGGGCACTAGACAACAAGCAAGGAAACGGATTTCGCAAATAGGATTTTTAAGAGCTAGTTTTCCCGCTAGGCGCCAAGACGGAACGGGCGCTACAACAGCTATAGTGGTTCTCCGTTTTCTTTTTACTCCTATGGGTTTGTATTTTCTCCTGCTCTATTCAATGAAAAGGCACTCTAGTGCTGTTTTCCGTTAAAAAAGAAAATTTTCTCAGCTGATAGCCATCCTGCGCTGTAAGACTTGGAGTTGACAGGACATGGTACCACAATTCAGTAAATGAATACTTAGTATGTGATAGATAAACTTAATACATAGTTTGCAATAAATGCATAGCATTAGCATGCAGTTTAGAATGCATACTTCGGCTGTGTAACGGGGGTGTGAGTGGCTAACATGCGAAATCCACTTATAGGCTAAAATAAGCCGCGAACCCGCTTATTTTTGACCTAAAAGTGAGTTCGCGGCTGACCCACTTACACCCTTAGCTCTGTTCGTTAGAGGGGGTTAGGAACCCATCCCCTCCGCACGGAAAACATAGCGGTCTATTAGCGCGTGATTAATTAAGTATTAGTTTTTTTAAAAAAAATAGATTAATTTGATTTTTTAAGCAACTTTCGTATAAAACTTTTTACAAAAAATACACCGTTTAGTAGTTTAAAAAGTATGCATTCCCACCCTTCACTGTATAAACACTCAATGAGGGAATTGGATAATTGTGGTTCAGTTGTCGTGGTTACCTTATTCTGCTGTTGCTGCGATTTAGTACTCATTTATCCCCACCATGATTTATTCAATTTATGAAGTCCTTGTCTTTTGGTGGAAATTTCACAGGAGGATTGTATTAACTGTGTGACTAAGACCCATCTGTCCCATCATGGAATTAAGATAGAAGAGCGCAGATCAAGTCAGAAGTGTTACCGTTTTTTTTTGGGAGCTAGGGCATGAAGCCCCCATTACTTTTACTAGAAATGAGATCAAGTCAGAAGTGTTACCGTAGTCGATGCCTATCGAAAAGCAGCAGCGATCATCATTTGCCGGGTCGTCTTTCCCATCACTGTTATCCTCCCTCGTCATCCCATCCTATCCTCCACCTCACCCGGGAGATCCAGCGAAATGGGTGGTGGGTGGTGGTTGAAGGCGACGACATGGACCATGGAGACCGGGGAGGGAGGAGAGGAGGATAGAGGAAGCTGCGGCTCGGCTCCGGCCGGTAAGGTGGACACGGTGAGTGCGTGGCGGAGGAGATTGGGAGGCGGCTCCGGCGACCAACCAGCGCGCCGGGGAAATCGCTTGGAGGAGGGAATGAACGCTTAACATCTACACCGTTCATATTGGATCCAACGGCTAATAAATCGCAATAATACGCGAATACTGATGCGGTGTTTGAATCTCCTGAAGATGAATTAAGATTAAGTGTTTTACACAAAACGAGATGATAATAACACGTGATTAATTAAGTTTTAATTATTACAAACTTGAAAAATAGATTAATCTGATATTTTAGAACTTCTTTCATATAGAAAGTTTTCGTACGAAACACATCGTTTAACAGTTTGAAAAGCGTACCACGAAAATCCAAAACTTTATCCAATGGAGTATTTTCATAGGGAATGAACGGGGCCTAATACATCCACAGCACAAACTTAGATTTTTTTTTTCAGCTTCAGTTCAGCTCCTTCATTATCCAACCTCTCCATCAGATGCTCAAGTAAATTCTGCTTTCGAAATTAACGAACAGATTTCAAGGTTAAAGAAAGGGCATTCTACTATGACACCGTTCTTTTTCAAACCGTTAAATGGTATATTTGATGTGAAAACTCATATTTACTTTAAAATACCATATACATTTATCATTTAATTTTAAAATATTTAACACTTAATTAATCATATCTTTGAACGGGGTCTATCTCAGTAACCTTTCTTTTCTATATATATACACACATATTTACAATACATATAATCTACGTGACACATTCATCTACATATAGGGGATATTTAGATCCAGGGGTGTAAATTTTTGGCGTGTCACATCAGATATACGGATACACATTTGAAATCTAATAACAAAACAAATTACATAATCCGTCTGTAAACTGCGAGACGAATTTATTAAGCCTAATTAATCTGTCATTAGCAAATATTTAATGTAGCACCACATTATCAAATCATGGAGCAATTAGGCTTAAAAGATTCGTCTCGCAATTTAGTCACAATCTGTGCAATTAGTTATTTTTTTAACCTATACTTAATACTTCATGCAGGTGTTTAAACGTTCCATGTGACAGGGTGAAAAATTTTGGGTGGGATTTAAACAGAGCCATGCAACCTAGAACTCGGTGTTTCACATAACATTAGCATGTGTATGATTTTATATTAGTAATTCGTTTAGCCATCTTCTCCGAGATTGCAGACAGCTCGGAGTAGCAGTGGCACGAACCAGTTACAGATACGTCCTCGTCGTCGCAGAACAACGTACGGCCTGCTGCTAGGCATTTGCAGGCACCATGTTCAAGCATCTCCACGACCTCGCTCATTGCCGGCCGATCATGTGGCTTTGTCTGAATGCACCATAAAGCAACGACGCACAGCTTTCTCTCCAACTCATGGAGCTCTTCTTGTCCCTTGGGTAATTTTGAGACTGAAATTGTTGTCTATAGAGAAAATTCCCTATGTAGCCATGAAACTTTTACCTAATTGACCGTTAAATTCTTATATAAAAAATATATTTTGCCCTTTGCTATGAAAAAGCATAATTATAATTAATGGGTTACATTGTTGGGGTGTAGAAATTTATGAGTTTTTTATGCACCATAATATTTGTGACAAATTTAGTTTTAGATATGATATAAAAAGTTACTAATACTTATTTATTAGTTATTAAAAGTTTTTTACAACAAAAGTTTTTTTAATATGATATAACATATTATGTCATATTATTTATGCACCATATTATTAGGGGAAGTGGAATCCTGTAGTGCAGGCAATCAATCAGGTATGACATGTTTTTCCCATTTGCTACTACAAGAAGCCTAAGGCTGCGTTCGTTCACAGGTGATAGGGGAGATTGTCACTCGTTTTTCACGCGCACGCTTTTCAAACTACTAAACGGTGTGCTTTTTGCAAAAATTTTCTATAGAAAAGTTGCTTGAAAAAATCATATTAATCTATTTTTAAAGTTTAAGATAGTTAATACTCAATTAATCATACGCTAATGGCTCACTTCGTTTTGCGTATCTTCCCAATCTTCTCAATCCTCTCTCCCTCAGACACACCCTAAGTTGTGTATCGGTAGATGGGTATCGGTTTAACCCAAAAAAAAAAAAAAGAATGGAGCAAGTGAATTACCTTCATCGATGCCTGACAAAGAGTGAGCAGCAGGCCACCACAGGAGACCTCGCCGGGCGTTGTTGTATGACAATTCGGCACCAGGAAATTAAGATTTAGAACTTGAATCCGGCGGGGCACCGTCGCATCCAGTGAATCCCATCGAGTGGCACAAGGGCGTCGGCGAGCATGGTGGTGCACGCTGACGGCGGAGCGCCACCGCCGCCGGCCGGGAAGGGGTAGGGATTGTTCCGTACTAGTGAGCGCTCGGTCCAGTCCAATAGTGGTTGAGAGGCCGAAGCCCACCAAAGCATCCAGTAGAGTTGGGCCCTCGCGGAAGCATTCTGGCCCACACAATTTTGCAACTCGTCACAATCTCGCAAATGCGCTCGGCTCCGTCGCCATCCCCGTCTGCGACGGCGAAATCCCAGCGACCTCATGGCATTGGTCTCGAGAGGCACCAAGCACAGCGGCAACGCGCGCCATGGCGGAGTTGCTTAATTTCCTCGTGGACAGCGCCGCCGCTGCCCGGGAAGCAGAGTGCAATGTCTTGGACTTGGCTGTTCTGTTCGCCTCCTACCCTTGAATTTCTCTCCTAAATCGCGTGTGAATAAGGGGGTATTTGGATACAAGAGCATGAAAACACAAAGTCTTAAAGAAGATTATTCATAATACTGTCTTGTGCAGATCAAGCATACACTCATAAATATTACAAGCTCGCTTTATCTGCTTATATGTGTTACAAATGATACATAAAACTATATAGGAATCAGCATACTGAAGTTGACATCAAACAGGCGTACAAAGTAAATACAATCATCATAATTAGCTTTAGCATTTCGAAATGTACTTGCTACTAAGTTACTGGTAGCTTTCGAACAGACATATGCTTTCGTCGTCGTCGTCGTCCTCATGCTCCTCGGAGATTGCAGTTAGATCAGATGGCATATTGTAAGACTCCACTCCAGGGAATTGCTCATCATCACAGAAGAATGGCCTTGGAGGAACCTGCAGTTCATCACTACCACCTTCAAGCATCTCTATCACCTCGCTCATCGTCGGTCGATCACACGACCTCATCTGAATGCACCATAATCCAACAATGCAAAGCTTCTTCTCTAGTTCATGCATGTCAGCAATGTCAGAGATCTCACTTGTTTCTCGCTGAGTCAGCTCCTTGTACACCCGTGATGGATAATATGCTTGACTTGAGTTTGCTGCATTTGGATCTGCATTCCTTCTTCCTCCAGCCATCTCCAATAGTAGCATTCCGAAGCTATAAACATCGGATTTGCTTGATATGACACCGAAGCTCCGAGAGATCATCTCGGGAGCTATGTAGCCCACGGTTCCTCGTGCAGCGCTCACAGGGACGAAGCTCTTATCCCTTGGGTATAGCTTCGCAAGACCGAAATCAGCAACCTTTGGGACAAAGTTATCGTCAAGAAGGATGTTGTGAGGTTTAATGTCAAAGTGCAGAATCTGCATCTCGCAGCCCTGATGCAGGTAGTTGATCCCTCTTGCAATGCCCAAAGCGATCTCATTCAGCTTATCCCAGGAGAAACTCTTCTCTGACGAGAAGATGTACTTGTCAAGAGAGCCTCGAGGCATGTACTCGTACACAAGTGCCCTCCTCATTTCTTCAGAGCAAAACCCGACCAGACGCACCACATTGACATGGTGAATCCTTCCAATGGTTGAGACCTCACTGATGAACTCATCTCCGTTGCAGCTGGAGCTACCAGTCAGCATCTTGACAGCGATATGGACATTACCCGGGAGCAGTACACCTTTATATACAGAGCCATAGCCTCCCTGGCCTAGCTTGTCTCGAAAATGGGATGTGATTGCAATAATGTCTGTGTAGGCAAACCTCGTCGGACCAATCATCTGCTGCATTCGAAGGAACTTCTCTACTGCGTCGATCGTGATCCTTGTTTTCCAGTACTTGTGGGCAAGGAAGATGAATACCACCAGTGACCCCAACACTAACCTGAATAAAACTTCTCAAACAAACCAACATGCATGTATATAAGTTAGAATATATATGTGCAGACGCGCATAATATCACAGATGGGATGATTAAAAGCAAGTAATTCGTACGTACCGAAATGAAATTTGATGATATCAATAGCCGATACTATGGTTCCCAAAAAAATCCTATCTTTTTGGGGGGCAACTTCATATCCGCAGTCTACTTCGGAGTTTGTTTCGCTCCAGAAAATAGCACGGGTTAAATTCAGAATGCTTGGATGAGATATACGCTCCTTGAAGTACCTGCAAATCACACCGTTGTACAAGACGGGGTAATAAGTGAGAAGGGAACACGTCTTTTTTATATAGACAGAATCATGAGGAAAAAAAACCTGTTTGAATCCTTCAGGCATTCCGTGGCGCTCATACGAGGACTCTGGTACTGGTCAGGACGATATGGAAACCGAACACTAAATCCTTTCCTTATGAATCCTATGATATCTGTGTAACTTGCATTCTGTAGCTGTGAGGAGTTGTCCGGTAGATTCCATCTGTCAATGGGAATCATGGCCAAATATCGACAGGAATGTTGAAGCTCTTCAACGACACATCCATAAAACGAGACAAAAACAAATGAATTGTTGGGAAGCAGACATGTAACTGGCCTGTACCATGGCATAATATCTGTTATTGCTCGGGAACAATTCACAAAGCATGCCCAAGTGCTTGAAGCAGCGGCCAAATCGACAAAACCATAAGAATCTGTTGAACCTTCCGACGGATACGGAGACCAGTAATAGAAGTTAGGAAGGTGATCAGAGCGAGGAAGAGGGCAGCTGGTGCCGTTTGTATCATCATCCTGCAAGGTGGCATCCACAACCGAGAAGATCTCACCAGTATAGTTGATGCTGGTGACATAGTACGTCCGTGTGTTGATCTGAATGGTAGCCCTGCCACTGCTACATGAGAGGTTGTACCATGGGCGAAGAGTACCAACGCACGGGCGTGAATCGCTTGCAAGACGGAAAGGGTAGGATATGTTGCCAAGATCACCACAGGAGGAAGGAAAACACTGCTGGTTTGGCCCTGCTCCAACAACATCTGCTGCAACAACCGCAAGCAAAGAAGAGACAAGCAGAGATTTCTGCAAGAAGTAGAACTTTCTACGAGTAGCAGAAGCACGAGATGCATTGGATTTCGCCATGGCTCCCAGTCTGGCAGGATTTGCCTTGCCGAGTAGTATAATTTGGTGGGGGTTGGGGTGGGTGCTTTCACTGGGGAGATTTTTTCCGGAAGACTGAAGAGGAACAGTATTGCTCCGTACTGTCATAAATTTTGATAATTTGATCCTTTGTAAAACTATTTTTATAAATAAACCGTCGTCAAAACTTATTTCAAAACTGACTCTTTTGTTCAGCGTCAAATCGTGTGGCGCTGAATTTAGATACCTCAGCGTCAAATAGCATGACGCTGAATGTACGTTGGCACGCTGACTTAGCCTCCCATCCGCGGTGACACAGCATTTAGCGTCAGTTGACGTGGTGCTGAAGTATCTAAATTCAGCGCCATATGATTTAGCGCTGAAAAAAAGATTATTTTTTTAAATAAGTTTTGGTGACGAATTATTTGTAAAATTAGTTTTTTCAAAGGGTCAAATTGTCCAAATTTGTACCGTACTATAGTAGTAGTAGTTGGAGACTTTTTCCGGAAGCACCCCAATTTCCACAGTCGCGATCCAATCAAGTAAATGCTGCAATTTCTCGTTGACTAGACTTCACATGCAGCTTTCCGGTGCTACTGTATAGTACTACTACTGTAGTACACGGATTGGAACAGTAGTTGTCTATCTTTTTAACTCGACGCAATTGCCCTGCCTGCTTTCTTCCTGGATCGTCTCCATGCTCTGTCTGTTTGCCACAGACACAGTGCATACAGACAATAGGATGGGAGGATTTCTTGCAGCAGCCATCGTGGTGTTCAGCCTTCGTCTCAACCTGGACACAACAGCGTCAGCGTGGGAAGACAAAGATTTTTTCAAATCATGCCCGCCGTCGCGGTGCAGGAAGCATGGCCCGGAGATCAGGTTCCCTTTCCAACTTGAATCCAACAATACTACACCATCCTCATGCGGCTTACCATGCATGAAGCTATCATGCTCTGGCCAAGACACCATCCTACTAGATACTAACAAATACTACCTTGGAAGGCCATACAAGGTGACCGCCATAGATTACAAGCAAGGTCTCCTGACCGTCATCCCGCTCGCAGACGAAGAAAACTCCTCATCGTCTCCCTGCCCGCTTCTAAAATCTATCAGGCCAAGCGTAATAACAGGCAATCCTTATTACGATATAGGGTTCGAGAACCCTTGCAGACTATACGATGCACCCTATTATGCAGCACTAGTAAGCTGTTCAACAGAATTTGCATTAGCCAGTGTCCCTGGCCCTGCCACCGATAACGATTATATTGCTGGCCCCATCTCTTGCCTTAGCAACCAAACCCACTTCTCCTATCTGGTGGCTGTTTATGTTACTATGTCTTTTCTTCCGTTGGATTGTGAGGTCATCTCAGATGGCCTCATTCCGATACCACGTTTTTATTACTCCGATTATTCCTCATCCACGTTCAGAAAAAGTGCAGAAAGAATCCTAAATTTCTCTGATACCACGATCTGGTGGTTTAACGACGATTGCTCACACCCAGCACAGTGTGAAGAACAGGGAGGACGCTGCGCATTCAGCTCGCAAAGGAATCAAACATTCTGCATGCGTCCAGGTATTCTCTCTAAACCCCTATACAACAGGCAGTACCATCCCCGTTTATCTTCTGTCCAGTAAGTTTTACAATTTACATCCCCACACATATCCATGCATGGTAGTAATATCCGATCGTCAAAATCCAGCAAAACAATTGCAATTATGCCCGATGTATAAGAAATCAATTTTTACCAGCCAATGAGCATCACTTGTATCATCCAATCATCTTATAAACTGAAAGCAGGAAATGAACATAACCTTGATATGCTAGCAAATGCATGTCTGCACCTGGATAAAATTTCTCAAGAAACAGAGCTTATTTGGTCACAGCTGTAGCATCCTGATTGCTTCTAGCAGCAGACAAGTAGTTCTCAGATGGGATGAAACTTGAGGGTATACAAGTATGATACAACGAGAGCTGCAGTTAGTTGCTGCTTGGTTACTTTGATGGGTGTCAAGGTTAACATAGATCTGAGATGTGATAATAGATAATATTGTCACCCTTTATCCACATTATCCAACCCTAACAATTCTCAATCTGCCATACCTCTTGCTTAGTCACCATAGTTAGCACATGCCAATTTGCTTCTCATGATGTCAGGCTATCAGCTGAACAAAATGTAGGGATCATTTCTAGTTTAGAAATAAATTCATAGATAATCAAAGCTTAGCTGGTCCAACACAATCTAAAACTTATGCGCATACCCGTGTCAGATTTCACCTTTTCTTTGTCAAGTCAATTTCTCCTTTTACTAATGAGACTATCGATCAAGTCTAAATTCTTTTGTTTGGCATTTGCAGGTTCACATGTCAAAGTAATTGCAGGTACTGGTTCAATAATCCAAACCTTCTTTTATTCAAATGAAAATAAAAGAAAAAGAAACAAAGTTACCTATTGCATACTTCAAGTCTTATTTTTAGCTAATCTGATCTTATACTATCTTATCCCCATTAAAATCCCTAAGTGGTGGCTTTCTAATTTCTATTCGTAATAAATGTGTTGATAGTCCGTTCGTTCTTCTGTTTCTATGGAAAGATGATCTTCCCAGCATATTCCACTAAACACCTGCTGTTCTGAGCTAGGACTTAGTATAAATAAAAGTTGGGTTATGAGCTTTCTTTCTAGAAACAACACAATGCCCTAATTTTTATTCTCTGCATAATCAGCTACATCATCGGTTGCCGCATTTGTTGTTCTTTTGTTGATGGTTGCCACTGCACTCTATCTTTCTCTGAAGACAAAATATAACGAAGAGATACATCTGAAGGTAGAAATGTTTCTCAAAACCTATGGCACATCTAAACCCACGAGGTACACTTTCTCCGAAGTAAAGAAGATATCAAGACGATTCAAGGTTAAAGTAGGACAAGGTGGATTTGGAAGTGTGTACAGAGGTGAGCTACCAAACGGAGTCCCTGTGGCGGTTAAGATGCTAGAAAACTCTGAAGGGGAGGGAGATGAATTCATCAATGAGGTTGCAACTATTGGGAGGATCCACCATGCAAACATTGTCCGCCTCCTTGGCTTTTGCTCAGAAGGAACAAGGCGGGCTCTCATTTACGAATACATGCCTAATGATTCGCTGGAGAAATATATTTTTTCACAAGATTCTGATACTTCTCAAGAACTAGTACCAAGCAAGATGCTAGATATTGCTTTAGGCATTGCCCGAGGAATGGAGTACCTGCATCAAGGATGTAACCAGCGTATCCTCCACTTTGATATCAAGCCTAACAACATCTTGCTGGACTATAACTTCAGCCCGAAGATTTCAGACTTTGGCCTTGCAAAGCTGTGTGCAAGGGACCAAAGCATCATTACCTTGACTGCAGCAAGAGGCACGATGGGCTATATTGCACCAGAGCTATACTCTCGGAACTTTGGAGAGATATCTTACAAGTCAGATGTTTATAGTTTCGGCATGCTGGTGTTAGAAATGGTTAGCGGAAGGAGGAACTCAGACCCAAGTGTTGAAAGTCAAAATGTGGTCTATTTCCCAGAATGGATCTATGAGCAGGTTACCATTGGGCAGGATTTAGAACTTGGTAGGGAAATGACTGAAGAAGAGAAAGCAATAATGAGACAGCTGGCCATTGTGGCACTGTGGTGCATTCAGTGGAACCCAAAGAACCGGCCATCAATGACAAAGGTGGTGAACATGCTAACAGGGAGGTTGCAGAATCTACAGGTGCCACCTAAGCCGTTTTTCTCAGCTGATAGCCATCCTGTGCTGCAAGACTCAGGACATGCTGGCATAATATAGCAAAGGAATTTTAGAAGGAAAAACTTAAATACACTTGTTTCAATAAATTCCTAGCATTAGGATGCAATATACTCTTATTACTCCAAACCACCTAAGTATGCATGACACTCTTCACTGTGTAACAGATCCAATGAGAAAATTGGAAATTAGTGGTTTAATTGCCATTGTTACCTTAATTATGCTGCTGCTGGTAACCTGGTGTTGCGATTTATCCCCACCATCATTTTTTCCGCAGTGCTCTGTATGCGCATCTGAAGTCCTCAATACAAGCCATATCCTTATCCAATTCATGAATCACAATCTGTTTATAGTTCTGTCCTCAATACCCATCTGGTTACAACAAATGCCTAGCATTAGCATGCAATGTATTATTGTTATTCCAACCCACATGAACTATGCATTGCCGCTCTTCACTGTATAAACATTCAATGAGTAAATTGGATAGTTTCAGTTGCTAGTTACCTTAATCTGTTGTTGCTGCGATTTATCCCCACCATGATTTATCCTGTGGTGCTCTGTGTGCCCCTCTGAAGTTCTCTGAAGTCCTTGTCCAATTTATGAACCAGAATCTGGTGGAAATGTCACAGGAGGATCATTATGCAGCGCAATTAACCGCGATGTAGAATAGATTAACTGTGCGAGTATAAGACTCATCATGGATTTGAGCGCAGTAACTCCAAGATTCAAATAGAAAAAGAACAAATCGTAGAAAAGTTACCTTTGTTAATTCCAACTAGGAGTCTTAGATGGTCGAAACCAGAGACCAAAACCATCGCCGGCGGCAGGGAGGGAGACGGGCGCGCCGATCTGGCATTACCAATGTTCCTCTTTCTAGAGTCCGATATGGAGAGGAGATAGGATGCCAACTGAGAATAGGTTTAGAGACAGGGAGGGAGCTGGCTCGCGTGGCGGAGGAGAGATCAGAGAGGGGAGGCTCCGGCGACATCCCGGCCGGCGGCCAGCGCCGAGCGGCGTGGAATGGAAACTGGAGCTGCCTGGAGAGAGTGGACAGTGGAAGGATAGTGTTAGGGAGAAATCTAGTGCGTTCATATTAGATCCAACGGCAACTGGCGGCCTCGCATGGTCACACCAACAAAGCATGGACATGAACAAGAAATCTATTTCTTTTCTTTTCTTGAGAGAACAAATGGTACTCCTAAGTATTCCCTTTCTATCGCTCCTAAGTACTCCTATAAGTGATTACAGGTAACTGAAGTTTATATGCAGATGATTTGCCATCTAGCAAAGAAACAATAACAGAAGACAACAACATTGAGCCGATTAAGGAGGAGCTACAGTATAAACAAAACAAGGAACTTGGTCATGTTCCAGCCATGTACTTACTGTAATCTGTATATGCTGTACTGCCTGTGTTGTTACGTATGTAACCAGAATGAGAAGAGCACCGCCAAATCACACTGCCCATCACCATCAGGAGGCCATCATTCACGCCTCACCACATCCCATGGGACATGTACTGGTAACCGAGAGGCACCTGGAGCTGAACCGGCGTGCTTGTGAGGCTGCCATCATTGGAGCCAAACGATTGAGAGCTCATCGGTGGACTTCCAACCGGATGCAGTGTCGACAATGGTGTGCTACTCCCAGCATAATTCACTGGAGGGCAACCGCAGACTCGCCTATCAAAAGCTGGCAGATCCCATTGGTACACCTTGCCACCCAGAGGTGTTGATATCTGGCGCCACTGGTTGTAGCTGCCTGTGCTTGCGTTGGTGGCATAATTCCTCTCACTGAAGAACCCTGGTATATCATGCCTGCAATGCCAGCACTGTCCTACTCCTTGACGTTGCCGAACAGGTTGATATTGGTTTAGATCCATTGAGAACACTCCATTTGGGAACCATCCAACTCCTTGACGTTGTTGGACATGTAGATGCTGGTCCATATCCATTGAGAACGCTCTATTTGCATAAAATCCCCCATGGTTGAGGATTCCGCCGGTATAATGCTGCTGGCCTGGATGATATGGATTCCAGAAATTTGTCTGAACACTTGGCAGGGTTGGATACTGTTGTGCCTGCATCCACTGTTGCTGAGTATTTGCATGTACATGTGGCGGCCCATTATGGAAGGTGCAACCTATATTGTTGCTTCCATTAATCACCATAGTTCTTGCAATGGGGTATTGTGGATATCCTCCAGTTAGATAACCTAGCTGAGGGGTGTCTTCGTATTGCTGAAAAGGGTTGGACTAAACAAGTAAGTGACAGAAAGGAAACGCCTCGCCGCTTCAATATACAGTGTGCAGACAGGTAATGTTATTGATAGAGTTATAGGTATTCTTGTACCTCTCTAATATCATTGCAAAGTGTGTAGCCATCCCTTCTCATCTGCATAAACAACATAAAACTCAGAAATTGAGCTCGAACATTATAATAGTATAGGGAGCAAAGCATTGATGATCATCATAAATTTAGTTGATTGATTTTTCTACAGACTCTAAGGAAAAAAATTATACATTTTGGCAAGCACACTTTATGAACAAGCAAATAATAAGATTTAAATATGCCAGATAGTTTCTCGTTGCCAAAGAAGCAACAAACGTTAACATATTTGCCTCTATGAATAATAATACAACGACTACCTTGGAAAAGACAAACTTACCAGTGAAATGAATTGATCCACAAGCTTGTTTGCATGGTGCTGCAAAGCATATCATGCGTAAGAATGAAATCAAAAGGTATTATTCCTGGTTTCTGAAACTCAATTGAAGAGTACTCACAGAAGTAGGAAGAGTAGAAATGTATACATGCTCATCCCCATAGATCGTTTCAACCGCTACTTGATGATCATCCGGTGCTTCGGATTCAAGGAGACGAAGTGTGTAATGGCATTCATCAACAACACCTGCCACGATACAATGCTTTAGGAAAAGAAAAGGATTACTAGCAAAACAAGATTATGCAAGCATAAGTAAGAACAAGCGCACCTCTACATAAATACTGTACAGGGTGAAAACTAAGCCTTCTAATCTTCCGAGTATTCATAGTTCTCCCAGTTGGATAGTTTGACATGATTTCATTCTGGGTATATGCAATGTCTGCAGTATTCTCAGACAGAAAGAATTTGGATGGTGGCAATGGCCATGATCTTTCTGAACCATCAAGTTTAGCAGCCCTTTCATTCAGTCCATGCCTAAGGAAAAACAAATGGTGAAACTGATAAGTTGTACAAAGAATTACCATCATAGTTGGCACATAACAACCCACTAACTTGAAATGAAACCTAAAAATAAAGAAGTTATGCAGAGCAATACCTCTTTGAAGTCAGGATGACCTCAGATAGAATCTTTTCAATATCAGGTTCAATGGTATATGAAGGGTCTCCAATACATGACTCAATATCTGGAGAAATACCCAGTTCACTGCTAATGCCATCAGTAACATCTGGTTCTCCTGGACTTACATTCTCACAAGGTGTATTGCTCTGTGTATCAGCTTTTTTCTGCCTTTTCTCATTTGAATCGATCTCCTGATACAAATAAGTATAAACTCCTAAGACCTTCCTCTTTGAAGAAGGTTGGGGCTCTGTAACAACCTTAGGAGGTTTACTGGGAGCCTTTCTGGAACTTGCACTGCATGAGATTACAGAGGGCGTTGTTCTGTCTTTGAGCTCTTCTACACAATAATTGTCTGGACCAACAGTTGAGGGCAGATTTCTGTCTTTTAACCTTACTGTTGAATAATTAACCTCTTTGGGGATTTTTTCAACACATGAATTATTTGTCTCTGAGGAAGGATGTGGACAGTCCGCTGTGAACGCTGACAAGGACTTTTGTTGCTGTACTCTCATGTCCTTGCTGCCTGTTGTCTGATCTAAATTAACCTTTACAGGCCGTTGGTTTGGAGATACCAAATTAAGCCCTTTGTTGTTTGAAGACCTTATTGACTTCTGAAAGTGGCATTTGGTACTTTCAGAGCTCAACAATGAATGTTTGTTTGAAGGCCTGCAGCTTTGGCAGTCATGTATTTCACGTGGAAGATTTGAATGCTCCTTTCTGTTCTGTAGTTGAACTGTCTCCTTTTGTGGTTGTTCGTTTTCATGATCAACCTGCAAAATTGCTATCTGCGCCTGCTTACTCTGAAGCAAAAGGTCAGGAGCAGGAGTACAGGATGCACTTTGTTTAATGTTACACGAGACAGAGCTATTCATAAGGGTAGAAGAGTATTGAATAGCAGTATCAGGATCAGATCCTGCAGCTGATTGGGCCTTCTTAATTTGGAGAGCGAGTGGACAGTCCATAGATAAGCCGTTCAATATTCCACGTGGCAAGCCTTCTGGAGCTTCATTTTCAATGCATACAACTGCTCCTTCACAGGTGATGAATTCCTTGGGTTTGCAATTTTCAGGAGGATCGGCAGAAGTATTGTCAATAGATGTAGCTTTAATTTTCTGCCTCCCTTTATTTAGACCTAAATCAATCTGTTTTGCAAACGATTTGGTAAAAAATACAAGGTAGATTGTAGTACTTTCAAACTGGACAAAAATTTTTACTGGAATCCAGAAACAGAAAGGCTAATCAGGGGTACCTTCTTAACAGAATTCTGAAGTCTTTCAAGGCATGGTGTAGGGTCCAAATTAAGTCTGGGTTGCAAGGCACGGAGGATGGTGGACTCGGCAATCTGAAATTCATATGATTAGAGAAAATTAAAGTAGGTGATATGTTGAAATAGTTGATGATATATCACAATGTAAATCACAGGATTAAAGATGGGCTAACCAATTGATCGTGATAAGTCCATGAAGCATTAACAACAGAAGCTAGATCTTTCACAACACGTTCAGTGCCCAATCTAAGAGAAACTCTATTCACTATTGGGAAGTCATCTCCTGAAGAATCGCCAGCATTAGACAGAAAGGGCCGGTAGTCCCGCACCTAGTATTTTACATTGTACAAAGAAGATACCTGAGCAGAAATACAACATATGTTAAAGTTGCAAAATTAGAGTATGACTTTAGCTAACCTCACACACAATAGTTCCATTTCTAAATTTGCAAGGCATGTCGCCCAAGATGACTTGAGGCAAGCAGCCATGCTCAATATCCTGTAACAATACATTGGACAATTACGAAATCTGCAGTGACGATGCAAGAGATTGTAATGATGAAATAATTTTGTTAAGGAGATTAGAATCTTGTGGTTCAAATAGAATTGCAATAGAGCTACTTGGTTCCCAAAAATCACCAGCAAAGAAATGAAATGCATGATGATTCTATACTTAATTGGCAGAGCCCATGACTTCAGTTTTTTTTTCAAAAAAAAGGGCATGTGGTTCTAAGAAATGTATACATAACTACCGGTTCTCTCTGATCACATCATCAAAAGATGGCCACATGTGCAAAATTGTACGATAAATTACATAATAAGAATTCCAGACGAAAATTACATAATAAGAATCACACTTACAGAAAACAAAGCTCGAGATGCCTTGCTGTACGGCCTCTTCTGAGGATCATCACCAATCAGAAACAGAAGCATTCCCTTTGCAGAAACCGACAGACGCTGTTACGATCAACAGGTTACAGATAGATAATTTCTATTCAAATGTAAGCCGTACCTTGCCTGGGTCACTAATTGAGTATCCATCCGGAAACAGGTTCAGTGCAAAAGACGGCTCAAGATCTGCACCACAAGAGTGTTTGTGAAAATGCTCCGACAATAATCAACAGAAAAAAAATCGTGCAATTAGATCAGGTCCTCACCTAAATCATCAGAACCAACTCCGTCTCTATCATATACATCCGATCGTGCAGCGGCGCCGGGCTACACGAATCAAAACGAAACCGACAGTAACGCACGCTTGCACACACCCAACCCAATCCACACGATCGCGATTGCTCTTTTCTTCAAGTAAACAACGATGGAGAGGAACAGATAGCCGAGGGCACTCACATCCCAGGGCAGAGGCGGCGGCAGGGGCGAGCCTTCGGGTGGCGCTGCCGCGCGATCGGCGGCGGTTGCTGCGGCCGCAGGAGGCGGAGGCGGCGGCGGAGGGTAGAAGCGGCGGCCGCGTCGGGACACCCTGAAGGAGACGACCATCGCGCCGCCGCCCGCGCCGCCGACGGCCGCCGCGTGGAGGAGAGGTAGGGTTTTGCGGGTGGGTTTGGTTGGGGTTTTGGTTTAGAGAGAGAGAGAGAGAAGAGGAGAGATGGCGCGAGCGCGAAGAGGCGAGAGGGGGAAGACGATGGGGAGGTTTTGCTACGTGCACACGGTTCGTGAGGTGCTTGCACGTGGGGCCCAGCGCCAGTGAGAGTACGCGGGGGACACGCAGCAAAGGTGAGGTGGGGCCCACGTGATGGGACTACCTGTCAGACGAGGTGGGCCCACTGCTCGGCTCGCTCGTGGGCTCGATGATCCATTATTAGACTTTAAGGCCCAATAGTTCATGAGAGGTAAGCCCATGGAGGAGAACTCGCCGCCTCGCCGCGGCGGCGGCCGACGGCTGCCGCCTCCGTCTCCCTCAACGGCGGCGGCGGCGCCGGATACTCCCTCTCGGGGCTCCGGCCAACTGCTGCCTCCTCCTCCGCGTCTCCGACTCCATCAACGCCGGCGCCGGAGACTCAACCCTTTCCCTCCGAGCTCCGGCGAACTGCCGCCGATACCTGCGTCCTCCGCCTCGGTGAGTACAGAGGCCCATGACAATCAGTATAGTTCATTACTTGAGATCTGAATCAGTGTATAAGGTGGTTAATTCATATATGAACGAACTTCTCCAACAGTTGGACTTGTTCGGCATTGTTTGTCTTCGTGTTTAATGAGTTAATTAGCTGTAACCCCTGACATAGTACTATTACTATATCTTCCTCCGTTCCATATTATAAGTCATTTTTAGTTTTTGATAAGTCAAACTTTTTAAGTTTCTGGAATAATATAACAACATCTATAACATCAACTTAGTTCGATTAGATCTAACATTTGAAAGTATGTGTGTTTTGTGTTAGAAATACTGTTATGTTTTTTTCTATATACTTGATCAAACTTTAAAAAGTTTGAAGAAAAAAGTTAAAAAATATATATTTATATGGAAGGAGTATATTATAAGCATAGGCTGCTTGTATGCTCCAATTTTTAGCTGCAATATGCATAGGGATCCATGGATGAACTTGTTTAAACTAGTCTTTTTTTTTAAGATAAAGAAAGACCTCATTTTTGTGTGTGCTTAGGTCAATTAGTTTTAGCAGACTCTTAAATCTCTCATCATTACCATGCATGTCCCCATCAATTCTTTTTAAACCAACAAATAAAGTTAGACTCTGACTGGTACTTTCAGGCATCAGACATGCATGCATCAGTACATCCCAGATTCCCAGTCAGGTTGCAAACAGTGGATACAGTACAATAAAACCCACATGAGAAGAACAATGTGTGCTTAAATGCAATTACAAGGATAGACCACCAAGTCAGGCGCATGTGATCGTCATCAAATCATGTGTACCGCACCAGAATCATACGCTGATCACCATTAAATCTCCATGGGGTCCCTGCTATCACTAAGACACTAACTAGGCTTTGATTCTGAACATAGATATGAAGCTAAAAGTAGTTTGGTCTGAGGAGTATGTACATTCTGTGCTGTGAGGTGTTCATTCAGTCAGGTCCACACACCATGTGCTGCAGCACCCCAACCTATGGAGTAGGATGGTCAAGAAAGATGGCCTGCACTGGATGCACCACCTCAGCAACCATGACTCCTTAATTAATCAAAATCATGTACCTAAACCTGATGCAAATGCAATGCAATTATGCAGAAAGAGTTGAGGAAAAAGGAGAGGAGAGGGTGGGTTTTGTCGTAGTGTAGGTGATCGACAACAGGTTTGTCATGTCGCCGTCCACACGTGTGTTTGCTTGCCTGTTCATGGTGTGCGTCCAGGATGTACATATGCCAGATGATTCATCAAGTTCTCGTTGATGCATTGCTAATAGGAGTTTAATTTCATCTCATTGAAGTTTTGCTGGATTTGAGAATTAGAGTTGAATGTCAGGTGCCGGATGATGTTTTTTGTTCTTCTGAGTAATGGAAGAAGCAGAGAGCCCTGGTTCAGTTTAATGGAGTCCTACTGAAGCTTAAGTTCAGAATTATAGGAGTGGATGGAAATGTTGTGTATGCTTTTTTGTGACATTTGAAGAGGTATGTTTTTTCTTTCCTTAGGATCAAAAATTATTTATTCAGGATTGCTGAATTATGGTTGAAAATGTGGATGCCAAGGTTGTGAGTTAAACCTGATTTTTTACATTTGTGTGCTGAAATAGTGTCTTGTCTGCCATCAGATAGCCTGAATTTTTTTTGGCAACCAAATCCCAACCTGGCTCATTTAGTTCTGATTTCTGAATCCAGCATATATACTTGCATTTCCCATTTTCTAAAAATAATCATGAACACGAGCCATTTTTTTGCTGTCCATCTCATCAATCAAACAGGTCGTGATCAAGATAGCTTGAGAGAATCACAATATGGTGAGCAAAAATAAACTAAAAAAGAAATAACGAGAAAGATGTAAGAAGCATCGCATTTAAGTCGACATGGATGGAACAGGGATACAAGGGAGCCCTCCTCACTGATTGCATGTTTGAAACTCAGGACACTCCAGCCCAGCAGGCTTACCTGTCAGGAGCCCACTACCCATATATATATCAAACATATGCATATTTCCAAATTATTCCCCCATACCATACAGTAATCCAAATCCACCAAGAAGATCAAGTCAAATTGCCCACACATATGTCATAACGACAGAGGGAAGAAATTAAAAGGGAAAGGACATGATCAGCATTCAACATATAGGAAACTAGGATGTTCTTCTGATGTTGCCTTAACTGCATAGCCTGCTTATATGATGGGTGTAACTTTTGGTTTTTATGCTTCCTGTAGGTCACAGTTAAGTCTGTTCCAATGAATCAATGATATGTATGATAAACATGAGTTCTGAACAGTTCCTGAAATTTTTTTGCTGCAGTATCTCTATTACAATGACGTGTGCATGCATACAGCAAAAAATACATGTGGTACTAATTAACACTTGTTCTGTTGTTGCTAATATGGCACAAATATGATGTAATAAAGCACTACACCATGTGCTGCAATTAGGCAATTGTACTGAAACTACTATTAGCACATTGCATTCATGCAATTGAGAGGTCTCTATAGTCTATAGTCTATAGGAACCATATCCCTTCGTGAACTTCAGGAGTAACAAAACCCTCTATATATACGCACACGCCCTGCACTCCTCTCAAAAACACAAGCAACAGCTTAGCTAGTAACAGTAGGCCACTACTAGCATCACTGCATTTCTAGTTAAGTAACAACACTAGAGAGAGTAAGGAGTAGTGAGACCATGGGGAGGGATCAGGCAGCTGCAGCAGTGATGCATGAGAAGGTGAAGCTGTTCATAGGAGTGCTGGCCCTGCAGTTCCTGCTTGCAGGATTCCACATTGTGAGCAGGGCAGCACTCAACATGGGCATCAGCAAGATTGTGTTCATCGTCTATAGGAACCTCATCTCCCTCGCCTTGCTCGCGCCCTTCGCCTACTTCCTCGAGAAGTGCGTAAATAAACCCCTTCTTTTTTTACATAAAAATTAATCAGTTGTTTCATTTTTCTCAAAAGTATATATAAGATGTTGTTGATTGTACATTTTTTTCATGTATGATCTCTATCAGGAAAGATAGACCACCACTGACCTTCTCTTTGCTGGTGGAGTTTTTTCTTCTAGCACTGTGTGGGTAAGTAGATTGATTTCTTTTACCATCTTCTCTGCTCTATATATATATATCCATATTTACTCGGACTGAAGTTTCTGAATCTCTGTACCATTGTTCAGGATAACTGCAAACCAAGGTTTCTACCTCCTAGGGCTGTATCACCTTTCACCAACTTATGCTTCTGCAATACAGAACACAGTTCCTGCCATCACCTTTGCCATGGCTGCCGTCCTCAGGTATATATCACTTAATTTATACACCGAAGAAATATAAGATCAGTGTAAAGATATATATTAGTAACATACATGCATGCAGTTTTGAGTTTTCACTGCAGATTAAACTGTACGTGTGTTGTGTGCATGCAGGCTTGAGCAAGTAGACCTAGGCAAGAGGCATGGGGTGGCCAAGGTGGTGGGCACGGTGGTGAGCATAGGTGGTGCCACAGTGATAACTCTCTACAAGGGCCTACCACTGTTCAATCACAATCTGAACATCAAGTCCCTGTCTTCCTCGAGCCTCATCCTCAACTGGACTCTGGGCTGCGTCTTCATCCTTGGCCACTGCCTCTCATGGTCTGGATGGATGGTTCTTCAGGTAGATAGCTAGTCTCTCATGCATGCGCATTGGATCGATGGCTATGATTTGCTGAATGTCTGAACTAACTTTTCATGGTGTATTTGAATCTTGTTTGTTTTGTCATTAGGTGCCAGTTCTGAAGAGGTACCCAGCTAGGCTGTCAGTTCTATCACTGACCTGCATCTTTGGGCTCCTCCAGTTCCTGGTCATTGCAGCCTTCACTGAAGAAGACCTGAGCAGATGGAAGGTGAACTCCGGAAGCGAGCTGTTCACAATCCTCTACGCTGTAAGTGCATAGCTGCAGCATACCGTCTTCGATATCTATATATGAAAAATCATGAGAAATTAATAGATGATGTTTCTTTTTGGTGCTTGCTAGGGTCTTGTGGCATCTGGCGTGGCGTTTGCTCTGCAGATATGGTGCATCGACAGGGGAGGGCCGCTGTTCACCGCCGTGTTCCAGCCGGTCCAGACCGTCGCCGTCGCCGTCATGGCCGCCATCATTCTCGGAGACCAGCTGTACTCAGGAGGGTAAGATGATTACACACAAAATTCAGTAAAAAAAAGATGCATTCCTTTAATTCTCTGAATTTATCTCATCGATCTATCGCTGGACTGTAAAAATCATCATTGGCAGGATCATCGGAGCAGTTCTGATTGTGATCGGGCTGTACTTCGTGCTGTGGGGCAAAAGCGAGGAGAAGAAGAGCAAGAACAACAACCTGCAGGACCAGCCGGTGCAGGGAGGAGGAGACGACATCAGGAGGCATCTGCTCGGGCAAGAAGATGCATCTCGCAAAGACGAAGAAGCTGCAGTCACTGATGAACTGGCATGACGATCGATCGAGTCATCGAGGGCCGTTCTTCACCAGTAATATGCATGATGTTGGAGTTGGAAAATATATGTTGATGTCAGTGACTGTACTTTTCTTAACTATATTAATCAAAGAAGAAGATCCAAGCGTGCCAGTGTAATTAAAAACAGTACTGCTAGCTGGTCCTCACTCACCGGTGATAAACTATATATAATTGCTACGAATCAATCTGTGTATATCTCAAGCTGTATATTCAGAGTTAATAATATAATATTGCCATAATTTGAACAGTTAGCACATAAATTTGTCCATGTTTGTCCACCGTAAATATTATCAACAGTAAGAGTAACTCAACCGTTGATTTTCAAATTCTACTACTAATAGCAGCCATGGATGGTACTATAAATAGATATAATCTATTGGGCTGAAAAAGATGAACGAGTCTATATTAATTCTACTGAGTAGAGGACATCATAAAACAACTCTAAATTGTAACAGGGCTCGAGCTTAACTTCCAAATTACAATCCCCTTTTAATATATGATATCCTTTTGGATATATGGTTTGACTATTCGTCCTATTTGTTATTTTTTGCAAATATATAAGTCATACATAAAGTATCTTTAGTGACTAAAACAAATAAATATGTTAGTTAAGTAACTTTTGAATAAGGCGAATAGTTATGTGAGTCAATGACATCATGTATAAAAAGTAAGTCGAGGGAGTAGTATATCAGATCTTACCTTGATCTGAATCAAAACCAAATCAATCAATACATGTTATATACTCTGTTCGTCCTAAAATAAACCAACCCTGTGTTCAGATTCGTCGTACTAAGATGTGTCACATTTAGTATGAGATTGGTTTATTATGGGACGAAGGGATTAGTTTTTTTTTTCATACGTCGTGTAGAGATAACATATGAGACCAGTGAAAAGGAATCATCTGACTTAACTACTGTGCAATTGACCCAGCCTACATGTCAGCGAGTTAATTCTATCTGCAGTTAAGTTGGAGGATTTGCTTCCGAAACCCATACATGCATGATATGCTTCCGAGACCAATACACGATGTACAATGAGGTTATGAGGGTGTCTATTACGCTGTCGCTTACGCTAAGTTTCGTTATCGTTTCTATTTTACCGTGCAATTGGCGCTTATCAGATCAGCTGCCTACTAAAGAACACAAGGATATGAGGTTTGTAACGGGGAAAATGCTATATCCGTAACGCCTCCTTGCCCTCTCTTCTGGTCGGCAACAAATAACATATCGCAACTTTCTCTCTCTTCCATGTCAGTGAAAATCCAACGTGAATAGATTTTACTTACGGCTGATGATAGAACCCATACTTGCAGCTTATATATATCCATTGTACATGCCCTAATAAATTAAAGCAGATTAAAATCGACCTCTCTGTCTGTCGTATACGCATGTGTTTGTTGATCCGGGTCGAGAATTACGGCGGCAGCAATGGGAGTGACACCGACGAGACTGGCAGCCAAATCAGATGTACACACTGCATAGATTGCGATCGATATGGCATATCATCATTTGGATGGATCGATCAAGCCATATCTGTTTGCGTGTGTTTGTCGAGATATGCATCGGAAGAGATTCATTTGCAGCAGCAGCAGCCACCAGCCACGAGTACGGCCATATGCCTCCAATCCATGCATCGATTGATCGATCGGCATTGACGATGACACTGGGAATGATCATAATCAGGGGCCATCACAGTGATGATCTGTACATATACATATATAGATACCGTATACATATGAATCGATGTACATTTGTATATGCTGACCTTTTAGAAGACATGGCCATGGATCTGTCTTGATCAGCCTAATTAATGACGATTAAGATGGGACATTGACATGTGGATCAGCCCTGCCTGCAAACAAACAGATATGACATACTGGATTTTTATTTAGTAGTAGCTAGAGATTTTTCTCCGATCGTTGAGCTGAACGAAAATGTAGCTACCTGAACATGACAGGTTATGAGCAGTGTTCCCCGGCACTTGTGGACTCATCCGACACCTTTGCTATACTGTTGTCATCATGTTTGTATAAGCCATTGAATTAAATTACAGGGAAATTAATTGTCAACTCAATACACAATTGTGTGTATCGATCGATTATTGTCATCAGTATATGTAGTATATATGAGAACAGCTAGGTAGCTAGTTAGGTCGCCCTTGTTTGTTTGCATATTAGTAGCAAACATATATAAGCATGCAAGCGCACGCTTGTCTGAAATATGCATGATTGCCTGAGCTCTTCTGGGTAGTAGTTGGTGTGTGAATTATATGCATTATTGTCGTTTCCGCACATAAATGATACTATACGCAAAATTGACATGCAGCTAGGTGACTTCTATGAAAGAACGGATCGAGCTTGGCAGGTCGTACAGGTTGTAACACATATAATACATCGATCGATCGATCAGAACAGGGCCGGCGATATCTAGCTAGAGTTAGCTAGCTCATTGCTGTACGCAGTAGGGCTGGATGAATATAATTGATCGATCGATCGATCAATCTCCTGTTACAACTGCATGGATCGATATGCATGTACGTCAATTCGCTGTCTCCCTTGTACTCTGCGTACTTAGCTAGTAGACGCAGCAGCAACAATGACTCTCTCTCTCTCTCTCTCTCTGCAACTGCATCTGCATATGGAGATCCCCGGCTAGCTAATGGATCGATCGAGGAAGATGACAAATCAGAGTACAGATCGATCATGTCGTTGCTCGCTCGAGGCAATAGCTAGCTAGATAGATCACGCTACCTGCATACATGTCCTGATGTATTCCAAGTACACTACATCTACACATGGACATGCTGCCTGCTGCATCATATCGTCTGAATGACTTGCTGTACTTCTCCTGTACGTACTTGTGGGTATACGGATCACGTACACATGCGTACGTGTCTCATCCCCGGACGACAGTGCCAGCAGCAGCTCACCCCTGTCGCTCCGCCGCCAGCCACGCTTGCCCCCCGCCCACCGCCGGCTTGCCGCCATGCCCATGCCTACCTGCTGCTGTGCCTTCTTCCTATTCAATCTATCTCGCTTTCGATTCTCTCTAAGCTGGCTGATGGCCCAATAAACTCTGAGCAGATTGATGGCCCAACAGTTTCATGGGCTGAGCTGAAAGGCCTGCGAATTATAGCTGGGCCTCGATGTTTGGGGAATTGGGCCTCCAATGAAGTTAAGGGGCACTTCCGTAATTCCCCCCACTGCCGCATCTGGAGTTCTGGACTCCTCGGTGGATCCGCCCGGCCCCGCTGGCGGCGGAGAGTACAACGTTTACATTTTGCCCCTTATGTTACTCCATATTTCTGGTCAAGTGTACTCACCTGATCCTCCTTTGAAATTTTGAGATCTTCTTACCAACCAAATTTCATCTGTACTTTGTTCATATTTTTCAAATGAATTGCACTTTTGATTAATTTTGAAGCATATCCCCAGTTATTAATTCTGCATTCCAGTTGACCAGTTGTAGTGTTTTATGGCTAGAAAAAGTTGGTCAAAAAGGGCTTGAAGTAAATAAGAGGAGAACTGGGGGGGAGTTTTTATTTATAAAAGCCCCTCCAACTTTCTCGTCTGCCACCAACCCACTTCCTATTTGTCGCCGTCGCGTCGCGTCCCAAACTCCAAACACGCCGCAAAGCGAAGAAGCGATCGCACGTTCGCACGCAGACGCAGCCGCGGCGGATCAATGGCGATGCTGACGGCCAAGCTCACCTCCCCCGCCGCCACCACCAGCTGGCTCCCCGGCGGCGGCCGCCGATCCGCGCCGCCCCGCCGTGCTACGGTGATCCGCGCCGCCGCCGTCTCCTACGCCGACGAGCTCGTCTCCACCGCGGTGAGCCCCCACCAAACCCTACCACATCTCCCTCGTTTTCATCGTACTTGTTGCTCTAGGAGCCGGTCGCCTTTGAAAGGATCTATCCTTTGGAGGTTGCTCGTGTCGCATGTGCCGATCTATGATGGCGCCGTCCGTGTGTGTGTTGGTATCTAGCGATTTGTGGTGGGGACTTTTCAGTAGGGTTGGGGGGGGGGGGGAGGGTTGTGTTGGCGAAAATAATCGAGACTAGTATATTGGATTATCTGAATGAATTCAAGTATCTGTTAAATCTACAAGTACATACAAGGTGATTTGGTGAAATAGCAACAACGTGCAGATATTTTGGACAGTTTATAATCCTGACAATAGTTTTACTTGAATAAAAGCTTCTGCGCTCGTTTGAGATTTTTTTTTTGATGCAGAATTAAAATTGGAATAATGAACTAGGAGTATGTAAGGTCTGAAGCTGTGATTTCCAGTATAACCCTTGCTACTTGTTCCATCCCAAATCAGGTCGTGCTAAATCTGGTCAATCGAATCGAGTCAACTCTACTGATACTGGTTTCATGTAGATACACTGGTGGCATTTGTCTAAATTGTTGGCTGTTATCATACTATGTGCTGATTATGCGATTTGTTGAGTGGTAAATCTTGTTTTCACAATGCTTCTGTCTTGTTTACTGATCCTGGTAATCTTGTGGTTCTAGTGGATAATGATGTGAATAGTGGGCTGTATTGATGCTGTCTGGTTAACTTTTGATTCAGTCATGGATTCGTTCGGTATAAAATGATCCTGGATGATTGTTTTTGGGTCGGCATTTTAGATGTATGTTAGCTGACTGCTTGAGTTTTTGGATAAAATTAACCTGCTAGGAAGGGCTGAAGTATAGAGCAGAAAATTAGTGTTGCTCTGGACACAAATTTTCAAACTGCAAGGGTCACTGAAATAGTTCAGCAAGTCATGGTCTATACAATTTCTTTGTTATGTAATTTGGCTAAATGTTTGAGCTTATGTCTCTCTGATTTGAGTGACTTGGGGTTTTTTTCAACATCGGGTCCTAAGCCATTCCTATTTTCTCACTACTTGCTTCTTGACAGCAATGATTTTTTTTCCTGTTGATTCATTGCTGCTAAACTAATGTTTCTAACTTTCCATCTGTGCAGAAATCTGTTGCTTCCCCAGGGCGTGGTATCCTGGCAATTGATGAGTCGAATGCCACATGCGGAAAGAGATTAGCATCCATTGGTTTGGACAACACAGAAGTTAACCGCCAGGCTTACAGGCAGCTTTTACTGACCACTGCTGGTCTTGGTGAATATATTTCTGGTGCTATCCTTTTTGAGGAAACTCTTTATCAGTCAACCACTGATGGTAAGAAGTTTGTTGACTGCTTGAAGGATCAGAATATCATGCCCGGTATCAAGGTCGACAAGGTATGCATGCCATGATATGATGATCGTCATATTGTATTCATCAAGACAGTTTCAGCATTGGTTCTTACTACTTCATGGTTTTTGTTGTCTAAAATAGGGCTTGGTTCCATTGCCTGGGTCCAACAATGAATCTTGGTGCCAAGGCCTAGATGGTTTGGCTTCAAGGTGTGCTGAGTACTACAAGCAGGGGGCACGCTTCGCTAAGTGGTTAGTTCATACTCATTGTGACTCTGTCTAATTTATTGGCATATATCTTTTCTAAACTTTCTGTGGTATGTTGTTCTTCTCCAGGCGGACTGTTGTTAGCATCCCTTGTGGTCCCTCAGCATTAGCAGTCAAGGAAGCGGCATGGGGACTTGCTCGATATGCTGCCATTGCTCAGGTAAAAATGTCACTTTCAACTACATTGCTTTAGTTTGATAGTGTGCTTAAGAGCCTTGATGAACAACCTTTTTTTTATGGTCTTATTTTGATGTTTCAAACACTTTTGACAATAGTAATAACCTGTACTATCATAATTGTTGAACACTTGTACTGTTCTTGAAACCGTATACATCAATTATGCACAGTGACTGCACATGGAAACACATATAACAATGGTAAGAATTAAGTTAAACTCATGTAGAAAGCTGGAGGAAAGAGCTTGTGCCTTTGTCCAATCAATGCAGTTCTCTACACTATCTTTTTTTAGTGTTGACACCATCTAAAATGTTTCGAAATCGAGTAATAGTGATGCAATATACACCACATCATGTAATTTCAACACAATTTGTGTCAACTAACATGCATATATGCTCTAGTGCTTTCTATTCCTCGCAAGTCACAAGAAGTTTTCTATTTGTTCACCATGTTTTAAACTTTTAACTGGAATGACCTGCAGGACAATGGCTTAGTGCCAATTGTTGAGCCAGAGATCCTTCTTGATGGTGACCATGCGATTGAGAGAACTCTTGAAGTGGCAGAGAAAGTGTGGTCTGAGGTATTCTTCTACCTGGCCCAAAACAATGTTCTTTTTGAGGGTATCCTGCTGAAACCCAGCATGGTGACCCCTGGAGCTGAACACAAGCAGAAGGCCACTCCAGAAGCCATTGCGAAGCACACCCTTACAATGCTGAGGAGGAGAGTGCCGCCTGCTGTCCCTGGAATCATGGTATTTTCTTAGCTCTTGATTCTCATAGTAATTTTATCTTCTATACCATCTCCATTCGAAACCAACTGGACAGAGTTCTGTAACTTTGTTCGTTTTGTTTTCTCCAGTTCCTTTCTGGTGGGCAATCTGAGGTGGAGGCAACCCTGAACCTGAACGCGATGAACCAAGAACCAAACCCATGGCATGTGTCCTTCTCATACGCCCGGGCTCTCCAGAACTCGGTGCTGAAGACATGGCAGGGGCGCCCCGAGAACGTGGAGGCAGCGCAGAAGGCACTGCTGGTCCGTGCCAAGGCGAACTCGCTGGCTCAGCTCGGTCGCTACACCGGCGAGGGCGAGAGCGATGAGGCCAAGAAGGGAATGTTCCAGAAGGGCTACACTTACTGATGCGGCAGAAGAGACTTCCGTGATATACAACATGCCATTTCGTGTCACTGTTTTTTGAACACCGGAGTGAATAATCACCAGAGTATGTTTGGTGCCACCGATTGTTGTTAGCTTCGTTAGCACGGGAGAAGCCTTAGAGAGCTGTATCTGACTCTGAAACACACTATTTTGATAGCACGCTTTTACTGTAAGCATATGCCTTTCGGCCATGAGACTACGAGAGAGATGTTTCATTTGTGTTGGGGTAAACTGGCAGCATTCTGAAATGAGAAAATCTGATTCACTGTTTCATGGGCTAACTAGCCACGGGCGGGCTATTGTTTTTGGGCTTCCGGCCCAACTCTATAAAGTAAAGGGGGAAAAAGCACAGAAATCTCGCGTATCCTCGTGGGCCCCACCTGCTCATCCTATCAGGGCTTGCCAAGTCACGACCATTTAGGGCCCAAAGCAGCCGTCCATACCGACGTTGCAAAAGAGGCCACGTGGGCTCACGTCGCCCTCGTCTCGATACACCAAGGGGGGCCAGGGCTCGCGCGCGCGAGTGGGCCCGCGCTGCAGCGAAACGTCGAATAGAGCAGTCCACATGTCAGTGACCCAAAACTTCCCACTGCTTAGGACTGCCCTTTCCTTTTCTCACCGACATCCGCACCCGCACCCCACCTCACCCATCCATTCCTTGATTCTCCTCTCTCTCTCTCTCTTTCCCCTTCACAGCCGCCACGCTCTCCGCCCCGACCCCCCAACCCCGCGCCGCCGCCTCTCGCCGGAATCGGAGCTTTCGCCCTAAACCCTCCTCAAACCCCGGCGGGCCAGATCCCTCCCGAACCCTCGAGCCGTCCTCCCGCCGCCGCCGCCGCCGCTCCAGAAGCAGAGGGAGCGGAGGCGCTGCATGAGATATCTGGCCCTGCTGCCGCGGCGGCGCGGTTGGTGATGCTCCTGGCCTCCTGCCTCCGGGGTCGCCTCCGCCTCCACCGCCGGCCTCGCCCGCTGATCATGCCCTCCCCGCTCTTCCTCTCCCGGAACCCTAATCCTTCTCCCCCACGCAGCGCCACTGCCACTGGCACCACCATCCTCTCCCCGCCCTCCACCTCCGCCTCCGCCTCCATGAGCACCAGCGGGGTCTACGTCCCGCCGATGCGGCGCCTCCGCTCCGTCATCGCGTCTACCAACGGCAGCCTCGCTCCGCCGCCGTCCGCGGCCGCGCAGGCTCAGCCGGTGCGCGCGCCCGAGTGGCGGGCGGACGGGCGCTCGCTCAGCCCCCCGCCGTCCCCGCCTCGACCGCCCCGGCGCGCGACGCCTCCCCCTCCACGGCAGCCTCCTCCTCAGCCAGAGCCTTTCCGGCAGCGGAGCGCCGGGTACGCCCGGTACGCCTACGACGATTTCTCTGAGGATGACTCGGATCGGGAGATGGACCGCACCTCCGTCTCGAGTAGGGTGAGTGCGTTGATCCAACTTATTCTGCTGTAGTAAGTATGACTCACGTAGTAATATGGATTATGGAATAGGATAATTAGTACTCGGTTAAACTAAACTGCGCAACTCAAAATACTTTTCACCCAAATTTGGGTGCCTATGCAGTAGAGATGCGATTAGCGATCGATAGTAAGGGTGCTTGCCATTAGCTGTTATCTCTGCAAACGCCGTTGCCAACAGAAACAACAACTGAGAGGTTGGCCATTTGCCGTCGTTTTTGTTCACCGGCTTGCCACATTAACTTGTGTTTATGTGTCTTGCAGTCTTACTAGTTGCTTATTAAAGGTATTACTGGTTTAACCATATATCAATATATATTACTGTATTACACTTACCGTGCACTCTGAGCTCCACATTGAAGTGCCCTTTTAGATGTTCTTTTATGTTGGGGATAGGTCTCAAGTTTGATTAAGCTGTTTATCATAAATTGTCATGAGAAATATTTGCCAAAATTAGGAAAACAGAAAGGATGTTTCCCCAAGATAAGAGGCTGTTTATTTTCCGGTGTTTTCAGTGGAACTTGACAAAATATTGCAACTAGCCAACTACAAATAGCCCATGTATTATGGATCTTTAGAGTCAAGATTGCTTTCTTCTCCATTTCTTTGTGTGTTAAAATGTTTGGTACTGAGCTTCTATGGATGAATCAAGCATTACAGTTGCATTTAAATAATATTTCCAGGGTGGATCCACTTTAGATAATATTGATGAATGGAAATGGAAACTGCACATGCTTCTTCGTAACGAAGATGAGCAAGAGGTTATCTCTAGGGAAAGAAAGGACAGACGTGATTTTGAACAACTTTCCCAACTGGCCGAACGAATGGGTTTGTACAGGTACTTCGTTGCCCCCTCTGATATCCTAACACCACATATGCTTTACCACCTATCTGATGATAACTCTATGTTATTGCAGCCGTCAGTATTCTAGGATTGTTGTGTTTAGTAAGGTTCCATTGCCTAATTATAGATCAGACCTTGATGACAAAAGACCACAAAGAGAGGTATGTTGATTGTACCTCAGAGAGACCTCAAGTGTTTTAGCGTGCTACGTGCATGCACTGCTCATTAATGTTCGCTAAATTATTCGTTTCGTACTTACTACAGGTGTCTATTCCTTCTGGATTGCAAAGAGAAGTTGATGCTTTGCTTTCAGATTATCTTGCACGGAAGAGAACAAGCAGTGGGAGCTTTCCTAATGCCGCTTTCTCAAGGTCAAGTAGCACAGACAGTTTTGCAACTGACGAAAGCTTCTTGGAGCAGCAAGATAATCAGACTTCAACCAGTGCTGTGATAGAGAGAATACAAAGAAGAAAAAGCCTACAGTTGCGTAATCAACAGGAATCATGGCAGGTTTGATTATATGCAGTATACCACTTGTAGATTTTTTTATTAGTTTTTTTCCAATTGTATTAGAAATTTCCAATCATGATGCTTACTCTGTGAGGATCTATCCATTTGAAGTGAAAACTTATGGCTAATTGTAAAGTTCAGAAAGTGGATCACAACATACTTGCAAACAACTGTGTATCTGTTCTGTAGTAGTCGATTGGTTGCATTGCAAGTTAGTGGTTGCTCCCTCCTTTCATATTATATGTTGCAGTTCATGCTTTGCAGTCAGATGCACCCTCGACCCCTTCTTTCATAATGTTTGGGGATATTTCAATATATCATTAACATACTAAATTATACTCTTGATAACTGATAACAGATCAGCTATGTTATTTCCATATGCCCACGCCTGAACCTAAGTAATGTTGTATGCATCAGTTATTTGAATTTCTGGATAGAGGGATTATTTTTCTTTGTGCAATTCTGCATTATTAACCATGTCATGCTGTAGTCAAATTTGCTTTAGAATGTTTTATTCGATACACATTTCCCCCTTGCTTTTGTTATATATCGATTCCAGTGGATGCAGTGACCAGTGTAGATTAGTGCCTTGTATTGTTAAAGGCATAAAGCTTCTCTCTTTTTCAGGAATCACATGATGGCCAAAGCATGATGGAATTTCGTCGCAGTCTTCCTGCTTATAAAGAAAGGCAAACATTATTGGAAGCTATAGCTCAGAATCAGGTCCTGCTCTTGTTTTAGATTTGTGTTTGTAGTTGACTATTAGATACTTCCTTTGTTCTCAAATGCTTAACTCTTTTGAAAAAAAAGTGTTTATTTAGTAAGTACTTGTCATTTTCTAACCTTCTACTCCCAAAATAAGAAGAAAAGACTATCCCTATGGCCCTATTGACTCTGCTTATGGACCTGCTTTTACTACTTTATTTATGTTCTTCTAATAAACTAAATTGTACTTTGGTCACATTCTGTCTGAATTGATTTGCTTGGTTGTGAATACTGCCTAGCATTTGAGAATGGAGGGATTGCTAGATTTACAATCAGGTTTGCACCTTGGTCAATGATGGACTTTTAAAACCCAACTATTTTGTTCGTGAAAGTAAATAGGAAGTTATTCATGTATGTGAACGAGTGTTTAAATAAGTGATCACTAACCAGACCAGGAATTTTACTGCTTCAACACCAATTAATATGCTTATAAATGTAAAAAGGATCAGATATCAACTAGTCAGTGACATCCATCTTTTCATCGATGTGTCTATTGCCCCAGGGCTCAAATATCATCCTCGCTTTGAATGGTATTTTTCCAATTAAAATCTCTTTGCAAACTGCAATCATACTGAGCTAATATTCTCATGTAAAGGGCAACATCTTCTACTTAATATCCAAATTGAATGGCTGTTGAAGTTCTGTATGTTGGAAAGCCAATGTATCATATTATTATTTTTTTACTTGAGAGAGCAATTTTGACAAATATATCTTGATATGTTAGTACATAGGCAAAATCTTTTGAGTAGTTCTACTGAGATAAGAGCATTGACATATGTTCTTTTTGATGAACAGGTTGTTGTAGTTTCAGGTGAAACAGGATGTGGTAAGACAACACAGCTACCTCAGTACATTTTAGAGTCTGAAATAGATGCTGCTCGTGGTGCCACTTGCAGTATTATTTGTACTCAACCAAGACGAATATCAGCCATAGCTGTTTCTGAAAGAGTTGCTGCTGAAAGAGGGGAAAAAATTGGTGAATCGGTGAGCTACTGTCTACTTGTAGAGTTGTACTGATGGAGTGACTTTTTTTTCATGCTGGGACTACTGCTTATGGTTGCCATTAGGGAATCCGTACAACATGTGCATTATCCAAAAGCTATCTTTAATCTATTGGTTAATTATTGGCCATCAGTTCAATTCTGCAGTTGGATCAGCTATACTATTGGGATAATATGCTTTCTTATACCTGACTGCATTTTTTTCCCTTCATTCTTTCATTTTGGCGATCTGACGAGAGGATTGGCCTCAGCTTAATGTTTCTTGCAGAATTTTGTGATTTTATTATTCTTATTATCTCAGCCCTAATTAAGGAGTCTTAATTTTAGGTTGGCTACAAAGTTCGGTTGGAAGGGATGAAAGGACGGGACACACGCCTTCTTTTCTGTACTACTGGAGTTCTGTTGCGGAGATTGCTGGTGGATAGAAATTTGAAAGGTGTTACCCATGTTATTGTTGATGAAATCCATGAGCGTGGCATGAATGAAGGTCTGCAATCGTCATAAAATAAATAAATCTGCATTCAAAAAGTTATAGCTAGACACTCAGGTAGACGATTTCATGCTGAATATTTTTGTATTTTTGTGCTAGATTTTCTTCTTATTGTCCTGAAGGACCTTCTTCCACGCCGGCCTGAGCTAAGACTTGTTTTGATGAGTGCAACCCTTAACGCTGAGTTATTCTCTTCATACTTTGGTGGAGCTCCCATGATACATATACCTGTAAGATATTTCTTAAGGCATTTTGAGTTCACTCGTCTTTGTCTTTACTTTATCCTTTCTGCTGTCTTGGTCTGCAACTCTGTTGGAATTTTTAATGAAGTCACAATGCCATAAAAATGTCCCATTGTACCTGCCAGCTTGACAGCTCTATTGATATGGCATTTGCTTCTGTGGTATACCAGCTATGATGCTGCTCTGTTCACCAGTAGAACTGGTTCAGTATATTTGGTACTTGTATTGTCTCGTGATACTCCCTTTGATTCCAGATACAAGTTGTTTTAGACTTGTGTACAAGTATTGAGAAATTAGCTCAAATGACTTGTTCCCTTCATTTGTAGTACTGGAAAATAAGACTCATTATCCGTGACTCCGTGAGAGAGGTAGCACTTATTTGGCAAGGGCAAACATGGAAGAAGAAATACAAAAAAGAGCCTAGAAGTTCCAATGCAACTTACATTTCGGAGTTAAGGCTAAAATAAATCCATTTACATTTTGGAGTTAAGGCTAAAACAACTTCCATGTGGAACCGGGAGTAATAGAACTTGTTGGCATACACTTTATGCTCTCAATACTATGTTTTGATGTGGGTTGATATAGTCGCTTGGGAGATGCCTAATTTGGCTGTTTCATATGTTGTTTTCGTGTTGCATTTTGCTCTGATCACTCATCAGTAGGGTTATTCATAAGAGAGATCCTAACCTAGCCTAGATTAAAGCATCTTATTTTATTAGGATGGCCCTCATTGGTTGCATACATCTCATTTCAGGGTTTCACTTATCCTGTTCGGAGTCGATTTCTAGAAGATATTCTCGAAATTACTGGGCACAGATTAACTCCTTACAATCAAATTGATGACTATGGTCAAGAGAAAAGTTGGAAGATGCAAAAGCAAGCTCTAAGGAGGAGGAAGAGCCAAATTGCTTCGGTTGTAGAAGTATGTAGTTCCTGCATTTTTATGCCCACTATTTCCTGTTCAGAGCTTTGGTCTCCCCTCTAAACTCATCTTTTGAGCAGGATACAGTTCAAGCTGCTGATTTAAGGGACTACAGTGCACGAACTCGTGACTCACTATCCTGTTGGAATCCTGATTCGATTGGTTTTAACTTGATAGAAAATGTCTTATGCCATATATGCCAAAAGGAAAGAGCTGGCGCAGTTCTTGTATTTATGACTGGGTGGGATGACATCAATGCACTGAAAGAGCAGCTGCAAGCAAACCCATTGCTTGGAGACCCTAGTAAAGTTTTACTGCTTGCATGTCATGGTTCAATGGCTAGCTCAGAGCAGGTATTACAACAATGGTGATCTAATTTATATGTTTATTGTTACTTTTAGCACAGCCATGCTCAGTTCTCTGTTTTAAGCAATGGAATATTGATTGGCCTACCGTTTTCAATTTGATGCGCTTAAGCGATAAGGTGTTGTCCAGTAACATGTGGCAGTACTTGTTTGATATAACGATATTTGAAACTTGCCTGCAGTCCTTATAACTTGCTTTGCTAATGCCAGTTCTACAATATTGCGTTTGGAATTTCTATGTCCTAAGTTAATGTATGAATGTCATGTTTTGTAGGCTTATAACTTCTGTTAATGTGTTCAACATATTATTGAAGCCCATATATTCCCTCATGTTTTACTCCATGATTATCATATCATCCCATGATATGGTTCTGTTAGTGCTATTTAACTTATTCAGGTCATTTGCAGCCATATACAGAAAGCACCAAATGATATCTGTGTCTTCTCTTATACCATTTATCATATATTGATATTACTGCCTCTTTGCTGTGCAGAAACTAATATTTGATAGACCTGAGCCTGGTGTAAGGAAAATTGTTCTTGCAACCAATTTGGCTGAAACAAGTATTACTATCAATGATGTAGTTTTTGTGGTTGATTGTGGCAAAGCAAAAGAGACATCTTATGATGCATTGAACAACACTCCATGTTTGCTTCCAACCTGGATCTCCAAGGCTTCTGCCAGACAGGTGTTTTTCTCTTGTTGGAGTATTACTAATTTTATTTTTTTCGTAACACTTTGAATGAATTTGCATTTTCTGGAATCAATATGCTAATAAATATTTTTTTTTAACTTTAACACGCATATCATCAACTTCTATCATATCATTTTGGCTAATTAAATTGTATAACAATTTAGAGACGAGGAAGAGCTGGTCGAGTCCAACCAGGGGAGTGTTACCATCTATATCCACAATGCGTGTATGAAGCATTTGCTGACTATCAGTTGCCAGAACTCCTGAGAACTCCTCTGCAATCCCTCTGTTTGCAAATAAAAAGCTTGCGCCTTGGGAGCATCTCTGAATTTTTATCCAGAGCTTTGCAATCACCTGAGTCTCTATCGGTACTTGATTTCCGTATTAATCACAAGCCGCAAAAGTCTATCCTGTGTCTTGGAATGACTTGATAAATTAATTTGAATTTTTTCAGGTAGAAAATGCCATTGAATATCTCAAAGTCATTGGAGCGTTTGATCGTAATGAAGAGTTAACAATTCTAGGTATCAGATCCATCCTTCAAATCATCCGTTTATCACTGCTTTATTGAATCATCTTGAGCATTTGTAGCATGTGCTAACTATACCCACGGATTGGCATTACCAGGAAAGCACTTATCCATGCTTCCAGTTGAGCCTAAATTGGGGAAGATGCTGATTTTTGGTGCTATTTTTAATTGCCTTGATCCCATATTAACCATTGTTTCGGGACTTAGTGTGAGAGATCCATTCTTGACTCCATTTGACAAGAAGGATGTAAGTAATTCTTTCTTAGAACTCCAGTTTGAACTGCCTCTTGTAATGCATTCAAAATTTTTTGTGTTCCTAATGCAGTAAAATATGTATATTCTGTTATATACTGCGTTTCCCTTTTTGGTAGTGCCCTTTTTTGTTATTTCATTGTACTTGCCCTTCTCTTTTCTGAAGTCTCTATGTAATAAATTTCATTTCTGTGCCATCTTTCTGCATGCAGCTTGCAGAGTCTGCTAAATTGCAGTTTTCATGCCGGGACTATAGCGATCACCTTGCACTTGTTCGTGCATACGAAGGATGGAGAGAGGCTGAAAGAGATCGCAATGGCTATGACTACTGCTGGAAAAATTTTCTATCCGTGCAAACCTTGAAAGCCATAGATTCCCTTCGGAGACAATTTCTCTTTCTTCTCAGGGATACTGGGTTGGTTGATGAAAACATGACTGCGTGCAATAAATGGAGCCGTGATGAAAATCTAGTTCGGGCGGTCATTTGTGCAGGATTATATCCAGGTGTTTCCTCTGTTGTGGTGAGTTACCTATCATTTATTAACATTTCTGTTTTTGCATTTTTCGTGCTTGTATTTTTGCTACCGTTGTATACTTTTGTTTTGCCTGTGAAGCTGTGACAAGAATTGTGCTAGTTCCAGCTATTTATGGTGATGATCAAAAGAAAAATTAGTATGCAAGTACTGAAACACTATTTTTTTTAAAGGAGGAAAACATATTATATATTATATATGCTTTATGTGGAGGATGACTGATTCCAATATTAACTTCTTATAAGTCAATGTTAGAATGCTTTAAATTCCCTAATCATTGGTTTTGTTGCTCTTGATAATCACAGAACAAGGAGAAATCAATTTCTCTCAAGACAATGGAGGATGGGCAAGTCATGCTTTACTCGGTAAGTTAGATCTAGTTATCATCACTGGTGATCAACCTATGTTGCTTTGTTATTTCTACCAATGGATGTATGCGAGAAAGTATCATCTAATTGGTTTTTGTTGTTTTCAGAGTTCAGTCAATGGAAAAGAAACCAAGATTCCCTTCCCCTGGCTGGTGTTCAATGAGAAGGTGAAGGTGAATTCTGTTTTTCTCCGGGACTCAACGGCTATATCTGATTCTATACTGTTACTCTTTGGAGGCAACATAAAACAAGGGGGCTTGGTAAGTTCATTTGAATTACTTATTTGTTGCTGAAATAAGCAAAGGTACTATTGGCTAATTTTTACTTCATGCTGCAGGATGGACATTTGAAAATGCTTGGAGGATATCTTGAGTTCTTCATGAGTCGTGATCTTGCATCAACTTACTTGAGTCTCAAGAGTGAACTTGATAATTTAATCCATTGCAAGGTACTTGCAGACTGATTTCTAATGTGTCATTTAAATTGGTATTTACATTCCTTTATCATTTCTTAGTTGTGGGCTGGTATGTCGAATGTCAAAATAGGTAGTTATCGGTTGCCAACTCCAACTCAACATCTTGTATAAAACATATATGTAGCATATTGTATATTTTATATGATATAGATACATGTGCTGTTTCGTACCTCCATGCTGTTGTGGCCATAGTCAGCAGGGGTAGCACTTTCCCGAAGTAACCGTGTAGGATCTCACCATGGTCCAAATTTACATATTGGGATGTCAAATTCATCATGATCCAAAATCTGTCATCTTTGACTTTTGTTTGATGGAAAATATCTTATGGAGGATATGAACTATGCTTTGGAATGCCTCTATTCAAGTTGCATCAAAATATGTCCTGCCAGACTGCCAGATTTCATTTGTTAAAGGATGTGGTATATTTGTTTTCATGTACAGAACATTCTCATATGAAATTGTACGGCTTAGTTATGTCCTCGATTGTGCTAATGTGTTGGTGATATTTGACCAATTAATCTTTTTTATTTTAACAGCTCCAAAACCCGAGGATGGACATCCAAACCAGTGAAGAGCTTCTGTCAGCGATTAGACTGCTTGTCACTGAGGATCCATGCAACGGCCGTTTCGTATATGGTCGACAAGAGCAAAGATCAAAGAAAGCAAAGACAATGTTCTCTGCAGCCCCCATGAGCCATGGTGGTGGTGGAAATGGAGGAGACAATGCTAAGAACCAGCTCCAGACCCTTCTCACTAGGGCTGGGCATGATAACCCATCCTACAAGACGAAGCAAATCAAGAACAGCCTCTTCAGGTCGACCGTGGAGTTCAATGGCATGCAGTTTGTAGGGCAGCCGTGTGCCAACAAGAAGCTTGCGGAGAAGGATGCTGCAGGAGAGGCACTGAACTGGCTGACAGGAGGAGCTCCCTCCGACTCAAGAGATCCCCAAGACATGGATCACATGTCCATGCTTCAGAAACCACCACGCAGGAAGAGGCATCATCATAGGAGGGGTTGATCAGAGGCCACTTTGGCATTTCCTTTCTATGTAGTAGCAACCAGGGGTAGTCAGCATTAGAAGCTAAAAGCTAGCAACAAAAATAATTGTAGCTTAGGGTGCTCTAAACACAGCAATTTTGTTAGTGTGCCCGGAAATTTTACAGGGCGCTGGAGTTTGGCCGTGGCAAAAGGGAAATCTACAGGGGAAGACTGATTGTACTGGTGAGAGTCTGCAAGGAGTACAATCCATTTTTGTTTTAGTAGATTTTAGGATCATTTCACACAATGCCCACTATGTTGTCCACGATTGTAAAACTAGAGAGTTTGGAGTTTAAAGTATAGTTCAGGACCATATGAATCATTTTGATGGAAGAGGACCATGGATATATATTGGTTAATTGCTCTGAATTGTTCTACATTACATGAGGCTGACCGAGTGACCGGGCGGCAGGACAGGAGTAGTCAGTCGCCTCGGCCTCGAGAGATTGCTTTGCTGTTATGTGCAGCAGTCATGGCCGTGGCCGTGGAAGAAGACGACGACGATCGGATTCAGCGGAGAATTACTCTTCTTACTGATGATTCATTCTTTGCCTGTCTGCAAGTTGCGTATCAATTAACGACCTTCGTGGTCTACCTAATTGTCGTGCCTACTCTATGTAACTCCAAATCCAAATCTTTTGTGATTAACAAAGAAAAATAAACATGACATGTGTGTGCACGTACGCTGATGAGTTGCAGCACGCATCTACAGAAAGTGTAGGAGATCATACTGAATTTAGCCGGAAACACAACGGATGGGTCCATCGATTTAAATATGGTTTGATTTCTTTTACAAGATTATACTAATAATACTGTGAGTTATAAAATATTGTGTGGATTACGTGTATATATAACTAGTCGATCAGTCTTCTGTGATGATGTGGTCGGTCGGTCAATCACACGTTCATGTGCATGTGCTCGATCGATCGATCACTACGATTCTGCTCCAGCCTCCACTCTCCAGCTAGCTTAGCTAGCTAGCTATCTCAAGAGTTAGTCTCTACCTCTTACAAGCTCAACAAGCCAAACTAAATAAATTAATTGACCTTCTTAACTTAACTATAATTGAATTAATTAATGGATTGACGAATGAAGCATCGACGGGTCGTGCATTTGACTATCATCTCCTGGTTAATTAAGCTCTTAATTAGTAATGTGGTGCACACGCATCACGCATGCATGCATGATCTGTTACTACTATCTGTAATTACTAAGCATTTAGCTGATATTGTGGGATTTAGTCAGACGAACTCGGAAGTAGACGACATTGCACATGCATCTACGTGCGCCGGCAGGCAAATATATACATGCAGCTGCCAGCCAGCGAGCTGATCGATCGAGCTACTTAATGGAAGCTAATAGTAGTATAAATCAACTTATTAATTAAACTTATATCGGCCGGTCGTGCATGCAGTAGCCGGATCAATCAGCTGCTAATAATACTCCATATAGCAGTCGGCGAATCGATCGGGCGGAAGAGTAAGCTGGAGAAAAGCAAGCAGATTAAAATTACTAGCTAGTAGGAGTAGCTCTTTGTCATCGATCGATCGGGTTCAATAAACTAATTAAGTTGGCGCTTGGCGGTGCAGAGAGTTGCAGGTTGAGCTATGCGTGCAGCCGCAGGCACTGCAGGAACCAGGAAGAAGCAGCTAATATTCTCCCTTCGTTCACGAATACATAAGAGAGATTAAGTTATCTAAAAGTACTAGAGTTTAAAATTATAAGGTTTTGTTTTGTTTTCTCAACACCTTCTTTTTTTTATATAAAACGTCGTTAAAACGTCGGTAATGATAGGACCGTTCGAAAAAAAAAAGATTGAAGCGAAATTAACTATGTGTGTACTTGATTAAAAAGGATCACATCTAACTAAAGATATGTAATTATTAGTGAGTGATAAATAAAATGGTTGGATAGATTGAAATATTTGTGGATCTGAAGAGTAGTCAAGTAATGTAGCAAGGTAGCGAAGCAGTAGCAAGAGGGTTCAAGTAGAGCTAGTTGACGCGGCCGGCAGCAGGATCGATGAACACTCACTCCGTATAGTAGAGTATCTTCCTCGATCTTGGAGGGGATCCCTGATTGAAAGAGAAAGTCAAGTCGAGATGGATGGCCAATTGTTCTTAACAGAGAAAATAGAAAGATGGATGGCCAATTTGACCATAAGCCATAGCCATGGCCGGTCGGTCTTCCCCACATTAAAGTTATAGTTTTACGATAATTTTCCACGCTATTATTGTAGTAAATTGAAATAAACCACTAATATTACAGCAAACTGATAGTTTTGTCACTATAATTATAGTTTTCTGAAATTTACTCTTTAAAATATAACAATTTTTTGGCTATATATTTGGATTTACCATAGCTAAAATTTCTATATTTTAATACGAAGGTGGTATCTCTTATTTAATTTGAATGCATTTATTCGATTGATCTTACTTTGTGCTTGAACTTGTAGAAATACTTGGGACGTAGGAAGTAAATTAGGGGGTGTTTAGATTTAAGGGTGTAAAGTTTTAGCGTGTTACATCGGGTATTATATAGGGGTCGCATGGGGGTGTTCGGGCACTAATAAAAAACTAATTAAAGAATCTGTCAGTAAACCGTGAGATAAATTTATTAAGCCTAATTGATCCGTCATTAGCATATTTTTAATGTAGCACCACATTGTCAAATCATGTAGCAATTAGGCTCAAAAGATTCGTCTCGCAAAATAGTCACAATCTGTGCAATTAGTTATTTTTTAGTCTATATTTAATACTTTATATAGGTATTCAAACGCTCAATGTGACAGATATAAAATTTTTAAGGTGGGATCTAAACATCTAAACAGGCCCTCAACGTGTTTTCTAACCCGACAGAGCATCAACACCGTTGACTGCCACTATTCAATCTTTCATCACTAATTGTAAAATTTAAAATCTATCAATCGTCAAAAGTTTAAATAGTACTGCCAGCTACCAATAACAACAGTTTGAAATGTGGTGGGGTAATAAAATCAGTGGAGTAAGGTAAAGATCACCATACAAGTGGCTAGCAAGCTGGCAGCCTGGCACTGCACACGACCTGCAGCTGTATATTTGTTTTTTTATATATAATAGGAAATGTATATTTGTGTAGCTCCAAGTATATATATTAATCACCCCCAACTGTAAGCAGCAATTTATACCAACTACTTAGTACTGTATATTTGTACAGTACATGAGTACAACATCGCCTACATATATACCATATACAGTGTTGTGTTACATATTTTTACTATTTCTTCTTATTATTATTTTTTGGAGATATCACTATATATTGCTACAGATAATTAACTGGCAGGCCTGCAGGAGTCATGCATGCATGTACTGAATCATCGATCTGATGTTCATGTTAATAATCATTGCTAGTCGGTCAGACAGTAGCTAGGCCGGATTAGGAAGAGACAGTGCGTGTGTGTGCGTGTGTACTGTCAGAGTTGGATTAGCTATGGCTAATTAACCTTAGCTAAGGTACGTAGTAGCCTTTTGTGCATACTAAAAATGAGCAGAATTAATAGCCAAGAGGCCGACCGCGACCGGACACCGCGGGCCTGCCGGGACTTGACCGCCCACCGCTGCACTCGTGGGCCCCACTCACCAGTCTCTAGCTGCCAGCCGCTGTAGGTGGGCCCTCCATCTTACTCTGTTCCTCTCTTGCATTTCATGCATATTAGGCTATTAGGCCTGGTTTAGGATTTTTTTCAAAAAGTCACATCGAATCTTTAAATACATGCATACATGAAGTATTAAATATAGATAAAAACAAAAACTAATTGCACAGTTTGCATGAAAATTGCGAGACGAATCTTTTGAGCTTAATTAGTCCATGATTAGCTATAAGTACTATAGTAACCCACATGTACTAATGATGGCTTAATTAGACTCAAAAGATTCGTTTCGCGGTTTCCAGGCGAGTTATGAAATTAGTCTTTTCATTTGTGTTCGAAAATCCCTTCCGATATCCGATCAAACATTCGATGTGGCACCCAAAAATTTTCATTTCACGAACTAAACATGGCTTTAATCTATACATTTTTTATCCTGAACAGATGCTTTTTTTTCGATTACACGACAGATGTATACGCACACAGTCAATACCATACTTATATATCCCCTAATGTACGCTTAAAGGGAAGAAAAATCAATGGCACATCTATGATTTACTTAAATTTCTATTAAAAATCAACCTACACGTACATAATATTTATTAACAGCAGGATTTAAATCATGGTGGTTAAAGTCGTGCACCTATCATGTCACACTCAGAAATTCCCGAAATTCCCGAATAGAATTCCAAGCAGAATGTGCATTAAAATCCCCGTCCAGGACCGGCCGGGGTACATAAACGACAATGTTGACATTCAGATCCACGTCTTACAAACATCATAAAAGTCTTACATAAATGCAGCGGAAAAACGAAAGACAACAGGAGCTAAGCCTTGACTAGAACTGCAGCGGGAACACCACTCCACAGGCATCCTCGACGGCACGGACGAAGCCTACTCCTCGGAGAAACATCCATCTGACACATACTCGTACTCTGGGGTTGGGAAAAATAGAGCAAGACTGAGTACTACCCCCTGTACTCAACAAGTCATACCGGAATAGGGGTATGATGCAGGGAATTATCAAAGGAGAGCTAGAGTGGTTCATTTACATAAAGCGAGCATTTATAAACAGAAGTTGAAAGAATTAAACAGTTGCAATAATTAATTAATATTGATCATCCGCTGTCCAACGCTATCCCACGTTGCAACAGGCCCAACCATCCATCTATACTATCCAATTTCATTAGACTAAACTAGGGTGAGACTAATCACGGTGAATCTGGTTGACCGCCCATAACCGTGGGCACGGCTATTCGAATAGTTTTACTCTGATCAAAGATGTATAACTGTACCCACAAGACACAGCCCCACGACACGTTTCCGTGCGCCGACATGCCACCACGACATACCGGAAAGAGGCCGTGACAGGACCCTTCGCATAACCCCCTCCAGCCAAGCACACCACACCTCAAGTTTCACCCCCGTCCCCAGCGGGCGACGGGCAGTCCCCTCTCGTGCCTAGGTGAATCCGGAAGCGACAGAGGCCGTCGCAGGGCCCGCCCCGCTCCATCACGCCCACCCTTGCCTGGATGCGTCAACTAGAGGGAAGCTACACTACAAGCCCAGCCGTTGCCCACGCTGGCTTGTGGTAAGTACGATAAGTTCTTCCAGGGCATCCCGCGAACCGGTCCTTAACTGCCATGGGTGCGACCAGCAAAACCATACACCCACAGCCCACCATGTGATTCATTTTAATTAACCCACACCAAAACGGTGGTACTAAACCAACCTCACCAGTTGAACCTAAAGTCTATATTTTAGTGAGCTTTCCCCATTGTGTGCTAGTGGAACTAAGCATGGCTAAGCACTTCCTAGTCCAAAATCTATTCATGTTATAACCCAAGCTAACAAAGGAGCATGGTATCAAAATCGCATGGCTGTAACAATAGGTGAACACCCCATGGTAACATTATAAAACAATGCAATATTTGAAAAAAAAACAATAGAGCATTTGCAATATAGGATCAACATGTTCAAGTGACAAGCATGACTTACCTTGCTCTGCTGCTGCAGGAACCTCGGCGACTATCTCGAAGTACACCGGAGCGTCGGAAGAACCGGAATCTAGCGACATACAAGGCAAACATTGCAAACAGGCTATAAGACTACTGAAACAGAGAACAAAACCATTTTTAATGGATTCTACACATTTTTCTTGATTTACTGAGACTTGAATGGGCTTAAACGGAGCACGGATTAATTAGTTATGAATTTTAGAAGATTCACTGTGTTTATTACTATAACAAAAAGTCCTTAAATCATTTATTGCGTAATAATTCCCAGGGCTGACGTCATCAGGGGGGGCGAGGCGCCGACATGCGGGGCCCACCGGTCAGCGGCTCAAGGGGGGGGCGGTCCACCGTGGACCAGGACCACGCGGGTGGTCCACCGCCGGTCCACGGGACCGACAGCCCAGATCGCCCCCGGGGCTGATCGGACGGACGGCGGCGACCCGGCTCGGCTCGGCTCAAGGCCGGCCGACCGGCGACGGTGATGGCGACGGCAAACGGTGGCGGAGGCGGCGGCGCAAAGGCGACGCGAAGGCGGCGGCGCTACGCGGCGGTTAGGAAGGAGAGGGAGGGGAATAGAGGGAAGAGGGATGCCTCACCGAGAGTGGTCGGCGCGGAGGAAGACGACGGCGAACGGCGACGGCGACCACGGGAGGATGACAGCGACGGGCGGACGAGGTCCGGAATGCCCTAGGGGAGGAAAAGAGAGAGGTTAGAGGGAGAGAGATGAAACACGGTGATCGGAAACCATGGCCGAAGGCGGCGGACATGGCGGCTCTCACCGTCGCACGGTGGGAACGGCGCTCCGGCGGCGAACCTCGACGAATGAGGGGTGGACGGGGTGGATCTCGGCCACGTGAACCCGACGGCGGCGACGGCGCGGTGCGGCGGCGAGCCTAGCGGCGGCTAGCGGCGGCCGGAGTGGCGGGAAAGGCGGCGGCGGGCGGATGCACAGTGCGGGAGCGATGGAGAGCTCGGGAGAGTTCGGCGAAATGGGGAAAAAGAGAGAGGGGGCGACGGCGAAGCTTAAATAGGGAGAGAGGGGAGTGGGCGCGGGAGGCGCGGCGCACGACCGGGGCGGCCGACGTGGCCCGGAGGGGGCGGGGCGTGGGCGCGGCGGCGATTTTGGCGGTGGTGGCGACGTGGGAACGGGCGGCCGGAGGAAGGGGACGACCCCGACAGGTGGGGCCCACCTGTCGGCGTCTCGGGGAGAGAGGGGAGGCGGGCGGCCGGCCCGTGCGGCTTAGCTGGGCCTCGGCCTTCGGCCGGCCCAGCGGGAGGAGGGGGAGAAAAAAAGAGGAATGGGCCGGCGGCCCATTCAAAGGAAAAAGAGAAAAGAAAAGAAAGAAAAAAGGAAAAAGAAGGAAAAAGGATTTTTCCTGGGATTAAAATTGCATGTGCTCAACTTTAATTGGTTAAAATTATTTCTAGGGCTCTGAAAATTCCACTAAAAATCCTGTTAGTGAGTTTTGACATGTAGAACTCAAGAAAAATTCCACATGCCAATTCCGATTATTATTTGTGTTAATTTATTAAGGTTTTCTCTTGATTTACACCGGCATTTTCTCAGGGTGATTTATAAACTCAATTTTAGGCTTAGGAGGAGAACTTCAGGGTGTTACATATCACTACACAGTTGGCCACTAGTGCTTCCGCAAATGTTTTTTTTTAACTAATGTGGATATCAAGGAGGGGCTTAGCAGTACGACGAGCAACCCAATACTGTTTATAATTTAAATTTAAAAAATGGTGAGACGAGTACTCCCTCTATCACTAAATATTTAACGCTGTTAAATTTTTTAAACATGTTTAACCATCCGTCTTATTAAAAAAGTTTAAGTAATTATTTATTTTTTTCCTATCATTTGATTCATTGTTAAATATACTACTACTACTGCTACTTAAGTTTTTAAATAATATTTATAAAAGTTTATGAACGACATTAAATATTTAGGAACGAAGTGAGTATATTTTGTGTTCGAACCTGAGACCGGTGTGACTTGCTTCTGGCCGATCTCTATCAGCTGAGCAAACGGACCGTTCTCCCAAGTCCCATCATATCGTTAATTTCGTTATCATCACCATCATCAAATTATTAGCTCAAATTAACAACCTAGATGTAATTAACACAGATTATACTCCATCAGATGGCATGTGCAAAATGCAAGCTGCCATCAACATGGATGCATGCATGCATATATGCTGTAGCTAATTAAGCTAGGTGATCAGCTGGTGTGTTGTGTGGTTGAACGACAAGCAGCTTAGCTCGTGCTTGTTGGTTTCCAGGCTGTGCCTGTCGACTGACTGACTATACTGCTGTCTGCTGGTACGTTAGTTTGGCCTCTTCTTCTCTGTTGCTAATTCTCTTATCATATCTCTGCTTCTGCTACTACTCACTCCGTATTTCAATGTACGATGCTGTTGATTTTTTAATCAACGTTTGACCACTTGTATTATTTATAATTTTTATACAAATATAAAAATACTTATATCATGCTTAAAGAACATTTAATGATAAATCAAGTCACAATAAAATAAATTATAATTATATAAATTTTTTGAATAAGACAAAAGGTCAAACGTTTGTTAAAAAGTCAATGGCGTCATATATTAAAATACGGAGGAATTACCTCACTAGCTGCACAGGCCTCGTCCATTTATCAATACATGCGTGACACCACATAGAAAAAAGTTCGGCTTGTCTAACTGGTAGAAAATTTCACCCATAAGTTCTACGCCATCTGTTACAAAATATAAGAATTTATGATTGGATGAAAACATATTCTAGCTATAATTTAAATTCATAATATTAGAATTGTCATATCATATACTAAATTTTTTTATTTGAAACAAATGTAGTAGGTGACAATCACCTCACCCTCAAAAAGGGTATCATTTGTACTATCTGTATAACTAGCTAAACAAAATATCTTGTATCTTTCCTACAATCAACCAAACAAATCTCATGCTAGCCAAGCCAAGCCAAGCCAATGCAAAGAATCAAATACGCATATGTATCTTTTTAGCCAGACTAAACTTAGCCTAGTAAGATGTGAGCAACCAAACACACTCATTCATGCTCTAGCTCAGCTTACGTTGTATATGAATATGTGAATATATTGTCCTTTTTCACGAACATGTCTATCTTATATGCATCTAATAATAATTAGATGTGTTGTGTATTACTTTATTTGTTCTTAAATAGATATATGATGTTTTATAATGCACTCAATCAAATTTTAATATTTTAATGCACTAATACAGGAAACACATATTAATAGTATATATGTAAAAGTATATTTTTAATTATACTATTAAAAAAATTTGACGATAATGTATCACCACGTATCTACAGTCCTGAAAATTACAAGTTAATTAACTTAGAAAATACCGAGAAATAGAATACATTATTTGATTGTGGTCTGCTGATTAGTTATAACAATGTAGATCGATCGATCAAAACAATTGTATTTACAAAAATTATAAACAAGAGTGGAATATAAATCTAATTATACCCTTAAGTTATAAATCCCAGCTCGATGCAAAACAATTATTGGAAAATCCAGCTTGTGTTTTAATGATTGGAAAAGGTAAGCAAACCATGCAAATTAACTGTGGCTGATTCATGCATACTTTGTACGAACATCATCTCGTCGTCGACACGACGACGATGCTTAATTCCAAGCTTACGTAGCTACACACTAGGTTCGATTATTCCTAGTCGTTTGGATGCAGCCACCGGCCTTCATTAATTGACACACAGCACGTACGTGCTGTGTCTTATTCTGGCCGGATCATGCACTTCAATCATTTGTTGAAACTATACCCTCCGACTCGACAAATTAGCTTAATTAATTGAATTAGGAGGGTTAGCGTAAGTGCAAATTTAGTTGGAACGCTTTTACACTAGTCACACAACGGGTTAAATGTGACATCATATGATAAATACTTAAAAAAAAGTATTGATAAGTGATAAGGTTTCACATCCACCCAGCCCCACATGCATGTGGTGTGGGGGAGATCCTCTACGGCTCTACCTTATCATGTGACTTTATAGTCATTTACATATGGGTCTATAGAAAATACGGCTCACGTATCAGTGACTTAAAGTCATGTGACTTGAGTTAGAGGATCTCAATATGTGAGAGGCGTGAAAGAAACTGACACTAACATACCTATTCTAAACCTGTGAAATAGACAAAGGCTGATATCTTTAAGTTCACACATACTTCCTCTATCCCCTAAATACCAACTTAGTAGTGAACATTGACATATCCTGATACTATAAATTTGGATAGATGTCGGAAAAAATATCCACATTTGTAGTACCAGAATGTGTCACATCAAGTATTATATTAGTTTTTTATGGGATGGAGGGAGTAATCCACGAGACCCTCGGCCTCTCCGCTCTCACTCTCTTATACACATATGCACGTGCTACCACACCATCTCTCGCTTCCTTGATCTGTTCTCTCTCCCATGAAACCTCTCTTGATCCGCTCTCTCGCGTGGCCACTCACATTGTCACTCTTTTGCCTCATTCTTTCTAGTGGCAGGGAGCCATAACCAACACCCTCTCCTTCCTCTTCCCCCCAGCATGGAAGCGACGTCGATGATAGAACATGAGGAAAACCACAAGAGGGATAGATTTGACTAATAGGATAATAGAAGGGGCTGAACAAACTATAAAAATTGGCACATATATATAACAAACATCAGTGTCGGTTTAAATCTAAAGTTAGAGAGCTGATGAAACCTTTCGAAGCTGTTGGAGGGTGTGCTTAAGAGTCACTAGTACCAGTTACAAAACTAGAACCGATGATCCCTTAAAAATGACGGTAATATAGTATATATAGTACTCCCTTCGTTTCAGGTTATAAGATGTTTTTGTTTTGGTCAAAGTTAAACTGCTTTAAGTTTGGTTAAGTTTATAGACAAATATAGTAATATTTACATTACCAAATTAGTTTTATTAAATTAATAATTAAATATATATTTATAATGAATTTATCTTGGTTCGAAAATATTATTTTTTTTATAAACTTAGTTAAATTTAAAGTATTTTGATTTTGATCAAAGTCAAAAATATTTTATAACATGAAACGGAGGGAGTACTCATTTTGATGTCATTATCAAGTGTTGTACGTACTCTTTCGTTGCATTTGCATTCATGTCTCCTCTTGCCCGATATATGCAATAGAATATATATGTCGGAACTTTTTTAATTATTAATTTCAAACATATATGGATCGATGATGTGTTGTCGTAATCGCTCGTGTGAGACCACCTTTTAATTTGCAATTATATATGGTCCCAGTAAGTGACCACTTTAAACTGTTTTGGTCCGAACCCTACGTGCTTAGCACGGAATTTCTTCTGTAATATATTTATTTTCCAGACATATTTTCCATGCTAACCGTACCAGGTTGCTGTTGACATGTCACGTACCACCTAGACGCCTATAGCTAGAGCTGCATGCATCATGCGTAGGCAAACCGATCGATGTTCACCACGTCGGTGATCTACTCCCTCCGTCCTATTCTAAGTGTAGCCATAGTTTTTCGTACCCAACTTTAATCGTCCATCTTATTAAAAAAACTTAAAGACATAATCACGAGTAAAGTGCTATTCATATTTTATCCTCTCATAACAACAAAAATACTAATTATAAAAAATTTTCAAATAAGACGAACGATCAAAATTGGGCGCGGAAACTTATGGTTGCACTTAAAATGGGATAGAGGAAGTAATAATTTTCTGGACAATATGTACGATAGAAGCAATAAATATTCAGTTACACTTCACATAGTAAAAAAATAATAATCTAGAAATGCATTGAAAAGAGTAACTATTTGCATGAAGTTGATGCACATTTCTTAGCAGCCCCGGCACGGCCCAAATGGATAGTAGGAAAAGGGAAAAGGAACAACCATTTAGGCAAATATTGGAATATATAATATATGATAGTACATAGATTGGCTCATTGGCTGTATAGTGTCCATATGCTATCTACTTATTTAATATACTATAATACTGACGGGGTGTGTTCGGCTGCAAATTTTCAAGCAGTTGTTGCTCTGCACTGTGTACGCGACTGCGGCGCACATTCATAGCTATTGTCTACAGCTGCAGCCGTAGCCAAAAAATGACAGCCAAACACACGCACTATTAATTTTATTCGGTCTTTGACATCTAACTTTTACCACTATTTTCTATTAGATATCTAACAAAACTATAGTATTGTTAAGAATTATCCTTTATATTTTCAAATTGAATATTTTGAGATCTAGTCAAAGTTATAAAAATTTGAAAAAAGAATAACCCCGTTAAGGGACAATTTGAAGGGTTATTAGATCCATTTGTCTATTTAGGGACATGCCATTACAATTTAATAAAAGTTGGAGATATATATTACTTACTCCTTCAATGAAGGAAAGAGGAGGGTAATTTGGTCCAAAATTCTTTATAAATGCATTAAAGAGGTAAGTATTGTCTAATTTTTGTTAAATTTTAATGGCATATCTTCAAATAATAATAACTTTTATAATCGAATAAGTTGTAATGACATGGATCGATCCCATTAACCCCATTTAAAAAACGGTGGTAGTTGTAACGTATTATACTCGGATTAATTAATTAATCTGCTCATACCGAGAGCACCTTCAGGCTTCAGAGAGCCACCATAGAAACTTCCCATCCTCCTAAGCCTGCATCAAAGTTGTGGGCATACAACCTGTAGTTTATTGGAGATTACTCGGAATGATCGTCAAGAGTACTAATATATGCTCACTGAGGTGATTAAACTAATTTTTATAGAACCTCTAGAGCTAAGGATTTTTATAGAAATTAAACTAATCTTTATAAAAAAACTTTAATTTCTTTGTTTCAAATAAGCTTTTTTATGAAAAATTGTACTCCCTCAGTCCCACAATATAAGGGATTTTAAGTGGATGTGACACATCCTAGTACAATGAATCTGGATGCACGGTATGTTCAGATTTATTGTAATGTATCACATCCAATAAAAATTTCTTATATTATGGGACGGATGAAGTAGCAGCGTATCATGGTGATATGACTGCACCAGCCCGGGAGATGACTCCGCCGCTAAACGATACCCTTCTATCAAACTTCTGATCATGGGCACATTGCCGATCTCTAATCTTACTCCCAACTTTTCCTATTGCTTTTCATCAATTTTGCATAGGAAGAGTTGATTGATGTGATCAATCCTGTCCCCGGACCCTTATAAAAATGTGCATAGAGTGATCTTCTCCTTAATGGGAATCAATCGCTCTTGTTCTTATTAATTACTTCTTGGTACTGAACCCTGTCCCATTCCCATACAGGGTTGCTTCCTAGAAAATTAACATGTTAATGTCTCAAGATCTCAATCTTATCTGCCAGACAGACCAGGAGAAGATTCGCTAATTTCATCTCAGGAATGAGGTGCCATATGCTATGCATTGGATTTCTTCTCTAATATATATATGCATATCATCTTTCATAAATCTAAGCTGTAACTAAATTGAACGTGTAATAGGTGTTAGAATAGTAACAGAGTCTGACTCTTATCTTAGACTCATCTTAAACAGAGAGGCACAAATATTGTAACCCATAAAGACTTAGTATATGCGAGAGAACAACCGGTCGGCAGCATTACTAGTCGAGAATCCTTGATACCCTGATACGCTATAACTATGTATAATCGGGAAGGAACACTCATAATCAGCCCTCCGGAAATATAGGTTTCGGCTGAACCTTGTTAATGAAATATCATGCCTTGATGTCATCATCGTATTTGGATTTCACACGGTGTACTTTCGTGTTTGGCTACTAATGTCGATTAATTAATTTGTTGCCGGCTTTTATAGAAAAACAGTAATGCTCATGTATTTTTGTGAGACCAAAATTTGTTTGAGTACCTAAAATTTAAGCATGCAACAGAAGGATCATGTGAGATCAGATTATTATTGAGCTACGGAAAGCCAGTGCAGTTAAGCTGCAGGGACAATTAAAAAGCTGAGACATTCTTTTTCGTACTGAGTGAGAGTGGAAGAATGGCTTCAATGGAGCCATATATATACCTTCTCCTACCTTACATATTTATATATCATCTTCAACAATATTAGGGGTGGTGATGGTTCTACCATCCTCACCTATCTGATAAGTGAGGGTCACCATCTATGTTGACCAACAATATATTAGAGTAAGAAGCTATATTTGCTTCATGAACAGTGTATAATGCACTGCTTATCTTATTATCGTTAACCAAATCTTGAGAATCATGATTTAGTTTCAGCTCATCTAACATAATTAAAGTCTATTGTAACGCAAGGGTATTTTGCTAGTGTATATATATATATTGATACACATATATGTGTATGGATATCGTCCTTTTGCTGGCAATGGAGTAAATAGTGAACTGAAAGGCCTTCCATGCATGTCTCTTGCAGTCGTTTTGCAGAGGATCACTTGTGGTTTCTTAATTAGGTTTTGGTTCCTATCTGTTTGGACGACTCATCAGTTGCCATCCATACCTTCATTCAGATATGGAGCAGTGCAAGTTTAAATGTACTGCATCCTGCATGCTCCCTGGAAATTATTTATGGAACAGCTACCACCACCACCGTCCACTTCAGATCCGTAAGCTTTATCATATCATGCTACTACTGCACATGCATGGGAGGATGCATGATTGCTTTTCAAAAAAAAAAAAAAAACAAATATTTTTTTCCTTAGCTGGAATGGAACACTCTGAAAAAACTGAATTTCAAACATTTGTTTTCTCACAAAATCTGAAGGAAAATAACAGGAAGGTGCCCCTGATTGATGAGAAAAGGCTCTTGGCTCTTCTCGGCATCTTTGTTTGTCTCTTCACTCAGGTGTTCAGTTATAAACAGAGAAAACAATTAATGTTACACTGAAAAAGAAAGAAAATGCATTCAGAATAATGTTGCTGTTAATTTATTTTTTTCTTAGCCTTTTCCCCTGGCATCTCCGTGTGTAGGGCCCCACTTCCTGGGGTCTTCAACTCTATTCATTGACTTGATTGACTGAACATTGTCTCCTTATGGTGGAACTTTCAAAAAGAAAAGGAAAAAACACTGTGAATGAATCAACTGGAGTCCTATGAAAAAATTTTAACTGTAACTGAAGATCTATACTGTAGTAGTACATTTTCATGAGTGTCCTGAGTCGATTTCACTTGAGTGTTGAAACTGATTTGAGTGGTGCAAAATCTCTGGTGCATTCAGCACACTCTGCCTCTGATTTCATCTCAGGTGCTATCCTGATAAATTTCAGTAGAGCTTTTGCCTGACCTGCTTTGTAGCCAGAAGCCCCAAAATTTTCAGGCAGATACAGAACTACAAAGTAGAGCTAGATAGAAATCCTTTTTCTTTAGGGGCAATTGCTTATTTGACCCCGTTTTGAACTCTAGCTACCAATTTGACCCTACTTTTTGAAGTTTACTTATTTGACCCTCCTTTTCAAAAATGAAGCTACGGTATAACCCTATTATGTTAAGGGCATCTAACGGTGTTAATTGAAGCACAAAATGTCTCTTCTGCCCTTACTCATTTAACCCTATTACATGTGGGACCCACCCGTCAGTTCTCTTCTCCTCTCCTCTCTTCTCTCCTCTCTACGGATTGACCGCAGGGAGAGGCGGCCAAAGGCGAGACGGCGAGCCGACGCCGGCCTTGGTGATGACGACGACGACGACGAGTGGTGGCGGCGCGTTCTTGTCCTCTCCTCCACGTATCCACCACAGGGAGAGGCGACGAAAGGCGAGACGGCGCCGGCCCTGGTGACGACGACGACGAGGAGTGGCGGTGGTGAGTCCGGGCGGTGGAGCTCGAGCTGCGGTCAGCGGATCCGGCGCCGCCACCGCCGTCTCCTCCCTCCTTCCGCGCGCCTGCGCCGGAGGTGCCACCGCCCTCATCCCGCGCCGGCGCCGCCTCAGCCGCCGCCGCCCCTCAGCCGGCGTGGATCTTCTCCCTCCACGCCCCTCAGCCGCCGCCGCTGCCGCTCCCTCCCTCCGCCCCCTCAGCGCCTTAGCCGCCGCCTCCCTCATCCCGTGCTGGCGCCGCCTCAGCCGCCGCCGCTCCCTCCCTCCCTCCCTCCGCGCCCCTTAGCTGCCGCGCCGGCGCCACCTCAACCGCCACCGCTCCCTCCCTCCGCGCTCCTCAGTCGTCGCCGCCGCCGCCACTCCCTCCCTCCGCCCCCTCAGTCACCGCCGCCGCCCCCTAGCACCGCCGCCACAAGTCGAGCGAGCAGGAAGGAGGAAAGAGAAAGAGAGAGAAATGTGGATAAGATTGGGTGGATGGATAGGGTTTTCTAAGGGTATTCTAGGTATTATGAATATTAGTTGCATTTCTTTTTTTATTTCAAATCAAAACTTAACGGACTAGCGGAAACAGGGTCAGACGGGAGCTTCGTTTTTGAAAAGGAGGGTCAAACAAGCAAACTTTGAAAAGTAGTGTCAAATTGGTAGTAAGCAATTGCCCCTTTTCTTTATGTCATATCACTGAAAAGTGACAAGGTAAATCCAGTAAATGGGTACTTGAGATGTGGCTTGTTCATCGGATTGAATTCTAGTTTGCCTTTCTAAAACTTTGCTCCAAACAAAATTCAGAAGATTTTTTCTTATTTCTCCAATATTATCTGCTAATTACATGTGTACACGTGAAGCTTGACTTATATTTATCCAAAACGACACATATATTTTCTTTATTTGTGATTACACGAAAGACGCGCACGCATACACATCACCACACATGCACACCACGCACCCACCCACGAATGCTATATGCAAATTTGAGCTGTACCAAAATGAATGATGATAGTAATTGTGGAGGGGAATATTCTCAAGATGGTGGACTACAGGATGTAAGTAGGAGAAATATAATGAGAAGGTTGAATTGCATTGCATATATTGGAACTGAACACAGCACATTGACATGTACAGTACTTCACCTGATTCTTGTCGCTTTTTTAAAAAAGAAAAACATTTATTCTTGTCATTGGTAGGGTACAAAGTATGGTACCTGTACGTACCATGGATGATGGGAACGAGCGAGTGAGAAAAGAGAAGTTCATGTAGTAATAGTAATCAAGGTATGTACCCATAGTCCTTCACATCTCCCAATCATCGGTACCAAAATTTCCTTTTAAACAAGGAATGGAACTTGAAAAAATGTAATCAGTTTCTAACCAAATATTTGAACACCAAATACAAAACAAAAGCTTTGGCTTATAAAGTGGAAATAATATGACTGATTTTGTTGTGAAATAATTAATATTGTTATATTTTCAACCGATTGATACGAAATTGTTACTGTAAAATTCATGTGTTCCAAGCGCATTTTGAGCTTAGGCATACAAACAATTCATGACAATTTGTGAACCTCTTAATACAGTACTCGCATCCTGTAGCTAGGAAGATTGGTATACAGCTAACTAATTCCTAAAACTGGGATAGATGTTCATATTACACATATTTGGCCACAATCCAAGTTCCTTGCTTCATTTGTCAATTGTCATGTCATGGAATAGCCACCATTAACACTGCCCTATTAGTCGCCCAAAATGGGCAATCTCAAAAGCAATGTGCAAATTATTGTTGGATGCTTGGTCAGTTCTAGGTCATGCATGTGAGGATGCAATAACTATTCCAGATGGGCCATATGGAATTTATTTCAGTCATTTAATGGTTTTGGCACCACAAAGTTTTGCAATGTACTTCCATACATATGTTTTTTTTTAATCTGATGGGCACCATATATTTGGGCACATGATAAAAACTGTCCTCACATTTTTAAAGATTTGAGTGGCTCTCTTGTGCAAGTACTATTTGGATCAGCTGGATGGAAATCTTGTCTATCCATTTGCAATGTCCTTGTAGCAAAGTGGGCTAGCTTAGATGTCCCGTGTTTTACTTCAAGCTAAATTCTTCTCCTTTTTAGTTTTTACAATGGTAACTTGAACAGTTAGGCATATGTTAATCTGATTGACTGAGTATTTATGTGGGGTGGGGGTGGGTTGTTCTTATCAAACTTTTCGCCTATCAAGATGATAACAGTGAAATAAAATTTTCAAGAAATGAGGGAAAAAAACTTTAGCTAGGCGCAAAATCCATTAGGCATAACTTGGAATGCGGGAAATTTTCTTGAATTAAATGTTGGAGACATAAGTATGCATTTGGTTGAAGGGTTGGGATTGCCGGATGGGTTAGGTTGAGTTGAATCTATTTTCCAGTGTGTTTGGTTTGGGGACAAATGAGATGGGATAGTCACTGACAGAAAATATCCCCTTAAGATCCGGGTTGACTTGGTCCCTTAAAAACTGACGAACCAATCTAACTCACTTTTTTTTTTTGTCTCGCTAGCATATGAGTCATCCCTTAAAAAATAGGATCATCCCACCCTTTATGCGAAACAGATAGATGGGATCATCCCCATCCTAAAAACATGAACGAGTCCAACCCATCTCACCTCGTCCCCAATCCAAACACGTGCTAAGTAAATAGGTATCATTCAACCTTTTTGTCATAAAATTTTTAAATTTTTAATATTCTGTTGTTGAGTTTCCTCTAGAGAGCGGGAGTTCCTCTAAATTAAATATCAAACATGCTATCACTCATGCCCCTTTAAAATGAAGAATTCTTTTAGGATTTGAATCACGTAGGATTCCCCCCCCCCCCCCCCCTAAATGTCTCTGGAACAAAGAATATTGAATTCTATGAAATTGTTCAATCATTGGTACTCTTAATGGAAATTTAACACAAGCTCTATCCTTACAGAAAATTTCTTGATGTAGTTTTTATCTCTCCACTACGGTCAATCCAAAGATTATTCACGTATGTTTCTTATGTTTTGCGATGCTCTTTTTTATGCTTTTATTCATATTAAAATTCTGTGTTTTCAATCCTTTATTCTTTTTCAACCCTATAATGAACTCCCCTCAACTTTCACGTTAGAAAAATTCAAGTAAACTTCCATACAAAAATACTACTACTCCTACTCCACTGCATTAACATGCATACTCATTTGTCTCTAGCTAAAGCTGTTTGGTAGTAGCACTAAGAGTACATAATAAATAAATAAATAATTGTAGTATTAGCAAGTTGTAGTAGACGCAGAGTTCACTGGATTTCGAAAGAGCTTTGAGATAAACAAAGGGTCAAGTGCCGCGTGAGGTGGCGTTCATCAAGCACAGTTGGTAGTGGGAGGGGAGACATCATTTAAGTTTGGTTTTGGCGTCTTATGTGTAATGTAATCAAGGTGCCATCTTTGTTTTTTTTCCCCCTTCACCTTAATCAATGTGGGTCCCACTGTAAGAGAGCATAGTCCTTCCTCCAAGACTCCAAATGATCCCTCTCAAAGACCAAACCTTTTTTCCTTCTTCTCTCTCTTATCATCATCATCATCTCTTCTCCTCTCTCTCTCTTTCCTTTTCTTTGACCATCTCTTCTCTCTCTCTCTTATAAGAAGATTCCCTTTCAGGGCTCTAAGTAAGACTCCATTGTGTGCACACACGCACACATCTCTCTCGCTCTACAACTCACCACCAAAGAGGAAGAAAGGAGGAGGAGGAAAAAAGGGGGGCGAAAAGAACAAATCTTTCGATCGCTTTCGACGGCCTGGATCTCCTCCCACGCGGGATCGTACGGGGCGCACGGCGTTGTCGCTTTCCTCCACGTATGGTGTTTTTTCTCCTCCTCTTCTTCTTCTTCCCCCCATCTCTTCCCATGGTGTCATTCTGCTAAAAATTTCATCTTGGGGGGTATATTTATCATATTTTAGTTCATGCCGCCGCCACTATGTACTAATCCCACCATAGCAGCTCATAGTCCTCTCCATTGCAATCCTGTCGTCTATTTGTATTTGTTTTTTGTTTGTTAGTATTAGGGTTCTTTTGGTTTTGGGGTTTCTGCCATTGACGGTTACCTGAAGAGCTCTCGATGAAGCGGTTCTTTTTTTAATTATTTTCGGTGCCTAGTGAAATGCAGTGGTGGTTTTGAATCATTCCTGGGAGTTCCCTGGTGGTTTTGACTGATCAAAACGCTACCTTTTTTTTTATGTTTATGTTCCCTGTTGTTGTTCTTGCCCAAATGCAGATTCACGCTTGCATTTGTTTCTCTTGATTTCCTCTGCTGTTTTGCTCTACAAGGACTTGGTCTCCGCTGCTTGTTCGTCAGCCTTGCAGGGAAAAAATGCAGTAAAAAACCTGTCTATTGCGATTACTTTGTGTTCATCTTGGGGGCGCTCTTATTATGCGTGGGAATCACCAGCAGAGTTCATCCGATTTGATGCGCGCATCTCTAATTCCCATCTTTTGCAGCATTGCAAAAGCTGCTGCCTTTTAGCTTTTGCGCTTTCTTAATTAGGAGGTGTTGTACGGCGCTCCTGTTGGACCTGATTACTTCCACAGTAATTGCATCATGACATTTTATTCCTTTTTAATCGTTTCCTTTTGCTAATCTTTTTAAGTACAAATGGAGTTTCCCCCCAAAAAAATATTGCAAATGGAGTTTTTTTTCCCCTTCTCCTCTCGCCTTTTGCTGTTTCAGGTTTCGTATGTTATCTTCACATCAATGCAGCCTTTAATTGCAGCAGACCACCCTTCTTTGCTACTAGTATGGGGAAATAAAAATCAAAGCCACACGAACTGTGGGTATTTGCTATGGGAACTTCACAAGTTCGCCAGCAATACAACTTGAATGCGTCCTGAAGATTTATATTCCGCAGGTCAAATCGTCGAACTTCAGAGCTAGTAGTACTGTAGGCTTGCCTGGTGCAACTGTGGGTTATGCTTCAATAGCCTTTAACTGTGGGTTAATGTGTATATGTCAAATACAGAATTTTTACTTGAAGAAGATGTGTTTATTTTCAGATGTGTTGGACCATTTCATGTTGTCCACTTGTAGGTACTTTCGTGGCCTTAGTAGTACATTATTCAGTTGTTAGTTATTTGTCTCACTGAATGCAAGTGTATCTTTAGTAAGAGTTGGACTGCATTGTACTTGTTTGAATCTTCTTGAAGGCCAGTAAGAATTTGTATTCTAATACAAAATTGTGGAAATTTTATAGATAATAAGCTGCTAAGAATTATCACCATGGAGGTCAATGGTCATCACAAACCAAGAAGAGAATATAATGGCCGAGAGTGCAATGGTGTACAATCAGTAAACAATTTCGGCGATATCGATCCATGGACAGCATGGGCATACAAACCGCGCACAGTTTCATTGCTACTGATGGGAACATGCTTTTTAATGTGAGATCAGAATCTTTATCTGTGGATTTTTTTTAAAGATTTTAAAGAGCATTTTAATAATCAAGGTGTTTTATGCATTTGTTAGTGTTGGCCTACGGCACCTTTTTGAAATATGTTTTATTTTCTTCAGTTTCGACCATTGTTAGGTGAGATATTTAGGACTTGCAAAGGTGCTCTATGTTTAACAGAAATTTAATTTACATTCTTTATCAGTTGGGCAAGTGGTGCTCTTGATCCAGAAAGAAGCTTCTCTGTTGACCGCGTTTCATCTGTTAAAAGGTATTCTACTCATCCAGGTTAGACGGTAGTTGTTTTTACCATTCACTCACTAATTGGACATCTTTAAAACTAGTGTTACCTGGTCATCTGTGTTCAAAATATTTTTTGTTGAAATCACATGAGTCAGATCCATAGCAGATTTCATGTGTCGATGTTTTTTTTGCTGCACTAGACACGCAAATTCTAGTCGGTTTCCAACCACATGAGTGTTCATTTTATTTTTACCATCATTTTTCTCAACAATTTATCTGTTGATTATCATTTAAGGATTCCTTTTTGTTGATATGTCATATGTTTCTCTTTTATTGACAGGGGTGTCTTTGCAATGATTGCTGTTTTTTTGGCTTATTCATTTCTTCAGGCACCTTCTACGTGAGTCACATAAACCCCTTATCCGAACTCTGATTATCGAACTCTGTTTATGGTAGGGATGGCCGTGCAGATATAAATAATGCTATTGCACATTGATATGGAACAGAAGGGGGTACGCGTTCCTGCGTACTCCATTTTTGAAAATAACTTTTCAATATCACTGAGGAATTGTATCATTTTCCTAGATGTGTTACTTTTATCATGAAACTGAAATAACTTCATAAATTCTCCTAAATAACAGTTTTAATTAAAAAATCCCTTGAAAGTGAGGCATTGTTCCATTTCCTAAAAATATAACCTCATTGGGGGCTTCTCTGTAATTTTGTTTATGAGGTAATTGGGATTTATGCAAACATTTACTTATATTTATTTATACTATGATTCAGTGTACTTATTAGACCACATCCTGCCATTTGGCGGCTGGTCCACGGGATGGCAGTTGTTTACCTTGTTGCTCTAACTTTTTTGCTTTTCCAGGTAAGTACAGCTTTTTCTTATTACTCTTGCTCAACACATTTTTATTGGATCATTGATATTCATGGATTATTAAGGCATTGCATTCTTTTGCTTTTTTTTATCTCTTCCACAACCTTATAATATCAACTTCTTTTCTAGTGAACGGCATAGAAGTCCCTGTCTCAGTTTCTCGTTTAATTGATTAGCATAAGGAATTGCACTGTGCACTAATACCTCACTTCCCTCTTGATTCCAACCAAAAATAGGTTATTTTTATTAAAGGAAAAAAGAGTCGTCATTGGCATTACACATCAGCAGAAGGGCTTACCAATGTCAAAAGTTTAACAGTATAACTATAGGTGAACATAGATCAGTTTGGAACTAGGATGACTCAAGTGATTAACACACATTGGAAAGAAAAGCCTGGTATCCCATTTTTATGTTACCCTGGGAACTTTTTTAGTCAATAGGAAGCTTCCCAGAAATGTTTTCAAGTCATCCAACTAATTGCGATTAGTCATCCTGTCGGTACTAAGGCAACTTGATTCTAACCACGATTGATCAGAAAGTATCCTAATTAGTCGCGATTAGTTATGATTAATCATCCTAGTCGGTACTGAGGTGATTTTCCTCGAGTTTCCGATTTGAAAACATGCTGCCTTGTTGTGGTTTACCCTAGAGGTAGCTAGTCAAAGTGCCAAGAGACTATTCTCCCGTATCTTTACTATTGTGCTATACTGGTCCATGTTGCATGCACCAGATGAGACAATGTCTCAAAAAGTGAGGGTCTTGTTATAAATATTTTTTTTCTTCTCAAATACGCAAGAGAATTGTGCATCATTGGTCTTGTTATAAATATATAAAAGAGAGAACAAAACCTGTAGTTTGCATGGGATTCATACTCTGTTCCACTTAATCTTGCAGACCCGTGATGATGCTAGGCAATTTATGAAGTATCTTCACCCTGATCTTGGTGTTGGTAATGAATTTAATTTCCATATATGATCTAGCAGTGCAGAGTTATGTGATTGGAAAAATAAAAACCTGATTTTTACCCACATTTGAGCAGAATTACCTGAAAGATCTTATGGAACCGACTGCCGCATATATGTACCTGATCATCCGAAAAGCAGGTTTAACAATGTTTATGTATGACTCCATTCACCAACTTGCTTCTCCTTTTTGTTCTATTTGATTTACCTTAAAACTCCAGTTCTGCAAAGTCTTGGAGATGCTTCAAGTTACTGATTTGAATATAGGTTTCTCTAGGAGATCCTTTTTGATGAGTTTGTTATTGCCCATATCCTTGGATGGTGGGGGAAGGCTATAATGATAAGAAACCAACCACTTTTATGGGTATTATCAATTGGCTTTGAGCTAATGGAGGTATGCATTTAATCTTACACGATCAATTTATTTTTGGCTTCTGTCTTCTGAATCTAGATTCCTTACATAGTTTCACATGTCCTGCAGCTCACCTTTCGCCATATGCTGCCAAACTTTAATGAGTGTTGGTGGGATAGCATCGTACTAGACATATTAATTTGCAATTGGTTTGGTGAGATTTTTTATATTTTATCAGTATTTTTAATATACAATTCTCATTTCCTTTAAATGTAGATTAGACACCCTCATTCAGTTTATTCAGAAACCATTTTTTTGTTTATTGGCTTCTTTCTTTATTGTGGTTGTATTTGTATAAGCTGCTGGAGTAGTATCTTCTGATTTACTGAAACCTCATTCAGAATTTTGTACCTTAGCATATTAAAGTTAATCATGGCAAACCTATGTTTCACATTGTTTTGCTTATCTCTTTCTGCAAATCGCTAAGACAGAATATTAGTGTTTTAATAGTTTTGTGATGTATTAGACATCTTTTAAATGCTAAGTGTACCTATGGTATTTCACTAGCTATTTCGTATGAAGTTGTGCGCTATAATTGTTACTTTAAATGCTAAGATATTTCATGTGATTAAAATTTCGGGACAGTTTTCATGCGAATGTCTGTCTTTACCTCTATTCGTTAGCCTCCCATAAGTTTGATTCTTCTCTGCTGCAACATCGTGTTATGTATCTTTTGCTTGAGTAATAGAGTGACAGTTGCTTTCAACTCTTCCTGACTGGGACCCTTATTTGGTTTAGGTATTTGGGCTGGAATGAAGACTGTGAGATACTTTGATGGGAGGACATATGAATGGGTTGGTTTGAGTCGTCAACCCAATATTATCAGTAAGGTATGCTCATTAGATGTCAAGGGGAATGAGTTGCCCAGCAAAGCATATGGTGGCATTATACTTTTCTTTTTTTTGGCATCTGTCCCATTTTTATGCAGTGCATTGTGTTGTATATCTTGCCTTAGTATCATATTAAGGTGATTAACTCTAGTACAGGTAGGATTTACTGAGTAACCAACACAATTTGTCATTAGTTGTCTAATTAGCCCAATATGCACCATACTGTTAGGTACCTGTAAATACATGTATAAAATGAAAATATTATGTGTATGACGTTTATGTCTTGACTTTCAAATCCGGTTTTTCCTATGCATAGGTTAATACCGTACTACGGTATAGTATTAAATTATCACCTCAACCATTAATTTTTCCCTTAAAAGTTATATGCTATGTTCTGTATTTCTAGTGCTTCGAATTATTTGTTCTTGATCTTTATATTGTTAGCCTTTCCCGTGAGTGCATATTTCACCTTTTGCTTCTCCATAGGTAAAAAGGACGCTAGGCCAGTTCACACCAGCACAGTGGGACAAAGATGAGTGGTACCCTCTGCTTGGCCCTTGGAGATTCATCCAGGTGCTGAGCCTATGTATTGTTTTCATGATTGTTGAACTTAACACATTCTTTCTCAAGTTCTGCCTTTGGATTCCTCCCCGAAACCCCTTGATTGTTTACCGACTTGTCCTTTGGTGGTTAATTGCGATACCAACCATTCGCGAGTACAATACATACTTACAAGACAGGTGAATATTGAACTCCCTAAGCTTCTTTTTTTGAATGTATGAACTTAATTAGCTTCAAACTGTAAAAAAAAATAATCTCTAAGTATGTTTTGATGAGTTGCTCTGTACTCATCCAGCATTATCGACTGTTCAAGAACAGAAACTCTGGATTTTCTTGGATGCACTGTGCCTGCTATTAACTATTACTGCTTGACATGCTACATGGCAGTGCAGATGTGCCACTATTTGTTGACCATAAATATGTACCGTCTGCTAGACATTGGTTGCATGTGAACTGTGTGTAGTATAGACAGCATTCTAACTGCATGCTTACAATAGGATCAAACAGCTTGGCTATAAGTTCACAGAAATTCATACCCATTAATAATATAACTTGTCTGAATGATTGCAGGAAACCTGTTAAAAAGGTGGGGTCTTTCTGTTGGCTTTCCCTAGCTATTTGCATTTTGGAGCTTCTAATATGCATCAAGTTTGGACATGGTAAGTTTGATGTAAATTTCTTGATGCTTGCAAGCAACATTTGCATCCTTAAAATTAACCGTTCTGAACGCGTTGGCTTGTGAACAGGTCTCTTTCCGAAGTCTATGCCGTCATGGTTGTTCGTAGCCTGGACGACCGTGGCGTCGCTTCTGATGATGTTCCTTCTTGTGTGGACTTGGAAAATTTACCGAACAATGATAAGGAAAAGGCTATGATTCTTCTGTTGCTTTGCTCTCAATTCTTTCCTCCATTCAATATTGTCGTGTAAATATTCATTCAAAAAAATCTGTACATGTGGTAGTAGCCATTAATTTGGTGGTCTCGAGAAGGATCATCATAAGGAATTTTATGTCTTTGCCTTTGTATTCCATGAGCCAAAATGGCATTCCTTTTTCCTTCCTGTGATGTAACTCTGACAGCCAAACTTTGGTGTTCCTTTGGTCCAATCTAATTCCTGGGAAAATAATGAACCAATATTTATTCTGTTTCTTGAGTTTTCATTACAGATTGCTTTGCTGTTTCTCTTTATGCAGATATTTCTTTAAAAAGAAATTAAATACACCAGCAAAGTTATGAACTCACATTGCAAACTGCTGTCAAAAGCTTCTGCATCCATCAGTCTAGTCTGTTGCCATGATTTCTTGTTATCCCTACGGTACCTGGTGTGTGAGGTAGTGGTTGTTTCAGGCTCCAGGGTTTCTTTACAGATGCAGGCTCGGTTGCTGCTGCTGTTGCTGAGCTGCTGGCATGTGAGGTGGTATTATTTGGTTTCAGTGTAGCAGCAGCAGGATGCCTCTGCAGTGTAGTGTGAGCCCATCGCCTCTGCTGAAGCTAGCTGAGCCTGTGGTTGGCTGATTGATGATAGGTAAGGAGATGGCAACTACTCCTGGAGGAGTATGGATGAATCGCCTGCATTCTGATGAATGGAGGGGTTCATGTTCAGCACAGATCCACAGGTCTCTCGGCCCCTCCATGCAGATGCACCCTGCAGGCTTATCCTATGCATAGCTGCACTGTGAATTTCATTTCTCGTTCTGCTTTCCGAACTTTTAAATGGTACGATTCTTTTAAAAATAATTTATTTTATATGAATTTCTTAAAAATATTTGTTGCGGATCTATTATTTAATTTTATAGTAGTTAATTAATCCGTTTGTACACTCAAATAATAATCACAAATTATTCATCTACTATCCATTCAGCGGAAAAGAATAAGATGCAAAACATAGTTTTATTTAGAAAAGGTTCATTTTACTCCCTCAAACTCAAACTGCTATACTAAATCTCTTAACACCCTAAACTATTTTTTTACTCATTTTTCTTCCTAAGCTATTAAAAATGGCTCACCCTACTCCCTAATAGCATTTGTACTTTTAGTTTCTCTTTGTATAAGCTATATTTTAAGCTATAATTTTGTAGAGCCATAGATGGACCATTATCAAAGTTCAAAAATATTTCAATTCTTTTGCATGACTGTTTCTTGAACATTGATGTCTCGATGTTTAAATGTGCTTCTAATGTAGAAAACAATGATAAAACAATCTAAAAAAAATGTTGAGACGTAAGTTATGGCACATCTATCGTTACCCTACCAAATCTCCGTGCACAAAAAGAAGAAAGTAAAGAAATGGGCCTAAGAAAGCCCACAAAGAGCCCATTTTAGGCCCAGTAAGAAATGGGTGAGGTTTAGGCCCACCAAGATTTCTGCTCGATGCGCAAGCTTCAGGTGAAGGGCTGTCTCCTCCTAGGCCCAAGAAAGCCTCCCAAGAGCCGATTGAGGCCCATTAGTAAATGTGGCGGAGAAAGGGCTTATGTCTAAGGAATACGTACCTATTTGGCCCAGTTTATCAATACTGTATCTCCAACGGCCCAATCAACATGACAGAGCCAAGGACCACGGCGGCCGGCCGGCGACAAACCACGGCGATGGCCGGCCGGCGACAAACCAAAACAAATAATCCAGAATTTTTGCCTCATTGATCCTATTTAAGTTTATTTTCAACTGAAACAAATCAACATGTTTGCTGGGAGAGTGTCACCCTGTCGTCTGTCAACGTCAGCTCAACCGGAGTGTGTCGGTAGTGCCGTGTGCTCTCCATTGCTAGCTAGCTACCTCATCGAAAGCAAGATCACATATCAATCTCTTAATCTCTTTGTTTCAATCTCTTTTTCCCTCTCACTTTGATATTGATTCTTGCGTGTTCATCTTATCATGGTAATTATAAGTTGATAGTACATGATCAGTTGCTAATTAACAATGGTCAACTACGTACTCAATTGCAAATCTGCAATGGCATCTTCGACGAACAGCAAGTTCCAATGCATCCTCTTCCTTTTTCTTTTTTTGTATGCCGTCTGTGTGGCCCGTTTCGTTATCAAACTGTTCATCTGGACCATGCCAATGAGGCTTCTGTCACCTTTGTGAAAGTCTGAAAGAAACGAATAAAAGCGAAGCCTGCAATGTGATGCCGATCGCCAACCTAATTATCCGGGACAACGCTGGCAATGGCTGCCTATCTTACACGACTTCTCTTCCTCCTCTTGCTAATACAACTCCATGATTGATTGGCTTCTAGTTGTAATTGCAAAGCTTGTGCCACAATCATCAGCAGCTAGTCATGCATGCAGTGATCCGTTAGCATCTTTGCTTCTGTTCGTTTAATTTTTTTTTCTTCAGATGCATTCAGACATCAGGATCAGATGACATTAGCTTCTGCTTCTGTTATTGTCTGATTAATCACACTCACTGAAGCTTGTGCATCACCATGCCTGAACTGAAGCTATAAAGTAAATTAATTATAGAGTAAATTTCACAAAACTATAGATACTTTGGTTAAATTTATCACAAAACTACAGATTTAAGGTGATGTACCACAAATCAACAGATTTAACACTAAATTTTTCAGAGAACTATAGACATAAAGTGGATTATCGCAAAACTACAGATTTAGTAAAAAAAATTATCACAAAAATACAGGTTTAGTGTCAATTCAATCACAAAACTTAGACGTTTATAACTCAAATATAACACTAATGCTAAAGATTTAAACTCCAAAATCTATAGTTTTGTGATAACTTGGTTACTAAATCTATAGTTTTGTGATACTCCACCTTAAACCTGTAATTTTGTGATACATCATCTTAATTATGTAGTTTTATGACAATTTGGCTAGAGTATATGTAGTTTTGTGAAATTTACTCTAAATTATAACTGCAATTAAGTCGATCTCAACGGTGTCTGTGGGACATTGCCGTGCTAACCACCGCTTCGACCGTTCCTTGCTGCTGTTGCATTGTCATTTTCGTCGTTGCCCTGCTTGCTGGTTTGTGAGGAGAATCCGGCAAGAGATTCCCATTTGCCGCGGTATTAGTTCAGGACAAGGCATTTGAATTTGGATAATATGGTTTTCTTCTTTTCATTTGTTTCTGTTTATTTATTGGTGTTCAGGTTTGTCATCTGAACGATCCGTGATGAAATGTTCCTCTTTTTCATCCATAAAAATTGAACTGCATTTTCTACTGTTGGTGATATTGTTAATAAAAGATATTTTTTTTAATTCTTTATCTAAGATTGTACAGATAGCTTTCCAGATGCATACATCAAATATATTTTTAGGGATCTTTACATCAAATAATTGGAGGGCATTTCTACGTAATCTTGAAGATACAGACTGGAAGTAGTATCGACAGTTACAGAAATTATACGCACAGTTCATGATGTTAATCTGTAAACTGATCCTAATGTGTGTCGGCCACAAGCTACTAGCCTTGCAGATTTCATCAGCAATGACAGAAGAATTTGTTTGGTAGAGATATAATTAAGGACGGAAAAAATCATTTGAAAAAACAATCAGATAGTAGGGTTAATATATATCATAGGATATTCTCCTAGCTACTACTATTACATATATATGTTCATCATGCATATATATGATTGGTATCACATATCATAAGCAAATAAATGATCATGCGGTGCAAGTGCAATATAGGACGTTTAAACGAACGCACGGAAGCAGAGAGATGCATTAACAAATCCCAAATGTCTGACCCGTTGAGGATCGATTTGCCCACGATATATATAGAGAATGTAACCAACAACGACATGCCATCCAACTCTGTGATCTCAACTGCCAAACTAACACATACTACAGCTTGATTTCCCATTGCTGCCTCTAAATTTTCAGAGCTTGATTAGTTCAATCAAACTCCTGCAACAGGAGAGTTGTGTAACTATGGTGATACTATGATTTAGCCTCTTCAAAGGTATCGACTCTAGTCTTGTCAGATAATGAGGTATCAGCTGTAGATAGTAGTTCAAATCATGTATAACCATTCAGTTTCCAGAATTAATCATATTGCAACTTGTAAGTAGAAGTCAATCACTGGCTAGCCTGTACCCATGTGCCACACTGCTAGGATATGATTCAGAGAGGAAGCTATCAGAGATTAGTCGCCGTGCAGAAATGAGCAAATAGTACTGACAAATATTTCAAGCTGTAGCCACTACCTGGTAAGCTTTCTTTCACAACTTGACTTGTATCAAAGGACTAGCAGTACACAAGAACAGACAATCTCCTCTCTCTCAATTTTTGTATTCGCCCATTCAATCTCTATCTTAATTACAGTGTAATAGTATATAGTTGCAAGTGTGCATTCAATATATATATAATCTTTGAGAGATGGAAAAGAAGAGGGTAAAAGAATGTGAATGTGATGATGAACTAGGAGAACAAAATAATTAATCTACTTGGCGGCAAGGTTGTGGAGAGCCTGCTGCAACACTGGTCTGAATCGGGTGACGTCAATGGTGATGTCCTGGCCGTCCATGAGCGTCTGCTTCATGAAGGCGAACCCTCTCTTGTGCAGCCCCGTCGGGTTGGTGAAGATCTCGTCGCCGGCGGGGTACTTGTCCTTGAGCGAGCTCTCGGCGACGGCGATCTCGTACTGGATGTAGTTGAGCCCCATCGCCGCCGCCGGCTCGCCGTAGTCCATGCGCGCGATCCACTGGAGGCCGCCCCATGGCACCACCTGCACCATCGTCGCTCCCGGCGGCAGGAACATCATGTTCGTCAGGCCGGCGCCATGGACGCCGAGCAGCGCGTCGCACGAGTTGATCAGCTTCCCCACCTGCTCGATCGAGTTCCCCACGTCCGACTCGTTCACCACCACCTCGAACCCGACCTCCTCCGCCGCGCGGACCACGGCGTCGAGGTTCAGGAGCAGCCTGGTGCGCCCCCGGGAGATGACCAGGAGGCGCGGCCGCCGCCCGGTGCCGTCGCCTAGCCGCGTCGGCGCGTCGCGCGGCAGCGACAGCGCGCGGCGGAGGAACCGCGTGAAGTCCGGCGTCGCCAGCCCGTCCAGGCTGCGCTCCCGCTCGATGATGAGCTCCCGGTGCGCGCGGAGGCTGACGACGGCGCTCGGGAAGCAGTGCACCTCGCCGGCGGCGCCGGCCTTGGCGAGGTCGATCGGCGCGTGGCGCGACAGCTCGCGGAGGAGCTTGTCGTACTTGACGAGCCACCACGACGCCACGTTCGCCATCACCAGCTGCACCCCGCCGCGGTAGCGCTGCACGGTGTTGTACAGCGGCACGATCACGTCGGAGAAGTCGTGGAAGATGTTGCCCGTGTACCCGCCGATGGAGAACGCCACGGCGGGCACGCCGTGCGCCCGGGTGCACCGCGGCGCGCCCGCCGCGTCGCCTGTGGTGCGCACGGTGATCTCCGTGACGCGCCCCATGCACGTCGCGTCGCCCTTCCGCGGGTACGGCCGCACCTTGTGCGACGCCGCCGCCGCCGCCGCCGGGTCGACGACGACGACGAACTCCGACGTGTTGGCGGCCATGCGGACGTCACCGGAGAAGTCGCAGATGTCGGTGCGGAAGTCGGAGAAGTCGCAGAGCGGCCGCCGGTCCACGGAATCTGCGTTCATGGCGCGCACGTTGTCCGCCACGTTAGTTGGTGCCCAATTTCAAAATTAAGTTGCACTTGCAGTATTTTAAAACATGACGTTGAATTAATTAATCTCTCTGTTTGAAAATCACGTACGTGACGTCACCGTTTGCTCCGGCGTGCGAGCTGGCTCGCCGGCGTCCTGCAGCTTCACCGGAAGCTGCTGCTTCTTCTTCTCCTCCACCACTGTAAAAGAAGAAGAAACACGATTTTTTCTCTTGAGAAAATTAAATTTCAATGGAAGTTGGAATTCTGCAATAATTTGACTGCGTGCAAGTGTGTGATGGGTACATGGCTGGTCGGGACGAGCAGTGGTTGCCACGGTGGCCGTGGTCTTCACGGCGTTGTCCTCGTCGGCGACTACTGCCAGGTGGGTTCAATTTAGAGGTCAGATTTTCTCCATGAAAGCTACAGGCGAGTCAAAAACCAGTCCTCCTTTGCGAAAGTTGCAGTTGCGTATACCTGCAGGTGCAGCCTCGTCGCCGGAATCTGCCGTGACACGCTCCGCCGCCTCCTCCGCCTCTTCCGACCTCTCGCCGGCGACCTCCTGGATTATCACCGTGTCTTTCACCCCTGCCAATTCATTCAGTACAAGTTCGTAAGAAAAAACGAACTAAATCTATGGACAGAAGAAATAATGAATGAAGTACATACATTCTGTCTTTTCGGCGGTTTGATCGACGCTCTGCTGCAGATGAGCATGGGTGTCTCGGTCTCCCTGCTGCGGCAGGATGTCGACATGGAAATCCCGGGTGAGGCCGGCGGAGGACGACCGGTGCAGCATCTTCATCGCCGGCATGCGTGCGTCTTCCAACGACTCCCTGGGGTTCACTGCAAATGCAACCGCATGTTAAATTTGCAGTTGAGACTTCTGCTGCTTTGCACCGTGAGATCGATGATAATATCGGAGAAAGAAAGTGAGAGGAGGAAGAAGAAGAACATACGGGTGGAGAAGACGGTGGCGTCGGGGCGGGAGGAGAGGAGGAAGGTGAGGGAGATGAGGAAGCAGCCGACGACGATGGTCAGTAGCCTGAACCTCTGCGACTCGAACCGCAGGGCGTGCAGCCGCCCGCTGCTACCCCCCGGCTTCATGGCTTCAGCTACCTTCTTCTTCTTCTTCCTCTCTTGCTAATGGCGGCTTAGCTCTGCATGCCTCCTCTCGTCGTCAGGCTAAGCTAGCTAGCTAGAAAGTGGAAGCTTCTGTGCACAAGCAAAATGGAAGGCAGAGACGATCGGGTTATATTCTTCTCTCTCTCTCTTTCAATTTCCCTGTTTGCTTGTCTGTCAGACTATGCCTGTGCCGTTGGGTTGGTGCAGTGCAGTGCACCGATATTGCCAAGCAAATTCGAGCTTCTTCTCGTGCGTGAATTGGACAACTGAACCTGGCACTCGCTCTCTGCGACGTATATGAATTGAAAGAGCTAGCTTTGATGTGCTAGCATTACCGAACCATGCATACTTACTATACTGATCTACTTACATTGGATGACCTCCTTCGGTCATCCAAAAAAAAAAAAAAAAACTATACTGATCTACTACTTCTTTCTGCCTTACTTTTTTTTTCTATTTCTTTTAACGAATTTGCCGGGTCATGCAAGTTTGTAGGACGTGTTTGTGGAGGTCCATGTTCCTCAATTCACCGTGCGATATATTCCATCTCCTAGATATTCTTGAATTTTCTAATTCATGCAGCTGATGGGTGTGGTGTACGTGGATGGCACGCAAAAAGAAAAAAAAAGGGAAAAAAGTTGGTCTTATTCAGATTCAGAACCATTAATTTTGAGTTTTTGACTCCATTGCAAAACTAGCACTGATGATTGATTTCTTCAGCATCAGACTCCATGCATGTTACCTTGGTCAAGTGATTGATGGGTGTATATACATGTACATACTGAGATATACTGTATAATCAATGTACAACACGGCATGGACAGTTGGAGATCAACAGCGAATCATAGGGTCGTCTACAGAAACATATGCTACCATCATTGAAGAATATGGAGTTCAATAATGGATTCAAGTTAATGACTCCTACCTATATAGGAGTATCTATTGTAACTGTGCTTTGTCCCATGTGATTAATTTTTCTCAACTAATACTAGCAGTGGTATGATACTGTAGTATATCATCCCTCCACCAACTCCCTAGCGCTGTTTCTTTCAGACGATCGAACTTATATCATTCGTTCACGGATGGATGATGCCACCAAATACATGCATTTCATATGGTTCATGGCAATTTTGTATTGAACAAAGCAACACAAAGTTGAATTGATCACAAATTAAATCGATGGTCTATTCATGTGGTATATGTTATTCAAGAAACTCTGTACACGTTTCTTGCACTATTCTTTGTCTGAAGGATCTTGAAACATTTGTAGTTTTGAAAGCACCTTTGTACTGACTGAAGATGGGGTACTGCTAGTTTTTTTTTTCACAAACGTGCGAATAATTGAACGTTAATATATTAGAAGAAAAAAAAGTTTTTGTTACACGACGCAATCAGCCATACGGGCCTATGTTAGGGGAAGGAAGAAAAAGCAAAACAAAAACTGCGGCTAGGAAAAAAAACTACTGCGACGGTGTCACGCCCCGAACTAGTCCCGAGCGGAACTAGCCCGTGACGCTCCAAATTAACCTGTTAATTGATACCAGTCCCAGGAAACAGTGCTGGTATAACAGGAAGACAGAATATCACAGCAACAGAGGTCTCTTTATTATAGAGTAGGGGTACAGTCATGTTGGGCTGCGGACAGATCCCGAGCTCACAACTGCAATACAAAAGGAACGCGGAAGCCAAGACTTGGACCACACATCACAGGCGCAACTTGGGAACTAGGCCGAAACCCTAAAACTCATCGTAGCCGGCTTGCTCCTGAAAGAACTCCTCGTCAGCGGGATCCGCTTCATCTTCTTCAGCAACTGGGGGGGGGGAAATTATTTATATGGAGCAAGGGTGAGTACGAGAGTACTCAGCAAGCCATGGGAAATAAGTGTTTAATGCAGGCTTCAAAGAAGGGCTGTTGTTTTTGCAATTGATTTTATTTGAACTCTTTCCTGAAACAACTAAGTGAGTGCTTCTCAAACGGCACGGATGAGAAAGTGCGTCTCGTCCGGTCGGAGTTTGTGCAATGTATCAGTCTTTCGAATTGATCAAGATTGGCACCCGGCCAATAGCTTTCAAACGGCCACCCGGGCCTGGCTGGTCCCATCAGCCGCAGATTTTCCAAACATCAAACCCATTTCACAACAGCAAAATTTCACAAGGCAGTAGTCAAACAAAACTACGCTAGGAATCACCTCACATCCGCCCATGACCGTGGGCACGGCTGTTCGGACAGTTTAATAACCTCTGCAGAGGGGGTACACTTTACCCACACGACATTACTAACCCGGATCATCCAGCCCGTGCAGAACGGCCACGACTAGAGACCTTAAGGCTTTCATGACAAGGCATTTCGAAAGCCGACACAGGTTCACCATATGCCAACGAGAGGGGTCCCAGACCAACACCAGATTAGGTCCCAGACCATACTGTGCCAGGAAGCCCAGGGGTCCTCCCCGACACCACCCCGGCGAATCCACATGTCTCTTGGCATCAAGGCTCCCCCGATTAGCTAATTACTCAGCCGGGGGTGTCCCATTCCACCCATGTGGTCGTACTTGTCTTATGTTCGGATGAAATTCCAAGGAAACGGTCCTTAAGTGCAAGAGCGGGAAACCGTACTCCCGGTACGTTCCCCGGTCCGCGGTTTTGGAAATTCATTTAGTTCGCAAGCACCGACCCAGGTGTCGGGTTTTCCAAGTCTTTTGTAAACCAAGTTTTACCCAAGATCTTACTCAGATTTTAAGTTTGAAGGCGACCGTCGATACTCGCACAGAGTGCACGAATATCGAGGCGCAACTAGGTGGTTACAAGGGAACATGATATAACAATTAACAGTGGAAGGATCAGATGCAACAAGTTGGGTAGACCCACCGGTCTGCCTTGTAGACGGAGCATACAGATTAAGTGCAATCCTATCAATGCATAATATTTTGCAAGCAAATTAATTAAGTTCAAATATAGGCTCAAGATGTTCAAAGGTGGCTTGCCTTGCTCGAGATCTTGAGCTTGATCCTCGAAATCTTCGCACTGCGGGTCTTCGGGCTCCGAAACTACACGTGAAACGGGACAACTCAACAAACGGCGAAAATAAAGCCCTATTATTGACCTCTAAGCGTGCCATTAGATAGATCTCGAGTTTTGAGGAATTTTGGAAGTTGAACGGAGTCAAACGGACTTACGGTTGGGAAGATATTGAATTTCTAAGATTATTGGATTTTTGGTCTAAAGGAAAAGGATTTATTTAAACCCTTTTTGAAAAAGAAAAGAAAAGAAAAGAAAGAGGGAGGGAAATTAGACTTCCCTCGGGCGGCTAGGGCGCGGCCCGGGAGAAAGGGGCGGCTCGGCCGAGCTTAATGGGCCGACCGGCCCAAGAGGACGGCCCAAGGCGCGCGCGGGCGGGGAGGGGAGAGAGAGAGCCGGTGGGCCGGGTCCATCCTCGCGTGGTCCCGAGTGGGACCCGCTTGTCGGCGGCTCGGCTCACCGTGAGCGAGGTGCACGCGGGCGTGCTAGGGTTTGGGGAGGGAGGCGCGGCGCATGCGCGCGGTTCACGGAGGACGCGGTGCGGCGGGCCCACGCGCAGCCTCACGGCTCGCGGTGGACCGCGCGCGCGAGGGGGCGGAGGGAAGCGGCGGACCGGGGTCTGCTTGACCCGGTCGCGGCCGAGGTGGCGCCGACGTGGCGCCTACGTGGCTGCCACGCGGGCCGGCGGGAGGTAGACGATGACGTCGGCCGAAACGGACGGCGGGCGGCGGCGGCGAGCGGCGGAGCGAACCACGGCGTTACAGGCGAAAGCGAGCACACCGGGAGGTTGCACGGGACGAGAGGAGATGGGCCAACGGTTCGGATTCGCCGGGGGATGCTCGACGGCGGCGGATTGCGGCGGCGGCAACCGGCGGCAGGAGAAGGGGGAAACGGCGATGAGGTCACGAGGGGTCGATTCCCGGCGGTGAGAGCATCTACGCGGCTACGGGAATCCGTTGCTAGCGTCGGATTGGGCGGAAACGCATCGAGGGGGACCAGCGACGAGAGGCGCTTCCGAGCTCGGGCGGCGAGCACACGGCGGGCGGCGGCAACGGTCGGGGCGGCGCCAGCTAGCTACGGGGAGGCTACTCGTGCTACTACCCGAGTCTAAGGGGAGGAGATGGAATGAGGAGGGAGAACGGAGGGCGACACTACCGTGCGGGGAAGGGCGTGGTGACGAGAGGCCGACGGCACGGGAGCGATCTCTCCGGCCTCGGGCCGGGGAAGAGGAAGAAGAGGGCGCGCCCGGAGTCCCCTTCCGCGTCCTTGCTCGTGCCGGCTCCTCCGGCACACGCGTCGGCGGCGGTCGGCGAGAGGGACGGCAATGGCGCGGGCGAAAACGGGGAAGGTTTGGGAGGGGAAAAGGAAGAGGGGGTTCTTGAGTTTATAGGGCGGCGATGTCGGTTTAGAAACCGACCTTGGGCGGTCAAGGCGCGAGCTGGCGCTCGGCGCTCGCAGCCAAAACGGCGACAGAGGGGGGGGAGAGGATGACGCCGGTGATGGGAGGAAAAGGAAGAAAGGAAGAGGGAAAGGAGGCTTGCCTCCTTGCCATTTCGGGAAAAGGAGGAGGGAGAGAGGGCGACGCGGCAGAGAGGGCGGAGGGCTCTGCCTCCGGCCCTTGGAGGCTAGCGCGCGGAGAGTGGCGGGGCCGAGTCGATGACGACGGCGATGACGGCGGAGGCGGCTTGGAGCGGAGCGGCGACACGGGCGGCAGGTGCGGCAGGCGCGGCAGAGGCTGACGGCGGCGGCGACCAGGCGGTCGGCCACCACGGCGCGCGGCGACGATTTGGCGGCGTCGGCGGGAACGGCAGCGGGAGCAGGAGGGAGGGCTCGGCGCGGCTCGCGCGCTCGCGCGAGCAGCGCTCGGGCAGAGCGGGGGAGAGGGAGAGAGAGAGAGAGAGAGAGAGAGAGAGAGCGAGCCGGGGAGAGGGAGGGGGAGATGGGCCGAGAGGGATTCGGCCCATCACACCCGAGGGAGGCAAAATAGACTTTTGCGGAGGGATTTGATTTGGGAAGGATTTGGATTCGGGATTGAACTCGACGATGGATCGGGGATTTGAGACCTGAGATGGCACGGGCACTAGACAACAAGCAAGGAAACGGATTTCGCAAATAGGATTTTTAAGAGCTAGTTTTTCCCGCTAGGCGTCACGACGGAACAGGCGCTACAGACGGCTAAACACAACTCCAATCAGCGGAAAGGGGGAGGGCAGAGCCATACTACACTCCTAAAACAGCAACGGCAGCAGAAGACCACATACGGTCCTCTGAGAGGATGGACTCCAGAACCACCGAGACTGAAAAGAGCATAGAGTTCCGTTCCTTTCACATCTGTTAAGAGATAGGGATACTGCTAGTTAGCACTGTGCTATTTTTTTGGGACTGATAGCACAGTGCTATATCAGTATGGCATAACTTCAGAGAGATATAAGGTCACTTGCTAGTAAAAATCACAAAGAAGAGAATTAACGGGAGGCAACAAGGAGACATCCGAAGCTTCCAATACATCCAAATCTAACAAAAGAAAAAGGACATACAAAGAACTCTGATGAAAAGAAGATTCCAAAACTTCCACAGATGATGGTTTGGCGTATCAAGAAAAAGTCCAGAGAGCGTCAGGACAGGCACGTTTCAGGGTTGACATGCTCCCACATGACATGATCCGTCGATCCTGCAGCCACGGAATTAATTAATCATAAAATGCCCGGAAATGCAACCAGAAACTATTAAGGGCTCATTCGGATTGGAGGCTTTTCCCGAGAATTTCATAGGAATACTGTTCACATGGGATTTTTTCCTATCCTATCATTCGGATCGTAAAAAGTGGTTATGGGAAAACTGTAGGAAAAAATCCTTTGCTACTGATTCCACGGGAAAAACGGAGGAAAATTCCATCCACTCCAATCTCTTGTTTCATTCCCTTTGACAGAATCAAGCCAATCAAGCAATAAAACAGCCACTAGATAATAAGCAAGACAGACGGGATAAGCAAGATAGCGGTAGATAATAAATACAGTATACAGATTACTCCTCGATTACTTTTTATTTCCTTTCCTGTAAACCGAATGCTCTCAACTTTTATATTCCTGCGTTTTTCAATCCTATGTTTTCAACGTGATTTCCTTTCATATTCCTACGTTTTTCCTATCCTGTGTTTTTCCTTTTCCTATGTTCCGAATAGGCCCTAAAGCCAAATATTTTCCAGGGAGCGTAGCTACCTGCATCTTAATCAGCTGCAGTTCAGTCGAGTTCATGCCTAAAGTTTTTTTTTATGGATTAACTTATTAATTTCCAGAACAGAACAAAGCCTAGCTTAATATGCTCGTTTTGCCATTTTCATGCTAAAAAAATGCCTACTACACATGCCTTGCCGTGACCGATTGACGATACTTAATTGCCTTTGCCTTGCCATGAGTGATTGACAATGATTCTTTCTTGTACAGCAGCGATGGATAGTGACGCAGCACTAACCTATAAAGACTATACTACACTCCCTCCGTCCAAAAAAACTCAATTCTTAAGTTTTCGTATTTAACGTTTGACCGTTCGTCTTATATAAAATTTTTTAATTAGTATTTTTATTATTATTAGATGATCAAATATAAATAATACTTTATGCATGACTTACCTTTTTAAATTTTTTCATAATTTTTTTAAGTAAGATGGACGATCAAACGTTAGACACAGAAACCATGAATTAAGTTTTTTTTTGGACAGAGGGAGTATTACATAGTGCTAGCTAGTCTGCAAATAAGAACAGGGAGCACAACTTCACTTCTATGCAGCAGATATGCGTGTATGCTGATTGATCAACCTTTGCCCATAGAAATATAGAATACATGCATACAGCACAAGAATCTCCCAAACACTGTTGTCTGATTTGTATTGAGCGGTTGGAAGCATATGCAGACAGATGATGTGCTAGCCATTTATGCGGCACCACTAATATGAATTCTACATTTCTACTACTTTTGATACTCTCTTCCAACTTATAATTGTCATCTTTTGTCCCGCTACAAATTATTTTCTTGTACACGTACGTATGCAACCATTCTTTAATTTACATCAATCACATATAAGCAGCCATGGCATGTGTGTAATAATATCACCTCCGATTACGAAGCATGCATGCATGTTGTCCTAGAATGCATAGAGACGAAAATTGTTGGTTAAATATATTGTCATGGAAATGGCTCCACATATAACGTTACAAGTTTTCTAATTAATATTTCAATAATTATATATATGTACTGCATCAATTGTCCAAAGCAATGCCTTACTGATTTGGAGGAGAAACCACAACTATTTTCATTAAATTATAATTGGGTATGGAATTAACAACTACTATATCCTTACTGTTTTTTTAGAAACTATATATATATATATTCTTATTACTGTTGATATCATCTGGTATCACACATATAAAATTGGGATTGGACATTAACAAACTATATATTGACTGACTGATCAATGCAAGGAGATGAGAATCCAAAAACCAGAATTTGGAAAGTGTTTGGTGGGACATTCCGTTGATCGATCATTTGCAACGGTTGATACGTACTACGTACCCGTGGCGCTACAGTGGCTCCGTATATTTTTTGGCAGATTCGTTGGTTGCAATTGCATGCATAACGTGCCGGACACAATATATCTTTGTATCGTTCTGTGCTGTATCTGTCTAAACAAACCCATTGACCTCACAACCGATATGGTGTGTGTGTGTGTAACAATCCTGTATGTTAGTATATCTCACCATGCATGCTATATATTATTTCACTAAACAATGCAGGCCAGGTACGTAGGCCTGTTCAAATGCTGTAATTTTTTTTAATATTTATAAAAGTATATTTGAGTTTTCAAGTTTTACGGTTCTATACTCGATAACGCCCTTTAGGAGGGTTTTTTATATTAAAATGGCACCATCTAAATTATTTTTTTCACGTGGAAAACACTCGTTAGTCGCGCCAACGGGCATGCAACAATTTTGTAGGCAGCCCCCTTATCACTCTCTGAGAGGGCTTTTTTTCGACCTGACTAAGGGATCGTTTGATTCGGCACTCGATAAAATCACCCCAATTATCAGGTACATTTGCCACATCATATAAATATCCCTTCGGAAGGGTGTTTTTTTATAAAGAAAATAACACCTAGTTGGGGGCATAGATTTTTATTGAATTTGAAAACAAGAATATACTTTGTAAATATTTAAAAAATATATTAAAAAATCTCCAAGTGCTTGTGAGAAAGAGAGTTTTTATTTCTGGGATAGGTCGACATAATTTTCTACTACTCCGTCAAAAAGAATCCAATCTTAACGACGAATCTGGACATTTTTGGGATGGAGGTGTAGGTTTCATTGTGCCACATAAGAAACTAAGGCCCATAATTAACAGCCCAACAGGAAATGGCCCGCACGTAAGCGCAAAGCCCTGCGCACGTAAGACCCTAGTCCAGTTCTTGGGCCGCACAAAATCGTAATCATGTTACGGCCGTAAGTATCCCGCTTCGGCCCAACTATAATGGGCCGCACGTAATTCACAGTACCTTTTTGGGCCGCACGGGATCGCAAGCCCGTTAACGCCTAACACAAATGGGACCCAAGAGCCCAGTATCCCGGTTGTAGTTGGGCCTCCAAGATGGGCCCAATGAGACAAACCGACGACCTATCGTGTTTGGGCTGTTGGGTGTTTCTGGCCCAACTCGCTTCCCGCTGGAAGGAAGAAAAACTCATTAATTTGTTTCCACTTCTTTTCAAGAATCAGAAAAAAAAAATGAAGGGCGTTTTAATTGGTCTCCACTTCAATCATCTCAGGAACAAAAGCATATATATCTTCCACCGACAGCTCTCTACAAGCTCTCTCTGTCCCATTTTAAGTGCAGCCATGATTTTTTGTTTACAACTTCAATCAGAGGGACTAGTATAGATCACAAAAGTACAAAGTGTATATGTATCCCAGTATATATAAGAACTAAACTTATGTCAGGTAAAAAAATGAATTAATCAGCAAAGAATGAGCTACTATATATGTATAGAAACCCAAAAAAAAAAGAATACAAGAATGAAAAAAGAAAAAAAAATGTTCAGTATAACTAGTACTAGCTAGCTAGTCCTGAAGAAGATCAAGCACACGCAGAAGCGTAGGCCTGAACCTTCGCAGGTTGAGCTTGACATCCTGCGTCATGACGATGTCAGCGAGCGCCTTCCACCCCTGGCCATGGATGGCCATGGGGTCCCTGAACACGGCGTGCTCCCTCGGGTACCTCCTCGCCAGGCTGCTCTCCTCCGCCGCCACGTGGTACTCCACGTACCTGAGCTCCATCGCCGCCGCCGGCGCGCCGTAGAAGTTGGTCGCCATCCACTCCATCCTGCCCCACGGCACGATCTGCACCACCACGCCGCCCCGGGGGAGGAACGCCTGGTTCGTCAGCCCGGCGCCGTGGACGCCGACCAGCACGTCGCACGAGTTCACCGCCGACGCGAACCTCTTCACGCCGCCGCTGCCGCCGCCGACGCCGGCCTCGGAGACCACCACCTCGAACCCGAGCTCCCTCGCCATGGCCGCCACCTGCCGTAGGTTCAGCAGCTTCCTCGTCCGCCGCCGCGATATGATCAGCATCCTCGGCTTCTTGCCGCTCGTCTCGCCGAGCACCATGGGCTTGTCCCTCCTCAGCCCGTACGCGTGGCGCAAGAACCTCGTGAAGTCGACCATGGTGTATCCCTTGGGGTTCCTCGTCGGATGCTGTCCAAGAATCAGGTCCCTGTCTCTCACCAAGCCCACGATCACATGATCGAAGCAATGGACATCGCCGTCGGAGTCGAAATCGACGACGGCTCGATGCGAAAGCCGCCGGAGCACCGGCTTGTACTTCTGAATCCACCATTGCTTGTAGTTTGCAACGAACAGCTGTACCTTCCCTTTGAAATGGAAGGTGGTGAGGTATAGTGGCACCAGCACGTCTGCCATGTCATGGAAGAAGTTGCCGGTGTAGCCGCCGATGGAGAAGATGACCGCGGGGATGCCATGGCTGACATTGCAGCTGGGAGCATCGCCTTCACTTGCAGCTGATGTGATGGCCACTTCTCTGACGAGAGGCAGCAGGAAGTCGTCCCGGCGAGCGTATGGCCTGATGCGCTGCGGCGCTGCCTCCGCTTGCTGTGATGGCATGGTCAGGATAACCGAGGAAGTCGCCGGAGAAACTCGAACGTCGCCGGACATGTGGCAGACGATTGGCCTTGCATAAGGGAAGCCTTCATCTTTACTCTTGTCATCACAACTGATCTTACCCCTAGGCTTCGGAGCTTCACTCTCTGAAACTGCTGGAACAGAAGGAAAAAAAAAATCAGAGATAGAATTGGCCAGTATACTTCTATGGCTGATTTTACTGGGGATTTAATCATGTACTAGGAACTATTGAGTGTATCAAGAAATCTCTGAAACTGCTGGAAAAGAGGGGAAAAAACAGAAATGAATTTGGCCAGTTTTCTATGCTGATTTTACTGAGAAATTAATTAACTAGGCATAAAATAAGTGCATCAAGAAATCTTTTGTATTATTGTTGTTAACCCTAACCTGTCTGTGGTGATTTTGTCAAAGATTCTTCCTTTCCAGGAGGGGGATCATTCTCTGTAGAGATTGCAACCTGTCTCTCTGATCTTGATTTATTCTCTGAATCTGTCCCATTCTTAAAATTTTCATTTTTAAACACGGAACCTGCAGAGCATTTTGAATTTGTAAAGATTTTTTTAAATAAAATACAACCTCTCCCTCACCTCAACTAAAAAACAATGCAAGCATCCTTTATTGGCACCCCTAATCATTAACTGAAAGAAAATTTAGCAGATTCATGCTAACAAGTAGTAATAAGCAGCATTTTGAAAAGATCGTTGATGATACATATATTGATGCTTCTACCAGAATCTACAAGCTGTTTCACACTTTTCAGATAATGGAAGTAAAACAAAGTTGTTCTCTTGCATGATCATTGTGGAATATGTTCTTGCACTTTGCCATCATATTCTAGTCTAACTGTTTTAGGATGCTCGCTCAGTACATCGCACTAGGACATTGGTACATACTTTTATGAATTTCCACTCATCTATAACACAAAGAACAAGATGCATCAGCTCGTCACCTAGAACAAGAAGGGAACAGATAATTATTTTATTACCTGGTTTCCCCTTCAAATTAGCATTGGGGAAGACAACGGTTTCCAGTGACAAAACCCAAGGCCTTTGCAAGTTTTCAACAAGAAACTTATTTAAAAAAAGTAACTACTCTAGAAACAGCAAGTACAAAGACAATTACTACTCCTAAATATCATTGAAATGAGCCAACTATTTGCATGCATAATTGAGGGCCATCCATATATGATCAAATCAATTATAGAACTGCAAGGGGGCCCAATCAGAAAATCCCAAACCTAGAAAAAGCACAATGTGGTAGTAGTACTAGTACAGTAGTACTTTGGCTTGCATTGCCCCTGAACCTGATGCAACTGGACTAGTGTTGGCGTGGTCCAGGACACTGATGCCACTCACAAACATGCAGTGATCTGGATGAACAGTGCAAAAGGGGGGGATGCATGCATCAGCTGGAGCAAGAGATAGATGATTCTTGTTCCAGCTCATTTGCTCACCTAATTCCGGCGATCTTGTCGAAATATCTTCATCGACTCTGCCCATAATCAGAGGAGCAACAGGAATTCGAGGTACATTCGTACTGGCGCTGCCTTCCCAAGAACTCACCATCCTGCTCCTGGTTCCAATCCCTGAATATATATATATACAATTCAGAAAAAAAGAACAGCAAAGTAAGATCAAATTGGAGCGAAATGGAAGAGCAGAATTCGAGAAATCCAAGAAAGAACTGAAGAGAGCAGCAGTCTTTTAGTCTCCTTACTTACGCTGGGATTGAGACGAGAGAGAGGAGAAGAACTTGACGACGCAGAGGCAGATAAGCAGGGCGAGGAGGCACGCCGGAAAAAGCCTGACGACGGCGAGGTGCCTGCCGGGCTCGACCTTGCTCAGGTTCTTGGCCGCCGCCGCCGCTGCCGCGACCCTCCCGTTGCTGTGCCTCGGCTTCCTCTCCCTCGCCGCCGCCTTCATGGCGACGGCTCTGCCGCCACCGTGCTGCTGCGCCACGAAGGCCATGGCCGCGCGCTCCTGCAGCTCAGCTGCGGCGTGGTCTGGTCTGATTCAGTTGAAGAGGAGACAGTGGAGGAGTAAGTGGAGTCAGGAGGAGCAGTGTGGCGCTGCAGCTGGTGCGACATGTGAGGGGAGTAGAGGTCGCAGTGCAGGGTGGAAAGTGGCCATTATTAGCATTTGCTTTGCTGCATTAGTTTCATTAATTGTACTTACGTCCTGGTTTAACTATGCTGGAGTAATAACCTGTGATTGATTAATTACATTGACATAGATCAGCTACCTTTTCTGTTGAGTTGTACTAACTACTCCTACTTGTACATGAAGGGAGAGCTGCTCCCATCATCGGTGAACGGTGATGTCTGATCTATGGACAGGAGGAATTTCACGGGAATTTTGATGGAACCGAACTGTTTCCTGTAAAATTCCTGCATTTCAAGAAGCTCTTAGGCCCCATTCGTTTCCTTTGAAAACATTGGATGAAGTTTTGGATTTTCGTGGCACGCTTTTTAAACTGCTAAATGATGCGTTTCGTGTGAAAACTTTTTATATGAAAGTTGTTCTAAAATATCAGATTAATCAATTTTTCAAGGTTGTAATAATTAAAATTTAATTAATCACACGTTATTACCATCTCGTTTTACGTAAAATATTTAATCTTCATCTTTATTTTCAGGAGATTCAAACACCATCTAAGGTGTTCTTTTTGTTGGATTAGGAACTATTCCTATTCTGAAATGATGGTTATGCAAGTTTTACGATTCTGAAATGATGGTTATGTAACTTGGACATGCAAATGGATCAGACAGTACGCTGCGACCAGTCACTACTCGCTAGTGTCAGTGAATCCAGCAGGATAGGAGTACTTCGATCGCAGGACGTCGAGTGGGACTAAATACTGTAGGGCTTCGTCACTGAAATCAAAATCGATTTTCTCTGAATCCAGAGACCTACCACCGACACGCCGACGCCGGTGAGATGAGTAAATTCAGACAAGGATTAATTACTTGTAACAGCTTCAATTTAATAAGCTTGGATTTGCACGTACAGTTGAAAGGCAGCTGCACAGTGGCCACCCATGTGGCAGTTGGGCAACATGAACACGAGATTGAGCTTCTTCAACAATTAATATTATAAACCCTTTTTGACTTTTAACCTATTCAAATATTTTAATTTTTTAAAGATTTAATTAAGTTTATAAAAAAATATAGTAGCATTTTTAACACAAAACAAATATATCATCAAAATATATTTAATGTTAAATTTAATAAAATTAATTTAGTATTTTTGCTAAATTATTCTATAAACTTGATCAAATTCAATAAAATTTGACTTTGAAAAAATTGAAGTAAAACGGAGGAAGTAGTGAGTATTATACTGAAGCTTTTCTCTTCATTTGTACTCCTACTAACTGTACTCTTCCTTGTTCACAATCACAAGCTTGCTGAAAGCCGCCGCTGTATTTGATTTGAAGAAGGTGTGTTCTATGGGCGCATGTGAGATGCTGGATGATACTGTTGCTGCTACATCGGTATACAAGACGAGAGCAAAATTCCAAATGCATCTTCCTTCCTACTACTATCATCCTATCCCATTCCTACATTTTAGTACCTTACCTTCTCCCCTCCCTCCCTGACAAACTGAAAAGCTAGCCTCTATACATTCAGACCGTTGTTCACGGGGCCGAGACCAACCAGTGGTTGGTGTACGCCTCTCTCTCTCTCTCTCTCTCTGCATATCTGCCAACAAATCTGTATAGCTGTGGTTATAAAACTTAAGAACTGTTCATCCAAGAAAATTGCTCCCCTTCAAGATGGAAAATCATATGGAGTACATTTGAGAATTTCAATACTGATCATAAACCACTCACCTTACATAACAATCTGCAAGAAAATGTTCTTTTGCCTAATTGCCAGCAGATGAACATGCATGATTTGTACTGCATTCTAATTAAACATGCACTCCAGTTGGGTATATGATATATCCAATCAGTACTCATATCATCATATAATATTTCTTAGATAATGAGAGATCACCATATGATAGAAACTAGTATTAAGTATAAGAGTCGGTTTCAATTTTGAAGTAGAGTTGGATTTATTAATGGCACCGGCGGTTTCTGCAAGTTCTCGCCGTTTGCATCGTTGTCATGTTCCTGTTTGCCAATGTGGCTTGCTTGCACGTATTTGCTACTCACCTGCCATTCCGGCTGGCCTTGCATTCCTTCATCACGGATTTGGATCGACTGCAACCTAAGCAGTAGCAGTTTCATCGTGGGATTCAAATCGAACGGCCTGGATCAAGCAGCGCACTGTTCATGGTACTATAGCAGTAACACTGTAGCACGAGGTACTGTTCACATGGTTACTGTAGTTTTAGATCTAGACCGTTGATTATAAAAATGGACGGTCCACATTGTGTGCAGTTGCTAACGTGCAGTGACTGCACCTGATCCCAATTCCTCCATCACATTACAACCTGTTCGTTCCTCCTCTCGTTGTTGACATCACAGGTCAAAGTTGGCGACGGCTACCCCTCTCCTACCGGCCCAAGAACAATCCCATGTGGGCCCAACCATACGTGGGCTTTTTGTCTCGGCCCATGGATTGAATTATTACTATATTGTTTTTTATGGAATTATTACTATATTGTTCCAATTTTCCCTTGTTTTTTGTTTTTTTGTTTATATTGTTTAGAGGAAACCTGGCATTTTGTGTGTTAGTGACAGGTGAGAAGGAGGCGGCGGTTAGTTGCGCAACTGAACCGACGACTCATCAGTTTCTGTTGGACAACCAAACTCTACCAACCTCTGCTACTACTTGTTTACAACTATAACACACTCAATGCAATCTGTCATCTCTAACAACGACATGTGCAGATGTGCTACACAATGTACTTGTACAATTTCTAGTAGTTGTTGGGTATTCTAACTGTACTTTTTTTAAAAAAAAAATTGAACACCAAATACAAACACAAATACTGAAATAGATAATGCAGAGAATCGATTTCGTTCCATTCCATTCCACCCTCCATTATGTGCATCAAGGGGAATACAAAGAGAAGTAGTATAATGTAACTGTAATCCTTTAATGATGATCAAATAATCGATCGATTTCTTTTTCTCTGTGAAAGAACTCGAAAGAATAGAAATCCAAAAAAAAAAAAAAGGCACAGAGAACGAAATGAAAAATGAAAATGTTGCAGCTACAGCTAGTAGCTAATTACAGTAGTCTTTGTGGATCGATCTCTACTGGTGTTTGAGGTAATCCATGGCGTCGCGGAGGAGGGGCTCGAAGCGGGCGAGGTCGAGGCGGATGTCCTGCTTGCCGAGGTAGTACTCGGCGACCTTCCCCCACCCGCTCCGGTGGACCGACTCCGGGTCGCGCACCGCCGGGTGGTCGCGCCCCAGCGTCTCCACCAGCGTGCTCTCCTCCACGCCGGCGGAGTACGCCATGTACTTGAGCCTCATGTCCTCCGCCGGATCGCCGAAGTCCACCTTCCCGATGTGCTCCATCTTCCCGTACGGCACCACCTGGATCAGCACCGCCCCCGTCGGCAGGAACACCGAGTTCGTCAGCCCCGCGCCATGGACGCCCATCAGCACGTCGGCCCGGTTCACCTCCCTCGCGAACTCGCCGACGTCCACGTTGAACGGCGGGTCGCCGATCACCACCTCGAACCCGATCCGCTCCGCCACCCGCACCACCTCCTCCACGTTCATCAGCTTCCGCGGGTGCCGCCGCGAGATGATCATCAACCGCGGCCTCACCGCCGCGGCACTGTCGACGAGGCTCACCGGCGCGTCGCGCGGCAGCGCGAAGGTGTCGCGGAGGAACTTGGTGAACTCCGGCATGGAGTGGCCCGTGGGATCCCGCGCCGGGTCGATGCTGAACTCCTTGTGCATCCGGATGCCGACCACCGCGCCGGGGAAGCACCGGACCTTGTCGTCCCTGTCCATGTCGACGATGTCGTGGCGCGACAGCCGGTCCAGGACGCGCTTGTACTTGCCCACGTACCACATCTGGATGTTCTCCACAACGAGCTGCACCTCGCCGTCGAACCGCCGCGCCTGCAGGTACAGCGGGATGAGCACGTCGGAGAAGTCGTGCCAGTAGTTGCCCGTCAGCCCGCCCATGGCGAACACCAGCGCCGGCACCGGCGACCGCACGTCGCACGCGGGGGCGTCCGCCGCCGACGCCACCTCCCGCACCGCCACCTCCTTGAGCCCGCCCATGTGCTTCCGCGAGTAGGGCACCACGCGCCACTCCCGCGGGTTCGGGTTGCTGCCGCCGCCCTCGATCGGCGGCGGGATCACGACGTCGTGCGCCGCGCCATGGATGCGCACGTCGCCGTCGATGCTGCACACGTCGGACGCCCATGGCCCCTGGATGTCGCACGCCGGCTTCTTCGCCGGCGCGCTCTCCTCCACCGTGGTGGTGACGTCATCTGCATCGACCAAGGAAAAAAAAAACAACAATTGCTTTAACTTTTTATATTTCTTTTGTTCTGATTCTCACAAGGCAAAATATGCGTCGAACACGTCTCTGCTGCTTTCCATTTCAGAAAAAGATTGAAGGAATGAACTTTAGGTTGGATTTTGCACAAAACTAATCAAAGATTTGTACTTTATATTTCATAAATGATTCGCAAGTAGGGGGAGAAAAGTACCAGTGGGCTTCTCCTTGGTGTGGTCCTCTTCTGTTTCTTTCTGTATCTCTATCTCTTCAGCTGACGGGGTCTTCTCCTGTACCACCGCTGCATGCTCATGCTCTGCCTTTGGTGCTTGCCGCTGCTCTGCTCCATGCAAAGGATAAAAAAAGTGTTAGAGATTTAGAAGCGAAATTCGGATGGATTTTGGTTGAATTAGTAAGGGAAATTTGATTTTGGTTTGATGAAAATGATTGGAATAATCACAGGTTAATTAATTAGTTGGTTGGATGATCGATCAGTTTACCTATGATAGGGGGCAGCTGTGGCCTCTTCTCTTCCACAGGCGGGGGGATCGTCGGGGAGGCGTGTCCCGGTGATGTTTTCCGAATTGCTGCATCATGTTCAGTTCAATTTGATCAGTTTCAGTGTTTAAATTTCTTTTAAAAATTCTGAATATTGTAAGGTGATGCACTGAAAATAAGTTGGGAGCTTGGATTCAGGATGGTGATCGGTGCCCTGATTTTGCGGTTACGTGCAGAAACAAGCAAACGCGTGCTTAGAATCCCGACGAATTCCGCATGTATTACATACTCGTTTGATTCAGAATTATTCACAACAAAAAAAAATCCTCGAAAAAGTGATCCCGATTAACCATGTAATCAAAAAGTTTTGGTCTGAATCATGCAGGAAGAATCAAAAGAAAACCTATAACACTGCACCATAATTCAGAATTCAGAAAACTTGCAATTTTTTTTTGCTGAATTATGCTCAATCATGAACAAAATAGAACTCACCGTTGGGTGCAGCGATCGCGAACTGCTCGGAGACGGTGAAGTATGTGAGGAGAACAAGGAAGAAGCCGAGCAAGAAGCCGACGCCGAGATACTTCTGAGCTGCACCCTTCAAGCTCTTCATGAGCTTCCCATGATCGCCTCCCATCTCTCCCTCTCCTCTCTCTCTGAATGTCTGAATAATCCTCCCTACTCTTTGCAGCTCTACTCTTTCTCCTGATAAATATGTGTGTGTGATTGCCTGCCTATGCAGGTATCCTAGAGACACCAACTCCCTGACATGGGAGATGGAGAACCTTCCAAGAACTCTTCTCTTCTCTTCTCCTCAATAGACCAGTTCTTGATGATGTCCTTTATGCCTGGCTGCTCTCAGGAGGACTTAGCCAAACTCCAACTCTCCCTCGTGATTGCTACTTCTAATTTACTATATTTTCCCTGTATAATGACGACAATTATCATGCAGTAGTTAGCTTAAACGTGTATCGTTTGTAAGGTGGATTTTTTTTTTTGGAATACACCTTTTTTTGACTAGTTATTGGAGGCTAATTTCCAAAAAAAGTATAGTTATTTGGAGTAGTTGGCAGAAGGATTTGTAAAATCCTAGTTAAGTTTTGTGTACATGATTGGGTAGGAGGTGGCATGTGAGAGAAAAAGAACAAGTCTTATGTGAGCTAGGAATGAATGATTGATGGATTATGGATGTAAGGTGTAGAACTAACTAGGTCAAATGCATGGAATATTTGGTTGGAATTGGATGTTCCAGTAGAACTCATGAGCTGTCAGAGCATGTCATCAAGGGCCCCATACCTTGCCTAATTCAGAACCTACATTGCATTTTTCTTGTGTACACACTGTATTTCTTTCTTTTTGTTTGGGTATAATTCACGTTTACTTATAAATAGCTTCTTTTGGTTTATAGATTATCAATTCTCTCTCGTATGCTTCTGAAGCTCCTAAACAGTATGATATATCTGAAAACTTTCTTCATCGATATTTGTTAGAGAACTTTTTAAAATCAACCATTCAACTTTGTAATATTTTAACTCTTTCGTTTGTTCTCTCCAATAATTGTCATAAACTAGTGAGAATTTGATGAATTTAAGTCGGTCGGTGTAGACACGTACGTACGGTATGGTTGTCAAATGTCAATCCTATTTTCTTGTGCCTGTTCTGAAAGCAACAACAAGTGTCCTGACAAACTCGTCACTCTTGCATACGTTGCATTTTCTTCTTTCTCTTGGTTAAGAAAAGGTCGCATTTTATCTTGAAAATTGATAAGGATATATATTGTTGTATTTTTTTTTCTCTATCTCAAAATATCACTTTCAGCCGTGAGAGCGACGGTGCTATTTGATTGCTAATTTCTCCAGGGAAGCAGATGCAATGTCACCGATTATTTCATTGCTCATGATAGGTGACTATGGCCTACTGCAAGTATATATATACTCCCTAAAATACATGGATCATCAACACCTTTTTCGATCGAGATTCCTCTTGATGATAATCATGATCAATGAACTGAACACTATGCTGAAATGAAGTTGCCTGCTTTGATGGGCCTCCCATTCTCTGAATTCTGGTGCTTATTTTTTTCAAGAACTTTCTATGATGCTTGTTAAGGAGTAGCTCTCAATGAACTGATCCGATCTTCTCGGTGCAATGCAGTACAACTACAGTGCATGCACGGCAGCTCTCAATATTAATTTGTGCTACTGTTTAGATTTTATTCTCCGATCAAAGCACCGTCAGTTCAGAAGCGATGGATACCTGCATTGGCCATCCTGGACTCCAATATTTTCATGCAGCAGGTCATTTTCAGGCCTGCATCCTTAATGCAATACGGCTGCCATTTGACCTGCAACTACGCACTTCAATGGCCTACTGAACTGAACAGAAACTGATCAGGAATTCTCTCTGGAAATTGAGAGCACACAATGCGAGTATACTATACTGCAAAATGGCCAGGAGAAGTAAACGAAACAGAGACGACGTGCTGGCTTCTTTCTGTCCTTGACTAGTTTGCCAGTAACATGATTTCGTCCGGACACGGTTATACGCAACAGTATATAATGTATATTTTACATTAATTAGTGGCAAATTAATTATAACTAGCAACTACATATACTATGTGCTACAGTCTACAGATTACACGTAGTAAAGATCATGTTAGTGTAGAACAGAGTGGATGAGGTGCAACCAACGACTAAGACGACGTGGCTGCAGTACATACGTAGCAAACTAATTGACTCACCTCTCTTTTTTTTTAAAGCTCATGAGTATACATATTTCATATTAAGACTTAAGGTGGTTTGGCAACAACTTATAAACAACATGTTCTGCATCAACGCTTTGAAGAACAACCTCAGCAAGCTTCTAATCTTTCCAAATCTATTTATACCGATTTTGTTTGGAATTGAACACTCAAATTAGGATCCTGCATTGATTGGTAAAAAAACATCTAAATGAACCTAAGCCTAGATGAATATCCATACTTTAAGTTTATGTGGGCAGAACTCAGAGTGCGAAATCTCTGGACGAACCATGCGGAGGAAACCTTAGGTTTTTAAGGCATTGGATTCTCATAAATGTTTACTCAAGCAACATTCTCGCTTCCGCTTCGTCGACCTTACTTTTACGATTGCTTCACTCTAAGGCGGAACACTCTCCTACCTTGCGGGTTGCTTCCCTCTAAGGCTTTTGTTACTCAAGCCGACATTCTCGCTTTCGTTTCGTCGACCCCTGTTTTTGCGGTTGCTTCCTTTAAGGTGTGACACTCCCTTAACGGATGTATTTTGAGCTATTATGTACTCCCACCATTTTATATTATAGGTCGTTTGATTTTTTTTCCTAGTCAAACTTCTTCAAATTTGACCAAGTTTATTAAATATATATAGTAGTATTTTCAACACAAAAATAAATATATTATCAAAATATATTCAATGTGAGATTTAATGAAACTAATTTGATATTATATATGTTGCTAATTTTTTTATAAACTTGATCAAACTTAATAAAATTTGATTAGAAAAAAAGTCAAACAACTTATAATATGAAATGGAGGGAGTACTCTTTAAAGGGTGTAATGCTTCTAGGTAAATATAACAAGCCTGCCCTTCAGAACCACATAGCCCAGCCCAACCGACGAGTAGGTCCACTTACACACATCACCCCACTTACACTTTCGTCCTTGCTTCGTGTAAATAAAAGGATTAATCCGGAAATAATATGGTTGGAGGGACAAACCCTTATAAGTTGCTCTACTCTTGTTAAACTAGCAAAATGATACTAAACATGCACACACGGAAAACATGTTGTCATAGGAAAACATTCTTTGGTTACTTGATCAGTTGGTAAATGCGGCATTGCACAGATTCCACATTGCAGGAGCTCTACTAACATGAATTCGGTGACATACATGTACTCTACCAAATCAATACAATCAATGTGCTTGTGCATACGCTCCACCAATGAAGATGGACATACTGAGCCAAAACAAAAACAAAAACAAAAAAGAGATGGGTTGAACATTCTGTACCAAATTGCGACCAATGAGGTGGTGTATCATATCTATCAGCAACTGTAACATCTGTGTGACTCACTCACTCACTCACTAGCTATGTGATGGTCGAAGGTGATCGAAGGCGGCGGCGAGCGTGGCGGCGAAGCGGGCGACGTTGATGCGGACGTCCTGCTTGCCGAGGTAGTACTCGGCGACCTTGTCCCAGCCGCTCCGGTGAACCGCCTCCGGGTCCTTCACCACCTGGTGCTCCGGCCCCAGCATCTCCAGCAGCGTGCTCTCGTCGGCGGCGACGCTGTACTCCATGTACCGGAGCCCCATGTCCGCCACCGGCTCGCCGAAGTCCGCCCTCGCCATCCGCTCCAGCCGCCCGTACGGCACCACCTGGATAACCACCGCCCCCGCCGGCAGGAACACCGCGTTCGTCAGCCCGGCGCCGTGCACGCCCACCATCGCGTCGAACGCGTTCACCCTCCGCGCCACCTCCTCCACCGCCTCGTCGAACCGCGGCGACATCACCGACGCCTCGAACCCCGCCGCCTCCGCCGCGCGCACCACCTCGTCCATGTTCACGATCTTCCGGTAGTGCCCGCGCCGGATCACCACCAGCCGCGGCCGCTTCGCGCCCGCCGCCGCGGCGCGGGGGAGCGCGTAGGTGTCGCGGAGGAACGCGGCGAAGTCCGCCATCGTCAGCCGCTGCCCCCCCGGCGCCAGCTCCGGCTTCACGCTGAACTCCTTGTGCATGCGGAGCCCGACGGTGACGCGGCGGAAGCACCGGACCTCCGTGTCGCGGTCGAGGTCGACGGCGTCGTACCGCGACAGCCGCCGCACGACGGCCTCGTACTTGCCCAGCCACCATGGCTGGATGTTGCTGACCAGGAACTGGACCTCGCCGCCGTACCGCCGCGACGCCACGAACAGCGGCACCAGCACGTCGCTGAAGTCGTGCCAGTAGTTGCCGGTCAGGCCGCCGAGCGCGAACACGACGCCGGGCACGCCGTGGGTCACCGTGCACGCCGGCGCCGCGGCCTGGTCCTGCTGCCGCGTCACGGTCACCTCCGCGATGCCGGACACGGTCCTGCGCGGGTACGGCTGGATCTTCCACTCGCGGCGGCGCTCCGACCGGCGGCTCGCCGGAACAAGGGTCACGGAGAGAGCCGTGCCGTTGATCCGGACGTCGCCGTCGACGTCGCAGGTGTCAGAGTAGAAGCCGTTCGAGCTGCACACTACCTTGCCGTTCTCTGTTGCACCAAAAACAGAAAAGAAAAATTGATTCATCGCGGTTTATTAGCTCACTTATTAATTAATCAGCTAATTAAGATCATTAATTTGCAAAGAAAGAGTAATTAGTTCAACTCGTTTATTGCTCATTGATCTAATTAAGTATTCATGTTTAGGTCCAATTGGTCTGTTTTTGGATGATCTTTCTAATGGAACATGAAAAGCATGACGTTGCATTCATGGTTTTGCCTTTAATTTGACAGTAACATTACAATGCTAGTAAAACCCATGTTTCTATTTGGAATATATTTGGGCCCACATGTCAACGGCAGTCAAGAGTAGTATTCTAAGAACATCCATCATGTTAATGCACAAATTTGTAATTTTGTAAAGAAAACAACAAACATTCATGCAAAATTCCAAATACTAGTACTTTCCCAAACGTCCTCCAAAGCTAATAATCCAATGAAGTCATACTCTCAACATAAATGAATTAAATGTAGTTCGTTCAAAAAAAAAAGAATGGACGTACTATATTCTGCACATAAATAAATGAATGAAAGCAACTATGATCAGAAACCAACGAAATGTCACTTTGATCTCTAAATAAGAATAGAAAATCACTTTGTTTTTGGGAACAAATATTTTGTGCATACCAATCGGTTTGGCATTTGTCGAGTCTCTTTTGGAGAACCCTTCTGCTGAGACGGCACCAGACGTGTCCTTTGGCCGCTGCCACTCCTGCTCCGTCTTCTCTGCATTTGGCAAAAGAATTCACGTCAGAAATGAATCGGAAAACCAATGACAAAATAATACTAGTAGCATGCAAAATTTGCAAACAAACAGAAGTAAGTAAACGTTTGTGCTTGGACTGATCGATGCAATCTGTTAGTAAAATTGGCTGATCATGATCAGTATTAACAAAGTATATCACTGTATTGATCAGAAGCTTCTTGAGGTTTCGTCTCGATCTTTTCCCAGATTTAATTGATCGTCTTCCATCCCTAAGTGTACCATGATCCGATCAAACCAAATTAAATACTCCTAGTCCCATCGGAGACACGGTTCGCTCCTCCCAACATGTTGACTTCGATCTCATCCATCATCTCCGTGTCTTCTTCTCACGATGACTTTTGTGTTCTTAGACTGATGAAGCAGTCAAGCAAAACACGATCAAAGATGACAGAAATCCTGTGCTTTCTCACCTGTTTCAACGCGAGCCTTGGTCACCGACTCATTCTCGTCAATCCTCGGCGCCCTGCTAGTGACAGCTGCAGGAGAAACATTCAGCAAGAAGCAAGAACAGATCAGTTCATGGACAAAATGATGATGATGAACGACGACGACAACAACAGAACAGAATGATCTTTGTGCACAGAAAGAAACTTCTTGCAATGAAAGAGTACGTGATGATGGTTAGGTTACCTGTGGGAGTTTCCATGGCGAACTGCTGCGAGACGATGACATAGGTGAGGAGGACGAGGAGGAAGCCGGCGACGAAGCCGGCGTTGAGGTGTCGCCGGAGGCCGTGCTTCGCCGGCTTCACCTCGCTGCCCATCTCTTCTCTCTATGTCTCTACTATTCACTCGTGCTAGTATATATATTCTGAACCCAACTCTGAATCTCTCTGAAGAAGGATTGAGTTGTTCAAGGTTTTGGGTCGTTCGAGAATTGCACCGAGCTGCCTCCTTTTCCTCTCTTTTCTTGCTTGTTTACATGGAGCATGAAGAAAACTATGCAAAAAGAAAGCGAGAGAAAGAGAGAGAAATGGAGTGGTGTACTTGGATTTCTCCAAGCTTAGCCAGCTCGCTTTTGTAGAGTTTGCCTATCAGCATCAACTTGCTGTTTTGTTATGCATACTAATCCATCCATCAGATGCTGATTTTGCAGTTACACCCCCCTTCACATGGTACGAAATTCCTTTTCTTTTTTTGGTGCTCGTGTTGGGTGCAGATCAGGGTGGAGTAGAATGTTAAACTAGTATTAGTGACACTAATCAACTAATTATCTATAGTAATTAAGTAATTATTAAGTGTGCAAATGGTGGTTGACCAGTGACTCTCTCTGAGAGTTCTGATTGGGCCTGATAATCAGAAGACAGCAGGCTGGCATTTCATTAACTGAATGAAACAGGGTGAATTTATTTAACCTTTTTATTTTGTTTTTCGCCTAATCTGACGCCGATGGATCGAGTTCGTTCACATGCACGTTGTTTGGTCCGCGTAACATCGCCTTTGATTAACAAGCCCCAAAAGGTATCACAATTTTTTTAAGGACTGGCTGCTAATCAAGGCTCAATGTGGAACTGATGTTTTTCAGATATGTATTATAGAATGTGTGCAATTAAAATTTTAAAATTTCAAAGATAATGCAAATATTAATATATATATCTGTCACATATATCCGCATCATGATGTATTTTGATGTGGAGCTCTTAATTTCCACAAGTTAAATACAATTAAAAACAGTCATGAGCCTTACTAGCATCCAGCTAAGAACATGAACACCCAAGTGTCTACTAGCTAGCTTACCCATAAGCAAACCATATGCGTGTTGCCGTTTTGAACAAGATGTGGTATCACAATCAAGTCGATTTCGTGTCAAGTTGTCCTCATCAGGGCAAACACACCAAGTTCTTCATAGATTTGAACAGATCATGCACGCATGCAATGGTTTCTTCAATTCATCGATTAGATCAACCACACAACACCCGGTCGATCTATTTAATTAGCTATACATTTCTAGAATCATTATTCTGACGTGAACACCTCTCACAAGGCATGTTCTCCCCCCATGTCTAATCATTTTTCTTCATATAGCTCCAACCAACATGGTGGCAACTATCTTGATCATCATTGTTGCAAACAAAGTTTGATCACCTTGGAAACCATGGGTATATTACCTAGAAGAAAGCGATTGTAATCGCAAAATAAAGAAAAAATATTATGTCTGCATTTGACTCCTCTAATATATAGGAGTATATGTGTATCATCTGAAATGTAACATAAACTAATTCAAAAGAGGCAAATTATAAGCTGCAGATTATCTTTTTCTGTGTCTCCTGCATTCTCCATGAGGTGATAATTAAGGGTTTGTATGTGATTTCAACAATGCAAAGTGCATTTCTGCAGAAGCACATCACATCCTAATCCTCAATTAAGTGAGTTTCAGACTTTCAGTGCAGTACATGCATCCCATGATTGCATGATTGTGAGCGCATCCAATCTGTACTTTATTGGTTAATTATCTCTGTAGGCCTGGGTGGTAGCTAGCCCATGGATCCAACTGTTCAAGTTTAAACACATCTGGAGACTACTAGCTAGGGACCAGTTCCTTAATTGCACTCAGTAAAGTAATTAATCCTAATTGAGTTTCCTTTTTATTACTGCTTGGATGGAATCATGGCACGTATAGTGGCAGTACTGCAGCAGTAGAATATTATGATCACTGAGTGGTCAACACCACCGGCAGAAGCTCGGCTTTAACATTGACCATTTTTAGTTTCTTCTCACCCTAGCAATGTTGTTACTCTCTCATGTTTCCTAATTAATTATACTATCAGGCTGCAGCATTGTTGGCGATGGAATTGCATCCTTCTGATCTGTTTTGTCTGGATGCATGGCTCACGTGAGAGTTCAGAGTTCCTCATTTTATTTTGGATAGCAGAGGTATAAATAAGTTGTAAAAACCATTGGCATTCTGTCTGCCAAAGAAAAATAAACAAGATTTGTCAGTTAAATGTACAGTAAACAGACTTGTTTTATCTCCAGAGAAGTACTCATGATGATCTCAAATTCACAAATGCTGCTGAATCACACTTGACTTTCTTAATTTTGGTATGTGTACACAAAACAACCAGTACAGTTTGGTCTTTTTTTCTTTTTCTTTCTTTTTTTTTTTTTACATAAGAAGGTAGAGCCAACTTCATTGCGATAAATGGACGGTTACAAAGTTACATGAGGAGTAGAAAAAGAGAGGGAGAGAAAAAAAAAAGGAAAAGGAGAAAGAATTTGGTCTTAATGATATGTAGCTCGTGATCTGTGAGATGGCAAAGAAGACTCACACGTTGCTAGCTAGAGTAGCTTGGGGGCTTGTGGTAGCTAATACTCCAGCGAGCTAGCTAGTGATATCCAAACTAGTGACTACATTTCAGAGTTCAGACTAAGACAAAGGTACAAAGCTCATGGGATTATTGGTTAAAGAGTAGTAGTAAATAAGCAAATTGGTGAAATGAAGTCGAGATCCGAGCCGCAGTGGAGCACCTGATTCAGATGTACATTACTTGAAAAAGAAAAATGCAGTCATGAACGGTCTCTGGATGCTGTGACCGATCCAGATTGGAGTTACTGCAACTTGCAATACGGAGCAGTAGTTATTAAAGGTTAAGCCCTGAAGAGAGTCAACTCCACTCAGTAATAAATTGTTGGTAATTGGAAGCTACTGCTAAATTAGCTTCTTCTGTGCAAAGGCCATATGGATCGGCTTGTGACATGGACACGAGAAAAAGAGCACAACTTGGAACACCTGAGTAACTGGGCTGAGTCGTTGACCAATGCATGGATCTCATCTTGTTTTCCAAATACTAGTAGGTAGTACAAACTGCACTGGCGACAGGATTAGGACATGCTGGGTGAACAGTTTGGCAGCCTAATTCTGAAATGAATGGGGACTGAATGCAATTTACTCTCTTAGATTAGTCAGTGCAGAGATGGAGAGAAACTCAGAAAAGGAAGCCCATGTGTGAAAACTAAAAAAGTGAGAAGTTAGAATTACTAGTATAACTTTATTTCCTTATTTTTAGATGTTATTGAATTTCTATACTGCCACATACTACTGTACTGGTGTATCTGAATTTCTGAAGACCGGTATACGAACGTAACGAACCTCTGAACTTCCAAGTTGGACGGAGCACCTGAATACGGAGACTGGATGGGCCCAGTCTAGATCGTATTCAGTGTTGGAACCCAGTAGCTTACATGGGCCGGACTGGATGTATTACGAGCAGGGCAATTGCGTGGACGGATTGGGCCACTAAAACGAGACCTTGTTACTGTGGGCTGAATATGACTGCGTGCGATCCATATAATTGCTGGGCCTTATCTCTTAAGAAAAAAAAGAGAAAAACCTATGGTGGGCCTAATACCTAGATGCAGCCCATTTAGGAATGGCCAGTCCCGTCCGTACTAGTTCAGCACGTTTGAGAGTTGAACAGATAGAAATAAGAACATCTTTCATGCGCACGTTTCTTGAATTTTTTCAAAAAAAAAAAAAATTCTACAGAGAAGTTGCTTTAAAAATCATATATTAATCTATATTTTTAGGTTTAAATAATTAATACTTAATTAGTTATGTATTAATAGCTTATCTCGTTTAATGTTTGTTCTCAATCATCCCTATTCTTCTTTTCTCAAACACACAGGACGTAGGAGTGAGTATTCCAGGTACGCCGCTGTAGGCGTGGCAGGCAGCGTCACCACCTGCACCATTGTTTTTCAAGTACTCCCCATAAAAATAAAGATTAAATACGGACATGTAAAAAAATTATGATTATTTAAGTTTTAATTATTTTAAATATATTTATCTAATATTTTAAAGCAACTTTCATGTTGAAAGTTTTTATTGTTTAGCAATTTGAAATATGTGTTAATGACAAGTGAGATAAAATATGTATCTTAATAAAAAAAACGAACATAACCTCAAGCAATACGTAGCAAAATAAGTTTGTCTTATTTTACTACTATATAGTGCTCCCTCTATCTCAAATTATAGCCGACCATTTTTTTTGGAAAATCAAACTTGGTAGCTTTTGACTAATAATATGGTGCTAATTTTATATTAGTTAGGAATATAATATATAATAAATTATTGGTCAAAATATGTCATTGAAAACCTTTAAAAAATATAGTATTATAATTTGAGACGAAGTACTGCTTTTGTTCTTAGCTTGTTCGATCTTGAGATGAAAATCACACAAGCTGACCAACTCCACCAAAGCCTCCTAGGACGCGAGCAATGGTACGGTTGACCCGATCGAATTCGTGGCGTGGTTTGCTCCCATTCTCGCGCCGCGCAACATGGATGCAACCCATCAACTTTCAAGACGTGCGTGCAGCAACGTCATCAATTTTAGCTTTGTTTTAGTTTAGTTTGGCAGTTGCAACGCCGGCCGGCCGTTTATTAATTTCTTCTTCCAACTCCGATCCTCTCGGCTGAATGATACGGATCCATCAAAACGGACAAACCGACGCACCCCCTGTCTACTTCCTCCGTCCTATAGAAACTCCTTCTAATACAACGAATTTAAACGACATACATCTATTGTTCATTGTGCATGCATCAAATAAAAAAAGGAGATTTGGAGGGAGAGACATTCCTTCAAACATTTTCAAAGAAGAAATTATAAGCGTGTTGAAGATTGAACATGAAATCTTAGGGTTGAAACTATGTATCGCGGCCAAGACTGTAGTGCTCATCTCTGACCCTGATAAGCTACCAAACTCGATCTTGACAGGCCGACATACTAGTGTGTTTATGTCTGTGATGATCAGCCACTACAAAGTCAGACAGCCATGGACACACAAACACAAGCATTGGTCAGAGTTTGGTATCCAAGAGGATCAATTCTACCACGAAACCAAGCTGCATGCTCCTCGCGTCAGACAATCAAAATGCACAAGTCTACAAACATAATTCGGCAGCGTTCGGCAGTGCAAATAACTCATCTCAATCACCAATTCTTCTTCTTATTATTATTCTTCTTTCAGAGTTTGTAGCATGCATGAATCATGGCCTAGTTTAACTGGGTCAAACCGCGGCCTAACTTCACTCAACATTTACATAATCGTGCAGGTTTATTCCAAGCAGCTTCAATTCACACACATGACTTGCAAGGTTGGTTGGTTCGGATCCTGACTTTCTACAACTACAGTGTTCCACAGTGATGGGGATGGACCAGCCCAACCCCAACCCAAAACCGAACCGACACTCGATTCAATTCACACACATGGCAGATATATGGTGATCAACAATTGGAAGCAAAGAACAACAAGCTAGTGCTCCTAAGAAGGAAGAATCTGGATGGAAAGGCTGGAAAGCAGACGGTCCATGCTACTCTGCCTGATTGCCATTGCCTGCCTCTCTCTTCTCAATTCTCATCGCTTTGCAGCTCCAGTCCGTCCACAGATTAACTTTCCAAGTAGTATCAACCTTTTATATTTTACTGGTCATCACACTCACTGATCACTACTCACAGTGCTAGCTATAGATTCCTTGATTGATGGCCCCATGATCCCTTTCAACTATTTTCTAGCCTTTCTTTTGCCTGCCACCTCACTCTCTTCCTCTAATGGCTCCAGCCTGCCAAATGCTGTTCAGTTTAACTCTTGCACATGGAAACCTCAAGATTGTCATGCTACTAGGTTATAAACCAGCACAAAATTAAAAGTTATCAACCACCTTGTTACGAGTAGTAAATTGGGAGTATCTGACACGCAAACAGATTATGCACATTTGGCTGTTTGTCCATGTGTAGGTATCTTGGAACAAAGGAAGATCGTTAATGAAAGCATGGATGCTTAAACTATTTTTACAGTCGTCGACAAAGAGCATATTCCCTGCAGATCGACAGACACGTAGTTTGCGAGATATACTTGTTAATGCAGTGATTATCTCAGTGAGATCAAAAACTCCATAAACATGGTACTGATCCTACTCTATGTACTCATCGCACACAGATTGAAATTGGCTTGTACTGGGAGGAACACATCATCACTCTTCCTATGAAATTGTCGGTGACAAATCTCCGATTATTGACCAATACACCAATCAGTGAATGAATGAATGAATGAATGAATGACTGAGTATGACGGTAGCAATTGCTAGCTCAATATATCACCATCAGTTGGGCCCCAAATCGCACATGCTGAAAATGGCCGGATGATTACTGATTCAAGGACCTGTCTGACTATCTTGTTTACCAGTATTACTCATGAAACAGCCTGACAGAGAGTGACAGTCTCAAGTGGTCATGCAGTAGTAGTAGCACTGATACTGTATATTAGCAACAAAGGTGTATACATATACTACTATTCAAAATCGATCGATTCAACACCAATCGATTTCATATGCTTGATCAAATGAATGAAATAATTGGTGGTCCAAAGCTAACACGCAGACATAGCGTGAGATCATATCGATCCCCATTACACGGCCATACCATATGGTCCTTAGCCTGTACTAACAATTAGTACTACTCCAGTGTACTAGTAAAATACTGTAATGGTATAGTGATATTGCTACTAGATAGTAGTATCAGTCATTACATTTGGTCGTCTGCCCCTGAACACTAGTACATTAGGTGCTTAGTACTAATTGCTACCATGATCTGATTAGCAAAAAACCAGTACATTCGTTATGGTTATCATCAGTGGTACTAACTGCAATCTTCAATTCGTACTTTGGAGGTTTAAGACCATTAATTATTGAGTGATCTGTAATCCTTTTTTTTCAGATGCATTTTGCAGGTCCATTAGTACGTCCTACTCTGATTTTTTTTTTTTTTGGCAATTTGGAACTCGAGGACTAGCTCAGCAGCAACGTGCAAGCTGCAACTGTGTTGGAGCTCACGTTCCTGGTCCAGGGAGATGGAGGCCACCGACGATTCATACCTTCACCGTTGCTTCATTGTTTGCACGATCTCACATGCCTTTCTCAGGTTTATTTTATACAATTTTTCCCAGCAGAAACCTAGCTTGGCAGGAGCATGTGCTTGGTTAATTTAGTTAAGAATGCATGTATTAGGCATGCTGATTGCTGGACTAGTCCTCACTGAACAGTGAACCCTGCTCCATAGATTCATCCCATTGATTGATTTTTAATTACTATAGCGCAGTAGCAAGTGGCAAGATGGTAAACCTGACATGTTTACATGGAGCAGTTCACCAATCCAAGCAATAGAAATGCGAGCTTAAAGAAACTTTATTGTGGAGTACAAAGTTATTTTTATTGGAGGATGAACAACCATAGTTGACCATCTAAGACCAGTTGTGAAGTTACTATAGTGCTGTCCTTGATTAATTGTCCGAGCAGCTAATTACATTTCTATAGAATGAGCCATCTGAATTAGTAGTACAAGTGTACAACTATCTATGTACACATGTCCTTGATTCTCGTATACCATACCATCATGTAATTTATTAATAAAGTATCTTTTTTGACCGTACATAAATAATTCTATGCTGTACTATAAAAGAAAAAAAGAAGCAAAGAACAGTTGTTACATTATGAGATCTGGGGAAAAAAACCATAATCTAATTAAGCCTCGTACACTTTTTTGGGTTTTGGCTACTATAGGAGTATACATGATCAACTCAACTACCACTCATGAAACTCATCTTCCAATCGAGATAAAAAAAAAAACAAAGAGATGAATATAGTATTGCTGCTGATCTCCTCCTCTGAAATATCATACATTTGGTTGATCTGCTAACTGCTACAGTCTACTTTTACTTACTAGTGAAAAGATAGTAAAAGAAGAAAATATTAAAAGATCAAGAAGATGGTGTACATTGATGCATCCATGGCGATCGATCGAAGAAAAATTCGAAATGGCTAGTTGTGTGTGGTGTTATTGTTGCCGCTGTTCTTGCGGAGGTGAGCAATGGCCTTCTTGAGGATTGGTCGGAACCTCTTCATGTCGAGACGAACATCCTGCTTGTCGAGGTAGGCTTCCTTGAGAGAATTCCAGCCTTTGGACTTGACGCCATCGGGGTCGGTGAAGATGGGGTGGTCGCGCGGGTACTGATCGATCAGCGTGCTCTCCTCCGGCGTGATCCGGTACTCCAGGTACCGGAGCCCCATGTCCCTGGACGGCCCGCGGAAGTAGCCGGCGACGAACTCCAGCCCGCCCAGCGGCACCACCTGGATCACCACGCCGCCGGTGGGGAGGAACACCATGTTCGTCAGCCCCGCGCCGTGCACGCCCACCATGGCGTCGCACGTGTTGGCGAGCTCCGCGAACGGCGCCACCTCGTGCTCGCCCTCCGACACCACCACCTCGAACCCGGCGCGCTCCGCGCCGCGCACGATCTCGTCGGCGTTCACGAACCGCCGCGTGCGGGCGCGCGCGATCACCAGGAGGCGCGGCCGCCACGGCCGCCGCGGCTGATGCTCGCCGGACGCCGGGAACGGCGCGTCGCGGGGCAGGCCGTAGGTGGCGCGCATGAACCGGGTGAAGTCGACCATGGTGTAGCCGTTGGGCGCGCGCGACGGGTCGATGCTGAAGTCGGCGTGGCATGTCAGGCCGACCTGGACATGGCGGAAGCAGTGGACGCGGCGGTCGTCGTCGAGGTTGATGAGGTCGTAGTTGGAGATGGCCTTGAACACCGGCAAGAACTTGCCGAGCCACCACATCTGAAAGTCGGACACCAGCAGCTTCACCTCGCCGGAGTACTGCCTCGCCGTCAGGAACAGCGGCAGGATGACGTCGGTGTACGCGTGGAAGTAGTTGCCGGTGTACCCGCGGTCGGAGAACACAAGCCCGGGGACGTCGTGCCGCTCCGTGCACGCCGGCGCCGCCGCGCTCGCCGCCGGGGCGGGCAGCGACTGCACCGTCAGCACGCGCACGTGGCGCATGGCGTTCGGGTCGGCCTTGCGCGGGTACGGCTTGATGTGCCACGACTCGGCGCGGAACGTGCGCTCGTCGGCGGGGCCCGGCGGCGCCACCAGGGAGACGGTGCCGTTGGCGCCGGCGACGCGGACGTCGCCGTCGAGCTCGCACCAGTCGATGCGGCGGTTCGACCAGAGATCGCACAGCGGCTTCCACTCCTTCCGCCGCGGCGCCGCCTCTGAATCTTGGGAGGACAATCAATCAATCAAACCACGTTGCATGTTAATTATGACCCAGAAATGCAGCAAGAAAGATTGTAGATTCGCAACCAAATTAAGAACACAAAAAACAATGTTGTTGTAGACCCTACGAGATGAGAAATGGTGAGAGGATAATCAAATGAAAGACACTGAGAGGCCTAGAAAATGGGGGCTATCAATAAGCTAAGGCCATGGGATGATGATGCTACATTGCTCTCCTCTCAAGAAAGGTGAACAAGGCACAGGATGAAAACAAAAAAAGGTGGTCCAGAACAGAACAGAACAGCAAGAAGGTGAACGTTGGGCCTTGCGTTGGGATAGGCAAGACATCAAAAATGTGTGTCCAAAAACTAGTCTCCACAATCCACATTTTGCAACTACTCCATGTACATCCAGAATTTGTGCTCAAAATCTCAAATGTGTAGCTAAAAAGACCAGCAGTATGCCAGTAGTACTTGGCATTTTCGCAAATAAAAAAGGCATCTTTTTTTAGCACAAGGAAAAGTAAGGAGGAACTAGATACCTGTCTTAACCACTGGAAATGTTGGAATCTGCTGAACAGGAGGAACTTTGGCCTCTGGAACAGCTGGAATTTGCTGAGCAGGAGGATCCTTTGCCTCTTGAGTAGGAGGAATCTGCTGAACAGGGAGAGTAGCAGGGTCGGATGGAACCACAGAGGGGGAGCTGCCATTGTTGCTGCTCTTCTCCGGAGAAGGATTAGTAGCAACAGGAGCAGTCTCCTGGACTTTCAGCTCCTCATCCTCAAGAACTGACCAAGAAGAAGAAGAACAAAAAAACAGCTTGTTAAAAATCCTGCATTTCCCATTTCTGACAGAAATGAAGGGGGAAAAAAACTTCTCATCTTGGTTACTTCAGAGAAGTTGAATTGGTTGTGGTTTTTTTTTTACCTGAATCCTGTGTGCTGTTTGTGGGTTCCTCTGATGACAAGGGAGGAAGAACAGCACCGACAATTGCGTCATCATCCTTGGCAAGAGCCTCATCTGTGGAAGCAGACACGCTTGCATCACCACTATCCTTAGCAAAAGTCTCATCTCTCTTCTTCCTCTCCACCACTGATGCATTGTGGCCCAAATCTAAAGTGGAAAAGAAAGAAAGAAAGAAAACAAATCTTTTTCAGATTGTCTGAACTTTGCGTGTGAGCCAGTAGAAGTACCAAAGCAACACACCAAATTCGAATTCGATCCATGCGCAAGCAAAATGATCTGCAAATGATTGCGAGTTGGAGTTGTTTACCTGGCCCCAAAGAGGAAATCTTGTCGTCGCCGTCTGTGTCGAGCACCTGAGCCTTGCTCCCTTCCCTGGACATTGCATCTCGGTCTAAATCTAAAGCAGGGAGGGGAGAGGAGAGGAACAAGAGACAGTTCGTCAACTCCTCGATTAGTACAGCAAGTGAACCTGTCGGGACGAATGAATCGCCGCTTTCTCACCTAGCTGCTGCTGATTGGAGCCGTCAGAAGAAGCGTTCATAAACCCAGCTGCATTCTTGGCTGGAGAGCTTACTGCAAGAATCCATGGCGACAAGAGTGAGATACTAGACAGGTAGGCATGGAGATGCGTGAGGAGGAGGAGATGGGCGGCGTACTCATGGCGATGTGGATGGCGTCGAACTTGGCGGTGGAGAAGTAGGCGCAGGTGACGATGAGGAACCCGGCGACGAGGCCGAGGCCGAACCGTCGGGGCTCCACGCGGCTGAGGTTCTTGAGCAGCTTGGCGTCCTGGTGGTGGTGGTGGTGGCCGCCATAGCTGTACCCCGCCTTACCACCGCCCTCCATGGCCGCCGCCGCCACCTCTCTCTAGACCTCTCTTGGCAAGCAGCACGGCTCACTCTCTCTATATAGTAAAACTAGTAGTAGCTCACGACCTCATGTGTGTGAGCATGAGAGTGCAGCGGTGAAGGCTTAACTCACCGGAGCTTAAGTAGATAGTAATTGGAGTGCTCGTGAGCTTGCTTGCTTGGGCTTGGCGATGGAGGGTGTCAGCATGTGAGTGTGAAGAAGAGAAACAGGGGAGGTCGTGGAGGCCACCTCCATTTATTATTTCTCCTTAACTCGTGGCTTTCTGTTCTTTTCCGTTTTTTTTTCTCCTCTCTTTTTTTTTTCTTTTCTTCTCGTCATCTTGTTTTCTGGCCTAAGTACTTCCGTTTTTTCAGTGTGTAAAGGATGGAGAAGGCTGACTTTTTTTTTTTTAGTGAACGGAACCGTTTCTTCTCGCCGGCACACGCTTCCAAAACCTCTAATATAGAGTAGCAATTAAAGATGAAATTAGACCCAATTTAGTACTACGAATCAGCTTGTTATTAGACCTAACCTAATGATATGAATCTGGATAGGTAATTAATCTCATCCTAGATAATTACCTGCCTAGTTTGTAATAGTGTTATCCCATCCTTAATTGCTACTAAAATTGGAGTATGTTTTAATTCTTGTAGAAACTTTATATATATTGATTTCTCATAAAATTATTTTAAATCTATTATTAAATTTATATTATTTAATTAATTTATTTGTACCATCAACTATTTATTACAGGCCATATATTCAGCTATTCATCCATTTAGAGAGAAAAAAATAACACACACACACAAATAGCAAGGGCCCCTTTTAATTGCAGGATTGAGAAAACGTAGGAATAGAAAAAACGTAGGATTTTGATAGGAATGTAAGTGTAAAATAGTGGATTGCAAAACTTAGAAAAAACATAGGAATGACCGTTTGATTGAACCGCAGGAAAAAACGCAGGAATTGGATGAGAGAGATAGACTCAAAGAAAAGTTACCAAGAGGTTGAAGCTCTTGCTAAATTTTCTCCGAAATCTATATAGGATTGTCCATTCTATAGGAATTTCAAAGGATTCGATATGATTCAATTATTTGTTTTAAAGAGCTTCATACAAAATTTTCCTATAGGATTGGAATCCTCCAAAATTCCTATCCTTTTCCTCCAATTCAAAGGGGACCTAAATCAATAATGTACTGACGTAATATGAGGTAGGGGATGTAGCGTGCGCAAGTTGTGGCTCTGACTGGATGCATATAGTTTGTGCACTGCGTGATTGATTGGCAATTGGCACCGACGAGAGCATAGCAGCCGGATCAACACACGGCACAGTCAAGATCTGCAACTCTGAGCTTCTGATGAAGTTCTGAACTGATGAATTAAGATTAAGAGGGAATCTCTCTGCTACTGGTTCCCATCTAATGGCCTGGTTGATCTCTCTATTAGGAGTATCTGAGGATGATGCATTGTACATCTTTCCAGTGATGAGTGATTGAATGATTGGCTAGTACACATACGCGCCCATCTGATCTGATACGGCCAGCAGAATCTGCTTCTGTACTGAAATGCTGCTGGTACTGGTTACAGATTGATTAGAGATAATTGTCAGTGTATTGCCTCCCCTAGATGGCTACAGTAAATTGCAGCTAATCGTGTGACTCATCGGTTTCACTGAAGAAGCACTGATCAGTTAGTTAACACATGCGTGTTGCATTAGTCTTTGTTGGGCTGATCCATCCATCCACAAATTACGGCGGCTGAAGATGCTAAAGGAAGGAGAGGCTGCCTCCAAAGCTGCTGCTTCCTTCCGTGCTTTCTGTGTCCGTTTCCACATGGGTCCAACTCCAACGTAAGGGACCAGATGGATCAGTCAGAGGCAGCACCACACACAAATGGAAGCCCATATCTTGTGTTCTTCATCGTCTTGCCCCTCACTCAATCTCCATTTTAGATAGCTGAATTGAGTGATAGACGATTGCTGAATCATCTGCAGATTTTACAAAGTTGCGAGTAAAATTCAGTTTTAGCAAGTCTGAACTAGCTACAGTATTCTCATATCTCAGTGATGCAGTTTGTTGTCTGGTCCAAATTCGCAGGAGATCGCTTCTTAATCTGCAAATTCGTGGTTAGCGGTTGCTGTCTTATCAACATTTCCTTGCTTTGCGATGTGGTCATCAATACTATTCTAGGAAGGAGTTGATGCATGGTTCTGCAGCCCGTGAAGTCATCACTGTCCACTAACCGTTCGTTCGGTTCTTTGTTTTCAGAAGCAACTTGTCTGAATTCAGTATGTAAAATTTTCACAAGCAGTTTGTCTGAATTCAGTATGTGCAACTTCCCTACAACCAATGGGCAACTACCTACCCCTGTCAACACTGGCAAAGTGCTCAACCAGCTCACTAGTAGATTAATCCAATTACATACAGTTACAGTAGTCGTTTTGCTTGCAGATTAGTACTCAACAGCTAACTTTACTGGACAATTAAAAACTTGCTGCGTCAGGGGATGGCAAGCAAGCAACAAGAACAAAGAGGTATAATACTGCACAGTACTGTATACTACTGGTACTCATACTAGTATCATACAGTGCCATTCTTGGTATTCAGGCTTGGTGAATCAGAGAAAAACAATGGAATCAAATCAGACTAGCTAGGAGAAGATGATTGTGTCACTAGATATGGTAAGTAAGTACAATAGACAAGAACAATAAATGCTGCAAATCGTAGCGATTCAGGAAGTGGTTGCTACGTCCATTCATGAATGATCCGGTCGCACTTGCACATCGCCAACATGTTGAATCGAATGGCATCTTGCTTGACACTTCCCTTTCGTTGATCTCTGAAGGACTGAAACAAGCTTGTATTAAGGGCCCAATGCATAAACAATCGAGGCTTAGTCACTAATCAAATCATGGCGAGAAAAACACATTCGCGGCGTGCCAAAACCACACCAACGACGAAAATGAAGGAATTGGGGCCAACAGCTATGCCTGAACTATGCATGGTTGCTGGCTGGTTTATCGGGCACAAGAGAACAAGTGTTTTTTTTTTCTTAATAGGAAGAAAACAAGAACAAGTGTTAGGTTGGTGCAAGAAGAAGAAAAAGAAAAAAAGGTTCAGAACTTTAGGCTGTTCAAATGTAACGACATCTTCAATACAATACACGGCCTAATAACGGAATCTAATGAGGTTGATTTGTTTGTTGTGATCCAATCGGCATCAGCATTTACATGAGGTTAGGTACAATAAGCACTAACTTGTTCAGTTTAAAAAAATGAGCGCTATTTTGTTGGAATGTCTCATAAATACAAAACCTCCTGCTAGGTTGCTACAATATAACTGACCTGCAATCTGAAGTTTCTGTGCTCAAAATGTACAATAAGAGGCTAGGAACTTGGGAAGATAAGTCATGCAAATCTCTTGGATGATTGGAATTTAGAAATTATATATAGCGGCATGGTACAACAGACATACTACAGGAGAGGAGTGCCATGTAGTGGTAGTGGTACTGTACTGTCGGCAGAGGCAGCAGCCATACATACAGCACAGAGAGTGGCTAGCAAGTGGTGAGTGGGGCCAGTTGTCAGAGAGAGCATAATTTGCGTCGAAATGGCGCCTAACCCTGCCTAAATTCGCCAGTGGATGGACCATCTCGTTCACGTTCAGTCAGACAACTTACGAACAAGATGCATTTACTGGAAATTGGTAACGAGGTGAATTGGGTTTGGGCTTTTCTTTTACCGCACTTATCTGGGCTGGCCGGGATGCTATCACATTTTTTTAGGAACAGTTCCTTCCTCTAAGAATAGAAGTTCAGAGAGATTCCTATAAAATCTTAAATTCATCGGCTCAGACTTCAGAAGTTCAGAGCTACACACTGAATCTGTTATACCATAACTACCGGTTACCATTCAGTTTAATTGCTATTAGAATAAGATCTTCTAGTTAACCTAAACACATTTAACCTTACATCTCACAGGAGAGGTAAGCAAAACAAAGCGACACATGATAAACAGCTAGTGTTAACCACACATGATAAATTTACAGTACAGGATTCAGTCCTCCAACTGCTGCTCATCCTTGGCGCTTGCTTCTCCTCTCTTCACAAAAAACAAAACAAAAGATGTAGTCTGTCAAACATTGTGATTTAAAACTGATCTCAGTGTTGTATATCTAGGACAAAGCTAGAATTAATCATATTGTTTGAATAACACTTTTAATAACATGATGTAACGAACAATATTGTCCATGGATCAATAAATCTAAATCGAAGTACTAGTATATAACATTACAGTTAAGATAAAACTAGTAAAGTTATACCGTGTGGTCCTGTAGGTATGAGCTGAAGTCAGTAGCAATGAGATAGGGTGTAAGCCACCGCAATTCGCCGTGTTGAGATATCTTCGTGAAAGACAGGACCTTGTTCTGCAGAATGTCAAAGCCGATCATATAATTGGCTTTGGCCACCAGTCGATCCCCAAGAACTTGGCCGAATTCATTAACGTGATCAGGTATTGGCTCCTGAAAGATATCATTCAGAACGGCATACATGATCCCATCTTCGTTCACGCTAAGAATAGGAATCGGCATAACATGTGGCAACCCAATCTCGTTGAAGCTCTCGCTCGCCCAGATGTCTCCGACAGTCAATGTCGTTTCCTCTTTCCAGTGCTTGAAATCTGGGGACAATGCCCATATCTTGAGCTTCACCTCGTTCTCGGGACAAGAAGCTTCTTCGCCGTAGCTGATCAAGGCGACGAACTTGATGGCACCAGAGACGCAGCCGATGGAACGGTGCTCATTCGGGCTGAAGCAATGGCGGGGTTTGCCGTGGACGTCGCGGCAGTGGGGCAGCGGGACGAACACTAGCTCGGGGCCTTCCGGCGACGAGACGTGGTCGCAAATCAAGATGCCCTTGAGGAGATCAACCCAGAAGATGCTGCCTTGGAAGGAGAAGGCCGTGTCGACGTGGAAGAAGTAGATCGGGCCACAGAGATGTGGAGGGAGAGGGAGACGAACCGGCGGCGTCTCGGCCCACTCCGACGACGACGACCACACGAAGAGCTTCGCGTCGGGGAGCCCTGTGGTGGAGGAGGTGACAATGTCGGCGAGGATGTAATCATCATCATCATCGCCGGCGGTGACGACGACGGCGGTGCGGCCGAGGGGAAGGAAGGTGGGAGAGCATAGGGAATCGGGGAGTGGGGGGATAGCGGTGAGGTGGTTGTTGGAGGCGTCGTAGAGGAGGTAGTATCGATGGGCGTAGATGACGACGATGCCATTGTGGATGCTGGAGATCTCGCCGATCCCAGCCAGATGCGAGTACTCCGGCGGCAGCAGCATCTGCAGGCTGCTTACTTGAGGTGGGTCGGCGAGGAAGGGGACGGGTTTCATGGCCGGCGCCATCCGCCACTCCATCTCCTCCACCATCTGCACTCTACTCCAACTCCACCCACCGATGGTTAACTCTTTCCCTTCGACGAAAAGCACTATGCGATCGAGCAACACGCAAGGAGGACTCGGGTTCGCCATGAGATTGTTGCTTGACCTAGCTTGACGCGCGGCTAGGGTTTGCTTTGCTTGAACAACAAAGAGAAGGAAGGAATTGGGGAATTGAATTAAGGGGCTATATATATATAATATATATATATATAATATATATATCTTGTGATAGAAAATCACAGCTCCTATCATTCGAATTTTAGACCATTGGATATGCTTTAAGATTTGTGCAGACCCATTTAACCTAAGTCATCTCCTCCTCCCTCGTTCAGATCGCGCCGCCACCACTCCGCCTCCCGTCCTCGCGCGATTCCCACCGCCACCGCCCCATCGCGCCACCGCAGGCCTCGCCGGCTGGCCGAAAAGAGTCAACGGTGCTAGCGAGCCCCCTCCCCCTTCCCCCTCTCTTTCTCCTCGAGGCGGCGACGATGAGGTGCCCCCGCCCCGCCGTCTTCCCCGTCTCCGGTGGCTCCCCGCCGCCGGATCCACAGCCACCGCCCCCGTCGTCGACGCCGGCCCACCGCCCTCCTCCATCCCCGTTGCTTCAGTGGCACCGCTGCCGCCTCGCCGCCCGCTGAAGACCACCGCCCACCACCGGTCCTCTGCCGCCCACGGCCATCCCTCTAAGCCCCGAGGAAACACTGACCCCAACCCTAAATCATAACCCGTATGTTCCCTACTAGAGTTGGGGTGTCACCGGCACCGGAGAAGAAGGGGAGCCCGCCGGAGTTGGAGGAGAGAAATCGATGCACGAAACTTGGTATGGATCTAATGGTCAAAAATCTAATCTGTAAGATTTTATCCCCAAATTTCATTCGAATGACATATAGCAATCTCGTTGAATTAATTTCCTTGTTGTCGATGAGAAAAATCATGGGCTCCTATATATGGCCCATGTATTAACTGCTGCAAAGGAAAAGCCCATGTGTTGAGTGGGGCCGGTTGTTAGAGAGAGTATAATTTGCCATGGAATGACGCCTAACCCAAATTTTTTTTATTTTTGTTTTTTTAAAAAATATTTACAGAAATAATCTATCATCAGAAAAATTTACAAAAATAGACCCTGCCGCTCTAGTGGAGGACGGCAAGCTGACGTGGCAGACGGCGGCTCGATGGCGCCGTGTGCGCATTTTACGCTTTGGTCCGGTAAAGGGTGAAATGCAATTTGCCCAGCTGGATAGAAGCATTAGGCTGGTATTTTTTTTTGCATCTAGGCCATAATGCTTCTATGCAGCTCTGTTGATAATGGCCCTTCCCGGGCTGGCTTTTTTGCATGGAGGCCCCTAGCCGCCCTGGCAGTAGGCGGCATGGGTGTTAATGCAAAAAGTTCAACTTTTTCAATCGGCCGTCACCGCCCGTTTTTTCACATGGTCAGTTGTATGTCGCATTGTCAATGGGTGTGTAAGGCAAATGACAAGGATTTTGGCACAGCCGAAGAAAGAAAGTAGACCCCATAGGGAAGATCACTAGGAATATCGTGTATAAAGACGTTCTTGACTAGTGAGCAAAGGTAGGCTCGCATGATCAAAATTAATTTGAAAACATAATATAGAAAATAATAAATTGCTGATCGGAGTATTAATCACCAACATCCTCTTGTTTTGTACAACATGCCATCATCATTCAAGTAGTATATTGTGTGATTATCTTCTCCATACCATCTCGTGTTACATGCGTCAGTTTGCATCGGGCTGATAACAATACTATATGTTAACACGCGTGTCTCTCTAAATATGCACTTTTGCCATCAACAAATTTTAGTAGTTGTGCCACATAGATCATGGAAGAAGACGTTAATGAGATGATCAACAATTGCTATCTTGTTATACATTGTGAAACTATTAATTTGGCATCTGCTTCAAATGAAATTGTTATTTGGGTTTATATTCACATTCTCGTGCTATGTGCTCAATGGGCAGTGGCCGGCGTGTGCTTTGTGTGACAAATAGAAAAAAAGATTTTTTTTTTCTAAGTGCATAGGCCAAATGAAAAAAAATGAATGGAATTGACCTAAAGGAACATCCAAATTCATGACATGCAGAAATTATATTTTCTTGTACTCTATATAATGTAATTGCACTAATATACTCTGTTTTCTATGTATTATACTTGTGAGAGATTATGGTACACCTGAATAATGAAAATTGATGTTATTTTTTTTGAGGTAGTATTGTATAGTGTTTTATTTATAAATTTCATTTGAGGTCAAATATCAATAAGGTTGTGTTCGTTTCTTTGAGGTTTCCAACCTCCACTATATCGTTTCCCGATGGCGACCACGATGGCTCTCGGTGACGACAATCACGACGCGCAGCTCCGCCGCTTCCCCTTCTCCCCTCCCCGCCGCTTTGTGGGCCCTACGTCAGATGCGTGCAGTTTCAGGCGAGACTCTCGTTGCCAAAATGAGACAAAGGAAGCAAACAATGGTCACGGCCCCATCTACATTTTCGTCCACCGCAGCGAGTGTCCTATTTGGCTGGGCGAGTCTATACATCACGTAGGAGCGTGGTGAATGGCCTTAGGGTGTGTTTGGCAACACAGGTTCCCAACTCCTCTCCCTCGTGTACCGTGCGCACGCTTTTCAAACTGCTAAACACAGTGTGTTTTTTTTAAAAAAAATTCTATACGAAAGTTGTTAAAAAAAATCATATGGATCTATTTTTTTAAAAAAAGTTAATACTTAATTAATCACGCGCTAATATATCGCTTCATTTTTCATGCGTACGAGATTGATTCCCATCTCCTTTATCCAAACTCAGCCTTAGAACGCTGGGTTGTGTGGCAATCCATCGATCAATCTAAAAAAATATCCTAGCTGGAGCTGGAGGGGGTTGGAAATAGCCAATGTGCACCTGGTGGGAAATTTAACTATTTGCCACTTTTACGTTTGCCAATTGTTCAAATACCCCTTTTAGGTTTGGAGTTAACTATATGCCATTGGAGAGAGAAGCTTTTCTAATTTTTTGCCACTTTTCGCACTGTACATCGCCACATGGGCTTGCCAACGCGGAATGGGCACCTGAAATGACTTGTATACCCTTAATAGCCATTGGCTGCAATATAGAGCCGAATCTGAAACAATATTTAGGTAAAATGATATAACTTATTACTACTAGCTAAATGTATAATTCATTTGACTGAAACCATACACATATATAGGACTGCAAGAACAATAGCATTTTTTTTGGCAATATATAACATAATATACAACTTCATGACAACACATATATGTACAAGGATTAATATTTGTCAGCATACATATCCAAACATATATCTCAACAAACTGAACATGCACACAATAACAGAAGTGCCTTAATTCATCACGTCCCATCCAAATATCTTAATTCATCAACCATACAATTCATAGGTTCATTGTAGGCCACACATCATTACAAAAGCAGGCCATGCATAACAGGTCCATCAGACCATACATTGGTCTATACATATAACAGGTCCATCAGGGCCATCAGACCATACAATGGTCTATATATAACAGGTTTAGGGTGCCATATAACAGGTTCATCATGGCATACATCATTACAAAAGCAAAAATACATCATCAGGCCATGCACATTAGAAGTTCAGATTACTTCGAGATTGACGATTTCAGACATAAATAGCAAAATACTTGCAGATTGACGCATTTCAGCCATACATAGCAAAATACTTGCAGATTGATAGCAGATTGACACATTTTATTTCAGAAGCTTTGGTGGTGATGCCCTTTTTGGCTTGCTAGCTAGTTTTTTCCTTGGTGTGAGTTTCTTGGTTGGCTGTACTGCCGCTTGCACCTGCACGGGTACAAGTGCTACTTCAACGGAGCTTTGACCAACCTCTAATGCCAGCCTCCTGTTGTTTTTGATGGGTGTAAGCAAGACATGAACCAAAGTTAAGTGAAATGAAATGAAAAACAACACAATTATGCCTTACCTCCTAGTGATTGGTCCAGGACTGCTTGTTTGTGTTGCATGCACTTGTGATTCTGCAGTTGCTTCTTTTGCTGCAGCAGCTCTTGTTCTTGGTGTATTCGCTTGAACATCAACTGCAGCAGCTCTTGTTCTTGGTGTATTCGCTTGAACATCAACTGCAGCAGCTTGGGCATCAATGGCACCCTTTGCTTTCTTCCTTCCCACATTTGTTTTTGTCTTGTTGTTTTTCTTCCTGCAAAACATTGGTTAGCTTAAGCAATACATTGTACAATAGCTAAAAGAAAGTAAATCATAGCTGAACTAACCTCTTCCTAGTTCCAGTCAGTTCACATCTTACACTACCCTTCCTATGTCCAAACCGTTGGCAGTCTGGACATTGAACTTGCCTTGTGGCCTTTTCTTTGCCCTTTTCAAGAGCAGATGGGATCCTATTCTTTCTCTGCCTACCCACTCCTCTCTTCTTGGGAACGGGTGGCAGGAGCTTGAAACCTTTATCAACTTTTGGCCACTGCTTCTTGTCTGTGATGTTAGGGATAACACTTGCATATGCTGCCTGAAATCTGTGCACAGAGTAAGCTGTGTCAACATATTTCTCCATATTTGGCTGCCTAATTGTTGTGATCAGTGCTAATGCATGTGGGCAGGGCTTCCCAGTGACCTGCCATTCCCTGCATGTACATGTCCACTTATCAAGGTACACCACATGCCTAGTCACTTCCTCATCCTTGTATGTCTCTGTAACTTCTGCTTGGTCAGGATTTCCTTTAGTAACCTTCAGATGGCCTAAACCTTTTGAGGCTTCATTCAACTGATGGATGACAACAGGAAGAATCACTCCATTGAGAGCTGTAGAGATCCTCCTCCTCTTCTCAAACAAGATCAAAGTTTTCTCCCTAATGGCATCTGCAAGAGCATCAACAGGCAAATCCTTCAAGTCTTTGATCCAACTGTTCCATGACTCTGCCAGGTTATTGTTGATGTAGTCACACTTGATAGAACAATCAAACTTGCTTCTGGCCCACAGTAGGTTGTGATATTCTTTAAGCCATTGTTTCACCTCTGGACTAGCTGTTGTCACTTCATCCATCCACTTGTCATGCTTCTCAAGCATGTAAGTCTTAGCTGCAGGCCACATCTTCCTCGCATAGATAGACCCATGAAATAATTTCTTCATGTTCTCCATCAAATGCCTCATACACTCCCTCTGTTCTGCCCATGGAAATACCTTGTTAACTGCAGTTTCCAACCCTTTACATGCATCAGTGTGGATAGCTAATTTTGGAACTGGACCAATTGCATTGGCTAGCTGCTCCATAAACCAAACCCAGTTCTCTTTGGTCTCTGAATCAAAAAAACCAAATGCCAAAGGAAACATCCAATTGTGTCCATCTAATGCATTGGCTGCAGGCATGTGTCCATTCCAATATCCATTAAGGGCAGTAGAATCTATGCTAATGTAGGGTCTACAGCCCCCTAAGAAACCATCAATTGATGCTTTAAATGCACAAAAGAATCTACTGAAGTGAACCTTATCTCCAACTTTAACTGTGTCTATCTCAACTACACTACCCGGGGACCTCATTTCCACCTCTGCCTTGAACCTATACAACCAATCAAATGAATCAGACCACTTACCAAATAACTTGTCTGTTGCCTTCTTCCTACCATGATAAACTGTATGATAAGGTATGGTTATCTTGTAGGTGTCCTGTAGCTCCTTCTGAAGTTCCTTTGGACCCATCCCATTCTTCTTGTTGAGAAATGGAATTGCCCTCTCAGCAACCCAAGCTTGAGATGCCATCCTTCCACGAACTCTGCTTCTTGAAGCACACTTGTGATCATATTTGTTTATTTGGACATGCAAAAGCAAACAATATTAGCAACTATGCAAAAGTTACTCCAATCTGAATTCAGCAAGCAAGGTGTCAAATTGCAAAGGTAATTTAAATGGTTAGTATAATACCCTGACACTCTTATTAGGTTGGGTCTTTGCTCTAATTATCCATGGGCAACCAATTGCATGGCATTTCCCTCTAAACCTTTCTTTGTCAGACTTTTCAGTCTCTAGTTCAAACTCATGAACAATGGCATATTGCTTCACTGCCATTCTGAACTCATCCATAGAAGGGTAAAATGTCCCCACTGACATATCTGGGTCATCCCTGTCCCAATCCAACACATCAATGGGTACTTCATCGTCCACTACAATGGCTGCATCTAACATGTCTTGCTGAATCTCGGTTGGAATAATAGGAATTTATTCCATAGCTGAATTGCAGCTGCTGAATTGCAGTTTCTTCCATAGCTGTTGCAGCTGCTGCTGCTCTCTGATCTGCTGCTTTGAAGCCCATGGCCTCAAAAACTTGATCCTCATCCAACAATAAATTAACATCACAATCTTGCTCAGGTTCAACAAGTATAGCCAACTTACTCCAATCTACAACAGCATTAGCCTCTTCTGCATTTTGTGGATGGCTAGAGGTATCACCCGTCCCTTCTTCATGACCAGGAGAAGAAACTTCAGCACTAATCATAGCAGAGAGAACTTGAGCACTTGACTGATCAATTGGATCTGCAGTTACCACACCAGAGACACCTTGAATAGCTGAATCAACTGGATTTGCAATGCCTTCAATAGGTTCATATCCCTTTTTATAAATAACTTTAACACCAAACTCTACCAGCTTATCATCCAACATAGAATTCATCCACTGGCCAAATTCTTCATTGGTTGTCAACTTACATTCAGTGCCAATTTCAGTGTCCAAACCCCAAACTCTAATTTCTTGGCTTGGCCCCCAGATTATCTTGCTAGCCATTTCATCATGAAATTTATCCAAATTATACCCACTGTTAATATCAACCCACCAATCATAGTCTTGCTCTGACATTGGTAGCATTCCATACTCTAGATTCGCAACATACTTAGCAACCCTAACAAGAAATCTAAGCGCATTGCCAGGATCAATCCTGACATAAACAGATTCATAAAAAAAATGGAGTTAGAATACATCTAACTCCATGCATGCAACACAATACAAGCAGGGAGGGCAAGAGAGAAAATGAACTTACCAAGAAGGACAAACTGAGGGCTTCATCGCTGCCGGAGGACGATGGCGACGATGCCCTACCAGGTCACGATGTGCTGTTAGGGAAGAACAAATGCCGGGATGATGCCGGAGCTGCGGATCTGACGAATGCGTCGACGGTGGACTGCGGGTGGAGAACATCGGGACCGGCGTGGGGCGGTGAGCCGGCGGGCCGGGCAGCGCGTCGACGGCCCGGGGCCGACGCTGGGTGAGCAGGGGCCGATGGCGCGGGACGGGCGTCGATGTCGCGCGCCGGGCCGGCGTCGACGGCGCGGGGCCGACGCGGGGCGGGCAGGGGTCGACGGCGCGGCGTCGCCCGTCGATGGTGGCTGGCGGTCGAACGGAATCGGGAGAGAGAGGATCCCCTGATTTAGGGTTTCAGATGCAGGGGTATACTAGTTATTTCAGGTGCCCATTCCACGCTGGCAAGCCCATGTGGCGGTGTACAGTATGAAAAGTGGCAAAAAAATTACAAAAGCTTCTCTCTCCAATGGCATATAGTTAACTGCAAACCTAAAAGGGGTATTTGAACAATTGGCAAACGTAAAAGTGGCAAATAGTTAAATTTCCCGCACCTGGTCCAACCTTGTGCACGGGTGTGTTTGTTGAGGGTTGGCGTCCGTGTCCAGATCTACAGACGCCAAGAAGGAAGTAATTCCCCAAACCTTAGATCGCCTCTTCTTCTTCTAATCTTGCTGTTGGACCCGACGAAGCAAACCCTAGCCTCCTCCTGGAGTAGGCAGCAATCATGGCAGACCACCCCAGGCCTCCTCCCTGTGTGTTGCTGGAACGCGTGGTGCGTTTCGTGGAAGCAGCAGGGTTAACCAGCGGTGGCGCCAGCAGAGACCCAGATGTTGCGGCCATAATCGAGGTCGGCGGATGGAGCTGGAGCACAGTGCAAATGATGGGTTCCGTGGAGGAGATGGAGCGGCTGATGGCGCCGTCCGTGAAACCCGTCGCCTTCCTCGGCGACCCACCTCAAGTAAGCAGCCTGCACATGCTGCTGCCGCCGCCGGCGCGCCTGGATCTGCTTGGGATCGGTGAGATCTCCAGCACCCACAAGGGCATCGTCGTTATCTACGCCAATAAATGCTACCTCCTCTATGATGCCTCCAACAACCACCTCACCGCTATCCCCCCAATTCCCGATTCGGTGACCTCTGCCCCCATCTTCCTTCCCCTCGGTCGCGGCGCTGTCCTCGTCTCTGCCGCCGGCGCCGATGATGATGATTACATCTTCGCCGACATCGTCACCTCCCCCTCCACTAGAGGGATCAACCCCGCGCTCCCCAAAGCCACCATCTTCGCGAGGGTGAAGAACGGCGGCGAGTGGATCCAGTCATCGATTCCTCACCTCCCTCTCACTCCACATCTCTGTGGCCCGACCTACTTCTTCCACATCGACACGGCCTTCTCCTTCGCCGGCACCATCTTCTGGGTTGATCTCCTCAAGGGCATCTTGATTTGCGACGACATCTTGTCATCACCGCAAGGCCCCAGGCTAGCGTTCGTCCCGTTGCCCCACTGCATCGACGCCCACGACAAACCCCGCCATTGCTTCAGCCCAAATGAACACCGTTCCATCGGCCGCGTCTCTGGTGCCATCAAGTTCCTCGCCTTGATCGGCTACTGCGAAGCTTCTTGTCCCGAGAACGAGGTGAAGCTCAAGACATGGTCACTGTCCCCAGATTTCAAGCACTGGAAAGAGGAAACGACATTGACTGTCGGAGACATCTGGGCGAGCGAGAGCTTCAACCAGATGGGGTTGCCACATGTTCTGCCCTTCTCCCCTGTCCTCAGCGTCAACGAAGATGGCATCATGTATGCCGTTCTGAATGATGTCAAGAAGGAACCAATACCGCAACTCAATGAGTTCGGGGACAGTCTTGGGATGCAGCTGGTTCCTAAAGCAAATTATATGATCCGCTTCGACATGCTGCAAAACAAGGTCCTGTCCTCCACCAAGATTTCTAAAAAGGCCACTTCGCGGTGGCTTACAAATACCTTCCTTGCTACCGACTTCAGTGCATACCTACAAGACCGCCAGGTACTTTACTAGTAACTGCTACCCCACTCTACTTCTCTGGCTTCATCCCAATCGTTTGTTTTACTGCTTTACTTTGTTTCAGACTCAATTGATGCTTATATTTGTCACATCAAGTTAGTTTCACTTGTACAACTAACTAGTAAAAAATATTGACATCTTAATTTGGCCAACCATTAATTAACATTCAAGTATTGAACACCGCTTAGTGTGTCATATGTGCACCAGCTTCCCTTCATGAACCAATGAGCATTACAAGTCTCATGTTAAACTTTGCTAGTAATATTTTTTAAATTAAGAATTGGTATCAGCCTAAGTTCATTCGATGATTTACTAGTATGCAGTATGCAGAGGCTCAAATTTAAACTGAAATTGAAAAAAAAAAATCAGCAACTTCCGTAGCCTTCCGTTGTTATTTTCGACAAAAAGTACAATACCCTTATCAATTATCCCATTTGCGTTTATGGCTCACTGTTTTGGCGCAATACTATTTTTAATTGACCTTTCTTACTTTATAGCCCTGTGCTATGATGCTTTCAACATATTCCAATCTGAGACAAGCTTAAGATATCCATGCTTCCGGAACGCTTTCTTTTCTAGAAAATTATTTTTACAGTCTTCTAAGTTTCACTTCTTCAATACAAACCTGAGTGAATTGTCTAATTAGTTACTTAATGAATCTAGAGTTTTCAAAATCAATTTCCGAATGTATACACGGTTGGTGTTATGTTTTCTTTGGTGTAGAATTATTTCATAGTGGTTTCACTTATCCAATACAAGCTTCCTTTCTTTTGTCTTAACCAATGAAAATTACCTGGCTCTTGTTGAACTTTGATAGTTGTAACTTTCAAATTAAGAATTATTTTCAGAGTCCCTCAGTTTAGTTTTCAGAGTCTCCCTGAGTGAATTGCCTAATTAATGAATATAGAGAGGTTTTGAAATCAGTTACCGAATGCATTATTGGTACAAGCCTAAGTAGATTCTAAAAGATGCAGCATTCTGAAGTGCAAGACTAAAACCAACAGTGGTCTTAACTGCTGCTGGCAACAGTAACAACCTATAACCACGTATATTGATGCCATGGCTACTAACCTCATTAGCAACATGCCTTGAAGTACTGCTGACTGGACACTACCCCTCTTCTTAAGTGTTGAAGAATTATAATTCAAGCTTTGGCATAGATAAAACTAGGGTCAGATTTAAATCATAATGTTTAATTGACAGTCATCATTTTGTTTTGGCAGAATGCTGAAGCAGCAGGCAAGGTTGGAGCAAGCGCCAAGGGCAAGCGTAAGCGGATGAGCAGCAGGCAAGCTGGTAGGAGCAAGTGCCAAGGGCAAGCGTAAGCGGATCGAGGAGTGCTGAATGGTACTCCCTCCGTTTAAAAAAAAAAAACAATCCTGAGTATGAACCGTGTGTGGGTTCATACCCAGGATTTATTCTTTTCTTTTTAGGACGGAGGGAGTAGTATGTTTCTGTTGCTTAACATGTGCGCCTAGCATGTCGCTTTTTTGGCTTACATCCTGTGAGATGTAATGTTAAATGTGTTTAGGTTAACCATCAGACCTTATTTTAGTCACTATCACACTTTATTTTAATGATATCAGCCTAGCAGTTAAAACTGAATGGTAACCAATATATGATGTATGATCATCGTGGATTTATATCATCATATGCTATGTGGCCAAAGGTTTGGTCGTGGTGCTCCGTGGACTATCAGCCCCATCGTTTGGCCTAAACAGCCAAAGAATAAGCCAAAATTTAAATTTTTGAACTTAATTTTGAAATGCTTTTAACGTAATTTTTATTAATTTTGGCTTTTAAGTCGCTACGAACAAATCTACAAAAGTTTTACTTATAAATTAATTTTAATTTTCTAATAAGCCAAATAAGCCATTTTAGGTAAAATGGCAACCGCTGGGAGCCTATCTATCTGTGACTGTGAGTGACTCGGAATGGCTTTTTATTGGTTTCTTGTACCAAACTTTGGTACAAGTTCCACTATCTAATACTAGTAGTAATTTACCTGTGCTAACACGACAACAATATTTGGTAATGCAATCAATAAACTAAAGACAACGCATGTTTTGGCAATTAAGCATATAATTAGATAAATTTAAAATTCACACAAATATTAAAAAAATAAAGTAATTTTATTGTTAAATTTATAAGATGTGTGCAAAATAGCATCGCTTTTTATATCTTTGAAACTATCTAATTCTTGGTGCACTAAGAAATTATTTTATAACTGCGTGAATATTATTTTCCGAATGATGCGCAAAATAATAACTGCAAGCTACTCTTATGGAAAATGTTCCATGATGAGTCATTGCTATGTAGGTAATGGATCCACATGCCATTTAAAGGCAAATAGTGATTTTATCCCATTATATTTGAATATGTAAATAATCAAAATTGCATTATCATTCAGAAATAAAATAAGTTAGGTAAAAGGAAACGTAAAAATAAACACAATATCCATCCATCAAGGTGTGACTGCAAGACCAACCGAAGAAAAAAAATACATTATGTCCGGGTTTGGCAATGGTGACAATACGACATCGGCGGCACGAAGGAAATCGGTGACGATGAGCAGGGCCGAGGAGGAGGTTGCCGGAGCAGCTTCTATCAATGTAGGGTCGGTGGCCGGGGTTCGCCGCAGATTTGGATCTGGCCGGCGAGTCAGGTGCACAGCCACGAGATGGCAGGGTGTTGGTTGCGTCACGGTTGGCGTGATGGAGCTGGAGCCTAGAGGGAGGTGAGCGGCGAGGACGACATGATGGTGAACTGGGGCGACGAGGAGAGGGAGGGCATGATTTTGGGGATTGGCGGTGGAGAGCGACACTGTGTGACGTCGAATGTAACTCATCATATCTGAATCGTTGTATGTGTCACATAATGAATAAGTAATAAAACAAGTTGTTGAACTATACCGTGGACTAACTCAGGTCCATGGACACCAAGGCCCTGGGTCCGCCACACGCTATGCCTCTTGGCGCCCCTCCGTTGATCGCTTCTCGGCCACACACGCATTAATGGCTTGATGACGAAATTAATTTACATGCCAGTTGATTGCACACGAGATTGGTTTTGGCTTATACCATGTACTGATTTATGGGTGATAGTCACCCTCTCGGTTCATTGGTCACACGGTCCAACCGTGAACTAGAGGCTGAAGCGCGGTTCACTAATGTACTTACTCCGTCCCATAAAAAAATAATTTAGTATTAGATGTGACACATCATAGTATTACGAATCTGGATATATTTCTGTTTAGATTTATTGTATTAGAATATATCATTTCGTTTTTTGAATGGAGGGAGTATATATCAGGTACTCCATACTTAACACACATCCGGATGGTACGATGGCTATAGGAGTTGACTTGCAACCGCGCACCTTTTAGTTGGATATTTGAAAAAAAAAGAGGCTGCGAGCTAGTGTGGCCCAAAAAATGAGCCTACGAACTAACACGGCCATCATGTGGCCCATTCATTCATTGACTTGACTTAGAGCAGATATAATAGCAGACTATAAGCTAGCTATAAACATATTTTAAAGAGATACTCCCTTCGTACTCATAAAGGAAGTCGTTTAGGATAATGTTTAAGTCAAACCTTGGGAATATAAATCATGAATAACTCTTAAGTTGTTGAGTTTGAAAATGTAAAAATTATATGAATAGATTTGCCTTGAAAAACATTTTCATAAAAGTATAAATATATCACTTTTTAATAAATATTTTTATAGAAATAAGAAGTCAAAATTATGTTTTGGAGACCGTGTCGCTGTCCAAAACGAATTCCTTTATGAGTATGGAGGGAGTACTCCCTTCATCTACTTTTGATAGTCATATTTCCAAATCTGAAAATTTTATTTTTGATAGGCATATTTCAGTTCAACAACCTATCATCTTAATGACTTTCTCGGATTTAATGCATGATTCTCCATTCTTCCACACAACATTGGCTACATTGGCTTGTTTACGAGGAATGACTAGTAGCATATTTAAATGGATGATAAGTAGAATTACTTATCCTTGGTCTGTGTGCCAAGATGAAATATGACTATCAAAAGTAGATGAAGGGAGTAAAAGAAGAGAGAGAAGAGCAGCGGGCCACAGATCTGTAGCCAGCTACAGCATGGACTCTAAAACGTAATGTGTGTATTACAGGTAGGACCATATATTAATAGTATAGTGTCGACGTTTGATGTCGCGATTCCGGTATTTGCACAGTATCGGGATCGTTGGTACTAGGATATACGCGAGACTGAGGTAAAAGAGACAGAGACAGGGATTTTTATACAGGTTCGGGCCCCTGAATTGTCAGGTAATAACCCTACATCCTATTGGGCGAAGCCGGTATTGCTCTTATTCACCATAATCACACCAGTACAATATTTGGGGTAGCCCATCTAACTGTTGTCGATATGACGGTCTGAAGTTCTGACTCGTAGTCAACAACAGGGTAGTCTTCCTCCTCGAATCCGCATCCGGCGAGATCAGAGACAACGCTATGTCTCTCCTGACGGTAGCCATAGGTACCGTAGGGGACTAGCCATGCCTATCTCTGAAGTCGATATCTGGCATCTTGTCTTGGCGTATGTTGGCTTATATGTTGATCTTGCGTCTTGATCTATTGTTCCGTGTCCCCTCTCCTCCTAGGGGGCCTTGTATTTATACCCATAGGTGTCCCCTTGTCTAAGTAGAACTAGGGAAACTAATATGGATACAATCCGAGTAGTCCTTGTCGTTTCCATGTAGAACTATAGTCATGCTTCCTTATGCGGAACTCCTCCTATATCCGAAAGTTGTTTCCGTATAAGACATGGTATGTGGTGGGTCCTGTCGAGATTTAGTCAACTACTATTAGGTATGTGGTATCCACAACCCTAACATATAGTAAGTAACTATTGTATGAATTGACTATTACATTGGCTATAGATGATTTGGAGGTAGTAGCTGACTATACTATTATACTTGCTCTTAGTACGGTCCGACCGAAGGCAATTTGTGACTCACGAGACAACGAACCCAACTATTTACTTGGTCGAAATCGTTAATAGGCGATCAGTCGCCGCGTGAGGAGAGGGGAGCGCGGGCAGCATGCGGTTTCTTTTTTTGTTTTGTTTTTTTCGCACGGTTTCCGGGCGGGACGTGGTTTTTTTTTCTTTTTAGGGCAAGTACTATAAACCCCTACATATTGCCCCTAAATTTGCCATATAGGATTAGATGATGAGTTGGAGGAGAGAAGTTAGGAGAGAGAGAATGAACCACCCCACATGCAAGGGGCAACCTCCACACAATCTCCAAGTAAAAAGATAAGATGATGTGAGAGTAAACTAATACTCGGGTTTGTGTACTAGAATTGACATGTTGTACTTGTTACCACTTAATTAATGAGCAGATGATATGATGTAAATTAGATGTGACACTCACCTCCACTATAAAACTTGCCCTTATGCGTGCGGTTTTTTTTTTTCTTTTCTTCCTTCAGTATCGTTACTTTTTGTGTGGCGCACGTTTTTTTTCTGTTTTTTTTCTTTCCGTATCTTTTTCTGGTTTTTTGTTTTTTAATACATACATATACAAAGTTTGTATACAAATTTTGTGTGTATAACTTTTTATATATAGGCGTACAAATTATATATATATATATATATATATATATATATATATATATATATATATATATATATATATATATATATATATATACACACACACACACACGTATATAAAGATGGTATATTGTGACGCCCCGATTTTCGTTCGGGATTAAAAATCATTAAATAATGTATTTTCTAGAAATTAAATAAAATTTAAAGCAATTTAATCAAGTGAAATAATGGGAGAATTAAAATTTTCCTATAAAAATCATTGGCCGAGAATATTTTGTAATATTCTTTGTGCCCTAATATATTCTCTGAAATTTCCCGTGAATTTTCGGAGCTCAATAAATAAGTTTAATGCCACAAAGTTCATTTAATCAATTAAGTAAAAATAAAACCAAATAAATCTCTCCATCCTCCCTTTGGGCTCGGCCCAAGCCTCTCCTTCCCCTCCTTCAGCCCGCTCCTCCCCCCCTACAGGGGCCGTTGGCCCATTTGCCTCCTCTCCCTTGAAAGTCCACAAAACCCCCCAGCTCTTCTCTCTCCGACCGACATGTGGGACCCGGCCCCACATGTCAGCTCCTTCCCCTTCCTCCAGCCTGGACCGGCAACTGCCATGGCCGCCCGAGCCGCCCACGTCACCGCCCCTCCCGCGCGACCCCCCTCTCCCGCGCGTGCGTGGGCGCGGTCGCCGCCCTCGTCCTCCCCCTCTTCCCCCACTTCCCCCGAGAAAAACGGCACCGAGCCACCTCCACTCCGCCCCTCGATGCCGCCCCCACGTCGCCGGCTGGTTTCCACCTCTCTCGGGCTCGATCCCGCCTCCCCTCCCCTATAAAAACAATCCCCGGCCTCCCCTCATCCGTTTCCCCCATTTTCCCCAAGCCGCCGCGCCCTCCCTCGCTCTCCCCGCGCCGAGCCCACGCGCCGCCGCTCTCTGGCGAACTCCAGCCGCGCCGCGCTGCCGCTCCCGTCCACCCCGCACTGCGCCGTCGCCCTCCCCGGCACCGCAGTCGCCGTGCGCACCCCGTCCACCGCTCCTCTTCCCCAATCCACCGCCGCAACGCCGCTTCCACCGCCACCCCGAGCCACCTTTGCCTTTAGCCGCCTCCATCCGCTCCCCGCCGGCGAGCGCCGCCTCGCCCGGCCGTGCTTTTGCCTCCAACGGCTTCGCCGCGTCACACCGCACCCCGGCATCCACTCCGTTCTCCCCTTCCACCCCCGCAGCACCATTCCCACCGTGCAAGCCGAAACCACCGCCATTCACCGCCTCCAGCCGCCAGCTACTGCCGCCCTAGGGGTCGCCGTGCCGTTCCGTTTGTGTCGTCGGCATCGCTGTGCTGAGCTCTACCCCGGCCCCTACTCCATCTCCCCTCTCCGCCTCCGGAACATCGCCGCCTCGCGCACCACCTCTCTCGCGCCGCCGCCATCTCGCCTCCCTCCGTCGGCCGCCTCTCTCCGGCGTCGCCCCGTGGTGAGCACCCCGGTTTCCTCCTCCTCTCCCTCCTAGCGCCGTGCGCTGCCGCTTCCGTGCGTGCGTCGCCGCCCCGCGTCGCCGCCGCTCGCCGCTGGTGGTCCTCAGACCGGTGCGTCGCCGCCGCGCCGTGTGCTCGACCGGCCGGCTGCCGCTGCCCTGCTCGCCCGGGCCGATCGGTCCCCTTTGCCGCGCCTCCCTCGTGTGCACCGCCGCTCCCCGCGCCGTCGCCGCCGGTGGTCGCATTGCCGCGCGCCATCGCTCGGTCGGGCCGGCCTAAGCCGTGCCCGTGCCCAGCCGCGCCACCCCATGGCCGCCCGATCGGCTTTGGGTCGATCCGGGCCGTCGGTTCCCGTGGACCGACGGTGGACCGCCTCGGTGGTCTCGGTCCACGGTGAACCGGCGCCCTTGTGCCGCTGACCGGTGGGGCCCGCTTGCCGGCGCCGCCCCTCCCCCTTGATGACGTCAGCAACCCCGTTTTCCTTTGGAAAAATAATTAACAATTGCGTCATAAATCATATTTAATTCTAGAAATTCATTTAAATGGCTCAAAACTTCTAAAATTCATATCTAATTCATTCGAACTCCGAATGGAGCCATTCAACTTGCAAAATTCATCTAAAATTGAGCTCTACATGTTTGTTTAGTTTTTATGTACTATTTCTTTGGTTTTTATTAGAGTTTTTCCTCGTTTTGCGTGCCAGCGTGTAGTTTCCGCCGTTTCGGAAGATCGCGGTCGCGAGGATAAGAGTTTGGAAGATCAAAGTGAAGAAGCAAGGCAAGTCACACATTCCCCTTGAGCATGTTGATCCCAATTTACTAATGTTTTATCGTTTGCAAATAAATATGCATGTGTTGCTAATTACATGGGATCCGGGTATTACCTATCTGCTCGCTTGTGCCATGTTTGCTTGATATCTGTCCTTTGTCAACCTTGGGTGATAAATCGACTAGCTCATGTTACTTATGTGACCTAGCTAGAACTATATGCTTAGCCATGCTTAATTACCACTAGCTCAGTTGATGGGATAATTGCAGTATTAGACCTTTTTAGTATCTGAATGAGCTGCGTGCTCGAGACATCTGGCCATGCTTCATGGTCGTAATTATCCAACTAAAATGCGACTGCATGGTGGGCTGTGGATGCATGGTTTTGCTAGTCGCACCCATGGCAATTAAGGACCGGTTCGCGGGAAACCCTGGAAGAATTCCTCGTACTTACCACAAGCCAGCGTGGGCAACGGCTGGGCTTGTAGTGTAGCTTTCTTCTAGCTGACGCATCCAGGCAAGGGTGGGCGTGATGGAGCGGGGCAGGCCCTGCGACGGCCTCTGTCGCTTCTGGATTCACCTAGGCACGAGAGGGGACTGCCCATTGCCCGCTAGGGACGGGGGTGAAACCTGAGGTGTGGTGTGCTTGGCTAGAGGGGGTTATGCGAAGGGTCATGTCACGGCCTCTTTCCGGTATGTCGTGGTGGCATGTTGGCACACGGGAACGTGTCGTGGGGCTGTGTTTTGTGGGTACAGTTGTACACCTCTGATCAGAGTAAAACTATTCGAATAGCCGTGCCCGCGGTTAGGGGCGGTCGACCAGATTCACCGTGATTAGTCCCACCTTAATAAATCGACCCAATACACTGTAGTTCAGGTGGGTTGGTTGGGCCTGTTCAACGTGGTGTAGCGTTGATCAGTGGAGATTTAATGTTACTTTAATTACTCAACTGTTTTACTGTTTTGCTCAATAAAATATTTTACAACTGCCTTTATGCGAATAGCCACAAACCGTCCTTGTGTTCCCTTGCACGTCTGCATCGTTGGTGTGGCTTGCTGAGTACGGTGATTGTACTCAGCCTTGCTATTATTCCCCCTTTCAGAAGTGTAGTGCTTCTGAGCTGAAGACAGAGTTAGAGGACTAAGGCTCAGACCCCAGTTGAGTTTTGCCTGTGGAGTGGAGCTGAAGCCCCGCTAGGATCGCCTTTTTCCGCTGCTGTCGTTCTCTTTTGGTGTGAGGACTAAGTGCCTCTTCTGTAAGTATTTTACGCTTTATTTACGTTTGGAACTGTATATTACTTGTCGTTTTGTGTACCCTGGCTGGTCCTGGACAGGGATTTAATACACAAAATAGTCTGGAAATTTAGGGCTAAATTTCTGGGCGTGACATATATTTTGTATACATACATATATAAACTTTTATATACGTCACATACAAACTTTGTATATGACGTATACAAACATTTTATATGTGTATATACATATTAGAAAATATACATATGTATATATTTATATACATACATATAAACTTTATATACATACATATAAACTTTATATATATAAAGTTTATATGTATTATACATACGTATATACATCTAGTAGAGGAGAGAGACTATATGGTCAGAAACTGACCGCGCGGCTCGTGGGAAGCGCGACTGATCGCACATTAGGGGCAGCATGACCGTTTGTTCGTTCCTTCTACGAAATACCTAATACGTGAACGTTCGCGTTAACCCGTACCCGCGAATGGCTCGAACAGGTTGGCATGCGCGGGCGCGCCACACGTGAATGCAGCAGATTTCCTTTTGTACCTAAAACGTGTCACTGGTGGAGAAGTGGATTTTACTCCCGGTTCATAACCCCTATATAATCCTGGTTTTCCAACCGAGACTACGAATCCGGGACTAAAAATAGCGATCTTTAGTCCCGGGTGAGATAACCGGGAGTAAAAATCGATTTTTAGTTCCGGTTGGTGTTTATCTTTAGTCCCGTTGAGGCAGATCCGGTTGCTTCTTTATTATTTTCTTCTCTTCATTATTTTTAATATATTGATTTCACCCTAACCCTATCCCGTCCCCAAAATCCCAAAACAATCATCCTCAAATTGCCTTCAAATCCACAAATCGATCATCTCAGATCACAGATACATAAATCACGGATACTTCACATATCACATATCTCCCATTATCATTCACAAACCACAGATCGAACAAATCACAGATCGCACAAATCACAAATGGCACAAATCACAGCCATTCACATCACATTAAAAAGGAAAAAAAGAAAAAAAATTCCCATGCCGGGCGGCCCGAGGCGCCGCCTGCCGCCGCCGGGGCGGCCTCCGCGCCCCCGCCACCTGCCGCCACCGGGAGAGGCCCTTCGCGCCTCCGCCGCCTACCGCCGCGGGCCCTCCGCGCGGGCAGCCGCCGCCTGCCCTCCACGCGGGCAGCCGCTGCCGCCGAGCCGCCGCGCCTCCGCGACCTGGCTTCGCGCCGGGCTCCGCGCCTCCGTGCCGGCCACCCCCTGCTGTCGCCAGGAAGACAAAGGAGAGGGGAAGGGGAGGAGGAGAAGAAGCGAGGAGAAGAAGTGGAGGGGAAGAAGCTAAGGATAAGACTGAGGAAGAGGGAACGACAGATCGACGCGCGAAGAGATAAAAGATCGCGCGGCTTGGGGTAAATTTTAGTCCCGGTTCTTTAGTCCCGGTTGTTTATACCAACCGGGGCTAAAAATAATTGGGGCCTGACACGCCCTGACAACTTGTTTAACCGTGACTAAAAATGATCTTTAGTCCCGGTTGGTAACATCAACCGAGACTAAAGATCAAAAAGTACCCCTCAGCTTTTAAACCGGGACTAAAGATGATTTTTTAGACCCGGTTTTTATTGGAACCGGGACTATTATAGAATTTGGCCGACCGATCAAAGATGGTTTCTCCACCAGTTTGTACTTATATATGGCCCTCCTTAATCACCGATCTTTTGAGACTAATCACGTATATGACTTTCCTTAATCACCGAATTTTGAGGCTAATCACGTTGGTGAATTTTTTTTATCGTTTGCCGCGCATGCATGCACGTGCCCACGTTTGCTACTTTGTTTTGGACCAATTGAAGCTTAGTAAATTTTTTTTTGTTTTTGGAATTTATTTTAATTTTGTTTTAAAATTCATCTATTTATAAAAAGTTTGTATATCAAAAGTTTTTATATATAAAGTTTGTATATCGAAAGTTTATATTAGTAAAGTTTGTATGTATAAAGGTCAAGTTGTATTAAAGTTTGTGAGTAGAGATATTAGTAATTTGAATAGGATTTATTAAAAAGAAAAGTTCAAAAAATTTGGGTAAAAAATCTGTTGAGTAGAAGATGTTACTATAAAAATAAAAGATTATGTATGCCTTAGTTACACAATAATTATATGGTAATGCTTTAATTACAAACATCACACTATTTTTTTTTAGCAAAATATATGCATACCGTCAACATATGCAAATGATTGTAGCTTTAAGTACATGCTAGCTAATTAAAGTGTCGGCCTGTATAGTTGCATGCTACTCCATTTCTTATCTAGTTGCATGTGTGCATGCGATCGATGCGCTTACAAATCATGATGCTAATTAAGAGTGTATAATGTCATTCCCAACCCATGATACTATATATAGTTTTCATAAACTTCACATCATCAAGAAACTAATACTAGACACTACTCTTCCAATGCAAACACCACTATTCTATACTTAGATTTAATGCTACTTATCTTACATGATGTCTTGAATGTTGTGTAAAAACCATATTTCATGCAAGACATGGTTTTTTTTTCTTTCCTCATTTATTTATCTGTCACGTTATTTTTCATCCTATGTGACAGTTTATTTAATGCTATAAACATCATTCTAGTTATTGGGTTGGAAATGGTCTAATTATGAGACGTACCATACTAAACGTCTGTTCGCGTTCCGCGAACGTTCACGTATTAGCCTCACCCGCTGCTCGGGCGGTGCTGCGAGACCGCATCTGTCTCGTGCCAACAGACCGCAAACAGCGTCTCTCTCGTGCCGATGTTGTGGCGTTGCGGGGCCGTAACAACGTCACCCATTTCGCACCACGACACCGCCCATGTCATGACTCCTTCACGCGAGCAGGGACGGAGCTAGAACGAGACAGAGAAGGAGACAGAGAGATGCTACTAACTTAATTTATTTTACTTTATATTGAGTTTAAGCTGACATAGATACTTAGATTTATATTGAGAGAGTGTATATATAGCGAAAATAGGTAAGATATAGTTATAATTTTTTTCACCGGGTTACTAGGAACCCCCTAATTACTCTACCTCCACCCTGCACGCGAGACCGCACACGAATTCAGCACGTGGTCATTATTTTCACGCAACGGTCGAGCAATATCGTGTCATGCCCTTCCACTCAGCGACGACGGGGTGTTTAGATCTACGGGTGTAAAGTTTTGGCGTATCACATCGGATATTATATAGGTTATCGTATGTGATGTTCGGTCACTTAATAAAAAACTAATTACAGAATCCATCAGTAAACTGCAAGACGAATTTATTAAGCCTAATTAATCCTCATTAGTAAATGTTTACTGTAGCATCACATTGTCAAGTCATAGAACAATTAGGCTTAAAAGATTCGTCTCGCAAATTAGTTGTAATCCGTGCAATTAGTTATTTTTTAGTCTATATTTAATATTTCATATAGATATTTAAATGTTCGATGTGACAGGGTGGGATTCTAAACAGGACAGACGACATGGAAAAAATGCATCCTAGATATTTCTGATAAAAAAAATAAATGAACTATATAGTTTCAAATAGATGCATGCCTCACCCTATCACCAGCGTAGCACGTCCTTGAGGCCGAGTTTGCTTCCAAAATTTTTCCAATTTTTTCATTGTATCGAAATTTTTCTACACACATAAACTTTTAATTTTTTCGTCACATCGTATTAATTTTAACCAAACTTACAATTTAGCGTTAACTATGCTTTCCTGTTGCAAGGAAAAGCAAAAGCAAAAGCAAAACCAAACCACAAGGCATCACAGCACATCACATCAGGAGTAGCCGTGCTAGGAATAGCTACAGCTGCTACTCCACCAGTACATCGATCCCCTCCACCAGTACACAATCCAGCCTGCGCCCTGCGGCTCTGCGCTGCGAGATGGTGGTTTGGTATGGTGGTGTTACGCGCGCGCCCTTCAAACCCAACCAAAACTCAGCAGCTTTTTTTTCTCTCTTTTTTATTTTGATCTTGAAAACAACAGCAACTAGGTGCTTTCCCTTTGTTCGTGCAAGCGAGGTGAAGACGTGAAGTCCATTTTATGTGTATGGCCTGTCTCCTTTCCCGTCAAACTTTATTTTGCGTCCTCCATTCGGCGGCCCAACGCGGGAGCAGCTGAAGCCGTCCGATCGAATGGCTGGTCCAGATTAATCCTGACCTAAATAAATACACCTAAAACCTAACCCTAACCTTAGGATTCATTCCCCCCGTTGCCCCCGATCTCCCCAGAGCGACGGCGCCCCCCTCCCCCCCCCCCCCCCCAAAGCATAGGGGTGGGCACATTTAGACCGAACTGAAGAACCGAATCGAAAAAATCGAGACCGAAAAATTTAGTTTCCTGTTCGGTCCCAGTCATCAAAAGACTGAATTTATTTCGGTCAATTTGGTTATTGGGCTCGGTTAACCGAATTAACCGAAAATGACCGAAATTTTGGCCTAACAGACGAAGCCCAATAAGCCCAGTAGTTATCTAACCCTAGAAGTGATACCATAGGCGCACAGCAGTCCCAGTCATGCCGTATTCCGCATCCTCTCGGCCTCTGCCTCCACCGCGCGTGTCAGGGTTATGGATACCACATACCTAATAATAGTCGACTAAATCTCAACAGGGCCCACCACATACCATGTCTTATACGGAAACTGACCTCGGATATGGGAGGAGTTCCGGATAAGGATAGACAACCAGAGTTCTACATGGAAACGACAAGGACTACTCGGATTGTATCCATATTGGTTTCCCTAGTTCTATTTGGACAAGGGGACATCTATGGGTATAAATACAAGGCCCCCTAGAAGGAGAGGGGACACAATCAACATACACGGAACAACAGAAGCCACAACATACAAGTCAACATACGCCAAGACAAGACGCCGGATATCGACTTCAGGGATAGGCATGGCTAGTCCCCTACGGTGCCTATGGCTACCGTCAGGAGAGATATAGCGCTATCTCTGATCTCGCCGGATGCGGATTCAAGGGGGAAGGCTACCCTGTTATCGACTACGAGTCAGACCTTCAGACCGCCATGTCGACAACAGTTAGATAGGCTACCCCAAATATTGTACTAGTGTGATTATGATGAATAAGAGCAACGACCGGCTTCGGCCAACAGGATGTAGGGTTATTACCTGACAATTCAGGGGCCCGAACCTGTAAAAAAATCCATGTCTCCGTCTCTTTTATCTTAGTCTCGCGTATATGCTAGTATCAACGATCCACATACTATGCAAATACCGGAATCGCGACATCAAACGTCGACAGTGCGGTCGCGCCGCTGCCATCCACCGCGCCCGGCCTCCGCCTCCAGCCCTCCACCGCGCCAGTGCCGCCTCCGCCTCTGCCCTCCACCGCGCAAGAGCCGCCTCGCCTCCGTTCTCCACCGCGCCGGAGCCGCCTCCGTCCTCCACCGCGCCGGAGCCACCTCGCCTCCGCCCTCCACTGCACCGGAGCCGCCTCGCCTCCGTTCTCCACCGTGTCGGCATCCATCGCGCCGCGGCCGCTGCCTCCGCCTTGGCGACGACGGCTACATCCTAGTTGGCTGTTCGTGTACTTATTTACTACTGCTTGATCACAATTTGTGAACCTAGTTGGCTGTTGCTTCTTGCTTGATCACAATCTGTGAACTACTAAACTTATTTACTACTGCTTGTGCTTGATATGTGATGTAATGTTACTCATCAACCCAGAACTTCAGTTCTGAGACCTGTGCTATTTATTCTTGTATATTATCTTGTATTTTTGTGATATATATATATGTGAAAAAATGTCTCAAAAGAGGGGATGTGCTGTCAAAACTTTTCATTTCAAACTTACTACTGAAAATTTCGGTCAGATCGAGACTGAGACCCAAAAGACCGAGACCGAATTTACCGGTCCTGAGTTTTTTTTGGATGAAATTCGGCCCTGAGTTTTCGAAGACCGAAATACCCGAAAGACAGAAGACCGAGACCGAATTTTTCGATCTGACCGAACGCCCACCCCTACCCGAGCGGCTGCGGCAGCGCGAAGCAGCGACCGACAAGCGATGCCCCCGATCCTCTCTCTCAAGGCGACGACGGTGGCGGCGCGGAGCAGCGGCCGGCCTCCTCTCCCTCGCCATGGGGCCTCGTGAGAGCTCGACTGTGGCGGCGGCAGCGCCCTTCCCTCCACTGGATCCAGCGGGAGGGGAGGCGGCGGCGGCGGCCTCCCCTCCACCGGATCGAGCGGGAGGAGAGCCGGCGGTGGCGGTTCGGTGGTGACCTCCCCTTCGGTCTATTTTTTAGATATATTTGTGTGTATATGCTTTCTCCGATTTTATTTGTGTGATTGAATTCCGATTTGGATTTTTTTTTTTGGGGGGGGGAGGGGTGATTGAATTCCGATTGGGATTTTAGGGGCGGAGGGGGGGTGACGGACGAAAAATTGGCATACTGATGAGGTGACGTACGGAAAAATATGGATCTTTTAATTAGTTAAGATATGTAACGAATCATGACTTGGATATGACGTTTCCTTGTATATTACGGAACGGCCTAAAGTCTAGGTTTGATAATGTTGTAAAGTAGATTTAGGAAACCGATACCATATTGGTTAAGGTTTCTATCTTGTAATAATGCCCCACATCCTATATAAGGTGGGCACTGGGCTGGAAGCCTTCTAAGGAATGATTCACAAACAGATCGTCAGATCAATACTACACCCGACGGATTCGAATCCCCAAACAGGAGTGGGGTATTTTCTCTCATTGAGAGGGCCTGGACCTGTCTAAATCCTTGTCTCCACATCCATCTACTTTTAGGTCTCATGCACTATCCCTTTATATTATCGAAATTTTGTTTGGACACATATCTTTGCCTCTCCTTTCTTGTTCGATCGCTCACTTCCATTTCGGGGAGCCATTAATGGGCGCAAGAGAAAACTGCACGGCCAAACAGTTTCCTTTTCCGTGAAACGAAGCCTCCCGAGGAGATGGATCGATGTCGTTCGCTACTAATCCGAACTATACGCGAATCCCATCACAGATGCCGCATATCCCGTCCAAATTATCTATATGCGGTACTACTTCATAATCGCATCGCGGTTTTCTTTTTATCATTTGTTATTTTTACCAAAGGACCACAGCAGGGTTTTTATTTTTAAATAATGACCTCAGCAGGGTTTATTTTTTTGTTGTTTAAGTAAAAACCACTCCTCTCAGATTTACAAAAAACCAACAAAAGGGACAAAGCCTGACAACTTTCGATCAAAACCGTATAGAAACCAACTAATATAATACCGATCGGCTTCCACAAACAGAGAATCACCAGTTTCACGAAAACCGTTGAATCCTGGACCTCAGTCCGTTTCTTAGTCCACTCCCTCTTCGTCTCATTGCTAGGCTGATTCAACAAGGTCGGTGCTGTGGCCGCTACCCCGATTTGGCGCAGCTGCCGTCGCCCGTCATGGGTAAGCGTCGTCGAATCGCGCCTCCGTCCACTAGCTCCCCCTATCTGCCTCTAGCCCTCTACCAAGAAATACCATCGTTGTAACCTTTGCCAAGCCACCGTGTGTGCGGGTCACGGGGTGGGTTGGGAGGGAAAGATGGAGAGAGAGGAAGAAGCACATAGATTGACATGTGGAACCCACTAGCTATTAGATTGGAGAGGGTAATAAAGAGAATGTTAGAGTGAAAGACAAATTTGACTCTAATATTTTGTAAGCTAGCCAAATAGAGATTTAAAAAGTTAAATTTAGAGAGACCGTTAAAGATGCTATTATACACTCGGGCAACAGCTGCATCATATCATTGCCTTGATCTCCTCTAGGAGGAAACACCACATGGCTTTGTCTGGTGCTCTCTTCACATTAGGCATGACCGAGCTAGCTACACGCAAATACTCCCTTCATTTCATACTTATTATAAGTCGCTTTAATTTTTTGTGTAATCTTTTAATTGTTTGATCAAACTTAAAAAAAAACTAGCAACATCTAAAATACCAAATTAGTTCTATTAAATCCAACACTGAGTATATATTTTGATAATGGGTTTATTTTATGTTGAAAATGTTGTTGTATTATTCAATAAATTTGGTTAAACTTAAAGAAAATCAAAACAATTTGCAATATGAAACGAAGGGGGTAGTATATGCGCATATATCATACATGAACCATATTGACAAGTGAGGATACTCGCAAAAATACAGACATTTATTTTTTAAAGCCCCAGGCTCAGTATGGTTTTTGATAAAATTGATGAACGACGGAATTTCTAGATATAGTAGTCTGTTAGTATTTGTTAATTGTTACTACAAAGATTAGGGTTGAACTCTGTGTGTGTGTGTGTGTGTTTTGTTTGAAGGAGAGAATTAGGATAGACTAGATCAAATCTACCCGTTGGAGTTGAACTCTAAGGGGGAGAGAGAGAAGCAGCATGAAGAGGGGAGAGGGTAGGGCCGGGTAACACAGTACTATGCATGCAGCTTCTTCTTCCTCCCTCCTTTCTCCACTGCAGTAGTTCTTGGGTTTGTGAGACTCCCACAGAGAGCATGATTCACTCCGGCGGCCGCCGCCGCCGCCACCGCCGCGGCAGCAAAGGGCCGTACGAGCGCGGCGGCGACGGGGAGGTGGACGGAAGCGCACGCGAAGCCAAGGGCTGCATGGACGCAGCGGCGACGGACGCACAGGCAGGCTCCACGTTGGGCAGCGGCTGCTGTGCTGCTATGGCTCACGCATGGATGGAGGAGTTTTCCGGGGACTCTACGCTGTGCAGGAACAAGGTAACTCTTCTTGTACACGTCATCCGTGGTGTTTCTTGGTTCTGTCTTGTGTGTCTCCTTAGATCTACTTAGGGCTCCCTCACAAAATAGACCTATTTTCTTTCTTTCTTGTTCAAATATACCTCCTCCCCGCCTGCCTTCGGATGCGACCGAGAATGAAATCTGTTGTTCCCAAGTGTGATGCAAACATGCTGCTGCTAATTTTTTTTTAATGCATTGGGTTTTGTCTTATTAACAAGATTTTGGGTAAAGATGGTACGGCGCTTCGTCTTACTAAGATCAATCTCATGTTCGTTCTGCTATATGCTATTGTTTATGCTCTTTTGTTGATTCTTTTGTTTGGGTTGTCTTGGTAACGCAGGAGGAGGTGAAAGAGGTCCGTGTGAAGCACAATGCCCCTGCAGCACCATTGTCTTGCTTGCTCAAGTCTTCGGTAAAAAAAGAACCCTCTGATTTTCAAGTTAGGCGTAAATTTGTCTACTTTTCCAACTCACGGTTTAGTTATAAAGTATGACATAATTTCTTTCTTTTTTGCAGCTAAGCATAAACCCATTGAAAGAGACTGACATGATTTTGCTTGAGAGGGGATTCTGCCACTGTGAGAAGGTTTGAACCGCATCTTCTATGATTTAGTTACGGGCATTCTATTTTGTATATGCTCTTTAACTTCTCGAGGTTTTCAAGTATAGCTTCCCATGCTAATTTAATACTTTGTCTCGGGGATGTTTTGTTGGAATCAGACATTATTTCTTATGCCTGCACAATTGATGACTGATGTATCCTGCACACACCTCTTAGTTAAGCAATGTGTATGTACATAATTAACATGTAATGCCGTATCTTCCTCTATTTCAAATTTGTTATAGAGATTTATTTTTTCTCTTTTTAGGGGGAAGAACTACCAAAAAAAATCAACAGGAACCACCACCGCATCAACTTTTACAGCAGAAGAACCATCAGCAATGTCAGCAACAAGCTGATCACACTCCAAAGTCGATGGTGCAGAAGCCTGAGGTACGTTGCTACTTTAACACCGTGAAATGGATCGTATCTGGTTTGCGTCCAATCGGGTGTTGCGAGTAGCGACACTTTGAAACGGGACGTGCATCTCTTCTTCTTCTTCTGTAGGCTGTAGCTAGTGACTCGTGATGGCGATCTAATCCTTTCCCCATTTCGTTCGCCCAGCTGTTGCTTCTGGGATCACCATGGCATGTCATGTATGGTGCTGGTTTTCTTCTTTGTTTTAAGGAGAGAATTTGCATAGATTGATCAAGTCTACTGTGAGGGACCCACGTTTCACATTTTCTATAAACTTGATTAAATTTAAAAATGTTTGGCTAAGGAAAAAGTATAAACTACTTATAACATGAAACGGGGAAATATTGTTTATGCTCTTTTGCTGATTTCTTCCTTTTGGTTGTCTTGACTGCAGCAGAACACGCATGAGGAGGTGAAGGAGGTCCATTTGAAACAGAATGTCCCTGCACCATCTTCTTACCTGCATAAGTCCTCGGTAAAAAAGACCCCCTCTAATTCACAAGTCAGCCATAAATTTGTCTATTTTCCTTTGGGTTGTCCTGAATGTAGTAGAACACGCAGGAGGAGGTGAAGGAAGTCCATGTGAAGGAGAATGTCCCTGCACCATCTTCCTACTTGCTCAAGTCCTCGGTAAAAAAGATCCCACTAATTCTCAAGTCAACCATAAATTTGTCTACTTTTTGGGCCCGGTTTAGTTACAAAGTAGTATGACCTATTTTTTTTATTTCTACATCTAACCATAATTATCTTGGATTTTCAATTTTTAACCTAGAGAGAAATGTTAAATCTAATCCGTATACATGATTATAATCTGTAAACATCTTAAAGTAATGTGTGCGCCACTTCTTTTAATGCACTGTTGCTCTTCATCTTAAGTAATGTGCACGTACATAATTATCTTGGATTTTCAATTTTTAACCTAAAGGGAAATGTTGAAACTAATCTGTGTACATGATAATAATATGTAGACAACTTAGAGTAATGTGTGCGCCACTTTTATTACTGCACATCAACTTACTAACAAGATTTATTCAATCTCGCATTCAAATAAATCTCGCATTCATTGTTTGTTGTGATATGCTGTTATTTATGCTCTTTTGCCGTTATTTCTCTGCAGGGGTTAAAATCACTATTTGTGAAGGCTTCTGGTGTTAGTGTATCCATACAAGTAGATGTATCTAACACAAAAGTTGATTATCTGATCAATTCTGCCTGTGAAAAGTTAGGTGTCAAAGCTCAGGATACCTATGCAGTGTTGTGCGGTAAAGTTTTAGACTATGATAAATCATTGTCGGAGTACCTATTGTATCAAAACTCAACCGTTGAAATCCGCTATCGAGGAAGAGCTGGACAGTGAGTATTATCTATTTAAAATTGTTATTTTTTTTATTTGTACATGTCTATAACATTGTAACATTGTGTTTTGCTGTAGGCTAAATTGGGATCAAAAATTCAATGTTAATGATACAGTTCTGTATTATGATGTTAACTTAGATCCAGCTCTTCAAAATGCTGGAATCCAGGCATTCCAATATGCACGGTTTTTCTCGGATTTTTCCTCATACAATATTCAGAAGGTGTTGATGCATGTTACTGAACAACATCGTGCAGGGTGGAGTTATGATGGGGGTTTTAATAGCCAGAACATTATCTTTCATGATGGCGCAGTTAGTATAGAAAATGTCCCTGTAGTGGCATTTGATAAAGATCCATGTGCTCGGGATTATACTAGTCTCTACAATATATTCTCTACAAGGTTTGGACCAGTGTATCCAGTACATTTCGATCATCTCCTTGAATTCCTAAGAACATGTCCTTGTGGGGTGAACTCCAGAAACGATGCAATAGTTGCGTTTGTCACAAATCATCCTAGTATTGAAACATATGTTGATAGGATGAAACAATTGATGATTTTAGACAATGTGGTACATAGACACCCTGCACATCTTCAGGCTAATATACAAGCTATGGCAGCATATGCTTCACACGCTAGTTTAAGAGCTAGTATGGGACCATATGCATATGCTTGGAAAGGTTCTGCGCAGCTTGTTCCTGAACTCAATAATGTTCTTATCTATCGACCACCCGGGAAACCATTACAATGGAAAAATCCCTTATATACTGATAATGCAAAAGGTTGTCTGCATTTTGCCAATAATTTTTTGAAGCATGCAAGAAACAGGGTTAGTATAATACTTACTCCATTATTTTTTCACTAGTGAAAACATATTTATGTCTAACACTGTTTTTTCACTAAACAGTTCCCAGAAGAACAAATTGAGGCAGCATTTGCTCTACACATGGAAAATTTCCTGCCAAAGATATTACAGGGACTAGCTGAACTTGCTGATCGCACCCCAAACAGACAATACATCAATGACATGTAAGTGGATCTCAAATCTTGACAAAATCTTTCTCAACCTAAAATATTTCTCAATCAAGTTTAAAAGATGAAATGAGATTATTTTTGTAGGCTTTCAAACCCACTGGCGGATATAAGCACGGGAAATTAGATTCGGAGATGCATGTAAGACAAATTGATCAAAAATTGACTTAATATTTTATTCTTCATACTATCATTGCATTCTTATGTTTAATATGTAGGAAGCAACAATCTGGAGATATTTTAATTGGAAAGCTGTGAAGGAATGTCATTGTATTGGAATGTCATTGTATCTTGCTCCGGCCTCATGGAGGCATGTATCTTCTCTGTTTCTTTGGACCGGTGTTGATTGTGTTGCAGCATGGTGGGATGGCGTCATGCTGGAATGCAAAGATAAACAACCATGTTAGAAGCTATTTAATTTAGCTAGTTATTGTATTGTATGAACATCACTACATTCGCTCTTAATTTAGTAGTACTAGTAACTTGTTGTGCTGAGGAGTACTACTACTACCACTACTACTACATGTTTGTATGCCTGTCTGTTTGGATTGGTTTGGTTTCTGTTTGGATTAGTAGCCGCTTGCTCAGCTCAACCGAACCAGAGATGAGAGGCCCTGCCGGAGCGCGGGCGATCTGCTTGCATGCATCTACGCGTGCAGTACAGCGAAAGTCGGACCGAGAAAACGTACCTCGCGAGTCAGGCCCGCTTCTCGCTGTCGACCACGTCTCTCGACATGGCGCCCGAGTCGTCCTGAGCTCGGCCGGCCATCTGCGGTGACGAAGCCACCAGATCCGGCGCCTCCCGGCCGATTCGTCGCAATCGCCTCCCTCGCTGGATATGCCGGCCGCAAAGCTCGCAGCCGCCGGATGCCCGTCCGCTCCGAGGTCAGCGTCTTCCTCGGCGGCCTCCGTTAGCTCCTCCCGCTCCGAGGCCAGCGTCTTCCTCGGCGGCCTCCACTCCTCCTCCTGCTCTTAGCCGGCCGCTACCGGCGACAAACACAAGAAGCTGCTCCCCCTCCATTTTGCCTTTCCTTTTCTTTTTCTTCTATTTTTTTCCATCGACCTTGCGCTATTTATAGAACGTACTATGACGTCACTGTCAAACGGTGGTGACAACATCATTTTCAATAATATTCTAAAAGAGAACAATGCCACCCTCACTTCTTTCATGGAGTACTACAAAATCATTCCTATGCATATTGTTCATTGTTGTTATATAGTATGTACTTTCATCTCAAGTTTATCAGATATCCGGACGGATAAGTTTAGTTCTACGGGTAAATTTTTTTTCCTATCATATCAAACGTTTGAACATAAGTACGAAGTATTAAATATTGAAAAAGAAAACTAATTACACAGTTTGCGTGTAAATTACGAGACGAATCTTTTAAGCCTAATTGCATCATGATTTGACAATGTGGTGCTACAGTAAACATTTGCTAATGACGGATTAATTGGGCTTAATAAATTCGTCTCGCAGTTTACATGTGGATTATGTAATTTGTTTTGTTATTAGTCTACGTTTAATACTTCAAATATGTCCATATATCCGATGTGACCCGACATTTTTTTTTACGGTGGAACCAAACACAGCCTTATTCTAAAAGACCTCACAATTATTTTGGGGACTAACTATCTAAACATGTTATAGAAAATCCCCTAAATGAAATTATAGTATAAGTACAGTGTACTCCCTCCGTTCCAAGATATTTGGATAGATGTGGTTGATAATATGAAGCATCACATTCGTCCAAAATCTCTTACTATATTCTAAGACAGATGGAGTATTTACAGTGCAACTAGCATATAATTACAGCTGTAATTAGGATGTAATTACAGCTGTCACATTTGACTTAAAATCTTGGTGTAGCTTTAGTGGTAGAGATGTGTGCTAGGATGCCACAGTTGGTGGGATCGACTAGTCGTCGCGTGTATGATTTTTATTTGTTTTATTATGTATATCACACGAATCTTCGTGCATATCGGACGGTCAACACTAATCTCAAAGAACATCCAACTGCCAAAATAGTGCAAAGACATAGCCATCAATTTTCTATCATTAGACTAGTAGTATGTGTGTAATTCATACTTCACCCTAGCAAAGCATGAATATTTGTGTATTCATGGTTAGCAAGAGTAATTAAACAGCATCCCCACATACTAGCCCACATACAAGTAACCAAACGCAACCCTGATATATTGTTTAACATCTCCAACCTCACTCAATATCACCCACTGCCCACTGGCCACTATAGCTAGGCTAGTATTTGGTTTGCTTCAATGCTAAATTTTAACATTAGAAAAACCTAGGCAAGTTTTGACGTTGTCAATTTCTTTCACAATTTATATGAGCTGTTGGCATATTTGGTAGCAAATTAAATACTAGTATTAAAGTACCAACGATTTGATAGCGCATATTTTAGCTCCGGAACAAAATGCCTCCCTCAGCTCTTTTTTTTTTCTTTTTTTTCCTTTAGTATAGATTTGTGCTCCAAGATACCCTAACCCTAGACCAGTCCAAAAATAAATAAATAAAAAGAATGGTGCCCAGAATCTCGGTTCCAGTGACTTCACTTCGAACAACTGTGCAATTAAATATGTTCTCTATTTCTAGCATTAATATAATATATAAGTTTCCCTTTAAAGGCTGTGTGTAGTTCAGCGCAAAGTTTAGATTTTGGTTAAAATTGGAGATGATGTGACTAAAAGTTGTGTGTATGACATATTGATGTGATGGAAAATGACTGAAATTTGGATCCAAACTTTGGATCTAAACACAGCCTTAATAAAAATCATCTGCTAGGTTTCGTCCTTTAAGTTTATTTAAATTTCACTCATTTTGAGTATGAGATTATAATAATTGGCTGTAACTCTTTGACCAAAAGTCGGAATGCTCTGTTCTATTATCTAAAAAAATGTGTATTAAAGCGACTGCAATAGAATGATATAAATGGATTATACGAGTTGTCACATTGTACCTGTGCTTATGTAGTGGGAAGAATGAGAGGAGAGAAGAAAAAAAAGGGTTATTACATATTTATAGCCAGTTGTATTATTGGAATAGACTCCGATAAATAAATTATATTAGAGAGACAAGTTAGTTAAATATTAAATTGTGTAATAGTATATATCTACAACTAATTTTAATTTTTGAAGCTAATGCTTAACTTGTACTATAAGCTTTGCTGTCCGATCCGGGGGTTAGACTCGTGTCAATCTGCCGCCTCAGGCCACCCTGCACGCAAATCTCGTTCGTCCACCCCTGTGGGTTCGTCACAGTCTGGAGCAACGCGCGGCTGCATGCCAAAGGGCAAAGGCGCCAGCTCGTCAACCCAACCCTATCGACACCCGGTGACCGGTGTTGGTGGAGCCCATTACCATGGGGGAGGTGGAGCTATGCTTTGACGCGTCGTGTCGTGCGCCACGCGGCGATAGATGGCGCATGATGATCACTAGTGGAGTAGTACGTTGAGACAATGTGGTGACCGTCATGGATGCGGCTGTGTCGTGCGGTGGAGCTATGCACTAGCACATCACATGATGCGTCGTGTCGTGCGGTGCGGGTGGGCCACGCGGCGATGGCACATGAGCAGGAAGCGGTTGAGAGTTGAGACAAATAATGTCATGGAGTCGTGTTGAGAGTTGAGAGTTGACGCGGAAGAATTAATCCAAGGGCAAAGTATATACTCCATGGAGTTGAAGGAGCAAATGAGCGTGGAATATGATTTGTTCGTAAGCTTGGATTAACGAGCATCGTATTTACGCGGCTCATATACTCCCTCCGTTTTTTACTTTGACTTTTTTTTCTATAGTAAATTCCTTTTATGTTTGATCAAATTTGTAATAGTAAAATATAATAACATTTTCAACATAAAAAATATATTATATTTAATCAAATTAATTTAATATTTTAGATATTCATAATAAAAAATTGACTAGGAAAAAAGTCAAAGCGACTATAGTTGAAACGGAGAAAATATTTATCTTTAATATGGTCAAATATACTATAATAGATCTCTTCACCCGGTAGTCAATAAAATAATTAACTATTTAAAAAAATGGGATTAACAAAGTCTTGAATAAATGTGATTTAGAAATTATGTTCTTTACAAACATATTCTGCATCTTAAAAAGTTTCCAAATATGTCGTGTTCAAAAGACACAACTTTATTAAGGCTGTATCCTTCCCCAGTTTTCTCAACTCACATCTCTCATTTTTCACACGCACGCTTTTTAAACTGATAAACGTTGCGAAAGTTATTTTAAAAAATCATATTAATCATTTTTTAATAAAAATAGTTAATACTTAATTAATCATGTAATAATACATGCTTCGTTTGGTAGGCTGAAAGTGAATTCATGGTGTGTTCGACAAGAGAGTAAAGCAGTGGTGGATTGTGAATATATGCAAAAGCCATTGGTACATAATTAATTGTATTAATTATTTTGAACTTGAAAATATATTTGTATGATTTTAAAAGTATTTTTTCTATCTATATATTTTTTTAAAGAAAACCGTTTATCAGTTTAAAAACGTGCAAGCAAAAATTAAGAAATTTTCCTTTGCCATGCCGCTTGTCTAAACACAGCCTTTCGTATACAGCATATAGATAACCCACACAGCACATCGTCCATTGAGCTATTTCAAACAGATTAATCCAATTAGCGATTTTGTTCTATAGGTGCTATTAAATTGTCTATTTGATCATCTTTTTTAATTAACAGTTAGTAATTTAATATTCCTATTCTCTATTTCTTTCATTCTATACAATAGTGATATTCTTACGATGACTCAGCACTCTAAAATGACACTCATGATTAATTAACAATGAAGCATGTGAAATGAACCAAATTACTACTACTACTACGGAGAGTATAACTTGTTGTTAGTAGTACGTGGATGAAACATGAGCCACGGTTTTTTTTTAAGAACTCATGAGCGAGCTGTTGTTTTTGCCTATTGTACATCACTACATTTGTCTTGTTTGTAATATTGCTATTTAGGAGTATTAAACGTATATTATTGACAAAATCTATTTTATAACCTCTAGACTATTTTACGAGACGAATCTAATGTTGTATATTAATCCATGATTAGCAGATGATTATTGTAGCATCACTGTAGCAAATCATGGATTAATATATCTCGTTAGATTCGTCTTATAAAATAAATTAGGGGTTATAAAATCTATGGCTGTATTTAGATCCAAATTTCAGTCATTTTCCATCACATCAACCTGTCATACACACATAATTTTTCAGTCATATCATCTCTAATTTTAATCAAAATTTAAACTTTACGCTGAACTAAACGTAACCTATGTTTAATACTTAATCAGTACTAAGATTTTGAAGGGCTATAATAACATGAGGATCCAAACAGGGCCATTGATTTGGCTCTCCTACCGCCTCGGGATGATTTTGTTTGGCAGGGTCCGAGTGGACGTGTCGTAATTCGTACTACTACGATCGTAGCCTCTCCATCTCCAGTGTCCAGTCCCATACCATTCCCAGTCCAAGCCGCTTCCACCGACTCCAGTAATAATAATACTACTCGTACTAGCTCTAAATAAAGATGTCAGAATTGGGCATCGTCTTGGAATCGCCTTGGAATTTGGAAGATGTGGTGGATGTCACAATGAATAAGCGAGGTCCGGCGACACGCAACCACCCTTGGGGATTTAAGGCGATAGCCAGTAGGCCACCATAGAGTAGAGGCGGTGCATATCACGGGAGTTGAGGAGTGTGTCCGAGTAGTACTACACAAGGAGATGGTAAGGCCTCGTTGACAAAAACTTTTAGGTGTGTTTAGTTAGGGCTTCCTCAATGTATGTTGTAAAAATAGGCAGTAAGGTGGGCTATGTAAGATAGTAATAGTAGATTGAAGATGCACCATAATGTATATATGTGTAGAGTAGGTAATAAGGTGGGACCCATCTGAAAAAAAAACCCCAAACATGAGCCATGCCACAATTAAAAAATAGGTAGGACCCACCACAAAGTGCTATAACCTGGTAGTAAGCTTATGACTTGGCAGTAGCTATTTACTACTTCCACAATGTATCTTACCTAGTAGTAAGAATATTTTAATCTCTAATACCCACTTCTCCACTACATTGTGGATGCCCTTACACGTTAAAATTAGAAATTTGAAGAAATTAAAATGATGTGATAAAAAAGTTAAAAGTTAATATGTGGCCTGGTTTAGTTCCTAACTTCTATCACATCAAAACTTTCCTACACAGGTCTGCTTTAGTTTCCAACTTTTTCTTCAAACTTTCAACTTTTCCATCACATAACTTTCCTACACATACAAACTTCCTATGTGTTATCACGTCAGAATTGGAAGTTTGGTTAAAATTAGAATGATGTGACGGAAAAGTTGGAAATTTGTGTGTAGGAAAGTTTTGATGTGATGTAAAAGTTGGAAGTTTGAAGTAAAAGTTTAGACTAAACTCGACCTTCCAACTTTTCTGTCAGATCGTTCTAATTTTACTCAAACTTCCAACTTTGGTATGAACTAAACACACCCACACACAAACTTCTAACTTTTCCGTCACATCGTTCCAATTTCAATCAAACTTCCAATTTTAGCGTGAATTAAACACACCATGTGTAGAAAAGTTCGATGTGACGAAAAAGTTGGAAGTTTGAAGAAAAAAGTTAGAATCTAAACATGGCATTTGTTCTGCGTGTCATATCGAATATACGGATATATATTTGAAGTATTAAACATAGTCTAATAATAAAATAAATTACAGATTCCATCGTAAAACCACGAGACGAATTTGTTAAACTTAATTAATCCGTCATTAGCAAATATTTACTGTAGCACCATATTATCAAATCATAGTGTAATTAGGGTTAAAATATTCGTCTCACAATTTATGTAATTAATTTTTTCCTACATTTAATACTCATACATGTGTTATTTCGGGAACTAAACAGGTACTAAACAGGTACTAACTACTGCATCGTCTTGCATATCTAAACTATCGATTCAACCACAATACTACTCGTACTCCTTTAATGTCAAAATCATAAATCTTCCTATTTCCATCCGATTCTATAATAATTATTGACGTTTTGACAAGGTTATAATTAAACTTTTATAACTTTAACCGTCAATACTAATTTTAAAAATATTTAGTTTAAAGAAATTAGAACAATGTATACAGAGGCTGTATTCGGAACACAGGGTTCCAACCCAATCTGTCCGCACGGAAAACGGAGCGGTCTATTAGCGTATTATTAATTAAGTATTTGCTATTTTTTTCAAAAATAGATCAATATGATTTTTTTAAAGCAACTTTCATATAGAAACTTTTTGAAAAAAAAACGCACCGTTTAGCAGCTTGAAAAACGTGCATGCAAAAAAGAGAGAAAAACGTGCGCGCGGAAAAGAGAGATGTAAGTTGGGAAAGTGGGGGAATGAACTTAGCTAGATTTGTCTTTCAAAACACTATAATAAAAGTAAACATATATTTATTTATTGTATTATACTAAAAAATAAGGTCAAACATATATTTTGTAAAACATGTCATTGTTCAAAACGTCAATAAAAATGAAACCGGAGGAGGGAGTACCTTATATTTTCATCCCGAAATCACAAGACATTTAATTCACACTAAGGCCCGATTTAGTTCCCTAAATTTTTTTTCCCAAAAACATCACATCGAATCTTTAGACACATGTATGGAACATTAAATATAGATAAAAATAAAAAATAATTGCACAGTTAAGGGGAAATCGCGAGATGAATCTTTTGAGTCTAATTAGTCTATGATTAGCTATAAGTGCTATAGTAACCCACATGTGCTAATGACGGATTAATTAGGCTCAAAATGTTCGTCAAGCGATTTCCAGGCGAGTTATGAAATTAGTTTTTCTTTTTCATTGGTTTCCAAAAACCCCTTTCGACATCCGGTCAAACATCTGATATGACCCCAAAAATTTTCTTTTCACGAACTAAACAAGGCCTAAGCTGAGTTTTGCGTGCACGCTTTTAAACTAATAAACAATATATTTTTAAAAAAAATTTCTATACAAAAGTTGCTTAAATATCATATTTAATTCATTTTTAAATTATTTTTAGGTAATGCTTAATTAATTATGCATTAATAAACTACCAGGTTTCCCATGCGGGGAGGCAGAGTTCCAAACTCCAGCTCCCAACTCCCTCTTTTTTTCATGGGATAAGTCCATTTGACACCCTTAAACTCTTTGTTTGGTTTAAAACGCACCCTCAAACTTTGAAACCGGATATGTAACACCGTCTAACTTTCAATACCGTTTAGGCCCCATTTGACACACCTCTAGCTCCCAACTCCAACTTACCTGGAGCCGGAGCTGGGCCAAACGTTCCAGATCCTCCATTTTTTAGAGTGGAGTTAACAGAGCTACTCTTAAAAAATGAACTAGGGGGTGGAGCAATGCTGCTCCAGAACTCCACTCTATCCCAAAAGACCCACTACCATTTAACTTTTTAGACTATATACACAAAAATACCACTCAACTACCCCTCCACACCTCCTCTCCTCCCGTTCTCTCTCCTCCTCCCATCTTCCTCTCGATCGACGGGCGGCGGTGGCAGACAACGGCAGAAGTGTCTACAGCGGTAGGCAGCGTCGGCGGGAAGCAGCGGGCGACGGCAGCGGCGGCGGCAGCAGGCGGGACAACGACGGGCGGCGCACATGGAGACGACGCGCGACCGGCGGCATGCCTGGGGATGGCGAATGGCCGGTGACTGGGTTTCTTTTTTTTTCAGATCTAGAGCTGAAAACTAGGGAAACATTTTCAACAAGTCTCCAACTCCAACAGGAGCTAGCTCTTACTGGCGCTAGCGATGACCTTGAGCTTCCTCTCCCACATCGCACCCCTGAGCACCGACGAGGTTGATCTTTCTCTCCCTCATGCCTCCCTGTTGATGAAAAATTTGCGCTCGGTCGATGGTGCCGGATTTGTGTTAGCATGAACTAAGTCGACGAACAGAACGTCCAGGGAGATCTGCTTAGCTCCAGTGTAGGTCCAAAATATTGATGAGATACGGACATGCTAGTCAGTTTGTCTTGCAATTGACAAGATATATAAACTGAAGATCAAAGAAAAAAAATCCAGCCTCGCAAAAAAAAATTGAAGATCAAAGAGCCGATCGGCTGACAAGTCGATGGGGGTAATTCCAACCGATGCTGATATTAGCCGATGTCGATAGAGTTTTGAGCAATCGGCTATACGTCCAATGTAGATAATGATATAAATACAATCGGTTGGTGATAATGTAATAAGAGTAGAAACCAATCGACTAATAATGATATGATAGAATAAACACTAATCCGATGGTTAAAACATACATCGGCTGGAGGTTTATTGTCATAAAATCCAAATGATTAGATAATCAGTGAAACCTTTGTTGCAATCGGCTAAATCCAACTTAATTGTAATCCTTATAAGTCGATGCAACGTTCAGATAATTCATTGGCTGAATGTAACAGCCCTAAAATTTGACAACTTGTTAAAACCGATTTAGTTTGCTTTGATTCTCTAAAAATATAACCGTCGAATTAGACATTTATTTAAAATATTATTTTCCATGCTTATTTTTGATGTTTCTTTTCTCGTTTAATTTTGTCGCAAAGTGCATATCATCCTTCAAATAATTCCTTTGAATCCAAATTTAATTCTATCCTGAATGTCGAACTGTCTAAATTCCACATCGATTCAAATTCTATATATTTTAATCTTCCCCATATTTTCCTTTTCCCTATTTCCACCTTAATTTTCTTTTTCCATTTTTTTTCCTTTCTCTTTCCCTCTTTCTCTGTTTTTCTTCCTCTCTCTGTTTTTCCTTTTCTTTCTTCCTCTACTCGGCTAGGCCGAGCCAGCTCATGCTGCCTCGCGCCAAACCCGTGCCGCCTTGAGCCCAGCTCGTGCCAGCCCGCGCATGCCACACGCTCGCACGCACGCACACGAGGACGAACGACGAACGAATGCCCGGACGACACCTCCAGCTTCCTGCCTCCATAATTCCGTCGTTCCTCAACTAGAAGGCTCAAGACCGGAGGCAAAAGAAGCGCAATTTCAACCTCTTTCACCTCCTCAAATCCGCACCAACCCCCGCTGACTCAATCATCGTCACCGGAGGAAAAATCCCCGAAACCCTAATTTTGCGCCATTCACAGAGCTTCAAAATTCGTCGCATACGTTGCAAATCTTCTGAAATTGAAGGTAAAAACGGATTCGACGTGCCGAGTACTCCCATTCCCTTCTGTTTTCCTATCCAATCCGACGCCGGAGTGCCGCCGTTTCCGCCTCCCGGCGTCGCCGCTCTGTTCGGCCGCCGCCAGCCGCACGGCGCGCCGCCGCTCCCGGCCTCCCCAGGCTAAGCCGCCGCTACCACCGTGCTCCCCTTGCTCCACTGATGCTCACCATATCCGCCGCCCTCACCTGAGTTCGCCGGAACCACCGTCGCCATGGCCGCCGCCGCCTCCAGCTCCTGGCCGCTGCCGGCAGCCTCGCCCCCGGCGCTTCTCTCGCCGCAGACCATAAAAGCGGAATCGCCTCGACTTATAGATCGCAAAACTGGCGCCCCCTTTCCCAAAATCGGCCATCTTCACCGCCGGCGCCAGGGAGTTGCCAACCGGCTCCCGTGCACAGAACGAGATGAACAGGAAATCTGATTTTCCTGTTGAAAAATAAATCAGAAAAAACAATTTTATTTTCCTATCAAGTTGACCATCCGTTTGAGCTCGAAATCAAAATCCGAGACCTATTCCAAACTCCTAGAATTATTCCGAATCCATCCGTATCAGTTTCGTTGCAATCCGAGCACCCGTTGTCGCGACCCTAATTTTAGCCCTAGGGTACGCCGTTCACCGAAATTCCAAAAATCCCTAAAATTATTTCTTTAAATCCTTTTCACCCATTGTTGCAGTTTGTGATACTATTTTCTTTTGGTTATCTTTGCTTTTCTGTTATTTATTGTGGTGATGATTGTTGCGTAAATAGAAAGCACTGACGTTGGTCCGGTAGTCGGAGCAAGTGAAATCTCCGCGCCAGGAGGAGACGGTTTGTACGACTACATCGAGCCCGAAGGTTGCAAGACATGCACCCTCCCTTGAACAATTTAATCCCAGTAGTTAGAGAGTTATTTTGGTAGCGTACTCGTCCTTTGGAGTACGATAGACTGCACGAATTCTTTTAAATTAATTATATTACTATTATTGCATTATATTTTCTGTTGTTGTTATAAACACCTTAATGAGCCTTAGAGTATAACAAACTTAGGATAAAATTTGAGAAACACCTAAACAAATGGTTAATTATTTAACATGCTATTGATTTAATATGGATATTATTATTGCATATGAAAACATGCTTATGGAGCTATTTATGGCTATATGCTGAGAATTGTTGGCACCGCATGTGAGCGGTTGGTACACATGATAGAGTTCATGTGTTTGGTTTTATGGACCTGTTTATGGTCGTGTTGAATATATGGATATATTTATGGATATTTCTTATTTAAGATTGATATAATAATCAACCCCCTTATGTCAATAAGAATGACATAGTTTCACCATCCACACGATCGAGTTATCGAACCTGGCCGTATATTGCTCTAATTGATTAAACTTCTGCAGGCTTTTCGGTGTACTGGCCATTAGCTTTCAAGTGTGTGAAGCAAAGTGACATGGTTCATGTTTATATGATTTATATATGTGGGCTCGATGGGCCCCGAGAGTTCAGAACTGCCCTATTGGCCCATGAAGTTCTGGGCTGCCCATCGAGTAACGAACAATGGTAAGTGGATGCGGAGGTAGGTTGGCACACACCTCGGACCGGATCACTCCGAGCAACATCTCGAGCATCCTTTAACTTACTAGGCAGAAGGGAGAGATATATGGAGCAATATTACACCTTGTTACTTTTCAGCCTGGCCAGCTATGGGTATCGTGTAGGTAAAGCTGGGCAGACGCTACAGAGTCGTTGAGTATTCGAAAACGCCGTGCTCCCGGTTAGTGGAGATGTGTCTATGGGTGATCCCAGATTATGGGCACAAGTTAAACTAAATGGCTATTAATTAATATGGTTAACTTATTTATTACTTGATGGTCTATTCAAGTTATTTATAATTAACATTTATATTTTTATGCTCATTATTATTGTTTAAATTAAATGTTCAATAGTGATGTTTATATCAAATGTTTATTAAGATAGGCTCTATGAAATAACTGTTAAGGTTAGGGTTTAAACCTTCCAGCTCTTAATATTGCATGTTTTATATTGCAATTATTGTATTTGTTATCATAAGCATGTCTTGTTGAGTACCTTTTGTACTCATAAATGGGTTCAGATCATAAGGAGGAGGATGCTTGTGAAGATCATGTTGACCCGTTAGAGTGGGACAGCTATGGTTTCTAGGTCATTCTACGCTCAGGCAGTTCCTGTGGTGGAGTCTAGCAGTTTATCTGTTTGTAGAAATAAGGCTTTGTAGGCCATATATGTAATGGTTTGTATTTATGTTGTGTTGTGAACTAAGTGACTTAAGTATTGTATAATTGAAGTTTATGTTTTTATATCATTTCATGCATAACTGAACATCCTGGGCAGTTACGTATTCGTGGGGCACCATGACTTTATCGGGTGTCCCCACACTGAAACCCCGATAAACCCTTATTGGCAATAAAAAGCACGCTAGAGATTATGATTCTAAGCATTACTAGAAAAAGTAACAATTTTGGTATTTATATATTACTTAGATTGATGACTCCATCTTTTCAATTATACTTATGCTTGTTCGTATCGCTTATTACTAAAAAAAAATATGGGTAAAACTTTTTGTGCATGTCCTTTACAATTGAAAAACAAATGTTGCAAAATAAACTATGATAAAAAATACAAAATTTGGCTTATATGCATAAGCAAAACGATAAAGATGTTAGGGAGAGTGGAGAAGGAGATATTGTGTTGGAATTGTCAAGTGAAATGAAAAAAAAAATCTACTACAAACAAACTTACAAGTGTATTCCAATGAAATTTTACAATTCAAAATCTATATCTATATCTATGCCTAATTAAAAAAAAGTAAGACTTCCGAGACGTTTTTGTCCGTTGTTGTTTTTATGTGTGGTACGCGATTTTTCATTTGGCCAAGCAGACTCTACTACACGAGATCGCCATCCGTATCCTGTGCAAATTCCAATATATCCCAATAGAAACACATAAATTGAACTTTCAGTTGAATTGAATAAAGATCAAAGAACCATACGCATAGATGGGAATGCCAACAAAATTATTTTCAAGTATTTTCTTGCATTCGCTAGCATTTGATCCTAACAATTCAAATAGAAAATAGGAAAAAAATCAGGCAACCATTTGGAAACTCAAAGTTGACGACAACAAAGATGAGGACGACGGCTCGTCCTCCCATCTGCCTCCGCCTCAACCCAATTCCTAGGAGGGCTTTTTTTTTGGGCGAGGGGGGGGGGGGGGGGGGGGGGGGGGGCATGTTGCTCTCCCCGATATCGGTGCTCATAGAATCAACTAGCCGCGCGGAAGCTTCGCTCGTGGTGTTGCTCACTCACACTGGAGAAGTCGAGGGGAGAGGAAGAGGAATAATGTAGGGTCAGGGATTCAGCATGGCTATGTTTATCTAAATCACGACAGACCATCACCGTTTGATCGAATACGGCGACTCTCAGCGCACCTACGCCGACTTGAGCCGTAGCCTACCACGTAGGTCTGTGCACGTAACAGTCGCGGTGTGAAAAAGATATATGGCAGGGTCGTGCTTCTAATTGTGGGCTTATTTGTGTTTTGCTTATTCCCCGTTGATTTAGATATTTTTTTCACCAACAAAATTAGTGTAATTAGCACGATTTGAGCCATTAAAAATTGCTGAAATTTGATATAGTTTTTCCTTCTTCATATTAAATTATTCCTACCTAAATGGAGTCAACAAATAGTATAATTATATATTTGCCACGGTATAGAGTTATTTCTTGACCATAGTTGTTTGTAATTTCATGTCATTATTTTTATGACTATATTGAATTATCATTTATGTCCAGCAGTATCCCAGCTAATTTCCGTGAAACTCAGGAACCATGTTGGTTTTACCTTTTTTTTAAGAATAATTAGAGTACGTGTTTGATTTTAGAAATGATATCACATGTTTTCCATGCGAGAGTTGAGAGAGAGAGAGAGAGTTATCAGAATTTGAGTATATCCATATGCAATAGTGTTTTTTATCCGTTCTATGAGTATATCAATCATGCGCTAATATCTTTCTTTCTTTGTGCGTGTTAATTTTATCTTCATCTTCATTAAAAAAACACCAACTTACTAGTTCATGTGGGGTATTAGAGGTAGGGCCCATAACTAGAGAAAATTAATGCAGTATATAAAACATCCATAGGAATCTCACCAAAGATATAGCTTGCAAGTAAGAGCATCTTCAACAGAATTGCCAAACCACTCTCCAAGACAAAATTTAGCAAATGTGGAAGAAAAATGCCCTCCAACAGCCTCTCTAACCGGCTCTCCAAGCTATCCAACTGGGCCAAATACACCTCTCCATGGCCAAATCTGGCCAGCCTCGTCGACGTCGCCACCACCACCTCCCTCTCCTATGCCGACCTTTGTCACGACGCTGCACTGGCACCGGCACGGTCCTGCGTTGCATCCCCTGCACGGCACCAGCACGTTCCTCGCTGGCACTGCTTCCTCCGTGACGGCCCCCATCATTTTCCCTCCCTCGCCTCCGGCTCTCCTGATACCGCTGTCACCCTAGCTCCTCCCGAAGGGGGAGGACCGCCGGCGCCCCCGTCGTCAAGGTCACCGTCGCCATCCACCACTGCCTAGGCATCTTTCCCATCCCCCTCTCTATCCTGCATCTCTGCCATTGCGGCCTCCCCATCCGCCGCCATCGCCGCCGCCAGTGACAACCACCACCATCCACTGCCGCCCCTGAGACCACTTTTTACCTTTTCTACTTTTTATTTATCATCCGGCAGAACTTGGCACCTGACGCGAGGATGCATCGGTTTTCGATCTCTGGCGAAGGGATAAGTCCAATGTTCCGCCGGCCCAGACAATTGTATTGGATACATTGGCGTCGTTCAAGGCTGCATCAGTGTATTCGACCTCTTGGATTGCTCCGGTTTGGTTAATATATTTGCCTGCCTATTTATCATATGTCTTAGTAATCTAGTTTTAGTATCTCAATTTAGCTCTATCGGCTGTCTCTAGCTTTATGGTTTCTGCCGGTATCGGCTAAATTGTTTTATTATATTAGATTAGCTAAGGCATCTATCACCCTAAAAATTAGTCAAGAGCTTGATTGTCTAGATATTATGTTTCTTTTCATACTTAGTGCTGCATCAGTTAAGTTTGATCTACTAAGTCGTGCTTAGAACCATAATCTCTAGCCTGATAGTTGATTGCCAATAAGGTTTTCATCGGGGTTTCAGCCGATGAGTTATCTAAACGTTGCATCGGCTTACAAGGATTACATATTAGTTGGATTTAGCCAATGATAACAAAGGTTTCACTGTTTAATCTAATCTTGTGGATTTTATGACATCGGACCTCCAGCCGACGTATGATTTAACCTTTCGGATCAGTGCATATTCTATCATCTCATTATTAGCCGATTGTTTTCTACTGGATTACATTTAGGGGTGGGCATTCGGTCTAACCGAAAATTTCGGTCTCGGTCTTCGGTCTTTCGGTCTTTTCGGTCTTTGAAAAGTGAAGACCGAATTTCAGCACAAAAATGTTAGGACCGACAAATTCGGTCTCGGTCTTTTTGGTCTCGGTCTCGGTCCTGACCGAAATTCAACAACATTTTCATATATGCAAAGAAATAATGGAAATTTTCAACACAAAAATCACAAAAAAATTTCGTAAGCACTTATGAGTAAAGACTCTTGTTAGGTTGCATGCCTAGAAGAAGTAGGGATGTGAAAATTAGAGTTTAATCCTATTAAACATAGTGGATTGTAGATTGCATTTAGACGTTTTTTGATAATTCGGTCTTTTCAGTCTATTCGGTTAACCGAGGAGACTAACCGAATTGACCGAATAAAATTCGGTCTTTCACTACCTAGGACCGAATTGATGACCGAATTTCTCGGTCTCGGTCTTTTCGGTCTCTGTCTCGGTCTTTTCGGTTCGGTCTTTTTCTGCCCACCCCTATTTACATTGTTATTTATTATTATCAGCCGATTGTCTTTATTTACTCAAGTATCAAAATTTACATTGGATATATAGCCGATAGCTCAAAACCCTATCGCTATCGGATGGTATCTGCTATTTGTATATCTTGTCAGTTGCAGGGTCAAACTGACTAGCACGTCTGCATCCCACCAAGATTTGGATCTGCACTGGAGCTAAGAAGATCTCCTAGGCAGTTGCTGTTGTCGACCTAGTCCGCGCCAACACAATTCCGGCACCATCGGCCGAGCGCGGATTTCTCATCAACACGGGTGTAGGGATCATCGCAGTTGAAGCACAACCCCTTCCGCCGTCGCTCATCCATCTCCGGCGGCGTCAGACGGCAAACCGTGCGGCTGGCCACCTGAGCGGATGATTGGCCCACTGAAGATGTCGTATCTGAGAGGCAAAGAGGTAGGCGCAGCCGATGATGATGCCAGCACCCAAGCGTCCCGGCACGGCATGGCGCAGCACGCATGGCGAACTCACGGCGTTCATAGGAACGCGCTAAACTCATGGCGACCTCCAAGGTGGTTGGGTATTGAAGCTGCATGTCGATGCTTAACGGTTCTTGGAGACCGGTGGTGAAGAGATCCATTTGCTAGTCCTCAATGAGGGGACCGGCGCGAGCGAGCAGGTCGAGGAAGCGGTCGACGTAGACAGCCACCATAGTCATACGCCGGCAGGCGGCGAGCTCGCCCAGGGCGCCTAGCGCAGGGGCGATCCGAAATGCAAATTAAGAAGGTCGGAGAAGCGACGCCAGGTTGGGGTACCTAGGTCACGTTCGACGCACACGTACCATTGGCGTGCCGCGTCGAGCAGATGGTAAGACGCGAGCCAAACCTTCTCCTCTTCCGGCGTACGGAAATGGAGCGGGTCGCCCTAATCGTCGAACTTGGGGAAATCAATCTTGTGGTAGCGCGGTGGCCGATCACCGTGGCGACCGTCGCTGTCGCGGTCCCCATCAGCATCACGGTCGCCAGGGTGCTGATGACGTTCGCGGCCAGCCCGTTCCAGGCGCTGGATCGCAATGTGATGCGCTTCCTGCTGGTTGTCCAGGTCAGAGAGTTTCTCCCGGATGGAGTCAAGGTGATCAAGGACCTTAGCGAGACCCTTTTTCCAGTTTTCGCCGACGTTGGTGACGGTTGTCATGGCGCGGCGGCGGTGTTGGTGAGCAGGATCGTGGAAGTCTGATACCAAGATGTTAGGAGCTGGGCCGAAACGGCGTAGGGCGTAGCCGTGCTCGACAGGACGGCGAGGCTGCACACCTCGTCACCTTGGATCCGTGGTGGAAACAACGAGAATTTAGGGATAACTTGTTGCTTACTTCATTACTCTGATCGAATGGCATATATAGGTGGTGTTCTTTTCTTCTAAAGATGAAGATTAAGATTAAGTTTTTTACACAAAACGAGGTGTATTAACGTATGATTGATTGCGTTTTAATTATTACAAACTTGAAAATTAGATTAATATGATTTTTTAGAACAACTTTCATATATAAAGTTTTCGCATGAAACACACCGTTTAGCAGTTTGAAAAGTGTGCCATGAAAACCTTAAATCTTCATCTTATTGGAAAAAAGAAGGGACCATAGCCTTACAATGGAACTAATCTGCTAATTAAAAGGGAATAACAAACTCCTAAACAAAACACCTAACTTCTGACGAACTAATCCAATCCTTGCGATATCACTGTGCCTGCGTCGGCTTCTCGTTCCTTCCCTTCCGCTTAAACGTTAATACCCACATAACATGCCTTGTGTTGAAAGCCTCCAGGTTTGTAACACTATGACGCATATAGAACTGTATACAGGGTGTGTTTAGTTCACCTCAAAATTGAAAGTTTGGTTGAAATTGAAACGATATAATGGAAAAGTTGGAAGTTTATATATGTAGAAAAGTTTTGATGTGATGGAAAAGTTAGAAGTTTGGAGAAAAAGTTTGAAACTAAACAAGGCCACAAAATGGAGCGTGATGCACAATCAATCAGAATTAATGAATAATAGTGAAACCTGGAATAAAGAAAAATAGAAGTATAAAGAGATACCTTCTCAAAATTAGATATGCCAGAGAACTTGATGGACACGGATGCACCACATCAGGTAGGGTTTTGCATCAGTGCAACAGTTGATTTCTTTGGTGTTAAGACTCCAGAGAATACAGCTCCAGTATTATTTGGTCGTTCAACACCTTGTTGGAAGATCAACATGGAGGGTTTTGCTCATTGTCAAATCCTCCTTGCGTATATGCGACTGAACAGTACACAACAGAAGTCCAGAAACTGGAAAATAGATATTAATAAATATATATTGGCTGTATTTAGTTCATGTCAAAATTGGAAGTTTGGTTAAAATTGGAAAGATGTAACGGAAAAGTTGAAAGTTTATGTGAGTAGAAAAGTTTGATGTGATGGAAAAAGTTGGAAGTTTAAAGAAAAATTTGAATCTAAACACGGTGATTGTTAGGTTTGATAGTACTTTTGTGGTGCAAACTAGAGTAACCTTGCATTTCACTCGCTTAAAAAAAGCTTCTCATCCCGTGAAAATTGTATTCTGAGAGAACAAAATCATTGTAAAATGAAAACTATGACCACATGCAGTAGTATCACAAAAGTTGCATGCCAACAACTACAAATGCTACAAAAGAATGGAAATTTACACATTTCTAATGTCTCAATAATATCTACAACTACTCAGCCAGGCCTTCAACGAAGATCGATGGCAACGCTGGATCGATAATCAGGTCCTTGCCTTCTGTTTATCTAGGTATAACATTAAGAATCCTTCCAGGCACATAAATTCTCTTCCTGATGCCCTTCCCAGTCAAATATTTGGAGAGTTTCTCGTCGGAGGCTGCTATTTGGAATGCATCATCCTCAGAGCACTCTTTGTCGACAAGAATTGTACCCCTGGTCTTCCCATTGATTTGCACTGGAAGCACGAGCTTTGATTCTTTCAAGTACTCACTTTTTCCCTGACAGAAAAGAAAAAATTCGCTAAAATTTATGGTAATCCATGGAAGAGTTTATATCATACCCATAGGTAGAACTTTTAATATCAGACATGTAGAACACCATGGAAGGTTTGCACACTTTCTGGCTGATGTGCAGAAGCATGGAATGTTTAGGGTTACCTCTGGAAATTGCTCGTGGGCCAATGATCTTGAGTTCCCAAGGCGAAACCAAAGCTCCTCAGCCATGTGTGGTGCAAAAGGCGAAAGCAACAGAATAAAGGATTCAATAACTGACTTTGGTTGGGTGTCCCACTGTAAGAAGAAAGCACAATGAGAGAAGTAAAAAAACACGTCTACCAGAGTACAGGTTTTGTTGCCAATGCCATGTTAAACTGATCTCATCTTCCATTCTTTTGCACTTCAATTTGAATACTCAAGACATCCTATTGGGTTTTACTGACATCAGGTTTATAAATTGCAAGAGGTTCTGTGCCAATTTACCAAGTGCTAAGCAGAAAATGAAGAAGTACAGGCACAAAAGTTCTTAAGCACATTTTAAGCCTTGCTGCACGAAAGCACATATATAAGCTTGCTTGGATTTGAATAACTGCAGTACAAACACCAGCTCCATATTCCTGCCTTAGGCTGTATTCTTTTCCCCTCTTTCCCAACTCATTTCCCTCGTTTTCCGCGCGCACGCTTTTGAAAATGCTAAATAGTGTATTTTTTGCAAAAGTTTTCTATGAAAGTTGCTTTAAAAATCATATTAATCCATTTTTCAAGTTTTTTTAGGTTAGTACTTAATTAATCTCACCATAATCGTGTGCTTCGTTTTCCGTGTCAGTTGGGAACCTTGCCTCCTGAATACAACCTAATCATTGACTAGCGATGATATAACAATGGAGACATACGGTAAAATAATCCGAGCAAAACATTTTGGAAATTCCAGGCAAATAACTTGAATTTTAACAAAGCAGACACATTTTTTAAACTTATGTTCATATGGGAACAGTGTATACAAAACATTATGCTGGCTATTTAATAGCAAAGTCATCTGGCATGGAACTTAAATAGATAATGTGTAGGCAACTACAAAATGGATATGCAATAAAATTATATAAATGACGGCAACAACTTCATTTAAAAGTATGAAACTATGCATGTAAACATTACTTAAGGTTACCTTGTATGCAGCATTCACAAATTCCATCATTGCAGAAATTGCAGTGTTAAATCTTGTTTCTTGAATTTCCTCTGTGACCTATAAAACATAACAATACATTATAGTCATCAATCACCAATCACATCAGCACAACTACAGGAAAAAAATTATCAGTGCATAATCATGTTTAGCAGTAAGGAGACCCTGAGAATTGTGTGATGATACAATCTTGAAATAGTCAGTACATAGGCAAAGCTTTTCACAGGATAACTGATAGGGGAACAGTTGCAAAGTACCATTACAACTAATCCATCTCAATATTGGAAGCATAAAAGGTACAAAAATAATTGAAATGGTGGCACAGGCTGTAAAATTAATTAATAGAATTTATATTCCCCAAAGGGCATGTCATGTATAGGAATTATGTGCCGGGAACTTGGTAAAACTGTACAAATTTCCAAACCAAACTGCTAGTAAACCTAAAATTTTGAATGGCTTTCATTTCAGAGTGAATTAGTGAAAAGATGTTATGTGATCATGCTGTCAACTGTGACGTACTCTTGCAATGCATTTGTGAAGAACTCGGAGCTGATCCAAGGTTGGTTCCTCATCAGTAACCGTAGTTCCAACTCCATATGATCCATCTGGTAATGGTGTACCAACTACGAGTCTCCATGTCCTTCCTAGAAATCTATGCACACCTTCAATTCCACCAGTGCTCCATGTTTTTGAATCTCTGTGTACATCAGATATTCTGTCAGCTTTCTAAAATGGCTGTAACTTCATCTGTAATATGGATGCATACCTCAGTGGTCCCATGAACATTTCATATAAGCGGAGAGAATCAGCACCATATTCTGAAACCACGTCATCTGGGTTGATGACATTTCCTCGACTTTTACTCATTTTATAAGCACGAGCGTTTAGACGTATGTTTGCATCATCCTTCAGTACATAATGATCTCCAACTTTTGTGACCTTTAAAAACATAGAAGAAAGAAAAAAAATCAAACTAAAAAACTTTTATCATGCCAATTGAATAAAGTTATAAATGTACCAGAGCCCACCTTATCTGCAGGTACTTTTTCTTGGTAGCAATCAATCAAACTTGAGTTGGAATCTGCAGAAACCCATCTCCCTTTATTGTCTCTATATGCAGTATATTCAACCTGTTATGATATTACCTGTTAGGAACACATGCACAAGATAGTAACGAACATGGGCAACTTTTGGAGGTAATAGTTTCACCTACTTCTCCTAGAATCAATCCTTGATTTATCAGGCACTTGAAGGGCTCTTTAGTGGAAACTACGCCAATATCATAAAGAACCTAACATAGAAATCAGTTAGTTTGAAGATAAGGAATGCCAAAAGGAACCAGTAGATTTGCATGCTACAGAGTACAGAAATAAAAACAAATTAATGGCATAAGCTGGGAGGAAAAACAAATGCAAATAAGTTTACTCAAAAGAAAAAAAACAATGCAACCGAGAAAGTAACCGCCTGTACCCGGATTTCTTAAGAATAAGTCAGTCCCCTCGGGAAAAAAATCATATTGAAGCAGCAAAATCTAATACAATTGAACAAACAGACACGATCAACAAGATAAACTAAATGGTTTGTATATATTTGCACGTCAAAAACTTGCTAGTAGCATCCGATAGAATTATCAAAGAGCAGATATTTGTCCATGGAAAAAGAGAAGTCAGAACCTTATGCCAAAATCTTGCATAAAGCAAATGCAAGACAGAATGTTCAGCACCACCAACATAGATGTCAACTGGGCCCCAATAACTGCATGATGCCAAAAAAAGGGAAAAGAATAAGTAACAGAATACATGATATCCCTTACTGAGGTCATATGAAAGAAGGAGCACCTCTCTTTTGCCTTGTCAACCAACATACTGGCATTTTGAGGATCCATAAATCTTAAATAATACCTGAAAACATTGAATGTTAGGGTTTAGAAGCCACTTGTAAATTTAAGAGCATATTTCAACATGGCAATAAAGATTTTCGAGTGCGATAGCGTTAGCAATTGATATATCTATAATCTATATCTATAACTAATATAAATATTCGTATTTTTCCGGTCGTCACATCTAATTTTCGTCCGTTTTTCGTCCATACACAATCCGATTCGGTTAGCAATAGCCATGGAAAAAAATTGCAAAAAAAAAAAAAAAAATCGGCGGCCGCCGACGCCTCCACCGCCGCCGGAGGGAGAAGAGAGGCGGCGGAGGGAGCGCCGCTGCCGGATCCGCCCGCGGTGGCCGCCACCGCCGACGGATCCACCCTCGGACGAAGCCAACGCCGTCGACGCCGCCGTTGAGAGGGCGCCGTCGCCGTCGAGGCCGACGGGGAGAGGGAGCGGGGGAGGGAGGGACGGCCATCTCCGCCGTCTCCGCCGCACCCCGCCGTCGCCGTGCCGCCCACACCCCGCACCCCGCACCCCGCCGTTGCCGTCGCCCGCGCCATACCCCGCACCCCGCCGTCGCCCGCGCCGTGCCGACGGGAGGGAGAGGGAGCGGTCCACCGTCGCCGCCGCACCCCGCCGTCGCCCGCGCCGTGCCGGTGGGACGGAAGGGAGAGGGGGAGAGGGAGCGGCACCGCCGGAGGGGAGGGGAGAGGAAGCGGCGCCGGTGGGGAGAGGAGGAGGGGGAGAGGCGGCGTCGGGGGCGGGGGAGGCGGCCGGCTCGGCTGGGGGGGAGGGGGCCGCCGTAGGGGAGCGGGAAAGGCGGCGTCGGGGGCGGGGAAGGGGGGCGCCGGAGGGGAGGGGAGGGGGAGAGCCGGTGTTGGGGGCGGGGGAGGCGGCCGGCTCGGCTGGGTGGAGGGGGAGGGGGAGGGGGAGGGTTAGGGTTAGGGTTTCATCCATTTCAAAATTATCTGAGCCGTCCATCAAAATGAACGGCTGAGATCGATCGAGGGTTTGGGCCGCACCACTTGGGCCGCACGCGGGCCAATAGTCCAGCAAGCGAAAGGAAGAGTATAGGGATATAAATTAGACTTTGGTCGCTTGTAGGCTGAAGAAGAAAGTGGGCTGAAAAAGGCCCATAGAGATAAAAGAATTTTTATTTAGATTTTTATTTAAATAAATACTAAAATGATGTTTGTATTATCAAAATTAGCAATTAAGCTACGTAAATTCCAAGAAAATTTCAATGAGTGTAATTAATGATATAGAAAATTTAATAAAAATTAAATCCAACCATAACATTTTATTTCTCACACTTACTTTACTTATAAATTAATTTAATTATATACCTACCTACTTAAAAAATACCCAAATATTACAGAAAATTTATATTTCATTTAATTAGACTTTAATATGTTCTAATTCAATTTTATCTTTTTTTCTTTCACGATGCGAGCTAAGCAGGAATATTTTTATCCATCTTGATTATCATTAGCGCAATAAATAATTTACCTATCTTGGAACATTATTATATACATGTTAACGGTGTACTTTATAGAATTTAACAGTTCCTTTACCCGTAGCGAAGCAGGGCATTTTGCTAGTTAAAACAAACATTGACAGACGCAGTCTATTTGGAGTCAATTATGTAAATTGTTATAAAATTATTGAAATTGTGTCATGAATAAGTTACCAGCATGATCCAGCCCATTGTGGCATGGTGCTTGTTTCCCTTCTAGCAGGCTTCCCAGACAAAGGTTCTACGGTTTTAACCTAAAAAGGCAGCAAAACCTTTTAATAGATTTGCTATGTATAAGCAAAAGTAAGGGGGACTAAAACCTCAAAACACATCTCCATGCCAACTTTGCCGAACATATAAATATAAATATACTAACAGGTAGTAGTTTAAATTAGATCTCATCATTCAATTCCGATATGATTGATAGAAACATACTGACTAGGAGTGTTCTCAGTCATTACAAAAGAAGCAACAAATTGTTAGTACCAAACTGCTAACAACACATACCCAATCTGTTGCCTTGGTCAGAGGAGGCTCTCCAGTACCAGTTGGAGTGAAATCATCCAATTCAGGAAGAGTTAAAGGCAACTGGTTTTCTTGAAGGGGCAGCATTTCATTGGTATCATCACGGTAAATCACAGGGAAAGGTTCACCCCAATAACGCTGTCTAGCAAAGAGCCAATCTCGAAGCTTGTAGTTCACCTGATAGTTGGGTTTGCTTAATTATTTTATAGTGAAAGAAGTAGCATGAAGAAGGCTGTTACATGATGAAGTGGGATAAAGAATGCACCTTTTTCTTTCCAAAGCCATTAGCCTCTACCCATTCAGTAACTTTCAAAGCAGCATCCTTGGAAAGCATACCATCAATATTTAATCCAGATGAAGAACTGGATGAGTTTATCATGATACCATCATCTGCATATGCCTCCTCAGAGTCACAATTGCCATTGAGTGGACTTACAACCTTAATGATTGGAAGTTTATATTTCAAGGCAAATTCATGGTCACATGAGTCATGTGCAGGCACAGCCATGATAGCCCCAGTGCCATAGCTGCAAGGTAGCATTTAAAATTTAGAGCATGCAAAACTAACAAGTATAAAAGTAGGTTTTTCATTTCCTCAGATAATTGTTAAATTTACTGCGAGTGTGGGATAACACCCCGCAATTCAGTGGTCAATTTCCATGAGTCATGAAAAACAACTCTGCCAGACCCCTTCACATGCATCTGAATAAAAGCAAATTCCAACTTCCAAATGAAGAAATGGTTTAAAAAAAATATACTAATCATAACAAGGAAAATCAAAATAATCTTCATTGAGAACCTAAAGCAGAGAATGTATGTGACAGCTCCACATTCAGACTGTTCTGTTTAACATTACAGTAAGTAGCATAAAGTGTGTATTTATTTTAAGATGTTGAATTACCATGCCCTCTGGCAACCTACAGTGTAGAGTTAATAGCATCATTTTTGTTTCGAAGATGAAGATGATGATGCACAATGTAACTTCTGGGTACACAGGAGGCAAAGATGTTTTGACAAACCTTCCTAAAACATAATCTGCCACCCATATTGGAACTATCTCCCCAGTTGCTGGGTTCTTAGCATAAGAACCACTAAAAACTCCAGTTTTTTCCTTCTGAAGATCAGTTCTTTCCAGTTCACTCTTTCTTGCTGTGAGTTCTATGTATTCCTCTACCTGCTTTTCCAGTTAGTCTATATTATGCTTCTAAACATGATAATGGTAATGGTGAGAAAAGGGACCAAAAAAACATACATGTACACGTTGTTCCTCAGAAATTAGAGATGACAATAGAGAATGCTCGGGTGCCAGAACAACATATCTGCAACAGAAAAGGTGTAATTTAACATTGACCATCTAAGAGAAGACTAATAATTTTGTGCAAATTAAAGAAAGGATCCAGAATACACACGTTGCACCAAAAATTGTGTCAGGTCTTGTTGTGTAAACTAACAAATTAGCACCTAGATCGTGCCCTTCCTTGTCCACAGCTGAGAATTCAAGCTCAGCGCCTTCTGATCTCCCTATCCAGTTTCTTTGCATTTCTTTGATGCTCTCAGGCCAATCAAGTTCATCCAAATCTTCAAGAAGTCGATCAGCATAAGATGTAATCCTCAGCATCCACTGGCGCATTGGCTATACAACAAAATATAAAAATCGATCACAGTGGTATACTTTATTTTCCATACAGGTTCTTAGCAACAGGTACTTTGACACGAAAGAGTATAGATGGAAGAAAAGGCTAAACTGACAATATAGTGCAGATTCTAAAACATACCTTTCGTATAACAGGATGACCACCACGTTCACTGACACCATCTATTACTTCTTCATTCGCCAGAACAGTTCCAAGAGCAGGGCACCAATTAACCGGTACCTCAGCCTGATTGTAAGATAGCAATGCCAGCCTAAAAATCATTGAAAACCACAAATACAACACTAAGAACATAACAGAATCCTAAAATGAATGGTACAGAGCAGATGATCAGTTCAAATAAAGGAGATGCGAAACAGGAAATGTATCAAACAATAAACATGACATGTTTGAAATTCAAAAAATTGGACAAGCAAGGATACTAGTAGCATTAACCTGATAGGCCAGTCCTCTTTTCAGTAGTTGAAGGAAAATCCATTGTGTCCATTTGTAGTAAGTCGGTTCCGTTGTGGAAATTTCACGATCCCAGTCATATGAAAAACCTAACGATTTGAGCTGCAACACCAGAAAGCGTATGCTCCAAATAAACGATTGGTAATCAATGAAGGAGCAAATTAGTGGCAAACTAAGCTACTGATGCAAATCAAGTATTTCTTCAGCACTGCATTAGGCTCTCAGGCTATGAACTATGGGTATTCCTGATGAGAATTAATCAGTATGGTCAATCAAAGCAAGCATCAGAATGTATGATTTACCTAATTATTTTACATCATATAACCTGCATTTTATGGTTGATTAGTATTACTCCACCTTTGCAATATGGATGAACTGATAAAGCATTAGGAACTCAGTAGCAGAAGCTAAATGCAGCAAACATGCTCTATTTTTTTAACGCAACCTAGTGAAAAACTACCACCAAAATACAGTAGTAACATATGTAATTGCTAACCAAAAATGAAAGCATGATGGCTTCAGTTTACTTGCTACCGTGACATCAATTAAAAAGGTTTCAAAATATAAATATGACACCTGTGAGCGGAATCGATTGATGTTCCGTTCAGTGGTAATCTTAGGGTGGGTTCCCGTCTGTGCAAAATGTAAATCGGTCAGATCATAGCAACGCATCAGCACGCTATAAAGAAGAATAGGCTAAATGACCAAGTCCCACAAGAAAGAGTAAAAACCTCGATAGCATACTGCTCCGCAGGAAGACCAAATGCATCCCATCCCATCGGATGCAACACATTGAAGCCTTGCATGCGCTTGAACCTCGACAGGATGTCAGTTGCCGTGTACCCAAGGGGATGCCCAACATGCAGCCCAGCTCCACTGCACAAAAAAAAAAAATTGCACAATCATGTACAACGAACAGCATGTATCTAATCCAATCATACAATTTTCGATGAGTTTATGCATCTAATTGATCCAAGTAAGAAGTAATCCAACTATCCAAGTTTCGCACTACATGGTCTCAGATCAAGCTTAACCCGATTACACCATTGCAGAGCCAATGTAGCAGCACAGAAAGCATAGTAAGCTGAAGCAAGTGAAGCAGCAAACCTGGGGTAGGGGAACATGTCGAGGATGTAGCACTTGGGCTTGGAGGTGTCGAGGCCGTGGCCGATGTCCGGGGTGCGGAACGTGCGGTGCTCCTCCCAGTGCCTCTGCCACCTCGGCTCGATCTCGTCGTACGGGTACGCCCTCCTCGCCTGCGCCTGCGCCTTCCCGGCGTCGGCGTTCGCGCAGCAGCGGCACCACCCACCACCTCGCCGCGGATTCGGCGGCGGGAACCCGCTTTGCAGGCGGCGGCGGTGGCGGGCAGCAACAACGGCCGGGGGCCGCGGCTGCAGCCGGAGCTGGAGCGGCGTCTGCATCATCGCTACCGCCATCGGGGTTGGGAGCGGAGGAGGGAGAGGAGTCGTGATGGGGAGGTTGGGGCGTAGCCAAATATAAGCGGGAGGTGGAAGAAGAAGACGAGTTTAGGATAAGGTTTCGGAATTTCGTTCCCTTTTCCAAATAATTAGGATGAAAATTATAAAATTAGACCGATTTTACTTACAAGTGTTTTTCTCTTCTTCTTTTTCTTCTGCTAAATTCACACAAAAAAAAATCTGTCATCGAAGACTGATCAATTCAGAACAACAATCTGAAGATTAAACCAGCAAATCTAATCTAGTGCAATTTCCTGGATATAATTCAGGAAAAAGACACATATAGTCCATGGTGGTACAGGAAGTTACATATAGTGATGTGACACGAAATTTAGCATAGAACTAACAGTGCTTTCCAAAATATTACATGTAATTACTCTTTGTCTAAACCTAGATTTTTTAAAAAAAATCATTTGGTATCAGCCTTCTGATTTCACTGAATGTTTGCCTCTTCACTCCTCTGACAAATTCCAGGTGCCAAATGCATGGGTAAAAAGAATCATAGACTGACACTGTAGGAGACTTTGGTGAGGCCTTTCTTGACTCTTATGTTTGTGACCTGAAACATTGCAAATTAGATCAATCTCCAAATCCAAGGTTTATATAAGGGCAAGGTACAAATTAGGGATGAAAACGGAGCAGATAGTTTCCGTCCGCTCCGGACAAAAACAGATACGGATACCTTTCGGATCGGATAATTCTCGGATAGTTCGGATACGGATACGAATACGGATATTTCCTCCCGGATACGAATACGGATATGGTATCGGGGTTTCCGTCGGATACGGATAATAATTCGGATATCCGGTGAACAGTGCTATTTGGATATCCGCATAAGCCATTAGACATACCCCATTTCTTTCTAACTCAATATACCTTTATAGATTTTAATAGTAGTTTATCTCTTAACACTAGTCCATACTATTAATATTATTTAAATTTTAACAAATATTTATAAATTATACTTCATTTTATATAAAATGAGCTAATTATATATGTTGATATTTGTTTCTATTAGAAGTTGAGTTAGTTTTCGTGTTCCGAGAAAAAATTGTTTCCGTATCGTGTCCGATCATATTCGATTCTTATTCGTATTCGAGATAATCCGTATTTGTTTCCGTATTCGAGGTATCCGTATTCGTTTTCGTATCCGGTAAAAAATATGAAAACGAATATGGTACGAGCATTATCCGTCCGTATCCGCTCCATTTTCATCCCTAGTACAAATCACAAATATTCAGTCATCTGCCATAGAAAGGCAGCACCAAAGTAATGGTTTGCAGAAAACAAATTAAGGACAGATGAATGGACACGAAGATCATCGATTCATGCATCAACTAGCAATATGAAAAAAAAAAAAAGGTAGTACTAATTAAATACATCTGAATGCACAGATGCCACTAAACTGTTCCAGTCTTTGTGCTGGATGGTTTCAAACTGATAATCATGATTGATTACCATTTTTCACTGCTTTATGATTTGTGATTAAGCCTTCAGGAATTTTGTAAAACTCTGAGAAAATCCAACCAGTGAAAAATAGCACCGAAATATACACCATCAATAAGCATTACCTTTATGTTGTTGATGATAGAGATATCGGCAACATGTGTACCACCACAAGGGCCACCAGGATAATCACCAAATTTCACAATGCGAGGGGTGCTATCCTGAAACAAAAACATTAGGCCACAAACAATTATAATAATTCATGAAATAAATTAGAAACAAAAATAAAGGTGACATGATTCATAACACTACTCAGAATTTATGATATAAAGAAAAAGAATTGGAACTTAATAGTATCACACTATCATTTCGTTATTTCAGACAGTTTCTATGATAGTTCATGATGGGTTCACATATAGGACGAACTCAACACTCCACATTTAAGGAAATGTTTCTGCAACTGTTGCGAGGAAAGTAAACTGGAATAACTATGGAGAATCCATTAGAATATACAAAAACTAACCATGATTTTGAGCGAATTTATAATTAGTACAACCAAAAGTCCAAAACAAATGCTTCTGAAAAAAGGAACATAGGACTAACTTTTGAAATGTAGCTAGGCAGAGCACCTCCACACAATTGAGCTGCCTCCTCATAAGGTAAAATATAAGCTAATACCTGCATCAAGTGTAAAAAATTGAAGTCACAAGATAAACATTATAAACTTCAACAAGAACAGCTTCGTGTGTCTTACTTTTGCTCCTTTAGTAATTAACTCATTTGCTTCTTTTTCCAACTCGTTTTTCTTATCCTGCAACTGATCTGGTGGAATGACTCCTTTATACTCAACGAAAGGTCTGCAGTGAACAAAGAACACTTAATTGTGCACACAATAATCTAACTACAACCAAATTAGTTTGAGAACACATGATAAGTTGGACGCAAAGGCCAAGAGTAATCAATTGTTGTTATGGAGCAACAGAATAAAGCATCCAAAACAAGCAACCATACCCATCAGGGAAATGATGTCCTTTCCCAGGGTCGAAATGTGATAAGCCAATATTGCTCATGCAGATGTCTATCAAATGCCCTGCAGAATGAAGCCTGCAAGCAAACATCACAGGTTCAGCACGACAATTCAACAAGAAGCTAATAGGTCTGCAAATGCACATAGCAATTATTTTTTTTGAAAGGAAATGCACATAGCAAATAAAACATGATGAAACGATGATGATTAACGCAAACTTCTTCCATGAGGTATTGCTGATACAACATCATCCCAACATAGCATCCTAATGGAAATTCATATCCAAATCACTAAAATCATGCAATAGTTATCATGCCAGCAATTAATTAACAGCGACAGTATGAATAAATGAGAAGATGTAGTTTGGTTGATATGGAGTTATAGACTTCAAGCTTGACGATTTCAGTAAAATTTCTTGGCGTCTCAATACAAGTTTACACCGTGCACACCTGGAATTTAAGTTGCGGCGTTCCGCATCGACTTCCAAGCTAACGCTCTGCCCTTCACTGAACCCGGAATTGCATCCATCTCCAGCATCCTCAAATCTCCCATAGTGGAAAACCTTGATTTACCAGCACAAATACTCAATTAGCCTAAAAAAAAATAAATCCAACATCCTCAGCAAGCTTGTATCCTTTTCGAGTTCTCGGTTCTCACCACTCCATCCTTCATCCGCACATCATCGACGATGAACCTGGCGCCGCCGCCAGCGGAGATGACGCCGGTGTCGGCCGGCTGGCCGCCGCCCTGCGGGTAGAAGACGGTGGAGTCCACCAACACCGCTCGCCGGCCCCCCTCCTCCTGCCGACGAGACACCAGGGGCTTAGTCTAGTCAGGCTCTAGGGTTTTGCGCGCGCTCTACAGTACGGCCGCTTGTTCGTGCACATGGATGGGGCAAGATCCTGAGGAGAGGAGAGGGGAACCTGGAGGAGGGAGACGACGGTGGCGGTGGAGCTGAGGGCCCACATGTCATCGAAGTACGCGAGCTTGGTGGGGCCCATGGCCCTCGCCGGAGCTGCGGCCTCCGTTCCCATCTCCGCGGGGGTGGAGATCACCGCCGGTGGGCAGAATGGAGCGCCGAGTCGTTCGAAGTTCGAACTCCCAAATTTTTGGAACAACCTTGGGTGAGATGAAATGAAATGAGATGCATATTTATAGCCTCATATGCTACAAGTCAATTCAAATACGCGGATCGAAAAGAAAAGGTAGTATTCGGTTAAAAAAATTAGAATGTCCCAGCATATAGTTGAATTTGACCAAAATTATAGTGATCTTTGCAAAGGTTTTCAGAAGAAGACAAGGAAGTAGAAGTAAGCCGGCAGCTGTGGAAACCGTATATAATTCCATACGAAGTTTCCAGGAGCTAACTGCTTCCAATAACCTTCGATCATCTGCTCAAAAAGTTGGATGCTTTTTACCCCCTTAAATTTAACAAATGTAACAAAAGCACTACTATACTTGTTGTTTTCAGACATGTTATCTGCGTGTTACTCATACCTAGTACTAATCAGAAAATCTATCGTATGGTATTCCGTGGAGACGGAATAGTACTACTGCCTTATCTCCTCTTCCCCTCTTCCTGTGTCTCTTCCCCTCCACTCACTCTCTCTCTCTTTTCCCCTCCACTCGATCCCTCTCTCTGTGACTACCACCCATGAGCACGGAGGCGGCGACGACGGTGACGACGACGGCAGCAACGACGACGACGGCGACGGCGGCAACGACAACGACGGTGACGGCGGCAACGACGGCGACGATGGCGGCGGCAACGACAGCGACGACAACGACGGCGGCGCCGTCATCACCAGCCCCCGCGGACGACCTAGACGACAGCTGGCGGAGCTCCCGACCACCACGGGCGACGGCCGCCGTCGAGAAGCCTCCCCATCAAGCTCCTCAAGGCGCTCCTCCTCTTCGTCGTTCTTGTCGGTAGCTTCCTCGCCGCTGCCGCCCTCCTCCTCCTTGGCGGCGCTGGCGCCTCCTACGGTCGGGGAGCGGTGGACGCGGCCACCGGGGGCGAGCGCTTGGCACAACATGAGCGACGAGGAGCTGCTCTAGGCGGTGTCGATGGAGCCACGGGTTCGACGGTTTGGAGCGAGGCACGACGACGAGCGACAGAATGGCACAAGGTAGGCACCAGATCTATCGCCTCCTCTTCCTCTTCCACCGCCGCCGCCCCGCTGCTCGACTTCCCTAACCCGCGACTCCTCCTTCTCCTCCTCTCTCTTGGGATATCACGCTGATACCCAGGTACCAAGGCCTGATACCTAGGTACCAAGCCTTGATAACTAGGTATCAGCTCGATACCCAGGGTACCAAGTATCAGTCGATACCTAGGTACCAAGACCTGATACCTAGGTACCAAGGCCTGATACCTAGGTATCAGCTCGATACCCAGGGTACCGGGTATCAGTCGATATCAGAGTGTACCAGGTATCAGTCGATACCTAGGTATCAGCTCGATACCCAGGGTACCGGGTATCAGTCGATACCAGGGTGTACCAGGTATCGGTCGATACAGGGTACCAGTGAATACCAGTGTACCAGGTACCACCTCGGTACCTTACCCAAGATACCAGGGAGGATTGGATAAGGTGGAATCGCAGGATAGCGTGGGCCTCCCCACGAAATTGATGATGCGTATTAAATCTCTCGAGATTTTAGTTATCCCGTGACTGCTAGGAGCAACGGAATACCGTGGGGTAGCAGCCCTCACTACTATTTCACTACTACAGTATTATGCAACAATCAGCACTGCCATCACATGATCTTCGATGGTTCCAGAGAAAGGCATTAGACTTCCATGCTTCCAGGAAAATCTGTGAAAGCCGCCGGGTTCAGTAATCACAAGGGGATGATGGTCAATTATCTCATAATATACTCCATATGCTTTGCATCTATGCTCAATCGTTTGGCATTCTATACCAACACAATTTACAGGTACAGGCAGACATCATCGAACTGGTATCATTTTCAATACTTCGTTTTTTTACACATGTAGAAGATGAAAAATTATCTATACATAAACTGAACTGAACATCCTGGAATGATGACTGAACTGAATCTTCAGAGTTCATGGAACACGCTTACATCTGCACCAGTAAGCCACTCCCCCTCCTCTGCCTTGTGCCACAGCGATTTCCTCATCAACATAGAACCACACAAAGAAAGGGTCCTTTGTGCTCGGCTCCCTACCATCATCGCCACCTCCGAGGCCGATTTCGAGGGGGCCGAAAGGGCCGACCTTTATGCGAACCCGCTCGAAGATGAATGCGAGTATCTTCTTCTTCCATGACAGCCTCCCCTCAAAGGTTAAGGACCCAACAGGCCCCAAATACACGCCATTCTCAATCCTCTTTCCCTGTACAGGTTCAGGAGATGTGGATGAATAACACAGTATATAGCAGATAACAGTAGCAAACATTTGCAAATTTCAAGAACAATGAAGCCTTTTGCAGCAAATTCAGGTTAAGTTTGTCGGTTCCCTGTCTTTATCAGTATCAAATAGTTACCACGGTAGTATCACAGAAGGTGGTTTACAAAGGGGGTTTCTTTCAGTGTTCAGGAAACAGTAAGCAGTAAAAACATTAAACTACAACATCTGTGCTGTCAGGTTTGTGCATGGTGTTGGGCCAAATTTCCCTCCACATGGAGCCTTTGCTCTCAGCCCATTGCAGCCCAAAAGTCCAACAAATGTGAGCCATTGATTCATGTGTTGATTAATGGTGGAGATTGCCTCATCCTTTGTGATGGGAAGAAAACCCCTAGCCTCCATTAAGAGAGGTTAGAGCAGCAGCCATTGAGGAAGTGAAAGAACCAACAAAACACAAGAGAGGGAGAGGAGAGTGGAGAATAAGAGTGGCAGTTTGTTCAGCTTGGGGCTCTTACCCGATCTTCATCAAGTCAGCGATTGGAGGCTCAAACGTGGTTGGATTAGCACCAAACTTGGTGAGTTTGTTCCTCACTTTAAGCACTTTAATTTGATTAGTTTGTGTGAGGATTGGTTGAGTAGAGCACCGGATTTGAGTGGTGGTTTGTCAGCTCGAGTTACTGCAGTTACAGCTTGCACAACAGTTGGTAGAATGTTAGTTTGAGGGATCAAACGGTGTCCGATTGGGCTGTTTTTTTTTTTGGATATCTTGGAAGGGACTCATAGACCATCATTTTTGCCAAGTTTAGTGCAATTTGCATCTGTGGTTTGGGAGATCTCATCTGAGAACCGAAAAGGACATAATCCGCTATTTCTTTGCTTATTTGTTGATATATCTCTTGTTAGCTTTGATGGTTGATGTTGATGATGCCAAATGTGTAACTTGATGTTATAGCTGCTGTTGTGATGTGCCTCTAGATGTTCTAGAGAAGACTCCATATGTACCCATTGTTGATTATGGTGGAAGCTTGGAGTGGACTGTTGGTCTCGTGGTTTTTACTCCTCACACCGAGTATGTTTTTCCACGTAAATCACCATGTCTTGTGTGCATGTGTTTATTGTTGTTCCGCTACTGATTTGCTAGTTGAAACTATCCTCGAAATTCATGGCAAGATGAGGGATTGATTGTGTGAAATATGTTTGCCAGTTGGTGAATTGTAGTTTGCACATGAAGTGATTTGGTTCAGCCCCAACAAAGTGGTACTAGAGTTGTAACTGCAGTAACTCGAGCTGACAAACCACCACTCAAATCCGGTGCTCTACTCAACCAATCCTCACACAAACTGATCAGATTGAAGTGCTCAAAGTGAGGAACAAACTCACCAAGTTTGGTGCCAATCCAACCACGTTTGAGCCTTCAATCGCTGACTTGATGAAGATTGGGTAAGAGCCCCCCCAACTTGAACAAACTGCAACTCTTTTTCTCCACTCTCATCTCCCTCTTTTGCTGGTTCTTTCACCTCTCTCAATGGCTTCTGCTCTCACCTCTCTCAATGGAGGCTAGGGTTTTTCTTTCCATCACAAAGGATGAGGCAATCTCTACCATTGATCAACACATGAATCAATGGCTCGTATTTGTTGGACTTTTGAGCTGCAATGGGCTGAGAGCAAAGGCTCAATGACTTTCGGAAGGTAGTGAGGTGCTTCATGATGTCGGGAGGGGGAGTTTGTTGGGCCAAATTTCCCTCCTTATGGAGCCTTTGTTCTCAGTCCATTGTAGCCTAAAAGTCCACCAAATGTGAGCCATGATTCATGTGTTGATCAATGGTGGAGATTATCTCATCCTTTATGATGGGAAGAAAAACCCTAGCCTACATTGAGATGTGAGAGCAGAATCCATTGAGAAAGTGAATGAACCAGCAAAACACAAGAGAGGGAGAGGAGAGTGGAGAAGAAGGCCCCGTTTGGCACAGCTCTAGCTTCCAACTCCAACTTACCTGGAACCGGAACTGTGCCAAACGGTTCAGATCCTCCATTTTTGGGAGTGGAGTTAGCAGAGCTACTCCTAAAAAATGAACTACGAGGGTGGAGTTGGGTTTTTGCTGCTCCACAGCTCCACTCCAACCTAATAGACCCACTACCATCTAATTTTTTAACATATTTACACAAAAATACCACTGAACTACACCAAACTCACCTCATCACCCCTCTCTCTCTCTCCCTCCTGTAACCCTCACCTCTCCCACGACAGGCGCACAGGCGGCGGGGTCGACGGCTCACGGCTTGGAGGCGCGCGGCTGACGGCGCGTGCGGGGACGACGCGGCGGCGGTGGGTGGCGCGTGGGGGACGGTGCGCGGCCCGCGACCGGCGACGCACGCGGGACGGCAACCTAGGGATTCACGAGAGATAAGGGATTGTTTTTTTTCCATTTTTTTTTAATTTCAGATCTGGAGCTGAATACTAGCCAAACACTTTTCAACTGGTCTCCAATCCCACAGGAGCCAGCTACCATTGGAGTGGGAGTTTAGAGCTAGGAGTTGTAGTTTGGAGCTAGCAGTTGGTAGAATGTCAGTTTGAGGGATCAAATGGTGTCCGATTGGGCTGTTTTTTGGATAACTTTGAAGGGACTCAGACCATCATTTCTGTCAAGTTTTGTGCAATTTGCATCTGTGGTTTGGAAGATCTCAGCTGAGAACCGAACAGGACAGAATCTTCTATTTCTCTGCTTGTTTGTTGATATACCTCTTGTTAACTTTGATGGTTGATGTTGATGATGCCAAGTGTGTAACTTGATGTTATAGTTGATGTTGTGATGTGTCTCTAGATGTAGAAGACTCCATTTGTACCAATTATTGATTATAGTGGAAGCTTGGAGTGAACCGTTGGTCCTGTGGTTTTTTACTCCTCACACCGAGGAGGTTTTTCAACGTAAATCACCGTGTCTTGTATGCATGTGTTTATTGTTGTTTCGTTGCTGATTTGCTAGTTGAAACTATACTCAAAGTTTATGGCAAGATGAGGGGTTGATTGTGTGAAATATGTTTGCCGGTCGATGAATTGTAGTTTGCACATGAAGTGATTTGGTTCAGCCCCAACAAAGTGGCAACTGGGCTGCTAAAGCATAAAGATTCTATTATCATGGCAAGTAACGAAGAGAGCTTACTGCAGCATCAAAGCGCTGGACTGCGGTCACTGGGAAGTACTGTCCTTTCTCCAGCCGACCCTGCAAAGACATTTTCAGTTCTTTCAGTTTCACCACCAACTAAGCAACCAAGCACGATTTTTTCCATTTTCTTTCAGAAACACCAAAATGGCTGCTCCTCTCGCGAGCAATGAGGCGCATGTTGGTGACCTTAGCAGTGAAGATGAGCATCCATGTCCTGCCCGGGGACTGTGTCCCACCGAGGGTCTCGAAGAAGGTGGATGTGTCGAGCTTTGCCTTCTTGATCTTGGCCAATGCCGCGAGCAACTCCGGCGACGGCACCTTCCTCGTCTTGGCCGCCTCCTTCAGCACCTTCACGCTCTCCGCCACGGCCTACGCTAAATCCACATAAAAAAAAAAACCAAACCATTTTTACTCTTTCACCAATCACTAGGAAGAGAAATTGATGGGAAAGAAAAAAAAAGGAAAAAAAAAAGAGATGGGGATCTTTGCAAAGGATACTCACCGACAGATCACCAGGGGATTTCTCCTGCGGCGAGGGCGAGGGCGAAGGCGAGGGCTCCTTCTCTAAGTCCGGTGAGGCGGCGGAGGAAGCGGCGAGCGAGAGGCGGCGGCCGCGACGGCGGTGGGGGGAGCCGCGGATGGCGAGGTGCTGGGGCGGCGGCTTGCGGAGTGGCGAGAGGACGGGGGCGAAGGTGGAAGGAGGAGGGAGCAAGGAGGCAGACGACAACGCCGCCATTGGCGAGAGACGGGGAGCTCGCAGTCGCAGGTGTGTGTGGCTGCAGTGCTGGGGAAGGAACGAGAGGCCATGGCGACGAGCAGACGTGGACAGGGTTAGCTCGCCCAGTGGCCACCACCTGCCACTTGGTCACTCTCATTCTGAAACCAGGATTAGCATGTTGAAGACAAGTCAGTTTAGTTATGCAAACAAATTCATGAAATCATTCTAGCAACTTGATCGGCACTGGGAAAAAAACCAGGAATTTATAGAATTTATATGGTTTCTATGAAATTTCTACTGTGGTTATATCTAACACATGGACAAATTTTACTTTGCTCCATAGCAGGTTGAAAAATTAAAATATCTTCTTCGTTCCAAAAAAAAAAATCTTAATTGAAGTGTAGTGGTAGTTTGTACGTTAGTTCATTTTTCCTCAACCTGTATAAGATAGTATGTGCTTATTTCACCCTGACGATAGGATGTTGCTTTCTTGTTTATGTAAGGAGTTTCTGATGATAAAAAAGATGGCGTAAAGTCTATAATCTAATAATCTCATAATTTTTCAAATGTATGGAAATAATTGAACAACCTGTGATTGTGATTATGTTTAATTTTTATTCATCTACATATTATGATGATATCTTCACTTTTTTTAATAAGAAACATGATTGCTCATCTTTGTATTAAAAGAAATAATTTATATGCAAAACCAAAAAGAAATGGGGGAGAGGGAATAAAAAAAAGAAAGAAAAGAAAGACTGCCTATGATCTAATCTCACGACGACTTTAAAATGATCACGCCATACAGTCATTACAGCAGGATATATTCACATTTGCTTTAGAGTTTTTAACGTATATGATGAATTAGTACCTACGCAAATTGTAATAAGTACCATCCTTCGTTTCACGTTAACACTCTTTCATCTTACTATCAAGGTGAAGGAAACCCCAATCACAATTATGATATGAGCTGATATTGTTATTCATCTCAACTTTTCTTTTTGAATGCGCTTATAATTTCTTTCCTCTAGTTATTTATTTATTATAGCTAGACAAAACAATAAACACAATCAGATTACAGCTTCCCTGCTGTTTCGTTTTCTAATTCTGGGATGCACCTTCTTTTCTTTCTGAAGAAGAAGAAGAAAAAAAAGAGAGGAGAAAGAAAAGAAAAAAAAAATTTCTCCAAAGAAGAAGAGCGCGTGTACAATTCAGTCTCCTCCTACCTCCCCGGAGCCCGACGAGATCCCGCCACCGCCACCTCTCCTCCTCGCCGCGCCCGGCGACCTCCTCCTCCACATGCTCCTCCGGTCGGCGCCGCGCCGCCTCCACCACCTCCGCCCGCACCACCTCTCTACCGCCGCCGCCCTCGCGGCGGCGCCGCCGACCCCGACCGAGTGGACCACGGCGCCGGTCGCCTCCGTCGGCGCGGCCACCGCCGACGCGTCCCTCTTCCACGTCTCCCTCGACCTCTCCTCCCGCGCCGACCTCCTCGCCTCCCACGTCGCCGCCGGCCAGTTCCTCCCCTTCCGCCTCCCCGCCGCGCCCTACCCGATCTTCCTCGCCATCTCCTCCTCCCCTCCCGCGCCGGGCCTCGCGTCCTCCTTCGATTTCCTCGTTAAGCGACTCCCCGGCACCCCCTCCGCGTGCCTCTGCGACCTGCGCCCCGGCGACCTCGTCCACGTCGGCGGCAGCGTCGTCGGCCGCGGATTCGAGGTCGGCAGGATCGCTGACGCGCGCGATGTCCTCGTCTTCGCCACCGGATCCGGGATCAGGTAACCTACATGCTCCTCTGCGACAAGGGCTTCCTCAAATCCTCGTCAAAATTCGCTCACACTAGTGACCTAAACCGATTATAGATGCCCTTGTGAGATGTAATGGCTAATTAGAATCTGTGCAAGTCGATTTCAATAGATTTATAGATGATAGAAATGATAGTCCCTACCGTATGCATTTGCATTTCAGATGATTTAGTTGCTGAATAGCTGCAGAATGCCTGTCTGTTTTATGCTGCCACATGCCAAAAGCTGTATCTTTGATGGCCTTGACTTCATTTTCCGCATCGGTAGCTTTGCCTAATTGGTTTCATAATCTGCGCTCTTGCTTACAAAGCACAAATCAACCCTGTTTATAAGAAATCATGACTACCCTCTCTATCGTACCAATTACACAGGAAAAATATATGTATACAAGACATTCGAATGTTATTGCATTGAAGTGTGTAATCCTGATCACATTATTTGTTCTACGTATGTTATTGCAGTCCAATTCGGTCACTCATCGAGTCAGGTTTTGGCGAAAATGAGAACATTGATGTAAAGCTCTTTTATGGGGTTAGAAATCTTCAGAGGATGGCATATCAGGTAAATGTCAAGTCTTATGTGCGGAACTCGTAAGTTCACTTCTGTATATATCTCAAGACCCTACTCTGACAGGAGAGATTCACTAATTGGGAATCCAGTGGAATCAAAATTATACCTGTTCTCTCAAGACCTGATGATCAATGGACCGGCGAGCGAGGCTATGTCCAGGTACTGTTATCATTTTGCATCTCGGTTATTTTTACCTGTTTGTTCGTTGTTGTATTCTTATAGATGGTTCTGCATTTAGCAGAATGCTTTTTCAAGGATGAAGAAGGTTGTAAATCCTTCATCCATGGGGGCAATTTTGTGTGGACATAAACAGATGTCTGAGGTATGATTACATTTCCTTCTGTTTTCTTTGATATGCTGAAGTTGTTGACTTGATACAACCCTCAGACCGTGTCATACATTAAATGTGTTATGATTTTTTTTTGTCCAAGTGTTTCAATGCTTTATGCAATTTTGATTCTGAATTATTCTCTTCTATTGACCATCTATACATAAAAGCATAGCCTTAAAGGCTTCAACCACTAATACTCTCCAACAATATGCCTTTTCCTGATATACTGGAACATGGTTTACATTTCCTCATATGAAACTGTCATATAAAATACAGACACCAGTGTGGAATTGCTTTGTAGCTAATGCTCAATCTGAGGAGATGAATGAACTATCTACCTTACTAGTTTGCGCCAGAGAGCAACAAGTTACTGTACCGCTAAGATTTGCATTTAACTGCAGAATAACTATGGCCAATTTATCTTCATGGCCTGATAGTTTCTGTGGTAATCCGTAATCGCCAGGGGTGGGCGTGTGTTGGGTGACTTTGTTGTGTACATTCATTCTGATTTTCATCTATATTGATATGTTGCAGGAAATTACTAGAGCACTTGTTGCTGACGGTGTGCCAAAAGATAGAATCTTAACAAACTTCTGACTGCCCCTAGCCCACTAGAACACAATTATCAGCCTTCTAGGTGTTGTATCCTTATTACTCATTACAGTGATTATTCTTTACAGCAAGCGCGATGGAAACTCGCAACAGAGACAGTTTTGTACTACTTACATATAGGGGCTTCTTTTTCCAATTTTCCTGCACGATGCAACATGCTGCGCTGTAATCTGGATTTTGCCAGCCTGATGTATCAATATCAACACTTGGTGGGCATTTTCGCATTTGAACCGAAAGGCCCTAGTTCATACAGTTTTGTACCTCCTGAAACAATACCCCCTTGGAAGGTGTTGATATACTCCAAATTACAAAAGCTAGCTCAATAAAAGGGGTAGAGATGAGTGGCCTCATGTATTTGCCTTATAAAAGAGGTAGAGATGAGTGGCCTCATGTATTTGCCTTCAGTTATAATTTGTGTATTATTTCCCCGCAAAAAAAATAATAATTTGTGTATTAGAAGGCTATAACAGAATCAGTTTTGAATTGATTTGAGATGCGTTTGTTTGTATGTATATACAACTGTTCTTCCCACTATCAACAAAATAAAGAGTAATGTTCTTTTCGATCAAACATAAATTTATATGCATGCAACAAAAGCGGACGTAAAGCATGCATGAAAATTTTCATGCATTGACATTTACTAATGTACTAGCCGATAACCCAGTACCTGTAGCAGTCATTTGAGTTGATTTCTACAATTCAGCATCACAACGGTAAAACATAGCACAACTGTGCCAGTACTAAGCAGAAAGCATCTTTAGTTCTCATTTTTTGAGCAGTCAATAGAACAATTCGAACCACCGACTGAAGTTCAAATTAGCCAACACAGATGAAACGAAGAAACGACGAGACATAAAAGTCACAATCACCGAACCGACTTTGTATCAGTACAACGTCAGAATCCACAACGTTGGATTAAAGAGTGACCAACATAAAAGATAAGACAACTAAAATTCTTTTCACGCGCCAAAAACCAATTCAACTAGTGCCGCTGGAGTTTAATCAACGTTGCCACCTTCAAGGGCTTTCTGGCCATCTTGCCGCTTCTTGTCATTAGGTTCAGAAGAGCTACGGTGATCATGATGGTGATGGTGGTGGCGGTGGTGGTGACGACGGTGTCCGGTCTTGTGAGGCCTTTTACCATTTCTCACCTTTTCATATTCACCGGCAGCTGCATCATCGGATGACTCCTCCAGGGAGCGACTCCTACGGTGCTTATGGTTGTTGGAATCTGATGTTGCATCCTCATCGCTTGATATATGATGTTTCTTATGTCTTGACCTGCCCCTCTCCTCAGACTCAGACCCTGAGTCATCACCAGATGATCGGTGGTGGTGGTGCCTGTGACTCCTGGAACTGGAATGGTCCTTCTTGGAAGATCTCCTCTCTTCATCATCGCTGCTATAGTCTGAAGCATCAGAATCAGACCTTGATGAATGTCGGCGATGCTTTCTCCTGTGTGAGCGCTTCTTCCTTCGATTTTCTTCTTCAGACCCACTATCATATTCATCACTATCAGTATCATCGCTTGAGTCTGAGCTTCTCCTCTTTGATCTGCGCTTGTGCCTCTTGGCTTCATCGGAATCAGAGTGACCGTGTTTCCTGTGCCTTTTGCGGTCCTTCCTCTTCCTGTGCTTCCGATCACCATCACTGTCGGAATCACTTTCAGAGTCTGAGGAAGAATGGCCCCTCCTTCTGTGCTTTCTTGACTTAAGCTTCTTTTCCTTTGCTTCAGCATCAGCTTTTGCCTTCGCTGCTGCTTCGAGCTTTTGCTCCCATTTCAGTGGGGCTTCTTTCTTCTCAAGGATTCTCTTCTTTTTCTCTTCAAGCAGCTGTAGAAACTTCTTGGAGTCCATCCCGACAGATCAGCTAAAGACTTAAAACCTGTAGGGCCGTGAAATGATGCAAGGAGGTGCATCTCATAGAAGAGACAAAATCACTGTTAGTTTTTGAAATATCTAGAATAATATAGCATGATAACAGACAACAAAAATATAAGCTGAACCCAAAATAGATAAAATAAACCTAGGCAAAACTGACATCCAAATACATTGGAAATCAGGCATACATGAAATCGATCCCCCCAAAATACAACTATAGAAGAATAGAATGTCTTGTTTAGGCTTCACGTAAAAAGCAAAGCAAGCTTATGCGGTTCAAATATTTGAGCAAACTTCCACTAAGCATCTAAATCATGTTGCTAGTAGCAGCAGACTTGCAGCTTCTCAGCTTTCTGAGTTCATATAGCTATATAAACAAGAGACTTTGGTGTAATATTTATCCAAAATGATGAGAAAAGACTACAGACAGTCAACACAGATGGTGTTAATATGTATCCAAGAAAAAAAAAAGAATTGGATATGGCGCCAGTTTAAAAATGGATGTAATTTTGAATTCCAGAGACATGTATAGGGTACAACTCCTTACACGAACACGGATGGTAGAAACAGCTTGGTAGCAGAGTTGTTGTTAACTAAAGACGCGCATAATGTGAATTATATACACTTTCTTACCTTGTCGTCCGTAAGCTTCAAATGTCCAGAAAAGATCCCTCCTTTTTCCCCTTTTACTGAGCCGATAGTTCACCTGAAACAACAAGAGAAAGTGTGTGAATTCGTAGCGGATGTGACGTAGCTTTCAGCAAGCAACTTCTCGAGTCGCCCCATGATCTCGATGGGAATATATATGCACAAAAAAGCATATCGGGGCATAGCCATAGCCCACAGGTAGTCTGCGCCCAATTCCCATCCCTAGCGGGGGGGTGTTCGCGGCAACGGTGAGGCGACGGAATTTGAAAAACCGAAGCCCCACGAAGATTCTAGCGACGAGTCAGATCTGAATTGCGAGGGAACCCCAGAACAAGGACGAACCGCGCCCAAACCCTAGACGCACAGCACAAAAACCTAGCCACCCACTCAGAATCTCCCGCGGCTCGCGCGTCTATACGTACAGATCCGGAGCCTGAGCAATCCGCACCACGCGATCTAAGCCCTCACCACGAATCTATCTAGTAAGAAAAAAAATTCAAAAAAAAAGTTGGGGAGGAGAGAAGTGGATGGATGCAGCAAGCGGTGCAGAGGAGAGGGGGGGGGGGGGAGAGGAGAACTCACTGGATTGGACGGGAGACGCCGCCGCGCGGGGAAGAGAAGATCTGGAGCAGCCGCCGCGTCGAGGAAGGAGGAGAGGGGTAAGGCGGCGCGCGGAGGAGGAAGAGAGAGAGGCGGAGTGGACCGAGCCTACCGGCTAGATAAAGAAAGAGCAGAGCGCGTGGCCGCGGGGGGGGGGATGGCCCACACGGCAGTGACAGCGTGTGGGAACCTTGCTCTTTGCCCAACTCAAGTTGGCGACGCCTTTCTTTTTTTTTCACTTTTCGTTTTCTTTCGAAAAAAAAATATTTGAAACTGGGGTGGTAGAATGTTGGTATTCACAGGAACCGTTGGATCGAGAACGTGCGATAAAAGGAGACAAGCGAACGCATCCTCCCTCCCAACTCCATTCCGAGTATCTGATTACCAGATGGATTTACTGGGCAAAGCCAATGGGATGCCAAAAATGACAACACTCATCGAATTTTGGCATGATGTAGAGGGATGGCATTTCATGTTGCACAGTTCAGTTCATTGCCATCCATACTTCTATGCAAGGTCAAACAGATTGGCAGTCTCATACTTCTATGCAAGCTTAATGTTTTACTTGAGCAACATTGGAGAACGTTAATGCTTTACTTGAGCAACGTAGGAGACCGCGGATAGGTAAGGTTGTATTTCCGGTGCAAATCGAGCTCCGAAATCCCAGTGCATCAAACTACCAACTGCTAGCAGTGCGTTCCAGCTTGGGGTACACCACCATGATTCATGTTTCCGCCAACTCTTCGTCAAAGCTTCATCCGAGTTTGGTGTTACGTCATATTAGTTTGATGATAATCAAAAGAAATGCGATGTACTTGTAGCAACGACCAAACGAACAAAGACACAAAGACAAGGGCAATATTCCAGTATTACTAACAGCGCCAAAGTTTGGACAAACTTAACGAGTAGCAATCCAGTGTGCAATGGAGTAACTGCAACAACGAAATAACATTTGACATAACTTAGGAAAGGTGCTATTGCCCTGAAGCAAGTTCTAACTCCAAAATTTTACGAGCATTTGATGCGCAAACAGTCAAACATTCAACCATGTTTCACAGGCTTATCTCAGCAATGGCCCTGGACAGCAAAAAATCTCACCCTAGCAGTCCACATCTGAAAGCAGACGGCTTCAGTTGCGCCTGCTGCTCCAGGTTGAGGAAGATGATGAACTTGAGTATCTTGAAGGTCGCCATGTGCCTGGAGGACCATCTTGGCGGGCTGGGGGAGCAGCATCTTGGCGAGCAGGGGGTGCCTCTTGGCGGAGCGGACGCATATCAGGACGTGGGCGATCATCCCGTGAACCCCAACGGTCTTGCTCAGGTGCCACAGCAGGTCTCTGGCCGCCAGCACTACTGCCACCATCACCACCTCGTTTAAACTTCGGGACATACTTACCAGCAGCTGGTGCAGCAGCGGCAGCAGCAGCAGCCGGTGCAGCTACCGGCTGAGCTGGCTGTGCAACCGGAGCAGCATCAGGAGTGCGTGCAGGCTCAGCAGCTCCAGCTCCTCTTCCCATGAGAGCTTCCATTCTCTGTTTTTCCTTCTTCTCTTCTAGTTCCCTCTCTCTCTGCAGCTGCTTGGCTGCAATTGCATCCAGCTTAGCCTTCCTCTCAGTCTCTTCCCTTTTTCTCCTCTCTTCCTCTGCAGAGAAGGTGAAATCATTATCAACAATATGTATAAGATAGAATTTGATTTCATTGCATCAGGCAAAAAAAAAAAAGATCCGCAAGATAATTGTGCACAAGCAAATCACACTTAGGTATGAACCAAATAACATTTTAAGTTTTAAAGCTATCCATTGTCTAAAGGCTTGTTCACTTTGATGCCATTTTCAATCTTACCAAATTTTGTTAAAGTTGCAAGAAAAGTGGCTACATTTAGTTTGTTGCCAAATTTTGGTAACTATATAAGAAATCCTGCTAAAATTTTGGCAAGTTGCCGAAATTTTGGCTATGCCAAAATTTGGTAAGGTTTTTTTTGGCATCAAAGTGAACAGGCCCTAAGTAACACAGGTCCATACTGCAGTGAAGTCACAGTAATTCAACAAGCAATGTTCACTAATTCTCAAGAAATTCCAAAATTAGCTGGACGATATATGGCAGTGTAAATTAATCTAATCTAATAAGGTAAGATAAGAACAAGTATTTCAAAGCACAAAGTCATGAATTCTTGCCTTCACGTTTTCTAGCTTCCTCTTCCTCACGGAGCCTTTGGAGGCGCTGCTCTTCTAAGTTAAGATAGTACATTAACTTCCGCACTGTATCCCTTTCACGCTTCCTTGATGATATCAATTGACTAGTCCTTTCATCCCTCTCTTTCTTAAGACGACTAAACTCAGCTTCACGACGTTGGACAATTCTTTCCTGGAAAATGTTCTGCAAGCAAAAAGGGCAATTTAAAATATGTGCGAAGGAGAGAAGACAGCTGTCTATTCCCTGACAGGAACAAATCGCCTGGTGTATTCAAATGTGTAGTGCTCAAATCATGTGAACACACACATAGCCAAAGAAGACATGCCAATATTAGATTCTCAGCAAGTATAGCACAATATTATATGTTAAATTAATCTGTATCTAATCAGACCTTTGCACAGATAATATACTAAGTATTTCAACTGTTATGCTTGGAATTGCAAAACATGGTTTCGGAAAAACACAGGATTAATTACAGTGGGACATTTGGTCCTTCAATTAACTAAAAAGAAGATGAAATAGTGCAAGAATATCTGGTCTGAATACAGAGATGTATTTGCTTACCTTATGCTCCAACATTCGAGAAAGTCTGTACTTCTCCAGCAGGTCACCTGCATGGTGTTGCTTGCTGAGCTCAATCTCTCTCTACAAGAAGAGATTAATAGTGATTTTTGTGAGCTTAAGTAAACATATGCTATTGTAATGTAACAATCAAGGAATTGTGAGAAACAAACCAGCTGCTCTTGCTCATGAAGGATTTTCTCTACTTCAAGGCGTTTTTGAAAAGCTTGCTCAATTAGAGGTGCCTCTTCCTGCCTTTTTGCCCTCTCCAAGTAATCCATTTGCTTACCAGTCTTCTGTAGTTTTTTCTCCATCTCTTGGCGCTCCTTAAACTGCTCATTCATAGCCAATTCCATCACAGCCTCCTTAGTAACTTCCTGCAATGAAAACATTCAGAGTATAAAGGGCCTGTGTGGAGAAACAAATATTAAGCTGTAATTGGCTTGGGATAGTACAATTTTATAGTTCCGACTTCGGAGAAGACAATCAATTCTTAATATGAAACAAGAGTAGGACACTACAGAATATAAAGATTCAAATATCATCTGCGTTCTGCGTTCTTGTAGTCTATAATGGTTAGCCACAAAACATAAAAAACAGCATATTAGCACACCCTCTACTACTCCACTAGAATTTCTGAGCAGTTAAGACAAAAATGAATCAATATTGGACTGAACAAACAGACATAACTAATAAGCATATTGATGAAACAGAAGTCTTCACAACAAATATAATGCCTTACACAAAAAGAAATATATAATGAAATATCAAGCAAATATAAATTGAGCAATACATTAAACAGAAAAAAACATTATCAACAAATAACTAGTCAGCGTAATAAATAAAATATAATGATTGGAAACTAATTATTCTCACCCCCTGAAGGACAGGTTTTTTTCCTCCTCTCTTTGCTATCTCCTTTATCTGTTTCTGAAGCAGTTCTTCTGCCTCTATCTTTTCTTTTTCAACCAATTGTCGACGGATCCTCTCCTGTTCCCTCAATTTTACATCATTGAGAAGCCTTATCCTTTCATCTTCTGCAGATTTCTTGAGAACACTCAATCTCTTTTTTTCTTCTTCCTTTTCCTGGAAAAGAGAGAATATGACATAAGCAGAAATTCATAGAGTTGGCCACTTTGAACAGTACCAAATAGACACCTTTTCCAATATTTGGCGCTCAAGATCTTCTTTGCGTTTTTCAATAATTGATTTCCTCGCAAGAAGACGCTTGTGCTCATTCTCCACTACTGCAGCAAGACTCGTTAAGTTTTCACCAAGCTTGGATGGCTTCTTCACAGGTGGATGGATAAAGCTCCTTGCTTTATTTAGAGAATCAGCCAAAACACTTAGGTGATTACTGAGACAATCAGATTCAATGTCCTACAAACAGAAACCAGTCAGAATAAAATTGATGTCACAGGTTAATAATTAATAAAACTGAAGTCCCGAAATTGACAGCACAAGAACCAGGACTGTCTGATATTTGGCATTAAAAGCAAACAAACTAGAACGTATTAAAACCAAAAGATACCAACATCAGGCACTACATAGTCACTTGAAAATCTAAAAAATAAAAAATAATATAACATAGTTAAATATAATGTTGAGAATGAGAATGCGAGTTACTGCTATGTACAATTACCAGATTACCAAAAATGTCTACGACAGTGACACCTAGTTTAAAATCTGAAGCAAAATAAATCAAGCAAGAATTTTCTTCAGACTTTCTTTTTTATTACAAATAACATACAATACACTCGATTTGGCAAATATACCTAGGGCTAAATGCCAGTTCCATAAACCCAGTGGTAAAAACAAGCCACATGAACCAGTTAGTGGCAAAAATAAGTTGACAATATTTTATCATGGAAAACACTCTGCCACAAGGATCTGCTGGATCCAACACATAGCACAAATATTGTAACAGAGGCACAAAGAACCATGCCCTAAGTCTTAGTGGTAAGACAGCATATACAATTGAGTCAACACATTTTTGTTCTACACTACAAAGGCGGTCGAAAGTGAATGAAAATAGTGGTTGTCATGTACCAATTGTATCTTGGCCATCAGTTCAAACTATGGTCTCTATGAATATTTCAACTTTAGAGGAAATAATTTGGCGAGGATAAATATGCATACCACAATGAACAGAACAACCAACTTCTATACTGATGCTTACAGGGAAATAAAACAATAAAAAAGTAAATTCCACCAATAAGAACACTGAGAAGGCTAAAGTGGCCAACAGACTTGAGGAACTAAACCACATACCATTTTCCCAAAATGGACAGCTCCCGATAAATGGTTGACTTTCATAGCAACAAAATTGTGTTTCACGGCATCAACAGAGATCTTCTCAACAACAGAAAAGTCAAAGAATGGGATCATTCTTGAGAGCATATCAATTTTCACAGACTGAAATATCTGGGAAGCCTGAAAAAGAACAAAAGGGTGCATAAACCACGTGTTAACCAAAGAATAACGTAAAAGATCATGAGAAAAGAGAACTTATACTTCCTGTACAGTGTGCCATTGAACATACCTGTTGCAACACTCTTAAAGTTGTTAACTTCTCCAAAGCAGGAAGGTACTGTGACAGAAAAACTTCTGGAACCGAGGGAGCTGATGAAAGCTTCCCTCCAATCTTTGAAATCTTAGATAGCAGTGGCTGTGCTTTGGATACGAGATCCAGAGGAAGAAAATCGTGTTCCAAAAGGTTGTATAAATCTTTGACATCTTGTGAAGCACAGGCAATGACACCTTTGGCAGCCTAAATTTATAAATATCAAGTCAAGCGAGCACAAGAAGAGAAATTCAATAATGCATGATAAATGGAGTACAAATTACTGGATACAACCCTACCAACCCTATAATACTGACAAAAAGAAATGAATGAACTATCCATGTCAGCTATCCCATCGACAACTGACGAGAGTGCAAAACTCAACAGAATAGTTTGATAAATAAAAGGACCCAGGATTCAGCACATACCAGCTCAGAAAAAAGAGATGCTCTTGATGGCTGCAATGGTGACAGGAGATATGTCAGGAAGATAATAAATAAAATTATTCAAAATATTCTTTGCTTTGAAAAAGATCTGGAGGGCTAACCACTTCTCTATTCTCACGCTTGGAGTCAAGGGAGAAGTTGACGAGATTAGCTATCCGCAGATTACGATCTTTCTCATTTTCAAGCTCAAGATGAGATGCGCCATATTTATGGTCATATGGTGACACGGCAAGTGCAGCAAGCAAAACAGAAGAAGCTATTAATTGAAGGTCCTTCTGAGACAAGTTCTTATTGTAGCTTTTCTGCAAGTAGAATAGCTTAAGCCATGCATATGCATGATACAAGTGGCAATCAGATATCCAGAATATTTCAGTCAACTTGGCATAATACACAACCAGGACAGATGGTTTTGGTGTTTTCTTCACCATGCTCATCAAGCCATGGATGTCTTCCACAGACCTAAAGGCCTCCTGCAAGAAGCAAAGCTTTACGATCATACAGCAAAGATGATTCACTTGGCATAAAAAAGGTTAAAAAATATAAGGAACGGACCTGCCAGAGAGAGAGCTCTGTAGCAATTTTTAGTTGTTCAACTCTAGTGTCCAGGTATAGCTGTAAGCTTTCTGGGGCAGTCAGATCAGGACGATCTCGCTGGTCACGGTATTTGTTCAAGTTAGCAAGATGATTTCTTATTATCTCGCACAACCTACGGAATTCAGTCGTTCTCTTATACTGCTTACAAAATTGAAAAGCCTTGTGAGCAGTCATCTGCAAAATGAGAGATTAAAAAGGGTTTAGATGCATTGGCAAATGCAAAAGTACTTGGTACAGAAGACTATGTGCAGGAAATCAATTTCACAATTCAGAAATTTATTTAAGGTTCTGGAAAAAAAACAGGAGTAAAATCTGCCTAAACCAAATTGGCAATTACACAGAGATCTACATAAATATAAACAGACATAGTGCAGAGAGAATGCAATTATGGTAATTGAATCATCATGTTAAACTTCTGGCACCATTACCAAATTAAGCCATAATAATGTGATAATGACATAATGTACAACTATTTTATTAGATGACATAGGAAAAATATGAAGCAGTTAAAGTAGGAACTTTAATAATACAGCATATGATAATGTGATTGAACAATGATGACCAAGAGTACTATAATAGCACTAGAATGAAATCCAATTGGTGGTATGGCAGTAGAGCGGTGAATTAGGTGTGTTTTGAAGACACTAGACGGGCAGAAGCGCAGCATCGAGGCAATCACGATTAAGATCATTGATTGTGTACACAAAATGGAACAGCCAGATGAAATGCCATGTCATGTGTGAAGAGTATGTATACAGGAATAAGGGGAAGACAGATAGAATAGCTTACAGCATATAATGCTTCAAGCTTTGAATTGTTTCTCAATATCTCAAGAACTGTTCTGTATGTTTCCCAGAGAAACTTGAACCATGGTGTGACATGCTCTCTGTCTGATCGGTCCTTCCCTTTCTCCCCGCTGACATAGCTGAGCATCAAATCCTCAGGCCGCTTGTCTGCTTCCAGATCTTCTACATCCAGGGCATCTTCCAGTGCTTGCGCCTGGTTCCTTGCTTGCTCTGCTTTCTCATTGGAAAGCTGCATGAAGTGTTTTATCACCTCCTCCAAGGATGACACATTCACTTGCTGGCAGACAATCCTGTACTGAATAAGGCCATCTTTCGCAAACCTGCCCTTCCTCAGGTCTACACAGAGCTCCACATACTTCATCATAATCCTTTCGAGTGGCTTTTGCCATGACCTGTATCTTTTTGAAGTGATGAGATCATGTAACGCCTGTAGCGCTGCCTGCTTCTGCCCAACATGTATCAACTCTGAAGTAGAGCAGAGGGCCATCATCAGTAAAAATAAAATGTTTTCCGAAGTATGTATAATTGAACACATCTAAGAGCTAGCACGAACGAATCAACAGGTATTTCTGTAAGATTGAACGACCAGCCATGGTCTGTTAATTTGTCTATGACGGGAGGAATCAAACACCGCTCTTTTCGAATTCCATGCTTACAAAACAGTGAAAACTGGTCCCCTAAATAAACATAACAGATCCAAAGGGGACTCACCCTCCGCTCTCTTGAGCGCGTTCTCAGGTTTCGCGAAGGTCGCCATGGCCGCGGTTGGATGTCTCCGGAAGCGATCTACACCTTCATCACAGCCAAAACAAACAGCAAAATCAGGAATCAACCCACCGATTCACCTCGAACCACCCACAAAAAACAACACCACCAACGCTCCATAACCTACAGAACAACGACCCCCCACCCCCACCTCCCGAACAGATCGGAATCGACCGAGGAATCCACCACGGGGGGAAGCCACCGTATGATGAGAGACCGGGGGCTAGGAGGTGGCGACGATACCTGTAGATCGCCGGAGACGTGCGCGGTGGACGGCGCCGTACGGCCGTCCGAGGCGAAGGGGGCGGCGGCGATCTGGGTGGAGGGGATGGGGATGGGGGGTGGAAGCGGAGGAGAGTGGAGGCGGCGGCGGCGCGGGGGTGAGGGGTTTATTAGGGTTGCGAGGGTCCAAGTGAAATACGACGCGGCCCGCTTCCGGGGGTTATTCCTGACGACGTGGAGTGATCTCTAGCCGTCGGTTTGTTGGGTTGGGCCTCTTCTGGCCGTCCGATCTCGTGGGAGGAGTCCTTCGGGTTTCCTTATTTTTTTCGCCTGCACACAAGGACAAGCTTGGCCCAGTTCGACAAGTTCGGTCACTTAATGGGCCTACTTTCAATAGTACTAGTCGTCTACAAGCCCAAGAAATCTTGATGGGCCTTTTCCTAACAACAAATAAAAGACCAAAAAAAAGAGAGAGGAAATTTTGCTAGACTATAAAACGAACCTGAGCACTCAGAAAGTTAGGCTCATCTCCTGTAAAAAGAAAAAAACATGATAATATCGTGTTTATTTAGTGCTCAATTGGTTAAGCTACGATAATAAGCTATACAAAAATAAACGAAAATCTAAAATGATTTTGGGCAGCACCTTCTTATTTCTACTCTTAGCGGGTTAAATAGAAAACTATGAAAAATAACTGGATTAATTCAAAACTAATTTTTATAATTTAAATTTTTCGACATGTTTCGTCATGTGGCTGAGTTAGAATGCACATGAGCCAGTTTTGCATACTTTATACTAGTGTACTTAAGTCAGTCAAAATGTTTTTTTTTAACACCTATCAAGATTTTCAGAATGATGAGTAGATTTGAGATACTGACCTCTTGCATTGCTTCAAAAGCAAAAAAGAACTCTTGCATTGCTGAAGAGCGAATAAATAAACAGATAAATTAACATTTCTCTTAGGATTCCATCTCCTTGATTGCCGTCACAAGCACTGAACACAAGAGGCAGAGATTTGGGAATATATGGAGGGGCCAAATGCCAGATCCTCAGATTTTAGTTAGGTTGGTTGAATGCAAGCTGGATCCGTCGTCGTATTCTCTTAGCAACACGCACATCTTAATGCTGTATAATCTATTTGTTTGTTTAATCTTTTGCTTGCCTAGAGCAGCAGAATAATAGTAAAAAATGCACTGTGTTTAAGTTATAAAATACTCCTACATCTTTATTTTCTTTTTTGCTAACACAAACATGTCAGCTCTCAAACACCCAATATTTTTGAAGTTGATAAAATTTATAAACCTTGATTAATTTCAGAGTCAAACTGAATAATGTGAAGCATCAGGATTAACCCCCTCGCTTTGTGGACTGTTAAACTGCAGAGCATCAACTAATCACTAATGCTGCAATCTGCAGACATATACCTTCAGAACTCTGCCATTGACACTTCAGCTGCAAATACTATTCTGTTTATCACTCAATTGACCCATCAATTCAGCTGGCTTACTCTGTAAAGAAAGAAAGAATGAAAGAAAGCATAATAGTTTTTAGTTCAGTTTGTGGCTTCCAACTCAATGCTTGCTAGCTTAGCAAAAGTGGTCGTTGGTGTCGGGCACTGCCAGAATGTGTCCATATCCTAAGCAGCAGCCTGCAAAACCAAGTTTATCTTTTTCCCCAAAAGGCTAGCTAATTATTAACATCCTGCTTAAGCGAGCGTTAACACCTGGATGGAATTAGCATATATATATAATCATCTCGACCGTATGCTAGTTAAGAACAGTGACATCTCACCAAAAGACTCTCGTCAATCCGCTAGTTATTAGCTTGATGCCACTAATCTTGTTCCTGCTGCATGCCAACCTGTCTTGACGGCCCCTCTCGCTGCCACGTTTTAAGCATCCAAACTGCGGTCATATGGCCATTTTTGATCGGTTGATCCTAGCTAAGTCGTAGATAATTAAATCGGATTAGCATTAGATAATCAAGCAAGCTGCTCCTAACCCCTTACACAGCACACTAATCATTTGCTTGTCTTCTTCCCTGCACTACCAACCAATATGCAACTTGTGCCTCCTGCATATAGACCATCTCCTCCATTGCTTCTTCATCACCATCTCATTCTCATTCTCTTCTCTCTCTAGTTCTCATGGGGATCACGCCGTCGTGCATACCGCTGGCTCCGGTGGCGGGCGGCTCGTCGTCGACGGCGTGCAAGATCATCCACGTCGATGGCACGGTGACGCGGCTCCCGCGGCCGGTGAGGGCGTCGGAGCTGATGGTGGACTACCCGGGGCAGTTCGTGTGCGACTCCGGCCGCCTCGCCGTCGGCTGCCGGGTGCCCGGCGTGGCGGCGGACGAGCTCCTCGAGCCGCGGCACGCCTACTTCCTGCTGCCCATGGACATGCTCTACTCCGTGCTCACCGACGAGGAGATGGCCGCGCTCTCCAGCTTCCACGCCGCCACCGCGGCCTCCTCGTCGTGGAAGAGGATCGCCACCGGCGGCGGTCGCCGCCGCGATGGGAGCCACGGTGGCCGGAGCAGCGAGACGACGGATCACGAAGGCGACGACGGAAGCGACGATGGCGCCAGGTTCTTTCCGGTGCTCAGCCTGCAGCTCCACGCCGCGCCGGAGGCCGCCGCCGCCGCCGCCGCCGGAGTCAAGCCGAGCGGCGGCGGCGGCGGCGTGAAGCGGCACCGGTCGTGGCATCCGAGGCTGGAGGCCATCGATGAGGTGCCGTGCACCGGCGGTTGATCGCCGGAGACGTAAGCGGATTGCTTTTGCTAGTGTTAGGCAGCTAGCTTGAGCTGGCTCTCGAGTGTACATTAGCTAGCTCTAGCTATTTTTTTCCCTTATCTTTTTCTTCTTCTTTTTTCCTTTTATTTTTTTTCTTCTGTAAAGTTCAATTTTTTTGGCCTATAATTGTTTGGGATTTTGTCACCAGAAAGCAAAATGCCCTGGGTATGTGTTCCCCAAAATCTACTTTTCAATTTTGATAAATACGCCAATGACACTGCTTTTTTTTCAGCATTTTTTAGAGAAATATGCAAGATGTCGCCCACACAAAAAGAAAGAAGAAAGAGAATGATCCTTAAATGTGATTGATTGCGTCATGAGTGGGGTACTATACTATAACAACTTGAGCTGAGCAGCCGGCACACAGGCTGTAGAGAACAAGGTGATATGCTGTATATGAAGAGGGAGTTGGAGCTGTATGCTACTCTGCACCTGCAGGATACTCACAGATAATCTCTGTGTGTGACCGGGCATCAGCTGTACATAGGAGCAACTTGCAGGGAAAACAACAAAGGGAGGGAGCAAGTTTCAAGGGCCCCTTTTATTTGCATGCACCACACCATGTTTCTTTCAAGCAAACAATGAGATATCATTAGACATGCCAGTGCATTGTATACTAGCTCTCTGTGATCATGTAGAAAAAAATCAGAGCTAATTAATTAGTATTAGAATTTTCAGTCAATTCAGAGGAAGGGCCTCTGGGTGTAGATTTTTCAGATAGTTTCTGCTTTGATTTGGTAAATTCCAAACTGCCGTATTTGAAACGGGGACAATTTCGTCGGACGACTTTGAAATTTCCGGCGGATCCATGATGATTTTTACTCATTCTTAAGGCTCTCATAGTTTGTCTTTTGGCTTATCAGGCGCAACAAAATTTTAAAATTTAAAACTTAATTTCAGGGTTGATGGTGCGATTTTTTATCGTAGTTTATTTTTAGCATTAGCTTTTAAAATCACTAAAGAACATAAATATAACCCTCTAAAAAAGGAACGTAAATATAAAATTTTAACCCATAAATTATGTTTTAATTAATTCGTTTATATTATCTTTTTCACGGCTTATTAATGAACGATCTAACCTTAAAACTCGGCCCGGTCCACTAATAAAAAATCAGCCCAAGCCCCAACGACCAACGGCCTTCCTTCCGATCAACAGCCGACGCTTCCCGCGAAATCCGGCCTGCACCGTTATACCTTACCTGGTCCCACTGTCACATGGTCCCCATCCTTAGTTGGTCCCACAAATCAGCGACCAATTCCCGCCCACCCGACGCTTCTCCTCGGTCCCCGCTGCAAATCCCAATCGGCTCTCACACCGACACGTGGGCCAATCGAGCCAGGGCCCCACCTGTCATTGACCCTTCTTCCAAGCCCCCACCCCTCGCATCATTCATTCACTCGTCGACTCGTCGTCGTCCTCCGCGACGACGCGAACAAATTGCGACGCGACGCAGCGGCCGGGCTAGGGCTAGGGCTAGGGTTTGAGGGGCATGGCGGGGATACGGTGGCCGCCCGAGGACCCGGAGATCTTCCCGTCGAGGATGGTGACCGGCGGCGGCGGCGGGGGCGCGGGAGGAGGACCCCCCGGGCCCCCGGGGGAGATGGCCTCCGACGACGACCGGTCGGTGGCGGCGGACTCGTGGTCCATCAAGAGCGACTACGGGAGCACCCTCGACGACGAGCAGCGGTACGCCGACGCCGCCGAGGTCCTCCTCGCCTCCTCCTCCTCCGCCGCCGCCGCCTCCGGCCCCGCCGCCGCCACGACGGCGTCGGTCGCCGCCAACCCCTCCGGAGATTTCAGGTTAAGAGCGATCCGTTTCTACGGTTTAATTGCTTTGTTGTGCCCGTGATCTGATTTCCTTGTGTTGGGGGGAAGAAGAGGGGGGCGTTCTGTCGTGCTGTATCATGCGATTTAGTCCAACGATCTCTCGGTAATTACATTTTAGTCCTCAAGAGATGATCATTTTTGGTATGCTTACCTGACTCGGCGTTGTGAATGTCGAACAGCTTTGACAAGGACGTGCCAGACTCCGCCGATATGGAGCCGCCGTTGCTGGGCCTGCCGAATTATCATCAGGATGGTTCTTATGCAGAATACCTTGCTAATTTTCAAGAACGGAGCCACACAGATGACTGGTCAGATTCTTCTCTTCACCTGCTGTGCACATATGGATAGAGTGTAGATCTCCTCATCGAATTTTTGTTGTAGCTTTGTTCACAACATGATGGGAATAACAAGGAACATAACTAAGTTATTGCCTCACTAGGGAATGCAAAACACGTTAGCGTTATAGTAATATCTACCAACATGTAGTTTCGATAACAGCCAATGCCTATCGAGTGTTGTCTTCTAGCTAAGGTTGCCTGGTTCCCACTGCCCATTGGCCAAATTAAATTCAGAACTTTTAGACTTGTCTTTTCCCTATCTACTAGCTACTATGGACGGACTACTTTTTTTTTGCAGCAATGTTCCATTTTAAGGGTAAAAAGGCAGAAAATCTTCATTTTCTGTTTCAATCATTATATCGCTGGTTATGACGAAAGTCTAACTTGTATGCATGTAGGTTTGGCACGGAGAACATGGATGTCCTCGTAAGCTGGACGAAAAACTTATGTTCCAACAAGGATTTGCGTAGCTGCAGTGTACTCGACATAGGAACTGGGAGCGGTCGACTCTCGCAACAGCTTGCAAAGCAAGGGTATGTTGATGAAATGGCAATCTTCCATTTGCATTTCTCCAACCTCAGGTTACTTTAATGTGAATGCTGTTATTGTTGTCAACTTCAATGTATTGGTGTTGAGATGCCTTTCTTAACGTTTTCTGACAGCCCTGAAATAGACTTATTGTCTATTCTTTTGCTCTTGCGTTTGTGCTCCTTCTCTCTTGTGTTTGTGTTCCTTCTATATAATTAGAGAGTATGAATTTGGAGTTGTAAAGTTTGGTACCATAAGGCAAGTATAATTGATTTAGTTAAGCAGACCTATCAATTTCCCAATGGTCTTTCTATCACATGCTTAAAATCTGGCCATCTTTGTAAATTGAAGGGAGATGCCCTTTGATAATTATTCTTGGAAGCTGCATCTGGTTTGCTGTTAAGCAAAGGATCATGCTAGCACAGTCTCATGTTTTCTTTTTCTCGAATAGCTATATGTTTTGTAGATTGGGAGAAACATCTCTATTGCCTTGGAGTATTTTTATAAATTAGGAGACATTCAACTATGTATTTCACTCTGTTGAATTGTTAATGCCTCTTGACAGTACTGATATGTCCATATACAGGTTCTCTGATCTGACTGGGATCGACCACAGTGAAGGTGCAATTGAGGTTGCTCGTAATCTTGCTATCCGTGATGGGTTTGAGCACATTAATTTCTTGGTGAGTTGAGCACTGGACCATTTGGTGCATATGCCTCTATCTGTACGCTTCACAATTTCATGTTCTTATTTTGCTTTAACGTATAATGTGCACATCCATGACCTTCTGGTTGTATCTTAGATACCAAAACAACATCTTTCAAGGTTGTACAGCTAATTATCAACTCCCTTGAACAAAGAGCTTTAAAGCGGAAAGAGGAGGAAAGAGCTGATTCAGCTTACATGAATCTTGCTCTTGCAGGTTGATGATGTGTTAGAGTCAAAGTTGGAGAGGAGATTTGAACTTGTGATGGATGAAGGAACTCTGGACACGATTGGGTTGCACCCCGATGGACCTGTAAAGAGGTAATGCGTGCGAAGCTGTTGATGTATGCTTTAATCCCTCATGGTAAATTATCATAAATTTTGATACACCGCATAATATTTAGGAGTGACTTGGTACTCTCAATTGCTTAGGTTGTTTATACTGGCATGGATCACACTGCTTGTTGGTTTCCATGTGTTAAACTATTTTCAATTTACTCCATTTCAGAATGATGTATTGGCAGTCGGTTGCAGGGCTGGTTTCTCCTGGTGGCATACTGGTCAGTACTTCCACCACATTCAACCCAAATATCTTTGTGTTGCATGGTGGCTCACTTGCAACAAAATTCGAACAGTTTACTGTGGTGAAACTATTTGCTTTACATATTCTACCTACGGAAATTACCAATTTAATATCTACATATGATGTTCTGTTTAACTTTTAATAATCCTGTGTAATCTACATGGTTTCACCATTACAGTAACTATTTGAAAGCCATGTATGTGAAGATGGCTTAGGACAAAGAATGTGTCAAGCCTCTGATGCTACTCTCACATGTGTTTAGGTCATCACATCATGTAGCAGAACCAAGGATGAGTTGGTCCAGGAGGTAGAGAGCTTCAACCAGAGAAAGCTCAGTGCTATGGGCTCCGAAGGTGCGCAGGCCAGTGATACTGCGGTGTTCAAGTACATCGACCATGTCCAAACGTACCCCATCGTGGATAGTTCCTGCATCACGACCGTTGCTTTCTCGCATAGCTGAAACATATATGTATGCTCTCTCTTTTTCTCCCTAACTTTGCCATCCCAGTGTGTATCCCCTTTACCCTAGTTCTCTTCGGGTGATAGTCTACTTTGCCAGATAGGTTATTCAGTTGTAACGTTGCTTTGTTATGTCTTGAATTCTTGATGGATGTACTCTTTTGAAAGCGTGACAAGCAACACTATTACATCAGATATGCAGAACTCTGTGCTATGAAAGCTGAATCAACAATTCACCAATCGATCAGGCAATAACGTACATGGGTTGACGATCTGAGTTGATGATAGCCATGGAATGCCTAATTGCCATTCTGGCTCTACTGTTATAGACGAAAATGATTGCGATTGTAAAATGAAAAATGCAAGTGGATGGATCCAGAAAACGACGTGTATTTCCTTCCATTTGCAAGTAATCTGAATAATAACAACCTTTTCAATACTTATAGTGGGTAGCTGAACTTGCTTGCAGTACTAGAGAAGCTCAAGTTACAGCATCTTGGGTTAGTTAGCGATCTGTTCCTTTCTCATATGTACAGAGCCACTACATTCTTGCAAGGGCACCTTGAAGCGAGTGGCTTCAAACTATCTTCATTTACTATGTCACATATGGTCACCTTCCTCTTCTTTTTTTCTTCTTTTTTTGAATTTTTTTTGGCATCGTTCTTGATCGTGTCAGTAGATTGGTACCAGGCGTGTCTGAGAATGAATTGGCTGTGCAGGATCGGTATCTGAATAATCCTCCTCCTCTTCGCTGTCTGACGAAGTCATATACATTTCCCGTCTTTCCTGCAGTGTTAAGTGATCTAGATCCCAGAGTTATGATCCAGCCAAGGAAGATTGTAGCATATACTATGAATGGTTAAGATGGAGGACTCTGCTCAGGTGTAGACCTGCTCAAGCTAACTGAGCAGGATTAGGACTGCATTTCACTGCACCTGAGGAGGCTCCAACAATGGCAGATCATGCAGTGATGGAATTACCTGCTGGCGACGACGACGATGGAAGGTTGCCAATGCTCTCACCATGACCAAGATTGGAAATAGGATTCCGGCGGTCCTCAAGACAAGAAGCTTTTACCCCCATCAGAAGTACAGACACTCAGTCAGGAGCTTGATCTTCAAGATAAGTGTGATAATTCTTTTTTGCAGTGATGATCTAAACTCAATTTGGACATCGATCTTACCGAGAATAAGGCCAACGAGTACTCCCCATCCCCACCAATCATAAGAGGAAGAGTGTGGCGAAGAACCAGGAGTGACATGAACTATTCAATCACAGGGACAGAATTCCATCAGAAAGGAAACACAAGAATTAGCCAGGATTGAACTGGGTGATAGATAATTGTCATTAAAGGATATTTATCTATCCAGATGCAAGGAATCTCACAATTATGGCGACTGTTCGGCAACACAGGGTGCTGCTTCTCGTCCTAATGGGTAAGTAGTCCTCATAACCATCCATGAAGTCGCGCTCCGATGGCATCATTGTTATTATCTGGGAATCATGGAGATCTTGCCTAGCAACCTCCCAATTTCCTCTGTAGAGGGATCAGGGAAAGAAACAGAAGAAAAATGTAAGAATTTACAGATGCTGACTAGTCAGGCACAGCAACCAATTATCACTTAGGATCCCCAAGAGAGTACCTGAAGTTCATCGGTATACTTCCATAGTGAAACAGTTGCTGTGGGGCAGTATAACCAGGCTTGAATTGCTGCAGAAAGAGATATCACATCAGAGGATTAGCCCATGCATGCTTGAACAGTTTTATATGTCCTCAAATCGTATCGCTATCAAACACATTTGTCTGTACTATAAACAGTTCCACAAGGCTACAAAGAATGCATAGTTGAACCAAGATGATTTTACCTGCAAACATATTTCGCAAACGGTGTCGCCTTTCTCATTGCACCAACGCTGAATGCATTTCCGGTGCGCATACTGCAAGGGAGAAGCTAAGAATTTAATATCTTGCAAAAATTGACCTGCATAACCAACTGAAATACATTCATTATATTACAGTATCATTTGCTAGAACAAGAAGCAACAAACAGCACCGAATTCAGAATGTTTTACTGAACTTTCAACTACATTTGACCTTGCTAGATAATGTGGGTAGTTGCCCCACTCATTGCTTGAAGGTCACAGATAGCCTCCTCCATTTCCCTTACTTCGAAAGAACACCAACACCTTATTTTGTTTTGTTTCTCAGCAACATCACTATCAAATAGGAAGGCCAATACGAGGCAGTGACTTCCAAGTTACATCGAGGCAAATGCAGCTGATTTTTCATAATAACTTTTCTTAAATCCAGGATTGACCTTTTTCGCATACTTAATTAGCATAGTATGATAGTACACAACCAAGTGAACCTACTGCAGCTAACCCCAACCATAAATGTCAACAATTTTCATCCTAAGTCAACTAGTGAACTACTATTATCTAAAATAACTAGTGAACTACTCCTCTAGAACTAGAAATCTAAAGTGACCACAAAGAAAACCATGGACACCAATTAACTAATTTATCTTCTCCCACTAAAAGTGGAGACCAAAAGACCAAATTTTCCATCTGAAAAAAGGATATATTTTTCATAACGCTAACAAATCAGAATTACAGAATAAACAATTCACAAAGCCAAGGAAAAGCCATAACCTTGAGGCTGCCACAGCAAGCACAGGGTGCCTCCATGCTGGTATCCCAATCCTCCTCTTGGCAAATCCTGCACTCCACCATCTTCCTCGCCGAGCCGCCATCGCCGTCGCCGTCGCAGCAGTAGTCGATCGCCACCGTCTCCGCCTGCAGATCGGCCACCTGCTTCCTGATTGCCGCGTCCAGCGTCGACTCCGTCAGCAGCCGATCCACAAGCAATGCCAGATGGTCGCCCATTAATCCTGCAAACAACGCACTCCATGGTTCAGTCATCGCAATCTGCGCAGCCTGAAACAATTCTTGCTACAATCTATGCTCCTAAGAGAAAAAAAAAACAGTGTAATGGCCGAGGAAAACACCAAGAATCCAAGGAGGAGTTCGTCAGGTATGTGTGTTGCAGGAGGGGGATGAAATGCAACCGCTGACTTTTGGATTTTGGTAAGAGCTGACAGGAACCGATTGCTCCGTGATGATAATAACCGCAAGAGATGGGGAGTTACTTAGTAACTGGAATTATCTGCTAGCCGATGGACAAAGTTGGCCCGAGCAGCAATTGCACCAAGAACAGGCAAAACCTACACATTCTGGTTTCTGAGCATAACATGATGGATTGGATGAAAATGGCTTTCATCGAATGGAAGGGAAACAAGTTTACTAATCGATGAGAGCTAGAACAAGAGGGTGGTTGCTACTAGCATTTTACAGTACCAAGAAAGTAGTGCTGAATCAAAGAAACGCCATGAAAACACCACCAAGAAGATTAAAAAGAAAAACAAGAGAACAATTCAACAGCCAAAACCAAGAACTCACCAAGAGAGATAAGAGATGCATGAAACACAGAAGGAAGGCGAAGTTGCTGTTTCCAATGGTCTGGCGGCTTAATAGCAAACTAAAAACAACAACAAGCAAATAAAAAAAGGGGCAAATCTTTACCTTGTCCAGGTATCAACAGCAAAGCTCCAGAGAAGGTTGAAGCTTGGAAGGATGGATTTGGGGTTGGGGTTAAGGCAAGGGGGGGATTTTTGGGGGAGGGGTTAAGGGAAGCAAGAGATGGAGTGGAGGGGGATGTAACAATGGAGGCCAAGCCAAGGAAGAACACTCTAGCTCACCTCACCTTCAACTCCTCCTCCTTCTTCCCTCAAATTTAAATTAGAAGAGAGGCAAAGAAAGAGAGAGGGGAATAAGTATCACCAAACAACAACTTCACTGATACTGCTCTTTTGCATGTTTCTTTCTTTCTTTGGAATAGCCTCCTCTCCCTGATTCCTTCTCACTTTCCCAAAGGCTCTCTCCATTTTCTGGAGCTTTGTAGTAAAGGCTCTCCTTTTCTTTTCTAGTACATGGTGCTCAGAAATCAGTGGAGTTACTGTTTACTAACTATTACTATTAACTGCTTTGAGCTAGGAATTGAGTAGAGAAAAGATAATCTCTATTACTACTAATGACAAAGCCTTACTTCAGGTATTCAGAATGCTGCCTTGCAACATGGCATACCTGTTGTACTAGTAAAAGTCATTAGTACTACATGTCTTGGCAATAATGATACAATAATGCCACTGTCTGCCCCTGTAATATGTTCTACTAGTAGTCTTCTTCTAGAACAGATGTTATCTTATCTTAAACTGATAAAAGTCAATCTCTATTTATCTACACATGCATACACTTCTTCTTACTGGCACAAGCTGATCAGAAGTTTCTCATCAGTAAAGATATTCAGCCTGTACAACGACTCCAACGACATGCTGAAATCTTCCTGTCCAAAAGATAGAAACAAAAAATTGGAGACACCACACATTACTGAGATGTAAACCAAGCTTGGTAATCGCTATGATGATTAGCCTGATGAAAGATTCTGTGTATACGGAGTACCTGCTTGCAAGAACGCAAAGCTCGAGAGGAATACGGATTCCTTGTGAGGTGGGTGGCCCACCACTAACTGCAAGAGCAGCCTGTCAAAATTACGTGGCTACCCCTCTCATGGCCACTGTGCTGTATATTAGCTCCTCTTCCTTAGGACTAGGAAGAAGTAGGCGGCAGTAGGTTAACTGCTTGCACACGTTTCCCGCGAATACTACGGCCACTTCGCCCATCCCTTCCCGCGAAATTCTCTCTTGCACTTATTATTTTCTTATTTTTTTTAAAAAAATATACTGGATGTTGTACTAAGCAATGATTTTTTTTTAAAAATCCTAATTAGTGAGAAGAAATAATCGATTGCTAGAGGAAATTCAAGTCTGTGAGGCAGAGTTTATACAATACCCTCTTTATTCCAAGAAAAAATGAAAACTAATTCTAAGGGTCCGTTTTGTAGAGTTTCACCTCCTAAATTTAATTGTAGGAGTTATGTACAGAGTAGAATCGTGCAACAGTCTAAACCCAGCTCTACTTCTCAGTTCATTTTATGAGAGCGCTCCACCTAGCTTTACTTCCATTTTAGGTGGAGTTGAAACTGTTTGGTCCAATTCCAAGAAAAGGTGGAGTTGGAGATAGAGCCATGCCAAACAGACTCTAAAGATTATATCATCTTTAAAAATTGTTTCTTTATAGAACATAGGACATATATAATAATATCATACAAGATTTTGGAGTTATAGTTAAGTTCCAAAAATCTACAGATTAATAATTCGTTACTACTATATCTCTTTGAATAATGCACGTTTACTTGATAAAACAATAATAATACTTTGTTCAAAACAAAACAAATATCCTTAGAAATTGTCTTTAGCTACAGTTGGGGCTGGTCCAACTAGGCAGTGTGCAGTGGTTCACTTCACTTCAAAGCCACAGCTTATGTCACCATTTGCAAAATAAAGATTTGACCTAAATCCCTTTTGCATTTCGACCTTTTTCTGCCACAGAGATGATCTACATGCCTTTTCTCTACTTGAGAGAATCACTGTACAGCAACTTGACAACAAGCAAACGAGGGAAAGATAATTTGATGACCAGTCCAGCAGGTGTTTGAATTGACAATTCAATTTCAGGTCTTCCCCATCTTGAATGATTGTTTTGGCAATGCCTATCTTCTACTGTCTTTTCCTCTTGTTCTTCTTGGGGTGAGATGATGTTGTCTTCTGCTGCTGAATGTAATTATATGAAGCTACTACATCTTGACATCTTGTGCTCTTGTAGAGCTCTAGTATTTGAGCACTGGCTATTGGACCAAATTAATAACTATGTCCTTGTGAAAGCTAAGAAAAAAGTAGTATCAGACTTGTCAAGTCCATCACCAACTCTCTCAGAATTTTGTCTGAAATGTGCCAAACCATATTCATTTTTCTCAACTTTGGTCAATGGAGATGACCCAAAAAGAGGCCCATTTCTAAACTAGTATAGTTTACACTACTTATTTGTTTGGTACTTTGGTTAGAGTTGGGTTGGTGAACCCCATAAACCAAGCGATCTGTCTCACATCTGAAGTGCTTCCGTCAGGAATCATGCAAATGAAACCCAGTTGATTAGGTGTGCATCATCTGTCTTTGTTGACCTATATTTGCCTAATTCTCTTAGTCACAACAAACACACCTGTTGAACACCAATAGTAATGACCTTTGCATCTTTTCCCCCAAGTTCTGAATTTTGTCAGAATAAAAGATGTTCTCCTAACTTCTTATAAACAAAGGGTATTAAAGCATGTGTGAAGTTTTAAATGGTAGTGTGAATTTGTTGCACCTGTTTTTGTTTAGTCCTCACTTTGGCACAATAAATAAATTTGTGATGAGATCTTATGTAAGACAGATAGAGAAGTATCTTTTGATACAAGGAGAGGACCACACAGTAGCTAGGTAGCCTAACTAAATTTTGTCTGAAGTTAACCCTGACATGCCAAACCTTTGATATCCTACAAAATGAAAACCAAAAATACGTCGCAGAGTCTCGTAGATGAAGTTATGGGTTAAACTTTGCCATTTTTTTTGTCCTTTTGCTTTGAATTTTGTTTCCATAAAACATGACATGTTGTATGTACTTGTCTATGAGAGTGAGATAGACTCAATGCAATAGATTGATCTCAGTAATGCAGAGTACATGTATAGACATCCTTCCCTTATCTATTCAACCGACTTATAAAAACATAATCGGTAGAGATAACGGGAGAGAGATATCACACATGCCAAAACACATAACAAACTAACAGTCTAACTCAGTGGCCATCGTGTGCATGCAGTTCAGACTGAAGCATTACTAGCTTTGAACCGCAGCCTTTTTTTTTTCTTCTTTGAGGACTACACTTTGCATGCGTATGGTTGTATTACTGTTGAGCTACACACACTGACACGATGAATACTATATGCAGTAAAGTATGGTTAGGCAGCTTGCTTTGATGGAAGCTTGAAGATCGATTAGGTGCTCCCTTTTAAGCCTGCAGGCTTATCATTACGATGCAGCCTCATCGTATAAATAGCATCAGCGTCTCTTTCGAATCAACAGATTTTTGGGCGATGTGCACAGCAGAAAAGGATTAGAACTACCAGTAGCGCCCCATTCTTTCAGACAAACCTGTAATAAGTATTCGCTTGACTATCCAAATCTTCAGGCTTCAGAGTACTACATGGTACGACTCTTAATTACTTTGCGACTGTCAGGCCCTGATCAGCAACATTGATACCCTGAAAATGGAGTGGCCAAATCATCGTAAGATGAACAACATACAGATACCAACGTAAGACTGCAGTGAAGAATTCAGGCAAGCGTCAGACGTCATATGTGCATACAGCCATACACTGGGGATAAAAACATTATACTGCAGGAGGCAGGCATCCTGTATCCACAGTATGTCTACTATCCTGGTAATGGGAGACATACGGTATATGGAAGCGAACGCCAAAATACATTACATCCTACATATATTCACATGCATATACATGATGGCTACGTTACTTACGCTGGATAGATCATTCATGAAGCAGCTAGCTTGGGATTGCATCGACTGTTCTTCTGTTGAATGGAGAAACAGCAATTAATCAGAGATGAGAACGCACAGCAGATGTCACACACTCGTGTCTGCCACATGATCTGAATCTCATCACGGATTCAATCCAATCAGCCCCCATGAATGTCTCCAAAGGAAGAGGTCTAGAGGCCCCAGGATGGCTGCAGGTCAAACCCTGCATTATGTAGTATCTGAACAATCGATACTGTTCTCTTTAATTTAGTTTTTACTGCAGGTCAACGTCCAGTATCATTTGCAGCAGTTGGTTTGGCAAACTAGCATCAAGTTTTTCTTGATTTTACAAGGGTCAACGAGGACTCGCAAATTCATATTGGAACTCCACTGTTCGCCTGCCAGATGCCAGATCGATCGGCTAATGAATTGCCTGTGGAATCAGAAAACGATAATCTAATCCTGATTAAGTAAAGCTATGGACTTTATTTCTAGATACGAATTTGCTATATATTTGTCGACAAATTTTCCTCCAAAAATTTGTCAGATGTAATTACAGTACAATCGTAGTGTAATTACACTGTAACTTGCATGTAATTACACTGTAGCTATAATGTAACTTGTATGTAACTTTCAAGAATCTCTCGGTAACATGTTATTTCAGTAAAATAGAGGTCGTGGGAACAAATCCTTTCACATATGTGTGTGCTGTGATTTTTTTCTTCTTCACCAGAACAAATGTTGTAATAGATCTAACGATTCAAAATTACGTGAAACTTAAATACAAGTGTAACTGTAGTTACATACAAGTTACATACAGTGTAATTACATATAAGTTACAGTGTAATTATACTACGATTGTACTATAATTACATCTGTCAAATTTTTAGTAGAAAATTTGTCGACAAATGTACAGGTAGTCCCTTCTAGATATATTGTGCTTGCTGGACTCTGCCCGCTTGATTATTTGGCCGCACGATCTTGATCCAACGGTTTCCGTGAACCCAACAGGGGTCGGAGAATAACTCTTCGAACCCCCGCGTGGCCTCCGCCTCTGACCCATCTTGACCGCACGTTCTTGATCCAACGTTTCCTGTCAACTCACCAGGGTACGGGGCATTATTCTCCGAAGTCCGAACCGGGCACAATTTTTGACAATTTGACCCTTTGAAAAAACTAATTTTACAAATGAATTACCGCCAAAACTTATTTCAAAAATGATCCTCCAAATCATGTGGCGCTGAAATTAGACACCCGTTGATGCGAAAAACACACAGTGGCCTGGAATATCTGCTTAACTCTTGTGCAGGTCCAAAATCTTGCTTTTAGGTCCAAAATCTTACTTTTAGGTTCGAGAGTGTACCAGTTGATTTGATCCTACAATCAACAAGAAAGAAAGACAAGAAAACCGCAGTTAAATCTATAAACGATAGCCGATCGGCTAATTGCCGATGACATATCATTTACCTTTGAGCCGATGTCATATTATAATCGATAGGCGATAATGACTGAATAAAATAGAACTAAATCTACTTGATCGGCTGTAGATATTAACAACATATAATCTTTACTTCGATACATATTTAAACTAAGTGATTGGGATAGATCGGTCGTCATGCCGAGACAGTATAAATCACTTAAGTCAAAATATATACTAAAGTAATAATTATATAAACGTTTATAGCATAGCCGATCAGATAAATCCAGCATGTATCAGTTAATACTCCGATACAACTTTATACCAAGATATTAAAACAAGCAAAATATATTAAACAAGAAGCCTAATATACTCTAATGCGATAAGATCTTGATATAAAGGGCAGATTTAGCATAACAACCAAACATATGAGATAAAATAGCTAAATCAGTTAAGATTGGCTTAAACTCCGACACTATCTCTATTGATGATCATGGAACAGGCTAGATATTACAATTATAGATAGAACTTAATAGATCGAACCCAACCGATGCAGCATTAAGCATAGAGATAACGGTAAAATCTAAACAAGATAATAAAAATCTCTAAAAGATGGTAGATATACGATATAATCTAAATTAACAACGAGATCTAACTCTATCAGGTACTTTCTAACAGTAAAAACCAACCGATCGCAAGTTATATAGTGTAACTAACAGAGACTATAAAGTATATACGATAACTCGACGAATTACACGAACAAGATTAGAGTGTCATAAAGATGGAAGCACTAATCCCGAGAATGCAGACCGCCATGACAAATTTACCTCTAGTTGAAGATCGAATTGATGCAGCTCAACCCGAAAGTAAGAACTCGTCGAAATAGAACGAAAGTAAAAAAAGGGTGGCGATGCGCCGAAAGTGTTATTGAACCGATGTTGTCTGATTACAAAGGTTCGGGTAATATTTATACCCGAGATACATAATATGTCCTTACTGGACACGACTCTTCTATCTAACAAACTCTAAGATACACAAAATCTTTACGATAGACTTTTGCCCAAACATATATCTAAGGAAATTACATAAAATATTATAATTAATAGTTACAATTGCTTATTTGAGAGCTTATCTCTATCGTGGCAATCCTTGTTAAGCACGTCGATCGATTCTAGAAGTAGTCTCACAACCGTCTTTATGAAAATCGGCTGTCCTCTGTCCGATCCATCTTAGCCGATGCAGACTCCAGCCGATGCATACTCTGTTCTTCGAATCTAACTCCTCGCCGAATCCGCTTCGATTCCAGCACCGAACCTGGTTTATATCTTACAAATTTTGGTCATTAACAACACCTCAGCGCCATGTCAACTGGCGCTGAATGCCGTACCACTGTGGATGGGAGGCTAAGTCAGCATGCCAACATACATTCAGCGCCATGCTATTTGGCGCCAAGGTGTCTAAATTCAGCGCCACACGATTTAGCGTTGAACAAAAAGGTTAGTTTTGAAATAAGTTTTGGAGGCGGTTTATTTGTAAAAATAGTTTTTGCAAAGGGTCAAGTTGTCAAAATCTCTCAACCCCCGGCGCCCTCTGACAAGATACTGTAGCGTCGAAGAACTCAGATGTGTCTCATCATGAATTTCTGCTTGTTTTTACAAGAGGTTGTTTGGCCTTGATTCCAACACTGATATCATTTCAGAGTTCAGAAGAGAATTGTACAAGGAGATTAATTAGCGGAGGATTCAAAAACTGGTATATATCTTTAGGATTAGAACTTGCACCAGTGTCCGACACAACTGTAAGAAGAATTACTCGCTTCACCGTCCAAATCTTCGGGCTTCAGAATACTACAGCTGCAGGGTTATACTCCTTTTTTTTTTTTTTGTTCCAGTTACGATTCTGAAATCCTTTGCTATTGTCAGTCCCTGATTAGCAGCATATATTTTACCCTGTAATGGAGTGGCCAAATAAATCATCGTAGCTGGACAACATAAGACTGACTGCATTGAAGATACAGATCATAAGCCAAAACGTTCAAGCAGCAGCAGCTAGCCTGGGATTGCATCGATTGTTCTTCTCTTGCATGAAAAATCAGTAATCAGGAAGAATCAGAAAACACTGCAGAATACACATGATCTGTGCTATGCCCCCTTCACTGTGTACTGAAACCGAACATCTCAGCAGTCAGCAGTGATCGAAGCCAATCAAAACCTGCATTATACTACTCACCTCTTCCCTAAATATTTAACGCCGTTGATTTTTTTAAACATATTTGACCGCTCGTCTTATTCAAAAACTTTTGTGAAATGTGTAAAACCATTTGTAGACGTAAAAATATATTTAACAATAAATCAAATGATAGGAAAAAAATTAATAATTACTTAAATTTTTTGAATAAGACGAACGGTCAAATATTTTTAAAAAAGTCAACGGCGTCAAATATTTTGGGATGGAGGGAGCAGTATATCTCAACATATGACGTTCTTTTTAATTTCGTTTTTATCACTGCAGGTCAACGTCCAGTATCACTTTTGCAGCAGCTGGGTTGGCAAACGAGCCATCGAGTTTTGTCTGGTTTTACAAGGGTCATCTTGGACTCGTAATTCATACTGAAGCTCCACTCCAGCACAAAACACTGAACGGATCGGAAGAGTATGTTTGTTAACATTGTTGCACAAAAGGCAGAACAAGCTTGTTTACTATTTTATTGTTGTTAGTTACACTGCTGCAGATCGATCGTCTAATGGATTAGCTGTGGAATCAGAAAAATGATAATCTAATTACATACAAACTGCACATCATTACATACAAACTAAGTTTAATCAATTTTAACTGATCAAAATCGCTAAAAAATGGTAACACAGCCCTGTGTACTGTACACGGTAGCTTGTCAGGTCAGAACAGAATAAACAGAGCCATCATGGTTTCCCAGCAAGTGAGCAAACATCACCCAAGTGCGTTCGTCAAGCCAAAGTGGTTACCTGCCAGCACAACTACAACTAGAATCCTAATTATGCAGCGCTGAAGCTTTTTTACTAATACAATGATGCAGAATTCCAACAACTTCTGCAACTTGAAATCTTGCAACACACGGGTGTGAAAACCCAGACATGGTGCTCGTCAGAATTCAGATCATGTAAATACTTTTCACAACTAGAGGAGAGGTAAGGTGAAAAATGGTAGTAAAGGTGTTCTAGCTTGGAGCTGAAGTGAATTGGAGAGTTTTCCTTTTTGTCTGATCTTTTCTGAATATGCTTTTCCGGAGAACCTTTCCATGGATTTGCTGTCTGTATCCTAGAGAAAGGGCAGGACCTAGATAGTCACAAATAGAATGATTGTATGTCAAGCTAAAGTGATGTTCCCAACTGAAATTTTACCAAATTACTTTTGACATTGAACGGCCAAGAAGATTGGAACCCAAAACCAAAATCAAATTAGGAAAAGGAAAAGTTGACCCACTCCTCTCTTCTCTTCAGTTCTTCACAAGCAATGAAGCAAATACTAGTAATATTACGACAAAAGGACATCCGAATTTGGTTGTGCGCCTGCTAACAGAGGCCGAAGATGTAACCATTATTATTATTATTTTTTAAAAAAAGGACATTAGAATTGCTGTAAGTTTACTGCTGTGCAAGAACAACCCTTACGACCAGAGCTGAAAATTGTGCATTTTTTTTCTGAAAACCTCCCGCTTGCTCAACTGCATCAATTGACATGGTTGCAAAATCTGTTCCAACCTCCAGCATAGACATCAGGCTGATCTAGTGTACAAGGAATGTCCCCCCCACCAACAGAATATGGAAACACACAGAACAAGACATGTACATAAGAAAGAAACATGTCCAGCTGAACAATTATAGGGGATACAGAACATTGCTCTTCATATCATAGTGGGGTTTTGCCCAAATTTTGTTTGCCATTAGGCATTAGCCTTTACAACTATTCCCTGAAACATACCATGTATACCACGGAAGGAAGCACTCATCCACCTAGATCATCTCCACTGCAAAATGGGCTTTGCCCCAGTGCTTCACCTTCTTCTTTTCCTAACTATTACAGGCAATTGCTATACTAGTCTGAATGACCATAGAGACTGAGCTCGTCATGGAGAGCAGTCTACTGGGGTGATCCTTGACCCTGATGGCAGCTCGGACACCTCCTCCCTTTGGGGGCGGTCCGCAAAAAGCATCAAGAGGAGGCCAAGTGTTAAGCCAGAGGCAATGAGAGCCAGGCCTGCTGAGACCAAGCTGAGGTCGCGCCATATAGGAGGGCAGTACTGCGAAGCGATGGAGCTGAATGTGTTGCGGACGAACTTGCAGTCCTGGAGGTTGAGCATGAGAGGGGCATAATGGTACAGAGCGTAGCTTACATTGGCAGCTAAAACAAGCTGACTGTATATCTCTGGAGTTATGGTTCTGGGGCCAGAGCACAAATCTGAGTCAGGAACTGTGCATGTATAGTTCAGCCATGCCTGAAAAGAAGAAATCATTTTGTTATCAAGCAAAGCTTCACAAATGACCCCATCTAGTAATCCTAAAATAAACCAGATCAGCAAGAGTCATGCATCAGAGAAAAACTTCAATTGAAGCCAACAAATTGTGAAATTAGTAACAGAACAATGCCAAAACTTACTGTGGTTGCATTATCGAAGGTGACCTCCCTAGACTTGCACTGCCGATCAGTCAGGTTCGCATCATAGGGAGAACACAGGTAAGGCATGAACTGCCCAGGATGTTTATGATGTGGCCTTCGATTTGAAAGAGCAGATATAGCCCTATTAACTATGCCTACAAGAATTACCACAACATGTTTACTCTGGTACAAGGTTTGATTGGTTGTGCTTTCATCTACACATGGAAGGATGTTGCTGAGAGCTGTCTCTGCTTGAGGATGTTGTGCCCATTCATCCATTGCTTCACAGGTATCCTTTGCAGCACTGTTGCAGAAAGATTATAATGTTGTTAATACTAAACAGTGAATTGCAACCTCATAAAAACATATTTAGTTTTGGGAGGGATACTATCAATGCTGGTTCATAGCATATGAACATGGGTGACATATCAAATGGCAAGCAAATTCATTCTTTTCAAATGAACACATAGCACATATCAACCGACAAGCAAATTCATCATCGTTGAGTTCTACAAAAATGTTTCTACTAAATATGTTTGTAGCTCTTATACTTTTAATTAATGAAACTGTGGGCTTACCTCCTGATTCACGGTAAAAGAAGTTCTGTTTGATTCATGGTTCCATACCAAGGAGAAAATTAGAATTGTAAGACCTCCTAGAATTATTTCGCATGGAAAGAAGGCTATTCGTAACCTAATAATACCTGTTCAATATCAGGAAAATCCCTAGAAGAATGAAGAGAGTTGCCACTACTGTCCAGCATAAGGTAACAAATCTGTAAAATTCAAAAAGTAAGTGGTAAAAAATTACTGCACTAACATGCCCACTCTAATACACAGTACTTTGTACATGGCCACAAAGCTTACACATAAACTGTACTTCTTGGTCCATACAGCTCCAAAACTGCAAATGTGAGGAATAGGTTGTTCAAGTAGTGAGTGTTAACACATCTGAGATAACAAAACCAACAAAAAGGGCATCAGTTTGACTAACAGAATGAAATTCTTACCATATCCCAAGAATGCAAGAACAGGCATCAACGCAGCTATGCAAATCAAAGCAACTGACCTGTAGTAAAACAGGAATTCAAATTTTCAGTTGAAGGCATAGCATTACTAATAATGTGCTAGCATAAATGAATGCAATGCCATAATAACCATTTTGAATTTTGATTACGCTTCTTAGCAACACAGTGCCGTCATTTTGAAGAAAAGATATAGGCCCACAGATAAATATACTATATAGTCACATGAACTATTATTCAGTCAGTGACTTTCAAAGTCAAGAAACCAGAGGTAAACATGGCAAGAATAGTTTGAAACGTACAAGTTATGGAGAACTTTTCTTATCCTTCTGTAGTTTTCTGATGTCTTTTGGGATATAGTATCAGCCGCTTTATTTAAGTCCACTTTCAAATTGTCAATTTGCCCTTGTACATCTGAAGGAAGATAGAGTGCTGCCACACTGATTGTCTTTGCAAGCGATAAGTAATCGGTAACATTCCTTAGCGTCTGAATGGTGAAATCAGATTGATTCACAACAAAATCGACAGTGCTAGTAGCTTCTTGTCCGAATTTACTCTGTCCACAAAAGAGGATAACAGATCCAGCCCTGGTACAAAATGTAACATTGGTAGACATTAGAACCAGTAGTTATGCCATCTTAGAACTCAATAGTGGCATGGAGTAGAAAACTCTATTTAAACCAGCGATATCCCAATCAGATGAACTCAAAAAGAAAAGGAAAAAATGATTATAGAGAATTAGCACATTACGTTAAAGTAAATATGAAGACCACAAGCAACACAAGGCGCAGTATATCTGCATGAAAATCATTTTCTTTGTCTATTCTTGATTTCCAAAAGCAGCGTGCAGCTACAGCAATTCCAAACGAAATAAACCACCCAGCAGCAAGAACAAACCCAGCAACTCCTGTGAATGAAACAGACTGAAACAAACTTGATTCAGCTAAGATGTAGGCAGAACATGGGCATTAAGCAGAACGAAGAGTATAACAGTTCAATCATAATTAAAGGCATAGGCCAGTTTAACTTCAAACTATACCATACATTTTTCGAATGTAGAGTCAGTGTTTTCCTGTTCTCCTTAGATTACCTTGTAAACAGTATTTACACAGTTCAAAGAAAGTGAGACAACACTGTCATATCATACTACCGCAAATTTCTCAATGTTTTTACATAGATTTTTTTTGGGGGGATTTCACAAATACCTTAAAACCAAACAAAAAAGAATCAAGTAAGTTTATCCATGAATGGTCTATAAGTTGTCCTGTAACTGGCTACTGTATTTGGACAAGTAGAAATAAATTGTCCAGACTGAATTTGTAGTTCATATACAGCCTGTACTGATCTATACTATCATATTCCAACAACCAACATAAATACTAGTATTGTCTACTTGCATATCATGACATCTCTAATAAACTAGAGCTTCAAGAGTATAAAACTTTTAGTGTCTTGAATTCTTGATAGCAACACATACCGCCCAATAGTGCTTGTTAGTGATGTTCCACCCTCCTCCATACATCCTAAGGTGGTCAAGAACATCCGGCCGCCGCGTCCTCTCCTCTGCCAGAACCAGCGGATACTTTGCGATGGGGCCCTCTGCTGGCCCTGCCGCCGAGTCCGGCATCCCTTTCAGAAGCCCCTTCGCCCATGGTCCCAAGTTATTCACTTCTGTAGTAGCAGTTCACACAAAAAAGGAAGAAAAACAACCGTTTAGTACCAGTCCAGAATACTACTAGCTGATAATATTTAACCATAACTACCATCAAAGTTCTGCTTGCTTGTACAAGGCAAGAAGCAAATGAAAATTGCCACTTGGTTGTAATCTTGTACGATAAGTAAAGCATCGAGCTTCACATTTATAAGCATAAATTACGAAAATCTAGATTCTGTTTGCGCATGAACCAGTGAACGAAAGTGCCGCTTTTACACAGAAAGATGAAAGTTCTACCACTCCCTAGGAAGAAATGCTTCGTGTGAACCTTGTGACTTCACGTGTAAGTAAAGACCGAATTGTAGCCGTCGCAGATTAGAGCACCGACATGATAATTAAATACTGGTACCCAGTGTTTGACTTGTTCCAAACGAGATGAGAGAATTTTTACTAGTGGAAGCGAATCACCAAAATTAGCATCCCTGAACTACGGGGTTCAAAAAATCAACTAACAGACGGAAGGAGATCTACCCGGCAAACGCAGTAAAGGGGAAGCAATATGGCCCGAACGAACGAGCAATCACCGCCGAATCCTCCGGAACAATAGCCGCTCTTTTATGCAGAAATTGAGCAAAACAAAAGCCGGATTTATTTGGGCTTGATTCTCCGAACAAAATAGAGCATATCCGATATAGAAATCGAATGAGATGAGATCACCCTAAGACGCTGATGGTTTCGCAGACGGCGACGAAAAAAATTAGTAATATCTGAACAAAAAAGCGCACATACTGATACTAGACAGGACAAACGTAGCACCGGCGCAGTGGTCCTGAACAGCAGGGTGAAATCCACCCAAAAAACACAGCTCCAATCAGTAACAAAATGGATTGAAACGGATGAACTCGACCTAATTAAGCTACTCATCCGATCCCCCTCCGCTCACTCCACTCCACTCCACCGATCGATCGCAAGTCGCAACGGAGAGATAGAATAGAACGAGAGACGAATCGCAGGACCACTCGCCGCAAAACAGCTCAAGCCCACGCACCTGGCACGCTGTCGATCCCCTTGGCGGCGGCGCCGAGATCGGCGAGCGTGTCCCCCGACGCCACGGCCGCCGCCACGAAGGCCGCGACCACCACCACCGCGGCGCCCGCGCCCGCGCCCCTTCTTCCCATCACCGCATCTAGGTTCGTCGGCGCGCGCGGCGAGGTCGGGGCGGCGGCGGCGCGCGCGCGCGTAACGGCGGGAGTGCGAGCGCGAGTGGACGAACACCTTCCACTGGACTAGCCCGCGGCGTCGGTCGGTCTCGTCTCTCTCCCTGTCTCGGGTTAGTTATTACCGACCCCGACGCGACGGTGTGGCGGGCGAAACGGCGTGTGCGTTTCGCCTGGGTGCGCGTAGCGGGGGAGACGCCCTGCCCACGTGGCAGGCGGTCGGCGACACGTGGTGGTGGCGGTCCCCACCCTCCAGTGAGTGTCGTTTCGGTGCGCGTCGTGAAAAAGGACACGAGTTGAGTTGAGTGCGGTGGTGGAGGGTGGGGCCCTGTAGGGATCCCTTGCGGCGTGGGACATGTGCTGCCCCTGCCGCTGCCCTGCCTTCGAGGTTGTATACGAAGAGGCTCGGTTTTGCGGGTTAATTACGCGGGGTGCCATGAGGTACCATAGCGAATTAGCGATCAGATCAGGGGTAGTTTGGGAAGTTTGTCACGTGGAACAGGCGTCTCTGGGTGGCGGCCCCACCTGCACGTGTCTGTCTGCATATTGCTTTGTTGGTGTGGAGTTGGGTAGTGTGGCAAATACTGTACAGTGCCTTTCTTGTAAAAATACTAGTGTGTGGTGCCATTAGCTAGCTTTCCTTCAGTTCAGTGCAGTGCAGGTCAAGAAAGGTGTTGCTGATTACGCGTTCTAATTTGTGTTCTTAATTAGTGGTAGTAGCAGTGTAGCACCTACTTAACTTTGTTAGTGATGAGTGTATACTATAGTATGGGCCGGATGGGCGCTAAGCATAAATATCTTGGCCTCCTTTACTTAATTTGATCCGTATATATATTACCGCGTATATATATATATATGCTTTTTCGATATCTTTTCAGAAAGTTGTGTCGTAGTGGAGGCCGAAAGTTGTCTGAAAAGAGAGATCGATCCTGAGACTGAGAGCGAGACTGCCGGCTGCCGACTGCCGACGACGACGTACGAAGCTCCGATCCGTCGACAATGCAAGGTACTACGTACCCAAACTGTACAGAATATGAACGTGCATGTGTTTGGTCCGTGCAACATAGGCCGTGTTTAGTTTTCCCTCTATTCTCAACTTTTCATCATATTATATCACATCAAAAACTTTTCTATACATATAAACTTTTAACTTTTTTTTCAAACTCCTAACTTTATTCAGAATATTTAACTTTTTTTCAAGTAACTAGACACATCGAATGGGTGCTGCTACTAGTGCTCGCTACGTGTCATTGCCTGGTTGTCTCGATCTTTTCGTTCCTTCCGTATGTTTTGGCACACCTGTCCGTTCTCATCGGTGGATCGGTCAATCAATGCAAATTAGTAAGGCCCCGTTTAGTTCGCGAAATGAAAATATTTGGGTGTCATATCGGATGTTTGACCGGATGTCGGGAGGGATTTTCGGACACGAATGAAAAAACTAATTTCATAACTCATATGGAAACCGCGAGACGAATTTTTTGAGCCTAATTAATCCGTCATGAGCACATGTAGGTTACTGTAACACTTATGGCTAATCATGGACTAATTAGGCTCAAAAGATTCGTCTCGCAATTTTCCCCATAACTGTACAAATAGTTTTTATTTTTATCTATATTTAATGCTTCATACATGTGTTTAAAGATTCGATGTAATGTTTTTGAGAAAAACTTTCTGGAAACTAAACGCACTCTCACCCCTTATCATTTCGGTCGCATGATGATGTTGAAAAACATCCAGAAACAAAAACACGCAAAAGGACACATCAGACTAGCTAGCGTGTACGTACGTGTACGGTGTACCGGTGTACACCCACGGAAAGTACAATCAAGAGCAGGAGTGATCCTTCCATTATTCTCCAAATCTTTATATTTCGAGTAATAGTACAACAAATCTTTAGATTTCGAGTCATCAATATATGTAAAGATTTAAAGGTATGATATGCAAAAACTAATAATATTAATTAGGTGGATCGATAAAAAAAAATAGTATAACTTCACGCAGCAAAAATGAGCGTACCTATCATTAGCTTCCTTGTGGAAATTTGATTAGGTGTTCGTAACTAATTATTCTTTAAGCGCAAATTACTATATCAATAACAGGATATGTCAGAGATATTTATTGGAGTTGCGTGTCTTTACAAAGGTGAGTGTGAGGGTGTATATATAAGTGTCATATGCGTGTATGTGTTAAAAAAAACTCATGCAATTATAACTATTTTTTTTTACAAAAGTATGATTTAGAAAAATAGACATGTCTTAGGAGACACCCACAAACCCTTCGAACTCATCCATGATCCATGAAGCTTCACCGCTCAAGATAATAGTTAAGCTCCTTTGGGTTCATTTAGCTAAGGACTTTCATCCATGAAGAAGAGCATGAAAGGGTCATTTGGGCTGGGCCGATGGGCCTGTAGACTAATTTAAGCTCAAGGGCTACTGCAGCAGTGTGGGCCATCTCCATGAGGCCGGCCCCTATATAGCCACGGTCCTATCTTGTCCCAGGAGGCGGCCCATAAATTAATGAGCTAAAGTTTACACAAACTTAAAACCCATAAAATCCATCACGGCCCATCCCTTGCAAAAGGCAGTCTTTCAAGCCCAAAGTCCACAGAAATATATGCTGATAGATTATTAAGCTATTCATATCAATCTCGGTTCGGCCTTCTTTAGCTCATAGATTCGATCAGCTAAAATAATCTATCAGCAGATTAATCTCATGACTATTTAGGAGCAGCTAGCTAGCTAGAACTAATACTGTATTGCGGTCATGGCACGGTCGATCGATAGCGATCGAGATGGATCAACTAGTAATTAGTTTGTTATTATATATGGTCATCAAGCCATCATTTTCTCTTTTTTTTTTTGACGCGAAAGCCATCATTTTCTGATAGCGAGTTGGATCGAGTTGCCACTGGCTAGCGAGCATGCATATGCAGTAGATACAGCCATACAGGAGTCACAACTGAATTAAAGGATATACTCCGTATATAAGCTAGACTTGTCGACGGATTGAGATGTTCTACGCTTTATTATTAGTCTATCACCATCATATCGATCATCAGTAGTAGTACTTCGACCAAATTAAGCGATACTAATTTACAGATTCAGTGCATGCAGACCAAGCTGGGTGAAGATGATCTCTTACCTAGTACAGTACAGAACCAGACATTATCTGTGACGGGCTGACGGAGGCCGGCGATTTGTCAGGTATTCATCCGTGTCAGACAAAAAAAATTTTCAAAGATTGGACCTTTTTTTTTTCTCGAGAATGTGAAGATTGGGCTTCACGGCTACGCCTACGCTCATTACCGACGACCGAGTCACCTTTAATAATCGGTTTGGGTTGTAACCCATCACATATGAGTTATCCGTGACGGGTGAATTGAACCATGAATATTGAAACCCATCTAAGATGTATGACATCCGTGACAGTCATTCGCCCAGTTTTCACATCATTGATCACTTATCGGATAAGGTCATATATCCTCTGTCAACCCAGATGAGGATGGATTACCGATTGTAAATTCCATAATTTCATGTTCTTGCCGCTGGCTCCTATGTAAAGCCAACACTATAAACAAAGTCAACCAATTACATTAATACTTCCTCCGTTTCTAAGGCCCTCTTTGTTTAGGCTTAGACTTATTGGCCTAGACTTTTAAGTCAGTTTATTGGCTTATATGATTTATAAGCCAGTGGATTTAATGTCTTAAGTTTAGTGGTGGAGTCATACATCTATCTCATATAAGCCAAAAAAGCTTCTCCAACCTAACTTTTGGCTTAATAGTGTTAGAGTGGCTTATGGCTTAAAAAAGCCAAATAAAAAAGCTGCTTGTTTGTTTTGGCTTAGACTTTTCGACTTATAAGTTGGCTTATAAGCCTAAACAAAGAGGGCCTAAATATTTGACACCGTTGATTTTTTAGCACATGTTTGACCATTCGTCTTATTTAAAAACTTTTGTGAAATATGTAAAACTGTATGTATACGTATAAGTATATTTAACAATGAATCAAATGATAGGAAAAGAATTAATAATTACTTAAATTTTTTAATAAGACGAACGGTTAAACATATTTAAAAAAAAAGTTACCGGCGTCAAATATTTAAAAACGGAGGGAATATTTACTTCTTCGAGGTGCTCGAGCCTGATGCTGATACAGAGTAAGGGCAAGGTTCGTTTCAGCTTTTTGGGCGATTAGCCACACGGAGATGGATCTCGGGGAGTAATGCTCCTTATGATCTCATGCATGGACTGCCTGATGCTTTGGGATATAATTTTGGTTGAAATTGAAATGATATGATGGAAAAGTTGAAAGTTTATATGTGTAGAAAAGTTTTGATGTGATGAAAAAATTAAAAGTTTAAAGAAAAAGTTTAGAACTAAACCAGACCTTGGTACTATATATTAATTGTACTACGTACTCCGCAGTCGTCCGCACTGCAGGACTGGTAACGAATGAATTGATCGATCGTGTAGCCGTGCAAAAGCAGCAGGTCCTGTACACGTTGACGACCCAACAAGAGCGGCCGGTCTCGATATTATCCATCACGTACGGATTCACGGACCATATAGGACTACAAGTACTCATTTATATATGGGCATGTTTAGATTCAAAATATTTTATTCAAACTTTCAATATTTTCGTCACATCAAATGTTTAAGCATATGCATGGAGCATTAAATATAGTTAAAAAAAACAATTACACAATTTTTATGTAAATCATGAGACGAATCTTTTGAGCCTAATTACGCCATGATTTAACAACGTGGTGCTACAGTAAATATTTGCTAATGCCGAATTAATAATTAGGCTTAATAGATTCGTCTCGCAGTTTATATGTGGAATCTGTAATTTGTTTTGTTATTAGTCTACGTTTAATACTTTAAATATGTGTCCGTATACTTAAAAAAAATTGGTACACGAACTAAACACAGCTATGGTGTGATATGTCAACCATGGGAAAAGATGATCTATGAGTGTTTTAACTGTGAATCTTTTGTTGTAGTGCTAGGATTGATGCATGACATCTTATTGAATAAGGGATAGTTGGGGACGGACGCGGCTTACCTGCTCCTCCACAGTGCTCCCATCCGTACTCCCAATTTATCGGACGGCTCTGATTCTTTGGTGATGGGCCTACATCTTCTTTCTCCCAAGCCTATTCATTTTCTTTCTCCAAGTTCCTCTCCCATGGAAATAATCGGAGAAAAGGAAAAAATGAATCGGCTAGAACAACGATCAACGGTGGCAAGATCTTTGATTCTCTTCGGCAACACGATTTTTCAAATCGTCAATGCTAACGATCAAGCACATGTTAGGATCAAGCGATTGCTAATTTGGGCTTTCGTGACACTGTAATTAGCACTAAGCAACTAATTAAATATTTTATCACAGTACATGGGGTTAGGATATTTTCTGCGGCATGCATGCTCAATATGAATGCAGTTATTCAAGTGATTATAATAAAACTATCAGATAGAGGATGCTCTAGATGGTTTCCCCTCAAATATGAGGTTACTTTGGATATCTTTGGTAGAAGAAGGATGCAACCGATCTAAGTAGCAGTTTTATGATTTATCGTCTGCTATATGTCTTCTTTTCTGTTGAAGTTTTTTTTTCTTTCGAAAAATACCGCCGCTGATTTTGTAGGTAAAAAAGAAACAAAAATAGAGACGAACCCACCGCTAAATAACCGAAGCCGTCCGATGCAACGGAGCATGGATGGGAGCACTGTGGAGGAGCAGGCAAGCCGTGTCCGTTGGGGACGAGAGAATTATTAGAGGTAAGATGAGAAGAAAATTAAATAGGGTTGCCGGTTGATATATTAGAGGTAAGATGAGAAGAAAATTAAATAGAGCGCTGTTAATGATATATATATTTGACAATAGAACTGTTGGCAATAGGCCTGTTGGAAAACCAATATGGCTCGTGGTAAAACCTGCAACTGGTATAGCGCCCTATTTTCATAAACTACTATATAATTATTATTTTTAAAAAATATTTTGAAATAAGTGAGAGGAGTTAAAAATGAACTTATTGAGGGAGTAGTTTGAGATGATCAAAATTTGCAGCTCAAGATTGGGCTAGCCGCAGGCATGTACTACTACTACACTGGTAGTACTAGAGAGAGACATGGAGTAGTGGCAGGTCACGTCGCTCTCGCGCTCTGGCCGATGTAGGAGTATCTATCTAGTGCTCGGTTTCTGGCATAGTGGCATGGCCATGCTGCTGCTGATTTGTTGTTGCGATGAGAGGAGAGAGCAACGTAGACATAGATAGTAATAAAACTTTTTAGTCCCTATCATATCAGATATTTGGACATTAATTATAAATATTAAATATAGACTATTGATAAAACTTATTCTATAACCCTGGACTAATTCACGAGATGAATTTATTGAGACTAATTAATTCATGATTAGCCTATGTGATGCTACCGTAAATATTCTCTAATTATAGATTAATTATGCTTAAAAAATTTGTCTCGTAAATTAGCTTTTTAGTTTTGTAAGTAGTCTATATTTAATACTTTAAATTAGTGTCTAAGTATAGAGACTAAAGTTAAGTCTCTGGATCCAAACACCACCGTAGTTCTGGGATGGAATAAGATTCATCCTAGAATGCTATATTATGGGATAGAGGGAGTAATACACTACACTACTCCCGAGAGGAAACATGCTTTAATTTTGCAGATCAAAGTCATGAGTGTGCAGTGATGAGTGGCAGTGTCTGCATCGCATCGCATCGCAATGTGCGATGGGATCTCGTCGACATCAGGTGGCACCACTCTACTACTACTCCTGGTGTGGTGGGCCCTTCCTGTTGACCGGTCAAGATCCAGCCAGTGATGATGAGTTGGATCCCATGCGGCCAGTCAGCAGCTCTCAGCTCCTGGGTCGTCTCCATCAGCACACACGTGCCAGATCCCTCCGTACGTCCCCTCCAGATGCAAGTTATTACTGGTTACATTTGTACCGTATTTTTTTAATGAGACGAAGCAAGTATATGCTCCTTCGTTCTATAGTATAAGAGATTTTGAAAAGATGTGACACATCTTATGATTATGTATCTGGACTGGCTCGGACTATGTAGATACATAATCCTAGAATGTGTTACATTCTTCCAAAATCACTTATGTTATGAGACGGAGGGAGTACTTTTGCATGTATCGTCATCTTCACCTCTCATTCTCCACGAGTAGGGTTTGTTTACAAAACCATACGGTTATCACGTTGTTATCATGATTATCATGTGCTGTAACCTTTTTAGTTTTTTAAAACACGATATATCTTGTAGTTACCGTTAAACCGTGGGGTGATGGTAGTAAACGCCATCCACGAGCTGGCTTAGCTACAATATATCCTCTGCATCCTCCATCTGTCTCTCGTGGGGCTGCCTACGCTCCTTTACATATAAAGGCTGGATTTTGATTTGTTATCTTAAAATCCATCTTGTATAACAAGACGAGCATATTTCGTACTCTCCTAGTCTCTTTTCCTCCCTCTCTCGGAAGACATCTTACGAGTTTCTTGAATTGAATGAGCTCTAAAAGAATCTACTTCTACTTACACCATCCGGTTTCATAATTCTCGATAATTAATTAAGTTTTAAAGTGGAATAGGCAATGTAATTTAATACTAAACACCACAAGAGTATTTATGAGGTGGTTTTGGCGCCAATATTAAATCGTTAATATGTGCGGTTACTTTATCACGTTTGTATGAGTATATGTTATGGCAACATCCAAGTACTATATTATTAAGAGATGTGTGGATTACGCGAATGTAGTGTTATAAACAAAACTAGCTGCCCTTCCTTTTATACTGAATGATTGAATGGTTGAATGATTTATGATACTCCTAATTATTTAAGTATACAAATGAATGGACTAACTATATTATGAAGTTGAAAAGCACATTTAATTATTCCAAGAAATTCGTATATACGGTAGAGGGTCTTTTAAAAATCACACCGTCCAGCAAGCGTACGCATTCTTTTATTCATCCGTCAAGAAATAAATTAAAAAAAGAACATGGAGTACGTGAAGTCCAACATGACACATATATTGCTGAAATGGAGTATTTGATAGGTGGCAAACTCTTAACTTATCTATGTATATGATAAACTGCAAATTTATTTTCAAAAAGGATCGATAAATGGATATGGTCTATTGCGATATTGGACTATCTGATGATGACGGCCGATCTACTTTGCTTGCTTTCTGACCAAGTTAATTTTGACCTTTTCCGATCCTTAAGCTGTCTGGCTGAGTGAATGATGAGTGGTGAACTACGAACAGTGCATTTGGGGGACATTGCTTTGTTTGGATTTAAAGCTTGTTTTAACTTTTGCAAGCAAGTTGTTTGGTAAGAGTCAGCTAAACAAAACCAAGCTAGCTATGACGAAGATATAGATCAATAGATGCCCCGGTGTTCACCTTTCTACCTTCCGGTTTTCTTCTTCACTTTCTCTAATTTTTCTCTTTCTCTTTATTTCTCTTTCTCTTTACAGAAAGGGTGGCCATCATCTGCATCTGCAAGTGATAAGGATGCATGATGCTTTTCATCTTAATTTCATTTGTTAATTAATTACGACACCAATTCTCCTTGTGTTGTCACTGAAATTGTTTCCATGGAATTTTATTTGAAAATTTAAATTAGAGCCTTGTCGCGGAGCATGCATGCAGCTCTGCAAACTGCAAGTGCATAATTTATGTTAACATCATTCATGCACAAACAAAATACACACTAAATTAACAATTCTGCCTAGAGAAGAAAATAAGCTAATCGGTCGATCAGCAGCTAAATAGTTTTTTTTTCTTGGGAAGTAGTAACTAAGTACCTTTTCTCCAACTCTTTTCCAAGATATACTCTGTATATATTATAAAATCAACAGTAGCAGTATAATTCTTAACTGTGGCAAGTGCCGACAAAGGAGAATTAGATTCAATTCAGAGAATGAGAATACTTCCAATTCTATGAGCACCACCAATATATAGTTAGAAACCTTCTGTGGAGTATTATGGGACTGTGAAGTGAATGTAACTTAACTGGTTACATTGCTTATGATAGAACTAATTCACATAGGTTCGAGTTCTAGATTTGATACGAATTCTTGTATTTACGGCTAATTAATCTTTCAATGATAGGTGACGCACCCGTCGACAGCGAGGTGTTTGTGGTGGCTTTTTGTCAATATCAAAATATGCTAGCTCTTCGAAGGTGCTAGCTCTTCAAAGGTGCTTATAGAATTGGGTGTATATGTGTTTATAGAAGTGAATGTGTATGTTGTAATTAAGCGCATATGATGTTAAGTACAAGTATCATGATAACTAATGAACCGACTAAGCACTGAAGCTAGCCGAAGTTAGTATATGTATAAATTTATGAAAGGACAGCATCTATCGATTATTTGAGTCGATCTGAAGGCATTCGCACATCGACTTTATTTCTCTTCTTACACATGCATGCATGCTGTCATATGTACAGTGTACATTGTCTGATGGATCCGCACGTACTCTCTCATCTGCTTTGAATAATTATTAAATTATCGCCGATGATTCGAATATATTTGTACATGCACGATCGATCGTGCGGTTGCTACTAGCTTTTGATCTTTGTCGTCTTGTTCATGTTCTATTAGTATATGATCACAATCAAATGCCCTGGTCACCAAAGTATGCTGTTTCGAACATGTTTGAAGTCAAACTTTAAAAATTACTCTCTCCGTTTCATATATTATAACACTTCAAATTTATCATAAGTTATTTTTTTAAAAAAATTAGCTGAGTTCATAGAAAAATGTAGGAACATTTTCAGCATCAAAATTAGTTTGATCATTAAATCCACCCTTAAGGTCTATTTGTTTTGTGTTGGAAACGGTGCTACATCTTTGTATGTACTGTACACTTGGACAAATTTGAATAAATTTGACCTAACTATAGATCCAAAAGCATCGCGTAATATGGAATAGAGCAAGACCAACACCAATTTTATTAAAACAATTATATCAGATTTATCAAAAATATATTTTTAGATTTGCCTTGAAACTTTACTTCCACAAACACTATTACTCCCTCCGTTTCATAATGTAAGTCATTCTAGCATTGCCCACATATATATAGATGTTAATGAATCTAGATATAAACATATGTCTCAATTCATTAACATCTATATGAATATGGGCAATGCTAGAATGACTTACATTATGAAACAAAGGAAGTATTTTATTAGGAGATGCGTGCAGTGACAAGGATGGTGTGGTTTCAATCAATCCTATGTTCAATCCCTAACACACTCACAATTTCTGCTTAAAAAAATGTTTGGAGGGACGTCTTTCCCTATAATAATAATAATAATAATAATAATAATAATAATAATAATAATAATAATAATAATAATAATAATAATAATAATAATAATAATAATTATTATTATTATTATTATTATTATTATTATTATTATTATAGTTTTTTTAGGTATCTTGCACTAAAATTATTGGTTAGTTTTATTTAATTTTGATGACCATGTCATATCTAAAATTAACAATATGTTTTTGATTGGATGGAGAATAATTTAATCTTCATGAATTGGTGCAGACACATGATTCATAGTATGCATTATGTCGACTGTATGGCATTTATTCTGGGGGTGAAAGCAAATCGATGCATGCATCTGTATGTACATGCATGTGCAATTCAAAAACCTGCAGGCGCAGGATAAATTCAAATAGAAAAGAAAACGTCTTCTAGTACCAAACATGAATCCACAAACTTCCAAACACATTAATCAATTCCACCAAATTACAGCTTGGATCCATGAACTTTCAAATTTGATCCCGCTATTTCCACCTGGCGTGGCCACAGCAGCTGGCAGAGACGTAATCAGCCTAATTATGCTTGCCGTTGACATTCCCAAGCATAGTTGGTATCTTGGTTCTCTCTTTTTCCTCGGTTAAATTAAAATATAGGCTGCAAATGTGCGAAAAGTCTCAAACTTTTCCTTTCTTTAAACTAACCTTTACTCTAGGACGCCCCTGTTTTGCGAGTGGAGTAGAACACGTCGTCATTGCCAAATGACACTCTCTCTTGGCCTATCTTTTCTTAAATAAGTTGGATTAATGTGATAACGATAAGAATGATAGTGTTTGAGCCGTCTTTTCATGAAGAGACGAAAAAAATAATCAATTAATTAATTAATTAGCATTGAAATGAATAAGTAGTAGTATGTATCATCGTGTTCTTGGATTACTTCATAAGATGCTCGATCGTGAAAATAGTTTTAATAAAATTTCAACAAAATTATGTTCGAAACAACAAATATTTGTGATCGGAAGTACTTGTATATTCACCTTTAGAAAATAGAAATAGATATACCATGAACTCATTCATACAACAGCCGGATAGATATACATCACTACTCATCTAGACCGTTCCATGGACTACATACATACGTATGGTATATCTTTGTTATTTATATTCTATATATATATCCAGCTATATATAGAGGAAAGAATTGAATGAGATAGATATTGGAGATGGCCTACAGCTACTACAAACGGTAGAAAATACATGAAGATAGAAACGGGTGAGCATTGAAGGGAGAGGGAAGGAATTATAAATGGCAGGCAATAATGGCCTTCCAAATAGGCTCCCTTCATCCCTCTATAAAAGCACCCCTTCCCCTTGCAACCTTTCACCCATCAACAGCAACAAACAATAGTTCTTTTCTTTCTCTCTCTCCCTTTGTAGGTGTAGATGTTGATTTCATGGCTCTTCTGATTCTTCGTGTTCTAGTCTCTCAGTATTATATGCATAGTTGAAGTTTTTTTTGGTTAACATAGTATTTCTGAAGCCTCTGATGTTTGCTTTTGCTATTGCAAATCTTCTAGTTTTGTTTATGCTATAAACTATATGTTTCAGATCTCTCTTGGTTTGTGGTTTTGTTTCTTTGTTGGTTGTTTCTTGAATATGTGGTTGCGTTTTGGTTATGAAGTGGAGCTCCTTTCGTTCCAATGAAAGGTTTATCTGAAGGGTGATACAGCTGCTTGTTCATGGTTCCCACTATTCTATCTCATAGGAAAAGAGATAGGCTTGTGGTTTGCATGACCAAGGAGCCGAATCAACTCCTTGCTGACCACTCTTTGGATTGAAGGGAGCTCTGCATCTTGATCCCATATAGTAGTACATGTCACTACTGATTGCATGTCTTATATATTTGCCCCTTGTTCATGTTGGATTTGATTTTTTCCTCGTTCCCCATGTGTAGATCTAATGATTTTTGATAATGCTTGTACTTCAAACCAGTCATATATAGCACCTGCATATTCGATGGAGAGATGATCTGGTTTTGCAAGCTTCGTTGTTTTGGCGTTACTTCAGCCATTGTTGTTATTTTTAATTACATGTAAAGGTTTCTTATGTTTCAATCTGAAGTATGATCTCTTTAGCTAATCAAGAGATTCAGATTTATTTATTTTTTGGGTATCATTGCGTTGAATGGTGTACTTTGCATCGCTTTATTCCCTTGTTGGTGAGATGTTATGTCACTGTTGAATTATTCCATCACTGTTTGTCTTTGCACCAGCGTGTTGTCCATCTGTTGTAGGGACAAGCAGATGTTGTTAGATCTTGCTTTGCTCTTTGGACAGTTTGATCTATCTCTCCTATGAACACTGCTTGTGTCCACTCTTTTTTTCCCTTTTGCTATACCTGGTTCTGATAGATTTGCATCAGATACCCTTATGCTTGGATCTACTAGCCGCTCTTAGTATTTTCATTGCTTCGTACACCGGTCATCACATGTTCGTCTGTTTATGTGTACTGTACTACTCACTGACAGTGTGCAGCTGTGGTTATTTGGCCTCACTGGCAACCGTGCATCATGCTATGCATGTTCTCTTTCTTTGGCCCAACATATGCTCTTCTTTGTTAATTGCTCTTTTTTTTGTAGCATTAACACGTCGAGATTGATTCTGATGCAAACATATTAGGTGTAGATCCGTCCTGGAGAATGGAGATTATATGATGTCTATTGTTTGGAAGAAGAGAAATATGGAAGACTGATGCAAACCTTTGCCGGCATGGAGTGGAGAACGTTGATCAAAGAAAGTTTTCTTTAGTTGATGATTGGGTTAAATCCCAAGTGTAACCATAAAAAAATTCCTGCTTGCTAGTCCTGTCATTCTGTATATCTGAATGATGTTTCACAATACTCAAATGCCAAGTTTTAAGATATTTTTTTGTACTTGTGGATTGTACTTATAAATCAATGGTTAATTAATCATTTCTACCGATGATAATATTGGTCAATTTATGTATTTACCTTGTGAATTTATTGAGAAGGGTGCTCTTTTTCCTTCTATATGGTTAATTCCGAAGTGTAACACAAACCATTCCTGCTTGTTATTTAGTCCGGCAATCTGTAACACCGAAATTTCTACACATAGTCCCCTTTATTTGCTCTTCACCCAGATTGTTTATTTGAAAAATTTAGACAGCAACTGGCGGTTCGTACCCTATATCAGTCCATTCAATGTTATATATCTTGCAGATTACCCTAAACCGCCGAATTAAAAGTAGCAAACAATGATACTTCCCGACATCTACCAAAAATTATCTAGGTTTTTCAAGTTACAGATCGATATGAGAGTGTCAGATAAGATCAAATCCATTTAATTTACTAGGAGTACCTTGCATTTGCTGCGCCGCCGAGCTTGCTATCTTCGTGGCCGGCCGGCGGCGTGGTCGACGGCGATCGACGAGGAAGACGAACCCATGGCCAACTCATGTGTGATGATCCGATTCGTTTGTGGGTCGTCTGGTTCGTTCATCTTTGTTTTTATGGGCCTCCATTTGCTAGCCGGCCCAAACAGCGATACTCTCCGGTTTTCAGCTGCTTTTTCACATTTTTTTTTAGCACACTGTATCTTCATTGTAGAGACTTTATTTCTGATTGATCTCATGCCCAACAAGAGCCAAAACATGCGTGACCACTAGGTCCATTTGCTAGCTCGCTTTTTTTTTTTTAATAATAGAAATGGTTTACATCTCTGATTTTCGCTGAAGGCGTACAGGACAAGTTCTCAACTTCTCTCAGAATTATAAGTTTTTTTTTTGCGAGGACCAGAATTATAAGTTAAGATTACGCTATCAAAAGAATTGCTAGCTATTGTGCTTGAACAATATTAACTTTGTCGCCCAAAAAATAATTATACCTATACACCTGGACAAATAGTACTTGTCAAAATGCATTGTCAGAATCACATTTTTGTATGGAGATAACAATTGGTAGGAGTAATTCATAATTGCTCATATACAAAGGAATATTCATGCATACGAAATGTTAATTTGACAATCTATATTTCTTTTCCTGTAATTGAAACGATAATCAAATCAAACATTACATATACTAGTTTTTTTAGATAAAATTAAATTAGTAGAAACTAGAAAGAACACAAGTGGGATCATCCATGGTTAGCTTGGAAGCTAAGCTTCTAGTGTTGGAGGTTGGCGAGGAGAGACTGGGAGGCATGGAGGAGGCCGGAGACGAGGACGAAGGCGGTGGCCGGAACGCTCACCGCCACCGCTGCCACGATCCCGACGCCGACGCCGGGGCGGGAGCTCATGAGGAAGGCCTGCACGGCGCCCACCAGCGCGCACACGTCGGCGTCGTAGCTCCCGTACCACTCCTTCTCCCACGCCGCCCACTCCGCCGGCGGCTCCCACCCGCTCTCCGCCGCCCTCATCTCGTGGATCCTCCGCCGCAGCTCGATCATCCCCTCGTCCACCACCCCGCCGCCGCCGCCGCCCGAGAAGAACTGATCCGCGTCGTCGCGCCGCCGCGACCTCACCACCGCCGGCTTCCTCAATGTCACTGACGTCGTCGTCTTCTGTGGTGGTCGCCGGGATGGGAGCGCCGGTCCAGCCAGGCGAACGGCGGCGGCGGGGAATTGGGAGATCGCCGGTTGCATTTTTGGATTCCGATAAGAAGAATTGTGCAGCTAGCGAATGCTGTGATTTGATTCAGCTAACGAAATTCGCGATTCGATTAAGGAGAGAATCAGAATCGCGAATTTGAAATGGATTTTAGAGGAGGATGGAGAGTGGAGAATTGGTGGAATGCGATTTGATTGATTTGGAGCTTGGGCTGGTTGCTTGGGTTTATATATATAGTGCGTCGTTGTTGGCAAAAAAATTTTAAAAAAAATAAAAAAACGCGTGGCAAGAACGTTCCAATGGCCGATTCCGTGTGATTACCTATCATTTTTTTTCTGCAAAAGTTCAGACATTGTGGCATCCAGGATAGTTTTGGTCAAGATAACATTAGTTGTCTTAACAGAAAGGAGACCTGTTCTAGAAATGAATTAAATTTAACTACAAGCTCCATCATATCATGTCCTAAAAATTATTATAATTCTTCTGTTCTTAATTGTTTCCTCCCTCGACCCCTTTCTTTCGGCCTATTCAACATTTAGAATGTCGACATGGACTCTTGGAGACATTAGGCTGTGTTAGCTGGAATGGGTTGGGAACACTAATTAAAACTTAAATCTCCTGCGCACGGAAAACGGAGCGGTCCATTAGCACGTGACTAATTAGGTATTAGCTATTTTTTTTTAAAAAAATAGATCGATATGATTTTTTTAAGCAACTTCCATATATAAATTTTTTAAGAAAACACACTGTTCAGCAGTTTGGGAAGCGTGTGTACGAAAAACGAGGCGGAAGGAGTTGGGAATTACGAACAGAGCCTAAATGTGTGTTCTTTTATCCCTTTTTATAACTTGTACCTCTTATTTTCCGCGCGTACGCTTTTCAAATTTCTAAACAACGTATTTTTTTATTAAAAAAAAGGTTTTACAGGAAAGTGCTTTCAAGCATAGGAATTTGAAACACGTCGACGTGGCTATGTTCGTTTCAAGCTGTTAAATGATATTCCCTCTGGGCTGATAATACTTGTCGTTTTAGATAAGAGTGAAGTCAAACTTTAGAATATTTGATTATAATTATTTTTAAAATATTTGTCTTTCAAATATGGTTACTATATGTATAGATTAGTCTTAAAAGGTACTTTAATAAAATCATATATTTATTAACACTTTTGTACATATTATAATAAAAAATAATGGTTAAAGTAGTTTTTTTGGAGACCGTGCCCTTAGCGAAACGACAAGTATTATCAACCCGGAGGAAGTACGCTTTTGGTAAAAATAATCTCTAAAAAAGTTGCTGTAAACAATTTATTTCCCCTCGTCTCAAACGCATCAGTCCTTTGAAACACACGAATTTGAAAGCACAAAAATATAAAGAACACGGGTCACATGCCTTATAAATTCCTACATAAATTAGAAGCACAACTGCACAAGAGTACTTCAAAACAGTCGTTTGGATTACACACACGCAAAAAAAAAAGAAATTGTAGACATGTACAGGAAGAGAAAACCATGAGTTGGACTTTCTCATGTTTGTTTTAGTCTAAAATTGTAATGGAATGCTTTATTCCTTAGGATGTTCATAGAAAACTTTTAAGGACATGCTCTTTATTCCAGATAACTTCATATGAATTTTATTTCTAGGATTCAAATGCTTCAGGAAAAACTAAACAGTTCTTTTCTTCCAAATGAGCCTAAAACATGTTTAATCATTATTTTATATTGCGGATTAACGTAGGCGGATATAGGAAATTAAGTGCGACACGGTTGGATTTGGACGATAGATCGATGTGACGCCGGTCGGCCGATATATATACGCGTTGAGAGATCGAGTGGATCGAAATTCGTTGGAAATTGCTGTACCATATCATGCTGTTGCTTGCTTGTACTGATCCTATCATGCATCATTGTGTGAATATCCTAGCCAGTGCTGTTCATCAATAGTGGGTCAAGTTGTAATTAAGCAAGCGGCCGGCGATTGGCTCCACACGAAACGCGTTTCCTTAACTCCCTGGTTTTCTGCTCCCTGCAGCATGCAGCTAGCTATCTTTGCTTTGCTTGCACTACTTTTCTTCCAGCATATATGCACAAATTATAGATTATACTCCCTCCGTCCTTAAATGTTTGACACCGTTTACTTTTTTAAATATATTTGATCATTCATCTTATTCAAAAACTTTTACGAAATATGTAAAACTATATATATACATAAAAGTATATTCAACAATAAATCAAATGATAGGAAAAGAATTAATAATTACTTAATTTTTTTGAATAAGATGAACGATCAAACATGTTTAAAATAGTCAACGGCGTCAAACATTTAGAGACGGAGGGAGTACTAGCATAAGCAAGAAGCAGCCTAGCATAACTGCATTATGACCATTTATTTTGTGCTGGAAGGACTGAATAACTAAATGATTTATGGTACTTTCTTCGTCTTATAATAAATTTATTTTTGCTTCTCCTATTTATCTTAAAATAAGTTTATTTTTTAGTAATCATTGCATTAGGGTTTATGAAAATATGAAATAATTACATCAAAAATAGGTAAGTGAGGAATAATTGTATTACTCGGATTTGATAAAGTAAGGGTATTCTAGTCCTTTTAATTTTATATCGGTATGTGTGGGGTGAGTAAAAAAATAAACTTATTTTTTGGAAAGAGAAAGTACTTCATAATATTTTAGCTACTTCTTTTGTACATCCACCCAAAATCTTTTATATTATGGGACAAATAGAGTACTAATGAATAAATTAACTTATTATAAAGTTAAAAAATATACATATTTAAAACAAAATTTTAAAGAAGTTTATATGTGGAAAGTTTAGTTTAAAAAAATTCCCACCATTTAGAAATTCTGAAAATGTGCACATTTATATATATATTTGTCCATGAAGCAGAAAAGAGCAGCAGAGTATGTGACGACCAGATTATCAAGCTAACCCATGCGCACTTGTTACTCCATCCGTTTCACAACGTAAGTCATTCTTACATTTTCCATATTAATATTAATGTTAATGAATCTTAATGTTAATGTGGGAAATGCTTGAATGACTTACGTTGTGAAACGGGGAAAGTATATAGCTAATCAGCCGGTGTCGCCGTTCGTCGGAGCTGAGTTACCTATTCATAATAAGAATTTTTGCTTGCTCATAATTAAACGACGGTGATCGTTTACTACGTACGTAAATGTCGTTCGCACGCATGTGCAAGACGCGTAAAAGCGTATGCAACGCGCATTTCGTCAATTAATTAATTCTTATATGCACTTAATTTCTCACCAAATGTTAGTACTGGCTTAGTCGTAGTGTATCATGTAAGTAGCAGGGAAACGGGGGAACAGCAAATTAATTAATTGGTTGGACGATAGCTTAATCCCTCGTCTGAAACAAAACAAATTAAGCGAAAGAAAACGAAAGCTTCTCATCATTTCGTGATTGATTGATCGAAAATCGTTGTAAAAATGATCTTTTTCCAAAAAAAAGAAAGTTGTAAAATTCTTCTAGCTAAGAGGAATTTTCTTTTTGCAAGGAGATAAAAGGATTTTGGAAGATATATTTCTTCTGGTACAATATATAATAATAATAATATTGGCATTAGCTAGCTCTGTCATCTTTTCATTCTTTTTACTGGAGTTGTGGATGTCGCCGTCATCGATCCAAGATGCATTGAACGAAACGTAGCTCCAGTCCTCAACGCAGCAAGATATCTCTTCAATGTTGGCAGCTAGCCAATGTCGTTTTTTCAAGGGCTTTAATTTTCTCCTGGATATAATTGATTAGATCGATCGGCTAGCTAGGCTAGCTAGCTAATTAATATGCAGGTGGATCCTACTATTTGTGTTTTGTTTGTTTAATTAATCATACAACAAGATATGTTTCATGTGACATACTGCCTGACGCACAAATGGTTGTATAATTTCCATGCCGGTTTATTAGTTTTAGCTTTGACCATACTGCGTTATATAAATATAATCCTAGTATTTGTTGGGCAAGGTCCATTGAAATTAATCAGCAGCAAGGTCATCTCTGAAGATCAAGCTCCTGATTATTTGCTGGTTCCTTCAGAGACGAATATATATACGTATTATAAATCCATATCGATTATTGGATATAATTTCCTGAAGATTCCTTTGAGTGAGGTCAAATTGCACATTTTATTTAGCACATTTGTTTGACTTTCTACATTATTTTTTCTGACACCATCTCTCCTTCCATAATCAATTATCAATATTATTGTACATTTTCCCACATAGTGAGTGTCTGATCTACTTCATGCGTTGGCACTTGTGATCTTTGAATAGTACTTCATATAGGAGGACATTTCCCTCTCATGGCTCTTGTATTACAAATCTCCTTTGTTTACTGAAGGCCGCGTTCTTCAATGGCTTAAATAGAGGAAAACTTATTCGTTTTTCGTACGCACTTTTCTCGAACTACTAAAAACATGTTTTTAAAAAATATACTTCCTTCATAATGTAAGTCATTCTAAAATTTCCTACATTCATATTGATATTAATGAATCTAGGTAGATATATATTTCTAGATTCATTAACATCAATATGAATGTGGGAAATGCTAGAATGACTTACATTGTGAAACGGAGGGAGTATATATATTAAAAAGTTGCTTTAAGAAATCATATAATTCGTCATTTGGAATATATTTATCTCCGCTTATGTTTTATCAGTGTTCAAGCTAGATTCCGGGCCTGTTTGGCACAGCTCCAGCTCCAACTCCACCTCTCCTGGAGCTGGAGCCTAGCCAAACAATTAATTTCAGCTCCACTGGAAATGGGAGCGGAGCTGGGTGGAGCACTCTCACAAAATGAACTAGAGAGGTGGAGCTGGGTTTAGGATGCTTTACAACTCCACTCTAAACCCAACTCCTGGAGCATAATTTAGGAGTTGGAGCTCTACCAAGCAGACTCTCCATCTCGGACAACTGTATCCACTGGACGCATCGGATATAGACATATTTTGATATTTAACTTTAATCCAAACCGTCATTTAGTGTACAAAGAAAGTAATAAGAACAAACACCCTTGAAGATAAATCACCGACAAAATCAGGATTGATGGTACCTTAATATTTCCTGTAATTTTTTTCACCTTGGTTTGTGAGTGTATGTATTTAGCCGTGTATATTTTAGTTATATAGAGGCTGAGATTGTTCTATAGACATATATATATCATCCCGATATAATTGATTGAGTTTAATAAAACTTTCATTATCTTATAAAATCACCAACAAATTAAATTTAAGATCAACTACACAAGATCAGCTGTGTATAGCATATCATTCTATCTACATTTAACACTGCGATAATAATGCAGGGTTAATTCCTTTCTAACACACTCTTGTTTACAAGTTGGAAATCAGTTTCAGGCAACATTTTAGCTGCAAGGTAGAGATGATGATCCGGTCAAGGAACGACGTGGTGCTGCAGGAGCAGGGCGGACTCCGCCGCCAGCTGCGCCAGGTGGTGCACGGCGGCGACGGCGGAGACCGGCACGCCGGCGAACAGCAGCGCGGCGGCGGCGATGGCGACGCTGGGGCGGGTGCCCATGAGCAGCAGCTGCAGCGCGCCGACGGCGGCGGACACGTCGGAGACGTACGCCGGGTAGTACCGCTTCTCCCACGCCGACCACCCCGCCGGCGCCTCGTAGTTGTTCTCCGCCATCCTCGCCTCCCTCATCCTCCGCCGGAGCACCGCCATGCTCGAGTCCACCAGCGCCCCGCCGCTGTACTGGTCTCGCCGGAAGGCGCAGCACGCCGCCGGCGACGACCTCCTCGCCTTCAACGCCGGCCCGCGCCGGCCGAGCTCGGCCGGCGACGTAAGCAATGACATCGACGACGACATGGCCATCCAAAAACCAAAAAAATTGTTGGCAAATCGCAGTAGTGAAGTAGCAAGTGATCAAGAGAAGAAGCAATGGAACAAATGAACAATCTCTGAGCTGATGAGAAATCTAGTTCAAATGGGTACATATATATATAGGAGTAAGCAAACGCGTGAAGATTAAAACTGATTTAGTCATCGTCTGGACCAACCACGTGGAGACACGTGTGCCCAACCAGGAAGTACTAGTCCACATGGCACATTTTGGCCGGTGATTTATTCAGGGAAGGAATCATGGAACAATAAATAGTTTAGAAGTAATCACATCGAATGCAGCGACTCGTCGCTTCCAACCAACACCGGCCATCTCCCATTATTGAGTTGAATACTATTACTACGAGTACTTGCTTGACAAAAAAGAAAAGAGGAAATTAATCATTCAGTTGAGTTGATGTACTGCTTCAAAGTGATGGGCTTGGGCGGCTAATTATTTTATTGCCGCATGATTTAGTGATCCTCTCATTCTCATGCCGAGATGCTGTGAAGAAGGTGCAGCTTCTCTCTGATAAGAAAAAAAAAAGAAAACAGTTAGCAATTGGCAAAGAGGAGAAATTATAGTACTATCATACTATTGGCTAAGTTGTTTATCACATAGCCTGAATGCTCGTGCAGATCCCTAGCTGCCATCAGTTGGCACATGGTCAAGGAGATATTAGTATATGGCATCATCAGCAAAGCTACTCAAATGGGCTCAAGGGTTCAAGACTTGAAGCAATTGCAGAATTGAGTGCCTAGAGGTCACAAGAAACACAAGATGCATGGATCTTGAAGTTTACAACATGGGTCATGATTCCTGATTTATGCTACTGTCAACTAAACTACTTCCCAAACACCATATCTGTAGCAATTAGATCTTATAAAGGCTTCAGAGTTCTCGGCTTCTAGCATTGTTAATCTAAGTGGGTACAACAACTTGATCACAATGCATTTCTGGGCAACTAAAAACGATGTGCTTGATAACAAGACAGTCATTCTGGGAATGGGGATAAGTCTTCTATAGATACAAGACTATAGAATGAAGGAATGCTTGCTACCCCCAAAATTATTTAGGCCATAATTTCCCATTCAGATGCTACAAAAAGAATATTAACTACAAAAAGGGCCATACAACTAATGCTCAATATGATACAACAGTTACGTTTTCTAATTGCAGTACATCCTGACAAAAAATATTTCAGGAGATTAGGACCATTGTGTGAAACGTGGTTAATGCTAATGTCTCTTTTACCTTTGCTGGCAGCACTTCATTTCACTTCCTTAACTTGCTGCTTATTTTGATCTTCCTCAGATGGTGGTAGAAGCTGCTGATACTTTGGCCTGTTTTTCTTCAGAAGAAGGTAGGTTAACCAGTACCAGAACATCAGAATTCTACCCTGTGCCACAAGCGTGTCTGCAATGCGGATTCCTCCTAATGAAAACCTCTCCAGGGCCTGCCATAGAAGTAATGTGTCAAAAGCAGATCACTTCCCCTCCATAGAAGAAAGATATGCCAAAGGTTCACCTTTTTACCCAGGCCCCAGTTACAATTCAAGGAAAATTTTCAATTCAGATTTTTAATTGAACGTGATGATAACACATGAATAGTGTCTGGGCCAATTTTCTGTTTAAGTGCATTATCATTCAAACATTAACTTAGGTCGAGCAATATCTCACTGGCACTTAACCAAGTGTGTGTCTGCATTTTTGTAACAGTAAAAATGTAAAACTGCCTTTTGCAGGTCCACATGAACAACCGTACCTGTTCACCAGTTTGAATGTCATAGGAATGCTGTTGCTCAAATTGCAAACCTTTGAACTCATTAATGCAAAGCCCTTGGAAGGCCCTGAAATCAATGGCAAACAAAGTTGAAATATAGGGTCATTAACTATCCCACGGTCCCACCTAGCTTAGGAGCCAAAATATGATATAAGGAAGAGGGTTACCATCTAATTAGGGATACTTTTGGGATCCAGCGAAAAATGACGGGGGTATTATCAGGGTTAACATAGTATCCTCCAAATACAATGAAAACTGTCATAAGGGATGGTCCAAGGGCCATGGCGGCTTCTGTTGTAGGAGCCATAGCTCCAACAGTAAGGCCCATGGCTGATGCAGCAAATGATTCAACAGTCACGATGCCACAGAACTTGGCAAATCTGAAAGTGTAGCATGGAATGTTGTTTGATGGAGCATAAACAACATAGTATCGAACTATCGATATTCTACTATTTCTGCGTGGCATGTAATAAAGTACCTCAGATTCATTTCTAAATTAGAGGGAGGATAATACTTACCTAGAAAATGTAGGATGAAGTTTAGACATTGGATAAAGAATGGATCCAAATATCAATGGGAATGCAGCCCCAATAGGAATTTCAGCCAACAACTTAGAAGAAAGGTATGGTCCTAGTGCATAGGAACCTTTGGCCCGTTCTCTGTCAACTATAGCCCGCTCTTTCGGGAAAACTCCTACTGTCTTTGTCAGTGCAGCCATTGCTGTGTTTATAGCAGTTACCTTAACTCATAAATTGAAAAAGGGACAGATCAAAATCAGAAAAATGCTCAGACACAATGAAAAAGCTTGTACCAAAGTCAATATTAGGAAGAGAATGAATGTAAGTCCAAAATCTGAAGCATGTGCAACCTAGCAAATTCAACTCAACGAGTCATAAAAAATCCAACATATTCTACCTGAAGAAGTCCCATCCTGTCTTGTATGGAAGTCTGAGTTTTCCCCATTCGCCAGAACACAGATCCAAATATGATTGCTGAAGCAACGGACATTCTTGCTCTCACTTTGTTTGTTGGTCCATCACGGAAAGCCTAAAACACAGAAGGTCCTATTCCAATATCAGACACAACAGCGTGGCAGTAAATCTTTAGCTAAACCCCATCTAAGCAACTGCGCTCAGATTATTAATGGGTACCCAGGCAAACTATAAAAGGCTTGAACATTAGTCAGATAACCTCAACCACAATCCAAATCCTTATAGTTCCATTAGCAAAGTGTTTCCTTTTTGTTTACAATCAACCACAATCCAAATCCTCATAGTTCCATTAGCAAAGTGTTTCTTTTTTGTTTACAAGTATGTTTCATGGGCAGTTGCGTATTACACCTTTTTGAGGCACAGATTTGGCAAAAACTAAATCATGGATCCAAACTCAAATATAGTAACATGTTCGATCTAAACCTCCTAAATTCATTACATTACGTATATAGTTTACTCAGGCTAAAAGAATATGTAAGAAAAACGATTTTTTTGAAAGGAAGCCTCATGAGTATCTGATAACTTCCACAGCAAATAATAAATAAACATATCAACTTGATTTAAAGAAGCAGCAGGAAGCAGATTAAAAGAGGAAGCTGCAACTGAGAATTAAATGAATTTTAATAAAACCTGCATCCATGCTCTCTTAAACAGCAAACGGAATTGTCTCCACCACCCACGTCTATGCTTGGTGGTGGACTTCTGAATAAGTTTGAGAGAAAATTCAGAGCCTTCTGGATTTGTCAGCGAACTGTTGCTTTCAGTAATTGCAACTTTATTAGAAAATTCTTCAATGAGGTTTTCAATCCTTTTCCGTGATGACTGCACACTTTCAGCAGAACTATAATCAACAGAAATGAGATCAGCCAAGAACTCAGCAGGGTTCACATGATCTGGACAATGATACCTGAAAAATATGAAGTAATCAAACTCAAGTTATTGATAAGCAATAATAGCAGGCAGAAAAACAAGCAGCATAGCATATTGACAGTATACATAGAATATAGAAACCAACACATCTGATAATAGATAAAAGAACTTATAAAAGCAAGATAATCTCCATTATGGTGTGAACAAGTACACAAGCCAGAATCTGCATGCCTAATTAAAATTCTGAGTAAAATTCTAGCATACCGTACACTGGAATTTTGGATAGTGCCACTAACAAGGACAAATATGACCACTATCATGTTATGCACCAAGGTAGTAGAGTATTACAGTCTAAATAAAATCAGTACAATGCACACATCGAAAACAACAGGAAATGCCAAGTAAAGGAAAAGGTGAGCGAATACCAACCCCAATGATGCAAAGTACAATAACGGTTCCTCTTTTGCTGGCCCTATGTATATAACTTCTCCCTCTGACAGTAGTACAATATCATCAAATTTGCCATAAACTGAACCTCTTGGCTGATGTATAGAACATATCACCGTGTGTCCATCTTCTGCAAGCTGTCTAAGAGTTTCCATGACCTTCTCTGCCTGGAATGCATCAAGACCTAAAAGGATGGCACATATGTGAACAAAGTTTATGCAATCTCACTTATGTTTTGCACTTTTGTCACATCAAAGGACCAATGAATGCGCTATCTCTAATCATGGAAGCTCAACACTTCAGATAAAGTAAATGTGCAACACTTTGTCCAGAAGGGATGTAGCTTGTATATCATATCAAGAATATATTTTGTTTGCAGCATTCAATGACAAATCTAATAAGGCAAGTCCCAATACCATGGTGCTTGATTAAAGATGCCACCAAGATTATGATATGTCATGTGTTAACCATTAGAGTAGCAGTCTTAGTACAAGAAACATGCATCATCTTAAAGCAATTCTTGTGGCATGAGAAAAATGTGGTGTATCTATTGAAGCCATTTTAATGCAACTATCGCAGTATTGGCAATCTATTTTCACTTGAATCCAGCATGGCTACAAATTTTCTTTTTCTTTGCCCTTAGGGGCTGTATTTTTCTCCTGCTATATTTAATGAAAAAGCACATTCTCGTGCTGGTTCCAATAAAAAAAAGAAGCATGGCACAAATTTACAAAGAAACAGTAGATTTGAAGAAGTGATCAGAACATTTGCTTGCAACTAGTCATGTATTTCCTAACGAAAACATTAAGAGGAGATGAGAATGCTTATTCAACCAAGGAAGGGTTAAATAAACACTACAGTCAGGTAAAAGTACCAGTAGTTGGTTCGTCTGCAAAGATGATAGAAGGGCTAGCAATCAGTTCACACGCAAGGGAGAGACGCTTCTTTTCACCCCCACTTATTCCACGTACTTTTGCATCACCCACAATTGAGTCAGCACAGTTAACCTACAACCAGTTATAATAAAAAGAATAAATACCTGGTGATACAAAATAAAAAGGGAAATACTTGAACAGACAGCGATAGATATTATGTAGGTTCTGCCCATCAATTGAAAAACTTAGCATACTTGTCATCTATCTGAGCACCAAAATAACAATGCTTTTCATGTGTAATTTGACAGATTTTCTCCACCAGTGCTAGAAACTACAAGTTCGTATCCAACATTTGATGTAGTGCACTAAAACCAATTGGTTCAATTTCTTCAAACATTTTAACCATCATGGATAACTTTTTCTTTAGAAAGCAGACCATATACCATCATGGATAACTTACCAGCCCAAGACGAAACAAAAGGTCATTAACATAGCTTTCCTTCCTCTCAGGAGTCAACGTGTGGCGAAGCTGAAGTTCAGCAGCAAGCGAGAGCGTTTCACGAACAGTAAGCTGTGAGAAGAAAAGGTCCTCTTGCCTCACGTAAGCAATTCTACACAAGGAAAAGCAATGAGTATAGCTCTTCTCTGTAAACCTGACTAAAAAATTGTGAAAGCCAACTGAAGAAGCATAGCTTAAGCTTACTTATAGCCACCTTCTGAGATAGGTCGGCCATTGATGTACAGAAACCCAGAAAGGTGCAAAGAAGGTGATGCTGTGAGCTGACCAGCAAGCACATTGAGCAGAGTCGTTTTACCGGACCCTGATGGCCCCATGAGCGCAAGCAGCCTCCCCGATTTCGCCTCCCCAGACGCATTTGACAGCAAAAACCTCGCCTGGCATGCAGCACGTTATAACCATTACAACAATCACCCAGAAACAAATTTCGCAAATTACTTGTTCGACGCAAATTAATATACAATTCTACATACAGACTGCAGAATGCCACGCAATTACTTAGCCCGTTAGCCAACAGCGGAAGTGCGAAACAAATTTCAGCAACCTGTTCATCTAAAATGTGATGAGTCAGTGCCACATCGACAGGTAAGGCCCAGTGTCAGTCTCTCAGACAGCACGCGGCTCTCCTGGCTAATCCTAAGCAGATGATTTTTTTTTTCTTTCCGTGCGCGCAGCGCCGCCGACCAATGCGACTCCTCCGGCGAGAGGGAACGGAATGGATGATTCGAGGCAGAGCGGCTCACCACGTCGCCGCGCTTGTTCTTGAGGGCGCAGGTGATGCGGGCCCACCTTATCGTCACCGGAGGCACGCCGCCTCCTTCCCCGCCGGCCTCCGGGTCGGCGTCGGAGTCCTCGTCGTCGGCCGGAGGGAGGAGCGCCGGGCCCGGGCCGGCGACGGCGCGGACGAACAGCGCCGCGGCGAGCGCGGCCAGGAGCTGGCCCAGACCCCTGACCTCCATCTCGCGCGCGCGCGGGGGACGAGCGGAGAGAGGCCCGACGACTGTTCTAGAAGCTTCTGGAAGGTTCACGTCGCGTGCGACGAGGAGTGAAGAGGAGGAAGACGAGGAGGGGGTTTAGCGTGGAGTTCGTGTGGTGGTAGTTGCTTTGTTTGTTGCGCGACCGATGCGAATGGGCCTTGGGCCTTCTTCGTCATGGGCCTTTTGCGTAGTAGGCTGATGGGCCCACCTGTAAGTAACACCCAATTGTGCTGGCCTTCTGTTGCAGTGGGCTATAGCCTACAGGCCCATGGCTACACCTTTTACGTACCTTACTCCGCAGAGGCGCGGAGTATTAGCTGAGGGCTTATTTGTAAATAATAATAGTAATAATCACCCAAAACAAATCTTGGAGCGGATTGGAACTGCAAATTTGGTCCATTTTTTTCCTCCAATTCAAAAACTCCGTCACGAATTCATAAATGCTGAGGGAATCTTGATGTAGCTGCACTCATGCTGAACGTATGTGTAAACTGACGACAAGTGAGTGCACGCAGCAATTGATGCCGTACGCACATCACATGTGCATCTCAGCAGACTCAGCATCTGTCTCAAGGAAAACTAGCTGAACTAACAAACTGAAGACTCAAGCTGCAACAGCATATGCAGCTAGTTACTTACTTGGATGGCTGGATTTATTACTGATTTACATCGCTGAAAATTCATTCTGGCCGATCCAATTTTGACCTTTTCATGAATGGAGTGTATTATCTTGGTCCCAAAATACTCTCTCTGTTCTTTTACAGTATATGACGACCAATGTCATATATTAAAGGATGGAGATAGTATAACAACTTTTGCTATATAGCAAAAAAAAAAAAGAGTTGTATTTTTTGAACGGTTAGTAAAAAATTAAAATGCTACTAGCTGCACAGAAAACTCCAAACTGTTTGCTACAGCGAGGTTAAAAACGACTCTCAAGTGAGAACCAGCCAGGTTGTGCCACCTGACATCCAACTCAGGAGCTTCAGAGATGCTGCTGATTTCAGATACACATCTGCTGAAAATGAGAGTGACCCGTGACTAGTGCCTAAACTCAAAGTGCTACTGTAGTACAGACAGCTCACGGCTGTTAGCAATCTTCCCATTTTTGGATCGTCCGAGTTATTAGCAGAATTGATTGCAATTCTTATAACGTGATTTAAGGAGAGGACCGACGAGATTTCTGACATTTTGGCTTTCAGACAGTGGAAGCTTAATTGTAGTTCGTCCTGGTCTTCTTGGCTGGATTAACTACTATACTTCAGCTTGGTAGTGGTAAGCTAGCTTCAGTAACAGTTTGTTTGGGTGATCAAATTTGTTTACTCCAAGTTGGTTAATTAGGGACCAGGGAGGGTGACCACCATGGAGATCAAATTGAGATACTACAAGTAAACAATACCCATCGAGACCATGATAGATAGGCTTTCCAAACTTCCTAGCCAGCCAAGCATAATCTGAACTTTTTAGTATCAAGATCAGTATCTGTGGAGGCAGAGCCAATCTGTGGGTGCCACGTCACTTTTCACACAGAGGCAGTACAAAGTACTACAAAGCAGAGCTGGTAGATTGTAGTACGTGGTAGATACTTACTTACTCCTAAGTCACGAAATAGTTTAACTTAATCAACAAGAGAAAACGACTAATGAGAAGTAAAGTCCGGATTTCGTCCTTTATCTTGAAAAAAACGAAAACTAATGACAGCGAGCGAAATCGCCTTTCTCCTCACCAAGCTGACCACTCTCTGGAAGCATCAGCGCCACTGCCAGGTGGGACCCACCACGACACCCTGCCACGTGAGCAAGGGCCCCATGCGAGGCAAGCGCCGTTGGCCCCGTCCGACAACGCACCTTCCGCCCCCGTTACTCTGAGCCGAGGGACCCACACGTCGACTCACCCCATACCCCGTACACCCAGCCAGAAAGAGCCCACTGACCGGTGGGCCAGGAGGAGAGTATGCCCCACATGTCAGTGATGGTAGAACAGAAGGGTCTAGGCGGGCGCGGGGTACGACGTGTTCCGGGTGTAGAAAGCGACAGCGCCCCTCACAACGCTCGCTTCCCTCCTCCTCCTCCGTCTCCTCCTTTCATCTCTTCTTCTGTGTGTGCGTGTCTGCGAAGCGTGAGAGAGAAACGTACGCGACGCGACGAGCTCCTACTCCGATCTCCCCGATGCGATCTCGCCAAACCCTAATCCCACCCACCACCGCGCCGGAGTCCTAGCGCCGCCCGCAGCCGCCGCCGCCGTCCGGATGCTGCGGCCGTGACCTCCTCCTCCTCCGCCTCTGACATCCCAGCCATGGGAGCCGCCGACAAGTGGCTCCTCCCGCTCGTGTCGGTCTCCTTCGTCTCGCTGCTGCTCTTCCTCTCCGCGCTCTCGGGCTTCTCCGCCTCCTCCTCGCTCTTCGCGCGCCTCCCGCCGCCCTCCTACGTCCGCCGCGGGGCAGCCGCGCCGCCGTCCTTCGCGTACGTGCTGTCGGGGGGGAGAGGGGAGGGGAGGAAGCTGCTGCGGCTGCTGCTCGCGGTCTACCATCCCAGGAACCGCTACCTGCTCCACCTCTCGGCCGATGCGCCCGAGTCCGAGCGCGTCGAGCTGGCCGCCGCCGTGTCGCGCGCCGCGCCCGCCGTGCGCGCCTTCGGGAATGTCGATGTCGTTGGCCGCCCCACCGCTGGCACACCGATGGGATCCTCGGGACTCGCGGCCACGCTCCGCGCCGCGGCCGCGCTGCTGCGCCTGGATTCCGAATGGGACTGGTTCGTCACGCTCAACGCCGCCGACTACCCCCTTGTCACCCAGGACGGTAAGGTTCACAATTCGTGCCTCCGATTAGCATGATTTGCTTCGGAACATGCTGGTTTCTGCACGGCCTTGCCCGGATCTAGTACTAATCCCACGCTTTTACTTTTGGTCGTTACAGCTACCCCAGAATTGCATTTCGATCGGAAGCTTTTCTTTTCTCTGAATTTGGGATCAATGATGTCATCGATGAAAATTAGCAATAGGAGCATCTTTGCTAGTTTAGTACTATAGGAGTTGCTGGAGCTAGGAAAAAATAATTGTTTTCCTTTACACAATATATGAGGTGAACTTGGCTTAAGTGGTAGTTAATGTTTCTCGTCACATTGTACACTTATATGCATAATAATATACCTTGAAAGGACCAATGCACTAGGAAGCAGCTTGGTGGTGCTGTTAGGTTTGGACAATTTGGAAGAACCTCTTTGTTTGGAGTACTTCTTTTGGACACTTGTACCAAAAGCTGTCCTAGGTGGAAATCTAATACCACAATACTCAATTGGCATGTTTTCAGTTTCTAGGTGTCATCTAACTCAACCACTCAATGACTTATTATTTTCTCTTTTCATAGTGAAGTTCCTCAACTCAATCATGACACATGAACCATGGCCATTACTGTCAGTCTTGAGCTATGCGACTCTATCTGTGATTGTTTGTGATACTCATATGACCGCTCATTTTTGTCTTGATTGTTTTTTCTGACACAACTCATTACAACCTGGCATATTGATAAACCAGGACCAAATTACTGATAGAAAGTTGGGGAATTGTTTTATGTTATGGAAATTGCACAGCATTCATGCGATCATCTTACATCTGAATAACCACTATCTGTATACCAAGATCTTAATTTTTAAGTCCTCACTTTTATACCATTAAGATTAGACAAAGTTGGTTTCGGCATTCTGTTTTATTTTATTGTGTGGCTTGTTACAAACAACTGAATGAATGGGCGCTACAAGAGAGTGAGAAGGTGGGGAAGGGATAGATCAATTGGAAGTTAACATTATGTATCACTGTGAGAATGCACTGTAGTCTTGTGTAGGTTTATCTTGAATATACCATTTGAGGCTCTGATACTGTTATCTTTGCATCCTTGCTGTCTCATCTATTTTTCAGTTGCTTCGCATATGCAAATAATTACCATGATACAGGGTGCATGCATTACAGTCTAGTTGGTGTAAAGTACACAAGTCAGTGGGAGTGTAGAAACCTTATCTTTCTTCTTTGTTTCCAAAGTCATCCTCCCTTGATTTCCCCTCCTCAAATTGTCAAATGTATTAATCTGCATTGCACGTAGGAGCCACACGGTGTTATTGTCCTCTAGCAATATTATATACCTGTTCTTAGATTGTGCAATGTAATGTGGTCATGGGCATATTCTTAAATTTACTTTATTCAGAGGCTTTATGGTGTCCTCCTTTTAAACAATTCCGGTACTAATGATCACATGTTAATACATTAGTTTTGAGAACACACAAATACCATGCACAATTTTGCATATAAAGAAGAAAATGAAGTTTGATGCAACACGGTGACAGATGACTGCACAGCACATTACTATTGTTGTACCTCTAGTGTGTGAAACAAAGGCATGTTCCAACTTAGAAACAGAAAAGAGTGACAGTGAAAACCACAGTTACACCACTTACATTCTCAGTGCTATCAGAACCAACTGCGCAGCAGCTGATGCCTGCGTACACCAAGGAGTCCCTCTTGCTGAATCCCTTTCATCTCTTCCTTCATCAATCTCTGCTTATCATTGAAAAAGCTTGGGATTTTCTTTCTTCCTTTCTTGGCTGCAAGCAAACCAATGTAATTAACCCTTTACTGAACTCGGAATTCCTCTATGGGAAGACAGGCACATAACAGTGCCATGTTCTCGTAGTATAGTTAATAGTATAATACATATATTTACCCATTCCTAGATCTGACCACTTACTACGAATATCTCGTATTTTTCCTTACTAAGTGGAGTATGTCTAAACTACTAGTTCCATATCGCAATATGTAGTCCCCAGATCTTGTGCTGCCTGTCATTTTTTTATCTCCTTGAGAAAACCTACTTTGTTGATTTTTTTTTTTAAGAAAATCAGTTACGTTCTCGACTTGGCTTGAACCGCTTCTATATATTGTCAACCTATCAGTTGTTTAGTTTCGCATGTGATATTTACATTCTAGTTGATGTTTGCTGCATGTACATATTTATTTTCCTGACTGATATTTCATGTTTATGGTGATTGATACAGCCTGAAATCCTTGCTTTTCAGATATTTATGTTTTTTTATGTTGTCCCTTGCTACAGACTTGATTCATGTCTTCTCCTCAGTGCCAAGGCATCTCAACTTCATCGATCACACTAGTGATATTGGATGGAAAGAGTATGTTATATCTGAACTTATAAATAATTTATCTGCGCAAGTATTAGTTTCACCAACATGCTGTGGGTAATACTGTTACAGGACTCAGAGAGTGCAACCAATCATAGTAGATGCTGGAATATACTTGGCAGGAAGAAATCAGTTCTTCCAAGCCACAGAGAAACGTGATACTCCTGATGGTTTCAAATTCTTCACAGGCATTTTCTGACTCCTTTCACTTCATTTTCCTTCGTTTGATCAACTAGTTCTGTGACTCATGGGTTTCCTCACATACAGGTTCTCCGTGGGTCATTCTAAATCGACGGTTTATAGAGTATTGCATATTTGGTTGGGAGAATCTCCCTCGAACTCTTCTCATGTACTTCACAAACGTAATGCTACCTCAGGAAGGGTATTTCCACTCAGTTGTATGCAACTCAGACTTCCGTAACTCCACAGTTAACAGCGACATGCGGTATATGGAATGGGATGATCCACCCCAGATGGAACCGCATTTTCTGAACACGACACATTATGATGAGATAGTGGAGAGCGGAGTGCCTTTTGCTAGAAAGTTTCGGGAGAATGAACCGCTGCTGGACAAGATTGATGAAAGAGTACTCCACCGTTGGCGTCACAGACCTGTTCCTGGTGCCTGGTGCACAGGCAGAAAAAGGTGGTTCAATGATCCATGCTCCCAATGGAGCAATGTCAACATTGTAAGACCTGGTCCCCAGGCTGAGAAGTTCCGCAAACATATGAATCAGATCATAGAGGAATCTGCATCAGGCAACAACTCATGCAAGCAATAGCAGCAATGAAGCGCGAGATTTCACTTCCCATGTTTGAAGCGATGAGCTTTTCTCATTTTGCACAGAGGGGCTCTTCACGAACTTCAGCAGTTAACGCTTCCAGAGCGAACATTTTTGCACCTGGGTTACAAGCACACGTCCAAAGGTGAGATGGGTTTATTCTTTCCAGATTTTTTGGTAACTGTCATGGCTTCAAGGGCCTCACTGCATAGCGCATACTAGCTTAGTTGGAAGTCAGAGTGCTGATGGTCGGAGCACCAAAGCTAATAGGCAGTGTAATTATTAGTGATCAGTTGAATGACTTGTGCGACTGTTTATAGAACTGATGGAATTCTGGGTGCTCCCATACAGAATTGAGAAAAATGAAGAGTGGGTGATGGTGGTTGGATTCTTACTGTTGTGGTTAATACAATGCTCTTTGCGCCCATGGCACCTCACTAACTATTTAATATCATGCATTGCCAGGATTTGAGTAGTACTGTGGTGTGCTAATCATCTGGTATGGTATGTTATTAAGAGTTCTATACACTCTTTTTTTTTTTTTTTGCGGGGAAGAGTTCTATACACTCTTTAGGACCTTTTGGCATGGTTTTGAATTATGAAGTGAGCCATGTTTCACTAGAAAATCTAAGGCAGTAAATGAATACGAAGTGATTTAACAGACTATTACAGTAAATGAAAATCTAAGGCAGTAAATGAATATGAATATGAATATTAAGTGTCAGAGCTGTAACCACAGAGACAGCTCAGAGTTTAACAGACTATTTCAGGCCAGCAATTGTGGATGCTATGTTCTTCCATCTTCTGTTTGTACTCAACTCAAAAGCATGCTTCACAATCAGATTCAGATAAGTCAGGGATCCAGACGTACGCCCGGCTCCGAGTGTTACGGGATATTAGAACTCCGAACAAATTCAATCCTGTTACACCGGTTCCTCGCGTCGGCACGTGGGTGCGAATGGCGATTTTTTTTTTACCTATTTAGGGGCTATTGAGATTAGTGTCATTTTCAATCATACTATTTTTTAGCATAGTTGCTAAAAATATGTCTACGCTTAGTTTGTTGTCAAACTTTGGTAAATACATAAGAAATCTTGCCAAAATTTTGACAATATTGCCAACTTGCCAAAATTTTAGCTTGTTTATTTTGGCTACAACTGAATATGCCTTTAATTTTTTTTAGTAAATTCTAAAAATTATATGCACTTTGGTCACTACATAAAAAAATATAGAATTAAGAATATATTTTTATAACATAAAGAAAAATCACTCCCGCCCTTCGCGCTGACCTCCTCACAGCTGCTCTCGCACCAACCTCCATACTCGCTGCGTCTGGTGAGATGAGAGGAGAGGACAGGATGGATTGGTGGGGAGGTGGATAAGTGGTGGAGAGAGATGTGAAAGAAAGAAGAGGGGAGTAAGGAGGAAGAAGATGAATCTGATGTGTGAGTCCCACGTGCAGATGAGGAGATGGATGGAAAATGTGACGGCAGTGGCACGGTTCTAATTTTGTAAATTTCAATGTCACGGTTACAAATAAACGAATTGTAATGGCATTTATATGGAATGGCATATTTGCACTGGCATGGATCAAATTAACCCTAAATAAACCTAAAAATTAATTTTAGTTGGTCGCATGCAACACATTTTCTTGTAAAATGATGATTATTTTGAAAAGACCTTAAGAACCTTAGGTGTTGATCAAAATAGGATGTGAGTAGGAATTCCATGTGAGTAGAGTCTGCCAACTCTTATGGGCTGAAAGATGTGACGCGGCCCAAAAGAGGCCACAGCCTTGAACGAACGGGCCGGGCCAGACTGGGCTGTAAGATTTGAGGAAATCGCGTAGGATAATATTAGGGCTTGTCAAGAGAATTTTTCGATAACCGCTAATCCCCAACTCCAAGGTAGCCGACACAAAAAGAATTAAAATTATCCACTAAAGAAGGCGATACATCATCCACCAAGGTGAGCAACTTTCTTCTTTCAACGATTGTTTGTTCTCTTGGACCAAAATCGATCTGCTTCTTCTGTTCTTCAGTCATGAGTTTCTTGCGAGGAAAACACGGGCTGTATGATTAGATGAAGATGATGATGATCTTAGGATTTAGATTAACTGCTATTGAAGTGATTATTGCGAGTATAGTCCTTAAGATATGTGATCAATTTGTTCTCATATTGGTGCTTAGCATCCTAATTCCGATTCGGATTAATTTCGACAGCCCTGAAATCTCTGAAACATTCTGAATTCTGATACGCTTCCAACATGGCGGTTTTACAGATGGCTCGTGAGAAGAGGTCGTGTCCGAGAGCTTCAGAGACGCAGCAGAACAATTCAGAAAAGAAGGGAAAGGTGGATGGTGAGAGTGCAGCTCGAGACAAGAGGGCTATCACTGTCACTGTAGATCCTGAGGTTCTGGAATATGATGTCTGTTTCGGCCCTCTCACTCCCCCACTTTATCAGGTAAATAAGCATATATTGATCCTTCTTCTTGCTGATCATGATTCCATTTACAAGTTTGCTTATTAGTATTTACTTTGCTCTTCGTGTTATAAGTTTTTCAGTGTTTCAGAAAAGAAACTTTAATCATGTTCAGGTCATATCTGCATTATCTGCAAATGTCTCAATTCTTAACTCTTTGTAGTAGAACGTCCAGTGATTACTCATTCAGTTTCAAGTTTCAACAAACTGACACGCATATGTGCTGAATAATCATTGAACTTTGATCATACTACAATATTATTTCAGATTTATAGGACTGTCTGAACATTCTGAACCAGCATTCCATGCCTGAACACTTTCTACTTCTATTTCGATACTCTCCTTACGACATCCTGAATTCTTGAGAATCTGCGTGCTATAATATTGATCACATTGTTCATGTCGTTGTTTGCCATGAGACGCGAAAGCTTAGGAAGACAATTAAGCTTATAGTTGTTGTTAATAATCATGCAGTGCATGAGGAGAGGGCACATCACCTGCTCGACGTGCGTCGCGGAGATGGGGCAGGAGTGCCAGTGGTGCCGCGCGCCGGAGGCCACCACCACGCGCTGCCGCGCCATGGAGCACTTCCTCGCCGCCCTCGCCGTGCCGTGCTCCTTCAACCACAAGGGCTGCGCCGCCATGATGCCCTACGGCGAGCGGGAGGCGCACGAGGCGGCGTGCGCCCACTCGCCGTGCTACTGCCCGATCCGCGGCTGCTCCTCCCCTTACTCCGGCGTGTCCCTGGTCGAACACCTCGAGCGCAAGCACCCGGAAATCGGCCGCACCCGCGTCGACCGCGCCACCCTCTCCCCGCTCAGCATGTGCCACGGCGAGCCGGCCCGGCTGGTGTACCTCGCCGGCGACGACAGGGACAGGGCGGTGTTCCTCCTCGCCGTCGACCGGAGCGAGGCGCCGCGAGGCTGGTCGCTGTGGATGGTCAGGCTCAAGGCAGAAGAAGAAGAAGAAGAAGAAGACAAGGGGGAGCTGAGGTACAAGATCATGGTGGCCGCCAATGGCGGCGTGCTGTCGCTGGTCGGCGAGACGGAGAGCGTGGGGCGGCTGACGGCGCCGTACAGGGCGAGCTCCTTCCTGTTCGTCCCGGGCGCCATGCTGGATGCTCCCCCTGAGGCTGAGGGCCTCCTCGTCTTCGTCGAGCTCAAGTGAGCTCAATTAGCGCTGTTGCAATACGTATTACAAGTTCATTAGAGTCTACTGATAGTGATATCTCCATTGATGGGATCATGCAAGTGTGCAAATAGATATACAATTGTTCTGAATCGATTATTTGAAAAAAAAAAGAACAAGCTCAACAGAGGCTATAATGGATGCCTTGTGGATATTGGCCAACAGGGACAAGTCCATCATATAGGTTCAGACTTCAGACCTCTTCTTCTGATAGGAGTTTCAGATGCTGTGCTGCATGCAACAAAAGTTAGCAGCAACTTTTTCTGTATTCGTATACATGAATCTAGAAGCCGACACGTGGATGCGAAGGTTGTGCCAAAGAAAATACTGTGACAAGTTGTGTGCATTATACGATCCTAACTACTGTATCATGGCTATATTTATAGGTGCTTGCGATCGAATAACTTGCTTTGAAAGCATGCAAGAACCCAACTATACATCTTTAGGCGCAAAATTCCCATCTTTATGGTGCTTGGTGCCATGAACTGACCTTAGTGGCAATGAATGATTATTACTGATCTGAGAAAGCCTACGTTATCTTCAGACTTGAGGCATCAATATACAGAAAATGACAACTCAACACCACACACTTCCTCAACATCATCTTCTTCTTTGCTATGGGTCTTCAGTGCAAAACTAAAAGTTCATCTTTTCAAGGGCAAATCATTGAGTAGTACATTGCTGATAAGTGATAACATGCGTAATCAGTCGGCTTCTTGTTATCATCATCAAAAGAGACACAAACAATCGTCAGTAGCGACTGATTGGCACTTGATTGTTGGTTGATTGCCTCATGTTCAGCTTAACTGAATCAATTGACCAGTATGCACGTGTTATGTTGCTTGTTTGTAGGTAGTTAGTTAGCAACAACAACACTAGTTAATTGTACTTATAAATCACATTGCAATCTCTTATAAATCACATTGCAATCTTGGCATGACTCAACAGCTCACTTTTGGTGAAATGATCAGTAGTGACCAAAGCCAAAAGCATCTATCTGCGACCCAAGAAAAAGGTGATCAGCTACCCCGTCCATTGGAGTGGAGTGGAGATATGGTGGAGCAGAACAAGAGGGCGAGGGCCAATGGCGAGGTCAAGCAGGAGCAGCAGCAAGAGGAAGAAGAAGAGGTTGAGGAAGGAGAAGTGAGCCAAGAAGAAACCCAAAGGACGGGAGCTTTCCCTCTGGTGACCATGGCCGCCATGGAGCAGACGGAGGAGGAGACGCAGATCGACGTCAGGATCGCCGTCGCCTTGCTCCACTGCCATGCTTGCCTCCAACCTCTCAAGCCTCCCGTCTTCAAGGTCACTGCTCTCTGTTGATCTAATTCGGATGCAAAGATTCCTATCTTGATCCTTCTTTCTCACCCTCTCTCTCTAACTTCTGAAGACTTTGATAGAGCGAGGCTTGTGTTGATTATAAGGGTTGGGTTTTGTACGATCTCGGCCATGTTTTTTTTGTTGGCCTAAGATTATAATTCTGTAATTTTTTCCTACTCTATCTATCAATAGAATTTCACACTATCTTGAGTCGTTAAAAAAAATATTCCTATCTTGATTTAATTTCTTGTTGTTCTTCTTGTTGTTGTGTTTGTGATTAATTGCAGTGCGATGAGGCGCATATCGTGTGCTCCGGCTGCCGCTGCGGCCACCATGGGCAGCTGTGCGGTGGCGCCGCCGTGTACAGCCACTGCGCCGAGCTGGACGCCATCGTCGCCACTGCCAAGGTGCCGTGCGCCCACGCGCCGTACGGCTGCAGCAGCTACGTCGTGTACGCGGGCGTCGCCGACCACCAGCGCGCGTGCCCGTGCGCGCCATGCTCCTGCCCGGAGCCCGGCTGCCGCTTCCGCAGTTCGCCAGCGGCGCTCCCCGGCCACCTCGCCGCCGGCCACTCCTGGCCCGTCGCCGAGATCGCCTACGGGAAGCCGCGCAAGCTCGCCGTGCCGCCGCCCGCCCACGTCCTCGTCGGGGAGGCCGACCGCGCCGTGTTCCTCGTGTCGTCGTGCGCCGTCGGCGCGGGCGCCGCGGTGTGCGTGGTCTGCGTCAGGGCGAACGGCGGCGGCGACAACGCGGCGGCGGTGGCGCGGTACAAGTGCAAGTTGTGGGTGGAGGTGCCGAGCAACGACGACAACATGGCCATGATGACGTCGATGGTGAGGAGCAGCGACCTCGCCGGCGGGTTCCCGGCGGCGGACAAGGGGATGCTGCTGTGGGTGCCGCCGGAGATGCTGCACGGCGTGCCCGGCGGCGAGGCGGCCATCCTCAGCATCCGCATTGATAGAGCTGCTGCTGCCACGCCCAAGTTCACGACTACACGAGCCAGGTCCCAGAAGGGAATGCACTGAAGCTTAGGGTCTCCAGCGTTTCGGTTTTGATTTTTAGCACTAGATAAGCTATTAACGAAATTACTTTGGATTTACTTATTTCTTTAAGGAGCTTATATATAAAATTATTTTAGACAAAACATACCGTTCAATATTTTGGAATGCGTGCTAATTTGATCTTTGAAGTTGTGGGAAAGAATGCAGCCTAGTACTGTAGAATGGTTTATCTTTTGCATGTCTAGCCAATAAGTAATACACAACTCATGAATATTGTAGAAATTTTGCAAGAATTTCACGGAAAAACAGTAAAACAGTTGAATTCCCGCAGTAATTTGTGGGGGGATCCCATCATTCCCATGTCTGTAAAAGGAAGTCTACTGCACCAGGAATTGGACACAAAATTCATCACCTGCATTTCAATGCCAAGCAGTGCCGCTTCACTTCAATACTACCATCTGTGTTCCAGTCAGGACTTCAGAACGTATGACAAAAGATGGTATGTAGTAGTATGAAGTATGAACTTGAATGACTCCATGCTAATTTTCTATTATGTTGTTTCCGCTGTTGAAAATAGTTCTGGGTGTGTTTAGTTCTTTGGGTGTAAAGTTTTTGAAGTATACGGACACACATTTGAAGTATTAAACGTAGACTAATAATAAAACAAATTACAGATTCCGTATGTAAACTGCGAGACGAATTTATTAAGCCTAATTAATTTGTCATTAGCAAATATTTATTGTAGCGTCACATTGTCAAATCATGGCGTAATTAGGCTTAAAAGATTCATCTCGTAATTTACATGCAAGGTGTACAATTGGTTTTTTTCCACATTCAATGTATCCATGCATGTATCAAACATTTGATGTGACGTTTTTAGCCAAAATTTTTTAATCTAAACAAGGCCAGATATACTATTGATCTGAATCCATCATCCACAAAATGTACAAGCTCAACAGAATGACAGATGATGATGAGGGCCTTTTATGGGTTGTGGCCAACAGAGACCACTCAATCCATAGGTTCAGGCCACAGCACGGGATAGCTAATTTCTTGAGGGTGTTTGCCTGTTTGGTTTAGAGACACGTGAAATGGGATCAGTCTTTAAAATTAATATTCTTCCCTTAGGTTCATGCCAGCCTTATACAGTGAAAATCGACGGAGTAATCTAACTGACTTCTCTCTCGCTAACATACGGACCACATTATCCTATTTCTCAAAAACAAGATAATCCCATTTCTCATGTTGTATGGATAGTTAGGATATTCCCCTCTAAAAGCAAGGATGAGTCAAGTTCATTCTACTTCGTTCCTAATCCAAACGCACGCTAACTCTTCCAAGTTTTAGTCTTTGCAAAATAACCACCGTTCAATGCTACCATTGAGTTGCAATCATGACCACAACGCAGTAGAAATTCAGTATATCAATCATTCAGGTCTTGAGGAGGCAACACAAGGATGTTGTATGAGAAATGAGACCTTTCACGGTGTTTGCATTCCAAAAAGAGTAAAGAGCCAACGCTTCATAATGAAAGGTACCCTGTAAAAGGTATTTGAGTATTGGTATAGGCACTTTACACATTGTTCTTTGCTTGATGTTCCCAACCCCTCTTCCTCATATTCCGCGCGTACGCTTTTCAAACTGCTAAACGGTGTGTTTTTTGCAAAAATTTTCTATAGGAAAGTTGCTTAAAAAAATCAAATTAATCCATTTTTTAAAAAAATTATTAATACTTAGTTAATCACGTGCTAATGGACCGCTCCCTTTTCTGTGTGGAGGAGATGGGTTCCAAACCCGGGCATGCGAACACAGCCTTAGGTACCAAGGGCAAAAAGATAAATTTGCTAGTAGAGATGAGAGGAAAGAGTTGTCCGCAAATTTAGATCGGTACCGCGTCGGCACCAGTTAAGTTGTTTGCATGATACTCCCTCCGTCCCAAAATAAGTGCAGTTTTGCACTATTCACGTTTAACGTTTGGCCGTTCGTCTTATTTGAAATTTTTTTTATGATTAGTATTTGTATTACTATTAGATGATAGAACATGAATAGTACTTTATGTGTGACTAAATATTTTTAAATTTTTCATAAATTTTTTAAATAAGACGGACGGTCAATGTTGGACACGGATATCCACGACTGCACTTTTTTTGGGATGGAGGTAGTACTAGCATTAAAGTTCTAATTTACGTGGTTTTCTCTAGATTTATATTTTGTTCCCAAGAATATCGTAGAACTCTTCCCATTAATTATCCATTACGTTATTTACATAGTTATTTTGATATTTATATTTTGTTCCCAAGAACATCAAAATATCACTCAAGGTTTACGTCAATTTAAGTTTTGCATTTTATTCATGGAAAACATAAATTGTAGATAAAATATTTCTAATGATTGCATCCATCTGAACATGCTATGGTAGGTTAACAAACAAGATACCAGAGCTTCTCTCTCGACCCTATATCCTTGCAGGTTCAACTATTCAAACCCTAGAAGAAGAACAGAAAGGGATATCTCATTTTAGTCGCTTATACGAAGGAATTTGTTAACTATGTAAATAACGAATCAATTGTGTAAATAAGTATAGGAGCAGAGGAGATATTACCCAATGCGTTTGCGCCTAGCCGTCTATCGGCCCATCTTGAACCCTCAACCATGCCGATATTTCCTCCTTTGTCTCCTTCTAGTGGAACAATTCAAACCCTAGAGCAAGAACAAAGCCAGGGTCGAAGAAAGGAGGCGTCGATCTCTTCTCTTTTTTTTTTCTGGTGCAGAAGCACGGATCGATTGTTGCATTGAATTGTCCGAAAGATTTACTTTGTTTTCTACCTAACAATACTGGTGATTGGACCTAGGTATTTGATTCACTCAAAATGCTCTTCTTCTTTTAGTAGTTAATTACTCTATTGGCCATTGCTATTAGTTATGATAATTTTATTCCGTACTTGTCCCTCTTTTAATTAATGGTTTGTATTGTTCCACCTCTCAATACATTTAAGTACTCGCAAACACCATAAAAGGTCTCATGAGAAATTGCATTGCGCCTTTACGGTTGCTTGATCCCATGAACTGACCACCTTGTAGAGAAAGGGGAGATAGAGAAGATTAGTAAGATACGCAAAACGAGGTGAGTTATTATTGCATGACTAATGAGTATTAATTATTTTAAATTTCAAAATGAACTAATATGATTTTTAAAGCAACTTTCCTATAGAAAATTTTTGCAAAAAACACACCTTTTAGTAGTTTGGAAAGTGTGCGTGTGGAAAATGATGTGCTTTCTATCTCCAATCTCCTAGGCTGTGTTTAGATCCAAACTTCTAACTTTTTCCATCACATCAGCTTATCATATACACAACTTTTCAGTCACATCGTACCAATTTCAACCCAAACTTCTAACTTTGAAAGTAACTAAATACAGCCCTAAACAAACGCATAGTGGCAAAGAAAGGCCAAAGTGGTTGCAAACTGGCAATGATGAACGGCTCCTGATATACTCCCTCATTTTTTTTAAAATGTGACACACCCTAATTACTTACATGTCGTCTCCTTTTAAAATTTGGTAAGGTCAAAATAAACAGTGTATTAGGCTACGTTTAGTTCACATTAAAATTAAAAGTTTGGTTGAAATTAGAAGAAAAGTTTATGTGTGTAGAAAAGTTTTGATGTGATGAAAAAATTGAAAGTTTGAAGAAAAAAAATTTGTAACTAAACACTGCCTTACTGAACTACTCCGTAGTAACTCAACAGTAATGCGTGATGAATCGACTTGTGTCATCAATCAAGTAAAAACAACAAATCTTGGGTCCAGAGGCTAGTTAATCCCCATATCCGTTTCTGGGAACCGACTGATCCTGTGATGTTGCACACTGTCTCACTTCATTTGGCTCATGAGCTCATGCTCATCTCTTCACAGTCCCACCACATGACTCAACAACACACTCTCTGTCTCTCTCTCGCTTTCTAGTTCTTCTATGTTTTGTTCTACTACTACCACCACCACCACATCATCTCCGGAGACTGCAGAAATGGCTGAGCAGAACAAGAGGAGCTCGTCGGCGGCGGAGAACGGCCACGCCGGCGGCAAGAAGGCGAGGGCCAACGTCGAGGTGAAGCAGGAGGAAGAGGAGGCGGAGGAAGGAGAGATGAGCCAAGAAGAAGAGAGCGCAAAGACGGGGCCTCTGGTGGTGGCCACCGCCATGGACGACCCGCAGATCGACGTCAGGATAGCCGTCGGCTTGCTGCACTGCCATGCCTGCCTCCTCCCCCTCAAGCCTCCCGTCTTCAAGGTCTCACTCTCACTCTCACTTGATTTCAAGATTCCTCTCTTGATTTCATTTGTTTCTTTTTGTTTTTCTTCTCATGTCGTCGAATGTTTGATAGCTTTTGTTGTAATCTTGGATTTTTGTGTTTGGATCAAATCTTCTTTTGTTGTGTGGTTTTGCAGTGCGAGGCGGCGCACGTGGTGTGCTCCGGCTGCCGCGGCAACCACGGCCAGCTCTGCCGCCGCGCCGCCGCGTACGCCCACTGCGCCGAGCTGGACGCCATCGTCGGCGCCGCCAAGGTGGCGTGCGCCCACGCGCCGTACGGCTGCGACAGCTACGTCGTGTACGGCGCGGCCACCGAGCACCAGCGCGCGTGCCCGTGCGCGCCCTGCTCCTGCCCGGACCCCGGCTGCGGCTTCCGCGGCTCGCCGGCGGCGCTCCTCGGCCACTTCGCCACCGACCACCCCTGGTCCGTCACGCAGATCAGCTACGCGAAGCCGTGCAGGCTCGCCGTGCCGCTGCCCCGGCGGTGCCACGTCCTCGTCGGGGAGGACGACCGCGCCATGTTCCTGGTGGTGTCCCCGTCCCCGTGCGGCGTCGGCGTCGGCGCGGCGGTGTGCGTGGCGTGCGTCCGGGCGAACGGCGACGACGCGGCGGCGGCGCAGTACAAGTGCAAGCTGTGGGTGGAGGTGCCGACCAACAGCGACAACATGGTGATGATGACGTCCAAGGTGAGGAGCAGCGACCTCTCCGGCGGGTTCCCGGCGGCGGAGCAGGGGATGTTCTTGGTGGTGCCGCCGGAGCTGCTTCACGAGGTGTCCGGCGAGACGCCGATCCTCAGCATCCGCATCGATCGAGCTGCTCCCGCCATTGCCAAGCCCACCACTCCACGAGCCAGGTCCCTGAGGAGATTGCAGTGAAGCTTATGTGAATCCAATAGAGTATATGCTTAAGATGACAGTCTGGTATTAGTACTTGATCTTTTGTGTATTGACTAGCACTAGCCAATATATGAGTAATGGAGTATGGTTTAACTCATGACTTGTGTAGGAATTTTGTACGGTTTGACTCTAATGTTGTTAGTAATTTAACTTGAGATTTGTGAACCGATGATGAACTGTTCATGTATGATGCTACCGTTTCAGAAATTGGACGCCATTGCTCACATGCATGATTTCGACTATTGCATCACGCAGTGCTGCACCAGAGGAGGAAGAGAGGTGGTCCAATGTTTATGCTCCCTAGTTAAAAAAAAGGCAAATTTTGCCACAGGACATCGTGACTTTGCGGTTTTAGCTGTAGAACACCGCGCGAAGTGACTTTTGGGGGAATACACTCTTAAAATGTGGTTATTTGCTGGTGGACACCGCACCCATTAAATTAATAATTTCCAGTTGAATAGTAGAGAGAAATTGTGTGAAAGTTCTAAAATGTCCTTGGGCCCACATGTCAGGTCTTTCCTTCTCTCTTCTCTCTATCCCCTCCTTCCACACTGCTATTGCTAGCGCTTCTCCGTCCTCCATGTCGACGCGAAGGAGATGGCTCGTGCTAGGCTAACCCACAAGCAGGAACCCGGCGAGGGAGGAAGCGCCACGCGTCGGGCGGCGCTGTGGGGTCAGGGAGCGGAGCAGAGAAGAGCTGGGCGTGGGGGCGGCGGCGGGGGCAGTCGTCTACGGTGGCAGCGGCCGTCTTCTGCTGCAGCTAGTGCTGCACAGCCACGCCAGCCGTTGCTCCGCCATCGCGCCGGCCGCCGCTCCTGCACAAGTGCACCACCGTGTCGCACGCCGCCCTGCGATGCGTCGCCGGCCGCCCGCATCGCGCCGGCCGCCGCTCCTGCACAAGTGCACCACCGTGTCGCGCGCCGCCCTGCGATGCGTTGCCGGCCGCCCGCATCGCGCCGCACGGTTGCCGCGAGCCGCGTCGTCCGCTACTCCACCTTCGCGGTGGCCGTCACTCCTGCACGAGGGCGCCACTGCATTGCTCGCAGCCCTGTGCGGCGTCGCCGGCTGCTCGTATCGCCCAATGCCCTGTGCCGCGTTGCCGGCAGCTCGCATCGCCCGCCGCCCTACGCCGCGTAGCCACGCCGGTCGTTGCTCCGCCATCGCGCCGACCGCCACTCCTGCACGAGTGCACCCCCGCGTCGCGCGTCAGCCGCCCACAACGCGCCGCATGGTCGCCGCAAGCCGTGCCGGCCGCTACTCCACCTTCGCGCTGGTCGCCACTCCTAGACGAGTGTGCCATCGTGTCACCCACCGCCCTCTGTCCCTGGATCGCGCGCCGCACTGCGCCGCACAATCATCGCGAGCCGCGCCATCGAGGGAGAGAGAGAGGAAGAAGATAGGAAGAGAAAGAGGAATAAGGGGCAATTTAGTCAAGTCATATAAAAAGGTGGAGCCATCTCATCTAGTCAGCACAGAAATCATTAATTTAATGGGTGCGGTGTCCACCAGCAAATAACTACATTTTGAGAGTGTGTTTCCCTAAAAATCACTTCGCGCGGTATCCTACAGTTAAAATCGCAAAGTCACGATGTCCTACGGTAAAATTTGCCTAAAAATAACCAACCTCCTACTAATCTGGATATATATATAATGTCTCATATCCTCGATATTAGGTTGGCTAGTGCTAGAAATTTGGATAGTTTTCTAATATCTAAATATGTTTTTTATAAAAAGGTTTATTTATTTTAAAATCAGATAAACTTATTTTGGGAAGGGGGGACTACCAGTCCAAAGCTTGCTTCAACTTTCAAGTCGATATCTGCAAAAGAGGCGTATAGTCGTATAGAGGCTTCAAGCGTGGCAGAAATGTACGTACTACAGGCTTCAAGTTGCATCCTAGTAGAAATATCGTGTACAGGCTTCAATAGCCAACGCTGGTGTGCAGTAAAATTTTGTTGCAGTATTACTACTTTACTACCTCCGTATTAAAATAATGCAGCCATGAGTTTCTGTACCTAACTTGATCATCCGTCTTATTTAAAAAATTTTATAACTAGATTTTTGTTGTTATGAGATGATGAAATATGAATAATACTTTACTCGTGACTTAAGTTTTTAAATTTTGTTCAAATAAGACGAACGGTTAAAGTTGACCACGGAAAACCATAGCTGCACTTATTTTAGAACGGAGGGAGTACTTGTTATTCAGAACATTTTACCTCACTGAAACATACACATGCCACTACTATGCATTATTGCAACCGCCACCTCTTTTCATATTTGGATGTAACAATTCTGCTTTAATGCAGTGCCAACCTACTCCTACACATATCTCTTCTTGTGAAAGATCTTTTTTTCTCTTTTGTTACAAACGGTTCGGTTTATTTTTTTTACTGGAATTCAGAGGTATACTGCTACAGTACTACTCTGAAGTAAATGCAGTGCTGCCCTGTTGACGTGGAGTGAACCCAGAACGTTTGAAATACTGAAGAAAGAGAGTAACTTTCCACTCTATAATTATTACAACAATTTTGTACTCCCTCTATCCCCATTTTAAGTACCACCATTATTTAACATATCCAATTTTAATCGTCCGTCTTATTTAAGAAAATTAAAAATATAAATCACGAGTAAAATATTATTTATATTTTATCATCTCATAACAATAAAAATACTAATTTTAAAATTTTTTAAATAAGATAGACGATTAAAAGTAAACGTAAAAACTCATGGTTACATTTAAAATAGGACGCACAAATGCAATTTTACTACCTCACCTCCCACTCTACTGCTACTCAACAATGCACCAGCAACAAAGTTCATGCCTTTTCAAAGTTCATAATGTAGGAGCTTGTTGAATGACACCCCCCCCCCCCCCTTCTCCCGGTTCATGCCTTTTGGTTTATTCTCTCTCTGGTCGTCTACTGCTGCAAACTGCAACCAACCACCGATTGTTTGTTCATGCTGTTGCAGTTTTCAGTCAACAAGGACGCACACAAGAGCCGATCGCCGTAGACGACGATGCAGCACGGCGAGCAGAGCGGCGCCAAGAAGGCGGCGGCGTGGGTGGTGTCGCCCAACGGCCAAGTCAAGCGAGAAATGGCGGTGGAAGCGGCGCGCGGCGAGGGAGCTGCTGCAGCCGCCGGAGCCGGAGAAGAAGAAGAAGAAGTCCAAGCCGGCGGGATGATCGCCGCGGCGGTGGGCGACGGCTTCGAGGGTGTGGAGATCAGCGTGCGGATCGACTTGGCCGTGCTCCACTGCCCCCTCTGCCTCCTCCCCCTCAAGCCCCCGACCTACCAGGTAGCAGCTGTTCGTCCAATCCATCACCTATTCTTCTTCTTGCTTTCGATTCGTGAGGTGCTCGGCTAGTGGCGATTTCTTGGCGTGCAGTGCGCGGCGGGGCACTTGGCGTGCAGCAGCTGCCATGGCGACGTCCCGGGCAAGCCGTGCCACGCGTGCGGCGGTGGCGTCTACGCGCGCTGCCCCGGGCTGGACACGTTCCTCCGCGCCGCCAAGATCCTGTGCCCCAACGACCTGTTCGGCTGCCGGAGCTACGTCGCCTACCACGACGCCGCGGCCCACCAGCGCGCGTGCCCGCACGCGCCCTGCTCCTGCTCGGAGCCGCGCTGCGACTTCCTCGGCTCGCCGCCGATGCTCCTCGCCCACCTCGTCGCCGACCACTCATGGCCCGTCAGCAAGGTCCCCTACGGCGAGGTCCTCACCATCCACGTGCCGGAGACGGAGCGGCGCCACCTTGTCGTCGCGGGGGGCGCCGGGGGGGACGACGAGCGCGTGTTCGTCCTGTCCGTGGGCGCGCTCGGCGTGGCGAGGGCCGTCTCGGTGGCGTGCGTCAGGGCGAACGCCGCGGCGGGGCCGCGCTACCGCTGCAAGCTCTGGGCGCACGCCCCGGGCGGCGGCGCCGCGGACTTCGTCCACATGGACTCGGCGGTGGCGAGCAGCGCCGCCGCGCCCGGTGGCGAGGTCGCCGTCGACGAGGAGGCCAGGTTCCTGACGGTGCCGCCGTGCTTCCTCCACCTGCTCGACGCCGGAACGTCCAAGGAGATGCTCATCAGGCTCAGCATCAGCATTGACATTGACATTGACATGTCCTGATCGATCGACATGAAACATGATGGTCTACTAGTAATGTCCTAAATTCGTGATTAGTGCTCTGATGCCGTTTAAGTTTAGGTGCTAGTTTCAAGTTCTAACCAGCCATAAGCTTTGCTATTTGGAAGTTTGAACTCTGATGTTCTAAATTATAATTTTCGTAAGGAAAACTCGAGTTAAAAATTCGAACTTGTACTTTCCTTCAACCTCGTTTTTAATCTTCAATGGATAGAAGTAGATGCCAAAAAGATCCTAATTGAAGCAAACTATCTTTACCCCAAACCAAAACCAAACACTGCCGGCCTCCGTCCCAAGAAAAACCCAACCTTTACTAGGATGGGACGCAACCTAATATAACAACGAATCTAGACGTAGAGTATATCTAGATTCGTTGTACTAGGATGTGTCATGTTATAAAACCATCTCCGAAATCGACATAGGTAGCTAAACGCGAAAAAACGCCATAGAACATCCAAACATGAAGACGATACCGAGGCACGATATTTGATAACAGAGTTCAGCCGAGGCCTACATCTTCGGGGCACTGATTACGGGCGCTACTCTCCGATCCAGCATATTACAGCGTATCAGAGTTATAACGACTCACGGTCGGACGCCGTCGGCAACCACTTCCTCTCGCTATGCTAAGTCGTTATGCGGTCACAACAGGCACGCTCCACTATTTATGAGAGAGACTAGGATAGAGTCCGACTCTTACTCTAGTCCTACACCTAGTACAACTCCAAGTCCTAAATTATAACCGACTTTGTACACATATACAAACTCTAACATGTTCCAACCTAGTGTAAGGTTGGGTTTTTTTTTTTTTTAACGGAAGGAGTGCGACGATTTTCATTTTTTGTGGGGGCTAATGGAAGCATAATATCATGTACCCATATTACATGAGGTAATTGGAGGTTTTGAATTCACCTCAAGCAGATTATTCAAACAGATGTGGCTGATTGTTTTGTTTACTGAAAATCAGACATGCTTGAATAATGCGAAAAAAAAAAAACTCCAATCACAAAAAATACTCCTCTCTTCACACAAGCATATGTGCGCATTCAATGGGATAGATGGGCTTTGTGAGATGCTGCTACGTTTGATTTTGATTAGCAGGGACTTGTCCTTGGGTAGATGGAGTTCATCAACATGAATACTTTGTACGTGTTCTTTCTTTTTTTTTTTTCATACTCTGTCCATAAAAAAAAAATCTAATTCTAGATTTGAACCTGACACACAATTAGATATTTTTTTTTTAAGACAGAGAGGGTAGAGCTCTTTGTACTTGTTCTTCACACTACTAGTACACGGCAACACAACACTGCGTGGTTTGGCAGATTGACAAGGGACCAGCCATGCCATTGCTCTGAGAGTTTGACAAACATCAAAAAAAAGATAGATAAATCAATCTTTAGCATTGCAAAGAAAACGGAAGCCTTCTCGATGGAGAACGATGATCGCCGCGGCGGCGGTGACCGGCCGGCCGGGGAAACAAGAAGCAGGCGCGATGGTTGTGGCACCGGAGCCGGAGGCCATCGCCGTGAGGATCGACATGGCCATGCTTCACTGCCCCATCTGCTTTCTCCCCTTGAAGCCTCCAATCTTCCAGGTTCCTTGCTTGTTGCTGCAATGTCTGATGCTTCATCCATTTCTTGTTTCATGGTTGCATTCATATGAATCGTTTCTTTCTTTGTCCATCGATTTATGCAGTGCGATGCTGGGCACATGGCTTGCAGCAACTGCCGCGGCAAGGTCGCCGGCGGCCGGTGCCACTCGTGCGAAGGCGTCGGCGTCGGCGTCGTCTACGCCCGCTCTCGCGCCATGGAGGCCTTCGTCTCGTCGACCAAGATCCAGTGCCCCTACCAGGCGCACGGCTGCCGGAGCTACGTCACCTACTACGCCGTCGACGACCACCAGCGCGCGTGCCCGCACGCGCCGTGTTCATGCCCGGAGCCCGGCTGCGGCTTCGCCGGCTCTCCTGGAACACCTCGCCGCGGCGCATTCCTGCCACGTGGACAAGGTCGAGTACGGCAAGGCCCTGTGTCTCCGCGTGCCGGCGTCTGAGCGGCGGCGGCGCCTGCTCGTCGGGGAGGAGGACAAGCGCGTGTTCCTCCTCGCCATGGCCGCGGTCGGCGCGGCCAGCGCGGTGACGTTGGTGCGCGTCGCGGCGAGCGCGGAGACGGCGGCGCGGTACAGGTGCAAGATGTGGGCGAACGCGCCGGCGGCGGCGGCGGTGGCGGGCGCGGCGAGCGGCAAGGCGGACATGGTCATGGTGGACATGGAGGTGGCGAGCAGCGGCGCGGCGCCCGGCGGCGTCGCCGTGGAGGAGGCGACGTTCTTGGCCGTGCCACCCAAGATGCTGCACGGGGAGCACAAGGAGATCATTCTTGGCATTTGCATTGACAAGAAGACCTCCTGAGTCCGGATCAACCTGACACTTGGCCATTAGCAGTAGCAAACTAGCAATAATGCCAAATTTTAGTTTAGTACTAATGATAGTAGGTTATGCTAAGAACTATTCCCTAGGGTTTTAACAACAGTAATGTGGAGTATATGGATGAAAACAATCTCGGAAATGAGTACTGCTATACGTACAACCCAATTATACAACTCGTGTATAACCGTATAACTAGAGACATGTAGCCATATATCAATCAAAACATATACTTCCTCCGTCACTTAAAAAACAATTTAGTACTGGATGTGACATATCATAATACAACGAATCTGAATGTCAATCATAGATTTGATTTTTTGGGACGGCAGGAGTATGTTCATATGCATTGCAGCTGTTTATAACCGTTAATCAAATTCAAACGTACGTGAGTCTGATAATTGGATCAAATGCATAGAAATTACTTATGGACTGACTCGCCTTTCTGAAGTTGCATCGACCGAACCATCCGGTATAGGTAATTTGTTGAAAACAGTAGAATTACTTCTTTTGATGTGTTTCCCTTGAATAGTTCCGTTTCTGATTTTCCATTATTATCGATGTCATTTTCATTTCTAGCTCTACCGTTTCAAATATTACTTTACTTGAACACCATGGGAATGCTGAAGATTTAGCGCGCCACCTCATCGGTTCTTTTGGAAAAAAACCCCCCACAATTCCTATTAATTGTATCTCGGTTCCTGCCGCTATCATCCGTTCGATCACGCGCTAGGGACGATCTAACCGTCCGCGTGTCCCAGCGTGGCTGCTCATCCACCATCGTGAGATCGTTGGATTAGGAACGGACGGCCACCGATTGTTACGTGCCAGAGATTAAATCGACATCTACTTTAGAGTCGAACTCTACCGTTTAAAAAACTATTTGTTGCCCACGAGAGAGGAATGGACCATGTAGATATCATTAGAAGCTCACGCAAGGGAGGATGAACGGTAGTGATTGAATAGATATTTATTTATGTGGGTCCCACCGATCGACTTTATCACTACAACTATCGAATCTTTAATTCGTTCGTCTCCCGTGGCAGGCATGAGTCGAACGGACGCTGTGGATGCGCTTAGAGCAAGTTTAATAGAATAGCTAACTACTAGCTCCAATTTATTTATAGCCAATTTAACAGTTCATTCATACAATAGTTACATACTACACTATTAATACATGGTCCCATCTGTCATACACATACTGCGTCTTAGAGTCCGTGCTACAGCTGGCTATAAATCTGTAGCCCGCTGCTCTTCTCTCTTCTCATGGTCCCACCTGTCATACACACACTGCGTCTTGGAGTCCGTGCTACAGCTGGCTATAAATCTGTAGCCCGCTGCTCTTCTCTCTCCTCATTTATCTTCTTAAAATATGTTTGTAGCTCGCTTACAGCCTGCTATTGTACTTGCTCTTAGCAAACCTCTACCCTCTAGCCCTGCCAGGATTAATGGCGGATCGGGGACTCACTGGAGGTGGTGGAGCGGGAGCTTCTTCTTGCACGACTCCAGGATGTCCCACAGGTTCTTCACCCCCATCTCCCGCCCGCACTTCCGCCCGACCGGACCTCGCCGGACTCGGAGGAGACGACGGACCTCAGCGATGGCAGCGGCAACTCCGGCTTGTACAACAGCCTCGAACCCCAGCAAAAGCCCGGCGCCGGCAAGCCGACATCCTCGAACCAGCCCTCGCCCGCACGCCGCCGTCACCACTCCAGCCCCCGGCTGCCGCCGCCACCGATGCTTCCAAAGGGGGAAGAGAAAAGGGAGAGAGAAAAGAGAGAGAAGGAAGAGGGAGGGAGGGAGGGGGAAGAAGTGAAGGAGAAAGGATGACATGTGGGCCCCACATGTCGGTGGGTCCCACAATATATTTTGTGTGTGAATGACAGATGGGTCCACATAATTTTTTTAATTCTAATGCCACGTAAGCGTTACGTGGAATGAAAACCGGGTTAGCACCGCCACGTCAGCGTCACGTCAGCAAAACCGTCCTCCAAAACTGCTGGAGGAGTCAAATTGGGTAGTTTCAATAATTCGGAGAGTCGTCCTATCCGGTTTTCCCGTCAAGGGTTACGATTTAGATTCGGTGAACAATTAAGGGAGTCTCAGTAGACTTTTTCCTTGCTCTGAGAGGCAGCAGGGAGGGTTAATGGGCTGAGGCCCAATTCGCGTTTTCTGCTAATATATATATATATATATATATATATATATATATATATATATATGACACTTATATGGGGGCACCATGGTGCCCGGGCACCATGGTATCAAATGCACAAAATCACTCAAATTTTTCAAAATTTTCAAATTGTGAGTATATACCTAGTCATAATAATTCGATTTATACCTATACCTATCAACAAAACAATTCAAATTTAACTTCATTTCACAATCCATGATTACATACCTAACTAATTATATGTATGGATGCTATATATGTAGAATCAAAATCTAACAAAAACAAGTTCAAATTCAGTTTAAACTTGCTTTGAACTAGTTAGTAAAGTAGTTAATGTTAATACCTAAGTAATTGAAAAAGTTTCATACTCATTTGAATTGGGTATATACTCAATTTCAACAATGGTGACTGGGCACCATAGAGCACCAAACAAATTTACTATATATATATATATATATATATATATATATATATATATATATATATTCATCGGTCTTGGTGGAGGCTTTAGGTTTTTGCCCCTTCTCTTCCTCTCTGCGGCGGCGCCTAGATCCATCCACCACCAATGCCAACCAGGGGAGGACGCGGCGGGAGGGGAGGCCAGCCGGGTGAACTCGGCCAACCGGGCGAGCCGGGCCAGGGCGGCGGCAGGGGAGGACGCGGCGGGAGGGGAGGCCAGCCGGGCGAGCCCGGCCAACCGGGCCAGGGCGGCGGCCGCGGCGGATCCGCGTTCGGCCCTCACGGCGGCGACGGCGGCACTGGCGGCACCGGCGGCTTTCTCGGCATCGGAGGCCGCGGCGGTCGCGGCGGCGACGGCGGCCTAGGAGGCAACGGAGGCCGCGGCGGCGACGGAGGTCAAGGTGGACCTGGCCAACGGGGCGGGGCGGGGACGGCGGGGACGGCGGGCCGAGCGGTTCCCCGTTGCGAAGAGCGCCCTCGTCGCGTAAACGGCGTGGTGGGCCGAGCGGAGCCTATCTGCATAGGCAGGAGGAGGAGCAGCTTGATCAGATATGAGCGAAGATCTATCTTATCTTTATCTGTTGGTACTTGGTGTTGACACTTAAAATTGATTCACGCAACAATAATGATAACCGTCGTGCTTTCGTGATGACGAACGACTAGTTTTCAAGCAACCTAGCAAAGATCTTCACTTTCGTGGAAGAACCCGACTGATTTTCAGCGCAAACCCGTAAAGATCAACCGCACCCTATATAACCAGGATTTGGCCAAAGAAACAAGAGCAAAATTACGATGAAAACGGTAGAAGAAAATAATATATGATGATAATTGTTTTCGAGCCCTACCAAGTGCAAAATCCATAGTATATAGTAAAGGAATACGCTGTACTGCATATATAGAAAACTCTAGGTAAATCCGTAATCAATTCTATCTAATCAAAACCGTCCTTTTTTAACGACAGCTTCCATGTAGACGTATACACGCCTCAGCCGAAAGTCGCCTCCATCCTGCAACGCTGCTCCAGCCCAAGTTTCAGAATTTGTCTCCCCTTACTCTCTGGCAACAATGTGATCCTGTGTGGCTAGACTTCAACAGGCATATCATCAAACATAGCCATGCATCCAACCCCAGCCACATAAAATCAACCACTGAAGCCTCACATCCATTGAATCGGCAAAAGCTCCATCGCTGCATGCTAGCTGCTTGAACTGACAAAATCTGAGAATTGCAGCCTCCCAAGTCCCAACCTTCTTCTCTAGTTTCTGCAGCTCCCCAGCAACTCGTACACCTCCCGGTGCATCACAAATTCCTGCCCTTGTCAAGCTAACCAATTCTTAAGCAAACCACTAAAACAATTACACCAACTATTCTATATAATTTGGCCTGTCTAAAATGACCTAACCAAAAGCCAAATTATGCTACTAACATATGCCCCCCTGTTTTCGACATAAACAATAAAACCTTTTTTTATCGAAAACACAATAACAGTTAACTTGCCAAACCCACAATCATCCTCTCAAAACGATACTCCACACACGATATCAGTCCTGAGCCCATCCACGGTCATCCTCTCAAAACGATACTAAAATAAGTATCCGTCCTGAGACCACCCACAGTCGTCCTCTCAAAACGATACTCAAATAGGTATCCGTCCTGAGACCACCCACAGTCGTCCTCTCAAAACGATACTCAAATAGGTATTCGTCTTGAGACCACCCACGGTTGTCCTCTCAAAACGATACTCAAATAAGTATCCGTCCTGAGACAATCAAGCTTCCTGCCAAACACTAGGATAATAACTTTTCAAATATTTTCCATTCAGAGCTTTCGGCAACTTTATCCCCTGCAAAGATTGAACAAAATATGAATTTCCAGGAACAATTTCTATAATCTTATATGGACCTTCCCAACTTGGCGACCACTTGCCAAACTTACTACTCCTAGTACCAATGGGTAAAATCGTTTTCCATACTAATTCGCCTACTTGAAACGATTTCTCCCTTACTCTTTTGTTATAAGACTTAGCTACTCTCAATTTTTCTTTCTCAATTGCTCTCAAGGCTTTTAATCTTTCCTCCGAAACATCATCTAGCCTGTCTAACATCAAGTTTCTATAATCAATAGCCGACAAACCACTTTGCCTGGCTACTCTAAGAGCTTGTAAATTAACTTCTACAGGCAACACAGCCTCCTGCCCATAAACTAGCTCATACGGTGTCACTTGTGTAGCACCATGCTTGGATATCCGATGAGCCCATAAGGCTTCAGAAAGCATCTCATGCCACCTCCTAGGATGCTCCTCTATTTTCTTCTTTACAAGTCTAATCAAAATTTTATTACTGGATTCGGCCTGTCCATTAGCTTGAGCATAATAAGGCGACGAATTCAGCAATTTAATCCTAAAAGACTCGGCAAACTCACTGAACTAGTGTGACATGAAAGAAGCTCCTTGGTCAGTGGTTAACGTTTGAGGTATGCCGAATCTATGTATAATATGCTCTAACACAAAACTGATAACCTCCTTATGAGTCATATTTTTTATAGGCACCACTTCCGTCCATTTAGTAAAATAATCTGTAGCCACCAGGATGAAGCGATGACCCCTAGACGATGCAGGATGTATTTTACCTATAAAATCTAAACCCCATCCTCTAAATGGCCACAGCTTGATAATAGGATGCAATATAGCTGCAGGTGCTAATTGTATATTCCCAAACTTTTGACATGCCTCACACCCCCTATAATAACGAAAACAATCCTTCTGACATCGTCGGCCAATAAAAACCCGCTCACTTTAATAACCATTGCATCTTATGAGCCGACTGATGTGTCCCACAGATTCCCTCATGCACTTCACCCATGGCCACTCTAGACTGATCTAGACCTAAACATTTTAAAAGCAACCCATCTACAGTTTGGCGATATAATTCGTCATCCAACAAAGTGTACTTCAAAACCTGTCGCCGAACTTTCCTATCTCTCGTCTGACCCGGGTTTTTTAACCAATCAACCAAAGGCTCCCTCCAATCACCCGGCTCAAACTTTCCTATTGACTCGGTTGTCCCTGGTAACCCCCGTACCGAATCTTCTAAATCTGCCGGCATCCCTGGGACCGAACTAGCACAACTTTGCTCGGTCCTTTCTGTGTTCAATCCACCAGCCGACAATGCAAGTACATGAACCCCACTACCAGCATTACATGGATCCATCTCATCATAAAAACAATGCTCTGGCACTGCACTCTGCTTCCTATCCTGACCAACTGCTACATCTACTGTACTGTCTCTCACCCCGGCTAAAGGAGCACGCAAACCATTCGACATAAACCCATTGTACACAAAACTAACACTATCGCTAGAGTCACACACATCATGAACCACATCAATATCACTACTAGACAAACCGGCTCGCATAAATCTTTCAACCGAACCAACACTGCTAATTATAGCCGGTTTATCTAATATCAAAAATAGTCCTCTCTTAACCTGATAACCAGATGCTTGTTGTGCCAAATAATTTGCTGTACTATTCTCTTCCTAGGAATATACTTAATAGTAAAAGTGTTTAGCAATTTAATCAAATCCATACATCGGTCCAAATAACTATTTAGCAACCCATCAAAACAATGAAACTCCCTGTTAATTTGTTGAACTACTAAAAGTGAATCACCAAAAGCATCTACATCTCTCACACCCATATCAACCAGACTCTGCAAACCGAATAATAAAGCCTCATACTCGGTCTGATTATTGGTGCAAGGATATTCTAACCGGACCGATGTCTCATAAGAAATATCATTTGGAGAAATTAACACAGTACCTATACCTTGTCCGTTCCCACAAACCGATCCATCAAAATAAAGTTTCCATGGACACACATTAACACAATTAATGTCGTGGTCATTTTTAACCATATGATCAGTAATAAAATCGGCAACCACTTGACCTTTCATAGCATGCAATGGTTCATATAATAAATCAAATTCTATGAATGCGTAAGCCCACTTCCCAATTCTACCACTAAGGATCGGTCGTTGCAACATATGTTTAATCACATCAATTTGGCAGGTTACTGTATAAGCATTAGAAAGCAAATAATGGCGGAATTTGGTGCACGCATAATATAAAGACAAACACAATTTTTCAATAAACACATACCTGCTCTCGGTGTCCAGTAGACGACGACTCAAATAAGCCACAACATACTCCTTCCCGCCATCTTCTTGCGTCAAAACCGCACAAATCACCAACTCCTGTGCAGCAACATATAACCTGAAAGGCACCCCGGACTTGGCCGCCCGAAGTACTGGATGGTTCAACAAATACCGCTTAATATTATTAAAAGCCTCCCGCTGTTCTGCCCCCCAAGTAAACTCTGTTTCATGCTTTATCCTAAGTAAGGGAACAAACGATTCAATTTCCCCTGCAAGGTTTGATATGAATCGTCTCAAATAATTTATCTTCCCTAATAACTTCTGAACATCTCTCTTGCATGTCGGCTCCTTTTAATAGACTCTATCTTTTTTGGATCAATCTCTATGCCATTCTCATGACTTATAAAGCCCAAAAACTTACCAGCCAACACGCCAAAAGCACATTTAAGAGGGTTCATTTTTAATCCATATCGACGCATTCTTTCGAAAGCTAATCGTAAATCGGCCAAATGGCTATCAAACCCGTCCGATTTAACGACCACATCATCAATATACACTTCCAAAATAATGCCCAATAAATCATGAAAAATTAAATTCATAGCACGTTGATATGTAGCACCGGCATCTTTTGATCCAAAGGTCATAACCACCTACTCAAATAAACCAACAAAACCCGGGCAACGAAAAGCAGTTTTAGACGTATCCTTTTCGGCCATAAAAATCTGATTATACCCAGCATTTCCATCTAAAAAACTAACTACCCTATGTCCCGAAGCATCATTTATTAACATATCAGCTATAGGCATAGGATATTCATCCTTCGGAGTGGCTTTATTTAAATCCCTAAAATCTATACACTCTGATTTTACCAGTATTTTTCTTCTCAACAGGCACAATATTAGAAATCCACTCTGCATACCTACAAGGCTGAATAAACCCAGCTTTCAACAACCGATCAATTTCTTCTTTGATGCGGTCGTACATATTAGAGTTGAAACGCCTAGGAGCTTGCTTATACGGTCTAAAACCAGGTTTAATAGGTAATCTATGCTCAACTAAATCTCTACTCAAACAGGCATCTCATTATAATTCCAAGCAAAACAATCGACAAATTCTCTAAGTAACTCACATACCTTGCTTTTCTGATCGGCCGACATGTTGTCGTTGATGAACGTAGGTCGGGGAACGCTCCCATCCCCGATGTCGACCTCCTCTAGTGGGTCTGCTGATGAGAACCTCTGGCCAAGCTTCTCCATGTCATCAAACTCCTCAATTGTCTCGTGCATATCGTTCTTTCCAGAACGATACTCTGCAGTGCACTTTTGCAACCATTCAATACTATTTTTTGTATTCATCATTTACAACGATAAATTATTAAGCCGTGCTACACTAGCCGGCTGAGCCTGTATCGATATGAAACCATTTTTACCGATACTTACATAGTCATAATCCGACAAATCCCTTCCTGTTAAACATCACATGTCACCGTGTTGCCAATCAACCGGTGTATCTGTCAAAGCAATACAGGCTGAATTATCGGCCTCAATTACCTCGACTTCTTCATCTACCCACTGTATCAAACACTGGTGCAAAGTAGAAGGGATACAATAGTTCGCATGAATCCAATCACGGCCTAATAAAACATTATACCTACCCTTTACATCAACCACAAAGAAAGCAGTAGGTACAGTTTTACTCCCAACAGTGAGCTCCATGGACATCACACCCTTTGCCTCAGTTAGCTCCCCAGAGAAACCACTAAGCCCCATGTTAGTTTTCATCAACTCACTTTCCTTTCGGCCTAATTTAGAGAAGACCGAAAGTGGCAAAATATTAACACCGGCACCCCCATCCACCAACATACGACCAATGGGCTTACCATCAATATGTCCCTTGATAAATAGAGGCTTTAAGTGTTCACCTGATTCCTTTGGCTTCTCAAACACATCCTTCTTGGGACCAAGAACAAGCTCGGCGACCTCCTCCTCAGGTGCTCGAAACTCAGCGGGCAACTCAAACACCATGTTCACATCCATATCGCTAGGCGGATCACATTTGTCTTCACAATTACCATCAGCACCCCCTTCCTTCTCGATACGCTTATCTCTCCACGACTTATCTGTGGGCATCATTGGTCTAGTTCGATTAAACCACTCATTAAGATCATTCTCTTCTCGCATTTTCTTGAGCTCTCGTGACCGCAATTTTTGCACTCGCCGCTTGCGCGTAGGCCCAAGTCCTTCTGCACACCACTGTGGCGCTGGTTGTGTCCCGGGTGGAATAATATTACCGCCATTGCCGCCGGAAGAAATATGCCTCTTTGGCCGTGGTTCATCCTGCCCAAATCCATTGCTTTTTGGCCGAGCCGCTGCATGTTTGCCGCGAAAAATCCTGACGATGCTTGGCTGCCATCTGAAACTTGCCTGCACTGCTGCTGCCACTGCCGCTGCAATATGCAGGCTTGGTGCTAAAAAATTGAGCATTTCTTGCCGTGTGAACACTACCTTCTCCATGAAATTGCTGACCACTGGCCGGTCTAGTACTGTTGCCCCTGGGCCTATACTGCTGAGCTGCTGATTTGACCCCATTTTTGCATGCATCCGTGGGCCCCATACCAAGGACAGGCTGCATGCAGGCTTGCTGATTTTGATTCCTGCCTGCTCGAGCAACCCATCCACCACCACCATGGCATGTTGGCTGAGCTGCTGTATTGCTGCTCCCTTCAATTTCCATACCAAGATTTTGTTTCACACCTTGCTGCACACCATCTGCATCACTTTTACTCGCCTTCACACCCTGCACTACGGTAGCCGGCTCAGGCTTCTCAAGCACCACGTCACCAACTCTCAGACCGTATGCAGCTCCTATCCCATCCACTTCCGCTATCGAACGGTTTAAAACAACACCGCTCGAACTGACCTTAGGTCCAACTGCACATGTATTATCATTATTAGCTTCAATTGGCATCCACGCTTTCTTTCTTTTAACTGCACTCACTTTCTTTTCCTTCTCTGCACATATGCGAGAATCTCTCAAACTTGCCTTGGTGCCATCACATACCACAATAGCTTCGGTTGGCCTTTCTTCACGATTAAACGAAGCCCTGCATTCCCATGTTTCACCTCTGAACACTGGACCTGGTGCACACCACTCCAGTTGCCACGGCATCATCGGCTGGTATGGGATCCATGGGTCAAAGTGCCATGGTGGATATTGCAGGCACGGCGGATAACCCCCATGCATAGGTTCTATCAGAGATTCCGGCGGTGGAATATACGGACCCCCACGCCAAACATTGTGACCACCAACTTCATGCATAGGAGGGTGAACTGGACGCTGACCATAACCAACAAAATCATGTCCAGGAGGAGACCTTGGCCGCTTAACACCCCCGAACCGGGAAAACACACTAGTGGTCCTTTGAGCAGCATACCTCTCCATCATCTGCTAATACACTGGCTTTCGCTCGGGAGAATGTTTTCTACCCTCATTGACTTTCCACACTCCCACTTCTGGGTTTCTAGGTTTTATCATCCTTTGAGGAGTACTATCATCAACAATAACATTCTTTCCCTTAGTGGATTCGGTCTGATGAGACCGAATAAGCACCTTCTTGTCATCAAAATCAATCATGTTAACTGGGAACGGATCATTGTCAAGTTTCATTTTTCCTCCTTCCTTGAAAACCAATCGGCCATCATCAATCGCCGATTGTACCTGTCGACGAAACACGTTACAGTCATTAGTAGCATGAGAATAAACATTGTGCCACTTACAATAAGCCTTTCTTCCTAACTCCTCAGGTGACGGAATTACATGTCCTTCTCTCAACCTAATCTGTTTGCCATGCAACAGCATATCAAAAATCTTATCACCCTTACTAACATCAAAAGTATATCTAATTTCTGTTTTCTTAGCCGGTGTAGGTTTTAAAGCAGGACAAACAAAAGGCTTAGGCTTAGATGATTTTACCCATTCGGCCACGCATACATCCATGTCATCATCGGTAGCCGAATCATCGTCATCACTATTTTCTACCAAATTAACTACAGGCTTTCCATTATCTCTGTTCTTACTGTCTTTAAACCGGTTATACTGTCTAGCATCCTTAGCACGACTCTCCTGTACTAAAGCCTTTTGCAAAACTTGATTAACACCTGAAAATTCTTGACCCTCCAATCTATCTCTAAGTTGAACAAGCAAGCCAGAAAAAGCAAGATCAGCCAAATCCTTCTCACCTATAGTCAAACTAAAACATCTATTTTTCACACCTCTAAATCTCCTGATATACTCTGATACAGACTCATTGTGTTTTTGTTTAACCAGAGCCAAATCTGAAAGCCTGAGTTCAGTTTCACCACTATAAAAATACTCATGAAACCTCTGTTCTAATTGAGCCCATGTAAAAATAGAGTTAGGAGCTAACGATGTAAACCATGTGAATGCATTACCAGATAAAGACAGAGGAAACAACTTCACTTTATAAATATCATACTGCCCTACTTCACTGCATTGTGCCAAAAATTGTCCTACATGCTCAAAAGTAGACCTGCTATCCTCCCCTATGAATTTAACAAAATCAGGCATTCTAAAACCTCTAGGGTATGGTGTCAAGTCAAAATGCTCAGGATATGGTTTTTGATATGCGCGCGCTCTACCCTTAGGTTCAAACCCGAACTCCCTAAGCATATTAGCAAGCTGATCTTTAAAATTCTCATTGGGTTGTGCAAAATTATTATGAGCTGTAGATGCTACATAAGAGTGTTGCGGCAAACTAGGCAATGTGGGCGTTACTGACGGCTGGTGCTGTAGAGCTGCACTAACATACTCATCTGGTACTGACCCATAAGGAACCCCAGTACTTGAGGATGGTAAAGGTGGAGTGTTATATGAGGTTCTATAATATGGCTGTGGAAAATTATAATTGAAATATCCAGCACTCGGAGTATTAGTGCTACATTTTTGTGAACTTACAACTGGAATAATGGAATTAGTAGCACTGGGTATTGAACCACTGGCCGAAACACCATGGCTATTTCGGCTAGTTGGATAAACAGGTGGCAATAAAGAAGCAGACAAAGCACCAGCCGATGCACTAGTCGAACTTGGCAGCGAAACTGAATTAACATTATCATTAGACATCGGCTGTTTCTCCCTATGCTCGTCGTTAATTTGCAATAATACAGATCGCACCTGACGTGGCAAAGCGTTTTGCATGTTTCTGCTAAATTGCTCCTTAAAACCAGTTAAATCATTGTGCATTGTCTCAGTAATAGTACGTGCCATGTGTGTCATATCCGCACCAAATTTACTAGCTACTGAAACATCTATTAAACTAGCAAGTTCATTAGAGCACATAGGTTTAGTTACCTCAGATCGTACCTTTTTAATGGCGCCGCTTCTGGTCTTCTGGTAACAGGCGAGTTTCTGTTTCATCCGTTCGATCCTTTCCTCCTCAAGCTCGCGCTCCAATTCACGCCGATCCTCCTCTGTCAGATCACCTAATTCAACAGCAATGATGTTCTTTGGATCAACAGCGCTCAGATCAACAGGGTCATCGTCTTTTTCTCCAGCCATGCCGCACCTGCACAAAAGAAAAAGGAAAGAAACAAGACTGACAAAGCCTGCCTCTACCTATGTGCGCGTGCAAACCTACTGGAACACTAGCTATAAAATTGATTCACCACCGAATTCACCACCAAATTCGGCAGTCTAGAAAGCTACAGGATCAATGATAGATTAAACAAAACAAAAGCAGAAAAATTACTGTAGATCAATTGATTTCGGCCGAAGAACAGGCCGAAACTTCTCGTCCCCAGCGGAGTCGCCAATTTTGTTGACACGTAAAATTGATTCACGCAACAACAATGATAACCGTCGTGCTTTCGTGACGACGAACAATTAGTTTTCAAGCAAACTAGCAAAGATCTTCACTTTCGTGGAAGAACCCGACTGATTTTCAGCGCAAACCAGTAAAGATCAACCGCACCCTAAATAACCAGGATTTGGCCAAAGAAACAAGAGCAAAAGTACAATGAAAACGGTAGAAGAAAATAATATATGATGATAATTGTTTTCGAGCCCTACCAAGTGCAAAATCCATAGTATATAGTAAAGGAATACGCTGTACTGCATATATAGAAAACTCTAGGTAAATCCGTGATTAATTCTATGTAATCAAAACCGTCCTTTTTTAATGACAGCTTCCATGTAGACGTATACACGCCTCAGCCGAAAGTCGCCTCCATCCTGCAACGCTGCTCCAGCCCAAGTTTCAGAATTTGTCTCCCCTTGCTCTGGCAACAACGTGATCCTGTGTGGCTAGACTTCAACAGGCATATCATCAAACATAGCCATGCATCCAACCCCAGCCACATAAAATCAACCACTGAAGCCTCACATCCATTGAATCGGCAAAAGCTCCATCGCTGCATGCTAACTGCTTGAACTAACAAAATCTGAGAATTGCAGCCTCCCAAGTCCCAACCTTCTTCTCTAGTTTCTGCAGCTCCCCAGCAACTCGTACACCTCCCGGTGCATCATAAATTCCTGCCCTTGTCAAGCTAACCAATTCTTAAGCAAACCACTAAAACAATTACACCAACTATTCTATATAATTTGGCCTGTCTAAAATGACCTAACCAAAAGCCAAATTATGCTACTAACACTTGGTTGTGATCTAGTCGCTGTAGTAGAACTGTCTGTTGCAGTCCATCTATCTATCTTTGAATATAGCTAGTAGAAGAGTCGATGTCGCTGTAGTGTTTTATGTGGTCAAGAGTTTTATGCCATGGTTTACTTTTCTGAAAGCATCATCTTGAAATTAAGTAGAAATTATGTTGGACGAACACATCTGATCTGACAAACAAGTTCAGGGGTTTAACTTGGTGATCGCTTGCGCCTAAGCTACTACTGCTGCGCGCGCGCGCAAATTAAAGTGAGATGGCCAGCCCTAGGCTAGCTGATGGTGACCCCGGAACAAGATCGTCGGACAAAAATGAGGTCGCAGCAGAGGATGGTCGCCGCCACAGATTGGTGCATGCGAGACCATTAGGCATCACAATTCACAGAAATAATCACATTCACAGTCATTTCGATACAAAACAGAATCACAAAAATTATCGCAATCACATTCATCTGGCCAAAGAACAAAATCACTTCACATTCACAATCATTTGGGCACAAAACAAAATCACAAAAATCATCACAATCATATTCATCTGGGCACAGAACAGAAAGGATAACTCCATCTGGCGGCGGTGCGGTGGTGGAGGAGGCAGCCGGCGGTCGGTAGGGAGGCGTGGACAGATCCGGCGGTGCGGTGGCGGAGGAGGAAGCGGCCGATGGTCGGGGGAGAGGCCGCGATGGCTGGATACATGCCCCCCAAACTTGTCGAGGCCGGATCCGGCGGTTGACGGTGCGGTGGCGGAGGAGGAAGCGGCCGACGGTCGGGCGAGAGGCCGCGGTGGCCGGATCCGCACCCCTAAACTTGTCGAGGCCGGATCCATTGGCTGGCGGTGCAGTGGCGGAGGAGGAAACGGCCGGCGGTCGGGGAAGAGGTCGCGGTGGCCGGATCCGCGGTTAGCGGTGTGGTGGCGGAGGAGGAAGCGGCCGACGGACGGGGGAGAGGCCGCGGTGGCCGGATCCGCGCCTTGTAGGCCAGATCCAGCGGCCGGCGGTCGGGAGGTGGGGAGGCGGCGGCGGCCGACGGTCGGGAGGCGAGGAGGCGTCAGCGACCAGCTCTCGAGGGGGGGCCACGGCCCGATCTATGAGGGAGAGAGTGAGGAGGGAGAGAAGGAAGATGAGTGGGAGGGAGTGAGTAAAGGAGAGAAAGAAGATGAGAAGGGAAGATGAGGAGGGAAGGGGAATCCAAGGGGAGGAGTAGGGTCGCAGGGGGGGGTGGGGGGGGATTTTTTTTGTAAGCCATCTCTGACGGCTATAATTTTTTAACTCGTTTGAGATGAGATATCAAATCTTTGACGGGTTGCAAATTTAACACCCCTCACGGGTGAGGTCAAACCAGTAATGGGCTGGAGAGCAACCCCGTCACTACCTCACCTGCGACGGCTTAAAATTCTGGCCCGTCACATGTAAGGTGATACCTGTGACGGGCCACGGCCGGATGCCTCACCGATGACGGCAAACCTAACGATCCGTCAAAGATGACGGTCATCTGTGACCAATCCTTAGGCCCGTCATTGGTGTGCCGTCACAGATGTAGGGTTCTGGCGTAGTGACTTAAATAGCTAGGTAGACCTATATTGTACCCATCGAATTGATAGGGATTAGCTACATTGTAATCTCTACTCGCCGAAATAATACAAGAAGCAGCACCTGGACGTACGTAAACTCGACTACGAGGTTCCGAACCAGTATAAACTCCGTGTCAGCTGTGATTGCTCTTCGCACCAAGCACGGTTCACAATGATCCAAATATTACGTGTCTACTGTGATTACTCTTCGCACCAAGCAGAGTGCACAACGATTCAAATATCTGCCGGTCTAAAACAGCGACAGAACCATGTCAGGTAGGGGATCTAACAGCGACAGTAAAACAGCGACAGAAGCGCGTCAGGTGGATCCAGGCGACGACGTCGTCGTCACAGTCGGTGGCGGGACCCAAGTGGTGGCGGTGTCGTTGTCGCGGCCGGCGGCAGAGGGAGAGTAGAGCAGAGGGCGAGGAGAGGGAGGGGAGCCGCACCTCCCCTCTGCGCGCGCCGCCGCCTCACCTCCTCGTCGTCGCTGCTAGCGACAGAGGGAGAGGAGAGGGAGGGGAGCCGCACCTCCCCTCCGCCCCACCTCCTCATCACAGCAGCCTCTCCTCCCCGAGACCGGCCGGCGGCAGCGTCGTCGTCGTCCTGCGGTAGTCGTCATCGTCGTGACCGGTGGCGGAGGAGAGTAGAGCCGAGGGAGAGGAGAGGGAGGGGAGCCGCACCTCTCCTTTGGCCGCGCCTCCGCCGACGCTCTCTGCCCGCGCCGCCGCCGCCGCTGCCCCTCCCCTCCACCGGATCTAGGAGGGGAGGGAAGGAAGGGAAGGGGAGCGAGCTGGAGGGATATGAGAGAGTCGACGAAATGGGAATGGGGGGTCCCCCATTCCCGTCAAAACAATTAACCAAGCACCAAAGCACTTCCGAAGAGGGAACTAATCAGAGGTCGTGGTTGCAGGCCCCGGTCTTGGGAGCCCGGGACCGCCTCAAGGTTGCTCGGGGGCTGCCTTGCCCCCCCCCCACCCCCAAAGTTTGCATCCTGGGGAGTTGAGAAAAGTGTTAGGTTCGAACCTAGAGTCCCGAACTAACTCGGGCCCGGGCACATCCGGGAGCCCCAACAAGGACGTCTTCTCGACAAGTTATGTGGTGAAGGCAGCCGTGGTCTCGGCATGTCCGGGACCCAGGCCGGCTTCACCCCTAGTATGAATCGCTCCTCTTGCCCCGAAGGAAGAGCATGGAAGCTTACCAGGGAAGTAACATGGAGATATCCGTCCGGTTGTACCTTTCTCGTAAGGTACGGTAGAAATATCCTAACTACCGCCTTAAAGAATGTCAGGGGTGTGACCTTAAGTCCCGACGGGAGGTGTGATGTCTTACGGCCAGCCGAAAGTCAGATGGCAGAGACAAGAAATTGACGTGACGATATCAAGGGTAGTTAGGTAATATTGTGAGCTCCTCCTTACACTATAAAAGGAGGGGACTAGCAACTATTTAGAGAGGCCGCTTTGGAGATAGCTTCCCATATTGGCACACATAGCTTGTAACTCCTTTCTTAGGCTAGCGGATCCATCTTGTACTCCGCCGGCCGGCCTTCCCTCCGGTCGTCAGCCTAGGGGAGTTAGTGAAAGCCAAAACATAGGAGTAGGGTATTACACCTCCGGATGGCCTGAACATGTATAAACCTCCTCGCCTCCCACCGCGTGGCCAGCTCGGGCCCCGCGCACTCACCCCCTCGTCCTCCACCATGCCTTGCGACACCCTCCACGCCGCCTCGGCACGGCGTTCGTCCAGGCGCCAACTAACCCCTGGCTAAATCTCCATTCTCACAGGGAGGGGTCTCCACTCCCCGCTGTCTGTGGGATCGTCCCCACGACACACCACCCTGAAAATCAGTCAAAGGCTTGATTGTCTAGATATTGTGTTCTTTTCATACTTAGTGCTGGATTAGTACATTCAACCTACTAAGTCTTGATTAGAACCACAATCTCTAGCCTGTTTCTTGGTTGCCAATAAGGGTTTCATCGGGGTTTCAGCCGATGAGGTATCTAAATGTTGTATCGGCATACAAGGATAGCATATATGTTGAATTTAGCCGATGACAATAAAGGTTTCACTATTTATCTAATATTGTAGATTTTATGACATCAAATCTCTAGCCGATGTATGCTTTAACCTTCGGATCATTGCTTATTCTATCATATCATTATTGGATGATTAGTTTCTATTGAATTATATTATTGTTTCATTATATTATTGTTACTGTGAAAGCACGGTGGGCTGGGAGATCTGCTTACCTCAAGTACTGGTCCAAGGCTTGCCTCAAAGTGTTAAGGGGGTGCCAGCTGGTTTGATCCCGCAACCAGTAAAGAAACAAAAGACAGGATTAGTTAGCCGATAGCCAATCGGCTGATAGGCCGATAGCGCATCATTGATGGTCCCAGCCGATGGGATAAGACCGAACACGACGGCCTGGGAGATCTGCTTAACTGCAGTGCAGGTACAAGGCTTGCCTCGAAGTGCTAAGGGCGTGCCAGCTGGTTTGACCCTGCAACCAGCAAGGAAACAAAAGATAGGATTAGTCAACCGATAGCCAATAGGCCGATAGGCTGATAGCGTATTGTTGATGGTCCAAGCTAATGGGGTAAGACCGAACCGACTATACTCTTGATAAATCAAAGAATATAAAACCCTAAATATGCCCTATCGGCTGTAATACTGTCCATAAAGGTTAATAAAAGATTTTAAGACAATATTGAGAAAATAGCCAATATAACAATATTTCCGGTATAACAATATTTAGAGCAATAAGGATAACGTACTAGCTAATACTCCAGTACAAATCTATATAAGCATATCAATCTATAGCAATATATTAAGTAAAGTTCAGTAGTCAATATTGATAGCCCAGCCAATTTGACCTAGACTTGATATGATGCTATTAGGTGATCTGTCTATATAGATGGTGAATATACATGAAATAGATAAAGAAACATGCATATTAGATAGGATCGGCTGAAATACCGATACTACCCCTATTATCAGTCAAAAACAGGCTAGAGCTCATGATTCTATGCACGACTTAGCAGATCTACTGTACTGATGCAGCACTAAGTATGTGTCGTGGGGGCGATTCCATGGTCAGCGGGGAGTGGAGACCCCTTCCCGTGAGAATGGAGATTCGGCCAAGGGGTTTGTTGGCGCCCGGACGGTGGTCGTGCCAAGGCGGCATGGAGTGTGTCGTGAGGGGTGGCAGAGGACAAGGGCGCGAGTGTGCGCAGGGCTCGAGCTAGCCCCGTGGCGGGAGGCGAGGAGATTTATACAGGTTTAGGCCACCCGGAGGTATAATAATCTACTCCTGTGTTTTGGCTTTCACTAACTACCCTAGGCCGACGACCGTAGGGAAGGCCGGCTGACGGAGTACAAGGTGAATTGGCTAGCCTAAGGGAAGAATTAGAAGCAATGTATGGCAATGTCCCCGGCCTTCCAAAAAGACCGACCCCTTAAATAGTTGCTAGTCCCCCCCCCCCCTTATAGTGTAAGGTGGGGCTCACAATATTACCTAACTACCCTTGAAACCTTCACGTCAATTGTCTTATCTCTGCCGTCTGACTTTTTGGCTGTGATCCTCAAGAAACCCTTTAAGTCCTGCAGTTCACACAGCCCCGAGCTCCAAAGTCCTGTCAGAGGTAGTTGGGCTTCCACCAGCTCGCACACCACGTGGTGCGAGGTGGGCCTAGTAGGGCCCAGGCTACCTTCGGCGGGACACGGCTCTTCCCTACCGGCTATGCCGAGGGAAGGCGTCTGTGGGCATGTGTGACGCGTGTCGGGGGTGCCATCGACCCTAACGATTTGCCACCCAAGTCTTGTCGAAGTCTCTCCGTTGTCAGTGGGAGAAATCTTCTATAAGCTTGGTTTCATGATGAGAGGGGGTGCATTGCCTTACAGCTGGCCCTTAGACTTCACACCTCCCGTTAGGACTTAAGGTCACACCCCTGACATCCTTTAAAGCGGTAGTTAGGATATTTCTAGTGTACCTTACTGAGGAAGGTACAACCGGACGGATATCTCCGTGTTACTTCCCTGGTAAACTTCCATGCTCTTCCTTTAGGGAGAAGGAGGAGCGATTCCTACTGGGATCGAAGGCAGCCCGGGCCCCGGGCGTGCCGACACCGCGGCTGCCTTCACCACGTAACTTGGCGAGAAGATGTTCTTGTTATGGAGGCAGAAGACGGAAACCGAGACACACACACACACACACACACACACAGAGCCGCTGGCTTGCCTGGACAGACTCAGCGATGGTCATAATACAAGAACTAATACATCTAAAACGACATAATAGCCCCGATAGTACGAGCCATCGAGACGGGTTACCTCTGTGGAGATAACTCGCCGAAAACAAGTAAAAGAAAAGGGTGGCGATGCGCCAAAGTTGTATTGGATTTGCTTTAATACAATTGCCTTTATTGAGCTTCGGCGCGCCGAAGTTATATTAGATACAATTGCCTTTATTGAGCTTCATCTTTAGTCCAATCTAGACCCATACCGAGCCCAAGCTATGCCATATCAGCTGTATCGGCCATCAGTCCCCTCAGCTTGATCAATCCTCAGCCCCTGTTTCCAACTAATACGGTCTCCAGCCAATACACAGTCCGATTCTGAGTTCAACTAAATCCAACACCAAATCCGCTTCGATCTATTCCTTCTTACTCGAATCTGATGCCAAATTCCATTGTTAACAATTATCATCAGCCGATTGCCTTTATTTACATCAAGTATCAGATTCTACATCAAACATATGGCTGATTGCTCAAAACCTTATCGACATCAGTTGGTATCGCTCCATCGGCTTATCAGCCGATTGGCTCATTGATCTGCTATTTGCATATCTTGTCGGTTGCAAGATCAAACTGACTGGCACGTCCGCATCTCGTTAACCTTTGGACCTGCACTGGAGTTAAGCAGATCTCATAGGCCATTGTGTTCGTCGACTTAGTTCACGCCAACACAGTTCCAGCTCGACCGAGCACGGATTTCTCGTCAACACCCAAGTACAAACTTAGTCTATTATGGACATGACTCAAACATTTCTAAAGATAAGATACAAACAAGACCATAACGGCGCTCTCTTGCCAAAACTAACACAAACCGACATAACTAACTTAATTAATAGATACATTTGTCTTAATTGAGCTCTATCTCTAATTGGCAATGACGGTTTGTTGATGTGAAAAACACACGCTGGCCTGAGAGATCTGCTTAACTCTAGTGCAGGACCTTGCTCTTGGGTTTAAGGGCATGCCAGTTGGTTTGATCCTGCAACCAACAAGAAACAAACAAAGAAACATAGTTAAATCCATAAACGATAGCCGATCGGCCACATGCCGATGACGTATCGTTTGTAAGCTAGCCGATGTAACGTGAATTAGATCGGCAATGATATATAAAGCAAAAAGAAAGTTAAATCTAGTCGATCGGCTGTAGATATTAACAGTATATAATCTATAGATCGAAATATGTTTAAACCAAGTGATTCGGATAGATCGGACCAGCTTGCCGAGACAGTATAAATCACTTATGTCTAAAAGTACTTCAATATAAAGATTATATATGTTCATAGCGTAGCCGATGTTGTAGATTTAACGCGTATCGGCTACTACTCCGATACTACTTTATACTAAGATATCAATATAGACTAAATATATTAAACATGAATTAATCAAGTGTTAAAGTAAATTAACATATTACTAACAAGCTTAATATATTTAATTACAGTGATATCTTAATATAAAGGGCAGATTTAGTATATCAAGTAAACATAAAGTAAACAAAATAACCAAATAGGTAAGATCGGCTGAAACCCCAATGCTATCTCTAATAACAGTCATACAGGTTAGATATTATGAATCTAGATATTACTTAATAGGTCGGACCCAACCGATGCAGCATTAAGCATAAAGAGAAGCATAAGATCTAAACAAGTCGATGAAAGTCTTTCGAGATGGTAGATGCACTATATAATCTAAGTCAACGTTATTATCTAACTCCATCGGCTATTACCTGGCAGTAGATACTAGCCGATCTAGGGTTAGATAGCAATATTGATCTAGATTATATAGCACATATGATAACTCGGCAACTTACATAAACAAGATTAGAGTGTTATAAAGATGGAAGCACTAATCCCGAGAACACAAGCAGCCATAACAAGTTTTACCTCTTGTCCGAGATTGAACCTGATGCAGCTCAACTCAAAAGCAAGAACTCGTGGAAAACAAACGAAAGTAATAGGGTGGCGATGCGCCGAGATTGTTATTGATCGAAGTGATGGGTTTGGGTTACTTTTATACCCAAAGTACACAATATGTCCTTGTCGGACACGACTCCTAACTCTGTTACAACTTAAGATATGAACAAGTCCCTAAGGCGGACTCTTACCGACTCAAAACATAAGGAAATTACATAAAATATCCTAATTAATAGATACAATTGCCTTCCCAGGACTCAATCCGTGCGTGGCAATCCATATGAAGCATATCAACCTGATCCGACAATGTTTCCAAATCCATATTGTCGGAATCGGCTCAATCGACTACCTTGTCCGACTCGAACTCTGCCGATCTAGGTCGCAGCCGATTCGTACTTCAGCCGATTCTTACTCTTTTTCCGAAACGATCTATCTCTTGGATTCTGCTTTGATTTTATCTCTATCTCCGATACTTGAATTACCAAATTTGGTCGTTAACACGGTTAATCCAATTTAGGCCCATACCGAGCCTAAGTCATGTCGTATCGGCTGTATCGGCCATCAACCTTACCAACTCGATCAGCCTTCATCCTCTATTTCAACCGATGTCGTGTTTAGCCGATGCTCAGTCCGACTCTAAATCCAATCTTGATTCAACACTAAATCCGCTTTGGTCTTTCTGTTTGTGACATAATTTGGCTTATAGTTAATTTATTTGGTGTTGATGAAAAATTCGCGCTCGGCCAATGGTGCCGGATCTATGTTGGCGCGAACTAAGTCGACGAATACAGCGGCCTGGGAGATCTGCTTAGCTCCAGTGCAGGACCAAAAGTTGGTGAGATGCGGGCGTGCCAGTCAGTTTAACCCTGCAACTGACAAGATATACAAATAGCAGATCAATGAGCCAATCGGCTGATAAGCCGAAGGAGTAATTCCAGCCGATGTCGAAGCCAGCCGATAGCGATAGGGTTTTAAGCTATCGGCTATATGTCCAATGTAGAGTCTAACACTTGAGTAAATAATGATATATAGACAATCGGCTGATGATGATAAATAACAATAATATAGCAATATAATCCAATCTAGTAGAAACCAATCGGCCAACAATATGATAGAATAAGCACTGATCCGAAGGTTAAAGTATACATCGGCTGGTGGTCCGATGTCATAAAATCCAAAAGATTAGAGTAAACAGTGAAAGCTTTGTTGTCATTGGCTAAATCCAATCTATATGCAGTCCTTGTAAGCCTGATGCAATGTCCAGATAACTCATCAGTTGAAACCCCGATGAAACCCTTATAGGCAATCGAAAGGCAAGCTAGAGATTATGGTTCTAAGCACGACTAAGGTTGATGCAACTCAGAGTATGCAAAGAAATATAATCTCTAGACAATCAAGCCTTCAACTAATTCTAAGGGTGGTGGATACCTTAGCTAATCTAATCTGGTAAAGCGATTTAACCGATATCGACATAAACCGTAATTAGAGCGAATCTCAGCCGATACAAGTAAATCGAGCTACCAAACTATATTAACTAAGATATATGATAAAATAGGTGCTTACACTGACAAGATCAGAGTGTCAAAGCCCTAGCCTCACCGATGCAAGCCGCCATGACAAGAATAAACTCGTCGAAAAAGTAGGAAAGGTAAAAGGTGTGGCGATATGCCGAATTGTATTGATCATGGAGATAGTTTACAACGACACCGGGTGTATATGTTTATACCCATGGGGAGATATTAGTCCTTGTAGGACAAGAAAGAAACTTTCCTAAAAGATAAAAGGAAAACATATTCTTATAGGACGCTAAACACACCTTTTTTAAAGATAAAAGAAAACTGACAAACTATTTCTAATTAATAGATAACTTGTCATGCCGTATCCTCCTTGAACTCAGTCACTTCTGGATAAGCTTCCTTTAATAGATTAATTTTCTTAACCGAATATTGCAGGAATCTGACTATTGACGATGTGATAATTCTCATTGGGGCTTACCAAATTTCACTGTTAATATTTGGGAAGGCCAAATTATTTAGAATAATTAGTGTAATTGTTCAGTGTTTTGTTCGGACAATCAGATGCAGGAATTTATGGTTTAGTGGATAGTTGTGCATGCAAATTAGAAGGTGGCTGCAAGTCTGCAACATCTGATCTAGCTTGTTATTATGTGCATGGAGTATTGCAGCTGGTTAGGTTGCCTGGGCTGGTTATGCAGGCGGAAGTGCAGGATGGATTAAGTGCGGCAAATTTTTTTGTTGCTGCCATAGAAGCGTCGATGCATGCAAATTAAAGAATGGAGTGAAGCAACGTGGGAGCCGTGGAGGATCGATGGCTTTGCGTGATGGATGGCGATGAAGCGTGATTACTGCTTGTGGCGGTCAGGAAGAAATATAGATTTTACATTTTTTCAGTTTGTTTCTCTTTTAGTTGAATCTTGCTATTTTTGTGTTGGATAGAAAGATTAGGCTGCCTGCATATATTATTCGTTTTATTCCATGAAAATAAATTAATCTCGAATTTGGTTCCCATAGCCAATTTTGATAATTCGATTTTAGCGACCCGTTGATTACACTGCAAATCGTTAGGTGATCTTGTGTTGATCTAAAAATGCTAATTCTGTAGTTAACACATACCCACATAACTTTTTTTATCACTAGTGCATTCACGTCATTGCACATCGTTCTTTTCCTTGTCTCTACACTCTATGCTTGTAAAACTGCTGAAAACCTTGACCCAGCGTCCTTGTTAACACTACAGGACACATTAAGTAACTGTTGCAGCTACGTTACGCCCGGGCCGCCCTCGCCGAGCTTGTCCTCGTCGCGCGGCCCTTTGAAGCACAATGCCACCGTCTAGCGTGCTTCGGCATCGCCGCCCTCGTGGGTTCTCACTGTTATCATTTGCATTGTTCTTCAAAATTGAAATTTTTAGTGCAGTACCAATATATTGTAGGTATATATGCTTTTTATTGTCCTGCAAAATGATAGTGTTGCGATATAAGTTTAGCTGACACAATAGCATTGATCAATAGTTGACCATTCAGTTCCAGCAACTATATATAGAAGGGCCACTGAAATATCAGCAAAAGCTTTTCCTTTCCAAACTTCATAGGTAAATTAGCAATAAAATAGGAGCACTGAGCAAAACGTGAAACTCTATACTGGTGGACTAGATCTTCTAGTAAAATAGTTTTTTTTTCTCTGGCAGGCAGTCGTAAATATGGGACTTGCAAAGAAGAATTCAAGAAATGTAAAACACCTTAAACACGTCTACAAAGGTAGATAGTACATTATTCTCTAGAAGTGTACATCTCGTCTTCTATCTCTTTTTTTTTATAACTCATATATCTTTTAAATAAGTATAGGAACGCAGTGCATGAGTACAAGTTTGCATACAGTAGAGGACCTGGATTTTTCACATTTTGATCATTTTAGAAAACTTATTCTATAAATAGACCTCTAAAAAAACTTATTTTAGAAAGTCCTTTTTGCGCATTGGCGCCGTGGTCCAACATGCGTTGGCGCCGTCCCCATAACCCCCGGTGAAAGCTAAGTCACAAATGTGAATGGGAGCGGCGCCAACATCATTGGCGTTGAGGACCAATTTGTAAAAAAATTAAAAAAATAAACCTATTTATAAATAAAAATATTTACAAATAGATCCTCCACGCTAATGACGCTGGCGCTGGGAACCTATTTGTAAATATTTTTATTTACAAATGGATCCTTTTTATTACAAATATGTCCTTTTTCAAATTTTATTTACAAATTGCTCCTCGGTGCCAATGCCATTTGCGCCTTCCCCTTCAATCCTTCACATTTGTGACTTAGCTTTCACCTTGGGTTGGACTGGACAATGCCAACGTCATTGTCGCCATCATATTGGACCACGACACCAATGACATTGGCGCCGTGAAAAGGATCATTTGCAGTATAAGTTTGTTTTTCAAAAAGACTAAAAGGTGAAAAATCTAGGTAGAGGGACACTTGAATACCACCAGATTTGCAGAAAAGCCCCTTAGAACTGGGCAAATTACACTTGAGCTTAGCAATGTGCAGAAAAGGACTTAGAAAAACAGGAAAAAGCAATCGAGTCTTTTCCCCTTTCCTGCCTCCAACGCGGACGGTGAGATCCAGAAGCTTGACTCTGACGGAGGAAACCAGATGCGCTTGAGGAGATTGAACCAACACACTGTCCCAAACAGGGCCTCGCGAAGGAGGTTTGGATGTTGGAATTCACATAGAAATCTGCTGGATCAGTAGAAGAAAGTCGACTTGCAGGCACAAACTCCAAGGATGAACCCTAGAACTACCCCACTGGCGAGGATTTGAGAGAAAACGCAGAAATTTGCAGTGGGTGTGTTTAGTTTCAAAGTATTTTTCCAAACTTCCAACTTTCCATCACATCAAACCTTTCATACACACACAACTTTTCAGTCACATCGTCTCCAATTTCAATCAAATTCCAAACTTTGGTTGGAAGTAAACACAGCCTTAGAGGCATACCTGAATCGTGGGAGATTGTGACCATCTCAACTAAGGTTGTATTTAGATCCAAAATTTAGATCCAAACTTCAGTCCTTTTCCATCACATCAACCGGTCATACACACACAACTTTTCAGTCACATCATCTCCAATTTCAACCAAAATCCAAACTTTGGATCCAACTAAACACAGCCTAAATTTGGGGCCTATTTGTTTCTTTACCCTACCAATGAATTGGTAGTGCTAAAATCTAGGCAAATTTTGGCACTACCAATTTTTTGATAGGACAAAGTTAGCTAGTCTATGTTTGGTTTAATACCAATATAAATTCAAATTTTAGGAGGATGGTGAAAAAGATTCTAGAATATAGCCAAATTGAGCATAGGCACTATCAATTATTTGGCTTCAATCTAAAATTTTGGTAGGGATATGTTTTGGTTTCAATCCAAAACTGCCCTTGGAAACATAAACGCCTTGATGAAAAAATCGTTTGCTGGAGAAGTATCAAAGGAGTACCAGCCGGGGAAGAAACTAGCCGAAGAAAGGAAATATGGTCAACACGCAGACCTGGAGGGGCCGAACGAGCAATTGAAGTACTGTAGCTCGAGAAGGGGAAACGAGAGAGCTCTCAGAATAAGCAACACAACCCCCCTCAAAAAAAAAAGATCTCCTTTCTTGATTCATACTTTCTCTGTCCCAGTTTACTAGTCGTTCTAGGAAAGAGATGACAAAATATGGTGTTGGAGAAATGACCAACGTGCCCCTACATTAATCATTTCAATGATTAAAAATTAACACAAAACTAGTACTACGTCTGTCATTCCGATATATCTGCAACCAACATGGGGAAGAAAATTAATAGAAGTACTCATAATAGTGGCTAGCCTGCTAGCTGTCCTGCGCCTAAACGACCTTCTTTCTGAGACAATAACTCTACGGCCCAACGACAACTAAACCGGGACGGAGGGAGTACTAGAAAACTGCGCCACGTCCTTACAAAGATTGGCCCCAATAGATACAAAGCATAAGGAAAATGTCATATGGTGTACTAAAAATTGTAAGACCATAACATAACTCGGCAGAACTTTTAGTTTGTAATTCAAAGATATCGAATAGCATAATACTCCCTCCATTTCAAAATGTGTAACACCGTCGACTTTTTGCATAACATTTGACTATTCGTCTTATTCAAAATAATTATATGAATATCATTTATTTTGTTGTGCGTTCACGAAAATCATTTATTTTGTTGTCACTTGTTTTATTATCAAATAAAATATAATATTAACTTATACTTTTTTATATTTATATTAAATTTTTAAATAAGATAAATGGTCAAACGTTATGCGAAAAATCAATGACATCGTACATTTTTGAAAAGAAGGTAGTATGATTTTCATACGAGAATACGAGATACCTTGCAGGCCATTTCTTCTGGTACTATGCCTTCAATGTGGGCTCGCCTGAAGTTGGATTCTTGCTTTCCAAATTTCAAAAGTATAATTTCTGCAGCAATGACCTGAAAATGAGCTTCGCGAGAGCTGTATGGGGGTAACATAAGCTTACCAAGCAAAGTCCGTTGCAATCTTGTTGATCAAAGCGTTTGTATGCCAGATTTGCTATGGGGTCTTGATGCTTCAATGTAAGTAAAATCGCTTATGTAGGTACATAAACCACAATTTTGAAACCGCAGGATGTAACTGCATAATCTACATTTTCTCAGATCATGTAGTAACTAGGGTTGATAACGCGGTGGGTCAAGGTCGTGTTGGGGTGGAACGGCCCTGTCCCACGACTTCATTCCCCACCCCGCTCTCTCATTCGGGGCAGAAGCTCCCCCCCCCCCCCACCCACTCCGTCCCCGGCCTGAACGGGTCCCTGCACCCTGACCGGGTGGCCAATAAATTAAATATAGCTAGAAAAAAATAGATAAGGTTATAGTTAGGTGGCTAATAATTAATAATAGGAAGTCAAGAACATTTGACAATTGCATATTGCTGCTATTGAGGGGCGGCGGATGGATGTGTGGAGTGATTTGGGTTCATTGACTGCTTCTTTCACATTTGTTACTCTCTCTCTCTCTATTCACTTTCGATTGATAAATTTAGGGCCAAAAAGTATTCAAATATTGATGAACATATTCCTTTTAACCACCTCATTACTATCTTCAGAGCTGTTCAAATTGTAGCCAAAATAAACCTTACTAAATTTTGGCAATGCTAAAATTTAGGTAGGATTTCTTATATATTTACTAAAGTTTGGCAAGAAACTAAATGGACACACAGATTTGGCAACTCTAAAAAAAATGGTATGGTTTGAAATGGCATCAATATGAACAAGCCCTTTGATTGCATGCGAACGCTTGTTCGTTTTTCTTTCACACATGCAATGGTAAACTGCGGGAATGGATGTAGGGATTGAATGTGGGTGTAGATTAACGAAGTGATGTTGTGACTGAACTAATGTGGAGTTGGCTTATTTCGTTTGTTAAGTTTTCCAACTCACCTCCCTCGTTTTCCGTGTGAACGTTTTTCAATTTGATAAACAGTGCATTTTTTGGGAAAAAAAGTTCTAGCGGAAGTTGCTTTAAAAAAAATCATATAATCCATTTTTCTAAAAAAATACTCCCTCCATCCCAAAATATAAACATTTTTGGACTTTAACACAGTCTTCGAGATTATACTTTGACCAACAATATCTATAAAAATAAGATGTTTTAAATAAAAAGAGTTGCATATTATGATAATTTATTTAATGATAAATCTAATAACATCAATTTTACATGATTGGTTTTTTTTTTGCTATTAATAGTCAAAGTTAAAAATAGTTGACTTGGCACTATTCTAAAAATACTTATATTTTAAAATAGAGAGAGTAGCTAATATTTAATTAATCATATGCTAATGGGTTGCTTAGTTTTGCATGCGCTAGAGATTAGTTTCCAATATCACCATTCGAACACAGCCTTAAGGGCAGTCCTAACCCTCCACCTAGGATGGTGTCTATGGCATTAACTACATTGCCATGTAGGACTTTTAGCTTATGTGGCACTATATTAATTAAAAGAGAGAGAGTGAAGAGAGAAAGAAACTGGGTCTCATGCAAGATATAGCTTCAACACGAAAACCTATGCACCAGACACTATCAAGTTTTGCATTTGGAGATAATTGTGTCTTCATAATAAATGAAGAATAAATATAATTGGTAGAGAAGAGAGATGATATATTTATTAATGGCCCACTTTAAGAAACCATGAGTTGTGGAGTGTGGTTTCTATTGTGATGTCTTATTGATATGGCACCATAGACACTACTTATATACACTATGGGTTGGGACTGCCCTAATAAAGTTTGGCACTCTTCTTGGTATTGCTGTCTAAAGCAAATATGACAATAAAAATTAATAGATGAAGTATTAAATAGTAGCCTTAATTATGTGAATATTGAAGGGGCAGCTCTTTGCCTTCTCCATGTGTGGAGTGATCTGGAAAGTTCATACGGCCTTTCGGAAATGTTTCTGCTGTGCTCATGCTCCATCCTCTCTACCACGTGGAAAATTTTTAGACGATGTACGCTTGATTTTCAGGATGCCACGTGGACCAATAAAGTGCCAGGGATGGTACCCTGAAATCGGTTAGTAAGATTGGTGCCAAGCCGCCAATGCACGTAGCTTACTTTGGACTTGTTCTTGAAGAACAAATATCATAAATGATGAAGGCAAATATTTAAAATGATAAGGTTGTTAAAAATCTGGAGAAATTCTGTACTACAAACAGCAACAATTATATCGAACTGGTAAAAGCATATGAGCATCTGCTAGAACTGTGATATAACACGGAGATGACCTAACATAAGAAATTGAAATAACAAAATGGTTTGCATAAACATGAGATGTTGCCATGAACTGAAGTACTTGAGATTCAGAGGGAAAAAAAAGGCACGCCTTCAGATTTGTGCAGCTATTTGCAACTGCATACAGGGATTCATCCTTGAGTTTATAAGCTGAAGTCCTGACTGCATCCCAGCTCAGAGAAATCTAGAAACCATATATACTTAAATTAGGGCAATCGGAGCAATCTTAATGGGACGATATGAAGGGCACATATGTACAATCTTATGGAGGAATCATTTCGTTTATATCTGTCAGAGATATGGGCCCGGGAGTATGCGGAGTGAGGGGAATTTACCTTCCCATCCTGCCGCGTGGCCGTACCCCCGCACCTCGCGAATCGCAGAAGCGGCCGGGGGGCCTCGGGGTGCCACGTCATGCCCCTCGGGCCCTCGCGCCGCTTTGCCCCGAGGCCCCCGCCCAGCTACCATGTGGCGGGGGGAGCGAGTGGGGAGGGGACCCAGGCTGTACCGCTATCAATGCGTGCGGCGCCCCAACTGCTCCTCGCCGCATTAAATGCGGTAGGGGCAGACATGCGGTGCCGTCCGAGTGACGCACATCAGTCAGGAATGACCGGTCTGTGACCGGCCTGTCGCCGGTCACGTCTGACTGGACGGGCGACTGTGCCCCCACGTCGCCTTTGTCCCCAGCGGAGTGGAGGTAGGTATGACCCGTCCCATCGGAGTATGATTTGGAGCTCCCTCCACGAGAAGGACGGTCCCCACAAGTCTTCACCCATTTATGAGGGAATTATAAGGCTGTCTCCCGTGTTAGGCGGGGGACGGTGCTGGGTCCCGCTCAAGGATGAGCTGCGGCTTAGCTTCCGGACGAAGGCACGGATCGAGATCCGGTCAAGGTAGGGTGGGTCCCCACCCTATAGAAGAGTAGGCAGAGGCAGTGCATGTGGTATCCCCTTGAGCTATAAAAGGAGGACCTTGCCCACCGAGAAAGGGGACGACTCTCAACAGACCTGAGCTCTAGGGAAAGAGAAGCGGGAACGCTCTCCGGAGTTCAGGAACCCTGTAACTCTCAACCTTAATTCCACACACAAGAGTAGGGTATTACGCTCCATAGCGGCCCGAACCTGTATAATCCTCTCGCCCACACGCGATTAGCAACACTCAGGGCGGATACGCGATCTCTAGAGGCAAGCCCTTCCCCCGGCCGAACTCACAAAAGGGGATCTCACGATCTCCCGCTAGAGAGGATCACTCCTCGACAATGTTTAAGATTATAAACCAAAATTTGAATTTTCAACCTTAAATTCAGAGTTGATTTGGAGTTTTTTCTTCATATAGTTGAAACTATATTTCCAGTATTTGCCTTTAGATCGTTAAGAACATGTATGTAAAAGTTTAATTTATTCATAAATTAATTTTCGCCTACAAATATGCCGTTTGTCTTATGATGTGAATAAGCCAAACGATGGCTTCCTTAATGGGATGATATGAAAAGGGGGATTTCCAAGTAGTTTTTAATCTACTGTACTAGGACTGGTCACATCTCCTAGTAGGTTGAGTTTTCTTTGGACCGAGTGAGCATGATTAATCAGTCTGAGAAAATATGATATTGCTAGCGTGGGCAGTAAGCATAGAAAAGAGAAACCAGCGTATATTGAAAGAGAAGATGTCATGAAATAACTACTCTCTCCATTCTATAACATAAGACATTTTAAGTTTTTACTTACACCGTTTGACCACTCGTTTTATTGAAAAAAATTTGGAATTATTATTTACTTTTTTTGACTTACTTTATTATATAAAATACTTTAAGCGCAACTTTTCGTTTTTTATATTTGCACAAATTTTTTGAATAAGACGAGTGGTCAAACAGAGTAAGAAAAATTCAAAATCCCTTATATTATGGGACGGAGGGAGTAACAATTAAATGCCGCCTCCAACCTTCTAGAGTCACTAAAATAATCTTAGAATAATCAAAGCCAACCCTTGCACAGAGACTTCAAAAGTATCCATACTGCCAGAGACGCTCACAGAGAGAAGAGAGAAATGTTAGAGCATCTGTAGTCTATCATGCATGCATCGGTATTAAAGGTGGGACCCATATAAGCTATAGCACCTCGTGAGAACTGATGCAGTGTACTACTCCATAAAGCTGGCAAAAGGTACTTATTGTGGGCCCCACATAGATTAAAATAAGATAAAGAAGCGAAGTGACCATAACTCAACTGGTTAGATTCCTCGTGGTGGAACCAATCCACGGGGGTTCAAATCTTAGATTTGACATGGGTGCTCGTATTTACGGCTAATTATTCATTCAGTGGTAGACGACGTACCCGTCGACAGCGAGGCACCTGTGGTGACTTCGTCAATCTCAAGATATGCCGGCCCAGTCTTTCGGAGGTGCTCATAGGAGTAGGGTGTGTGTGCGCGTAATTTATGTGACGCGTGGGCCCTATCATATGCTCTTTCCAGTAGAATCGTGTGCGTAATTTATATGACTCGTGGGCTCTATCATATCCTCTTTCCAGTAAAATCAGGTCCTATGACTAGTACCTAGCTCTTGCTTGAGACCGGCTATAAAAAACATATCACAGTGTGTGGATGCGGCTCTAAGTGCAACACGTTGCACTGCGTATGCTCTTATATCCATGCTGCCCAGTTGCACTGAAATATACAACGGCGAGTTTCCAACAACAAAGATGCCTCCCAAAACTTTACACCCTATCCCATCGAGTGTTTGAACACCTGTATAAAGTATTAAATATATGCTTAAAAAATAACTACTCTTGAATAGATTGCGACTATTTTGCGAGACAAATCTGTTAAACCTAATTGCTCTATGATTTCACAATGTGGTGCTACAGTAAACATGCGCTATTGACGAATTAATTAGGCTTAATAAATTCGTCTCGCGCGGTTTACTTATAGATAATGTAATTAATTTTTTATTAGTGTCCAAATGACCTATACGACACTATGTATAATACCTGTTGTGATTGGCCAAAATCTAAACACACCCATGACTAGTACCTAGCTTTTGCTTGAGACCGGCTATAAAAAACATATCACAGTGTGTAGATGCGGCTCTAAGTGCAACACGTTGCACTGCGTATGCTCTTATATCCATGCTGCCCAGTTGCACTGAAATTTACAACGGCGAGTTTCCAACAACAAAGATGCCTCCCAAAACTTTACACCCTATCTCATCGAGTGTTTGAACACCTGTATAAAGTATTAAATATATGCTTAAAAAATAACTACTCTTGAATAGATTGCGACTATTTTGCGAGACAAATCTGTTAAACCTAATTGCTCTATGATTTCACAATGTGGTGCTATAGTAAACATGCGCTATTGACGAATTAATTAGGCTTAATAAATTCGTCTCGCGCGGTTTACTTATAGATAATGTAATTAGTTTTTTTATTAGTGTCCAAATGACCTATACGACACTATGTATAATACCTGTTGTGATTGGCCAAAATCTAAACACACCCATGACTAGTACCTAGCTTTTGCTTGAGACCGGCTATAAAAAACATATCACAGTGTGTAGATGCGGCTCTAAGTGCAACACGTTGCACTGCGTATGCTCTTATATCCATGCTGCCCAGTTGCACTGAAATTTACAACGGCGAGTTTCCAACAACAAAGATGCCTCCCAAAACTTTACACCCTATCTCATCGAGTGTTTGAACACCTGTATAAAGTATTAAATATATGCTTAAAAAATAAGCACTCTTGAATAGATTGCGACTATTTTGCGAGACAAATCTGTTAAACCTAATTGCTCTATGATTTCACAATGTGGTGCTATAGTAAACATGCGCTATTGACGAATTAATTAGGCTTAATAAATTCGTCTCGCGCGGTTTACTTATAGATAATGTAATTAGTTTTTTTATTAGTGTCCAAATGACCTATACGACACCATGTATAATACCGTTGTGATTGGCCAAAATCTAAACACACCCTCGATCCAAACACATTTAGTTGAACGCCTGAACCGACACACTAGCTAGCGTAGTGGGCAGTAAAGTAGTAGCGGAGTAGTGGGCAGTAAAATAAAGGACTGCCTTTTTACTAATCTGGTCGATCTTCCGCTCTCACCTCACTGGAATGGCAGTAAAATACCTGTTTTGGACATGATCCATCTAGCGTGGCGATGAGAACGCCATTGCTCCGGCTGCCACTTTACATGATAAAAGACTGACTTTTTACCCGTTTTTAGCTCTCAGCTTCTCACCTCACATGATTCCTGCTGTTTGGATGTGTCGGGTCTCCAGGATTACAAATACTGTATTGATAAGATGAGCATCCAGCCCAAATTAATTTTACCCTAAATTTCCAATGGCGCTGAAGCTAGCTGTTCTTAAAAGCAGATGCCACCGTACTGAGCCCCAACACTCTGCGTTGTGCTACCTTTGTGGAGCTAGGGAGTAAGCCATGGCCCCATGACCATGACCCCATGACCATGACTGCTCAATTGATGTGATGGTAAAGCTGATGCCAATTGATGTGATGGGAAATAAAAGCTGCTGAGAGGAGCACGGCTAGCTGATTCTCCTTTTTCTCGTAGCACTTGCTCGGTGGATTCTCTCCATTTTCTGGTAGCGTGCTTTTGGTGTGTTTGTCACAGTGGGGCAGTGCAGCTCTTTTAAGTTTTGACGTGTAACATCGCATCGCATATACCGATATATATTTAAAATATTAAATATAAATTAATAATAAAATAAATTATAGAATTCGTCTGTAAACTGCTAGACAAATTTTTTAAGCCTAATTATTTCATCATTAGCAAATATTTACTCTGCCACCATATTGTCAAATCATAGATTAGTTAGGCTTAAAAAAATCGTCTCCAAATTTACTTGCAAAATATGTAATTAGTCATTTTTTTCCTATATTTAATATTCCATGCAAGTGTGTCCCAATGTTCGATATAACTGAGTGTAAAATTTTGGCATTGGATCTAAACAGGCCCTATACTAGGGGTGTTTAAATCACACCCTAAAACTTTACACTCTATTATATCGAACGTTCGAACACCCATAATAAGTATTAAATATAGACTAAAAAATAACTAATTACACAGATAATGATTACTTTGCAAGACGAATCTTTTAAACCTAATTGCTCCATGATTTGACAATGTGGTGATACAGTAAATATGTACTAATGATGAATTAATTAGGTTTAATAAATTCGTCTAGTACGGTTTACTTGTGGATATCGTAATTAGTTTTTTAATTAGTATTCAAATATTTCATGTAACACCCTATATAATACCCGATATGACACGCCAAAACTTTCCGCAGGTGCACGCTCGGCTACGGTGGTGAAGCAGCTAGCTGAACTTCTGAACCGACACAATAGCTAGCGTAGTGGGCAGTAGGAGTAGCACATTTGCAGATCTGCAAGCAATAGGAGCTCGTTGTACTAGAACGGAGTTGAGAGAGAGATGGACGTGTGTGCAGACTTCAGAGCAATGAACAGGAGCTCTGTATGGAAATTTCGTGTAACTTTTATGGAAATTTTAATTAATATTTATATATTATTATTTTTTATAAAAATCATGTGTTTTAAAGGAGCATGTAGGGTTCATAAGAAGATGGTTACAACTACGATTCTTTGGACTGGCATTTATTTACTTGCTTGCTGGGTTTTTACAAATCTAATTGGTCAGATCTGCTTAATAAGCCACTTATTCTCTCTCTTCTTTTTAATGCAAACTTATTCTCTCTTTGGCTGTGGAAGTAAGGTACTCCCTTCGTCACAGAATATAGCAACCTAGTATCAGATGAGACGTATCTTAGTACTACGAATCTAGACATGGCTCTAGGATACGTCTCATCTGGTACTAGGTTGTTATATTTTAGAATGGATGGAGTAATACCTTAAAAGTTGTTTACTTTAGTTCAATAGAGATGTCAAATTTCTAGTTAGCATACAACCATACTTTTAAGGCAAGCCATTGTTAGTTGAACATAGAGAGCACAAGGTCACATGGGAAACTGGAAGTGATTATAAATTCCAAAACTTTATATGTAAAAACACCTTTACTTTTCCTTTCTGGCAATTAACAAACACTTGAACTGATGAAGGTACATTCTTTTAGCAGAAGTGTTGCCACCCTGTTACTACTTCCTTTCCTAAAACTGCCAAGCTTATCACCAAAGATAATCTATCAAACAGTAGCAGCATAGTTCACACAAATGGAACACTAACATGGGTCCACATGTCGGTCTTGCAACGGCACCAACACACCTTGGGGCCTCACCACTGCGTATGCAGTGAGCTGTGCATGCACACACAGGTACACTACACAGAGGAGACACACACAGGCAGAGAAGAGCAGGTGAGTGAGTGATGGAGACGTTTATTACTGAAGACTGATGAGTAGGACGAGCAGCAGCAACCAGCAAGCAAGGAAGGCGATGGTGGAGGGAGGGACGAACGAGAAAACGTAGGAATAGGAAAAATATAGCATTTTGATAGAAATGTAAGTGTAAAATAAAGTATTGCAAAACACAGAAAAAACACAGGAATAGCCGTTTGATTGGACCGCAGGAAAAACGTAGGAATTAGAGGAGAGATAAAGACTCAAATGAAAGTTTCCATGAGGTTCTACCTCATGTTAGAATTCCTCCAAAACTTACATGGGATTAGGCATTCCATAGGAATTTCATAGGATTCCATAAGATCTATTCCTTTGATTCAAAAAGCTATATAGGAAAAATTTATATAGGAATGAAATCCTATAAATTTTCTATGAATTTCCTTTGAATCAAAGGGGGCCTGAGTGTTATAGGTTCCGTTCTTTTCTCCAACAAGAGTTGGATGAAGATTAAGATTTTTCTGGCACGCTTTTCAAATGTGGTGATACAGTAAATATGTACTGCTGATGAATTAATTAGACTTAATAAATTCGTCTGGTACGGATTACTTACGGAAACCATAATTAGTTTTTTAATTAATATCCAAGCACCTCATGTAACACCCTGTATATAAGTACCGATATGACACGCCAAAACTTTCTTTCAGCTGCACGCTCGGCTACGGTGGTGAAGCAGCTAGCTGAACGCCTGAACCGACACAACAGCTAGCGTAGTGGGCAGTAAAGTAGGAGTAGCACACTGGCAGATCTGCAAGCAATAGGAGCTCGTTGTGCTAGAACGGAGTTGAGAGAGAGATGGGCATGTGTGCAGACTGCAGAGCATGGAACAGGATCTCTGTTGGAGGTGACAGGTTACCAGCGCGCATCCCATCCATCCATCGTTCCATTGCTTCGACTGCCATCGTGACAGGTTACTAGTACAAGGACTGCCTTTTTTTGCCAATCTCGTCGATTTGGACGACAGTAAAGAAATCTAGGCATGGCCGCATGGCTACATATCAATAGTGTGTATATACCAGATTATACCATATATTAATAGTGTGTATACAGATTATACCAGATAGTGATAGTGTGTATATGTTTATAGATAACTATTGTTTAAATTGACTATTAAATTGATTATAAATAATTTCCGTCGTTCTGGGTGGTTGGGAACAAATTTAATTAGTATCAAAACACCTCAGGTAACACCCTATATTAGAACGGGATTAGTTATCTTTAACGGGCTTAAAGCATCATCTCTTACACTCCCCAACGCGTGGAAAATGAAGAGGAGTTGGGAACATGCACTCCCGAACGCAGGAGTTGATATAGTGTAGTATTAATCAATTCTAATTCATACTTGCTTCTACTCGCTATAATAATTGGGGTGTCGACAATAGCAGCAGGCTAGAAGTATAAGCTCCATGATCCCAAACAGCAGATTTATCAAGAACTAAACTTCCTATACCTGGTCCACATTTTTAAGTAGTGTCTTTTATAGGTACCTTGTAATGTAAAGCATTAGATTAGGCTGGATCAACGGTCATCTTCATTTCCAAAGCACCGGAGAAACTCTCTCACCAGTTATGACTAAAACTTTCTTTTGTCATTTTGTCATGTTTAAAAATATAAGGGGTGTAAGTCATCTCATATCATAGTTGAGAGGATATGTCGATCTTTTTGCAATAGTAGATGGGGGTAAATCGGATTGAACATTTTTAATCTACATTTTTTTTATCAATGGCAACACATAATCCTCCCTTGCATTTGGCTAAAGTGTTATTTTGTCGTGTTTAAAAATATAAGGGGTGTAAGTCATCATGTATCATAGTTGAGGAGGGTAAATCCATCGTTTTGCGATAGTTAATGGGGGTAAATCGGATTGAACATTTTTAATCTACTTTTTTTATCAATGGCAACGCATTATCCTCCTTTTGCTTTTTTTTATGACGTTGGTCATTTTTAGATGGAGGTAGTATTTTCTATAACTACTTATATTTTTAGATAATGGAAATGGATTATATCTTCGGCTTCTGTCACGAGACACACCGTCATAAGTTTAATAGTATTTTCTATAACTACTTATATGAGCAGTGTATTTTTATCAATTAAGTTGTACAATACTAATACTTCCGTCTTAAAATGTAGTTATTTCTATCACAGCACTTTGTTCTAAAATGAATATATTTCTCCACCTACCTCCTCCTCTCAACCAATCGCAACCATTCTTTTTCACCTATTTTCACTTTTCAACCAATCACATACTTTCTTCAATTATTCTCATATATTTTATTAATACTTGTGCCAACCTTAAAAATTTAGAACGAAGGAAGTACGTAAAAGGAGCAACAATTAACGAGAGAACGGGTGAGCAGGCACCTGGGGCAGTGGGCGGCTTCCCACTCCCATCTCCATAAGCCCGTGAACCAACGGCGGGCAATCTGTTTGACATATTTATGTCGGCCAGTTTGTTTGTACCTGTCACATGCAGCATAACTACAGGGCCACTGCATCTTCAAACGGCACAACACAACAAACTTCGTCGGAGCACAACACAACAATCGATTCGGCTGTCGCCACCGAAGCCAATATGCAAGGCTAGAACAACATTGCGCCCCCAAGTAGAGGTACTTGTTAGAGGCGGCAGTAGGGAAGTGTTTTCATGAGTTCATCTCACGAGGATATATGTTGTTTCTTATATGTCATTTAAATAGTTATAAAAAATCAATAAGACATAATAATATAAAATATAGGTCCTTTTGAATCGCAGAAATAAAAAAAAAACGAAGAAATAGAAAAAACATGGGATTCTGATAGATATACAAATGTAAAACAGGTAATTATAAAACATAGAAAAAAAATAGGAATGGCCGTTTAATTGGACCATAGTAAAAACATAGAAATCGAATGAGATAGAAAGACTAAAATTTTTTTTAAGAATTTGAAGCCCTTGCTAAACTTTCTCCACAATCTTTATATGATTGTTTTATTCACATGTATTTCAGACGAAGGATAGGATTTAATCATTTATTTCAAATACATTCATAGAAAATATTTTAATAGAATTAAAATCCTACAAAATTTGTATATTTCTCCTACGAATCAAAAGATCCTAAACATACGTTCAAATTCTATCTTAAAAATAGTTACATTAACTAGTTTCAGTTAAATTTGCTTTTATAACAGTTTGTATGTGTTGAATTTAAGCTTACATATTCCAGGAGTAGTATATCTTGTATTACTCTAAATTTTTAATTTTTAAGTTAATACAGTAATAGTGTTAGTTATTAAGCGAGAAGGAAGTAGTAGAAAAAAAGGGTGGGTGAGGGGGGAGCACCGGAGCAGGATCAGGTGGTGAGTGGCGCCAAAAGAAGCCAGCGCAGCGCATGCACCTGTACTACTGAAGTGATCGATCCATCGCCATTTTTAGGCCTGTTTATGCCTCTTTACATCCCATCGAAGTATTAAATATAGATTAAAAAATAATTAATTATATAAATTATGACTATACTGCTAGAGGAGTGGTTTTTAACCACGGTACGTAACCCTGTATAGTCCCGATTATACAATCGGGACCAAGATTTCGGGACTAAAGATAGATATCTCTGGTTCCGGAAAATAACCGAAAAAAGAACCCATCTTTAGTCTCGGTTATTGTTACCAACCAGGACTAAAAATGCTGTGGGGCAGTCCTGGTTGGTCACTACTTCTTTTCCTTTTTTTTATTGTTTCTGTGCTCAAATGGATTTGCTCCCTACATATCCCCAATCAAATTCCCAAATTATCCACAAATCCAAGTAGCATCACAGATCATAGATTAACATCACAAATTCTCAACCAAAAACTACATCACAAATTATAAAAGAAATACAACACAAATCAAATACATCACATATTAGATTCAATATCAAATACGGAGTACATCACAACTCAAATATATCACACATCACAAATCAGATCCGGAATCACAAATTAAAAAAAAAAGAAGGAACAAATCTGGCTGCCGTTGCCCGCAGAGGCCTCCGCCTCCGCACTCCTAATTTGGACTGGATGCTCATCTTATCAATGCGGTATTTGCAATCCTGGAGACTCGGCACATCCAAACAGTAGGAATCATGTGAGGTGAGAGGCTGAGAGCCAAAAATTGGTAGACAGTCTTTTATCATGTGAAGTGGCAGTTTATATGGGATTGGAACTAGAAGTTTGGTTGAAATTGGAATGATATGATAGAAAAGTTGTAAGTTTATGTGAGTAGGAAAGTTTGATGTGATGGAAAAAATTAAAAGTTTGAAGAAAAACTTAAACACGGCCTCAGCCAAAGATCGATGAAATTGGTAAAAAGTCAGTCTTTTATCATGTGATGCGGCAGCCGGAGCAATGACGTTCTCAATGCCACGCTAGATGGATGGGCGCTGGTAACCCATCATGTCCAAAACAGGTATTATGCATAGTTTTCCTTTATTTCACTGTCATTCCAGTGAGGTGAGAGCGGAAGATCGACCATCAGTTATTATCATGTTTGTAGTGACACCCGTAGTAATTACTTGTCACCTCCAACAGCCTATCTCTCTTACTCCCTCTGCCCCACAATATAAGGGATTTTGAGTTTTTTATTACAACGTTTGACCACTCGTCTTATTCAATTTTTTTTTCAAATATAAAAAACGAAAAGTTGTGCTTAAAGTACTATAGATAATAGTAAGTCACAAATAAAATAAATAATAATTTCAAAAAAATTTGAATAAGACGAGTGGTCAAACATTACAAACAAAAACTCAAAATCCCTTATATTATGGGACGGAGGGAGTACGTAGCTTTTGAAATAAAGGTACGAGAGAGCAGCACTCCCAAAATAAATTGATTCGTGGGTTGCCATGTTACCGTACATCTTATATGAACTTTTTTATGATTAATATTTTTATTTTTATTATATGATAAAACATGAATAATACTTTATATGTGACTTATTTTTTAAATTTTTTTATAATTTTTTTAAATAAAATGAATTATGAAAGATTGTACATGAAAACCCACGAATCAACTTATTTTGGGACTGGTGGAGTAGTTCTGGTCCTTTCTGTGATCTCGGTAATTGTCATGTATTACTAGTATATGATTGCATGCATACATGCATGGGCACACTCCCTTCGATTCGTGGGTTTCCATATCTAATTTTTAACTGCCTGTTTTATATAAAATTTTTTATAATTAATATTTTTATTTTTATTAGATGATAAAACATAAATGGTGGTACTTTATACGGAACTTATGTTTTCAAAATTTTTCATATTTTTCTAAATAAAACGGACGATTAAAGTTTGTATACGGAAACACACGAATCAACTTATTTTGGGACGGAGCAAGTATTGGCTTAGGGTGGAGAAAGTTAAGTTGCTCTAAGCAGCTAGATTCGTTTTCAGTCCAGGCATGAGTCGTACTGCTGCATGCTCTAGGCATGAGGCATGAGTGCGGTCCTAGTCGGATAGAGTACTGTGCAGTGCGCGTCGTAAATCTCGTTTGCAGCGTTGTACGTACTCCTATAATACGAAACTATTCTTAGTTCGGGAGCACTTGTTCCCAACTTTCCTTCCTTGTTTTCTGCCCGTACACTTTTTAAACAACTACACTTTATGTTTTTTTTTAAAAAATTCTATACGAAAGTTATTTAAAAAATCATATTAATTATTTTAAAAAAATTAGTAAATACTTAATTAATTATGCGCTGATCGCTGCTCCTCCGTGCCTGGCTCCCGAACGCAGAATGTACGCACTACGCAGTAAATGTACAGTGTGACCCCGGTTTCGTCTGCTCGTTTACAGCTGGCACCGTAGGGTGGTACTTGACGGAGAGACAACAGCGAGTACTTGTGGCTTAATTTGATATACCTAGAGCTGGCTGTATAACACAGGAGCAGTTTCTTGAGCGAGGATATATAGGACATTTAGCATGTTGCCATGGAATTGAATCGGCTGCAATGGACCAAGAAAATTACTGGAGTCTGATCACCAGTCTTTGGTTAATTCACAAATTGTAGTATGACCAGATCCTTGCTGGTACTACTGAGATTTGTTAGCGAAAAACTCTCAGTTCCTGCCAAACACAGCACATTAGAGCAGGTACAATAATATACTATAAGCTAGCTATAAATATATTTTAAAAAGATAAAAGAGAAGAGAAGAGTAGCGGGCTAAAGATATATAGCCAGCTGCAGCACGGACTCCAAGACAAAATGTGTGCATAACAGGTGGGATAATATATTAATAGTATAATAAGCAACTATTGTATAAATTAGCTATAAATATTTTGAAGCTAGTAGTTGACTATACTATTAAACTTGCTCTTAGGGCATCCACAATGTAGTCTAAAACTAGTCCATAAGCAATAAAATATTTCATTCAGCTACCTCACTACATTGTGAAACTAGTCCATAGCAAGAAAATAGCAAAAGCTACCTATAAACATATGGGTTTCCTATATAGAATAAAATATGTTATTTGTCTCTATTTCCTCTCTTCTCCTAATACTAGTTGCTATCTATATACATTGTGAAGATAACAATAGTTATAGTCCATATATATAGGTCTCATCTATATGGATTATTTTTGCTATTGTTGCCCTTACGAGTAGCCAGGATCGAGTAATGCCTTACGCCATCCAGAACGGACAGCGGAGTGCAAAGCTCCAGCTGTGAATGAGTATCCCTTTCTTTCTTTCTTTCGAAGGTCATGTTCACGTCTTTGGCGCGGCGCACGATGATGGCATGCATGCATGCATGCATACACACGCGACACGTCATGTCTGCTGGAAAACCTCACGAGCCATCGTTCCTCGAGCCTTGCATTATCGTTTTGAGGCGTGCGGTTTTTGTCCCTTTACGGAGTGAATTGTTGTGTTCTCATTTTTACCGCTGCTTAACCCGTGCGCGACATTAATTACTACCTCGCTCCAAAATAAATACAGCCGTGAATATCCGTGTCCAACGTTTGACCGTTCTTCTTATTTAAAAAATTTATAAAATAATTAAAAAAATAGCCACACATAAAGTATTATTCATATTTTATTATCTAATACAAAATTTTTAAATGAGACGAATGGTCAAACGTTGAATGTGAATAGTGTAAAACTACACTTATTTTGGGATGGAGGGAGTAGAAACTACTCCCCCTATCCTATAATACCCAAAGTTGACATGGCATGTCTCCAAAAGTAATCTTTAGTTCATAATTTCTTATATACTATAAAATTTATATAAACAAAATTATAACCATATAAAATTAAATTTAAATCTAAATCTAATAATATATTTTTAACAAATAAATTGTATTTCTATTGGTTAAATGTTTAAGGTTAAATCTTAAAATACGTGTGCGTCTTGTATTAAGGGATAGAGGAAGTACTGAAGTAGTAATTAATCAACTATACTCGCAAATGGTTGTTTTGCATCCTAATCAGGCGCTCAAACCACAAAGCCACATCAGAGTAAATTCCTATCTATGCCGAGCAGAGACGAAGGATCACCACTAACTGACTATAGCATATAACGATCTTAACACTAACATAGAACAAATTTAATGATAATTTAATATGATAAAAAATCTTATTGTAGTACAGGGGTTATCTTTACATGTTACAAACTTATAACTCATGAGTACAGCTACGAGCTACGATCCTTCATGTTATGAAAGAGAACAACCACACCATCGTCATCATTTGGAATTGTACCTATATTTTAGAGCTTATTTAGATCTCTGGCAAAATTTTATACCTTGTCATATAGAATGTTTGAACACATACATAGAGTATTAAATATAAATAAAAAATAACTAATTACACAAATTGCATGTAAATTACTTGACGAATCTTTTAAATCTAATTGCGCCATGATTGATAATATGGTGCTACAGTAAATATTTGCTAATGACGGATTATTTAGGCTTAATTAATCCGTTTCACGGTTTACAGGCGGAATCTGTAATTTTTTTTATTGGACTATATTTAATATTTCAAATATTTATTCGTATATGAGACGTGACACGTACACACCCCATCTGATCTAAACACACCCGTACGAAGGGAGTAATTCATATATTTATCAACGATATGACTGCGTACTATTGTCTTTCACAACTTCTATTACCGGAAAGAACCTCTCCATTATACTCCTACTTTGCTGGTAAGTGGGTATTTTTTATTTTCAAGAATCACTCCATTATACTTTGCTTGCCTATTAATTTATTAAAAACTAGAATGATTAATCTGTAAAACAAAGTACCCACGCTGCTGTAGATTATCAAAAATCACTAATTTCTTACCTTCACTTTTCTGATGAGAATAAATTTATGCTTCTGTAACATAAATTTAGATAAATTCAAATGTCATATTTCAGAACCTTAACTTCCAAAATTTTGGACTTGAGAAACATGCTTACATCCAATTTGTGATGATAATAATTATGAAATTGTGATGGTGTTAGTGGGTTACTGGGTTACCCTTGTCAGTCGGCGATGATTGTGCTTACGCCATAATTTGGCTCATAGTTGATTTCATTTGAGCGGGCCAGATTATTTAGAATAGTTGGTGCAATTGTTGAGTGGTTTACTGAAAAGATCAGTTAAATTGGTGTGGGCAGGAATGTGAAACTGATGGGGGTGGCCGTAGCATTCAATCTGGAGCTTGGATGGATGCAAATTGATTGCTCAGCTGTGTTAGTGCTGTTGGCTTGTTCCAGGATGCAGTGATGGTGCAACGATGGAACCTGGTGGATGCATGGTGGAGCTGCTGTACTTGGTGTTTTGGAGGCTACTGTATATGAGCCGACGTGGGGTCTGTGCATGGAGGACCTGGAGGATTCGTTGGCGCCTCTGCATGCTGTGTCGATGGGCCGTGATGCGTGGAATTTTTTTTGAAAATAATATTATTTTAATAGAAAAGGTCAGTTAAACTTGCGATTTCGCCTAACCGACCCATATATTTTTGACTGGGTGTTAAACTTACGATTTCGCCTAACCGACCTATATTTTTGCGATTTTTCATTAAAATAATATTATTTCCAAAAAAAAATTCTGATGCGTGCATGGATGGGGGAGCCGTATTCCGCGGAAGAAGATGAAACATATTTTTAGGCAGTTACTTTGTTTAGATGGAAACGTATCCGGTGAGTTAAATTTTCAAATACTAAATGATTTCAATTCAAAAAGTCATCAACAACAAAGTTGAATAACTCATCAAGATCTAAAACTTTTATTTTTGTTATTTCTTCATCCGATGAAATGTTAGTAATATTATTCACAAATTTTACATATATGTGTTATAATTTATAAACCAGATAAGAGATATGTCGATTTTGTAAACAATGCTACTATCACTTTCTCGTATGAAGAAATGACCAAAATAAAAGTTTTAGATCTTGATGAGTTATTCAACTTTGTTGTTGATGACTTTTTCAGTTGATATCATTTAGTATTTGAAAATTTTGTTTGAAGTTGTCATATTTTCAAATTCAAATTCAAACGGTTCAAAAAATATTATATAGAAAAATGACCAAAATAAAAGTTATAGATCTTGATGAGTTATACAACTTTGTTGTTGATGAATTTTTCAATTGAAGTCGTTCACTGATCTAAAATTCTATTTGAACTTTTCAAACTTTGAATTTTAAATTTCAAATTGTTTAAATAGAGTCATATGGAGAAATGACCAAAATAAAAATTTTGCACCTTGATGAGTTCTGCAACTTTGGTTTTGGTGACTTTTCCATTTGAAATCATTTAATAACCCCAATTTGACATCCTGGCCTAGGGCTTAATAAGATTAATAGAATACTCATACCAACAAGTTACAACTACTTTTTCGGAAGCCAATCTCCAAAGAACTTTGATGTTAAGTGTGCTTGGCTTGGAGCAATTTCGGGATAGGTGACCGACCGGGAAGTTTGAACTTCGGGGGTGGGTGCACATGAGTGACTGGCCTAGTAGATCTGAGGCTAGCCAAAAAATAAAATTTATTTTTTTCGGATTATACTCATCTGTGACGGGCATTAACTTAGGTCCGATTGAAATGAGGGTCATCTGTGACGGGCCATAGTTAATGCCCGTCACAAATGACTCATCTGTGACGGGTTATAGTTAATGCTCGTCATAGATAAGGGTCAGCTGTGACGGGCGCTAGTTGTGGCCCGATTGAGATAGGTCATCCGTGACGGGCTATAGTTTGATTGGTCGTTTGGGTCAAAGCTATCGGTGACGGGCTTTAATTAGGGCCCGATTGAGATAGATTCATATGTGACGGCCGTTTGCCCGATTGAGATAACTCTTCACATCTGTAACTTCTAGCCTGTGACGGACGCCATGCCCGATTGAGATGGGTTTTACCGCTCGATTGAGATGATGGTATCCATTCTAGTATTATCTTCTTTGATAATTTGCTCGTAAATTAGTCGTGTGATTCTAAGAAAATGAATTAATCTAGAAATTGGTTGTGCTAGCCGGTTTTGATCTAACGATTTTGACGACTCTATTGAGTACACCGCAAATCATTAAGTGATCTTCTGTTAGCCAAAAAAGCATCAACAGATTGGGCGAAGCTCTTGGAGCCAGATCAGTGCACTACAACAGGAACACGAAGCAGCACAACAAGGCGATATGTGGACTTCTGTTGGTTGCTAGCCCTTTGGGGCTCAAATCTCGTACGTATATTGGGCTTATATAATAAGTGCAGGCTAATTCTCTATTAACTACTACCTCCATATTTTAATATATGATTTCGTTAACCTTTTATCCAACGTTTGACCATTCGTCTTATTCATAAAAAATATGTTATTATTATTTATTTTATTGTGTCTTGATTCATCATCAAATGGTTTTTAAGCATCATATAAATATTTTCATATTTACAGAAAATTTTTAAATAAAATAAATGGTCAAACGTTTATTAAAAAGTCAACGGCGTTATACATTAAAATACGGAGGGAGTACTTGTTAGTATTGTTTAGTTGTTAATTGGGCTTGAATAGAACAATCTCACCGGACCACCGTCCACCGTACCGTGGTCTAGTTGTTCCCTTGACAGGGATCATAGCCGGTAAATTAATTAGTTCTGATACAAGATGTTTGCCCGAAATCGTCGGGGTCGATAGACCCTGATAACTGACTGTAGCGTCGCCCCTGATGCCGACTAGGTGCAGTTTACATAAAAAAACAGTCTGAATTTTAAGGTCAAAGTAAACATTATATATACAGTATACCCTAAGCCGACTAGCGTACTCGAAAGTAGGAGTATGGGTTATACACAGATGCAGAGAACGATCAACACAAGAGCATACACACTCATCGTGCAATGCAGATCGAGGTCGACGCAGCACCTGCCCTGATAGCCGACGCGTGGACAGCATAGGAAAATCCCTTGGACTGAGCACCCTCGGCGGTCGGCGCCGTGGAAGAAATAGCCCGAAGAAAATCCCCAGCATGGCTCGACGCATTCTCGCCTCCATTTCTTCGGCAGCCTCGATCGCATCCGCGTACTCTCTCTCAGCACGTACAGTACGTCTTTCGTTGAACTGAGCACGAGGACAACGAGGTTGACTAGCTTGTCGCCGGCGCATGAGGACGCCGCACGCAGCTGCCAAGAAGGAGGAGGTTGCATTGATGTGCTCGTCGCTGGCTCACCGATCGAGCACGAGAAGGAAACTGTTCTAATCTTTCAACTAAAGATTACTCTCCCCGTCCCATAATACTCCTCTGTTTCGAAACGCCTTCTCCCTTCTCTCTTCCGTCTTTTCTCTGCATCTTGCTCGTTCTCAGGGAGGAGGGACACCCAAAATGCCAAATCACGCCGCCGGGGTGGACTCACGGCGAAGACGACGAAGGTGTGGGGAGGTGAGGACGCCGAGGAGGAGGAGGACGACGACGAGGTGGAGGGCCGGGCGCAGTCGGTCCTGAGGAGAAAGAAGTCCTCCCCCTTCTTCGACTGCGCCGCGCACTCGTACCGCAGCAGCGGCTTCTGCCACCGGCGCCCCACCTTGGTGGTGGCGCCTCCGCCGCCACAGTCGTGCTCGTCGCGCGCGCAGCTCCTGCTCCCGCTGCGTCCTCCCCAACCGTCGGCGCCGAACCCTCCATCAGCTCGTCCTCGCTGGCCGCCTCGACCTCGACGGCGATGGCCGCGACAGGCTGTTGTCCCTCTAGCCAGCGTGGCAGGATGGTGCTGAGCACGCCGATGGCTGCGCGGTTCTCGTCGTCCACGGCAAGGCGTGCCGGCGGCATGCCTCGCCGTTCTCCGCCGCCAAGAAAGAACATGCGAGCTCCACCTGCCCCCACCGCGCGAGTTCCAAGTTGTTGCGGACGTGAAAGGACGTGCAAGCTCCACCTGCCCGCACCACGCGTACATGTCAATGAGCGAGCTGGCGATCCTGAAGTTGCGCTCCAGCCCTTGCCGTACCACGAGCCAATGCACCCACATCTCGAGCCCGAGCGCGCCGACCTCGGCGCACGTGGAGATGACAGTCCGGGTCGACGCTGTCCAGAAGCATGGCGTGGAAACAGTTGATGACCTCGTCGTGGCACCAGTCGATGAACGCCGTCCAGGAGACCTTATCCGGAGCCGGCATTCCGTCGAACACCTCGAACGCGGCGGCGATGAGGTCGTTCCGCATGAGGCCGGAGATCACCGTGTTGTAGGTGACGGCCGACCTGACGGGCGTAGAGTCAAAGAGCTGGAGGGCGAGGTGAGGCAGGCGGGACGCAAAGTAGAAACACGCAAGGCGGGAGGAGGTGGGAGGGGAAGAGCTTGAGCACGCGGGCGTGGACGGGGAGCGCATGGCGGCAGGCGAGCACGGAGGACGGGGAGTCGGCGCAGGCGTAGAGGATGGTGAAAAGGGTGACGTCGTTGGGGGGCGGGCGCCGCGGGGGAGGAGAGCCTGGCGGAGAGCGCAGCGGCCACCGCGGGGAGGTCGACCTGCATCACCGGCCGCGCGATGGCGGATGTCCATGAGGCGATGTCTCGCGGCGGCCGGCAGTGAGGTTTAGGGGTGGGGTTCTGAGGAGGTTGGGGAAGGGTAAGGAAAGGAGGCGCTACGACGGCCATGAGATAAGGTAAGCGAGAGGCGTCGCAGTGGTAGCCATGTTCGAGCTCGAGGGGAGATGCAGAGAGAAGACGGAAGAGAGAAGAAAGAAACGGAAAAAGGAGATGGATGGGAAACGTGACGGCAGTGGCATAGTTGTAAATTTATATAATTTCAATGACACAGTTACAAATAAACGAATTGTAATAATATTTTTTTAAATGGCCAACTTTGCAGTGGCATGGATCAAATTAACCCTTTTACTAATGGTTGACGCTAACTATGACACATCAAGGGAGAGCATAACTTGAGCACGGGTTTAGTGGCCTCTGATATGTACTTGGCGCTTTTGTACTGGTTGCTCCACGTGAAATTCAGATCCAATTGGCTGTGTTTGAACATTTCCTAAAACTTGGTATTTTTGCAGTGTTCCAGCCAACGCGGGTGAAATATGATGCAATGTCGTGCCTGAACATTTCCTCGCTAGTACTCTAGTAGTACTAGCGGAGTGTTCAACGAATACGCCGATCAAACCTAAACCTAAACAGGATAGCCCACGTGGCAGGACATTACGAATTTATGACCTGGTAATCTTTCTACTGTTTTTCGTTAACAAAAGCATCAAAGAAAGAGAGGGGGGCAAATATGGGAGAGAGAGAGAGAACGCGATAGCTAAACTCGAAAATGCTATACACACGACTCCGCCGTCCGACTCTTTGTACGATCGCTTGTGCCGTTATGCGACGTCCGCGTCGTCCGACTCTTTGTACGATCGCTTATGCCGTTATGCGACGTCCGCGGTGTTACTGCCGTATGTGACGTGATCTTTTTGGGCTCCGATGTGAATTTCCAACTTGTTGGGCCTTTCCAAAAGTCCAAGTAGTAGCTTATGTTGCTTGCAAAGAGGGATCAGATGTTGGTTATGTCTTGCGATTTCAATCGACGAACGAGACAAAACAACATGTTTGCATGTTTATTTTTATTTGATGAATAGATACTATGCTTGTGGTTTTGGATTTCATTTGTTTATATTTTGTTTCTTGCATCCTGTTATGGCCATGATTTTTTTTCGGGGAATTATGGCCATGAAAATTGAACTTGAAACCATATAGTGCCTTGCATTTGCAGCCGTGAAAACAACACGAGAAAATGTTGAGGTCAAGTTAGCAGACAGTGGATTCAGTATTTTAGTGGATTCAGATAGACCTCAACTCCGGCAGAAGCGTCATGCAACGTTGTCTTCTATAGTTTGGACTTGCAAATTGCATCCAACAGGGACTTATATACGGGCTTGCATATATATGACGTGGAGGCAGACGTGCATGGCGTAGGACCGATCCATATAGCTAGTCTGACTCACGCCGTCGCGTAGTTTTGTGGTTGCCGTTCCAGTCGTATGCTGGTCGGACGATTTGCGTCGGATGTATAGCAGGATTCAGCTAAACTGGAACAAAAATTGCATGTCTTAATGAAGAAAATTTGGTTAAAAAGTACTGCTAAAAAAAGTTAAAAACTGGAAGAGATTGTAATTTTGCAGCATTTCGGAAGTGGAAGAAAAATAAGAAAATGGCAACCGACCGAAACCCAAGCAACTAGATGGCTGACTATTCAAAATTAGGCCGACCGGTGAACCCGGTGAAGACTTCGGCTTGCCGCGCGCAAGCATTTTTTTATTTTTTTTATGAATAAGAGGATCTCTAATAGCCTCTTCACTAGCCCCTCCAAGCTAAATTTTAGCAATTTTTTTTTTAAAAAAAATCTCTCTCCAACAGCTTCCTTACTTGAATGGATAAACTAAATGGATGGCCAAACTTCACCTCCCACTAGCCAAACTTGGCCAGCCAAACTGACTGGCCAATTGTGGGCCCCATGCCTTTCCCCCATTCTATCGAGCTATCCCCATCCCTCCCGGCATCGACATGCCTGTCTCTGCCGTTTGCGAGGAGGGAAGATGGCGCGGCGGCAGGGCAGCACGACGATGAGCGTTGCCTCGGCCTCCGGCTTGCCGTCGCCGGCCTCCATCGATGATGTCCGCCACCACGACCTCTAGCGCCAATTTTCTCCGCCACGAGATCCGTGTGTAACCGTGCAGAGGAAAAACCTAGGGAAGAGGGCGCACACAGCAGGGCAGCACGACGGCGAGCATCGCCGCAGCCTCCCGCTCGTCGCCGCCGGCCTCCAACGACGGAGAGAGAAGGGATGAGGGGCGGCGGTGCCAGTCGTTTACGGGTGAGCTGGCCTCCTTCGGCGAGGATGGAGGGCGCAGCGGTGAGGGAGGAGCGAGGGAGGCCGGCGAGGAGCGGATCCACGCGCTGCAGCCCGCCTGTAGCGCCCGTTCCGTCGTGGCGCCTAGCAGGAAAACTATCTCTTAAAAACCCTAATTGCGAAATCCGTTTCCTTGCTTGTTGTCTAGTGTCCGTGCCATCTCAGATCTCAAATCCCCGATCTATCGTCAAGTTCAATCCCGAATCCAAATCCTTCCCAAATCAAATCCCTCCGCAAAAGTCTATTTCGCCTCCCTAGGGTTCGATGGGCCGAATCCCTCTCGGCCCATCTCCCCCTCCCTCCCCGGCTCTCTCTCTTTCTCTCTCTCTCTCTCTCTCTCTCTTTCTCTCTCTCTCACCCTCTCCCCGCTCTGCCCGTGCGCTGCGCACGCGTGCGCGTGAGCCGCGCCGAGTCGAGCGCCCCCGCCCTCGCTGCCGTCTCCCGCCGACGCCGCCCAAATCGCCGCGCCGCCCATTGCTTCCCGCGCGCGCCGTGGTGGCCGACCGCCTGGTCGCCGCCGCCGTCAGCCTCTGCCGCGCCTGCCCCGCGTCTGCCGCCGAGTCGCTGCTCCACTCCAAAATCGGTCCGCCGTCATCGCCGTCGTCATCGACTCGGCCCTGCCACTCCCCGCGCGTGCCTCCAAGGGACGGAGGCAGAGCCCTCCGCCCCCTCTGCCGCGTCGCCTTCTCTCCCTCCTCCTTTTCCCGAAGTGGCAAGGAGGCAAGCCCCCTTTCCCTCCCCCCTTTTTCCCTTTTCCCTCCTGCCGGCGTCATCTCCCCCCCTCTTGTCGCCGTTTTGGCCGCGAGCGCCGAGCGCCAGCTCGCTCCCTTGACCGCCCAAGGTCGGTTTCCAAACCGACATCGCCGCCCTATAAACCCAAGCGCCTCCCTTCCTCTTTCCCCTCCCAATCTTCCCCGTTTCTCGCCCGCGCCATTGCTGTCTCTCTCGCCGACCGCCGCCGTCGCGTGTGCCGGAGGAGCCGGTGCGCGCTAGGACGCGGAAGGGGACTACGGGCGCTCGTCTTCTTCCTCTTCCCCGGCCCGAGGCCGGAGAGATCACTCCCGTGCCGTCGGCCTCTCGTCACAGCGCCCCACCTCGTCGCGGTAGTGTCGCCCTCCGTTCTCCCTCCTCGTTCCATCTCCCCTCCTTAGTTTTCGGTAGTAGCATGCGTAGCCTCCTCGTAGCTAGCCGGCGCCGCCCCGACTGCTGCCGTCGCTCGCCGTGTGCTCGCCGCCATCGCCGCCCGAGCTCGGAAGCGCCTCTCGTCGCCGGCCTCCCTCGATGCGTTTTCGCCCAATCCGACGCTAGCAATGGGTACCCGTAGCCGCGTAGATGCTCTCACCGCCGGGAATCGGCCCTTCGTGACCTCATCGCCGTTTCCCCCTTCTCCCGCTGCCGGTTGCCGCCGCCGTCGAGCATCCCCCGGCGAATCTGAGCCGTTGGCTCGTCTCCCCTCGTCCCGTGCAACCTCCCGGTGTGCTCGCTTTCACCTGTATCGCCGTGGTTCGCTCCGCCGATCGCCACCGCCGTCCGCCGTCCGTTCCGGCCGCCATCGTCATCTACCTCCCGCCGGTCCGCGTGGCAGCCACGTAGGCGCCACGTCGGCGCCACCTCGGCCGCGACCGGATCGACTGACCCAGCCAGCCGCTCCCTCCATTTCCCTCCCCGTGCGCGCGGTCCACCGCGAGCCGTGAGGCTGCGCATGGGCCCGTCGCACCACGTCCTCCGCGAACCGCGCGCATGCGCCGCGCCTCCCTCCCCAAACCCTAGCACGCCCCGTGTGCACCTCGCTCACGGTGAGCCGAGTCGCTGACAAGCGGGTCCCACCCGAGACCACGCGGGATGGACCCAGCCCACCGGCTCTCTCTCTCCCCTCCCCGCCCGCGCGCGCGCCTTGGGCCGCCCTCTTGGGCCGGCCAGCCCATTAAGCTCGGCCGAGCCGCCCCTTTCTCTCGGGCCGCGCCCTAGCCGCCCGAGGGAAGTCTAACTTCCCTCCCTCCTTCTTTTCTTTTCTTTTCTTTTTCAAAAAGGATTTAAATAAATCCTTTTCCTTTAGACCAAAAATCCAATAATCTTAGAAATTCAATATCTTTCCAACCGTAAGTCCGTTTGACTCCGTTCAACTTCCAAAATTCCTCAAATCTCGAGATCTATCCAATGGCACGCTTAGAGGTCAATAATAGGGCTTTATTTTCGCCGTTTGTTGAGTTGTTCCATTTCGCGTGTAGTTTCGGAGCCCGAAGACCCGCAGTGCGAGGATTTCGAGGATCAAGCTCCAGATCTCGAGCAAGGCAAGTCACCTTTGATCATCTTGCACCTATAATTTAAATCTAAGTATTTATTTTCGCAAATTTTGCATGAATAGGATTTACACAAGTAATTCGGCCGCGGCTCGCGAGATAGCCTGCCGGCCCCCAACCCTAATTGCTGCAATTACCCTCCTTGATTTATTGAACACTTAAACCTCCTTTGTCGACTGTTGTGCTTCGATGCATGGGCCTTCGGGCACGGGCATCGGAACACCTCCCCTCAAATTTAAAATATCCAATGATGGGTAAAACTTGGGGTTTTACAAAAGACTTGGAAAACCCGACACCTGGGTCGGTGCTTGCGAACTAAATGAATTTCCAAATCACGGACCGGGGAAACGTACCGGGTGTACGGTTTCCCGCTCTTGCACTTAAGGACCGTTTCCTTCGAATTTCATCTGAACATAAGACAAGTACAACCACATGGGTGGAATGGGACACCCCTGGCTGAGTAATTAGCTAATCGGGGGAGCCTTGATGCCAAGAGACATGTGGATTCGCCAGGGTGGTGTCGGGGAGGACCCCTGGGCTTCCTGGCACAGTATGGTCTGAGACCTAATCTGGTGTTGGTCTGGGACCCCTCTCGTTGGCATATGGTGAACCTATGTCGGCTTTCGAAATGCCTTGTCATGAAAGCCTTAAGGTCTCTAGTCGTGGCCGTTCTGCACGGGCTGGATGATCCGGGTTAGTAATGTCGTGTGGGTAAAGTGTACCCCCTCTGCAGAGGTTATTGAACTATTCGAACAGCCGTGCCCACGGTCATGGGCGGATGTGAGGTGATCCCTAGCGTAGTTTTGTTTGACTACTGCCTTGAAAAATTGGTTGTTGAGGAATGGGTTTGATGTTTGGAAAATCTGCGGCTGCTGGGATCAGCTAGGCCCGGGTGGCCGTTTGAAAGCTGTTGGCCGGGTGCCAATCTTGTTCAATTCAAAAGACTGATACATTGCACATACTCCGACCGGACGAGACGCACCGTCTCATCCGTGTCGTTTGAGAAGCACCCACTTAGTCGTTTCAGAAAGGAGTTCAAAATGAAATCAATTGCAAAAACAACAGCCTTTCCTTGAAGCCTGCATTAAACACTTATTTCCCATGGCTTGCTGAGTACTCCCGTACTCACCCTTGCTCTATATAAATAATCCCCCCCCCCCCAGTTGCTAAAGAAGATGAAGCGGATCCCGCTGACGAGGAGTTCTTCCAGGAGCAAGCCGGCTACGACGAGTTTTAGGGTTTCGGCCTAGTTCCCAAGTCACGCCTGTGATGTTTGGTCCAAGTCTTGGCTTCCGTTTCCCTTTTGTAATGCAGTTGTGAGCTCGGGATCTGTCCGCAGCCCAACATGACTGTACTCCTACTTTATAATAAAGAGACCTCTGTTGCTATGATATTCTGTCTTCCTGTGATACCAGCACTGTTTCCTGGGACTGGTATCGACTAACAGGTTAATTTAGAGCGTCACGGGCTAGTTCCGCTCGGGACTAGTTCGGGGCGTGACACCGCCGGCTCAGCGCCGCTCCGCTCGCCGCTCGCTGCTGTCTCCTGGCACGCCTCCCGCGTCCGCCACTGTCGCCTTGCGCACCCACGAGTCGCCGCCGCCGTCCGCCATCACCTCACGCGGCCTGCCTTCCGCGAGTCGCCATCGCCGTCGACGTCCACCGTCGCATGACCGCATCCAAAGTAGAGCCGTAGAGGGGAGGAAGATGGGAGGTGTATGTGGGAATATGGTGGAAGAAGATAGTAGCGGATGACATGAGTCCCATTTATCCTAGACTAATAATGGAGATAGTAGATGGAGAGACTATTGGAGCAAACAATGAGTTTGACTTGCTAAATTAGATGAAGAGTTAGCCAAATAGATATTTGGAGATTTAGATTTAGAACTACTGTTAGAGATGCTCTAAGAGAGTTGAGTTGGACGAGACCTGCGAGACCGAGCCTTTGTGAACCAAAAAATGGAAAAAAAAGATTGAAAACACAACAAATGGATTATGGAGGACAGGAAAGGCAATGGAAACATAGTACAAAGAGAATTTGCAGATCCAACGACCTCATGCCTTAATTTGGCCTCAAGAATCAAGAGCAACCTTGCATGAATGCCCATCTCAGTGAAAACAAAATCGAAGCAAATTAGTTTCAGCCGCAATCTAGCTTTGTAGCTTCACTGAAAAAAAAAAGTTGTGGAACGAATAGCAGGGAAAAAGCCAAAAGATAATAAAGAGGACAGAAATTTTAAGATCAAACAGTACTCAAGACATGAAGAATTAAAATGCAAACACACCAAGCACCGATATGCGCTATAGCGCTAAAATCAATGAAAATAACTCAAAAATTCCAAGTGTTATTTCACAGACTCGAGCATTATCAGGAGGATATAGAGGCTTTGCTAGAACACAGAAGCTGAAGCTTCAAATCTGGATAGGATGTACAGGACAAACAAATCATACTTCTATATTGTACATATTATTATTTTTTTGGGGGATATTGGTACATATTCGTGGATCGTGTCCGTGAATGGGGACATTCTGCTCGCCCCTTCCATGCGTCGTCGCAGCTCTCGGAGGCGGTCAGCGCGACGGCGATGACCGTGCCGCCATAGATGTGGGACTGCAGGTTGTCGAGGGCGTCGTCGAGAAGGTAGCCGGTGCTGCCGTACTGCTCGATTGGGGGTTGGGGATTGGGGAAGAAACAAGAATCCAAGACCCCCACTATGCAGTACACAGTACAATGGGGCAACTCACAAATCCGAACTTTCGGGCGAAGGAGGTCTGTGTATGACAAGCATCCCGGTGGAGCAAACAAGCCACTCATCCCGTCGAGCATCGCCATGGATGAATGGCTATTTGCCGAGAAGTTACAAGGGGCAGCCGTTGATGTAAAGATACAAGTTTGGATTAATGTTTGCAATGATTAATGTTTACAATGTCATAATTGCAAATCCCCCGCTTTGTGAATCTTCTGGTCGGGAGAGAGATGGGCTGGAATTGGATAGCCCCCGTGTATGGGCCCCACCACTTCCTGTACATCGAACACTCTCACCGAGGGACATGGGGGAGGGTGCAAGGTAGGAGTAAATTACAGCACGAATCTTGGTATGGATCGGACGACACACGGGCTAGGTGCCTCCGCTATAAAACCCCCAAACCTTCTTCTTTCGACGCTCACCTCAATCCTTTCACCACATCCGACGCTCCAAGCCCTACTCGCCTCTCCTTCCACCACCACCCGATGGCACCTCCCAAAAAGGCCTCCAAAGGCGGGGACGGCGGGGATGCCGGGGTGGCAGAGGCGGTAAGGGAGCCGATGGTAAAGAAGGTGAGCAGGGCGGCACTGGCGGCCTAGGAGGTACAGGTGGTGCCGGTGGGGACGGTGGGCATGGCGGCGACGGCGGCATCGGTGGTCCTGGCAAGATGGGTGGTGACGAAGGAAGAGGTGGAGATGGGGGTGCTGCCGGCCCCGACGGCAAGGGCAGCTATGGCGGCGACGGCGGGTCTTCCGGGCCTCCCGCGCCTGTTGTCCACCAGTAGGTGCTGTTCCTCCTGCGCTACCGCCTAGCCGCCGCGCTGTCCGCTAGGTCCCAGCCATACTAGATGCTGCGTGTGATTTGCTTTTTATTTTCTGTGTGATGATGTGGGTGATCGCATGGGCGAGGGTCTTCCTTGTGAATGATCTGGATGGTGTGAGTACAGTTGGTGCGAAATGGAACCCCTAAACTTTATATGCTTTGGCAAAGATTAGGGGCCATATATATTCAGCACCAACTTTGGCAAAGATGGTCCGCCATGCATGCGATGCTGGTGTGGATGCTTGTAATTTGTGTTTTGTGCTGCGCAGGCACATTAATAAAATGGCTGGGAGAGAATTAATGTTTGTGTTTGGACTTTCTTAATGTGATGTTCGAAGTGTTGGCCTGTGACTACCAATAATTAATTGAAGTAACGTTGTCCAAGAGCACCATCAAACAAGTTATGAACATAACTGAAAGTCTCTTAAGAAAATAGAATGCACCACATCAAGTTTCCTGAAGGTGTATGGGTAGATGACAGAGTGGATATTTATAGAATGCCAAACCTGTTTTCGTGACCATCTGACATCTCAATTTTGGTGCTTGGCACTTCGTCCTTAATTTGGTTAGAAAGACACTGAACAAACAAAAGGAAACGGAAATATTAGGAGAAGGGAAACTAACACTAAAGATTCACTACAAGAATGAAAGCAAGTTACCTGATGCATAGATATAATTACTATTGATATTCCAAGAATAAAATTTATAGTGCGTGTGTGACCAAACAATACAGCAGAAGCTACGCCAGTAAAGATTGTAGCGATTGTTGATGAGTATTTCTTCAAAATTGTATCTGCAAAAAACATTGATCTGGTTAAATTACTGGAGCAACCGACATGCATGTGTCACTGATCTTGTAATCTCTGAACTCAATATTCAAATATCATATTGAATTTTATGTGAGACATTTTTGGTTAGATGCGGAATCAATTACTCGTGCAAGGGATGAGAAGCATCCAAAGATACGCATACGATATTTAACGCCATTTTAATAGCACATCGAACAAGAATTAAGGAGTTCCTTTTCCTTCAGCGGGTAATATACCTGCATATTTGAAGAAAAATGATGATAGTATGCCCTGTGCAGCATTGTTACAAATAAGAAACATTGTGGCTTTCGAATGTCCTTCCAAAATGTTAAAGCTGCTGGGCCCTGAAAAATGTACACAATAGCTGATTCCTCGAAGCAGTATAATAAATTCCATGTAAGTGTTTATCATGCAAGATTTCAACACGATACAGTCACAAGAGCTTTCAGTCTTTGGAACATCAGGTCATAAGAGTTTCCGGTGCATGTTGCCCAATGGTGGTAATCCAGAATAACTGATGGACGGAAATCTTGCAAACAAAATAAAAAAGGGAAGTTTTCAATCAGCTGATTAAGAGTTGGATATCTTAGGCTAATAGGCTCTAGGTTTAATCATTTATTGAACCAGTATATCAGATAAAAGTCAAAAGATTATGAAAAGTCTCAAGCTATTACCAAACAGCTACTAATAGTTAAATGGTTTAAATAGTTGATGTACTTGACAACCCTGATAAGCACAACAAAATTGGTTCAAACCAGCTTATGCAGGAGTATATGCAATAAGCATATTACTTTCAAAGAGACTACCTTGGATGACAGCAGTAATCATGAGCCCAAGAAAATTAAATATCGCGCCATATCCAACGGCGAGGTGAAGCAGGAGCGGCAAGAGGAAGAGGCGGAGGAAGGAGAGGTGAGCCAAGAAGAAGAGAGCGCAAAGACTGGACCTCTGGTGGTGGCCACCACCATGAGCATGGACGACCCGCAGATCGACGTGAGGATCGCCGTCGGCTTGCTCCACTGCCATGCCTGCCTCCTCCCCCTCAAACCTCCCGTCTTCATGGTCTCACTTCTGAGTCTCCTCATTGCAATTATTCATTCAATTCAAGATTCCTCTCTTGATTTCATTTGTTTCTTTTGTTTTTGCACATCCGTGCAAAGAAATAATGTCGTCGAATCTTTGATACTCCCTCCGTTTCACAATGTAAGTCATTCTAACATTTTTCACATTCATATTATCTAAATGAATCTAGACATATATATCTATTTAGACATATATATCTATCTAGATATATTTAGAATATATCGTATCCTAATATCAGATTGGCTAGTGCTAGAAATTTGGATAGTTTTCTAATATCTAAATATGTTTTTTAAAAGGTTTAATTATTTTAAAATTAAATAAACTTATTTAGAGAAGGGGGGACTTGCAGTCCAAAGCTTGCTTCAACTTTCAGGTCGATATCTGCAAAAGGGGCGTATAGTCGTATAGAGGCTTCTAGCGTGGCAGAAATGTACGTACAGGCTTCAAGTTGCATCCTAGTAGAAATATCGTGTACAGGCTTCAATAGCCAATGCTGGTGTGCAGTAAAATTTTGTTGCAGTATTACTACTGTACTTGTTATTCAGAACATTTTACCTCACTGAAATATACACATGCTACTACTTTACTAGTAAATTATTGCAACCGCCACCTCTTTTCATATTTGGATGTCACAATTCTGCTTTAATACAGTGCCAACCTACTCCTACACATATCTCTTCTCGTGAAAGATCTTTTTTTCTCTTTTCTTACAAATGGTTCGGTTTATCTTTTTACTTGAGTTCAGAGTGTTACTGCTACAGTACTACTCTAAAGTAAAAGCAGTGCTGCCCTGCTGACGTGGAGTGAACCCAGAACGTTGGAAAGAACGTACTCTACATTTTTAAGTATAGTTCGTGTGCAAAAAAAAATTTAAGTATACGGACACACGTTTAAAGTATTAAACATAAACTAATATCAAAATAAATTACAGATTACGCCTATAAACTACGAGAAGAATTTATTAAGCCTAATTAATCCATCATTAGCAAATATTTACTGTAGCATCATATTGTCAAATCATGACGTAATTAGACTCAAAAGATTCGTCTCGTAATTTACATGTAAACTATACAATTGATTTTTTTCGTTTATATTTAATGCTCTATGTATGTGTCCATAATGACGAAATTTTTAAAAGTTTAAAGTGAACTGAACATTGCCAGTTATTACAACAGTTTTATACAGTTTTACTACTTCACCTCCCACCACTCTACTGCTACTCGCCAAGGCACCAACAACAAAGCTGATGCCTTTTCACAGTTTTACAATTGGGTAGGAGCTTGTTGAATGACCCCCTGGTTCATGCCTCTTGGTTCTCTATAGTACTTCCTCTAGTACTCCATTGATCTCTCTCTGGTCGTCTACTGCAAACTGCAACCAACCACCGATTGTTTGTTCATGCTGTTGTATTTTTCAGTCAACAAGGACACACACAAGAGGCGATCGCCGTAGACGACGATGCAGCACGGCGATGGGTTAGTTCTTCCCCATCGTCACTTGTGATCGGCTCTAGTCTTGGAAATTGAGACTGACAGAGTTGGCCGATTCACAGCTTTTATGGCGACTAAGTTAAGCCATGTTTGCAGTAACCACCATGGTCCACCTGCACCTACTACTGAGCCTGCGGCTATCTTGGCCGATGTGTTGTTCAACATCTGATATAGATAGCCGAGGAGAATTTTACTCAAAGGGATTTGCTTCTTTGCTTCAAGGGCAAAGATTTTTTGACTTCATATGGGTGCCCTGAAGGTAATATCACTAAAATGAGACAGGAAAGCTGAATTGCTGAGCATAGGATTAGAGTCAATTCTGTAGCTGTTGTTGTACCTGATGGTAGAGATAGTTCTTAACTCATGATAGTTGAATAACCTCTGTTTAAGTGGGCAAATACTTGTTGCAACCAATTGTATCTCAGCTTTTGTAGCATGCTCTCTTCAGTATTGGTCTGATGGTGCCAATTGACATCTAGGAGTACTCTACTGCTACCATCTGAAGGTGCCAATTGACATCTGAATGAAGTTACGTTTGAAATTATTGTTGGGACATGTGGATTACGAAATGCTTATTGTCATAGCCCCTAAATCTATCTGAATTTGCCTCCTGTCTTACTATCATTTTATGCTTGGATATAAACATCAGGGCAGTAAGCCTTTCTACTATTATTAAGTCGTCAATCGTGTTAGCTCAACTAGCAGGGGCAAAATGTCATGCTTGCATTCTTGTATCCTTTTTATCTAGGAGTACTCTGCTGCTACCATCTGAAGGTGCCAATTGACATCTGAATGAAGTTACGTTTGAAATTATTGTTGGGGCATGTCGACTACGAAATCTATCTGATTTTGCCTCCTGTCGTGCTATCATTTTATGGTTGGATATAAACATCAGGGCAGTAAGCCTTGGGCGATCCTAATGGGCGATCGATTGCTTGAAGATAGGGGTAGCGATCGCCCCACGCCCCCCTCCCCCCTCTCCCTTCCTCCACCTGGTTTCCCTTTTTGGCACCGCATTACTTTCCTATTTTAGTAAATTTATACACCTAAAGTTTATACACCTCAAGTTTACACATCTAAAGTTTAGAGATCCAAAGTTTATAAGTCAAAAGTTTATATATCCGATTCAAATTTGAATTTGAATTCAAATTTTTTTATATATATAGTATTTCTATACATCTAAAGTTTATAGACCTAAAGTTTATACGTCAAAAGTTTATATACCCGTTTCAAATTTGAATTTGAATTCAAATAATTCAAATATTTTCTATATATAGTATTTCTATACATCTAAAGTTTATACACCTAAAGTTTATAGATCCAAAGTTTATAAGTCAAAAGTTTACATACCCGATTCAAATTTGAATTTGAATTATATCCGATTCAAATTTGAATTTGAATTCAAATATTTTCTATATATAGTATTTCTATACATAAATTTTTCTAACTTTTTATTTTTTTTAAATTTTTTTTGTGGTTTACTGTAGTATAGGGGAGGGGGCGGGCGGGTGATCGCTGGGCGGGCGGGGTAGCGATCACCCGCCCATTAGCATTTCCGGTAAGCCTTTCTACTATTATTAAGTCATCAATAGTGTTAGCTCAACTAGCAGGGGCAAAATGTCATGCCTGCATTCTTGTATCCTTTTTATTACTATCGAGTACTAGTAATCTGCCCGTGCTAACGCTACGGCAATGTTTAATGATATATATCGAACAACCGTAAGAAAGAAGACATGTTTTGCCAAGCCTAGAATGAGATAAATTCGCAAAAAAAGATTGATACACAGAATTGTTATAAACAAAGAAGTATCACATGCTCGCATTCTGTCTATATTGTTTGGATGTTAATTAAAACCATTATATTGGCACTTACTCCTCTCTGAAATTACAGAGTATGTTTTTGAATGGACATTATAGAGTATGTTCCTGAGCTGGTTCGTAATACCGAGAGAGAATGTTCTCGGCCTCTCGAGGCCTTGACAGATGGCGGCGGTGGTGTATCCGTCGCTTCTCTCCTTGCAGACGTATCATGGCTCTATAAAATTCAAAATAGAATGGCTATCATGCCTAGTAAGGAGTAGTTTATATTTAGAATGATAGATTGATAACGATTCCCATCTATGAGGTTCAAGGGACAAGGCAACCGATGAATAGATATTCGAAAAATACCTTAATCTTCTAAATCTTAACAAGTGAATGGCAGAATACTGAAAACATTGTCACCATGTCACATGGGGATGGTATCAGCATGGCATGAAATGGAAGAGCAGAAAAAGAATTCAGGGAAGAAAACATAATGACAAGGGAAAGAAGCATCTACACCAACTCATTCTCTCCTGAGGAGAAACAGCACAAAAGAATTGATGAAATAAATATGCAGTGAATAATATGAACAATCTTTTTAATCATGTACTTGCTAGGCTTAATTGAAGGAAATAAAAGAACAGTCATGTCACACATATGAGTTCCCAAAACCATTTAGAGTGAAATATGTGCTCAATAGGTTCGACATAAAAAAAAAAGAGCTCAACAGCTACATATGCAGATCAAACGCTCCAGGTTTCTTGAACAACACAATATGCACTTCACCGACTTATCATTTTGAGCTTAAGCGCTTCTTTGGAACATAAGAAAATCCATTTTGAGCAGTATAGCCTCTGCACACCGATGCACGTTATGATCAACATACAAATTAAACCTAATATATTGGAACCAAAATATTTTAAAAAAAATCACTTTGTGGGGGTTGCACTTGCACATAACATAAAATAGTTCAGTGTTGTTTCATAAAAAAGATTTATGCTTATCTATAAAATGATGTTCAGCTCCTGAAAAAAAAAAGTGATCTGTAGCTCATTTTGCACACTTCAGTAACTAATAAAATAGCCCAACTAATTAGTTTATTGGTTTCGCAACCTACAAATTTACAGTGATGATGGGCAAGACACATGCCATTGACCAATAAAACAAATGGGCCATAATGTCAAATACCATAAATCTCCATGCCTCAACATTTTTATTGCATTTTCGACATCCAATTGCCAGCAGTGATCTAATTAATATACTTGCAATGGCAGCAAGAATACTTAATTATATACCACTTTGAATCTTGAATGTCCCACTTAATCATCTTTGCATAAATAATTGATTGTGTGATTGCTCATATAGCATAATTAGCAAGATATATGATGAGGCTTTAACAGCAAAAAAAACAAAAATCTTCAAAGGATCATTTCTTAATCTCAAATGATCCTTCTTTTGAAGCATTTTTTTATGAACATGAAAAAAAATCAAGAAAAATAAAACATGGGCAACCTAGACTCGATACCAGAAAGTGGCTGTATTATTCACTTGTCACAAAGCAACATTTTGTCCTTTGGAGTGGCTTGATGCCATGTTGCCTACCTTGTCCCAGAACAGATTTGATACACCATTATGGTCAAGGGGGACTATCAATTATCTCACTGATTTTCTGCTAAATAGTAGGACTCTAGCAGTGGACATCACATCAGGTATTTCAAAGATCATTTAATCAGTAAGAGAAATTCCATACCAAAAGGGTAGAACAAATTCCAATGATTGAAATCAACATGTGCTCCATAAGAAAAATAAATGAAGCGTGACAAATTGTATTATAAAAGGAAATACTACATCGTCTTTACTCTACACAATCTAAGTACATAGAGTATAGATCTGCTCAATCACACTTGATTCTCTCACCCTACAAGCTCAATTACACATCAAATTTACAAGATTATACAAAAAGGTGCAAGTTCTTGAAAGAACATTCAACAAAGAAGATAACCATTCCAGATGTCATGCAAATGTCTATTTCATGAATTTCTAAAGAACAGATCAATATGGAGTTATCAACCGTTACGATAGAAACCATATGCCTTTTAGGTCATGTATGCTTGATAAAAAAAACGCTTGAAACCAATATTTTCTACAATGTGCCAAATATTAATTTAGAATCACCCAACTCAATGATATATATATGCATGTGAGTATACACTTTACTTAGTTCTTACCATTTCCTGTTTGTGGCAGGAGCAGGATAACTCCAATCAAGCATCTGCAAATCAGAAGACTAAAAAAACATTTTGGCCAATCTCATCCTTTCCTGTATATGTGACATTTCTTCATAAGACTAAGCGTCTTTGCTGTCCTGATTAACTTGCACCACTTTAAGTCATATCTTATTTGGGCTCTTGTCCAAGCTTGCTCATCACCGCCACATCACAACTTAGATTTGAGAACCATTAGGTGGCTTCACCTGGCCACCAGCACATAGAACAATCAACAATTCATGATTTGGGATGTTACGTTCAGCGTCGTCGAATATGTTAAAACTGTCATATTGAAAGTTAATAGTGAGTTGTGCACATGGAACCAACATTGCTAGAAAAAATGTGAGCATAATAACTGCTGCTGAAACAAAGAAATATGCAAGATTTACCCCCGGATTAAATTTCCACTCTGCAAGAATATGATTGTTTAGAGGCATAAGCTTTTGCAATAGCTTGCAACATCTATGCCCTGAAGGAAATAAAATCTCCACCACCTAGTATATATTCTGCAAATTAGATATATTTTGATAATGGCAACCTAGAAAAGGCTTCGAAAAAGAAGAACTGCGATAGTGCAATGCACAGAATTACCATTACGAGGACAGACAACCACATAAATCCGTATGTGCGTGAATCAGTCCTGGAGTGTGCCCAATCTCTTTTATTCTCGAAAAGAAACCAATAAAATTACTAAAGATTAGAGGATCCATATATTAATTGCCCGCTTTAAAAAAAAATGTCAAATGCATGCCATGCACTGCTAGCACGAAGCAAGAGCATACAGGGTCACATCTCTATTCAAATGAAGAAGATATTTTCTGTAACAAAAAAGCGGGAATTTAAGTTGATCAGTGCATTCTCTATTAATTTGCAGGCATAACATACTATGTAAATCTGATCACTTAACAAATAAAGTAATAGTCCTAGCAAAATTTTTTAAAAAAACTATTAGCCACATTTGGCAGTATAGTGGGAAGCGGACATGTCGTATTTGGATATCAGAGATCTGCAGATTGCAGAAAGCATGAATAACCACAGATACATGTAACATGATAGAAGAATCAAGAAAAGTTGTGCAGAAAGCATGAATAACCACATATGCATGTAACATGAGGGAAGAATCAACAAAAGAAATGACCAAGGTCCAAGGCCGCCAACCAACCTGTAAAATCTCAACAAGATGGAGAGCAAAGCCGGCATAGTCAGGACGATGACTCAGAGCAAGTCTAATAGTACAGCCCACTAATAGCTCCAATTCATCTATAGCCAATCTAATAGTCAATTTATACAATAGTTGCTTACTATACTATTAATATATGGTCCCACCTATCATACACACAGTGTGTCTTGGAGTCCGTGCTGCAGCTGGCTACAGATCTGTAGCCCGCTACTCTTCTCTCTCATCGTTTATCTTATTAAAATATGTTTATAGCTGGTTAATAGCCTGCTATTGTACCTGCTCTCAGAAGCGAGCCAGTGAGGCGAGGCATGCCATTGGTGGATTCGTGGAGAGCATGCCGCGTCTAGCAAAAGATGCGTAGAACGCGGCGAGGATAGGGGCGATGATGGAGCTTTGATGCTGGAGAGTGGGCACGATTGAAGGGATGATGGGCACCGCCGTGGAGCTCGGCCGGAGGCATGGCAGCGACCACCGCTTCTACAACGCTTCCAGGGCCTACCGATGGTACCACCACCAGCACTACCACGGGCTTCCTAAACGCGAGGTGGGCCCCCACTGTTCACCAGGAGAAGGCGGCCGAGTAGCCATCGCCGTCGCCGGCGAGGATGCCAGTCCCGCCCCCCGGTGAGGCGCGAAAGTGAGGAAGGGAGGGGTTGGGCTCGATAGGGCGGGCGAGGCGAGGCGACAGTGTCTGGGGGAGGCGACGGCGGCGGCGGCGTCTGGGGGAGGCGAGGCGATAGGCGAGAGAGAGAGGAAGGGAGGAGGATGCGGCGCGGGATTGAGGGAGGCGATTAGGGGCAGCGCGATGACGCGTTCGATGGAGGTGGGAGGCTGGTGATCTATCTGGACCGTTGGATTTTCACCAGATAATCTGAACCGTTGAGTGATGAATGAAAGAATGAGTGAAAGCATTTGTTGAACTGTAAGGTAGATTGACCAAGAAAGATGAGTTGTACGGGATATAATGTACTGTTGCAGCTCTTTGGATTGATTGATGATTTGGTGGCCACTGTGTTCAAGTTTACTCTTTCGTTGTTTGTTTATTTTTTTACAAAGAAAACAGTCTACTATCATGTACATGAAAAAAATTACTGTTCTACCAGCCAAAGTTTGAGGCATTGATTGTCTTCTCCTTCTGGTCTTCGTCGCCTGTTTCCTTTTCCTCAGGCAGAGCCTCTCCGTCTCTCTCCCAACCCTTCCTTTTCTCCTTCGAAAAAAAAAAAACTTCCTTTACTCGCCAAAAAAAAAAAAATGCTTTGAGATTTTGGTGGTTGCCGCGGTCGACGATGGAGAGCGCGGCTCCCGTGGGCGGGAAGAAGAAGGCGCGGATGGAGTCGGACTCCCCCATTCCGCCGACCCCGAACGTGCGTGTCAAAGAAGAAGCAGCTGACCAAGAAACCCAGCTAGCAGCAGCAACTCCCACTCCTCCGGCGGCTGACGAATCCCCCGCCGCCGCCGCCGCCGCCGCCGCCGCCAGAGTGGAGGTCGCGGTGAGGATCGACGCCGCGATTCTCCACTGCCCACTCTGCTTGCTCCCGCTCAAGCCCCCAATCTTCCAGGTGACCAATCATCCATTCATTCGTTTCGTCTTCGTCTTCTCTGCGCCTAAGACTTGTCATGTGTTTGTGCAGTGCGTCGCTGGGCATTTGGCTTGCGGCGCCTGCCATGGCAAGCTCACCGACGTGCACTGCCAGCCGTGCGGCGGCGGCGGCGCCGCCTACGCCCACAACCCCGCGCTCGACGCCATCGCCCGCTCGACCAAGATCCGGTGCCCCAACGACAGGTACGGCTGCGACCGCTACGTCACCTACTGCGACGTCGCCGACCACCAGCGCGCGTGCCCGCACGCGCCCTGCACATGCCCGGAGCCCGGCTGCGGCTTCCTCGCCGCGCCGCCGGCGCTCCTCGACCACCTCACCGCCGACCACTCCTGGCCTTCCCAGGAGATCACCTACCGCGCCGTCCACCCGCTCGTCGTGTCCGCGTCGCGGCGGCGCCTGCTGCTGGCCGTGCGCGGGGACGGCGACGGCGGCGCCGAGCAGCGACGCGTGTTCCTCCTCGCCGTGGGCGCGCACGGCGCGGCGGCCACCGTGTCGGTGTCGTGCGTGCGGGCGAACGCGGCGGCGGGGCCGCGGTACGTGTGCAAGGTGTGGACGCAGGCGCCGCCGGACGCGGAGACGGGGGTCAAGGACACCATCATGATGGAGGCCAACGTGCGGAGCTTCTCCGTCCCCGGCGAGGTCGCCATGGACGACGGCACGGTGCTGTGCGTGCCGCCGAGGATGCTCCACGGCGCGTCCATGGAGATGCCCCTCCGCGTCCGCATCGACAAGCTCGGCGCCGGCGCCACCAACCGATCCGCCATTGCAGCCCAGACAAAGAAGTAATTCTTTCTTGCTCATTTGATGGATCAGGGCGATGCATAAAAGACAAGCTAAAAGGTTAGTGGTAGTAGCGTACTAGCGTAGAAAGAATGTGTGATTAGGAGGAGCTTAATTTGCGTTCTGTTTGGCCTTAATTTTGTTCATGTGTCTGATCATACAAAGGTAGAAGCAATAGTAACTAGTAGTACTAGTTTAGCTGGATACTAAGCTGACTGGAGTACATTGTGTTTGATCATCATCATTTGCTTGAGGTTTGACGGGATTGATGAATGAATGATCATTGTTTTGGGCAAGAAACATACTCCGATAAACAAGATCGATCACATCACATCTGTTTGGACCTGTTGGGTAAGTTTTGCATGTTACCCAAATTATTAGTACCAAAAGATTAATCTGTCATTTAAAATTTTTGAAATTTTTCACAAACTGTTTACATGATGTGAAAAAAAAAACAAAGGGATATTCCCCTTACTGAAAATGCCAAACAAACTGCATATTTCAATACATGGGAAAAGTGGTCATTAACATGCATTTAAACAATTCACGTATTTCTAGATGAGTTACTCAAGTTTTAAACTCACGTAAAGATCAGTGAAATAGAAATAAACAGAGGAAGGAGTAGTATTTAGGTAGCAAGTACTTTTGGGAAATTAAACTAGGCGAAAAAATCCTATAAAATTCAGCTTTTTTTTTTAGAATAAAATTCAGCATTTCTATTGTCAATAATTTTCTATATCAGTACAGTACATACAAGATACAACAAAATGATACTGGTACAAAAGAAAGCAGTAGTTAGGGAGTGTTTAGATCCAAGAGTGTAAAATCAGTTTTTGCGTGCCAAATTGGATATTAGATAGGGTGTTACATGGGGTGTTTGGATACTAATAAAAAAACTAATTACAGAATTTGTCAGTAAATAGCGAGACAAATTTATTAAGACTAATTAATCTGTTATTGGCAAATGTTTACTGAAGCACCATATTGTTAAATCATGGAGCAATTAGGCTTAAAAGATTCGTCTCATAAATTAGTCGCAATCTGTGTAATTAGTTATTTTTTAGTCTATATTTAAATATTTTATGCAGATATTCAAACGTTCGATATGACATGGTGTAAAAATTTTATGTAGGAACTAAATAGATCCTTACTTTTGTTTTCCTTTCACCAATACTCTTCTGGACACATGGCAAGTTTAGACCCTGTTTAGATGGGACTAAAATTCCTATCATATCGAATGTTTGGATACTAATTATAAATATTAAACGTGGACTATTAATAAACCCATTCTATAACCGTGAACTAATTCGCGAGACGAATCTATTGAGCCTAATTAATCAATGATTAGCCTATGTGATGCTACAGTAAACATGCGCTAGTTATGGATTAATTAGGCTTAAAAAATTTATCACGTGAATTAGCTCTTATTTATGTAATTAGTTTTATAAATAGTCTATGTTTATAAATAGTCTATGTTTAATACTCCAAATTCATCCGTTATGACATGGACTAAAGTTTAGTCCTTGGATCCAAACTTATTCTTTAAACTTTCAACTTTTCCATCACATTAAAACTTTCCTACACACACAAACTTTTAATTTTTCCTTTCATATCGTTTCAACTTCAACCAAACTTCTAATTTTAACGTGAACTAAACACATCCACAATACACATGGGAAAGAAGCTGGTTCCAGGGTTAAAGGTCCTGCACTGCAGGCGTTGGCTGCGCTGGACAGAAAAAAAAAAAAGACCAAACCAAAAACCGAACTGAATTAACAGAGACCGAGAAATTCGATCATCAGTTGTGACTAATTGAATTTAACACTGTCTTTTAAAACGAAATAACTGAGCTGACCGAATCGATGTTAAAGCCCAATGAACGATGACCGCTATCCACTTGCTTAGAGCATCTCCAACAGCCTCCTTATCTCACTCCCCAAGTTAAATTTTAGTAATTTTATCTTAATTTTATGCTCCAACAGACTGGCTAACTAGATGGCCAAGCCGTCCGGCTGGCTAAAGTCCCACTCGCGTTGGCCAAATTTGGCCAGCCAAAATATGCTAGCCAATCGTGGGCCCCACGCCGACACGCGTCCCTCTCCCCCTTTCTCTCTCCGCTAGCGTCGTCGTCGAGATGCTATCGCCATCCACGGCTGCTGCTGTCGAAGGTCGTCGTTGACGAACGCCGCCGTCGCCAGATCCACTATTGTTGCCGAGGTCGCCGTCCGCTGCTGTCGTCTCAGAGGTCGTCGCCGCCGCCAGCCGTAGTCGTCTGGAGGCCTCCGCCGTCCATGCCCCGGCGGATTCGTGGACTGAAATCGCCAACCCACCCCCCGCCCCCCCCCCCCCCCCCCCAACAGAATCCTGACACACACCTCGCCGCGGAAGCTGTGGCGTCCGCGTAGGAGCAGCTGTTTCTTTTTGGATCCAATCCAATCGGTGAGAGCTATTCTCTCTCTCTCGTGCTTACCGTCCTGATTAAAAGGATGGGGGTTCTTGATGTTCTTTGGCAAGATCCGGCGAGGCCGCTGCTTGCTTCTGTGAGGCATTCGTGGTTGCATTTTCTGTAAGGGCTTGGGTTGATCTGTTTCGCTGGTGAGGAAGAAGGAAGCGTTGTAGGGACTGACACGTGGGTCCCACTGTCATACTCTTAGAATGGAAAGGCTGTTGGAGTAAACAACTAGTTTGACTTACCAAATTAGATAAATAGTTAGCTAAATAGATATTTAGAGAGTCATATTTAAAGAGACTGTTGGGGATGCCTCTTATATCCAGTGCCGCATCCCATCGTCAAGATCCTAGTACCAGCGCCGAAGCCCGCCCATCCTCTACGTGCTGCTCTCGCGCCCTCAACTCCCCTCCGATCAGATTCAGAAGACACTTTTGTGTTTTTTTTCTTATCTGAAATTGTGGATTGTTTATGGCTGTGTTTAGTTCCTTCCAAAGTTAAAAGTTTGGGTTGAAATTGGTACGATATGACTGAAAAGTTGTGTGTGTATGATATGTTGATGTGATAAAAAAAGTTAAAAGTTTGGAACTAAACGCAGGCTATATGTATATTTTTCATCTCAAGAATCTCGGTCGTGACCTGAGGAGATCGAGAAAAAGTCCGAATTACTCGGGTTGTGTTTACTTCCTTTCAAAGTTAGAAGTTTGGATTAAAATTAATATGATGTGACTGAAAAGTTGTGTGTATAACAAATTGATCTGATGAAAAAGGGTGAAAGTTTAGATATAAAGTGTTTAGATATAAAGTTTGAATGTAAACACAGCCTCGGTCTTGACTTTCTGATGACCGAAATTTCATTGAAGACCTAAGACCGAGACTGCAAGCCTGCAATAGGAGCAGAGAGTGAAGACAGAGAGGAGCATATACGAGGGACTTTTACCGCACACCGCACCGCCCGCTGACCCTCTCTCTACTGCTGCATTTCGTGTGGCAGTGGAGATCATACACCCATTGACAGTTTGACACGGACATGAAGACAGTGCTGCTTTGCAGAGCTATAGCTGCAGCCATAGTACAGTACTCCCTCCGTTATCGAATGCAAGACTTTCTAATATTGCTGCTCATATTCATATAGATGCTAATAAATTTAGATATTATATATATATATATTAATATTTATAGAAATATATACGAAGTACAATATAAAAAAATCTTATATTATAAAATAGAGAAAATACTATAGTAGGAGGGAGTAGCAGCAGCAGTAGACATTTTCTCATTTCCAACACCCTCCAGTAGTACAGTCAAGCGCTGGATGGAGGCCTGGGTCGTTTCTCCAATAATAGCATTCTACAATATATAGTACGGAGTAAAAGTAGTCTATAGCCAATATTATATTCCGTTCAGCTATCTATAAACATTGTGCAACTAGTCTATATGGAGAAAATAATAAAAAGTATCCATAAGCATATGGACTAACCATATGAAATAAATAATACTATCTATTTCTATCTCTCTCATCTCCTAATGTTACCTTGTATCTATATATATCGTGGAGATTGCTATAGTTAAAGTTTTTTTATGTGGATCCCATTTATATGGATCACTTTTATCATATACATTGGTGATGTCCACGGAGGAGATAAATTTTGGATACTTGTGGCGTTTTTTAGACTGCTAAACGGTGTACTATGTGCGAAAACTTTATATATGAAAGTTGCTCTAAAATGTCAGATTAATCCCTTTTTCAAGTTTGTAATAATTAAAACTTAATTAATCACATGTTATTACCACCTCGTTTTGCGTGAAACACTTAATCTTTATTTTTATCTTTAAGAGATTCAAACACCACCGGAGTCGGTCCATCACTAAGGTCGCACTTCCTATTGAAACCAAACAATTGTAGAGGTAAATCAACGTGGAGATATGGCCTTACTGTGAGGATTGTATCCTTGGGTCTCATTTAACATGCTCACCACTTGACGAACCAATAATTACTTTTGGTTGCCTCTACGAAACGATAAAACGGGAGGCTAGTTATTGTGATAAAACGGAAGGCTAGTTGTTGAGCTATAGGATTTAGGGAGGGCTTCACTGGCCTCGGCAGGAATTCTTCACAGAATTTGTCTTTAAATTTGAGGTGTTTGTGCTCGACCCAAATAACAAACCCTTTACGAATAATATTATTAGGAAATAGAGGTGAAAGTGATTTCATCTCTCAAGGGGATATCCCCTCGTTTCATGCATGCCACCTAAAAAGTCAACAAAAATTTTTAAAAAAATCACAACATAGATTAATATGAAATATATCACTCAACAAACATGCAAGTTTAAATTCAACTTCTACAAATTGCAATAAAAATAACAAATATAGCTGTGAATGTACGATAATTATTTTTAGTTTAATTTTTTTGTTGCAATTTATAGAAGTTGAATTTGGCCTTACATGTTTGTGGAATGATATATTTTATATTAATCTATGTTATCAATTTTTTAATAACTATTTACTCCCTCCATCCCAAAATAGAGCAACCTTGTACTGGATGTGATACATCCTAGTACAACGAATCTGATAGGATGTGTCACATCCAGTACAAGGTTGCTCTATTTTGGGACGGAGAGAGTAGATGATATGTAAACAACGAGGGGATATCCCCTCATGGGATAAAAATTCATATCCGAAATAAAGAGGAAGATGGAACTAAATGTTTGATCATTGAAACATTGGAAAAAAAAATATTAAACATCACTGAAACATTAAAAGAGATGTGAGACATTAAAAGAGATGTGAAACACAGTAAATAAAATCAACTTGGGCCTTGTTTAGTTCCAAACTTTTTCTTCAAACTTTCAACTTTTTCATCGCATCGAAATTTTCCTAAACACACAAACTTTCAACTTTTCCATTACATCGTTACAATTTCAACCAAACTTTCAATTTTAGCGTCCCTCCAACAACTGCAAGGCTGCAAGTAGGCAGTAGCACAATGGATTTAATTACGCCTGCGTTGGCAGTGAAGAATTAAGGTATCCTTTTCCGGCGCTCCTCTCCGAGGCGAACCTCTTTGGTGAAACTTGATTAATTACACGATGCATCAATTCGCCATTCATCACAACGTACTCCAGCTAGCTAGCTACAGTAGCTCCTACTCCTCCATTATTTACACCTCCTCACCAGCCGACCTCAATGCATGCATCTGTGTATGTTCTTCCATGCATATTGGTGTCTATAAAAACCAAACTAAAGTGTTGCCCTGCCCCCTGCCTGTGTTCAACGTTGTATAACGTGCTCCAGAGAGTTTGCTCGCAGCAGCAAATTAAAGGTTTCTATTTGGTTTTCATGTCTGTACATATATACTACTCCGTATATAGATATATGTGCATGTGGTGTGAGTGTGTGACCTTCCTTTTCCTTGTTAGCAGATCGACATGGAGAAAAGCAGCGGGGAGAACGGCGGCGCCACTCCACCGAAGAAGCCGAGGACGGCGGTCGTCAAGAAAGCGGCGCCGGAGAAGGACCAGACGGCGGCGACGACCATCCCTGACTTGAGCAATGTCAGGCTCGACCCAGAGACTCTGCAGTGCAACATCTGCTTCCTCCCCTTCCAACCACCAATCTACCAGGCAAGCATGCACTCATCACTCTTTTCTCTCTAACTCTAGGACAAAAGAAAACTTTGGGTTAGTTAGTTAACTAATTTGTGCATGGGGGATCGAACTAATTTCTGCATTGTGCATGTTCAGTGCAAGCACGGGCACCCATCGTGCAAGAGATGCCTCGCCGGCCTCAACAACAAGTGCCACATCTGCCGTCAGCCCATCGGCGACATGCGTTGCCGGCCGCTGGAGAACGTCCTCGCCGGCATGACCGTGCCCTGCGCCTTCGCCAGGTTCGGCTGCCAGGAGGGCGTCAGGTACACGGAGAGGGCACAGCGCCATGGCCACGAGGCCTCCTGCCAGCACGCGCCGTGCCACTGCCCGTTCCCGGGCTGCTCCTACGCCGGCGCCGCCGCGCAGCTCTTCGCCCACATCAGGGGCGCGCACGCGGCCGGCTCACCGTCGGCGGTCAGCTCCATCCGGTGCACGCCGGTGGCGCTGCCCAGGGGGATGCCGTTCCACGTGCTGCTGCGGGAGGAGGACTCGCGCGTGTTCTTGCTGCTCAACGGCGGCGACGTCCCCAAGGGGAGGTCGCTGTCGGTGGTGTGCGTCGCCGCGGCGGGGGAGGCCGAGCTTTACACCATGGCGGTGAGCGGCGGCGCGCCGGGCGCGCTCTCGCTGTCGGCGTCCGGGAGCGTGCCGCGCGTCCGGCGGTGGGTGAGGTACCCGACGGGGGGTTTCCTGTTCGTGCCGGACGCCTACTGGCGCGCCTCCGGCGGCAGCGTCTCCGTCACCGTCCACGTCAAGAAGCTGCCGCCGCCCGAGCTCGAGGAGGACACCACCGCGGCATAAACCCTAATAACATGACGACATGGCAGTGATCAACTCTTAATTATAATTAGTAGTGCACGAGTGGATGTATGGTAGCACTAAGTAAGTTCTGGTAGATTAGTGGTGCGAGATCGAGTTCCGTTCACCCATGGTCCGACTCGATGAAGCATGTATTGTGACCGGCGAAATGCCCAAATTGACTTGCCGTGTGTCGAGGTGGTTCTCTGTTCAACACAAGGAATACTACTCATGGTATCTTTGCTACCCTGCGGAAGGGAACCAGATCCTCTGACGTAGCGAGGGACGTCCAACGGCTCTCGTCCGTCCATTCGGCATCGGACGGAGTCGAGCGAGCATAGCGATTAGACTCAGCCCATATGTTGCAGAAAAATCGGCCCACGCGACCTACAGCCAATCAGCCATCGACGCCGCCTCCGAGCCACAGCCGCCGGCGCCGCGAGGAAGCAAGTCGTCGCCGTCGGCGTCACCGCCACAGCCTGCGCCTCCCCAGCGAGGTCCCTTCGTTGCCACCCTCCTCTTCCCCATCCCCGTCCCCCGCCCGCCTCCGTGTCCTCCCTCGAGCGGAAGCCTCCGCTGCGTCCGGCGTCCCGTCGTGGAGGTCGCGGACCGTGTGCGTCGACGAAACCATGACTCCTGGTTGGAGGTCAACATGTCATGGAAGATGCAGCAGGAAAGAAGCAACTTGTCCAAAGCAACAATGCATTGTTGTGAGATTTATTGTTAAGAGCATCCTGAGTGCTGCAATTTCGACACAAATTTGATCTAAGTCTGTATTCATGTCAGCTCTGCTCTCAAATTGCAACAAACATTAAAGTATGGGACCAAATCTATAGATGTGCAACAATCAAATGCTCAATCTAGCAACAACAGCAAATTGTAATGTTCAGTGTTTACTGTCGAAGCATCATCAACACAAGTGACATTCTTTTGCTGTACTGAAGCTTCAATCCATTTAGACGTACTGATTTGAAAACGAAAAATTGATGCAACTACAATCTTCACATTCAGTGTTGAGTTACAATCCCAATTCACACCAATTTAAAACATCCATTTATATCAATTTACGGTCTCGATCTAGGTGTACACTGCTGGCAGCAAGCATTCAGTGATGCAATTACAATCTTCACATTCAGTGTTGACGTACACTGCCGGCAGCGAGCTAGCAACATGCCGGCAGGGATGGGGAGGAGGGCAGCGACGAGGGGAGGGGCTTCTTCCGTGGTCCTCTACTCCACTCCACCCGTGCATGCGCCGGAGGAGACGACGAGCTGTAGTGAGCGGCTGAAGACCACGGGAAAACATGAGCCATCACGATTTTGCTGGGCGGGAAGAGGAAGGTGGCAACGAAGGGGCCCTCGCTCGGGAGGTGCAGGCTGCGGCGGTGGCGGCGACGGCGCAGAGGCCTCCCCTCCCCCATTTGCTTCCTAGCGGCGCCGGCTGCTATGGCTCGGAGGTGGCGTCGATACCGCGTGGGCTGTTTTTTCTGCCATATGGGCCGAGCCTATCCGCTATGCTCGCTCGACTCCGTCTGATGCCGAATGGACGGACCAGAGCCGTTGGACGTCCCTCTGACGTCAGAGGATCTGGTTCCCTGCAGAAGTATTTTATCTTCTCTTTTACGAATCTTTCAGCTACCGGTCCTAAAATACAAGGGATTTTGGAGACGGAGAGAGTACCATACTACACAAAAATGCTTGATGCATAGTGTCTACTCATGGCGTGATACTTAATGTATAGTACTACCTCCGTTTCTCAGGTTATAAGACGTTTTAACTTTGGTAAAGTCAAACTGTTTTAAATTTGACAGTTTATAGAAAAAATAATAACACTTTCAACCCAAGACAAATTTATTATGAAAATATATTCAGTTATTAATTTAATAAAACTAATTTAGTATTATAAATATTACTATATTTGTCTATAAAATTAGTTAAACTAAAAACTTAAAGTTTTTTTTTTTTGACGGAGGGAGTACTCCAGAGTGACACGACAGCAGTGTCAGTGTAGACACTAGACACCACTTATATTCAGATTCAAGATTAAAAGTTTGCTTTTTTTTTAAAGGGAGTACACCGTAGTATATAGTATTATGGAGTATGTATTTCCTCTTTTGATTTATCCTCAAAATTATTTTTTTAGAAGAGATAATACAAGTAGTACTCCCTCCATATTTTAATGTATGACGCCGTTGACTTTTTAAGCAACGTTTGATCATTCGTTTTATTTAAATTTTTTGTGAAAATATGAAAATATTTATGTCATGCTTAAAGAACATTTGATGATGAATCAAGTCACAATAAAATAAATGATAATTACAAAAAAAACTTTTGAATAAGACGAACGGTTAAACGTTGGACAAAAAATCAACAGCGTCATACATTAAAATATAAAGGTAGTACTTTTAGTAATACTTTTTGGAAGGGGTATATGTTACTCTCTCCGTCTTAAAATATAACAATTTCGAGCCTTTAAAATTTATTTCAAAATATAGCAACTTTTACCCAACATTCTCTTATCAACCAATCAAAAACCCTTCACCATTCAATATTTTCCCACGAACCTCCACTTCATATCCAATCATAAGTCATAACCTCCCATATTTAATTCTACATACTTCGTTAATAATTATATCCAACTTTAAAAATACTTATATTCTGAGACGAAGGAAGTACCCTATCTATGTGACTGGCTTGCTCTACGCCAAAGTAGGCCTACCACTTCATTGGGACCTGTATGCATGTAAAATATACTCCCTCCTTCCCTAAATGTTTGACACCATTGAATTTTTTAAACATATTTGACCGTTCGTCTTATTCAAAAACTTTTGTGAAATGTGTAAAACTATATGTATACATAAAAGTATATTTAACAATAAATCAAATGATAGGAAAAGAATTAATAATTACTTAATTTTTTTGAATAAGATGAACGGTCAAACATTTTTAAAAAAGTTAACAGCGTCAAACATTTTAGGATGGAGGGAGTATATAAGTTCCATAAATCTAAAAGTTTCCATTAAATAATAAAGAACCCACACACATGACTCCTCCATCCGCTTACGCTTGCCCTTGGCGCTTGCTCCTACCAGCTTGCCTGCTGCTCATCCGCTTACGCAGGAACCTTGCCTGCTGCTTCAGCATTCTGCCAAAATAAAATAAAGATGACTGTCAATTAAACATTATGATTTAAATCTGACCCTAGTTTTATACGAAGAGGGGTAGTGTGCAGTCAGCAGTACTTCAAGGCATGTTGCTAATTAATGAGGTTAGTAGCCATGGCATCAATATACGTGGTTATAGGTAAATCTACAAAGGTTGTTACTATTGCCAGCAGCAGTTAAGACCACTGTTGGTTTTCACCTTGCACTTCAGAATGCTGCATCTTTTAGAATCTACTTAGGCTTGTTCCAATAGTGAATTCAGTAATTGATTTCAAAACCTCTATATTCATTAATTAGGCAATTCACTCAGGGAGACTCTGAAAATAATACTCAAACTGAGAGACTCTGAAAATAATTCTTAATTTCAAAATTACAACTATCAAAGTTCAACATGAGCCAGGTACTTTTCATTGGTTAAGACAAGAGAAGGAAGCTTGTATTGGATAAGTGAAACCACTATGAAATAATTCTACACCAAAGGAAACATAACACCAACAGTGTATATATTTGAAAATTGATTTTGGAACCTCTACATTCATTAAGTAACTAATTAGACAATCATCGAATGAACTTAGGCTTATACCAATTCTTAATTTAAAAAATTATTACTAGCAAAGTTTAACATGAGCCTTGTAATGCTCGTTGGTTCATGAAGGGAAAGCTGGTGCACATATGACACACTAAGCGGTGTTCAATACTTGAATGTAAATTAATGGTTGGCCAAATTAAGATGTCAATATTTTTTAGTACTAGTTAGTTGTACAAGTGAAACTAACTTGATGTGACAAATATAAGCGTCAATTGAGTCTGAAACAAAGTAAAGCAGTAAAACAAACGATTGGGATGATCAGCTAGAGAAGTAGAGTGGGTGGCGATGAGTGTAGCAGTAGTTAGTAAATTAAGTACGAGAAGTAGAGTGGGTGGCGATGAGTGTAGCAGTAGTTAGTAAATTAAGTACCTGGCGATCTTGTAGGTATGCACTGAAGTCAGAAGCAAGGAAGGTCATTGTAAACCACCGCAAGGTGGGCTTTTTAGAAATCTTGGTGGAGGACAGGACCTTGTTCTGCAGCATGTCGAAGCGGATCATATAATTTGCTTTGGGAACCAGCTGAATCCCAAGACTATCCCCGAACTCATTGAGTCGCGGTATTGGTTCCTCCTTGACATGATTTAGGACGGCATACATGATGCCATCTTCGTTGACGCCGAGGAGAGGGGAGAAGGGCAGAACATGTGGCAACCCCATCTGGTTGAAGCTCTCGCTCGCCCAGATGTCTCCGACAGTCAATGTCGTTTCCTCCTTCCAGTGCTTGAAATCTGGGGACAGTGACCATGTCTTGAGCTTCACCTCGTTGGCGGGACAAGAAGCTTCTTCGCAGTAGCCGATCAAGGCGAGGAACTTGATGGCACCAGAGACGCGGCCGATGGAACGGTGTCCATCTGGGCTGAAGCAATGGCGGATCTTGTCGTGGGCGTCGATGCAGTGTGGCAACGGGACGAACACTAGCCTGGGGCCTTGCGGTGATGACAAGATTTCGTCGCAAATCAAGATGCCCTTGAGGAGATCAACCCAGAAGATGGTGCCGGCGAAGGAGAAGGCCGTGTCGATGTGGAAGAAGTAGGTCGGGCCACAGAGATGTGGAGGGAGAGGGAGGTGAGGAATCGACGACTGGATCCACTCGCCGCCGTTCTTGACCCGCGCGAAGATGGTGGCCTTGGGGAGCGCGGGGTTGATCCCTCTACGGGAGCAGGAGGTGACAATGTCGGCGAGGATGTAATCATCATCATCGGCGCCGGCGGCGGAGACGAGGACAGCGCTGCGACCGAGGGGAACGAAGACCGAATCCGGAACTGGGGGGATAGCGGTGAGGTGGTTGTTGGAGGCGTCGTAGAGGAGGTAGCATCGATGGGCGTAGATGACGACGATGCCCTTGTGGGTGCCGGAGATCTCGCCGATCCCAAGCAGAGTCGTTCTCGCCGGCGGCGGCAGCAGCATGTGTAGGCTGCTTGCTTGAGGTGGGTCGGCGAGGAAGGCGACGGGTTTCACGGACGGCGCCCTCCGCGGAACCCATCATCTGCACTCTACTCCAGCTCCATCCGCCGGCCTCGATTGTGGCCGCAACATCTGCGTCTCTGCTCGCGCCACCGCTGGTTAACCCTGCTGCTTCCACGAAACGCACCACGCGTTCCAGCAACACACAGGGAGGAGGCCTGGGGTGGTCTGCCATGATTGCTGTTAGGAGGCTAGGGTTTGCTTCGTCGGCTCCAACAGCAAGATTAGAAGAAGAAGAAGAAGAAGAAGAGGCGATAAGGGTTTGGGGAATTCCTTCCTTCCTTCCTTCCTTCTTGTCGTCTGTAGATCTGGACACGGACGCCAATCCTCGGCCCACGGGCCCAGGGACACGGACGGACGGATGGAGATCTGAGTCGGCGTCGCTGGACGGTGGATGTGCTACCTTGGCTCCTCAAATCTGTAGACATATACAAGATCAATCATGTAAAATTGATCATGCAAAAATATAAAAAAGATCAAATTATGTAAAATTGATGTTACTATATTTATCATTAAACAAACTATCACAATATATAACTAACTTTATTTAAAACATTTTATTTTTATAGATATCATTGGTCAAAGTAGCATGTCCGTGTCGAAGTCTAAAAGTGCTTATATTTTGAGACGAAGAGAGTCCAAACACCCCATGCGACACTGGGTGTGACATTTCAAAATTTTACACTAGGGTCCTGTTTAAATCTCTCCCTAAAATTTTTCACCATGTCATATCGAACGTTTAAAACATGCATCCATATCTCTATCTTTATCTCTACTTACTTTAAAAAATTTGAGAAATTTCCGTCGTCCGTGCAAAAAGTGCGAAAACATTTTTCTGCCCGATTAAAAAAAGTGTGAAAAAGAATTTCCTTCTTCCGTAAAAGAAGGAAAGAAAGATTTCTGTACGGCAAAAAAACGCGAAAAAAGTGCGATATTTTTTTCCGATAAAAAAAAGTGGGAAAAAAGGGTTAAACAAAGGAAAAAAAATAGTGCGAAAAAAAGATTTCTGTCCGATTTAAAAAGAAAATCGCGTCTTCAGTGCCAAAAAAAACAAGCGCAAACATTTTGTTCTGTCCGATTAAAAAAAAGTGTGAAAAAAGGTTTCCGTTTTCCGTAAAAAAAAGGGAAAAAAATAGTGCGAAAGAAAGATTTCTGTTCGATTTTAACAAAAGTAGTACGTATAAACCGGTCCTCCTAAAAAAAGGTTATTGGAAAAAAAATTCCCGTGCAACGTTAAAAAAAATGTCCGACCTCATGAGAACCGATTGATTTTCCAAAAATTCGTAAAAAGAAGAGGTTGGTGGGAAAAAACCAGTTAAAGAAACCGGTTCGGCATTTTTAGCTTTTCCAAATATTCTTCAAAGTAGATTTGGAAACTTAAAAGCAAATTCAATTTTCCCCAATCGAATTACTTTTTTTATTCATAGAAATTATCATATATCAAAATTCACCTAAAGAGATCAAAGTTTATATAAACCGCACGAGAAAAAAAAAACCTTATAAAAAACGCTTCGAAAAAATTGTTAGAGTAAAAACTTTATAAAAAAAAAAGATAAAAAGACGTGTTCGTCCTGCTCAACGGGCGGCGACGTCCCCATGGGACGTTCGCTGTCGCTGGTCACCGTCGGCCCTCCGCCGCCGCCGCCGCCACCCGCAACGCGGGACACCGTACGCCATTAAGGTGGGCGCCGTGGACGGGCTCGATCATCTGTCGATATCGGGCACCATTCCGCGCGTCCGATGCGTGCAGAGGGGTTCGAGGCCAAATCGTTTCTGTTCGTGCCGGATGCTTACTTGGGGCTCGTCCGGCACCATCGACGTCACGGTGACCATCGGATGATGCTTCGGTTGGATCTTGCTTTTGGGCCACACTCGAGTCTCTATCTATGAAGTGTTAGTGTTAGCTTTCAGGTTTAGTAGTTCTTGTGTACTAGATGGTAATCCTTTTCCACGACTAATTTTGCTTTGCCTCTTGCACGACGTGGTTTATGTGATGCAACGAAGAATAGAAGCTTGCACGAATGCATGTTAGTACCCAGCTTGTATGCAATGCTCTACTACTATATATCTTGTGCTACTACTTGTTGGAATGTAGCCTTTGCTAGCTAATTGAATTGCAGCTACTGGAGGAAAATCGCAATTTTTCTAACCTTGTGATGTTCTAGTCTTAAGTAGTACAGTAGTCTTAGTAGTAACATTTTTAGAGACTATTAAATATTCCACTGGAATCTTACTATTTAGGAGTATTAAACGTAGATTACTGACAAAACTCATTCCATAACTCCTAGGCTATTTTGCGAGACAAATCTAACGAGGTATATTAATCCATGATTTGCTACAGTGATGCTACAGTAATCATCCTCTAATCATGGATTAATATACCTCGTTAGATTCGTCTCGCAAAATAGCTTAGGGTTATAGAATGGGTTTTGTCAGTAATCTACGTTTAATACTCCTAAATAGCAAGATTTCGAATGGATATTTAATAGCCCGAAGAATCAAAAAGGCCCAATAGTCCCAGGTGATAGTAACTAGGGGCGTTTTTTATTTGTTGAAAAATACATTATCAACTTCTCAAATTTTAATGAGGTAAAGGAATATGGGGATCCTTGTTTTTTGGTTTTAGGGCGTTATCAATAAGTTCTAAGAGTAGTATGTAGTTACATGAGATTAAAAAACATAGGAAAAGGAAAAACTCAGGAATAGTATAGGAAACTATAGGCAAAATAGATGATTGAAAAATACAGAAAAATTGTAGAAATGAACCTTTGATTGATATAAAGGAAAAACATAGGAATTATTAAGTTAGTAGCAATATAAATTTGAATGGTTTAACTAGGATAAATATTATCTTTCAATAGTATTTTGCCTCGATCCTACTCATAGGAAATTTTCCTATGGAATTCCCTTGAAATCTTGGTCATAGGAAATGTTGCCATGCTTTTCGTATATTCAATTCCTACAAATCAAAGATAAAAACAGTACCAAATCCCATAGGATTTTTGTTCCTATGTTTTCTCTATTTTTTCCTATGAAGGTTTACAGGAACGATTGGGGTATATGTTGCTTTCTAACAGTCTCGATTTCACACTAATATTTGGGGGGTATATTTAGTTTGGTGCTTTCTAACTACAATGAAGCAAACATGACTTCATCTGTGCAAATGAGCAGAAAATATATTATAATATGTTATTAATAAAAAAAATAAATCAAATATAGAAGTATCACTTATTTCTTTATTTGAATATATTTATTCACCTGTTTAAAACAAATATTAACCTATACCATAATATCAACAAAAAATATTAGAGATTGTTTTTGTTAAAGTGTGTAAAAGTAGTACTGTGAGACCTAATGACAAGCACTAGTTGTCTTTTATGGTAGATATGTACATGAGAAATATAAAGGGTGTTCACGCTCGGGTTGGTCACAAAATGTTTATTTACCTTACCGATCGAGGCGGTTTCTCTTGCACCAAACCTCATGACAGGAGAGTGAGGGATTATATTTCTCGTTTTCAGAAAATTATTAATGCTTCCTGCATATTCTCTACCCCTCCGTGGCTCCGTCTCAATAAAGATTAATCCTACCTACGAGAAGACATGTGTGTCTAGATTCGTAGCTAGGAATTCGTTTTTTTTTTGACGGAGTTGTATATCTCAAAATAAATTTTCTCCTGCACCAAACCTCCATGACAGGAAAGCGAGGGATTATATTTCTCTTTTTCAGAAAATTATTAATGCTTCTTACATATTCCTTCGATCTCAAAATGAACAAGCATCTTCGGTCTCAAAATAAACACAAGCATGATACGGAAGGAATAGTAATATAGTAGGTGATCGTTGTATGTTTGCTGTCCTGAAGATCCAAACGTAGGATCAGGATACTCTGACTTGGGTGGGGGTAAGGAAAGGCAGAGTAGCACAGTATTTTTGAGTGTTGATACCGTATTCTGCAGCATCTACAGTGTTAAACAGTATTTTGAGTCTTTGATACCGTATTCTGCAGCATCTACAGTGTTAAACAGGAGAAAATACCCTAGCAACAGCACTGAAGTGATGAACAAGCATAATGAGGAGTAGACTGAAGTGACGAAAATAATCTGAAAATATAATTAAAGAGGTAATGCGGGGACAAAGAATTGCTGCTGCGTGCCATGCCAAAGCATGGGACAATGACATGAGTACATGACAACACTGTGTACACTACTCATGAGCTGGTAGGAGTACTGGCCTACCCATGGACGCAGATGGCCCTCACATCATACAGAGTAGGGATAAATGACATAGCCAAAGGCCTGGTTTAGTTCTTAATTTTTTTTTTCTAAAAACAGCAGATCGAATTTTATACACATGTACGAGTATGAAATATTAAATATAGATAAAAGAAAAAAAATTAATTGCACAGTGTGCATGTAAATCTTGAGACGAATCTTATCCATAATTAGTTATAAGTGCTACAGTAATCCACATGTACTAATGACGGCTTAATTATGCTCAAAAGATTCATATTACGGTTTTTAGGCGAGTTATAAAATTAATTTTTTTATTCGTATAAAAAAAACCTTTTCTAATACTTAGTCAAACATCGACACTCAAATATTTTGGCGAACGAAACACACCCTAAAACATGAGGAGCACCACAGTATTTTGCCATAGCAACAGTACAAACTGGAGTATTGTAGGAAAGACAAACCTTCAAGACAATACGGGAGTACTACTATGCCTGCAATCATTAATTATCTATTCTTTTGCGAATCTTTCAGCTCGAGGAGATGCTAGCAGCATGACGCATTGACGCAGACGGAGTACTCGAGACTGGAGAGTCACACACGACAACACACAGTGTGGTGGAGTAGACAGTACACTTGCAGGATAGTGTGTGTACTCACTCCATCAAAAAAAAACAAACCCTGATTCCATATCTAACTTTTGACCATCCGTTTTATTTAAAAAAATATAAAAAAATTAAAAAAATAAGTCACGTATAAAATATTAATCATGTTTTATCATCTAACAACAATAAAAATACTAATTATAAAAAAATTTATATAAAACGGATAGTTAAACGTTGGTACGGAAATTCAAGATTTGCTTTTTTTTTTTATGGGACGGAGGGAGGATGTGCTGCGTGTGGCTCGCTGCATGCCTCTTCCTCTTTTTACCACTTCATCGAGGCATCCAGCGATTCTACGGACCATTCCATATTGACACGTAGCCTGATGCCTCTTCCTCTTTTCCCTGCTACCCGGTCGGCTCTATAAATACAGACCCAATATTGCTCCAACCAGTGAAGCTACCGAGTTTCAAGCTTCTAGGAGTATTGCGTACTACTCCGTAGTAGAGTGTTTCAAGCTTTGCAGAATTGCAGGTAAGTAGTATTGCATACTACTACTCCCTCTATTTCATAATATAATGGATTTTCTACTCTTTCCGTCTCCTAATATAATGGATTTTAAGTTTTGGTTTTATAATCTAATGGATTTTAAGTTTTTGTCTCATAATATAATGGATTTTGAGTTTTGGTTTTATAATATAATGGATTTTGTGTTTTAGTTTACAATGTTTGACGACTTGTCTTATTTAAAAATTTTTGAAATTATTAATTATTTTATTTATGGCTTACTTTATTATCTACAGTATTTTAAACACAACTTTTCGTTTTTTATATTTATAAAAAAAATTGAATAAGACGAGTGTTCAAACGTTACGAACAAAAACCGAAAATACCTTAAATACCTTATACCGTGGGGCGGAGGGAGTAGTAGAGTTTATTCACTGCGTTGCAGCAAGGATGCGTTTGACGCGTTTAGGTATGATGAAGAAAAACGGCAAGAGGACTACCATGGATCATGGCACGGCTAAGAAGACGAGGTCGGTGAAGAAGGTGGCGAAGAAGACGGAGGCGGGGCTCTGCACGGATCAGCAGCAGGATGTGGAAGAGGAGACGACCAAGATGACCTACTCCATCGACAGTGACTCGCTAGAGTGTGGCATTTGTTTCTTGCCTTTTGAAGATCGAGTTTACATGGTACGTATCAATATGATGGTTGGTTGTAGACTACAACAAGAAGAATGTAACAAGGCTCGAAGAGCATTTGTTTGATGTTTGTTTGTTGATGTGCAGTGCAAGAACGGCCACGCCGCGTGCGGCTCCTGCTGCCTCGTCATGGGCAGGGAATGCCCGAGCTGCAACGAGCCCATCGGCGACATCCGGTGCCGGCCGCTGGAGAAGGTGCTCGCCGCCATGTCCGCTCCCTGCAAGTTCAGGGCGAGCGGGTGCACGGAGACCGTCGGCTACACCGAGAGGCGGAGCCACGAGGCGTCGTGCCCGCACGCGCCGTGCCCCTGCCCGTTCGACGGCTGCACCTACCTCGGCCTACTGCTCTACAACCACATCCTGGACGAACACGCCACGGACGCCGTCGTCGCCATGGGCTCCCTCCGGCTCCGGGGCATCGTCGTCACGGTGCACAAGAGCAAGCCGTTCCACGTGGTCCTCCACCGCGGCGGCACCCGCGTCTTCCTCCTGCTCAACGGCGGCGACGTCCTGTCCGGCCGCTCGCTGTCGCTCGTCAGCGTCGGCCCTCCGCCGCCGGCGAACTGCGAGCTGCGGTACAAGATTGAGCTCGCCGCCGTCGGGCCGGGCCAGGGCGAGCTCGCGCTGTCGGCGTCGGGCACTGTTCCGTGCGTCCGCCAGCTTGATGTGTTCGAGGCGAAGGCTTTCCTGTTCGTGCCGGAGGCTTACTGGGGTTCGTCGGGCACCGTCTCCGTCACCGTGCACATCTAGTACGCTTCACCATGATCTGTTGGATGTGTTTGTTTGCTTTTGGGTCACACCTAACTTACCTAAGCTTGTGGCTTAGTCTATCCCTGTTAGTTTCAGGGTTATTACTAGTAATAATTCTCGTGTAGTATTGCCATGGTATCCTGGTCCATGGCTTCTTTTGCTTTGCCTCTGCAAGATGTTGCGTGTGATGTCACAAAAGACTTGTAGCATGGTGGCTTGTCAAATGAACATGGTCCAACTTTGCAAACCCACAGCTGTGACCTTTGCATAATTTCCATGGATAATCTAGTTGGAAATGTAGCCTTGTTAATTGTTTTGCAAGAGGATCTTAGTTTGTTGGGACCATCTCGCACTCAAAAAAAAAACTCATGGCCTATCTGCTCCATCTCAAATAATAATTTCATTTCGATTACACGGCGAATGCACACGTACACATACATCCGTTAATACGCTTTTTAACACACGTCAAAGAGAGATACTTTTTTTTTTCGTAACTCGTACAGATGATGACATAGTAATTCATAAAGTTTCAGATCGACTAAAGCCCACAAATGCCAGCAAGTAAAAGACACAAGAGAAGAATGACCAACACAAATGGCCATTTCTTCCGCTTCTTGCCAAGGAAAACATCTGTGAGCACCGTCTTCGACTCCAGCGACGCCTTGAGCATCGCCAAACCCTGCATGCGGTAGTGTATTATTACAAAATGGTTAATTAAACACGCATGAACAGACACACAAAATGTATCATTATTCGCAAACACAAATAAAATGTACCAAATTACAAATCTTAATAACCTCAATGTAGCCGATCTGCACGGTCTTCTCCTGGAGGTAAGTTGATGTCATTGACACTACCGGATTTGAGCAGCACGGTGGCGGACATGGCCGCGACCTTGAGGTCATCCATGATCGTGTAGGTCGCCACTGCAGCAGCCTCGCCGCCGCTAGATCCATTACCTGTACTGCTGCTCAAGCTCGAGCTCGACAGTAGCACGTGCTTCACCGGCAAAGTCATCTTGCCGTCGCATTCCGGCAGCTGACAAGGCAGGTCACTCACCGTAGAAACGTAGTCGTGGCAGTCACTGAACCTGCTCGAGCTGCACCGGTAAAGTTTCGTGGCCGGCGCCTCGAGGTGGATGTTCATGGCGTCGGCGGCGGCGGAGGAGACGTCGTCGTCGCGGCCGGCGCCGAGCTCTTGGACGGTGGCGTACAGCTTGACGACGGAGGCGACCGTGGAGCCCTGGGAGAGAAGCTTGACGACGGTGGCGACGGGCAAGGTGAGGAGCGACGAGAGGAAGTCGACGACGTCCTCCCCTGCCTCCTCCGCGTACAGCACGCGCTGCGCCTTGCTGTCCACCAACAGCTTCATGCTCATCATCGCCTTCGAGCTGCTGTTTGTGATCTCCTCCTCCATTGTTGCCATCGTAGCAACTAGCAAGACGTATACGAACGTGTGGGCGATGGAACGAGGTGCGCAGTGAGCAGCAGAATATATATGGCGATTGAGATGCCGATTGGTATACTCATTGTGCATGCAAAAATTGCAGTTCCAAATTCCCAATGCGCATGCAGACGGTCGAATTGTACTGCACTGCTCGATGGCCAAATTAATCTTCATCAGAGCAGGTACAATAGCAGTCTATAAGCCAGCTACAAACATATTTTAAGAAGATAAATAATAGATAAATAATGAGAGAGAAGAGCAGCGGCCTACAAATTTGTAGCCAGCTATAGCACGGACTCCAAAACACGGTGTGTGTATGACAGGTAGGACCAAGTATTAATAGTGCAGTATGTAACTATTGTATAAATGAGCTATTAGATTGGCTATAAATCAATTGGAGCTAGTAGTTGGCTGTAACGCTCCGCTTTTTGTGAGACGTTAAAAACTAATTCGGCAAAATCCTAATTTCAAAAATTTCGTTCTTTGAGTGAGAGTCTAAGACGTGCCGTGGATCTCAATTCAATCTCCATCGTTGTTCCCCCTCATCGTGATCAAAAATCCTCCACCTCAAGATTCCAATTCCGATTCAATTATTCCAAAGGTCAATCGCCTTCTTTGAATCCTCACCAAATACTTGTCCTGATTCCAAAATATCCGAGTCCACCTTGAATCCATTCCTCGGCTCCTCCGTATTTCGCTGAGTTCAAATATGCAATTTGAATTCAAACCTAAACTCCAATTCTCTCCAATTCAATATCTCTGCAGAAGTCTGTTTTTCGTCCTTCTAATTTTGGATGGGCCAGATCCCCTCCCGTCGGCCCATCTCCTCTCTCAGCCGTTCCCCCTCCTTCCCTCGTATGTGCGTCGCGCGTGCGCCGCGCTCGAGAGAGAGAGAGAGAGAGAGCGCTTGCTCTCTTCTCTTCCTCTCTCTCACCCGATTCTCTCTCTCCCTCTCTCGCCGCTTCCCGCCAGCGCCCCGCCGATTCAAACCGCCACCGCCTTCGCTCGTTCCCGCGCGCGCTCCCGCCGTGGTGGCCGACCGCCCTCGGTCGCCGTCCGCCCTGGCCCGCCTGCGTCGCGCAGCCGCCCGCGCCCACTCTGCCGCCGCAGCGCGCATGCGTCCAAGACGCGGAGGCAACGCCTCTCTCTCCCACGCGCTCTCTCCTCCCTCAACTCGCCCAAAAACAGCAAGGAGCAAAGCTCTTTTCCCCCTTCCCCTTTTTGCTTTTTCCCTTCCAGCCACCATCGCCTCCTCTGTCGTGCCCGTGACCACGCTCGACCACCATCTCCCGCTCCTTGACCGCCTAGGTCGGTTTCCTCCCAAACCGACTTCACCACCCCTATAAAGCCCAAAGCCGAGCTCCCCTCCCCATCTCAATCCCTCCCGCTTCAGACTCCTACTCCACCGCGCCATTGTCGCCCTCCCTCTGCTCTCGCCGTCGCTGTCCGCCGCCGAGCACCGGGGAGACCGGTGCATGCGAGGACGCGTGACGCGGGACTCCGGGCGCCCGTCTTCCTCCCCTTCCCCGGCCCGAGACCGGAGGGCTCGCCCCGCGCCATCGGCCGTGCATGCCTGCGCCCGTCCCGGCTTGGTAGTGCCCCCTTCCGTTCCCCTTCCTCGCTCTCCCTCGCCTCCTTTAGCTCGCGCAGCAGCTCGGTAGCCGTCCCGAACGCGCATAGACGCCGCCCCAATGCCCGCCGCCGCCCGGAACGGCCTCGCCGCCATTGCCGCCCGCTCCTGGAGGTTGCCGCTCGTCGCTGGCCCTCCTCGGTGCCTCTCCTCCCCATCCGGCGCCGGAAACGGATTTCCCGAGCCCCGGAGATGCTCCCGCCGCCCTCAATCGATCCCTCATTGACCGCCGCCGTTTCCCCTCTTTGCTCGCCGCCGGTATGCGCCGCCGTGATTCGTCGCCGCCGGCCACCCTCCGGTGAATCCGGGCCGGTGGTTCGCTCCTTATTGTCCCTCCCGTCGCTCCGGTGACCTCCCTCTCCCTTGAATCCCCGTGTGCTGCCCCGGCGAATGTCGCCACCGTCCGCCGTCCATCCGGCCGCGGCCTTTCTTCCTCCTCCCGCTCGCCAGCGTGGCCGCCACCTCGGCTTTGACCGAGCCGAGCCGGTCAGCCGCCTCCTCCCTCCCCCACCCTCGCGCGCGCGGTCCACGATGTGCCAACCGGCTGCGCGTGGGCCCGCCGCATCCCTGGTCCATCCGGTGCACGCGCGTGAACCGCGCTCACCCGAACCCTAGCGCCACCCTTGCGTGCGCCCATCCCTCCGTGAGCCGCGTCACCGACAAGCGGGTCCCACTCGGGACCACGCGATGTGAGCCCGGTCCACCGGCTCCCTCTCACCTCCCTTCCCGCGCGCCCTAATGGGCCGTGTCTCCTCAGGCCGACCGGCCCGTTAGCTCGGCCGAGCCGCACCTCTTCTCTCGGGCCGCGCCCTAGCCGCCCGAGGGAAGTTTAAATCTCCTCCCCCCTTTATTTTCCTTTTCAAAAAGGGTTTAAATAAATCCTTTTCCCCCTATTCCATAAATCAATTCCTTATTCCAAAATTCCATGAATCATTTCCCTTGGTTCCGCACGTCAGTGACTGTCAATAATATTCTTGAGAATATTATTTCTATAAATTCCATAAACCATTCCTCTTATTCCAGAAATTCCAAATAAACTTCCGAAATCCATATCTTCTCAACCGCTCATCCAATTGACCCCGTTCCACTTCCAGTATTTCCATAAAATCGAGATCTATCTAATGGCACTATTAATTAGTCTAAATAGGGTCTTTCTTTTGGTCTTTTGTTTAGGTTTTCGATTGTTTGCGTATAGTCGCGGTTACCGGGTTTTCGTCATTTGCGGGTTTTCTTAAAGATTCGTGAAGCTTCATGAAGACCTTGAGCAAGGCAAGTCACCTTTGATCATCTTGCACCTATAATTTAAATCTAAGTATTTCTTTTTCGCAAATATTTCATAAATAGGATTATCACGAGTAATTCGGCCGCGGCTTGCGAGATAGTCTGCCGGCCCCTAATCCTAATTGCTGCAATTACCCTCCTTGAATTATTGAACACTTAAACCTCCTTTGTCGACCGTTGTGCTTCGATGCACGGGCCTATAGCAAGGCACATCGGAACACCTCCCCTCAAATTTAAAATATCCAACGATGGGTAAAACTTGGGTTTTACAAAAGACTTAGAAAACCCGACACCTTGGTCGGTGCTTGCGAACTAAAATGAATTTCCAAAATCGCGGACCGGGAGACGTACTGGGAGTACGGTTTCCCGTTCTTGCACTTAAGGACCGTTTCCTTGGAATTTCATCCGAACATAAAGCAAGTGCGACCACATGGATGGAATGGGACACCCCTGGCTGAGTAATTAGCTAATCAGGGGAACCATGATGCCAAGAGACATGTGGATTCAACGGGGTGGTGCCGGGGAGAACCCCCGGGCTTCCTGGCACAGTATGGTCTGGGACCTAACCTGATGTCGGTCTGGGACCCCTCTCGTTGGCATATGGTGAACCTGTGTCGGCTTTCGAAATGCCTTGTCGTGAAAGCCCCAAGTCACCAGACGTGTCTGATCCACACGGGCTAGGTGACCAACGCTAGTAACTTCGTGTGGGTAAAGTGTACCCCCTCTGCAGAGGTTCTTATCCTGTTCGAACAGCCGTGCCCACGGTCATGGGCGGATGTGAGGTGATTCCTAACGTAGTTTTGTTTGACTACTGCTTTGTGAAACTGCTGTTGTGGAAAGGGTTCGATGTTGGGAAAATCTGCGGCTGATGGGATCAGCTAGGCCCGGGTGGCCATTTGAAAGCTGTTGGACGGGTGCCAACCTTGATCAATTCAAAGACTGATACATTGCACATACTCCGACCGGACGAGACGCACTGTCTCATCCGTGTCGTTTAAGAAGCACTCAGTTAGTTGTTTTGAAAAGGAGTTTAACTAAAATCAATTGTGAAAACAAGCAGTCTTTCCTTTGAAGCCTGCATTAAGCACTTAATTCCCATGACTTGCTGAGTACGAAAGTACTCACCTTTGCTCTATATAAATATATATAGTTCCTCCGCCCTAAAGAGAATATAAAGTGAAGTGAAGATTAGGGTTTCGTCCTGGTTCCCAGCCGTCGCCTGTGGTGTTGGGTGTTAGTTCGTTGGTTCTGCTGCTGTTGTTGGTGTTTCCTCGTCCGTGTTATCGGTTGTATTCTCGGGCTGTCCTGAGCTGCAACCTAAGTTAAGATAAATAAGTCCTCTATTTATTTTAAGGATTGCAATGATTCATATTTGTCACTGTGGGTACCAGCGCTATGTCCTGGGACTGGTACTAAGATCGCGGTTTCGTAGGAAGCGGTTCGCGCCGTTTTTCCTACGACACACTCCTGTTAGGTGCCGTTGTACGGCGGTGTCAGATTGGGGTGTGACATTGGTTGTACTACTCCCTTCGTCCCATAATATTACAACCTAGGAGTAGATGGGATGTTTGTCCAGATTCGTTGTATTATGAAACGTCCCATCCAATCCTAAGTTTTAATATTATAGGACGGAGGAAGTATTAAACTTGCTCTTGTGCGAGGCAACCCCGAAGCTTCATGTACAGTACAAAGAACAATGGGGAGCAAAGTAAATGCATAAACCCCTAAAAATCCCACTTATGTTTTAGATAATCCCTATACATATATACAGATTTGCGTAGCCAAGATTATATATGACTAGTTGGGTGCCCGTGCTTTTCAACGGGAAAAAATAACACCAACTTTGCCTCAACTCACATTAATTTAGGTACAATATACGATGAAGGCTACAAACGCTCATCAGATACAAATAGCTACAAGTGATCATTGTACCATTACAGAATTAGATTAGATTGTACTCTCATCTAACAATGAAAAAACAAAAAAAATATAATTCTATACTCATAGGACATACAGTAGCAATTTCAGATATTAGCTCTCACCATTGACCATATTTAAATTTGTTCTGACCAATAGGAAACTGAGATGATCAACAGTATCAGTATGGCCTTCAAATTTGTAAAGAATACTTCACACTTACAGATCCCATATATACCCATAGCTATCTTCTGATCAACTAAAAATATAATTTCCATTTGTAATAAAAAAACATAGGATGGATGTAACATACTACCTCCGTTTTTAATAGATGACGTCGTTGACTTTTTCTCACATGTTTGACCATTCGTCTTATTCAAAAAATTTAAGTAATTATAATTTATTTTGTTATGAGTTGTTTTATCACTCATAATACTTTAAGTGTGATTTATATCTTATACATTTGCATAAAATTTTTTGAATAAGACGAATGGTCAAACATGCGAGAAAAAGTAAACGGCGTCTTCTATTAAAAAACGGAGGGAGTATGTGTTTGGACCTTGCCTTCCGAGGTGAGTCTTGCTCAGCACCCTCATTTGGTTTCCATGCCAACTCTGTACTGTCTGTACCCTACTCCTTTAACAACTCAATAAAACAGTGGCCTTCATATATAACATATATTTTCATTATTCCAGCAATACACATTCTAAAATTTGAATATCTTTACAGACAGACAACATGGAACTGAAGGTCTGAAGCCTAAAGTAATGTTCATGCAAAGCATTTCACCCTGTTCAACTCTTCATTTCTTCAAATTTTCAAATCACACTCTATAATTATAATTACCAAGGAAGTAAAATATTAATTAAACGGAAAAAGAAGAATATTTCAGTACATTCTAAGACCAAGTAAAGAATTACTACAAAACCATCAATGACCAATTTAATTATATAAAGTATGCAAATTTAACACCATTTTGGAAAATCAATAGTTGTTGAAGAAAAAACTGGTTATTTGCTGCATATCCTTCAGGCTTTGTTGCTCTGTTAGATTTGGAAAACAGGGAACATAAGCCATGGAAGATATGCCACAGAACCAAATTTATCCAAAAAATCACATCACAACTATGTAAATGATGCTTATAAAAATTAATTGAATAGAGGCAATGATCAGCGGTTCATTATTTCCTGAAACATATAACAACTGGGTTAGAAATTGTGAAACATTTGATGACTGCAGAAGATGGTTCCTCGTGCCTAATAACCTGAGGACCTCGAAGACATAACCTGCAACGTTCACATCTAACAGATGACACTAAATGGAAGATCAATTCCAATGTCCTTGTTTGTACTATATATTAGTAGATAGCAGAGATCCTTTGACAGCATCAGCAAATAGAACTACAAGAGAAGCATTTAGTGGAGCATAATCTTCTGCTTTAGTAGAAATGATTAAACTCATATCACTAAGCAATAAATTGTCAAAGGCCCTCTTCTTTGCTAAATAAAGTAAGGACTAAGGAGCACTGCTGCAGAATAACAACAAAAGCATCATTATGCATCCTATCAAGTATAGAGAAAGTTAGTGACAATTTAATTTTCAACATTGATGAGCTGTTCCATAATTGTCAACATGTTTGCAATGTGCAGTATCCAGTGATTCAGACGATCACACCCAAACTTTAATTTCAGAAGCATGTTCATATCAAATATAAAGAACTAAAGAGTACATTTTTGTTTTGATATTGACATAAACTCTAAAAGAAACTATAGCAAATACTTCGATTATTTATGACAACTTAATGCAATCATGTTAGGGTCCAAAAACCAATTGTAATCTCATTATCATCTCAGAGAAACCACTATTCTCAAACCAACAACAGGGCCAGCCAGATGTTGTGTGTATCTTCCTTCATTAATCTAACATATGCACAAAAAGAGATAGAAAATGTACAGCTCATGTGACAACTGTTTACATACCCACATTGCCATGGCTGAGAAACCCCAATACCACTCCATGCAGGTGGTATCTCCATTAATCTGAAAGTAGTAAAACATAGTAGTGGGTTATGGGCTTTTGATCACATCAGAGCATCATGGTTAGATTATCTGGCAAAGGGCTATGCGCTTTTGATCACAACAGAGCATATCAATATTCAGATGCTTGCCTAACTGCTCAGTCACCCCTCTATCAAAAAACAACATATTGACTGACATATCACCTCTAGGAGTATAGGACTTCCTAACTGATCAGGAACCATACATAAAAATTAACGGTCCTTGCCATTATGCTTAAGCTATTATAAACAATATATTGATGGACAAACACATGTAAGTGTGATATAACGCTATGTAGTACCTACATGATAATTGATGCCTTAGGTTGAGAGCAAATAAGTCACAAAAGAAAATGAACCACATTAACCATGAGAAACCATAAAAATTGAAGTGATTGCCATGGATAAAATCAATGGTCCAATCTATGATAAAAACAAAAATAGGACGAAGTAGCAGAGAGGTGTGGCATAACAAACTCTTAATTTTGAAAAATTCTATTGGCAATGTAATCAACCAATTACAAAGACATAGTCACAGATAAAATAATACCTTAGGGACACACCCTTACTCCCACAAAATCATTTGACATGTACATGTAAAAAAATACATGTACAAATTTGGTTATTTCAAATCTAACACCTAACATAGAAGATCAGTTAAGGAGCAATTAATTTGTTCTGATTCTCACATGGATTAGAATCAAATAGATGATTTACAAATCAAATATTTGTAGCATCAAACCAATGTATAAGTACAGAGCATGAACTGATGGTTTGATTACCACTGAAGCAAACAAATATAACACGATCATTAACCAATCACAAATGTACAAAGGCATCACTGCATACATATGACACCAATCAGTTAGACAATTGTACTTTTTTCAGAAAATCAAAGAGTATATAACATGCCACTGAAATATGGCATTTGAGAAAAAAAGAAATGAACAATCACCTGAGATCTAAGGGGTATGTAGTGCTCACAGTACTTGAGTCCAGGGCAGCCTCCTTCGAGCACTGCCACTTCTTGCCATCTATAAGCTCTAGGTCCAGCTTCTTTCCGAAGTACGGTCCAATAGCACTTTCCGAAGTACAGTCCAATAGCACGAAACACACATATCAGATGAACAGTGTTATCCCTTTACAATGTCCATCTCGTATCGCAGGCGAGTCACCTAGCGGATGCTGCTCCATCCAGAGGCGTGGGCGGAGGAAAAGAGAGGAGGCGTGGTGGTCATCGATGGCGACCTGGCGGCAGAGCTTGCGTCGGATGGGTGGCGGTGGAGCTTGAGGGCTGGGGACAGCAGCACGTCGATCTGCGTGGGGCGGCGGTGGAGCTTCCGGCAGAGGGAACAGTAGCGCTCGACTGAGATCGGTGGTGGCGGTGGCGGTGGCGGTGGCGGGAGACGATCGAGGAGAGATTGGGGGCGACGCGGAGGAGGACGAGAGGGGATCGGGACGAGTGGCTGCGCGGAGCCGGTCGTCGAGGCGGAGATCGTGGGCGGCGTTTGCGGCGGCAGCGGCGGTGATTAGGGCATGGGGAAGAGAGGGCTGGAGACGCGTGGTACGGGGAAGGGAGGGATGGAGGCGCGGCGGCGTGGTGCGCGATGACCACGGGTGAGCGGGTATTGCGGCGCGGTTGTTGATGGGAGGGAGGCGCGGCGGAGCAAGAGGACGGCGCGGTGATGGGGGCGCCGGCAGTGGAGGCGCGTCGGGGCGTGGCGACGAGGCGTTGGGTGCGACCGCGGTGGAGGCGCGGCGAAGATGGGGGCGCCGGCGGTGGAGGCGCGGCGAAGAGGTGGGAGGCGCAGCGGACGAAGAGGTGCGAGGCGTCGGCGGACGGAAGGCAAGCGCGAGCGTTTCGGGGAAGGAAAACGAATCGCGGTGGAGGAAAGCCAGAAAAGTGGATCGCGTGCGAAGCGATTTCTCAGTACCGTCAGTACCGTCCGATGTTCCGATCCAACGGTTGATAGGACGCGTGTCTGCCAGGTTTAGCTTCACCACCCCCACTACAGAATTTTAAAGTAGAAGAGATTTGTTGGAAAGAAAAACCAATCAAACAATACTGTATTATTGCAAATATGTTTAAATACGGTATTATTATTCCTGGAAAATCCAAAAACAATAGTATATTTGAAAATTTAATTATATACAAATATATGCATATAGTAATGCTACACTTTTTTGCAAGATAAAGAAGAGATAGCTATGTTTATTTATAGTTTTATCAAATTATGGTGGAGTTGTATAACAACACAATTTTCGAGAGTTCCCGTTTTTTCTTAAAACAAGAAGGGTGAAGATAAAAATTTCTTAAAACAAACCTTCCGAAATATTTGGCACGATTTCCTATCTCCAAGACTCCTTAACTCTTAAGCATGCAGCAGATGGTTATAAAATCTGTTTCATCGCCGAGATGTTCGGGAACAGAGGATTCCAGCGCCCAAGATGAGCAGCGGCCGCGTGGGCGACAGGATCGCCATCCCGGCGGCCGGCGGCGAGACCCGACGACCGGGCCGGAATCGCCGGTCTACCTTGAGGGCAGCCGTTGGTCGCTGTCGCCGGCCTACCAACCGAGCAGCCGTCGTCCTCGCGACGAGGAAGGGTGTACGTACTCTCGCCGTCGCGGCCGCACCGGGAGCCGGTGCAACAGCCCTCCCCGACGTCGTCGTCGGCCAAGAAGCTGCCGGAGCCGGAGCCGCACACGCAGCTACGAGTGCGAGGACAGCCGGTGCTGCCACATGAGGCCGTCGCCGCACTCCGACGACAGGGAAGACGACGACGACGAGCAGGAGGGGTCGTGGTACCACCCCCCTGCGGACAACGAGTTCACCGTCCGCATCGACGGCGTCGGCGCCGACGACGGCATCTTCCAGTGCGACGGATGCTTCGCCATGCTCTCCTCTCCCATCTACGAGGTAGTATAGATTAGTTCAGGTTGCATCGATCAATTCGTCGGAAAAACTCAATCCATCCCCTTAAAACGGATATCCCCTCACTTTTACATAGCACTTAAGAAGTCATAAAAAAATTTAAACAAATTAGTAGGAATAGATCAATATGTGATATATTACTTTATAATATAAAATTCAAATTTAATTTATACAAGTAGAAATAAAAATAATAAACTTGACTATGAATATAGCGCGTAATTCATAGTTAATTTTTTTATTTTTTTTGAAACTCGCGTGTTTGTGAAAAGATATATCATATATTAATCTATCCTCGATAACTTTTTAAAGGTTGTTTTATAACTTTTCGAATCAAATGCATAAAACGATGGGATGTCTCTCTTAAGAGACAAAAATCCACTTCCAATTCGTCGTCGTCCTAAACTTGTTCCCGATCATCTTGACCTAATTGATTGGTTCATGTACAGTGTGCGAACGGGGATGTCATCTGCGAGAGATGCAGCTACGACGACGGCGGCGCCAGGGTGTGCAGGAAATGCGGGACGATGGAGCTCGCCCGCAGCCGCGCCATCGGCCACCTGCTCCGGTGCATCCGGTTCGCGTGCAAGAACCGCAGGTACGGGTGCCCGTCGTTCCTCCCGCGGCTGGACATGGACGAGCACGAGCTCTCGTGCGACCACGAGCCCTGCTTCTGCCCGATCTGCCGCTGCGGCTTCGCCGGCGCCGCCGACTCCCTGGCGCGCCACCTGACCGCGCGGCACGGCTGGGGCTGCCTCCGCGTCGCGTACGGGGAGGCGGCGGTGGTGCCCGTCCAGTCGCCGACCATCCTCCGCGCCGACGACGGGAGGATCTTCCACCTCAGCTGCACGCGGGAGCGCGGCGGCGGCGGCGGCACCGCCATGTCCATGGTGTGCATCCGCCCCGACCACGTCGCCGGCGCCGAGGAGGAGTTCACCTACGAGGTGAGGACGGCGTGCCAGCGGCTGCAGATGCAGGCGGCGGTGGAGGGCACGTCGCTGCGGTACGGGATGAAGGACGCGGTCCAGGCCAGGGTGACGGTGCCCGATGACATGCTTCTCCGGCAGGGCGACGCCGTCCAGGTGTTCGTCCGAAAGGCGACGTCCGCCGCCGGCGCCGCCAATAACAACTAGAAATCTATACTATCAATTACTCCGTACTCAGCTTCTGTTGCAATGTTTCTTTTACTCGATCACATCAGAAGCACTTTGATGTGTTAGCGATGTGCGGTGCACACAAAATAGATATCTAAGCTCTATTTGGCGAGATAGATTTTTAGACTGTGCTTAAAATTTTAGTGCATTATTATTTCCACGTCGGGTTTGAAGATTGAATGTTAAATTATAATAATGCACTAAAATTTTACATTTTATTTAGAATGGAAATAAAATAATTCATCGAAATATTATCAACACAATACCCAACTTTAAGAAAACTCTCAAATATGGAGCAGTGATATGTGCCAAACATAACTCTTCGTATGGGTAGATCCCATCTCTTATTTATCTTTTATTCATTTACGCATCATCACAAAGACAAGATGCATGTTGGCATACCAACACTGAGACATGTTCAAGCTATGCATACCAACACACGTACATGAACACAAATACACAAAGAGACGTTCAAGAACACAAAGAGACACATGTTCAAGCTATGCATACCAACACGTACATGAACACAGAGACATGTTCAAGCTAGCAGAGAATACGTACGATGAGCCTCCACTTGGTATATAGAGAGTAGTTCTCTTCTTAGTTCAGTTGTCCATGGCAGGTGTGCACCTGGGCCCTGGGTCGCCAGTGAAGGAGTCACGGCAGACGAAGAGAGGGCGCCACGACCACGAGTCCACCATCTCGCACTGCCCGCACGCGGCGGCGCACGACTCCACCTCGTCGGAGCAGTGGCAGATGGGAGGGATGGACTTGGTGCAGATGGCGAAGTCGCAGCACGGCCCCCACGGCCACTCCGACGACGGCGCGCACGAGGTGCCCGGGTCGTCGCCCCAGAAGACGTCGTCGCAGATGAGCGGCCGGCCGGGGAACGGCCGCCCCGGCGGATCCCGGCACGCCTCGCACTGGCGGAAGCACTGCCCGGGCTCCAGCTCGTCGTTGCAGCGCCACTGCGGCGGGTTGGTCCTCACCGGCAGCTGCTCGATGTTGTCGCAGCACTTCCACGGCCTCGTCCTCCTGGTGGCCGCCAGTGTCCCTCCGTCGCTCGGGAGGCGTATGGTGTTGGTGGTGGTCGTGGTGTCGTCCTCTGTGCTGCCGTGGGAGGCGGCGGCGAGGCCGGCGAGGAGGAAGAACAGGATGGAAGCAGCAGCCATGGTGTTCTTCATCTTAGTCGACTTCTTGCTTGCTTTCAGATTTTGTGTTGCAGGTATGGGGTGTTATTTATCGGGTAACTGAGACCAATAGCAGAGCTGAACAGTGAACTGTGAAATGTGGATAGATAAGAACACATGACGCCTTCCGTTGCCACACACGCATATATCATAGTTTTTTTTTAAAAAAAAAGGACAAATCGATCTGAGATCTCTGTAAAGAATATTAAAAGTTTAAATTTGATATATACAAATTCCTTTTTTAAAAAATGACTATCAATACTGTGCACTGTTTACCGTCATATTTTGCTCTGTTTTTTAGTTAAAGATGGAGACACGATACATGTTTTTCATGCAACTGTTCCTTTCCATTTCGACCACGTGATCATTAATGTGCTCCACTTAAATTCAGATAGCGATAATAACACGTCCAAGGGAATCCGCGAATGAATGTGAGATTTCTTAACATCTACCTCAGGTAACATATGAGGTCATTTTTTTATACTCTAAAAAGGATTTAAAGAAATTACTACATATGCCTCTCTTTAACTCCTGAAGGGCAGTAAAAATTTCTTCGATTTGTATTATAGATGTGTTGGCATGGACCCGCAATAATGGCAATAATAATTGGACAAAATAATAAATTAATTGAAACATTAAATTTGAATTAAAACTATACTAGTGGCTTTTATCCAATACTTGGGTATCAGTAGATATCAGCTATCAGGCCATATCTTATGTGTATCATCCCATCCTATCCGAACGGAGTATCAGCCGATACTTAACAGATATCAAGTGATACCTCAGAGGTATCATAAGTTCGAACAAGATATCGTTATATAACATTTCCCTATATTTATCGAGCAACTAATAAGCCAATCACAGATCAAGTGTGGATATAGATAATGGCGCAGTCCTTTGCCACACGATTTCACAGGATTTATTGTTCAATGTCAGCACCAAGGGATATAAAGTTAGAAGGCAGAGTTTTTGTATTTTTGCTCATTTGGTGTCACACGTGTAGAAGACAGAGAGACATATATACGTTGTAAAATTAATCTTAACATCTATTTCATGGGATTTGTTAGATATCAAGCGTATGATAATTTGTAATTTTTAGTCACCTCAACATTAAACATTTACAGTTGTCTAAAATTACACTGCCATGTAATGTGCAATTTTAGTTTATTTTTTATTGTATGGTTTCACTATTTCACTATTTAAGTTTGAATACTTGTATATGTAAGTTTTTTAAAAAATATCAATTTTATCTTCATGTTTAACTTAGAATAATTCATTTTTCAACCATTTATCTCATAATTAAAGAAGGGCTTTGTTTAAATAGGAAGTGAAGGGAGTGATAGCCACCATATTTTCATTTAAGAGATAAGAAAACAGTTCATTTTTTTAAAAAAGAATTAATCGCCTAAAATCTAGACATGTATTCGTAGTTTGGTACACCCTTGCGTATCGTAAAATTTCTGCAATTTATATTGCACATGTATTTGGACGAAAACGGCACGTAATGAAGGTTATGATTACTTGAAAAAAATTCGAATGTTAAATTAGAATATATAAATAATTTTGGATGGTTTGTTCATGTTGGAGGCAGATGGTGAAGACTGAAGACCCTTCAACCGGCTGCCTGAAATTAATAGGAAAATATATGAGATCTACTCAAAAGTGTAATCACGAGCGTCGATATTCAAATTAGCTATTTGCTATAATACCCCTCCCTGTGGATATCGATAGACGAATAGATATCTCATTCGTCTCTTATTTATCATGATATGTTCGTAACACATGACATAACATTAACATGCATACCAAAACCCAAACCACACGATAGACAACACACGGAATTGTACACACACGTACGTACGTATGTACGAATACGAACAAGCTAGAACACACATAGACTGATCGTTCGATCGATCGAACGACGCGAACAATCAGCTATATACATATAGCGCGCGCGTACGCTTAATTTTATTGGTGAAAGGATCAATCTCAGCTATAGTTAATTAGTTCATGCGCACTTGGGCCCTGGCTCGCCGGTGAAGTGGTCGCGGCAGATGAAGCGAGGCGGCGCCGACGACTCCACCATGTCGCACTCCTTGCAGGCGGCGGCGCACGACGCCACCTCGTCGGCGCACTGGCAGATCGGGGGAAGCGACCTTGTGCAGAAGGCCTTGTCGCAGCAATCGCCCCACGGCCTCGGCGTGCAGACGGGGCCAGGGTCGGTGGTCGGGTACCAGTCGTCGCAGACGAAGACATCTTCTTCGCCGCCGGGGACCAGCCGCAGGCAGTTCTCGCAGGCGGCGGCGCACTGCTTCACCTCGTCGTTGCAACGCCACCGCGGCGGGTAGATCTTGAGCACGGACATCTCGATGTTGTCGCAGCACTCCCACGGTCTGGATTTCGCCTGTTTGTTTCCATCGGTTTCGCCGGCGGCGCCGTTGCTGGGGAGGCGAATGTTGCTGTCGGTGGTGGTGGCGCGCGGTGACGATGCCGGCGAGGACGAGGAGGAAGAGCAGCATGGAAGCAGCCATCATGGTGCTCTTCACCTTCATGGTCATCTTAATTACTTTGCTTGGAGCTTATTAGCTAGCTAGGTTTAGGCGTGGTTTAATTTTGGTCATGGTGAAATGCATGCATGGGGTGTTATTTATCGAGCAACTAAACTGAGAGCTAGCTATAAACATGGCGACCGGATTCCATTGTTGCCAGTTACCACACACGTTTTGAGGTAAACGGGGAAAATATATTTGCCTCGATCGATGCGTTTGTAACTTTGTACACATATGCAAATAGCATTTGTTGTCTAGCATAAACTGAGATATCACGAGGATATATGCGTGCATATATTTTGGTATATCCAAGAGGATCGACTATCTGGTGAAAACAGTTAAATAAGTAAAAAATTCATTAAAATCGGACTAAAAAATATATATTTTTTTGAAAAATAAAGTATAAACGTATATGCTCATAACACGCGTGCACACTCATGCTATGAACTCATTAAAAAATATAGAGACAGTATAGTCATGAAAAATGCCTTTAATTATTTAGATGGGGAAAAAAGGAAAAAAAATAGGTAGATGGTAACTGTTACTACTATTATTTTTAACTGGATTTTGTTTCTTTTATTCCTATCGAATGATGAAGTTGAGTTTTGACGTAATATTTGATGATAATATTATTCATGCATATATACCTAGCTATTTCTAGTATTTTTATCCTAGAAAAGTTTGAAGTCCCATTTTCACATGGTCCCATTTATTTATTTTATGGTTTTCATCGGATATTTTCGTTATACGAAAATTAAGATGGAGCTAAATGGTTCAGCGTCGGGACCAAAGCTAGCTAGCTATGGAGTAGGGATATAAATGTGGAAGGCAGAGTTTTTGTATGTTTGCTCGATCGTTTGTTTGTTGCATCGGAGAAAGAGACGTGATTTCCATTTCGGCCACGTTGATTATCACTTCAGATAGCGACCACGAATGAATGGGTGCGTGCGTGATCCACGAATCACTCGAGGCCCATGAACTGGGCCCACTCACCTTGTCTCGGCCCATCCAGAGACCTACGCATGTGCCAAGAACAATGCCACCGCCCATTGCAATTAGCACCGAAGGCCAGTTATCATGAACCAGCCATATCTCAATCCCATAAAAAATTAGCAGGATTCAGGTGGTGTTTGTATCTAGGGATTAAACTTTTAATCCCTGTCACATCGAATGTTTGGACACTAATTTAGAGTATTAAATATAGACTACTTACAAAACTAATTATATAAAAGAGAGCTAATTCACGTGACAAATTTTTTAAGCCTAATCAATCTATAATTAGCACATGTTTACTGTAGCATCACGTAGGCTAATTATGGATTAATTATGCTCAATAGATTCGTCTTGCGAATTAGTCTAGGGTTATGGAATGGATTTTCTCAATAGTCTACGTTTTAATACTTCTGATTAGTGTCCCAACATCTGATATGACAGGGACTAAAATTTAGTCCTGATCCAAACAGGGCCTCAGAACAGAATTTGCTCAAAAAACACAAACAATCACTTGAGGGGGTGTTTGGGAGAGAGGCCCCTCTCTCAAATCCATAAGTCTCTCGGTTTTGAGAGAGGGGCCACCCCCTGAAGCATGCATCAGTAACCGAAACACAAGAGAATATTACAGCAGACTAGGTAGCTTATCAGTCCACTCACCGTAGGACGGACGGCGACAAGAGTGGGTCTCCCTCCCGTCGTCACCTTACCTTTTCATCCAGCAGGCCCATGAATCAGTCCACTCACCTTTGCCTCGGCCCATCCATACGTACGCATTTGCGGCCCATCTCAGATTGGGCCGCTAGCGATGGCATCGGTCCGTATCTCCTTGATCGGTTATCCGCGGGTAGCCCAAACACAGGATCAAGTTTCTGATTTTATATATTGACTCTTACGAGGACTCCCTCCGGTTCTATAATAATTGACGCTTTGAATAAGATTAAGATCAATCTTTTATAACTTTAACCATTAATAACTTTAAAAATATTTGGTTTAAAGAAATAAGAACAACATATATATAGATTTATCTTTCAAATTACTATAATAAAAATAAACATGCATTTATTTATTATATATATTATAATAGAAAAATAAGGTTAAAGATATATTTTGTAGACCATGTCATTGTCCAAAACGTCAATTAAAATGAAATAGGAGAGAGTAGTATTTATGAATTATGAGGACAACTCAACATGCATATAGATCACACGAGCGAATAAACACAGATAAATACACACACACGGATCAAACGAGCAAGCAAATCAAGATTCACAAACAGATAATCATGTCTCGACTGCATGAGCTCTGAATGGATCTACTTAGCTACTCCCTCCGGTTCCATATTAATTAACGTTTTAGACAAGGTTAAGGTCAAACTCTTATAACTTTTACCATCAATAACTTTAAAAATATTTAGTTTAAAGGAACTAAAACAACATATATAGATTTATCGTTTAAAGCACTATAATAAAAGTAAGGGGCATTTACAAATTTGCCACCGGTTTTTTCAATATTGCAAGGATGCCATTCGAATAATAGTTCTAGTGGTATTTTTGCAATTTTCTAGTGACATTTTTGCAATAACGATTCAAAGTAGTGGTAAATTTGCAATTGCCCCTAAAAGTAAACATACATTTATTTATTATATATATTATATTAGAAAAATAAGGTTAAAGATATATCTTGTAGACCGTATCATTGTTCAAAACGTATCACTTTTCAAAACGTTAATTAAAATGAAACCAGAACCAGAGAGAATATAGACTATAGCAACTCTGGATGATCGAACGAACGATCAAGTACTTCTGCTTGGTCTGGAGTTATTAACGGACATCGATCATATCTGCAAGGATCAGTTCTGAGTGCATGGTGTGCACTTGGGCCCTGGCTGTCCGGTGAACTGATCCTTGCAGACGAAGCGAGGCGGCTCCGACGACGACGCCACCGGCTGGCAATCCTTGCACGCGCCGTCGCATGCCGCCACCTTGTCGCCGCAGCTGCAGATTGGAGGGATCGACTTGGTGCAGGTGGTGTTGTCGCAGCAATCCCCCCACGGCCGCGGCGTGCAGAAGGGACCCGGGTCGGCGCCCCAGTAGACGTCGTCGCAGATGAGCGGCCCCGGGAATGGCCCCGGCGCCTCCCGGCAAGCCTTGCACGCGGCGAAGCACTGGCCGGGCTTGAGCTCGTCGTCGCAGCGCCAGAACGGCGGGTGGATCCTCGGCGGCAGCCGCCGGATGTTGTCGCAGCACTTCCACGGCCTCTTCTTCGTCGTCCGCTCCGGCCATTCCCGCTCCGGCGTGCACGGCTTGCCGGGGTCCTCCGTCGAGTACCAGTCGCGGCAGACGAGGGCGGCGCCGCCGCCGCAGGGGGAGTCTCCGGCCGCCGGCGCCGCCACGCACTCCTTGCAGGCGGCCGAGCACTGCTTGACCTCGTCGTTGCAGCGGTAAAGCGGCGGGAAGATCTTTAGCGGGGACATCTCGATATCGTCGCAGCAGTCCCAGGGTTTGGCGGGCTGCGGTGGTGCGTCGCCTTCGCTGGGGAGACGGATGGTGTCGCCGTGGGCGGCGGCGAGGCCGCCGACGGCGAGGAGGAAGAGCAGGATGGTGGAAGTAGCCATGCTGTTGTTACTCATCTTGGTTTGTGGTGTTGTGCTAGTGATGAGTCGAGTAGTTTAGTTATTATAGATAGATAGACCAAGGAAAAATATTCTAAACTCCATAGCGATGTCCAGTTGTTTGTATGTAACTTAGGTGATCATAATTTTTTTTTTAAAAAAATTAACAAGATAAATTAATATGTGATATATCACTTCACAAATATATAAAACCAAATCTAATTTTTATATGTTAAAAAAATAAATTTAACTATTAATATATGTTAACTATAAGTGTTTTTAACTTATAATATATATTTTTTAATTTTTTATAACTATTTAAATAGCACGCAAGCCACGAACGAACTTCTACTCTAAATCATAAAATCAACTAACCATAAAGCTGACTTGCATTGCATGAGGATAAGAGGAGCACGTGGAGGTTTCCATTCCACGAATATATGCATGCACAGAGGAATCAATTAATTAAGGAACATGTGCAAGAGGATGCATGTAGACAGGATCACAGGAATACAGGATAGAGTTTTTCTTCTTTTTTTTTTTTGAGAACTACAGGATAGAGTTTGGCGTGCATTTTGTTGGGTAGCTGATAGCTCCATCGTTTTGGAGTACATGACAGAGACATGCATGCATGGGTTGACCGGTTGACCCATGCATGCGCATGTGATGCCATGCAGCCATTTAATATCCACCACGTGGCCGGCGATCGAGACCGTACGTACATACATACGCTTACCTGAGATTGCGATGACACGTAGTAGTACGGCCGTGGGAATTGATTAATGGGGCAGATACGAGAGTGTCCTGTGTAAACGCACGCATCGCATGTGCGCGCGCTTGGATTATTGTCGCGGGTACATGACACAAGCAGCAGTCTGCGACACGCTGTTCTCTCTCTCTCTCTCTCTCTCTCTCGCATGAAATTTGACAAATTAACACTTCTAAAATCTAATTTGAAGAATGAACTTTGTAAGAAAAAACATCTATAACTCGATACCATAGAGATTGCCGTAACAGCTCGGTGCCGTCTTCTTTTGGCACCAAGAAAATTGCCGAGGTGACAAAATTAAGTTCAAATTTAGCAAGGATTCAGTACCAATATCGTTGATGTTGACCTCATATATTATACAGGTGGCATGTAATATTCGTACTACTGCCTTCGCCAAAAAAAGAATCTTAAATGTATATGTAATTAATATCGTATCTTAAATGTTTTGGTCTCTACATCATTTATCTATATTTAGTAATTAATATCCATGTGAATTCGGAGACATATATGAAGCAATATATATGAATCTATGTATACATGTATTGAAAACCCACAACGTCTTAAAATATAAATAAGACGAAGTAGTATAATATCAACATATGCGGCCCATGCTCAATGAGATATTGTGTTTTATTATTATTATTATTATTATTATTATTATTATTATTATTATTATTATTATTATTATTATTATTATTATTATTATTATTCAGTGTTTCTTAATTTTCAATATAATTGTCCTCTTAGTTTACTAGACAGGTGCCCATGTGATGTGACAGGATCACGTTTCTGATCATTTTATATGTCGAGTAGATATATCGCTCGCTCATATCTCTTATTTATGATATTGAGACAACTCAACATGGGTGCATGCTTGCGTTGCATATATATTTTATTTTCCCTCTTGGTCCACACAAGCGAATTAACAGGGACAAACACGCCCAGACACATGGAGAACAAACTAATTAACAAAGCAAGATGCACAAGCAGAGCACTGAAAATTTTGGATGGAGCTAGCTAGCTCTAGCCTCTAGCTATACCAACTCTGAATGATCGAACGAACGACCGGCTAGCTGCAAGCTAGGGCGAGTTTTATTGACGGACACACAGATCGATCATCGATCATCTGTAGCTAGCTAGTTCTGGGCTCGGGGTTTGCACATGGGCCCGGGCTGGCCGGTGAAGCGGTCCTTGCAGACGTAGCGAGGCGGCTCTGACGACTCCACACGCTGGCAATCCTTGCACGCGGCGGCGCACTTGTTCACCTCGTCCATGCAGCGGCAGGTCGGCGGGTTCATCTTGTTGCAGAAGGCCTTGTCGCAGCATTTCCCCCATGGCCGCGGCGTGCACAAGGGGCCCGGGTCGGCGCCCCAGTAGACGTCCTCGCAGATGAGCGGCCCCGGGAACGGCCCCGGCGCCTCCCTGCACGACTTGCACGCGGCGGTGCACTTGCCGGGCTCCAGCTCGTCGTCGCAGCGCCAGAACGGCGGGAAGATCATATGCGGCAGCTGCACGATGTTGTCGCAGCACTTCCACGGCCTCTTCGTCGTCGGCTGATCCGGCGCCGTGCACATGTGGCCCGGGTCCACCGTCGAGTACCAGTCGCGGCACACGAAGGCGCCGCGGGGGAAGTCGCCGGGCGCCTCCACGCACTCCTTGCAGGCGGCGGAGCACTGCTTCACCTCGTCGTTGCAGCGGTACAGCGGCGGGAAGATCTTTAGCGGGGACATCTCGATGTTGTCGCAGCAGTCCCAGGGTTTGGCGGGCTGCGGTGGTGCGTCGCCTTCGCTGGGGAGACGGATGGTGGTGTCGCCGTTGCCGTGGGCGGCGGCGAGGCCGGCGAGGAGGAAGAGAAGGATGGTGGAAGTAGCCATGGTGGTGTTGCTCATCTTTGGTTGGTGTGGGTGCTTGTGATGGGTGAGTACTGAGTAGCGTTATTATTTATAGAAAGATCGAGCAACTGATAGCTAAGCTAACCCATACTACCCAATCACAAATGCTGACTTGCATGAGGATAAGAGCACGTGGAGGCCCCATTTGCCACGCATCTGTCTACTCTGATTCCCTTCTTCCTGGCTTTGCCACTACTATATCAGTGCTGATTAATTAATTTGACGCTTTCTTCCATATGCATACTCACAGTGGAATTTAATTGACACAAATGTGACTATGCAAATTACAAGGTGGTTTAAAACTAGGTGCGCTCGAATATTTACACATACACAAGTACTCGAGTATGTTTTCAATAATACTCGAGTAGTTTGATTTTAGTGACATTAAAGATTTGTTGTTGGTTTTGTTTTTTTTTTAACATGTTTTTGGTGGTCGGATTCTCTTACCTTACCTATGAGGGTGGTGTTGCATGTATTTATATGTGTGCGCGCACGGGAAAATGTTTTAAACACTGGGTGGATGTCCATATGTTTCTTACATGTCATCTAAATAATTATAAAATTTTTTCAAAAAAATGGCATGGTAGGTTAATATGTAATACTCCCTCTATCCACAAAAGTTACACCAATTTCACATTTGAGTTTTTCCAAATAACCTATTCCTATTTGTAATCTTTAAATTTTAAGACTTAAATGAAGAGACAAACTAAATATTTTATTAGAATTTAAGGAGTCATCTAGATACTCATTAGTTGCATGCTTGCACTCATTCTTTGATTTTGTAACATTCAAGGTGATTTAATTTCTCATTGGTCTTGATGTAAAAAGTAATATGTGTAACTTTTGTGGATGGAGGGAGTATATCACTTCACAAACATGCAAGTTCAAATTCGACTTCTACTAGTTGTAACAAAAATAACAAATTTGACTCTGAATATATGTATATACTAGTTAGAGTTTAATTTGTTATTTTTGTTACAACTTGTAGAAGTCAAATTTGAACTTGCATGTTTGTTAAGTGATATATTATATATTAATCTATGTTGTAAAGTTTTTTTGAAATTTTTCAATAATTATTTAGTTAACATGCAAGAAACTGGTAGACGTCCACCCGAGAGATTAGAATCCGTCTTCGTTACGTATAAATCTTTCATGTAATGGAAGGAGAGAGAAAAAAAAGAAAGTACGTATCCCTTTCACATACTGTGCAAGCATATGTTCATACCTGTGCAAGCATATGTGTTCCGGTACGTGAGATATGAGAGGAGGATGGTTCAACGTACGTTAGAAGTAAGAGGATATGCTGATATATATGCATGGATGTATGCAGGAATAGGGGTGGGCGTTTGTGTCAGGTTACAGGTCAGGCATAGCCTCTACCTTTCGATATACGTTATATATCGACATGGCATACCCACGCGCACGCGGATGGTTTCTACATATTTTAAGGAAACCTTTCACAAAATCTACAGATGGGAAGAGTCCTTCTCGCACGAAACCAGTATAATTCTTGTCTTTTGATTGTTTGATGTTATACTACGTAGATCCTTGTACCAACGTACCCCAATACCCTCTATATCCGGTCTACGGGTATCACCCGTCGACAGTTCGGTCCGACCGAAAAATTCGATCTCGTTCTTCGATTTTTCGGTCAGTTCGGTCTTTACAAACTCAGGACCGAATTTTATCAAAAAAACTCAGGACCGGCAAATTCGATCTCGGTCTCGGTCTGACCGAAATTTTTGTGGAGAAAATTTGGAACGAAAAATTTTGACAGAGGCACGCCGGCGCGGTGGAGGGCGGAGGCGTCGGCCACGGCATGGTGGAGGATGGCGTTGTCGGCCACGGCGCGGTGGAGGACGGCGGCGTCGAACGCGGCGCGATGGAGGACGGCGGCGGCCGCGGCGCGGTGGAGGGCGGAGGCGGCAGCCGCGGCGCGGTGGAGGGCGGAGGCGGGCCGCGGTGCGGTGGAGGGCGGAGGCGGCGGCGGCGACGCGGTGCAGGCTGGAGGAGGAGGCGGTGCGGTGGGGGCTGGAGGAGGAGGCAGCGCTGTGCGGCAGTGGTGGTAGGGTTTGTTTTAGTGGGCTCATTGGGCTTCCTAGGCCTATTGGGCCAAAATTCGGTCGTTTCGGTTAATTCGGTTACTGATCCCAATAACCGAAATGACCGAAATAAATTCGGTCTTTTGAGGGCTGAGACCGAACAGATAACCGAATTTTTCAGTCTCGGTCTTGGTCTTTTCGGTTCGGTTTTTCGGTTCGGTCTAAATATGCTCACCCCTATGCAGGAATAATACAGGATAGAGTTTAATTGGAGTATATTTTGTTGGGTTGTTGGATCATTGTTCATTCATTCATTTGTAGTACCATTATCATTTTGGGTACTGTCATATCGCCATATTCACTAGTAAAACAAAACGACTGTTAAAAATAAAAATTAATTTATAAATAAAATTTTACTCCATCCGTCCTAAAAGAAGACAAAACCTGAGTTTCCGTGTCCAACGTTTGACTGTCTGTCTTATATGAAATTTTTTATAATTAGTATTTTCATTGTTGTTAGATGATAAAACATGATTAATACTTTATACGTGACTTGTCTTTTAATTTTTTTTCATAATTTTTTCAAATAAGACAGACGGTCAAACATTGAACACGGAAACTATGGTTTGTTTATTTTTATGGAGGGAGTACATATACTTTTAACGACTTTATATTAAAAAAAACTACATCAAAACTAATTTTAAAATTTAATCATTTATTTTTAGCTAAGGCTATTATAATGATAACCGATTGATGGGACTATCCATTTAGCTCGGTTTGCTCGATCGTTCTGGAGTGACATGCATGCATGGGTTGCCATGCTAATCATGGAGCAATTTCTAATTTCCACCACGTGATCGGTGATGGTGACCGTCGCATTAATTTAGATGTACGTCGTCCACATTATTGTAACTATAGTACTAATTAACTGGGCAACATATCCTATGCACACAGTCCCTCACGTGTACACACGTGCACACCAACTAAAAAATGTCACCAAAAAATCTAGAAAAAATCATACACATACTTTAAATTGTATTACACCTAGGGTTAAAATCTTAACGTCAAATTCATTATATTTTAGCCGTAACAAAAAAAACAAAAAATCTGACAGTTTTAAGGTTGCAATTTTATCAGAATTTTATCTTTTTTGTTATTCTCTATGTAGAATGAATTTGAATATGCGACTTTGCACGTAGATGTAATACTATTGAAAGTATATGTATGAATTTTCCTAGAATTTTTTGTGATAATTTTTAGTTGGTGTACACGGTGTGTACACGTGAGGGCCTGTGTGCATAGGATACGCTCCCAATTAACTGAGACTGCGGTGACACGTAGTGCGTCGGAATCTGATCTCTGTACCAACTCTTCTCTCCGCATCGCATCGCGTCTGCACATGCGCACGTGGTGCATGTACGGTCTGGTCGACGAGCACAAGCACGTGCTACACGCATGCTCAGCGGCCCAGCGAGTTGAGAGAGGCCTGGTTGCTGGTTTCCTTTCCTGGACCAGTAGCTGAATCAAGCTTGGAAGCCTGGACCAGTAAAATGGGACACTAGCAGCTGTCTGCGACACACGCTGCTCTCTCTCTCTCTCTCTCTCTCTCTCATGAAATTTTGACAAATTAATCCTTCTAAAATCTAATTTCAAGAATGAACTTTGTAAAAAAAAAAACATCTTTACCTTGATACCATAGAGATTGGCATAACACCTCGGCGCCGTCTTCTTTTGGCACCAAGAAAATTACCGAGGTGATAAAATTAAATTCAAACTCAGCAAGGGATCAATACCAATATCGTTGATGTTGACCCCATATCCGCCTGCTAATGGACTGAGATCTATACCAAAACCGCCCCCAGACCACTTGTCTCTACACAGTACACTTCTAAACCAATCCATTCTAATTCATAGCTTGCAGAAAACAAACCAATCCAATCCACTCACAGAGCACCCAAACCAATCCAAACCAAGTGTAGAAAAATGGATTCAACCCATTCCCAACCCAAAGGAAATCCACAATACTCGTCCTTCCTCCTTCACTAGTTCAGAGATAAGCAACTTAGTCAGACATACCCTGAACAACAAGCTTAAAAGATTCGTTTCGCAATTTACACGCAATTTGTGTAATTAGTTTTTATTCGTATATTTAATATTTTATGTATGTGTCTAAATATTTGATGTGACATGGTGAAAAAATTTGCCAGGGGATCTAAACTAGGCCTTATTTATGATATTGGGACAACTCAACATGGGTACATATGCATGCTTGCATAGTATACATATTTTATTTTTTTCTCTTGGTCCACACAAGCGAACAGAGACAAATACACCAGCCACTGCACAAACACATGGACCAAACAACTAGAAATTTCGGTCATTCCAGACGCCACCCTCGCCCCCACCCCCCACAACCCATATTATTCCAGCTGAAATTTTTACTTTAAAATAAATTTTGTAATGTTTGGTAATATTTTTTTTCAAATTTGATAAACATTTGTTCATAATTTTAGACTGAAATTTCGGTATATCGGTAACCTCCGATAGAATCGGCCAAACCGAAAAATTAAACCCTAGTGCTAAATGTTTCTCATGCGATGGAGTTCGAACTGAATAGCTTGCTATGTACTACTTTCACTTCACATTATAAGATATTTGATCTCTCTATCGTTCATTTATATTCACTAACATCCATATGAATTCTGAGACATATATATGAATCCATACATAAATGTATTGAAAACCCACAACATCTTCTAACGTGAAACAGAGGAATTAGTAATCATTCAATCAACATATGAGGCCCGTGCTAAATGAGATATTGTGTTTATTATTATTAATATTTAACCTGTTTCTTAATTTTCAGTATATAACTTATCTTTCAATTTATTAGACTGGTACCCATGTGACAGGATCACGTTTCTGATCATTTTATATGTCGAGTAGATAAATATCGCTCGTTCATCTCTTATTTATGATGAGACAACTCAACATGGGTACATATCCACGCTTGCATTGCATATTTATTTTATTTTTCCTCATGGTCCACACAAGGGAACAGAGACAAAGACAACCCACACACATGGAGCAAACAAACTAACAAAGCATGCAAGATGCACAAAAGCTGCAGAGCACTGAAAAATCTGGATGGAGCTAAGCTCTAGCCTCTAGCTATACCAACTCTGAATGATCGAACGAACGATCAGCTAGCTGCAAGCTAGGGCGAGTTTTATTGATGGACACACAGATCGATCATCGATCATCTGTAGCTAGCTAGTTCTCCGCTCGGGGTTTGCACACGGGGCCGGGATGGCCGGTGAAGCGGTCCTTGCAGACGTAGCGAGGCGGCTCCGACGACTCCACGCGCTGGCAATCCTTGCACGCGTCGGCGCACTCCTTCACCTCGTCCATGCAGCGGCAGGTCGGCGGGTTCATCTTGTTGCAGAAGGCCTTGTCGCAGCAATCTCCCCATGGCCGCGGCGTGCAGAAGGGGCCCGGGTCGGCGCCCCAGTAGATGTCCTCGCAGATGAGCTTCCCCGGGAATGGCCCCGGCGCCTCCCGGCACGACTTGCACGCGGCGGTGCACTGGCTGGGCTCCAGCTCGTCGTTGCAGCGCCACTGCGGCGGGTCGGGCTTCGTCGGCAGCCGCTTGATGTTGTCGCAGCACTTCCACGGCCTCTCCATCGACGGCCCATCCAGCGCCGCCGTGCACTTGGGGCCGGGGTCCACCGTCGAGAACCAGTCACTGCAGACGAAGGCGCCGCCGTTGAAGTCGCCGCCGGGCGCCTCCACGCACTCCTTGCAGGCGGCGGCGCACTGCTTCACCTCGTCGTTGCAGCGGTACAGTGGCGGGTAGATCATTAGCGGGGAGATCTCGATGTTGTCGCAGCAGTCCCATGGTTTGGCGGGGCGTGGTCGTGATGCTTTGGCGCCGTCGCTGGGGAGACGGATGGTGGTGTCGCCGTCGCCGTGGGCGGCGGCGAGGCCGGCGAGGAGGAAGAGCAGGATGGTGGAAGTAGCCATGGTAGTGTTGCTCATCTTGGTTGTACTGGGGGGTGTGGGTGCTAGTGCTAGTGATGGGTCGAGTGGTTAATATTTATAGATAGAGATCGACCGACTAATATGTATAGCGCGCCCATACCCAATCACAAATGCTGACTTGCATGAGGATAAGAGCACGTGGAGGCCTCCGATCCATTGCCACGCGTATATATGCATGCACACATATAGGACGAATTAATTAATCAACAAGCAACGCAGCTAATACGGTACTACTAGTATAACGTACTCCCTCCGATTCATCGATTAATCTTATAAGACGACTTTAAATTTAACTAATTTTATAAAAATAATAGTAATACTTTGAACCTAATACAAATATATTATGAAAAATTATTCAATTATAGATTTAATAAAACTATGCTGGTGTTGTAAATATTATTATTTTTTTCTATAATGTTAGTCTAATATAGAGTAGTTTGACTTTGATCAAAGTCAAAACGTCATATAACCAGCTGAAACGGAGGGAGTAACATATACTGTGTGCTACTCCATTCCACCAAAATACAGGTGATCGATCCTATGTTTGTACTAAGTCTAACTGCTTTAAGTTTAAAAAATAATATTTATGATATTAAATGAGTGTCATTAGATAGATCCATTATATAATAGTAGTATATTTTAACAATTTACTCCTTAATATGGTTAGATGTTAATAATTTTCTCTATAAATCTTGGTTAAACTTAGGATAACTTATTATCTCGAAAGCATAGGATAATTTAACTTAAAAGATAAACACAAAACGGCTTATTAAAAACAAAATTTAATTTATAAATAAAAACTTTTAACGACTAACATTAAAACTAATTTTAAAATTTCATAATTTATTTTTAGCTAAGGCTATTATAATGATAACCGATCGGTGGGACTATCCATTTAGCTGGGTTTGCTCGATCGTTCTGGAGTGACATGCATGCATGGGTTGCCATGCATGCAAAGCATGGAGCAATTTCTAATTTCCACCCCGTGATCGGTGATGGTGACGTCGCATTATTAATTTAGAAGTACGTTATCCACATTGTAACTACGTGAGACTGCGATGACACGTAGTGCGTCGGAATCTGATCTCTGTACCCTCTCTTCTCTACTGTACGCATCGCATGTGCGCATGCGCACGTGGTGCATGTACGGTCTGGTCGACGAGCACAAGTGGATGCACAACACAAGCACGTGCACGCGCGCGGCGGCACGGAAGACGTATGCACGTACGCGTCGCATGCTGAGGGTAGGAGTCGTCGTCGTCGCCTCGTCGGAGAGGAATCTCCGATGGTGGAGGCGAGCGGCCCAGCGAATTGAGAGAGGGGCTTAGAGCAACTCGTGTAGTCATGTCGCAGGTCTGGACATGAGTAAAAGTCCCATGAACGTACACTGGCCCTCTTCGACGTATATACTTCAAATCCATGATATAAATATGCAATAAATCATTTAGTTTTTATTTTAAATAAAAATTAAAATTTTAAACCACTATAATTTAACGTACCAACCTCAAATCAACCGTGGATTTCAGATTTGTAGTTGGCACAACATTGACCTTAACTTTACGCTATATGAATGGAGATTTTTCTTTTCAACTAGTCAAATTATGGGTTTATATTTCCAACATCAATGGCACCATAGCACTTCACAGTGGAGGAAGAACAGGAAAAATTAGAAATTAATCTGATTACTGCACTCTGAGTTGTAAAAATAATGTGGATAATGAACACAAGAACATGAGAGTCCTATTGTGCATTTATTTGCATTTCATTCTAAAACCTAGAAAAATAGTAAAGAAATCAAATGTCTGGAATTAGTGTATTTGCATTTATTTAGCTAAGACAAACACAGTTAACAGGTTATATGTATAGATCTCTTACACTGATGATGTATCAAACGGTCTTCAAACCAAATGGGAAGAAAGCCTTTTATCATGCAGCAGGACCGGAGGCCATTGTAGGCACCCTCCCAAAATTATGCTCCATCATAGCCACGCCACTATTTTGACTCACATCATTGGACCGGTCTGAGTCATAAATGTTATAATTTGAATTCGGGTCACTCCTAGTGCTGGGGTAAAACCTGTTGTGTGCATCGCCAATGGCACAACGCGCATCCTCAAGCTCGAGACACTCTTGCAACTGCATCACCACATCGGTCATAGTGAGTCGTTGCGTTGATGCTTGTGCAGTACACGTGAACGCAATGTCCATAGCCTTCCACACGCCATTTACATCATAATCACTAGGCATGCATGTGTCCACCACGTCCTCAATGTTACCCCGTGCAAGACGTTGCCGTGTCCAGTGGATGACGCTGATGGGGTTTGGGTCATGCAAGATAGCCGGCTTCCCAGTGACCAGCTCCAATAAGACGACGCCAAAGCTATAGACATCGCTCTTTGTTGTTGCTTGCATTGTCATCTGGTACCTGCACGTTCAGCTCGGTCAATGAGCCTTATTTAGCATGTCACTGGAAACAATAAACAATAACATTAATAAATATAAATGTGCTTGTCGTACTCTGGATCGACATATCCAAGTGTGCCAACGAGAGCGTTGGTGGATACATGGGTGATGTTGTCATTATTGAATGCCTTGGACAAGCCAAAATCGGCAATCTTTGCTTCCAACCTTGTGTTTAGTAGAATGTTGGTCGTCTTCACATCCCTGTAAATAATAGGCGGATTGCACCCTTTATGTAGGTACTCTAGCCCTGATCATTAACCAAATATTAACATAAGCGATCAAGCTTTGGAAAATAAAATTGTAAAATTACAGTACATCTACCTAAAAGGATTTGTTGCAGTGCATATAGATCCATCGATCGGTATAGTGAGAATTATACACCTAAAAATGATATTACTGATCTACTTCCAATTTTTTCCTACATATTTTTACTTCCTATACTATTATATGTAAGTAGTTTAGTAGAATCTGGTCCATTGGATGAATATTATAGATGAACTCTATTTATCACAATGCAGATGATTGATACCTCTAATTTTGTCCGCATCATTTGTAGGATCGAACACAAGAAACCAAGCCTACCAGAGGGGGGTGAATGGTAGGGAAAACCAAAAACCTAAAAACTTTTAGCGGAAATAAAAGTTACCCTCAAATCGATGGAAATCTCGACGTAGTCCTGTCGCCACCGGTCGGACCGCTCGCACGCCGCCGGTTAGATCACCTCCCTGCCGCCTGAACCCGAAGAAACACAAATCGAAAAACTCTCAAAGTAGATGACAACTTTATTGCTTCTCTGTGTTTACAAAGTGCAACAATAGCACTCCTTACAAAAATCTCGACTAAACTCGAAACCCTAACTAAACTATCAACTCAATTGCTCTCAAAACGATACAGGAAGCTTCACGCTCCCTCTCTATTTATACATAAAAAAACCCCTACTCAAAGTAGGTGTAGAACTCCTATTCACAATAGGACTCAATCCACAATTTCTATACCTGTACAATTTCCGAAACTCCCACAGCCGCAGCCAAACGCATCGGACTCGATCTCCTGCGCTTGCTCCTGCTTGGGCCTATCGCACGTGGGCCGACGTGCTACTGCTCCTGGACCAGCTCGGCCTCCAGCCAGCTGCCACCGAAGCCCACCAAGCCATCACACATGCATGGCACAACATGCATGCATCAATCACCATACATACATGCATATGCTACGACCAACATACACACATATATGCATACACGACCTGCTACAGTAACTCGAAGCACTGTAGCACCATATACTTCTCTCTAATTTCTTTCAATCTCCTTCGCGAACACCGGCACTTACACGCACACCTCGTGAAGCCCGTTGCAAAGATCTCTCCCACACGGTGTCCATCCACCGTGTGTCCTCTCGTATCCAACTTTGTCACCGGTATCCTTGACCGTCTGGACCTCAACTCCTCCCCGAGTCTTGTCCCGATCCCCCCCGTTGATCCAAGTTGACCTCCAAGAATCCTGACTCTAGTCACCTTCTCACATGGTATCCCGACCGCACTAGACCTCTGCTCCTCCCTGAGCATAGTCCCGGTCCTCACCATTGACCAAGGCTGACCTCAAGTCACCTGCACATAATCAGACAAAACAACCGTTTTTGGGCACAGATATCACAACCTGACCCACATTAGTCACACGCACTCACACCAACATTCACACAAATTCTCAAACCAATTCTTTGATTAAATCATTTGCATAGCCAATTGTTCATCACAAATATTAATCATGACAATGATTTCACATCATCTACTCATCAATTAAAGATAGCATATATTATACATTACTTTAGTACACTAACCCTAATACTACAAAATAATTTCTTTTAATTCATTGGTTCGCAATTTTCTCTTTCTCCGTGTTTCCCCTTCTCTTGGAGCTTGTCTCTAGGCCACCTCTTGAATGAACGGTAGCTCATCATCTCTCCTTCCCCTTCTTTCCTCCATCTCATCATCCAAATATGCGTCGGCCTAGCTAGGCGCCTAGCATTCCCATTCCTATTGCACTTTCTCTAAGGTAAATATACCCAACGTTTAAGAACAACTTAGTAATTCAAGTAGTTACCTTGTGCAGATTCCAATGCGATATTGAGCCTCTCTCTCCACGTTAAGTATTTTCCCTTGTTATTTTCCCCTGCAAATAGGTAAGAAAACAAGAATTGGAGATCATGAGAGGCTTATGATTAAAACGGTCCACTTTATAAAGTATTAGAGTATTACCCTATTGGCCAGTCATAAATAGTATACATGCATACCTGCAATATGTTCTTGTAGGGTTCCTTCTGGCATATACTCATAGACAAGAGCCATGCATATCCCATCCTTGCAGTAACCGATCATAGATACAAGATTCTTGTGGTGAATCCGGGTCAAAATTTGAGCCTAAGCATGCAAATGAACTTAATTATTCTCTAGTGGATTTTTTTTTCACAGTAGGATTTCCATATATGTAGCAAGATCATTGATATAGTGAAAAGATTCTACCTCTATGAGGAACTCCTTAGCACCTTGGCTTGAAGATTCAGATCGCAACTTGACCGCCACTTGTGTGCCATCCTCCAAGAAGCCATGGTAGACATATCTGAACCCTCCCTGTCCAAGCACTCGCTTGAATTTGTTGGTTATCTTCTGTCACGCCCTGAACTAGCCCCGAGCGGAACTAGCCCGTGACGCTCCAAATTAACCTGTTAATCGATACCAGTCCCAGGAAACAGTGCTGGTAGCACAGGAAGACAGAATATCACAGCAACAGAGGTCTCTTTATTATATAGTAGGAGTACAGTCATGTTGGGCTGCGGACAGATCCCGAGCTCACAATTGCATTACAAAAGGGAAGCGGAAGCCAAGACTTGGACCAAACATCACAGGCGCGACTTGGGAACTAGGCCGAAACCCTAAAACTCATCGTAGCCGACTTGCTCCTGGAAGAACTCCTCGTCAGCGGGATCCGCTTCATCTTCTTTAGCAACTGGGGGGGATTATTTATATAGAGCAAGGGTGAGTACGGGAGTACTCAGAAAGCCATGGGAAATAAGTGTTTAATGCAGGCTTCAAGGAAAGGCTGTTGTTTTTGCAATTGATTTCATTTTGAACTCCTTTCTGAAACGACTAAGTGGGTGCTTCTCAAACGACACGGATGAGACAGTGCGTCTCGTCTGGTCGGAGTATGTGCAATGTATCAGTCTTTGAATTGCTCAAGGTTGGCATCCGGCCAACAACTTTCAAACGGCCACCCGGGCTTGGCTGATCCCATCAGCCGTAGATTTTCCAAACATCGAACCCAATCCACAACAGCAAATTTCACAAAGCAGTAGTCAAACAAAACTACGCTAGGAATCACCTCACATCCGCCTATGACCGTGGGCACGGCTATTCGAACAGTTTAATAACCTCTGCAGAGGGGGTACACTTTACCCACACGACATTATTAACCCGAATCACCCAGCCCGTGCAGAACGGCCACGTCTGGTGACCTAAAGGTTTTCATGACAAGGCATTTCGAGAGCAGACACAGGGTTGCCATATGCCGACGAGAGGGGTCCCAGACCAACAACAGGTTAGGTCGCAGACCATACTGTGTCAGGAAGCCCGGGGGTTCTCCCCGACACAACCCTGTTGAATCCACATGTCTCTCGGCATCAAGGCTCCCCCGATTAGCTAGTTACTCAGCCAGGGGTGTCCCATTCCACCCATGTGGTCGCACTTGTCTTATGTTCGGATGAAATTCCAAGGAAACGGTCCTTGAGTGCAAGAGCGGGAAACCGTACACCCGATACGTTCCCCGGTCCGCGATTTTTTTTGGAAATTCATTTAGTTCGCAAGCATCGACCCAGGTGTCGGGTTTTCCAAGTCTTTTGTAAAACCCAAGTTTTACCCATCGTTGGATATTTTATATTTTGGGGGGGGGGGGTGTTCCGATGCGCGTACCCGAAGGCCCGTGCATCGAAGCACAACAGTTGACAAAGGAGGTTTAAGTGTTCAACAATTCAAGGAGGGTAATTGCAGCAATTAAGATCGGGGGCCGGCAGGTTATCTCGCAAGCCGCGGCCGAATTACTTGTGTAGATCCTATTCATGCAATATTTGCAGAAAAGAAATACTTAGATTTAAATTATAGGTGCAAGATGATCAAAGGTGACTTGCCTTGCTTGAGATCTTGAGCTTGATCCTCGAAATCCTCGCACTGCGGGTCTTCGGGCTCCGAAACTACACGCGAAACGGGACAACTCAACAAACGGCGAAAATAAAGCCCTATTATTGACCTCTAAGCGTGCCATTATATAGATCTCGAGACTTGAGGAATTTTGGAAGTTGAACGGAGTCAAACGGACTTACGGTTGGGAAGATATTGAATTTCTAATATTATTGGATTTTTGGATCTAAAGGAAAAGGATTTATTTAAATCCCTTTTTGAAAAAGAAAGAAAAGAAAAGAAGGAGGGAGGGAAATTAGACTTTCCTCGGGCGGCTAGGGCGCGGCCAGAGAGAAAGGGGCGGCTCGGCCGAACTTAATGGGCCAGCCGGCCCAAGAAGGCGGAAGCGCGCGCGCGGGCGGGGAGGAGAGAAGAAGCCGGTGGGCCGGGTCCATCTCGCGTGGTCCCGGGTGGGACCCGCTTGTCGGCGGCTCGGCTCACCGTGAGCGTGGTGCACGTGGGGCGTGCTAGGGTTTGGGGAGGGGAGGCGCGGCGCATGCGCGCGGTTCGCGGAGGACGCGGTGCAGCGGGCCCACGCGCAGCCTCACGGCTCGCGGTGGACCGCGCGCGCGAGCAGGGCCGGAGGGAGCGGCCGACCGGGGTCGGCTCGACCCGGTCGCGGCCGAGGTGGCACCGACGTGGCGCCTTCGTGGCAGCCACGCGGGCCGGCGAGAGGAAGACGAAGGCTTCGGCTGGAACGTACGGCGGACGGCGGCGGCGAGCGGCGGAGCGAACCACAGCGATACAGGCGAAAGCGAGCACACCGGGAGGTTGCACGGGACGAGAGGAGACAAGCCAACGGCTCGAATTCGCCGGGGGATGCTCGACGGCGGCGGATTGCGGCGGCGGCAACCGGCAGCGAGAGAAGGGGGAAACGGCGACGGCGCGACGGGAGACCGATTCGGGCGAGCTAGAGCATCTACGCGACTCCGGGAATCCGTTGCTAGCGTCGGATTGGGCGGAGCTACGCCGAGCGAGGCCGGCGACGAGCGGGCGCTACGGAGCACGGCGGCGACGGCGGCGAGCACACAGCGAGCGGCGGCAACGGTCGGGGCGGTGCCAGCTAGCTACGGGGAGGCTACTCGTGCTACTACCCGAGTCTAAGGGGAGGAGATGGAACGAGGAGGGAGAACGGAGGGAGGCACTACCGTGCGGGGTGATGGGGCGTAGTGACGAGGGGCCGACGGCATGGGAGTGATCTCTCCGGCCTCGGGCCGGGGAAGAGGAAGAAGACGAGCGCCCGGAGTCCCCTTCCGCGTCCTAGCGCGCACCGGCTCCTCCGGCACACGCGACGGCGGCGGTCGGTGAGAGAGACAGAGGGACGGCAATGGCGCGGGCGAAAAACGGGGAAGATTGGGAGGGAAAAAGGAAGGGAGGGCGCCTGGGTTTATAGGGCGGCAATGTCGGTTTGGAAACCGACCTTGGGCGGTCAAGGCGCGAGCTGGCGCTCGGCGCTTGCGGCCAAAACGGCGACAGAGGCGGATGACGCCGGCGGGGAAGAGAAAAGGAAAAAGGAAGGGAGAAAGGGGGCTTGCCCCTTGCCTCTTTGGGAAAAGAAGGAGGGAGAGAGGGCGATGAGGAGGAGCCCTGCCTCCTTTCCTTGGAAGCACGTGTGGGGAGAGGCGGGGCCGAGTCGATGATGACGGCGATGACGGCGGGGGCGGTTTGGAACGGAGCGGCGACACGGGCGGCAGGCGCGGGCTCAGGCGCGGCAGAGGCTGACGGCGGCGGCGACCAGGTGGTCGGCCACCACGGCGTGCGCGCGCGGGAAGCAACGGGCGGTGCGGCGATTTGGGCGGCGTCGGCGGGAAGCGGCAGCGAGGGCGGAGGGCGCTCGGCTCGGCGCGGCCCACGCGCACGCGCGCGCGGCGCACGGGTAGAGCGAGGAAGAGAGTGAGAGAGAGAGAGAGAGAGAGAGAGATGAAGAGAGATGGGCCGAGAGGAATTCGACCCATCGAACCTGAGGGAGGCAAAATAGACTTTTGCGGAGGGATTTGATTTGGGAAGGATTTGGATTCGGGATTGAACTTGACGATAGATCGGGGATTTGAGATCCGGAATGGCACGGAGACTGACTGCAAGCGAGGAACCAATTTTCGCAATTAGGGTTTTTAGAAATTACATTTTCCCGCTAGGCGCCACGACGGAACGGGCGCTACATCTTCTCTAGTTCTTTGTATGTAAACCGACGGTTCTCAAGCCGCACCGATACGTTGTCACCATATCCACTATTTCTCATCACGTGGCTTGTTGATGTCGACCTCTCGTTTTGCTGCTTTAGAGAAATGTTCATTGGTCCTTCATATGCGAAGAATAGAATTACTATAGCATTAGTGGTGCTCAAGGATGAAGTCGAATAGACAATTGCTACTCCCTCCTTTCCATATTATAAGTTGTTCTAAGTCAATTGTAGAACCGTGCTAGAGTTAAAGAAGTTTGACGTAGGATAAAATATACCATGGCAAACACTCACCTTGCTTTTTTCGTCTCAGCAGGCAAAAGAGTGTTGTAACTGATGCTATCAATACAACCAGAACTGCAGGAATAACTATGTAGATGGCTAGCTTGCTCTTCTTTTTAACTGCCTTGCATGAATTGCCGTTGATGCATAGGTTTGGATTATTTCCATATCTACCAATGGCATAAACGTGTTTAGTCAAAATGGCAAAGAGTTTGGCCTAGTGTTTGCTGAAGAAATTAAGTTTGGTATCAGAAGAGAATGCGATAGACACTTACCTTACATTTAGGGAGCCATCTTGAATTCTCTTGAGAATTCCAGATGGAATTGATCCACTGAGTTGATTTCCTGTCAGATCTCTGACGAAACCATATAATGTGTATTTCAGTTAAAAATGATGCAAACAGGTATATATAATATAATTTGACAAAAGTTTCATCGCCAAACTTACAAAACTCTCAAGGAAGGTAATTGTGAGAGGACATCAGGAATTGAGCCGGTCAAACTGTTGTTTGATAGATCCCTGCAAGATGTGGATCAAAAAGCATAAAAACAAGATATGGAACAGGCTATTCCAAATATAACAGAAAAATATCACAAATAAGCATAAAAAAATGTTAACATGCTGAGCTGAGCTCAGAACGTACAAGTATTGAAGAGCCTTGAGATTCCCAAAAGAGGAGGATATGTCAGCACTCAAACCACTGGAGGACAGATTTCTGCAAAAGGAGAATATATATGATCGGCCGATACAGTTTAGTTAGTTAAATATATAGTTAACGCTCCCCTGTTTTTCATGAGGACAATACATGGACTGAATTACTTACAAGCTTATGATTCTTGCACGGCTCGAATTGGGATAGCTGCAGGTCAACTTGTCCCACGCAAATGTCTTTGGAATACACGGGTCACCCATCCAATTCTTCTTGACTTGGTACTTGTCCTTGATCGCCATCATGGAAGATGCTGCACACATATTTTCAACAGTACCAAGAGACACGATGTGCTTGAGCATATCATCAACTTGATCGTGTATATGTGTATGTACAAGTGTTAATTACATGAATGCATGTGTCTACATAAACTTACCATCCTGCGAGTCCGTGCTGATGACTGCGGTGGAGATGATAGAGAAAACCTCGTCAGCGTTGATGAGCGGCGGCAGCGTCGAGTTGGCGGTAGCGTTGATGCTGATATTGTACGAGGAGGTTCTCTCAAAGGGCTCCGAGCCGTAGGTGCCTCCCGCTGTAAGGTATTTCGGAGTGTAAACGCCCAACGGTTCGCCGTTGAGATTGATGTAGAACTCGCGCGAGGCGTTGTTGGTGAGGAGCTCCAGCTCGGAGAAGTGGAAGATGGCAGTGTACGCCGGCGTCGGGTCGTTGGGCTGCGGCACAGGCTCCCAAGAGAAGCGGATGTTATCTGAAGCGTTGCGCGGCGTCACCGCCGTCTGCATCACCGCCGTCGGCGGATCGAATATGTCTCCGACTGAGTAATCTACCCTCGACGCCGTGGATATCTCCTTCCAATCGTTCGATGAAGAGCTGTCCCAGGTGCCCCAAAATCTGTCATGCGGATCATCTGGGTACCTGATCTCGAGGCTGTTATCAGTCGGGCCAAAGTTGCGGCGCATGAGCAGTAGAAGGCCCTGCGTGGCGTTCACCTGCGGATAGAGCCTATTCTCCAGAGGCCTCAAATCCAAGCCGGAGATGAATGGCGTGCCGGCGCCGATGTTGATCAGGCAGACCTGCACGAAGTCATCGGGCACCACCACGATGGCCTCATAACGATAGACTACACCGAGGCTCGTGATGTTCACCATGGCCCAGAAGTTGACGCCAATGTAGAGATGGAACACCGGTAGCTTGTTGAGGCCGTGGTAGTTGCCATAGAAGAAGGTGGCGCGGATGAGGTACTTGATCCCAGCCACGAGCGACCGGAGCGTGTAGCAGTTGCGCGCACCGTTGGGGAAGGCACGCACGTTGTCGTACCGCTGCGAGCCCCACGGCCCGACGACATACTCTAGGGAAACGTTGTGGTTGGAGCCGCCGTCGGTGAAGGCGTCGTCGGCGGCGTATGATATCTTGGTCTCGTTGTCCACGTAGCTCGTCTTCGGCGGGATACCACAGTCTATGCTAATGAAACCTGCAGCCATAGTTATAATGCATGCAAAAGGCCCAATCGATCACGTACGTTCATGTCTAGCATGTATATATATCCTGAGTGATGAAACTATCGAAAGACGTACGGGATTGGACGTGGTGGATTAATATTAATTGTACCTGTATTGTCCGGCTGCGCACGAGATTGGAGTACGAAGCAGAGAAGAAGAAGCAACCACGGAAGTGAACGCTCCATCTCATTGCTCATGCTAGGTGCTTAGCTATCGATCGAGTATATATAGTACTCTTCATGAACATGCATGCCCCATCTATTTATAGCCATCCTTATAATCTACGGACTAGTTAGTTACTACTATCGATCTTGTCACAGTAATTAACATCACCCTAAATAAATTAATTTAGTCATGTTATTATATGTGTATGAATAAATGTGGGCTCGATGTGTCGTGGGAGGACGACGGCGGCGACAGCCGCCGCCGCCGGATGCTGCCGCCGTCGCCGTGAGGGCTCCCGCTGCTCGGCCACCTCAGTGATAAAGAGCGGTGCAAATAACTACAGAGGATCTCAATCCCACTAAACCTATCACATCAAAGCAAAGGGAGGGATGTAGATTTTCATCAAGGGACATCGTTATTTGTATGTCATCTAAATAGTTATAAAAAGAATTGAAAAAAATTAAAAACATAGATTAATACGAAATATATCACTCCACAAAAATGCAAGACCAAATTCAACTTCTACAAGTTACAACAAAAATAACAAACTAAACTGAAAATAGTTATCACACATTCGCAACTATATTTGTTATTTTTGTTACAACTTGTAGAAGTTGAATTTAAACTTGCATGTTTGTGGGGTGATATATTTCATATTAATCTATGTTGCCAATTTTTTTCATATTTTTTTATGACTATTTAGGTGACATGTATGAAACGAGAGATAATTTCACTTTCGCCGAAGGGAGAGAAACCGCTTCCTCCTCGGTGATGGGCCAGCTTTTCGGAATCTTCTTTGTGGGACCTGCACGACTTTGCTCGACTTTTGACTGTTTCTCCAGCATGGCATGCATGCATATATCCTAGTCTACGTGGAGTGTGTCTAACTCTGCCTACGTGGATTCACACTTACGTTACATTTTCCATTCAAAAAACGTGTTGCTACGCGCGCTGACTCTTTCCAGATTTTTTTTTTTTAAAAAAAACGGAATTGCTAAAAAAAAAAAACAGCCTTGCTACTCCAGCCTCCTAGTTTTTTACATAAATGAAGTTGATCACTGACGGATGCATATAATTAAGCTTTCCATGAGTAACTTCGACCCAAAAATATCAATTTAAATGCATATAAAGTTCTCGTCATTTATTTGTTGGCCTATCAACCACAACTTTTGAACTTATTTTAAAGTTGATTTTGAGCTATCCTTTTTAATTGCAGTATGTTTACTACCATTAATCTTTAGAGTTTAGACTACGGATAATACTAGATATAAAATTTGCATGGGTTTAGGCCTTGTTTGATTCAGCTTAGAATTATTATAATCTGAATTATTGGAGTAAGCTGAAAAAACAAGTAGATTATTATGCTAAATTATTATAATCTATATGCCAGATTCCTATAATCTAATAATCTCCTCTAGAGGAGCTTTTTTCAGATTATTGAGTGGCTAAAGACCCACTACTCTTAAATGCCTCTAATAATCCAAAGAAACAAAAATTCGTAGCCTCCTTGCCGATGTCGATCCCCTCGCGAGTGCAATCGATCGATTCCAAGCCGGATAGTGGATGGGCCATTATCTTCGGCCTTCTAATAGTTGGAAAAAATACGTACGGGATGTCAATGTCCACATCCCAACCTGAGAGGTGCATGGCTAATTGAACAACACGGGAAGAACCAGACAAAACTAGAGGACGACTCTGATTATTGTATTTGGAATTCTGAAAACGCTATGAATTGAATGGACAAAACATACTGATTTTTAATTTCTCTCCTTGAAGAATTATATATTTACAGGAGAGTACTATTGCTCAAACCAAAGACGGGTAAAATAGCTTATCCCGAGCTGGTTCTAACAAAAAAAAAACAGACTATATATATAAAAGGTTATAAATGTCTGAAATGTGTACATTTACATTTATTTTGGTCAAACAAACGCTGATAAGAAGTTCTGTACAGATTTCTTCCAGGAATTAATAGCATGTATATTTAGCAGTTCAGAACTTCAGATCAAATGGGCAAAAGCCTTCATCGTGCAGCAGGACCGGTGCCCAACGTCGGCGCCGTCCTAAGAATATGCTCCGTCTCAAATGCAGCATTGTGATGATCAACAACATCGGATTGGTCAGTGACATACGTGCTATAACTTGAGTTGGGATCAGTACTATCGCTGGTATTGAAGCCATTATACGCATTTCTGATAGCACGATGTCCATCCTCAAGCTCGATGCACTCTTGTATTTGCATCACCATATCGGTCATAGTGGGTCGTTGTGTTGATGCTTGTACAATGCACTGAAGGGCAATATTTGTGACCTTCCACACACTGTTTACATCATAGTCACTATGCATGTGTGTATCCACCACATCCTCAATGTTACCTTGAATTAGGCGTTGTTGCACCCATTTGATGATGCTGACAGGATTTGGGTTATGTAGGATAGCTCGCTTCCCAGTGACTAGCTCCAACAAGACGACACCGAAACTATAGACGTCACTCTTTGTTGTTGGTTGCATTGTCGCATGGTACCTGCAAGTTTAGCCAGTTCGGCAATACTTATCATTTATCACATAAAACACCACACAACGGCTTTACAAAGTACAAATGTGATGGCCATACTCTAGGTCCATGTATCCAAGTGTACCAACAAGAGCGTTCGTGGATACATGGGTGTCATTATTGAATGCCTTGGACAAGCCAAAATCCGCAATCTTGGCCTCCAGTCTTGTATTCAACAGGATGTTGGTTGCCTTCACATCTCTGTAAATGACAGGTGGATTGCACCCCTTGTGTAGGTATTCTAGCCCTGGCCATTAGACCGGAAAATTGAACTAGTGACCAAAGGTCTAAAAAAAAGTAAAAAAAAAACAAACTTCCAAGATTATTGAAGAGATTCAATAATTTACCTTGTGCAGATTCTAGTGCGATTTTAAGTCGCTCTCTCCAAGTTAAGTATCCACCATTGTTGTTTTCGCCTGCACATTGTTGGAGAAAAGTGACATCATAAGAGGCCTATAAGACGGTCTAGCAAATGAATTATTACATCAACCATGCTAGCGGTGCATATACAACATATGTGCATGCCTGCAATGTGTTCTTGTAAGGTTCCTTTTGACATATATTCATAGACAAGTGCCATGTATACTCCATCCTTACAATAACCGATCATAGAGACAAGATTCTTATGGTGAATCCGCGTTAAAATCTGAGCCTACACAAGTAAGCTTACTAATCACTCTCTATTGGAAACTTTCTCGTAAATTTCTACACATATAGGAACAAAATCACTTAAGGTGAAAAAAAAGGTTACCTCCACGAGGAACTCTTTAGCACCTTGGTTGGACGATTCAGACCGCAATTTGACAGCCACTTGAGTGCCGTCCTCCAAGATGCCATGGTAGACATACCCAAACCCTCCCCGGCCGAGCACTTGCTTGAAGTTGTTTGTTATCTTCTCTAATTCCTTGTATGTAAACCAGCGGTTCTCCAGTTGTAACGATGAATTGTCCCAATATCCACCACTTGTTGACACATATCTTGTTGTCTCATTTTGTGGATTTAAAGATTTTTCCATTGATCCTGTGTATGTAAAGAACAGAACTACTAGCGTTAAAAGTGTTTCAGAGATGAAGTAGAGCGGGGCTATTACTATGTTCCACCTTGCTTTTTCGGTCTTAGCATACAAATGAGTAGTGTTGTCACTGATACTATCACAACAACCAGAACTATAGGAACAGCTATATAGATGGCTAGCTTGCTCTTTCTTTTAGCTGGCTGACATGAATTGCCGTTGGTGCAGAAGTTTGGATTATTTCCATATCTGTTACGGCATAAATAAGATGTTTAGTCAAATTTAATTTATTTTCAAAAATTGCCCAAGAATTTGGTGTTCAGAAAAGCTTGATAACAAAAGAATGCAGTGTACTTACCTTAGATCTAGGGAGCCATCTTGAACTCTCTTGAGAAGTCCAGATGGAATTGATCCGATGAGTTGATTTCCTGTCAAATCTCTAAAGAAGCCATATAATGTGGATGATTTCAGTTGAAAATGATTCGCATAGGTGAACACGATCAATATAATTAATTTGACAAAAAGTTACCAAACTTACAAAACTCTCATTGAAGATAACTGTGAGAGGACATCTGGAATTGAGCCTGTCAGGTTGTTGTTTGACAGATCCCTGCAAGAGGTGGAGTAAGAACCATATATATGTTTAGTATATATGGAGTAATATTTCTCAAATTTAACAGAAAATTCCAAGGTAGGGTTAAGAAATCGATCGATGCACTGTGAACTCAAAACGCACAAGTATTGAATAGCCTTGAGGTTCCCAAAAGAGGATGATATATCACCACTCAAGCCAGCGGCGGACAGATTTCTACAAAAAAAAAAAAAACAATATAATCAGATTGATCCAGTTTCACTAGTTACAAAGTTAATTATGGGAAATACTCGGATTTACCCCCCTAAACTATTATGTTGGTTGATTTACGTCCCTAAACTATGATGCCATTCATTTGGCATCCTTCTAATTAACTAGATGAATTACCCCTTAATAAAATACGGGCGGTTTTGATCTGACATGGCATGTGTGAATGACATGTACGTCTCTTTTTTTTCTTTCAGTTTCTTTTAAGTATGCTGACTCAATTGTCACATAGGATCAAAACCACCTCTATTCATTTAGTGGTATAACCTATCCAGGTTAGAGTTTAAGGGTGTTGATTGTTTGGTAGTTTAATAGGGGTAAATCAAACCAATTACCCAAGAGTTCAGTGGTGAATCGGAAAGTTTTATTTTATCATGTTACCTCACATTACTTTTCTTACATGACTACACGTACTTGATTCAAGATTTAGTATCCATAAAAATATGGTTATGATCATCATTAATGTAGAGGCAATAACCTTCTTTTTTTTGAAAAAAAATAATGGTTTTCTTCCATTTTTCACGAGCAACCTATGAACGGAATCACTTACGAGCGTGTGACTCTTGCACGGTCGGAAATGGAATAGGTGCAGGTCAACCTATCCCACACATATGCCTTTGGAATGCACGGGTCACCCATCCAATTGTTCTTCACTTGGTACTCCGTCTTGATCGTTATCATTGCGGATGCTGCCAGTGCGCATAAGTAATTTTCACCACTAACAGTATATTATGCATATAAGTATGTCAGCATGCTTGTTAATTCGTACCGTCCTCCGAGTTTGTGCCAATGTTGGCGGTGGAGATGACAAAGAAAACCTCGCCACCGTTGATGAGCGGTGGCAGCGTCGAGTTGGCGGTGGCGTCGATACTGATATTGTACCAGCGGTTTTTCTCCATGGTCTGTGTGGCATAGACGGCATCCGCCTTAAGGTATCTTGGCTCGAAAAAATTCGGTAGCCACAATACGCCATTGAGATTAATGTAGAACTGGCGTGAGGCGTTGTTGGGTACGCTCTCCAGCTCCGAGAAGTAAAAAATGGCGATGAAACCCCGAGTTTGGCCGTTGGTCTCCAACTCGGGCTCCCAGTACATCTGGATGTTATCGGCCGCGTTGCGCGGTCTGATCGCCGTCTGCATCACCGCCATTGGTGGGTCGAACGGGTCATTGTCTTCCTTCTGCACTAGATCCCTCGTCGATATCTCATTCCATCTCGTGTCGTTCGCGTCGATCCAGGTATCCCACATTCTATCGTAGGGATCACTCGGGAACCTGCAGGTCATGGAATCAAATGCATCTACGGCCATTAATCCATCCTTCTTTCATGCTTTCTGTTTCACACGCAGCTTTACTTTGTAACCAATATAATTATTATATAAACCTTATTAAAATATTATCTTAGTAATTCAAATCAAAGATAATTAAAAGATACGCAAGGCTTCCGTAAAAAATTTCGTCCGTCTTTCGCTTATCCACACGAGCAACGGTTTCATTAATTTTCGTTCGTGCGTGTTATGACTCCAATTTGTTACCAGCCTCATTGACCACTGAATACTTATATTGCTAAATTGTAGCAACACCTCATGACACAACCATGAATATTCTCAGTTGGTTAGCCAATGAAACTTTCAACCAAAAGGTTTGGAGTTCGGCTCCCATCACCCCTTTGTTCTCAGTACGTAGTCACCAAATTTTTTCATATGGTCCTGATTATCGACCTTCTCCTCTGTGGCAAGGTCCTAAGGGCATCTACAAATTTTTCATATGGTCCTGATTAACAACCTTCTTCTCTGTGGCAAGGTCCTAAGGGCATCTACAAATTTTTCATATGGTCCTGATTAACAACCTTCTTCTCTGTGGCACCGCCGTACAACGGCACCTGACAGGAGCGTGTCGTAGGAAAACGGCGTGAACCGTGTCCTACGAAACCGCGATCTCAGTACCAGTACCAGGACATAGCGCTGGTACCCACGGTGACAAACATGAATCATTGCAAATCCTTATAATTAATAGAGGACTTGTTTACCTTAACTTAGGTTGCAGCTCAGACAGCCCGAGAATGCAACCGGCGACACGGACGAGGCAAACACCAACAACAGCAGCAGCAGCGGAACCAACCAACGAACTAACACCCAACGCCACAGGCAACAGCAGGGAACTAGGACGAAACCCTAATCTTCACTTCACTTCAACTTCATCTTCGGAGCTGGCAGAACTATATTTATATAGAGAGTAAGGGTGAGTACTTACGTACTCAGCAAGCCAGGGAAACTTAGGTGGTTAATGCAAGCTTCAAGGGAAGACTATTTATTTAGCAATCAGTTTTGTTTTCAAGGTTTTCAACAATCTAAGTGTGTGCTTTCCACAACCAGAGCGAGACAAAGTCTCAGCTCGGTCGGGGTGAGAAGTAACAAATTTATTTATCAAGATTTGCACAACTCCAAGAGTTGGCTTCAAATCTAGTTTTCCCAAACCAAACCAATTTTCCAAATTTCCCGATAATAGTGGACCCCAAACGACCAATCACTTCCAGGGACTCCCGGTCCCACTGTCCCCCGGACAGCTAAATGCTTCCCAAGCATTAGGTTTCCCAAACCTTAACACCTTTTCATAAAACAGGGTAAAACAAAAACTACGCTAAGGAATCACCTCACATCCGCCCATGACCGTGGGCACGGCTGTTCGAACAGTTTAATAACCTCTGCAGAGGAGGTACACTTTACCCACACGACGTTACTAACCTAGGTCACCCAGCCCGTGCAGAACAGCCACGTCTGGCGACTTTGAGGCTTTCACGACAAGGCATTTCCAAAGCCGACACAGGGTTGCCATATGCCAACGAGAGGGGTCCCAGACCAACAACAGGTTAGGTCCCAGACCATACTGTGCCAGGAAGCCCGAGGGTTCTCCCCGACACCACCCCGTTGAATCCACATGTCTCTTGGCATCATGGTTCCCCTGATTAGCTAATTACTCAGCCAGGGGCGTCCCATTACACCCATGTGGTCGCACTGTTGTATGCTCGAATGTAATTCCGAAGGAATCGGTCCTTAAATGCGACCGCACAAGTATTCCACCCAGGAATGGCCTTGTGTCGCGAGTTTCATTTTTAAAACTCATTTTCTTTCACAAGGCACCGACCCAGGCGTCGGGTTTTCCAAAGATTTTGTAAACCAAGTGTTACCCAAGAAGTTACTCAAATTTTAAGTTTGAAGGCGACCGTCGATACTCGCACAGAGTGCACGAATTATCGAGGCGCAACTAGATGGTTACAAGGGAACATGATATAACAATTAACAATAGAAGGATCAGATGCAACAAGTTAGGTAGGCCCATCGGTCTGCCTTGTAGACGGGGCAAACAGATTAAGTGCAATCCTATCAATGCATAATATTTTGCAAGCAATATAATTAAGTTCAAATATAGGATCAATATGTTCAAAGGTGGCTTGCCTTGCTCAGGGTCTTCACGAAGCTTCACAAATCTTCGAGAAATCCGCTTGAAGAAAAATATCCGATAACCACAACTAGGCGCAAACAATCAAAAACCTAAGCAAAGACCAAATAAAATGTCCTATTTAGGCTAATTAATAGTGCCATTAGATAGATCACAATTCAATGGAATTACTGGAAGTGGAACGGAGGCAATCGGACGAACGGATCGAGGGATATGAATTTTGGAAGTTTAAATGAATTTTTCTAGACAAGGAGATGATTTGTCGGAATTTTCTGGAATACGAGAAATGGTTTATGGAATTTATAGAAATAATATTCTCAAGAATATTATTGACATCCATTGACATACGGGCTCGAGGGGACGAATTATTGGAATCTCCGGATTAAGAGGATGGGTTTATGGAATTTGGAATATAGGAAATGATTTATTGAATTTCTAGAAAAGAGAAATATGTGAGGACTATTGAAAAAGATATTCCCAAGAATATCTTTGACTCATTGACACGTGGGGCCAACAAGAAGGTGAGAGAGAGAGGAGCAATTGGAGGGAGTAATTGTGGACTTTTAGCTCTTGGGTGATGGACACTGGGCTTGGACGAAGGGAGTGTATGTGGACTTTGTTTGTCTTACTTATCAGGCCGAGGAGGAGGGTGGCTACTGGGCCAAGCCCAAGAGCAAGAGAGAGGGGCGGCTGCTGACTGGGCGTCGGCTGACTTGGTCAAGCGGGGCCGATGGCTGAGGTGGCGCCAACGTGGACGTCACGTCGGATGGGGAAGGGAGAGGAGGCCGGGCGGCTCATCGGACGGCTCACGGCGCGCGGCGGGATCCGGCGAACGGCAGCAAGCCGGAGGGGCGGCTAGCACTGGCGGCAGGAGGAGGAGAAGGGGCACTCATTCCACGGCTCGGATCGGGAAGACGACGCGCGACGACGGCCGGCGGCGGCGGCCAATCTCGCCGGCACGCCGACGTGGCCGCGCGCGAGAAGAGAGAAGGGCGCGCAGGCTCGGGCTTAGCCGAATCGGTATGGGGTTGCAACGCGCACGCGGTGACGCGGGACCCGATGGTCACCGGCGACACACGCGCGGTGGCGTTATGCGGCGGCGGAAGGGGCGACACGGTGCGGAGGCAAAGGAGAAGGCCGGCGGCCTAGGGACAGTCGGGGGGAGCTCAAGGGGATCCCCGGGAGCGTGGCGGCGAGAGGAATCGGCGCGAGAGGTGCTGACGGCGGTGGATTGCGGCGAGGGCAATCACCGGCGAGCAAAAAGGGGAAAACATAACGAGACGACGAGGATTCGATTCAAAGGGGTGGGAGCATCTCCGGGGTTCAAGGAATCCGTTTCCGGTGTCGGATGGGGCGGAGAAGCACTGAGGAGGGCCGGCGACGAGCAGCGGCCTCCGGGAGCGGACGGTAATGGCGGTGAGGCCATGCCGGGCGACGGCGGTGCTAGGGAATGGTTTGGAGAGGTCCTAGGGAGCTCAAGGACGGTGTTGGCGAGGGTGGTCGACGAGCTGGGGCCCGACGACGGCGCGACTGCGCGCGGCGGCGGAAACAGAGCAACGGCGAGGTGCGCGGCGCATCGTGCGGCAGGCTATGGCGTGCGGCGGCGGGCGCGGCATAGCGAGCGGTAGGAGGAAAGGGTTCAGCGGGGAGCTCACCGACGAGAGGAAACGGCGTCGGCGGATCGGAGGGAGTCGTGGCGAGGTGGTCGCAACGGTGGGATGGCGCGGCACCGAGTGGGCGCGGCCGGGGAGGAAGAGAGGAGAGGTGGCGCCCGGAGCTCCTCGTCACGCGCCCATGCAGGCACCGGTTCCTCCGGTGCTCGGCGGCGAACGGCGACGACGAGATCGGGTCGAGCGGCAACAGGGCGGCGACGGTTGTTCGGCTGCAATGGCGCGGTGGGGGGCGAAAACGAGAGAGATGGAGGGGAGGGGCTCGGCTGTGGTTTTATAGGCGCGGGACGTGGAGCTTCGAGGGGAAGGAACCGAGCACGGGCGATCAAGGAGAGGCGGTGGTGGACTCGCGGTCAAGCTGTGACAGAGGCGGTCACGGGTGGCAAAGGAGGTGACGGTGGCGCCGGTCGAGGAAAAAGCAAAAAGGGGGAGGGAGAAAGGAGCTCGGCTCCTTGCCGATTTTGGGCGAGCTGAGGGAGGAGAGAGCGCGTGGGAGAGAGAGGCGCTGCCTCCGCGTCTTGGACACACGCGCGCTGCTGCGCAGAGGTGGGGGCGGCGGCAGAGTGGGCGCGGGCGGCTGCGCGGTGCAGGCGGGCCAGGGCGGACGGCGACCGAGGGCGGTCGGCCACCATGGCGGGAGCGCGCGCGGGAACGAGCGAAGGCGGTGGAGGTTTGAGCGATGCCGGCGGGAAATCGACGTCGGCGCGTGAGAGAGAGAAAGCATCGAGAGAGAGAGAAAGAACGAGAGAGCGAGAGAGCTCTCTCTCAGCTCGGCTCGGCGCGTGCAACGCACGTGCGAGGCTGAGGGAGGAGATGGGCCAAGGAAGGAAGAATCGGCCCAACGACCAAGGGGGCAAAATAGACTTTTGCAGAGAGATGATTTGGAAGGGATTTGGATTTGGAATTGAATTTCGAATTTGATTACTTGGACTTAGAGAAACAGGGAGGAGTCAAGGAATGGATTCAAGGTGGACTCGGATATTTGTGGAATCGGGACAAGTATTTGGCGAGGATTCAAAGGAGGTGATTGAATTTCAGGATTTGATTTCGAAAACTTGAATCGGGATTGGAAACTTGAGGTGGAGGATTTTGATGGCGATGAGAGGGAACAACGATGGAGATTGAATTGAGATCCATGGCACGACTTAGACTCTCACTCAAAGAACGAAATTTTTGCATATAGGATTTTGCCGAATTAGTTTTTAACGTCACACGAAAAGCGGAGCGTTACACAAGGTCATAAGGGCATCTACAAAGGTAGAGTAAGGGCATCTACCTGGCAAGGTCATAAGGGCATCTACAAAGGTAGAGTCAGGTATGAGCTCTATGCTATCTAGAGACTAGCATCCTACAATAGTTTGAGACAATATGGTCTGTAATCATTAATGTATAAAATTTTTTTCTTATTATTCGTTGCTTTCTTTTACCACCATGCAACAAAATCTGCTCTAATAAATGCTAAGAGTCGACTCTGAGCCGTTGTCATGTATAACAACCATATTTCTCTTTCCTCCTTTCTCTTTCTTCCATGCCATCAAATTTATTTGCATGACAATAGAGAGAGACCAGAAATGAAGACCGTTGTACATGCCTTAAGTGTGTGGTTCTGCCTGCTAATGATGAGAGGCAACTAATCCTATTTAATACTTCTTACTTCCTTCCAAGTAAACAATAATCTCCAAACCAGCATACATTTTAAAGTATTTATCAAATTTCTAATCCATACGAAATATCAACAAGTTGAAATCCATACTCATTATCATTTTTAGCTATCTATATGTAAATTGGTAAAGCTGAATTAAATTAGGCTAAATTTCTATTTGATTATACTATTCCTTTGTCGAGGTCCACCAAGTTGAAGAAACCCATTCTTCCAATTTGATGAAAATTCTAATGCAATTTTTTAAAGTTATAGATATAATAACATATAATACTTTTTAAACATATATGATCAAATTAGATTTATCGTCTACAATACATCGTGATGGAATTGGAATATAGATCTGGCGGCTTAGCTTTTTCAATGCCTAGGTGGATCCTTGGTTATCTCCAGATTAATGCTATCATTAACAAATTTGAACTGCTATGATGTTTCTCCTCACGCGATAAATCATATTCAGCTTCAGTGACCCACCATTTATTAGTTCGAAGAGATTTTTGCAATCAAGTGAAGCAAGCGCCACGCGATAGCTTGCAATGTGGGTTAACATCATGATCCATAATTTCAAAATACTACACATGCAAGGCGTCATGAACCTAAACGATTAGTTTTCCCGTTGCAACGCACAGACTTTTTTTCAAGTAATTCAAAGATTCGTGACTTTCCTTTCGTCACACCTTCTTTTCGTTCGTCAATCAGGGGAGTCTGGCTCGGAAACGACGGGATTCGGACAAAACTGAGCCGAGTTTGCCAGGATGAAAACTAAGCCGAAATTCACGGAATTTAGCACAAGATGGATGAGGCTTTCTCGAGGAAATGGTAGAGGAGATTGAGGGGAACCCATCTTCGCATCAAATTTAGAAAGGGGAGCAAAGGGGAGGCGGGATTGGAAGGAGAAGCAGCGCCAGCTTCTCCAGGCACGAGAGTTAGGTCTAGAGGAGGAGGAGGAAGACGACCCTGGCACGTGGGCCCCCGGCGACAGAGAGAGGAGGGACTGAGGGAGGCTCTCTATACTTGCTCTGCTGCTGCTGGGCCAAAGGAGAAAGGAAGAAAGCAAACATGATGAAAGGAGGAGGAGACATATTAGACTTGACCGGAGAGGAGGCAAGCCTGCCGGAGACGGAAAACAGACTTCACTAGAATTTGTCCAAGGAGGGAGGATTTTAATTACTTTTCTATTTAAATTAAATACTAAAATGATCTTTGAATTTTCAAAAACACTTCCAGTGCTCAAATAATTTAAAAAATCATGAAAATAGTTGGACACTCAAAATATTTAAAAAAAATATTTATCTAGATCATTTAATCATTAATAATTGTTTACATAATTACTAAAATGTTCTTTGTATTATTAAAATTAATAATTGGAAAATTCTAAAGAGTATAATTAATCATGGAGAATATAGTAAAGATTAAATATAGCCATGTTTTAATTAGGAAATTTTATTTCTCATATTAAACTTCACTTGTAAATTAATGAAATTTAATATAAATTTCAGAAATAATTTATTAAATAATTTCCAAATCGTTGAAATGAAAATCAGGGTGTGAGAGAACACAAATCCTCAAAAAAGAGCACAACAACAAACAGAACACATGAGTCATATCCAAGACCTAACACACCCAAAATCATATAATAGCATCTGCCATCTTCAGTGCCACCGATCGGCTGTGCTCTCCTCGCTCCACCTTCGAGATGGATGGCGGCTCGCATCCCTCTGCTCCAGACGGCCGGATCCGCCAGCGAGATATTCCTTAATTTTCTTCCCGTTGCAACTTTTTCTAGTATGATAAATACTCACTTTACATGCCTAACTTAATTTAAAACTGAGACACGGTCATCCATGAATTTTACACATTGTTCTCTTTTCGTCCTTTGACCAAATTCAGCCCTTGTTCTTTTCAATTACTAGCTAGCAGAATATCATTCTCATTTTCCCTAAACAATTAAACGGTGTGATTTCTTTTAAAAAAAACTTTATATAAAAAAATTCTTCAAAATAGATTTTAAAATCTATTTTTATTAATACTTAATTAATTATGCACATATTATTCAACTAATGTCGATCAGCCATTGATAAAGTGAGTTTGAATGACATGGCATTGTGATTTAAATCTGAAAAAAAAAATCTTTTGGACCTTACAAACTAGTACATGAACTCAATTTTTTCTTAAAAAATACAACTTATTCTCTACAACACAACCTAGATTATATTTTGGTGAGCTATATAAAGAACTATTCAGCAACAAAAAATAGTTTTATGATATGTATAAAATAAGTTTTCTGTGCTCGCAATAATCTTTGCTATTGAATGAACCTAATTTATTAAGGTATAATTTTCATAGATCTGCAACTAAAAAACTTTCTAAACTTTTTTGCAAACTATTTTTTCTAAAAATTCATATGCAATTTTATTAGTGATGAGGACATCCCAGCTGTGCACGCTAGCTCAAGTCCCAAAGATCTAAATCAAGGTCCACTTACGCGAAGTCGTGCGAAGAAACTACAACAGCAGGTGAACTCACTCCATGCTACATTTGATGCATCTATAGATGAGAATGTTATACTATCTAAATATTCTACTTTGGTTGTGCTTAGGAATATGCAACAAGAGGAAGCTGAATTGGGCAGTGAAAAAGGACCAGCAAAAAGGACCAATTCAGCTTCAAAACGGACCAGTTCAAGAAATCATCATAACTTTTGATTCTCAAAAGCTATGAAGGTGAATGAGCACTTTCTGGAAAGCTTATTGAGTATAGTTTCACACCCAACAAATCGCTCGTCCATTGGATTTGCCACTAAAGAGTTATGGCCAGATTAGTGGACACTACTCCAAAGGCCAACAGTCTGCCAAGACATTCAACTTTCCATGCAAAACTCTATCAATCTACAATATTTTGTAGTGTATTATTCACATGGTGTGAAAGCTTATTAACTTAGATTTCCAACGCAACCGACCCCATGTCATTTAGACTTCCCAATAAGGAGTAATGACATTTTTACTGAAGACTGCTCAGAAGGCAAATAGACGCGCGAGTCTTCTCGGGAATTCAGTTGTGGAGACCTTTGGGCTAGCCTATGTCCTTTAAAATTCCAAGACTTTTCATACCTATCTAGGAGGGTTGTTCCTAGTATAAATATCCCTATGTGCTTCTACAAAACAACTTTGATGATTTGATAACCTGAATGGTAGTACAAACATGGGTGCATGATTTCGCATCAAAGTTTTAGTCCTGGTTCGTGCCTCCAATTGTGCACACTTAGGTTGATGGGTGCACTTGTAATAGAATTTAGTAAGGTAAGAGATTTAACACCGTTTACCATCTCTTCGAGTGTATATTAAAGGTGGGCATATGTGAGTCTGTGCGCGTTTGTCTTTCATATAAGGGACAATTTCGTTTCTGCCCTTGTTTTGATGTCCAATACTAATTTTGCCCCTACTTTTTAGGGTTTTCATTTTTACCCTCACTTTTTTTAACCGAAAGAGGCGTTTGACCCTGCTATATACGGAAGTGAGAGGGACCGGGCTTATGGCATTAAATAAGGATGTGACTACACAGCTAGTGGAAGCTGGTTTGTCTAAACCAGCTACCACTCCATCTATAGTCTCGTTTCAACTTTAAAAAAAATACAATAGTATGTATCTTTTTTTAATCTCTTTAATAACTTATATCTTTTAAATCACATATTGTTTTTAAGATCTATTTGCATCATTGTACTCCACTCAAAATATGTGATAAAACGAGATCCATTTTGAATATATTCAAACATTTTATTAATTTAAAAGTAATTTATTACATGTTAGAAAGTAACTTCCATGTTATCAGGAAGTAACCATTACATCTTATACATGATTAATTCTCATTAGTTATTCCATCAATGTTATTTACAATCCATCAAAGGTTTTTTTTTTCTCATTCTACATGAAAAACAAAAATGAAAGGAAAGAAACAATCGGTGATTAAAATAGATTTATAGAGAGTTACTTCTGAACCATGCAAAAGTTACTTCCAATTAACATTGAAGTTACTTTTAAAAATTGTTAAACTTACATATGCTGATATGTGTTGATTAAGTTTAATTTCTAGATAGAGTTATATTTTTATCCCTACAACGAGTTTACTTCTAATGTCGTGATAAAGTTACTTCCGTTTTATTTTAAGTTACTTTTATAATTTATGTTAATTACTTTTATACTTTATTGAATTTACTTTTATATGTCTATCTAAGAAGTAATTTAGTCAAATCTAAAAGTAATTTATGTATATGATAAAAGTAACTTACATATGTAATAAAAGTAATTTACAAATATAAATATTTTTTCATCATAATATAATCATGTAAGATCTTGTTCTGAAGATTTAATTGCAACAAGCACAATGGTGTAATCGGATTATAGATTCAGATAAGTAATTTGAGAGAAAACTTTATGAAAAAGGGAAAAGCATGCATGTGTATTGACTTCTCCACTCAATTGCTCACACGGTTGGGTCGCGCGTTAAGACTATCGCGAGAGGCCTTGCTAGATAAATTATATGATTAAATAAATAGAGAAATATATGAAATAAACATTTTTCGAATTGTTGATTGACTCTTTTACCCCTGGGAAATTCCCAAAGAGGGGAAACTATTCCAGCCTCTCACTCTCACGGCAACCCCATCCAGCGGCATCCAGCAACGTGGAAGGCGGCGATGAGCGAGGGCGAGCGGCGCCTCGGCACAGACCCCTCCCGCCGTCGAGCAGGGCTGCCCTGCGCGGGATAGGTGGCTGGGAGAGGGTGCGGCGACAGCGGAGAGAGGGTGCGGCGGCGGGGTGAGGAGGCTTGGAGGCGGCGGTGAGGAGGGGGTTAGGTGGTGACGAGGACATCCCAGCCAGGCGGCAGCGGCTTAGCTAGGGGGTGGCGACGGTGGCGGCTCAACGCGGGGAGGAGGCGGTGGTGGCGACTCAGAGTGGGGAGGGGGTGACAATAGCGGCGGCTCGACGCGGGGAGGAGGCGATGGTGGCGACTCAGCGTGGGGAGGACCCGAGGCGACGGTGGTGACCCAGCCAGTGGGCGACGACGACGGCTCAATGCGGGGAGGAGGCAATGGTGACTCGGCGTGGAGAAGAGGCGATGGCGACTCGGCGTGGAGAAGAGGCGGAGAGGAGGCGGCGGCGGCAACTTGTAGCTTGCTCTATGACTTTTTTTGGCCAAATCTTGTCATTTTTTGTTCAACATTTGTCCAGATTTACCAAATTTATCAAATTTGTATGTCAAATTTTGAAACAATATTTGCAAAGGAGGGTATGGATGTCTTTTTGTGAAAGGTTTAACGCCGTTAAGTAGGGGCAAAACTTAGTTTCGTTTAAAAAAACAGGGGAAAAAACGAAAACCTAAAAAACGGGGGCAAAACCAATATTGGATATAGAAGTAGGGGTAAGAACGAAATTGCCCCTTCATATAGTTAATAGTCTAAAAGAAAAGTTGATAATATTTAGTACTCTCTCCGTCCCTAAATATTTGACGCCGTTGACTTTTTTAAACATGTTTGACCATTTATCTTATTCAAACAATTTAAGTAATTATTAATTATTTTCCTATCATTTGATTAATGATTAAATATACTACTACTACTCAAGTCTTTGAATAATATTCATAAACTTTTTTAATAAGACGAACGGTCAAACATGTTTAAAAAAGTCAATGACGTCAAATATTTAGTAACGGAGGGAGTGCTTAATTAAATCTATACAATAATCTAGCTATAAGATCGATCGATGTTTTGAGTACCCACCTGATGGTGCCGTTAGTCGGGCCGAAGTTGAGCCGGGCGAGCTGGACGAGGCCTTGCGTCGCGTTGACCTGTGGATAGAGCCTATTCTCGAGAGGCCTCAAGTCCAAGCCGGAGATGAAGGGCGTGCCGGCGCCGGTGTTGATGAGGCATACCTGCACGAATTCGTCGGGCACCACCACGATGGCTTCCTTCGTCACCTGATGACTGGGGTCCGTGATATTCACCGTCGTCCAGAAGTTGACACCGATGTGGAGGTCAAACACGGCCAACTTGCTGAGGCCGTCGTAGTTGCCATACATGAAGGTGGCGCGGATGAGGTACTTGGACCCGGCCACGAGCGACCGGAGCGTGTAGCAGTTGCGCACGCCGTCGGGAAAGGCACGCACGTTGTAGGTTCGTCCGTGCCCGGAATCCATGTACGACGCCGAGATGTTGTGGTTGGAGCCGCTGTCGGTGAAGCCGTCGTCGGCGTCGTAGGATATATTGGTCGTGTTGTCCACGTACCTCGTCTTCGGCGGGATACCACAGTGTATATCCTGATGAATTTAGTATAGACATACTCCATCGAAAGACTGCAGGATCGGACATGGTGGATTAATATAGTACGTACCTTTGCTGTCTGGCTGCGCACGAGATTGGAGTACGCCGACCGCGAATAAGAGAAGAAGAAGCAACCACTGAAGTGAACGCTCCATCATTGCTCATGCTAGGTGCTAGCTATCCAGAATAATCTCTCTATGAACATGCTTCCCCTATTTATAGCCAGTTTTAATCTAGCGAGCGAACAAGTAGTAGTAATAAGTATATACGCGTCAGTTTTAATATATAAGAATTCTTTTTAAGATAGGTTAAAAGATTTTTTTTTTAGTCATTTCGGTTGTCAGTTTTTAAATTTTGAACTGCTTAGAGCATTTTATCTTTCTAGCATTTGACCGGTTGTGGAATCATTGAAATAGGATTTATAGGAATTAGCACAGAATGCTTATATTATGGTATAAAATTTAAAATTTTAGAAATCTTTTATATTTTAGGATGGAACAGTTACGACTATTATATTGGTTCCGTTAATTAACACCATCGCGATCAGATGACCTCGTCAGTGATGGGCCAGCTTTTCCGAATCTTCTTTAATTTGTGGGACCAGAACTGCACGACTTTGCTCCTCTGAGTCATCCAAAGCAACCAAGTCATCCAAGCAAGCAAGTCTACCTCGAGAGCGTCTAAACTCTGAGTCTCCGAGTACGTGGATTCACACTTAGGGCGTGTTTAGTTTGCGAAAAGAAAATTTTTGGGTGTCACGTTGAACGTTTGACTGGATATCGGAAGACGGTTTTGGACACAAATGAAAAAAAAAACTAATTTCATAACTCGCCTAGAAACCACGAGACGAATTTATTAAGCATAATTAATCAATCATTAACACACGTAGGTTACCGTATCACTTATGGCCAATAATGGACTAATCAGGCTCAAAAGATTTATCTCGCGGTTTTCATGCAAACTATGCAATTAGTTTTTTATCTATATTTTATGCTCCATACATATATCTAAACATTCAATATAATATTTTTGGAAAAAAAATTCGGAACTAAACAAAGCCTTACTCACGCGCGCTGACGCTTTCCAGATTAGAAAAAAATATGCTACTCCAGCTTCCGATAGTTCGAGCTAGGCATACAGTTCTACTTGTGGGTTGAGCCGAAGAGAGGTAGGCCGAGCAGAGGGAGGTATCAGATTGGGCTAGGACTGGAGCTGGAAAAGAAGGAATGAGAGTGTTCGGTCCAAAACTGTAAAGCTCCGCTTTTCGTGAGACGTTAAAAACTAGTTTGAGAAAATCCTAATTGAGAAAATTTTCGTTCTTTGTGTGCAAGTCTAAGTCGTGCCATGGATCTCAATTCAATCTCTCGTTGTTCCCTCTCGTCGCCATCAAAATCGCCCACCTCAAGATTCCAATTCCGATTCAAGTCTCCGAAATTCAATCGCCTCCTTTGAATCCTCGCCAAATACCTGTCCCGATTCCAAAATGTCCGAGTCCACCTTGAATCCATTCCTTGGCTCCTCCGTATTTCGCTGAGTTCAAATATGCAATTTGAATTCGAAACTCGATTCAAATCCAAGCTCCAATTCAATTTCTCTATTGAAGTTTGTTTTGCCTCCCTTGGATTTTTGTGGGCTAATTTCCTCTTCCCGGCCCATCTCTCCCTCTCGGGCCGCCTCTCTCTCGCGCATAGCCGACCGGCAAGGACGCCGCTCCCACGCGCCTCGCCTGCCCGCCGCCCAAAACAGAAGGGACAAGTCTCCTTTCCATCGTCCTCCCTTCCTTTTCCCCTCCCGGGCAATGGCGCCCTGTCTTCACCCCTTGGCCGCTTGCGCTCGGAGGCAGAGCCGCTGACGCCGCCTCTACTCCTTGCTGCCCCACCTTAACCACGCCGAGCCACGCCAGCCCGCGCTCGCGGTTCGATTTCCATCGTCCGATCCACCGCCTCCATCGTCCCTCGCATCCACGCCGTTGCTCGTTCTCGCGCCGCCCGTGAACGCCAGCTGCTGCCTTGACCGCCCCAAGGTCGGTTTGAACCGACCGCCCGTGCTCAGTCCCTTCCTCTCAAAGTTCCCCGCCGCCTATAAAACCCACGCCTCCACTCTCAATTTCTTGCCTCTCCGCCGCCGCACCACCACAAAGTCGCATCGCCGTCGCGCGGCCAACTGTCACACCCTAAAAATCCTAAATATATAAATTGTTGTTTAATTGGAATTATTAGAAATGATTTTTAAAGTCTAGAAGAGAAGATCTAATTTTAAATAATAAATTCCAATATAAAAGTGGGCCAGATAAATATTTATTAAATACTTTATTGATTCTATATTTCCTAGATTTTTCTGGGATTTACTTGAGCCAAGGAAGTATTTTTAATAAATGGAATTGCACTTCATGAATAATTTAAATTGGAAAAGGTTTTAAAAGTTCTCTTTTGGCTTTGGGCCGAAAGTCGGCCCAAATCTCCCTCTCTCTCTCTCCCCGGCCCAGTCAGCCCGCAGCCGAGCCGCCGCTCGCGCGCGCGCTCCCGCTCGCTGACAGGTGGGGCCCACCTGTCGGATCCGTCGTCTTCGTCGCGCCGTCGCCCGGCCGAAACCCTAGCCGAGCCGCGCCGCCGTCTCCTTCCAAATTCGCTCGCGCCTTTCCTTCTCCGGTGAAATCAATTGAGGGGAAAGGATCTCAGGGATCTCCTCTACCTTTTTCCTTTTGGAATCGATCGCCAATTCGGTTTGGAAATCCGTGGATTCGAGTTCGATTCGGATCGATCTCTCTCCTCCGAACCCTAAACCTTCCATCGCGTCGCCGGTCGCCGTGGGCCTTCGCCGCCGCCTCCTAGCCCCTATATAAGGACCCCCAAGCCCGCCGCTACCTATCGCCACCCTCGCCTTCGTCCGCCGCCGCCCGTAGCGCCCTAGCCCCGTGCAGCCGTGCGCCGCCGTCGCCGCCGCAGCTCTAGTCGTGCGCTGCCGTCGCTCCGGTTGTCGTCGTCGCTCGGGAAAGCCGCCGTCGCGATCGTCAAGCCGTCGCCCATCCCGTCTGCCCCTCCGTCGTCGCCGAAGACCGCCGGAACACCGTCGCCGTCGTCAAGACGAAGGTCGCCGCCGCTTCTTCCTCGTCGCCGACGTCGTCCGGTCATCGTCCGCCGTCGTTTTGGTCACCGGTGAGTTCGCCGCGATGCCCGCAACCCGTAGGTGCCATCCGTTTGTGCCGCCGCACAGTTGTTCGCCGGCGAGCACGCGAGGCCGAGCCGCCGCCGGTGGTGACGTCACCGCTGACGTCATCGTCGTCGTTTCCCGTGAGCCGCGGTAGACCCGATCGATCTCGGCCGTTTGTTTTGGTTGGATAGATCTCGGCCGTCCGTTCCCGTGAACCGTCGCCGTGCGCCCGGTCCACCGCGAACCCTAGCCGCTGACGCAATAAATCCTCTTTTCCTTTTTCAAAAATAATTCATTATTGCGTCATAATTCAATTAAAACCCATATAAGTGTTTTAATCTGATTTAATCTTTAAAAATTCATAACTAATTCATCTTAGCTCGGATTTAGTTGGTTCAAGTCTCTAAATTTTTCTAAAATTGAGATCTACATGTTAAAAATATCTACATGTACTGTTCATGCTTGTTTATGTGATGTTTTGGTGATTTTGCTCTTTTCTCTTTAGATTCCGACGTTTCCGGAGAGTCTGAGTTTGCAGGAGAAGATTTTGAAGAGTTCCAAGGCCAGCAAGGCAAGTCACACAGATCCCAAACACAATTCCTTTGAGCATGTTGATCCTATATTAAAATTCTCTATTTATTTCAACTGTGCATTTATTTTGGAATGTCACCGGGTGGTGTGAACCTATTCCTTTGTTATGACCAATTTGCATTGCTTACTCTATTCTTTGATACCTTGGGTGATAATTTGACTAGTTGAGCTTTATATATTGGTTCAGCTAGATGTTATACATAATTGCTTAACCATGCTTAGAAACATTAGCACACTATTGGGATAACTAATGTTTCACTATTACTTAATGATGGATATTTAATGATAGCTCATGATGGTTAATCATGATTGGTTAATTAATTAATTTGCCAACTAAAACCTGATAATGGTGGGTTGTGAGCACATGGTTTTGATGGTCGTGTTCATGACAATTAAGGACCGGTTCACGAGTTTCGGTTGTGAAACATTAACCATGCCAACCACAAGCCAGCGTGGGCAACGGCTTTACCTTTTGTATAGCATGGTTCATTGCGGGGCACCAGACTGAGAAGTGGCGGAGATAAGCCCACGGGGGTCGCTGGGGAGTCCATGCCTTGTTTATAAGGGGGTGATTATGATCCAGGAATGGTGCGCTGTGGTGGATTGTGTTGTGCGAGGGGTACTGTCACAGCTCCTTTCCGAGGTACCGTGGTGGTATTGAGGCGCATGGTGACATATTGTGGGGCTGTGTCTTGTGGGTACAGTGGTACACCTCTGGCCAGAGTAAAACTATTCGAATAGCCGTGCCCGCGGTTATGGGCGGGTCTAACAATGTCTTTCGTGATTAGTTTCACACTTCTCACCATAATAAAAGATGCTATAACTAGTAATAATTTGATTAGCTCCTGGTTTGGAATGGTATATTCCTGGTTTGGAGATAGAACTGTGCAGCCGGGATGGTTGTTCAGAATGGATGGGCCTATGCAACAGGGTATATTGTATAGTGACATTGGCCAGTGTCTAGAGTAAGTTCGTGTCTTGTAGGTAAAGTGTACCCCTCTGCAGAGGTTAACTAACTGTTCGAACAGCAGTGCCCATGGTCATGAGTGGATGTGAGGTGGTTCCCGTTGCGTAGAATTGTTTGCCAGTGCTTTGTGAAAAGTTGTTGTGGTGTGGGAATCGTAACCAGAATCAGCCTATGTGGCAGATGGATGACCTGAGTGGTCAGAAACAAATCTGTGTGATTCGGGATGTCTGCGGGCATCATAGACTAGGCTTCCCGAGTGGAAGCGGATTGTTGTGTTGCTGGGCAGCTAGACTCTGGGAGTCCGAGAAATTGAAAAAGGCTCTGGGAGCCGATTAATCAAGTGAAATGGCTCTGGGAGCCGAGAAGTAATGATCTGACCCGGGAGGTCGGTACATTACCAATTGAGTTGTTGAAAAGCATCTCTTAAGTCGATTTGAGACGCAAGTCTCTTTTCGGCCCAAACTTAACAAGAAGTAAATCACTTAGTGATTTTAAAATGATTTCAAAACAAAGGATTTGCAAAACAACCTTGCCTCTCTTCCAAGCTTGCATTAAACACCTAAATTCCCGTGACTTGCTGAGTACGAAAGTACTCACCGTTGCTCTATATAAATATATATATAGTTCCTCCGCCCTGAAGTTGAAGATGAAGTAAAGTGAAGATTAGGGTTTCATCCTGGTTCCTAGCCATCGCCTGTGGTGTTGGGTGTTAGTCCGTTGGTTCCGCTGCTGCTGTTGTTGTTGGTGTTTCCTCGTTCGTGTCGTCGGTTGCATTCTCGGGCTGTTCTGAGCTGCAACCTAAGTTAAGGTAAATAAGTCCTCTATTTATTTTAAGGATTGCAATGATTCATATTTGTCACTGTGGGTACCAGCGCTATGTCCTGGGACTGGTACTGAGATCGCGGTTTTGTAGGAAGCGGTTTGCGCCGTTTTTCCTACGACACGCTCCTGTCAGGTGCTGTTGTACGGCGGTGCCGGATTAGGGTGTGACAAAAACCAAGGAAGCATTCGGTAAAAAACCAAGGGAATAAAATGTATAGGAAAAAAGTTTTTACCCCGTTGCAACACGCGGATATTTATTTTAGTTACACATAAATTTGGATAAGGGTGATTATTATTTTTTAAGAAGTTACCGGAAAGTATTAAATTTCCTAATGTAAAACTTGATAGATGCACGAGTTTTCAATTGAAGGACATACGCTAGGCAGTGAGGAGATAAAATTGGTTGCCCCGTTATGACTGACTTGACGAGTATGGTCCTTCCCGCCGGCCCTATGTTCTTGCCCCTCCAACCCACCATGCGCTTAGGCCCTGTTTAGATTCCAATTTTTTCTTCAAACTTTCAACTTTTTCGTCAAATCGAACTTTCCTACATACACAAACTTTCAACTTTTCCATCACATATTTCCAATTTGAGGTAACTCACGTTGCTGTAGCAAAGCTATTCCGTTGTCCCAGTATTCCGTTGAGGAGTACCTGAGAAGTGGAGGTTGACAACAGGGCCACTAGCCAGTCTCTCCACCTTTGAGGTAACTCACGTTGCTGCAGCAAAGCTATCAGGTAGTCCCAACGTACAGAGTCAAGAGCTTTCGTTATGTCAAGTTTGAAGAGAAGCATCGAACGCCTCAAGTGGTGGTATCTCCTGACCATGTTTCTCACATAGAGGAAGTTGTCGTGGATATTTCTTCCTTTGATGAAGGCGCTTTGGTTGACGGAGATTAAAGATTGCATGTGTGGTCTCAGCCGCAACGCTAGAAGTTTGGAGAGGATCTTGGCAATGCTGTGTATTAGGCTGATCGGCCTGTAGTCCGCCACCTTATTCGCGCCTTCTTTCTTTGGGATTAGGACTATATTTGCCAAGTTCACGATACTCAAGTTGGAGCACCTTAGGTTGTAGATGCACACCTTAGGTTGTAGGCATAGTTGAAGACCATGCTAACATCGGCCTTAATGATGTCCCAACAAGCTTTGAAGAAGTTCCCAGTAAAATCGTCAGGGCCTGATGCTTTGTCGGCTGGCGTCTCTTTAATTGCCCATGGATTTCTTGCTCTGTGAAAGGCTCCCCGAGGACGCAGAGATCAATCGGGGGGATGTCCAGGGTTTCTCAATTTAGTTCATTTGGCCTCGGTCCCGCGCGTCCCATTAGCTGCGTGAAATGGTCAAAGATGATTGCTTTTCAATCTTTATTCTGAATTTTTTTGTGATCGATTCCAATGGGATGCCCAAGTATCTCATAGGTAGGGCACCCACTTGACAAGTGAATAAATCGCTGTACATTTTCTGTTTCTCATGATTCATGCTAATGCAATAGACTTCATTTTTATAAAAATTAATCTTCAGCCTAGCCATTTGTTCAAAGACATATAGGATGAATGCCAGGTTCCTTGTATATTCTGGGATATATTTTAGTAAAAAGTTTGTATCATCGGCATACTGTAATACTGATATATATACGATTCATTTCATACCCTAGTAATTCCAATAACCCATTTTGTTCAACCCTTTTCACTGACATTGTTAGTGCTTCAGCAGCTAGATCAAACATTACAGGAGACAAAAGATCTCCTTCCTTTTTGAGTGTCAACTGTCAAAGTATGTTCCTAAACAACAACACTCCTCTCCCCTAGTTTCATAGTCCAGTCAATCAATTTGTCCGGAAAGCCTTTGGCTTAACTATTTTTATGTATGAATGACTAATTAACTTTATCGTATGTCTTTTCAAAGTCCATCCTAAAAGGTATTTCAGATCATGTGTTTGTATGGTGTATTGTGTTCAGAATTTCATGAAGTATTACAACCCCTTTCATGGTATATCTAAATACCTTTAGGAAAGCATGCAGTTTGGTTCTCGTCTATATCAGATAGCTCACTAGTTTTGATACAGTAATATTTTATTTAACGAACCAGTACTTGGGAGGTGCCAATTTCATTATTTTTCACATCAACATTATTCTTCAGTAGGCACGCCGGAAAAGCCGATTTTGCACGTGCATGCTGGTTCACCAGCACTACTCACGCGTGTAAAGAATCCTCTTTGCAGTGAGCGCCCTGTGCTTGCTTCAAGTTTATTACGAGTAGTAGGTCCCTCTCCGTGTATATATTACCATGGTAATCTTGATATCTATGCTTATGGCTGCTTTTGCTTAATTTGCCAGCCTCTGCACGATGTGGTTTGTGTCAACCAGTCAAGCAAGCCAGCCGCGAAATTACCCGTGGGCAGATCGATCGATCGGCGTGCCTTGCTAGCAAGCTAAGCAGAGCACACGCAGAGAGGTGAACGCTCAGCAAGCTAAAGCTTAGCAGAGCACGCTCTGAATGGAGCTATATAGGCTAGCAACTCTGAATGCTCGAGCGAGAGAGCGAACGAGCTAGAGATCAGCGGCTAGCTAGCCAGAGCAACCGCGTTTTATTTTATTGAAGGATAGATTGATGTACTACAAGCTAATAAGCGATCGACGTACAAGCACTCTGAATTCGATCGCACCCGTAGCCGTAGGTTAATTATTTGTGCTCGTCGGGTGTGCACCTGGGACCTGGCTCGCCTTTGAACCGATCATGGCAGACGTAGCGAGGAGGCTCCGACGACGACGACGACGACTCCACTGGCTGGCAATCCTTGCACGCGGCGGCGCACGACTCCACCTCGTCGGCGCAGCTGCAGATCGGGATATACGACCTGCTGCAGATGGCCTTGTCGCAGCAATCTCCCCACGGCCTCGGCGTGCAGAAGGGGCCCGGGTCGGCGCCCCAGTAGACGTCGCCGCAGATGAGCCGGCCCGGCGACGCCTCCTGGTCCTGACACACCTCGCACTGGGCGGCGCACTGGCTGGGCTCCAGCTCGTCGTTGCAACGCCAGAACGGCGGGAAGATCCTCGCCGGCTGCTCCTCGATGTCGTCGCAGCACTTCCAAGGCCTCTTCTCCGTCGGCATCTTCGGCGACTTTGCTCCGTCGCTGGGGAGGCGTATGGTGTCGGTGTCGTCGTTCGCCGTGCCATGGGCAGCGACGGCGACGGTGAGGCCGCCGAGGAGGAAGAAGAAAAGGATGGAAGAAGTAGCCATAGTGTCGCTCTTCATCTTCTCGTCGGTGCGTGGGTTAATTGGTGTTGGGGATGTGCAGCGTTATTTATGGACCAAAAACTATGCTAAAGCTAATACTCCAATCACAAAGCAGCTGGCTTTAATTTACAAAAGAAGATTAGCTAGCCTACTAGAAAAATAAATTACAACAAAATTTGGTGGAATTTAAACATATTTCACAAAAATTGGAACTTGTCCTAGATAATACAAATGAGAATTGCCAAACAATTAGAAAATAAACAAAAATAAAAATTGAACAAATTTTATAGAATTTAAAATGTAAAATAAAAGGAAATTAAAACATGAACAAATATTTGCATCGGGACGATCAATTTGGTTAATACGGCCCGTGTAAGCAACGAGCTTTAGGTGGTGTTTGAATCTCCTAGAGATAAAGATAAAAATTAAGTGTTTCACGCAAAAAGAGGGGTAATAACGTGTGATTAATTGAGTTTTAATTATTACAAACTTGGAAAATGGATTAATCTAATAATTTTAGAACAACTTTTATATAGAAAGTTTTCGCACGAAATACACCGTTTAGCAGTTTCACTTTTATCCAAAAATTTATCCACTTTTTTCAGTGGATTCGAATGGGACCTTAAAGTCCATGAGTAACTAAACTTCCCGGAATAAGTTTACCTTAGTTCCCTCGAGTTGTCGCCGAGTCTAAAATTTGTCTTAAACAAAAATACCATTTATGGTCCACCCCAACTCATAACATCGTGTTAACTTTGGTCCTTCGATAGTATAGTGACCAGTTTTGGCTAGCGTGTCGAGTGGAACCCATGTGTCAGCGGTCAACTCCCTCTCCATCTCTGCCACTCTTTCCCACGGCCTGGAACAGCATGTCACGGGCACAGTCATGGGACGCAACCACGGTTGGGTCGCAGGAAGTTGGCGGCATCATGCTGCTGCACTGTACGAATTTTCACTCGATAAAAGTGAGGGACATATGTGAACTTCTTCCAAGCTTCCCTGAACTGGCCCACACACCTTGCCCAGTTGCCCTCGGCCCATCCAGATCTGCGTGTGCGCAGCCCAGTTCGGTTGGGTTGACTGATGCGGCTATGGTTTTGACCTTCCTGGCTTGGACGGAGGTGCCGTCCGGTCTATCTCAACCATCATATTCATACGTAGTATGTTCTAGATGAACTCCACCTGTCAAATTTCAGGATTTCTTTTAAGATAATAAGGAATTTTGTTAGTCAATAAAAACATCCGGACTCTGTCCTGACTAGGGATGCATGCAACCAAAAAAAATACAGGATAGATGGGGATTAATTTGTGAAACGATCTGGTGAAAAAAATGGTTGTTCTCTCACTGTTTATCAAGCTTCAATTCTACATTCATTGTTCATAATATTGATGCGCGTGAAACATGAACAAGCTTCCGCATGCTTTTATACTGAGTAGCTAGAGATCGCTCATTATTCAACTTATTTACGATGACCGTGGCAACATTTATTCATTTATTTTGCTCTTGGTCACTGGCTAGACCATCGTTCACACGAGACAACACACAAACACGTAATTAATAAGCTAAGCGAGTTGCAGCACAAGCACTCTCAAGCTATAGCAGAGCTCTGAATATGGAGCTAGCTAGCAACACTGAATGATCGAACGAACGATCAGCTAGCTGCTAGCTAGGGCGAGTTTTATTGACGGACACAGATCGATCGATCGATCATACATATCGATCTGCAGCTAGTTCTCGCACGAGTGTTTGCACTTGGGCCCTGGCTGGCCGGTGAACTGGTCCTGGCAGACGTAGCGAGGAGGCTTCGACGACTTCACCCGCTTGCAATCCTTGCACGCGGCGGCGCACTTCTTCACCTTGTCGTTGCAGCGGCAGATCGGCGGGATCGACCTGGTGCAGGTGGTGTTGGTGCAGCAATCTCCCCACGGCCGCGGCGTGCAGAAGGGACCCGGGTCGGCGCCCCAGTAGACGTCGCTGCAGATGAGCGGGCCCGGGAATGGCCCCGGCGCCTCCTGGCACACCTCGCACTGTGCCACGCACTTGCTGGGCTCCAGCTCGTCGTTGCAGCGCCACTGCGGCGGGTTGGTCTTCGTCGGCAGCCGCTCGATGTTGTCGCAGCACTTCCACGGCTTCTTCTTCGTCGGCGCCTGCTGTGCTGATCCTCCGTCGGTCGGGAGGCGTATGGTGTTGGTGGTGGTGTCGTCGTCCGCCGTGCCGAGGGCGGCGGCGGTGAGGCCGGCGAGGAGGAGGAAGAGAAGGGTGGAAGTAGTCATGGCGGTCTTCATCTTCTTCGAGTAGTAGCTTAGTTGGTCTCGAACTCTCGATGATATGTGGTGTTATTTATGGAGACCAAATAAGATAAGCTAACCCCATCACCTAACTGACTTTAATTGTGTGGATAAGAGCACGTGGCAGCACGTTCTCGTAGAGAGAGGAATTAACAAGCAACTTAACACTCCTAGCTACTATTCCTTATTATTCCTTTGGTCCATGGAAAAATGATAATGCATATCTTGTGGTATGAAAGATGGAGATTATATGAGGAGGATGGCTCAACCTCAACGTCAGAATATATCAACAAGATGTGCATGCAATGCACAAGATCGACATAGTTTTGTTTCTTTCTGACCCGTTTCTTCGTTCGGACTATAGGTGTACAAGACAGGGACATGCGTGATTGTATGGTTCCCATTTCCATCACATGATCACGACCGTTCATACGATGCAATATATCCACGCACCTAATTAATCTAGATCGTGACTACACGTACGGTTAGCCGCGTGGCAAGTCGCTGATGAATGGGCAGCTAGCCAAGCAAGCAGAGTCAGAGAGCAGGTATTGAATTGAACAAATGAATTCCAATACATACATCATTTTCCATCGATGAGACTAAATAAAGCACTCTTACAAAATAAACTAAAGAGGATCTTTTCGGAGACATCCGATAAAAAAAATAAACTAGAGAGAGTGAAGCTAGGTTTATGCATACATATCTCTACCAAACAGCCATTACATATTGATGTAGTCCTGTTCTTTTCTCCAACAAGAGTTGGATGAAGATTAAGATTTTCGTGGCACGCTTTTCAAATTACTAAACAATGTGTTTCGTGCGAAAACTTTTTATATGAAAGTTACTCTAAAATATCATATTAATCTAATTTTCAAGTTTGTAATAATTGAAACTCAATCAATCATACGTTAATACCACCTCATTTTGCGTAAAAAACTTAATCTTTATCTTTATCTTCATTTTCATAAGAAAAGAACCCCACCGTCAGTACAGCCCAGCGCAAAATCCATGGGCTCATACCGTCAGTACAGCCCAGCACACGCTAGATCGCTACCAGTGCTAAGCGATCCTCCTGTTGGGCCACGTACAACCGTCAGATCGATAGGAGTAGTAAACAAGGAAGGGTCCAGATCGCACCGAAACGAGAGGCGGAGTGATGTTTTTACCCAAAAAAACCCTTGGATTAACACATTTTACCCCGCAAAATCATCAATCACCGCCTCCTTCCTCCTCCGTCGTCGTCGGCGACGACTCGTCGTTGTCGTCGCCACCGCCGTCCTCCCCCATCGTGCTCTGCTCGGATCGACTGGGGAGGGGGTCTGCCGCCGCCGGCATTCTGGGAGCAGGAAATTTTCTCAACGAGGGTTCATGACCGCAGCAGCTAGCTAGCCTCGTCGCTCATCCACAAGACTAGGAAACCAGAGGGCCTCAAGGTGGCGGTAGTGGCGACTAATCCCCACCCCACAGCGCCTAGGGTTTTGATGTACGGCCACACCCAACCTCGATTGGGAAACCTCCTTATTCTATACTCTCCTCCATTAGACTATTGGAGTGATCTCGCGGGGTGCCTTTGCCCGATTTTAGTGTTTAGGGTTTATGCGCCGCGCCGAGCTTTATGCTCGATTGAATTCTAGTTGATTGGTCTCCTTTGTCAAATTAGCTAGCATAGGCGACTCTTAACCCACGATACTATCAAGGCGCACTTGCATTGGGAAGGAATTGAAGGAAAAGGTTATCAAAACAACACAAACATTCTCGTTCTATACATGTGGGGGGAAAAATAGCAGAAGGCGAGTGCAAATTTTATTGTTCGGTGCAAAATATGAAACTGAATTGTACGTGATGTGAATTACATAGTTCCTTCACACATCACATTGGTTCACATCCAAAGAACAGTATCAGTTCTAATATTTTCGGAATGTTGTGGTAAGATTCTATAGTACTTGTGCTAGCCTATAACTTGGAACTATTGGTTTCGAACAGGCTAACTTGGAACTGGAATGGATTTCTCTCTTTTCCTTTACCCATCGTTTTGGATTCCTGGTACCACTTTGTGAAACTATGAATTATAAAAGAGCATATGCATAGTCTCTGTTATTACTTTGTGATAGTATCACAACACACATTGTATCAAGGAATTGGTAGTCATGCAGGAGTAAAATATCTTAAATGACTGCTATCATACTGTAGCTTCTCCTATGTCTTGTTCATGATCTCGGGGGTAGTATGCTAAATTTTACTACCTACGCAAAGTTCTTTTTGTTTAGGGTCTAGATTCAGGGATCATACAAACCAAAATGTACTAATTTTACTTAACAAAAGGGTCAAATTTCTCATGGAAAATATGCTGCACACCATGCTGCTGATAAATCATTTATATTTATCTTTGCTGCGAGCCTGTCTCATCTGCAAGGGTCACTGCACAATGTTCTGTGCATGGCCGCTAGGCAATTGCCACAATCACTTATACAAATGAACTTAGTTAAGGGATTTGTGGTAATTAGCTACCTCAAAGAATTACGTGATCCATTATTGTTAGTAATCCAATCTTATTCTCTGTATATTTACATATTTTTAGGTTCCAGCAATTCTGTATGTGACCTTTTGAAAAGGTTACTGTAATACCCCCTATCTATCAAATTTGTCAGTACAATTTGTGAGACAAATGTGACTAAACTGTTATAATATGTAGGTTGCACTTGCAATGGTGAGCGTGTCAATGGGACATAATGCTGACAAGAAGCAGGTTGTCACAATTGGCATGGACGTCTTGGACTGCCCTGTCTGCTTTGAACCCTTCAAGCCTCCGATTTTCCAGGTACATGAATCGCATATATAAGAGCATCTAGTTTATTTCTAAAGATAACCAGATTGGCAAAATCTGGTCTTGTTTTCCTAGAAAACTTCTGTCCATATGTGAAAGTAGTTATGTGGTAGTGCCTCTGCTACTCTTGCATGAGGACATGTTCTGTTTTTGTTCGACTTAATGTTGTTTCTGTCAAATTAAGTCTAGTCTCTCACGAGTACTTATTAATCGTTGCATGAGGACATGTTCTGTTTTTGTTCGACTTAATGTTGTTTCTGTTGAATTAAGTCTAGTCTCTCACGAGTACTTATTAATCGTTTTGATACCGCAGTGTTCTGTGGGGCATTTCATCTGCTCCTCTTGCTGCAACAAACTGAATAAGTGCCCTGGGTGCTCAAGAACCTCCTTTGAACACTGCTTGGGCATGGAGCGCATTGTCGAATCCGCAGTGGTTCCTTGCACCTACGCCGATCATGGATGCACCAACAAGATCACCTACTTCAACAAGAAAAGCCATGAGCAGGCGTGCTCCTACGAGCCGTGCTTCTGCCCGGACTCTGGCTGCGGCTTCAGCGGGTCAGTGGCGACGCTCTGGAAACATTTCACCACTCAACACAAGTGGCCGTCCACGGAGTTCAAGTACTATACACCGTTCGACCTCAGAGTCAAACCAGGCGCCCACTTCCTCCGAGCTGGCGATGGTCAGCTCTTCGTGATGAACATGGTGTCGGTGGAGCCAGTCGGCCATGGGGTCTCCCTCGTCTGCATCCAGCCGAACACTTCGGAGTCCAGTTTCAGGTGCAATGTTGTCTTCTCCAGCTTCACGGGCCATCACCAGATCTCGACGCTGGAGTCAGTCAGGTGCTCGTCGCTGTCGGACGGGCTTCCAAAGAACTACTTCTGCATCGTGCCCAAGTCTCCTGGTGGTGGCGCTGCCGTCTTGCTCAGAATCACCATCGACACTAGTTGGTGCTCGAAGTCGAGGACGAGCAGGAGGAGGAGGAGGACGATGACGACTATGATGAGGATGACGAGAGCGACGACGAGGATGGGAATTAGGGGGCAATTCTCTGTGGACATGGATAGGAGTACGCAAAATTAGTTTAGCTTAGGACAGGTTCTTTGTATGGATGTCCACATGCCAAAAGCTCATCAAGCAGACTATATTTTTTAGTGCTTCGTAGGAGTATTATTATTCAGTAACTGAGTTTATATCTTCTTTGTTGATACAAGTATGACTTGGAGTATACATGCGTACCGAAAAGTCCTTGATGTGGTGAGTAAACTTCTGTATCGTATACATTGCAGCATTACAAAGACCCACTCATTCCTGCTTAACCAAATCCCCCAACACATGCTTGCCAAAAGCACTAAACGGCTAAACCTAAAGTCCCCCCTAGTTTCCTTCTCAACATATCAAAACCCTCCCAGAGAATTGATAGGTGTATTGTCTAAACTTAGCCTCCCTCACCACTCTTCAAGCAAATTTTGCAATTGGGCAACAATACAACACATGATCAGAAGTTTCAGTAATTTTACACATCAATTTCTTGTTAATTTTGGTAACAAAAGAAATATGCCTTGGACTTTTGAATGGAGGAAGACTCCATCTATCCTCTCTCTCTCTCTCTCTCTAATCAGATTAGAGATACTCTATTGAGGATGAGGGGCATTTTACTATTTGCCACCCATATATCAATGACACGTGGGTCCAATGATAAATAATTAATTGCCACATCCATAAGTGGTTAAATCTGATTTTTTTTTAAAAAAAAGATATGCTAGTTAATTAATATGTATGCATGCACATCTTATGTTATGAAATATCGAAAAAAGTGGTTGCGCGTTCTCCCCAATGTTTCTTCGTAATATCTCGTGTGAGGGCTTGTTTATATCAACTGTCAAACTCCACGTAGTAACTACTCTTGTTTTTCGTTTAAAGGAAGACTTAAATGGCTGAACTCCTTGATACTGGTTGCTGGTTAATTGCAAGTAGTTTGACCACCGTCTTCCACCCAACACATCAGTATATATATTGGGGGAACATGAGCAATTGAGCTAGTACAAGAGAACTTCAGATTTGGAGGCAGTAGTATACGATGGAGATCAGCAGCAGCCTCAACAAGAGGAAATTAGGGGAAGCTCAGCATGATGGAGATCGCGTTGTCATCAAGAAGAGGCAGAGTGTCACCATGGACATGGAGGTCTTGCACTGCCCCGTCTGCTTTCAGATCCTGAGGCCTCCAGTTTTCCAGGTACGTACACTCATTTGACATGATGGAGTACATAGCATTTGGTTGTGCTAATTTAATTTCTATCGAATTCAACATTTTGAATTGAAGTTGGATCTCACATGGATGCATGTCTTTGCATATGCTCTTGTTAATTTCTAGTGTGATCTGGGGCACTTGGTGTGTTCGCCTTGCCGTGACAATCTGCCGGCCGGAGGCAAGTGCCCGTCGCCGTCGTGCTCCGGAACTCCCTCCGTGCGCTGCGTCGCCATGGAGCGCGTCGTCAACTCCGTCGAGGTCGCCTGCGCCTACGCCGAGCACGGCTGCCCCGACAAGATCGCCTACGCCAACATCACGGAGCACGAGAAGACGTGCCCGCACGCGCCGTGCTTCTGCCCGGAGCCCGGCTGCGGCTTCGCCGCCGCGTCCGCGGCGGCGCTCGCGGACCACTTCACCGCGCCTCGTCACAACTGGCCATCGCACAAGCTCAGCTACAGCCAGCTGTTCGAACTCCGCGTCCACCCGGGAAAGAACGTCCTCATCGGAGAAGAAGACGGCGCCCTCTTCCTGCTGAACGTGTCGCCGGCGGCGGAGCACGCCGTCGTCTCTCTCTTCTCCGTGCAGCCGCACCACGGGGCGTCCGGCTTCGGACGCTCGGCGAGCCATTTCGGATGTTCGGTGGAATTCTCATGCTTCCTGGGGCATCTACAGTGTTCGACGCTGGTTACTGTCACGAGCTCGTCGCTCTCTGATGGAATGCCGGAAGAATTGTTCTTCTCGGTGCCCGAGCTGCAGGATTCTGTTGATGGTGATGCCGGTGTCGGTGTGGATATCCGCATCACCATAGATGAAGCAGTGCCGTTGTTTAGCTGTGTCGACGGCATGGAGGACGACGACGACGAGGATTGTGACGATGATGTCGATGCTAACAACGGCGACGATGATGAGAATGACGGGGATACCTCCGATGACGAAGACGAGGATGATGAGGAGGACGGGGATACCTCCGATGACGAAGAGGACGGTGACAGCTGCTGTGACGACGAAGAAGACTGATGCAATGGGCAAATGGTTGTGAAGAATTCTAAAAGAAATCCGACAATGTTTCAAAATCCAAGTAATTTTGGTTGTCTAGTTATATAGCCGGAATCCGTTAGTATAAGAACGGAGGTACTAGTATATTTGGGCAACTTAAATATATGGAGAATATGTAATGCTTTCAGATTTGAGTATGCCGTTCTCTCTACGTGTGGATCAGTTTTAAATATGAATTTTGATGGAGCGATAGATGGCATTATTCACTACTCCCTCCTTCCAAAAATCTAAGTTCTATTTCTTTTTCATCAAGATCAAGAAGCAATTAATTCATTCACCATATGATAAAACCAATGAACATGCAAGCAATAAGTATTAAAATGGCTTTTGGGTTCCTATCAACAATTTAATTTAGTAGATAATGACTACAAATAGGATTTAGACTTTTGAAAAAACTAATGAATGAAATAGGTGACTTTGGAAGGAAGGAATATGTTGCTCATCGCTTTAAGAAATGGAGTACATTTCATTTGAGAGAAAAACGCACACGATAGTCGAAGGATTAGAATCTATTCTCCCTTAATAAGCTCAAAAAAAAATTCCATTCTCCCTCTCTGACGAGGACACGTTTCTGTTCATCTTCATTGCTATTTTTGTCGTGCTCTCTCTCGTTAAAGGAACTAAACTAAATTTTCTTGTTTTGAGCCGCACGGCATGGAATCCGGCTTCAGATGCTCAGTAGAATTCTTTTTGCTTCGAGGGGCATTGCGAGGCTTCGACGCTGGAAGCTGTCAAAATCTCGTCGCTCTCTGACGGGCTGCCGAAAGATCGTTTCTTTTCGGTGCCCAAGCAGCAGGATGGGGACGCCGGTGTCGTGCTCGGCATCACCATTGATGATGTCGAAGACGTAGAGGACGAGGACTCCGACGAGGAATGTGAATGACGGATCCAGTAATTCATCGTGATAATGGTTACGCTGCGTTCATATATTTGCTTGGTTGCGCAAGAAATTAAGTATACTTAGGTTTTATTTCAGCTTAAGATTATTATAATCTACATTATTAAACTAGATTACTATAAACTGAATTATAATAAGCCGATATAGAATAAGCTGTGAGCTGTTTGTTTCCCTAGATTATAAGTTGTTTGTTACTCTTTTCATTCCAAATTGATCTATATATAATTTTTTTGAGGTTATTTAAATGGACATTGATGCATGTATCCATGCACACAAGCATTTATAACCCACATGCAATATCTTGATTTGCTATTGGTTAGGAAATAGTGAGGATGGTGCATGCATTGAGTTTGTTACTAGAGTAAATATAGTATGAGAGAGTTATTAGCTTTTCTTGGTCTTGGTGTACCTATGAAATATGTAGATCAATATAGAATGGATGGAGTAGATTGTAATAATCTATCCTAATAAGTTATCTGTTTGTTTTATCTTATTCCTGATAATCCATATTATAATAATCATAAGCTGAATCAAACAGGGCCTTAGTAGTCCATCTACTTTTGGTAGTTATATTTTATCTTGACACATAGACTAAGGATAAGTAATTCTACTTACCATCTATTTAAACATACTACTAGTCATTCCTCGTAAATAAGCAATTCATTAATATTTACATTTCTCGATGCCTATGTAGCCAATCTCGTATGGAAGAATAGAAAGTCATGCATTAAATCCGAGAAAGTCATTAAGATGATAGGTTGTTGAATTAAAATATGCCTATCAAAAATAAATTTTTAAATTTGGAAATATGACTATCAAAAGTAGATGAAGGGAGTAGTATTTTGCAGTACATTTGTCTTCCTTCTTTTTTTAATTACTCATTTTAGGTTGCGTTCCTTGTAGCGCCCGTTCCGTCTTGGCGCCTAGCGGGAAAACTAGCTCTTAAAAATCCTATTTGCGAAATCCGTTTCTTTGCTTGTTGTCTAGTGCCCGTGCCATCTCAGGTCTCAAATCCCCGATCCATCGTCGAGTTCAATCCCGAATCCAAATCCTTCCCAAATCAAATCCCTCCGCAAAAGTCTATTTTGCCTCCCTAGGGTTCGATGGGCCGAATCCCTCTCGGCCCATCTCCCCCTCCCTCCCCGGCTCGCTCTCTCTCTCTCTCTCTCTCTCCCTCTCCCCCGCTCTGCCCGAGCGCTGCTCGCGCGAGCGCGCGAGCTGCGCCGAGCCCTCCCTCCTGCCCCGCTGCCATTCCCGCCGACGCCGCCAAATCGTCGCCGTGCGCCGTTGCTTCCCGCGCGCGCGCGCCGTGGTGGCCGATCGCCTGGTCGCCGCCGCCGTCAGCCTCTGCCGCGCCTGCCGCCCGTGTCGCCGCTCCGCTCCAAGCCGCCTCCGCCGTCATCGCCGTCGTCATCGACTCGGCCCCGCCACTCCCCGCGCGTGCCTCCAAAGGACAGAGGCAGAGCCCCCCCCCCCCCCCCCCCCCCCCGCCGCGTCGCCCCCGCTCCCTCCTCCTTTTCCCGAAGAGGCAAGGGACAAGCTCCCTTTCCCCCTTCCTTTTTCTTCCTTTCTCTTCCTCCGCCGGCGTCATTCCCCTCCTCCCTGTCGCCGATTTGGCCGCTAGCCGGAGCGCCAGCTCGCTGGCTTGACCGTCCAATGTCGGTTCCCCTCCCCCAAACCGACATCGCCACCCTATAAACCCAGGCGCCCTCCCTCCTTTTTTTCCTCCCAATCTTCCCCGTTTTCCGCCCGCGCCATTGCCGTCCCTCTCGCCGACCGCCGCCGACGCGTGTGCCGGAGGAGCCGGCACGAGCAAGGACGCGGAAGGGGACTCCGGGCGCGCCCTCTTCTTCCTCTTCCCCGGCCCGAGGCCGGAGAGATCGCTCCCGTGCCGTCGGCCTCTCGTCACCGCGCCCTTCCCCGCACGGTAGTGTCGCCCTCCGTTCTCCCTCCTCGTTCCATCTCCTCCCCTTAGACTCGGGTAGTAGCACGAGTAGCCTCCCCGTAGCTAGCTGGCGCCGCCCCGACCGTTGCCGCCGCCCGCCGTGTGCTCGCCGCCGTCGCCGCCCGAGCTCGGAAGCGCCGCTCGTCGCCGGCCTCGCTCGGCGTAGCTCCGCCCAATCCGACGCTAGCAACGGATTCCCGTAGCCGCGTAGATGCTCTCACCGCCGGGAATCGACCCCTCGTGACCTCATCGCCGTTTCCCCCTTCTCCTGCCGCCGGTTGCCGCCGCCGCAATCCGCCGCCGTCGAGCATCCCCCGGCGAATCCGAGCCGTTGGCTCGTCTCCTCTCGTCCCGTGCAACCTCCCGGTGTGCTCGCTTTCGCCTGTATCGCCGTGGTTCGCTCCGCCGCTCGCCGCCGCCGCCCGCCGTCCGTTTCGGCCGACGTCGTCGTCTACCTCCCGCCGGCCCGCGTGGCAGCCACGTAGGCGCCACGTCGGCGCCACCTCGGCCGCGACCGGGTCAAGCAGACCCCGGTCCGCCGCTTCCCTCCGCCCCCTCGCGCGCGCGGTCCACCGCGAGCCGTGAGGCTGCGCGTGGGCCCGCCGCACCGCGTCCTCCGCGAACCGCGCGCATGCGCCGCGCCCCCCTCCCCAAACCCTAGCACGCCCGCGTGCACCTCGCTCACGGTGAGCCGAGCCGCCGACAAGCGGGTCCCACTCGGGACCACGCGAGGATGGACCCGGCCCACCGGCTCTCTCTCTCCCCTCCCCGCCCGCGCGCGCCTTAGGCCGCCCTCTTGGGCCGGCCGGCCCATTAAGCTCGGCCGAGCCGCCCCTTTTCTCTCGGGCCGTGCCCTAGCCGCCCGAGGGAAGTCTAATTTCCGTCCCTCTTTCTTTTTCTTTTCTTTTCTTTTTCAAAAAGGGTTTAAATAAATCCTTTTCCTTTAGACAAAAATCCAATAATCTTAGAAATTCAATATCTTCCCAACCGTAAGTCCGTTTGACTCCGTTCAACTTCCAAAATTCCTCAAATCTCGAGATCTATCTAATGGCACGCTTAGAGGTCAATAATAGGGCTTTATTTTCGCCGTTTGTTGAGTTGTCCCGTTTCGCGTGTAGTTTCGGAGCCCGAAGACCCGCAATGCGAGGATTTCGAGGATCAAGCTCAAGATCTCGAGCAAGGCAAGCCACCTTTGAACATCTTGAGCCTATATTTGAACTTAATTAATTTGCTTGCAAAATATTATGCATTGATAGGATTGCACTTAATCTGTTTGCCCCGTCTGCAAGGCAGACCGGTGGGCCTACCCAACTTGTTGCATCTGATCCTTTCACTGTTAATTGTTATACCATGTTCCCTTGTAACCACCTAGTTGCGCCTCGATATTCGTGCACTCTGTGCGAGTATCGACGGTCGCCTTCAAACTTAAAATCTGAGTAAGTTCTTGGGTAAAACTTGGGTTTTTACAAAAGATTTGGAAAACCCGACACCTGGGTCGGTGCTTGCGAACTAAACTAATTTCCAAAACCGCGGACCGGGGAACGTACCGGGAGTACGGTTTCCCGCTCTTGCACTTAAGGACCGTTTCCTTGGAATTTCATCCGAACATAAGACAAGTACGACCACATGGGTGGAATGGGACACCCCTGGCTGAGTAATTAGCTAATCGGGGGAGCCTTGATGCCAAGAGACATGTGGATTCGCCGGGGTGGTGTCGGGGAGGACCACTGGGCTTCCTGGCACAGTATGGTCTGGGACCTAATCTGGTGTTGGTCTGGGACCCCTCTCGTTGGCATATGGTGAACCTGTGTCGGCTTTCGAAATGCCTTGTCATGAAAGCCTTAAGGTCTCTAGTCGTGGCCGTTCTGCACGGGCTGGATGATCCGGGTTAGTAATGTCGTGTGGGTAAAGTGTACCCCCTCTGCAGAGGTTATTAAACTGTCCGAACAGCCGTGCCCACGGTCATGGGCGGATGTGAGGTGATTCCTAGCGTAGTTTTGTTTGACTACTGCCTTGTGAAATTTTGCTATTGTGAAATGGGTTTGATGTTGGGAAAATCTGCGGCTGATGGGACCAGCCAGGCTCGGGTGGCCGTTTGAAAGCTATTGGCCGGGTGCCAATCTTGATCAATTCAAAAGACTGATACATTGCACAAACTCCGACCGGACGAGACGCACTTTCTCATCCGTGTCGTTTGAGAAGCACTCACTTAGTTGTTTCAGGAAAGAGTTCAAATAAAATCAATTGCAAAAACAACAGCCCTTCTTTGAAGCCTGCATTAAACACTTATTTCCCATGGCTTGCTGAGTACTCTCGTACTCACCCTTGCTCCATATAAATAATTCCCCCCCCAATTGCTGAAGAAGATGAAGCGGATCCCGCTGACGAGGAGTTCCTTCAGGAGCAAGCCGGCTACGATGAGTTTTAGGGTTTCGGCCTAGTTCCCAAGTCGCGCCTGTGATGTGTGGTCCAAGTCTTGGCTTCCGCGTTCCTTTTGTAATGCAGTTGTGAGCTCGGGATCTGTCCGCAGCCCAACATGACTGTACCCCTACTCTATAGTAAAGGGACCTCTGTTGCTGTGATATTCTGTCTTCCTGTTATACCAGCACTGTTTCCTGGGACTGGTATCAATTAACAGGTTAATTTGGAGCGTCACGGGCTAGTTCCGCTCGGGACTAGTTCGGGGCGTGACATTCCTTCTACAAGATTCCTAACCCCTCTTCCTCGTTTTCCGCGCGCGCTTTTCAAACTGTTAAATGGTACGTTTTTTGCGAAAAGTTCCAATACAAAAGTTGCTTTGAAAAATTAAATTAATCCATTTTTTAAAAAAATAGCTACTACTTAATTAATTATGCGCTAATGAACCGTTTCGTTTTCCGTGCGGTGGAGTTGGGTTCCCAACCCTAAGTATCAAACACAGCCTTAGTATGATTTGAACTCAAAATTAAGTTCAAGATTTCTGATGACTCTTCTGTGCTCATCAGTTACGCAGTCACTTTCTGATCGATGGGCCAGTGATTACATCCTACCCCTGTGTTATCCCCAACATTTCTGATTACTCTGGTGAACTGATGATGGTGTCGTATGTGATCTCCAAATAATCGGAGCTCCATAATAATCAGTGCACTAGAAATTACAGTGCATTGTGCCTCTGATTCCAACGAGTTATGGGGAGGGTGTACCATTTCGTTTTGATTAAAAACCGCTACTCACCGGTTTACGGAAACCCGATAAAGCCATATCAACACCGTATGATAAACTACCTAAAAACAATTGGTTTCCACAAACTGATCATCAGCGGTTTTGTTCACCCGTATTTTATGGGTCAATGAAACAAGACACTGAATTTGAACTTTTCATAAGCCAGTCGCACCTGAATACAGAGATAGTACAGGGAAATAATTTTGATATCTCGAGGGGATGTCCTCTCGTATATTCAAAATCCATACAAACGGTTATGAAAATTTTTAGAAAAAAATAACAACTTAACCATCAAGATATAAAAATGATAATTTCATCGTGTGAATAGTACTGTTTACACCGGAAATTGTCTTTTTTTTCTCAATATTTAGGTTAAATTTGACATTGATTTTTGGTGGAGCAATAGATTTCAATATACTTCGCATTGAATTTGAAAGAAAAAAAAAGATAAACAAACGGACATCTCCTCGAGAGATTAAAATCTATTCCTGTAGTGTCGTCCTGTTTCTTTCTTTTTCTTGAGAGCTAGCAGTCCATGCAAGCTGTAAGACAGTGACAGGAACAATTTAGCAATATGAAGGCTATGCTGTTCCACGTTAAAATTGAAAGTTTGAATAAATTAAAACGGTGTGACGGAAAAGTTAAAAGTTTATGTATAGAAAAGTTCGATGTGACGGAAAAGTTGAAAGTTTCAAGAAAAAAAAGTTGGAATCTACTAAACAGCAGCGAATTCATGTTTAGGAAAGATCAGGGGGGTAGGGAAGGATTCAATGCAACCCCTCAATGCCATGCCGTTGGTTCCCTCGTCGCTGAAACGTCCAATCCGTTCAGACCTACTAATAACCCAACCCAAAGCCTGGCACAAGAGTGATGAGATGAGCTACTACTCCACTCCTGGAGTATTTACAGTGGCATGGCACTCTCCATGAGCATCAAGTATAAGCTAGTGGAGTACTACGAGTACTAGATTAGGAAGCAAGAGAGTCGAGAGCGAAGCATGGAGACGACGAGCACTGGATCCAGCAGGCAGAGGAGCTCCGTCGCCACCATCGATCTGGACGCTCTCGACTGCACCATCTGCTACAATCCCCTCCAACCCCCCGTCTTCCAGGTACGCACCTACTCCCAATCCATTTCCGGTTCATCAAAAGATTTGTGTATTTTATGCTCATCGATCGAGCTACTTTCATATGCAGTGTGGAGTTGGGCATGTCATATGTTCGTCCTGCCATGGCAAGCTCCTCGACACAAGCCGCTGCCACATGTGCAGCCGGGACGGCGGCTACCGGCGCTGCGTCGCCGTCGACCACATCCTGTACGCCATCACGGTGCCCTGCCCCAACGCCGCCCACGGCTGCGCCGCCAGGACGCCCTACCACGACAGCCACGGCCACGCCGCCGGGTGCCCCCACGCGCCGTGCTTCTGCCCCGAGCCCGGCTGCGGCTTCGCCGCCGGCGCCACCGCCGCGCTGCTCGCCCACTTCACCGGCACGCACGGCTGGCCGGCCACCGTGATGTGGCGCCGCAGGGCGGCGGTTGGCGTCCCGCTCCAGGAAGGCAAGCGGGTCCTCAGCCTCCTGGACGACGACGGCCGCGGCAGCCACCTGTTCCTGCTCAACGTCGCGCAGGCCGGCGAGGCCGGCCTCGTCGGCACCGTTCTCGCCGTGGAGGCGGCGGCGGCGGCGGCGGCCCACGGGCACGGCGACGCGCCGAGGTTCGAGTGCAAAGTGTCGTTCGACCGCCGTGGCACGGGGTGGCGGCAGTCGTCGACGTTCGGCGTGAGGAGCACGAACCTCTCCGGTGGGTTGCCGGCGGACGGCTTCGCGTTCGTGGCGCCCAATCCGCCTCCCGCCGCCGCCAGCGTCACCATCACCCTCTTCGACATCTCCTCCGGAGAACCTGGCAGTGCTCTCCGTCCAGTCTTACCTCGCTCACGCCGCTCCCGCACTCGCTTGAGCGCGACGACGACGGCGGCGGTGGCGGTGTTTCTCCGGTGACGACATGGGCGGGCTCCAATGGCGGCAGAAGCTCTCAGGGAATGGCATCCACCGAGGATGCAAGCAAAAAACAAGAGATTTTGTGGATATTTCTTTTCCTCCCTTTTGGCTGTGTAATGTAGGAAAAGATAACTTCCCTTTGTTGCACACAATATATATAAACTTCCCTCCTAATTATACACGTCTTTGCTGGAACTATTACTGTGTTTAGATCCAAACTTTTAATTTTTTTCATCACATCAACATGTTATACACACAACTTTCCAGTTACATCGTACCAATTTCAACCTAAACTTTTAATTTTGAAAAGAACTAAACACTGATTATTATACTTCCTCCGTTCCAAATTTAAATTACTTGTTGGTTTAGTGTTGTTCTAAGTCAAACAATTAAAGTAGGTTTGATCATTAATTTTTAGAAACGATAAGTAATTTAAAACGAAGAAAGTATGGCCTGGTTTAGTTCCCAACTTTTTCTTCAAACTTCTAACTTTTTCATCACATCAAAACTTTTCTACACATATAAACTTTCAATTTTTTCGTCACATCGTTTTAATTTCAATTAAACTTTTAATTTTAGCGTAAACTAAACACAACCTATATGAGCTCATCGGTCTTCACTGATATGTGGTGACATATCATTGGACTGTTCAGACCATTTGATATGGATCGGTATTCTAAAGTGGAATAAAGGACTTATAAGAAATGTGTATGATTTTTTTTTCAGAAAACCGTATCCTGTACTCCGAAGTTTAGGAAGGGTATCACGATAATAAGAGGAAAAGAACCGAGTGACTATGTGATTCTGTATTTTCTTCCTTTGCTGGTTGCTGAAGAATTTTTTTTATTTTTAATTTTTTTATTAAAATATTTACAAAAGTAATTTTGTGTTTCAAAATTTTACAAAACTAGTCACCTGCCGCTCTCTGGGAGGGCGATATTTAAAAATCGCATTAAAAATCGCCCTCCCAGAGGGCGATTTTCGTGACGTGGCTGACCACCGTTAGCGCACGCCTAACGGCCGTCTATAGGTGGCCTGCCATTTTGCAGGCGGCCCCCTCGCCGCCCTTACGAAGGGCGGTTTACTACTGTGCGGGGGGCCGCCTGCAAAAAAGCGGCGAGGACCCTGGTTTTTTTTGCAGGCGGCCCCCTTGCCGCCCTTACGGAGGGTGGTTTAGTACTGTGCGGGGGGCCGCCTGCAAAAGGCGGCGAGGACCCTGTTTTTTTTGCAGGCGGCCCCCTTTGCCGCCCTTACGGAGGGTGGTTTGGTACTGTGCTGGGTGCCGCCAGCTTTAAGAGCAGCCCCCAAGTGTTTAGCTCGGTGCATTTAGAAAATTTAGTAAATCATCACTTTTAAAATTGTGAAACAAGAAAAAACATTATTATAATTGAATGGTACGTTGTTTCAGCGGTTTGGAGCCCAACAAGGGGTATTTTTACACCGAAATATTTAATTGTTACTGTAAAAACTACATAAATCATTGTTTCGAAGTCGAAGGAGGAATAGTTTCAAACTACATAAATCTAACTATTTTGCACTTAAAATTTTACGAAATAGGTATTTTACATAAACCTGATTTTTAGCAGTTAAAATTAGGTAAAGTATCGTTTTGAAACGAACAAAGCACGTGCATTTTGACAAAATTTTAATAATTTAATTTTTCATATAAATTGGAGGGCTATGAGGGGGTTTGTTACCTATAAATTGTAAGTTACGCATAATTCTCGTTTATGTTGAATCATGTACACAATTGAAGGTGGAAGTTATAAAAATATAAGCAGGTACATATAAATTATAAGGATACAACGTATCGTGGCGTCAAAGAAACTTTAGAAATCGGAACGATATAGTCACATTAAATTATAATTCGTGACGCATACAACAGCACAACATAGTAATTAAACATTATAATGACAAGATAGCATGGATAAAAAATACAAATTTGTCGGTCCTGACAAATCGAGCCTGAGCTTATCTACCGACCCCTTCCGCGTCGTTCAACATGTATTGCATTTTGATGGCCCTTCTCTCGCTGGTACTCTACCTGTGTTTCAGACTCAGTTATCTTTTGGCCATCATATGTAGGATTGACATTGTCGATCCATAAAGTGAATGCGCACCTCCTTGGATTGCCCTGAGAAACAAACATAGTTATTCAGATAGGATAGTAATAATAAGAAGATTCTACTTAAATTTGGAATTTGTTATATGTACAATGAAATCGTCGTCTACATTGGGGCAGACAAAGTATCTCCTGCCAATTGTTTGTTCTGCAAACGAGGTAGCCACCTGGCAGCGATCTCTACAACCACACTTTGGACGCTCCGACCATTTAGGTAAACCTAATGGATTGTTCCTCCAGTCTAAGCTTGCAATTTGTACCTGACGTTCGTACTCCATCCATGCCTGAATGAATTGCGTGGTCATCTCAGGTTGCGTTATCGTTTGACCAATGGAAGTAACTCTGACCAATTTTAACTGCTAAAAATCAGGTTCATGTAAAATACCTATTTCGTAAAATTTTAAGTGCAAAATATTTAGATTTATGTAGTTAGAAACTATTCCTCCTTCGACTTCGAAACAATGATTTAAGTTGTATGTCCTATGTCCCAAATTCTAAAATAGGCTGTGTGCTACAGATCTACTAAAGTATATGGTAAAAAATCTAAAATGCAACAAAAAAATGGAAACACATTTCAAATGAATGTATTACCTGTGATGGAGTCAGCAAACCAGCAGGGCTTCGCCGCTCCCCTTCTCCTCCTCCTCACCCCTCCCTCTTTCTCTTTTTCTGGATTTTGAGTGAATATAATGAAAATTCTGAGAGGGGGAAGGGGTTTTATACTCGGAGGGGTAAAAATCACCCTCCCTAAGGGCGGCAAGGGGGCCGCCTGCAAAATTCCAGGCTGCCTCGCCGCCCTTTTGCAGGCGGCCCCCCGCACAGTAATAAATCGCCCTTGGAGAGGGCGGCAAGGGGGCCACCTGCAAAAAAAACCAGGCCGCTCTTTTGCAGGTGGCCCCCCGCACAGTAGTAAACCGCCCTCCGTGAGGGTGGCGAGGGGGCCGCCTACAAAATGGCTGCCCCCTATAGACGGCCGTTAGGCGTGCGCTAACGGTGGTCAGCCACGTCACGAAAATCGCCCTCTGAGAGGACGATTTTTAAAAATCGCCCTCCCAGAGGGCGGCGGGCGACTACTTTTGTAAAATTTTGAAACACAAAATTACTTTTGTAAATATTTTAATAAAAAAAATTAAAAATAAAAAAAATTCCGAAACAGGCCCGTGTCTTTCAGAATTCGGAGCAAATGGAATTGTATTGGGCCTCAACACAGCTCCTTGTTGTTGGGCCTACTAGCCTAATGCAAAATCTCCTGCACTCCAGGTCTCCAGTCCGCCACCATCTCCATCTTCTTCGGCCGTCGTCAATAAACTCTCTCGTCCAATCAACTTCACCTTCTCCGCCGCCTGACAAGGTCTCGCCCACGAGTAGATTCGTCTGCGGCTGCGTACTCAAAGTCACCTAGCTACAGCCATGGTTTCCCAAACCGCCTTACCGCACCCTGGCGGTAAGCACGGTTACCACGCGGTAACCGTGGCAAACCGTACGAAATCGTGTAAAATTTATCAAAATTTTAATATTTTTTAAATGTATTTGAATTTAAGGAGGTTATCGTGGTTTTTCTTTTTCCGTACCCCGCGGTAAACATGATAACCGCGTGATTACCGGCGGTTTGCAAACCCTGGATACATCTACTCGTTGCCATGACTGAGGCGGTGTTTAGATCTATGGGTGTAAAGTTTTAGCATGTCACATCAGATATACGGACATACATTTTAAGTATTAAATGTAGTCTAATAACAAAACAAATTATAGATTCCGCTAGGAAACTGTGAGACGAATTTATTAAGTGTAATTAATCCGTCATTAGAAAATATTTACTGCAGCATCAAATTGTCAAATCATGGTGCAATTAGGCTTAAAAGATTGGTCTCGCAATTTACACATAAACTGTGTATTTGGTTTTTTTATCCACATTTAATTGCTTCAATGTTGTTCAAGTAGGAGGTTATGAGATGTTTAGACCACTTGATCAGCTTGATCAATCGGGTACTGAACGCAATGTGAAGTTCCTAGCCAAGATCCAATGTAATGCTGTTTTTTCCTTCTTACATCTCTGATGAACGGCAACTCAAGCTAGAACAAGGGATTATTGCACCGGAGTTTACAAAAATTACGAATAAGATAAAGTGGATGACAATGATACTGTGATTTGATAAAGTAAAAGGCATTATAACATTTTTTTTTTACATTGGTACGTGTAAAATGAATGAAAAATATATTTTTTGGGACACAAAAATAAATTAGTAATAGACTAATAGTAGCCTGGTGAAAGAGAGATGAGCCATGAGCAAAAGGAAGCAAATGGAGAACAGGAGAAGAAGCCTATAGAGACGATGATCAATTGACTGAAGCCATAGGCGCATCAGAATCGCCGGCAGCATCAGACGATCCAAGTAGTAAATGCAAATCTACTTTGATTGGTAGGAGTATTGAGCTCCTAGCAGCTGGAGTAAACGAGTAGTAGAAGTACGACTAGTCGCACTCCTAGCTCAAGGGATTAGACAAACCAGTCGCACTTAGACAACAAGATGCTACTCATTCATCCTAAAATATAACAACCTTTATTCTTTAGGATTTATTCTAAAATATAACAATTTCTCCATCAACATTTTCTTCTCAACCAATCATAACCCTCCACCATTCACTTTTCTCATCTATCTCTACTATTCATCCAATCACAACCCTCCACCGCTTATTTCTACCTACTTTCTTAATAACCGTGTCTAACCCTAAAACTTTGTATGGAGTACCGTGATGCGGAGGGAGTAGGCCACAAAATGAATATAGAGAGATGATGCTGGTCGAAGAGAGAGCACTAGCATTATTCTCCCATGTTCCTTTCTTTTTCTTCAGAATTAACAGCCCATCAGGCTACTACTATAAGGCAATGACAACAATGCTTGGGAGGAATACGGTTTAATCCAGCGTAAAACAACAGTGCTCAAATTGCGCGGTCCTAGAATGGATCATGAAGGAAATGATGCATATAACAATTTCTTCTCCTCCTCCGTGCTGCCATTGCCATGGCAAGCTCGTCGACAGGAGCAGGTGCCACATCTACAGAAATGGACGGCCATTAATTATAACTTGAAGCTTCGTGCATCGATCGATCGTGTAAAGAGAGACCTGTTGGACTTAAATGTGTTCTTTCAACTCAACATAATCCAATTTGAGCCAACAAAATCAACAGAGGTAACAGCCGGCTGGCGGCAACGGTGAGAATATGGCGCTGTGGCAACTCGCAACTTCGCAATCGCAAGTCATCCCGTTGCGGTGACTGTTGAAACCGACGTGTCAGCATGTACAACTCGATCAAATTCAATATTTGCGAGTGTTTTGGGCCGAAACATTTACATGGGCCGGATGGGCTTCCTTTCAAAAAAAAAACACCATGTTGATCATCCAATAGGATTAGGCAGAGCTAGAACTAAATAATAAGGGGGAGGCTAATGCGCGCGTGGCCCCTCCCGTCCCGCGTGCTTTTCTTTTTTTTTCTTTTTTTTTTTTACAATTTTGGCATTCGGATAAGGCGCGTTTTTCTTTTATTTTTTCACCTTTTTTTCTAATTTTTTTAATCTTTCGCACACCTCTTTACAAATGTAGAGTTGAAAGTTTTTAAATTTTGATTTGAAAGTTTTAAAAAAAATTTGTTGAAAATTTTCAAATTTGACTTGAAAGTATTCAAATTTGGGTTGAAAGTTTTCAAATTTGACTTGAAAGTTTTCAAATATGGGTTGAAAGTATTCAAATCTGAGTTGAAAGTTTTAAATTTGAGTTGAAATTTTTTCAAATTTGAGATGAAAAGTTTAAAGTTTCAAAATTTGACTTAAAAAAATTCAATTTTCAAGTTGAAAGTTTTTAAATTTAGGTTAAAAGTTTTTAAATATGGGTTGAAATTTTTCAGAATTTGACTTCACGTACAAATTTCTTTTCAATCTATTACTTAAAAAAATCTTCGTAAAACACAAATCTTATCTTCATTATCTAATACTTATGGTTTTTTTTTCACGCTAAAAAAAGGATTAGTTACGCGCTCGCTGTGGAAAAAAAATCCCTAAAAAAAAAATCACGCTGACACGTGGTGCCGTGCATACGCGTGGGCCGTGGGCTAGAAGTGCGTGCTGGCGGCGCGTATGCGCGAAGTAGGAATTCTGAAATAATAATGGACTGGGCCTCAGCCTAGCTTCTTTCTTGGCCCAAACCCTATCCAGCAGCCGTGCCAGCGGATCGTGTTCAACCCCTAAGTTTCGCGATTATTGATAGGGATCCAAATTTTGTTGCTGGAAGCGGCTCAATATTTTTACAATAGTCACATAAACAATCGTGATTATTGATAGGGATCCGACTATCCGACATTTTTGCGAAAAAGGGTCCCTGTTTACTGTTTATAATCATCCCATGTTTTCATAAAAAGTCCCTATTTGAAGATTTTTCTTATAAATTTTGGATCATCGCGAGCACACTTTCTAAACTCCTGCACGCTACGAATTTTGCAAAATCTGTATGACTGTATTCATCACATTTCTCAGCAATAAAATTAAAATTAAAATTTCAACTTTATAATATTTAACTTATTTGTTTGTGCGCTCGTGTAATATTTGACCATAAACCGAGTTCCATTCATAATTAGTCTTGGTGGTTTTGGAGTCCATCCACTCGGAGGACTATCCGTGGTCTTTAACTGGTGTTACTGTTTTTGGGAATTTATTGGGAGTGTAGCGTGGCTCGGTCCTGCTGTTTGGAGTTTGTGCTTAGCTGATGTAGTTTTCTAAGCTTCAGCCTTTTATTTTGCTTTTTCTTCTTTCTCCTAGCAAAGGTCGGTGTGACTGATTGCGTTTTCTTCTAATATATTGACGTGCAATCTTTTTACGCTTTCGAAAAGTTCCATTCATAAAAGGCATGAGGCGACGGAGCTCTTGCCGACTGCCTTCCGGCTACACGGCTTCTTCGCCGACTCCGACGGCTACTTCGCCGTATCACCATGGAAGTCTCGTCCAATCGACGCCACCCTTCTCCGCCGCCGGCCGGCCGGCCAACGCCCTCGCTGCAGCCTCGCCGTACGTCGCAGTCACTGTAGTCTCAACTCACCAAGCTACAGACTACAGTGGTTCTCTGCCATGAACTGAACATAACCCCAATTGTGTATCGCCATGGGGCTGCAGCTAGCAATGGCGTGAGCCAAGCTAGCTTGTGCTCCTCCTGATGTGACTGCATCATCAAAGCAACCGGCCAACCAGTGCCACCGAAAGGGTAGAAAGAAACAGTAATCAAGCACCAGCAAAGCTATCTGCTATACTCTACAATCTACATGCAGTAGTAGTAGCTGCTATCTGCTACTGTTACCTCCAGGCACAAGGACAGGTAGGGTTGCACACACACACCTATATCACCTATGGCTGCAAGACAAGATCGGCTACCTATTGCATTGCACACAGTATTTGGATGCGAGTACGTACATTATGTTGTCGTATATACGTATAATATGGCGTATCCTGATGATCTGTCCTCCATGCTTACGGTGTATACGGACGTGCCGTTCCCTCCCTGAATGACCGCTCAACAAGACCAGATATTCACAGATTTCTGATGTTGTCCTCTCCTGCCATGCTACTAATCCTGAATTTTCTGGTTCCAAGCATGCATATATTCATGCTAGATCGCCAATCTGTTGTTAAAAGATGAGAAGTACGACGAGTATGAATTATGTGTACTTCAGAGTGCAGAAAATGCGTACGCATGAAAAAGACTAGCTAGGGCGTGAGCAGAGTTCATTTGGGATCAGGTTAATCCGTATTTTAATGATGAATATCTTGTCTTGCTAACAAGCTAAGGCATCCTCGTTAATGTCAATAGCAAATATTACATGTGCGACATCACCTGAAATTCATTGCAAACAACAGAACAAGAACCAAACTACACTTGAGTCCAATTTCTTCAGCAGATACTCCTACACGGAGAGGAAGTGAGAACCTACCATGCTCCGACAGAGAGACATCATGATGCTTCAAGTGAAAATTTCGGTGTCCCAAACATAAGATACTCCATCACATCGATTGGAAACATCTAACACACGATCTAGAAACTCAGCAATCAATCCCATCGACTGGAACAGCATGGACAGGACTGCCCAAAATCCAAATGGACGACGAAAAATGAATTGTTGAATTTATGCCCAGCTACTTCCGCTGCTTTGTCTTTTCGCGATAGGACCCATTAACCACTCGGTTTCTTGCTTCCTATCCAATGTGTTTGTGCACTCCAACTCTGCACTCTTTCAAATCGTTGGGATACAGTAGCATACAAATGTGCAATGCACAGAGATCTTGTTGGCATCGGATGAAACGCATGAAAATTTCGGATCCCAACCGGTGACATTTCATTTCATGGGAGTTATACGCAAAATTCATAAGGAAAACCCCTATAACATCAAAAGCCTGGGATGAAATTCACAAGGTAAATAACCAAATCAATTCATGCTTAACGTACTCTGTGAAGTGAAACTAAATGTCTTGGGCCAGAAACGTACTTACAATGGTTTCCAAGGTGCTTGGTTCAGACCTTCAGAGGCATTCTTGACCGTCCGATCAGAAACAGACGTGTAGAACGAAGCCATAGGTGAAGTATATGGAATTATTGCAGCTTGTTCCAATCTTATCCGGAACGTCCGTTTGTGTCCAATTAGACAAGGAAGCAAGTCTGGAAAAATAATCAAGCATGTGCAGATATATAGCCCATGGCAGATGATCCAAAAACACCTAGGAGTAGCAATCTTTGATGTGCAGACGATGCATGTGTGTGAGAAGGAGAAAATGTTTCAGCTACAGCCAACAGAGAGAAGCCAAAACCAAGCCCTGAAATCCAGCAAAAACTCAGGCACTGTTGGGTGTTGTCAAGGGGCCTACATTCTCCACAGCCTTTCTTCACTTCATTTCACTCACTTTTTTTTTTACCTCCATTGATCAGCTTTCACCGCCCTCAGGCAAGGACACAAGGAGTAAGCTGGAGTAACACCATCATAATACTGTTGCAAAGGACACTCAGCAATAGCTAACTGTCATTGGAGACACTGCCACCGTGGGGCCCACCTATTGCCTGCGCCCTTTTTACCCGTTGGAGGGAGCAATGCAGTGCAGGTGCAGAGCTGCACAGTACAGCAGGGGAGGTGATTTAAGGTAGATACATGGCAATTTAATTAGTGGCAGACAGTAAAAGAGTTTTGGATCATCTGCAGTGATACTGTGTTGTGTGTGTGCTCCAGTACTGGAACAGTGTAGCCCAATACGTGTACTTTCTTGAAATCTTGCAGCCACTAGGAGTAGAAGCAACTGATTTTGTGACTTCTGATGTGGTACATCATACATGCATTGGTGTGAAAAGATGAAACATTTCTAAGCAAGCACTGTGTAATGATGCACTTGTCATCCAATGCTTATCGATGAGATGCTGCCATGGACCACAACAAATGAGAAAAAAGAAGAAATGAAACCCTTCATACTGATGAAGAGCTGGTTCTTGGTGTCAAAACAGATGGATCTCTGTTCCATGCTCCCATATATCCTCTGAAAAATCTTGGTAGTATTACGTTTCCAGAAGACAACAGATATGTGATATGTCATCAATGTAGTTACTCTAGTTCAGTACAGTGGAAATTGTGTATGTTTAGAACATCGAAAACATTTACAACGAATCATCAATGGAGCAATATATGTGGCAGCATCAAATCTCTGTAATTCAAGTGCAAACTCCAAAGTCCAACAAATACCTGTTCGACTGCACTCCGGACGATCAGTAGTTGACGACTCGTACTCCCAGTAGCAATCCTAAATTCCTGATTTTCTGATGCTATTGCTGCAACTCCATCCACTGCCTTCCATACGACATAGCCCCAGCTGCATCCTGCATAACGTGAAGCAAAATCTACAGCAGCATAGTACTGGAGACTATAAAACTCACAAAACACAATGCAGTATTGCAGTGAAGGATAGGAAGAGCCATCGGTCGTCATGTCGCTGTTTGCTTTTTCATCAACTCGGCTAGCTTTCAATTCCTTCGTCCCTCCCTCCACCATCGCCTTCCTTGCTTTGCTGGCTGCTGCTGCTCGTCCTATGCTCATCAGTCTTCAGTAATAAACGTCTCCATCACTCACTCACCTGCTCTCTCCTTCTTTCTCTGCCTGTGTGTGTCTCCTCTGTGTAGTGTATCTGTGTGTGCATGCACAGCTCACTGCACACGCAGTGATGAGGCCCCAAGGTGTGTTGGTGCCGTTGCAAGACCGACATGTGGGCCCATGTTAGTGTTCCATTTGTGTGAACTATGCTGCTACTGTTTGATAGATTATCTTTGGTGATATGATAAGCTTGGCAGTTTTAGGAAAGGAACAGGGTGGCAACACTTCTGCTAAAAGAATGTACTTTCATCAGTTCAAGTGTTTGTTAATTGCCAGAAAGGAAAAGTAAAGGTGTTTTTACATAAAAAGTTTTGGAATTTATAATCACTTCCAGTTTCCCATGTGACCTTGTGCTCTCTATGTTCAACAAACAATGGCTTGCCTTAAAGTATGGCTGTATGCTAACTAGAAATTTGACATCTCTATTGAACTAAAGTAAACAACTTTTAAGGTATTACCTTACATCCACAGCCAAAGAGAGAATAAGTTTGCATTAAAAAGAAGAGCTAAGTGGCTTATTAAGCAGATCTGACCAATTAGATTTCTAAAAACCCAGCAAGCAAGTAAATAAATGCCACTCCAAAGAATCATAGTTGTAACCATCTTCTTATGAACCCTACATGCTCCTTTAAAACACATGAATTTTATAAAAAATAATAATATATAAATATTAATTAAAATTTCCATAAAAATTACACGAAACTTCTGCTTTCCAAAGTAGGTTTAAAATTCCAGCTAGTCAGCACCTTCTAAGTTATGCTCCAAGAACTGATAAGTAATGACAGGGAAACTGATAAAATCCTCTTTCATGATACTACTTCCTCCATTGATACTACTTCCTCCATTCTAGAATATAGCAATTTAGTACTGGATGAGACATATTATAGTACTACGAATTTAGACATGCATATGTCCAAATACATAATATTATTATACGTCTAATCCGATTATAGATTGTTATATTCTCGGAGAGAGGGAGTAGTAATATTTTTTAGTACTGCCAAGTCCAAACTTCAAAGCTCCCAACAGGCCTTCCCCAGTCTCTTTAGACAATGTTCTGGAGAGACTACAAAAGTGATGTTTTACCCACACTATTCTAACCGAGAGAGAGAAGAGAGAGGGTGCTCTGTATGTAACCATGCAAAAAAAAAAAATTACTACACTGATGGAGGTGGTGGGGTCAGGAAGAGAAGACCCTCACCCATGTGGGAGGGTCAGTGAGATTATAGAAGAGAGGAGGTAGAATTGTAGTAGTAGAAAAGAGGAGGAGCTAGTAGTAGTAGAAGAAGAAGAGAGCAGATAGAAAGAACCCTTTCTTAAATGCAGGGAAGTAGTGGCTTCACTTGCAACGGTACAAGAACCACCATCACTTCCCTACCACTCCACTACTAGCCACTGGCCATTGCTCCTCTCCTCCCACTCTTCTTCTCCATCTCCTCTCCTCTCTTCTCCCATTCTCTTCCCTGCAACTTGCAAACAGTGCTCTGCAGAATGACCAAAGATGAGGATTTCAAGCTGGTCAAGATCCAGGTATCTCTCTCTTTCTCTCTCCGTTTGTCTTGCCTCTATATGCTTTGTGGAGGGTGCTTGAGTTGAGGACTCAACTGTTCTTGGGGCTTTTGTTTGCTTGCAGACCCATGTACTGAGGGTGAACATACACTGTGATGGCTGTAAGCACAAGGTGAAGAAGCTGCTTCAGAAGATTGAAGGTACTTACCATTTCTTTCTCGAACTCACGCAGCTTTATCGAAGTTACGGCCTTCCATTTCTTTGCTTCCAGAACAAGTGTCGCTACAGTGGTGTTTAGCTGGTACTCCTACTTGTTTTAGTTCTCCTTTTCTTGACGCATCCACTTTAATGAAAATATCTTCTGCTAAGCGGCTTAAAGCTTTATCCATTTGCACGCACCTTCAAAAAGCGCCCCTGCGTTTTGTTAAATGCATTAGAAAAACTAGTAGAAATCTCTGCTTTTGATGTGCCCGTGCAAATGTTCAGACCAAACTTGTTCAGAAACTCCTACAAGTAAATAGGCCAAATTTACCATGCATGTAGTAGTAGAGGTAATTCTGGTAGAGAGCTTAGAAATGTCTGACAAAGAAGAAGATCACCTCCACCCCCACCACATCTTGTGATGCGCAATGGCTGACCAGTACTTGGGTAATTATCGTAGCTCACGAGCAGGTTGTGAACTATCTGCATCTTGTTGCAGGCGTGTACTCGGTGGCCTTAGATGTAGACAACCATAAGGTCACAGTGACTGGCAATGTGGACTCCGATACATTGATTAGGAAGCTCACCAGAGGAGGTAAGCATGCAGAGCTGTGGTCACAGCAGAAGGGTGGCAGCAACCAGGGCCACAAGGGCAGCAACAACCAGCAGAAGCAGCAGCAGCAGCAAGGGCAGCAGCAGCAGCATGGACAGCAGCAGCAGAAGCAAGGTGCCAACCCAAGCAAGGATGGCAACAAGAACAACAACATCCTCAAGGACCAGGGCAAGCAAGGAGGTGTTGGAGGCCTCATCCAGGGCCTCAAGGCCTTCAAGAACCAGCACAGCAAGAACCAGCTCCCTGAGCTTGATTCAGAGGATGATGACTTGTATGATGACGAAGACGATGAGTTTGATGATGACTATGAGGACGATCTCCGCTTTCTTGGAGACAAGATGAGCCAGCTTGGTTTCCTCAGGCAGCAAGCTGCAGCTGCAGCGGCGGCCAATGTCAAGAACAAGAATGCCAACACTGCCACCGTCAACAACCACCACAACAACGTCAATGGCAAGAAAGGTGGTGGCGGCGGTGGCGGTGCTGGAGGTGGAAATCACCATCAGAACAACCACCACCAGAACCAGAAGAATCCCAATGTGATCAACATGGCAGCAGCCAATGCCAAGATGGCCAATGGTGCCCAGAAGAACACTGGCGCCATCAATGGAATGATGGGCCTCAACCATGGCCTCGGAACAGCCGGTGCCACTCCTGGTTTTCAGGGCTACACCAGCTTCAACCACCCGTCCTATGCTTCTGCCGGCTATGGAGGGCTTCAACAACAGCACCTCCAGCAACAACAGCAGAGCAACAATCTCATGGCAAGCATGCAGGGTTACCATCATCACCCAGCAGCCACGGCAGCGATGATGAACAACCTGAGGGGTCTAAACAACAACATGATGATGATGCATCAGCCACAACAGCAGCCACAGATGATGTACCACCGGTCTCCTCAGATTAGCCCTTACACCGCCTACTACAACCCTTACAGCTACTACTACCACCCTGGCGCCGCCGGTTATCATCCCGCCAGCAATGGCGATGTGGAGACCATGTTCAGCGATGAGAATACCAAGGGTTGTGTTGTCATGTAGTAGGGATGCTGTTACAGTGTTACAATGTAGAGGTTGGTGATGAAGCATGGGAATGGTTATGCAATCCTACTGTTTTTTTCTTCTTCTCTTTCTTCATTGTTTTTCTGCTTTTATTGGTTTCTCCTGTATCAAGAATGAATCATGCATGTTGACTTAGATGTCGTGTTTGAAAGTAGTAGCACTTCAGAGGATGATCAAAAGTGTAATGTAATAGTTTTACCGCCTAGTGCTTTGCCCCTGCCTGGCTTCTTATACTTTGTATATTGGTGTTTGTGGTGGACTTCTATGCCTCCAATGATGCTCATGGCATCGGATTAAACAGTGAATAATCCACTGTTAGCAGTCAGTAACTGCATTGGGGATGATGTATAATGTATAGAATTGCTGGCAGAATTGTCGCACACCACCCAAAACATGATCATGCATAGAAGTGGAGCTAATGAGCATGCCCATGTGAACAGAAAACAAATAGTTTACCGGTTAATTAAGTACATATGACTTGTCTGTAAAAGTTATGACTCTTATTTCAGGTTTCCCAATTTTCCAGGGTAGCGTTCTTGGTGAAAACTGCAGGAGAATATATCAGTCGAGAGACGATTTCAGAACCGAAATGAGAAGCTTACCCACGATCCATTGCGAAATGCGAACCTGCAAGGGTGAAAATTCCATTGGAGATTAAAGCAAATAGTGAGCCTGCTAAAAACCATAGATGCCAACTATGATTGAATTTCATGATGAAAGTGTATGCTGGTAAAGGTAGTTGAAAATGAATGCACACCATAATGGCTGTTGCTCCCTTCATGAACTCATTGGTCCTGGTCCCTAACCAAAATAAATTCTGATTTCCCGTCTGTCCTTTTTACCGCTTTTGCCAGACTTGTAGTACAGAAATCATAATGCACCCACCAAATAGGCCAAAAAAGATGTATATTGAAAAAGGAAATGGACCGGTGACATAAAGCAAATTATTAGAGGTTTATCAAGTTCATTTATACAGGGTACCATGAGATGAGTGAGGTGAGCATGGTGCAAACCATCGAATTAACCACTTTTGTCAGTGTTTGTTATTAACTATATTTAAGAAAACTTTAGGTATGCAGTTTATCCGCACAAGCAAACAGTTAGCTAACTGTAAGAGCTAGGAACTACAAAGGCAAATACTTTTGTAATAACACGCAGTAGTCAGTTTCACTTTATAAAGAATGTATGCATAGGCCTCTCGGGAAGAGAAACTGGCATGCAATTTGTTTGTTTAATCTTCCATGGATGGGTGGAAGTGTGGAATGGATGAAGTGTTACAATATTGTAAACACTCACAGGGGGCGTGCAGCACGCACACCTACAGGATACAGTAGTGACGGTCAACTCAAGGCAAGACCCAGATGGATATCTTGATGGTAAATACATAACGTGCAAAGCAACCTGCAGGACAAGGAATGAAATGAATTAACACAAGGATAAAAACCATAGTTATGCATGTATGCAGCTAATTTCTACGAAAATAAATACAAATCATAACAAGTCGTAAGCACATTGAACCCACACAGGGACAAAAGAATTAATTCCAAACCCACATCTTCATTTCACCAAATTGATGGTCCCAAATCGAAATGGTAAGAGGACAAAACCTTATGCACCACCCAGCAAACAAGCCAAACCTAGATCACCAGCCCGTTTTTCTTTCCTTCATAGATGTAACAAAAGACACCAACTCCTTGCCTTATTGGTACCCAGCACAAATCACTTTGTGGGAAAGATGATTTTCCCCAACAGAAAAAAGATGATATAGACACTACCATCGTACACCATGCTAGTGAAGTTGAGATAGAGCCCTTTCTCCATTTCAGTCAACACCTCTCTTTCTATTGTATGCAGTATGTACACCGTGTGTGGGAGAGAGGGCAGGATTCCCAACAGCCATGTGAGACCCACGTACATCAGTGAGGCAGTGAGTAGGAGGGACCAGAACACAGGAATCAGTGGACAAAAGCTGGGACTCAGCTGAGGGCATGGAAAGCCAAACACAGTAAACTATAAACACAAAAGATCATCTTTAGCCTTTAGCAGGCAGCTTTGGTATATCATTAGAATAGCTTGTTACTTGCTTTTAGTACAAGGGATTATGATGACAGGAAAGGCCAGTGAGAGAAGCATGAAAAGGGAAAAAAAATGTTCAGGAAAGAGTAAGCTTTGAGACAGCAAGGCCTGCACAGGAGCACCATGGGGGCATGTCTTTTGACCCGCAGGTGCGAAGCACAGTGAATTCGTGCTTGCAACTACCAAGAAACTTGGCCCCTGCAAAATGAACAAGCAAGCAAAATGCCATTGGGAGAGGTGATGTGATTTCTTTCTGGGATGCAACATTCACCCGGACAGACATGATAGTGCTACGTTTCAGGGCTCTGATACATGGTCATATGCCATGTGTGTCATCGCTGTTGAGTTACATATTTTCGAAAGTTTTGAATTTGGAAAGTCAGGGGCACCATGCAGCAACCTTGTGAAATGGCTAAGGCGCATAAACAAACGAAATGGAATTCCATGAAAGCTCAGCAAAATTACCTCTAGGAAACAAAACCAAAAGCTTCATGACCAGACCTTTTCATTAGGCACCATGGCATAAAAGATGCTAAACTCATAACTGAAACAGTAATCACCCTAATAAAATAGTCCAGGACAGTCATCCTGAAGAAATCACGTAGTAAGAGAATAATTTAAATAGACTGCCTTAGTTTAAAGCAAGGCGTCTTTTCTCACCCAAAAATCTAGATGAATCTTTAGTGTTATATGTTATAAAATAAAGTCAGTAAGCTTTAGATAAAGGATCAATAGGTTGTGGAGCCAACCTACCACAACACCGACGCAAGAAACTTCAATAAGATGCTTTTCAGGCCCTACTAAAGTACGAATAGCATTTCAGAAGTAACAACAGATTCAAAGGACTTAAATATTGATTCGTAACCGTGCTTCCAGATAAGAAACTTGGCACGGCGAATCTTATAATACTGTTTAGCTGCTGTTTAATATGGATGGAGCTATAATAGAGGCGAGAAGTGTGGATAAAATAAAGAATAACTACAAGAAGGACAGAGGCACACTTATCTGCATGATGCCAAAGGAAGCTTCCTTTCCTTTGCTCTTCCTGAAAAGCAGAGGTAAACATAACCAGGTTAAACTATTTACACATCATTCTTCCACGATTCCATATTCATCAACATCAAATACTATATTGCAGAGATGTAATTTCAAGCATCTACTGTTGTCGATTTCACCAGCCATGTACATTAAGAAAGTACGTTCTCAGACTTGTCGGCAAAATATTTTGATGCAAATATACAACCTTTCGCCAGCTTGTTTATGTGCACGGTTAGTATGGCAACATGATCCAGCTAGCACAATATGCAGGCCAGGTAGAGAACCTTGGACCGCTCTGCGACAAATTCAACTTTTTAACATGCAGGCTGAATCTGTCCAGCCTATCAGACATGGTGTAGTGGTATGGCTATGGCAACAGCCTTCACCAGAAGGTTAGTATTAGCAATAATCACCCATATACCCTTTACAAAGCTGGAGTGCTACCTTATATCATACTTCTATAAGCAAAAACAGATTGTTCAGGCACAGGCCTCACGATAAGTATGATCTTTTAAATGCATGGGTGTATTGCACAAGAAAACAGTAAGTTCAAGGCAGCCTAAATTCAATGTACATCTTCTCATTCATAGGCACCTGCACATGTTCATTCAGTCAATTAGAAAAGCCTAAGAAAAACAATGCAGCTCTTCACAACTTCTGTTTTAAACAGTGCAAGTAAACATATGTATATTCTATGCAGTGATTATGTGGATAAAAGAGCAGGAACTCAATCTGAATTGTAAGGACTCACCTAATGACAGTGAATCTGGCATTGTTAGCTGATCCGACTCATATGTCTAGTAAAGGCAAATGATTATTTCCCTTCACAAAAGAGAAATAACCTGAGTAGGTAGTTTCCACCAAGGCTCCAAGGTACAACAAACATCAAACGACACCAAATGCCGCATGTACTAGAAACTTGATGCCCACAATTGCAGTTTAAACAATCAGCATCAGACTCTCTGCTTGGTGAATTAGGATATACTACATAATTCAGAACCCTATTATGTTGTGACCGGAACAGATATGGAATTATAAGACAAATACTTTTCATAAGCACTTGTGTCATCACAAAAAAGATATTGATTGTGAAATAGCACTACAGATAAACTAACATATACTATTTGATGAGGCAGAGAAATACATTATGATGTGATCTGGACTCAACGTTTTTCATTTTTCCTCTTCCTTGCTTGTGCTTTCTGCCACTTTTTCCTAGGCACTAGCTTACTCTTTGGCTTTAGCTTTAACTCTGGAGAAAATTTGAAATTCGGGTCCCTCATGCGTGCTTGTATATCCTTAAAGAACTGTATATTAAGCTTCTTTGGTCCACCCTCCCGTAGCTCTGCATATTCTGGTCCTGAGACAATGTTCTCAAATGCACCAATAAGGATATCTATATCAGTGACAACATCAAACACATTAATGTAGCGTCCATCAGGCCCTTTCTTCAACTTCTTCAGAGCATTTTCTACAGCAAGTTTTCTTGCTTGCTTTCCAGGAGAAAGCTCTGGCGGCTCCTTCTCAGCTTTCAACAACTCTGAGATTGTGCGATATTTAGGTGCTTCATCAAATTCAAACACCTTGTCTATATAAGAATCACTGCGCTCATTGGGGTGTGCATCAGTAGGAATGTCATCATCATCATCATCTTCACTGCCACTCCAGAGAGCCATATCGTCTTCATCACTCTCAGAGCATATACTTCTTAATTCGTCACTGTCATCAGCATCAATTAGATTTGCATTTTCCTTGGCTTGTTTCTTCACTTTTTTAATTTCTCTCTCCATTTTTGTATCATTCTCTTCCTCATCCTCATCCTCGCTACCAGTCCACAGGCAGTCCTCCTCATCTACATTCTCTTGCCAAGCTTTCCTAAACTCTTCATCACCTGGCCTTCTTTTACCAAACAGGTCATAGCGCGAGCGATCATCAGCAAAGAATCGCGTTCCTGGAAAAGATGAATCCTTAGGATGACCTCATTCATTGGTATGAAGAAATACACTCTTTAGGCTTATCACAGTATCATAAAATTTAGTTGCCTCGATCACCGTTTTAATTATCATTTTATTAGATCACTTGACCGTCTCTTAAGGTATGTTGTTCATCAAAGAAGTGAAGAGATACAGCCACTGGAATTGCGGAATGTGAATGAGAACTAAAACAGTAGCAAGATGTCTTTTCTCTACTGATTCATACACGGAAAGAGACACATTGTTACCAATAAATTGCACCCGCTATTTTATCATATAGTTTCAAAAAATAAAAAATCCTATGCCTTCAGGGGGTATCTGGCTTTAAGTAAGCGTATCTTTACACATCGTGCTTACTTTTAGACAGCTTTTGGTTTATCGTCCACACGTATGTCTTCCTAACTGGGTTAGTCCCATGAATCAGTTTTGGATGACCATAAAAAGGTTTGGCATACAACAGATGGAAAATGTGTTTAGGAACTAAACATGCACTACCGCAGGTGGTACTGAAAACAAAAATAGCAGAGCACCTGATTATTTGATGATTATGTGCAACATAATTCATTGTACTATGTAATGTCACATCCGTGTGTAGGTTGGTTTTTTTTTAGGACGGAGGGGGTATTATAATTTGTCTACCTCAAAAAAAAAAGCCAAATTCTGAGTTATCAGACAGAAACATAGTAATGAGGTTTCAGACTTCAAGCTGCATAGCATTTCTTCACAACCTCAACAGATGCGACTATACAACAAGACCTGGCACACCACTACGCAACCCACCCAGGAAAAAAAATTAGCAAGCTCGGGATTGAATTCGAGGAAACCTTACCTCCGAGGGCCCAAATTGGAGGGGTAGAAGGACCGGCGACGTTGCGGCAGCGGGCGATGGCCAGAGCCGACGGGGAAGAGGACGGGTCCCCGAGGCACCGCGCGGGGAGGCCGAGGCGGAGATGCGGGAGGAAGTGGCGCGCGAGGAGGCGGCGAGCCATGGGGGGAGTGGCGCCCACGGCGGTTGGAGCGTGGAGACTTGGAGAGGGTGGAGGAGGAAGAAGCTGACACGACGGAGCAGAGCTCGGCGACGCCTGGGGAGGGAGGCGGCACGGCGGAGCGGAGCAGAGGACGCGGTCGACGGCGCCGGCCCGCGGCGGAGTGCGGAGGGGAGGGGTGACGGTGGAGAAAAGAGTACTAGTAGTACACTATATTTTTCCTCCCAGTGGAATGGGCTCAATCCGAAAGCCGGCCCATCCAAGAGAAATTTTAGAGCCTACAAGGTTATTATAACTCAGGAAAATATGGCCCAGTATTTTTACACTGGTTTTGGGCTTTATAATGGGCTTCCAACCAAGGCCTAATTATGTTACAGAGGTCAGGTCAAGCTGCCTAATCAACATGATGTTTCTCATAACAGGAAAGCAATTTTTGGATTTCGGAGTGTGGTTTGGTCAGTATATGATGCCTATAAATGGAGATGATCAGAGGAAAGGAAACTATGTTTTTTTTTTGAGAACAGGAAACTATGGGCTTGCTTGGACATCTCTTACTATTCCTTGTACTTTTACATCTCTTACTCTTAGTGATGAGAACGAGAAACAAAACCTAATAAACCAATTGGAAAGATAAGTGTTCAAATTTTGTAACAAAACAATCCATATTTCATCACACTGTTCACCATGATCCACGTATCTATGCGACGAAAATAAAACTGCCAACATTCTCCATCTAGCTTTTGCAAAAGGTGTGACACCACCCACGGTACAGCTGTCATTTTAAACACGGCCCTGTTTCCTCGGAGGCATCAGACTGACATTAGGCCCCACATCTCCTCCGGCCCCACACGTCAGACGCACCCACCATCTGTACGCAGAAAACACTACCGTGCCGTAACCGTATTAACCAGTTATTAACCACCACCTCCTCCACCACTCGCGACCCCACCCCAGATCAAGCGGAGGAGGAGGAAGAGGAGAGGGCAAAAATGGCGCAGCTGCAGGAGACGTACGCGTGCTCGCCGGCGACGGAGCGCGGCCGCGGGATCCTCCTCGCGGGGGACCCCAAGACGGAGACGATCGCCTACTGCACGGGCCGCAGCGTCATCATCCGCCGCCTCGACGCGCCGCTCGACTGCTGGGCCTACCCGGACCACGCCTACCCGACCACCGTCGCCCGCTTCTCCCCCAACGGCGAGTGGGTCGCCTCCGCCGACGCCTCCGGCTGCGTCCGCGTCTGGGGGCGCTACGGCGACCGCGCCCTCAAGGCCGAGTTCCGCCCCCTCTCCGGCCGCGTCGACGACCTCCGCTGGTCCCCCGATGGCCTCCGCATCGTCGTGTCCGGGGACGGCAAGGGGAAGTCCTTCGTCCGCGCTTTCGTGTAAGCACAACAACGCGCCCCCCTCGATCTCTTCTCTTTACATCTCGATCTCACGGGAAAGGATTTGGGGGTTCGGGGGATGCGAAGGGTTGCCACCTTTTCTATATTCTGGATCGTCTGTCGTTAGGAGATGGAGGGCGTAGAAATTGTTATCGCGATCTTGCAATAGAAAGTGATTCGAAGATTTGTAGCCTAAGGTAATTTTTGGGGTGCTTCGCAATGGCCAATGGGGATTATAGGATAGGCCTCCTGACCTCCTCACGGCTCACCCCTTCTATTTGGGTGGTGGATGTAGATTATTAGGACCACTTGCCATTGGCGTTGGATTATAAGTTTACAAGTGAAATGTTCATTATTTATCAAGTTGTAATTGATGATCATAATGATTTTTGTTGGCACCAGATGGATATACCGGCCCTGCAATCATGTAATCAGTGGGGTTCATTTAGAAGTTTATTCCATCATTTATTTCTTACATTACATGTGTTCTCAATTCTGGTATATAAACTCATGTTCAGCCCTTTGAATCTTGTAGGTGGGACTCTGGCAGCACTGTTGGTGAGTTTGACGGGCACTCAAAGAGAGTTCTGAGCTGTGACTTTAAGCCAACCCGGCCGTTCCGCATTGTGACATGTGGTGAAGATTTTCTGGCAAACTACTATGAAGGACCACCATTTAAATTCAAGCATTCCATAAGGTTGCAAATAATCAAATAATACTGCCAGTCTTAGTCTGTCATTTTCATGCCTACTTAAAACTTGTAGTACACTGCTTCTAAGGTTGTTTGTTTCCTAATATTTGTTGGGTTGTTCATGGCATAAGGACCAGATCACTTGATATTTCTTCTGGTACTACATGCATTACATGTGCATACACGAAACTTCCATTTTCCTTGGTATATATTTTGTTTTAACAAAGATGACATCTGCATAAAAAAAATATTAGTGTAACCTATTGCCCTTACAATTTACTTTGTTTGTTCCAATCTTATCTTTATCAAACTTGTGTTATCTAAATTCTGAAGGATAATGTTTAGCACTTAAAGAAAAGCTTAAGTGGCTTGTTTCAGTGTACCACTAAGATATGTTGCAGATCTACATATTTCGTGATACCCCTTTTAGTTTTCATTTGTTGTCATTTATGTTCTATATGGTAAGTTTGTTTCTTCTTTCTGGCCCTTCTTTACATATATTTTATGTTTACCCGATTCCTTCAAATTTCAGGGATCACTCAAACTTTGTTAACTGTATCCGATATGCTCCTGATGGGAGTAAGTTTATCAGCGTGAGTTCAGATAAGAAGGGTTTGATATATGATGGCAAAACTGGAGACAAGATTGGAGAACTTTCCAGCGAAGGCAGTCACACAGGGAGTATATATGCTGTTAGCTGGAGTCCTGACAGCAAACAAGTAATTTCACATTAGTTATTCCATATTGTTAATTATTGAACTATCAATTCTGAAAGTCTTGAATTTCTGGTATATTGAAATTGATCTTGGTCAAGGACTCTAGGTATGAAGTTCCTTCAGTAGGCGGCAGTAAAGAACAGAAGTGCAGATTCAGAAAATGTACTTCATAGAATATAACTTTGTTAAATGTTAATTATAGATAATGTACCTATATGATTGTTGGATTGTCTGCAAAGTATAAGCTTTCTGCCTAGATCTGAGAATGATCTACCTGTCAGTTGCATGACTTATTTATCTAGGATGTGCATTTTTTCTAATAGAAATTGGAATTCAATTTTAGTCTGTGCATACTGCATACTTTAGCTATCATGACACATCAGCCTTTTATGGTCTTATTGATGTATATTTTCTGTTTACCTTCTTGTTCCAAGTAACTTCATATGTTTTGCATTCTGTAATTCATTTCTAACTGTAGTTTCTTCATTCGCCCATGGCTCTAGGTTCTGACAGTTTCTGCTGATAAAACTGCCAAAGTCTGGGACATACTAGAAGACGCTAGTGGGAAATTGAACAGAACTTTGGCTTGTCCTGGTACAGGTGGAGTAGATGACATGCTTGTGGGTTGCCTCTGGCAGAATGATTATCTTGTGACAGTCTCTCTTGGTGGGACATTTAATGTGTTCTCTGCAAGTAATCCAGACAAAGAGCCAGTAACCTTTGCAGGACATTTGAAGACTGTTAGTTCTTTGGCCTTTTTCCCACAAAGTAACCCCAAAACTATACTGTCCACAAGTTACGATGGCGTTATCATGAGATGGATAAAGGGTGTTGGATATGGTGGCAGATTGATGCGAAAGAACAACACCCAGATTAAATGCTTTACTGCAGCAGAAGAGGAACTCGTCACCTCTGGATATGATAACAAGGTGAGATAGACAATGATTAGTATAAATACCCAGTGTTCCTCAAAACGTCTGTTAGAGTAATAGAATATGTATTTTTTTTATTCTTTGGAACCTTTTTCTTCATGGTATATAAAGGTTACAATGTTGTGATCATTTTTTGTGAATGCTTAAATCGTAGGTTTATTAAAGAAACACTTCTTTGTATTTTAGTACTTTTTTCTTAAACTTCTTACCACTATGATAGGTGGCTAATTGTGTGACCATGTGTGCATAGTCAACTTGTTATGGGAAATTGGCATGGTTGTTATTGTCGGTCCTGTACTAATCTATACAAATCTCAATATTGAATATTCACAGTGTCTATCCTTACAATTTTAACTTAAATAATTTGGAAATTGCTAGGTGGGAAATGTGAGTAGTTTGTATGAGATCTGTATAACTGTATTTCTATAATGCACCAAAACAGTAGCAGCTTAAAAAGTCTGCAGTCTCCAATTTGGATCAAACTTCAGGAACACTTTCATACAGATGCATATACTTGCCATGATACAATGTGATGTACCTCCCACAGTGCACAGAAATTGATTCTCGAGTCCCAAGATGACCAAAATATAGTGTTATTTTATTAATGCCAACATCAACTTCTGAGTTTGAAATTTTAAGTGTATTTCTCTATTCTTGATTGAACAATGGAGTTTAGTGATGAGCAACTTATTATTTTCTTTTTGAAAGCAGGTTTTCAGAATTCCTCTTAATGGAGATCAGTGTGGAGATGCTGAATCAGTTGATGTAGGAGGTCAGCCAAATGCTTTGAACCTTGCAATTCAAAAACCTGAATTTGCACTGGTCACAACAGATTCTGGGATAGTATTGCTGCACAAGTCAACGGTCATTTCTACAACCAAAGTTAATTATACTATCACTTCATCTGCTGTTTCTCCTGATGGCACTGAAGCCATCGTTGGTGCACAAGATGGGAAACTGCGTATCTATTCCATCAATGGGGATACAGTTACAGAAGAAGCATTAATTGAGAAGCACCGGGGTGCTATTACTTGCATACATTATTCGCCCGATGTTTCCATGTTTGCTTCTGCTGATGCCAACAGGGAAGCCGTTGTGTGGGATCGGGCAACGAGAGAGGTATTGCCAGTTCCACTTCAGTCTTTTCTAGTTGTTAAGGGATTATAGACTGTCCTTTTCTTGTTTTTAGGTCATCTTTTCACTATGCACTGTAGTACATTTTCTTAACCTGAAAATCACGACGGTAGCATTTGTTTTACTGTTTGTTTTCCTCAGTTTTACTTTCAATGAAGGCCATGGATCTATGACACTGTCCATTGGCAATGGCATGTACATTGACTGATATTATGAATCTCACTCTTGGTTACTGACTATCTTGATTTGTCACCTTATTATTACATTTATTCTTTACTTTTGTGAAATAGAAAATGAAAATTATGAAAATAACTTATTGTTGCCAGTCATGTATAGTTTGTTGAAAGTCATTACAGAAAATATTTTCCTTAAAAGTATTACTGAAAATATGTTGGTCCATATCCAAGGAGAGGTGGAAGCTTGTGTTCCCCTTGTATGATTTGCAATTGCATGTGCACTTATATTACATTTCAGCCCCACATTGCCCTACTGCTTTACAAGCAACTTGTATAGTTACCTGAAACTTGGTTTCTATGTAATTTATGGATTTGTTATTTTGTCTTCTTTTTGGGGAAGAAAAGGATTGTACTAACACTATTGTTTTCTTCAACAGATCAAGCTGAAGAACATGTTGTTCCACTCAGCTCGGATAAACTGCCTGGCTTGGTCACCTGACAATCGCCTGGTTGCCACAGGCTCATTGGACACCTGTGCAATTGTATATGAAATAGACAAGCCAGCATCCAGCCGCATCACCGTAAAAGGAGCTCATCTTGGTGGAGTCCATGGTTTAACCTTTGTCGATAATGATAGTCTGGTGACTGCTGGGGAGGATGCATGCATCCGAGTTTGGAAGCTGGTGCCACAATAGATGTTCTCCCTGATGTTGCCTGTTGGGCGTGTCTTCGTCACTTGATTGAAATAAACATTGTTTGCACTTGTCCCTTAGGGTGTCTGCGATTGTTTTCCTATGTTGCGACGCAGTTGGCCTTGAGTTGCATTTTATTTTTGTTGCATTTCTGGAAGAACTTGTTGATTGTTGTTATTTTATCCCTGCGTCTGATTTTGTTAGGAACTGAGAATTCAGGGATGCTGTCTTTTTTTTTCCTTCCTCCGTTTGTAACCTGCACATGGCTGTATCTGTTTGTAATTTTGACCGATCAGCTGCATAATGCTTTCCTCTGCTGCCTTTTACATGTAATTCTCCATTTGTTCCTTACCATCCTTTGAAGCAAGGTATAGGTCCAGCTGATGAAGTAGAATACTACCATGCTTTTTTTGTTCTTCCTTGGAGTGGATGTAGAAATTTGCATCAGCATAATATTTGCAGGGCATACAATTCTCCCCATTGATGAGAGGGTAAAGGAAAGAACATATGATCTGGGATAATTGCTGGCTAACCTGAATATGTTCTGATGTAGTGCGCTTGAAGGAAGGGGCATGTCTCTGGCATAGCAAAGTAGGCGTTCTGATATATCTGAACTTGACTCCAATACAGCAGAGTTGTTATAATCGAGGAGTTCATGACGATATTGCAAGAGCAATTGCAGGCTAATTTTAGTTACTACCATCTCTGTTTTATATTATAAATCCGTTTTATATTATAAGTCATTTTGATTTTTTTAAGTAAATTTTGAGTTTGATCAAATTTATAGAAAAATTTAACAATATTTACAAGTTTGATTGAATGTAACATTGAATATATTTTGATAATATGGTTATTTTGTATTAAAAATATTATTAATTTTTTCTATAAACTTGGTTGAACTTAAATAAGGTTGATTTAAACAAAAGTTAAAGAACCTTGTAATATGAATTACTACTACATACGGAGGGTGTAGTCTTTAGCTGGTGCATAGTAGAACTAAATTTACATAACGCCCTTCATGAGCTACAAAATGTCTCAGCAGCAACAATCAATTGAACAGAAAACCTGTTATGCATGAACTCTACAGATGAATGCTTAAATTTTTAGTTTTCTTGGTGTGGCAACTTAAGAAAAGAGAGTTTTGGAATATTTTTTAAAAAATCTGCTTAATACTTACTCATACCTATTTAAATTAATGTCAAAGCTTATAGAAAAGTCTCACAGTTAGGATCGCCTTTTGATTATTTTGCCAATCCACGAGAATGATACTCCCTCTATTTCGTGTTATAAGACTTTCTAGCATTTGCATTTATATGAATGTGGACAATGCTAAAAAGTCTTATAATATGAAACAGAGGAAGTACTAGTTATAACCATCATGTGAATGACATGTAAACCAGTATGAAATCTCATTTTTTGGAGGACCAAAGTAATCATTACTAAGGCCCTCTTTGTTTAGGCTTATAAGCCAACTTATAAGTCGAAAAGTTTAAGCCTAAACAAACAAACAGCTTTTCCGTTTGGCTTTTTTGAAGCCATAAGCCACTCTAACACTATTAAGCCAAAAGCTAGGTTGGAGAAACTTTTTTGACTTATGTGAGGTAGATGTATGACTCAACTACTAAACTTAGGACATTAAATCCACCGGCTTATAAATCATATAAGCCAATAAACTGACTTAAAAGTCTAGGCCAATAAGCTTAAGCCTAAACAAAGAGGGCCTAAAATCAGTGGAGGCTTTTGGACTTCTGTCATGTTTGTGCGTGTATAAAAGAGAGCGACTTATTAATACTTGATTAATCAGTATTAGATTAAAAAAACTTGAAACATATATTAATATGATTTTTAAAACAACTTTCCTTTTTTTTTCAAAAAACACACCATTCAACAGTTTAGAAAATGTGCACGAGGAAAACGAGAGCGTAAGTTAGGAAAGGAGAGTGCTGAATATAGCCTAAGTCTGTGTTCTTAAGCGAGAGTTCCCAACTTTTACTCCTCGTTTTTTCCATGAGCACACTTTCCAAAATGATAAACGGTGTATATATATAGAGAGAATCCCTTATATGCCACTGAAAATTGGTCTGATCCCTTATGTGCCATTGAAAATTGGCTCTTCCCTTATATGCCATTGATCCAAATTTACACACCCTCTCATGCCACTCCCGTCAGTTGACTGTGTGTTGACTGTTAAGTCTCAAGGAAAAAAGACGTATTTACCCTTCTGAGTATAGGGCATGCCTAACAACTCAGAGAGGGCAAATATGTCTTTTTTACTTGAGAGTTAACGGTCAACACACGGTCAATTGATGGTAGTGGCATGAGAGGGTGCGTAAATTTAGACCAATGGCATATAAGGGATCATACCAATTTTCAGTGGCATATAAGGGATTATCTCATATATATATAAGAAAGTTGCTTTAGAAAATTATATTATTTTTTTTTTAAAAAATAGCTTATGTTTAATTAATCACACGCTAATCCATTGCTCCGTTTTACATGTGTGAAGGGTTAGTTTCCAACACACACTAAATAACACGGTCTAAAAAGCTACTTCACCACGTTATTACTCTAAATTATTTACTTTATGCCTTTAAATATATGTTTTCTTAAAAAGATATTTATACTATACTGTTGTAACTACTCGTTCCAAATTATTTATATTAAATTTATTTACCATCATTGATTAAATAATTCGCGACAACAATAGGACGAGGAATACATTCACTTGTTCCTCAACTTGATATTGAGTTCGAATTACATCCTCAAACCGTAATATCAAATATAACATGCTCCTCAATTTATAAAACCGATACAAATATAGTCTCAAGACAATATATTGTAAACACTTTTAGCGTTGGTCGTAAGTCGTGAAAAGAGATGGAAGAGGGGAAAAAGGAAGAAGAAAGCTGTGGTTTCACTAACATGTGGGGGTCACATGTTTATTACGTTCTATTTTTTTTATCTTTGGTGCCACGTGAGCTAAAACAGCTTACAATACCATCTTAGAGTTGTATTTGTACTGAATATGCAAGTTAAGGGACATGTTATATATGGTATTGTGATTTTATGATGTAATTCGAACTCGACGTTAAAGTTGAGATAGCTTAAGTGAACTTGTTCCATATAATAAGATGACGAATCAGTTTCGGAAGGTTGAAAAGCCCATGTAGCTCCGACCGACCGAGCCCAAATTCTACCGGAATCCGGCCTGCCACCGTTTCGTGTACTGCGTAACCGTGCCTTCTTTTGCCTTCTCTCTCTCTCTAGTCCCTCCTCTTTTGGTGGTCTCTCTCTCTCTCTTCTCTCGCCTCACTTCGCATCGCCTCCACCACCACGGTTCGGCTCGGCTCGGCTACTCCTCTCTCTCTCTTTCTCTCCCCTCCTCTCACCTAGGGCACGCGCGCCGCCGCCGCCGCCGCCTCCCTCCTCCTCCCCGCGCGATCCCGCCGCCCCCCGATCGACCCCGCCCCCCGATCGCCCGAGGTCAGCACGCTCCCCCTTCCCTCAACCCTCCTCCTCCTCCCCTCCCCTCCCTATCGGCTCCGATTATCTCCGCCGCCCCGTTCCTCGGGGCTCGTTGCGGCGGCGCCGCCCCCCGATCTCTGCGCGCTGGTGGTTCCGCTGCAGGTAGATGCGTTCGAGTTTGTTTTTATTGTTATTATTGTTTGTTATTATTCCGTACCCTTGTTTGATTCGGTCGCGGTGCCTGTAGCAATCAATCGAGGTTGGATTGGTTAATGGGATCGGTGGCGCCGCCGATTGGTTCTGGGGGCTGATTGGATGGGTGCTCTGTGGATTCTCTAAGCTAGGTTGATGTTCCGTACAAGGGTGGTTTGCTTCTGCTGCGCTGCTAGCTCTTGATTCCGTTGCCTGCAGAGTTTTGTTTTTTTAGTTTTGGCCGTTTTTGTGGTGCTTATTAGAGAGCAATCGCGTCTAGGAGGTCAAAGGCTTTGTGATTTTTGACGACTTGTTTCCTTAGGAATTAGTATTGAATAGTAGTAATAAATAGGTAATATTAGCTTAGCAGAAATCTTGATACAATTTCCTTTTGTTAGGTTGCTGACTATAATCATGGGTGAATTGACCTTTAATCTTAAAAACAATCGCTCTTATATCTAATCTTGCTGAAGCGTGCAGTATCTATCTCCTTTTCTATATTACACTGGATCATTTAGGTTTTAGTGGTGCTCATTAATCATGACAACACAGCTGTTAAGCGGCAAATATTGCTATGCTGTATGATCAATGTACATGTGAGCTGAAATGTAGTGCTATATCAGTTCATTATGATGAGTCACCTTGTGTTTGAAGTTGAAGTGGATTAATCTTGGTACCGTACTTTATCAGCAGCGAAGTTAGATGTGTCAGTTATTAGTGCTTCCTTCTCGATCTGCATCAAGTAAACAGCTACATGTTTAGAGCCATAAGTAACGGCGAGGCGAATAAAAGATTTCCAGAGAGTATAGCATGTGGGCAAATAAGCTATTAATTACGCATGTAGCCAAACTTGTTCCGGTTTTATATATTTCAGTATGTCTTTTTCTCTCTGATGATTAGGATTATCGAATGCAATTAATGTAATATTTCACTTTATAACTGAATCCCATTTTTCCCCCTTTGTATGTATTGGAATCCTGTATATGAAGGTATGTGAAGATTGCAGAGAGTATACAGAAGAAGTATGCACAATTGGAGATACTTGCCATCTATGATAATGAAAACATAGTCTTTCTTGGAAATGAATTAGATATGCATTCTTTTCTGGGCTTTAATGATTGTTATTAATTTTGTTGTCTAGACTGTTAACGTTATGCTTTATGATTATTTTTAAGGCCTTCTGTTTCTAATCTGGAACATATTCTTTGTGTTTCAGTTAAATATAGGGCTTCACGATTGCTGGGAATCTACCTGCATAGCTTAGTTCAAACATGGAAAATCTACCAAATGGCTCAGCAAATATAGCTGAGAAGAACCAGGATAATGAGATGTCTACAGATGCTGGTGAGCCTGAAGAAGTAGCAGATATATTTATTTATAGAGAAGATGTTGTCAGCTTGAAGTCAAAAGAGGACACCCGTGGGTTGGTTTTGGAGGTAGCAGGAGAATATGATTCTGAAGGTAGCATCACTGATGATGATACTGATACTGAGGAGCATGAACACAAAAATTCTCATAGGACTGAAAATGGTGGTGCTGATGGTGATAATGTCAGTAATGGAGTTGATGTTGATAGTCAGAGTTCATTGCCTGATAACAAGGTTAGGGTTCTATGGATTGATGGTGTCGAGAAGACGGAAGATATTGACAGCGTGGTTGTCATGGACAGAAGTTTCCTTCATGGAGATATAGTGGCTTCTGCCACAGATCCAACTGGTCAGATGGGACTTGTTGCTGATGTCAGCCTTGTGGTTGATTTGCAAGGACCTCACGGAGAAATAATAAAGGGAGTATCCTCTAAAGATTTGAGACGCATCAGGGAATTTAACGTAGGTGATTATGTTGTCTCTGGGCCATGGCTTGGTCGAGTCGACGAGGTGTTGGATAATGTTAATGTGTTATTTGATGACGGCTCCGTCTGTAAAGTAGCCAGGGCAGATCCTATGCGGCTAAGGCCAGCATTGGGGCCACTGAATCCAAATGCAAGCTGTCCCTTTTATCCTGGACAGCGTGTCAAGGCAGTGAATTCATCTGTTTACAAAACATCCAGGTGGCTCAATGGACTATGGAAAGCAAGTCGTCTTGAAGGCACTGTCACAAAGGTGGAAACAGTTGCAGTTATAGTTTATTGGATTGCATCTGCACACTTTGCCACGAATCAAGAATCTGTTCCTCCTGAAGAGCAGAACCCAAAGGATCTGACTCTTTTATCTTGTTTTTCATATGCAAATTGGCAATTAACTGATTGGTGTCTTCCTAACCAATACACATCATCGTGTACTGATGATTCTTTGATCGAAAGTTCAGAAATAAAAGACTCTGATGACATTCCTGAATCCAGTGATGTTAAGACAGAACTAACGCAGAAGACTGATATGGATGAAAACCCTGGGAGGATGGATGGAGATTCTTCTGCTGATGGATCAAATATGGTTTATGAAGATAACACATGCTTAGCCAAACAATCAGAATCAGGCACTATTGCATCAACCGTTCCAAAGGAGGGATCACAGGACAATGCAACTTACAGGAAAAAACTTAGGAAAGTTTTTGTCAAAAAGGATAAAAGAACAAGAAGAAGAGACGAGAGCTTTGAAAGGGCTCTGCTTATTGCAAATACATACACGAAGGTTGATGTGATCTGGCAAGATGGGACAAAAGAATGTGGAGCAAGCTCAACATCGCTCATCCCGATCCACAGTCCAAATGACCATGAATTCTTTCCGGAGCAGTATGTCGTGGACAAGGTTGGTAATGATGTTGATGATTCTTCTGAAACAAAACGTGTGGGTCTTGTTAGAAGTGTTAATGCAAAGGACCGAACTGCATCTGTATCATGGTTTAAGCCTTCATTACACCCAGAGGAGCCCAGAGAAATCGAGTGCAATGAAATTGTAAGTGCATATGAATTGGATGGCCATCCAGATTATGATTATTGCTATGGAGATGTTGTTGTTCGCTTGCCATCTGTTTCACTGCCTGTTGAATCAACCAATAGGGAGAACACCATGGAACTGGATAATGTAAATTCTACAGAAGTATCGGCAACCCCTGTAGCTGATGCAGAGGAACAGTTTCCACAGAAGGAATCCAGTTTGGAATTTACTAGCCTTTCATGGGCTGGTAATATAATTGGTTTTGAAGACGGTGATATTATAGTCATTTGGGGCGATGGTTCAGTGTCAAAGGTAATTCCTTAACATCTATTAATGCTGAAAATAGCATTTAGTTCCAAAACTAACTTCATTTCCTGTTGTTTTTTCAGGTTGGTCCACATGAAATATATGTTGTTGGTCGTGAAGATGATGGTGCCTCACTAGATGATGGAACTGCCAGTGATGGTGCTAGCTGGGAGACTGTTGATGACAATCAAACGGATTTGCCTGATGATTCTGCACAGGTATTATCTGTCTGCATCTATTGTTGTTTTGCCCAGCCATTCCTTTCCTGAAGTACCTTTTAGTTTCATTTGTTGATCGCTGCATTCTGTTTCAGGATGATTCGCAAAATGTAGCAGATAGTAACATTGAAAGGGAAAACGGTTCATTTAATTCGCAGGATGGAAGCTCTGTTGCAACTGGTCCACTTTCTGTTGCTTTTGGCTTTGTGACCCGGCTCGCGAGTGAACTCTTTGCTCGAGGTAAAAAGCATTTAGATGGATCAAACTCAGATGCTATGGATGAAGTTGAATCTCACCAGTCTAATGAGATTTCAGAATCTGGTGATGATATTGATAAAGCTGAGGGGGAGAACAATGTGGCAACATCTGAGAGTACCGTTGTAACAACAAATGACGCTTCCGGTGGGAAGTCTGTAGATGTTGATATGGCTGACAAGCCTGGAGATTCAGATGGCTTCAAACACTTTGATGTTCAGCAGTGCCCTCCAGACCATCATTACCTGGAAAACATGGCGCAGGTAAAATTTTATTACATGACATGTATATTATGGTGTTGTTAAATGTCCATATATTAGTAACACTCCTATTGCATTTTTTGGAAGGACCTTCTTGCAAGAGCCGATTATACCCACAGTTTTTTTTGACCATTTTAATATTTTGTTGGTTATTTAGATTTCTTGCTTATAAATAGCTAATAAATGCTGTAGCAGGGCACTGGTGGAAGAAAGTGGGTAAAAAAGGTACAGCAGGAATGGAACATACTTGAGAAAAATCTACCAGGTTTGCCATGCTTCCTCCGGTTTAACCTCATTCAAATGCTAATAAAAAGATTGTACACAACCATATTGTGATCTGACTGATGTTAGTTTTACTGCAATTGTAGATTATATTTATGTTAGGGTATTTGAGGATCGAATGGACCTCATAAGAGCCGTGATTATTGGAGCAAGTGGAACACCATACCAAGATGGTCTTTTCTTCTTCGACTTCCACCTTCCACCTGAGTTTCCACAAGTTCCTCCGGTAATTGACAATTACATTGCCTTACTGTCCATCTTTTATTTTCATCTTTATTTTTCTTATCATATCTGCTGGTAATTTTTTACATATGTAAATGAGCTCCTTTCATTTGTTACCAAATCTGCAGTCGGCGTACTATCATTCTGGAGGTTTGCGCGTAAATCCAAACCTGTATGTGGATGGGAAGGTCTGCTTAAGTCTCTTGAATACCTGGACGGGCAGAGGGAATGAAGTATGGGATCCATCATCATCCAGTATTCTCCAAGTCCTGGTTTCACTTCAGGGCTTGGTTCTAAATGAAAAGCCTTATTTTAATGAAGCTGGCTATGAGAAGCAAGTTGGTACTGTTGAAGGGGAGAAGAATGCATTGCCATATAATGAGAACACATATCTGCTGAGCTTGAAATCCATGTTGTATATCCTGAGGCGACCTCCAATGGTAACACAGCTCTTCCCTCTTCGAGAGCTATTTCATTTATATTATTATCAGATATTTTCTCTTTCCAACTTGAGCCTTTGTTTATCATAAGCCAGATACATGCATGTTAGATCAACATGTCTATATCTTTATGTAGTTTATTTTGGATGCTAAATATTGAATCAGACATTCATTCCATTGTTCCCATTGCAATCCGTGATTCTTCTAGCAGACACAGCAAGAATTTGCATTGCCATATAGTAAAACTAACTCTTTACTATGCTAGTAGCATAAAGATGCTTAACTATACCTTTTTTACAATCTTTTGATCTTCTGATTGTTTAATGTACTATTGATGCAGCATTTCGAGGACTTTGCAAAGAGCCACTTCTCCAAGCGTGGCAAATACATTCTCAAAGCTTGTGAGGCCTATTTGCAAGGTAATGGGGTTGGGACGCTCACAGATGATGCCTGCACCACCGAGAGAAGCAAAGAACAGCCATGCTCGGTGGGTTTCAAACTCGCATTAGCAAAAATTATGCCACGGTTGATTACTGCCCTGAAGGACGCTGGAGCAAATTGTGACCAATATGAGCACCTTGGGAAAACGGAAACTGCTCAAGAAGAACACTGAATGACTTGTATGGATATCATTTTTTGGTTTCAGAAAGATGATCACCTCACCTGCTGTTTTTCGTATAAATGTACATTACATTTGTTTCTTGTTTCTATTTAAACATTTGGAAAATTTGGTTCCAAATGTGTTCATCTCTTCTCAACTGGGAGCTTGAGCTGCCCTGTACAGTTTGTTTTTGTTAAGCTTGCAGGGTTCGTTATGGCCAGGATAGTATGCCAATTCTGAACCGGGCCTAGAATTTCCAGGAATAGAGATGTGAAATCTAATGGATGGTATAATTCCCCTCACCGAGTAAACCGTAGACAAGTAATTCACCGGACTATGTTCATGTTTACTGATATACGGTCGTTCATCAGCTTCTTCACATGCTGTAATGGTGAACTGGTATTACCTCATTTTCATTTTTTGATTGAATGCTAAGTTGAGAATAGTGGGTGATAATGGACACTGCCATGGAAACATTTGATGCTGGTGAACGAATTTCTGGATAAGTTTGAATTTCTGGACAAGGTACTCCCTTATCTGTTTGACCATGTGGTGCTGGTAGTTTGATTTGATCAATTTTGTTTAGCTACCTACTTGTGACAGGTGCAATAGTGCCCACACATTCTTTCAGATTATGACAACGTCATGGTCTAAACCAAAGATTCAAGGTGGCAAAGTCGTACAGGATTTATTTCCCAGTTGCATAGTTTCATGGGGAAAATCCATTGAAATGCAACAGATTTTTCAGAGTTGGTACAGATGCGTTGCTCCGGGTTAAATAGTGGATCCATCCGATAGAGATTTGCTGGATGCGATGAACATTTATGAATCCTAGCAAATTGAAGGGTTAATTCGATGGGCAGTAATGCATGGACAATACTAGGGTCAAAACGATAGATAGTGAACTCACAGTTTGGGGGCTTCAAACTTTCATTATAAAATTATTTTTGCCATGGTTTATTACGGATTCAACAATTGTTTATTGCTCCTATCAGAACATCTTAGAAAACGTGGTTCCAAATGAATTCATCTGTGTTCCAATCGAACTTGTTTTTTTTTTAGGAAATCCCAGTCGAAGTTGGCATTGAACTGCTCTTCTTGGTCAAGCATGCAGGAATACATCGATGTGTAGTCCTGTAATGGATAGTAAATTCCTCCTTTCACCTATTCACCCTTCTTCAACAAATCTCACCGGACACCATTACTCGAGAATATAAATTCAAAATTTTCGTCACCCCATTTTTCATGTCTAATGGTTTGACGTGCTATTTTTTTATTAGATAATAAATAATATTACATCCCCAGCCTCTGTTGTTACGCACACGGACAGGTTGACATGTATTATTCTCCCTCCTTCCCGATTTGATCGAATGTTTGATAATATAATATAACTAGTATCCTTATGTTTTTCTGCAATTGGCAATTGCCAGCCGATACATTGGAAGATTTATAAATGGAAGAGTCGTCTTTTGAGCCGTCATCTGTATCTGTCTGTGGATGATCCACCCTCTCATACCCTGTGATTTTGACCTTCCGTTTTTTGTCAACAAATCTGGATACAACCTGGCTCAAGACTTGAAGCTGCAACCATGCTCAGATTCTTGTCATGAAATGCCGAACTCTTTTACCTCTTTTTGGTTGTTGTAACTGAAAGTGTGAAACTAGGTAGAAATCTTCAATACCCAGGGGCAGAGGCTGACTCCATGCCCTTATCTCCGAGACAGAACAACAGAGAAAAAGGAGATTGGGCTAATTACAAGGATTAAAGTTGTTGTTGATTACTTGATTAGGAGAGTCCAACAAGTAAGGCATTGATCAAACCTTGCAAAATTATCAACCTAATTAGCCTACCCCAGCACAAACCTGTCCAGCCGGCTACATGTGGAGAAGAAAAAAGATGAGTCAGAACAGCAAATGCATATGCTCTCCCTCTCCTTCCTGGGAAGAAGAAAAGATGATCGGTCAATTGAATTCATCAAATAGATCATCAAATAGGTTTCAATGACAATTGAACAGTAGATAGAATACTAGAGGAACAAGTAATTGCCTTTCAAACTTTCTTTGCTACTACTACACTACAATATTCGGTCGGCTTCAACGTGAGCTAGATTTCCTTGAAATTCTGCACTAATATTTATTCAGAGTTAGTTGGCGAAGAAACGTCGGTCCATTGTATGGGTTTAACACTGATCAAGATAACGCGTTTCAGGCCGATTTCAGGGTCAAAAAGAGAGAAGAGAGCTCACAGCTGGAGTTGTTACATCATCATACCGACGGGATGTTCTGTTAGGGCATCAAGTCACTCGATCGATCGTGTCGTCAAATCTGACGTATTTGCTTCTGTCGATCAATCACGATCAAATCCACAGATTTCTCTCTTGTGTGTTCATTCCGTCTCTTCCATCCTATCTGAATGATGATGAAATGAAACAGTAGCAGCACTGTCAGTACTGTAAAGAGTACTACTCCGTAAGAGCAGGTACAATAGCAGGCTATAAGCCAGCTATAACCATATATCAAGAAGAAAAAAGAAGAGAGAGCTATAACCATATATCGAGAAGAAAAGAGAAGAGAGAGAAGAAAGCGGGCTACAGATTTATAGCCGGCTACAATACGGATTCCAAGATATTATGTGTGTATGAGAGGTGGGACCGGGTATTAATGGTGTAGTACATTTTTATAGTTAACTATTGTATGAATGAACTATTAGATTAGCTATAGATGTTTTGGAGCCAATAGTTGGCTATACTATTGACCTTGCTCTAAAAGACTGTGTAGCTTATCGACGGGACGTATAGTTTACTCTTCTCTCCCGTCAAGAAAATATACCGTCTCAAATATCTCTCTCTTTAAAATATTTAAATTCGAAGTATAAAAATCATATACGAGTAGATTCACCTTAAGAAGTAGTCATCCCCCGATATTTAAATATATGTGACACCATTGATTTCATGTGGTCAAACTTTCAAAATTTTGACTATAAGTAGCTCTCATAATATTTAGCTTCAAAACATAAAGATCACTAGATACTTTTTACATATTATCGTTATAATCTGGTAGAGAAACAGTGGTAGAAATTACATACTAAAAAAGACCAAATAAAGTCAACATTTTCACGTATTTAAATACGGAGGTACTACTCCCTCTATCCATATTGTAAGTCGTTTTGGCCTCTTCATCCCTTATCTAAATTCACTCGGGGTTTACCTTTTCATTTTCGAATAGAAAACCGCTCCTCACCGGTTTATCGAAAACCGACCAAAAACAAGTAAAAACTGATGACTTTTGGTTAACACTGTATGAAAAACGGCTAATACCGATCAGTTTTCACAAATCGACACCTAGCAGTTTCATGAAAACCAACCGGTTTTTATGAAAACCCGGTTGGTTTTATGAACCCTCGATTCACTAACATACATATGCATATGAATATAGACACATACATAAATCTATTCAAAACCCAAAACGTCTTACATTTATGAAACAAAGGAAGTAGTACTTTTGTGATCCTTGTAGTATAATCTTAAGGTTTCCATATATTTTGCAATATAAATTGATTTCATCAAACTTAAGTTTGAACACCATATTAATGTCTAAAATAACATGTTTTTTGTGAATTGAGAGTATTTGGCCTCGTCATCTATGCATAGTACTCTTCCATGCATCTTTAGTTTGATGGAACCATCAGCAAGATACTACCGTCCACCTTATATTTACTTGGAGTGTCATTAAGACGCATGCATGTTTTAAGTACAGCTATTCTAATTAGTTTACACACTGATATGTTTTATGACACTAACAAGCAACGTCGTGCAACACGCATACATTAGTAAGATAGTCCAACATGTCACGCAAAGCCATCTGTGATCCGTTCGATCGATCAAGACGAAGGCAATCGATCGATGGATCGATTAATCAATTAATTGTCGTTGGACCCAGATTAACTATGATAAAATGGATCACGTAGTACTGCATTTGGTGCTAGCTCAAGGAAGCATGGAGCCGTCATAATATTGTAATGTCAAGATAACTACAAAAATTATATATTTTGACTAGCTTGATCTTCAAATGTAGCACTCCAGATATTAGTGCCAAAAATGTCACTCCCTCCATTCGTTCTTCTTAAAATTGTTTTTAGTATAAACATACTTTAGTGCAAACAACATATGTATATATAAACTACCGTATTATCGAAAATAGAAGTAAGAGATTTATCTTTTGCTGCTGGTTAAATCTAGGACTAAAAAAATTTTACTCGAAGTGATGTGGACAAATCTTAGAAGTCAATTTTCAGATCTTACGATAGTTTTCAAGTTTGCACTATATATTTTTCTATACAAAGAATCATATCGTATCACTGAGAGAACCGATTTTACTAGGAAATTTTTCCCGATATCCTCTCTTACTATAAAGTTATAGGCCATTAATTCCAAAAACTTAACATACAAAAATGCCACATCATCATTCACTAACAATTATTACATTTAAGTATCATGCAAACATGCTATATTATCAATAATTTAATAATTTATTAAATTTTAGAGATTTAAAATATAAGCATGTTAAATCATCCAATATAATTCACATGATATTTAAATATATTAATCCATCATTTTTTTTATAATATCCTTTATACCAATATAGTTCATCCTCGCTTAGTTCATGTTATTTTACTTTTCTCTCATAAGTTATATCACATCAATTATTTTTAGTCCTTATTAGATGATTAATCTATGGTTTAGATTCTCTCTCTTCTTTTCTTCTCTCATTAAGCCATATCATCTTAATTTTTGTAGCTCTTAGATGTATGGTCTAAATTATCTTCCTTATTTTGTTCTCTCATAAATTAAGTCACATCATATTACTTTTACATTTGAATCATCATTCTACATACTATTTAAATTTAAATTACATCAACTTATGTAAGCTTATATTTATGTAAGCTTATGTTGGTTTAAGCTATCTTACACATTATTTTTATTTATTCTTATTATAATAAACTACCCACAGTAACGCGCAGGGTTTCACGTAGCATTTTTAATATGCAAAGCTTTTGTGCCTTCACCAAAGTTATTTTTGTTCTTAATAGATGTCGTTTTATGATTTACACGTACGTGACGATGACATGGGAGAAAGACAAATTAAACATGTTCCTTAAACGAGAAGAAGCGATATGATTGGTTCCTTGTCTATGTGCCAAAATATATAACACTTCATAAAAAAAATTGAGATAGAGTATTTCGATTTGCGTGTCCTTTTTCCTCTCATGTCAAACTGATACTCATTAGAAGTTTGAACCTTGCTAATCCACACTAGCTACTCTTGGCGTCCTTGTCATGGATGACCGTTTCGGTTGCAGGCTTATAGCTCCCTTACCAACCAAGTCACGCCATTGTTAATCCTGTTTGGTTTGGTTTGGCTAGCTTTCCTGAAAATAAAAAACCACGGCAATGAACATTTTGTGGGACCCAATTGTCAGCCTCTGGACCAAATGGTATATATAGGGCCAAGCTGGGGGTACCTTGTCAAGATCCATACCTACCAACCAAACTTGAATTGGTTTAGTAGTGTTGCCTCCAGCCTCCTCCTCCTCCAACCTCTCCCCCAACAAAAGCATTTCATAGCTTAATTCAATCATTATTGGTTCGTTACATTCTAGCTATTCCCATATATATTGCTTTAGTTTTCCTTAATTTTCATCCTTTTCTCTTCATTTGATACATGCGTGTGTGTGCTATTTACATATGCATTTTGTATATGATCGAAATTTTCTTCCATCGAGATATATAGGGTGATTAGTTTGAATCATGACAAATTTGCTTACAATTCGTTGCTGTAGTGGTGGTATCAATTACTACATGAGTACTGATCAATGTGTACGAGTCGTACATAACTTGATATGGAGTACATATATATTTCAGGTCGTGATCACGCATTGACAATTGTCCGGACCAATCATTAATCATATCCCAAAGCATGGTAGCCACTACTAATATTTGTTGGACGTGATAGATAGTGCGTTTGGCTTGTCTAGCTGTTTGCATACTCATATTCATATATATGGCGAGATAGAAGCACATCTATACTTGATTAAGTGATCATTAATCATCTATACTACATATCCATTTGGATTGTGTCATGATTAACTAAGTCACCACGCGTGGTTTAGTTTATCAAATCGTACCAACTAACGTTAGTGCCAACATCTAATTTTTCTTACATACATGCAGATGCATGACACAGTTAATTATCTAGCTAGTGGAAGCTCCACATATATAATCATATATACATACATGCATGGTGTACCATCTACTTAACATAACATGCATATATAGTGCTCATCACAAAAAAGTGCAAAGGATGATCGGTGTATATTTGGAGGCACATTATTTCCTGTCTCTTGAGAGTCTATGACACACACAGCACTAGTTCACCACTTGATGGCTCAAGCACACTACATATATATCCTTGTTTTTTCAACAAAAAAGATATGGATTTTTTGTACTACTACTTATGAAGAAGCTATGCATAATACAGAGGGAAAAGCAGCAAGAATTAAGGTGTAGCAACCTGCAAAAATGCGCGCCAAAGTGGAGCTAGCCGTCCTCCTCTTGGTCCTCGTCGGCGTCGCCGCCGGGATCCGGCCGCCGTCGGCGCCGCCGCCGGTGACGGAGGACACACTTCAGAAGGTGGCCGGCTCGCTGGAAATGTACGTCGACGAGCTCCCTCAGATGCCCAAGATCTACGGCTTCTCCATGAGACACGGTCACCCCTCTCCCATTCGTCTCACCATCGGCATGTACCAGAAGAAATGGGTACGCAAAATTTCGGACAAAATTTAGCTGCTTTTGATAAAATTTGTTCAAATTTAAATTTCATGTGAAGTTCAGGAGTTTTTGAATTTTTCCAAACCTTTTTTCAAATAGAAATTCCACCGCGACCTGCCGGCGAGCACCGTGTTCGTGTTCGGGACGTCGGCGGCGACGGCCAAGTTCCCGGGGCCCACCATCGAGGCAGCGCAGGGGGTCCCACTGTCAGTGACGTGGCAGAACTACCTCCCCGCGCGCCACATCCTCCCGTGGGACCCCACCGTGCCCACCGCCATCCCGCGCCGCGGCGGCGTCCCCACCGTCGTCCACCTCCACGGCGGCGCCCACCCGCCGCAGTCCGACGGCAGCGCCTTCGCCTGGTTCACCGCCGGCTTCGGCGAGACCGGCCCGGCGTGGTCGACGCCGACGTACACCTACCCCAACGCGCAGTCCCCCGGCGTGCTCTGGTACCACGACCACGCCCTCGGCCTCACCCGCGCCAACCTCCTCGCCGGACTCCTCGGCGCCTACGTCATCCGCAACCCGGCGGTGGAGGCGCCGCTCGGCCTCCCCTGCGGCGACGAGTTCGACCGCGTCCTCATGCTCGCCGACCGGAGCTTCTACGCCGACGGCTCCATCTATATGAACTACACCGGCATCATCCCCAACATCCACCCGCAGTGGCAGCCGGAGTACTTCGGCGAGGCCATCACCGTCAACGGCAAGGCATGGCCGTTCCTCGCCGTCGCCCGCCGCCGCTACCGCTTCCGCATCATCAACACCAGCAACGCGCGCTACTTCAACCTCTCCCTCACCAACGGCCTCCCCTTCACCGTCGTCGGCTCCGACACCAACTACCTCTCCAAGCCGGTCACCGCGGCGAGCCTCCTCGTCTCCGTCGCCGAGACGTTCGACGTCGTCGTCGACTTCTCCCAGTCCACCACCTCCGAGGCGGAGCTGGTCAACACGGCGCCGTACCCGTACCCCGACGGCCAAGCGCCCAACGACCTCAACGGCAAGGTGATGAAGTTCGTGATCTCGCCGGCGAAGGCGAAGGACACCTCCAGGGTGCCGGCGAAGCTGCTCGACTACGTCGCCGTCGCCGAGGAAGAGGCAGTGCAGAGGCGGTACATCGTGATGTACGAGTACGAGGACGCCGCCACCGGCAACCCGACGCACCTGTACATCAACGGGAAGAGGCTGGAGGACCCGGCGACGGAGACGCCGCGGCCGGGGACGACGGAGGTGTGGGAGGTGATCAACCTGACGCCGGACAACCACCCGCTCCACCTCCACCTCGCGACGTTCCAGGCGACGCGCGTCCGCGGGCTCGTCGACGAGGACGCGTTCAAGGGCTGCATGGCGAAGCTCAACGACGCGGTGAGGTGCAACGTGAGCCGGCACGCCGTCGGCGAGGAGGTGGCGGTGCCGGAGCACGAGAAGGGGTGGAAGAACGTGGTCAAGATCGCGCCGGGGTACATGACGACGATCGTGGTCAAGTTCTTCATGGTCGACAGCGGCAAGCCGTACCCGTTCGACGCCACGGCCGAGCCCGGCTACGTCTATCACTGCCACGTAAGCATCGACACTTAATTAGCTTTCTCTGCCACTTAATAATGTCTTAATTACTATTCCCTCCGTCCCAAATTATAAGGTCTATATTTTTTTTACATGGTCTTCAATAATATACTTTGACTATTAATTTATCTTATGTTATGTTTCTAACAAATATAAAAAATTAGTATTACATAAAAGTATTTTAAAATATGAATCCAGTGATATAACATGCATGATATTTAACATATATATGATTAGAATGATTATTAGTTAAAAAGTTATTAAGTTTGGTTTTCCTTAAAAACAAAGCGCCCTGTGATTTAGGACGGAGGGAGTAACTGCCTCATCGTTTACTTGTCACAATTGACCATTACTGTTTCAATTTTGACCGTTTAAACGTTTGAAGTTTTATTATGTCTTTTAACCACACATAAAACTTTTGCATAAAAGACCAGCTGTCGAAGTTAAAAAAAAAGTGAATAGTAACAAGAGGAAGTAACTACAGTTATACTTACAAATTTACATGTTGACATTAACACGTTTGTTTTTACTGTTTGATTGGTTGCAGATTCTGGATCATGAGGACAACGCCATGATTCGCCCGCTAAAGCTGATCAAATGAAGACATTTTTAAGGAAATGATGATCAGAGTACAAGAAGCAATCCAGTACCAAGTGTAAATGGGATCCCTGAACAGAGAAAAGCAATGAGATTATAATTTATTTTAGAAATTGTTTAAGATGTTGTATCACAATAACTTAATAAGCTGTAGGCCATGTGTTTGTACTTTGTAGGTAAAGTAAGCATTTGTTTTAGGAGACAGAAAGCAAAAAACTATATGTCTCCTAAATTTGTCATAGTTGTCCTTCCTTTTTCACTCTGTTCTTCATGTATTCTTGACTCTGCTAAATGCCAAATAATGAACGTTATTCTCTCCAACTTTCAGTCTTTTTCATGGAACCTCTCACATCCCAGAATTATATGCACTAAACAGAGCCCAGCATTTATTTTAACTTCAAAATTGCACTGAGCAAAACAGAAAAAAGAAATACGTATAACAAAAAAAAAAGGAAAAGGTTGTGCAACTGTGAATGATGGCCACAGAAAAAAAAAGAGGAATCCAATAGACACAAAAGAATCCAAGCGGCATAAATCCAAACTAGCATTTCCATGCTTCGGAATAACCAGACAATTAAGAGGATATCAACAGGCCACATCTTTCTCCCAGCAAAGTTAAATTCGATGCCCACTATGCCACTATATATGAACAAATTCCTGGCCATCTCTTTCCATTCTCTCCTCACAACATCTTGATAGATTTTTTTTTTTCACTCCATGGAAGCAAGAAAGAACCTAAACCAGAACCAAAATTAGGAGTCAAAAACACATTGGCTGAAAGGTCCAGCTTGTCCCATTGATCTCTCTTCACTGAAATCCAAAGAAACCAATCTAGGAGTACTATCTAGCTTGCTGCAATGGAGAAGAGAAGGTTTCTTGGAGTGTGCTTGCTTGTGGCAGTGTTGGTGTTGCGGGCGGCGGTGCTCGGCCGTGGTGACGACGGCGGCCGGCTGCTGGACCCGGGCAAGCTGGAGATGTTCGTCGACGAGCTGCCGGACATGCCGAGGATGCGCGGCTACGGCGTGGCGGAGGGCGGCAAGCTCGTCGCCGGCAACCTCACCATCGGCATGTACGAGACCATGTGGGTAAGTACGTGAACAGAATTGCAGAAATGATACAGTTCCTGGCACTTGGATTTTCTTGTCTTCTCTCTTTAATTTGTTTTGATTATTATGTGACGCATATCGTGATGGCAACCTGAGTTTGGTACGATACGGTTGTCCATTTTATTCATAGCTCAGCCCTTGTTTAGTTACAAACTTTTTCTTCAAACTTCTAACTTTTCTGTCACATCAAAACTTTTCTACACACACAAATTTCTAATTTTTTCATCACATCGTTTCAATTTTAACCAAACTTCCAATTTTAGCGTGAACAATACACCCTCAGTAGTAGTGAAAATTCTCAGAAATGAAAACGTTAGCTGAAAACTGGAAACAGTTCATGAAAAAGTAGGCAAAACCTGAAGATCTACTGCAGGTAGTTTAGTGCCTGAAAGTTTAAGTACAGACAGTAACTGCTGCCAAGTGCCAACTGAGCAGAAGCTCGTCATGCACTTCGGGCACTCTCGATCCTACTAGTACTAGCAAACTGGAGTAGCTATGCCTATACTACAGTATGGTCATTGCTAAAATTCTAGGCTTCGAGCACTTTTAGGACAAAAGGACATTCTATTGTCTAGACAGCTCGAAAATGTTTGAAAGCTACGTGTATTTCTTCAGAAACAATTTTTTTAAGGATATTGCACTATATCTTTCAGCAGTAGTTGTACTGTATAACGTCTCTCAAAAACAAGATATCCAGACCTAATCAAATGATTTTTCTTTTAAAGAAAGGGGCTCACAAGTCACAAGAAACGCAAGTATTTTAGGACCTGGCCAATCCACAAATCACAGGGTCACGTACCACTAACTGCGGTTCACAAGAACTCTGCAAATCTTATTCACTCATAAGTCCTCATGCATAAAAGTAAGTTCAGCCTCGGATTATGAAAGCAACATAAGCAGCTGATATTTCTTTTAGCACTGTTACTGCCTAAAATTTCATCACGAAGTCATCTTTAGTACAGTAGTGGTCTATTTTGCTTGAACGGTTACACTCAGAGGGCAATAAAGGTCCGAAGAAAATATTTTGCATCAACAAACAATCCGTATTTCAAAGATGCAGCTGCTAATACCCTACCATAACAAGTACAAAAATATCGCATTTCCTTTTCAGTTCCCCCAAATTTGATCTGATTAGTGACAGATGTTTGCACAAGAAAAGTAGGCCTACTCTGTGCTGTCATGCAGTGTCTTTGCAAAGTGGAGGGGGACCTCTGTTACTGTTAAATCCGATGTGGAAATCCTGTACTAAACTGAGCTAAATTTCACTCCATTCTTTTAAATCAGGATAAGATGATGCTGATTCTATTCTACAATCATGCTACAATTAAACATTTCAATCTTCAGAGGGACCCTCCTTTTCTACACTAGAACATCAGGACTTCCTAGAATTTCTTCAGCATCTAGCTTTTCAGAACTTTCTGTCTTTCTTTTACACACACAATTCTTAACTTTATCTGAAAAAACACACAACTCTTGTGATGAAATGGATCGCATTCACGGGCCACGACTGACCGCTCACTCACGTTGGAAGTCGTGACACAGGTCAGCCCCTGTCTGTGTCGCTCATGGCCCCCACCTTATCGTCAGAGATGAAAATGGCAGACCATTGTTCAGAGTTCTTCGATGGAATCCTTTCTACTTTCTCTGAATTCTCATTCACGTTAAACTTTAGGAAGACTTTCTAGCAGCATGATGAGTTTGTGCCTGTTTCACTTCTTCACAATGTCAGCATCCTAATGGCCAAATCGCAATGCACTAACCTTCAATTAGAAGCTAACTTGATATGTTGAGCACAGCAAAAGGTAGTTCAGAGTTTTGTAATCCCCTTTTCTGCTTTCTCTGAATCTCCAAGCAAATGCTGTACGGTAACTCTTTAGACTTTCCTGCAGCAATGCAGAATGATGCGTTTATATCCGTCTCACAGTGCCAACATCGTATATTGCTGTAATGCACTAATGCATTGACTTCAGATTAGGAGTTGGTAATAATTGCGTAATGTAATTTTTTTTTATGGTTAACTGTGTAATGTACTCCTCAGGGAGTCCGGGTTGATAATATTAGTCGTTTTGAATAAAGGTAAAATCAAACTTTAAAATCTTTGACTACAAATAATTTCTAAAATATTCATCTTAAAAATATGAAAATCATATGTAGATTAGTCTTAAAAGGTACTTAAAATCATATATTTGTTAACATTTCTATATATATTATAATAGAAAATAATTAATCACTCCGTTTCACAATGTAAATCATTCTAGCATTTTCCACATTCATGTTAATGTTAATGAATCTAGGATATATATGTCTAGATTCATTAACATTAATATAAATATAGGAAATGCTACAATGACTTGCACTATGAAACGGAAAAAGTATCAAAATTACTTTTTGAAGACCTTACCATTATCTAAAATGATAAGTATTATCAATCCGGAGGAAGTAATTTTGTAATTTTGTAAATGCAATAGATAGCAGTGCTAGAGAAGTGAAATTGTTTTTTTTGAACCATTGTTTTTTTTTTGGCAGAAATTCCACCGCGACCTTCCGGCGACGCGAGTCTTCGCCTACGGGACCAGCAAGGAGACCGCCACGGTGCCGGGCCCCACCATCGAGGCCATGCAGGGTGTCCCCACCTACGTGACGTGGACCAACCACCTCCCGCCACGTCACTTCCTCCCGTGGGACCCCACCCTCACCGCCGCGGCACCTGGCAGCGGCGTCCCCGCCGTCGTTCACCTCCACGGCGGCGTGCAGCACTCCGGCTCCGATGGGCACTCGCTCGCCTGGTTCACCGCCGGCTTCGCCGCCACCGGGCCGCGCTTCTCGTCGCCGGCGGCGTACGAGTACCCCAACCAGCAGCCTCCCGGCAACCTCTGGTACCACGACCACGCCATGGGGCTCACCCGCGTCAACATCCTCGCCGGCCTCCTCGGCGCGTACCGCGTGGCCTCCCCGGCGGAGGAGGCGGCGCTCAACCTCCCCTCCGGCGAGGCGTTCGACCGCAACCTGGTGCTGTTCGACCGCGACTTCCTCGCCGACGGCTCGCTGTTCATGAACCGCACGGGGAACAACCCGAGCGTGCACCCGCAGTGGCAGCCGGAGTACTTCGGCGCCGTCGTCGTCGCCAACGGCAAGGCGTGGCCGTACCTCCGCGTCCGCCGCCGCCGCTACCGCCTCCGCATCCTCAACGCCAGCAACGCGCGCTTCTTCCGCCTCTCCCTCTCCGGCGGCCTCCGCTTTGTGCACGTCGCCTCCGACTCCGTCTACCTCGCCAGGCCGGTGCCCACCCGCGCGTTCCTCCTCGCGCCGTCCGAGATCGCCGACGTCGTCGTCGACTTCGCCGAGTCCGGCAACGCCACGGCGATCGTCCTGCGGTCCGACGCCCCGGCGCCGTACCCCGGTGACCCAGGCGACAAGGCGGAGACCGTGCCGGTGATGAAGTTCGTGATCGACGACGACGACGACGCGTTGTCGACGGAGCCGGACACGTCGAGCGTGCCGGCGAGGCTGACGTCGCCGTCGCAGTACGCCAAGCCGGACGCGAGGGAGGCGGTGCTGACGCGGCGGATCGCCATGTACGAGTACACCAAGGAGGGCACCGACGAGCCGACGCACCTGTACCTGAACGCGAGGTCGTACATGGACCCGGTGACGGAGACGCCGAGGGAGGGGACGTCGGAGCTCTGGGACGTGATCAACCTCACCGACGACAACCACCCGCTTCACGTCCACCTGGCGCTGTTCGTGGCGCTGGAGCAGAGGTCGCTGCGGGACGTCGACGACCTCAAGGAGTGCATGATGGCGCGGGGCAGCGGCGGCGGCGGCGCGGACGCGTGCGGGCTGGAGCGGCACCTCGCCGGCGGGAGGAAGCACGTGGTGCCGAAGCAGGAGCGCGGGTGGAAGAACGTGTTCAAGGTGCGGCCGGGCACGGTGACGAGGCTGCTGGTGCGGTTCCGGCCGCTGTCGCCGCCGGACAGCCGCCGCTTCCCCTTCGACGTCGCCGCCGGTCCCGGCTACGTCTACCACTGCCACGTAAGTACAACTACACTGCTCCGATGATCTATTTGTTAACTTTTTTTTAACGATCAATTAATCAGCTAAAGATTTACTTAGCTTGTTCGGTTTGAAATGCAGATTCTGGACCACGAAGACAACGAGATGATGAGGCCGATGAAGATTGTGCGCTAGTACGTGTCCATAGGAATTATGTATGCACTTCAGTAACATAATTTTGTGCCATACTCCTATATAGGATTGGGATCCTCTGACGTTCTGACGACGTGGTGACTGACATGTGGGCTCCACCGCTCGTGGGCCCACCTGTCAGTGACCACGTCCGTGTGCAGTTCACGTCAGAGGATCCGGTTCCTCCTATATATATGTACCTACCCACGTGAACATACACATGTGTATTTCAAAGCCATGTCACCATCTCAATTAGACATTCCATTTGCATTTACACGCACGTACTAGTGTACTACCATTCTAGAAGTACTACATCCGTTTTATATTATAAGACTTTCTAGCATTACATGCTAATAAATTTAGACATATACACATGCCTAGATTTATTAACATCTATATAAATGTGGGCAATGTTAGTGTAGTAACAGCGCAAGCACCTCGTTTGAGTTATCTCGTATGTCACGTAAGATAGATACACAACGAATCTACACCTCCCACGATGCAGGTTACTATACGAGATCCTCAAAACCAACCACCCAACCCATTCTCTCTCCCACTTTTCCCTTTCTCTCTCTCTCTCTCTCACTTTCCCCTGTCTCTCTCAGTCTCACACACTTTCCCCTTTCTCTTTACAGGAGTGGCACACGCGATGGTGGTGGTCGTTGTCGTCGTCGCCGACGCGGCGTTGTCGTTGCCCGCGGCGGCGCGTGCCATCCCCGCCAGCCCGACTCTCCCTTTTCCCGGCGCGCCGCCTGCCCCAACACCAAACAGCGGCGGCATCCTCGGGCCTTAGCAAAGAAGCGGCGACGCGTCCTCGCCCCGCCCTCCTCACCGACGGTGGCGGCGGCGTGGATCTGGAGCGGATCTGGCCTAGAGCTCGACAGCACCGACCAGACCTCACCCGGCTCGGGGTGGTGCCGACTGAACCTCGCCCGGCGCTGGTGGCGCCGGAGGACATGGAGCTCTGGCGGCAGTGGAAGAATCCGAGCTCGGCATGGCATCCTCCTCCCCCGGCTTTGTTTCAACTTTTTTAAGAATCCAAGCTCTGCACATGTGTTTGTTTCAGCTTTTGAAGCATTTGTTTCAGCTTTTTCAAGTGAGTTCCTCGCGTCCTTGTTAAGGGACGAAAGCCTTAGCGAAGGAACAAGGGCCCACACCCTCTCTCCTCCACGACATCACACAACCTATGTGGAGAGGTTAAAGTAGCCCGCCACGGTGGTGCACTGTGAAGGGCCTTAGAAAGTCTTATCACGTAAAATGCAGGTAGTAGTATTCTATACTGCAGTTTTGTTTTTTTTTTTTAAAAAAAAACAATAATCGTGTGAACAGAACAGATAGTACTGTTATCTGTTGGTACTTTGGGCTTTTTGGCGACCAGCTGCTTTGAGATTCGGACAGGACACGAGTCGCACGAAGGGACATGCCCCTTCCGGATCAGAGGGGTCCCGTGCTATCCGTGTTAAATTTCCTTGCACCACTTGCGTTGTTCGAACGCGACGGCGCGGCACTGATCGTGTCTCCTCCCCTCCCCCATCCGCCTCACTAAACAACTCCGCGTCGATCACCCAACCACGCCCGCCGCCGCCGCCGCCTCTCGCCGGAGACCTCCTCTCACCACCACCGTCGTCATCGTCGTCGTCACCCTCCTCCTCCTCCACCGCTCCGGGTTGATCTACTTCGAAGGTGAGAAAGCGGAACCCTAGCTAGCTTCCTTGTGGTTTTGAGGGTTTTGGTGTGGTTTAGTTAACCTGCCCCGAAATCCTTCTCTCTCCCGAGCTTGGATTGATTTTTCTTTTTTCATTTTCCAACGTTTTTTCCCCTCCGATTGCTCTGGATTCGGGGTTCCAGCCGAGCCTCCATGCCGGACGCCAGGTCCGCCGCCGAGAATGCAAGCCGCCGCCACCACCACCACCACCGTGCCCACGCCATCACCGACCGCTCGGAGCGTGGGTTGCCTGAGGAGCATTCACGGGGCAGCGTGGACGAGCGGTTCGTCTTCCCATGGATGGGGATTCTGGTGAACGTGCCTACCGAGTGGAAGAACGGGCGGCAGGTTGGGGAGAGTGGGAACCGCCTCAAGGAGGGATTCGCGCGGTTCTGCCCACACAAGGTCATCCCGTTGTGGAATCACAGGGGTCACACGGGGAACGCCATTGTGGAGTTCGCCAAAGACTGGACCGGTTTCGAGAACGCGCTCGCGTTCGAGGTCCACTTCGAGCAACAAGGGTATGGCAGGAGGGCATGGATGGGGAACAAGTACAGGGGGTCACAGATGTTTGGGTGGGTCGCCAGGGCCGATGATCACAACTCTCCGGGGCCGATTGGGGTTTATCTGCGCAAGAACGGTGATCTCAAGACTGTTGCTGATCTTGAGAATGAAGGAACACGCAAGACTGACAAGCTTGTTGCCAATTTGGCTAGCCAGGTTGAGGTCAAGAAAAGGCATGTGGAGGAGCTTGAATCTCAGTACAATGAGACCACAGCGTCACTTGAAAGGGTGATGGAGCAAAGGGAGCAGCAGCTCCAGGCTTACAATGAAGGTGTGTGCTCATCTTTTGCTGTTTACATTTATCCCCCGTGTGATGTTAGCTATCATTAGATATGAATTTCCCTCAATTTTAGCACACCTGGAGCTTTGAGCTGTTTAATGTTCCTCTTCTTTAACATTCTTAACCAGAAATTCGTAAGATGCAAGACCTTGCGCTCAGACATTCACAGAGGATCATGGATGAGAATAAGAAGCTGCGTTCAGATTTGGAATCCAAGATGCAACTACTTGACTCAAGGTCCAAGGAGCTTGACAAGCTAGCTGTCCAAAGTAACTCTGACAGAATGAACCTTGAGAAAGAGAAGGAAAAGGTATGTGATGTCCTGTTTCTATTCTTGATCTTTTTCTTGTCCCATAAGAAAGATACCAGTATTTCTTTTTTGTTGTTGTTGTCATGCTACATTGTTTTACCACATTTTACATTGCAGAATGTTAATTTAGCAATAGGAATTTTGGGTAATGCAGATGTTATCTATGTATCATTTTACTTTGTAAGGAGGTAATGGTGCTAATTGCTAGTAAATAGCGACAAATTTAGGGTGTTGCTTGTTAATTCCTCTGTATTGTAGATTTGCAGTATGCATGTAACTCATGCCAGGTTGTTGTGGTTTGAATACAGAACGATATTAAAACTAAGCATCTTAAGATGGCAACATTGGAGCAACAAAAGGCAGATGAAAGTGTGCTGAAACTTGTGGAAGAACACAAGGTTTGGATCTTATTCACTTTAGTTAGTTTTCAGAAGCCATTTTGAATGAATGCCTTATTGCGTGGAAAATGCAGAGGGAGAAACAAGCTGCTCTAGACAAGATTCTCAAGTTAGAGCAGCAGTTGAATGCTAAGCAGAAGCTTGAGTTAGAAATACAACAGCTTCAGGGCAAATTGGAAGTAATGAAGCATATGCCAGGTAAAGAAGACTCCGAAGCGAAGAGTAAAATACATGAACTCAGTGAGGAGCTAAAAGATAAGTATGCTGAAATGGAATCAATAGAGTCACTCAATCAAGCACTGGTTATCAAGGAAAGACAAAGCAATGATGAGCTGCAACATGCCCGGAAGGTGCTGATAGAAGTAAGTTGCCTGTGTTGTTTGACCACATGCCCAATATTAGTTATGTGACATTTTGTTGATGATGACACCTATGGTTCCGTTGTTTTAACATCGGATCTCAAGATCATTCCCTCCTTTTGATATGTTGTATGCTCTGCAGGGCTTCCAAGATATTATAGTTGGTCGAACAAATATAGGCATCAAGAGAATGGGTGTGATTGATTTCAAAGCATTTACAAATGCTTACAAACAGAGATCCTTAGAAGAGGATGCAGATGTTAGTGCTGCCGAGCTTTGTTCTCTCTGGGAAAATGAGATTAAAAATTCAGACTGGCACCCTTTTAGGGTTGTCATGGTCGACGGTAAAGAGATGGTAGGAATCCCTTTACTATTGCTTTTACATACTTGCTGTGGATTAGTTTGTTATCTTGAATATTCAATTTTATGGAGGAATCCCAGTTTTACTGCAATATTGCATTCACATATACTTGCACAATGTCTGCACGTTGCGACGGGTCTAAACTAAATATTTTAAGTCTAAAATACAAGATACAGACACAGTAAGCAAATGCCTATCCTCAATTCCAAAACTTGTAGGCATACTTGTACTAGTAATCGTGGGCACTTAGTGAGGTAGGCGCATCTCAATTACAACATGCATTCTTTTGTTCCACGTGTTACCTAATGTGGTAAGAATTAGTATCGCACTTAAGGTTCGGAAAACATTTGGTCTGTGCAATTCATGTGGATTACTGGTTAAATTAGTGGCGAGGTCTTTGAGCACTCTCAGTCTAGCTGTTAGTCTTCATGTCTTTCATTTAAACTAACCCATGCATTGCATGAGGGACTCTGGCTATTTATTTGAATGTACCATCTAATGGTGTGTGGTCTGGTGTTAGGAAATTCTTTCTGAAGATGATGGGAAACTTTGCGAACTTAAAGAAGAGCATGGTGAAGAAATCTGTGCCATGGTAACAAAGGCACTGCTAGAACTTAACGAGTACAACCCCAGTGGCCGCTATCCTGTACCAGAGCTTTGGAACTTCAAGGAGAACCGGAAAGCAACACTCAAAGAGGTCGTCCAATACATCCTCAATCAGTGGAAGAAGAACAAGAGGAAGCGTTGAGCCCAGGGGTATACTGTTTAGCAGTACCGTGGTATAACTCCTAATGATGAGTCGGCTAGACTGATTAAAAGCATTGTTATGGCATGGACATTGTGAATGCCTGCTAATTTTAGACTGAGGGGTTCGATCTATCTGTGTTTGTATGTTGCTGTTGAACCAATGATCCTCTGTAGGTATGGTATGCTCCATATCTATGTGGTTGGGCGCTGATCTGCAAATTAACTTACAGAACCACTGCGACCAAGCTTGCAGTTCATATGGAGTATATTGATTTGTTTTGCAATGCTTGCGTGATTCTTGACCCAGTAAACTGTTCTGAACATTCTGCCAGTGAGGTACGTAACTTGTTTGGACTACTGTTGTTAATCTTTCCTCCATGTGCATGCTGATCAGGTAGTACATTTTATTGATGTACGCGCTGTTCTTTTTTTTTTTTTTTGGCTCATCTAATTGCAAAGCATGAGGCTTGTGAGGCAGATTATATTTGTCTTTGGTAATGTTAGATAAGATTGAAGTGCCTGTAGTATAGACATAGTTGAGCGGCTGTATATGATCATACGACTTATTTAGCCTCTGAAATGTCGATGGTTTGCAGCATGAATACACACGAGGTTGTTGCCTTTGTTATGTTTGCATATGGACATATGGTTGCTTCGGAACTAATCAAAACTCCGCGTGTATATAATAATATTGTACCGTTGATTACTGATTACTCTGACTAACGAGTCCGTGACCACTGATTTGCTTGCACGGCCCTTAACTTTGCTTACTTCTCTGGATCTATTATTTTGACATTCTCCTCGTCAGATCGAATCAACATGCTCGCCGGGTAGCTGGGGTCGTTCACTTTGAACCTACGAAATTAAATTAACGGTGTGTGTGTATGCCTGTATTCCTACATGTAGAGAGTTTGGTTTGCTTACCTAACAATCTACTACAGGCCTCTCTCTCCGTGGCCAAAGAATAGGCAGGCATCCATCGATCACTGGTTAATTTCTACGTGCGAAACTAGGGACGCTGCACACAGATTCACTGACAAATATCAACTAATTCCAACATTTCGAACCATCCTTCTGAATTTCACCAAATCATATTAAATTAGTAGGACAATGCTGGCCATAATGGTTACAGGCTCACAGCTGCTCCCTGAGACCATGAAGGCAGGAGGTCTTTGCAATCCTGCCAAAGCTTGCTTGCTTTGCTAATTATTTACCCTAGCAAAGGGCCCAAAGTCGCAATTGAGGTGTACGTTTCAATATGCAACTATTCCTGTCACGAGAGGACAATGGATCAGCTACAGTAGATAGCTTGGTTTGGCTGCTATGGTTGCCTACTGATCTACTGCTACTCGCGCCGCCGTATTCGCGTATGGTTGCTTTCAGTATTTCGCTTGTTCACGCGCATGCATATAGCAGGTATAACCAAAGACAAAAACTGCCATGCGTTGTGTTCCGTCAGAAAAGAAAACAATGTCTCCAATTCAGATACAGAGATCCATCCACAGATAAGAAAAGAGAAGTCATTTTAATTTGCTGATGAACTAATGTTCTTTTGTTCTCTAATTCCTCACTATGAAATATATATTATGCAGTTGATCAGTTTATCACTGCTAATTCTTTATATATCCCACTTCCATCTGATGCTTGTGTGCATCTATGATGCAGAGGCCAGATGTGTTATACTCTTCCATTTTTCTAAAAAGTTTGTTAAGCAACCGATTGATCTGCTCCCTCTTTCTGCCTTCCTATGGGGTGTAGCCAACTTATTCTAATTAAGCTAGTATTCTCAATGGACAAATTCTATTCTATGTATGTGTATATTGCACTGTGAGTTGAGTGCTGATTAGTACCTCTGACCTGAGTCCAATGATTTGCAAAGCGGGTCCTTGTTATTGTTTTGTCCCTAATTCTGTACGATTTTACTATTTGTTAGTCACCATCAACAGGGTCTATCGTGTCCCTTGATTTTGGTTTCTGCACTTATTTAATTGCACCGCAAATGGTGTGTACGTAAACCATCTAGTCCTCTGTCTTTCTGAACTTCTCTGAAGATAAGAGATTTGTCTTTCTCTGAAGACACGAACCACACGCTATATAGGCAAAACATAACTGAAAAAGTAGTCGTCCATAGGCATATTCAGTTAGTGAAAGTGAAACTAGGAACATTGCCCACAGATTCACCAACAACCATTGCCAAATTTTGGAAGAGCTAGCATTCTTACCTGACGTGCAACTCAGATTCTTTGACGACGGATAACCTTATTGTTCTAATTTATTTGAAATTAACGGTAGCTAACTGATCAAATCATGGATAGATATGTACTTGTTTGTACAAATAGTACATGCGTATATCTGTGTATCTTCGATCGCTGCAACCAATTCCACGTTTGTCGAACATTTTTGTGGCAACTTGCATGTTACTTGTATCCAATGATATATATGCCAAACAGCTAAGAATAATTGAATAATGTGAATTGGAACGCCGGATCTGCTACAGATTCGATCCAATTGGCAACAAAGTCGATGGAAAAATGCAGTAGAATGTCAACGAATCCTGCGTTTTCATTGGATCTTAACAGCTTTGATCAGGCTATACATTGTACATGCCTAGATTAAGTTTTTTTTGCTTTTCAACAAAAGAATCTTCATCAGAACACACCATGTCACACCATCTATCACACCAAGTTGCTAGTGGCTAGCTAGCTAGTAGCACGCTGTGCAAGAACAATTATAATTAGTGCATGCCTGTTGTAAAATAGTGAGAGTAGTTAGGAGGTAATTGATCGATCCTTGACTTCTTAATGCATATTATTGGTATGATAGTGGAAATGTGCAGTCCTTTAGTCTCATGGGTTGATCAGGGGGAGATGAAACGTGATTGATGTTAATTAGAGCTTACTATTGGTAGTAGGTACCAATCTGGCCAGCTTAATAATTGCTATCAACATTATGTTTGATCATGTACCATGTAGTATATAATGTAGTATTATACTATCAACGTGCTCATAGCTGCCACATGTGTAGTGCACAAATGCAGTACGATGTGTGACTACTGTAAATATGTAATGTTTGCTGAAACAACGCCAAGATCACTGGCTCACGCATGTTAATTCTCCAAGTAGCTACTACTAGTAGTACTTTAAAGTTTGAACAATTCAACGGTTGTTCTTCGGTTGATGAGACAGGCATGGTTGATTGATGTGTGGACAAAGCTGACAAGGAATAGGACAAAGTAATCAGTATCAGTAACTAAGAAACTGTTCAAATGGAGATGGACCAGCTGGTGTACATATGTGTTCAAGTGTTGACCATACATCTCAGAGAGCTTAATTAGTTGGGTTTGCATCCGGCATCCCTAGCTCTGAATTTAAAATGGCCTGTGTGTAGAAGCTCTCATGCAGCTTGCTAGAATGCACAGCTTATTTTTTTCAGTTTGTTTAATTAGTTTAGGTTGGGTTGGCCGTCTCCAACTAACTATTCAGCTTGTCGCGTCGTCGATCGATCGATCCATCCATCCATCCATCTCGCTGTCCTGCACGTTTAGACGTTTACTTACTCAATCTCATCCTATAAATACATGCCCATCTCAGATTGCCAAGATCATCATCAGTCGTGTGTCTCTCGTGTGTTGCCACACGCCACTGTCTAATTGTCTATTATCCTTTGCATGCCCCTCTCCAGCTGCTTCATCTGTTCGTCCACAAGCAACTAAGGTGAGATATATACGTAGTGATTAACCAGTAATTAATCAGCTAGCAGTAGTGCAATACATTGATTACATCAGTTTGCTGCATTATTACAAATGATTTGATTTTGGGTGCAGATGATGGGTGAGAATCGAGCGAGGGTCGTGGCGTTGGTGGTGGCTGTAGTGGTGGTCGTCGTTGGTGTCGCCGGCAATGTCGCGGCGGCGCAGGCGGCGGTGACGGCGGCGGACCTGCAGAGGGTGGCCGGGTCGCTGCAGATGTACGTGGACGCGCTGCCGCAGATGGCCAAGATCCGTGGCTATGGATTCCAGCGCGGCCAAGCCGTGCCCATCAACCTCACCATCGGCATGTACCAGAAGACCTGGGTACGTTCATTAGCTGCACTTAGGAGCACTAATTGCGTACTCATATATGCAACTCAACACTTAATTTGACCTCTGGGGATTAGCTTCAAATCTTCAAGGAGTACTAATTTTGTAGCAGAAATGATTGGTAGTACATTTTTGGTCGGCACAAATTTGGGGCGAATGCCTTTTTTTTCTTTTTCGAAACAGAAGAAAACAAATTAATACTTTGATCATGTCGTCGGTGGTGCCTACTAGCTCAAATAATTGGTTTTAGCCCAAACAGCCAATCCAGGTCACATCAATTCATGATTAGTTAGTTAGACTTGAGTGATGCAAGTACAGTATTCCCAAAATGCATGTGTTAGGCTAGCTTCACACAGTAGGATTATTCTAATCAGGGTCGATATGACAATACAATTAATGCATTGAATCAATTAATTGAACAGTAAAATAAATAAAAAATAATAAAAAATGGGATGGTTGCATGATGCATGCAGAAATTCCACCGCGACCTGCCGGCGACGCCGGTGTTCGTGTACGGGCAGTGCCCGGACTCGGCGACGTTCCCGGGGCCGACGATCATGGCGCGGCACGACGTGCCGCTGTTCGTGAGGTGGGAGAACCACCTCCCGGCGTCGCACATCCTCCCGTGGGACCCCACCGTCCCCACCGCCATCCCCAAGAACGGCGGCGTCCCCACCGTCGTCCATCTCCACGGCAGCGCCCACCCGCCGCAGTCCGACGGCAGCGCCTTCGCCTGGTTCACCGCCGGCTTCGCCGAGAAGGGACCCGCCTGGACCCAGGCCACCTACCGCTACCCCAACGTCCAGCCTCCGGGCAACCTCTGGTACCACGACCACGCCCTCGGCCTCACCCGCGCCAACCTCCTCGCCGGCCTCCTCGGCGCCTACGTCATCGAGAAGCCCGAGGTGGACACCCCCATGGACCTCCCCTGCGACGACGACGACCTCCACCTCGTCATCGCCGACCGGAGCTTCAACGTCGACGGCTCGCTCTATATGAACTCCACCGGCGTCGCGCCCAACATCCACCCGCAATGGGCGCCGGAGTACTTCGGCGAGGCCATCACCGTCAACGGCAAGGCGTGGCCGTTCCTCGTCGTCCACCGCCGCCGCTACCGCCTCCGCATCCTCAACGCCAGCAACGCCCGCTACTTCAACGTCTCCCTCTCCAACGGCCTCCCCATCCACGTCGTCGGCTCCGACGCGTCCTACCTCTCCGCGCCGGTCACCGTCTCCAACCTCCTCCTCTCCCCGGCCGAGATCTTCGACGTCGTCGTCGACTTCTCCCAGTCGCCGACGGCCGAGGTCGAGCTGCTCAACTCGGCGCCCTACCCGTTCCCCACCGGCGCCGCCCCCGGCCCGCTCAACGGCAAGGTGATGAAGTTCGTCGTCCAGCCGAACGGGCCGCTCGACCCGCCGGACAACTCGACGGTGCCGGACCACGAGGTGCCGTACGCGAGCGTGACGGCGCTGCCGCCGACGACGATGACGAGGTACATCGTGATGTACGAGTACCTGACGCCGACGGGGCAGTCGACGCACCTCTACATCAACGGGCTCCGCCTGGAGGACCCGGTGACGGAGACGCCCAAGTCCGGCACGACGGAGCTGTGGCAGGTGATCAACCTCACCGGCGACAACCACCCGCTGCACATCCACCTGGGGATGTTCCAGGCGGTGAAGATGCAGCAGCTCGTCAACCTGCAGGCCTTCACCGACTGCATGACGGCGGTCAACGACGCGGTCAAGTGCAACGTCGACCAGCACGCCGTCGGCCCCGTCGTGCCGGTGCCGGACCACGAGAAGACGTGGAAGAACGTCATCAAGGTGCCCCCAGGCTTCGTCACCTCGGTGGTCATCGCCTTCAAGCTCGTCGACACCAACCAGACCTACCCCTTCGACACCACCGCCGAACCGGGATACGTCTACCATTGCCACGTAAGCGCCACGTTACATGCCACATGTCCATTTTACTGTGTTAATATTTTTTTCTAATCGAATATATATGTTCTAATGTGATTTGATGTGCAGATCCTGGATCACGAAGACAATGCCATGATCAGGCCACTCAAGTTGCTTGCATGAACACGATAAAACACGGTGCTGACATTGACGAGATGATCAAGATGCCTCACCAGGATCAATAATTCGAGGATTTCCATTTGCGTGGGAAAAGATATATATATATATATATATATATATATATATATTATGTTATTTAAATTTATATTTATTCGATTCATTCTGTGTGTGTCTTATATGGTTCTTATGGCGTCGATGATTGATCGAGGGGTACATGTTTGTAATCCGCTTGATTCTTCGAAGTGAAAAGTATAATATATACGTCATTCATTTTTATCTCACTCGGCTGTTCCTGAATTGAATTCTCTCTGTTTTCCATTCTCATATATATGCAGTCAATGCTGCCTCCTTATGCTCAATATGAGATGGATTATAAGAAAATCTAGATAGGAAGTAGTAGTTCGAACTCCAAACTTCAAGTTTCTCGTTTTCTTTTAGTACATATTTCAAACTGTTAAATAGTATATTTATTGTAAAATTTTTCTATATAGAAACTGTTTTAAAATTTCAAATAAACCTATTTTTTAAGTTTATAATAGTTAATATTTAATTAAGCATATGCTAATAAGTATTTTTGATTCGCAATGCAGTGTGATTAAAAATCGGTTCATACGATCGTATAATCTCCATTGAACTGTTGCGTCGGGATGTGTAAATGCTCGATATCAACATGTAACGAACAAAATAAGCTGATCGGTCACTGAATTGTTCAGTCATTACTTCACAGGCTTGAGTCGTCGCATTGCTCATTACTTTCGTGTTTCACCAAAATCTTTTAATGTTCTTTCTATATTTCCCATGTTCTTAAGAAATAACTAATTAATGAAGGCATCCGCCGACATTTTATAATCTTGAAAGCAACAACTCATTGAAATGATGAGCTAATACATATATGCCTTTTTCAGTTTTCTCTATGTATATGAGCTAAACGGGGTTCAGTTAATCACATGGCTCCAAAGGCCCATGTGATTGTGTCAGGGCCCAAGTGCTGGACCGATATATTGATTGACTGTTGGGCTTGGCCCATACCCGCAAGAGGAAGGCCCACAAGATTTGCTATAGCACGCACGCGGGCCGCCGCGCGTCCATTGCTGGCAGAGTTCATTACATGGGCTCCAGTGGCCCATTTGATTGTTTCAAGGCCCAACTGCTGGGAACGTACTGTTCAGAGTGCGGCAGCAAGGGTGCGAGCGCTAAATAGGGCCCAATAGCCATCTCGATCCCGTGAAGCCTGTGGACCTGTGGGCCGTTATGGAAGGGCTTGGCTGTTCCGGATGACTTCAAGGGCCCATCAGCCCAGACGCGGCACAGGAGAAGGCCCACCAAGTGTGCTCGTCTTGGTCCTCCGTTACTGATTGCATTCTAAGTTTGAATAGACTTCAAATGTTGTAAACTTTTATAACTTGTACCTTTTTGAAATTTTAGGACTATAAACAAGTTAAATTATTTTGTATTGTGTACTATAGAAACAAGGTTTACCTGTAACTTTCAAAAGATTCAACTGCAAAGTACGTGTCACAATTGCCACATGACAGAATCGGCAGGTCGGCCGGCGGAGGAACTCCGGCCAAATTTTATTAAGGGAAGGGATCACAAGGCAAACGTACAACAAAGGCACAAAGCATAGGCTATCCTATCCGAATGGAGACAACCATGCATGGCCACCAACATGTAACAAATACCCCCATACAAATGCACGGGTTGACAACTATAGTAAAATAACTTGGATAACGCGATAATTAACTTTCACCCAAACAGAAATGCTCATAATTTTTAATCCTGGTGAGGCATCTTGATCTCCTCATGCATCAACCACCACGTACAGTGTGCAGTCTTGTTCATGGAAGCAGCGTGAGTGGCCTGATCATGGCGTTGTCTTCGTGATCCAGGATCTGCAAATTACATTAGAAAATAATTTCGATTAGACTATAGAGCCACTGGATAACCTAGTACTTACTCTCCTCTAAAATAAGTTAATATCACATCTCATAGAAGGTTAACTTATTTTGGAATGGAGTGAGCAGTAAAATGGCATGCACGAAAGTAGCATGATGTGGCGTTTACGTGGCAGTGATAGACGTATCCCGGCGCCGCCGTGGCGTCGAAGGGGTAGGGCATGTTGTTGTGGACGAGCCTGAACGCCACCACCACCGACGTGACGTACGCCGGCGGGATCTTCACGACGTTCTTCCACGTTTTCTCCTCCTCCGGCACCGGCTGCAGGGCCCCGACGGCGTGCTGGCTGAGGTTGCAGATGACGGTGTCGTTGTGCTGCAGCATGCAGGTCTTGAACATGTCCGGGTCGACGAGCTGCAGCATCTGGACGGCCTGGAACTCGGCGAGGTGGAGGTGCAGCGGGTGGTTGTCGGGGGTGAGGTTGATCACGTGCCACAGCTCCGTTGTCCCAGATATCGGCGTCTCCGTCGGCGGATCCTCCAGCCGGAGCCCGTTGATGTAGAGGTTCATCGTCTTGCCGGTGTTCGGGTCGTTGGTCGTCATGTTCTCGTACAGGACGATGTACCTCGTCTTCATCGTCGGCGGCAGCGCCGTCACCTTCGCGAACGGCACACCGATCTCCGGCACCGTCGTCGAGTTGTCGGCCGGCGTCGGCGTGTTGATGTCGTCGTTGAGCTGCCACTTGGCGGAGACATTGAACGCCATGACCTTGCCGTCGAGTGAGTCGTTCGTCGGAGTGCCGGTGGGGAACGGGTAGGGCGCCGAGTTGAGCAACTCGATGTCGGTGGCGTTGGGGTTCACCACGAGGGAGAAGTCGACGATGACGTCGAAGATCTCGGCCGGGGAGAGGAGGAGGTTGGAGACGGTGACCGGGCGGGAGAGGTACGTCGCGTCGGAGGCGATGACGGTGAAGGGGAGGCCGTTGGAGAACCTGATGTTGAGGTACCTGGCGTTGCTGGCGTTGAGGATGCGGAGGCGGTAGCGGCGGCGCTGGACGGCTTGGAACGGCCACGCCTTGCCGTTGACGGTGATGACTTCGCCGAAGTACTCCGGCTGCCACTGCGGGTGGATTTTGGGCTCGACGCCGGTGGAGTTCATGTAGATCGTGCCGTCGGTGTTGAACTGGCGGTCGGCGATGACGAGGTGGAGGTCGAACTCGCCGGAGGGGAGGTTGAAGGGCATCTCGAGCTCGGGCCACTCGACGATGTAGGCGGCGAGGAGGCCGGCGAGGAGGCTGGCGCGGGTGAGGCCGAGGGCGTGGTCGTGGTACCAGATGTTGCCGGCCGCCGGCTGCACATTGGGGTAGGTGTAGGTTTTCTTCGTCCATGTGCTGCCGTTCTCGGCGAAGTCCCGGGTGAACCAGGCGAGGGCGTGGCCGTCGGAGTCCGGCGCCTGGGCGGCGCCGTGGAGGTGGACGACGGTGGGGACGCCGCCGTTCTTGGGGATGGCGGTGGGGACGGTGGGGTCCCACGGGAGGATGTGGGCGTCGGGGAGGTGGTTCTCCCACGTCACGTACAGCGGGACGTTGTAGCGCGCCACGATGGTGGGCCCCGGGAACGTCGCCGTCTGCAGCGATTGCCCGTACACGAACACCGGCGTCGGCGGCATGTCGCGGTGGAATTGCTGCACATATACATACATTGCAAGGATTCGTTTAACATTTGAACATAAATTTAAACTGCATTGTGGGAGTGGATTCTAATCCCTCGAGGGGATATCCCCTCGTATACATTTTTCTTTCAAATTCGATGTAAATAGTTGTGAAAAATTCTGAAAAAAACTGACAATATAGAGTATAATGATACCTACTAGTCCACCAAAATTCATGTTCAAATTCGATCTATACATCCAGAAACAAAAAAGACAAATTTAGATATAAACAGTACGCTACTATTCATACGCTGAATTTGTCTTTTTTATATCTCGACGTGTGAGTTGAGTTTGGACTTAAGATTTTGTGAGTTGCATATATGTGTTGTGTGAATTTGTCAAATTTTTCCAGAATTTTTCATAACCGTTTAGATGTTTTTTAAGTAAACGAGGGAACATCCCTTGAGGGATTAGAATAGTTTTCCCTGTATTGTACACTTTTTGTTGTTTCACCGTTCAAAAACGAGGCTTGACATTCGTTCAAAAAAAAAAGAGGCTTGACCATGAATATCTAACAGTACTTTTTTTATAATGTAGTAAAACCTACTTAGATATTTATTTGCGAGTAATTAATTAATTAACGTACCCAGGTGGTGTTGTACATGCCGATGGTGAGGTTGGTGGGCACGGGAAAGCCGAACTGGTTGATGCCGTAGCCCTGGATCCTGGCCATCTGCGGCAGCGGGTCCACGTACTTGGGTAGGTCCGCCGTGCTCCTCAACGGCCTCGCCGCCGGCGTGTAGTCGTCGGGGTCATCTGAGCTCCAACCCCAGCGACTTTTGCTGATCACGCTGCAGATGTAGCTAGGGATCAACGAATCACTCTTACAGTTAAGTATTGACATCACTGTATCCCACTGAGTTTGATAGTTTTTTGCTGCTGCAGGTTCATCCCTGGCGGCTGCGACGACGACGACAGCCGCCAGCAACACAGCGGCCAGCTGCTGAATCCTCGGACCCATCTGCACGTACTCAATAATCAACAATTAATACAAACATCAGTTCATTTACAATAGTTTGATTGCATTCTAAGTTAATCTAACCATATGCACGAAGCAATGTCGTAATGTCTCAGTTTCTCACCTTAGCTAGCTGCGTCCGAGCTTGGAGAGGGGCATGCAAAGGATAATTAACCGAGGAGAAAGAAAGATTAGCTAGCTAAGACAATGACGATCGATGTGTGAGCGTGTGGCTAACACACACGAGCCACACGACTGATGCTCTTGGCAATCTGAGAGGGTTGCTATTTATAGGATTATTATCACTGTAGTTTGAACAAGTAAACGGTCAATTAATCGTGCAAGTCAGTGACATGCATGGATCGACGCTAATTGGACGAATAATTTGTTGGATTTGGCCAACATATCAACCTAAACTAAGTAGAGAAATTGGATGCGAGTTTCTACACACAACATTTTAAATCCAGGGAGCTTCCTCTGCATGACCCAACTAGCTTGTTAATTAATTAAGCTCTGCGAGATTATATATAGTCAACACTTGAACATAGATATTCAGCAGCTACTAGCTGGTCCTTTTGAACAGTTTCTTAATCAATCACTGTTTACTTATATATAGTTTGTCCTAATCTTGGCTGTTTCCTCGTACGGCATGAATTAATACTACATAATTACAGTCACACATCCATCGTACTGCGCCCATGTGACATACATTTACTTCTTCCTTCATGTAAAAAAGAAAGTTTTTTTTTCCAGGATTTAAAGTTTTATATCACAATAAAAGTATTTTTAGTACTGGTTTCAGTGCATGGAAATCCATACATTTTCAGCCAAACAATTGAAAATTTAAAATTTGATATCTGAGATACTAAAAGGAAACCTTTGCTGTAATTAAATCAACATCCTGGTATCTACCGTTGATATCATCCAACAGTCCTTTGAAAGGCCTACTTCTCTCTATGTCAGTTAACAAAACCGATCCTTTTTTTTTCTTTTAAGAAACCGCTCAATTTTTTGAAACTGTCGGTGACCGGTTTGTAAAAGTCAATTATTGGTTTTAGCTTTTTTACTAAGTTGGCCGAGAGTTGTTGGTAACGCGGTGAGGAGTGGTTTTTAATTGCAAAGCGAAAAATGTAAACCCTGCTCTCTAGTCTCTAATCTCAGCCAGTCTTCATCGTCTTCCTCAAACCCCTGCTCTATCAATAAAAACGAGGTGATTTTGTCCTCTTTTCATCGTCTTTCTCAACGAACAACATCTCTCCCTCCGGCTTGCTTGTTCCTTCCTAGGAACAGCCAAGGCCCAATGCGCAGGAGGAAGATAATAGTCCGGATGCTTTGTGATACACATGAATCTACAAATAATGAAAGAACCCTAAGGCAACCAAGACAATTAGTGTCAGATAATTAATTATGAAGAAAGTGAGCGTGTCACTTTCTTTAAGCGATGAGCTAGGTTGAAAGTTGAAACCATGCGCCCCTGGTAATGCGCAGTAATCTAAGTATCCCCGATCGAGAAATCACGTGCATTGCTCAGGAATCAGCACCAGATGATGAGAATATAACTGCCTCATGAGAACACATGCTTTATACAAATAAACAAGGATATAGTGGATCGATTGCGAAATAAATTTTTTATGATAAAATAAAACTGCGTACACTCCTGCCTCTACATATTAAACTCCTAGTGCCTCATAATTATAGCTCATCCTTTTCCTTTTGTTTTTTTTTGTATTGTTTTTTTTTTTTGGGTAAGATTAGCCTTTGCTATCTGTGGATCTACCACATCTTTTAGGGGGCCACCTATTTGGTACACGCACCATCTCCATTACCGACGCATCTACATCGTACAATGTTGATTATTTTTATGTGAATTTTTCTAATGTATTTTAGAGTTTGAATCTTTTACCTCAAATTTCATAACATTATATTGAAAACTTTCGACTCGAATTTTGAACTCAAATTTCAAAACATTCATCTAAAAAATTCAAAATTCTCAACTCAAATTTTAAAAACTTTTAAATCAGAATTTTAAACTTTCAAATCTGATTTGAAAGTTTTCAAATTTGAGTTGGAAGTTTTCATATCTAAGTTGAAAGATCGATTTGACTTGAAAGTTTTCAAATCTAAGTTAAAATTTTTCGTATATGAGTTTAAAGTTTTACAAATCTTGAATTGAAAATCTTCTAGTAAGAGAAGGGGAAGGAGATTGGATATGGTGTGTGCTACTTCTCTTGCCAGCTAGCGCATATATGCTAAATAGGATTCATGCATCTTTCATGGATTGGGTTAGATCAATAGCAGAACACAAAGATATAAGTGGATTACTTGTACTTTGCAATTGGATACGTACCATTTTTTAAATTAGGATGGACCCATCATTTTGTGGGTGAGCATTGCAATGGACATAGATAACCATCAACTTGGGTTTCGATGTGCACTACTCCATGAGCTATGTTGAGGGCAAACCACTTGTGCAATTGCTCATCATTTCTTATTTCAACAAATTCGTCATCAATAACATGTCATAAAAAAACGTATTGGTTAGAATCCCACACAATTTTTGAACCGATGAAATCAATTAATTACTACAATGTGAAGCTATACATGTCAAGTATTGTCATGAAATGTGCTCAACGGCGTTACCTAGCTGAGGGTCACGCGCCATCACGTACTGGGCCACTGTAACGCTCCACTTTTTGCGTGACGTTAAAAACTAATTCGGCAAAATCCTAATTGCGAAAATTTTCGTTCTTTGAGTGTTGAGTCTAAGTTGTGCCAAAGATCTCAATTTAAATCCCTCCCTTGTCTCGATACCCTGTTATCAAAGATCGTCTCCTCAAAATTTCCATCCCAATATAGTCCCGAAGCTCGATTCCTTCTATTCGGAATCCCCTCCTGGAACCCCATCCGTGAACTTTGTCGAATGCCCGAACCCTAACTCCGTCCAGGGGTTCACCTTCACATCATAAACTCTGTCCTTGGTTTCTTCAAACCGATTCTCAAATTCGAATTCAACCTCTCAGGTTTTGATTCATCTATCTTTTTCTCTTTATCGGTTCGTCAATCTACCCTTGTTTTATTTCTCGAACTTCTGACCCAAGTCTGAATATGCAAATCGAGATCACTTCCACCCTTGAACTCTAAACCCCAAGATTCAATCCCTTTCGCCTTGAGTTCTCCCCAAAATGATTTCTGTTCCGAAATAATCTCGAAGTCCGAACCCTTCTATTCAGACTTCTCTCCAAAATCCTTACCCTCATATCTCGTTGAGTAGTCAAACTCAAACTCCCAAGTTACACTCTCTTTCTCTAAATTATCCATCTCCCTTTGACTCGTCTCCGAATATTGTTCCCTTCCTTGACTCCTTCCTATTCTCCCGAGACCGAGTATCAACCTCGAAATTCGAATCCAGACTCCAACCCTAAAACCTCCCAATTAAATCTCTCTGTGAAAGTCTATTTAACCTCCCTCATAGGTTGGATTCCTTCATCTTTTTCCGGTCCCCCTCTTCCTTCTCTTCCATCCCATCTCTCTCTGAGTCTCGACCTATCCATCTGTCTATCCGTCCCTCTACCTATCAACCTATCTTTCTGTCTATCTATCTATCCATGGCATTCTACCGCTATCTCCCTTGTTCCATTTTTGAATAATGATCTTCCCTTTTTGAAATCCTCTGAAATAATCCTTCGTGCCGCCAAATATAAATCTATCCCAAAAATACCAAAATTCCCGCTTTAAAGCCCCACCTTGGTCAAATCCCAACTCAAATGCCCCTCAAATTCCTTAAAAGGAAGTTCCAGAAAAAGTCTATTTTATCTCTCTTGTGATGATTTGGGCCGAAACCTGCCGCTGGCCCATCTCTCCTCAGCTCCCTCCATCTCCACGTGCGCCGCACGTGACCACCGAGAGAGAGAGCGCTGTCTCTCTCTCCCTTCCCTCTCTCTCGGACGTTCTCTCGCTCTCTCGTCCTCTTCCTCTCTCTCGCTGTCTCTCTCTCTCTCGTTCGATCTCTCTCTCCGATGCCAGCGCTGCCGCCATCGCCGATTTCCCACTGCCGCAATTCGATTTTCGGCTGTGCCGCTCGTTCCCGCGCGCGCGCGCACGCTCGTGACCGACCGCCTGGTCGCCGCCACCGTCAGCGCCTGCGCTACGCTGCCGCTCGGCCCCGCTGCCTGCCGCGAGCTCTGCAGCGCGTGCCCGAGCCGCTCCATGCGTGTCCTGCCAAAACCGTGAGGCCGAGCTCCCGCTCCCATCCCTCTCCCTCCCCAACTCGGCAAAGAGAAGAGCTCACTTTTTTCCCCTCCTTTTCCACTTTTGCCCGACATCACCGGCGTCATCACCTGTCGCCGCCTTGGCTGCACGCGTCGATGACCACCAGCTCGCTCTCCTTGACCGCCAATGTCGGTTCTTCCTCCCTAAACCGACATTGCCATCTATTAAACCGAGCCGCCCCATCTCCCTCTCGTTCATTCCCTCGCCACCACTGTGCCCTTGCCGCCTTGCTACCGCCGTCCTCGCCTCCCTCCTCCATCACGCGTGCTGGTGAAGTCGGCATGCGCGCGAGGAGCTGACGCGGGACTCCAGGCGCCGTCTCCTTCCCCTTCCCCGGCCCGAGGCCGGAGAGCTCGCTCCCGCGTCGTCGGTAGTGCATCTCCCGTTCTCCCTCCTCGCTCCCTCTCCTCTCCTTAGCTCTGGGCAGTAGTGCGAGTAGCCTTCCAGTAGCAAGCTGGCGCCGCCCCGACCGCCGCCGCTGCTCGCCGTAGGCTCGCCGCCGTCGCCGCCCAAACTCGGTAGTAGCCGCTCGTCGTCGGCCTTCCTCGGTGTAGCTCTACCCAATCCGACTCTAGAAATAAACTCAGGAGGTCGCGTAGATGCTCAAGTCCCTAGGAATCGAGCTCTCGTCGCATCGTCGTCGTTTCCCTCTTTTGCCGCCACCGGCAAGCGCCGCCGCGATTCGTCGTCGCCGGCCTCCCTCCGGCGAATCCGATCCGGTGGCTCACTCCCTCTCGTTCATCCCATCGTTCAGGTCTACTCCCTCTCTCTCGAATCGTCGCGACAAGCTCCGGTGAACTCGGCCGCCGTCCGCCGTCCATCTCGGCCGCCCCTTCTTCCTCCTCCCGCCGGCCCGCGTGGCTGCCACGTGGGCACCATCTCGGCGCCACCTCGGCCTTGACCGGGCCAAGCCGGTCAGCCGCCCCCTCCCTCCGTCTTCCCTCCCGTGCGCGCGGTCCACGGCAAGCCGTGCGGCTGCACGTGGGCCCGCCACCATCTGTCCACCCGGCGCGCCGCGCCCGAACCACGCGCACCTGAAACCCTAGCGCCCACCCCCGCGTGCGCCCTCCCTACCGTGAACCCAACCACCGCCATGTGGATCCCGCGCGGTGGACCGCGTTCACCCGCGTCGGCCTCTCTCTCCCCGCTCCCCTCTCTTGGGCCGCCCCTCCCGCGCCCGCGCTGGCCCATTAGGTCCGGCCAAGCCGCATAAACCCCTCGGGCCGCGCCTAAGCCGCCCAAGGAAGTCTATATGGCATCCCTCCTTTCTTTTTCAAGGGATTTAATAAACCCTTTTTCCCCTATTCCATAAATCAATTCCTTATTCCCAAAATTCCATAAATCATTTCCTTGGTCCCGCACGTCAGTGACGGTCAATAATATTCTTGAGAATATTATTTCTATAAATTTCATAAATCAATTTCCCCTTGTTCCACAAATATCTTCCTTTGCCCAGAAATTCCAATTAAACTTCCAAAATTCATATCTCTCAATCCGTAGCTCTGATTGACTCCGTTCAACTTCCAGTATTTCCATAAAATTGAGATCTATTTAATGGCACTACTAATTAGTCTAAATAGGATCTTTCTTTTGGTCTTTTGTTTAGGTTTTTGATTGTTTGCGTATAGTTGCGGTTACCGGATTTTCGTCGATCGCGGGTTTTCTCGAAGATTCGTGAAGCTTCGTGAAGACCTTGAGCAAGGCAAGTCACCCTTTGACCAATTGCTCCTATAATTGGAAAATCATTATTATTTTGTTTGCAACTTGCATTAGTAGAATCACACACTTAACTTGCTTGGCCTCTGTTTGCGTGCCAAACCGACGGACCTACCCAGTAGTCGCACTAATTCCTGTAGGTTGTTCTACCCTGATTCCTTGTCGTTCCACCTTTGTGGTACTTTGGTATCTGTGTTCTCTGAGCGCGTATACCAACTATTCCACATACACCGTTGTTTGTCAAAAACTTGGGAAATGGGTTTGAGAAGCCTTGAAAACCCGACATGTGGCGTCGGTGTGTTTGAAAATAAAATGGATTGTGAAAACTCACGATGCGGGGGTTGTGCCTGTGTGGCACTGTCCCGTATTCGCATATAAGGACCGATTCCTGTGGGAAATTCATCCGAGCATATAACAAGTGCGACCACACGGGTGCAAAGGGACGCCCCTGGCTGAGTAATTAGCTAATCGGGGGAGCCATGATGCCAAGAGACATGTGGATTCAACGGGGTGGTGTCGGGGAGAACCCTCGGGCTTCCTGGCACAGTATGGTCTGGGACCTAATCTGGTGTTGGTCTGGGACCCCTCTCGTTGGCATATGGTGAACCTGTGTCGGCTTTCGAAATGCCTTGTCATGAAAGCCTTAAGGTCTCCCGACGTGGCTGATCTCACGGGCTGGGTGATCCGGGTTAGTAATGTCGTGTGGGTAAAGTGTACCCCCTCTGCAGAGGTTAACTAACTGTTCGAACAGCCGTGCCTGTGGTCATGGGCGGATGTGAGGTGTTTCCTGTAGCGTAGATTTGTTTGCCTGTGCTTTGTGAAAAGTTGTTGTGGTGTGGGAATCGTTACCAGAATCAGCCTATGTGGCAGATGGATGACCTGAGTGGTCAAGAAACGAATCTGTGTGATTCGGGATGTCTACGGGCATCATAGACTAGGCTTCCCGAGTGGAAGCGAATTGTTGTGCTGCTGGGCAGCTGGACTCTGGGAGTCCGAGAAAATGAAAAAGGCTCTGGGAGCCGATTAATCAAGTGGAATGGCTCTGGGAGCCGAGAAGTAATGATCTGACCCGGGAGGTCGGTACATTACCAAATGAGCTAAAACATCTCTTAAAGTCGAATCGAGACGCAAGTCTCTTTTCGGCCCAAACTTAGAAAGAAATAAATCACTTAGTGATTTCAAAATGATTTCAAAACAAAATATTTGCAAAAAACAACCTTGCCTCTCTTCCAAGCTTGCATCAAACACCTAAATTCCCGTGACCTTCTGAGTACAAAAGTACTCACCCTTGCTCTATATAAATATATATATAGTTCCTCCGCCTTAAAGAGAAGATGAAGTGAAGTGAAGAATAGGGTTTCGTCCTGGTTCCCAGCCGTCGCCTATGGTGTTGGGTGTTAGACCGTTGGTTCCGCTGCTGCTGCTATTGTTGGTGTTCGTCTCGTCCGTGTCGTCGGTTGCATTCTCGAGCTGTCTGAGCTGCAACCTAAGTTAAGGTAAATAAGTCCTCTATTTATTTTAAGGATTGCAATGATTCATATTTGTCACCGTGGGTACCAGCGCTATGTCCTGGGACTGGTACTGTGATCGCGGTTTCGTAGGAAGCGGTTCGCGCTGTTTTTCCTACGACACGCTCCTATCAGGTGCCATTATACGGCGGTGCCAGATTGGGGTGTGACGGCCACCCCTCAAGGTCACCCGGCCACCCATCAAGTTGCTGGGTGTGTGCGTGATGACGCGGCCCATCCGCCGCTCCCCCCCCCCCCCCCCTACACTGCAGCAACATTCAAGCGCCATCACCACCACTCCTTCCGCCTTAGCCTACCACAGCTCCCTTCACGTCAGTGATGAAAACCCTAGCGCTAACTCAGTCACGCCACCGAGATGAATTCGGTCGGGACTGGATGAGAAAGTTGGGGATATGGTTGATGTGTAATTAAGGGCATTTTGGTTAGTTTGAGCTAGTTTTTTCCTAAATAAAAACCTAACGGTTAATGGAAACAAGGTCAGACGATAAATGATCAAACTTAAGAAAATAGGGGCAGATTGGTAGATAACATTAAGAATAGAATAAAATGAGCAATTATCCCTATTTTTTTTTCTACATCAAGAGGATAGGGGAGGGGGAGTGGGTGGTTGTGACTTGTGAGGCACCATACTTGCGCTAAATCACGTGCCATGTTTTGTATAGTAGTTCTTGCAAATAAGGCAAACTCTATTAATCTCGAGGAGACGTCCTCTCGTTTCTTTGCATATCATCCATCTACAAGTTACAGCGAAAAAAATAAATACGACGGTGAGAACATGTATACAAATTTATTATAGTTAAATTCGTTATTTTTTGTTACAACTTATAGTTTAATTCGTTATTATAGTTAAATTTAAACTTGCATGTTTGTGGAGTTATATGTTACATACCAATCTATCTTATCTTTATTTTTTTTAGAAATAAATTACGACTATTTGAATAACATGTAATTGGGAACATCCCTTGAAGGATTAAAATTTATTTTTCAGAAATAAGCTATATTATTTTGTACAGTGTACTTCAACAATCAACAACATAATTCATATATAACTTCCAATAAAGTACAAACCCAAATTAAGTACGTAGCACAGATACCCCGTCAGAGGGCACCAGTTTATGACTAGCAAACTTTCACTCATAAACAAAGACTTGGATAACATGACATAAACAACTTTCACTCAAACGTAAATGCTCAGAATTATTAATCCTAGTGAAGAAGCTTCTTCATCTCATATTCTCATCGATCAGCACAACGTTTCTTGTTCATGGAAGGAGCTTCAGAGGCCTGATCATGGCGTTGTCTTCGTGATCCAGGATCTGCACAGTCAAAATAAATTAGAAATGGAGCCACTGATCGATGAACACGATAACGAACGGGCACGTCGAGCATATGACGTGGCGCTTACGTGGCAGTGGTAGACGAATCCCGGCTCGGTGGTGGCGTCGAAGGGGTAGGGCTGGTTGGCCTCGACAAGCCTGAACGCCACCACCACCGACGTCATGAACTCCGGCGGAATCTTCACCGCGTTCTTCCACGTCTTCTCCTCCTCCGGCACCGGCACGACGGGCCCGACGGCGTGCTGGTCTAGGTTGCACGTGGCGGTGTTGTTGTTTTTGATCATGCAGTCCTTGAACACCTGGAATCCCTCGATCTTCGTCATCTTGATGGCCTGGAACGTGGCGATGTGGAGGTGCAGCGGGTGGTTGTCCTGCGTCAGGTTGATCACCTGCCACAGCTCCGTCGTGCCGGACTTGGGCGTCTCCGTCACCGGGTCCTCCAGGCGGAGGCCGTTGATGTAGAGGTTCCCCGGTGCGGTCTGGTTCTCGTACAGGACGATGTACCTCGTCGTCGTCGGCGGCGGGAGCGCCGCCACGCTCGCGTACGGCACGCCGTGCTCCGGCACCTTGGATTTGTCCGGCATGTCGTCGACCTTCCCCTTGCCGGCGACCTTGAACAGCATCACCTTCCCGTCGAGGTTCGGGTCCGTCTGAGTGCCGTTCGGGAACGGGTAGGGCGCCGTGTTGAGCATCTCGATCTCGGTCACCGCCGCCGGCAACCGGGAGAAGTCGACGATGACGTCGAAGATCTCGGCCGGCGAGAGGACGAGGTTGGAGACTGTGACCGGCCTGGAGAGGTAGGAGGAGTCGGAGCCAATGACGGTGAAGGGGAGGGCGCCATTGGAGAGCGTGACGTTGAAGTATCGGGCGTTGCTGGCGTTGAGGATGCGGAGGCGGTAGCGGCGGCGGTGGACGCTCAGGTACGGCCACGCCTTGCCGTTGACGGTGATGACGAGGCCGAAGTACTCCGGCTTCCACTCCCGGTCGATGGAGATGGAGCCATTGGTGTAGAACTCGCGGTCGGCGATGACGAGGTGGAGGTCGTGGTCACCGCAGGGGAGGTTCATGGGGGCCTCGAGCTCGGGCTTCTCGATGACGTAGGCGGCGAGGAGGCCGGCGAGGAGGCTGACGCGGGTGAGGCCGAGGGCGTGGTCGTGGTACCAGAGGTTGCCCGGCGCCTGCACGTTGGGGTAGGTGTAGGTCTTCCGCGTCCATGTGCTGCCGTTCTCGGCGAAGTCGCGGGTGAACCAGGCGAAGGCGTGGCCGTCGAACTCCGGCGGGTGGGCGCCGCCGTGGAGGTGGACGACGGTGGGGACGCCGCCGTTCTTGGGGATGGCGGTGGGGACTTTGGGGTCCCACGGGAGGATGTGGGCGTCGGGGAGGTGGTTCTGCCACTCCACGGCGAGCGGCACCCCCTGCCGCGCCACGATGGTGGGCCCCGGGAACGTCGCCGTCTGCAGCGATTGCCCGTACACGAACACCGGCGTCGGTGGCATGTCGCGGTGGAATTGCTGCATGCGCAAGCATCCCATTTTGAAATTATTTTTCGATTTTGCTACATGTTTATTGATATTTTTTTCTTAAAAGTTCGATAGACATAAATATATTTAATCATATAATATAGCTACATTGTAACTTCTATAGATATACTCCCTCCGTTTTACGCTATAAGATGTTTTTGACTTTGGTCAAACTTAAACTGTTTCAAATTTGATTAAGTTCATAGACGAATATAGTAATATTTATAATATTAAACTAGTTTTTATCAAATCAATAATTGAATATATTTTTATAATAAAATTGTCTTTGGTTGAAAATGTTATTACTTTTTTTACAAACTTAATTAAACTTAAAGCAGTTTGACTTTGACCAAAGTCAAAGTCAAAACGTCTTATAATTGAAATGGAGGGAGTATATAATATAACTTATATGAAACTTTCACATATATAGCTAGTCCTTTTTTATTTTCTTACCGGTAAATTTTAGCATATTTACATTATTTATTATTTTTTTATAATAAGATAAATAGTCAAACATAATTTCAAAAGTCATATATATATAAGTTATATATATATATATATATATATATATATATATATATATATATATATATATATATATATATATATATATATATATCATCTAATAAAAAATGAAGGTAGTATATTGTTGGATCTAAAAATAAATATCTAAGATTTGTTATTGACACCAAAAATGGAATTTTTACTCCCAAATTTAATCATGAATAACAGTTTTACTTTTGATAATATGGACAAATCTTAAGCATCTATTTTTTTTAATTTAATGGCAGTTTACATGTTTTCACTATAAATGTAGTTGGCTTGGATTAGATATATATTATGCCGTTATCACAACGTACGTACCCATGTCTTGCTGTACATGCCGATGGTGAGCTTGATGGGCACTGGACGGCCATGGCGGATGCCGTAGCCCTGGATCTTGGCAATCCGCGGCAGCGCGTCCACGTACTTGGTCAGGTTCAAGCTCGTCATCACCGGCCACCGCCTCCGCTCCGCCGCCGGCGCCGGCAGCGGATGATCCGGCGTGTACTCGTCGTCGTCGTTGGGGTCATCTGACGCCCAACCCCAGCGACTTTTGCTAATCACGCTGCAGATGTAGCTTGGGATTAAAGAATCACTCTTACAGTTAAGTATTGACATTACTGTATCCCATTGAGTTTGGTAATTTTTTGCTGCTGCAGGTTCATCCCTGGCGGCTGCGACGACGACAACAGCCGCCAACAACACAGCGGCCAGCTGCTGAATCCTCGGACTCATCTGCACGCAAACGCAACCAACGAGACAAAAATCAGTATACATTTTTCAATAGTTGATTGTATTCTAAGTTTCTTGCCATATCGTGCAGCATGCAATGTCGTCAGTACTATTTAGATTCGTAGATAAAAATAAACATAACTATATTTTAAGACGAAATAAGTAATTAAGTAGCTAATCAAGCAGTGATGTCAGTTTTTGTCACCTTAGCTAGCTGGAGAGGGGCATGCAAAGGATAATGAATTAAAGGAGAAAGATTAGCTGATCGACTGATCGATGCTCTTGGCAATCTCTGGGAGGGCTGCTATTTATAGGATTAATTTTACTAGTTTGAACAAGTAAATGGCTATAATTAAACGTGCAGGTCAGTGACATGGATCGACGACGTTAATTGGCTGAATAATTTTTTGATTTTGGGCAACACATCAGAAATTAGTTGCTGATGTGATTTTAGCTAGTTGCTTGCAAGCTTCTACACACAGTCCATTTTAAATCTAGAGCTACCTCTCTGCACGACCAACTAGTTAATTAAGTTCTGCAAGGTTATATAGGTAGCTAGTCAACACTTGAACAGAGATATTCAGCTGCTAGCTGGTCCTTTTGAACAGTTTCTTATAATTAACAACATAATTAATCATTGTTTACTTATAATTTGTCCTAATATTGGCTGTCGTTTCCTCGTACGGCAAGCATTATATATTTACGGTCACACATCGATCGTACTGTGTAGACTTGACAAATCACATTGATCGTATACTTACTCCCTCCGTGATTAAAAATAATCAACTTCTCCTTCAAATATAAGCTTTTCTAGGATTAAAATTTGTATCACAACATAAACGTTTCTAAAATATTATAATGCACAAAAATCATACTACATTATTTTTAGTCAGGTGTTTTTAAGAGGGAATCTTATATATTTGACCATTAATATGATTGAAAGAGAATTTTTTTTATTAACTCTAATTTTTACTAAACAATTTACAAATGTTTACGAGGAAGCACACGGCCGATGAATCGATGCAAATCATACGATGTACTAGAAGTAAGGGTGGTGTTCTCTTCCCCTATAAATGAAGATAAAGATGAATATTAAGTGTTTTACGTAAAATGAGATGGTATTAACGTATGATCAATTGAGTTTTAATTATTATAAATTTTAAAAAATAGATTGATATGGTATTTTAGAGCAACATCGTGGTATCCGCCGCTCCTCCTTTACACTACCGAACAACAAAAAGAAAATTAGTGTTACACCGTGTTTAGTTCTAATTTTTTTTTCAAACTTCTAACTTTTTCATCACATCAAAACTTTCCTACACACATAAACTTCCTACTTTTCTGTCACATCGTTTCAATTTTAACCAAACTTCTAATTTTAGCGTGAACTGAACACACCCTTAGATAATTATATATGAAGTGAGAGTGCCCCTGACACCGTGCTCTGAAGGTGGAATAATCTTGTATCCCGATCGAGAAATCACGTGCATGGCTCAGGAATCAGCACCAAAAAGGTTCCAATTCGATCGTTGTCCTTGAGTATGCTAGATTGATGCGTGGAAGATTCCTAGCTTAATGTGCGATTAGTTACCCATTGCCAGAATAAAACAATTGTCACCAATCATGTACCATCTTCTGGCTGACCCATGAGACCAATGACTGCAAATTTCCACCATCTCATAAGGTTATTTTATCCATCCTAAAATATAATAAAGTTTACTAGTGTTCAAAACTATCATTCCTCTCAACCAATCAAAACTATCATTTCAGTTAATTTATTTACCTACCTTTTTATCTCAATCAATCATTATCATTCCTAATTTAAATCCATCTCTCTCTCTCTTTTTTATCTTCGTGAAAGACTTCATCGATACGTACTCATTCCTGCCACAAATAAGCGGCATTTTAGAATGTGCGCAATCAATGCATTAAAACTTTGGCAATAAATATATTTTTAAATATTTTCATTCATCTTTTTTGAAAATAATATGGCTAGATTTGTTTTAAAAAATAGTTTGATAATTAATAATATAACTTTGCTATATTTTGCATGGTTTTTATAGTACTGATTAAATAATCAAACTAGTTTAGTGGTGATATGTTATTTTTCAAAACATCACCTATTTGTAACCAAGTAGTAAATACTCCACCAAGGTTCACTAACTACTCTTAGACCATCTGACCATGTTTGAGACCGTCCTTTTAAACAATTATTGACATGGGCTGTTTATTTACTAACACAATACATTAATATTTTGGAAAATTAACTTCGCAAATAGCTTAGAATAAGGAGTCTAATTAGTTAAAGAATGTTTTTCAGAAAAAAAATCATAATTTAGAAGCATGAGCAAATAATTTATGACAAAAATCCGAGGGGGAAAAAACCTAAAAAGAAGGATCTAAAAAGGACAGTGCCTAACTATTCTAATATAATTGCCTAGTGAGCAGTGGCGGATCCACCATAGGGTCTCTGGGGTCTCGAGACCCCACTACCCGTATTGTAACCATTGGAGATCCCATGAATACCTCACGAAAATTTTCTGTTATAAATCTATTAGAAGAGGGGGCTATACATTTTGTATAGTTTGTTTAGACCCTACTGTTAATCTTTACTGGATCTGCCCCTGCTAGTGAGAATACATGCTTATACAATAACTTGTTTCCACTCCATAGGAAGAGGATAAAGGGGATCGAGTGCGTATTTTTTCGATAATAAAAGAATACAACACTGCAACCTCTGCATCACACATAGAACTGATAGAAGTAATTAAACAAAAACAAGTACTCCTATTGGTGACCTAAATAATTAGGTACCGAAGCTGGATAAAGACAGATGATCGAATTAATCTTGAAAACATCCGTGCATAATTTTCCAATGTGGGGACTCAAAAAGAAAAATAATAAGAACATTTATTCATCAAGTGACGGCAGTCCTTTTCCTCATACGCGGATCCATATCTTGAATTCTTGATCTCCGTATACATCTGGATTAGTGACAGAAGTTATCTGATAATATACGGCAGTTTTGTCTTGGTCATACTTGCTACGCATGCACACACGTGAACAATTAAGTAGGGGCATCTCGGGGAAGATTCATCAGAGCTACACAACGTCAGAGAAGAAGAGCTCGAAAAGTCGGCAATGGAAGATGATGAATCTGTGTGCAACGTCCCCTAGTTTCGCACCACTGTAGGATGCATATGCATGCCTTGACCAGATTAATTTAATTTAATCTAATCTAAATTTGATTTAATTTCCTGGTAGTAGGTGAAGAACACATTGTTAGGTCAAGCAAACTGGACACTACGTATACCTGTAGGTACACACTACGTATACCTGTAGGAGTAGTTTTGAACTGAACGATCCCAGCTACCCGGTCGCCCTGTTGATTCTGACTAGGAGTGAATTAACCAAATTAAAGATCGTACGGTAAGCAAATCATTGGTCACCGGTTCATAGTCAGCGTAATTAATAATCAACAGTACCACATAATATATAATTTATATACACAGCTTTGATTAGTTCGAATCAATTATATTTCGATGCCCTTGATATGAGATTCCCTGGAAGCTAACACTGTGCCTGGGGCACTTTTCATATGTCTGCATAACGATTCTCATACACGGGAGCAGCATCATACTCCCTCCGTCTAAAAAAAATTAACCTACACAAAGATGTGACACAACAAATCTGGATAAATTTGGATAGAGAGCTGTCCAGATTCATTGTAATAGAAGAGGATGTTACCCCTCCTAGATTGAGCTTATTTTAGGGCAGAGAGAGTATTAATGTGCTGCAAACCATCAACATTCAGAAGCTAAATAAGTTGTCGCTCCACAGAAACTTCAGTCTTATGTAAAGCAAAGATTTATAATCTGCCTCACAAGCATCATGTATGCTTGATTCAACATGTAATGAACAAGTGGTTCACAAATTAACTGACTTTACATGCTAGAATAACATCACTCTTGACATTGCAAAACAGTTATCTGTTTCTCGTCGTGTTTCACCAAAAATCTTCTAATGTTCTTTCTATATTTCTCATTTTGATAAAAGAAAAATGTTGAACTGGCTCCATAACAATAATGAGGGCCTCATTCGTCGTTTTGTCTTGAGGATGCCAACAACGCTTTGAAATGAGCTAATGTCTTTTTCTCTATGGGCTTGAATGGTATTTGGTTTATCACATGGGCTCCAAAGGCGAAATTTAGGGCATCCGCTGCTGTTTTAGCATCGATTCCTCTTGCTTGCAAGAAGTAAATCGCATTTGGATCATGTTCACCACTGATGGCAGCTCCATGTGTACATTTGACATCATCAGCAATGATCTGAAGGTTTGGCTTCACATTAACAAGTGCCTTCGATGACAGGAGAAGACATTTGGTTTCTTGCCCTGCGTCAGTCTGTTGGGCATATCTGTGAATCAAGGACATCAATGTATTAGGAGTTTAGGACAGGAGGAAATAGTGATGCATAAACAGAACTTCATGAATATCGACAGCAGAATACTGAAGCTGCTCAGAAGTGAAACAAACAATAATTGTGCACAATCTCCTGATTTCATATGGAAACATTGCTATTTGAACAGCTCTGTTCCGCTACATATGCAGGACTATATGTTAGGAACCCGGCTGGGCTGTATATGGGCCAAGTTAGCCATGTCCAAGCGAGGCCCAAGCAAAGCAGGAGGAGCAGCATACAAAGCAGCAGCGTTGGCAACTTTGGGGATCGAACAGATCGATTGGCCAAGGCGGCGAACAGCGGCGGCAGCGACCTGGAAGCCGGTTGGATCCTCGTCGATCTACTCCTCCACCCCTTCTCTTCATTTACTTGTTCTAGAAGCTTCTAGCCCTCCTTTGTACCTTTCCATCTTCCACCTCAAAAACCTTCACTATTGTAGTGGAAAACTGCTACTCCTTCCACTGGATGAGCCACTCTTGTATTGAATTTGGTGTTGCTTGAATTAAGGAAGTGTGTCTCTAACACTATAGTTACAGATGGCTTCACTACATTTTAACTACTCCCTCCGTTTCACAATGTAAGTCATTATAGTATTTCCCACATTCATATTGATATTAATGAATCTAGATAGATATATATTTCTAGATTCATTACCATCAATATAAATGTGGGAATTGCTAGAATGACTTACATTGTGAAATGGAGGAAGTAATAAATAAAGAAGATCCTAAAGCAATATAAACTTCAGGTATGTAGTATGTCAGTACTCCACCACCATTAAATCCTAAGCAGTTAGAAAATCTATTATTGAATTAATAAAAAACTTGAAGATCTACATATATGCACTGATGGTTCAAAAATGGCTGGAAATCAGTAACACTTTTTGTCAAAATAATACAGTTGAAATACTTCACAGAAGTAGTCTGATCACATACCTGTTCACTTTGATATTTCCATCAAATACACCATTCCCTGTACCAGAAGCAATCAATCTATGTATCTGTTGTGAACGACCTCTTGGGTAATCAAGAATAAGCTTGCTATGAAGATCATGTATCTGTTTATTCTGCGCTGAGAAGTGGAACGTTGACAATTGTGTGTTGGTCTCAGGGCCCAACTGCTGGATGTGGAGATTGTGCCTGTTCAATCTTGCTCCAATGCTCACCTCAACAAACTCATAGTTGCTAGATGTATTCTGCAAAGAATGTTAGACAACTATAAGACTATAATTTACTGTTATTTCCTACTCAAGTAAGCCTTGCTTTAATCTTCATCATTGAAAAATGAAAACAATAGGTAAAATCATTCTTGTCAATTTCGTCCCAAGATAATTCCAGTATGGAACATTCCAATACAAGTCCTTTCCAGAGTGTAATAAAAAATAAATTTATGAAAGGGATTATTAGTGCTAAGTTACCATAAGCTGTCTAACGAAATTTAAAGGAAACGAAAATGCAAAGATGTCAAATTGGGTCAGTCGATCCAACTAGCCACTAACCTTAGTGTTGCTAGCCCACAGCCATACATCTCTCCTAGCACAGTGCAATCACCATAGAAAACCAACAGACAAGCACAGGAGATGAGAACTTGAGGGATTTCTACTGCCTACTACCTTCATGGAAGTCATGGTCCGCTAATGGGGTTTCCACCAACAACCACATTTAGGGGAGTTGTCACTGCCGTCCCTCCATGCTATCGCATTATTCTCATCCTGTACTTTATTTTTGTGCCATGAGGTTACACTTTTGCATCGTCGAGGATGAACCTCTTGGTCCTCAGCTAGGATTTCTTAAGTTAATTACACTTTCTTTCACTTCTCAGATTGAACACTTCGGTATCATTTCCCCTAGGCCACCGAAGCAGCAATGAATAGGAACTCAGTACGACCTTATGCCCCAACAGTAAGAAACTTTCTCTGAAACTATGGTTTTCAGGCCTTCTGGTTCCACAGGTTGCCAGCTTAGACAACAAGTGGTGTGAAAAGCTAAACTTTATAGAAAATGAAGCAAAGCCTAAATCCAACTAATACAGGAATTTTGTATGTGCCTTGTTGTTCTAAATAAAGACGATTTATTTCACAGTATGTCCCAGTTGTAAATATTCAATTGAAACATCAAAGCACAAAGTGGTAATAATGCACTCCCAGCAGTTTGTTAGGAAACCCTTTTACTTTAGGAGGTTTATTTCTGCGTATGAAGCTTCTAACTACAAAGAAAGTATAGTGCATTCCTCATTGATCTGTTATATTGTCACCCTACTAAAGAAGGAATATCAAATCTCATTTCTGCATGTGAAGCTTCTAACTACAAAATAAGTGTAGTGCATTCCTCATTGATCTGTTATATTGTCATCCTACTAAAGAAGGAATAACACAATCTCATGACACCCCATAAATAAAACTAAATATCACAAACAAGAAGGAAGCTACCTCTAATTGAAATATTGTTTTTAGATAAGATTGTTGAAACATATAAATTGTAACATATGCCACTGTTACTCTTATCAACTTAGTAATTCTATGTTTCTAACCATGTGCAGTCCTAATTGAACCAAAATTGTCTTTATCCTATCCTATCCTAGCTCAACTCACAGAACAAGCAAGCACATTGAAGGTTAACAACAACTATGGTTAAGACATCGATCCACAAATCATAACTATATGCAAAGCAATTCAAAATGCACAAGAAAGGTCTACCTGCTGGACGACGGTCCACTTGGTATGCGCAGCCGCAAACGACTGCTGCTGCACATAGGAATGCACCACCTTCGCATCCTCTTCCACGATGATCTCCATCACCGGATTAGCCCAATAGCACCCACCGTCCTCCTGACCAAAGTGCTCCTCAATGATGGCCACCTCCGCCCCCTTCTCCGCCACAACGAGAACCCTCGGGTTCGACATAATCATACTACCATCGCCGCAGCCACTGTAACTGAACATGATGTGCACCGGGTCGTCGGCCATACTTACCCCCTCCGGCACGTGCACGACCACGACATCCTTCGCGCCAACGGCGTTGAAGTCAAAGAAGAGGTCCTTGTCGGCGAATCCCGCGGAGGCGGCGAGAGCGGCGGCCGCACGGTCCCGGGCGTGGCCAGGCGGGAGGTCGGCGAGGGCGGAGACGTGGGCGCCCGAGGAGGAGGTGAGGACGCCATCGGAGAAGTGGACGTGGGAGGCGTAGGGGGAGGCGGGCGGCGCGACGGCGGGGGCGTCCCGGGAGGGGAGGGAGATGGGGAGGGAGCGGAGGTAGGAGATGTCGGTGAAGCGGTAGGCCTCGTTGGAGCGGCGGGTTGGCCAGCGCGTGGAGAGGAGGGAGAGCGCGGAGGCGGAGCGGAGCGGGTCGAGGAGCGGCGAGGAGGCCGCGACCGAGTCCTCCAGCTGCTCCGCAATGCGGAGGACGAGGTCGTCGGAGACGGCCGGGGCCGCCGCCGACGACGCGCGCGCCGCGGATACGACGGGCGCGGGCGCGCCGGGGCGGCGGAACCGAACGACAGGCGACGCAACGCGAAGCGGGGTGGAGCAGGAGGCGGCGGCGCACAACGCCGGCGACGGCGACGACATGGCGAGCGGCCGCGCGAATCTTCTCCACCGGTGGCTGCGGAGAGATGGGGGAAGAAGAAGGGTTTGGTGGTTTCCACGAGAGAATGACAGGTGGGCCCCCTTGATTCAGTGCATAATTGGGCCGAGTGGTGGGCCCAATTTGGCGGCCCAGTGAGTCACAGCCTTATCCGTTCGCGTCCCCGCCCTCGCTTCGCCGCGGCAATGGCGCTCCACCTCACCCGTCCCTTCCTCCGGCCGTCGCCGCCGTCGCCGCCGCCGCCGCGGCCGACTCGTCGGAGCTCCCGGGCTCATTGCCTCGCCCCTTCTGCCAGCGCGCGGGGCCCGAGCTTCAGGAGGCCCTACACGTCCGTCCTGGTGGTCCCCACCGGAGTCGGCGCCGCCGTCGGGGGTTTCGCCGGCGATGCGCTTCCCGTGGCGCGCGCGCTCGGTGCCGTCGCCGACTGCGTCATCTCCCACCCCAATGTAAGTATTAACTTCCAGTAGCTGTTAGGGTTAGTTTTGGCTTCTCCATGGTTGAAGATTTCGTCTTCACATAATCACAGGTGCTGAACGCTGCGATGCTCTACTGGCCGATGCCCAACACGCTCTACGTTGAGGGATACGCCCTTGACAGGTTCGCTGAAGGATCCTGGGCTCTCCAACCAGTTCACCAGAACAAGGTACTACTACCAATTTAGTGGTTCTAGAGATTGCTCAGACACAACCATGGATAATGTAATTGTAGGTAGCTAGTTAGCTACGGTTTTGTTGATACATTGACACATTGTGGCTGCTTCAACCTAGGTAGGTTTGGTGTTGGATTCTGGAATCGAGGAGGAGCTTCGACTCCGTCACTTGCAGGTTGCGGATGCCGCGAGGGCTTCTCTTGGGCTCCCTGTAGTCGAGTACATTGTGACTGATACTCCTTTGGAGGTGCTCATTCTGTTCTGATCCCTTCTTTTTTTGTCCTGTGAGTGAGAATACGTTTAAGATCTAGTGATACCTCTAGTTAGAAAGATAATTTAGTGCCTGATGTAATATTCATGCTTACTTATGACCTGCTCATTTGTGGTCTAGATCAAGACATGGTTTGATCCAAAATGTGGGAAGTCTACAGGGAGTGTTGGGAACTCTGATTCTCTCCTGAGGGCAGTTGAGGCCCTGGTGAACCGCTCTGATGTGAATGCTGTGGCGGTTGTTGCGCGCTTTCCAGATGATGATCCAGAAGATTCAGATTGTTATCGGGAAGGAAAGGTAATACTTGCCTGCTCAAGTAGCTGGTTTATTATTTTTCCTAACAGGTTACTGATAGTTGTGCCACTTAGAATTCTTGAAACACCATGTTGTCTTGATTTAGTTTGTTATGGGATGCTCTTCGATTTTTCAAATTTACTGTTTGGACCATCTGAAATGTCCCTTGCAAGTTGCAACAACACTCTCTTTTCAAGTAGTTTGAAAGCTGTTGGCCTTATGGTGTCATTTTGCTCGCTGAATTTTTATATTGATGCAATTCAATGGTTGATACTGATCACGGTAGACATGCTGAGGTTATCATTTGTGGGTGGTGTTCAGCATTTCCAAGCATCTATCATTTCTAATCTTGTATTTTCTTCAATGCCATATCAATGCAGGGAGTTGATCTGTTGGCAGGAGTTGAAGCGATTATCAGTCATCTAATTGTGAAGAAATTCAAAATCCCAGCTGCCCATGCTCCTGCAGTTTTACCCCCAGTTCTCAGTCTGTCAGTGTCCCCAAGATCTGCTGCTGAAGAGGTTTCTACTCTTTCTGCTGAACTATGCTGGTGCATAACTAAGTTAACTAAATATCAGGGATATGCTTAGTAATGACCCTACAATGAAATGTTGTATATCAGGCTAATTTCAAATGTTCACTATCTGGTAGTTACATGTTTCCTTGAAGTTAGTCCACTTGTTCACATCCATTCCTAGCATATAGATCAGTGCTGTCCTATGTCAAATTAAGCAGTGCTCGTTAATTTTATATCATCTTTTTGTACCAGTTCTCATTGATCTTTTTTGTAACAGATTGGACATACCTTTCTACCTTGTGTGCTTGCCGGGTTAAGCAATGCCCCTCAATATGTGATGAGGAGGAATGGAAACATGGATAATGGTTGCATAGTGGCTAGTGATGTTGATAGTGTGATTCTTCCAAAAGATGCTTGCGGAGGAGATGGTACTATTGCCTTTGCTAGAACTGCTACAAAGAACAAGGTAGATATCAGTGATAAGTGATGTTTTATCTTTCCATTTGGATTTTATTATCCTCATGAATAATTGTTTTTTTGCAGCCCTTAATCATTACGGTTCAAGAAAATGAAACAGTTCTTGATGATACCCCTGACAAGTTCAATATAGAGGCGGTATGTACCACATGTCTTGACAATTTTACAAAGCTCTCATTCTGATACTTATGCAAGAAATCCATAGCAATCTTACAGTGTTGACCCTTTTGCTCCCCAGCTAAATGTCCAGAACTATTGGGAAGCCATTGGAGTAATCGCAGCTCACAAGGCAGGTATCAACCCAAATGCTCTTAGAAGACAAGGAATTGATCATCTTAAAAGCTCTCTTAGACTATACCCTGCACAAAATCGTGGTTCTAGGAAATCGGCCTGTTCACCACCGCAGGTGAAACTATATACACATGAACTAGTTTAACAAATTTAGTTGTGCAACTAAAAGTTTATAGAATTCAGTTCTGGCAAGATGGGAGCCCCAAATTTTGAAGTCATTTGTACATATTCCACAAGAACAACACTGCAGTGGAATCCTAGTTATAGCTGATGTACATATACAAGCCAAATTTCTTATGGCATCACGATTTAGAGGTAACATGTAACCCACATCAGTAGTTTGAGTTTGCTAAGACAGAAGCACAGTGTCCTGGCTTTTTGCCCTTCCATTGGAAATACAATTTCATTTCAGTTTACAGCAATGAATGTAGAAGTTTATGCTGAATTTTAGCAAATGCTCGGGCATATGCATCTACTTTGGTACGTTTGGTCGATTAGAATGGCCGGCCGGCCACGTGTGACCTGCGGACATGCACCGCTTGGTAGCATAAGTCTCATTCAGTTGTGGAGTGATTTGGTAGGTATACTGCTTCCCTATTACAGCTACCGATCAAAGTGGAACTACCCTTTTATTTTACGTGTGTAGCTAGTTCAGTTAGCACCTGACTTGCTGTTAATTTACTGTAGTTTCCTGTCGGGTGCGCCTCTTGAGATTAGCATTTCTCGCATGCTTACTTACCAGCTGGTTTGGGTGAAAAATTCGGGCAAAATAGTTTTTGGGTACCTGAAATTTCAGAAATTTGAAGCTGGCATATGGAATCCTCACCGTATCGCTCTATGCAGTATTCGTATTTTGGTTTTGTAAGTAGAAATTTTTTAACTTTAACTACATTCGTAGGAAAAATAACTAATATCTACAACAATAACAAATAAATACACATATTTTATGGTAGATTTTAACGAATAATTTGACGTTATAAATGTTGGTGTGTTTTTCAAAAAACTTAAAAAGTTAGTCAAAGTCACCTTAATTTAGAAAAATACTAAAACACCTTACAATACGAAGCAGGGGAGTAGCAACAGGGCCGGGAATGGATGGTTTGTAGCTACCAGCAAGCGTTCATGGCCGGTTTATGAATTCTTGCTCGCTGCTGCCCGCGCACGAGCCCCTTGCAGCAAGTCGCATTATCGTTCGTTCCAACACGTACCCGGCTGAACCAACCAGCTGCCGGTCGCCTCAGCTCGACCAACCTGATCGACTTCCATTCCAGTCAAGTCAAAGCCCCTCTATCTCCCAGCAACTAGCCCCGTTTCTATATATACATCTGATCATATGCATGCAGAATTATATTGTCTCTTCTACTGCTACTGATCGATCGATCTAGCTAAGACGATCTCTAGCTGTAATTTGTGCTAACACATGTGTAATGAGGTGTCCACGACGGCGCAGCTCTGCAAGTCTGCAGGTGTCATCGCAGCCTCCACCACGGCTCATCTCCGAGCACTTGCCGGCCGGTGATCCGCCGTCGCCGCTTAGCCGGAGCAGAAAGAGGAGGAGCTTCTCCGAGGAAGAGGACGAGCTCCTCCTCAAGCTGCACGCTTTGCTCGGCAACCGGTACGTACGTAATTAATTAATTCCCCCAATATCAACAATATTCAGCTATTAATTCACCGTTTGTTATAATTAAGCAATGATCAAATTAATATTGATGCATATATATCAAGTTGGTCCCTCATCGCTGGGAGGCTACCGGGGAGGACAGACAAAGAGGTCATGAACCACTGGAACTCCAATCTGATGGATAGTACTATAGAGCATCCACCCTCGCTACATGATGATGAACACCGTCGACGGCGTCGCCATCTGCGAAGCGAAGCTCACGACGAACGTGGTGCAAAGCATCCCAGCCACAATTCATCTTCTTCCTCCAAGGACGTCAATGGCGATGAATGTACAGTCGCCGACGACGCAAGTAGCTGTAACCACCAAGATGATAACCGGGCTGTTGCAGAATTGAACCTAGAGCTTACCCTCTCTACGCCTTGCATCTACTTGTTACTTGGACAGGATCGTGAGGATGGATCGAAGAGCAACCAGGGTTTAATTTGATCGATCCTAAAGTATACTAACAACACATTAATTAGTACATCTTGCATAAGCATAAATGAAACGATGGAGCCAATGTGTCATTTGCTAATTAATGAATCCAGCGAGATCGACTGACGATGAGCAAGTTGGAAGTTACTAATCCCACTGTCCCATAATAAACCAATCTTGAGTACATTGTACTACAATAAAAATCTGCACATTGTATCACATTCTGGTACAAGGTTGATATATTTTGGAACAGGTGGAATAGCTACAAGAGAAGGTTGGAATTTAGTAAGTTGCAGTTACAAATTCAAGCTCATCATGCACACTAACCTTCTCTAGAAAAGAGCAATACTATACCTCGATCTTCCCATGACCAACCTAATTCAAACCGGCCAACGGAGTTTCTTTCTTCTAAAATGATAATCAAAGGAAGAAATAATTAACATTTCGATTGCTGAGCTCCCCAAGTTCAGAATAAATTAACGTCATTTCGACATAAAGAGATCGCTCTCGGTAGTAAGCTAGAGATAGAGAGAGAGAGAGAGAGATGCCGGAGTACTGCGTCACCGGCGGGACGGGGTTCATCGCGTCGCACCTCATCCGCGCGCTGCTCGCCGCCGGCCACACCGTCCGCGCCACCGTCAGAGACCCAGGTAACACGCACGCACACTTGCGCCGTTGAGGCAAATGATCGAACACGACGTATGCACGTCTGAGATCTGAGCATGTGTGCATGCAGAGGATGAAGCCAAGGTGGGGTTCCTATGGGAGCTTGATGGCGCGAGCGAGCGGCTTCAGCTGGTGAAGGCCGACCTGATGGTGGAGGGTAGCTTCGACGACGCCGTCCGCGGCGTCGACGGCGTGTTCCACGCGGCGTCCCCCGTCGTGGTGGTCGGCAACAGCAGCAGCAACAACGGCAAGCCGAACGACGACGACGAGGAGGAGGTCCAGCAGCGGCTAGTGGAGCCGATCGTGCGCGGCGCGTCGAACGTGCTCCGCTCCTGCGCCAGGGCGTCGCCGCGCCCGCGCCGCGTGGTGTTCACCTCCTCCTGCTCCTGCGTCCGCTACGGCGCCGGCGCGGCGGCGGCGCTGAACGAATCGCACTGGAGCGACGCCGCCTACTGCGGGGCGCACGGCCTCTGGTACGCCTACGCCAAGACGCTGGCGGAGAGGGAGGCGTGGCGGCTGGCCAAGGAGCGCGGCCTCGACATGGTCGCCGTGAACCCGTCCTTCGTCGTGGGCCCCATCCTGTCGCCGGCGCCGACGAGCACGGCGCTGATCGTGCTCGCCCTCCTCCGCGGCGAGCTCCCCAGGTACCCGAACACGACGGTGGGGTTCGTCCACGTGGACGACGCGGTGCTGGCCCACGTGGTGGCCATGGAGGACGCCAGGGCGTCGGGGCGGCTCATCTGCTCGTGCCACGTGGCGCACTGGTCGGAGATCGTGGGGTCGCTGAGGGAGAGGTACCCGGGGTACCCGATCCCCGCGGAGTGCGGCAGCCACAAGGGAGACGACAGGGCCCACAAGATGGACACCGCCAAGATCAGGGCTCTCGGCTTCCCGCCATTCCTCTCCGTGCAGCAGATGTTCGACGACTGCATCAAGAGCTTCCAGGACAAGGGCCTCCTTCCTCCTCACGCTTGATTCATATGATCCACACAATTAAGCTGCTTGATTAATTAACTAATTAATCTAATATTATTAAGGATCGGAATCACGTAGTACCGATCATATATATGTTCATCTCGAAATTAACTGCAAGTGTGAGATCGAGAATACACTAATACAGTGCTAATATATACTGATCAGTCGCCTGGTGAGTTATTAATTATCTACTTCTATGATCTCGTATATATATCCATGATCTACACTACGACAGTGGGTGCGATGCTGGCACGAACCAGTTCAGCTGATGCCACCAATCACGTACGATCTATTTCCTCCGTTTCAAAATATAAACACTTTTAAACTTTAGCATAGTCTTCGATATACTATTTTAACTAATAATATTTATAAAAGTAAGATGTTTTAAATAAAAAAAGTTTAATGATAATTATACTAACATTAATGTTATATGATTGATGTTTTAATTTTTTTCTATAAATAGTTAAAATTAAAAATGTTTGAGTTAGTATTATTCAAAAATCCTTATATTTTAAAACTGATGGAGTAAATGCCGGTCTTTGCAGCCCACTGACGGCAAGGCCCCAAGAATCAGATTAGGAGCCCAAGCTCGTTGTTTTTCTTAAAAGCCCAAAATCCCAAAGCGCTCAGGCCCGTCCAGCCCACGTAGACGACACGGGAGGCCGACGGACGAAAGATCGAGATGAGCAACGTGTTGAGGGCTTGAGGCTGAGGAGTTCCGCAGCGTGCAGGGTGCAGCAGCCAGCAGACTTGACATCATTGACATGACATGACCACCAGGGATTACTCCGTCCAGGGACCAGGGCTGCAGAGGGCATCAATAAACTAGGCATCGATTAGCGAGATGCGTCAGGCTAGTGCCCTTTTTCGCACGTGGAGGCAACTGCATGCGTGTACCGTCACATGCGTTGCACGATGCCAAGATCCTCGTGAAGCTCATGTGCAGTTACTGTTACCATCCGCCCTTTCCATCCACCGAGAAGTCCAGACCCGACCACAATTCCATATTTTAGTGGGAGTGGATTCTAATCCCTCGAGAAGATATTCCTTGTATACCTTTTTCTTCTAAATTTGATACAAATAATTGTGAAAAATTCTGAAAAAAATTGACAGTGTAGAGTATAATGATACCTACTAGTTCACCAAAATTCATGATCAAATTCGATCTACGCATCGAGAAAAAAAGACAAATTTAGATATAAACAGTACGCTACTATTTATACGCTGAATTTGTCTTTTTTATATCTCGATGTGTGAGTTGAGTTTGGACTTAAGATTTTGTGGAGTTGTATATATGTGTTGTCTGAATGTTGTCAATTTTTTCCAGAATTTTTCATAACCGTTTGTATGGTTTTTGAGTAAAGGAGGGAACATCCTTTAAGGGATTAGAATAGTTTACCTAGTTCAGTCGTGTTTCCCGTGTTCTGACAAGTGGGGACAGCGCCACGTGCGCGCTCGCTCTTCTCCACATCTCGTGGACTCGTTCGTGGGCCCCGTTGCTGCCTTCCTGGTCTATAAATACACACACTACTATCACACTCTGCATCTCAAACCCAACTTCTTAAAGAACAAAAAACGATCAGCCATGAAGAGCGGCAACCTGCTGACGCTCACCCTGGGAGCCCTCCTCCTCGCCGGCATCCCCATCTCCTCCGCCGCTGTCACCCCCAACAGCAACATCCGCCTCCCCACCGACGGCGGCGACGAATGGCCGTCACCGCCGTGGGACTGCTGCGACAAGCTGAAGCAGTCGCCGCTCAGGATCTGGCCGCCCAAGTACAAGTGCCTGGACGAGGTCGACCACTGCGCCGCCGCCTGCGAGGACTGCAAGCGTGCCGACGGCGGCGGCTACGTCTGCCGGGACTGGTACTGGGGCGTCAACCCCGGGCCCAAGTGCACCGGCGGCGGCGGCGAGGAGGCGGTGAGGTCGAGGCCGTGGAAATGCTGCGACGACGCCGTGTGCACAAGGTCGATGCCGCCGACGTGCAGCTGCCAGGACAAGGTGAGGTCGTGCTCCGGCGGCTGCGGCAAGTGCGTGCAGGTGGAGTCGCAGCCGCCGCGCTTCCGCTGCCTCGATCGCTACCACGGCTTCCCGGGGCCCAAGTGTCACAACCAGCCAGCTTAATTAGCTACTCATGTTAATTAGCCTCAGATCATACGATCCAACGGTGAATAAGAGCGACGCGTCGAGCAGGGGCGCACGCGCTGACCGCTCGATCAGCGTTAACGCCTTGCTTGCTGCCGAGTAGCAGTGACATATGTGTAACATTCGTGTGGTCACGTATGTTTTTTTTCCTTTATTGTGTTTCTTTTTCTTTATTGTGTTTGTTTTATCTGGATCGTGAGGGAATGTTTCGGTGACCAGAGTACGTAGTACTAGTATGTTGTGGTTGCTGTCCAATAAATAAGATGAATTTGGTAGCAGTCTCAACTCTCAATAGTCTGTTTGTTTGGTCTCTTCTTATTACTAGTACTAGCTAGAACATCATCGCATCACCTCCCAGAATTGGTTGTTTAACCGTAATAAAAAGGATCGATTAATTTGGTGTCAACAGGGAAGAACAGATCAGGGATGATTTTTGTCGTTTAATTTCACCCCGTTAATCCTATATGGCAATCACGTGTCGGCCATGCAAATTAATCATCCCGCCTCTGGCCTTCCCTGCTGGCTGTGATGAGCACGTGGATAAATCATCAGGTAGAATTCACGGGCGATAATTGTCCCATTGATCGCTTGTAGCAGTAACATGTTACCGGCAACAACTAAGCAAGCTTGGTCCGTTCATCGCTAGTTTCGGCCCAACAACGTAAGCCAGAGCCGCCGTTTCGGCCTAATAACATTAGCTCGGGTAGAAGGAGCCCGAAGAAGCCCATAGAGTTGGGCTCCTTCCCGCCTATTCGCCCATCACGGCCCATAAAATAGGCCCAATTCTCGGTGGCCCAAATAGAGTGTTGGGCTGGATAGAATGCAAATCGTCCGAGACAGGCCGTGCTGACGGGCTGTAGGGCCCACAGGCATCACGACGGCCGGCGGTAGGTAATTACCGCTGACCTTAGATCATGTTGCCGTGTCACGTGGTTATGCGGACACATATTTAAATTATTAAACGTAGTATAATAACAAAATAAATTATAGGATTCGTCTATAAACTGCGAGACGAATTTATTAAGCCTAATTAATATGTCATTAGCAAATATTTACTGTAGCACCACATTATCAAATCGTGTAGCAATTAGCAAAAGATTTCTCTCGCAAATTCGTCGCAATCTATGCAATTAATTTTTTTAGCCTATATTTAATACTTCATTCATATGTTCAAACATTCGTTTTCATATGGTGAAAAATATGGACAGGGCCTAACTGCGGTATATCCCATAGGTTCAGAGCATTGATAAAAGGTTGACAAATCTAGATAACTTTCTGTCGAAATACTAGTAGTATAGTTTGTAGTACTATCTCCGTCCCATATTACTTGTCGCTTTGAGTTTTGTTTTAATATTTAATCATTCGTCCTATTAAAAAAATTTAGAATTATTATTTATTTTGTTTGTTACTTGTTTTATCATAAAAGTACTTTAAGTATGACTATCATTTTTGATATTTGGACCAATTTTTTAAATAAAACGAATGATTAAATGTTACAAATAAAAAAGTCAAAGCGACACGTAACATGTGCGGAGATGTAGTATTTTTTTTTTCGGAGGGAGTAAAGTGAGGAGCACGACTGATCGATGATAGGTCAATCAATTGCGCGTCTTTTATTAATGGCTGGCTGGAATGAAAAGCCGCCGGCCACGTATGATACGATGGGAGCTAGCTAGTACTACTAGAAAGTCAAGGCACGAGTCGTCCCTCGTCCCATTTGGACACTGACCAAGCAAGCAAACGCGGTTGCCGGCTTTGCCGCCTGCAACACTGCGATACAAACACACCCCACGGTCATGGACGACGTACGTACGTGTCTCCTCCATAAATCACCAGACTACCTGCACTAAACTATAGCTCTGCACCCCGCCACCGGGTCGCGCGCGTCGTTGAAACGTCACACCTGCTAACTGCACTGCACTTCTGCGTGTCTGCGTCGTGTACTCGTGTGCACCGTGTGCTTTGGTGTTTTAATTTCTCTCTATTTTGCTCTGCTGCTGCCATGCCGTGGTCGTGCGGCTGGTGCGGGAGGTGGAGGAGGAGCAGCGGCGGAAGAGGAGGAGGCGCTGATCGTGAGTCCAACGGCGGTGGCGGCGGCGGCGGCGGGGCGGCGTCGGGGAGGGAGGAGGAGCAGTGGAGCCTCTTCATCGAGCTGCCCGTGCTGGAGGCCGCCACCCGTGGCTTCTCCGACGACAACCTCCTCGGCCGCGGCGGATTCGGCCCCGTCTACAAGGCTTGTTTCTTACTGCCATCTCATCGTCCCCTTTCGCCATGGCTTTGCTTTGCTGCTAGGCTGTTGCCCTGTTTTGCTTGTGGAATTCACCTAACATTAACAAAGACTGGTTTTTTATTGGTTGGTCAACAAAACCATTCCTTGCTTTCCATTCTGATTTTGTCCTTTTCACCTACCAAAACGACACAGATGATTGATCTAACCCTGTCTATGTATGGGTAATGGGTGTATTATCTTTTCCATGGACAAATATCTTTTCTACTGTTTGCTGGCTCTCTCTCTTTTTTTTTTCACCACTAATAACTGATTATACCTGCTCTGCTACTTTCAGACATCATTTCGTCAAATTAATATGCGATATTAATTTTTTTTCCTCTCTTTTGAGATTCTAATCTCAACATTGCACGAACCAAAGCATCATTTTTACTCCTGCAAAGCAAAGCAGTAGTAGTAAATAATAAACGTACCATTACTTGTCAGGAATTTTACATCTTGGGAAGAATGAACTACTAACTGACAAAAAATCGGTTGATCTTGTTACCATCTCTCTTCAGGGGGTGCTCGAGAATGGGCAGGAGATCGCCGTCAAGAAGCTGTCGCTGGAGTCACGGCAAGGTGTGAGAGAGTTCTTGAACGAGGTGAGGCTGCTGCTCAAGGTGCAGCACAGGAACCTGGTCTCCCTGCTCGGATGCTGCGCTTCCTCCGGTCACAAGATGCTTGTCTACCCTTACTTCCCAAATGGCAGCCTCGACCACTTCCTCTTCGGTGACACCTCTCTCTCATCTGCATACTACTGTATTATGTTGCAAAATGTCCTAATTATTAATTGCCATCAGATTGCTTCTGAATTACGGGTAGAATTTGTGAGCTAAATCTGACAGTTTGGTCATTTTTTTTAGTAGTATAACGAATCACTGTTATCTGTTTATCATTAATCAAAACACAAAGGTTCTAACCTCGGAAGCTAGGCACTCTGTTGGAGAGTTTGTGGTGCACAAATCATAATAGCCAAAACTCTATGGTAGTTCTGAACAAAATTCAGGGAAAGTGCTTGTAGAAACAGTCATTTCTGGTAGAAAAACAAGTCCCTACTGGAGTTCCATTGTTTGTGGCCTAGTGGTTTCAACTTTCAAGGAGACCAAAACGATGAGTTAGCCGTGGCAAAGCATATATTCGCACAGACACAGTCACACAGAGTTGTTCAGTCAATTAAGCAGAACACAGAATCTGCAAGAAGTCTTTTTGTCAGTCAATGTAAGGAAAAATCTGCCTTGACGTTCTCATTGACCTTTACTGTGTCAAAAGCAATACTTCGATTGCTTAATCTCAAAGGCTCAACATATCACATCAAATCGGGTATGGCTATATGCCATTATGCCGCCCAATGTCTTTGGATTGACCATTTCTCGAATAGGATTTCTTGTCATTTGGAGTAATCTGAACAACGCCCGCCCCCCCCCCCCCCCCCCCCCAACACACACACACACAAAAACTTCTGTGTGGACAAACAAAAGACAGAAAGTTCAATTAGCTACTCCGTACCATAGTTTGAAATGCTCCATGATTTTGTTAAAAAAAACATAAAGCATAACTAATTATGTTCTTTACAATTTCCAGTTTAAACATAAAGATACGCATGTACCTATACTTAATTCCATCTGCATATATAATCCATACAAAACCAGATCAGTATTCAGTACTACATCCATTCCAAAATTAATATAACGACTTTTAGCACTAGTCCAGATATATGACTAAAATTTACTATATTTTAGGACAGAGGTAGTACAACATAAAAAAAAAAAAACAGCAAATGCTCTGCAACCTGCTGTATGTATGATACCTGTTTATGTACCTCTAGACAGAAAGAAGAGCGTGCAGCTGGATTGGCCCAAACGCTACCAAATAATCGTCGGCCTAGCGAGAGGCCTCCTCTACCTCCACGAGGAATCCCCCGTCAAGATCATCCACCGAGACATCAAGGCAAGCAACGTGCTCCTCGACGAACAGCTGAACCCAAAGATTTCAGATTTCGGCATGGCAAGGCTCTTCCTCGAGGACGCCACGCACGTCAACACCTTCCGGATTTCCGGCACATAGTGAGTAATTACACCAGAACCCATCGTTGTTATTCACTTGATCCGTCCACAAAATCTCTGTAATTGCGTGTGAGTACAGTAAGTGATACGTCGCAGTGGTTACATGGCTCCAGAGTACGCGATGAACGGCTACCTGTCTACGAAAACCGACGTTTTCAGCTTCGGGATGCTGGTGCTGGAGATCGTCAGCGGGAGGAAGAACATCGATAAACATCTCGACGCCGAAAAAACCGACCTCCTGAATTACGTAAGTACTCTGAAATAACAACACTGGATTCTGAAAATTTATCTTCCAGGAGCAGCATTGTGAGTTGTGACTGAATCTTTTTTTTTTCTGGAAATTATTCAGACATGGAAGCTGTCAGAGGAAGGGAGGCAGATGGAGATCGTGGACCCGGCGATGGCGGAGAGGGACGCCGACGAGGCGCGGCTGTGCGTGCAGCTCGGGCTGCTGTGCTGCCAGGCCGTGGTGTCGGACCGGCCGGACATGTACACCGTCCACCTCATGCTGTCCAGCGACTCCTTCACGCTGCCCAAGCCCGGCAAGCCGGCGATCCACGGCCGGGTCGGCCGGTGGATGAGCACCACCACCACGGCGTCCTCCGCCGCCTCCACCGCCAACACGGCCACCACGCTCGGCACCGACACGATGACGACGAGGGCGTCGGCGTCGGCGGCGGCGCTGGGCGGCATTGCCGAGGACGACTCCAGGAACTCCATCTCGATCTCCTTCACCACTGAAGGCCGGTAAAACAAGACAGGAATTCAACCATGGACAGTGCAAGTAGTAGGTTAGATAGATACTGTCGGAATTTTTTATCCAAATAACTGTGTTTTGATTGATATGAACAGGAGTACAGTTGCTGTGAATTAATTGGCAGTGCATATGCACAGAATTTTGCATTTGGGGCAATCCATTCTGACTCATTTGGGCCGTAAATAATCTGCGGGCCGTATCTTATTCGGACTTATTTGGATAGTCCGAATTCTTCGTGTTAATTTCTTGGGCTGGGCACAAAACGAACTCTACCTGGGCTGCACAAGCTTACTTGTGTCAGCCCATAAATCTCACAGATAAAAAAATTAAGCCCACTCGAGTGCTAGTCCTTCTCTTTTGAGTAAATTTAATAGAATTACATATTTTATGTTCCAAGTTGTAAAAAACTACACATGTTTTTACACTTGGCACTTAACTATATTTATTTTGGATTAAATTTTCGCAAAACTATATTATCAACGGACGGATCCACCTACAAGATGACGCGGTTGTTCCACCTAGAATATAGATTTGGGAGCTTCATCCTAGATAGAACTATGTTTTGCGAAAATTTAAGTTCGTCATGCCTACATCCTAAATATATGCAAGTAAAGAACTATGTCATCTCGTGGGTGAACCCATTTGTTGATATTGCGATTTTGTGAAACTTTAATACTTAAGCGTTAAGTGTCACAAAACGTGTATGTAAAATCTACTCTTTTTTTATGTTGCTGGGCCTTTCTGTTAAAAATGAAGAGTATTAATAATGATACTTTGGACCTTTGCATGTAGATCTAAGCCATTGTAGCAAGTAGAATTGCTTGTAGAAAGAGAGTGATCCCACATTTATATAAGAGAATTTTTAGGCCGTTTGCCAAAGCATATATCCATTCATGATTCATCCATCCCAGTGTACCATGCAATTTGCAAAAACGATTTTATATGCCATTGTTCAAAGAATGTCCGAAGTAATCTCTATAGGGAATTTGTCTCCGGTAGTCCGAAGTGACAACGAGAGGTTGATGCTGTACTGAATTCTGAAGGGTCGCTCAGATCAGATCAGCTCATGGGTTGGTCCGATTCCTCCATGCAGCTAGCTGCATACATGGACCAGTTTATCAGAGCATGTCTAAAGAAACTTTTGCAATGTCTATATATACTCGAGTCTATGCAATTCAATTGGGAGAAAACACATGGGTGGATTCAATGTATGACAAGCGGGGCCTTGGTTCCCAATCAAATTTTACTTTGGAGAAAATTGTATTGGCAGTACACAAACTTGTTATTAGGTGGATGCAATTTAATACATAAACTTATAAAATTCTTGTTCAGTACACGAACTTGTCTAGTTCGTGTGAATGAGGACCAAAATAACTTGTCAATGTTAATTTTACGAAGTTGAGATGTTGATTAGAATGTGACGTACATACATGTAGTGAGTATGCATAAGAAATGCATTATTTATAAATTTGGTCTCTACTTTACCCTTCATCGTGGAAATGATGAATTTCATATATTTCTAACCCTTGTATCATTGCTCGGATTTTTAATCTTTTTCTACTATTACTGTATCATATTCTATTTTTTATTGAAGATGTGTATGTCCAATAACAACCTTCCTAGAACTATGTTTACATAGTGTCCTAATAAACTTCTAAATCAATAAGATTAGCTATGTAGTGTCCTTTTCGCCTTCCTCCGCATGGACCAGACAAGTTCATGCACCAAAACAAGCATTTTACAAATTCGTGCACTAAATTACACCTATCTAACAAGTTCGTGTACCGGCAATGCAATTTACTCTTTACCTTATATTCAAATTTTTAGTTGGCACTCTGTACTTCACTAGTCCTCCAAGTCTAAATACTGGTACTAAGTACTAATATTGTAATATCTCTGATTTGATGTCTGAAGAGCAAGAATAGGTTATTAAATCCAAACTGGTTTGATAAGTATGCTAGTTGGCTATATTACAGTGCCAATGATGACAATTTACAATATCTGTAGCAATGGCCATGATGCGTTATTTTTTATCAGGTGATATATTTTTTTTCTTCGAGAAACACAGCACAAATATAAGCGTTCACAACATGCGTACACTGATCCTTATAAAAAACACACGTACACCTTACCTTTATGTCAACAGGTATGTAGTATACCACTGAAAGAATAATTAGACATAAATACGAGCGGCCGTGTCAAGTCTGGAACTTGAACCCTGTTGAGTTACGCTTACTTCACTTCTAACCAGTTTTATGTGTTATGAAGTTATCTATAAGCTAGCATAATTTTCATAATATAGATGCCGCCCACCCATTTGTAACATAGTAACGCGAATATTAGGGAATGACATAATATCAAATAATTAGAAAGAATGAGGCTTTAAACCCAGATCATCTAGCCCACCACGTAGTAATGCGCGTACATATGTAGCATATGCGATAAGGCTGGATCGATCATGCATCCATGTCATAATATACTACCATACCATACCACTTTCGCGAATATAATTGTGAATGTAAGTATTTTTTTCGGAATAAGTGAATATAAGTATTTATGCTGTGTACTCCATAGTCGATCACGTATATATATATATCCATTCAGTTCGCAAGAATATATTCTATCTTGTGCCGGATAATCTTGCAAGAACAAAATTCAGCTACTAATGTAGTATTCCCTTCGTCTTAAAATATAAGAGATTTTGAAGGGATGTAATAGTACTATAAATAAATCTAGATCCCTTCAAAATCACATTCCTTTAAAATCTCTTATATTACGAGGATACGATGGAGGGAGTAGCTAGCTGCTGATAAAGTTTCAAGTGTGGCCCGTGAGGTTCCATCGGTCAGAAGCCACTGTATAGCTTCAAAGATAACGACACTTAGCCCCGTCGTCAGGTTGTTAGCCAGAGTTAATTGTACAGACTAATTGATAACAGCCTCATAGGTCAATGCGTCATCTACTTGTACGATCAGACAACAAGTATAAACTCCAAGATATGCCATGCACAAATGTGCCACTTGAAGTCTGAATATATCTTAGTTTTACCTGGAAAGTTGCATAGGCTGTATGTTCTTCTGGAACCTCGTCCTTGAGCTGGATTAATCTGACCGAGTCTTAATCTATTTTCTTTTACATACCAGAAACCCATAAATTATTCTTGGATTAAATAATCGCGATGCATTACTACGTAAAGCAATAAGTGAATTTGGATCCAGAAGCAAAGTCCAAAACAAGCAGAGACGACAGAGTTGAGTACGACTGAAAAAGCGCCTTTTCAATATCCCTTTAACTAACCCTGAAGAGATTCTCGTGTTCTGTACAGAAGTTATTGGATTACTGAATACTAGTATATACAGTAGGATGTCAACGGCTTTCACACGCACGCACGCAAGATCTGATCAAGAATTGAGAAGGACGGATTACAGATGCGGCTTTATTCAGTTCTAGATCTCCAAAATTGAATTGCCCATTCTCACGCGACCAAATCCATTATTTCGAAAGCTGGATTGAATTGTTCATCGAGCTCAATTGCAAATTAACCATAAAACATTTTTGACAGCAGTAGTTTGGATTGTCAGACAATCGATCTGTTGGTATATATTGGATTGTTGTGTGCATGCAGGCTGCATGAATGCGCGGCGGTTGTGCACCCGTTATGCGTGCTGGACTCCTTCCTGATCGAAAGCATGAGAATATATAATGTGATGTGCAAATCAAGACGTCACGAGCTGGAGAGTACGACTTTCAATTCATTTGCTTGACTGTCATTTTCACCGACAAGTTAAGCATGCATGAGATCGATCAGAATGCAGTTTTCTTTTTTTTTTTAAGTGCAGCATGCAGTGATAGCTGGCTACTCTAAGGTGACAAGCAGTTTATCACCGACACTAGCTAATTAAGGGACCCTTGCTAATCGAGGGAGGAGAACAAGTACCATGCGTGGTGTACTCTCTGGCTAATCAGCAACTATCTCATCATGTGATGTGTTTGCTACTGCTGCTGCCAGCCAACAGCAGACACAGCGCAGCCAGCTGATGATATAGACTCCCATCTAGTAGAAGTGTAATTTGTTAGCGAAAGATAATAAATACTCCACTCTCTTGGATTTATCGAGCATTGACCATACACATCTCTAGTTAAATGACATTTAATAGGGCTAATGTATGAAATGAATAGCATTATTCACCTATTTAATAACCAAATCAACATTTCTACAAAGTTAAATAAGTCATTTGTATTTATACTAGTACACAGAAATAGATACTACCTTCGTCTAAAAATGTTACTGCCTAACATATTAGGTATGAATTTGGATAAGGGTTATCCAAATTTGTAGTACTACCTCTATATTTTAATATATGACGCCATTGATTTTTTATCTAACGTTTGACCATTTGTCTTATTCAAAAAATTTATGTAATTATCATTTATTTTTATTGTGACTTGATTCATCATCAAATGTTCTTTAAGCATGACATAAACATTTTCATATTTGCACAGAAAATTTGAATAAAACGAATGGTCAAACGTTGGTAAAAAGTCAATAGCGTCATACATTAAAATACGGAGGAAGTACTATACTTGGTGTACTAACATTTTGGTACAAAGATAGTATTTTTTTTTTATGGATGTAACTGAAGAGAACACATGACATGTAGCCTAAAAATATACAACACCACAAGGATGTTTCTGTAAAAAGTAACACAACAGAGAAGAAATGGGTAAAAATGGAAAAACGAAAGTCGTCCCCACCAAGCTAGCGTGGCCATCAACCAACCCCTTTTCCATTCCGATCCGACCCGACGCGGTCAATTCCTTCCCACGCCGCGCATCGCATTCGCAAACTCCGACCAAGCCGAGCGAGTCTTCTTCTTCTTCTCCATCGCGTCGTCTCCCTCCCTCCTTCCCCCTCCCCTTTAAAAATCCAAACCCCTCTCCTCCACCTCCATCTCCATTCCCAACCCAAACCCCCGCAACCGCAAATCCCGCGCTGCTAGTGCTACCTAGGGTTCGCCTCCCTCCTCCCTCCCAATGGCCGGCCCTACTCCTCCTCCGCCGGAGGAGGAGCCCTCCTCCCCTTCCCTGCGCCTGCGCTGCGCGGTGCAGCACTACGAGTGGGGCCGACGCGGGGAGGCCTCCCTCGTCGCCCGCCTCTCCGACGCCAACGCCGACGACCACGGCCCCGACCCCGCGCGCCCCTACGCCGAGCTGTGGATAGGCACGCACCCCTCCGCGCCCTCCTCCCTCCTCGCCGACGGCCTCCTCAGGGACTGGCTCGCGCGCCACCCCGCCGCGCTCGGCCCCGCCGTCGCCGCTCGCTGGGGAGGCGACCTCCCATTCCTCTTCAAGGTTAGGCGCTACCACCATTTGCTTCCTTCCAATCTGGTTTTGCCGCGTCAAACACTCGCTCTCCCGTACGACTCGGCGACGCTGACTTTGGCGTGCCACGCGCCCACGCCTCCTCGTGCAGGTTCTGTCGGTGGCCAAGGCGCTGTCGATCCAGGCGCACCCGGACAAGGACCTCGCCGAGGTGCTGCACGCGCTGCGTCCGGCCACCTACAAGGACGGCAACCACAAGCCCGAGATGGCCATCGCCGTCACCGAGTTCCGCGTCCTCTGCGGCTTTGCCGGTATCCAGGTACCTGTCCAAACTCCCAAAATCCGTTACGTGCTTCTTATTTTTCGGGTTTATCAGCCACAGTCCCCCCCCCCCCCTCCCCCCCCTGAATTTTAGTAATGTCAGTTGAAACGCACCCGAAAAGGCCGAGTACTCTTTGACTCCTTCTAATGTACCACTGGATCGATGATACGCTACAGTCGATTATATAGGAGTAATTTTTTTATGCAACCGCCAAAATTCCTTCGTTGCCCCAAATCGAATTGAGGGTGGAATATTTGACTTTAGTGAACTGATTAACAGAGTGTCATCATTGAAAGGTCTCATGGATAAATTAGTTGATATAAGGAGTGGTTCCATGTATTTATTGGCAGCGACAAATGAATAAATGATGCGTAGTGTTCTTGACTGACAAGTGGAATGAACTGTTAGCAAGTACCAGACTGATGACCTTGTACATAAAAATGTGCAATAGGGTTTTTAGTTAGAAAAGGAATAATAAAACAAATATTCGCCTAGAATTACCGATTGTGCTGAACAAAAGCAGAGAGTGCACTAATTATCTTCATTATGTTGCATTCTCCTTTCATTGAATAGTGCTTAGGCACGTAGCTTTCAGGCGACAGTTTATTTTTATTTTTATTTTTGAAAACTTTCAGGTGACAGTTTAGGGAATGAATTAAACTTCATATGGTTCAAAAATCAAAATGCAGAAACAGGACCTAAGAATCCAAACATGCGAGTGATGTTGAATACTGTACTTGTAAGAGACTAAGAATGATGCTTCAACAGGTTGTCACACGCATACCTCATGGGTCAGCATTTGCATATGCTTGCTCTTTTTTTTTTTAAAAAAAAAAACTGGGTGTTTTCATCATTATGCGAATGGGTGTCAAACCCATGACTTCACGCCTGTGCACCCCTGGAGTCCATCTGGAACTCATCGAAGGCCCTACCTTTCCAAATGATACTGTATGATACACGTGGAAGTGTTTGCTAGCATCTTCCGTATACAGAAAAAAAGCAGCAGTTATTAGGAGTATATGGATGGTAAATTTGGGGAGTAATAAATTTGAACTGCGTGTCCGAGAAAATCTAGTGGGATGATAATTTATAGATTAATGAATCATATATGTAGTATGTAGTTCAGTAATGACTGTACAATGGAAAATTGATGAGATCATAATTCACATTCCATATCTTGTGGCATATGATTAAGCAATCCTTCAGAGATTCTTTGGATTAATGATCATTAATATTGGAAAAACACTTTTTTTCTGTATAAATTATGTTTTAGAAAGGTTTGTGTCAACATGAAAGCTTGTCGTGCAGTTTTAAACTCCTGCATTTCATGTCTGTTATAACTTTTTTTTTGTTGTTATTCAAAATATTGACTTTTGTCATTATTGTTCCTGTTAATCAAGGCCTTTTACTTGCTTGTTGAATTTGCACTTTCCGTTGAAAAGCAATCATAATATCTGTGGAATCTGAGTGCAGGCATCTAGGTTATGAGTAGGTATTTAAAGGGTCATTTAAGAAATTATTATCAGATCAGAACCAGGGTTCCAAATCCTAGTGGTAACTGGTAACTGTTCATTTACCAGAATTAGGCATGTCAAAGTTCCCGTGGAAGCAGGCTTGCACGTGAGAAATCCTCAAATCCCTATGGAGGTGGTCAGCAGGTCAGGGATGAACTCTCCACATGGGAACCCGCTGATATGGTTTTAGGATTTCTCTAAGCGTTGGTGTTAGCATACACTATGTCGGTTTATCTATTCCTTGTCCCGTTACCACGCCTGAATAGAATTCAACTATGACTGGCTTTAGTTAATTTATGTGGTGTTTCAGAAGAATTCAAGAAGCAGAGTTTTTTCTCTCTAGTGTGTATAGATCTATGGTACTTGAAAAATAAAGGGAAAACACACACACACACACACACACAGAGAGAGAGAGAGAGAGAAAAAAAGAGGAAATTGGAAGCATTGCACTAGAATCCAGAGGGAATAATCAGGTAGTGGCTTCCTGGTGTGTTCCAGGATTTGTCTGCATTCTGAGATTTGGGACTCTGGTTATATCCATAGCCTTTGGTCTCATAATAGTTATATGTTCTCTCTTTAGAAAACAAAAGTTTTCTGTCATTGTAGTGTCAGATGGCATACATCTTGGGTTCATAACCCACTTTTAATGGGTTTTTGTTTGTTTGTTTGTTAGTGCTAGTTGAGATTTATTTGAGGTGTGCATAATGTTAGCAGGAGCAGAGTATATATTACAGTGCTGTTTGGGAGAGCTTCTTTCAGCATACCACAATCCCTGTCATTTAATTAACAAAAACCACATATCTTTTTTAAGATTACGCAATTTTACTGGCAGTCATAGATGCTTCCTTTTTTTTCTTTGAATAGCTACAGGTATAAATCTGCCTTGTTCATTAATGTACTGTCTATACAATGTTGAAGGAACTTAAGGACGTTTTAAGAACTGTGCCTGAAGTTGAAGACCTTGTTGGACCTGAAGATGCTGCCAAGCTTTTGTCTGTGAAAGAGTACCATGGTGTCAATGAAGTAAAATCCTGTCTGCGGTCAGCTTTTACTAAGCTAATGACAGCTAGTAAAGAAGCGGTTTCTGAAGCAATTACAAAATTGATTTTTCGCCTGAATGCTGAGAGCAAGGTAAAAATATGAAATCAACTAGAATGGTTGTGGATATCTGCATTTTCACATGACATCAAATATTAGAACCTTCCCATATTTTATGGAAATACAGGCTTTTCATTCTTTGGATCTTCATTTTCTATGCATTTACATTATCTTACACTCTTACCAGTAAAATGTGCCATGAACATTTCTCTTCATTATCTTTCCAAATGAAAGTTAGGTTCTGTTCTCTCCTGCTTGAAAGTTATGCGGTGGTTCTTTCGTATACGATGCTAAACCTATCAGTTGTTAATGAGATGTTAAAGTGCACAGATGATGTTTAAATGGCTTTAATGCTTTATTTTACCAATGCTATGCCATATGCAATGCTCTTGTTAACGAGGCATATCTAGTACTCTGACATGCATTCTCCATGTTTGAGACCTCTGATAAATGTGGGACTGAACATGGGGTCTAACCCCGCAGCACATAGTGTTAAAGACGTAACTTGCAAAATGACATTGTTCATTGTTTTCCAAGTTAAAATTTATTTTGTTTCAACTGCATGGACTTAGACTCTTCGAGACATGGAAACATAGTATTGATTACTAGGCAGTGTCAAAGCACTGAACAGTAGAAAATATATATCATGGCATTTACTTTTCTTACATTCATGTGCTGTGATTGCGTTGCTATGCTACTTAATTGAGTTATTAGTTACATGGGTTGTAATTGGGAGGAAAACAACAAAGGGGGAAGGTAAATATAATTGCACCCATGAGCAGCAATTCATGCTATTGTTTTTGTTTAAATCGTCCATTTTGTTGAACATTACATAAAACAATTCCTGTTTTGTTATCCCCATTATACAAAACGTTCCCTTAGGATTTATCATCTTCCAAGTAACCCTTTCTTTACAGCAATATGGAGCATAACTAACTAGAGTACCTTTTTTTAAAGAGAATTTAATGAATACAGGTCAAGCCTGAGATTCTATCTGTACTGATAATGATGTCATGATCTATTCAGGTAAGGACCTTAACCGAGAAAGAAAATCTAGTTTTGTCGCTGGAGAAACAATACCCAGAAGATGTTGGTGTTCTATCAGCATTTTTCTTCAATTATATCAAGCTCAGTCCTGGTGAAGCACTTTACATTGGTGCCAATGAACCACATGCATATCTATCCGGGGAATGCATTGAATGTATGGCCACTTCAGATAATGTTGTTCGTGCTGGTTTGACACCCAAGTACAGAGATGTGCAAACTCTTTGCTCTATGCTAACATACAAACAGGTGAGTTACAGAAGTGAAACCATGACAATTTCTAATTTTGATCACATGCCGAGACCTAGGAAGGATGCTTTCCCAAGGTCTGCAGAAGTTCTGAGAATTCGTCGTCCCAGGACCCAGGCTACAAGCCAGCACTGACATATGTATTGTGCTATGATGCCTATGCATCTTTGATCTTTATTAAACAGTGAATACCATAGTGAACTCCACAAAGTTGTCGAAATGATCATCAAAAATATCCTTTTGCAGGTCTTTCCAGAAATCTTGCGGGGGGTTCCTGTACAGCCGTATGTAAGAAGGTACACCCCTCCGTTTGATGAGTTCGAAGTTGACTGCTGCTCACTACCACCAGGCGAACTGGTTGTGATATCCCCAGTGCCAGGTCCATCCGTCTACCTAGTGATGGCCGGGGAAGGCGAGATCCAGGTAGATTCCATGCCAAATGGTGAAAAGTCTAAACAAGGTGATGTTTTCTTCGTGCCAGCATACACCGAGGTTAAGTTCTCTGCCTCTGGTCCTGAGTGCATGCAGCTGTACAGGGCTGGGGTCAATAGCAGATTCTTCAATTAATTTAGTGACTGCTGAAAGAGTTCCACACACAATTGCTGTAGGTAAAAGGTCAGTGCTTACAAAAGACAAGTGAAATGATATGACTAGTTAGCAAAAGTTACCATATGTACTGTATAGGTCAACAAAAGAATAAGTCAGGTTCCTTCATATCTTGATTATTTGTTCTTCCAAAGAGGTCTATACCATAGCGTTCCTCACGCATCCAGATCCATCTGAATGGAGAGGATTACAGAGAATAACTTTCAGCCATTCTATTCTATTACATTGTAGTTCAGAACTAAAATGTGAACTGGTCTCAAGCTTTGACACCGAATATAGTTGGAAATACTTACAGACATGCTCCATGTCTTTTCATTGTTTGCTCTGCCTTCTAGGCTGGATGACCTGAGTCGTTTTCCTTTTGTTTTGTCTGTGGTGATCATTGGCATTGTCGTTCACTTGGACATGCCGTTGATATTGGCATCGATCCATTGCTTAGTGCATGTCAATTTGCACTGCCAGTTTGTTTGTTGTTTCCTACTGCTACTTGAAGTACCTGGTGTTGCTTTCATTCAGTGAAAGCCGGTTGGTCCTTGCGTAGTGCGAGAAGGCCCAGTGGGCTTTTGGTGTTTGTTTCCAAGAAGAGAAGAAACAAACAGCATTGGATTGGACGCCGGAGTTGCATGGCATTTGCAGAATTGCAGGTCGTTTTCCTCTGCTTCTCGTGGCCCGATTTGGTTAAGCCAAAACGGTGTCTTTGATAGCGTGGACACGTATGTAGTACGTGCAGTACAGGTTGGTTGGGTGGATCACGGCATATATATAGCGTGTGGCTGTCATCTGTGCATGCACGAGCTTGTAGTAACCTGTTGGCTGCAGGTGGCCATCCATGCATCCTTCCTTGGCTTGGATACATCCACTTCGATCAGTCATCAGTGGCACAACCAAACAAACCTGCAAAATAAAGGTCTCTCTCCTTATCACGTCAATTCCTAGAACCAGCGATCATTTTGTCCTGCCTGCTTTCACTGGCACAATTTGCTTCCTCTATCCTCATATCCCATCTTGGACATCATCTTGTTTCCTTCAGAATTTTCAGATTATCGCTGCATTATTCATCTGTAATGTAATCTCGTACGGAGTATTATTCTCGTTTGTCCTTTGTCGTCATCGTCTTCGAGAGCTTAGACTTGCAACCAAACTGCCCTGCTGGTTGGTCTCTGTACCCTGTATGGTTTAGTAATTACTTGGAGAGTGCAGTGCTGATGCTACACTTTGACCAAGTATAATATCTGGTGCTTTATCGATTCATTTTTTGTACGTGTTGTTAAAGCAAACGTGGGGCAATTCGGCCGTCAATCCCGTGCGGCACGTCAAAGGAACACAAGAGAGTTTCGCAGGCTTAAGCAACACCAGCTAAGCCATCTACTTACCTGTCTAATCTGTGCAAGTGTGCATGCTTTTCCTCCCTGTCAACTCTACTTAATAGTTACTGACACTAGTAGTACCATTGGGATCATATCAACGGTTGGTGGTGAAGGCCGCATCAAGGAAAGAAAAGACTCCAACTTTTGATCCAAACTATCCAAGTATGCATTGTCATTTCACATTGGAGAAGTAGTGGACTTCCAGTGTGTGGTTGGTATTCCGTGTTGGTTTTTTGGTTGATGGCTGATGTACATATATGTTGTGTTGATGTTCACTTGACAGGAAAGTTCAGGTGATTCGGCCTGTTGTTTTCCAGCATGTGTGGAAGACGGATGGATGTCTTCTTTGATCATCTCTGTGGACTGTGTGGAAGATGTTAATTAGTGGGTCACCACAAGTTGCTAGCTGCAGAAATGGACTCCATATTCTGGATCATATATACAGAGTAGTTGTACATGACAAATCAGCATCATATCATTGCTAGTTTGCCACCTGCTCAAATTTATATGATCAGAGCTTGAAGATGGGTGCTAAGCTAGAGCTTTGGTAATAATTACCATGGCCTAGTGGAAATCATGCTTGTCATGGATGTGTAGCAATATAGCATATGATGGGCTGGAGAGCATGCACAAAGCCGAGAGCTTGGCATACAAGCTTGCATGCATCTTGGGTAGCTTAAAAAAAAACAAAATCTTGCATCTTTTAATTGAAGGTTTTGTTAAGCACAATAAGTAATCCACCCTAGCTACAAATTACTTTAATTAATTAAGTTGTGTAAAGCATGCAATCTGGACAACGTAGTACGTTCAAAGTTAGGCCAGCAGTCAACAGCCACTGTAAAGCTAATGCCGGACCAAACGTGCAAAAATATCATGCATATGCAAGCTGATTAACAAGTTAATTAGTAGCATGTTTTCGCGTAACCGGTATGGCAGCATCATATATATACTACGAAGTGGCATCTTGCCGGGTTAATTAGCTCAGTTCATCAGGTTCAGTGAATGATCACCAAGTCGTTTGATTTGACTAGGCCGCGACTATCTCTGCACAGTAGGACGGATGACTTCCTTTTTAACTCTAGCATTGACTTACATTATCCTTAGGACCTTTAAGCAAGTGAAAACTAAAAGACAAGCTATCACAGATCAAATTTGTTTGTTTACTGACCGTTCTGTTATAAGCCCAAGGTCGAGTGATTCAAACCACTAGCTATAGCTAGGAAGGCAATACCTCCACTGTTTTCACGTAATATGGTTTTGTGTTTCTTCTATAATTTTTCAATTCTAAGTGAAAACTAAAAGACAGGCTTGATAATTAACTAAGCAGTCTACACTATTTAAATATATATATTTTTGGTGAGATACCCCTTTTTATTTTTTAGATGGCCTAAAATAAAATCCTCCTACACAAATGCACGTGTCCCGATTACTTGAATGGAGTTATTTTTACATATGGTCCTACTATGAAAATCATAAATTTTACAAGTGCTTGTTAAGAGGGCGACTTGATGTCATCCATGGCGGATTTGATTGCGCAAGCGCTTGGGAGTGCCAAATCTGGTGGTGGTGACAGCTGCGGAGATGACTACGTTAGGTTGCAGAGGTCGGTGGTGAGGACCGTGACCCAGCGGTAGTAAAGATGATGGCAACAACGGGCGAATAAAGGCGAGGTCCCCCACGGCGGCAGCGAGCAGATGCATACGAGTTCATCCATAGAACCGATGGGTAGATCCAAGTATGCTCATCCACCAGGCTAGAGGTAGATGAAGGCGAGGTTGTCGATGACGCCAATTGGCGGATCCAGGGGTCGAGGTTGTCCACAACGCCGACAAGTAGATCTAGGCGAGGTCATCCGTGATGATGAGGAGCTAGGGTTCCTAGGTAGCAACGGATCTGGTGACGATGGCGTCGGCTTTGGGAGCGGCCATGATTGCGACGACCTAATTGCTCCCTCTTCTATGCGTATGCGATCTTGTCGCCCTCACCCTCTTCTCTTGCATCAATGGGTGAAATTGTATTGATCGGCACATGGAGCAATGATTTTTGAATTGTTGGATATTTTTTTTGGATGAATTGGATACCATAGACGAGTGACTTATTAGCTAGCCACATGTGAAAAGCCCTTCTTCCTAGACGAATAACTTAGCTGGCCTCCTGGAAAGGGGCATTTCACATGCGGTTGTCTATGAAAATGGACTTCTACAGGAAACCACATCCTACATGTAGAAATACAATATTTCCACGGGCGTTTTTGTTACAAGCAATTGGGCCAACCGCCTCTGGAAATCGAATTTATCTGCCCAAAAAAAGATTTTCATAATAGTACTATGAAGTTGGGAAGGTCATGTGATGAAATGGCTTGAGCTACGCATTTTCTCATGCTCCATCTATTTCCAAATTAATATGTCAGCGACAATAATTACTGCTTCACATTAACTACCACCAATACTAACTTCCTATGGTTAAATTATAATAAACGAAAGTTGTATTGTCTTGTTAATCCCTTCTTTATATAAAGTTAAAGCCAAAAGCTCAAACCTCGTGCTTCCACGTCATCATCAAATTGTGAACCGTTGGATGAATGCATTAGATCACTTCTCAGACGTATAGAGCCCAACCCATTAGTCACCGGGTGAGTCTCTTCGCCCTCAGTGCCAAATGTAGCTCACATGAACACATTGGCCCATCTCCACACACATCTACATGTATCCAGCCCGTTAATCCGTATAAAAGAGTTTTATGGCTGAACGCCCCTTCAGTTGACATGCGCTACCTAAATTATCTACAATTTTTGGATAGGGCTGCTAAAAAGAATTTCTCCAAGAAAGCTATTTGTTTCTTCTGTTTCTTCTTGAAATTGTACCTCCTATTTAACAAATTGATGTTAACCAAATCCTGCAGCAACACGCGGGGCATCCTCTAGTTAACAAAGGCAGAAGACTCTAAATTTGAACGCTGAAAATTCTGGAAGCAGCTGCAACCGCCAAAAGACTCCTCAAACATGACCTTAATTAGTCCGCTGAAAATCTATGCAATGCTATCATGGATGCTGTCACACATTTCCCCCTTACACAATTCCTAGTAGTCCCAACTAGCTAATCTACGTACATAAATGGAATACTTTCTCCATCCCAAAATGAATTTATTTTTCACCCATCTCACATGCCAATAAAAAATTTAGAATACCTCTACTTTATCAAATCTCAATGCAACTATTTCTCACTTCATATATTTCTAACACAATTATTTCATACTGTCATAAACTCCGATGCAATGATTACTTTAAAATTAAATTTATTTTGAGACAAATGGGAATGATAAAAATAAACGGGACGGAGAAAATGTATGTCTTGGTTGTCAGAACATGGGATGTGGCCCGGCCATGATTGTTGATTTTTTTATGCACATTAGTTGAGTCGTTTCAAATCAAGGGTACGATCGATCTCAACAACATGACAAGGAATGGTCGATTTTGGATATGGTCCTGACTTGACCAGATGGGATGTTTCACTGTTGATAAGAAGCATGCATTATGTTCACCGATTTGGCATTTCAATGTAACCCCGTTTTGTCACACAGTCGGTGCAGGGAGGTTCTCCAACACATTCACAAATACTACTTGTCTCTCTTCACCAAAGCTTCGAGAGTTCATTTTTATTATATGCTAGTATATATTTCTAAGGCTTGGTTCTTAATAGAAGATGTACGAAACTGAGTTTATGATAAAATGGTACAAACGAGTAGAAAGTTAAAAGGTTGAAATAGCTTTCTTAAAGACAAGCTAATAAACAAGTTTTTTTAATAAAAAAAAAGTAGTGTAGGAAGCGTGTCTATGTTAATCAAATCCATAATATAATCTGTTAGCTTAAAAAAAATCATGAACCAATAAAATTCATGCCATTAAGAACTAATTAATCAAATCCAAATTTGTCTCGCCAAATTTATGACGGTCAGGGAGGAGGGAAATTTAAAGAAACCGGCGAGGACAAATTAAAATGTGAATACATACACAACAAAATGGTGACCTTGATATACATGTACTTTTTTTAAAAGATTACATGGAAGACGTAGACACACACAGAACACGCATTCACACACCATGAATTAATGCACCCTAGAATCCTAATGAAAGCACACCATAATTGATTAATCGGATCCCCAAAGTTTATTTTTTTTGTTAATTTTTTGGAGATGATAAAATAGGACATATATTCCTTAGTTGGAATTAATGTTACATCTCTGCAAAATATCAAAAATAAATCTCAATTGCATTTACCTTTACCAAAAATACAAATGTGTTCCCCGCACACGGAATTAACATTGAGTACAATTTTAGGCATGTAAGCATGTTTATCAAAATTAAGAAGAAAATGATCTTCAAAGCTTTTGAGGTACTACCTCCGTACTCCCATACATCCAAAATCTCTTATATTTTAGGACGGAGGGAGTATAGTACTATCAGATAGACCAGATATGATAATCGGAGCATTGACTACTGTTGTATGTGGGAAAAAAATGCATCTTTTTTTTTCAGTTCATTTTACTAGGGTTGAATTGGCTTATATTATTGTTTCTAAATTTAGCAACTCCCCGGCAACAACATCAGTGTAAGTACACTAGCAAGCTACTTTTGCCTTTGCTTACAGGCAAGTGCTACTAGGAATAAGTGGAAAATTTGACTTTATTGAGCTAGAAGATGGATTTGATATGACAAGGACTCAGAGCAAGTCTCATCCACTGCACACAAAGAAACAAAAGAAACCTAGGTTGCTTATAATTGCAAACATTAATGAGTTAATTAGCTGCCTTTTCTATTTCGTTCTTGAGTGTCATTTTTCTTCAGTAATGTTACGTTAATGCTGCAAAACATGCATGCTAGCTAGGTGTACTGTATATGTAGACTATGGTACAATATATAGCTATAGCTCCCTATTTTAGCTTTGATGAAGCATTGTTAATCATTTTGCAGAATGAATTATTCCTGAAAATTATTGTATATGTTTGATCCGAATTTCGTTTTGCATTCACACATGCATGTGAATGGATACTAAAGTTTGCATGGTTGGCTTATAGTATATCTATGTGGCCTTCTTTTTAAGATTAAATATTCACCGAATTATTAAAATAAATTAATTGTTTTACGCTTTAAAAATAGGTGTATGAGAAAAATGCGTCCTCTATTGTATTACTTAGACCACTTTGTTTTAAGCTTAATTTTTAAAATATTAATTTTTATCTTTATAAACAAGAAGATTTTCTCAAAAAAGAAGTGTATTAATATAATCATTAACGATAATCTACTCAATAATCTAAATCAAACGTTACATACCATATACTCCTACTAAAGCAAAAGCAAAACGGTGTAGTTATGAAATACTCCCTCCGTCTCAAAATATAAGCAATTTTAGCATAGTGACAAGTCAAATATTTTTAACTTTAACCATTAATAGCAACAAAATTAAAAAAAACAATCATGTAAAATTAATGTTACTAGATTTATCGTTAAACAAATTATCATAATATGCAACTCTTTTTATTTAAAACATATTATTTTTATAGATATTGTTGATCAAAATAACATTTCGGAGGGAGTAAATGAACAGGTAGGTACTCCAGGACGCATAGCAGTACCCTGCAAAAAAATTGGACATGTGTGTTTGTCCGTGTCGGTCAACATGAACAAGCAAGGAGACATGGCCTGCCCCTTGAAGAACCCCCCTCCCTCTAGCTCTGTCCATTCTGCAAACAGTCGCTGAACGAAAGTTATACGTGCATGGAGACTTGATGCATGGCCGGAATATTTCTATGTTTGTCAGATCAGGTCTGATTGATCACCAGCTGCTTCTCTCTCTCTAGCCTTACTACTCCCTCCGTCCCAAAATAACTGTAGTCATGGTTTTTCGCGCCCAACTTTGACCACTCATCTTATTTGAAATTTTTTATTAAAAACATAAGTCACGAGTAAAGTAGTACTCATGTTTTATTATCTTATAACAACAAAATTACTAATTATAAAAAATTTTTAAATAAGATGGATAATCAAGGTTGGGCGCTGAAACTTATGACTACACTTATTTTGGGACGGAGGCAGTACTTGTATACTTCATCCGTCCTATAAAAAGACCAACCTAATATCGAATGTAATACATCTATCTGTTCAGATTTATAATATTAAAATACGTTACATATCTAGTACTAGTAAATTAGTTTTTATGAAACGAAGAAAGTATATCATAGATGAACCATATATTTGTGTTTTGGATGTATGCTTGCATGCACACATTACATCCTACGGTTGTAGCGCCATATATCAGCACTGTTTGCAGAACAAAATCCTGTCAGTGATCGAGCGTCTCTAGCTACGTACAGATATGCATGGGGGCCTTTGTTGGAATCCGATGGACAATATATAACGTTAAAGAGAAGATAACATGTGTCAAGCAAGCTTTAATTTGACGGACGGGGCCTCTCTAGCTACATGGTGAGCATTCACTGGATAATTACTATATTTCTTCTAAAATATATATAGTAGTAATCTAGGATTAAATTAACGAGTACTACGAATTCGAATCTAGACAAACTCTTATTTGGTCCTAAATTACTAAATTTTGAGACGGGGAGAGAGTATATGTTAGAAAAGTACCATTAGTTGTGGTGAATGATGATGGAGTCGTGAGTGCAATTTGTCCATCAAGTATCGAATTCTATTGCTCACAATATGTACTTTGTGTAAATTTAATTACTACACTAAAAATTTATATTCATTACCTTTAATTAATACACTATATTCTTAAATCAATCTGAAGTGAAGCTCAGAAAAGATTATACATAATTAATTAATTCGATGTATATATGATTATTGTTGTTAGTTTTCAAGGTTTAAATTCAACAAAAAGTTATGTTTTCAGCAGCAGCAATTAATATATAAATGTATTTTAATGATATGGGAAATATTAATGTTAGTCAAATATACATCAATATTGTTTAGGACTGTATCACATATATATATTTGTTACAAAGTTTTAACGAAATATTATTAAATATTCCCTTAAAACTATCTGATCCCCACGTAATTAATTAGATTAACTTAATTTCTATATCACGTGTTCTGATTCATGTAGTCAAGTCCTGGAGAGGAAAAAAGAATCTCCCTTAAATTAGTATGCACCTATCAACGCTCTTCCTTTCCCATTCTATCAAAACGCTTTTAATTTTTTTTTCTCGCCGGCCATTCTCTATCAAATGCCATGTCCCACATCCTTTAAGAGGAAGTCTACTAGCACAGTGCCCTTGAAAGCTCCAGGAGTCTTATCAAAGCAAAAATTTCAAGTTGGAATCATCTCTAGCTATAGCATTTTCTTTCTCCACCTTTCTCCATCCATATAAATATATACAACATATATTTGAGGAGAAATGGATGAGATATCCATATGATTGTAAAATTGTTCCCTCTCTGGCCCGTTAGATTTGATGTGACGATATGTTACATCCATCGTCGTTTTCCATCTAGAGTACGACTGGACATTTTTCTCAGAAAGAAGCATGATTGGAAAAGATATATTTAATAACTACATCCTAGGTTATATAGAGCAACAAACTTAAATTCTAAGTCAAATCATTAATTATCTAACATGGTAGTATTATCTCAATAATGTACGCATCAAAAGAAAACAAGTTTTACTCCTTCCATGTCATAAAAACATGTTTCAAGTCAAACTTAATGTGAACATCAATATTTTAAAAATATTTAGTTAGATGTATGAAAACTATATTTGTAGACATGTACATATATAGCATGATAATTTTCAGGGTTTATAGGTCAAATTTGTACGTGGGACACCATGCATGTTCATGTGTAAAATGACATGTTTTCATGACTGAAGGGAATAACTGATCGAACTCATATATATTCATTTGTTTAAAAAACATATATGGACAAAATGTACCTGAAATTGTATCACTAGCCTAGCTATATATACTTCAGAATGTCTATCTAGTGTGGCAACTTGTGATAGCAAACCACACATATATAACAATAACAACCCTCTAGCTCATTGTTGAGTTCTTCTGGAAAGTAGCGTGGAGACGCGTTTGTGTGCTCTACTTGTTAAATTTCCCAAATTTGCACAACGCAATTTGAGTTTTATTGGCAACCCTCTTCTCTTCTTCTAATATATTGACGTGCAGTTCTTTTGTGCGTTTGCGGAAAAATGTTTTATTGGCAACCACACATATATGTAGATCGAGATCGAGATAGCCATCTCAAAGCGACATGTCATTGCCGACTTTCCCTAGCAAGAGAAAGCTAGCAAGCCAGAGAGAGGCATCTCACTCTCACACACACATCTATAGCTTGATTCTGACCCATATTGTTCCCATCTCCAGATGCAATTACAGCACACAACCCCACCAACATAAACGAGATCACTTGGAGACAACGACCTCTCCTCGATGATCAATGCATATAACAACAAGATCTCTTTCACAAACCCAACAAATCAAAGCTAATTGAATCGCCTTTTAACAAGAATAAACAAAGAGAGAACACACATACGTACGTACACAATTACATTAACAAAGTACTACTACTAACAATAGTTACATGCACCATCGATCGATCAACCACTACAAGAAGCTAGCTAGCTCTAGCTAATATGTTTAAACACATCTCAATAATATTCTCTCCATCGATCGGAATCATCACGCTATTGATCATCTTCTACTTTTGGTTTTTGCTTGATCGATCACTAGTACTTCTATCTTGATCGATATGATGGAACAACTCATCCATTAGCTAATGTGACAGCATCATCAACATCATCATCATGATCATCATCTCATCTCGCTTTAATGGAGAGACATCACAAGAAGCAACTTACCATCTCATCTATCCATGATCCATCCATCCACTTAGCCTTTAGCTACAGCTAAGCTCAGCTGGATACGTAGCTACCTAGCTAGCTAGCTAGATTCCTCCTCCCCACTCGCCGAGCTTTCTCGCCGCCGCTTGGCACACCTCGTCGGACCTCCACGTGTCGCCGCCGTCCATGGCGCCGCCGCAGTAGTTGTAGCTGCCGGCGTTGCCGGAGGCGGTCATCATCGTCATCATGGCGCTGCCGGTGCAGCTGGAGTTGAGGTAGTCGAGGAGCGTCGAGTCGGAGTAGTACTCGGCCGGACCAAGGTCCAGCCCGTCGAGGCTGAGGCTTCCCAGCGCCGACGCCGAGTCGACGAACACGCCGGCGGCGCCGTCGTCGAGCTCGCCGGAGGACTGCATCTGCTGGTCCCATCTCAGCTCGGAGAAGCAGGGCAGCGGCTGGAACGCCGCCGCGGCCGCCGTCGAGCCGGCCGACGTCGACGTGCTCGGGCTCGGGTCGATGTGGTGGTGGTACACGTTGTTCGGGACGACGCACGCCGTTGCTGCTTCTGCTTGCTGCAGGTGGGTGTCGAAGTCGAACGGCGAGGAGGAGGCGGTGGCCATGGCGGCGTGGTGGTGGAGTGGCGGTGGCGGCGGCGGAGTGGGGTCGGTGGCTGCTCCGGCCATCTTCTCGAGGAGGCGAGGCATCCAATAGCAGCGGACGGCGTCGCGGAAGACGGTGCTGTTGGCGTCGACCTTGAGCTGCCTGGCCTGCTTCTGCACCCTCGTCCTCCAGTAGTTCTTGATCTCGTTGTCCGTCCTCCCCGGCAGATGCTGCGCTATCCTCGACCACCTGATCAATCAAATTAACCAATCGATCTTGATCAGAGATAATTGATTTTGATTGATATATATGTGCAGATTGATCAAATCAATATGTATACCTACCTGTTTCCCCACTTGGAATGGAGCTCAAGAATGAGCAGCTGCTCCTCCGGCGTCAGATTCCCGCGCTTTATGTCAGGCTTGAGGTAGTTGAGCCATCTTAGCCTGCAGCTCTTGCCCGTCCTCTTCAACCCTAATCGATTAATTAACCCACATGAGTTCAAGATTGATTGTACTTGACCTAGATGCCATGGTTAGATCGATGATGATTGCAGAGTGACGGAGGACTCACCGGAGCAGCGGGCGAGGAGATTCCAGCGGCCTTCGCCATGGCAGGCAATGTAGTTCATGAGGAGGTTGTCTTCCTCGAGGGTCCATGGTCCTCGCCTCAGCTCCATCATCTCCTCTGCCATGGCCTCCTGCTGCTGCTTGCTCATCACTCCCATGGGCCCTGCAACTCTCCTCTGCGACATTGCTGTCTACTACCTTTGCAGCAGCTGGGATATATAGCTATCTAGAGCTTCTTCTTCTACTACTAGTAGTATAAATGTTGTTGGTCAGTTGGTGGATTGGATGATGAGGTCGATGTATGATCCCCTTGGAGGGTGCAACTCATACAACCATATATATAGCCATGTACCTCCACTAGCTCTCACTAGCTTAATTAGCTTGCCCCTTAACTACTCTCTCAACTCTCAACTCTCTAGGAGATCAATTAGGGAAGAAAAGAATGGAAGAGAGCAAGCACAAGTAAGTACAAGAGAAGAGGGAGGAGAGATGCATATGGCCTAGCTGCAGAGAGAGAGAGAGAGAGCTAAATTAAGTTATTATTGGTGGCTGCTTGAGATCAATATATATATATATATATATATATATATATATATATATATATATATATATATATATATATATATATATATATATATATATATATATCCCTTTTATAATGACTTGTGGCAATCATATGAAGGGAATTTTTGAGGGGGCATGCATGCAACTGCCCCTAATCAAGACTGAAAAGTACTACTACTTGTAGGAAGAAGAGGGGTACATTTTAATTTGGTGGGTTAATTAGCTTCTTGGGGGAGAAGAGAAGGAAGAGGAGAGGAGAAAGCCAAGTGTGTTGTTACACACCAAAAGGTCAGGGCAATCTGTCAAAGCTTCCATCTTTTTCTATGGAATGAGAGAGAGAGAGAGAGAGTGAGAGAAGAAATAGTGCCCAGTACTGATCTTGAGATTCTCTCCTACATGAAGCGTGTTTGACTGAACAATTTGTCATCCCTCTTGCAGCACTGTGTTAGGATTAGACGAGAGAGGGAGAGTGGGATGGAGAGATGACCAAATTGTTGGATGCACACATTGGTGAACCACACACCTCTCCACGATCTCCTTTTGCACTGCAAAAAAAAAAAAAACAGTAATGCAAAACGTTATTCTTTTTGTTTCTTTTGGAATATATATTATCCTTTTGTGATAAGCTCAAATCCCAAATAGAGACATGTACATATACATATGCATGCATGGGTTTTTATTTATTGATATTACACCAAATCATTGGTATGTTTTCGAAAGCTACCACACTTTATGGTATAGTGAAATGCAAATGTGTCTCCACGCATGCAACTACCTGCCTATGGGCCTATGGCACTTAACCATGCGTTCAATCAGAATAATTATCTGTTTCTTAATTAATTATTTACTACCAGTTTGAACTAGAATTATTTGCCAGATGAGGTACGGTCTACTTCAAGCAAAGAATAAGCAATCAATCAGCGAGACTTGTGCTTGCAAAGCAAATAGCTTTGTAGTTCTTTCTCCCGAAAAGCCAATGAAACACTAAACTTTGGAGACAGCACCCTGGTAAGTAAGCAAAGATTAGGTAGGAATGCCTGTATAAGTTCCTAGGATAATCATATAAAATATTCGTAGGACCTAATGATTCTTGACCTAACTGTCTGCATGCCGACCGGTTAAAATGTTCAATTCAAATGTTTAGCTTAAATAGTTTGTGCGTGATGTTGGCACAGTTGCATGCATACCATGGTGTGTAGTCAAATACTTGCAATTAATCTTAATATTTGCCGCATCTAAAGTGTCAGTTTTGCGGCTTCCCTTGACCGAATTTTCAGAAGTACAGTCACTGTTAAGTTGGAAAAGAATCAATTCAAACATGCATGTCCTTGAAACATATAATCAATTGAAAGGTCATTGAATTATACTATATGAATACCCTGTTGTGTTGCTGCGAAAAATTAAGTTACATAATATGTATAAATAAGATGCAATATAATTATTAAAACTAAAACAAATTGATACTTATGAATTTTGAGCCTAAAAATGATTGAGATTGCATGGTGTTATGAGAGAAGAAAGAAGAGATAATTTGAACTATGGATCTATCAGCCAAAGGCTAGAAATAATTAGGGTGATGTGGCTTAATAAGAGAAGAGAGAAATAGCATTAACTATACTTAGTGGGGATGAACTATATAAGTATATAGGATTCGAGCACACATGTCAAAAAGATGACAAGTGAATAATTTACAATAGACTTGTTGCATGATATATTTAACATGTATAGGAAATAGATGAAGTGTAGGCATTCTTGTTATCTTGCTATTAATGGTGCAAACAAAAAAATCGAATAAAGCCTAAGCCATGCATATTTTTCATGAAAAATACAATTTTATTGGAACTTGTAAATATATTAAGATATAAATAAGTGGTCCGATAATGTTTGTGTGAGACCAGACCAATGTCTAAATCAATATGTATTTGTGATCGGATCGAGTAATTCTAGCACTAGTACGTGTAAGTTCTCATATGAGCCATACTACGGTGCTCTCTGTTGGTAGTAGAAAGCAATATGAACCGTTGTTCTCATTTGGTTGAAGGGTTTAGATTTATTTGTACTACCACTTCAGTTAGCGGTATTAGAAATGTGGAGGTGCATTATTATAAAAAAAAAGTGTGGAGGGATATAATCAACATTTAGCAATGACGACTAGACCTTTTTTTCAACTTTTTTTTGGCTTTTTCGATGGAATATAGGTGTGAGCAATGCCAGCGGAATGGATGACCAAATAATCGATCTAGAAAAAACATAAATAACAAAGTTACCTCTAATCATTGTATTAGTAAATTACTAATTTATTCTTAATAATGAACGATTATGATCATTTGGTAATTTCTCTTTTAGAGCACGGGAACATTGCTCTTTTCATATATGTTAGTTAATTATTAGAGAAAATAATTGTAAATGAGGAAGAAATTAACATACACTAGCTCGCATAATAGTTTTAGCGTATCTGCAATTGGTTACGCTAAGTTATAACCTTTGGTCCATTAAACATCATCATATCGTTACTCACAAAGTTCTCTTTTATATGCTTCCTTGCAAAAAAAAAAAGGAGTTCTCTCTTTTATTTGCGGCCTTTTTTTCAACAGAAGCACGATAAAGCTAACAATAATTCATAAACATGTAACTTTGAAAGAAACCTACACAAGTACAATAAACTATACTAGTACACCACTAGCTAGCCATGAGTTAGCAATCACTCGTATGTACACAAATATAAAGGATTCTAGTATTTGAAATATGTTAGAAATTATATGGGTTTCTAATACTATTTCTCTTACCCAACCGTCCCTCTCATTTAAGTTTCACCTAATGTTACCCCTAACCATCCTTCCATGCATCCCCATCCACCCCTTATTTAGTAAGGAGCATCATAGGCCTTGTTAAGTTAGGGAAAAATTTTGTGTGTGGTTGTCACATCGGATATACGGACACACATTGAAAGTATTAAACGTAGTCTCATAACAAAACAAATTACAGATTTCACCAGGAAACTGCGAGGCGAATTTATTAAGCCTAATTAATCCGTCATTAGAAAATATTAATCCATATTTGAAAAAAAAGTAAATACTTAATTAATCATCCGCTAATCGCTGCTCCGTTTTTCGTGCCATGGAGTGAGGGTTCCCAACCCTCACTCCCGAAGGCAGCCTTATTTGATGACTCAGCTTTTCCTTTAGAAACTTGGTTGTTTGAGATCACAATGGAATGGTGTTTCGACTTCTCCGCACTATAAGTCTAGCTATCTACGCACCCCATTTGAGACATCGACTTTAATCTTTTCAAATACATATTTTCTCCATTAGTGCTTAATTAATCATCAGTTCTATATAGTATAATTTATCTTTATTGTGATGTCTATGATTGTTGTAACATCATATATATTTCGGGTCCTTTTTGTCATTGACAATATTTTCAAATACATATTTTCACCATTCGTGCTTAATTAATCATCACCTGTACATATAATTAATCTTTATTGTGATGTCTATGATTGTTGTAACATCATAGATATTTCGGGTCCTTTTTGTCATTGACAGTGGCTATATATGCTCATCAGCTAGGATATAAAAGTATATAAATATGATTTTAGATCTGTCCAGTCGTGTTACTCCTGCATAAACTTGATTAATTATTGCCTATAAATGGACCAACCTATATATCTAGGGTGCTGATTGATCAAGAACTCGAGATAATTCTACTTGAAAGTAACAAACAACAACTAGGAGGATACGCTCAAAAGAAGAGAAAAAATTACATTGGTGGTCCAAATTTTAACACTTGCAAATATTGTACCAGCTGGTAAGCTTTTCCTATGGACCACGCACTAATACCATGGCAAACAAGTGATTATCCATATGGACCACATAATGATCGTTGCATTAGCTCACAAACTACTAGAAAGAACAAAATTATTGTAAATTTAGTTACACATGCATGAGCCAGTTAACGGCATGATTAGCCTTTCTAGAAAAACAACATATGTAGCACACCGTTTTATCTTCCTTGTCATTTTGGAGAACGATGTAGTCAAGAAAACTTGTATTTTCCATTATTGTTTCTAATCATTATATGATATAAAAACTATTAAATATTTTATATGTGATGAATCCAAACATTTCTCTAGATATTTGTCATCGAAGTTTGCAGGGTTGAATAACATTTTCTAGTATGTCCTAAATTCTATTTGAGACAGATCAAAGTAGATCATTTTTTTTTCAGTAGTGCATATATATAGTAAATTCCTCATATATATGCTAAACCAAATGTTACTCTTGTATGATAGTATTAATTATTTCATTTACAATTTTATATACTCAATCTATCTGAAACTACCAGCTAACTTTTATGCACCCTTCTTGTTTCGCCTTCATATCTCATCCTTTAATTTCATCCTTCCCATTCTAAAACCAAGCTTCAAATATTGGCAAGAAAGGGAACAGTAAAATTTTGGATGCCATATTAAGAAAAATAAATGTCCGTACGTACGCCACATGATGAATTTGTCCTTGTTTTTTTTTCCTTTGGCATGTACTTGCAAGTTTCATCTAACTCATGGTCCTTAAATAGTCCACAAGTCCTAACCATTCATCGTCACTTGCGGTTAAATTAATTACGTACCCAACTTGCAACAGAATTCATGTGCAAGATCTATGAACATAGTATAGCCATGCTCTACATAGTTTTGTGTATATATAGTAGTCCTTAATTAGTTTTCTGTTATCCTATCATATATATTATATTGCATCATATCATATTATAATAATTATTAAGTTAAGGTAAAAGAGAAACTCTCTGCCTATGCTCTCTAGGACATAAGCTAGTTACCATGCATGTTTAGTAAGGGAAAGAAAAATATACAGTTGACTGTGATGTGGGTCCATACGACATAATGCATGCACTATATTTAATAAAGAGTACACATCAAATTTGTAGGAATCTTAATTTTGGATTAAAATTGTTCAAAAAAAAAGAGAGTCCATGCATGTCAAATGACAGTAAAAGAGCGAGTGAAATAAATTAACCTGCAATCTCATTTCCATATATATAAATTCCAAAGTAAATTCTCTAGCTAAAATAATGTGAGTATATTTTGGAACTACAATTACTATAACTAGTCCTTGCAATTGTGAAAGAAATTCGACAAGTTTTGTGTGCGATTACGCGGGTGATGTATGTGTGCGTGCACACACACCGCCGCCACCACCACGCACTCACACCATACTCACACACCACAATCCCTAAGCAACGCTCAAATAGATGAAGACCAATGGTATATCCCTAGCAACACTAATTTCTATATAAAGTTTACTAGCGTGTGTAATATTCGTGAGGTTTTAACAAATCATAAGAATGATCGTATAGACATAAGTCTTAATTTGCATGGTCCAATCACCTTGTATTGTTAACTAGTCTGTGCATATTTACTTCTAATTTTGTAGGTCCTAATGGGAGTTTATCAGCTACTAAACTCAAACTGTTTCTTAGGGAAAAAAAACAGGTCAATGTTGTTGCTAGACAAATTTAAAGTGTTTGTATCTATAATTAGTGTTGTAGGAAAAAGTTGATTAGATGTATACATATATGTACCCTCTATAACTTAACTAATTGCTCCTCACTAGTGACATTTTTTTCTCTTCTCTCACCAAACTTATTTTCTTGTAGTGACTAGTCAAATGTGCAAATTATAAAAAACATGTGATGTCATACTATTTAACTATAAAGCAAATTTATCTCGCACCACCTCATGTTTACCATTGTGATGCAGCTTTAACCTAATGTTGCAACGCACGGGGTTTACATGTAGTCATATGGGCGATTATGTAAATTGACTAATCAATTATCGGCAAACCGGAGATGCAAACTAAGTGGTAGCTTGACTAAGTAATTAACTGCGAGGAAAGGTGAAATTATCGCAATCAAATATCTTTGTATGGGAATTCAAAATTAAAAATATTGTCACACAGAACAGATAGTTAAGGATACCCTAGCTTGTGCTTAATAGGATTGAGTAAGTGAAGGTGGGGGGAGGGACAGTAGGTCTGGTTTATGAGAAAAATTTGGGCGTCCCCTTAATATGATTCACTCAAGAGCATATATATATTGGGAAAGAAAATGGGGAAGAGAAAATCCATAGTCGTAGTTAAGAGCAGTTAGGTATAGCAGGGCATGTACAATGGCCACTTATAGAGTTGTAGAAAGTTCTTAGCCTTGCTAATTAGGAATGTTGCTTATATAGAAGAAAGAGAAAGAGGAGAGATAAAATATCGTTGCTATAATTAATAACGGCTAAGCAATAACTCTTAGCCTCAATCTATAAAATGGAAACTCGATTGCATTCGGATGACAAAAAGGAAATACTAGTAATGAAGAATTATTTTCTAGGTTAATGGTTAGAACCCTTCATGTCTCAATTGTTATAGGGGTAAAGTGAGACTATTATATATTCCTTAAGAATATACCTTTGGCGCTCTATACTATTATGAAAGCCCTGAAGATGAAAGGGTTGCTTAATTGTATCCTCCAACAAACAACTTGGTGAGTATATCCCAGTTGGTATTAAGAAAGCAATTGTTGTGCGTTGTATGTATAGATATGTCACGGCGTCATGTACGCATGCAATGCAACTCTCATCAATAAATTAATTACCATATGTATGTATGCATGCATGGCGATCTTTTTCGCAGTATACACACATGTCGTTAGCATGCATGGGAAGTCAAGCCCTGAACATCGATCGCCTCATGCATAGCAATGCTGAACAGTGTACAAGAAAAATGATCTAGGGAAATAATTAATAGAACAATGCAGAGTAGTCATGAAATATACTACCTCCATCTTAAAATACTTGTCGCTTTAAGTTCTTGTTTGTAACTTTTGATTATTCGTCTTATTCAAAACAATATAATTTTTTTATTTATTTTGTTTGCGACTTGCTTTATTATAAAAATACTTTAAGTATGACTTATTTTTTTTTAATTAGTAGTGTGGAACTTTTTCGCGAACAAACAAAAAGGATTACATTTCAATATATTCATTAATGTGGAATTGTGGATGCGCGATAATTACACAATGCTAGTTTGCAATGATATAGTTTGCTCCAAACTACAGTAAAACCAACAGTATGACCACTCAGCTAAACCATCTGAATTAAACACTGAATTTTATATGAAACATATACAGTGACTCCAATAAAAATTTTCCGTATTTCCAAACGATCGAAGCCTCAGCAACCAATAAATTAAAGGAGATCAAAAGCGGTTTACCACTACTGTAAAACATGCTTAGCTGGTTGGGTTCTACGGTCGACACATGTCTAAGTTTCAGCTTCGATCAATCCCCTCCGAAAGCGATCGCCATTATTGGCCACACAGAAGCTTATTAGCTTAGCTACCTAGTAATCACATCGATCTCGATCTATCTCTTTTCAGTGGTGGATGCAACATGATCATGATAAAGCCATTAGCTAGCTAGCGATCGATGGAAAGGAGGTGAGATCGAGATCGACCATTAATTCCTTCTCCTACCTACAACTCGCCCCTGATCAATATGATCATCTCCCCTTAATTAATCAACGGATCGATGATCGAAATGATGCGTGAAAACAACACGTCGTCTCCACTTAATAACTAGCCTGGCTGCTTTTAATCTCACTCACTCAATCGATCAGTGTGTGTGTGTGGTGGTTTGTTGATCTCATCATCTATCGATCGCCAGAGTCTAAGCCTACTCGTTTTAGGGTAGGTTACCTAGGCGCCTCTCCAGCGACGACGCCGCCACCGACGACGACGACCGCGACGACGGCGACGGCGAAGATGCAGAGATCAAGCTAGATGCATATATCGATCATGCACACACTTGCCTTGGCATGTGATTATATTGTTTACATCGTGGCATGCAAACAATATGGATGAAATGACAACTCCAAGAATCGCAAACCTGAACACGCTACTTAATTCGATTATCGATCGTTAACTGCTCTTGCAGTCAGCTTGAATTGGTTGCTTATTCTCATCTAGCTAGCAATCTTGACTACTGTTACGTACGTATATCGATCGATCAATCTAGTTGGCCATCGAATATATGTCGATAATTATGATAATGGATGTGAGCTTAGATATATCTGGCCTTAATCATGCCCATCTCCTTTACATCGATCTTGACTAGCTATAGCTCTTTGCTTCGATACCCATCTCTCTCTCAGACACACACATACACGTTCCAATTCTGCACGTTTCCACATTATTCCCGTGAGAATCGTATCAGAATATATTAATTCACACTGAACTTTTGATTAGGATTAATCCAAGTTAGCTAGCTCTAGAATAGGTGCAGAGAGATAAAGAGCTTTTTCACAGCACATAATCTTAACTAGGACCAAATTAAGAGAGAATTAGCTAGCTTCGTACAAGTATGTACATATATTGTGTGCATATGCTGGAAACTAAGAGATGATGCATCTGCCTAGTGCTAGCTAGCCAGCTATTATAATTAGGAGATTCATATTCCTTTCACATAATATACCACTCTAGCTAGGTAATAGCTATGCCTTAGGTCGACCTTTCATCCGAACAATTTTTAATCAACGTGTTTAGTTATATATAGTTATTAGTGGTGTTAATCTAGCAAGGCTAGCAACTTGTTGCGTACGTAAATCACCAAGGAAAACAACTAATCTTTTGCATTAATTTACCAATCGATGCGTCGACGGGTTAAACATATATACTAAATTATTGCACACTTACGACAACCTCCCATGAGAGGGAAAACAAGTGGTTTCTTGATGGATCAATCATGATTTATATAAAGTATAGAATACTAATATATCATCAATCGCATACACTAGCAACAGAATGAATTCGATCATCAGTTGCTAATTAATAGCTCCGCCTATCTCGCCGTGTTCTTGAGGTATTCCAGAATCTGGTAGTGTGTGAAACAGGAAAGCAATCTAGCGAGCACACATGATGCTTAGACGATTCTAATTAATTAATTAATAGTTAATTAATTAAGGCAGACGTGTTACGTCTGATTTTAACGGAATGCACGCACATTAATCAGTTGTTTAATTTGACACCCCACAACATACAGAGGCTTGGGCGCACCTGGCCGGTTTTGATGATTAATTCTCTTCCAATTAACCTCCAATCCATGCCAGAGACTTGACAAATTATTAATCTAATTTGTTTGTACGTGTGAGCTGGATGGTATTGTGTAAATAGGTTAATTAATTGCTAGTTGGGACTGAAACCAGCCAGGTTCATGCATGAGTACATATTGTTCATGCAAGTTACGAGTTTTGTAGGGAGGGAGGAGACATCAAACTGTACAATTCGACTACCTGTTGCAACGAAGAAAGATTAACTAATGCTCCTACGGATATATAGTTTGGTGAGTAGACTAAGCCATATGTTTTAAGTATAATGCCATATTGCCATCCATTCCATGGCATTGGGTCATCATGTGTGTGCACATGAAGCTGACGGCACCAACCGTCTACTAGTTGCTAAGCTAGCTACTAGTAGGAATTAATAGGAGATAGAGCAACATCATGTGTCTAAGTTGCTGTAAAACAATTGTAATTAATATTGAGTTCCTGCGGTAAGCTAATGCAAACTTCTTGTTTATGTTAATTATTAACTACCAGTACACCTAGAGTTTTTCTACGATTCTTCCTACCATAATTCATTGTACATTCCAAGTTATTGTAGTTTAACAGTACTTCTGGCACAATGTTGACACCTCCTTCATTTTTTTTTACCTTTTTGACTTTCATGAATGGTATATTGGTATGAGAGATAGACTTTGACCATTATTTTTATATCTTTAATTAATATTTAATTAAAATATTACAATATTGCAGAAACGTTTCCAATGGCAAATTTAATGATATATTTTTCGTATAATAAATTTGGACAGTTTTAAACATATAAGTCTAAAAAAATAGAGTTATGTTAGTCGTATGGATTTTGAGGTATCAAAAGAGAAAAAGGAAACCACCACATATAACGAAGCCAAACATGATATCACACCATATGAGATTAAAACTTAATGATAACAGGGAGCCACAATATTGATTGACGAGATTAGATCTGCTAAACCTTTACCTTTACGAGATATTTTTTACGTACACTCTCCCCTAAACTAGTATAATTACAATGTATCAAGATATTAATGTCCCCCAGCCGACCTACCTAGAGCGATTATTCTATTCTACAATTGTCATATACTAGTTATAAGAGATGGTGTCTCTCTCTTTTAAGAGAGACATATAGAGTCCTACTCTATTTTTAACAACTCCAAATCTTATTTTACAGCTACATTTGTACATATATTCGTATTCATCACACACTTTAATGTTTTTCTACATAGTCTTCCAAAGAGTGCAGAAAATTGGCCGCTGCTCTCAACGTGCCACTGCACTTGAAGTTTGTTTCGCCGCTGTACGTACATGGCTACAACAGAGCTCAATGAGAGAGTTTAATCAAGCATAAATATCTAGCGAGCTTAATAAAAAATGATTACCATATTTTAATTCACCGTCCTGCTTGTCGTTTAACGCAGATATCTACTTGTGTAAACATTCGAGTCCAAGGTTTCAATTTTTCTGCCAACAATTATTTTAGAGCAAAGTCCGAAGTTTCGGATGCTTTGCCGGCCTGCACAGATAACCAGCAGGGCTGCAATGAAAAGGCCTTTTAACCACGTATTGAGATGTTTGGGCCGTATACTCTACGTCGTGAATCTAATGGGCTTAGCTCACATGAACTTTGGGCCGTAGGCGATATGTTTCTGCTCATCTTCTTTTTTCCCGATAATATAGAACTATGGAAGATGCGCATGTACACTCACATATTTTGGAATAAGTCCCATTTCACACATGCTCAAGAATATATTTCGATTTATCATGACACGGAAATAGTAAAATTGATCTCTCGAGATTTTGGCACACAGCAAAACAGAGAAAATAAAAATCTTCCTTCGAGAGAGAACTGTCTGATGTATGCAGTTCGTCTTCCTTTAACTGAATATTCTGTTCAGAGTGGCAGCTAATCTGACGCCGCCTTGCGCTAGCCTGAGATTCACAACCGGCAATCTGCTCCCGAAATATGCATCTGCATCAGCAGCAATCAAGAGCAATAAAGCCGTGGTCAGGACATTTTCTGAAGTGTTTAACTCTGCATCAAACGTAAATGGCACTGCTAATGGTAGTATTACCTTCCAGGACTGAATCTTCTGTCACGTCCTTGTACGCCCAGTCGCATGCTGCAGCGATGCTCTCAGATGCATACCTTGCATATATAGTTGTAATCAGTTACAGCCAGAAATCAATCAAGTTAAGTGGAAATTCAGAAATGAACTTTTGGATGTGAAAGCATACGTGTCTGGGCATGTGGTCTGGTTCTTGCTGCATTCTTCCCATCCTGGCACTCGTTGTGACCATTCTCCCTGAAACATCAAGCAGTAAGTAGATCGAGCTGCTAGTTGCCTCAAGCACACCAGAAAACCATTTTTCATACCGTTATATTCTGCATCAGTGCATCGACAAATTCAGCCACGCCTTCCCCATAGTAGTCGTTTTCTGCCGTTTCGATGATGTTGTCATCCCAAACCTGAACGACAATACCAAAGACAAAGGATTCCTAATTGATTTTGTCGCAGTCATATCCATGCTTTATCTGATTTTTTTTTCTCTTGGGAAGTGGGATGCTAGTCTGAATGCTTTTTGCAGTGGGATGCTTAGTCTGAACATTGGACTTACATGGTGGAGAACAGTCTTCCTTGTAGACCAGCGCACATCAATGGTGTTTCCTCCTTTATCGGAGGTAAACCCCACATGAAGCGGCTGTCATCTCCAAATGATTAAACACTAATTACTACACTAGTCTACTATACAAGTACTTACAGAGCGTACTAATCACATTTTTTTGGGTGTACCTGGTGGATGTCCCCCACAAAGTGTGCAAGGAACAGAAGTGCTTGTGTCAGGTTATCTGAAGAACTCAAGATCAGAAACTTATCATCAGCCTGAGACTAACAAGGCAAAAAAAATTGCAGAACTGAATTAAATGGAGCAGTATTACATTGAGTAGAAGGGGATGTTGCATCATAGGTGAGGAGCTGGGAGGTGTAGTTGTTGATGGCGCCGGCGACGCACCTACCCCTGAAGCTATCCTCGTCCTTGCAGTCTCCTGACAATGCAACACAAGAAACCAACATGATGCATGCTGCTACAATGTGACAGCATGTCCATGCAAATTTCAGTCGAATTTGAGGACAAAATCAACAAACTGTCGTAGGTGTAGCTGCAGAGGTGGTCCGGGGTGTCGATGTAGTGGAGCGGCGCCGACCAGGGGTACCTGAGCTTGACGCCGTCGGCCCAGGAGCAGAGGCTGCTCAGGTTGCCCCCGGCGTACGACGGCAGCAGGCCCCTCACCGCCGCGGCGGCCGCGTCGCTCAGCCGGCCCTGCACGAGACGAGACGATCAGATGAAAGAAGGCGAGGAGCAGATCGAGGAAGAAGACGGAAGAATGTGCGTGCCTGCGCGATCTGGCAGACGATGAGATGGCCATGGACTCCCCAGGCGTGCGAGGGAGCAGGGAAGAGCGAGGAGAAGAGAAGCAGCAGCAGAAGGGGCAGCGTCGACATGATCGACTGCTGCATCCTGAATTCCTGATCGGATGCGAGGTAGAAGAAGCTAGCTAGACGATCGATCAGTATCAGTGCCTCGGTGATGGGGTTTTTAAGCGGGAATAGTGGGGTAGTTCCTACCTATCTGGTAGCGATCGGGTCGCCCCCCCCCCCCCCCCCCCTCTCCCTCCCTCTCTCCACCTGGTTTTCTTTTTTTGGCACCTCATTACTTTTCTATTTTAATAAATTTATGCATCTAAAGTTTATACACCTAAAGTTTACACATCTAAAGTTTAGAGACCAAAAGTTTATAAGTCAAAAGTTTATATATCCGATTCAAATTTGAATTTGAATTCAAATATTTTCTATATATAGTATTTCTATACATCTAAAGTTTATACTCCTAAAGTGTATAGATCCAAAGTTTATAAGTCAAAAGTTTACATGCCCAATTCAAATTTGAATTTGAATTCAAATTTTTTATATATAGTATTTCTATACATAAATTTTTCTAACTTTTGTTTTTTAAAAAGTTTTGTGTGGTGTACTGTAGTATAAAGAGAAGAAGGGGAGGAGGAAGGGGGGAGAGGAGGGAGGAGTATATAGTATAGGAGAGAGGCAGGGGAGTGATCGCTGGGTGGATGGAGGAGCGATCACCCGTCCAATAGGAATTCCGAAATAGTGTATCATTTCGCGCCATTATTTTAAGAAAGGGAAAGAGGATGAGGAATCTGTCGGAACTACGGAGCATGCACGGCCGGCAATCTCGTTCACACGCTGCTGAAAATTGAGGCCATGTTCATACCCATGCACACGCCTGACTACTGCTGGACCCTCCTGGTGCCATGTCCGTGCATTCACAGCAGTGTTTGTTATTCAGTGTGTGTGTGTTTTTCTCCTGCAGGATGAATGCAACAGTTAGCTGCATAGCTGTATTGCCCCTTTTTTTCTATTAAGATACATATTTTACTTCGTGGTTTCCATTAGTATACTTTTCAAAATGCTAAACAATACATTTTTTGCAAAAAAAAAAGAAATATATATACAAATTACTATAAAATATCAGATAAATCTATTTTTTAAGTTCAAAATAATTTAAACTTAATCAAGCTAATGATTTTCTCATTTTACATGTTTTACACTTAATCTTCATGTACAATGAACTCAAACAAAGCCAGTGTTGTCGTTGTATGAAAATCAGCCTCACCAATTGATTTCATGAGAAAAAAAATGGAGCAACAAATTTGGCAGGAGTAGCAATGTATCATGTCGTAGTCTGGAAATTTTCTCCGATAAAAACGCCAGAGACTGTTGTCGGCATGATAAAAATCTGTATAAAATTTATGGGCCGAAATTGCCCTCAGCATCACAAGCATCCGGCCCATCCTGATAATCTTGGCCCACTAGCCCAGCCCATGCCACCGCTACGTTACCTTCTCCTCTCGTGCTCTTTCTCCGCCCAATAAATAGCCCACGACCCAACCACTCCGGCGAGGCTGAGCTGACCACCACCGGAGATGGCACTCGCAGCGCCTCTGCTCCGCCTCCGGCTGCTGCCTCTCGCCGCCTTCGTCGCCGTCGTCTCCATCACCGCGGCGCCTCGGCGTGCGGAGGCGTGGGGCAAGCAGGGCCACATCATCGTCTGCAAGATCGCCGAGGTCTCCGCACACCATGGCTTTGCTAATCCCCTTCCTCCTCTCCTCGCACAGCACCTGAAGAGGCTGCAGCTAGAGAGTAACACGGAGTGTTGTACTTGCAGAAGTACCTGTCGGAGAAGGCGGCGGCGGCGGTGGAGGAGCTGCTGCCGGAGTCGGCCGGCGGGGAGCTGTCGACGGTGTGCCCGTGGGCCGACGAGGTGCGATTCCACTACTACTGGTCTCGTCCTCTCCACTACGCCAACACCCCCCAAGTCTGCAACTTCAAGTACTCACGTACGTCTTCACTCACCTCCACAATCTTAGCTTCAAATTTTCTTCTTTTAAGATAACGACTTAATTATAGCTGCAAATGAACGCTGCATTTACAGAATACAAATTGATCGTTCAAAGCGAGCTTAATTGCGCGCCATTTGTTGCAAACTAGGCTGAGCGAGAGAACGCTTTGCGTTATTCTTTTTTTCTCTGTTCATTTCGATCAGTAACAAACAATTAATTAGCACTTCCTCCGTTTCATAATGTAAGACTTTATAGCATTGCTTATATTTATATAAATGTTAATGAATATAGATATATATATATATATATATGTATGTATAGATTCATTAACATCTATATAAATGTTAGCAATACTAAAAAATTTTACAATATGAAACGGATGGAGTAGTAGCAGTAACGTTTTTGGGTTTTTCTTGAGTGTAGAGTGGCTCTGCCCTTCCCAATGTTAGGAGTTATGTTTAGCCGCCGTAGTAGTTTAATTAGCCTTCCTTGCTTCAATTTTTGTTTTGCTTTTTCTCCCTTCCCTTGGCATAAGCCGGTCTGGTGATTACGTTGGGTAACAAAAACTTTTTTTCTTCTTATATATTAACGTGCAATCCTTTTGCGCTAGAAAAAAAAATCAGTAACAGTATGAGCAGCAAGTACGTCAGCGTAGATGCCATTAGCCCATTCTGAATTATTCCCTATCGGATATCCAAATTATACCGGCACGTACTGTTGCTTGTTGGGGAAGACAAACAATCAGAGAAAGAGGTTGAGTAAAGATACACAACTCAAACTCTCATCACAGACAGATTCAGAGTCTCACGGCATCACCAATGATTCGATCCACTAATCTCCTTGTTCCAAACCACAACGAATTCATGTTACATTCAATCAGTAGCTTTCACCATAAAAACCAGACATCTGTCGTAAATCGTAATTGTGCATGTCAAATGAATGTTTAGACTCCAAGGAAGAAAAAAAAGGACATACTAACAACAGGAATCTGACGACTTGATTATAATAATTGCGTGTTCTCTGCTTCTTCTCGTTCTTAATATCTCGAGAAATATCTTCCAAACTTTGTTAGCACGTTCTTATGGGACCAGGAATGTGCCGCTGACAGTCTGACTGAGACAGTCACACATGTGCCCACACAGACCTGTTGTTAATTATTACTAGTATAGTTCAGAGATAATCCTAACCACTGGATATGTTGTTTGTGGTCTTCAATGGAATGATAAAGTTTGCTAATTGGAACAGCTGACCTTAACTGAGGTATACATTAATAATTCAGCATTCCATGGTGAAATCTGCCACTCTGATTAGATGATAGCAGAGATGAGTAGAGCTAAGGCACAAACATTTCTCTGATTTCTGAAACATGAGCTTTACTTTCATCATGGAGTAATCTGCTTGTGGCTCTCAATTATCCAGGGGACTGCCATAATTCTCGTCACCAGCAAGGGATGTGCGTCGTCGGGGCTATCAACAACTACACCGATCAGCTCTACAGCTATGGCGATTCAAAGAGTTCATGTAAGCTTATCTGCAAAACACAGTGCCAAATAGTGCTCTGATTCAGCAGGCAGGACACTGATCCGATGATCTCTGAACATCCATACACATGCACTGATTGATAAACCAGACAACCTGACGGAGAGCCTGATGTTCCTGGCCCACTTCGTCGGCGACGTGCACCAGCCGCTGCACGTCGGCTTCGAGGAAGACGAAGGGGGCAACACCATCAAAGTGCACTGGTACCGGAGGAAGGAAAACCTTCACCATGTCTGTACTGCTTCTCTCATGTCATGTCAACTGAATTATTCAGATCAGCACAAACTGCCATTTTTCACTCACAAGATTTCTGTGTTCATGTGCTGCTTTTACAGGTGTGGGACAACAGCATCATAGAGACGGCCATGAAGGACTTCTATAACAGAAGCTTGGATACCATGGTGGAGGCTCTCAAGATGAACCTCACAGTGAGAGCACAGACATGTAAAATGATTTATCAGTTCAGAAATGCTTTTCCAGTTTCTGATGTTTGTGTAAATTGTAGGATGGATGGTCTGAAGATATCAGTCACTGGGAAAATTGTGGCAACAAAAAGGAAACCTGTGCAAATGAGTAATGATATATCCTGCTCAAACACTTCCACCTGTCTAGTACATTTTTAAAGAGAAATTGACATGCATTGTTTAACTCAATGTCATGCAGCTATGCAATTGAGAGCATACATCTGTCCTGCAATTATGCCTACAAAGATGTTGAGCAAGACATTACTCTAGGAGGTGAGTATACTTCTTTATATCACAGTGGTTGTGACTAAAACTAGTACAAGAAGTCATTTTGGGCTTAGGGCAATAATAATTGGCAAATTCTGCATCCTGGAATACAGATGACTATTTCTACTCTCGGTACCCAATCGTGGAGAAGAGGCTAGCACAGGCCGGCATCAGATTGGCGTTGATACTGAACTGGATATTTGGTGAGGATAAACCAGATGGTAATGTCATACCATTACAAGTTCAGTAAGGGTTATGATCACCAGAAATATTCAGGAGAAATGTTATTTGTTGCTGCCACTCTAATTAGTGGTTGTGCACATATTTTATAAAAAGCACACATACCTATAGTATAGAATTCAAAAATGTAATTGTTGTAATTGCTTATTGGAAAGCACATTTATTTGTAAGAAGCACATAGGCCTAGTACAGCATTCAAAACTGTAAATGCTGTCATTCATGTACAATTGAAAGTAGTCTGTGACAAGAAACACATAAGCCTAGTATAGCATTCATAAATGTAATTGTTGTAATTCCTCTATGTTTGAACAGTGTACCACTTGAATAAGTGTGTTTCAAATCGATTCATTTCCCTCTAATCATCTCATTTCTTTATTTGCAAACATTTAAGAGTTGTCGCTTATCTCTGATCATATTGTCAATTGCACTTTTCTTCATTAGCTACTGAGAAAGTAGAGTACACTAAACCGGTATAGGGATGTTCAGCTGCCAAATCGATTCAATACGTGGGGAAAAACAAGAATCACATTGAACTCGATGTAACACATAGTTAATTGAATAAATTTTATTCATATATGAATCACATAAAAATACACCATCTAAGCAATATGAACCTACATACAATCGATCAATGTGAGCGACCAATTGAACCCGCCAGTACCTTAGTCAGAACGTGAGTCGCGATCCCAATTGGGCAGAAGAGCAGGCACAGAGAAACCGAATGCCTGGTCTCTATGTTGTTCTTGATGCCGTCATGGTACACCTGCCTGCATTGTGATCCCAAAACTCAAGCCATTTTAACAACCTCCTCACACTTGCAACACATACAACCATCATCCATAGGTACACTACTACACACATGAATCAAGAATTTGCTCACCTTGCGGCGAAGAGGTCGACGGCTAGGAGGTGGATCCAGGCGGAGGCGACGGTCATCTCGCTGGCGAACATCCTGACGATCCCCGTCAACTGCGCAGGAGAAGAGAAAGGTTGAGAGAATGCTAGTGATCATGGAGTGCAGAGTGGTGTCACTGATTGATTGACTGACCTCGGGGAGCCAGTACTTGCTGGCGAACATGGCGCGTAGGGTGTCGGGAGTCCAGGATAGGTAGAGCAGGTAGGCGTAGAGGATGCCGAGGGCGACGTACGGCGCGCTGCTATCCACGGCACGCTTGGTCTGCGCCAGCACAGAGAAAGATTAGAGGAGCTAGTGAGAGCAATTCGATTGTGTGTGTGTGGGTTGGAGGATTGAGGAATTCTTACGACGTCGGCGTTGGGGGCGACGACCATGAGAGTGTAGAAAGGGAGGACGGCGATGGTGCCCCAGGTGAAGGCGGAGCTGGCAATCTGAGACGACGCCATCCCTGCTCCTCACAACCAATCCATGGCGAAATTCGTCAGTCAGTCCTACACCAATCAGTTGTGGTAGAGCTAGAATTGAATGGGGCCGCAGAGGCGTTACATGCGCGAGGCCGGAACAGAGGCGCCCTGCCGCGGGCGGGGACGGCGGGGCGGGAGACCGCGGCGAGCTCCGGCCGGAGAGGGCGCGCCGCCCACGCCGACGCTGCGCCGGCGCCGCTTCCCGTGCGGAGCTGGCCACCGGGCAGCACCACCGGGCGCTGCTGCCTCAGCGCCAGTGGCGCAGCCACGCCAACCTGCAGCAGCAAATCAAGAACTGAAGCTACCGCAACTCCGCAAGTGCCAAGATTGACTGAGTCATGTGTTACCGGCTACGTACCCGAGCGGCGGAGGAGAGGAGGAGGAGAGCCGCCATTGCAGGGGAGGAAGCGAGCAGGAGCAGCGGGGAGGCGGAGGAGGGGAAAAGGCCATTACCAGTGGCTGGCTCACCCTTTGTACTAGTAGGTCCTAGCTGTTGCTGTGGCGCCGCTCCGGCCACCACTCTCACTGGTGTAGGTGTAGTAGCTGTTGTTGCCTTCCCATGGTCGGCCCGGGTGGTGGGCGGCGGCCGGGGCCCGCCACGGTCGAGGTTGGCCGTCGACGCGTGGTCGCCACCAACGACCAGTGTCCACGTTATTGATCACCAACAAAGCAAGAAGAGAGATCGTGCTGCTGCTGCTGCTGCTGCTTCGGTCGCGCCCGAGTCAACTGGCCTTGGTACGAAGGAATGAGAGCGTACAGAGACAGGCTGGCCCGCGGCCATGTGCCATGTGCCATGTGCCGCCGCCCTCACTTTGCCGGCGATCTCCTCCTCCTGCCCTCGATCCGTCTCCGTCACCGGCCGCCGCTGTGTCGACACGTCACTCACACGGCTTCCTCACTTTCACCACTTGCAACCACAGAGTAAAACACTTCACACTCCTATAGGAATGATTGGTACAACCATCCAACATCATAACCAACAAGTATAGGATGATTGGTACACCACAACATAGCAGGATATGATATCATCAACACCAACAAGTACAGATGATTCAGCAATAATATCACACATGGCATGTTGGTAAAAGCAAACAAGATTCAGAAGAAAAAGGAAAAACAAAAGAAGCAAAAATGTTTCTCATCATCTGAGATGCTGCAGATGCAGAAAAACGAGATAGAGCAAAGGTGGTGTTAGTCCTCAGGCCGAACCATTTGGCCCAACCTTTCCTTCTTCTTCTGACCGATCAGTCTAACCCGATTAAAACTTTTTAACTCTCTATCTCTGCAAAGTTGCTTGCATCTCCCCCCAACTACGGGCTTGGGAAAAGATGCGAAAAAGGTAACTGTATTCTTTTCTAGGATCTATCCCTTCTTATTAGCCTTCTTCATTCACTCCTAGAATCTTCACTTCATCTCCTTTGGATTCTCTGTATAAGCTTTTATCAACTGCTGGACAAATATACTTCTAGAACGACAGGTGAGACGCCACCATGGCCTGGAGCTTGTCCCAGTCGGATGGGATCTCCAGGTTAGGAGATAGCACAAAGCCTGCGGCAACAGCAAGCGTGATAACCAGCAGGCTGCCCTTCAGGCAGGCTCCGCCGCGGCTCAACCTTCCAAGGATCTCCTTGGAATACTTGTCCGCGGCCTTGATAGATGCCTGCTTTCCAGAGTCCGTTGCTGCTTCTAGGGCCGCCTCATTCTGCAATTGCAACCAATTGCACATATTACTACGGAGTACAAATACCTAGGGGTATGTGAACAGCTAAAGGTGGTGGTGTCAAACAAGTTTACTTGCTTTTGCATGTCCTTAAGAGTTGTGGCACCTTGATTTCCATTTTATCAAAAAAAAAAAAAGGAGGTAACGCCATTTATCCCAAACTAATTGTGCTATCAAGAAGCTCTCTTTTTGTCATGAATCAGAATTCACTAGTCATACAGAATTTTACTACTATGCAAAGGATAGCATCACATTGCATATACATAAGAATGAAACAAACATCATAAACAGTCAAACAAAACAAGTAATGCAACAGGGACATATCATACCTTAGTCCTTAAGTTCTTCAGAGTCACCTTAAGAGATTCAGCACTGAGCTTATGAGACAGCTCGCTCCATTTTGTAACTATAGTGCTAAGGACTACAACACTGGCTTCAACATTTTCAGGATGAAGTCTTTCCTGCAAATCAGAATTAAGAAAACTTCAGTTGCAACATTCTCACTTGGTGTTATAAAGGCAGACAGACAAAGATTACTCACCCACAGCTTGTAGGACTCTGCATTTTGAGTCAGGCACCAAATGAATACACCAGCAGACTCCCCGGTGAGGTCAGCGTTATCTGAACATAATGTGCAATAATGCATCAACTCAGAGTTGCAAAACAAAGGTAACAAGCTCTATATAGAAAGAGAGGTTAGGGTGAAAAAGGATGACAGCTCACTTTCTTGCATTGCTTTCACACACAATGGCAAAAGCTGCTGTGCTGCTTGTTTCACGGTTTTTGAGCCAGGAGGACCAGCAAGGGCCAACTCCTTGATTGTTGGGTAGGCTGCTTCAAACCTCTCTGTAGCCTAAAGAGTTCCATATGATGACCAGAAGTCAGAACATCATCGCATATCAAAATTTCAGCAAACAGGAGGGAAGAATTAAGAACAAACCTTTACACGAGCGCTGGAAACAGGAAATGCAGCTCTCATGAACAGATCAAATGTAACAGGGGGAATCAGGCGTTCCCCCTTTCTAACAGCACCATTCAGTAAGATGCCTCGAGCTTTGGGGGCAGACAAAATTCTGCACGTGAAATATCAAAAAAGATTATGCATATAAATACTTATGATATATATCAGAAAACAGAAAAACAGCTCTAGATTCTTAATCAGGTTTAAGTTGAGCCATACCTTTCGAGCAACTGCAGAACTAAATCTCTCGTCTGGGGATTCCCACTTGGCTTAGCACACAGTGTGGGAAACAGGAAATGAGCCCAACAAAACATTCCAGTCACTAGGTCACCTTGAGATGCCTATGATACATCACGCAAGAGATATTTTTTATGAAAATATAAAATGATAGTATGGAGCACTGAAAATAATTAGCACCATTCAGAACAAGTAAGAGCACAGCAGGGAAAATATACCTGAGCAATAACCCAAACAATGATTGGAAGCTTTTCCTGCCCAAGATACTTATTGTTTCCCATTATTTTTGGCAGGACGTTTGTTAGTACCTCTGGTTTCCTTCTTACAGTCAAGGCAAGCACAACAAATATTGCAACCTGAACAGAGCAATAGTCATTTAAAAACTATAAACCAACTTGAAAACAAGATAGAACCATCCATAATTACAATCACAGGTCCGATAAGCAAGTGTGAATTATGGCAGTCAGATTATTAGATTATTAGATTTTAGGTTTTATCATATCTACCACCATGCAATCTTCAGGGCCCTAAAACAGAAAAAAAAAAGTTTAATCTCCTTCATGAACACCTTACATAAAGTAGGACTTGAATATTCTGTCATCAAAATGCAGTTCTTCTTAGAATTTATATAAACTTTTTAGCAATTGTGGTGATCCATAGATCGGAGTAATAAACTAATACAAATGATCGAATCGAATCGAATCTGCTTATTATCTTACTTCTTGTGAGGAAGTGTTAAAAGCAATGAGAAAAGGCTAAACTAATTGAATTACACAATCAGAAACATTCACATCTATCTAAAGTAAATGGTATTGACAAGCACAAGCTTCCAGCAATGCAGGATGTGAGCAAATTGTTCATATAATATTTCAATTGCAAAGCCTACATTTTTTTTTCTCATTGCAAGGTTGTTGCTTCATTAGATGACAGCATTAGCGCTAGGCTCAGTTGATGTGAATACAATATAGGACATATCTCAAATATAAAACGCATGCTATTTCCATCTTGTAGAGCATTTTTATGCTGCTTTACATCACAAGTCCATGATACCATGCAGAGGCTTGTATAGTGAGAGTTAAGTCGTGATGGAACAAGGACTACCTGGGCCCTTGGAGTTTGCTGTGCGGCCTTCTTTGAACCCTTAGCGCCTACTGCTTGACCTGACAGTTCAGACATGATGCTGTCTATGCACCACATGACAAAGTCTCCCAGGGCATCAGGAGATCTCTGATTGATCCAGTCACTCGCAGTGTTGCGAACTGGTTCAGGAATATGGCACAAGGGAATCTGCACAATATATTAACTAGTTAGATGCAAATCTAAAAATAGAGAGACACAGAAATAAAGGGACATTTTCATGCTTATAAAATCAAAACAGAAGTACTAGAATCCATTAATACACTGAATTATTAATTGCACGAGTATGTGTCGTTTCTTTTCTGGAATGAAACATATTGCATATTTATCAAGCAATCGCTTCCGATTTATTAGAGGCTAAGAAATTCCATGCTAATCCAATTAATGTGTACCCTGATACACCCATTTACTCCTCATACTACAATCCGCACCAACCCCCCACCTTCCAAATTAACTTGCCTCCACGCCTCCCCCTTTCAGAGCAGAAAATGGAAGGAACTGAACACAATACCATGTCACAAATACAGAAAGATTTTTGGACAATGCGGATTTCAGGTAAACCGTTAAATGTAAACTCAAGTTGTTGCAGTAATTGCATTGAACTTATCCAGCTGTATCCTGTTATACATGAATAATCGTGTTCGGAAATAATTTGTTTTAATTGATAATGCATCCACAGGGTGAGCAGAAATAGCATAACCATCCTTAAAACTAGCATACTTGACAAGCACGTTTACAGCGACGTCAAGTCTGCAAATAATTCGAATAATATTACTGGCAGTAACCAAAAGCAGCATTAGCATTTCACAACTCAATGATGACGATGCATGAATCAGTATCAATGTTCATGCACAACCATTAATTTTCGTAAAATTTGTAAGTAGATACAAGAAAAAGATCATAAGAACTTAACAATCCGATAAACCGCAGTAACATTTCATATGTGATGCAAGTGAATCACCCTATAAACTGCAATTGCCTTTTTATATCTGGTCCAAATGCAATATCTCTATGCGTAAAAGAGTTAGGACAACTCTAGTAACTCACATCAACCATCTTGGACACTAGTGATTCCTTGAACATCTTCGCCCAGGGGAACTGGGCGGCGCTCACGCTTGCAAATGACCTGCCAAAGTAGTCGGCGAACCGCATGAGCTGAATATCCTGCTGGTTCTCGTAAGATTCCTGCACACAGAACAGAGGGTTAGAATCTGCGGAACAAAACAGAAAAGAGCTATGACACGTTAAAAGATCTAATAGTTGCACCAAAACCCCCATGCTTTCCAAGATCCCAAGATCCCGTGTTTTTACATCAAGGAGATCCCAACTTTCTGGTACGACCAGAATTTTCCTCCATCTTAATCGAAAACTAGTAGACACCCAACATTTTGTCGGAATTTTGAAAAAACCCGAACGATCCGGCACTAAACCCTCATCAGATCCGATCCTTAACAAAAAGACAAAAATATGATCCAGTCCAAACAAGTCGAGATCTGACAATTTCCGAAGAGGAATTCCGCGAAACAGGACGGGTATTACCGAGATCTGCACGAGATGCGCCGCGAGGTTCTCGGCGTCGATCAGAGCGGCCGCCTCGGCGACCGTCACCTTGGGCTTCTTCGGCTTCTTCACCTTGGGCTTCTTCACCTCCCCCTCGGGGCGAGTCGCCTGCGCCTCGTCGGAGTCGTCGTCGTCGTCAGAGTACGCGGAGGCCGTGGCGGCGGCGATCCGCGCGGCGTCGGGGTCGGCCGCGTCCCTGGCGGCCAGGAGCGCGCGGTGGCGCTTCTCGGCGTTCCTGTCGACGGCCTCGAACACGTTGACCTTGCCGCCGCCGTTGGGCAGGAACCCCAGATCGGGAGCAGCCGCGGAGGGCAGCGCCGCCGCCCCCTGCTTGCGGTGGCGCTTGGGGTAGGTGACCTTCTGCCACCCGTGCGAGGGGTCGGCGACCACGGCGTCCATCGCGGAGGAGGAGGAGGATGAGCCGGCGAGGTCGTCCATGGCCATGGCGAGTCGAGGTGGGCTTCGTGGAGGCGAGTCGAGGCGAGAGCGATGAGATGAGCGAGTTGCGCGAGGAGAAGAGGAGACGCGGGGGATTTTATTCCCGTCGACCCGAACGCGAGGGCGAGGCGTGTGTAAAATCTCGCTGGTTTTCTGTGTGCTGCCTGCGCCACCTCTGTGTCTACTACCCACTTTGGTGTCACGTTTGTTTCGGGCTCTTCTCTCTCTTTTTTTTTTCTCCTTTTCCGATGTAATGTAATCTTCTTCCCCGAGTTCTTGTTGGATTATTTTTTTCTCACTTTTTTTTTTGCTGCTGCTCCTTTTTTATTCAGGTGAGATACCTCTGGATGGATTCTGTTAGACCATGATGATGTGGATGTGAGTATACTTGTAAATGGATGGGATAATATTGTTGTATATATATGGCACTATGAGCGCATTTTTGTCTGTCGGACATATTGTTAGGTTTCACCGGTTTACCTTCTCACATGTTAATAAAAAAGCTAGAGATTTATTTTTTGGCTAACGAATAGCGTAAATATAAATGTGGATATAAGTTATGGTATCTCAGTATTGGATAATACGATGCGTGGCATTACTAGTTTTCTCCTCGTTCTTACCCCTTATAAAATACTAAGCAGTTTTAATTATGGGCGGGTGAAATGTATGATTCTGACGTGAATTGCATGACATGCAAAAAAAAAAAATTATCGTACGTTAATATTGCGATAAACGGTATATGGATTTTTTTTAACTAGTGGTAAATACATGAAGCGATATGTGAACATATGGTTGAATGTCAAATTACCTATCATTAATATATAGGTGGAAGTTGTTGGAAGTCTATTAGTACTACTAGAGATGAGAGATATGATGTTGACCTACTGTGATGTGTCATAATAGTTGGCATGCCTCACTTTCCTATAGCAATATTGATTTGTCCAATTTTACAATACATCGTGTGTGTTTATTGATTATTTATTATTAAGAAATGGTAATGTTGAAAAGAGTTATTCCTTCATGTATAGCTAACAGAGTTCTCTACGCAATGCTATGATATAAGTACAATTGTACTTGATATACATTTTTACTTATAAATAGCACATCGTGCCACCTTTATCTCATAACGAGGGTTCTCCACTGTTTTTTTTTTCCTTTTTTCAATGTTGTAGTTGTCCCTGACTTCTTATTAAATTCTGATATTGTTATGTGGAGTAGCTCTATTTCAATCCTGTTGTACTTCGAAGATATAGATAGACATAATGAGAATGATCATATCAACGATAAAAATCATAAATGACACAATAGATGCATACATTTTTGCATATTCGTCTTTGATAAGTTCCACGAGTTTACCTTTTTAATCTTGGCGCAAATACACAACGCAACATAAAATTTCCATGTGGTCAATAGCACTTTGATCTTATCCCACCTTATCATAGTGTATTGATTTATACTATATATGTAGTACTGGTATACTTATGATCTACCTAAATTGTCCACATGATATTATCAAGGGACAGATATTTCCATATCACACATAATTAATTTATTAGAATAAAGTTGATTTGTCAGATTTTCTTTTTTAGCTTTGCGGATGGATATGACGCATCATGGTCAGATAAGATCAGAAAGGGCAGCTGCAAATGCAATGACATCATCCCCGGACCGCACCTACTACTCTGCCTCTCTCTGCAGAGACCGCCAGTCCACGTGTGCAAATGTGTTGGGCCATCTCTGAATTGGATCAAGGCCCATAACTCTCGACTGGTCAGATAGGCCCATTTCAACGTAACGACTTTGTTGGGCCGAATGAGAGTTGGGCCGAGGAGGACATTGCGAATTTATTAGGCAACCAACTAACCAACCAACCAGTAACAGTATTCTGATTCTCCATGAACCATCTCCATCACTGACAGAAGAAGTGTCAAGGACGCTATGGAAGTCTGTCCGTCCATGTGCTGCTCCAGCAAGCACAGGACGCCTTTTTTTGTTTCGACGAAAAAATCTGAAAGAAAAGGCCAACGTCAACATTGACATGCTCGTTTTTCTTTCTTTTTTTTTTTCTGGAAGAGGATAACAAAGTCTTATCAGCAGTTTTGTTTCTGTTCCGCAGCAACGAAACTTCGATGCTCCATCTGTACAGAGAAAGGACCATTTGGGTACCTGGATTGGACAAAAACAGATTTGGTTTCGGCTTTAAAAAATACTCCTATCATGTGGGCTTAAAACTAACATGGCACTTTTCTGCGGATTACTTGCTAAGAATACCTTAAAAAAAAGAATTTACTTCTATTTTTTAGATGCCTTCTTCAAAGCTCTTTGTCAAGCTTATTTACCAATATATATATTTTTTATATTTATAATCACTTAGATAATCCACTATAAACATACGGATCTGTTCAAAAACTTAACCAAGTGGATCATCCTCAACTCATGATGATTTTCAGCTGCTTAACACAAGTTCTGTCCTTAGGCTATTTTGTTTTCGCAGCAATAATAGGATGTGTTTATGGGGGTTTTCTTTTTTGTTGGTGGCATACTTCTGCACATATTTTGGGGTTGTTTGAAAGTGTTGGATATAGCTGTTGTAGCAGCCAGCCAACACGGTTACAGGCTTGCAGCCAGCGAGTTGTTATGAAACGTGCATCAAAGCTCATTAAAAGAATGCCGTAGCGGCTATACGATGTACATTCAAATGTTGCGTCGAGAGTCCGTGCTGTGTAGTTGTAGTTCAAAACGTTGTAGCAAGCACTTTTAAATAGCCCCAAGGTAATAAATTTTTATCACTCAATAATAAATTAGTATGTTATCAAATTGTTGGCATGTTGTATAATTTGTCTCGCGTATCACTTACCATATATACACTTTATGACACTTGCTGCACTTTAATTCCACCCATACATCAATTAGACTACCGCTAACAAAACACCACATGCACCAAAACCTTAATCGCCATGAGTATAGCGAATGCTCTAAATCAAGAATCAAGACGATGTGTTGTGTCTCTTTTGGCACCGAAAACTCTGATGGTGAAAGGTAGGGAGAGGGAACAACTGTGATATGATGACACAAGCATCAAATTCAGGTGCGGTGAATTATGATAATTGAGAATTTGCTTTGGGTAAAAGGTGATTGCCTGACAGTAAGTTAGGAATTTGTTTACTTTCTTAAATGTAATTATTTCGACAGTCCATAGCTCTAAGTTTGCAAAAGAGATTTTGCTAAGCTAAAACTTCCTAGTTTCGACAGCCAATTCTTTTCACCTTAGGTTTAAAAAAATAAAAAACTTCCTAGTTTTTCTTTGTTCGAACCATGCTGTACATGCTTTTCTACCATGTGCGTCTCACAATATGAATTCCAGACGGTAAACCTGTTTACCGTTTACACCATGGGGAAGAAAAACCCAGAGAGATGGTCAAAATTTCGTTAAAGAATTATCAGGAAAAAGAACACAAAAATAGTACTCTCTTCATCCTAAAATATAAGAGATTTTGAACGGATGGAACGCTTCATAGGATTATGAATATGGACAATCCCAAAATATAAGTATTTTAAACTAAAATGTGACACTTAGGACCTGTTTAGTTCGCGAAAAGAAAATTTTTGGGTGTCACGTCGAACGTTTGACCCTCGGAAGAGGTTTTCGGACACGAATGAAAAAACTAATTTCATAGTTTGCCTGAAAACCACGAGACGAATCTTTTGAGCCTAAGCCTAATTAATCCGCCATTAGCACATATGGGTTATTGTAGCACTTATGACTAATTATGGACTAATTAGGCTCAAAAGATTCGTCTCGTGATTTCCCCCCAACTGTGCAATTAGTTTTTTTAATTTATCTATATTTAATACTCTATGCATTGTCTAAAGATTCGATGTGATATTTTTGAAACTATACAGGGTCTTAGTTTGGTTAGATTCTACAGAGTTTTTTTTTTAAACCTAAGGCGGAACTTTGTTCCACTTTTATATTTAGAAGAAGAGAATTGACCCAGTTTATAAGGAAAACCGGACCTGAAAACCACACAATTACACGGTTAATTATAGTAAAACCGGCTGAAACCCACCGCTACACAACTAACAACGACGGCGGAGCCCAAAAGCAGGATGTCACCGCCAAGCTAAACACAAAAGCGACATAACAGCTCCCACATCGCAGAAGAGGTGCTATCGTTGCCGAGCTAGCCGCCCAAGCAACCCAGCAGCGCCAACTTCACAACTGCAGCGACACTGAAGACACGAAAGTCGCCAAAGCGAAAAGCAACTCCGACATATAACAATGGACATCAGCCAAGCCATCGAGGAGCCACTTCCTTCACGCGGCCAGCACCAGAACTCCTTGGAAGAGACTGTAGCACATCATCGTCGCCAAGCGTCGCCGCACCCCATTAGCGAGCAGCTCCGACTTCATCAACAGAAACAATCGAAGAGGTTGACCCCCACCACAAGGAACGAAGTGGACCCAAGAAGGCGAAGGCCTCGCCGAGCACAAGGTATGAAAGCTTTTGAACTGAAAAAGACCATCAACGGTCGTCGATGCATTGGAACTTCTCCGAAGTGACGCCCCCAAGGAGGAAACGACGTGTAACGCCGCCGTCGCTCGTCCGAAAGCCGGAACAAGGTTTTCACCTAGAGATTGTGGGGGATATGAAAGAATGCCATGACAACGCCTCCAAGAAGGGAAACGACGCCCACGGGCGCCGCCACCGTCGAACCAGCCAAAGGCACGGCAAGGCTTTCGCCAGCATCTTCACATCACCCACACAAGCACCCCCACATTGATGGCCACAGAATAGTCCATGACGTCTCACAAGCACCCATACCTCAACCGTAACCAACGGCAAAGACGGACCTTTGGCCACCATCAAAACGCTATCAATCCGCTGCAAACTCCTACAGCAAGCTGAAGCCTCCGCCCTCCCCCTAGCGTTCCCCACGACCAGAACAAGGTCCGGCCAAAGAAGGGGGGGGGGAACCGAAAGGAGGGAGAAGACTCGGCCGGCAACGAGGAAGTCGCCACCGCGGACGTCAAGCCCAATTCCTGCTTCGCGCCAGCATAAGCCATCGTCCCGCCAACTCCACATCCGCACATCGCCGCCCATCCGGTGCGGAGGGGACGGATCCAGCCGCAGACGGCCAGATCCAGCTAGGACGGCGCAAGCCGGCTCGACGTAAGCACCGCCGCAGCATCGTTGTCGTTGCGACCACTATGCCGCCACAGCCTCTGCCTACGCAGCACCAGCGCCGTGGCCCCGCGCGGATGACGCCGAGGCCAACGCCACGACAGGCACGAGCGAGCCGTCGCTGCCCGCCCACCGCGACGCCGCCCCTGCCTGTCGCCATCTCCGCGCCGTCTCCAGCCCCGACGCCGACCTTCCGTCGACGCCGCGACCTCGGCACGAGCCGCCGGTCTCCGCGCCATCTCGAGCCCCGTCACCGACTTCTCCCCCGCCGCCAGCAGCCGCCTCCCAGCGCCCCGCCGGATCTGGCCGAAGCCAGCCGGATCTGGACGGGAAGGCTGTCGTCGCCGCCACCTCCGGGGACTCCCCCAGCCGCCGCAGGAGCGTGCTGCACGAAGCCTCGCTGCCGCCGTCCTTGCGGCCGCGCGGCTTTGCCGGCGGCCGCTCGGGCGGCGGCAAGGTGGAGGAGGAGGTGGGGGAGAGCTTGCGGCGTGCGCTTGTCGCCCCCGAGCCGCCCTGGGGTGGGCGACGCGAGAGCTTTTCGCAGATGAATTATGAATATCTACAGAGTGTTATATCCGTCTAAAATCAAAATTTCAGAACGGTGGGAGTAATACAATACTCCTACTACTCCTACCGAACCGAACAAGGGGAGCAAAGAAACAAGGGTTAATTGGAACCATGCCATTGCAACTTTAGCTATTTGGAAATATGCCATTACAATTAGCGAAATCGGCTGGGTGCCATCGCAATTTCTTCCAAATTGGAACCATGCCATTATGTACGTCTGAATCGCCATCCATGCCGTTTGTCGTCGTACGTATTTCCGTATGGACGCTTGTGCCCCTGGCTGAGACGATACAAGCCAGCTATCCTGGTCCGGCTCAACCATCTCTGTTCCCCATTCCCCATTGTCTGCAAAACCCTAGCTCGCCGACGGCGATCTCGACGGCGATCGGTGCAGCGCCGGCGACGACAACGGGGGCTAGGGATACGGCGCCGGCGACGACGACCCACGATGTAGAAGTTCCCCTGAAGATCGCAAGTTCACCTGCGACATCATCATGCGCAGCGAAATTGCCGATGGAGGGGATGGATCTGGGAGGCTCGATTCCTCCTATTTCCTCGATACCGTGAGTAACTTGAACTCGAATATACTCCTTGGATAGCTGAAGTAGAAGTGCATTGGGTATTTCATCGTATTTACATGTAGATTTTCAGTTGATGTTCTCTCCTTTCATGGTAGGCACTGGTTTTCAGTAGAGGTTAGGGTTGGCGCTTATGTCACGATAGAAACAGATGGTAGGAAATCTTACACGAAAGGAGCTACTCGGCATTGGGTTGTGGATTCAGATAGCTTTTCCATGGAATTTCTGATGAATACTTTAAGTGTTGAGTTCACCTGGGGAACAAATCAATCTCCTTCAATCTGGTTTTTTCACAAGGTGATTGGTGAGGATGTTAGACTTGTGGACGACAGTCAGCTACCTGACCTATTCGAAATGTACAAAACAGAGAGCCAATTCAATCGTATTGTTTCAGTGCTTGACAATAAGATGGATGGTACATCTGAGCCTTTATCCACCCTTGTCGAGAATGAAGTAGAACCCATCTGTGTTGTGCCTCCTGACAACTCTGCTCCCATCATTGGTTCTGAACAGCCCGCTCCCAATGTTGAAGGTGTTGAAAAGCCTGCAACAGAGGAAGAACCTATTAGAGAACCAGACATATTTGACAATGAGGAAGAATATGTGGGTGTCGATGATGAGCATTTGTATGTTCCCTCACAACCTAAAAAGCCTCCACAGTTTGCTGAACCCGATGGAAACACTGGCACTGGTCAGTCTTCTCAGCCTCCTGTTGCAGGGGTGAGAGCTCCTGAGGAGTAGGTTACTGATGAAGATCCACAGGTCTTTAATGTCACCCTGAGAATCCAAAAATAGAGAAAGATGCATTATTTCCTGATATAATTGCTTTCAGAAAAGCAATAAGGCACTATGCAGTTAAAAAAGGTTTTGTGTTTGCTGGTTTGAAGACAGATCCAACACGTTTTCTAGCCCATTGTGTTGCTGAAGGGTGTCCTTGGCGTGTTCATGCATCAAAGCTACCTGGGACCAAAGTCATACAGATGCTATGGTTTGCTTCATTTATGTATTTTGATTAGGCTTTTGATTATGTTTGTGTAATGCAATTTTGTTAATTATACATGTTTAATGCAGATCAAAGTTCTTCCCTTTGAGCACACATGTGCATCTACCAAATTGCAAGAAAACAAGATGGCAACTCAAGGTTGGGTTGCAGACAGGATTGAGGATTGGGTCAAGAAAAACCCAAAAAAGGGAGCTAGTGATGCAAGGCCACAAGCTTGAAGAAGATTTTCAAATAAAGTTGAAGTATTCGAAGGCATGGTCTGGGTTCAAGTGTGCATTGCAACATATACATGGTAAATATGAAGAGAGCTTCCAATTTCTTTTTAATTGGAAAGCTGAGATGGAGAGGAAGTCCCTAGGGTCTATTGTAGAGATTGATGTACAGAAGATAGGGAAGAAAATGTGCTTCAAGAGGATGTTTGTTGCTCTGAAGCCTTGCATAGATGGCTTCCTCAATGGCTGCAGGCCCTATGTTGGTGTTGATTCAACAAGATTGACAGGTAAATATACTGGTCAACTAGCTGCTGCCACTAGTGTAGATGGACATAATTGGTTGTTCTATGTATCCTATGCAATTTTTGACTCTGAAACCGATGAAAATTGGTTATGGTTCATGAGACACCTCAATAAGGCCATAGGTAATCCAGAGGGCCTAGTTATATCAACAGATGCTTGTAAGGGTTTGGAAAAAGCTGTTGATGCTGCATTTGAAAAAGTTGAGCACAGAGAATGCATGAGGCATCTCTATGCTAACTTCATGAAGAAGTTTCAAGGTCCTGCCTTCACTGATCACCTGTATCCAGCTGCAAGAAGTTATACTGAGGATGGATTTAGGTGGTACATGCAACAAATATACCAAGTGAGGTCTGATGCAATAGAGTATCTTGAGAAGCATCACTCAAGGATTTGGTACAGATGTGGCTTTTCTGAGTCTAGCAAGTGTGACTACCTCACAAACAATGTTTCTGAAAGTTTCAATAACCAGATCAAGAAGCTTAAAGGTCTGTTGTTGCATGAACTTGTGGATGGGATCAGGGAGATGATCATGGAGAAGATGGCCCTCAGGAGAGAAGTTGGTAAAAAGCTTGTGGATGGCATCCTGCCAAATGTAATGAAAGAATTGAATGATGCAACTGTCTGTCTCAGGGTGGTAAAGGTTGTTAGAAGCGATGAAGGTTTCGCAGAAGTGACACTTGTTGAGTCTGACAACAACACTAGAAGGCACACAGTTGATTTACAGAACCAAAACTGCTCATGTAGGGTATGGCAAGTTACAGGAAAGCCATGCAAACATGCATTGGCCTGGATTTGCACTAACAGAGGCTGAATCCAAGATTTTGTCAGTCCCTACTATAGTGTTCAGACCTTTAGAGCAGCTTATGCAGCCAGAGTGGCAACAATGACTGATAGGTCTTAGTGGCCACATGTAGATCTTGGCTTCAAGGTATACCCACCTAGGCAGAAGAGAGGTGCTGGAAGACCTAGAGTGCAAAGAATAAGAGGTTGTTTAGAACAACCTGGCAGGAAGAGAGTTACATGCAAGAGATGTCAGGGTTTTGGTCACTTTGAAAAGACATGCAAACTTGCTGAGCCAGTTCATCAAGATGAGCAAACAATCCAGCCAACAACCAAAAAAAGGTAATTTGGACTTCTTTCTATTTAGTCCACAAATTGACTACCTCAAAACTTCCCTAATGGTACTATCTGTGTGCAGGAAGAGACAAGTGGCTGAAGCTACAGGTCAGGCCGAAGCTGCACCAGTCAAGAAGAAAAACCCTCCTAAGAAGAAAGGAGTGCCTGGAGTTGCAGCTGAAGCAAGCTCATCTGCACCTGTCAAGAAGAAAAATACTCCTAAGAAGAAGAAAACTCCCCAGAAGAGGAAGAATCTTGTTGCTTCTACTGCTCCACCCGCTAGAGTAGTTAGAAAATTATCAGACTGGGTTGGTCTGTGATGTAAAAACCCAAACTTGTTTATTTTGCTGCTTGTAGATGGCCATTTGGACTTGTTAGATATTGGCCATGGTAATGGGCTCCAAACCTGAAATGTTCTGTCTTTTGTGTGCTGCATGTTGGTCTATGCTACACTCCTGAACAAGTTATGTCAGTTGCTACACTTCTGAACAAGTTTATGTCAGTTATGTGAGCAAGTTATGTCATTTATGTCAGTAAGTTTATGTCATTTATGTCAGCAAATTTATGTCAGTCACCATTGCACATAAACAGCTTCTATGTTAGGCAGCAGATTATTTGCACCAGATTCCAAAATATAGCCCTTGCATTGCATTCCCCAACTTGCACAAACATAAATACACACACCAGATTTCACACACCTAAGGTACATCACAATATTTCACACACCAGACATCACACAGAACATCTCCTAAACCTGCCTTATCATTACAGCAACTAACAACACATAGAAGAAGATCATCATGGATACAATTGTGCGAGTCCAAGCCTTCTCGCACTCCAATTTCTTCTTTAAGTCTGCACACCCCAACTTGGACTGATTCAAAGCTTCGTAATTGGCTTGCAACTGCAACTCTTTTGCCTCAGCCTGGGCTGACAACTGAGAGATATGATGTCTTTGATCTGCTATAAACTGGCGCAAACTGTCGCATGTCTCTCTAAGATAGTCGTACTCGTCGGCATGACAGTAAGCGACCATCTCCTCAACGTATTCATTGAGATCTTCCCAAATCCACAAGGCACATATACAATTCTACAAGAAGGAAACCAGATTGGATTTAGAAAGAAAATCACACACAAATATGCACAAGTAGGACTAGATTCTCACCTCCCCAGGACACTGCAGCCACCGCCGCCTTGGATTCCTTGGTGTGTTCGATGTCTGCACCGCAGCGGCATGCCCACAAGCACATTTCAGCTCTGGGATTGAAGGAGCCACCGATGGAACTCTGCACCTTCTCGAAGTTGCAGAGCGACCACCGCCACTGGTATAGCTCGCCTCCATCGCAGCCTCTAAACTCGTTGCCGCGTTGATCCGTCTGTGCTGGGAGAAGCTATCGGTAAAGCCGACGCCATATCCCTAGCCCCCGTCGTCGTCGCCGGCGCCGTATCCCTAGCCCCCGTCGTCGTCGCCGGCGCTGCACCGATCGCCGTCGAGATCGCCGTCGGCGAGTTAGGGTTTGCAGACAATGGGGAATAGGGAATGGGGAACAGAGATGGTTGAGCCGGACCGGGATGACTGGCTTGTATCGTCTCAGCCAGGGGCACAAGCGTCCATACGGAAATACGTACGAGGACAAACGGCATGGATGGCGATTCAGACGTACATAATGGCATGGTTTCAATTTGGAAGAAATTGCAATGGCACCCAGCCGGTTTCGCTAATTGTAATGGCATATTTCCAAATAGCTGAAGTTGTAATGGTATGGTTCTAATTAACCCAAAGAAACAAACAAGAGATCGATCAAAAAAATCAGTCGCATTCCAAGGTACTACGGAGTAGGAGTACAAACCAATGAGAGCCAGCGTGGCACAGAAGAGCGCTGCGCCGCTGACGATTGACGAACACGCACGAGGCCGATTTTGACGCGTTCGTTCCCTCCTGTCCCAGCACACTGAAATCCACTACTACTTGATTCTGCCGCCCAATCGCTTCCAGTTCCAACAAATCAGAGCCCCCCTCAACTCACAAAAAATAAAATTTCCCCCCTTTGTCCCACCCTGGTTCTTGGTTCTTGGAGTTTATAGAATCATTCCAAACTTGCAAAGTTTGACCTCTGCCAACTTCCCCTCTTGGAGGAGGCGGGGAAGAACAGTCGCCGGCGGGGAAGGCTGGTGATTTCGCCGGATGCGGTTGCGGCGGATTGGATCGGAAAGGAGGCATCTTGGAAGCAGTTCGTGGAATTCGTAGCAACTCTGAAGGGGGAAAGCTGCAGTTTTTTCAACTCCTCCCTAGTGCGTGCGTGGAGTGGAGCCACCTCGCCTTCTCCGCCTCCGGTTAGCCTTCACGACTCTCCTTCTCTGCTCCTCTCGATCTCCTGCCTGCTTGGCCTCACTGTGTCTCTGCGCGAATCAATCTCCATGGGTGCAGGGACCTGGCCATAACGTTGGCGACTCGACGGGTGAGGAGTTCTTCTTGACTGGGTTGGATTGGAGCATGCAGTTTATTCTACTCGCTGGGTACACGTCAGTCAGTGTTAAATTGCAGATTTTTTAGCGGATTTTTTTTTTACAGTTTACAGGGGATCTATTTGGGTTTCATGGAGGTTAGCATTTGGGTTGTCAAGAACATGGATGTGTTTTTTTCCTGTTCGAATGTGACGTTTCAGGCTTTGGTGGTTCCTATGCTGCTTGGTTGTTTTCACAAGAATTTCTTGGCCAGATGTGTACGCACACTGTAATGGTTCTGCGGCTTGGACTTCTCTCTCTCTCTCGTTTATGTGGTCCAGAACTAGAACGAATCTTAGTGGTATAATCCAGCTGTTGACTTTGTTAGGGCCATCAATTGGGTCAATTTCTTGTTTATTCGTGCTAATAGAACACGCTGCCTGAAAGAATGAAAAATTTGGAGGTTTTCTCTTCATTGTTCCATTCTAGAAGTGGTGAAATATCTCGCAAGTCTGGGAGCAATAGGTCGCAATCATACATGCTTTATCTTAGGTGTCTATCTTGCTGTGGCCATTAATTGGAACCAAAATTGTAGGTGGACAGGTATCCAATACCCACAGTGCAAAAGGGGCCAGTGACAGGAACTCGGGAAGCAGTGGAAACAAAGGCCAAAAAAAACAACAAAAGGTATCTGCATCAAGCTCTGTGTGGCATCAGAGAAGAGAGCTTTGCTGAATTCACAGAGCAGCAGGGAGGAGAGATGGCGAAGAAGAAGCTGAAGAAATTGCATGCCAAGGATGCACTAGAATTTTTCAACCAGGTCATGGTGGAGCAGCCCTTGCTCCCCTTCCTGGTCCCTCTTGTCTTGTTTGCATGGTTTGTTGAACGATGGGTTGTGCCATTCTCAAACTGGGTTCCCCTGTTGGCTGCTGTATGGGCAACAATTCAGGTAGTTTTTCCTTCCCATGGTATTCATATGGATAAAGTTGTTCTTTGATGAATTTGGCTTGGCTTCTTTGATGTCCTGCTGAATTGTCAGACAAATAGTCCTTTTCTAGGTGTTGAGATAGTACTAATTTACTGCAAGTATTGCTTGTTGCTTGGTTTGGAAGTGCTGATCTATTCTTTTGAGTTGCAGAGTGTTCATAATTCTGAAAAGAGTAACACAGAGAAACACCTCGCTCCACTTTCTAGAGTTTATTTTGTCTTCTTACTATTTTTATTTTAATGATGAATGCAGTATGGGAGGTTTAAAAGGAGGTCAGCCATAGAAGATTTGAACAAACGATGGAAGCATCTTATACTGAATACAACAGTATATACCTTCACTTATTTTTTTTTGTTTTGCTCTTTATACATGAACTTTTAGCAATACCCCTTTTGTATCTCTTGTAGCCTACGACGCCAATAGAGCCTTGCGAGTGGTTGAACAAACTTTTGGTAGAAGTTTGGCCCAATTATATGGAACCAAAACTGTCAAAGAAGTTTCAATCTACTGTTGAGGTCAGCTTCTGCACATTTGCTAGATAATTTTATGAATCTTTTGAGCACTAGGATGCTAGAAAATGAAGGTGCTATCATTTGTGAAAGTTTCTATTACGTCTAATAGTTTTTGCTTGGATGTAATAATTATTGGTTTTAAAAGCTTTTGGAAATATACCTTTTGAGTTTCTTTGGTGATGATTATCTCAAAATAAAATTCATTAGAAAATTTCTCAGCTTGTTGTAAAACAACAACCATGTTTGTTGCCCAATTGTTTTAACCTTCTCCAATCTTAATAAAATTGGCTGGGGCACTTCTTCGCTGCCGGCCTGGCCATTTTTTTTCTCAGCTCCATTGCTCCTATTTATTTGTTGTAGTCAAATAGTCAATATGCATTGCAAGATATGGTGCACACTGGCTTCTATTCTGCTTTTTTTATAACCAGCTGACCAGTGAGTGTTCTCTGAATTTGCAGAAACGTTTAAAGCATCGAAAACCAAAACTAATAGTAAGTTCTCTTAAAGTTGTTTATCCTCTCCTGCTGCTATTCTGACTGTAGTACTAATGATTTGCTTTTATATCTCTCCAGGATAAAATAGAGTTACAGGAGTTCTCACTTGGTTGTTGTCCACCTACCTTGGGGGAACATGGGATGCGCTGGATGACTTCAGGTGACCAGGTCAGATATTAATATTCTGTACTGTGTATGGGATACTCACCTGTGGTAAACTTAGAGAGGGAGGAAATCATTGCCTCAGGCACTGATCATTATTGAAAGAACTGCTTATGCTGTTTTTAGTTCTACAGAATTATAACAGCGGTGATTTAGCTTATTTGCTCTGCTTCATAAATTCCGAGTTGTGCTGTTTTGGGTACTAGTTTGGTTAACTTATCCTTACATCATTGAAAACACTAACGAATGCAGTGTCATCAATGGTTTATTCACCTTTTCTGATTATAACTATGCATCTGTATAACTAACCCATGTGTTCTTCCATTATCTGTAACTAACCCATGTGTTCTTCCATTATCTGTTAGGAATATATAACATGTTCTGCAGCTCTTCCTGATCCTGCATAGCCTTAGTCATTAGTTGTTCCATCTTGAACAATATTATGTTGTAAGTAGGAGAGGCAGATGAAATACTTCTGTTGGTTGTACAGTTGCACACTTCAACTCTCGTTTTTTGAACATGCAGAAAGTCATGCGCTTGGGTTTTGATTGGGACAGCAATGAGATGAGTGTAATGTTTTTGGCAAAATTAGCAAAACCACTGATTGGCGCTGCTCGAATTGTTATAAACAGCATTCACATCAAGGGAGATGTATGTCCTTTGCTCTTTCAATTGATTCTGTTACATTGTTATTGTTATTGTTATTGTTATTTCTCATTCATCTTGATTTGAGAGAGGCTTCTTTTGAATTGGTAAGCAAGAATTGTCGCCAGCTTTGCTCACTGAGATCGCAAAGCTGATAATGAACAATCATGATGAACAAAAATGGTTTTGGCTTTTCGGAGTCATTCCTGTCCTTAATGGTTGACATAGGATATTATGATGTAGTTAACCTGCCTCTCACATAGGATAAAGTGGCAACCTTACTTTGAGCTATTTCACTTTAGCGTTTTGTTGAAACACAATAAATTTTGTGTGGATAAGAACTTGGATCACCGCTTACGTTAAAATCTTTTATTTGCTTTCTTGTCCTGAGTATTATATCTGTATTTGACGATTATTTTCTTGTCTAAGCGCATTTTCTAGTTGGCTCATCAGGTTAAGCTCTTATTTTCTTCGATTTAAACTATATCTTTGCAGCTTCTACTGTTACCCATCCTTGATGGTGAAGCTATTCTTTATTCTTTTGAATCCACTCCAGAAGTCAGGATAGGAGTGGCATTTGGAAGTGGTGGAAGCCAAGCAGTTCCTGGTATGGAGCTACCCGGTGTCTCAACATGGCTGGTGGGTTTGTGTGTTCCATTTAGTTAGTCCTTGGTATCTTTGCAATTCTTTTAGTGCAATTACGGCCATTGCGTATTGAAATTTGAATGCTAAATGTGATGCTTCATGAGCCATGCAGGTTAAGCTTTTGACCGAAACCATAGTGAAGACAATGGTTGAGCCTCGCAGATTGTGTTTTTCTTTGCCACCAGTAGATTTAAGGAAACGAGCAGTTGGAGGTGTTCTTTCAGTCACAGTTGTTTCAGCTAGTAACGTTGGGAGAAACACAACTAATGAAATAGGGATCCGCCAAAGCTCAAGTGGAGGTTCTACATCTGGAATTGCTGATAACAAGGTATCACAGACATTTATTGAGGTAGAAGTTGGTAGTTTAGTGAGAAAAACAAGTACAAGCAAGGGTCCAAACCCTGCATGGAATAGCACATTTAACCTGGTATTGCATGGAGAGACAGGTGTTGTCAAGTTCAATCTGTATGAATTGGACTCTGGTGGTGTTAAGGTCACCTACTTGACAAGCTGCGAGATAAAGGTATGACAGTTAAACTTATTATTTTAGTCAGTTTCCATTGCACATGATGCAGTTGTGGTTCTTCCAACACATCTAAAGGATGCTGATGAAAGTAATGTAAACAGGTCAAGTATGTTCTAGATGATTCAACAATATTTTGGGCTATAGGACATAATTCTGGTGCTGTTGCAAAACGTACCGAGCTTTGTGGACAAGAAGTTGGAATGGTTGTTCCATTTGAGGACATCAGGGGCGAGGTACATCTCTATAGTAACTACTGATGTGTTGTCACTGTTTCTCTTGCATCCAAAACCTGTTTTGGATATGCTGTAACATTTAGAAAAATGGATTCCCAATTGATTGAAGTGCTAATTAGTTTTATCAAGCCACCGAAGCAAATTTTCACTAGCCTATCAGGTTTGAAATTATGCCATATTTGATATACTCGATACAAACTGTGAAGTAACAGATTTTAGGAGTTTAGGACCTCAGGTCCTCAGCTACTTGTATAGCCTAAAGTTCTAATGACCCATAGTCCTACATTTGATTTTCTGTTGAACTTTATTTACAGTTGGGTTGTTTTATAAATTACAAAAGAGTAAGTTCGACCTGTTGAATTGGTAGCGTTTTTGGAATCAAGATCGGAAGAGAGAGGATCAGGAAAATGTTCAGCCCTTTTTTTTTAGAAACAACCTGTGGAAGTAACAATGGTTTCATTCAGTTGGGCTTGAGAGCTCTGGAGATATAATACATAAAGGATAGACTACTGATAGAGTGACCAGAAATGTGGGGTTTTGATGATGAATTATGATGTTTCTGTTCCCAAGTTAACAATTTTAGTGGAGAACTTCCTTTTATCATTTCTACCGTGACATTCATGAAGGTTCCAACAATAATATGCCCATTTTTCACCTACCTATTCAACTGCGAACTGGTTAACTGTGCCATTTCTCCTTTTCTAGTTTATTTGGTCTGGATAGTTGTGTAATACTGTTCCAAACTCTTTCCCTTGCAGTTAACTGTCACTCTTGTGCTAAAAGAATGGCAATTCTCTGATGGCTCAGTTACGTTGAGCAATTCTCTGAGCAACGGATCCCACTCTTCATTTGATGTATCGCCCAAGCTTCAGTCCAGAACAGGACGGAAACTCAGAGTTGCAGTAGTTGAGGGTAAAGCCCTTGCAGTTAACGGTAAATCTGGAAAGTGTGATCCATATGTGAAGGTGCAGTATGGAAAGGTTTGTTGTTACCTTGCCCAAAATTTAGCTTCACTTACTATTATACAAGTTGGTATTCTAATCCCATATTCTTTTTATAGGCTCTATACAAAACAAAAACACTATCTCATACAACTCGACCGGTTTGGAATGATAAATTCGAGTTTGATGAGATCACTGGTGGTGAATATCTCAAGATCAAATGCTATAGTGCAGATACATTTGGAGACGAAAGCATTGGCAGCGCAAGAGTTAATCTAGAAGGACTTTTAGATGGTGATAGCCGTGAAGTATGGGTTCCACTTGAAAAGGTGGATTCAGGAGAGATCAGGCTTCAAATAGAGCCAATAAAGAGTGATTTCAACGGTATCCTGAAGGTATTTGCCTTCCTTAAGCATTGAATTTTAATATTGCGAGGATTCTTAATTCAGAAAAATATATACATTTGCGAAATCAGCGTCAGAAACATTTTTTCTTAAGAGGATGCGCAGTAGAAATTTTAAATTTGGGATGTTGAGTACAACTATTTTTCTACACATGAAACCTCCAGCAACCTGTTCTATATCCTTGATTCTGTACCAAACATTAGTTTTATACCGTTTGCTCTGTTGTACCATTTTGTCTACTGATGTTTCTCTGGATTCTGTATTGTTCTTCTTAAGCAGACTTCAAGTGGTAGAGTTGAAGCTACCTGGATTGAGCTAGTGATAATTGAAGCTAGGGATCTTATTGCTGCTGATCTCAGAGGCACTAGTGATCCTTATGTCAGGGTGCATTATGGGAGCAAGAAGAAGCGAACTAAGGTTTGGTGGTGAACCTTTCTGTATTTAGTTATTTACTATGCCTTTATTAGGAAATGCAGCATGCATTGCTTTTCTGACATGCGAAATGTGAATTTGTTGGCGTTTTGAAGTAATAGAAATGAACAAATATGCTGACACAGTACAGCACTTGGCATCTTCAGATGGTGTGCATATGATCAATTCAGATTAGTCCAAATCTTTCAGCCTGTAGCAGTCCGTGCTTGGTTTAGAATAACATAAGAACTTCAATAGGAAAATGGGCTTTTCAAAGGTCCTCTACGAGGTGCTACGAATTAACTCTTGAAAATGTGGTACCTCCTCACATACTAGAGGAAACCTATAGAGCAATAGCTCGTTAGTTTTAGTATGTTATTATAAAAGGAAAAAACAAAACCTTTTTTGGTGCTAATTGGAGACTGGAGAATTATATATGGTCATTCTGTTCTACAGATACTATGAATCACCCTATAAAAAACAATCCATTTGATCAGAAATTCTGAGTAACTCATTCCATGCAGGTTGTTTACAAAACACTCTCTCCAGATTGGAACCAGACATTTGAGTTTCCAGAAACAGGAGAACCCCTGATTTTACATGTCAAGGACCATAATGCAGTCCTTCCAACTGCTAGTATAGGCCAATGCACTGTCGAATACAGCATGCTTCCTCCAAATCAGCCCGCCGTAAAATGGATACCACTCCAAGGAGTAAAAAGCGGAGAAGTCCATGTAAAGATCACGCGAAAAGTACCACACTTGGAGAAGAAAACAAGCTTTCAGACTGATGCATCTTCCCTTGGCAAAGGGCACAAGATATCATCGCAGGTGAGAGGCTTCGTTGGTTTGTTTGAACGATGTCTCTGCATAACAATATTGCCACATTCCTCTCAGTATCCTCTTTGGTATGCATGACAATTTTGTGATGAACATCATGTGTTTTTTTTCAACAGATGAGAGATAGCCTGAAGAAATTCACAGGTTTAGTTGATGAGGGTGGCGACACAGAGGCCATGTCACTGGCCTTGACAGAGATTGAAAGCATCCAGGATGAGCAAGACATGTACATACAGCAGCTTGAGCGGGAGAAAGCGGCTTTGTTGCGTAAAATACAAGAGCTTGGTTCTGAAATCGTCAGAACATCCTCTGGTCCGGCAAGGATGCCCTACTAGTTAACAACCAATACACAGGAACAAAGAATAGCCTTCACAGTTGTATTCATTGGCAAAGACCTGAATTATTTACATAGAACTATACTCTAGTGCAGATATGTTTTTGAACGAACCGGCACAGAGTGTGCCAATTTCATTGAATATAGCATAGTGCAGATATGTTACCATGTAAGTAGATACACAGCAAGCAAACCACAAACTCAAGACTCAGTGCAGTATATTTTGTAGTGCTGAAAGACCAATCAGTCCATGTAACTTACTCTATAATCTATATATATGTACACATCAATACATACAGACAATTTAGGTGAATCCTGAAATCCTTGTGTTCTTGCATCCAACCTGCAGTGTATTCTGAAGAACTGGACAGGAGAGAACAGAAGAGATATACTCCAATCACAAATTCCTAATCAAATGAATGTACTACATGTTTCTTGTGGTTGGTTCATGCCTGATGGTTAATGTCCTGCAATAGTATACTCACTCCGTCCCATAATATAAGGGATTTTGAGTTTTTGCTTGCAACGTTTGACCACTCGTCTTATTCAAATTTTTTTAAATTATTATTTATTTTATTTGTGACTTACTTTATTATCTACAGTACTTTAAGCACAACTTTTCATTTTTTGTATTTGCAAAAAAAATTGAATAAAACGAATGGTCAAACATTACAAACAAAAACTCAAAATTCTGAGACGGAGGGAGTAGTACATTGCAGTCCTATCTTTTCCTACATTATTACTGCAATCCACATTTTCAGGCGTTGGTGTCCCTGGACAAGAAAGGCACGGACCATGCTGAGCCTAGGACGGCGAAAGGCTACCAGTTTATGTGGCGCCTAAATTGGAAAGCATTTTTGCAGTGGACATGCACACCGATCAAAGCATTTTTTGCAGTGACTTTGCTTTGCTGCCGCCTCCTATCTTAGCTACTGCCATGGCTTACCGGCCGGCTACCCGTTGCAAAGTCAACTGATGGAGTAGCAGCCAGGCATCAGAGACCTTGGTTTGACATTTGGTCGATCAAGGCCGTGTTTAGTTACAAAATTTTTCTTCCAACTTTCAACTTTTCCATCACATCAAAACTTTTCTACACATATAAATTTCTAACTTTTCCATCACATTGTTTCAATTTCAATCAAACTTCCAATTTTGGTGTGAATTCGATCGATTCCATCTTCGTCTTCTTCCTTTTCTTCTTCAGGAGACAGGAGATGAGAGCCTTTTTTCATGGTGGATAACTGTTTTTTGCATTTACTAGCTATAGCTACGGGTGTTTGATTAGCATCATTTAATTGCACCATCCATCCACTAGAGGTGAAGTGAAGTTCTTCTCAAAGAAAATAAAGAAGACAGTAGTGGTAGGTACTGGGGCATTGATCCACCGTAGATATAGGAGGACGACAGCGCAATGCTGCTGCTGTTGGTCGAGATGATTGGTACTAGTTCAGCCATATATATATGGAGGGTTATAGAGTTTATTTTCCTTGCAAGAAGGAAAAAAGTACATCAACCTTTGGCACCAGATCATTTTGTGATTATTCTCAGCCGGTGTGTAAGTGTGGTGTAACTTTGGTGAACTCTAACCCAAAACTAGCTTAGAATAATCACTAAATGACATATATGTATAGGGAATACTTATTTTATTTGTTGAAGTATATATGGTTATAGGCTGATCTGGGATTCGCTTGGCTACTTTCTATTTTATCGTGAGGACTTTCTAAATTGTTAAATGTTTTTTTTTAAAAAATCACTATATAAAAGTTTCTTTAAAAATAAAACAAATCTAGATTTTATGTTTATGATAGGTAGTCCCTCCGTCACAAAATATAAAGGATCTTAGATGGATGGGACGACACATCCTAGAACTACGGAATTCTTAATTAAACACGCATTAGTGACCTATCTCGATACGGGTGCTGCTAATAAGCTAAGGCAACAACTTTTTCTTGCGAGCCCCAAAGTTATTATGATAGGATAGGAAGATTAGTTTTCATCTTATATCTCTAAAATTGCTTAAGATCAATCAATCCACATTGCATATATATATATTAACCTTGTAAACAAAGTACACATAGTAATAATTAAATAGCAAATAGTGGGCTGACATTGGACTACTCCCTCCGTTCCATAATATAAGGAGTAGATTTTGAAGGGATGTGATGCATCCTAGTACTAAGAATCTAGACATGAGCCTGCCTAGATTCGTAGTACTAGGATACACTATCTGTCTAGATTCGTAGTACTAGATGCGCTACATCCCTCCTAAATCCCTTATATTATGGGATGGAGGGAGTAGTGTATAGGTAACGAATTGTGGATAGCGAGTGCAATTACAGATGCTAAGTTATAAAAAAAATATAAATATAGGTTATTTATCAATAGTAACATCAAGTTTTACATAAAGTTTAGATACATTTCATAGCGTAAGAATTATAAAATAACATCAATAAGATATAAGGGGTAAGTCCTACATGCCCCTTCAAGTGTCGCAAAAGTTTGATTTACCCCCTCAACACCAATACCAGACATTTTACACCCTTCAACTTATCAAAACTGGATAAAGTTCCCCTTAGCCCAATCTAAAGTGGTTTTAATCCTACATATGGCGATAGTTTTGCTATGCGGCTGTCCAGCCAATGAAAAGGCCATCGATATATTTAAAAAAGTATATAAGACCCCACATGTCAGTCTTATCACTATCTTCTTCTTCCTCCCCCCTCCGTCTAACCAAATCTTGATCCAAGCAAGAGGACACGACCACTACCTCAACACCAACAAGGAGAACCGTTGTTGCCCCAGTTCTCTTGACCGCGCATCGAGGAACCATCGCCACCATCGTTAGGAATGAGGGAAGCAGGGACCAGGGCCCACAAGACCGAGCAAGGAGGGGAGTGGGTTTTGGTGGCAACAAGGAGGGTGGGAGAGCAGAGGGAGATAGGAGGTGAGGCAAGACAATGTTCGAGCTCATCATTGTCCTCGAGGGGAATGTGGTGCTTGGCTCAGTGACGATGGAGGGAGGTTAGCTGCACACCCAATGAGGACCGTCATCGGTCAGATCTAGAAGGAGACCACGTACTTCAACGTCCCCTCTTAGCGTCGACTATGTTGCCACCTGCACTCCTCTCCGTTGGCACCATGGAGAAGATATAGGGACCTCCTTCGCTCTTCTTGACAGCTACCATGTCATGCCGTTGTCACAAAGTGTGCTCCGAGGCAGACAATGTATATGCCACATAGAACTAAAACCACTTTGGATTGGGTTATTGGGGTGACTTGTTTGGTTTGAAAAGTTGAAGAGTCATGAACTTCCGGTATTTAAGTATCTAGAGGGAGGTAAATCGAGCTTTTGCGATAGTTCAGACTCAACACGACCTTAGTTTCTCCTATCCATATGTGAAGAACATTGTTTAAGTGTAATAATAGCCCAACAAAGCCAATAATGGTCGTTAAGAGCAATAACGGCCATTAAGTTCTAAAATGCTATATTTGTTGTGCTACTTGTAGTGGTTGCAATAGAGGTTGCTATATACTCCAGTGTAAAGATCCACTATCGTTATAATGACCGCTACAAAAGCTATTTATTACCTCGTTTGTAAACTACACATATATATACATATACATCATTTTACTATGATAGTACTATGTATGAAGATTGATGTCAATGAATGGGAGAGGCCTGTGGGTTGACATTTTGAGAATGAACGCCGGCCTTTTTGACAAGCTTGAGTCAGTGAAGCCCTCTCATCTCATCCCTAGCTTGGGTTGGGTTTGGGTATAGCAAGAATGACTTTGCTTGCTAGCTAGTGCTGCATGAGGACAAGGGACACCTCTTACAAAGCTAGCAGTGCTAGTACTAGTGTATGTGCTTGACACTTAAGATGATCAGATGTGTAAGAAGTAGGTGTTCAGCTAGCCTATGATTGAGGACCACTGATTGGCAGGGGTACGTTAATTTGCTTTTTGAGGTAGTGTTGTTTTTTTGCACAAAGATATTGCAAGCCCCATGTATATATAGTTTGGACAGATCACAGAGATATACAGTGTCTCTAAGGGACGCCGGTACTCCCTACTTACGTCCTCCGGTACCCTCGCACTTAAATCTAATTATAAATATTGGTTGCCAGATCAAAAGGCACAAACTAATGTGAAATTAATTAGTCCAAATATGAGCACCTCCATTTCTGAGTTGAATGTAATTCTTTTTTTAAGTGGAAGCGGCAAGAGTATTGCCGAATATATTAGAATGATAGAGTTGACCCTGTTTATAAGGACCGGGCCCAAAAACCATACAACTGCACGGTTTGCTAAAGTGAAACCGGCAAAAACCTTACACAGAAGACACAGAAAGCCTGAGGCAAAAAAGATTACGAACCGCCGAAGGCCGCGAGAAGAGCAAAACCCTAAGGCGAAGCCTCCGAGGAGGTGAACAACAACAATGTAATTCTAAAACTAGCTTGTATGCAATTATAGTTCCAATTGGTTAAAAGTTACATTGAAACTACATAATATCAGCAGAGCTTTCACTAAAAGAGCTTACACAAGCCACACTATACATACCCTTAATGAATTATCATGTTATCTCATCTATTCATATAAGGTCAGAGTACCAACAAACACATTATCATCTCATGACAACGATGAGGGAGAAGGGAACCTATCTTTCGTTTTACTCATGTAGGTCTTCCATCCCTAAGATCTTTTAGTGTTTCTTTTTTTAGTTCTTTGCCGCCGACGACTACATTTATGAGGTATACTTGCATAATAAAACTTGTTTATTGATGTGTCGATTAACCAATATTGACACGATCGAGTTCGGATTTTGATGATCCAACTATAGCTACTTTAACTAGTTTTGTTTTTTTTCGGATTTAGGCAGCTAGCCGGATAATCTCTACTAAGAAACTAGAAGTGTTTCCGTTGTCCGTTCATGAAAAAAGAGCGAAAAAAATCGAATCCGATTATATGTGACATGGTAAAAAAAATGTGACACGGTAAAAAAAATCAAATCCGATTCCGTCGACGCGGTAAAAAAAAGGGTGAAAAAAAGGAATCTGTCCGATTTTAAAAAAAGGAAACAAACTCCCGTCTGTTTCCAAGGAAAATAATAGAACCGCTGGCCATATCCTTTTGGGCCGAATAGGACTTGGTTTGAATTATACCAAGTCCTATTCGGTTAGCATCACCAGGAGAACAAGTGCATATATACACACACACGTAGTATAAAGAATCACAACACATAACAAAGAATCACAGACAACCTTATAGCACTTAGCACTGAGGAATATTAGTTTATAAGGTTGCTGATGAAGATTTTGCCCTAAGTGAGGAAAATTGGTCTCATTGTATTAACCCATTAACCAAGGTAATAAATAGCAAATAGCAAGCTGGTAGAATCATAGATAGCAGGTATATTATCATGGGCACAAATTTCAACAGAAGAACGAAAAAAATATAACCATAAGTTTAGATTATATATCAATACTAACATCGGGTTTCACATAATAGCATAAGAATTACAAATTAACATAAATGAATGCAATATAAAGAAGACACACGATGTTAAGTTCTTGTATATATCCATGCACGAATCAAGAACATCGTTTATATATGTATCATTCGACTATAACGTCTATACGCGTTCGTTACATGTGAGAGACACACGTTTTTCAAGTTTTTGAATGCAGTTGATATGATCAACTTAACGGTGAGCATTGACTTGTTTTTTTCACTCGGTTATGCATGCATTCATACACACCATAATTGCATATGCATGCGTACTGATTGACCATATGATCGAGATGCACATGAGCTTTTTGCATCGTTGCCCTGCTGCAGATGACTGCAGCTATCAGCTGCTATGCATGCTATAGTTTAGCTTGTGGTCCGATCAAGATCGATCATACATACATATACACACACGATGCATAAAGCGATCGATCGAGAGGGTTGGATACTTGGATCATGGTGAGGGAGACGCGCGTATACGGGGCCCAGGAGATCGATCTATCAGTTCTCTGAATATATATATATAAACTTTGGCAATGCAGATGCAGATGCCAGTGACAACCCCACACATCATCAGATCGATGCATTATGCACGGCATTCATACAGGTGATCGATGGATCGATGAGAAAGAGAGAAAGAAAGAAATTAAAAGGGCATGGCAATGGCATGCAGCTAGCTGCAGCAAGAGGCAGCCAGCGAGAGAGGTGCATGCAGTGGCAGTAGCAGTGTATATATCTGTGTAGCTAATGCTGCATGAAATGGCAGGAGTATGCAGGGCCAGGGGGGCGCCAATGCAATGCAACACTAGAGGTATCTCTATCGATCAGGAGGCTCCTGCTTGTTGTCTTCTACCTCTGGCCTCCCTCACATGAGATGAGAGAGACGACGACGACCCCTGAGAGCTGCAAACCTGGCCTGCCTGCCTGCCCTGCTGCCCACTGTGCAAATCTTTCACTACTCCTCTCCCTGTCCTTTCTTTCTGTCCTCTTGCCCTGCCATCCATGCCTGCTCCTCTATATGCATCCATCTCTTGGCTCTAACTTGAGTTACATCCCCTTAATTAATTTGGTCAAATGTTAGTTAGTTGTGCACAATTACAACAAGTCGATTTATGTATCGTTTGAATGATATATATGGGGTGAATAGCCAAAGTGGTCCTCCAAGTTTCATCTGAGGCTTAGTTTAGTCCTTAATGTGTTAATTTGTCCATATTAGTCCTTCAAGTTTTAATTTTAGTTCCAACTTATCCTTGAACCCACTTAAAAGCCACATGGCTAAACATAACCAACAACTCTCTCGATAAATGACACTTATACCCCATCATACACTTATATAAGAGAAAAAATTGTATGCAATGAATTTTTTTATAGATAATGCATAACAAGTTATGTACAAAAAAAATAAATTATGTACTTGCAAGTGTATACGATAGCCATTAGGTTAAGTTTCATGTGCACATGTTGAAAGAATGGGAATTACATATGCAACATTGTTTATTCATCTTGGTTTTCTCTTTTCTATTATATAGTTGTATACAAATTAAGGGCAAAAGGGACATTTTCTAATAGAAATGTTAACTAGAAATAGCCATATAACATATTAAGTGGGTAAAAGGATGAGTTTAAGCCAAAACAAATATTTAGAGGACCTATTTGGACAAAACGAAACCTGAAGGATCAAATTGAGCCTTTGATGAAACTTGAGGGACTAAATTAGCTATTCACCCATATATATGTGTATTGTTAACCAAGATTCGATGGGTGGCTTTTAGCAAGCATAACATGAATATGTGACCCATGCATGCATATCGTCTAGCTAGGGACACACACTTCAACCTGAGTCCTGATATATGCATGCTTTTAGGACCCAACATCCTTGAATATATACTGCCTCTGTTAGTTATCTTAGTACAGTGTCACACATATTTTAGAAAACATATACACATGTTTTTAAAAGGAGAAATTTTACGTTTCTTGAGAAAATATCTCGAGGTAAATTTTGCACTAAAAATTTTGGTACCTCGAGATACATATATAGTATTTGGAGGTACTATTTTTTTTTAAAAAAAATGATACCTTCTAGTACCTTCTTAAGAATGTCAAAATTACCCTTTTAAAAGACATATAGTAATTGTGTACTCTTTATCTTGGGTTGGCAGTCTTTAGGTTGTTTCTTCTTGATGGTTGGTTTCATCTTTTAAGTTTCTTTGAACTTCATTTATTTTAAGTGTGAGATTGTAATAATTGGCTGTAGCTTTTTGAGCAAAAGCCAGGATGCTCTATTCCATTATCTAAAAAAAAGACATATAGTAGGCCAGGTACATCAGCTAGCATCCAACTGATGGAAGATCCAAATGGAAAATGATCAGTTGTCCATACACATATATACCATTTCACATTAAACATGAAATAATCTTTGACAAATTTAAGCATATGCCTGAAAAGGTTTTTCATCTTTAATTTGCTCCCTCGAGTAAGTATAGGGCCTCCATTCTCTTCAACTCAACACAAATTGGAATATGTTGTGGATGTGAGATTTTGCCCGATTATATATTCATGCTGAAATTTAACTACTCCTAATTACTCTGAAAGTTCTACAAATTAAAGATCATGTGAACTTTTGCTAGGGGCCTTAATTTAGTGAGGAACCATTTTTGTTCTTTTACTTGAAAGGAAGCGAAGACAACATGGGATCGAGAAAAAAAATCTATAGTTAGCTATAGCACGAGCTCTAACAAATTTTGTAAGAGAATGAGCGGAGGTGGGTTAGATATTAATGATATTTTCCCTCCATCCTAAAATATAAGCATTGCTGGCTATGTATCAAACCAGTGTTCACATACATAGCCAGAAATGCTTATATATATTTTTTATTTTCTTATTGTCCTTACTCTTAGGGTATTATATGTCTCCCAAGCATGGAAGGAACATATCGAAGATTGGCTAGGAGTAAATCAACCGGTGTTTATATGAATGTTAAAGCAGGTTTCACAAAACCGACTAGTTCTTTCTTATTTTCGTACGACATTTACAGAAATTAAGTTGTCGGTTTTCACCAGTTTTTTGGTAAACTAGTGAGGAGAGGTTTATATTTTCAAAAGGAAAAGGTAAACCCTAGTCTTGTCTTTGTCCATGTTTTCTTGTTTGATCATATCTCATCCCCTACCAATGCCTACATTAATTTGTCTGGGCTTACATGGCCAGGCCAAGCCAGTGCTACAAACCTGCTTGAATGTTGCAACCCATTGTAGTGTGTGTGACTGTGTATGTGAGAGAGAAAGAGTGGGAGAGAGAGAGAGAGGGAGAGGGAGAGAGATCTCACATGAAAACCATGTATGTCAATGTCATTAGCACTATCCAACACAGGTCCTATCACTTGTACTGGTGAAGGTCTCGGTGTCTCACATTTTCCATACACACATCCCTCCAAAGGCACTTTTTACTGCCCATGTATCCTCCCTGGCCTCCTCTACCCTAAACTCCCAGTACTTGACAACAGCTCTTCCTAGCATGCATGCATCCTACTAGACCTCAAAGGCTAAGCCATATGCATGCGCCTATAGGGGCCCCTAGCTTGTGCATACTCTTTCTCAACTAAATTCAGAACCAGGGCTTTGTAAGAGGTGCCCTTGTCTTTATTACCTTACCCTCTAGTATCTCTCTCTCTCTCTCTCTTCTTCTCAAGAGCTCTCTGCAATGCATGCATGCATATGGCCTACACAATGCAACCACAGGTTGAAGGAGAAAGATGCAAACAAAGGACACACATAGGCCTATAACCTACACTAGATGATGGATATGGGTACAGATGTGTGTGCGCATGCATGTGTGATGTTTGTGTGCTTGATCCCTTTGCACAAGATCTAAAGAAAAAGAGGCGTAGCTTACTCTATTTAATGATTCAATATATGCAGGAGAGAAGAGAGGTCTCACTCTCAGCAGCATGCATATCTGCTGCTGCATTGCTGCTTACAGAGAGATACTACAGTGCAGTGTTAAGAGAGTAGTGGTGCTGTGGCTGTGGGGCTTTCTTTCAGCTCAGCTCAGCTGCCCTATAGCTAATAGTGTGGACACTCACCTACACATATTGACATACAGTCATCGCCATACCATACGTCCTCTTCTCTGATCCTCCTCGATCTCGATCGATCGATCTCTCTTTGGATAGATAATAATAACAACGCAACAAATACTGCATTCCTCGCACTTGGATTACAGCCATCACATACTCCAAGAATCATATATGCACAGGCAGCATCTTACTCTCTCACTCTTAATCAGATGGAGAGAGAGAGAGGGGTAGTAGTGGTAGTAGTGTACGTAGGTGTACCAGTGTATGTGAATGTGTGACAGGAGAGAGAAAGGGACGGCTGTGCAGAGGTGAACTGATAGAGAACTTTCAGGCTTCTCTCTCCCCCAGCTACCAAGCTCTACTACTGCTTCTCTCACTCTATCTACACCCCAAACCAACACTTTTAAGACAGCCGTTCCCCAATGCATTTGCTGTTCCCAAACTGCAGTGTCTTTTTGCTTTTGTGTCATGTACTAAATCAATAATACTTGTACTCTTTTCTCTCTACACAGTCAGGCACATCACTGAGCTGATGAGAGCTCTACTCAACGCGTCTCAAGTCGATCTCAAACCCCACACACACAGCATCCGATATATATCTCGATCCCCTCTTTTCTTTTTCTTCCGGCCTCTCCTTCCAAAAGCCTCATTTGCATCATAGTGTTCAGCTGTTTCTCTCCCTGCTGCTCTCTGCTCCACCATGTAAGAAGGAGCCTACAAGCACAACTACCCCTCATGACTTTTTTGTGTCTTCTTCTATTGTTCATCTCCATGTTATGTACATCTTCCCTCTGAAACACTGCTGTCTTTGTGTGTCTTGTTTATATGTGCACATATCTTGTCTTGTTTTTTCAGCAATTTTTTTTCCAAACAGTCACTCTTGGATGTGTCTGTTTGTGTGTGTAAATCCGATATTACCTGTAATCTTTTCTATGCATACATCATATATACCTGCATTTTTACTACTAGCTCCTGTTACTTATCACAACTATCTAGCCTACTATGGATCTCCATGAACAGCTTGTTTTCTACTATGTCATTCTAGTACTATATAAAACTACTATGCATAGATTCATTCTTGTTGTCGGCACAGTGCACTACTACTTGTGTTCTATCGGCATCTTGTTGGGCTACCTCGCTCTTGAGTTCCTGTGTGCTCATCATTGTGCAAACAGGAACTTGTTGATCCATCTGTGAATCTGTATCTTCAACAAGTTGTATATATACGTACTAAACGGTTTCCTCTTCTTCTTCTTCTTCGCTATGAACTCATCAAGGAGACAAGAAGGGAGCCCCCTGGACCTGAACAACCTGCCGGATGAGTTCGGCAAGCAAACGGTGGAGAGCTCAACGACCACCGCCGCATCCAGCGCCGAAGCATCCAGTAAGGATATCACTGCAACATTCATAACCAGCAAATGCTAGTACATATATAGCTTTAATGTAGAGTAAAAAAGATAGATTTTTGTTTTGTGTGTGTGTCTGAATGTGGTCATCTACTTAAAATTTTCTCCTGAACCGTCTCGATCATTACATGGAAAAAAAACCCTTAATTGTTGCATTTTAGATAAGGAAGTACAGTTACATAGCTTCAGAATGGGATAACTGAATGATTAGCTAATTGTTTACAGGGGTTACTAAGAAGAAGAGTAATGGAGGGAAGGATGAAGCTGGCAAGGTGTACGAGTGTAGGTTCTGCTCCCTCAAGTTCTGCAAATCTCAAGCGCTGGGTGGCCACATGAATCGCCACCGCCAAGGCAAGATCACACAACAACCTACCTAGCTATATAATCGATATTTTTTTTTATCAAAGAACCAATTTGATCGATCACAAATATATGAAGAAGTTCGTTTTTTTTATCTTCCACGCATCTAATATATTCTAATCCAACAGTAACCATTTATATCCTTAAGAAAAAGATTCAATTTTTTGATCTTCCATGCATCTAATCTCGCATTCCCTTTGCCTCTAACTTGTGGGATATTGGGATTTGATCTTTCAGAGAGGGAGACCGAAACCCTCAACCGCGCCAGGCAGCTCGTCTTCGGCAACGACAGCCTCGCCGCCGTCGGCGCACAGCTCAAGTATGCATATCACATCGATCGATCTAAGCGTGAATTAAATCTCCATTAATTTGCAAGTTGTGTCGTCTCGCCCGATCCTTCCTTTCTCATCATCGACTAGGGTTTCTTATGAAAGCTTTCTTGCTACAGTTTCAGGGATGTGAACATGGGAGGAGGCGGCGCCGCTGCTCCTCCACCGACGATGCAGATGGGAGGAGGAGGCTTCCGGGGAGGCGGTGTCGGCGGCGACCCGTGCATCCCGCTCCGGCCGGTGCAGCCACGGCTGTCGCCGCCGCAGCCGCCGCCGTACCACCACTACCTCTACACGACGACGGCGCCGCCGTCCGCCTTGCACCCGATGAGCTACCCGGCGACGTACCCGGCCCCGCCGCGCCACCAGCAGCCGGCGGCGGTCGGCGACTACGTCATCGGCCACGCCGTCTCCGCCGGCGACGCGCTGGTGGCCCCGCCGCCGCCGCCGCACCGCGCCAGCTTCTCCTGCTTCGGGGCGCCGCTCGCCGCGCCGCCAGCGAACGTGCAGCCCGACAACGGCAACTGCAACTGCAGCTTCGGGTGCGGCCACAGCAACAGGAACGTGAACGCCGCCTCCTGAGCTGACGCGTAGTATTTACTGCGTTTGATGCGATTGCAGTTAAGTTATTGTTCATGTAAATTACTAAGAGCCAAGAAATTAGAAGTGTTCGTGATCGATAGGCGATGTGTTAATTTGGGGGGCAAGAGAGATCGAGATCGATGGGTAGTTGTTCATGATGTTCAGTTTTACCTTTAAAATCTACTGCTAAGTGAGGTACATGTCTGCACTTATTGGATGCGTGTATGGTAATGTTGATTTTTTGGTGTGTGAGTTTTTGGGGGTGTTTTTAGTTCAGATATGGAATTAATTTAATCAACTGTGTAGTAGTGGAGAGATGCATTGATGTTTTTGAACGCATATGATTCTTTAAAATGTATAAGGCTGATGACCAGGTGTTTTTCTTATGATTTTATGAACATATATATTACTAGTAGTACAAACTGGAGTACTTACAAAAGTTAAATGGGTTAAATATGTACTGGTAGAGTATATTTTGAACCAATGTGAAAGTCTCATTAAAACTACTCTACGGTTATGTTTGGATCCAAAGTTTGCAAAATTCCATTACATCAACATGTCATACACACACAACTTTTCAGTCACATCATCTTCAATTTCAACCAAAATCTAAACTTTGGATGGAACTAAACGCAGCCGTTTAATTTGAGCTACATCTATCTACATGGTACTGTGGGTACTGAATTATTCTGCAGTTTTGTGCTCTCTTCACTCTTTGGCCTTCCCTATAGGTGCCGTACTAGTACAAATAAAATACGAGCAGTCAATACACGAACTCATCAGAACACACATCACATCACATTGAACTTGATTTGACATAGGCGCCGCAAGTCAACCCAGGCTAACGATGGCATAATTATAGCTCATTCAAGTGTTTAAAAGGTGATCGATATGAACAAGTGCCTGCAGGTGAGTGCTGACTCTCGGGGAAGCTACTCCTAGCTATAGATCCTGATCAGGATTTTAAATGCAGTGCCACTACCTTTGACCAATGTTCTTGATGGAACAGCAAACTTTTTTCTTGGTTGCTGCTGCGCTTAGGGCCTGTTTAGTTCGCGAAAAAAAAACTTTTAGGGTGTCACATCAGATGTTTGACCGGATGTCGGAAGTGATTTTCGGACACGAATAAAAAAAACTAATTTCATAACTCGTATGGAAACCGCGAGACGAATCTTTTGAGCCTAATTAATCCGTTATTAGTACATGTGGGGTTACTGTAGCACTTATGGATAATCATGGACTAATTAGGCTCAAATGATTCGTCTCTCGATTTCCTCCCTAACTGCGCAATTAGTTTTTTAATCTATATTTAATGCTCCATACATGTGTCTAAAGATTCGATGTGATGTTTTTGAGAAAAAATTTTGGGAAACTAAACCAGGCCTTATTTCTGATTTGGCCCGCGCTATCATTTCTAAAATGATCAGTATAATAAAAAGCCCAACAGCGAAATCCATCGGATGTATAAGCCCCGGTTTGTCAATCAATTTCCCTTTACTACGTATACAATTTTCAAAAAAAAAACACTACATATACAGTTTAATCGTTTGGCCTATAGCTGAAAAAAAATAAACCTTTTATCTGTGCATTCTTAGTGATATAAAAGCTAATGTTGAAAATAAAATACAATAAAAACCCATCAAAATCAACTCTAAAATTTAGTTTCAAAATTTAATTATTAGTTGCAGGTGATAATTAAGTCAAAAGGCAAACAATGATGCTGATGATTATGGCTTCTTTGGATGGGAGGAAATTTATAGGATTTTTTCCTATATTATACTAGTAACACCCTTCAGAACAATATGATTGTAGTAAAAATTTGTATGGATTAATTGCTTTTCTATACCCACTATTGCATAGGAATTTTAACTCGAGCTTACACTTTTTTTCCCCATTGCTAATTAAGTCCAATCCACAATCTCTTCTCCTCTCTCTCTCTCTCTCTCTCGCTCTCTCTCGTGTACGTGATTTTCTCCAAAAATGCCATCCAAAGACGTGTTCTCGAAAAAAAAACCATCCGAAGACATTACCTTTAGTGTTTCTATGTTTTGAAATCTTGTATACATTGCTTAACATTGACAATCTCTGTTCCTATGTTTTTTTTTCTTTTTCCGCATTTTGAAAATCCTATGTTCCAAAAGAACCCCAAATGCATGCTTAATAAAAATCATATGCCCATTAATATAAGTAACAAGTATACTTATCGACCTGATCACCTGTATACATTTCAATGAAAAATGCTACTATAATTAAGAGTTTAAGACGTACAATATCCCCCACACACCACAATACACACACTACTGTTACAGGTAGTCAGGAAAGTCTTCACATAGCTGTCGTATGTGTACCAGTGTATTAATTCTAATTGTACTGTGCTACTCCTGGGGGGTTGGGTATAGTACCATGGTTGGCATCTGACAGCATAAGTTGTATTTAACTCAACCAGTGTATATAGTACTTCTCCATTATCATGGATTTGGACAGTAGATATAATGAATTTAATTAGTATCCATCTCTACAAATTAGAGTTCTAGCTGGTTGTTGATGAGGAACTAGCTCTCGTACCTAAAAAAAAAAAAAAGGAACTAGCTCTCAATCTTCTGATAGGTATTGATAACTCTCGATTCGACGGATACTTTGACACACACGATTTGTGTCTTCCAATCAACACGATTTGAACCTGGCAATCGCAACATCGCTTCTCCTCTGGTCATTAATTGTGCACTATCCGGTTATCAACAGATTGTTGTTTGCCTATCTCTTTGAAATCAAATCAAATTACATTCGGAAATTTCGAATGCAACTTGGATTTGGCCCCTCATATTTGTATGTTAGGCCAGACATTGTGGATAGACATGGCTTATCATGCAAGTGCGCATGCCATATATGTGTCGTCACTCTGCACCATGACAACTAGGCCTGCACCTTTTTTTTTTCCCTGATTACATGCATGGAGGACATACATAACACACATATCACGGTACACACGTATCCCACAAAATACAAAGATAGAGACCTATATGGTCTCTACGTTAATTAGAGGTTATCACGTTACAATAGTTAAGACAATACGGTCTCTAACCATTAATATACCAAAATACTTTTTTACTAGTCACCTTTCCTTTATCAGACTCAATGCAACAAAAAAATTTCTAATAAATGCTACGAGTCGACTCTATGCAATTGTCATGCGTAGCAATCATCTTTCTATTTCCTTCTTCCTCTCTCTTCCACATCACCAAATATGCTTGCATGACAATAAAGAGAGACCACTAATAAAGACCATTGTACATGCCCTAAATACAGTCCTTAATTAACAAATGTACAATAAACGGAGTTAGGAATAAATCAGTTAACATAACAAATATCCTACTGAAATTAAACACGTAAATGATATGAGCACCAAGATTTAAACAATTGTGGATAGATGTGATCAGTCATGCACCTACTATTGGTATCACACTGAATGTTTATTCATGTGCACCCCACGCATGTATATACTAATTGAACAATTAATCCAAAATAGAAACACATGAAAACTAAAGCAAGAAATTAAGAATTTTATGTATTGAATTAATCTTTAATGTATTTTAGCCAGATTAAATTTGTCGAACCAGGAATTTAGTTATCAGATAAAAGTTTTGAGATATGATCTTAGTACTCTCCCCGTCCCCAAATATAAGGGATTTTGGATGGATGTGGCACTTCATAGTACTACGAATCTAGACAGACCTGAAAGTCTAGATTCTTAGTACTACGAAGTGCCACATCCATTCAAAATCCCTTATATTTTGGGATGGAGGGAGTACATGCTTGTTCTAAAATTTAAGCAACCTTAAATATAGAGCCATATACGTATAAGCATTTGGATTTCAAATATATTAATTGAAGGAATGAATAACCTGAAAATTCTTTTTCGCATCAATCCATGCTAGATTTGTTCCATCATTCAAATTGATTCTTAAATTTCATCACATGTTCGACTTGTTACTCATCTGCCTGAGAAGTGTGAATTTCTGCTGTTGTGACCTTCACTCTATGTAGGGGGTGAAAACGGTATGGAAATGGACGGAAACCATCTTTATCGTTTTCGTTTTCATTTTTTTTTTCGGAATCGGAATCGGAATTGGAAACCTTGGTTACGAAAACGGAATCGAATATTATCGAAACCGAAAACGGAGCGAAAACGAACTGGCGCGAATACGGTAACGGAAATTTATCGGAATAAAAAACCCCTCAAACTGATAAATCCAATTGAATAAATTATCTATGTTTAAAAGAGTAATGTTGTTGATAAATCCTAATGTAGGGAAAAAAATATTCTTATGTAATTTTAGATTTGCATAACAAATATTTTTTAAAAAAATAATAGCCAAACACAATAGTATTCACTATTTAGTGCTTAAAAAAAGAATCCAGGGTATTTCAGTCACAAAATTTCTGGTAATTCTGAGAAAATTTTTGGAAATTCCGAGAAAATTTCTGGAAAGTTTCCGACCGATTCTGAGTTCCGACGGAAACTGCGCTTATCATTTCCGATTCCGTTTCCGAGAAAATATTTCCGAATTCGTTTTCGTTTCCGAAAAATTCCGATCGACAGATTCCGTTTTTGAAAATAGGTCCGGGATCCGGAAAGTTTCCGTACCGTTTTCACCCCTAACTCTATGTGCTATATATAGCCTGCTATATATTGTAGTTGGCAATTTTATTGAACTTGCTCTCATTTGTACTAATTCATATAGGATGCCACATGTACATATACATGCTCCCTCCATCCCAAAATACAATACGTATACTCCGGTTTTTTCTTTTTTGCACGAATCTAAACATAGATTTATTTCTAGATTCGTATATAAAAGTTGATCGATTCTTTTTTTGAGATGGAGGGTTATAGATTTATACAGACATATAGTACTTATGGAGTAGGAGTAGAATCCAAAGTTAAACTAATTAATCTAAAGGGCGCCGGCCGGCAGGCCGGTGGCTGTGTTGCAGGGCAGTTTGCAGCTGCCTATCGCCCACAAACCAGCCATTGCATGCATGTACTCGCAGGCCAACCAAACGAGACTGGCCCCGTGAGCTTCTCGAGATACAAACACACAAACACACGCATGTTTGCATGTACAAATATCATGTCGAATCGGCGAAATCGACTTGTCAGAAAAGCTACGGGCGCGGCTGCTGCCTCCTAATATAATAAAGCTACACTCTTCGCTTCCGATCTCTAGCTAGCTCTCAGTCCTACTACACACTCAACTTTAATCAGCGATGTTTGCATGCATGATCACAAGATTGATGAACACATATCGATCAGTCTATACATCTACTTGCATTTCTTCAGGAGAATTATTATAACAGAGACGAGAAACTAGGCGGTTTGCAATGTGTTTATGGCGAAGCAGCACAGCACAGCACATATGATGCATGCATGCACAACCGCAGCTACAATTTGTACTGCAACACAAGAGAGAATCAGAGAAGAGAGTGGATGGGTGCTATAGCTGCAGCTTGAAGCTAATAGGTAGCCCTGCTGCACAAGCACAACCCTAAGCTCTGCTCATATGCATAGCTTCTCCTCTCTCTGCTGTCTTCTATACGTACACGCACCGCTTTCTTCTTTATGATCTTTAGCTGCTGTATGCCTGTATCTGCGCCCCCCATTTGGCACACAAATTAACAAGAGGAACAATCCAAGGGCATGGAAACAAATCTTCAGGATCGCACTTGCAGGACATGGCCATATGCCTGGCCGATCGAGAGAAAAGGGAAAGAGAAGAAATCAAGGATTAAGTGCGAGGCAGCAAACAATGTACGTAGATACTTGAACGTAATGCTAGGTGCTAGACTTATGTGCTAAACTCTGAAATAACATTTTGATTCCTCCTAATAATAGAAGTTATTAGGAAATATGCTATTTCGAAGAAAAAAAGATTCAGGAAAACATAAACAATATCAATGACAAGTTCATACTCTCTCCATTTCCAAGTGTAAGTGTTTCTATAATTCAAATTTTATACAAAATATAAGCATTTCTGGCACATTTCAAATGCACAGGAAGGCAAGCATTTTCAACCAATCAGTTGCTTAGGAGAGAATGCAAGCAATTTAAAGTTTGACCAATGAAATTACGGAAAAAAACTAACCCTCTTGAAAAGCTTATTTTGAGAATAAACCCTGCTAAAAACTTGTTTCAAAATTGAATTGTGACACTAAAGTCCAACATCTCAGCAACCTAATTGTCTCTATGACACTGGGTCCGAGATGGCAGACCGAGTAGGCAAGTGGTCAACGCCAAGTGCTCTGGTGCTAACCATGGAACCTCAGCGCCAATGGACATAGCACCGTGGTAGGGGAATGTGGCCAGGAGCTCAATGGCGGTGGTGACCTCTAGATCGATCATGTAGTGGTGTCATTGCTTCGATTGAGTTCCAACACCAATTGACTCCGGTGCTGCTACCGATTTCTTGCTCTTCCACATCGCCGTTGTCCTTGTCGACTCTCGTCGACTCTAGCACCACTGCGAGCTCGTTGAGATCCAGAGCACAAGCTTAAGCCTCCTACCTCAGCGTCATGCTTATTGGCGTTGAGGTTGGAAGTTCAATGCCAGAGCACTTAGCGTTGACCACTTGCCACGTTGATCATCCAGCTTGAACTCGGTGCCATGATAGCAGGGGGTTAGCACTAGCGTGACTGGCGCTGAGACGTTGGATCATAGTGTCATCGGGCTTGACGTTGAGTTCGTGGTTCATTTTAAAATAAGTACTGGCACAGTTCATGTTTGAAATATTTCTTTTATAAGGATCATATTGTCAAAAACATACGCAAACTTTCAACTTTTCCATCACATCAAAACTTTTCTACACACACAAACTTTCAACTTTTCCATCACATCGTTCTAATTTCAACCAAACTTCCAATTTTGGCGTAAACTAAGGGGGTGTTTAGGAGAGAGGGGCTAAACAATAAGTCTCTAGGGGAGGGACTTATATTTTTGAGAGAGGGGCTTTCCCAAACACCCCCTAAACACACCCTGAAAGAGAATATTTTCTCTTATCCTTAATCTTTATACTAAATAACCTACAAATGCTTACATTTAGTAACAGAGGGAGTAAGAGTAGGTACGTGTGAATGAAAGAAAATATTGTACATTACAGCAAATGATAGATTCTACTCTAAGCTATAATCTCATGACAAGTCGAACCTAGCTTTTCTGTGTCGCTATAGCTCTCCGAAGCTGCGCTAGTGGCCTTGTCGCGCAATTGATAAACAACAAAACTAGCTGAGATTTATTTACTTTGGTAAGCCAGTGGGACCCTTTGGCATGGCTTCTCTTGAGAGAGAGACATGCAGCTAGCTGAGAGTATGTACTGGGTCCCATCGATCCCCATTTGATTCTGATGAGCTTCTGATAGATACCTCTGGGCACATCTCATGTAGGATCGGAGTAGATGAATGGTCCAGCTTGAGCTCGGTCTTGAAAGAAAAATACTATACCATGCTGCAGTTGCTGTCCATCTCCATGCAATGCAATGCAGTACAGCAGCAGAAAACGATCAGACCGTAGCACTTGTGGAGTGCTGTACTGAGTCAGGTATAGTAGCCGACTATGCACGGTGAAAACCTACAACTATACACACGTACGTAGTATGCGTATGAGTAGTGTAGACTAGTACGATCGACTAGTAGTATACAACCAAGAGCTAGCTAGCGCTTTAGCCAGCACAGCTAGCCAGTGTCGTTGTTCATTAGTACCAGTACACTATCCTCCATAATTTACTCGACTATAGCATAGCTAGTACTCCTATGCTACAGTTCTCAAATATGGACACTTGATCGACCACGGACTCACGGAGAGAATGGTCATGCTATGGATGGTTGGAACCTAGGAATTTCTCAGGATAATTTCCTATTAAGCAACGTCCGTTCGTTTGTTTTCTTGCTGGTCGATCGACTTCGGTTTTCAAGTACTCTCTCCTTTTCCTGAATACTTGTCGATTTTAACTATGCGTATAGGTTAACTTGGACCATTGTTGGAGAAGGTTATATTTTTGGGATCCTCCCTCCCTGTTAGATCCATAAGGCACAATTACTGATCAGGACATGAGTTCTAAACTACGGTAGCTTGCCGCTATGAGAGCCTCAATTATTGGGCCAAGCTTCATGTCCCATCTATAGATGGCCATCTGGGCCACCCGGCACGGCACGGCCCAAGCCCGGCCGGCCGTGCTTGGGCCGAGGCTTGTCGGGCCGGTACGGCCTGACCGACGCACCGGGCCGGCCCGAAGGCACGATGGCCCATCATACTTGCTCACAAAAAGTCTATTTTTGGTCCCTCAACTCTGCGGGTTGTGTTTAAATGGCTGGAAAATAAGTCTATTTTGTATACCTCTTGTCTTGGGCCTTGCCTTATACGATTATATAGTCTATTTTTCATCCCTATATTTTTTTATTTGATCGGGTCGTGCCGGGCCGGCCCACCGTGACGAGGGTGCAACCCAGGCACGGCCCGGTTGTCGGGCCAGCATGGGCACGACCCCAGTTGGGCCGTACCGTGCTTGGGCCAGGCCAAAATTGCGGGCTTCAGGCCGGGCCATGGGCCTCAGGCCATATGGCCATCTATAGTCCCATCTACATGTTAATTGATGTCAGTCCAAAGCCCAAATAACCGCCCCGCTCAAGGCATGCATAAGAGTACAAGAGCACCCCAATGCGAGCCCACTTAGTATGTGTGTAGATACATGGTAAATCTCCTTATCCCCATATAGTAGTACTGTAATTTCTAGCTATGAATCTAAACATATATACTAGATCTAGTTTCATATATAGCCAGAATTAGTTTAGAGTGAGTTGTACTTTGGGCCATGTTTTATTGCCAAAGCTTCACTTTGGACAGCCCTATTGCTCCACCGCCACCTAAATGTCCACTGATGTCATTGTTTGCCCTTGCCGCCGCCTCCGGCTCCTCTCCCATCGATCGAAGTGGGGCGGAGTGGTAGGCAAGGAGGATGCCGCCCCTGCTCCCCGCTCTCCTTTCCTGCGGCCTCTTTTCCTGTCACACCCCAATCTGGCACCGCCGTACAACGGCACCTGACAGGAGCGTGTCGTAGGAAAACGGCGTGAACCGCGTCCTACGAAACCGCGATCTCAGTACCAGTCCCAGGACATAGCGCTGGTACCCACGGTGACAAACATGAATCATTGCAAATCCTTATAATTAATAGAGGACTTATTTACCTTAATTTAGGTTGCAGCTCAGACATCCCGAGAATGCAACCGGCGACACGGACGAGGCAAACACCAACAACAGCAGTAGCAGCGGAACCAACCAACGGACTAACACCCAACGCCACAGGCAACGGCAGGGAACTAGGACGAAACCCTAATCTTCACTTCACTTCAACTTCATCTTCGGAGCTGGCAGAACTATATTTATATAGAGAGCAAGGGTGAGTACTTACGTACTCAGCAAGCCAGGGGAACTTAGGTGGTTAATGCAAGCTTCAAGGGAAGGCTGTTTATTTAGCAATCAGTTTTGTTTTCAAGGTTTTCAACAATCTAAGTGTGTGCTTTCCACAACCAGAGCGAGACAAAGTCTCAGCTCGGTCGGGGTGAGAAGTAACAAATTTATTTATCAAAATTTGCACAACTCCAAGAGTTGGCTTCAAATCTAGTTTTCCCAAACCAAACCAATTTTCCAAACTTCCCGATAATAGTGGTCCCCAAACGACCAATCACTTCCAGGGACTCCCGGTCCCACTGTCCCCCGGACAGCTAAATGCTTCCCAAGCATTAGGTTTCCCAAACCTTAACACCTTTTCATAAAACAGGGTAAAACAAAAACTACGCTAAGGAATCACCTCACATCCGCCCATGACCGTGGGCACGGCTGTTCGAACAGTTTAATAACCTCTGCAGAGGGGGTACACTTTACCCACACGACGTTACTAACCTAGGTCACCCAGCCCGTGCAGAACAGCCACGTCTGGCGACTTTAAGGCTTTCACAACAAGGTGTTTCCAAAGCCGACACAGGGTTGCCATATGCCAACGAGAGGGGTCCCAGACCAACAACAGGTTAGGTCCCAGACCATACTGTGCTAGGAAGCTCAAGGGTTCTCCCCGACACCACCCCGTTGAATCCACATGTCTCTTGGCATCATGGTTCCCCTGATTAGCTAATTACTCAGCCAGGGGCGTCCCATTACACTCATGTGGTCGCACTGTTGTATGCTCGGATGTAATTCCGAAGGAATCGGTCCTTAAATGCGACCGCACAAATATTCCACCCAGGAATGGCCTTGTGTCGCGAGTTTCATTTTTAAAACTCATTTTCTTTCACAAGGCACAGACCCAGGCGTCGGGTTTTCCAAAGATTTTGTAAACCAAGTGTTACCCAAGAAGTTACTCAAATTTTAAGTTTGAAGGCGACCGTCGATACTCGCACAGAGTGCACGAATTATCGAGGCGCAACTAGATGGTTACAAGGGAACATGATATAACAATTAACAATAGAAGGATCAGATGCAACAAGTTAGGTAGGCCCACCGGTCTGCCTTGCAGACGGGGCAAACAGATTAAGTGCAATCCTATCAATGCATAATATTTTGCAAGCAATATAATTAAGTTCAAATATAGGCTCAATATGTTCAAAGGTGGCTTGCCTTGCTCAGGGTCTTCACGAAGCTTCACAAATCTTCGAGAAATCCGCTTGAAGAAAAATATCCAATAACCGCAACTAGGCGCAAACAATCAAAAACCTAAGCAAAGACCAAATAAAATGTCCTATTTAGGCTAATTAATAGTGCCATTAGATAGATCACAATTCAATGGAATTACTGGAATTGGAACGGAGGCAATCAGACGAACGGATCGAGGGATATGAATTTTGGAAGTTTAAATGAATTTTTCTGGACAAGGAGATGATTTGTCGGAATTTTCTGGAATACGAGAAATGGTTTATGGAATTTATAGAAATAATATTCTCAAGAATATTATTGACATCCACTGACATACGGGCTCGAGGGGACGAATTATTGGAATCTCCGGATTAAGAGGATGGGTTTATGGAATTTGGAATATAGGAAATGATTTATTGAATTTCTAGAAAAGAGAAATATGTGTGGAGTATTGAAAAAGATATTCCCAAGAATATCTTTGACTCATTGACACGTGGGGCCAACAAGAAGGTGAGAGAGAGAGGAGCAATTGGAGGGAGTAATTGTGGACTTTTAGCTCTTGGGTGATGGATACTGGGCTTGGACGAAGGGAGTGTATGTGGACTTTGTTTGTCTTACTTATCAGGCCGAGGAGGAGGGTGGCTACTGGGCCAAGCCCAAGAGCAAGAGAGAGGAGGCGGCTGCTGACTGGGTGTCGGCTGACTTGGTCAAGCGGGGCCGACGGCTGAGGTGGCGCCAACGTGGACGTCACGTCAGATGGGCAAGGGAGAGGAGGCCGGGCGGCTCATCGGACGGCTCACGGCGCGCGGCGGGATCCGGCGAACGGCGGCAAGCCGGAGGGGCGGCTAGCACTGGCGGCAGGAGGAGGAGAAGAGGAACTCATTCCACGGCTCGGATCGGGAAGACGACGCACGACGACGGCCGGCGGCGGCGGCCAATCTCGCCGGCACGCCGACGTGGCCGCACGCGAGAAGAGCGAAGGGTGCGCGGGCTCGGGCTTAGCCGAACCGGTATGGGGTTGCGACGCGCACGCGGTGACGCGGGACCCGATGGTCACCGGCAACGCACGCGCGGTGGCGTTATGCGGCGGCGGAAGGGGCGACATGGCGCGGAGGCAAAGGAGAAGGCCGGCGGCCTAGGGACAGTCAGGGGAGCTCAAGGGGATCCCCGGGAGCGTGGCGGCGAGAGGAATCGGCGCGAGAGGTGCCAACGGCGGTGGATTGCGGCGGCGGCAATCACCGGCGAGCAAAAAGGGGAAAACACAACGAGACGACGAGGATTCGATTCAAAGGGGTGGGAGCATCTCCGGGGTTCAAGGAATCCGTTTCCGGTGTCGGATGGGGCGGAGAAGCACTAAGGAGGGCCGGCGACGAGCAGCGGCCTCCGGGAGCGGACGGTAATGGCGGTGAGGCCATGCCGGGCGACGGCGGTGCTAGGGAATGGTTTGGGGGGGGGTCCTAGGGAGCTCAAGGACGGTGTTGGCGAGGGTGGTCGACAAGCTGGGGCCCGACGACGGCGCGCGACTGCGCGCGGCGGCGGAAACAGAGCAACGGCGAGGCGCGCGGCGCATCGTGCGGCAGGCTATGGCGTGCGGCGGCGGGCACGGCATAGCGAGCGGTAGGAGGAAAGGGTTCGGCGGGAAGCTCACCGACGAGAGGAAACGGCATCGGCGGATCGGAGGGAGTCGTGGCGAGGTGGTCGCGACGGTGGGACGGCGCGGCACCGAGTGGGCGCGGCCACGCACGCACTGGTTCCTCCGGTGCTCGGCGGCGGACGGCGACGACGAGATTGGGTCGAGCGGCAACAGGGAGGCGACGGTTGTTCGGCTGCAATGGCGCAGTGGGGGGCGAAAACAAGAGAGATGGAGGGGAGGGGCTCAACTGTGGTTTTATAGGCGCGGGATGTGGAGCTTCGAGGGGAAGGAACCGAGCACGGCGATCAAGGAGAGGCGGTGGCGGACTCGCGGTCAAGCTGTGACAGAGGCGGTCACGGGTGGCAAAGGAGGTGACGGTGGCGCCGGTCGGGGAAAAAGCAAAAAGGGGGAGGGAGAAAGGAGCTCGGCTCCTTGCCGATTGTCACGCCCCGGACTAGCCCCGAGCGGAACTAGCCCGTGACGCTCCAAATTAACCTGTTAATCGATACCAGTCCAGGAAACAGTGCTGGTACCACAGGAAGACTGAATATCACAGCAACAGAGGTCTCTTTATTATAGAGTAGGAATACAGTCATGTTGGGCTGCGGACAGATCCCGAGCTCACAACTGCATTACAAAAGGGAAAGCGGAAGCCAAGACTCGGACCAAACATCACAGGCGCGACTTGGGAACTAGGCCCAAATCCTAAAACTCATCGTAGCCGACTTGCTCCTGGAAGAACTCCTCGTCAGCGGGGTCCGCTTCATCTTCTTCAGCAACTGGGGGGGATTATTTATATAGAGTAAGGGTGAGTACAGGAGTACTCAGCAAGCCATGGGAAATAAGTGTTTAATGCAGGCTTCAACGGGAAGGCTGTTATTTTTGCAATTGATTTTATTTAAACTCTTTTCTGAAACAACTAAGTGAGTGCTTCTCAAACGACACGGATGAGACAGTGCGTCTCGTCCGGTCGGAGTATGTGCAAGGTATCAGTCTTTAGAATTGATCAAGGTTGGCATCCGGCCAACAGCTTTCAAACGGCCACCCAGGCCTGGCTGATCCCATCAGCCGCAGATTTTCCAAACATCGAACCCAAACCACATCAGCAAATTTCACAAAGCAGTAGTCAAACAAAACTACGCTAGGAATCACCTCACATCCGCCCATGACCGTGGGCACGGCTGTTCGAACAGTTTAATAACCTCTGCAGAGGGGGTACACATTACCCACACGACATTACTAACCCGGATCATCCAACCCGTGCAGAACGGCCACGACTAGAGACCTTAAGGCTTTCAAGACAAGGCATTTCCAAAGCCGACACAGGTTCACCATATGCCAATGAGAGGGGTCCCAGACCAACACCAGATTAGGTCCCAGACCATACTGTGCCAGGAAACCCGGGGGTTCTCCCCGACACCACCCCGTTGAATCCACATGTCTCTTGGCATCATGGCTCCCCCGATTAGCTAGTTACTCAGCCAGGGGTGTCCCATTCCACCCATGTGGTCGCACTTGTCTTATGTTCGGATGAAATTCCAAGGAAACGGTCCTTAAGTGCAAGAGCGGGAGACCGTACACCCGGTACGATCCTCGGTCCGCGATTTTGGAAATTCATTTAGTTCGCAAGCACCGACCCAGGTGTCGGGTTTTCCAAGTCTTTTGTAAAACCCAAGTTTTACCCATGGTTGGATATTATATATTTTTAGGGGGGGTGTTCCTGATGCGCGTACCCGAAGGCCCGTGCATCGAAGCACAACAGCTAACAAGGAGGTTTAAGTGTTCAATAATTCAAGGAGGGTAATTGCAGCAATTAGGATTGGGGGCCGGCAGGCCGTCTCGCAAGCCGCGGCCGAATTACTTGTGTAAATCCTATTCATGCAATATTTGCGGAAAAGAAATACTTAAATTTAAATTATAGGTGTAAGATGATCAAAGGTGACTTGCCTTGCTCGAGATCTTGAGCTTGATCCTCGAAATCCTCGCACTGCGGGTCTTCGGGCTCCGAAACTACACACGAAACGGGACAACTCAACAAACAGCGAAAATAAAGCTCTATTATTGACCTCTAGGCGTGCCATTAGATAGATCTCGAGATTTGAGGAGTTTTGGAAGTTGAACGGAGTCAAACGGACTTACGGTTGGGAAGATATTGAATTTCTAAGATTATTGGATTTTTGGTCTAAAGGAAAAGGATTTATTTAAATCCTTTTTGAAATAGAAAAGAAAAGAAAAGAAGGAGGGAGGGAAATTAGACTTTCCTCGGGCGGCTAGGCCGTGGCCCGAGAGAAAGGGGCGGCTTGGCCGAACTTAACGGGCCGGCCGGCCCGAGAAGGCGGCCCAAAACATGCGCGCGGGCGGGGAGGAGAGAGAGAGCCGGTGGGCCGGGTCCATCCCGCATGGTCCCGGGTGGGACCCGCTTGTCGGCGGCTCGGCTCACCGTGAGCGAGGTGCACGCGGGGCGTGCTAGGGTTTGGGGAGGGGAGGCGCGGCGCATGCGCGCCGTTCGCGGAGGACGCGGTGCGGCGGGCCCACGCGCAGCCTTACGGCTCGCGGTGGACCGCGCGCGCGGGCAGGGCCGGAGGGAGCGGCGGACCGAGGTCAGCTTGACCCGGTCGCGGCCGAGGTGGCGCCGACGTGGCGCCTACGTGGCTACCACGCGGGCCGGCGGGAGGTAGACGACGACGTCGGCCGGAACGGACGGCGACGGCGGCGACGAGCGGCGGAGCGAACCACGGCGATACAGGCGAAAGCGAGCACACCGGGAGGTGGCACGGGACGAGGGGAGACGAGCCAACGGCTCGGATTCGCCGGGGGATGCTCGACGGCGGCGGATTGCGGCGGCGGCAACCGGCGGCGAGAGAAGGGGAAAACGGTGACGGTGCGACGGGAGACCGATTCGGGCGAGCTAGAGCATCTACGCGACTCCGGGAATCCGTTGCTATCGTCGGATTGGGCGGAGCTACGCCGAGCGAGGCCGGCGACGAGCGGGCGCTTCGGAGCACGGGCGGCGATGGCGGCGAGCACACAGCGAGCGGCAGCAACGGTCGGGGCGGCGCCAGCTAGCTACGGGGAGGCTACTCGTGCTACTACCCGAGTCTAAGGGGAGGATATGGAACGAGAAGGGAGAACGGAGGGAGGCACTACCGTGCGGGGTGATGGGGCGCAGTGACGAGAGGCAGACGGCACGGGAGTGATCTCTCCGGCCTCGGGCCGGGGAAGAGGAAGAAGACGAGCGCCCGGAGTCCCCTTCCGCGTCCTAGCGCGCACCGGCTCCTCCGGCACACGCGATGGCGGCGGTCGGCGAGAGGGACGGTAATGGCGCGGACGAAAAACGGGGAAGATTGGGAGGGGAAAAAGGAAGGGAGGGCGCCTGGGTTTATAGGGCGGCAATGTCGGTTTGGAAACCGACCTTGGGCGGTCAAGGCGCGAGCTGGCGCTCGGCGCTCGCGGCCAAAACGGCGACAGAGGCGGATGACGCCGGCGGGGAAGAGAAAAGGGAAAAAGGAGGAGGGAAAGAGGGCTTGCCCCTTTGCCACTTTGGGGAAAAGGAGGAGGGAGAGAGGGCGACGCGGTAGAGGGGGGAGCTCTGCCTCCGTCCCTTTGAGGCTAGCGCGCGGAGAGAGGCGGGGCCGAGTCGATGACGACGGCGATGATGGCGGGGCGGTTTGGAACGGAGCGGCGACACGGACGGCAGGCGCGGACAGGCGCGGCAGAGGCTGACGGCGGCGGCGACCAGGCGGTCGGCCACCACGGCGTGCGCGCGCGGGAAGCAACGGGCGGCGCGGCGATTTGGGCGGCGTCGGCGGGAACGGCAGCGAGAGTGGAGAGGGAGGGCTCGGCGCGGCTCACAGGCAGAGCGGGGAGAGAGAGAGAGAGAGAGATAGGGAGGGAGGGAGAGATGGGCCGAGAGAAATTCGGCCCATCGAGCCTGAGGGAGGCAAAATAGACTTTTGCGGAGGGATTTGATTTGGGACGGATCGAGATTCGGGATTTGAACTCCACGATAGATCGGGGATTTGAGATCTGAGATGGTACGGACACTAGACAACAAGCAAAGAAACAGATTTCGCAATTAGGGTTTTTAAGAGATAGTTTTCCCGCTAGGCGCCACGACGGAACGGGCGCTACACAGATTTTGGGCGAGCTGAGGGAGGAGAAAGCGCGTGGGAGAGAGAGGCGCTGCCTCCGCGTCTTGGACACACGCGCGCTGCGGCGCAGAGGTGGGGCAGCGGCAGAGTGGGCGCGGGGGCTGCGCGGTGCAGGCGGGCCAGGGCGGACGGCGACCGAGGACGGTCGGCCACCACGGCGGGAGCGCGCGCGGGAACGAGCGAAGGCGGTGGAGGTTTGAGCGATGCCGGCGGGAAATTGACGTCGGCGCGTGAGAGAGAGAAAGCATCGAGAGAGAGAAAGAACGAGAGAGCGAGAGAGCTCTCTCTCGGCTCGGCTCGGAGCGTGCAACGCACGTGCGAGGCTAAGGGAGGAGATGGGCCAAGGAAGGAAGAATCGGCCCAACGACCATGGGGGAGGCAAAATAGACTTTTGCAAAGAGATGATTTGGAAGGGATTTGGATTTGGAATTGAATTTCGAATTTGATTACTTGGACTCAGGGAAACAGGGAGGAGTCAAGGAATGGATTCAAGGTGGACTCAGATATTTGTGGAATCGGGACAAGTATTTGGCGAGGATTCAAAGGAGGCGATTGAATTTCAGGATTTGATTTCGGAAACTTGAATTGGGATTGGAAACTTGAGGTGGAGGATTTTGATGGTGATGAGAGGGAACAACGATGGAGATTGAATTGAGATCCATGGCACGACTTAGACTCTCACTCAAAGAACGAAATTTTTGCATATAGGATTTTGCCGAATTAGTTTTTAACGTCACGCGAAAAGCGGAGCGTTACATTTCCCTGCCGCTCGCCGCTGCGAGGGATGGGGAGAAGTCGCGCCAGCGCCACAGCACATCGTCGTGCGTGGAGTGTTCGGAGAAATAGAGGGGAGAAAGGGGTTGACAAGTGGTCCCCATGTTTTTAATTTTTTTCCTAGTCACTTACAGTTGGCCCTCACTTGTATTGTGTGACTAGGTTGCCACATCAGCACAAAGTTGACCAAGTCAAAGGGTTACACTAGTAAAACCGCCCTCCAAAATTGTTGAGGGAGTCAAATTGAATTTGTTTTAATTGTTGGAGATCAAGATATCTGGTATTGTGGTTCAGAGGTACGAATTAGATTTGGCCCACAGTTAAGGGAGTTGAAGTGAACTTATTTCGGCCTGCGGTACTGGCTTGTGAAATTTGTGGGCTTTGATTGCCAAAGGCCAACAACTTCTATATATATTATCTTACATTAGCCAAGAGGACCCGCCTATTTTGAAAAAACTCAGCCCAAACCAAAATAAAACTGCATCATCAACGTGTTCGTTTTGATTTTGTTGAGGTTGTTCACTTTGTTCTTGGTAACCAAATTTTGTCAGTGGGAAATCTTTTCCCCCACTCTTTTTGACCTGTTTACAGTGGCCAGCCACTTTCTGACTCTGCTAATCTTTTCTTTGCCAAAAGCAAGAGCACCATGGACCATCTCTGTACTCGACTCTGCACGTAGCAATCGACGTCAAGAGCTTATCCAATGTAAAAAAGGGATATAAATGATCACTTCGGCGTAATCTTTGGTTTGTTTATGCAGCACCAAACATATCTAAATGCATGTCAGCACAACACAAAGCTCATGGATGATTTTATTTAGTTGGATACAGAGAAGTCAGGAACTTGTAGAAGACCTCTTTAATCTTCTGTTTCCTTTTGTTATGCAGAGGAGAGGCTGCTTTCCCTGATGACATAACATAAGAGTGCCAACATCCACAAAGGAAAAAAAACAAAAGATAAAATAAAAAGGAAAAGGAGGATGATGTGGTTATCCTAAAATGTTGAGGCAAATCTAGTGTGACATTTGTTGCTATCATCATCTTGTGATCCAAGGAGGAGAGCCTATAAAGCAGAGAGAGAAGAACACATGAAAAAGATAAAGCATTGTCAAAGCTGTGCTTGTCTCCATCCTCACCACCTCACCTCTTTTGCTTTCCATTCCATGCACACACAGATTGTGTCACATACACTCACACGGATTTATATACATAATGACATGAAGCGTCTAGATTCCAAAATCCATCATGCATGCAACGATCAAATTTATAGTATCTCACCCCCACCACATCACATGCACCCAACTACAAGATTGATGTGGGTCTCTTATTTATCTACTATGTATAAATACATAAGTACACATATATTGCCTTTACACGATCTCTTCATCGATCTCTGACTCTCTTTTTACAGAACTAGATCAGGCTAGCTGCGTGCCATGCATATTCTCATGTCGTCTATGCAACTTTATCTTTTTCTCACTACATCAACAAAGGAAGATTTGAAGAGGAGATGGGCAAGAAAAAAGTAGTAGATTACAAGCAGGGACTAGCTAGTTACAGCTGCTGATGCTGCTGTCAATGTGCAGGGAAGAAAAGAGGAGACGGGTCCCTCTGCATCTTGCCCTGAGCCGGGTCGACTTTGACCCTGTTCATCTTCTCCTCGCACCAGTGCAGCTGCTGATCGGTGATCTCCGGCATTCGCAGCACTCTGGCCACGATCTTGAGGTCGATTAAGCCCAGCAGTATTGACATCTCCTCTTCTTCCCTCAGCTTCGTCCTCCTCAGACACCGTCTTGGCCTCGTCAGGTCCTTGAGCCGGCTCTTCTTCTGAAGATTTCATTTTCAGGCAATGAGAAGAAAGTGGAATTAATGATGATGATGAAAGAAAATCTGATCAGCATTGTGTGTGATGTTTATTTATGTGGCTCACTTTCTTGTTGGCCTTCTTGAGGGTGATGACCAGAGTCTGATCCATGGAGCTGGTCCTCCTCTTCACCATTTCTCTGAACATTTGGTAGTGGCTCCTCTTGTCTGCACGCAGGAACGCCATGAACGTTCTGATCGACTCCTCCAGTATGTACAAGAACTGCACCGCCGATATCAGATCGTCCTTCTCGTCCTCCTCATCTGCAATATTTTCAAAAATTAACAACGCACTACTCAATTCTCAGCTACTCTAAATCAGCTAACAAAACAATAAAGTTTGGTCAATTCCATCAGAGAAATTAGTTAGTTACCTCTGAACTCTGGGACGAGGAGAAGCTTGGGGGATGAGTTCTTCATCCGGGCGTACACCTCCGGGCGGAGTCCGTACTCGTAGGGCTCGTTCTCGATGAACCGGTGAAGAAGAACTTGGAATTGCTGGAACTCCTGCGCGACGCGCGCCGGGCAGCACCTCGCCGCGATGTCGCCGGCGTGGCGGCGGAAGCTGGCGTAGTTCCAGTTGAGCGCCTCCCAGGTGAGGCAGATCTGCGCCACGTACACCCGCTCCAGCTCCGGGTACGGGTCCCTCAGCCCGATCGCCGGCCGCGGCTTCGGCGTCAGCTTCTGCACGATCCGCTCCGACACCGATCGCGGCTGATACTTTATCGACCTGTACGACTCTGCAAATTAACCGTTCCAGCAAACGCAACTGATCAGTAAACTTTCTGTAAATATTTTTTGTTGTGTGAGCCCCATTGTGTGTAGAGAAAGAGTTGCAGGGAGCTGGAATTGCGTCGTTTGATTGAGGTTTATGTTTCTCGAGAAAGGTTTAATTAATCTAGCTTGGGTAATGAGTGGTAATGATGACTTGATTTTGGAAGAATAATTAGGATGTACCTGTCTCGGTGAGCTTCTGGGCGCCGACGCGGTGGAAGTAGACCATGTCCTCGTCGTACTTGCGGAAGAGAGCGTACGACTCCCACCGCGACGAGCTCCGGCGAGACGACGACGAGAAGGGGTACTCCGTCTCCGAGTCCTTGGTCACCGTCGAGCTCCGCCACTCCACCGAGCTCTTCGACGTCGACTCGCTCGTCAGCGTCGACGCGCCCAACCTGCTCTCCTCCTCGCGCTCGCGCTGCACTCCTCCTTTCCCGGCCATGGCGCCCTCCAGAAGCAGCTTCTTCGTGTCGGCGAGCGCCCGGCTGTTCACGAACAGCTTCACGTCATCTCCCCTAAACCTCTTCTCCTCCTCATCGTCTTCTTCTCCGTGTTCGCCATGGCCGTCCTCTTCCCCGGCTGCAACCACGTACGACGAGTGTCAGAACCAGGATGAAATGCATGGTTAACAAGAAGTAATAGAGGTTAGTGGAATTAATGGTTATACCTTCGACGGGAACGTTCTCCGGTGATGGCACGGCGGCCGGAATGATATCCTTCTGGCTCGACGCAGTGGCGGCGGCGGCGGCGGCCTTGGGCTCCTCATGGCTGAAGCTGCACTGGCGATGGTGCGGCGAGATTCGTCGGGTGGATTCCACCATGGGAAAGGTGCTCTCCACCTGCAAGCAACGTGCAGGTGTAGGTGGTGTGGTGGCAGCGTCGTACATGAGCTGATCCTTTCCTTCGCCGCCAAGCAGAGCAGTGTCCTCGAACACGGCCTCGTCGAACCAGAACAGCATCTCCGCTTGCTGCTGCTGCACTCCGGCGATGTCGTCGGCGCCGGCGAACTCCTCCCTCCCGGAGGTCTCCGTGACCTGGTGCTCGTCACAGCTACCATGGCCTCTACATACATACGCACAGTAAAAATGTGACACGTCCATGCAATTAATGGCACAAAGATCTCTCTGAACTGAAGCTAGCTGTGTCACTCACTCACCGGCGGTGAAGGCCGGCGGCGAGCTTGGCGAGGAGGAAGAGGAGGAGGTAGGCGACGAGGAGGAGGACGTTGAGGGAGGCCAGTGCATGGAGAAGAGACGGCGGCGCCGGCGTCGTCAGTGCCAGCATCTCCCCGCAGACGACTGCCGGGGGAGGCGCCTGCAGAAGACAGCCGTCTTCGGCGCCGCCGTAGCCATGAGAAGGAGACGGCGAGCCAAGCACTTGCGCATGCAACGGCGCCGCCACCCGAGAGCAGCAGCTGCTGCCGCTCGCATTACGCATCTACCACCTGCAGCTTCCCCTTAATTTGCCTCTTGCTCCTACTACTACTTCCACACTGTCAAGCTAGCTATCCTTGCACTTGCTTATTAGTATCACTTTGAAATGAAAAATGGGAGGAACCAAAGTGGTGATGTGGATCAAATCGGGCGAATGGTTTGGGACAACACAAAGTTTATATAGGCTTTGCATAAAGCATCTGGGAGAGATCGAGTGATTAGAGAAGCATGGGGCCCAACGTGATATAAAGATGGTCAGATGATTCTGTTGATGAGAGGAGAGTTAGCAGAAGAAGCATTAAACAGTGGTTAAATTAGTTGTTTGATTGTGAGGCAAAGGAGGCAGGCCCTGTCTCAAGTGACTTGCATTACGAGGTAAGCCTATATGCGTTTCATCACCTGGGGTTTTGGTATAATTCTCTTACTTCGATTTTCTCATCATCTCATCACCGCCGATAGCTAGCTTTAATTTGACAGTATATATGATCATCCAGCTAGTGGTAGTACGTAACATATCTAGCAGATCGAGAGCATCTTCTGACCATTATGATTTTGGTTACTTGCATAAGTAGGTCAAAGAACACGCTATCATGCAGCAACAATGTCGGAATAGAATCAGAACATGAATCAGAAAATGGGCTTGCGAAATGGGCCCCCGGTTAGAGAAATAGTCAAATAGGCCGAATATGGAGTTATTAGGCCCGGTTACAGAATAAGCTCAACATAGAGTAATAAACTTCTGGGCCATCAACATTTTGTGCTACATATCTGGGCTAATTTTCAAGTGGGCTATATTGTTGCGCAATTAGTCTATTTGGGCCTCACTGGGCCCTACATTCTCAGCCCACTTGCGAAAAGCTTTATTGAGCCTCAAGTCCTCTTTTGTCCTTCTGAATTCCCCTCTGTTTTCCTCCTAGTTCACATCAAAACATGTCTTTCTTCTCCTTTTAGTGCTTCATTTTACCTCGTTCAATTAACATATCGATTAACCAATCATTAACCAATAAGCAGGTTGGGCTTTCATCAGTATAAAATTAACAGAGTTAGACGTGCTCTAAAACCAGCAGTAACTGGCCTGTTACTGTCGAAGAATGGGAGCAAAAGCCCTGCATAATTAAGCACTTGATCTACATAATTTAATGCACATTATCAAATTAACTCAAGTCGTCAACAATTGTGGCCACTTGACTTGGAACAGGGCAGGAACGAGCGATCGACGGCCGGTTGAAAACAGGGACCGTACCGGTACGTAATTAATTAACTGGGCTGTCAGTGGACTGATGATCCGTGTGACAACGTAATTCACGCTCTCTATCATGCGTCGTCAAATTATAATTTCTCAATCAAGCAACGAGAAACAAAAAGTTACACGCTATCTTGGTTCAAAAGAAGGTCGAAACCATGGGAACAACTTTAATTTTCCCACATATAGTATATACTACTGCTTTGCAAGATCAACTAGGAAAGCCTGAAGTGTAATTAGGCACTAGATATAATTAATCACCACCACGAGCTAAGCTTGATGAGATCATGCCAACTAGGATGAACACTTGCATATGCACTCAGCCCCAGCAGCACACAAGTTTGCCACAAGTTGAGCAATAAAACTAGTGTTTTATGGCAAGTGTCCTAGAATCATTTGCAGCTAAACCATATATAAATAAATTGGTATCCAGTTGCTGATGGCCCTGTACACTCGGAATCCAAGTGCTTATTAGGTGCATTGCATCTCTACCAATCGATCGGGCCATCTGATTGGGGAATGCGCCATGAACACCAGGAGATTCTGTCTCGAGCGAGGGGGCCCCAAATTTTGTTGGACAGCTTGATTTGTTCTATGTATTTTTAGTTCGATTTTGTCCTCAACAAGATGGGTTTACTGTTTCAGAGCATATATACTTTTACTTTCCCCGAAATAATTGTGTGTCTGTTTCTGAATTTTTGGATGTTTGCGTCCTAGCTGATGAGACATCGTACGTTTATAGCATATATAATTAAGTACATAGTTAAGTCTGAACTTAAAATTGATTTAAACCTGATAAAATCTGCTCTATGTTCTTGGCGAAAAAGGCTACGCATACTAAAATTTTCTTACTGAACTTTAAATAACACTGATGTGTTATATGCTGTGGGTATACGTACATATAGTTAAATCAAATTGTTGAGATTTTTGTTAATTTGCAAGAGTTTTTGTTTTTTTTAAAAAATATGTGTAGCAGTGCTCCATGTTCTTATTCCAATCAGCTATTGTAACAACTCAAACTAAATAAACAGCAACCAGCAGTAACTAACACTGTAAAATAACAAAAATCCTAGAGACAAGGTAGGATATATAACCAATTTGGACCGATGTTTTTTATTGGGCATGCAATTGCGTTAGTACCTATTTTTTTCAATTTTAATTATGATTTTAATTCTACTTCTTCAATATTATAATTTTGTCCTTGTTTTTTTTTAAAAAAAATGAAGCTTATTTTTGCACCCATTCCTTGCGAAGACTTAACGGTGTAAAAATTCATGTCAAAACATGCTCAAAATTCATGTCAAAATGTTTGTTTTCAAAACAAAGTGAAAACCACAAAGTCCTAAAATAAGTAGGGTGAATCCAAAGGGCATATGTATATTTATTTAACATTGTTAAGTCTTCTTAACATAACTAGCATATTTCCCATGCGTTGCAGCAAGTTTTAAATTAATTAAAAAAATAATATTAATTTGTTATTACCATCTGTTAATTGATATATATATTTGTTACTGACATGTGTACCCTTTGGTCCCACACTATTCTTTTTCCTTTCCACAAAAAGTAGAGAATTTGTGGGAGTGATTGACATGTGGGTACTCTAGCCTCATATGTCATTTTCCCTCTAAAAGAAAGTTGGGAGTACAGTGGCGGGTGGTGTTAGAACAATCACCACCGCTGCTCTCTTTTATAAAGAGTGTTGATCGATAGACTAGCAAACATACAACATAGGAAAAAAATCATAAAGTTGAAAGAGTAAAGATAAAGACACACAATTGGTGTTGAAAAGAGGATATAAACACATGCCATGTTTCTGGGGTCAGTTTGGTCCTAACATTTCATTTCGTGAAACTCGTCCCTCTCAGTGTTGATATTTGCACCAAGCCAACTCAACGAGAGTCTAGCCTAAATAGTTAAAATCCCTGACTAAAGTTCAAATTGATATCTCACATGCATGGCTAAATGTATAATATAATTCGTATATGAAAAGGATGAGTACATACTCATAGCTAGGAGTATAATATATTCTTTTATGAAAATATAACATGTATATTTTCTTCCCAATATACATATATGTGTCGGATACCTGCTCTATAGTGGTTGTTGGTTTGAAAACTCACTCTGCCAAAGCTTTGAATACTCCCTAATCCAAGATTAATTAAGATACATATAAAAAAATATCAATGAAGATAAACCAGCAAAGCATGATTAGTAAGCTAAGTCCCACCAATTCAGCCCTCCTATATTCTTCTTTTCTATTAATAGTAACCCCAAGTCCCCAACTACCTACTTAATCAATCTAGCCAAACAATATTTTGGCAACTTATTTCCTCGTCAATTTTTTAAAAAAAATACAATGAAAGAACTATTTTTAAAAAGACACAAATATCAAGGAATGATCTAATATTAAACAATTAGAAGGAATGAGGCTTTAAACTCAGGTCGTCTCGTCCACCAACTTATGAAACTAGCTGAAAACCCCCTGGGCATTACTCGAAAGAACTATTGCTGAAAATAGGATCAAAGGTAACCGCGCTAAATATTAACCCGGTTGTCAAAAGCTAGCTACCATTTACTCAAATTAAACTTAGAGAGTATTATGCTGACCAATTTAATTAGCAGTCCTGGCACACGACGCGCGTGGAACAATTTTGCGTGGAGACCACACGCCTTCTCGTTAATCTAATCCAACAATTCTAAATTGAGAATTATCATTGATCACATTGACTAGTAGCAGTAAATAAAACGTAATTAGAGTGGAGTAGCCATCAAGTGGGCGGTTGATAAAGGTTAGCATATATACCACCATTAGGCCGGAGGAGGGTCCAGATGCATTGCAACTTTGCACACAGCTTCGTCGGGAGAGCCTCAAATAAAATGACACATTGGTCGAGGATTATGTCATTGATGAGCTCTGCGATTACACGTAAGTACAAAAACTATATACCTACAAAGTTTATGAGGGTACGACGTAGTCATACGAATTATTTTTTTCTTAGATTCTTGAGCGGTTGCAAGTTTGCACAGTATAGTATATAACTGTGCGTGCCTGGCTAGATTTAAATTAACCTAGGTCTAGAAGTCTTTGATTTATCTAATGGCTCCTCTCTTTGTGCATCTTTCTTCTTTATTCCATGTTGCAAGGAATGCAGAGATCGAAGTTTTGTTTAATCCCTATTTTAAATGAGGCTACTAACAGCATACTATTCAAATAGTTTTAGTTAGTGGTACGGATCTAAATGAGGTTCTGGATGGATAATTTAATTCGATCGTTTCTCATGAATTTTATGATATTATTCTCTTTCAACACGAAATCTTAGTGAGAACTCGTCATGGAAATATGTTTGCAAAACAGTAGGCAATACTCGTGGAATAATGCAAGGAAGAGGGTATTAGGCTTATCCTGAATTATATTGATTGATGCCTCGTACGTTTAGTTGACCTTGATGCTACGAACAGGATTACCCAAAACCATGGGCGCTTTCTTTTTTTATTTTTTTTCGATATGATGGATTCATGCATGTACCATGCGATTCACATTATATTACACAGCTCATGCATATTGGACAAGTGGAGGCACAAATATTAGGGAGAAACCAAGCTAGATTATTTTGTTTATTGTCCCTATATGCCTTTTTACCGTACTAGTAGCAAGGTTTTTCTCCTCATAAATGTAAGCCATTCAGTACCATTAGCCCAAATGCAAGGCCTCACGCTTCAGAAACTTAAACTACTCACATCAAATCAAGAAAGAGGCTTTGAAGAAATTTTCCTTTTAATTTATTTAATGGAGAAAATTGCAACATGCATGGTAGTGATGTTCTAACGTACATATATATGTACTCCATGTACGTATAATGTGCGGGCATCACTGTACGTACCGGTGGTCGAACTATATATTTTGTTTAGATAATGAAATGGTTTACAAAGGTCAACCTAATTAAGGGCCTGTTAATTAATTTGCAACATTAAAAGTTCACAGCATTTATATAAGTTTGCATATAAGTTTTCTACAGGATATAAATGTGTTTTTTTACATAATAAACAGTGGTTACAAGAACTTAATTTGAGAAGTACGGGGTATTATGAAAGTTGAACTTGGAATGTGACTTGTTCCACATTTCCAATATTTGGCTTACATGTCAAAAAAACAATGTGCACCGAGTTTCCAACAAAAGAAAGTCCATTATATTTTTTTTGTAAGATAATAAGGCAAATATAAGTAATATAAACCCTCAAAATATCCTGAAATTTAATTACATATATAAGCAATATAAGGTAAGCTCTTGAAATCTATTTTCTCATTTAAATAACCCTCAAATATTCAGAGTATTTATGCATATGTTTTTTCATTTTCATTTCCATTTTATTTTAGCTCTTACTCTGGTTGAGTTTCCGATCAAGTGTCTCTTAATTTGCTTATATGTAGTTAACACTTGTGTGTTTGTAAGTTGCTAATTTTGAGCAATATATATATTGATTGACAAATTACTTTAGCTAAAGCTTTTTTTTTAACCAAAACCATTGTGGGTACAGCTAAATATTTTATGTCCACTTTTGATATGATATATTGTTTTACTAAATGATTAAAATATTGGATGTGTTTGTACATACATATAGTACCCGCTAAATTATTGTTTGCGCAGTTTTGGTGTAGGATTGAACTCTATTACGGTAATTAAATTGCAACCATGCAACAATACATAATAATAGCTAATTTCCTGAATTTTACTCTCCGGTTATCGTATTGTAGCTTGAATAAATGACACTACCCATGGATTTAACTAATTGGAAATGGTTTAAGATTTAGGCGGTTTTTAGTCCAAGATCATCTTAACCAGGAAAACTCCTAAAATGAAGGGTCTCAAACGTAACGAAACCTTATGAAAGCTCTCATAAGATAAAGCTAGTGAATAGTTCAGGGTCTACTACCTTCGTCTCAAAGATAGCAATCTAGTACCTAATGAAACATATCATAGTATTATGAATACATATATACCTCATTGCATTGGGGTTTAGGATGAGTTCTATGTCTTTCAGAAGCGCACGCAAAACTAGAAAGCTCATAACCACATGATTAATTTAGTATTAATAATTATAAACTTGAAAAATAAATTTATTTGAATTTTTCAAACAACTTCTATATAGACTTTTTTTTGAAAAAAAAACACATCATTTAACAGTTTGAAAAGCGTGCTAACCGAAAACGATAAAGAGGCCTTAGTTAGGAAAACCCCTAAAATGAAGAGGCTCGAACGTAACAAAACCATAAACCTCTCATCAGATAAAGCTAGTAAATAGTTCAAGGTTACTACCCTGTCTGTAAATATAGCAATCTAGTACTAGATAAGACGACATATCCTACATTCCTACTACTATGAATATGAAAAGATAATTCGTTCATATCCGTAATATTAGAATGTGTCTCATTCAATATTAGATTATTTTATTAATGGGATGGAGGGACAAGCAGAACAAAGTTATGAAACGGCCCTATACGTGTGCTGCAACTGGACAGAAACGTCGGATGCGAACAAATAAAATCCGAATAATTAACAAAAAGCATCCATGCCTGCATGGTGGGGGATGCGGAGAAGCAACAGTTCCACTTAATTTGCAAAGCCTGTCTGCCATATATATTCTTCTTAGTCTGAACCCCCCTTTGGCATCTCTTCCCATTTTCCCTAAGTACGCCGTACCTGTCTAGTCATAACAAAGGCTTATTTATAAATCAGCAACTTCCTTGTTAATTAATCTTTAATTTGAATATGAGCAAGTGGCAAATTTAATGGGATGCAGTACTAGTACCACAAAAACATCGCCGGGTCAATATGAGGTGTACTACGTACGTACTACAATCTTGGTTCATTGTCTCTGATATGTGTGCTAATAATCTAATCGATCGACCACTTGTTCTTGTGTCGTACAACAAAATTAAACTAGCAATTTCTTTGCTGATGGAGCCTTCATCAAGGTTTGGATTCACGGTGTGATGACCTAAAATACCCAACTAATGAGGGCTCTGGAATCTTAAACGGATCGAATCACATGTAATCTCGGTAGTTAAGCACATCCTCCCGCGGCGCGTACTACTGGTGGTTTTAGAAGTTGTCTGTTATTTTAAGGATACACATATCGATGAATTTATTCTATAAATAGGCTCGAACAAGCTTGTAGTAGTGCTATATCGTTTGGCCTGATTATCAGCGACTTAAAAATAATTTTTTTAACATTACAAACGCAAGTACCATTAAAAAATAATAATTAGACGTAAATGTGAGAACCCATGTCAAATAATCTAGGATTTGAATTTAGATGTGCTGGTTTCACCAAAAGAATCTAATCAGTTAAGCTACATTCGATTCGCAAAAAAAAATTAATTAATGCATAAAACTTCTTTATATGTGTGTTCTTAGTAACTTAAAAGCTAATACTAAAAATAAAATATGATAAAAATCAAAATCAACTCTATAAGTTTAGAAAAAAAATAAATTTTGGTTGTAGCTGATAAGCGGAAGGGCAAACGATTTTTCATCTATAATTAATATATTAATTATTTGGATTTATTCTATATATAGGCTTGTTCAAGCCTATTGTTTAATCTTGATCAGTAATTAATGTCTTGAATATTGTTTTTTAAGTAAAGAACGGTAAAAACTTCAATTAATCAGCCGCATATGGTCATATCGTTTTTTAGATAAACGACGGCGCGAAATTGAAGCTTGATGAGGTAAGTGAAAACAACGTACAAATTACACTGTGAACATGTAGTCTTTGTTAGTATTTTTGAGAAATGCAACTAGCTAGGAGTGGGAAGCACCACTTGAAGCTAGCTAGAAAGCTATAAGAACTCGACAATGACATCGTTGGTATATATACGTACAGTGTGATCGAGCAAGCTATTAGCATAAGAAAAACATTTGGTTTTGTTAATTAATTAATGAAGGGCAACAATTAAACAAGAGAAATTAACGTACGACCGCTCCTAGGATTCTCCATTTTAAGTTGTAACTATATAGCTTCCCCAATGGAGATGCGTGGCGTACGGGGACCCCCTTAATTTCTCTTAGTACTACACAAAGTTAATTAATTAAACACAGAGAGAGAGAGGACACACACATATAAAACGGTACTAATTAGGGAGGTTCAACTTGCCGGTGATGTGAGCTCTCAACCTAAACTGTCGTAGGCCTATGATCTATCTATATACTCCCTCCGTTTTAAAATGTTTGACACCGTTGATTTTTTATACGTGTTTGACCATTCGTCTTATTCAAACAATTTAAGTAATTATTTATTCTTTTCATATCATTTGATTCGTTAATTGTTAAATATACTTTCTTGTACACATAGTTTTACATATTTCACGAATTTTTTTAATAAGACGAACGGTCAAATATGTGCTAAAAAGTCAACGGTGTCAAACATTTTGAAACAGAGGGAGTATCAAAGCTAGGTACTAGCTTGATTCCCAACATAAAATAAGCGTGCCAAACTGAAACGCACGTAAAACTGGATCATGATTCACGCAGCTATAGCATTTGGGATCGGAGGAGGGCAGATGCATGAATGGTTAGCAGCTGCTATCCCCCACAGAAGCATATGATATGATTTGCACGGCAGAGACTCTCGCTGCCTCCTACCAAGTTGGATCGAAAAAAGGGAAAAGAAAAGGGTTGGAAGAAACAAGGAGCAGGTGGTGGGGATAGCAAAACCGCCCATGGAAATCGAATCGGCTCTCTCGAGCGCCCACAGATGTTGGTGGCTGTGCGCGAGGAGGAAGACGACGACGTACGACGACCACCTCCACCAATCACCAGCCAGTGCGTGGGGCCCACTTAAGCCTAGCTATAGCTCGTACGACTATACCGTGGGGGCCCCACGCCCAGGTCGCTGGGGGCCGCCCTCCTCTCGCCGCGTGCACTTCCTCCCGGAAACGAGCGTTGCGATTCGCCCGCCGATGGATGGCGATGACGACGCTGACAACCACCGCCACGCGCTGTCATGTGTCCCCCACACGCACCGGATTTATAATTAGCATGCTATCCTCGGATTGCTTGACCTAATTGCCCTTGCCTTCTTGCCTGCTGCTTAATGCTGTAACTAGCTAGTAATGCATATGCATGCATGATACCATGTGGTTCCATCTGGAACTATTTTATGATGATATATAGCTTGTGCCCTTCCATGCATGCATGCATGCTGATGACAGTTAGGTTTCATCAACATCGAACTGTCTGAATTTTTTTCAGTCATAATCCCCTTTTCTCCACAATTCCTGTTTGCTTGGATGTATTCATCGCATTGTACAAAACCGATTGACTGAAGTTCTTCATATGACTCCATTCAAGGTGCCAAGTACCAACAGATATTACACAATTGTTGTTGTGGTTTCAGTAGAAATTTAGTGATATGGATTTTTATCCTTCAAGAGAGACATCCGCTAGCTTTTTTCTTACATGTCACCCAAATAGTAAAAAAATAATTTTTTTGACAATATAGGTTAATACGATATATATCACTCTACAAACATGCATAGGTTAAATTCGACTTTCACAAGTTGTAAAAAGAACAAATTAAACTGCAACTAATTAACGTACACTTTGCAGTTATTTTTATAACAACTTGGAAGTCGAATTTGAGCTTGCATGTTTGTGTAGTGATATATTTCATATTAATCTATCTTGTGTTTTTTTAAAAGAAATATAACTCTTTAGGTGGCATGCATGCAAGAAACGATAAGACATCCTCTCGAGGGGTGAAAACATTTCCTACATTTAGTGACTTTAGTGAATTTCCTTTGCATACCGTCTCTCTGAGCATGTGTATTATATTAATGTGATGCGCCTGCCAGTGTGTGTGCGTGTATGGTGCACTTTTGTTTGTTTCTACTATGTATTAGGATATATGCATGAAATCGATCTTGTAAAACTTTCAGGAAGTGTGTGTCTGTGTGTGTGTGTGTGTGTCTCTCTCTCTCTCTCTCTCTCTCTCTCTCTCTCTCTCTCTATATATATATATATATATATATATATATATATATATATATATATATATATATATATATATATATTTATATGTATATATATATATATGTTTTGACATTTTCTCTGCTCTCATGCGTATTATTTTACTTAATTAGCATTGCGACTATATATTTATTATCCAACATCAATATTTGAACTTCTTCCGCTCATCTATATATACTATTTTAAAAGGCTCTAATGGTGGTAGTAGTGAATCTACCACCCCAACTACTCCTATTGTAAATTTTTAAATCACCTCCTGAACTCTATATTAAAAACAATCAATCTAAATGGATAGTGATTCCTAGAATCAAATTAAGATAAATGGTTTCCATAGCAAAACGACAGGTAGAACATTTCACGAAAAATACATTTTATCTGCAGCAAAGCACAGACAGAAAATTTTTCTTTTGTCATAGAAGAAATGATTTTTAGGTTTATCATTAAAAATATATATGTTGGTATCATCATATTTAGTTTTTTTTCTTTTTTGCAGGAAATATTTAGTATTTTTCTAGCTACAAACATACAACTAGGGAAGTGGTTAATGGCCAAATTAATACAGGTGTATATATATGAGTCCATGTTAATGCCCAAAATCAATAAGGAATTTATCCAATAACAAATAATCAGAAAAATGCAATGGTCAAATAAGTGTGATCCAAGAGACTAACAAGATCCTAAGGAAATTATCTCTCTTGAGTCTTGAGGAAAGGAAAACAAGATAGATCAAGCACAACACAATTAAGTCCAATAATTAAAGGATGGTATGAACTTGGAGATCTGATACCGTACTTGTCTCGACCATAAACAATGTCAACTAGAGCTATGGTAAAGGTTGAGCGGGAGGAAGAATCATTCATCTTCGCGGAGTTATCTAAGAGAAACATGTCACTATACACTAATTGAGGTATGTTCACTCTTAATTTCAGGGAGCAAACCAGGGGGTGAATTAAGCCAAGATAATGAGCCAAGCATATAGGGCTTATAGGGCATCTTAATTACTGTGTATTTCCAAAATTTTTAGATAGGATCGTAAAAGATATTAAAGAGACAAACCTAGAAATCAAGCCCTAATTATTGCTCAAGGCTAGTGAGAGTCGTAGCTACTATATTACTACTGTTGGAATTTTGAAGAACACACTTAGTTGATTTGTTCTTATAAAACTGAATAATTATAACATAGGGGATATTATATTAGAAGAAGAAAAAGCAAACGCGCATGTTACCTCGCGGAGAAACCGTCAAAACCAACTAAATGTTGAGAAGTAAGGTGATGATTTGACAAGACCACAGCTAATCAAGTAAATTAAGCTTCGTTCTAGAGTCGTTACACTTATCTATTTAGTTTTCTGTTTGCTACACTGAGGTGGTTTTCATGTCATATATACATTCCGAGCTAGGTCAGCATATTGCAACAGCTATAGCAGTACTACTACTATAGCTTGAATGGAGTAAACATATGACTTCTTTTTTTTCCTCCTAATACCGGGTTTCTAATTAGTCGGAACCTTCTGTCAGATCCCTTTCTTTTTGAGGCAAGTACACAATATATATTCAACTCCCATATATATATATTAATTATAACCAAGTTAATTCAACCTAGGACCACTTGGTCAGCCAGATCGATCACCATCACATACCTAGTATGTATATAAAATTATCTAAGTAATTAAAGTTTAGTTATAAGTTTTAGAAGAACCTTAGAGAGATCATGAGATGGAACAGTGAGGGGCATTAGGGTAACATCACATGTAGGGGAGAAAACCAGCTTTCCACTCCCAGGGAAACCGGAGGCTTTCCAGTCCGCTGCCGAGCTAACCCACGGCTCCACCTCCCAATGCTTTATATACACCCAACCTCTCCGCCCACACACCCACCACCATTTCCTCCTCCTTCTACCTCTAGCTCGGCATTGCTAGCTCGATCTCACCGGTCGTCGTCTCCGGCGAGCCGCGCGGGTTAGTTTGCGAGGATCATGCGGATGAGCTGCAACGGGTGCCGCGTGCTGCGCAAGGGGTGCAGCGACAACTGCGCTATCCGCCCCTGCCTGCAGTGGATTCGCAGCCCCGATGCGCAGGCCAACGCCACCGTCTTCCTCGCCAAGTTCTACGGCCGCGCCGGCCTCATCAACCTCATCACCGCCGGCCCCGAGCACGTCCGTCCTGGTACGTGTGCTTAGCCCTTGTTGCTAGCTAGCTACATGGCCATGGCGTTTGAGTTCGTTCTCTGACTCTTGGGTTGCGTACGTGTGCAGCCATATTCCGGTCGCTGCTGTACGAGGCTTGCGGGCGGATGCTGAACCCGGTGTACGGATCCGTCGGCCTCCTCTGGTCGGGGAACTGGCAGCTTTGCCAGTCCGCCGTCGAGTCCGTCCTCCGCGGCATGCCCATCGCGCAGCCGCCGCCGTCCGCCACCGCCGTGCCCCCGCTCCCCACCTGCGACATCCGCCACGTCGGCGCCAGGAGAGGCGACGTCCATGGCGCCGCGGCCGGCCCGGTTGCCGACCTCCACCGGCTTGACATCAGCTCGCGCGCCAAGTTCAAGAGGCCCGGCGGCGCCGCCGCCGCCGCCCACAGGTCCGACCATGCCGCCTTCGAGCTCGTCTTCTCCAAGCCCGCCGCCGCCATGGCCGTCGATGTGATAAGGCAGGCGCAGCCGCTCAACTGGGCGCCCGGGGCGCTCAGCCACGAGTCGGCGAGCCACGACGCCGCGCCGCCGGAGAGCGAGGGCCACAGCAACGACACGGCCGACACCGTGGACGGCTCCCACGTCAGCCAGTCGGAGCCGGAGCCGAGAGCGACGTCGGCGGCGACCGAGGTGCACGACGCCGGCCTTGACCTCACATTAGGTCTACCGCCGCCGCCGCCGCTGCCGGTGCAAAAGACCGAGCCGGCGGACAGCGACGGCGGCAGCCAGCAGCAACACGATCATCGGAAGGAGAAGCCGGTGGAGCTCGGCTTGGCAATCTCAACTTCAGTAGCAGCTCAATGACCGATCAATATATACCTAAATATTTGTGATCAAATTTCCAATGGACATATACTGATAGAGAAATATATATATGGATCAGGAGGAGTATTTTGACGGTCATAAGTGTCAATTAATTAGGTGTTAATTCATAGGAGCTAGCTAGTGTGTATTTGATGTCTTCCAATATTGGAGACATCGATGTAATAATCATCCACCTTTTCTTTTTTTTTCTATACACTGTCACATTCATTTTTCTCTTTTCATCTCTTATCCTTTTTAGTTTGAGATCAATATTTTCCATGTATAGAGAGTTTGATGTATGCTTGCGTGACTATGATACCGATATATAGCACCTGAAAGGGATTCGTGTACGTCATGCATATGTGCATGCATGCTATTTATGATACAGGAACTATATAGACGAATTTCTTTGTTAACAGAAATAATTCCGAGTTCATATATATATGATGCAGATGCACACACTTAAATTTTCATATGTAGATGAATATTTGTTTCCACATAGCAAACATATCAAATTTTCTGATAAATTACCAAAATATAACTCTATGGGATTTTGACTAAATACTTGAGCTTGATTGGATATATTTCTCAGAACCAAAAAAAAAGGCAAAGAAATTAATTAAATCCAGTACTAGAAAATTTTCCTCCAAGGTAAAGGGGTTCACATAGAAGTTGGAACTTGAAAAGATTTCGATCTGACTGTCCCTAGCTAGCTCTCTCTCTCTCTCTGTGATGCACATGACCTTATCTAGTTGTTCTTTGTCCACGTTAATGTGTGTGTACAGTTAACAGTAGATGCACAAGCAGCTGAGAAAGAAAGACAAGCCTTTTTCTAGCATTGGTGTGTGTCTAGTAGCTTGCTAAGAGAGAGAAACAAATTGAGAGAGAGAGATGGACAACTTTAAATTTTCTTGGTGCATGCGGCGCCCCCACAGGGAGAGGTTCAGTGTATATGGCAAAAGTATGCGGAATGGGAGGCCAAATTGCACAATAAAAATGGAAAAGTTAGCTAGGGTTTGATCACCTCCAAGCAGGAGAACAAGACTGACAAATGAAGCGCATAAAGCATTTGTTTAGACAATTTGCCAACTAGTTAATTAATTAAGTATCTCGATCGCCAATGGTACTGCATCACCAACTATAGCTGCTACTTTACATTTGATGCAGACATTGTATATTTGTGCGGATTTAACCGGACATTTCTCGGACGGCGTCGAAAGCGGTGTGCACTGCAAGATTATTTGGCATGCACACATATGATAAATGAAAAACTACTGTACTACTCCGTTTCCAGCTGGATAATAAAAAAGGACTTGAAGGAAGAAACATCTCTCCAAACATTTTTTTAAGAAATTATAAGCATGTTGGAATTTAGCACGAGAGCTTACAGTTGAAACCACAAACATTACCACTACACTATCAAGTGTATCTCATCCAACTAGCTAGATGATTATACATAGTAGTATATGGTCTTCCATAACAAGTTAGGTAAAAAATACTAGGCCGACATCAAAATTTGTCTGCATAGATGAAGGAAACAACCTCCAATTCTAAGTGTGCCAGGGAATAATACTCCCTATATATAGATGTATTGCATTGTGCTTCGAAACTAAAAAAACATATTAATTGTTGAATAAAAAACCTATGCGAGTAAAAACATAAGTGTGTTTAAACGTGATCGTCAACTCCCTAGACGACACCATCTCACTAGTTCTTCGGTGTTGTGCCAACGATATTGATCTGTGGTCGCAACGGTGTAGTAGTGTTATATGCAAGCAACAACTCCACACTTGTGCGCTAAACCTCTCGCTGTAATTAGCTTCTAAAATGCCCTCTCTCTCTCTCTCTCTCTCTCTCCTGTCCCATGTAATCTCCTCTTGTAAATGTTTTTACCATATCAATAAATGTTCAGGCTGGTGACAACACCCGCCGTAGTTTTTATCAAAAAAAAAATGCAACGGAGGAGACGTACATACTACAACATATTGTGGTGTGCCACATCAGTTTGAGAGAAAAGAAGAGAACACGCAAATTATATATACAAACATCAAAACGTTTAGTCTTTCAGTTCGCACGAGGGGGAAAATGACCTAGCTAATTAACCGGCCGGGGTGGATGCTCGATTAGTGGACTAGAGATAGACGCTCGTTTCATAGTCCTATATATGGCGACATGTCGTGTATCACACATAGCAGCTAGGCGGTCAGTTGCATAATTAGCTAGTGTTAATTAAGTTGCCATGTGCTTAAATGTCTGATATTATATGTGTGTACATACAAAATCAATCGAGAGAAGCATACACATGCGATTTTTAGATGGTGGAAAAGAAATATTTAATTCTATACGTAAAAGAATGACTGCACCAAAGTACTTTGCATGACAGAACCACTAAAGGTATGTACAATTCTCTTAGTGTTGCTAATTAGGAATATTTGTCGATTCGAAAGAGAGAAAGAGGAGAGACAAAAACATGATTGCTTTGGTAACAACGGCTCAACAACGATTCTTAGCCTCTATAATATGAAACATGGTTGCATGAGAGTGAAGAAATGAAAAGAATAATTATTTAAATACTTTTTTTAGTTAATGCAATGGTTAGAGTATTTGTTGTCTCAACTGTTGTAAACATATACTACCTCCATCCTAAAATATAACAACTTTTAGTTATGAATCTGGACACACAGTTGTCCAGATTCATAGCTAGAAATACTTATATTTTAGGACGGAGTGAGCAGGATCTAAATAATATTATATTGCCTAAGAGATTATACTTATCTCTACCATTGAACATGCCCTAATAATATCATTTTCGCATATATTGAATCTGGTGTATTGACATATTTTAGTATGTTAAAGATTATACACATATGATCTACAATGGCGTCTACTTTAGAACATGGGATACATAGTATATATATAGCAAAAGTAAAAGGTACTTTATTATTCACTTTTATATTTTTGTTATATTAAGTATTGCTAAGAGCAAGTTTAATAGTATAGTAGCTCTAAAAATTGACATATCATCTACAGCTAATTATTTAATAGACTACACATACAATAGTTTTATATAAATATATACTAAACCATTAATACTTGAGCCACCTTTTGTACACACATTATCCTAAAGTTCGTGCTATAGTTGGCTATAAATCTGTAACATGTTTTTTCTCTCTCCTCCATATGTGCTAATAGCTACTAGCTTATATATAGCCTTCTATTGTACTTGCCCTAATACGCTTATGGATTGTTTGACTCCTAATACGATTCCCCCTCCCCCTCCCCCTCCCCCCTCGCCCCAACCCCCACACACACCAAATTTCTATTGAAGTGTAGGTAGAGTACGTATTTGTTTTACGAGCCAGACGACAAGCCTATAAGCAATGGCCTCTAATGATGTTTTGTATTATGATGGAATAGCCCAGTATGTAGAAAGTCTAGATAGCTAAATAGCAATGGCTTCTAATAATGTTTTGTTCATCATGCTTGCTCGGGAAAGCGTACGTGAGGCGCGGCGATGAGGGCCACGCCAAAATAAACATGCAGTATAGCACAGCGACCCACACAAATTAACCTCAGAAAAAAAAGTTACATGACATGCTTAACACATGAGTTTAACTAGCTATACCGCTATTAGAATAAAATGTTTCAAAATATACATTACCTAAACTTTTAATATAGCATATTGTTATATCGCTGTTTTAGTCCAATATATGTACTGTTAAAAGCTTTCTCTAACAAATATTGAGCAACATGTAATGGTATATTAATTAATAACTAGCACTAAGGATCTCCTTTTACATAGGCAAGACTAGTCAAGTAACCAATGTGACGACTATACTAGGCAGATCAGATCAATCGGTTGGGCCATTTAAAATATGATTATTCATCCAACATTGTTTAGGAGAATTGGTACTGTCACTTTTTGACAACTGGCATAATGCAAGAACCTTCATTGCCACAATTCTTTAACCCCTCTTCTAGAACTTCTCTAAACTTAACATGTAGTAGCTAGACACTGCCAGTTGCATCCCATGAAGATGTGCATATACACATGTCTAAAGAGCTCCAAAGCCGAACGGTGTTGGAGCTGAGACTGTTGGGTGGACCTCAGAAGACAAGGATTGGACGACTTTGTGTCTATTTCAGTTAGATGTATAATTTCATACCCGCGGCACTAAACTGCCCCGGCCAAATATTATTTTGCAAGTAATATGACTCCATTGGTGTGTAGTACTAGCTTTAGGTGATCAAATTGCAATATTCATTTTACGCTCTAGCTATGACGCATGAATTCCGTGTTCAACCAAGGGAAAGAAAGCTCCTTGTTGACGCAACCTCCTCTATATGCCATATCACCACCGGAGATCCATCACCCATCAATACATAGACCATGAACCCTAGCTACGATAGTGAAATCGCTGAAATCTAAGTTGGCATCTTCGTTACCACGGCCAATTGATGCTTGAATCATTCAACCCACCAATCTAGCAACCGATTGAAATCTCTCCTATGATTTTGAGTTGAAATTGAGGTTTTTGTGTATGAACGTCAAGGTGCCTGAGTGGAAAGATGGGAGGATCAAAATATGGCAAGATGTAGAAAAAAGGTAGGACGAAAGAATGACATATTAGTGTACAACCATTATGTGGTATAGTGATATATATAAATAAACTCCATGAATATGATATGAAAATATGTTTACAGCCACCTCAAAACAATATATTCCGTCATCATATTGTATAGTTCATGTAAAAAGCTGGAAGATCCTCGCTAAAGATTGTATTTATAAAAGTTAGATCCATAGTGAAAATCAACCAATCAATATTTTATTGTGTTGTGATTCGAAGAAATTATACATGTCACAAAGATCAACAAATCAACCAAAATTACCAAAAAAAATTACATGCCATATCTCTTAATATCATGTAGAATGTTTTTGGTTTACAATTAGTTAATCGTTCATGAATAGGAAAAGTTAGGGCCCATTTGGTAGGGCTCCAATTTCTAAATTTAACTCTAGCATTTAGGTATGGAGTGGAGTTGTAAAGTTGTTTAAGCCCAGCTTCTTTCAGTTCATTTTGTGGGAGCACTTCAACTAGCTCTATTTTTTTTAGGTAGAGATGAAACCATTTGGTTAGATTTCAGTTTTAGGAGAGATGGAGCTGAAATTGAAGCGGTGTCAAACACACTTAATTAGATCATATAATAACAGCTGGTGCAGGCCCATCAAACACGTCACTGCGCTATATAGAAAGTTTATTGAACCATTCCCCTGCATAAAATAAGCAATTGGCGCGTGGTGACCACGGTGTGGGAATCGTTTGGTCCATGTGGTCAGAGAGGACTCTGCATTGCTTGCATAACAAAGAAAGCAAATATTAAAAGTATAGATCTAATTGGAGGCAGTTTTGGCTTTCTTGGGTGTGGGAAGGTTTGCCTTCATCCTCCTCTCCTCGAGACCTCCCAACACACACTGGATAGATACGCCAAAGCCAGCCTCCTCTTTGGCCGATGCAGCTGTAGTTAGTAATAATTAAAGAACTAATATATGTTTAAACAAATCTCTGGACCTAATTGGTGTGGTGATCAGCTGGTCGCTTGTTCCTTCATTTAGTCATGCTTGAATTTGTTTTCTCGGATGGCATGGCATATGTTTTGACTTTATATGTCAATGGTTTAATGGCTCACGGTTTCTGTGGCATGAATGTCACAAAACTTTGGCTGAACTTTGACTCAGCTGAAACGATGACCAATTAATTTGAGAACCTGAAAAGATATATATATATATATATATATATATATATATATATATATATATATATATATATATATATATATATATATATATGGGCAATTGTTTATTTGACCCCGTTTTAAACCCTAACTACCAATTTGACCCTACTTTTCGAAGTTTGCTTGTTTGATCCTCCTTTTTAAAAACGAAGCTCCCGTCTAACCCTGTTTCCACTAGTCCGTTAAGTTTTGATTTAAAATAAAAAAAGAAATGCAACTAATATTCATAATACCCAGAATACCCTTAGGAAACCCTATCCATCCACCCAACCTTATCCACATTTCTCTCTCTTTCTCCTTCCTCCTTCCTGCTCGCTCGACTTGTGGCGGCGGTGCTAGGGGGTGGCGGCGGCGACTGAGGGGGCGGAGGGAGGGAGTGGCGGCGGCGACGGCTGAGGGGCGTGGAGGGAGGGAGCGGTGGTGGTTGAGGTGGCGCCGGTGCGGCAGCTGAGGGGCGCGGAGGGAGGGAGGGAGGGAGCGGCGGCGGCTAAGGCGGCGCCGGCACGGGATGAGGGAGGCGGTGGCTGCGGCGCTGAGGGGGCGGAGGGAGGGAGCGGCGGCGGCGGCGGCTGAGGGGCGTGGAGGGAGAAGATCCATGCCGACTGAGGGGCGGCGGCGGCTGAGGCGGCGCCGGCGCGGGATGAGGGAGGCGGCGGTGGAACCTCCGGCGCAGGCGCGCGAAAGGAGGGAGGAGGCGGCGGTGGCGGCGCCAGATCCGCTGACCGCAGCTCGAGCTCCACCGCCCGGACTCACCGCCGCCACTCCTCGTCGTCGTCGTCACCAGGGCCGGCGCCGTCTCGCCTTTCGTCGCCTCTCCCTGTGGTGGATACGTGGAGGAGAGGACAAAAACACGCTGCCGCCACTCGTCGTCGTCGTCGTCATCACCAAGGCCGGCGTCAGCTCGCCGTCTCGCCTTTGGCCGCCTCTCCCTGTGGTCAATCCGTAGAGAAGAGAGAAGAGAGGAGAGGAGAAGAGAATTGACGGGTGGGTTCCACATGTAATACGGTCAAATGAGTAAGGGCAGAAGAGACATTTTGTGCTTCAGTTAACACTGTTAGATGCCCTTAACAGATAGGGTCATACCGTAGCTTCGTTTTTGAAAAAAAGGGTCAAATAAGTAAACTTCAAAAAGTAGGGTCAAATTGGTAGTTAGAGTTCAAAACGGGGTCAAATAAGCATATTATACACAAGCACATTTTACTTTAGTTTAGAAAGAAAAAAAATTGCAACATATACATATCTACACGCATATTTTTTTTAGTTTACTAGAAAAAATGTCCGTGCGTTGCAACGGGTAAATGTGATTTTAATTTTATTATTGTTATACGGATAAGCCAGGGTAAAATTTACTGTGAGAATTCGCTTGTATATTTTTTTAGAAAATCATGAGCTGCAATTAAGAGCCTGTATTTCATCTCAAGTTAGCATGCGAGTATTTTCAAAAGATTTCTTATACGACTCTTTTATACTTCGAAAAGAAAACAAGCTTAAAATCCAACTCAAACACGGATATGTATTTCCTAAAACGAACGAACTTAAAAACCGACTCAAATACGGATAACGTACCAAAATATCAGTAAAAACATCTTTAATTTTTATAATAGTAGAGATACGTGATATTGTTTTAAAATGATCGGAACGTTATTGACATTTTATATAATAAAGAAGTGTCTCATTTTAAAAAGAAAATGGGACCAAACAATATACAGTTAATTAGAGAAAATTGTGCAAGTATGTACATGATGTAAACTAGCTTATATTATTTACTAGCTAGCATTAACTGTAGTTTTAGCTTTGAGACGATATGTTAATGTTGCAGTGCATTTCTCCCATTAAGAGCAGGCAATACGTACGGACGATGTCGTAGCCCGTGAGTGAATAATCTACAAGAGAGGCGGTGTTAATTACGTGCAACTTGAACAAGTGACTCAATAATAAAATCCTTCCACAATAATTTGTACACATATCAGATCCCACAGGAAAATGGGGAGGACTCTGCCCGAGACGCGTCAAAACATTTTAAATTAATAATGCTTTTAACGAAACGGCCGGAGCCCCGGAACGTAGGTTGCGATTATAGCTTTGTTCAGAGTATTCTTGTATAAGAATTAATCCAAATCAGCGAATTAGTACTAATTGACTTCATCATTGGTTCTTATCCCTGATTATATGTTCTGTACACATATCTTACGCTAGCTATATGTGGTGATGCACATTTATTTGCATGCATGCATGCATGGCCGGTATGAAACTGCTAGGGTTGAAAAGGTTATTATATATATGTACATTTAGATTAATTTGATTTCGTCCAAATCAGTGGATCAAAGGGGTTAATTTGGAATTATACTCCTAGCTATAGCTAGCTAATAGTATAATCTACCGATAAAGTAACTGCCTGTACAAACCTTTTTTCCTGCGTACTGTTAGCTAGCTGCTCGATCGGACAAATTAATATTTTGACCCATAATGAAGTGCGTACTTACGTATGAATTACTATATCCCCCATTAATTAATTCGCTAATGTGAGGAACCATTTTTATGTGAAAGCGAAGTAGTATGAGCTTTATCCATACATATACACGGGGCTTTTGCAGCGAACAATTGAACAAGTTGGAGAAAGCGACGGTGGGGTGGCCCATAGATTTTGACAAGCTTAGCCCAACTTGGCAACCCACTTGAATTTTGTGCATCCACGGGCCACGGGCCACGGCCCACGGCCCACGGAGCAACAACGCGAGCATACGGGCCATCCCACTGTCTAGTTGGGCTCGATTCACCCAGAAGCGGCCCACTAAGCGCGAGGGGTAGCCTGGCCCACTCCGAGACCAAGAAAGAAGGGATTTTTCATCAGGTACTATACTCTCTCTCCATCAAAACTAGCTAGTTAGGTGGCCCGCATAATTGCGTGACTAGCACCTATATAAAATTATTTAAGTTGTTTTATACATGATTTTCTCAAATTTTGTTAAATAGTCGTCTCGTTGTATTATCATACTAAAAAAAATCAAATATCGAGTTTCCAGTTTTATAGTAAGTCACACCAGTCATCACCCCCTTACTTTTTTTTTTTTGCTACCCCTTAATTTACTTGTCCAATATGTCACGGTTTCTATTTATTATTTCATTTTCCTTGAGACCTTTAAAATCATACCATATAATTTTTAGAATTCATTGCCTCGTCGAGTTCTCGTTTTATTGTTTTTAGAAGTACCATCAAACGCTACTACTGTACCCATTTATTGTTTTTATTATTGAGTTCTGGATGATCTCTCCTTTTAGTATTTTTTTATTTCTAAATTGTACTCCTACTTAAATTTTTTTCTGATATGGAACTTAATTTTATTTTTATTCTAAATTTTAATTAATCTCGTGTTATGTTCTAGATGGAATATTTTTGCAATATTTCTTTTTATATTCCGAATTTCAGTTTTTTAAATTTTATTCCTACTTAAACCCTATTTTCCTTTTGGTTAATATTAGAATTTACTTCATTTGAATTTTAATTAATCTTGTATTGGGTTTTATATGACTGTTATTTGATATATTCGTTACTTTTAATTCTGAATTTTAGTTATTTATAAATTTTATTCATACTTAAACTCTCTTTTTCTAATTTCAGATTTTATTTTATTTTTATTTTGAATTTAGTTAAACTCGTGTTGTGTTCTAATGGACGGTCATTTCAATATTCCTTATTATTTAATTTCAAAATTATATTACTACTCGAAGTCTTGAACTCTCTATTTCCATTTTCTAATTTAGAATTTATTTATTTTTGTATTCTCAATTTTATTTAATCTTGTATTGTGTTCTATCTGAGCTCTTCTTCAAATATTATTGCTTATTTTTAATTCTGAATTTCAGTTATTTCTAAATTATATTTCTACCTGGATTCTTTTTTTAATGATTAATGTGGAAATTTTTAGGCTCTATAGTGAATGTGGTGCATAATTTTAAGGTTATCCTAATAATATAATAGATGATAAGAGTAATAACTTATGGCTATGATTTGCATATAGCCATAATAAGTTAATTCTTGTTAGAACGAAGAAAGTATTTTTCAAATATTTTTCAGGGTTAAGTTGCCACAAGCGTTATTCACATTTTGACCATGAAAACTTCTAAATATTTGATGTGGAACTAATATACTTTGTTAATATGCTATACTAACTTCAAGTATTTAAACTGCTAAAAGTTCAAAAATAAATAGGATTCCATGACAATGTTTGGATCTCCATTGCTGATCCTTGTCAATTATTTACCTTATTAAGATATGTGGAAGTTGCTTTAAAATATCAAATATATTTATTTGTCAAGTTTGTAATAATTAAAACATAATTAGTCACGTGCTAATATCTTTTCTTGTTCTACGTACATTAACTTAATCTTTATTTTTTATCAGTGAAGAAATGGTACGCCAATATATACGTGTAGGCAGCACTAGTGTAGTTTTGCGCTCTCTCTCTCTCTCTCTATATATATATATATGTGTGTGTGTGTGTGTGACCTGATTAGATGCCCTGGCAAGTTTTTTAATTCAGTTACATCGAATGTTTAGACACATGCATGGAATATTAAATATAAAAAAAACTAATTACACAGATTACGTATAAATTGCGAGACGAATCTTTTAAGCCTAATTGCTCAATGATTTGACAATGTAGTACTACAATAAACATTTGCTAATGACAGATTAATTAGGCTTAATAAATTCGTCTCGTAATTTGTCGGCGGAATCTATAATTAAATTATATTATTAGACTATGTTTAATACTTAAAATATGTGTCTGTATATCCGATGTAACATGTTAAAAAATTTTAACCTAAATCTAAACGCATCCATAAACCAAAATTAGTCGAGGACGACATGGTGGCCTAGTGATCTGATCGGGCTGTCTACCGCATGCTGGAGAGGCACGCGTCACGCCCTGATGAAGATCACGTATGGGGATTGGCAACGCAATTAATATAAGCTTGACCCATTGGTGTCTGAAATTGCAGACTCTGTCGATGATTGCTCCAATTAATAATGCACTCGCTCAGCTGATTAACGCTCAATTTAATGTACAAATTCATTAAGAAATTAAATAGTCATCCTACATGTTCCTCTACATGTGAGCTTAGCGTAGTGGGAGAGCGGGACAAAAGATGCTCGATCTGGAAATTAACCATCGCATCGATGGAGAGCTAGCTTGATGAGGCATCGATCCTGACATTGTACTACCCCTATGGAGGAAGGCTGATTTCATTTTGTGCATACACCGTGCAGATTGCTTTCCAAATTCATTGATCATAAAATCTTTTTAAGTAAATTTCATCAAATGACAAATGATTCGACAAAATTATCGCCAAACCATATCTTTTGAATGCGTTGTGAAGTTTATGAAACTGTAGATAGAAGTAGAACATGTAAAAAAATAGTTTTATAATAAATTTGACGATTTGACTACAAGCCAATAATATATATTGTGGTAAACTTGAGAATAACATTACAGCATTGTTGCAGTTTTTATGAAGTTCATACAGTTTTTTTCCCTATGGTATTGGATCGTTATCTATTTTCAGAAGCTTTGCCAATACCTACGGGGTGAGAATAACCATCCCCTAAATTCGGCTCTGATTGTGGTTGAGTTAGGGCCAATGAGATATAAAAAATAAATGAATTAACTAAAATTAATTTATAGCTAAAACTTTTATATGTTATTTGCTTGCAGTTTATAAACCAAGGCTAAAGAATAGGCTATGAAAAAAACCTTCATCGATATAGTTATACTGTCACAACTTTAATTGGCTCATTTCTTTAGAAAATTAATGGGATGTGTGAATTGAAACGAGGGTAACTATGTAATCTGCCATATCTCTTAGGTTTGTGTGAAATTTGTTAGAACGACAACTAATTTCAAACGGAGTGAGTACATTAGCACTCAACTGATGCAGTGAGCAATTTGAAGTAGAGAATTACTCTCTCTCTCTCTCTCTCTCTCTCTCTGAAATAACCATGGCAAATTATAAGTTTCTGATCTCCGCCGCATGCATGAAGCTGGTGTGAACAGGAGCAACGACAATATGCAATGACGAATTCTTGTATATATGAGTATATGACTGAAAGTAAGAACACACTTCCCTGCAGGAACCTGTACAGAACACATCAAAGGCACCCAATTCGATGGCCGCCGTGCTTGCAGTAATCACTGATCCGTGCAACACACCATAGCCGGCAATTTAGATCGAGTTGGCTTTGGAAGAACAGCCAAGCAGTATGACACACACACATTCTCTGCTCGTACAAGCTACTACAAATTGCTAGCTACGATCGATCTGATCGAGCGTACTCATGTCTAGCTAGCTGAATCGATCGATGCATGTACGTATCTTATATTCTACCTGTTGTGGAGGGCATCGGGGCAGCTTGGAATCCGCCGCTTGTCGTCGGCGAACCGGGCGGCAGCTTCAGAAGCCGACGACGACGACGACGAGCTCCACCTCGGCGCCGCCGCGGGGACCGGCCGCGAGCCGACGGCGTACGACGACCCCGACGAGCGTCTCGCCGGCGTCGGCGCCTGGAACGCGTCTGCCAGGCTGATGCCTCCGCCGCCGCCGTGGAGCCAGAGCGCCCACGCCAGGCACAGGATGAGCGCGAGGCGACGGCGAGGCAGCGGCGTCGTCGCCGGCGGTGGCGGCATCGAGCTAGCTTAGAGAGTGAAGAAATGGTCGGTGTTTGTGCTTGGAAAGCTAGGCTTTTGGTTTAACTAGTTAGGTTAGCGTTGGCTGTTTCCGCTCTGAAACAAATAATGCGTGTGAGAAGCGGGAATCAAGGAGAGTTGCCCCAAGTATATAAGTTTGGAGTAGTATAATACACTTCGTTTTCTACTGGAAGAAGAAGAAGATTTTACAGGTGCAACACATTAACAATTTACTTGGTTGACCACCTGAAAATCCTAGGTAAATTACATTAGTTAAGAGCATATGGGTGCAGATGTGATATTAATTAAGTTACTGTGTTACTCCTAGCTACTCCTCTGTCCCATAATATAAAAAGTTTTATAGTTTGACATAATTATTAAAAAAGTATGTAGGAGTAAATGGTGGAGGATTGTGATTGGTTGGAAAAAGAATGTTGGTGAAGAAGTTGTTATGTTTTAGGATAAATCTTGAGATCTAAAAATTATTATATTTTGAGACGGAAAGAGTAATTACATCTGGAGACTGAATGCCTCATTGCCTGGTAAAAAAAATACTAATACAAGTAGGTACAGTAGTCCTACTCCTGAGCAGTATAGAAGAACAGTAGTAGCAGTCCTGAAACTGAGAATCACGGGCAAGTAGGGAACTTGTTTAATCTCTGGCAGTACGACGTAGGACCTTCATCAGAGTAGAATAATAGTAATTATAATAATGAGTTAATGATCGAGAGGAGGAGAGGTAGTACTACTAGTGTAGTACAACAGCAAGTGCAAGAGATGCTGCAGGGTGACGACGACTGTGCCGCGGCGCGTTACACCGTGCCGCGATTGGGGCTGACGCTGGTGTACGGCTCCCCGCCTCGCCCGGGGTCCATTTGCCCGGACCCAGCGACGACGACGACGACGACGACGACGGATAGCTCACATGCGCCACGGCCGGCCTCCATCTCAATCCATCCATCGTATAGCTTGCCTTGTTGCTACCTTTCTCCTTTGCACGTGATGAACTTGCCTGGACGAACACCAATTGCTGTACTTTCTTCTCAAAAATGGAGCTAGCTTTTTTTTCATTGCCTTTTACTGTTCTACTTCATCCGTTTCACAATATAAATTATTCTAACATTTCTCATATTCATAGTGATGTTAATGAATCTAGATAGATATATATGTCTAAATTCATTAACATTAGTATGAATATAGAAAATGCTAGAATGACTTACATTGTGAAACAGAGGAAGTGCAATACAAGGCAGGGGTATGCAGTTTGGATCTAATGTTCGGTGTTCAGTTCTCTTTGGTTGTTCAGCATTTTGTTTTCCAAACCGGTGTTAATTGTAAAATGTCATGAACAATGTTTGGCATTTGTTCTAGCATTTAGGTGAGTCGTTTATAGCCGTATTATTCGCTCAAACGTCCCCTGTTTTGCTGCTGCTGCTGCTGCTGCTGCTGCTATTTTTCTGCACTAGAAATTAGAAAACGTCCAAAAGGATATCAAACAAAACAACCGCCAAACATTAGGCGTGGACTGTCTAGTATAGCCGTAAAGAGAACAAATTAATAGCATATGGCAATTCAATCATGGGGTGCCATTGTTACCAATAATGCTGTCAGATGAATGCTTCCCACCACAAGTCCATGCTACTGCTGATGCACAAGGGTGTGCATCCATCTCACCCAGCAATTTAATTTTATTTTGTTACAATTACCGGATTCTTTCGGGCTGGCCGTCCTCGTTCCTCCTCATGGCTGCTCGCTTTCCGCTTGCCTGAGCATCTTCGAGTGGGCTTCGACTCTCTAGTCCTCATCTTTTGGCAGCTTTGGAAGGAGTGAAATTCTAGAATTCTTGATTTTTCTCTCTCCTTGGTGTCTGTGGTTTGAAAGTCCATCCTTCAGGAAGGCTGTTTGTGGTCTTATACTAACGCCGTTGTCTTTAGAGGCTTGTTGGAAGAGCAGTATGGCTCCGCCTCCACCTTCTGAGTTGTGAACAGCCTTCCAGTAGTAGTTTTTTCCTTTACTTTGGTGGTTCTTTTTTTTTCTTTGTTTCTTGTCCCCAGGCAATGACCGTATGACCAATTGCATTGTTTAAAAATATATTTTGTCTTCTTGTAATATATTGACATGCAATTATTTTGCGCATTGGTGAAAAAAAAATTACTGGATTCTTTCCAATCCCAGCTGATCGATGAGAAGCAACAACACAAGGTGTGGGGCTGTTTGGATCCTAGTGATGATCACAGCTACAATGGCCATGTCCTTTCTTTTCCTTCCAGCTGAAGAAGCTATTGATAATTTGTCCTGTCACTTAGGGCTCCCACATAGTAACACCCAGCTGCAACTCGCCCAATAAAACGAACCAGCAAGAACAAGTCACAGGCACTGTCCTCATGCATGGTTTGCCCTTTGTATTTTTGTGAGTTTTTCTGCCCTAGTTGGATAGGGCCCAAGCTAACTTGAATGGACATGTCTGGGGCTAATGACAAACTAGTCCGGTTCATCACTACTGCCCCAGTGACATGACCACCGGAAATGGAAATATATATATAGTAGTACTTCTGATCACAGATATGACAATTCAGATGGGTACAACATGTACACATGCCCAGCCATTTTGGCCATTTTCCAGCAAAAGACAGCGTATATAATCCACTAGAAGAATTCGATCAGTTTTCTCTTCTCAAAAAAACAAGAACAACAAGAATTCAGTTTCACTCACAGCTACTTAAAGACTACAGAGACAGTGGTAGTAAAACTGACATCCTTGTGGGTTTCACAGGGAAACGATGACTTGTACAAGCCAAACAAAAACAGAAGTGAAGTGAAGTGAAGAGAGAATTTGCATAAATGAGAATTCAGACCTCGGCCTTGTGCTCGGGGCGATGGGTGAACTCGAAGTCGACGTGCACAAAGGCGCGCTCGACTTCGGGGAGTTGCTCCAGCTTCTCCTGGAGCGACTCCCCGATGTCGTGCGCGTGGCTGAGCGGCATGTCGCCGGGGAGGACGATGTCCACCTCCACGAAGTAGTGAGTCCCGAAGGTGTAGGCCCTCACCGTGTCGATGTGCCGGATCTCCTCGTGGTGGTTCCATATCAGGTACGTCAGCTTCGTCAGGTACTCCGCCGGCGCCGACCTGCCGATCAGCGTCCCCACGTTCTCCACCACCGTCCGAGCCCACGTCGTGATCGTGTACACCGCGATCTGCATATCCACCATTAATTCTCACATGGAGTAGCTAGCAGAGTGGCAGGCAGGCAGCAATGGGGGCACTCACCAGTATGGCTCCGACCGGATCCATCCACCATTTGTACCGGACGGCGAGGAGCGCGCTGACAAGGCCGACCGAGTTGGTGATCACGTCGAAGAAATGGTCCTGCGCGTAGGCTCTCACGATCTCGTTCTTGAACGACCGGCAGTAGAGCATCAGGAAGAACTTCACCACTGCGACCGAGGACATGCTGCCGATCATCCACAGCTCCTTCCTGTGGTCGAACACTTGGTGCTCCTGTAAGGCCATTGCATATAATAGATAAAGCTAGTGTCAGCTGATAAATCACATAAATAATGGATTATGAATTTGACGAAGAGTGTTCGTGGGTACATTTGTGATAAGCTGACGCCCCGATTCGATTAGCACTTGGAAGCCAAGTGTACCCATTACTGATGCAAATACTATTATGCCCTGAAAAAATCAGGTTATTCAGTTAGCTCCAATAGTTGTCATAGCAGGCAATCTCTAGCATAAAAGCACAGCTTAAGTTCAGAGTAATGCAAAATTGATAAAAGAGAACAGATTTCAATTAACCGAGTCATTACCACTGGCTGCATTCGTCTCTTCCCAATTGGATAGCTGTACTTGTTGGGCTTTTTCATAGCATGTGCAGTAAACCAGAGTATGAAACCTGACAAAAGATCCAGTAGGGAGTCCAGTGTCGATGCTATTACTGCCATCGATAAACTTTCAACTGATGCAAGAACTTTCCCAATGAAAAGAATCAGATTGATGATATTCGACAGGTTGATGGCCAATCGTTCACCCTTTGCCATTTGCCTCAACTCTTCCTAACAAAACAACATGAAGATATACTTCATATCACTATGTGTATAGAAGACAAAAAAAAGAAATATACAGCATCCAATTTATAGTTACAAATCTAGCAATTGCATATTGCATTGAGGAAATGTGTTCTCTTAACAAGATTTTACCTCAGTAGGAGCATTCTGATCTAAGGAACCAATCTCATTCATGGTTTCCATCTCGCTGAAATCCTTCAGGAGATTTTCCTGCTTCTTGTAGTATTTTGCAATTTTCCGATGCTTTCCTGTTATGGGGCACCGACTTTTTCAGTACTCAGAAGTACTAATAAACGAAATAATCAAAGAAAGAAGAGAGTGTTAAACCAAATAGTTAATTAAGCTTAATGGAACTTATCATTTTTCAGTCCATAGCATGTTCCACATGCATTTAACAGCTTTATCAATCAAGTTAAAGTACTGTTCGATTGAAACATGGTATTCCACTAGGATAAATGCATATGCTAATTCACAGTTTCACACAAGGAAAAATATATATAGTCCAGATTGGAAAGAGTCCTAGCAGCATGGGAAGTGTCTTCCTTCAGTTCAGTGGACGTAATTAGCAAACATAGTTGAGTAAGAACATTATTCATAGGTGAAGATAAAAGACTGAACAAGACTGTATGAGCCTTCCTTCCTTTTTTGGGCTGGTCCTCAAATAAAAATCTGTCTGGCCCATTATATTTTCGGGCTGGGCCTCAAAATCTATCACTCTTTTGGACCCCCATTGGGCCATCTCTAATGCTATGTGCCAATATAAGGTTGATAAGTATGTCTATATGTAATTGCAATACAGTAAATTGCAGTCTGTGCCATCTTTTAATCGATCTATTTTAGATCACCCTTTAATCAATCTTTTTTACTTTGCACTAGATAATTTTAGCGTTGTTTTACGTTGGACCACTCCTAGTTTAATAAAAGATGTCCTAAAACACAATTTACTGAAATTTCCTTCAGGTGTCTAAATCGTCAGTACCTTGATTCTTCATATGAGCATCGATGCTTGAGAATTAGCAGCACCTCACGTATTAGTTGCCAAGACTCAAGAGACAAAATGGTTATTCTTCGTTGATATTCTTAATATGCAGAAGTATGGACAGTACTGAAATGACGGCCCCTTCGCATCAAAATAATGCTTGTGCTGTTAACGTCAGTCTACAACCTAAGACTAGACACTAGTGGAACGACAGAATTGAGTCCAGCTGAGTCTACCGAGCAACTAGTATACTGCAATACTATGAGTAAAGACAATCGTGTTGTTTAGTGCGGGTCAAGCCATCACAAGACACCGAGATTCTAATATAATCGATCACGAATTGAACAAAAAGGGGAAGAGGTAAAAAAGCTGCACGAGTAAAGTAAAGCTGGAAAAGAAGAAGCATGATCAGAGCAGTAGCTGCTTTTTCCATCTTTTGTTTCCTTTATCCCTGAAGATTACTAAACTGGTAGTATTACTGTAGTACGAGTGAGTATATATGCAGAAAATCTAAGAGAATTGATCTCAAAGGGAAATCAATCAAGAGAAAAAAAACCATCTAGTATTAAACAGGAAAGGGGAGAGAGGATTGAGGATGGGAGGCGTGAGTAGGTGACCATGGGAACCGGCGGGGAAGATCCTGGAGAAGAAGGGGGGCTTGCGGTGGAAGCGCTCCGGGACGGTGAAGTCGTCGCCCACCCGCAGCTTCCACGTCTCATCCTCCTCCGTCTCCGTCTCTCTCTCCCCGCCGCCGCGTCGTCCTCGGCTCCCCATGGCCTGCTTGCTGCTGGTGGCTAGGCCGGTGCAGAGGCAGCGATATGATCAGGAGCACGCAACTCGATCGTACTCATCCGATCGAAATATCCAACTGGGCCGAGCTGGAGAGAATATATCCATGGCGCGCGCGGGCGTGAGGCCGACTGATACGTCTGGGGGCACGCGTGGTAGCGATCGCCAAGGATCGATCTCTCCACATCTATCTACTGATCACCGAAAGTTGATCGGTTTCAATAGTCGCGGCGTGCGTACGTGTCCGGCGTACCGTAGTCGCGACGCGAGCAGAATCCAGAGGCTATAGGCTGCACGGGTTTCGCTCCGCCTCCGCACGCGATCACGTCGCCGTCCGTTGTTGTGACGTGCGCGCGCCGGTGCATGTATGTGCCGTCACGGAACCTTGGGGTAATTGTGCCGGATTAGGCATCATTTAGGCGACTAGGAAAGATGAGATTCTCCGGGGTTTCCAGGAAATCGGCCACGCGTACATCCACTGCCTCTCCTTTGGATAAAGCATACAAAGGCTTTGGGAACAGAGACGACACTTGGGACTCCCAGATCATCATCACAAGTCACACACGATTTCTCCGATATCTGCAGGATGATGATGATGCCACCAAACTCCGAAACATCACCCCTAGCGATCACCCCTGGTCTCCACGTGGTTTTCTTTTTTTTACACCGCATTATTTTTATTTTAATAAATTTATGCAACTAAAGTTTATACACCTCAAATTTATACATCTAAAATTTAGAGACACAAAGTTTCTAAGTCAAAAGTTTATATATCCAATTTAAATTTGAATTTGAATTCAAATATTATATATATATATATTATTTCTATACATCTAAAGTTTATACGCCTAAAGTTTATAGACCCAAAGTTTATAAAGAGATTTATTAACTCAATAGTGCGGGCGCAAGGACGGGACAAGAATTTTCTCTAGTACCAGGTTGAGCTAATGTACTTTACATAATTTTGCGTTTGTTCTCTACTACTCCCTCCATTTCGAATTGTTTGACGCTGTTAACTTTTTGTTACATGTTTGACCGTTCGTCTTATTTAAAAAATTTAAGTAATTATTAATTGTTTTCCTATCATTTGATTCATTGTTAAATATATTTTTATGTAGGCATATAATTTTACATATCTTACAAAAGTTTTTGAATAAGACGAACGGTCAAACATGTACTAAAAAGTCAACGGTGTTAAACATTTCGAAACGGAGGGAATATTTTTTTAAAGATCTGTTGAAGAGTAATTGGGATGATTATTCGAGCTTAGGGGTAGGCCAGATAATCATCGGACAAGGCCCATCAGAAAAGACACATATCCTATAACTAGGCCAGATAAAGCGGGCCCATTTAGGCCCATTATGTTAGAAAATAAGAATTGATGTACATGCCCCCATGTACCAGCTCCTGAAAATGGCTAGAAATGTAAAATCACCACCTAAGCCAAATGGGGACGGTGTTATGGAGAGATCCATAACAAATTACTCCGTAGAAGAAAAGGCTTAGCTGTCTAATAATTAAACTTGGACCGAACATTCGATCCCTAGTTTTTCTTATTAACCAAGTGGTTTTTACGTTTTTTTTTCCGAAAGAGACACCAAAAGATACCACAATTTTGAATATTATCTTATACGGTATCTTTTAGTAGTTAGGCTCTGTTTAGATTCCAACTTTTTTCTTTAAACTTAGAATTTTTTCATCACATCGAACTTTTCTACACATAAACTTCCAACTTTTCCGTCTTCAAACTTTCAATTTTAGCGTGGAACTAAACACACCCCATTAAAATTGAAACGATGTGACGGAAATGTTAGAAGTTTGTGTGTATAGAAAAGTTTGATGTGGCATTTTTTATTGCAAAGTTTAAATCTAGACCGGGCCATATCAACTGTTAGAGACAAAAAATTGCATTACTTCAGCTGTGTTTAGTTTCTGAATTTCGAGGAGAAGTTTGGGAAAAGTTGGTAGTTTAAAAAAGAAAGTTAGGATTTTATGTGAGTATGAAAATTTTGAATGTGATGTCATTATAGAAAGTTTAAAATTTAAGAAAAGTTTAGTATGAACTAAATAGGGCCTTCTTTATAACTTGTGCGCAGACAAACCAGTCGCTACCTACTTGCTAGCTACTCCAATGCTAGAAAATATAACAATTGCTTTTGTCATACCAAACGGGGAGATCAGGACCAAGCTAGCAGTCCACCAATGCTGCCTAGTTTGTGAGGAGCATGCATGAATGCAAGTTTATGCAACTCTGCATGCTTCACACGTGTAAGGGGCTTCGTCAGCTTCTTATATCGATTTAGCCGCCGTGCATTGTATGTGTTCTTTTGTGTGCGCAATGTGACACATCTCGTCCTTGAGATCACCGCGAAGATATATCGATTTCCGCAAGACATGGCAGATTAGCGGCATCGTTGATCAGCTAGATCATGATTAAGTGTCAAGTACTAGTTCAGACTATTGTGTGGGTTTTCTTAATAAAAAGGCCAGATCATTATTTCAATATAATGGTCTTTCCCTCTTAAAAAAAAAGTACTACAGTAGTAGTTCAGATGTTATCTGACAAAACAAGAAAGGAACGCATAGTGCTACTCCTAATAAGTTTAAGTTAGTTAGGGTGTGTTTAGTTCACGTTAAAATTGGAAGTTTGGTTGAAATTGGAACGAAGTTTATGTGTGTAGGAAAGTTTCAATGTGATGAAAAAGTTAAAAGTTTATGTGTGTAGGAAAGTTTTAATGTGATGAAAAAGTTGAAAGTTGAAGAAAATGTTTGGAACTAAACGAGGCCTTATATCACTTGGGAAGCAGTGAGTGCACAGCCTTTGGGTCTAACGAGCGGCAATATATACGAATAATGGCAACTCTTCTCCATGCTTAAGATTGGTGAACAGCTATTATTTGTAATGATACTATACGAATCTACTGAAGTGTTTATTACCATTGTCCTGAACAACTACTTCACAAGGGCCATTCTTGATGCTAGATTGGTGAAGTGATGACTCAGTCAGAGCAAGAGTACTGTACATGCACGTATGATTCCACTAACAGTAGCGCAATTTGATGAAGCTACCCAATCGATCTTTACCCTCACGGCACTTTATCTTGGAGTTAAATGTAACACGCATATGCATGCGTCAAACTACTGGGCAGTTTTGATTAGTGACATCACTGTAAACAAACAGGACACCCCCCCCCAAATTTGATTTCATGATAAGGAACCCAGGATCGAGTTCGATCGAAACGGAGTCCCAGGCCGGCCGGACTGGGATTAATCCATGCATGTTGATCGAGTTCCAACCAATTAATGGTTGGTAACAGATCCATGTATATAGAACGTCGCAAAATGAGAAATTGAGGAGGCAGATTAAGCAAATTAGCGATCGAGGAATTGAAGAAGAGATCGATCGATGGATCGGTGGCATGAACAGCAACGTACCGTGGCATCGCTTGATGACCCTCTTGACGAAGTGCGGGTCCTTGGGCCGCTCCGGCAACTGGAAGTCGTTCACGCTCAGCCGCCACCCCTCCGCCGCCGCCTCTCCCGCCTGCTTCTCCCCGCCGCCGTCGCCCATGCCGATGCCGGCCGGCAACTACTACGATCGAGCGAAGACGACGACGAACTGCTCGCCCACACGTCGTCTGTTTGATATACAAGTTAACCGCCTAACTGGTTCACGAGACATGCAAGGAGGACACGGGTGAAGTGGTAACTGATTTGCCCGTAATTATTGGCTCTCTTCTTATCAGAAAACTACGAAATTAAAGAGACCGGGTCCATGAACCGGATGGAGGCAGCAAGAAGTGGCACGGTTAAGAGTGACGCGATGGGTTTTTTTGTTGCCGACCTCGCGTCACCGATCGATCGATCGTCTTAATTATCAATGCGTTTCTTCTTATCAGCGTCACGCTTCGCTCCTTTTCAGCTGCTCCCTATTGCACACCAGCCATGCTAGCGATGATGCATCCATCATGCATAGACAAATACATAGTAGTTTGTTAATCAAATTAAGTGGGACATGACGATGCAGATGAGACACGGCGCGCACTCCTGTGCAGCGGCGCGCGGTACGGTTTCGAGGCGGTTTTTACGCCTTGGATTTCTCTTGCTCGCTATCGCTTTACACACGTCTTATTAGGTGCCGTCACTCACTGCGCATTGATAGGTACAGGAATAGTGGAATACTCTACAGCATGTGCTCATCTCTTGTATTAGCTGCCAATTAAGGTGCGACGACGACCTTAATTGGGTGATCCAACTCTTGTGACCACCGCACCTCGTTGTAGCCTTTCAACAAGAGATGTATAGTATAAAACAACTACACCCAGATATTTGAAACAAGGGATATGGACGAAGCTTGCAAAGATCAACGGGTCCTGATGGCGATCTCGCCTCAACAAATCAGGTATTCTATCTAGCTAGGATGTGACAGGTAGCTCAAATCTTGTAGGCTTTGCCGGTGCGATTGCGAACAACGATCGAATTCTGACCCAACTAAGTAGATGCAAGAAAGACTCTCTCTCTCTGGCCCAATAGTTTGTTGTGTCGCCAAGGATGGGTTCATCTGAAGTCCCTTCGCGTGATAGCAAGTTCGATTTTCATCCCCCAACCGCAATACCAGATACAACGGGTCCCTAAATTGTCAAAACCGGTGCAGACGAAGTGCCTCGGTGGTTTGGATGACAGTTTTAGCTGACGTGGCGCCTACTTTGTTGCTTTGACTTGGTCCTCGTCCTACGTGACAGTAATGTGGCAAGCAAAATATAAAAATTTAAAATTTAAAAAATGTGGGACCTACATGTCAATCAGATAAAACATAACAAACAGTGGGACCCACATGTCAATCAAATAAAACATAACAAATAGTGGGACCCACATGGTCAGTGGGTCCTACCCCCCACTCAATCTCCATGGCGCGTCGGCACCTCCTTCTCCTCTCTCCCTCCTGGCTATCCTTCTTTCCTCCCGGAGCTCCCTTGTCGGCCACCCAGCGAGCGCGGAGGGGGAGAAGGGTGGGGAGGGGCGGCCAGCCCTTCTCGTCGTCGCTTGTGACATCCACAATGGGACCTGCAATCGTTGTGAGGGGTGTCTCGAGGACCCAAAGCCGGCCAAGCTGTTAGTCAATTGATGACTGGAGCGAGGATATGTAGGAGTTGAGGTCGCCCCAGGCGAAGGGCGAGCAGGCAGCAGTGAGGACGTCGAAGGCCTCTTGTAGTGCCTTCTTTGTGGCGACGGCGGCGATAGAGACCTCAATCTCCCCAGTCGTCATCTCCACTGGCCGGCCGTGCAACGCATGTGTGGAAAGGGGGCTCAGGTTTTGGATCACCGTCAGCGGCGGCAACAACTACCCCACATCGCGACGAGGTACATCACGGCACCCTATGGCCACCACCCCTCGACCTTCTCCCTCTTTGCGTGCGCTTGTGCATGGAGACAGAGAGGAGGGTGGGACCCACTGGCATGTGGATCCTACTCTTTTTTTTTTATCTTTTGTCTTACTGACATGTGAACCCCACCTTTTGTTTTAATTTTTAATTTTTATATTTTGCTTCTAGTGCCATATCACCGTCACTTGAACGCCACGTCAGCCAAAAACACCATCTAAACCATCGAGAGAACTTGTCTGCACCAGTTTTGACAGTTGAGGGACCCGTTGTATCGGTTTAGGGAAGAAAATCGAACTCGCTGTCAAGTTAAGGGACTTCAAATGGACATATTCCTTCATCTGTCGCATCGCATGGCCCATCTCTGATTGAATATTGGGCCTAATTTGCGCGATCACACGCTGTAAAGTATTGGGCCAAAAGGGCTAGGGCCCATAAGATATCCCATTCCCAATATGCTTCACACACGACATCCAGAAACAAATCCCTCGTAAACTAGTTTCTCACACGCAAATCCGTGAGCAAGCATCAGTTTGGTTTTGGAGTTTGGCAGTGTGCATGTCGGCAGAAGCTTTCCGCAGTTCCGCTATCCACAAGAAAAGATTGGTTTAGAGTTTGAACCGAACGAACCACGCCATTTTTTTTCACGTGTTTGGAGTGCGTATATGTTTCTGTTTTCAGAAACAATAAAGATAGAATCAGATAACTCTCATGTTCCCAGAAGACTGGAGACGATAGCACACGCGATTCCTCAATTCATCATCGTCAAATGCGGCATGTGCATTTGTGGCGCGTCGTCCGTCGACGTCGACGTGACGACGGCGAGGGGTTTGGTGTCGACGCCTGCTAGCTGCACGTACGTCTGCACCGTCCACACCGCTCTAGTACTCCTATTTCATTTCGGCGCAATAACGCCGAGCCATGTGCATATATCATCGCAGTTTGTGCCACAGAGACTTCTTTTGTCTTTACCGCTCCATGTGCAAACCAACAAACAATTGCTGCGTGCATAGCACCAGGATCCTCTGTCATTGACCACCACCCACGGTCAAGCCAAAAAATTAAAAAAACTCCATCCATTCTTTTTAAAAAAGATAATTTTACTAGTTAAAATACATGTTAAATAAAGAGATTAAGAGCCAACTAAAACAAGGAGAGAGAGAGAGGGAGTACTATCGGTTCCATAGCTTAAAAACACGAACAAAGGGATTCTTAGTCTATTTTAAACACCTTTAAACTATAATTTTTTTAAAACAAATGATTAGTCTAAAACTTTTTTTTTTCCAGAAACAAAGGGAGTAGAAGCTCACGTAAATTTTGTTTTTATTGTGGCGAGCTATACCTGTTGTCATGTTTTCTGAAGTGGAACTTGCACTTGTTTTTCGTCCGAGTGGCGACGGCTCAAATTCTTTTTCTGCACCAGAACAACGCAAACTTCCGCCCACTTGCACCATGGTAATAAGGATTTGCATGGCTAATTAGTTGACTTGACTGGCTACAATGAGCTACCGACTGTGGCACAGTACAACCTCTTTCGAATTCATAATATGGTCATCTAGAAGATTAGAACGATAGTGATACGTTATTTAGCTGCATGTGATACACTAGCGCTGCTCCCTCCGTTTTAAAATAAAAATGTTTTTCGTATTTAAAATTTATATCAAAATATAAACACCTCTAACACTGCTCACAGTAATGTTTGTCTCATACACCTCTAACACAAACAAAATTCACATCTTAAAGACAGAAAATATCAATGCATCAAGTGAAAAAAAAAATAATAGAGGTAGTATATGTAGACAACAAGAAAAGAAAACGCTTGGTTTTACATGCCAAAGTTAAACATGTCACCATATCAGCCATGAAACGTTTATTTATCTTTTAGCTTCTTGGAAGAATTGGTCACATTAATTTTGAGCCCTTTTCTAGCTACGGCTTGTAAGCCAACGAAGAGCCGAGCTCATATAAAGGCGTCATGTCATTTTCTTCGAGTATGCCAATGCCTCAATCGAATTTGTTGTATTCTTATGCATGTCGATTATCCTTTTTCTCCCTTGTGAATGTTACACAATGGAAATGATGTACATTTTTCACGAGAACGATAGCATCAGCTCGTAAAGTCGTCATAAGAGGGAAGGAGGTTGGAAAAGTAGCTTAGTCATAGCAAGTTAGAAAGGTAAGATAGTTAAGACAATTTATTTAGAATTTGAAAGGAGTCCCCTTAATTTCAAAGAAAAAATAAATGGAAAGGAGTTTTTTTAAAGAAAGGTCAAGGGGGAGGAGGGAGTTTCTCCACCTGAATTTCATTTCAGAATATAGAAAGGAACACAAGATATTGTCAAATCACAGAACGAAGAATAGACGAGGAAAGAGTTTCCTTCCAAGAGAAAACAAGGAAAAAGTATTCGGCTTAACTATCTCTTCTTTTTACAAAATTGATTCAAATTTCTACCTTTTGATCTGTTTGGAGTTGTGCTCCCCCAAGCTCGTTGTCTTCGTCGTTGCAGGTGATGGTTAGGGTCTCCCAAAGCCCTAATGGTAGCTTCAAAAGCTCTCCCATTTTTTAAAAATGAAGAATAATACATCTTTGTTGTAGGCAAAAATATATAGCTAGGTGCTCCTCGCGGAAAAAATATATATAGGCGTATAGCTAGATGCTGACTGCCGACGGCTGGGAATAAAAGATGGTGCACATTCATATCACTCTTTAGTATGCTTTAATTTCTTTGCCTCTTTTCCCCTGCTGAAAAAAGGAATATATTTTCTGAATAAAAAGAAAAAAAACAGTGTGCTCTTGTATTCACTAAAACGGAGTGCTTTTCTATTCAGAGTTCAGACATACTTTACGAATACCTTACAAAATTCTTTTTTTTACCATTCAACAGTAACAGAATATATTGATTTAATCGATGCATGTACAAGTAAACAAAGAAATGTTGTAACTAAGTTTAAAGCTTTAAGACAAGATCATGCCCAAGTGCTCATTCCAAAGAAAAGGGAAGAAATAACAATAGAAAATAAAACCCAGTCCCGTCAAGGTTAACAAGTGGTCACTAGCTAATGAACAATGACATATACTGAATTACAGAACGAATAATATAGGGGGTAATTAATTAAACACGTCATTTTTGTCTTGGTACATGATAGTACATCTCCATGATGAGACCAATAATGGATTGTTTCTTCCCAGCAAGAGCGATTGATTAACCAGGTCTCACCTGTTCACACACAAGGAGGACAAGGCAGCGCCATGGATGGATCAATCCAACACTGCAGCTAGCTGCTTCTAGCTAGCAAACTAGTTGTAATCAGTGAGCACCCGCATGCGCGACGCGCCGCGTCTCCTCGTGGCGCGCGCTATGCCGGGGCGCGCGCCGAGCGCGGCGTGGCCGGCGCGTCGGACGGCGGCTCGACGTTCAGGTCGAGGCCGGGCGCCGGGCGCCGGGGCGGGGTGGCGTTCTCGGCGACGCGCTCGTGGTCGGCGGGCTGCTGCGGCGGCGGCGGCGCCTGCTTGGGCGGCGCGTCGGCGAAGTCCTCCCAGGAGAAGCTGGGGCGCCACGCCGGCGCGCGCGGCGGGGGAGGGCGGGCGCCGAGCCGTCGGGTGGCGTCGCGCATGCGGCGGAGGATGGCGTAGAACTCCTCGACCTCGGCGTCGGAGACCTCGTCGATGGTGGTGGGGGCGTCGTCGGCGATGTCGGAGGCGGCTGGGCGCTTGCGCTTGGCGGTGGTGGTGGCGTCCATGGTGGTGGTGTTCGTCACAGCATAGACGTTTGGTGGGGGGTGGGTGCGTGTGGCCGTGTTTGTAGTATAGTAGAATAGAAATGAGGAGTGTTTCTAAGAAAAGGAGAGAAAATTTTGTGGTGGTTTACTACTCCATATTTTTAATAAACAATGTCGTGACTTTTTATCACACGTTTGACTATTCATCTTATTCAAGAAATTTGCGTAATTATAATTTATTTTTGTTGTGAGTTGATTTATCACTTAAAATATATTTTAAGCTTGATTTATATCTTATATATTTGCATAAAATTTTTAAATAAGACACACCATTGACTATGTACCTTATTATTATTAGGGCATGTTATTTACTACACCTTACAGTACATTTTGATATCGGAACATATGCTAAATAAATAAAACAAGATTATTTGATACGCCATATTATACGGCTTTCTTTTTTTATTACACTATAAAAGAATTGTCTATGTTATGTGAAATGCGCAACCTTCTTTGAGAAAATACAGAAAACAAAAACCCAAGCGGTTGGTTAATTAAAAAAACAGTTCGATAAATTGTTTTACGTTGATCCACATTTCCGGTCCATCCATAATTATATGGGCCATTGTAATACACCAACTCATCACTAAAGTGTGGTTATCTTCAAAAATATGGTAAAAACGACATTTATGGATAAACACCAGAAGTGAATTTCTCGTGTATATTAATATTTTTCGAAAGACAGGCCCCTTGCAAAGTCAACAATTCATACGAGATGGCAATTTCCTTTCGTTCATCCAAAATCTAATAGGAAGATTTTGTTGATGTTCCAAATCCCCACTCAAAATGAATCAATGTGTAAAAAAGTGAGGTTTAAGAAAACTTTTATTGGTTTATCGTCACAACAATTATTCTGCCGACCTCTTATACCCAAAACAATTGGAATTTCACGCCTCAATTTACCACAAGTGTTAAACTTTGGAGTATTTTTCTAATTATAACATTTACTTTCTCGTGTGAAAATCCAATCGACACCATTTTAGCGGGGCTAATTAACTCTATAGAAAACAGATCAATTAAGTTAGGTCTACAAACATGCGGAGGACAAGTCGAATAACACTTCTCTTCAATCAAGTTAATTAGCAAGCATGATATGCATGGTGGGTGTGATATCTATGCTCATATCCTTTGTCATGTGGTATCTTAAGCACGAGCAGGACCATACTCGATCGTATCTGATACTCCTATGCGTAGTACGTATTACTCCGTATAATTGGATAACTGGAGTGAATGTCAATCCGTACTGTACGATGAACTTTGATACTCCCTATGTCCCACTACCTTCATATACATGTATAAAAACTATTTCCTATGTTTCATATTATAAGTCGTTTGAATTTTTTTCTTAGTCAAATTCTTTTATATTTAACCAAATTTATAGAAAAAATTAGCAATATATATCTACGGTATAGAATTAGTGTCATTATTATGTTTGTTTTATATTGAAAGTGTTACTTTATTTTGCTATAAACTTTATCAAATTTAAATAAATTTGACAGATAAAAATGTTAAACAACTTACAATAAGAAACGAGGGAGTAACTTATTTTAGAACCGAAGGAGTTATTTGTGTTTACCTCCATGGCTCCATGTACTGCTAGCTAGATGAACATATCTCAGCGTTAGGGACCATTCTGCAGATTTGATCAGAAATTGATGAGCCCCAATCGAATCGAATTGAATAGGGTGCAGTACCCCCAAAATATTGATCGATCATTAGCTACCCTTCTACTCTGGCCATCACTCTGGAATAGTAGTATGTGAATGTATGATCTGGAGTGCAACCAGCAGGACATTAAACTCATTGTGCTAGAGTTACTATTACAAGTTAAAAAATGTTTATTTTTCATGAGAATGATATAGCAATATACTACAAGTGAGAATGTACTGAGAAGGGTGTAACAGTAAAGAAAAATAATAAAAGATAGCTGGTGTCACTGAGTTTGTTTATTACTACTAGTATAATCTATAGAAGGACTTAAGAGATTTGGACTATGAGGTCTTTTTCTTTTTTTGGAGAAAGAGGGGACTTTGAACTTTGAAGTCTTGGTCAGTACTAGTATTAATATACTGTCACGTAAAGTCAGTATGTACTCAATACGTATAAATTAAAAACGAGTACTCCAGCACCTAAACAGTTTCGTGTCGTCACAAAGCTGACGTATAACAGTTCAGTTGCTAGGCGTCATCAGGGGAGAGAAAAGCTAGAAGAAGAGGTTTGAAAAGTCTTAGCTATGCCCTGTCCATTATTCCCTGTCCACAAGCACAAAGAAATTGACAAATCGCATAGCGAGTGGTTAGTACTATTCTACAAGCTGGTTTGGAACTGAACATCTTTAGAAAACGAGACTCCATGATAGTCTTCTTAGCTTAATCAATATGGTTGTTCCCTTCATATTTCTTCTTCGAATCCACTGATACGATTGCACTCAAGCGTGCAGCTTTTGTGGACAACTCGTGAGAGAGAGAAAAAACAGTAAAGCTGGTGGTGCACTTGGGCTTGCTAAAGTGCGAATCTATGAGCTTTGGAAATCATATCGTCAACTGGATAAAAGGTAACTAGTAGATAATTAAATTCTAGTGATAGATTCGCAACTACTAGTAGTAACTTGCAAGCATGAAATTGTCTATTGGTAAAGCAATGAATTTCTAGCACTGTTTGTTACAGTATGAGATGCAGAGACGATGGAGTCACTGTATATGAATGATGCAGCTTAAGCAAATTGCTTTCATAATTACTGTAAGATGCTTCAAGACTGGGGTCCCAATCCTTTATTCTTAGGTCACACATACCCTCAAACCAACCAATGCTGAACCAATTAATTTGTCGACCACCAGCCCACTACGAATTTCCTTTTCACCGCGACAAAACAGCGCAACTGTACCATCCACGTCGATATTATGTGCCTAGATTCCAAGACAAAGAGGCGGTGAAACTGATCTTCACGGAGCGTTTTCCTAATGCGACCCGGTTGTGTCTGTAAGCAACAACATGAGTGGCAAGGAGTAATCGTGAATGGTGATTGACACGGCGGGGGAAAGAGGGATGAAGAGCAGAGATTGCATGTGCATTAGCTTCGATTGATAAACCGCAGGAAAATGAACAAAGTAACAAATACTATAATTTATAAATAAAACTTTTATGTTGATATATTAATAATGGACTAAAAGTAGATATTGAAAAATATATACCACAATCTATATTACTATTATAAAACTGTGATGGTGAGTCTGCCACCCACAACCACAACGGAGATGTAGGCCATTAATATTCTGTTTGCTATTTGTATCATGTAGGTTGCATCTCTTTAATTTTCTAAGCATAGCAAGATGAAAGATCTTGTTTCAATAACTAAAAATATTTTTTGCAAGGACTTAATTTTGTTATTTTCAATAATCCATTGCAAGCACGGGCATTTAGCTAATGAAAGAAAAATTAAAAATACAACCACACAATTAAGTAGTAAAATTTTGCATTTGTCTTCTAAGCCAATAAACAGATAATAATAGCCTCTCGATTTGCCAAACTTGGTGGTTGTTACTCCTCTACTGCCGTGCTTTCTCTATGAACAAAAAAATGGGCATTTGGCCGGCAAAGAAAAGTTGTTCTGTTGAACCAAAAGAGCCGAGCTTGAAACAATAGAAAAAATGAAGGAAAGGAGCTTATGCATCAGAGATCTTTTATCTGATTTCAGAGAAATCTTCCTAGTAGTTGAGGATCATTACCTCAAGGAGAAACTCAAGAAAAAAAAAAGTACTCCGGCTTGCTTGGTGTCAATCACAATAACTATAATCGTATCAAATGCTCGTTTGTTAGATTGGGTGTACATTGCACCCTCGTTTTGGCGTGTGATTTTCACGGTGTTGGGCACTTGGGTGTATGCCTTTCAACTAACACATTATTTAATGACAAAAAATATATAAGTAAAGACACTTGACTCTTTTCTTTGACCAACGCTCCATTTGGTTTCGTTCTTTGGATGAGCTACTTCACGTTTTCATGGCTAAACGATGTGCTTTTTAAAATTATTTTTAAACTTATAATAGCTAATATTAAATTAATCATGTACAAATAATGGAATGAAACTAAAATTAACAACCCGAGCGTTTATTTCGCAGGGCATTGGTGGAGCAGAATGGTTTGGCTTTGCCTTCTCTCCGGCAAAGAAAATATCCGCAATAGCGACGACGTTTCTCTGAAGAATCAGGAATGGAGGCCATACGTACTGACCTCACCTGCTTACATTCAGAGATGTGACGTCAAGCCAATTGCTTTGGTATGACATCACTGACATTTCCTTGTTCCCAGGTCCACTGGGACGCAGCAAATGCTGGCTCGTGAGAGCAGGTATAATATCAGGCTATAAGCAGCTGCAAACATATTTTAAAGAGATAAATAAGGAGAGGAAGGGCAGCGGGCTATAGATTTGTAGCCAGCTGTAGCACAGAATCCAAGACACAATATATGCATGATAGGTGGGACCAGGTATTAATAGTGTAGTATGTAACTATTGTATGAATAAGCTATTAGATTGGCTATAGATGAATTGGAGCTAGTAGTTGGCTATACTATTCAACTTGCTCTGAGTGACCTTGACTAGGGATGAGAGCCATGGCCGGCCAGGTCAAGGTCTCCTTAAATAAAACTGTATATCTACAGACACCAAGCAAGCGACCGGACGGATCGGTCAATTCGTTAATTTCGCTGTATGCTTCTGTAATGGTATATTTTGGGGCTAATAATGCTCCAGCTTAGCCAAAAGTGTACTGTTCTGCAACCCAACACGACGTGCTGCTGTTGTGCTAAAGCTAACCGCTTTCTAATTGGTTATTCACTCCTTTATAAAATAAAGGTACTACCTCTATCCTAAAAATAAAGGCAACTATTATTAATAATCTAACGTTTGATCGTCCATCTTATTTAAAAAATTTAAAAAAAAGTCACACATAACCTACTATTTATATTTTATATCTAATGATAATAAAAATATTAATTATAAAAAGTTTTAAATAAGACAAACAATCAAACGTTAGAGATGAATAGTGCAAAGCTGTGCTTAGTTTGGGACGGAGGAAGTATTTATTAACTTACCCACTTATCTCAACAACTCACAATCATTACTTATCTAATTTCTTTTCTTATTTACAATTTTTCTACAATTATTTTTACTTCATTTACTTTTTAATACATGTGTTTAACTAAAATAATTATATTTCGGAATATAGCAGCAGTTACAAAATCAGCATGTACGCATCAATGGAGAAAAGTTTGCCGGCGTCAACCGTCAAACATTTTTCTAAGAGAAAAACAAAGAGGGAGGACAACGCCGGCGTGGAGCTCTATCGCAGTGGCCTTCGTCGAGAGTTCGTGACATGATGATGACTGATGAACCGATGAATGGATCTGCTGCATCTCATCGCACTTCTTCGACTTTTACGATGTTTTCAGCTGCAGTGAGGCCTTAAGTTTAGAAGCCGAGCGAAACAAAAGTTATAGGATGAAACTGTATAATCTCATACTAGTATATAGTAACAATTTTGTGGCTTAATTTTTTTTTTCTGCTATCGATCAACTTTCCCGTTGGCTGAAATCGATGGAGTGAAGCTATCGTACGTGCTAGTAGCCATCACAACGAGTTTTTCTTCGTCTGCCCACCATGATTGTATCAACACATAATTGCACGGATATTAATTTGTTTCGTCGCTGTCGTGCACAAAGATGAACGGCATTTGCGGTGCACAGTTGCCGGAGCACCACGTCCATAAACGGGGAAATCAAGCAAGGAAATGATTCTTTTCTAGACGTAAGGGCAAGAGATGTCTCTTATGGTGAGACCTAATCCGATGAAAACGATCATGATGTAATTTATCATCTAAAAGTTAACAAAGAGACCATTCAACCTCTATCTTTGAACGTGACTACATAGCTAGTGATAGCTGTTTTGTCTAAACCAGCTATCACTCTATCTAAGAGAGGTACTATCCACTTATATACTTTAAATACAATTTTCTCTTAAACTACTCATCCGATCTACGATCCAATTGCATCGTTGTGTTCGTAACAATTAAATCTTTATAACAAGATCTTACATGATTATATTTTAATGAAAAATTATAAATTACTTTTAGATTTCACTAAATTACTTCTTAGACATATAAAAGTAAATTCAATAAAGCCTAAAAGTAATTTACATATATTATAGAAGTAACTTATAATAATAAAAAGATAGTAACTTTAATGAATGCCTTTTTTTATTGGACGTGAAGTCATATTTTTATCCCTACAACGAATTTACTTATAATGTCATGACAAACTTACTTCCATTTTGTTTTAAGTTACTTTTATAATATATGTACATTACTTTTAGACTTTATTGAATTTACTTTTATACTCCCTCCGTTTTTAATAGATGACGTCGTTGACTTTTTCTCACATGTTTGACCATTCGTCTATTCAAAAAATTTACATAATTATAATTTATTTTGTTATGAGTTGTTTTATCACTCATAGTAATTTAAGTGTGATTTATATCTTATACATTTGCATAAAATTTTTGAATAAGATGAATGGTCAAACATGTGAGAAAAAGTTAACGACGTCACTTATTGAAAAACGGAGGTAGTATGTCTAAGAAGTAATTTAGTTAAATCTAAAAGTAACTTATATATATGATAAAAGTAAGTTAGATATATAATAAAAAGTAATTTATAAATATAAATATTTTTTCATCATAATATAATCATGTAAGATCTTGTTATGAAGATTTAATTGTAACGAATACAATGGTGTAATCGGATTGTAGATCAGATAAGTACTTTGAGAGAAAATTTTGTTTGAAGAGGAAAAATACATGTATGTCTATTAAGAAAATGCATGCATATAGTACGAGTACTCCACGTTTTCTCCAAATTTAGGTGTCGCTGTTTAAGACAAAAACGAGAGGCCTCTCTGAATAGATTTTACTTCTATCTTTAGGTGGCAAGTTGCTAGTTTTTTTTTTCCGGTGAGGTATTTTCTTTGCTTTTAATATTCTCCCTCTCGAAAAAGCTAGAAATACCAAAAAAAAAGTAATTAGATCTAGGACTGCATAGACTGAGAAAATTGATTTTATTGATACAAAACTATCTAACACCATACATATTATGTTTATGTTTTTAGTTTGCTCTAATATTGCTATACAATGCTACTACAATACTACATGGAGAGTACTATACTTAACATGAGTGCTCGTATTTACGACTAATTAATTTATTTCATTGATAGACGATGTAAATATTTGTGGTGACTTTGTTAATCTCAAAATATGACACTCAATTTTTCCAGAAGTGTTCATAGGGGTAGGATGCGTGTGCTACATTTATAGGAGTGTGAACACGTTATGAGTGTCCGCGTTTTTGTACTGTGCTTCTAAAAATATATTGCATACAATATTGTTATGCCTTTGAAATCGGTTGCAAAGGGTCGCTTACACTTTTGGCTATTTTAGGCTTTCAGGTGTTTTTTATATATAAAGATAGTCATGGAAATATTTAACTACCCTTTGTTTTGTATTACATATTAAAAAAAATATTGGTTCTGTGTTTGATGGTGGTGATGTAATTTACTAAATGCTCCATCTAAAAATCCAATCCTAACTATATATATCTGGACAAGTAGAATGTCCAGATCTATAGTAAAGATTATACCTTTTTTTACGGATACTCCTTTAAAAAATCTCAATGGTGCTAACTTATGCGGATACATGTTGTCAGTGTAATCACGGTTGTGCTTGAAATTCAAATAAGAGAATCCGTCATCTACCACTTTATATTAAACAGTGAGCCATTTGGATCAGCATCAACAATTCACATAGAATTCCAACGAAAATATGAATTTTTATATTAACATTTGAAAAGGTAATAATGTGATTTATTTTTTAATTATGTTGTAAAGTATGAGCATTTAGCTAGTCAAAAGAAAATCATCTAAAGGCTGAAGTGAAAACTACCGAAAAGAGGGGGAAAACCATGGCTTCCATTAGTTGTCATGTCTTCTTTCCACCTTGGCCTCGAGTGACATTTTGACTTCAGAAAAAATAACTCATTCATTTTCTGATTAATTGGACCAGCTTCGTACTAGAACCGAATGAGTGCGTTTTTTAGCTTTAAGGTACAATTATGGAGAATAAAGGGTAGATTTTGTAGGTCCACATGGATGTAGATTATTACTTCCTCTAACAAAAAATAAATGACCTATTCGTTTAAAAAAATAATAAATGACCTTTGTACATTATATCGTCTCTCAAATAGTTTCCATAACTTTACCACTATGGCTCTGTTTAGTTCCGAAGTTTTTTTCCAAACTTACAACTTTCCATCACATCAAACATTTTATACACATACAACTTTTTTATAACATCGTACCAATTTCAACCAAATTTCTAAACTTCAGCGTGAACTAAACACAGCCTAACTTCAAATGCAAAATATTTGACACCTGATATAGTCTATAAGTTTATAAAGGTAGTATTTTCAAGATAAATCTTATAATATGATCCCTATGCATCAAATGTAGATATTTATATATATCGACGTTAAAATTAAAATTCTGATTTGAAACATATCAAATTTGATATGTTATCTTTTGGCTAGAGGGACACTTGAATTTGGTAAAGCAATTCCAGACCATTTTCGTAGAAGTGTGACTGCTTCCAACTGTTTGTAATTCACTATGTATAATTTTTTTTAAAAGTCTATATATGCATCGTATGGAACAAGTAGATATTTAAATTGATAAATATGAAAAATCCTCAACCATGCCGAGACAGTTTTCCATAGAAATGATATCGTTTTTGGACCGTTTTCATCCATAGTGGGAGAATCCAACCGTCTGGGCCTGAGAGGCGCCAGCCCAGATTTCGTCGTCGCGGCCCGCTACAGATGGGCTGCCCCCTGCTCTCCTTTTACATGTTGCTAGGCCGAATTGGCTGGGCCAATTGCCGGGGTACACACACAGGTGGTCGCCTCTGAAATCTCGCATATATGCCCCCATCGATGGCACAGTGAGGAGAGAGCGGTACAGTGGGCAGCAGCACGGCCACGTGCAGCGTGCGTCCAACCCCAAGCCGTCTCGTGAGCGGTGGTCTCGCACGCCACATGTGAGCTTTGGCCTTTGGGATTTGGGAGGCAGCAGTGCGTCGTGTCCGGCCCGGTCGTGGCAGGCAGACGCCGCAATGGACAAAGAGAAAAACTGTACTACAACTAGTAGTAGCCAGTAGGGGCCATCCGCCTAATTATCTGGTCCATACCCGCACAGGCAAGCGATCGCTCTTGACACGCCACCACTTGTCCCACACATCCTTCCGCGTGATCACCAACTTACAAACGTAATAAGCGCCTCTTCCGGAACGGGATCTTTTCAACGTATTCTCAACGCTAGATCGCTACCGTAGCAGCAACCTCTTGCGTACGTGTGCTTGTTCAAACCTTGCAACCCCTTTATAACTTGGAATTTTGTCCATGGTTCATGTGAAGATTAAACGGTACTACCTTTTTTTTTCCACTAATAAAGAGGGGTGATGTGTGTTTGGTGAAGATGGGGGGGTCCAAATTAACTTGGCCGTGCGTGCCGGGTGATGTGGGCGCATGCGACGAGCCAGCGGTGGTTCCAGCTTTGTCACCTTGTACCGCGTTTCTCGGACACGCAGCGCGCTTGGAGGATCCTTGTCCATTTTTGATCCGTCAAATTTAACATCTCTCTATAGCTTAGCTGAATGCCATTGCCAGCGAGAGCAAGTCAATCGTCGATGAGTGAAGCATCATTCACGCATGGGCTGTCAGTCAGAACGCGTATCGGCTTTGATCCGGTCGGCGCCGTCGTGCCCATGCGCGCCGATTGCTTGCTTCACTGTGTGCGTCGTTCCGCTTAATTTGCTCGATCGATTCACGCGAGCACAATCGCATGTGCGTGCATGCGTGCGGCATTCAATCAAAATACTCCTCCTATCATTCATGATCCTCTCGCTACACCACTGACAGGATCTGCAGCTGATGATGATGGTTGATGAGCTGATGTTGAGTGAACAAAAGGGATGGAGGACACGGCCGGGCACGCGGCTGGCCGCCGTGGTCCGCCAATCCGGCAAGATATTATGGCAGAGATGATAAGGTGCGTGCCCATGTCGCGTGCAGTCCAGTGCTCTCAGCCTCTCGCTATCCGTTCCAGTCGCGATTCTCGTCTCCAATGCCGGTTACTACGTGTCTTGCCGCCATTCATTTATTTTCTTATTCCGGTTTTGCAATTACGTGCTTATGTTTTCTGTTAATCATGCTTGCAAATGTTGTGCAAGTACAGTACTAGTACTAGTAGTAGTGAGTTGTGAAAGCTGACGTGTTGCTGTGCCCAAGGTTGTACTAGGGTTGTAGCACCTCGAGGACGAACATGCCCACATAGACATTTGTTGCAATCTGGGGCCTATTCTGTTTTTCGGTGATTCTCCAATCTATCGTTGAGTAGCGTGCCTGACACCATTCTTTTTTATCTTTACAGCTAAAGAAACACAGCTTTCGATCCATTTGTTTAATCAATCTTGTGCTTGGCTTAACTTGAGCCAGGTGGATGCATGCAGATCAGCAGATGTACTCCACCGTTGCAACATTGGCACTGCTAAAAGCATAATCAGTGGTTCACAAGTCTACTAGTGATGCAAGTGGGCCGATCAGCGAATCTACTTACTTCATCTGTTTAACAATGTAAGTCATTCTAGTATTTCTCATATTCATATTGATATTAATGAATTTAGATAGATATATATGTATAGATTCATTAACATCAATATGAATATGAAAAATGCTAAAATGACTTATATTGTAAAACGGATGGAGTATATGCTAAATAATTCGTGGGTTTTCACATCATGGCTCGACTTGCCACGTTATAGAGATGCAAATGAATTAACCCATAAATTTATTTATAGGTCAAAATTAGTAGGTAACCCTTAAGTCAATTCACGGGTTACTCACTAATTTTACCTATAAGCGGGTTCGCGGGTTGGCCCGCTTGCATGTCTAGTGTCTACGTAATCATCATGTCATACAAATAACTCATATATAGTAGTATGTTAATAGTAGTATAACATACTACTATAATTAATGATTTAGCATTATAACTGATGTTGCTTTTTTATTCTTACAATTTTTTACTCCTAACATATATAAAAGAATCTTTTCCATCTATAATTAAGTATATGCATCAACCGTTCAACATTTAACGACATTCCAGAGGACCAATTGCCCCATCAGTAACCTATTTTTAAAATTTCTTCACATTCTAGTGCAATCCATCCTCCCACTCAATGATGGCACAAGGCATCGGCAGTTTGAGCCCTAGACCAGACTTCATAATCCCCTTTTGAATCATGTGAGAATACCATACAATTTGTGAAAAAAAAATGACGAATGCGACGGGAAAAGGTGAGGAGCTCCAGTTTATATGAGTAGAGTGGAGAAACATCAAGCCATGAGCTCTTGGCAGCAATCCCAATGGTGATGGCGACTGTGGTAAGGTCCTCTCGGTCATCCTGGTATGCCTTCCAATTGCTACATACTCCTCTCTTCTTCGAAACTATAGTTAGATCCAATTTGTTCGGTTGTTGGCGCAATTGTGGAACACGTGGCAAAGCGACGAAGCTACACAACAAGATGATCAGGCCATGTCTCTACTCACTACGTGTATGTGTCGAGGCTATCATGCCTTCTATAAGACACGAGAAACCTTTGCAAGCCATTCGCTTTTTTCCCTCTCTCCTCCACGTCAACTCTTCGCCAACGTGGCTGAGCGAGGTCACACGTTAGCAGGAAGAGTTGTTTATTCCCTTATGTCATTAACAATGTGGTGCAAAAATAGTTCATAGGTAATACTCCATCCGCCCCAAAATGTAAGGATTTTTTTTAGGGTTGGACAAGAGTTATAAGAAAGTATGTAGAATTAAATGAGAGAATATTATGCTTGGTAGAGAAGGGGAGGTAGGTAATAAGATTGAACAGTGGAGGGTTGTAATTGATTGAGAAAATAATGTTGGTGAATAAATTTTTATATTTTGGGATAAACCGTAAGGGCTAAAATTTGTTATATTTTGGGACCGATGGAGCGAGTAATATTTTATTCAGCCATCTAATAATATTATGTAATAGAAATAATAAAAGATACCCATATAAAGTAAACAATATTATCTATATCTACTTTTCTTTTCTTTTTTGCCTAATACTACCTTTTATATATATATATATATATTTTGTGAGGATTGTTATAATAAAAGTTGATTTATTTAAATCTAATACCCCGATTGGTGATGCGCTAGTATCACAGTATCACTCAGCTGGACCCCCTGTCAGTCATAGCGACAGAGCACTCCGATTGGATATGGGGCCTATAAAACAGAGAAAAAAGGCGCCCCATCCAATGAACATGCATGCCACTCAATGCATGCAGTGCAGTAGAGGAGGAGTACTGACACTGCTCAGCGTCCCTCTCCTGCACATTTACTCGTATGCACAGCACAACACACACTCCTCTCCTCTCCTCTCCTCTCTCCAGGCTCACAGATGAGCTGTGAGCTGTGTGTGTGACACAGTCTACTGCTCTCTCTGTACAAAGGGAGAGGGTGAGAGGAAATTAACAGAGGAAGGAGGGAGAAGAAATGCGAGAAATGCTGGCGTCTCTCTCTTTTTCGTCCCGTGCGGCCATTTCCTGCATCCCGTTGTGTCTCCTCTTCCTGACCTTGGCGAGCAGCAATGGCGTGTTTGCCGCAGCACCACCCAAGGTTGGGTCCGGGTACAAGCTTGTGTCCCTGGTCGAGCACCCCGAAGGAGGAGCTCTCGTTGGATACCTGCAGGTGAAGCAGCGCACCTCCACCTACGGCCCGGACATCCCTCTCCTCAGGCTCTATGTCAAGTAAGAACAGAGTAAAATCTTTTTTATGCGACTAGTGATCACTTGTTGTTCGATTCCACATGCCTTGATCTTTCTGTGCACAGTGTTCTATACATGTTCCATTGATTTGGCTCCCTCCCAATTGTTATCTAATAGAGTAAGTGATAGTACTTACATTTGAGGAGAATGTTCGTGGCTGTAACAATTGATAGTTTAGTTGCATCTTTTCTTCAATAGTAATAAAGAACGACTTGCATTTCTGATCTTGCATATCATAATCAAGCTCGATTGAACTACTGCTCGAAGAAGTAAGATTGGACCACAAAAGTTCGATGCTTTGCTCAATTTTTTTGATATATTATGTTACAATGTACTCATCGTGCTCCTGCTGCTTCACAGCATGATTTCCATATGTTCTAAAGATTACTGAGTCATATTCAACGCTATCGCTCTAATGGCGAAATTGCAATGCTGCGCAGGCACGAGACCAAGGACAGGATACGAGTCCAGATCACGGACGCAGACAAGCCGAGGTGGGAGGTCCCCTACAACCTTCTCCAGAGGGAGCCAGCCCCGCCCGTCACCGGCGGGAGGATCACCGGCGTGCCCTTCGCCGCCGGCGAGTACCCGGGTGAGGAGCTCGTGTTCACCTACGGCCGCGACCCGTTCTGGTTCGCGGTGCACCGGAAGTCCAGCCGCGAGGCGCTCTTCAACACCAGCTGCGGCGCGCTGGTGTTCAAGGACCAGTACATCGAGGCGTCGACGTCGCTGCCCAGGGACGCGGCGCTGTACGGCCTCGGCGAGAACACGCAGCCGGGCGGCATCCGGCTGCGCCCCAACGACCCGTACACCATCTACACCACGGACATCTCGGCGATCAACCTCAACACCGACCTCTACGGCTCGCACCCGGTGTACGTGGACCTCAGGAGCCGTGGCGGCCATGGCGTCGCGCACGCCGTGCTGCTGCTGAACAGCAACGGCATGGACGTGTTCTACAGGGGGACGTCGCTGACGTACAAGGTCATCGGTGGCCTCCTCGATTTCTACCTCTTCTCCGGGCCGACGCCGTTGGCCGTGGTGGATCAGTACACGTCCATGATCGGACGACCAGCCCCAATGCCGTACTGGGCATTTGGTAACTACTGCCAACTTCATTTTCTTTGTTTTTTCATCATTTTTGGATGAGTTCTGGTGTCCTTTAATTACGTTTTGTCTGGTAGTTTTATTAGTTTTGTTTTGTCTGTATAGTTTGATCCATCCATCAATACTAGAGTATATTTATTAGTACTATGATTAGCTAATTTTATAGTAGTACCATCCAGATTCAATGATGAGATACTCCAAATCTCCAATATTTGGAGACAGCAGGGGTATGGGATGTTGGTCACATGGCACACGCTAATTTAGGCTTTTAGGAATTTGGGGACAGCAGGGGGGCAGTTTGATTGTGGGTTCATTTGTCTTCAGTCAATTCTTACTATGCAATATGGCATTTTTCACCTGTAGTAGTTGATTGCAATTAGTAACTGGTTTCCAATAGATGCAATATTCCCCTGCAGGGTTTAGTAGTTCCAATAGATGCTACTCCAGAATGAAGTCATGCCAGCTGCTAGGAATAGTTTCTGAAGTTGCATTGTTACTCTGTAGAATATGACACTGACAATGTTTTTCATAAGTTATACTAGTGCCCTACTGATCTACCCAGCTCACTCAAAATGATCAGAGACGAGAGAAACAATCAGCAACACATCAGTTGTCTTGCCTAGGCATTTCCTGCAATACCATGTGTTGTCATTTTGCTTTCAACAAAGTAGTACTCCCTTGTTATCACGACAGTAAACACTGTTTAGATGCACATATTGCCAGATGCAGATCATTAGTACTAACTTTAACTGTCAGCACATCGATAAAATATGGCTCCCGCTGCACAGGATCAGATCAAGACAGTAATTAACCAACAAAAAAAAATGCAGAGTCGGTGCTCTAAATTGTACTGCAAAACAAATATGCAAATACCAAATAATTCGTTTCAGATAACGATGCGACTCTCTAATGTTCTTCTCACATGCTTGTTCTCAGGGTTCCACCAATGCAGATGGGGATACAAGAACTTGTCAGTGGTCGAGGGCGTCGTGGAGGGCTACCGGAACGCGCAAATCCCCCTCGACGTGATCTGGAACGACGACGATCACATGGACGCCGCGAAGGATTTCACCCTTGATCCCGTGAACTACCCGCGTCCCAAGCTGCTGGAATTCCTTGACAAGATCCATGCACAGGGCATGAAGTACATTGTCCTCATCGACCCCGGCATCGCCGTGAACAACACCTATGGCGTGTACCAGCGCGGCATGCAGGGCGACGTCTTCATCAAGCTGGACGGGAAGCCATACCTGGCGCAGGTGTGGCCCGGCCCCGTCTACTTCCCGGACTTCCTCAACCCCAATGGCGTCTCGTGGTGGATCGACGAGGTGAGGAGGTTTCATGACCTTGTGCCCGTGGATGGCCTCTGGATCGACATGAACGAGGCATCCAACTTCTGCACCGGGAAATGCGAGATCCCGACGACGCACCTGTGCCCTCTGCCCAACACGACGACGCCATGGGTGTGCTGCTTGGACTGCAAGAACCTGACGAACACCAGGTGGGACGAGCCGCCGTACAAGATCAACGCCTCCGGCCAGACGGCGCGGCTCGGCTTCAACACCATCGCCACCAGCGCGACGCACTACAATGGCATCCTGGAGTACAACGCGCACAGCCTGTATGGATTCTCGCAGGCCATCGCGACGCACCAGGCGCTGCAGGGGCTCCAGGGCAAGCGGCCGTTCATCCTGACGCGCTCCACGTTCGTCGGGTCGGGCGCCTACGCCGCGCACTGGACAGGCGACAACAAGGGCACCTGGGAGAATCTCCGCTACTCCATCTCCACCATGCTCAACTTCGGCATCTTCGGCATGCCGATGGTCGGCGCCGACATCTGCGGGTTCTACCCGCAGCCGACGGAGGAGCTCTGCAACCGGTGGATCGAGCTCGGCGCGTTCTACCCGTTCTCCAGGGACCATGCCAACTTCGCGTCGCCGAGGCAGGAGCTGTATGTGTGGGAGTCCGTGGCCAAGTCGGCTCGGAACGCGCTCGGCATGCGGTACAGGCTGCTCCCTTACCTGTACACGCTCAACTACCAGGCGCATCTCACCGGCGCTCCGGTGGCGCGGCCGGTGTTCTTCTCGTTCCCGGACTTCACGCCGTGCTACGGGCTGAGCACGCAGTACCTGCTCGGCGCGAGCGTCATGGTGTCGCCGGTGCTCGAGCAGGGCGCCACCTCGGTGAGCGCCATGTTCCCGCCGGGGAGCTGGTACAACCTGTTCGACACGACCAAGGTGGTGGTGTCCAGGGGCGAGGGCGCCGTGAAGCTGGACGCGCCGCTCAACGAGATCAACGTGCACGTGTTCCAGAACACGATCCTCCCGATGCAGCGCGGCGGGACGATCTCCAAGGAGGCCCGCGCGACGCCGTTCACGCTGGTGGTCGCGTTCCCGTTCGGCGCCACCGAGGCGGAGGCCGAGGGCGCCGTGTACGTCGACGACGACGAGCGGCCGGAGATGGTGCTCGCGGAGGGGCAGGCGACGTACGTCCGCTTCTACGCGACGGTGCGCGGCAAGGCGGTGACGGTGAGGTCGGAGGTGGAGCTAGGCAGCTACAGCTTGCAGAAGGGGCTCCTCATCGAGAAGCTGTCCGTGCTCGGACTGGAGGGAACAGGCAGGGACCTCGCCGTCCATGTCGATGGCGCGAACGCCACCGCCATTGCAACGTCGAGGCCGTACTTTGCAGGTGCCGAGGCGGAGCTGCACGGGCACCTCGACGTGGAGGGACACAAGAAGAGCGTGATGGTGGAGGTGGGAGGGCTGGCATTGCCGCTGGGCAAGAGCTTCACCATGACTTGGAACATGCAGATCGAAGCATAGATCGAAGCTTTCTTATGCTTTCATCTGCATTTCTCCATTCTGTCTCTCTGATTATTTTAGGTTCTAGATCAGCAAGGTTATGTCAACGTGTTCAACGACACACCACCATCTCTGATTCTCTTCTGCATTTGAATCCTTGTGGAAATAAAACATGATTCTAAACATATATCCTTCTTTCTGACTCTTACATGTGCGCACAAGGGAGACAGTCGAAAGAACATCGGCTAGATTGCGGATTTGCGGTACGAATGCCCTCACGAATACTTGAGAGAGTAGTACTAACTTGAGAGAGTAGATAATACTAGAAAATCTGTCACATAATGTATAGGCAGTCCCTAGTAGAAATATATTACATCTCCCGTCTCTTTACTCTTTCCAAAGGAGGAAGTTTAAGGTAACAAAGTTTGAATTTAATTCGGATTATGCTTGGACAGCTTAGACTGTCCATCACAAAAATGATAAGAGTGAATTTTGCATATGAACTCTGATTTGAACGTTTTAGTATTTTTTGGAAAGCTGTTTCGTGACCTACTTCACGGTTTTATGTTCGGAATTTTTCTCTGTGGTTTGGTACGAAACAAACCGATGGTTGCTGCAGGCTTGGTTCATCAGGAAAATTATTCGGGCCATAGTTATTTGAAGCCCTTGATAAGGAATGGTCATGTCATACCGCAGCATGTGGCCCATAAGGAAATAAGCCCATCAGAAACTTTTGACAAACCCGTGAACAACATTTGTGGACCAAATACAAAGGTGGGATAGTGCGTGGCTACCACCACCATCACGTCACGAGAGGCATAGTAGTTGTGTACAACCCTGAAAAATGGATGTGATTACACGGCTAGTGGTAACTGGTTTGTCTAAATCAGCTACCACTCCATTTATAAGAGATCATATCTATCTATACTTCAAATAAAATTTTCTCTTAAACTACTCATCTAATTTCCGATCCAATTACACCGTTGTATCGTAACAATTATATCTTTATAACAAAATATCACATGATTATATTTTGATGAAAAATTATAAATTACTTTTATAATATATCTAAATTACTTTTAGATTTCACTAAATTACTTCTTCGACATATAAAAGTAAATTCAATAAGGTTTAAAAGTAATTTACATATATTATAGAAGTAACTTATAACAAAAGGAAAGTAACTTTAATGCATGCCTTTTTTCATTGGACGTGACTACACAACTAGTGGTAGCTGGTTTGTACTCCATCTAGTGTTTCCTTTCAACTTGAAAAATGCAATATAGTATGTTTCCGTTTTGTTTTAAGATACTTTTAAAATATATATAAATTACTTTTAGACTTTATTGAATTTACTTTTATATGTCTAAGAACTAACTTAGTCGAATCTAAAAGTAACTTATATATATGATAAAAGTAACTTATGTTATAATAAAAGTAATTCAAAAATATAAATATTTGTTCATCGTAATATATATTTTTTCATCGTAAGATCTTGTTTCATCGTAAATCATGTAAGATCTTGTTGTGAAGATTTAATTGTAACGAACACACTGGTGTAATCGAATTGTAGATCGGATAAGTAATTTGAGAGAAAATTTTATAAGAAGGAAGAAAAACACATGCATGTCTAAGAGGAAAAACAAGCATGCATGTCAGCACGTGTAGCAGTCCTTCTTACAAATTGGTTCGTCGCTGGTTAACGCTAAACCGAGAGGCTTCTCGGTTTAGATTTTGCCCTGAAAAATGCGCGTATTTCTCCGCTCTACACATCTCAGTTTCGTTTATCAACGACTTAAATTTAGAATAAATTAATTTTACATGCATTCCAATAAAATATAACAAAAAGACTTGAATGTTTATAGTTTATCAAATCTCAATGCAACTATTCACCACTTTATATATTCCCAATACAATTATTCTCTACTTTCATAAATTTCTATGCATTGATTATTTAAAAGGAAACTTATTTTAGATAAATGATAGTATGAGTGGAAATAAACTTAATATGGATCAGATAATAGTATTACTTCCTCTGTAACAAACTACTACCTTCGTCCCAAAATATAAGCATTTTTAGCTATGAATTGAAATAACTGTGTTTCTAGATTTATAGCTAAAAGTTATTATATTTTGGCACATAGGGAGTACTAATTTGAATATGAATCTGATTATGTATAAGAGCTGGTAAAGTGGTAAAGTACGTACTCCTCATCCTCGTGCTAATCGAGTCGACGGGCGAAGGTTATCAAGTAGGGATGGACATTCGGTCTAATCGAAAATTTCGGTCTCGGTTTTTGGTCTTTTTAGTTTTTGAAAAGTGAAGACCGAATTTCAGCGCAAAAATATTAGTACCGACAAATTCAGTCTCAGTCTCGGTCTCGGTCCAAACCGAAATTTAACAACATTTTCATATATGCAAACAAATAATAGAAATTTTCAACACAAAAATCACAAAAAAAAATCGTAAGCACTTATGAGTAAAGACTCTTATTAGGTTACATGCTTAGAAGAAGTAGAGTTGTAAAAATTAGAGTTTAATCCTATTAAACATAGTGAATTATAGGTTACATTTATATTTTTCTATAATTAAGTCTTTCTTGTCTATTCGATTAATCGAGAAGACTAACCAAGAAGACTAACCGAATTGATCGAAGAAAATTTAGTCTTTTACTATCTAAAATCGAATTGATGACCGAATCTTTTAGTCTCAGCCTATTCGGTTCAGTCTTTTTCTAACCACCTGCAAATTGTGTCCTCGAACCGATTCTGAGTTGCGATGTCGACGTCAAGTACGTACTCCTCGTCCTCGTGCTAATCGAGTCGGCAGGCGAAGGTTATCTCAAGTCTGGAAGGTTATCTCACTGCAAATTGCTGTGGCCGCTCTGCTCCTTGTCCGTGGTGCTCCGCGCCGGACGACACCCGAAAGCGACGCGCGGCTCCCGTCACGTCAGGTCACGTCCCCCCCACTCGTGAGCCGCGCGGCGCCAAATCACGCCACGCCGCGCCGAGGCCCGATGAGGAGTCGGCCGCCATGCAGCTGCAGCCGCGCCGCGTGCGGGCAGAGCACAAGTTGCCGAACGGCACACCACGCGACGCCGAACCAGCCAACCAACCGGACCCCAAAACACAGAGCGGGCGCCGCGCCGTTGTCAGGTCAGGCCAGTTGCATTGCAGCCGCAGCGCGCGGTCGCGGTCCGCAAAACTCCGCACCGCACCTTTCGTGCCGCTCGAGGCGCTGACCCGCGACTGACGACGACACACGACCCCATTGCCGCGCGACGAAACCCACCGCACCGCCGCCGCAGCCGCCGCAAGCCCGGATCCACTTGGATGCCCGGTTTCACCATCGCGCGGAGGTTTGTTGGGGATGTCCGGTTCAAGCCTTTCGTATCACCTTTATTTTGCCTCCTTATCGGCGCTTAGTGGTGGTGGATTTCCGGATTCGTTTTTGCGATCGTTGGCGCAGGCGGTTGTAGAAAGTGATCGTGCCGACACACCGAGAATGGTCGACGGAGTTACTTGCTTTTCTGGAATTTATGTGCTCACCAACAATAATTTCCTCGATTTGGCTTGGCTAGTGGCGTACGTGATGCGACGACGACCATGTTTGCCAATACTCGGCATCCGTTTGGACGTTAGCCCGGTTTTCCGGGCACTGCACATCACCAAAACTGTACTGGCAGAGTCCAAGACGGTGTACTTGCTCTGATCAATAGAGTTCGAGCCCCGGCCAAAGACTAACCCACTCTCGCTTGCGGTGTGCCGCGCGGTTCAGCACACGAGAGGCTCTCCGCGTCCATCCATGCACGATCCGTAGTTGCCGCGCGCGAGATCGACAAGCCACGAGCCAACGCAAGGACAGCTACTTTTGCCGCGAAACCCGTGCAGCTACAGAAGAGCCAAGCCCCGGTTTGGCGCGAAAGGCGTTTTCTTCTTGTTTTTTTTTTTTTTGGTCCTTCCCGCGATATTTTAAAGCCTGCGTGTGGATGGGTCCCTCCCAATACGAGGAAGCCGTAGCTGGTCTAGAGTCCGGGAGCCGAGGCCTAGTAGTACTTCGCCGGCAACGGCGGGGGCCACCGTGCAGTGAAAGGGTCGTCAGAGAAAGCGTCCGCGATAAGGCTTCCGCGCATGCACACCACGTCCAATGCTCTGTTCGGCCATGCCAGACTGCCACCGTCTCGTGGATCGAGGTCGATGACCGATCTCTCTCTCTCTCGCATGCCCCTGTCGGGGATGAGCCTTCAAAGGGGTCAGAATCACCGCTGTAAAAAAAACTGTGTTATTTTTCCAGGGTGCGCATTGTCGTTTTCGTCGCTTTTTTTTTTTTACCGTGGTGGTGGACACTGGACAGGGAGCAGTTGTGGTAGGGGTAACATGGCGAGGACGAGGACCTGACATTTTCCGGCGACTGATCTGTCTTCTCGTTCCCTGGCAGTCCGGATCGCTGGTCACATGCAGTGCAGAGGCCCGTGTCCGGTCAAGCCGCGGCCGGTGCGGGGCAGTGCAGCGCTCTGCGTCGATCGGTCCGTGCAATCAGAATCCAAAACCGATCTCGATGGTGCACGTACTACTGCTCCACAAGTTGTACTGTTCCATGGCTGGCGCGGCGGCAGGGTTGGGCTGGCCTCGTCGCGTCTCCATCGGACGCCAGAAGCTGCTGCGCTAGCTGCCCGCCAAAAGCCGGAGAGAAGCGCCAAGCCAAAACCCAGGTGATCGATGGAACCAACGATTGCTGCTGCCTTCTGCCCTGGCTGCCGACTGCATCGCATCGCATCCACCGCGCACACATCACGCAGGACGTTGGATGGATATCATATTCGTACTACCATCGTACTAGTAGTACTAGTCCTACATCAATCCAGCCATCCGTCACGTGACAACGGGTCGCCGCCGGTGGTCCAGCCCAAGCGGGCGACCCGGTGATCCAGCCGAAACTTTGGCCGTCCGTGGCTGGCGCTGGCTGGACCGTCCGCAACCGGATCGCAGTCGCAGCACGTACCAGCCATGGACCGCAACGCACGGATTGGGGTCTCCGTCTCGGTATTCCTTTCGCTCGCCTGCCTGCCTTGCCGCCCTCCGCCACCACAGCCTGTGACCACCACCACCACCACTGCCATCCCTTTCCGTCGGTACGTGCTGTATGTACGTGCGACGCCGACGGTTGCCACAGGCGTCCCTGTCGCCCACCGTGGCTGGACTGGACCATCTCCGTCTCCGTCTCGCTGTACGAACGTATCCCTGCCGACACTGCCATTCGGTACGGCGTGATCCGTGCGTGCGCAATGGTGCACGTAATTATACAGTGTTACAAGGATCAAGGGACACGGCGTGAGCGTTGTAAAGGGGCGCAATCTCCGCCGGAATCATTTTTAGTGGCGCCTAATGATTGGCAACAGCTGGAGTAGCTCGTGCTCAGGCCGGAAACCGAACAAATGAACATTGGAGCCGCTTTTAACTGTCAGCCAGTCTGGTCTTTGTGTTGGTAGCCGGAATAGTGGCCCAGCAGTAGTCAAAGAAAAGGATTCAGCGAGGGTGGAGCAGAGTACTCACTCCTACATAAAGGCAAAAGCGACGATCGGCTGAGATCGATTGGATTGGATTGCGCATGCAAGTGCGGTTGCCCATAAAACAATGGCAGCCAGGTCGAGCAAGCGACCAACGCAACGCAGGCATGCAGCACAACATGCGAGCAATGGAGTGCAGTCCAGACACACCGATTGCTAATCAGTAATCACACACATGGTCACGTCCCTTTCCCATATGTCGGCGCGCCGCAACGTGTTGCTGCGTGACACTCCGGCCCGGCCGGGACTACTCCCAGGCACAAAGGCAGTGTAGCACGGCCAGTAGCCGTGTCATGACTCATGCGTACTAGACAGTGTGGTCTACGAGATCGTTCACGGGATGAACATGCCTGGCCGTTCCATCGTGTCACGGAACCGATCGACGACCTCGATCGATCGCCCGGACGGTTTGTACGACAGCAGCAAGCACGTCAGTCAATTTGGCGAATCCCAGGCAAAATCGCCGAGTTTGGACGGTGGATGGTAGCTTTGCCTTTGTACGTGCGCGTGCCCCAACAGGCACACACCTCTGCTACCGCCAAAGGAGTACTATGCCGTCACAGGCAGCGTGCACCGGCATGTTTGGTAGCGTGTGACATACCGGTACTAAATGGGCTATTTTTTTTTCTTTTAGAATATCAAACCCGTCCCCGGGAGGAGGGGGAGGGGGTTGTCATACCTGAATTTTATTAAATTAGAGGGAAAATCCACACAGCAAATCGTTCAAATTACATATTACTCCCTCCATATTTTAATGTATGACGTCGTTGACTTTTTAACGAACTTTTGACCACTCGTCTTATTCAAAAATTTTATGCAAATATAAAAATACTTATATCATGCTTAAAGAACATTTGATGATAAATCAAGTCATAATAAAATAAATTATAATTACATAATTTTTTTTGAATAAGACGAAAGATCGAACATTCGTCTAAAAATCAACGGCGTCATACATTAAAATACAGGGGATACAAATTATGGAAGAGAGGAGGAAAACAACTCCTTCCAAGAGAATAATTGGCCGATCGTCGGAGATGCTCGCCCAAAGTGTGCCGTCTTCAATACATTTAGTCACAAAGCGAGGTAGCGACTTACGTGGTGTTTGGATCTAGGATTTAAATTTAGTCTATATATTTAGACACTAATTTAGAGTATTAAATATAGACTACTTACAAAACTAATTACATAAATAAAAGCTAATTTGCGAGACAAATTTTTTAAGTCTAATTAATCCATAATTAGAGAATATTTACTGTAGCATCACATAGGCTAATCATGGATTAATTAGGCTTAATAGATTCATCTTGCGAATTAGTTCAAGATTATAGATGGGTTTTATTAATAGTCTACGTTTAATATTTATAATTAATGTCCAACCATCCGATATGATAGAGACTTAAAAGTTTTACTCCCATCTAAACATGATCTTAGTCAGTACGTGAAAAACAACATTGTGGAGGTGATCCCATAAACCCCAGCAACAAATTATACTCTAAAACATTTGGTAGTGCATGCGCGGCATCCTCACCTGGCAAGGGGGGGGGGGGGGGGGGGGGCGTAAAATCGCCAGCTCCTCCATGGGCGACATTGTTATCTACTACTCCCTTTCCTATTTAAATGTATGACGCCGTTGACTTTTTAATCAACGTTTGATCATTCGTATTATTTAAATTTTTTATGTAAATATAAAAATGTTTATATCATGCTTAAAGAATATTTGATGATAAATCAAGTCACGGTAAAATAAATGATAATAACATAATTTTTTAAATAAGACGAATAGTCAAACGTCGGTTAAAAAATCAACGGTGTCATATATTAAAATACGGAGGGAGTATATACCAACAGATTACCGAAATGCATTTGTGAAAGGCATGGATGCACATATGCATGGCAGTTTCCTCCACTTTTTCACTTAGTTTGTACACCGAGACGAGGCACTGAACTCTTGCCAAATCCATCTCGCCGAGGATGATTCAGTAGAGGCAAGGGAAGAGTGGAAAAAGGGGGGAATTTAACTATTTGCCACTTTTAGGTTTGGCAATTATCCAAATGTCCCTCTTAGATTTGCGCTTAATAATTTGACACTGGAGAGAGATGATTTCTTAACTATTTGTCACTTTTACCCATGTGGCGTGCCTTCGTGGTATGCCCGCATGGGAAGCAACGTAGATCCCACCAGTCAGCCCCTCCCTCTCCTTTTCCCTCTCCGGCCTCCAACGAGGTGACTCACGCATGTGGAGTGGGCTGAGCTAGGGCGGGTCGAGGCGGCCGTATACGTGTGGCTGGTAGCTGGGCACATCGGGGCTGTCAACAGCGGCCGGGTCAACAATCGACGGGGCGGGGCGGGGGCGGCCGCCGGGGAGGACGAGGCGCTTGGACAGCTTGAGGTCGTCCTCCACCGCCCATGCGAAGTCCTCATCCATCGCCGCCGCCATCCTTCGCCTGGCCGGAGGAGGAGAGGAGTTGGAGGAGGGGAGGACGAGGTGTCTCCGTCAAGCCTCCTCCTCCTCAAGACCCGCGCCATCGACGCCCGCCGACCTCGCGCCGGCCGCTGGCCCTACGCCCGTTGGCTCCACGGCCGCCGGTTCACCTCGTGGCCGCGCCCGTTCACCTCGTCGGAGGCTGGAGAGGGAGAAGAAGCAAAGGGGAGGGCTGATGGGTGGGGTCCACGTTGCTTTCCACGCGGACATGCCATGATGGCAAGCCACGTGGATAAAAGTGGCAAATAGTCAAGAAATCACCTCTCTCCGGTGGTAAATTATTAAGCGTGAATCTAAAAGAGGTATTTGGATAATTGCCAAACTTAAAATTGGCAAATACCGGGAAAAAGTGGTTGGAGGCAATACGAGGAGAAACTTGAATGTGAGTTAGATTAGGTAGCTAATACTTTAGATCACCTACACTGCGAAAATAAAATAAAATGGTTGCGTCCCTTATATAATATGGGGACGAGGTAGTAAATCCGTAATATATGAGCTTGGCTACTACTTTCAACGGCAAGTAACCATAGCGGCACACCGTCAATAGCATATTAGGTAAGATGATAACCAACCAACAACCATATGTTACGATTTACTCCCTCCATCCATAAAAATTTTGTCACCAAGACTAAAAAAAATTAAATCATTTTAGATATTATAAAATCAAAAGTGAATTCAAATATGCAGCCAATAAGTATTTAGATTACTCCTTAAGTTCTAATTAAATATTTAATTTATCTAATTAAAATCAAGGAGTGAATGCAAATATGCAATTAATAAGTATTTAGATGACTCATCTCATTGGAGCTCATTGACTCCCTCTGTTTCATATTATAAAATTATTTTAACATTTTTTTAATCGAACTTTTTAAAGTTTGATCACGTACGTAGAACAACATTTCCAAGACAGAATACATATATTATCAAAATATATTTAATATTATATTTAATTAAACTAATAGTATTTTGTTGCTGATGTTGCTAATTATTTTTATAGATTTAGTTTATCTAGGAGAAAAAAATAATCAAAACGACTAGTTTAAAAAGAGCAATATCTATTCCACATTCCAAAATATATTTAATATTATATTTAATTAAACTAATAGTATTTTGTTGCTGATGTTGCTGATTATTTTTATAGATTTAGTTTATCTAGGAAAAAATAATCAAAACGACTAGTTTAAAAAGAGCAATATCTATTCCACATTCCAATGGCCCCAAACTCTTAAAATATCGGCCATCCTCTTTATTAAAAGAGACTACTCGATTGTTGGAATTGAATAAGCCTCCCATTCCCATCGTATGGGATGGACGAAAATTGAACTGATAAATAAATCTTTCAATACCGACAAATAACAAAGTTGTCACGAGCCCGATCCATTTCATAACTGTCAACCGCAAAATGCTGGGAATACTGCATTCCACCTTTCTACAGCCTGGACAGAGAATTCCGAATGTTGATAGCAAGCCCCACTTTGAATGATCACTGATCAGGGATGACATGCTGATCAAGGAAGGTATACCACGTCAAGTGTGATCGAAAGCAAGCAGGCAAAGAATGCAAAGAAGGGGCATTTGGAATTGCAGCAATTTGCAATCTGGGAATTGAGATGCCACCACATCATCAGCTACTCCAGCTAGCTAACCTCGTCAACACATTGTTGGCTACGCACTCGACATTGATTCCTGTACCACGCAACAATTACTACCAAGTAATCTAGGGGAAAAAACCAAAGATGAATCCGATCGATCACTTGGCGGCGTAATTGGGTATCTCGTAGATTTGGTGGATCCTCCAAATGTCGTCGTCGAAGGCCATCTCGGCGTCGCCGCGGGCGCCGAGGCAGCGGAAGTCCTCCTCCACGAAGGGGAACCACCCCAGCAGCTTCTCCTCCTCCACCCCGAACGTCCACCACGACGACCCGTTGCTGAGCCCGCCGTCGAGGTCCCACTCGACGGTGGTCGCCGCCCCGGCCTCGTATCCCGCGCCGCCGCCGCCGCCGCCACACACGTCGGGCACGGTGGGCGCCATGTCCGCTCCGGAGGAGCAGGAGGAGGACGCCGCGGATGTCACTGCCGCCCCCGCCCCCACAGACGACGACGACGACTCGCGCGCCGCCGCCGCCGCCGCCGCCTTCTTGGCTGCCGCCGACGCCGCCTTGGGCTGCCTCGGCTGCTTCGCCCTCCGCTGCGGCTTCGGGTTGGCGTTCCCGGCCGCGCCGGCGCCGTCCTGCCCCTCCTGGAGCTTCGGCTGCTGCGCTCTCGTCCGCTTCATGCCTCCTCTTCAGCGCGCGTAGCGGCGAGGCGAGCTGAGGAGAAGAGGGGAGTGACGGGGTGTGAGTCAGTGAGAGTGGGAGTGTTTTGGCAGCGAGGCGGCCGCCTCTTCGCGCTTTTGTAGTGTACTCCAGCATCGAGTGGCTCGGCTGGTTTGGCGCGCCGCCGTCGCCGCGCGCGCGCGCAGCCGGTATGTGCGGACCAGGTCGCGTCGCCTCCTCTATCCTGGCGTGCGGTGTATCGGGCCAGGTCCGAGTCGTGACGGGAGCCCGTGCGGCGAGGCAACTTGCAACCGGTAAACGCACCAATCACACAACGTTGTAGGTAACCGCTTTTTTTTTTCCCTTCAGATAGTGAAAATTAACGAGTTAATTAATTGATGAAGCGCACGAGGTTGTACTGTAGACAGGGAAACGAGCAGCAGTAGTAATCCTCCTGACATTTTGTTGGGTGCAGTCGGAGTCGGAGTCGTGCTGTGCAGCGTACCGGGCCAGGGTGTGTGGCTTTGGCAGTTTTTTTTTTCCACGATATGTGCGCGTAGCAACGGCCAGTGATGGAGGGACGGCTCACGTGGAAACCCCCGGAAACTTGGGGAGGTTGGGCGTCGACGAGGGCGTGCGCCTGTCTGTCTGCGTACGCAAAATCGCATGCCGACATCGTGAACCACTCCTTTGTACAACTATTAGCTTCCAAAGCTCTCCAATCTCTACTTTTCATGGTATTACTAGTGTTTTTTAGTCTCGTGTTTTTTTACTACTACTACAGACGGAGTATGCGTATACTTGACGTGCATCGATCGTGTGGTTGACAGATATTTTACGTGTATACTAGTGGTGATAGCGGCATTGTATATTTGTATCGTGGCACAAGGGACGGGAGGAGAAAGTGTGTGTTAGCCGTATCTCAGTCGAGAAAGCGATGGATTAAGGGTCATTTAAGGGCCGACAGGGGCGTGGCCATATGTCGGCAAAGAGGCGTGAGTAATGGCTCGCAGATCCACGGGACCCAACACCTTGCCAACTTGACGCCGCTCGAGTCGTAATAATACGAGTATTTTTATGCAGGAACATGCATAATACTCCTACAATGCGTTGCACGGACGGAACGGCACGCCACTCTGCCAGAACAACCAGATTTGACGAGAGGAGGCTCGTGCCTTGCCTCGTGGTCGGCCGGGTCCTGCGCCGAGAGGAGGAGGCGCTGCACGTCTGCACCTGCCCGTGTTCGCTCGTCTCACCGCCCACGTTTGGCCATCTGACGTGACGGGATATACTCCTACAGTCCTACTCCACAACGTGATGGAACAAGATACTAGTACTCGGGCTAATACTGGAGTACTAGTAGTGTATAGTACGGTACTATTTGATACTGTACGTACGTACGAGTATCTCAAAGTACCCTCACAAGTCTCAAATCTCACTTATGGAGCCACCTAGGAGTAGTTAGCAGCCTGGCAGGCAATACTAGTATCTGACTGGGCCGTGTCTGGTTTGGGACGAGACGACCACGCAGATGCTGATCTGCAGCAATTTTGACAAACGGGCCGGATTTATATGGCCGGCACAAAGGCCTTAATCTGAATGGGCCGGCCCACCATTACTCATTGGGTTTTGTTTGACCTTACCGGGCTGTGCCCTCAACTGCAATTCTGCAAAGAAGACGACAATCCAAAGACGCATGAAGGCGGCATCAGAACGCCGATACAGGTGGCTTCCAAAAAAAAAAAAAAAGAAAAAAAAAAGAACGCCGATACAGGTGATGCATGTCTATCGTCAGCTCGTGCAGTAAGACGTTAAGTCTCACAGCGAGTGTAACCTTCGTGGTACTGGTTGCTATAAGTTTAGAATCATAAACATGCAAATTGCTGAACAACGAGATCTCAAAATCTTGGATAGATTTGAGTTGGTGGCCAAAGAGTTTAGGTTTGGACGGTCTCGGCTATAACTTTTTTATTGGTCTAGCGGCAACCGGTCACGCTCAGTAGAGATCGATCCGGTGTTAATCTTCTCCTTGATTGTATGTAGGCGTTATCGGTGCATAGTGGTGGTGGTGAAAATTTTTTTCTTTTCTAGCTATTGTCTTACATGACAATAGTTTTATAATTTTTTCTACTCTATTTAATGAATCATCGCTATGTTTGATTATGATCGTTAAAAAAGGAGATGCCAATGACACTACTGTGACAGCATCCCAGCTACAGCGTCCCAGCTACAGCACTCCGGTGGATCTTAAGATATACTCCCTCCTTCCAAAAACCTGAGTACTATTTCATTCTTTGGTTTCTCCAAAAATCTAAGTCCTATTTGTAGGCACTATGTGCTAAATTGAATTGTTGATCGAAAATCAAGAAGCCACTCTAGTGCTTATTGGTTGTATGTTCATTGGTTTTGCCACATGGTGAGTGAGTTAATTGCTTCTTGGTATTGATGCAGAAAGAAATAGGTCTCGGATTTTTGAAAGGAGGGAGTAGTAGTATACTCCCTCCGTACCTATAAAGGAAGTCGTTTTGGACAGCGATACGGTCTCCAAAATACAACTTTGACTTCTTGTTTCTATAAAAATATTTATTGAAAAGTGATGTATGTATACTTTTATGAAAATATTTTTTAAGACAAATCTATTCATATAATTTTTATATTTTCAAACTCAACAACTTGAGAGTTATTCATGATTTATATTCCCCATGTTTGATTTAAACATTGTCCTAAACGATTTCCTTTACGAGTAAAGAGGGAGTATATGTTAGTGGTCACGCTTAGCTTTTCTTCCTGTCGCCAAAAGCTAACACGGTCAAATCGATTCACACACTGTAGCAGATAGTATAGTAAAAATGCATGCTACATGATTCATGTAAAACACACAGAAACGCAAAAGGGAAAAAAGGAAGTTCGGATCAGCACTGCTACTGCATGCTGGGGGATGGCCACCACGGGCTGCACGTTTCGACCGGCCGGCGTCTTGCGTCCCTTTCGCTTCATGTGATTTGGTGCCCGAAAACATTCGACTTGTCGTACACCTTTGTTCTCTCTCTCTCTCACCCTCCTCCATCTCTCTCAAATATTCGCACACATCCAGCTTTTCCTCAAGATATGCTGCAAACGGAGGCTACATTGGACGATTGGAAGAAGAAAGTTCCACTGATATTAGTAAGGGTGAAAATGATCCGAAACGGTCGAAAACAGTAGCATATCTACGAAATCGATTCTCGGTTGATTGAGAATCAATCACATTTATCAATTTAATTATTTAGTGAGGATTGTAACATGATTAGGTTTCTTGTGGTGGAAATAGCCCACTTGGGTTTAAATCTTAGATTTAACACAGATGGCGCCCATTGTGATTTCATTAATCTTAAGATATCTCGACTTAGTCTTCTAGAGGAGTTACCATTTTTACGATATGTCGACCTAGTCTTCCGGAGGAGTTATCATTTTTACATGGTGACTTTGTAAATCTCAAGATATGTCGATCTAGTCTTTCGAAGGTGCTACGTAAACTATGCCCGGCATTCCATAACCCCTTTTCATGCTGATGTGGCATTGCCGGTGATGGAACAACATGCTGCGTGTTTAGTGTTTTTCTTCGTGATTAAAATTGAGACGGGGTGGGTGTGCTGGGGTAGGGAGGGTTGGTCTACCCGCTCCGTGAAGCTACCGCACAACGCTCTCTCTCTCTGAAGACGCGTGCATCTCTGAATATCTGAATTGGCAGTTTGATCACATCTACTTCGACGCTGCAAATTACCAAACAGACGTGTAGCAAGATAGTTGGGCTGCGTTTCCACAATTGCTTTGTCGATTTATCCAGAAAGAAGAGAGGTCGTTCTTTGCTTTATATTAAAAGGAAAAGAAATGAAAAGAAAAGGCGTTGTTGTTACTGACGAACCACTTCTTCAGATGATGCAACTTCCTAACTTAGTGGTTCGCGCTGGCATAAAATAAAAGCAGTGATGTGCAGACATACAGTAGGCAGATCCCTGCATCTCAGTCACGGTTCAGAAAACAAGATCGACGAGGGCACGGAATATGTTACAAGTTACAAGTGACCCATATGTTCTTGGGATGAATAAACAGAACAAACAAGCAGGGCATGCTCACTAAGAAGTCGTCACTCACAAGTCCTCACAAGGAAGAAAAACCAGTGATGTCATACTCCAACAGCATGAATTTGCATGAAATTCATGGTGCCTTCTTCCATTTGTGAATGTCTCTGTCGCGTTGAGAAATGATCAACACGTATGCTGCTGCGGACCATGAACAAAAGAGTGCCACAAAAAGCAAAAGCCAGAGTGCTAAATAAAGGAAAGATCCAAAGCCACTTCCCACAGCTTTACTAGGAACAAAGGCCTCCCAACTCATCTGTACCTGCGGCATCTTTTGATGCATCCATTTCGATGGAATTCCATCTCTTTCCCCAAATTCACCATGCCTTGATCCGACTAGAAGATTTGAACTGGATCATCCAATCACTGGTGCAAACCGTTCACACATTGCCCCGGATACATCTTTGATGTAGAGGCCGGATTGGATTCCATTATCGAAGAAAAAAAAAAAGAAGTTGCGCCTGAAGCAGCGACATAAAGCTATTAGCCCATCTTGTACCATGATTCTTGCAAAGAAGTGTTCTAGAATGGCTGTACCTAACCTAAGTAGGAGTAGTCAGTATTCAGAGGAAGATTAGATGGCCAATCTATCCTTCTCTTCCTCTCTATTGCCTGCAATTTCACATGAGATTGCAGGAAGTTCTTCAGCCGCTGCACTTTATGGTGGCAGTTTCAAAAGCTGATTGTATAAAAGTGAGACAAAGTTGCTCAACTCAAGGCCTAGTTTCTGGAACTAGACTTTGAGTTTTCTATCCATATAATAGCTCAGATTCTTATTGGATGGATGGTAGCAAAAATTTCCTGCGCACTAACCGGGACAGCTTCAGGAAGTTGGCACTGCGTTTGACACGGCCACTACTGGAAGTTTCATTTCGCATCAAAGACAAAAGAAAACATGTAAAAGCCAACGAAAGAATTTTAAAAGACTAGAGGTGAGGTCCCAACTAAGTCGTCCTAAATGTAGACTTGAGGCTGCTAGTACTAGCCAAGTTGCAGTAATGAATCAACTAATTAAGCTTTTTGGCACTAGGAAATTCTGGGAAATGGTCGGATGATGGATCAACAACAATGGGAGACAGGTGATCATTTCACAGTGGGCAGTGAGGCCGGAAAGAAATTGCTGTCATGCGTGAATGATTAAGATTTAAGAGGAGGAGAGGGCCCAAATGAAATGTCATGTTAGGTCAACACCGTAGGTTGGCAATCGTCCATGATCTCTGGTGGAGCTTTGTCTCACGATTGCACAGACGCAAGTGCTCTAGTCCTTGCTCGAGCACACTAATAATCCTATCTTAATTCTGAGGTACAGATCAGATTAGCATTACAAAACAATCCACAATTGATTTAGTTCATATAATTGGCTGATGCAAAAGAAAAAAAAAACATTCAGACAACGAAAAGAAGGTAGGTTCATGTCAAAATTAAGTTACAATTTAACTGTAAACAATCGCCATGTTGCAGAATTGGAAACAGAACAAGTGGAGCAGCGTTATGGTTTTCTGCTTTTGTGCTCTGAATATGCTTCGTATAGTGGTTCCGTGAAATTCAGAACTACTGTTATTCGCCACTTACGCACTCAAATTATCTTGCAACTTGTTTACGGCCGGATACCGCGGGCAGTAACTGAAGATATGATACATTAAGTGATCCAATTGGTTAACGCAGGCCTGAATCGATTATAATGTTTGATTAGATATAAAACACCGGCTATGATGGCTAAGCTCACTTTTACTCTATCGATCATAGCGTATTCTAGCAGTGCCGGAAAAACTTATCGGTGGCATCTCTTGGACAGCCATAACACTAGTATAGATATAGATATGGAAAATTTTGATGGTCTTCGTCAGAGTAGCTATGCTACATATTCTAGGAATTCTGATGCTGTTATGGTAGATGAACATAGACTTATTGTGCAGATTTTATTGGTCCTTTTCGTTGTGCTATTAGTTCCAAACAGATAAATAAATTATGTACTTGTTGTATTGAAACTATAGTACACGGTGGCGGCAGTGACCGCCAGATCCAAGCTGCTCTGGCCGGATCTGGAGGGGAGGGCGATGGCGAAGGCAGGGGCGCGCGGCGCCGGGCAATGGTGGATGAAGGCGGCGGGGATGGCGTCGGCCGTGGGCGCGAAGGCAGCGGCGACGGACTTTGCGACTGGATCTGTGTCGGCCGCCGGTGGATCTAGAGTTAAGCGCGGGGAGGAGGTGGTAGGCAGCGGTGATGGCGGAGGGTGGTGGAGAGGTCTGCTGTGCAGGCGTCGTGGAGGCCGACGGCATGTGGAGGCTGTCGTGCGGCCTCGTGGGTGGCGAGGTCCGCGGCGTGTGCAGGCGTCGTGGAGGCCGGGTGCGGTGCATGCGGTAGCGGAAGGGTGTCGTGGAGGCCGGTGGTGGTGTGGAGTAGCGGCTAGCGGCGTGGAGCTCGCGGGCGACGACAGCGGGTGCCGGTGGACAGCAGGTAGCTAGACGATGGCAGCTGCTATAGCTACCGTGGACGACCGTGGCTGCGGGTGGAGGAGGCATGGCGGTCTCGGACGGCTAGCCGAGGGCGTGGCAAACGGCTGCATCTGGCCCGCGCAGCAGTGTTTTGAGGAGAGGTCGGAGACCGGCTTGGCGCTGAGAGGCGCGGCCGATGGTAGTGGAGGCCGGTACGACGCTAGAGGAGTGGCCGGCGAAGATGGAGGCTGGCTTCGCGCGAGAGGCACAGCCGATGGCGGGAGGCCAGACTGGCGCGAGAGGCGCACCCGGTGGAGGAGGCCGGCGTGACGCGAGAGGCGCGGCCGGCGGTGGAGGAGGCGACCACGGTGCGAGGAGGAGCTGCCGGTTGGTGTGGCGCGGTCTACGGCGCACGAAGGCTTGCCGGCGGGGGGCGCCAGTACATAGTGGTCCCACATGTCGACAGAGGTTGAGCGGTGGTGGAGCTTGGTTGGTCTAGCAGCGGTCGGTCCGGTGCTAGCCTTCTTCCGGACCTGTGTGGTGGCGCTGTCAATGTGTGGGTGGTTGTATTTTTTTTCCTTTTTACTGGTTATGACCTTACAGGGTTGTAATCTTGTAATTTTTTTCATGCTATATTAATAGAACTTCGCACCATCTCGTACGAGTCGTTAAAAAAAATAGTACAATTTTGCACACAATTGACACATATTATATCTTTTTGGCAAATACATGATACAGATATTAGAGGTGCCCTGCACTCCTTCAGGGCCCCTTTGAATCAAAGGGTTTATGTAGGAATTTCATAGGATTCAAATCCTATAGGAAATTTTCCTATTTGGCCCTTTGATTTAAAGGATTGAAGCTTTCCAAATCCTATGAAATTCCTATGGAATGGTACATTGCATGTGGATTTTTGAGGAAATTTAGTAAGAGCTCCAACCTCTTGGAAAATTTCCTTTGAGTCTATCTCTCTCATCCGATTCTTGTATTTTTCCTGCGCTCCAATCAAACGACCATTCCTGTGTTTTTCCTGTGTTTTGCAATAATCTGTTTTAAACTTCAATTCCTATCAAAATCCTGTATTTTTCCTATTCCTCCATTTTTTCTAACATGCGATTCAAAGGGCCCTCAGAATCTTAGAAATATGAAAAAAATTCACCGGTTCTTTTTGTTTCTTCTTGAGTGAGAGATACTTTTATAGAGTTGATTGATATGAGTACCATTCTTTTTTGCTTTGATCTTTATCTGTAGATGCGCATGGATGATTGCACACACTTTTGCCAAGTCACGCACAGATCAGTTCCGGACCAAAAATCGCAGTGCCTATCTCTGTCTGGCCCAAGTGCCGGCACCGTGCTCTCTCCTTCGCTGCCCGGCCTCTCCATGTCCGCGTCAGTGTCTGAATTATTGGAGCAACACAACGCTGGAGTAGTAGTTGTTTATCTCCTCAGGTTAGCAAATCGCACATCTCCCTGACCTGGACAAAAGAACGATTCCTCGCCTCATTCGTATTCGTATTCAGAGAAAAAAAGAAGCCACAAAAGAGACGAGAGGAATATCATGTCTGTGCAACTTGCTGAAGTGGTGAATGATTATTAATCAATTATTATAATCTCCGGCCTACCTCTCTTTCGATCGAACTGACGTTTGTTCGCTGCTGACTTGCCGTCGATCGATCATGAACAATTCTTAAGAGGAGAGCGAGATCAAGTAGGTAATCTTAAGACGTGGAATCTGCCCCCCTCGAGAATTAAAAAGTCACATCTCTCTCTCTCTTTTCTTTGGTCAAGAAATATATGCAGATGGAATTGTTTGTGGATGACTTGTTGGTGGTGGCTGCTTAGCCGTGGGCGATCGATGAAGCGTACGTATCAGTGGACATGTGCTGCGTGTGACGACGGCGTCGGGTAGAACATGGAAGAAGCAGCGACTTTTCCACTCAACAAATGGTTGGATTTATGCATTATTTTTTTCGAAAAATGCACGGGCATATACACATCACTACACACGTACTCCCTCTGTCCCATATAAAACGAATCTAAGACCGAATGTAGTACGACGAATCTGAATATATGTATATCCAGATTTATATTATTAAGATGTGTCACATCCAATTTTAGATTGGTTTTTTAGGGAATGAAAGGAGTAGGCACCAACAAATGTACCTCTAACATATGCCTAAGAGGAAGAAAAGAGAACCAGCGGCAAATTACTAGCCTCACTAAATTCGTTTATATTGAAAATACACTTGTGTAATTGTACGCCGATTTGAACTTTGCTGGATAGGGTCATGTAGCCACAACTTCACTGCTATACCATCAAGAATACTTTAGATTTATAAATTATTTTGTTCTTCTAGCTGATGTATATTTTTATTCTCTTTTTTTGTGCGGGTATGTGCGGTCATATGGAATGTCAATTGCAGTTTTGAGAGCAAGTTTAATAGTATAGCCTACTACTAGCTCCAATTAAAATTCATACAATAATTACTTATTATACTATTAGTATATGATCCCACCTGTCATACACATATTACGTCTTAGAGTCCGTATTGCAGCTAGCTACAGATTTATAGCCCACTGCTTTTCTCTCTCATCTTTTATCTTATTAAAATATGTTTATAACTGGCTAATTGTCTGCCATTGTACCTGCTCTCATTGAGCAACAAATTTCAGTTGTTAATTTGGTCTATTGCTGTTCTTGGTTGAAAGTCAGAAGGTCATTGATGTGTGCTTACGGCTGAACATGTCTGATTGATTTGGACGGAACTGTGATTTTTCCCCGCTTTTGAAGCAATTGGGATTTGTGACGAGGAATTCTTTTCTCTTGATTTTGCTAATGAAAGACCAAGCTTGTCTGCAGTGAAAAGTAAAGGAGAAACGTACACAACGGATGATTTTGATCTTGCATTATGGTACAGATGTACACAGTTTTGACCCAAAACTGGTCTAAGTCATTAGTGGAGAGCTTAATTATCCTTTGATTATAGAGGGTGCAAGAGGACTAGAGGAGCAAAACCATGGGCAGAGACAGGAACAGAGCAGCTAGGGTTGTGTAACCTTACTCCCAAGGCCTGAAAACCCAAATATATTACACTGTAAAGTTTCAGAATAGAAAATATTGGCAAAATGATGTAAATTATAGCATCTTAGTTTTTCTTTTACAAAACAAGAAATTGTATACTACAGTAGCCCAGCCATCATGTAAGGTAAGTCTTGCTCCCCGCTATGCACAACAAAATTTCGCCACCCGATCATACTTTCAGAAGGATAACTTTATAGGTTTTTAATACGATGGAAAATGTTCCTCTTTGATCATTTGAAACATAGTTACGGACCTTATAGGCCGCTATGAAATTCTTAGGATTTTCTTCCCATAATTATACGACAGATGCACACACACTACTATAAACATAAACATAGTATCACGCTCACACACACCCCAACAAATATGTTTCCTAACACACATTTAGACAAACAGAAACCAACGACAAATTACTTTGAGTCTATTTATCCTCACTTTCTTTTTGTGTTTTTTATGGTGTATCCAATTGGTCATTCGTGTATTTTTTTTCCATGTGTTTTGCAATATAGATATTATCAAATTGAAAATACTAGTTTTTTTTGTTTTTGTGTTTTATCATTCATATGCTTTTAAATGTCCAAATGAGCGATATATATGCTTGCCTACGTACGTGCATGCTATGTACTTGTATGTGTATGATACACGCTACGTGGTAGATCACGCTACTTACTCCCTCCATTTCATAAAAAACAATGATTAGATATGACACATCCTAGTGCAATAAATATGGATATAGATATTCTCTATCCTGTCCAGATTAATTGTACTAAAATGTGTCACATCGAGTTCTAGATTCGTTTTTTTAATGATACGGAGGGAGTATATCAAATGCATGGGAATGTGGGAAAATTTTATTCAATAGTTGATCTAACGCTCTGTAGCTCATTCTCTAACAGAAGGTGGATGGAATGACACACGGGTAAACGAAAGTTTGTATCATGTATACCATGATACATGTAACTCAAAACTTTTTTATGGCACACGCGTAACCTCTAACTTTCTTAATGGCATAGGGGTAAAAGACTCCCTAAATCATGTTTTAATTTCTCCAGGATCCAATGCATAAACGTACGCTTTTTTTTAACATAATACATACATTCTTTGACTTTGAAATCGGAATGAAAGATGGAAACGATTGGGTTATCTTAGGCTGACTGGATGGATATTGTTATTATATATTTCCTCCATCCAAAAGTTTGAAGCATATTTTTTTTGCTTTTTTTCAAATTACATATTTGTAGTCTTTATTTGATAAATAAAATTGTTGACCAAAAACCAAACAATCATCTTAATATTTATTGGTTACATGTTCTTTTGTTTTGTACATGGTGAACTAGTTAATTTTTTTCTTGATGTCAGTGACAAAATAAATATATCAAAGGCTTTTAGATGGTTGGAATTTGTCTGGGTACAACTTTATACTAGTTTTATAAGAAATTCTTGTCAAAATCTAGTCAAATAATGTAATAAATATAAGTGATCTCTCCATTCCAAAATACAAGGTCTTTATATTTTGGGACGGAGGGAGTAGTATCAATTCAAGACTAGGATTGGAGTGCATAGATAACCAATCGTTTTTAACCATCGTTCTTAGGCCTGGTTTAGTTTCCCAATTTTTTTTTCTAAAAACATCACATCGAATCTTTGTAGACATACGTGGAGCATTAAATATAGATTAAAAAAACTAATTGCATAGTTAGGGGGGAAATCACGAGACGAATCTTTTGAGCCTAATTAGTTAATGTTAGCCATAAGTGCTACATTATCCAACATGTGCTAATGATAAATTAATTAGACTCAAAAGATTCGTCTCGTGGTTTCCAGGTGAGTTATGAAATTAGTTTTTTTATTCCGATATCCGGTCAAACATATGATGTGACATCCAAAAATTTTCTTTTCGCAAATTAAACATACCCTTAGCCTCGTAAGAGAAGAGAAGAGAAGAGAAGAACATCTCTGCAGTGGATTATTATCCATTTGTCCTCTTGTTGAATCAATGTTTTTAATTTTCAAATCATAACGAGTGACCCTATCTGCAGACAAGCAAAACTGGTGTGCATGCAGCTGCAGCAGTAGTTTCTCCCAGATGGCCATATGTACCTTTCGTGTGCACTAATTGTTGGCTTCGTGACAATTGACGAACATAATGGCAAACGTACTAATTAAGTTAGTAGTACTATACTCAAACCTCCATTTGCTGCTAACCCAACTAACCAAACATGCATCCACTGTTGAATACGATTGCTTCATGTGCAATGTTGGCTCGATCGATCGATCAATTGCTGGGGTTCGATTCGATTGGTCTTGGCACGCTTGCGAGAGACTTTAAAAGGTTGGTCGTTTTCTAAACATGTACAAGCACCGGCCATAAATTTTAGAGAGATATTTCACAACTGCATATGCTTGTACGACAGAAGGATCCACATCCATTAATCCCTTGCAAGCCAAGACAAGAAAAACAAGGAGTGATGAATTGAATCGAGATCGGTCGATGGATCGTCTCCACGAGTTCTACAGGCTCTAGCTTAAGCTACGTGATTAAGTACAGTACTTACGTGTTGTTCGTGCCAAAGGAATATAGGCCTTAGTTGGGAAAAATTTTTAGTTTGGTTGCACATCGGACATACAGACACATATTTGAATACTAAATGTAATCTAATAATAAAACAAATTACAAATTTCGCCAGAAAACTGTAAAACAAATTTATTAAGCTTAATTAATCTGTCAGTTGCAAATATTTACTGTAGCACCACGTTATCAAATCATGACGCAATTAAACTTAAAAGATTTGTCTCGCAATTTACACGCAAACTATATAATTATTTTTTAAAAAAATTATTCACATTTAATACTCTATATATATATATATGTCTAAACATTTGACGTGATAGATGAAAGTTTTTGATTTGGAAACTACACAAGGCCATAATTGACTTACGTACTGCTAGCTGGATTCGCTGTTGATACGTCCAGTAGACACGTATATACACACTTGGACGGTGACAGTTGAGTCAGCACTTGGCAATTATAGCAAGTTGCAATCCGTACGTACGCAGCGACGTGTAGGATGAGATCCCGATCCAGTGGTGCAGAGCTTAATCAAATTTACGGCGACAATAATACAGCTGGTACGCGATGAACATGTCGTCGACATGAATGATTTCGATCGACGGAGCGGTAGCTGTGCTAGCTGTGTGATCGATCGGTGGCGGAAGTCGTTGCAGATCAGTAGATGACGACGACGACGACTAGTAGCTACAGCTTCCCAGTTGCATGCAAAAAAGAGAGAAATCCGTGCCTACTAGTTAGCTAGCGAGCGAGCTCCTCTGGAAGAATAATCACCACCAGTACGTTGCTGGTGCCAGAAAATAACCACTACGCCGCGTGACGACGAAGGAGATAGATAGGATCGGTGGTGTAATCTGGCAGGTTGGGCAACGTGAAAGGACGTTCCTTCACCGACTTGACATGCCCAATTTGTGTCGAGATGCAGCTAAGCTAGCTAGCATGTTGGCAAGTGTAACCGCCGGTGCATACACTGGTGTGGTGGATAAACCATCTTTGATCGGTTGGCCAAAATTTATAATAGTCCCGGTCCCACTAAAAATCGAGATCTTTAGTCCCGGTTGGTGGCTACAGTGGGCATATTTGATCTTTAGTCCTGGTTAGCAACCAACCGGGATTAAAGATGATGTTTAGTTCCGGTAACCTGTCAGGCCTTGTTAGGCCCCCGGGATCTTTACTCCCAGTTGGTGTTATCAACCGGGACTAAAGATTCTAACTTTACTCCTGGTTGGTGTTATCAACTGGGACTAAAGATCTAGAAGATTTAGTACCGGTTGGTATTACCAACCGGGACTAAAATTCAACGCTTAATATATAATCCTTCTTCCCTATCCTCTCCTCCACAACCGCCTCGCACTTATCATCTCAGATCGATCTCCCTCTCCTCCCTCTCAGATCGATCTCCCTCTCCTCCTCCCCCTCCCCTTCCTCCTCCCATCCCCGGCCCTCTCCTCCCCGTCCTCCCGTCCCATCCGCTCAAATCGATCTCCCTCTCCTCATCCCCTCCTCCCTCTCAGATCGATCTCCCTCCTCCTCCCCCTCCGCCTCCTCCCCTTCCCCTCCCATCCCCGGCCCTCTTCTCCCCCTTTCCCTTCCCACGCAGCAGGCAGCCGGCTGGGCCGCGCACGGGCCCAGTGGCGAGCGGCGGTAGGTGGCAGCCGCTGCCGGCATCTTTTTTTTTTTTACAATTTGTGATTCACTAAGATGTATAATTTTATAATTTGTTGCATGATCTGAGATGTATAATCTGTGATGTATTTGGTTTGTGTGTAATTTTTTTAAGATTTATGATGTATTTGATTTGTGTGTATAAGTAACTTAAGATTTGTGATGTGAATGTTTTGGGATGTTACTTTGATTTGAGGTTTGATTTGGGGATATGTATCCCACTTGATTTGGGAGAAAATACAGGGATTAAACTCTAGCTAAAAAACAATGAAAAAAAAAGAGACCTAATGGGACTGCCGCTACCCTCTCTTTAGGACTAAAGGGGGTTACCAACTGAGAGTATAAATGGTTTCTCCACTAGTGATATGTGCGTGGCCGGCTGGGCCAGCTCCGTTAGGCAAACGCATCTTGGGGGTGTTTAGAGTATGTTTAGTTAGTGAAATGAAATTTTATTTTAGTGTTATATCAGACGTTTGATCGGATGTTAAAAGGAGTTTTTGGACATGAATGAAAAAACTAATTTCATAACTCGTTATCTAGAAACCGCAAGACGAATCTTTGAGCCTAATTAATCCATCATTAGCACATGTAGGCACATGTAGGTTACTGTAACACTTATAGCTAATCAGTTGCCGCTGTACACAAAGAAACTAATTGCACAGTTTACATGTAAATCGTGACACGAATCTTTTGAGCCTAATTCACATCACAAATCTTAAGTTACTTATACACACAAATCAAATTAGTCTGATAAACGATAAACTCCGGAGAGAAAAACGTACAGCGGCGAAGGAGACCCCCATCGATGGAGTCGCGCCATTAATTTGTCCTACACCGCCAAGTTGCATGGAGTAATCCAAGATAAGATGGGTTGCTTGCTATAGGCTAAAGTCGCAAGGAACATCCGCGAAACGAAAAGAAACAAAAGAGAGAGAAAAAAAAAGAAGAAGATCGATCACCTTGGCGTCGGCGCTTGCGTTGCCCACGGACGCTCTTATACTGACATGTGGGTCCCAACTCTACCGCGAGCATCTTTGGCTTGGTTACATGTGTTGACACGGCGTGTGTACCACGTCGACTGAAATGACCGGAATGCCCATCCAAGCCACGTCCGGCTCACGTGGACCACGCCCCCTGGTTACACCGACCAGATTTATTAACGTGGTAGTCTACCACGATAAATAAGTAATTTCATCCTTGTCGCCGCGCCTTCATCATGTCCCGTGTGCTACCCTAATCTACGCGAAAAATAAACCGTTTAATATTTCCATAACCTGCTCTTTTTTCCACAACGATCCAGTAAGTTTAGAAACGGACTTTTTCGCCCATCTCGCTGTGACACCACCAAACAAAGTCGTCAGTACCAGTAACACTATTACTCCATGGAATACAATACAGTACTCCATAGTTCTATGGTACTCTCTCCGTCAGTGGCGGATCCAGAAATCGGTCCGTTGGTGTCATGATGTATCTGTCGGTGTTATAGTATACTAATTATACTTAGATTATGATGTTATAATATATAGATAAGCAGTTTTGGTATAGTTTTTACCGAAAGTCGTCGGTGTCGCCTGACACCGATTCTTATACTGTAGCTCTGCCCCTGCTCTCCGTCCCATAATATAAAGGATTTTGAGTTTTTGTTTGTATTGTTTGACTACTCGTCTTATTAAAAAATTGTGCAGTTATAAAAAACAAAAGGTTGTGCTTAAAGTACTTTAGATAATAAAGTAAGTAAAAAATAAATAATAATTAAAAAAAATTGAATAAGACGAGTGGTCAAACAGTGCAAGTAAGACCTCAAAATCCATTATATTATAGGACGGAGGGAGTACTTCTACTTTGCCATAATTACCACAACGGACCTGGACCCACGTCTTGCCGAGGCAACTGATTAACGACAAAGACAGGGGGCAAAACGATAAACTCCGGTACCCCCCGCCGTGCCAAATCCGTGCACTCGTCGCATTTGCACCCGTAATGACGGAAACACCCTCTCTAACCTGAGACGTGGCACCGTAGTGACAGAAGGGGCAAAACGGGCATTTTCATCCACTCGAGGTCAGGCGCCGCGGAGGCGCGGAATTTAACGCGGCGGGGCCCCACCTCCGGTCGTATACGCAGCCGGTGGGGCCCACAAGGAGTAGGCCTCGCGCAGCGCGACGTCTCGGTCGCAACGAGGGCGACACGTGGGCTTTGGATGGGCCGCATCGGCTCGGAGTCGGGCTCCGATGTCCGATCCGGCTCGGGGATAGGCATGGACACCTACTACTACGCCGCATCCGATCTGGATCCGATCCCGTGCCGTGCCTGCCGCACCGCTACCCAAGCCACCCGCATCGAGAGGTTTTTACCTGTGTGCCACTATCGGTTTCTTCGTCTCACCTCACGTGCTCTGGCCCACAAAAGTAGTCCCACTATTTGACACGTAAAACTTTTTCTAAATGAGGGGTGCTTAGATTCAGAAAGTTTTGTACTATATCTGATATTATATAGATGTCGTAAGGGTGTTTTGCAATAAAAAACTAATTATATAATTAGTTAGTAAATCGTGAGATAAATTTATTAAGCCTAATTAATCCGTCATTAGCAAATGTTTACTGTAACATCATATTATCAAATCACGAAGCAATTAGGCTTAAAAAATCGTCTCGCAAATTAGTCGCAATTTGTGTAATTAGTTGTTTTTAGCCTATATTTAATATTTCATGCATGTGTTCAAACGTTCGATGTGATATGGTGTAAAGTTTTTGGTTGGGATCTAAACAGGGCCGGACTCTAACACTATGATACTATCTTCGTTTTTAATTGATGACGCCATTAATTTTTAACAAACTTTTGATCATTTGTTTTATTCAATTTCTTTTACAAATATAGAATTTAAGTTATTCTTGAATAAAATTGATAATAAATCAATTTGTAATAAAATAAAATATAATTATTTTTTCTTTAATAAGATAAATCAAATTTATCGGAAGGAAGTATTATTATAAATCTCCTTGCTCAGCTAGTATCTGATTGGTTCTGCTCAATCCGTTGAGCTGATAATTTTACTGTTCTTTTAGATGAGGTGGGATCGAGTTGTGATGAGATTCAACCGATAGAGGGCCTTGCTTGTGCAACTCTTTTCGATCACGATCAAGAATGAGTTGGCAGCCATTCTTATCTCAATGGTTGGACGTCTAACAACCTCTAAATTTCTCCCTAATTTTGTCAATCTAAGATATATCAACACGGACGAACAGTGCTCTGTACCCGTAACTTCCACCGCTAGTCCGCTAAAGTGTACATACCTAGCTATAGCCTTCCAAGAAAGAATCCTGGTGCTATGCATGCAATTTAGCTAGCCTAATTAAAGTTGCATGTACAAGCAACGAAGCAAGGGACAAATTTAGATGTGGCCAACAAAACGGTGACTAAGCCACGCGGGTCTGGTGTGAGAATTACTGCAGGCACGCGCTATTTCATTGTCCACCAGCAGCTTCCAAACAATATTCTACTACAGTACCACGTAACGATCCTTGCGTTTCACGTAGCATCTAATTGGATGAAAAATAAAAATATCCAAAAAAAAAAAAACAGCTCAATTCACACACACACACACACACACAAGCGACCTTCATGAAAGCCCCCATTATTTTCCTAGATGTTGTACTTCTACTGTCTACGTATGAAAATATTACTGTTTACATCAGAATCTAGCACCTTAATTTCCAGAAAACAGTATTTCTGGAACTTCCGTTGTTCATATTGAAACTTCTTATTGGATAGTTAGTTAAGAGATCGCATCTCCCCACGTTGCCCTTGTGCAGGCGACACGGGGGGCGAAACGCCCAACGCCGCCGCCTCCCTCCCCCCCACCCTCGCCGCCGCCGCCGGAGCTCACCGCCGGAAAGCCAGCTGGTGAGCGAGGAGGGCGACGACGGGGCCTTCTCCGACGGCGGCACATCCTTTTAGGCGCAGGAGAGGCGGCGAGCACCGACGGCGAGGAGTGGCAGCAACGTGCCCTCTCGGCAAGGCGGCGGTAGATCCGCCATTGCAATCGCCGGATCTGGCCCGCCACAGGCTGGATCTGGTCAAAGCGGGTGGTGACACCATGGCGTGTAGCCGGCGTTGGGGCGCTGCAGTGTGTGTCGGCGGGCGAGGCCGGCGCGCGTCGCCCTTTCGGTGGTCCGGTGGGACGGTCATCGTCAGGGCGCGTTGGTGACTCTGCGCCTCTCTAGACTACCGTGGCGACTCTGGCGCCTCTCCAGGTGTCCATCCCCTCCCCCAACCCACCTCTGCTGCCACCTCCCTTCCTCTCCTCCTCCCACCCCCTCCTTTTCCTCCCTTCCTCTTTTCCCCACCTAGTTGTCTAGTTGCTCTGCTGCTCTGCTCGCCCCAGCTCTTCGCTGCGTTGGTGGTAAAGTTGGAGGTGGTTGTCTCAGTTGCCAGGGATGGTCTCTTGCAAAGCCCGATGGTTCTTGGTGGAGATGTGGCCTCCGCCACAAAGCTCTTCTTGGATCTTGTCGGAAACATGGAAGACTCTGATGTCTCTGTTGCCCTGTCTTCAACTTTCAGTTCCTCCTCCGGCAGGCCAGACCTCCTCGCCTTCCTTGATGCTCCACCCTTCTGTTGGCCGGTCTGCTTCTAGACCTTGGTCGTGGAGTCTATCGGTGGATGAGGAGACGTGTTCGTCCATGAAGTTGGTCCAACTTGTTTGTGGTCAGAGCTTTTTGGTCTCGCCCGTGCTTCAAGTGCCTTGTGTGCTAGTGAACATGTTATAGGGCCGAGTTTGGAGCGGTGTGCTTTGTCCTCTGTAGTGCTAGAGTTTTAGTGCTTAGGCGGAGTCGGAGCTGCTGCATCGGGTCTAACCGATGAGCTGGGCAATGATAACTCTCGGCACTTTTGCTCTGGTTTCTTGGAGGTTCTGCACCTTTCGAGGGAGTCTCGGGCGAAAGCCCTACCTAGTATTCCAGGATCAGCGACATCGACACCTGCGGGTGCCGTGTCCTCCTTGGAGGTGTCACTTTGTTTGACTCTCTTCCCCTTCGGGTAAAAACCCAATCCAGTTTTGGATGGGCGATGGCAGCGGCTTCTATCGTTGCTTCTCTCCTTGGAGGCTTCGCTTTGAAGGTCTAGCTCGTACTCGGTCTCTTATGTGGCTCGTAGTTGTTTTATCACAGGCTTTTTCGCTTTGTCTTCTATGTGGGTTTTTGCCGGTTTCCCCGTAGTAAACAGTGCAGTTGTATGGTTTTTAGGCCTGGTTTTCCTTATAAACAGGGTCAATTCTCTTATGCTTATAAATGCCGATAGATCTCCTACCGTCGTTTCTTAAAAAAAACTTCTTAATGGAATTATTTGATAAACAAAACAACCCTAACCAGAATTTCCGAGTTATGGATTGGAATTCTTTTTCAGGACTGGGGGTTTTAGAAAGATTTTAGGTCGATTTTTAAATAGATTTGAACCCGATTTTAAAGGAAAAGGAAGAGAAATAATATATTAGTTTTATTGATGGGCTATTGTTTCAATCGGCATTGGCTTAATTAGAAGGTGTGGTCTTGTCTTAATAGATCTTATAGTTAAATTAAAACATCGTCCAATTGACAAAATCAATTTATTAGTTTTACCTTTTCTTTTTTCTCCTTAGCCCTTTACCCTTTGAATCTCGTTCTCTCTTTTATTTCTACTACCTAGGTGTGAAGATTAGAGATACTGTATACGCGCATGGATAGCATATCCAACTGAAGATAGGAGGTGGGCTATATATGTATATTATGTAAATATAGACTAGACTTGTTTATCCAGGCATATTCCATAAGTCTTAGTAGTGTACAATTATGTAAATATATGAGGAAACCGAGTCGTGTACGATTGGGATTCTTTCCCTTATAAGGTGGGCAAAGAGCCCCCTCAGGGCATAAGCACATTAAGATCTTTAGATCAATACAACCTCCTTTAGATACAATACCCGAAACAGGAGTAGAGGATTACTTCTCGTCGAGAGAGTCTAAACATCTCTAAATCTTTATCCTTTTACTCATCCACTTTAATCTCGTGCGCTACCCTATTTTTTTCTTGCCGGTTTCTAGAATTGGCACTAGATTTCTTTTGTTTCTACTACCTAGGTTTCATCGGCCGATCGAGAGCACGTGCCATGACGAGGTCCCTTTATACCAACACCGGAAGTTCCGATTTATTGACTGGATGTTCAGTATCCCCATAGCGGAGCATCTTCAGACCGTTGTGGGTTGCAAACAGAATGATCGGTGTGTAGAGGGCAGTGGTGTTCCTACGGTATTGTAGCCGGGGTCACAAGACCCCGGATATTCCATTCTTTAGCTGTTTAAGCTTATATAATAATTATATTATTAATTGCAAATTAGAGTATTATATGTATTAGGACATGTATAGGATTCTGGTGATTTTTTTATGGGTTCGCCATTGGTAGAGGGACACGTTTTTGTCAATAATTACATTACTGATGTAACATTATTTAAGAAGATAGAAATGATGAAACAGTGACTCATACATCACCTTGTAGCCTACTCTATCCTTTATTAGAAGTTGCGGACGAGAAACTGACAAGCACATTATCACATCCGGGAATCGAGAAGATGGGCATTTTCATATTTTATTTTAGAACAGAGAAGATGCATGGACATGCATGGCCTTTTTCTCCTTGCACCGGATCCGTGGATGATGTTTACATTTACCTGCAGATCGAATAGTTTTCGAGAAAAAAAAATACCTGCAGAACCCAATCAGTTCTTATCTATCGGAACGGTATCGCTGGTTCACTCCTGTTCCTGGCTAAGAACTGCCAAGCGAATCCAAGTTGCCAGAGACGCAACAAGTAGCCGCCGGAAACCATGAATACACAGATAGCGATTGTGTGAGGCCAAACCGAAATAACGTGTCACCCAAAAAGAACAAAAAGAGAAAGAAAGAGAGAACAACTAGGAGTACTCTTTCCATTTAGTACCCCAATTTGAACGGGTGTTATTACGTTTGCGCGTGTGATATGTCACATACAAAGACGCACCTTTTATTCTCATTTTAATTAATTAGGTTGGGTTCCTTTGAGGGTTCAAAACCCTTCCCTCTCGACACATAAAACGGGATGGTTCATTAATATAATTTTCTTAAAAATAATGTTTATTTTTTTAAAAGAACACACACCTAATTTGAAAAACGTGCACATGAAAAACAAGAAAATAGAAGTTGCGAAAGAGGAGAAAAACACACCCTTAAGATTTATATGCGAACTGACCATGACCCACCTGGTTAGGTTCTCTATACGAAATTGAAATAAGAGTAGGGAGTGTTGTCTTTCCCTACGTTTGATTTATAATACGGTAGAGATATTTTCTTTCCCTATGTTGTTCATGTCCCTCATGGGGAACAATTTAAGGCGTAGAGTCTAGTAGTGTTGGATTCAAGTTATAGGTTTGGCATGGATAATTATGTTTACGGGTTATTATAATTGATATGCAATGTGTCGATTGATAGCGAGATACTTAGAGATGCTCATCAGGTAAGAGATGTATGTGTGTTTCCATAAAGGTGTGAAAGAAATAATTTAGATTATGCGACGCTCAGCCAGTAAGGTCTCTGTTGGTAAAACTTATCCGAAATCAAGTCTGGTGACATAGGTGCTCACATTTACTATAGATTTTTTCACTGGAATTAATCTAGTGACACGATGCTCGAATTTTTGATGACAACGAGACGCTTATGGTGAATTCGATAAAGTTGATTCAGTCTTTAATTGTAGTAGTAGGAATATAGTGTGCCGATATGTGTATATGAGCGACTAATGTATTTTTTTTAAAGAAAATAATTTAGATTATGGCATTCGAAGTTGCAAACACGGCGAACCAACGTGCCGGGCAAACTATACGTGAAGCAAAGCGAGCGATCGGTCGATGCGTGCGTCCACGCTCGCGACTCGGACTCGATCCACCGGCTGCCTGCCTGCCTGCCTTCCTTGATGCCTTCCAACCTGTGGATCTCGGCATATGCAGGCGACTTGACTTGTACTCCGTTAGCTTAGCTAGCATATCTCTAGACCCATCGACGGATCGCGATGAGTGATGGATTGCACGCACCGCACAGCACACGGGAAAGCGACCTCCACCGTGTACGCACCCATTTGCATCAATCGAATATATCGTCATGCGTGTAGCCGCAGGGTCACTAGGGTGTACGTGTTCATGTGTTTGACCTGGCCTAGCTAGCCAGTTTCCCACCATAACCTGGTACACAACCCACGGCAATACGGCGTTTCAGGATCGTGCACACACGACTTTGTTCCATAGGTACGAGGGAAAACGCTCAAAGAATTCTATATGTGTTAAGGCTATTCCAATCAGATGAGTTATCGTCAGAAAAGTTAACTGACGAGTTTGTCTACTGATTGTTATTTTTACCTAATACTATGTTGTTATCGTATATGCAAGGACTAATAAATAGGATATAGTGGATTGACAGACGATTAGTGTCTAGGTAGCGAATTAAAGATAACGAACGCTAAGTTCCAATAGCGAAATTAAAAAATAACCATACATTTAGATTGTGTATCAATATTAAAGGCACAAGATGCAAAGTTTTCATATTATATGTGAATAATATCATTTAAGCATTATAGCGATCCAACAAAGTTAATAGTGGGTTGCTATAGCGGTCACGAAATGCTATAGCAGGCTACTATAATGGTTGCGGAGCGCTGCAGTACCTGCTAAGTTTCAACACGCTATCTTCAGTCCGCTGCCTTCTAGCAGTAACGGTAGATATCCGCTACACTGTTACAATGGTCGCTACGAATGCTATTTATTACCTTGCATATATGAGGTGGTTAATGATCTACACAGTTGCTTTGGATGAATTTATTCAACTTATGCAAGGACGAATTTGACGTGGTTGTCAAAATTCTTTCCTCGATCCGCCGCTGGTGCAATTCTTGGATGGAACACGTAATTGTCCAACGAAATTTCTTAGGTGCAAAAGATCAAGGTAGTACAAGTGCATCATGTTCGTTTGCAAGGGAGCAACCACCAGTCAGGGTGCTTTGTTGTTCTCTCGTTCTGGCTTGCGGTCAATACAAGTGATGCTACAAGTCTCTGGTTGTGGTTGGATCTGTGACAACGTGTTTAGAACTAATCAATTTGCAAATGGCCTGCATTTAGTTGCCTGTCTCTATTAACAAGTTACCACCTGAGCAACTAATTTAATTAAGTCTACAAAAAGTTGTTAACTTCAACCTTTTTCTACACAATCGATACAATACTAAGTAGCTAGGGAACAAACCAAAATGGCAGAACTTGATGACAAAAGAGTTAAAATATACTAGTGTTTGGCACAAATATGTGCTCGGTCATGTTTGGCACAAATTCAAAAATTAACGAATGACACTTCTATCTCAAAATAAAAACTAAGATCTTTTATATTTTAAGACGGTATAATATCTATTGTATCGTTATATCAGCTGATCCCTACATCTTCCAAACAAACCATATAGGTACAAATTGGATTATCGAGACATAACTCATCGATAACACATCACCGTCGTTATTACTTTGAGACTACTTTACATATGAAAAATATAATTGGAGGTACCGATTGTCTTAACTCATGTCCATACTTTGAACTGCAAATATAATGAATACCTTTTTTCATAGTGAAATTTAATTCGATCTTTACTTTAAAAAAGTTATTACAACTAACTATTATAGAGTTCAAAAAAATACAAACAACTATTATAGAGTTTGTAAAACGAATATCTATTAATTACTTCCTCCGTACCAAAATATAAGTATTTTTAGCTATGAATCTGAATAACATCATAGCAGTTGTCCAGATTTATAGCCAAAAGTTATTACATTAGGACGAAGGTAGTAGATTACTAAGAATACGATCTTAAAAGATATACTAGCTTTTTATGTACGATCTTTAAGTATATGACTGGCCGAGTACTGGTAGCATCCATGACTATATAAGCATGGATAATTAAAAAAACACAAATACACAAAAAAAAATGAAACTAAAAAGGGGTTATACTATTTTTCAAACTCTAGAGGCTATAATATACAAGACAAGATCCTGGTGAGAGGCTGCTAGCTGCAACCCTATTTACGACTAATCATCAGACAAACCACAACTTGGTGATGGTTACGTGGGTGTGCATTTTCCATAAAACTAGTGGGCAAAATGCAGTCTCGCGCACAGTTGGCCTTGCCAATTTGTAAAAGCGCCGAGAACCCACCGTTGAAAAATCCAAGTCAAAAAATAGAAAAAAAGCAAAACCACCAGCCGTAGTTGGGCCGGCTCCAAGCGAGCCGTCCACTCGCGATTGGTCGGAGAAGAAGATCGCTATCGGCTCATCTTGGGTCGGCTCGGCTCGCGGACGCCAAACCCGCGGACTTGAAGCGCAGCGGATAGCGGACTTAAGAATCGAAATTTAAATCGGGAAATTAAATAGAAACTGGAAAAAGGCGACGCGCCCGTGACGGATGGCCCCAGAATCCCGATCTCCACGCTCCCGCCACTTTTTGCGCTTTAGCCCCTGCCAAGATTTCTTATCCTATCAATCCTCTGAATAAAAGTATTTGAAAAAGTACCCACTGTTCTGGTGCTTGAATGTGCGGTGTATTTGCGTTTAAGACCCCAAGATTTTTATGTTTTGAGAATTGATCCGACAGTTGGGGTCACATGCTTGGCGCTTTGGCTGGTTGGGTTGGGAGCGTGGTTTTTGCCCGGATAAAGGGTAGAGTGGTTGGTTGGATACTTGGGTTGGGTTGGGTGGTCCATTCTGTACGGTGCGCCGGGTCGTCTCGGTTTTTCTGCCTAAGCCATTTTGGACAACAAAGAAACCGTGCTTGAATACTGTTTTCTTCTCTTTTTTGTGAGGGATGCTTTTTAAGTTTTTGGGTGTTGGTCAGATCTTCACACTGTTCCATGATAGCTGCCGGCACTAACCCTTCACTGTCGATTAATATATATGGTCGATTCTATAGTTGTAGTATCCATTTGGAATCCTAATTTTGTCATTATCACTCCAAAACAATTAATTGAGTTTTTTTTGTTCTAAAGGTATTCCTTTCACCATACTGTACTATTGTAAAACCATATAAATGTGCACAGCAGTGACACACACAGAACAAAAAGAAGAAATATCAAGATCCGCGTGGGTAAAATATAGCCATTCTTTTTTTCCCCTCTTAACTAAAAAGAGACCCGTTAAAACAGCACCGATTAGCAATTACCCCTCCCACGAGGCAGAGACGGATGACTTTACAGCGAATCAAAATCCAAACCGGTGGCAGAAAAATATCACTCCATTTGGAAGGCGTCTCCGTTCCAACCCCCATCTAGAACGCACGGCACGGCAAGGCAAAGGCACGACCACATCCATAGAAACCTGACTTGCCGGCTGCTTGCTGGTCTTCCACATGCCACACGCACCCGTCCCCGACCAAAACCAAATAAAGAAAACGTCTCTCCGCTCACGAGAGCCAGCCGTGCCAACCAAGCCCTCACCGCACCGCGCCGCGCCGCTCCCACGCACGCACGCCACACGTTTTTGCGCAAAAACCCCCCCGCGAGTGCGCACCCGGCACCCGCGTCCAACGCTATATATTACGCGGCCCCCAACTCGGCGTCGCACCGCAAAGCAACCCCCCCTTGCTTTTTGTACTCTTCCATCTCACAATCTCTCTATCTCTCTCTCTCTTCCTTACGCGGCAAAACACACCGTCGTCCATGGACAGTTCTAATAACAACAACAACAAGAAGAAGAGGGCGCGCGACGCCGAGGATGAGGCCGACGAGGCCAAGAGGCTGCGGGCGGAGGACCTGCTCGACATGCTCGACGATGATACCGACGCCGGGGGCGCCGCCGGCGACCTGGCGTCCGTCATGCGGAGCTTCGAGGAGGAGATTGTTGCTGGGGATGTCGCCGGGGACGTTGCCCCCACGACGCAGCCCGAGCTCGGGTTCCTTCTCGAGGCCTCCGACGACGAGCTCGGCCTGCCGCCCGCCACCGCGTCCTCGTCGGAGGAGGAGGCCGGGGCTGGGGAGCCCGAGGATGCCATCGGGTTCGGCGGACAGATCTGGGGGTTCGAGGACGAGATTGGCGGAGGCGGCTACGCTGGCTTCGCCCTCACCTCGCCGGAGGCGGTCGCCGCCGCCGCCGCCGCGGCGGAGTGGGACGACGACGGCTTCGACGCCGGCTTGTTCGGCTTCGGCGACGAGGTCTCGGCGCTTCGCCACGAGACCATGCCGGCCGTCTGATGGGCCTGGGCCGAAGTGGATTAGTTTTTTTTTTATTTTCCTCGTTTTTTTTACCTTTGGCTAACCTTAGCTCTACCCTTGTTTAACCTTGGATGTAAAGTTTCTAGTAGAAGGTTAAAAAAACAGAGGGGAGGAAACTTGGAAAAAAGTTTCATGGATGGAGAGGAGAAAAAAAAAACAGATGTAGGCATGGTTAAAAGAAAAATTCTGATGACAATGCCTCACGAACAAAAATGAGAAGAATGGCTTCATGCCTTCATACCAGTACTACGATCTTACAAATATTTTATTTCAAGCAAACGAAAGATTTAATTTAATCAGCTGCCACGATAAATTACATGGAGCAGTTCAAACTTCAAAAGGATATTGTGGACGGAAGAGAAAATAATTTCATGGTGGATGAACTGTCGACGTTGACCTGCACACATGACAAACCGAGATGGAACAAAAGATCTGCAATGAACTGTACAGCACTAAAATGGACGGAAAATTCGAAATCCGAAGCTTCCAGTCCTCCTTGGAGTGCATGAAAAAGGTGAAGCTGGGAAATTGTGAACGTTTAATTGAAAAGGAGCGGATAATTGAGGCCGGCATGGTTGACCTAGAAATGAAATCTTTATGCAATTTCGTGGAGCGAGATAAAGCCCACAGGAAAAGATGGTGAGCCAACGTCTTTCACGTCGGTTTCAGGTTTGCCGTCGGCTTGAGGTAAATGGGAACGCTGGAGAAGAGTTCACGAAACTCCCGTGGAATCATCCTTTCTTTACTACTCCTAATCTTTAATAAACAAAAGAAAAAACAATATCTTGTGGGTGCATATGATGTCAAAGTCTAGGTCGTATGTGCGCAAACCAAATCTTGTTCTGAAAAACTCCCTACTAGTACTACTTGACATTGATTAACACTTGCGTTTTTAAGTTAGGCGGCAATTCACATGACATAACGAAAATCGAGTGTTCTTCCTTCTTTTTTTTTTTTCGTTCCCTCTCCATTTGTGTCTTCCATGTTTGGTTGAAGATTTCCAGTGCCTGTCTAGTGCTATCATTGACGCTAGGGGCCAAACCACAAAAATACTTTTCCTGCAACTGCAAGTATAATATTTACGGGTCATCAGTAATTTATTCGCAATCAAACCTTCTGTAATTCTCTGGCAATATTTATTTTGGGAGCAGGAAAGTTGGATTGGGAGATGGAAAGCTGATAGGGCCATTTACCAGGAAAATTTAATTGCTGTGATCGCATCGCACACGTCGTGCTTGCCCCGGATTGCAAAGTAGTCCTACCACAAAAGGTTGTGTTCAAACCACGCAAGCTAAAGCCACCCACGGCGTTGTGCTTGTTTAGGAATAATCGGTGCTTGATTTCTCTCTCTCTCTCGGGACGTCGTTTTCTCGTATGAGTAAGGCCGGTTTCAGATGTGCGTTGCCGGTGGGTTTTCTCATTTCGTTTGTAGCGTGTGATATCTCGCCTGCTCTCATGTGGTTCGCGGCGCGCCGATCAAAACCATTACTCCCCGGCACCAACTGCACCCGACCCATCCAAACTCATCATGTACACTGTATAGATCGATGGACACCAATCTTGGCTGTTTCCTCGTCATCCCCCCTCACGAAACACATAAACTCATCGATCCGGTACAGTACCCCATATCTATAGTAGTCCAGAAGCAACAAACTGCACCGCGTTTTTTCTCGGTCAAGTGCGGTACGGTTTTTCTCTTGGCGTTTTGCGTGGTATGCAATAGGGAGAGGGGGTATAGTACGTACGAGTAATGCACGGTCGGTTGGGGAGGTGGTTGGATCGCGAGAGGACGGCATGCGAGATCGGTTACCGCACACGGCCACATGGTGGGCAGCGGCGGTGGCGACCGACCGCTGCCACGGCGGTTTGCAACGCAAGCAAACAGTACGTGACGGGAGGTCGAGAGGAGGCGGCAATGATGGCGGAGGAGGAATTGAAAAGGTGGAGGTGGAGTGGTGGCAGAGGCTGCATCTGATGGCCATTGCATGCGAATGTGTGTGGATATCTTTATTACCGGTACAGCGTCTAAACTGGCCGCCGGCCCATGCGGCGTGCGACGAGCTGCAGATCACGCACATGGACTGGTGCCGGTGCCGGTGGTTGGATCGGGGATCTCATCTAAATAACCGACTTTGTGTTCAACTCATTGCAACCGCTGGTGGTGGTCTGGTCTTTGATGTGAGCTCTCCCCCTTTCTTTCTTTACTTGTTCAAACGATCAAAGGTGGGTGGTTTATCAAAGAGCCATGAACCGGTTCAGGATGTGGTGAGAAAACGATGGTCTGAAGTGGGTGATTCTGTGGCTGATGCTGCCCATATTATAATAATATCGAGCTGTAACTGCAAACGGTGCGACCTGTTGCAATGCAGTGACGTTGAATAGTTTTTCCTTTGGTTCTGATGGGCTGGTGCGTGACGGTGAAATTTCGGGAGCATATCACTCTCACTGAATTACCCCCGGTCTACTCTACTGAAACATAGTCCAGAAAAGACATACGCTTGGTGGGCCTAAGGCCCAATGTATCAAGGAATAAGTTCATCTGAGGTCCCTTAACTTGTCAACGAGTCCGATTTTCGTCTTTCAACCAGAAAACCAGATACAACAGGTCCCTCAACTATCAAAACCAGTGCAGATGAGGTCCCTCGACGGTTTTGAGAGTGGTTTTGGCTGACGTGGCGCCTACGTGGCAAATTTGACTTGGTCTTCATCTGATGTGGCATTAACGTGGCGCATATGTGGCAATTTGATCGAAAAAATAATAAACTTCGTGGGACCCACATGTCAGCCTCACACATAAATTAATAAAAAAATGGTGGGGGCCCACGTGGGCCCCGCATGTCATTCTCAGCATCTCCCTCTCTTCAACTAGAGCCCCTCTTCTTCTCCTCTCTCTCCCTTCTCCCATCCCCAAGGTGGCGGGCGGTGTCCGGGTGAGGGATGGCAGCTCGCGGCGGCCGGGCGAGGAGGGAGGCGGCACGCGGCGGCCGGGTGAGGAGGGAGGCGGCACGCGGCGGCCAGCGAGGAGGGAGGCGGCGGCCGGGCGAGGAGGGAGGCGGCGCTCGGCGGCCGGGCGACGAAGGGTAGCTCCGACCCGGATGTAACCATCGAGGACGTCGGCGAAGGTGGCCGGGCGAGGAGGGAGGTGGCGCGTACGGCTACTGAGCGAGGAGGGGCGGCGCCGTCCGGCTGGGCATCGCGGGCGGAGCGGCTGACGGAGTGTAGCTGTCGCGCTCGCCGGCGACCTCCTTCTTCTCCGGCAACCTCCGCTGCCGGTGGCCTATCGCCGCTCCGCCCCGCCGCCGCTCCGTCCGCCGGCATGCTCCTACCACCGCTCCCGCGAGGACGAGAAAGAGCGAAGAGGAAGAGAAACGAGAGCCGAGAAGGACTTGTGGGGCCCACGTGGGCCCTACCATTCTTTTATTGATTTATGTGTAAGACTGACATGTGGGTCCCACGAAGTTTATTATTTTTCCGGATCAAATTGCCACGTATGGCGCCACGTCAATGCCACATCAAAAGAAGACCAAGTCAAATTTGCCACGTAGGCGCCACGTCAGCCAAAACCACCCTCAAAACCGCCGAGGGACCTCATCTGCTTTGGTTTTGATAGTTGAGGGACCCGTTGTATCTGGTTTTCCGGTTGAAGGACGAAAATCGGATTCGTTGACAAGTTAAGGGACCTCATATGTACTTATTCCATGTATCAATGACTGGTAAGGGCAGCTCGGTTCCCTTAGCCCAACACGGCGAGCGAATATGGTGAAATCATGCGGCCTGTTAGCCCACCTTGCGGATCTGGACTGTGATGGGCCAAACAAATATCCGGCCAACCTTTTTCTCTCGAAACATGTTCATGCCATTCGCATGAATTGTTCATAGCCATTTACGAGCACACGCAAAAACGAGTAGTACCTCACAAAAAGAAGCAGTGCGCTAACAAACTGACATTTACCGCGACTGCAAAGGTAAAACAGCACACGAACCTTTTTGTAACGGTAAATCCCCACCGGCACGCATGCGCGCTACGTATACCCTGCAGTTAACCTTTGGCCCGCACCGTCCACTGCATTTTTTACTCGTTTCACCAGCCTTTCTACTCCTACTCGGCGTGCAACGCAGCGGTGCAACTGCTGCACGCTGACCGGTCCGCTGTTTGTGTTCGCTTGGTCACCGCAGGGGATCTCCACTCCACGCACCGCACGACTCCACGACAAAGTTGGGAATCCATTTGGCTGCATAAAATATTTCGCACCTTCCTTCACAAAAATAAAATATTTCGTACTGTACCACCATATGAGAAAGCGAGAGTCCGTCCAAGTGGGTGGCGACTCGGCCGCGCGTCACGTGGCGCGCATGCCGCCCCGTACGTGCGACTCATCGGATCCGCTCGTGGTCGTGCCACGCCGACGCCGATGCTTTTCTTCGCCGCCGCAACAAAAACCGGCATGGTCTACTCTACTATACTGTCTACTACTACTCGACCATGCATACTGCTGCAGCTGATGATACTGTATATTATCCCGTCTGAAAAGAGAGAGAGGAAAATGAAAAACTAAAACGGCGCACGCAGCTCGCACGTGCTGGGCCATGAGGGAAGGCAGCTGCGTGCACAGGGCAAACAGCTTGCACGCCTCGAAAAGGGAGAAAAGAAAAGAGGAGAAGAAGAGAAAAAGGGACACTACCGGTACTAGCGAGAAAGAAAGAAAGAAAGATTAGTCAAATTGCGCACACCAACCGACAAGGGCTTCCATCTGGGACCCACCCACCCAACCGGACCGGCTCGCTTCACTCCCTGGGCCTCGTGAGTGAGCACCTTTGGGTCTGGGTCTGCGTGGCGGCCGCCTACGCGCACCACATCGAGTCCACACATGACACACCTCACGCGGGCGGGCGTGCCAGCTGCAAAGGCGAGCCGAGGCCCATCTCCTGCGACAAATGTCCACGTTGGTCTCGCCACGATGAGAAATTCCTTTTGCTTTTTCCTGCCGAACTAATTCCTTCCCGAATATTATCTCCCTCTTTATTTTTTTTCTCCTCCAACGTGTAAATATACTCGCTATATTCCAGGTATAGCATATTAGGGTTTAAATGTTTGTACAAGATTAGTGCTCGTGCTCCTATAAGGAGCGAATATTTTGTTCGAGTCACTGCATTTTGAGTAAAAATTTTTTTTCCATCTTATGCATATTGAGTAAAAAAAATACCTTTACATTTAATAATTTCCAAGGTTTCCTAATTACTCCCTCCATCTACTTTTGATAGTCATATTTCTAAATCTAAAAAAATTATTTTTGATAGGCATATTTTAATCCAACAACTTATTATCTTAATGTCTTTCTTGAATTTAATGCGTGACTCTTCATTCTTCCACACAAGATTGACTATATGGGCATCGAGAAATGTAAATATTAATAAATCGCTTGTTTACGATGAATGACTAGTAGTATATTTAGATGGATGATAAGTAGAATCACTTATTGTTGATCTATGTGCTAAAATGAAATATGACTATCAAAAGTAGATGTAGGAGGTACTACATAACAAGTGCAGAAGTTACTGTTAGTATACACTCTTTTTTTTTTACATTGGTAACCAACCTTAAATAATCAAAAGGAAGTTTTTTTTTTCGATTTTCAATATAGATCGAATGTACAAATCTTTGACTTTTTCTGCGAAGAATCCTGTTTACGGCGCATAATAAGATCGAAGAATCACGCCTAACTGCATGCCGATACAGTGCCGAGAACAGAATCAGATCTGCGGATTAACGGAAGACTTATTTTAGCTTCCGTCTTTTTATCTGGCCATATGAAACAGTCTCTCCTAAAAATAGAATCACTGTATAGTAAACAAATCTTGGGATTGTCAGCAAGTGCCAAGTCCACGTAGAGGAAAATCTTCCAAAATATATCGTGGGTCATCAGATGAGAGATTCTCGCACAAAACATGCTTACGTGTCAAACGAGGCACGCTACGAAAAAAGAGGAAGCTGACCAATCAACGGCCCCTCCGTGGCCACATGTTTTTGCCCGCTTTTCCAAAAAAAATTCCGTTCCGTTTTACGGTGCCCGTTTACCTTGGCCCTCAAGTTAGCTGGAAACACAAAATCCTTCCAATCTGTCGTGGGGCCTCTCACGATAATTTCAGCATTAAGTACTTTATTTATTCTAAAAATATCTATCGCCATTTCCATGTGTCAGAAATTAGTTCTGAGTTAAGGACGTCTTGATTGGGAGATTAGCCTTGGCCGCGTGGAATCTCAACCATAGAATCCCAATCCCCTTCTTTTCCGTTGCCCTATCACTAGATCTGGTCACTATGCAGAAGTGTAAGGGGCCCACATGTCATGCAGACGATGATGTACAGGCCAGGCGTGTAGGTGAAGCATTTATCATTTGCTAGCCGCCTCATCTCGCCCATTCGCTTCCCCGTCATAAAGCCCCCCCAAAACCCTCCCCACCTCTGCCATTTGGTGCTTATCCCCATGAGTGGTGGGGACACATCGCCCGGGCCCCACATGTCAGCTAAAACCCCCGCATGCTTCCGGACGGTAGCACCGGTACCGAGATTTTTACTCCGCGAGGTGACCGCTCTGTCACTGCGCGTGGGCCCGGACGTAGTAGTGGCCCACCCGTCACTGTGTTCGTAGCAGGCGACTGTGCAGAAATCTGGTGCGTGAAGCCGCAGAATATCATCCCGAGGCAGAGAGGCCACTCCCGCGTGACATGTGGGACCAGATGGTGGGGTGGGCCCACGCGTCAGTGTGATGGGGTGGGGGATAGGCGCGTGAGGGAGAGGAATGGGTGGAGGAGTGGGAGGGGATTAAATATCGGCGGAGGAGACGAGCCCAACCCCTTTTGCTCCTCTCGCCGTTTTGGGTCGGGGTTTTAGCGAGCGCGTGGGAGGCCGGAGGCGACGACGACGACCGCGCCGCCGTCGGAGAAGAAGGCCGCGGAAGCACCAGTACCAGCACCCGTATATGTCTTCTAGCCCCTTCTCCGATCTGGTGGTAGTCGTGCTCCTCGTCTGCGCCGTCGTCGCCGCAGCCGTCCTCCTCGCCCTCGTCTGCGCCCGCCGATCTATGCACCAGAGGCTCCACGGCTGGAACAAGTCCACGTCGATGCTCAGGTGCGTCCGGGTGCCCCTTCCCCACCGTGAAATTTTTCATCTTTGGCGAGGTTTACGCCGATCTGGAGTGGATTTGACCGGGTTTCGCGGCCGGTTCGTCCAGATCTGGAGGGTTCTTGGTGGGTTTTTGTGGGGTTTTTGATTGATGGGTTTGTTTCTCGTCTGTGATTTTGCAGGGACGGGTTCGGGGTCAAGTATTCCGGGTTCCTCCACATAAGGCCGTGTGGTTTCTGTCGAGGAGATTGACGGATTCGATCGATTCGTGTTCGTCTCCGTCAAATTTTTGCACAAGAGAAAAAAAAAAGTTTCCCCCTTTTAGAGTTTTTCCCCTTCAGTTTTGTCAGTTTTGGTGAGGAATTTTAGAGTTCTTTTCCGGCAAGAGTTAGAAGAAGAGAGAAATGGCCCCTTCCAAGCAGCAGCAGATGCTCCTCAAGAAGGTGATGGCGAAGAAGCCCAAGACGAAGAGGCTATCCGGGTTTGGCCTTAAACCCTCTGCTGCTTTCTCCAGGCCCCATGTGCCGTCGGCGGCGGCCTCCCTGCAGCCAAGCCGTCGCGTCCGCGTCGTGTTCGAGGACCCTGACGCGACGGACTCCGACTCTGACGACGACGAGGACGCCGGCGCCGCCTCAAAGAAGCGCTACTTTGAGCTCTTCATTGGCAAGCCAGCTTCGTCGACGAAGCAGGCCTCTCCGGCGTCCACCGTCGCTGCCTACGCCAACATCGGCAAGGTTGGGAGCACCTGCTACCGTGGTGTGCGCCTCCGGAAGTGGGGCAAGTGGGCGGCGGAGATCCGCAACCCCTTCACCGGCCATAGGGAGTGGCTTGGCACCTTTGACACTGCTGATGCGGCCTCCGCCGCCTACCAGTCTGCCTCCCGCAACTTCGCCGAAGAGAAGCGCCGCCGTGGTGTGGCCTCCTCTGCCTCACCTGCTAGTTCGGCGACCCCTACTCCGACTGCGTCCTCGTCGTCCTCGACTTCTGCCGCGCCATTCGCCCACCCTTCGCCGTCGTCTGTGCTCGAAGCCACCAAGCCAGCTCCAAAGCCAGAGTCGCCGCCGCTGCCGGAGCAAGCTGCAACTCCCCTCCTGGTGGAGGCTACCAACGAGACCGCCGAGCTGCCGGATGACCCAGAGTTCTACAAGGATATACTGCGCGGTCTACAGCTGCCGGACATTGACCCGATGGATTTCCGAGCTGGGCTGGATGCTCTGGATATCTCCGATGTGCCGGCTTACATGAATGGCGAACAAGACGTACTCTTCACTGAGGACATGCTGCTTGGAGACTTCGCTGAAGAAGATGACCTCGACCTAGACGACATCGGTGATGACTTCTGCGAGGATTTCCCAGAGATACCCAGCGGCTACGACTTCGGCCGTGGTGATATGTTCCGGCAGGTGGATTTCTGCGTGTGAATTAAGAGCTTGCTAAAGTTATTCATGTTGGTGTGATGGGCCTGTGAGTGTGGGTGCTTGGGAGGAGATTTCTTGGGTTTTTTCCCCGAGCAAAATCAATCTGCTCGTGCCCTTGAGATTTCAGTTCCGCCCATAAGAACTCCAACGCACATTTAGCATTCGGAGAGTAATTTTGTTAGGTTAAAAGTATGGTAAGTTATAGGTGGTATGTTATGTTTTTCTTTTTCTTTTCTCAATATTATCTGGTACCTAAGTTTGTCAAGAAAATCATAGTGGACAAGTCAAGTATTTGGGGCTGTCGTCTCTGTTATGGAAAGAAAAATAAGTTTTGATTACATTACATATCTTTTGCTCTCGAGATCTGGTCATGTCGTCGCATTGCAACTCGTCTCGTCTGTATGCATTTTACTCTGCTGGTTTAATGTTGAGATTGTGTAGTTAATGAGCTGTTACCCTGAGATTCCTGCACTGAGGATGTGCAGCTAATTTTATGAGTTTTGACTAATGAGGCTAGATATTTTACCTATGCTGTGATCGTGCAGCTGGTTGTTTTGGACGCTGGTGGGCAGATCGTGCGGTTTTTTTTTACAGGTGCTGGTATACAAGATGCAGCTAGATCCGATACGCATGCGTACAAGCTGCTAGACAAAGTCCGGGTTCAGTGTTAGCTGTGAGCAGTGATGCGTTTTGTTTATGTGGAGAGAGCTTGGTCGTTGCACGGTGGTGCGTACTAAAAGTATTTTCAGAGGTTGTGACCTGTTAGAGAGGGACTGAGCGAGTATACTAGTATTAGTACACTACTACGAGCGATTAGGAGTGCAGTAGTAGTGAGCTGAGCCGCCTGAGATTTTTATTGCGAGACTTGAGCATATTGGAGAATGGAGAGAGTATCAAGCAAGTTGGCCATGGGCATCGACCGAGTGAGTGAGAGAGTGCTCACTCCTTTCTTCGTTTATAGGTGCACTTTTGTGAAGGCGGCGTGGGGGAGAGTAGGCCGCGACAGGTGGTTCGCTCGCCCTGTGCCAAACAAAACTGAGCCCCACGTGACAAGGTACAGCAAATGCGTACCCAGCTCACGGCTGGGAGCAGTAGCATTTGGTGTGAGTCACGGAGGTGTGGGCGTGAGTCACCTCGCAGTCGCAGGCCAGCCGCTGCTTGTCTCGTTTTGGCGCGGCGCGCGGCGACGCGAGACGGCTGGCCGGCTGGGGCCATGGTTTTTCCCCCGCGGGGGCGTGTGGTGTTGTGTGGTGTGGCGCCGCGCGCGCGGGTGGTGATAAGGTTCCCGATGAGACCGCGGCTCACCAGGGCAAATCCCGCGCGTGGTCACGCCCCGCGCGCGTCCGCGCGTCCTATCCCCGGCCGCGAAACGGCGTCGTGTAGTCGTGTACGTAGACATGACGCGGCGCGGGATAACCCGACGGGGAGGCGATATACGGGCGATACCGATACGGATGGCGTGGCTATCCTATTCTAGGACCGGCCGCGCTGGTACGCCACGACGTCGACGCCTTTGGCATGGCACCCCGCGTTTTGTTCGCTTCCTCCCTCTCTCGCTCACATGCCGTCCATGCCGTTTCTGTTGTGATTTTCCCACAAGCTTAACCTTTTTCCGAAAGACCATTTCCCAGAGCTTAACTTGTTTTAATTTGCGAAAGGACTCGCACGCATCGGCACACTTGGGACGCGGGGTACGGCACAGCTGGAAGCCACGCTGCGAAGGTGGAGTGAGGTGAGTGAATGCGTTAGCTGGTAGGGGACGGGGACGTGGCTGGGTTGGGTCAGGTGGGTGGAGGATGAATCGCAGTCGGATGTCAGCTTGGCGTGGCCGTGCAAGGTCGAGATATCGCGCGCTTGTTGCTCCACGGTTGTTGACATGTGGCGCGGCGCCGATCGAATTGCCGGCTCGCGCACGGCTTTGTTGCCTTTGCTTTTTCCACCTTTTGCCGCGCACGTCATAGCGTGTGGCTGTGTTGTCTCGTTCGACGTCATGGCGGCTGCTGCTGCTCATCTCTTGCGCCCGGTGCACGCATCGAATCATTGCGCTAAGTTGGTTTAGGCTACCTGTGGCAGTACTAGGTTTGGCTAATAATCCACGTGTGTAGGTAGGTTAGTTACGGACTTACGGTGGTGCAAAAGTAAAACTGTTGGCAGTCACACTTGATATGATCGCTAACCATAGTCTTTTCGGAGAAAAATGGTTCAGATAGGTGGTTCGATTTCTGCCATAGACTACTCGTCAACAAAGTCCACGCAACAAGAAGAATGGCCACGAGCCAGGTGAAGGCAATAATGATGATTATTAAGACCGCACCTAATAGTACTAGGATTTTTGGCACCTAACAGCACTAGGATATTTGGAAAGGAACAGTCCTAACCCCAAAAGAATTGGAACCCCCAACTTCACTTCCATGTTGACATCTTCACTCCCTCCGGGAATACGAGTGACCGAGTGACGTGTCATTTTTCTTTCTGGAACGTTCTGTGCGGAATCCAGCAGACATCCAAGCTTAAGAACTTGGCGTGTTCCTACTTCGTCTTTACGGAGATACAGTGTATCCATGCGATTTTTGCCGAATCTTGTTACGAAGTACTAACAGTTTTCGTCTTCTCGTTTGTACGCTATCTGGCCGTCGAGTGACTCGCCACCACTCGACGATGTGTGTGGATCGAAACGGTCGTCTTTGCCGCATGCCGAAACAGTTGGTGGCGGCATGCGGCGCATCGCCTATCAAATCGCAATGTTGCGTGTTGGAAGAGGAGTTATTGCCGGCTCCATCGTCCGTATCGTTCGTTCGTTCGTTGAATCTTCCTTCAATCCCCCGGTGCGGCGCTGCTATTTGCCGATCGCGACGCGGGCGCCGCGCCGCACGGCCGAACTCGACGGAGACGACACGGTGGCGCGCTTGATGGCGCGTGCAGCTGCCACGCAGATTGCTCGCGCTTCACGTTAGCTCATCACAGGCATCGCACGATGGGCGCTTGTTAATGCGGCCTTGAATTGGCCCTAGCCCTGTTTGGTCTGCATCAGATCCGGATCTACACTAATCCTGCTCGAGTTTTGACAGGATCCATGCTTCGTGTTGCTGATCAGGTAGACAGTCCCCATCGCGAGCGACATCCCGAGTCAAATCGGTGATGGAACCAGGGGGAGAAAATTGCACAAAGTCGTGGCTTAGTCCAACTTCTTCCAATTATCCACTCTTTTCCTGGAACATATCGCTTGCGTCGATGGAAAAATATAATCCATTTGATTAGTCGGCCGAAACCTGTGATATAGGAGTATACTACTGCTACTATCCCTCTGGCTATTGCCGCTTACGGCGAAGACAAAACATCAAAATCGCAAACGTGTCCATATACTACTGCTGGTGACAAGTCCGTCCTCCTGCGAGAAGATCCAAAGCTGCCGGTAAAAGGAATCGCGGTACATCGCACAGTTGTAGTACTGCTCGTTGCTACAGCTCCAAGCAAGTTGAGACAAGATTCAGTTTTAATTTTTATTTTTTTTCTCCTTCAACGACAGCGTCTGACCGACCAGCTGCCGGTCGACATGGTGAGCTCCGCCCCCGATTTCTCAACGTTTTCCTGACGAGATTTGCCGTGTGGTACCGTGGTGCCCGCAAGCAGGGCCAGTGGTGTGGTCGCTGTCACGTGGTGTTGTGCGCGAGATGAGGTGAGTGTGAGGGCTCGAGGGAGACACAGAGCACCAGCCTCTGACCCTGCTGATGATCTGGGGTCAAAACGACTCCGGAGGCTGCAGCCAAGTTGGACGAACGAGGGAGTGTATTATTGGCGTATTTTACTGTCGTGGAATCAATCATTCGTGACCTGGTGTGGAGCACTCTCACTCGATCCCTTGGCTTGGCTATCACCTGGCTCATCTTTGCCGTTGATATTTTTGACCTGTGCAACTCATGGATTGTCAGTCGTAGTAGGTAGTAGCCGGTTGCTTTGCTTTCACTCTAGAGAGCTGAGCAGTGCGTGGATCACTGTACTGAATCGCTTTTAGTAGAAAGATCCAAGCACTAATGCTGTCACTAAAGTGTTGTTTACAATTTCCTGCGGCTTCGAGAGATGTCAAGCCAGCTCGCTACTTTGGTAGTATCGCTTGGAGCAATGTTCCTCTTTCTGTCACTCTAATCAAACTCCACTGTTGCGAATATCTTCTTGTACGGAGCCTGTTGAGGATATGCAGAAAATTGAATGTTTCATCATAAATAGCATTCACTCCGTTCTAACTTTTTTTTTCCTCTCACGTTTGTTTCCAAACAAATTCATTTTTACCAATTATTGTATCGAGTTTGTGAAAGTACAGTATCAGAAATAGATAAATTAATGGATAATTGTATCGGGATTTAACTAAAGCGTGACATTATGGTCCTTTCGATTTTATATCGATATGTGGGGGTGAGTGGAATATAACTTCTTTCAGGATGAAGGCATTACTAGTAATGAAATGGAGTTCAGTTTATTTTAATATTGAGGAAAAATAATCATATGTACTAAAGTGAAAATCTCAAAAAGAGAAAAGGGGTCAACCTCAATGTTTTTTTCCCCGAACATGTTGAACTATTTTTGAGTAAATTATACCGTTGGCGGAGCTACAAGGTAGGTGTAGCCTGTTACATGAACATGTAAAAACCTCAGACCAATACACCAAAATGGCAAACCGCATCAATTCTTGCTGAGTCGAGTACATTGAGTAGGATATCACGTAGTCGTAGGCACACACATGAGGAGGATGTTATGCAGATATGTATGTGATCAGTCCACTAGAGACTAAGGTACACTTGATTATTTAGGTTGTGTTTTTAAGTCAATGTTCCTAATTTCACTTGTCTTGTTTTTCATGTGTATGTTTTCCAAACCGTTAAATGAATTTTTTTTTGAAAATTATTATAGGAATATTGCTTTAAAAAGTTATATCAATCTATTTTAAGCTTTTAGATTATACTTAATTAACCACACACTAATGTGTGCTTCGTTTTGTGTGTCAGAGAGGATGGGTTATTGTTATAAAAGTATGCCGATATAACGGAATAACAATTAATCTTTTTGATCGCTTTAGTCATTGATCACTCAAGACACGCTAGATGACGACATAAGAACACATGATATTTGTTAAATAGATTCAGCCTAAGCCTACATGCATCTCAGGGCTCTAATTATGGGCAACACCAAGACACTACTAGTCTATGGCCTCACCGCCATAGTCTCCCTACGTGTATGTAAACATTATAGTCGCTATCTTTATATTGTGGTGCCCCCCTCTCTTTAAGAGAATGCCGGGTTATAAAGTCTGACTTTAACTTCACCCCTACCAAATATTACAACTCCAAGTCCAACTTTAACCAAATAGTACTGGTATATTCGACATTTATTCTAACAGTTCTCGACCCCTTCTCCCAAACACAACTAGAGTGACTTTCATCCCACCTTAAATGAAGCTTACTCGCATTATATGATACTCATAAACCGAAAATAGAATCTCCCTGTATTAATCACATTAGGAAATCACCCTCATCTTATTGCCATATTATGCGCTAGTCGAAATGAGGACGCTCTTTGCAGCCGCCATGGAGAGGGGAGGAGAGAGGAAGAGAGATGGTGAGGGGAGGGGAAGAAGTGGCTGACATGTGGGACCCACGTGGGTCCCACGCTGATCAGCGGCCACATCGGATAAAACCGGGATCAAAACTGTCGAGGGACCTATTGTGACCGGTTTTGTGTAAGTGAGGGACCCCGCATATCTGGTTTTGCGGTTGGAGGATGATTTTGTATCCCGATAACAAGTTGAGGGACCTTCGGTGTACTTTTTCCTAATAAGTACAATATTGCTGTATAGGCCCATACTGGCCTGGCCGGAGAACACAGCAGTATTTAGCCCAAAATGAAGATGCAAACATAGACACAATTTCACCATTTCTAATCGGACGGCGCGCAAGTTCGTGCACTCGTGGCAGTTGCAAGATCGCCGTCCGTTGATTCACATATAGAAAAGGCGAGGAAAAAACTCGAGAGGAAAAAGAAAAAGAAAGAGCCCGAAAAGAAAAAAAAAAGGAAAAAAGAAAAAACTGGGACCGATGCAGTCTTGGGTGCAGCGGCTGTTGACGACGGCGACGACGGCGGCGCTCCTCCTCCTCGCCGCCTGCTGCGCCGCCTCCGCGCTCGACGCCTTCCACGTCCCCTCCGTCCAGGCGCAAGCCCATGTACGAATCCGTCTATCCTTCTTCTTATTGCTCTCCCTTAGCACCCTCACGCCTGGAGTTATCCGCGACTTGGAACCCTCGAAATTGGGGATCCTCTCTGCATTGCGCAGCATGTTGATATGGCTGAGGTAGTGCTGAAATGTTTAGGTATTTGTTCTAGCCGGTTATCGTAGTCTATCTAGCAACGCGAAATTGTACAGTTTTCACTGGAAAGATCTTTATAGGGTTAGGGTTTAGGGTTCTGTGATGTCTGGGAGGTCATTGGTTTGGCAAGGTGGTATTTTGGGGGTTATAGGATCTTTGATGATTTTTGTTTACAAATGGAAATGCTATTTCTGGTAGGTTGTTGTCATTTTCGGCTAGATCATGTACATACAGACTGTTGACACCGATTTGTCTGGCTGAAATGTAGAATTTTGGAAGGTTGGGTGCCAAATTCTGATTCTTTCAACAATGGTAAAATTGTGAATCTATCAGAGTATCAGTTAGCTCTGCAAGCAGTGCTCAGTTATCATCTATTCATCGCTTTGCTGGTCTTGTTGCCTATTGATATTAGCATTAATGTGCTTATGTAATTTTTCCTTGTAGGTTACAAAGATAAACCGATTCCACAAGCAGCTCAATGGCAACGACAAGGTCTGTGCCTTAAGGCCCTTAACCCTTCATGCGCGCGTGTGTACTGCCGGAGGCCTAAACGTATTTGGTTTCATTATGCGATAACTTCAAATTATCCAAATCACAGTTTCAGAGTAGTCTCCTCTAAATAGAGCAAGATTTCAATATGTACTAGTTTGTTATAATCTTCTCCTCTGTATAATTATGTTATACTACGTTTTTTTACCTTTTGTCACCAAGTAGTCTGGGTTCTTCCATTGTGTATTTTCACCTTTTCAGTTTAGGTTCAATACATTTCATTATGTGCTACGAAGAGTTTGCTTGGTCCGAAGTTCCCATGTTGTGAATTAACAGTCAAAGGCTTGCCTTCGCTTTCTTTTAATGCAAATCTGCTTTGATCTCTGTAATCAAGAAATACATTTTAGTAAAAAGCCTTTCTTCTGCAAAGGCTTCAAATGTTACTATCTTATGCTGAATACAAAATAGAGTACACATGTTCCAACTTCCAACCACCTGCAGAACAAAATCTGTCAACTTCCAATAGCATGATATTCATAAATATACAACAATGATTTTCCAAAGTAATATTATCTCACTTTCATATCTAGAACAGAGTCTTGTAATTCCGCTTCTGATATAATATGCTTCTCTCCACAACTACTAATATGCACATCTGTTTGAATAACTTGATGATTTGCTGTTGCAATATTTCTTTTTTGAAATTCTGCGAATATATCGATCTCATAAATATACCGTGTTACTCCCTTTGCAACTACAATGAAAACTTTGTAAATTTGTGTGACAGGTGACACTGACCTTCAATGTGTCCGCAAATTTGGAGTCATTATTCACTTGGAGCACAAAACAGGTGATATTTTGATTTCACTAGAATATGCAGCGCTCATGTTTTAAACGTGGTATATCAGAAAAATGCGCTCACGTTTATCCCTGCCAGCCGGCAAAATATATTAGATGAACATCGCAAGTAATATGCTGTGGTAGGGATTGAGCATTTTACATAATTTGTTACTGAGAAACTGGACTGCTGTCCTCAGTTTAGAGGCATTACAAAACTTTAGCAATGAGCACCGTATCACTATTTGATGCTTTAATGTTGTCATGGTTCATTATTGCTTACCCTGTGAAATCAGTAATAAAAATATGGTCAGGGACGATCCACTGAATGTTATTGACTTGCTAGCTAATGCTACAAACATTTCAATTTGGCAGTCCATACTTCAGTTGTAGGATTTCCCAATTTTTATCACATGATTTTGTAAAGTTTTGGTTTACTTCAATGTTTTCATAGCCAGTTACTAAGTTGTTCCTTTGATACAGGTGTTCATTTTTCTGACTGCTGAGTATGAGAACTCGAAGAATTCGCTTAACCAGGTAACTTGTTCACATTTTACCATGGCCAGCAGATTTTTCCTGCCAGTATCTATTAAGAACAAGTAGCTGGTCTTCAATCAATGATTACATGAAATCTGTAATCGTGCATGGCATGTTTAGACCACTGTACATACCCCTTTCTTTTTAGCTTTTTCACTGGATTATTTGCTCCATGCTTCTACAAATACGATTGCTTATCTAAGCTATCTGTTAAGGATATTTCTCAAAATATTTAATTTATCCCTATAATCAAGTAAATAATCTGCGGCAATAATTCAGTGAACAATTTGTTTTGAACGCTACCTTATAGAAACTGGCTCAAATCTGTAGTAATGTTCTGGTACATGTATTCATTGTGCTGGTATAGTGCAGTATTTTTCTTTAACTAGCAAGTAGACTTTTGATTAAGTTGTTCCAGCAAGTTGCTCATTGCTTTGATACTATGTAGTCGGATATACAATTAAGCTGGTCAATTTATATTCTAGTGGTTGTGGTCGATCAATCCATGCTCATGTTGAAATTGTGCTATTTGACAGGTTTCATTGTGGGACCACATCATACCCGACAAAGACAAAGCAAATTTGCAAGTGGAGGTGAAGAGCAAGTATCCTCTGATTGACCAGGTAAAGCGTCAATATTGCTTCAAAATGAGTGTTAGTTTGCATGCATTCTTGGAATTTCTCTTGACTAGAATCATCTGCTCTCATCAGGGAAGCAGTTTGCGCGGGAAGAAAGTTCAGCTTGTTCTACACTGGCATGTCATGCCCAAGGCCGGTGTAATGATCCGGGATCGAATGGCTCTCTCAGAGTTCAACCTGCCAGACTCCTATACGTCTTGAGCAGCTCTGCTCAATCTGATCAGTTCTGTAGTAGACTCACACATGTAGATCTGGGAACAATCCTCTAATGAACATGACGATAAAGCATTGTGCATCCTATGCAAAATGCTCTTTCCAATTTGGCATCTGCCATACGTTAGGATAATTGATGGAAAACCGAAGCAGCATATGAAAAGCACAGAAACAACAGCTGCGTTTATTCTTGCCCCAGCTCGATTGAGCACATAGAGATGCATTACACGTGCTGGCAGAGTGACTGTCAGTGAAGTACTGACATCAACCAGCTACATCTTCACTTACTGCGTACATATATCTAAGAAACAACGGCTTATTTGTTGGCATGTAACTTGGGACGGCATGCGTATGCACGAACTCAAGCACCATGGCCATGCTCTCACAGCACATTGGAGTTTGGATTGAGAGGATTTCAGTGCTTGCAGGGAGGGCCGCACATGCCGAGGAAGGTGTCGGTGCACTTGAACTTCTTCACAGGGTGAGTCTTGACGACGGCGCAGCTCTTGCAGACGGGGTCGCACTTCTTGACGACGTCCTCGCAGGTGTAGAGCCCCGAGAAGGAGAAGTTGCAGCTGCTGCAGCACTTGAGCTTGCCACCGTTGGTCTCAGTGTTGCCCTTGCTCTCTCACAGCTGCAACCAATTATGCGTGCAGCCATTCAGTGATTAATCAGGCAGTTTTCTTTACATTCATTTGGATAGTTAAAACGGTGAAAGTAAGTTAGTAGAAACTCGGGTTGAATTGTTGGGTTCTTTCCGGCTCTGAGCCTATCCATTTATGGGCATGGATGTTGAATGATGCTTGTGTATACAGGCTGTCAGGTTGGCATGATGGAGCCCAGCCAATACATGCTTTGGATGTTTTTGTGCACGTCGAGCAAGTGGAGTGCCAGTGACAGTGATCCAGTGAATGAGAGTGGCCGACCCCAAGATGGCAAGATCTACCAGCCTATCCTCTCGACGGCGACCTTATAGTTTCATTCATTCTGTATGCCTTAGAAAAATCTCTAAAGTATACGATGCATAATCATTAATCACCGCAATTCCGAATCCTGATAGCAACAACATACTACGGGAATGGAAACGCACACTCTATGGTTGTTCTTTCTAAAACTGTAAAGTAGTTGACTGGCTTTGTTGGATAAAGTTATTAGAAATCTCGTGAGAGTGTAAATCCAGTTTACAGAGCAAGTTAACTAGCATTTGGCCGGGCCAAAACTTAATTTGACAATTAAGAAACACACGTACCATTCTCCTTAGCCACAGCTGCAAAAATCCCCATGACCAGGACGGCCTGGAGAACCAGGATCACCATGAGCGTGCTGCTCTTCATGGTCACCTGTAAATTGTTATCGTGCTATAGCTATGCACAAAGCTCTGCCCTTGCTCGGTCTACTCGCGGAGTGCTTTGAGCGGTTGTGGTTGCTGCTGGCTAAGCGCATCTGACCAGCTCTATTTATAGGTGTCCAGATCGGTTTTTTTTCCCCTTGGAAATTAACTTCGTCAGGTGCGTCTTTTTTTGACCCTGGTCTGCGATCTGGAATGCACATGTCGGTTTGGTGTTTCTCCCAAGCTTACTTTGTGTAGCTATTAGGAGACATTAGTGCTTAATTAACCTCACTTAATTAAGTTAGCAAATGCAAAACCTATATCTCCTTACAATAACCCAATGTCACTTCTCAGCATCAGTAACATGGAGAGAAGCATCATTCCACAGCATAATCTGATGGTACAACTGCACACCGCACAGTACAGTCGAGTGATCTACCTCGGGTAATTAAGCAACTACTCGTACATATCACGTGGACGATGCTCGCCATTTGCATCAACTTGCAAACCTGACGGTGACCGCTCACAATTACAGGAATGGATTCGATCTATTCCCCAAGAAGATGTCCTAGCCTCGACAAACAAATCACACCCGTCGTCCTATAAAATTGAGGACTGCTACCCCATTGGATTCCGCGGAAATAGTATACTCACGGGATAATTAAAAACGGAAACGACAACGTAAAAAAGCACCCTCGCAGAACACGTGATTTGTCTCGATACTTAACCACCGCCTGCTCGGTATCGTCGCTGGAGCAACGGCTACCTTACCTCGCTAGCGTCATCGCCGAAGCAGCTGCTACCTCACTGCCAAATCCTCCTCGGTATCGCGCGTTCGCGCGATACCTCGCCGGCGTCGTCGCCCCTGAGCACCCAGAGTAGCAGCTACCCTCATGCGTGATACCTCGCCGGCATCATGCGTGATACCTCGCCGGCATCGTAGCCCCTGAGCACCTAGAGTAGCAGCTACCTCATCGCTAAATCCTCCTGGTACCTTGGGTAAGGTACCGAGGTGGTACCTATTACACTGGTATCGGCTAGTACCTGGTACCCCTGTATCGACTGATACCTGGTACCCTGGGTATCGAGCTGGTACCTAGGTATCAGGCCTTGTTACCTAGGTATCAGGCCTTGGTACCTGGGTATCAGCGTGATACCTCAAGATAGAGGAGGAGGATGAGGAGTCGCGGGTCGGGGAGGTCGAGCAGCGGGGCGGCGGCGGAGGAGGAGTGTTAACAGTGAAATTTGGTAATCGGCAAAGACGCCATCGGCTTAGAATCATTATCGGCTGCAGTATCTCGGAATCAGCCGATGGGAGTTATCAAGTCGCCAATAGTCGGATTCCTGCTATATTCGGTTAAGGAAATTGATCTACGAAAGGAAGCTTATCCAGAAGAGACCGAGTTCAAAGAGAATGCGGCATGGCAAGTTATCTATTAATTAGGAATAGTTTGTTAGTTTCCTTTTATCTTTAGGAAAGTGTGTTTAGTGTCCGATAAGGACTTTATATTTTCCTTTTATCTTTAGGTTAGTTTCTTTCTTGTTCGACAAGGACTTGTATCAACCCATGGGTATAAATATGTACACCCGGGGTCTATGTAATCAATCTCTACGATCAATACAATTTGGCGCATCGCCACCCTTTTTACTTCTACTTTTGTTTTTTACGTTCCGGCGGAACTTGGCACCCGACGCGGGGCTGCATCGTCTTCGATCTCCGGCGAAGGGATAAGTCCAATGTTCCGTTGGCCCAGGCAATTGTCTCATCTACATCGGCGTCGTTCAAGGCTGCATCAGTACATTCGACCTCTTGGATTGCTCTGGTTTGGATGATATATTTGCCTACTTATTTATTATATGTCTATGTTAATCTAGTCTTAGCATATCAATTTAGCTCTATCGGCTGCTTCTCGTTTTAGGGTTTCTGCCGGTATCGGCTAAATCGCGTTGCTAGATTAGATTAGCTTAGATATCTACCACCCCGAAAACTCAGTCAACGGCTTGATTGTCTAGATATTATGTTTCTTTTCATACTTAGTGCTGCATCAGTTAAGTTTGATCTACTAAGTCGTGCTTAGAACCATAATCTCTAGCCTGCTTTTTGACTGCCAATAAGGGTTTCATCGGGGTTTCAGCCGGTGAGTTATCTGAACGTTGCATCAGCTCATAAGGATTGCATATACATATAAGTTGGATTTAGCCGATGACGACAAAGATTTCACTGTTTAATCTAATCTTGTGGATTTCATGACATCGGATCTCCAGCCGATGTATGCTTTAACCTTCGGATCAGTGCTTATTATATTTTGTTTGTAGCCGATTGGTTTCTACTGGATTATATTGTTATTTTATTACATCATCATCAGCCGATTGCCTTCATATCATTATTTACATTAGACATATAGCCGATTGCTTAAACCCTATCGCTATCGGCTGGTATCGGCATCGGCTATTATCGGCTATCGGCTGGAACTACTCCATTGGCTTAACAGCCGATCGGCTGTTTTGATCTACTATTTGCATATCTTGTCAGTTGCAGGATCAAACTGACTGGCACGCCCGCATCTCATCAACCTTTGGACTTGCACTGGAGCTAAGCAGATCTCCCAGACCGGTGTGTTCGATTTTTTCGTCAACAAGGAGGAAGAGGAGGCGACATATCTGGTGCCTACCTTGTGCCATTCCGTCGGTTGTCGTTGTGCCTCGCTCCAAACCGCCGAACCCGTGGCTCTATCGACGCCGCCTAGAGTAGCTCCTCGTCGCTCATGTTGTGCCAAGCACTCGCCCCCGATGGCCGCGTCCATCGCTCCCCGGCCGTAGGAGGCGCTAGCGCCGCCGAGGAGGAGGAGGGCGGCAGTGGCAAGAACGACGAAGAGGAGGAGCGGCTTGAGGAGTTTGAGGGGGAGGCTTCTCGACGGCGGCCGTCGCCCGTGGTGGTCGGGAGCCCTGCCGGCTGTCGTCCAGGTCCTCCGCGGGGGCTGGTGGTGACGGCACTATTGTCGTCGTTGCCGTCGTCATCGTCGTCGTCGCTGTCGTTGTCGTCGCCGTTGCCGTCGTCGCCTCCGTGCTCATGGGTGGTAGTCAGAGAGAGAGAGAGAGAGAGAGAGAGCGAGTGGAGGGGAAGAGACACAGAGAGAGGGGAAGAGAAGGAGGTAAGGCAGTACTACTGTTTCGTCTCCACGGAATACTGTAAAGTAGTTTTTCTGTATAAAATTAGTAAGGTCTGTTCAGATTGATACCAAAATAAACATTTTTCAAAATTTGGTAATATCAGCCTTACTATATTTTGGTTTGTCAAAATTTTGGTAGGATAGACTCAATGTAATATTGTTAAAATTCTATAGATATTATCAATATTTAGTAACAAATTAAATGTAGCTACATAATTATTAGTTTTACTAAATAATAGTATGATTTAAAATGATATTAATATGAAATGTCCCTAGTATTAGAATAAGTTACTATGGATGTAGGAGTATATTTTTTTTGAGACGAGGAGTACGTACTAGCCTAGCTAGCGTTTTGTTTTTGGCATGATGGCATCCTGCCAAACCTAGTGTACGGACTACGGACCATTTAGCCATCTGCCATTGGAGAAAGCCAAATCTTTAATCGACTGTATGCACGTGGACGGTGTACGAGTGCAACAGTAGGCGGCTAGCTAGCTGCATGCAAACCATGTCGAAATCGAGCTGCAAGAATAGGGGATAGTAGCATGGTACGCGTGCCAGCTGAGAAGTATAGGCTGTGTTTAAGTTCAGTGCAAAGTTTTGATTTTGGTTGAAATTGGAGATGGTGTGACTGAAAAGTTATGTATGTATGATATGTTGATATGATGAAAAACGACTGAAGTTTGGATCTAAACTTTGGATCTAAACACAACCATAGTAGCAGTCACAGCAGCGCGGCCACCCGCGCGAGCCAAGCCCTGTTTGGGAGAGCTTGTCCCAGCTGCAGCTTTTTCTAAAAGCTGCTTATGTTAGAAGCTGTTTTAAACAGTCCACAGCTTCTGAGAATCTGCAGTTACATATTCTGAAAAATGAACTAAGAAGCCAGAAGCTAGAGAAGTTCAGAGCTTTTTCAGATTCTTAAAAACTGGCTTCAGAGCTTTTTCAGATTCTTAAAAACTGGCTAAAAAGATAACTGCTTCTCAGAATCTAAAACTTATCCAAACATACAAATGAGAATGGGAATTGGTCCCGGGCGCCGCGTTGCCGATCGGCTCGACGGCGACGGCCCAACGCAAACCATGCGCAACTCGTGTGCCTCGGCGAGTCGAGCGTGCGCGCACTTGCCGGTTGCTCGCCATCTCTTTCTGGAGGCCAATCGATCGACGTCTTGGGCGGGCCACCTAATGACTGTTTATCTGGAAAGCTTGATTTACCAATAAACAGCTAAATGGGGTCCTCAGATATGATTGTATTGTAAGCCGCCTGAATTTCAGGCTGATTGGTTCCATGGATCTGAGAGGTTTCCCTTGAGGAATATACTCCCTCTGTCCATGAATATTCGACGCCGTTGACTTTTTTAAATATCTTTAACCGTTCATCTTATTCAAAAACTTTTTATGAAATATGTAAAACTATATGTATACATAAAAGTATATTTAACAATGAATCAAATGATAGAAAAATAATTAATAATTACTTAAATTTTTGAATAAGACGAACGGTTAAACATGTCTAAAAAGGTCAACGGTATCAAATATTTAAAGGCGGAGGGAGTATCTTTTTTCCGATTATTTAGAAGATGGTAAAGGTGGATAACGAGCTAGCTCAGCTTGTTTGAGCTCGTTCTCTTAACGAGCTAGCTCGGCTTTTCTTATTAAGCTTAACGAGTTAAAAGCCTAACACAATTTGCTTGCGAGTTAGTGCTCGTTAAGCTTGTTAAGGCATGTATACCATGTTTATAATTTCAAATCTACCATTTTATCATATATCAACATAACAATAAACATTAATTAATAAATAACTAACTAAATATGAATAGTTTAGATATAACTAAAGGACTAATTAAATACTTATAGTTAAGAAGTACCAAATTCATAAAAATATGATACTAACGAGCTAAACGTGCAACTCGTGAGCTCTCTTGTTAAGCTCATGAGCTAAAAGCCTCGCTTGGCTCGACTCATCAGACAACAACTTCGAATTAATGTGATCTGAACCATGGGCTTTAAGCTTGTTTTCCACCTCATCGATGAGTGCACCTCCTATCAAAGAAATAAATCCGATCGATAAATCCTTGGTTTCACTATCCTATTGAAAATACACTTAAACGTACTTAATATTCGTGCACACCAGAATTCAAATCTGATGGGTCTGGGTCGCATTATGGGTGCTTCCCCGTTGAAAGGAATATTTTGTTATAAAAAGTTTAATCATTAATTGATTAATTGGTTGTATAAAAAAAGTATTATCTATGTTATATAGTACTAGGAGTGTATGCAATATGTTTTTCTGACATGATGATGTGCTAATCAGCAAATTGTAATAAACTTGATGGATATTAAAGAAGGTAGACAGATTTTCCTTACTGACAGATAATATAGACAATAGATATCTATTATCACAAGATAATATTAACATTGGTCTCATGTCCCTCTCAAGTCCAAGGGAAACACAAGTCTCCCAAGTAACATGCAAACACCTGCTAGCTTCATTATTTTTATTGGGTCCTTCACTCAGACAACGGCTTATTGTTCGAGTATACAGTATACTAGCTAGCATCGAGATATGATATATCATGCACACTGTATATCGCACAGATCACAGATAGATGACAGCAATGGCTCGCGATCATGCATTATTCAGGTCATCATCGATCGATCGATCAGTGCTTGCAGGAAGGGCCGCACATGCCGAGGAAGGTGTCGGTGCACTTGAACATCTTCACAGGGTAGGTCTTGACGACGGCGCATTTCTTGCAGACAGGGTCGCATTTCTTGACGATGTCGTCGCAGGTGTAGAGCCCCGAGAAGGAGAAGTTGCAGTTGCTGCAGCACTTGAGCTGCCCCGGGTTGATGTCGATCGCCTTGCTCTCACCCACGGCTGCACACATAAAAATTCGATCCTTCAGATCAATCATAGCCACTACATTGTACTGCATGACATATTATTATCAGTAAGCATATGAGAAGACAGAAATGGTCAGTGTGAGAAACTGAGAACGCAGTTAAGCAGCCTAGCTAAGATAGGCGAATCATATCCATCAGCGGCAAGAGATTAATGTATACAGTAGTATACAGTACCATTTTCTTTTGCCACAGCAGCAAAGATTCCCATGATAAGAGCGGCCTGGACAGCCAGGATCACCAAGAGAGTGCTGCTCTTCATGGTGATGTTCTTGCGTTCCAAAGCCTTGAGCTATTTCCTCTACTTTGTACTAGTAGATGGCTTTATGCTTTGTGTTTGTGGTTATAGCCAAAGCCCAAGAGAGCATCTGTATATATAGGCGTTCAGATCTCTGAACAACATATTAATTAGCATGTTGCCAAATGCCAATCTTTCATGCTTGGTATATTTTTTGGGGATGCTTGTTAGGCGTGCCTTTGACTGACGCGGCTGCTAGAGTGTGTGAGGCGTTGAACACATTTTTCTTCCATGCCACACTCACACTCCTATCATCCTTGTCGGCGGTCCAAAATAGACGAAACTGACACCACCAGCTCCAGCACAAGTACATATTCAGTTGCACAGCGGTAAGCTTCGCAAATCTTTAAGGGAATTAATAAGGGTTTCCCCATCTTATCACACAAATAAACTATTTGTTTATGTTGTATACAGAGAAATCATGGAGATCACGAGGATCGATCAAACCACTAAAAAACATTCATATTAAAAAATGACATAATAACTTCGAACCCAAATTGACTAACACACCATCTTGTGGAGCTATCTGGAAGACAAGTGTTTATGTCAAAATACTCTTTATTTATTTATTTATTTATTCTGACTCATGGAGGAAAACACTGTGTTGCTTAACTAGAAATAGTAGTACTGATTACTAGAATTCCTGCGTGTCATCATCCACAATTTATCAGTTTTATTACTACATGTCATAATCGCCCTCTTCTCACCACACTTTGCTGATAAGATGACTGTACGTGCAAACTAGTAGAGCCAAGCGAGCTGAGCTGTCTGTTGGAGATTAATCACGAGTTCATTCTCGAGCAACGAATTTTTTATTGGACATCATATCAGGCAACACGAAACCTTTGTTGCATATCATGCCATTCTGCGAAAAGTCTATAAGAAACACTGATTAGTTTGGCTAAACCGCCACGTGCATGATCAATTGATCAATTGAAAGGCAAACAAGAGGCCAGGATAAGATGACAAGCCGCTCTCAATGGCCCGGCGTAAACCAAACCCCTTTTGATGTTTTTTGCGCCAAACCTCAGTGCTAACCCTGTCATTAGCGAAATCAGAGAAATTGACTGCTAACCGGTGCTCCCAGCAAACGTGGACAGCTTCGTTTTGTGGTTGAAGGTTGTCAGTATGGTATCGTGTGGATTTCAGACGTTGAAGGCGGCAGGCGGCTATTTAAGAATCATTGACCATTATGATGTTGCGTGGCTCGACACGGTGACTGCTAGTTGGCGCGTACGCGCCAGCAGCGAGCACTCCCATCTCTCCCCTTTAGTGTTAACTACATGTATTAGTTAATATACTTAATACTAATGATACTAATTAGGAAATTTTTTTGGAATTTTTTTTAGATTTTTTTACTAACATATTGAAAAAATTTTAAGTTAGATTTGAAAACTTTCGATTTAAGTTTTAAATTTTAAAGTTAAATTTTAAAAATTTTCAACTCAGATTCGAAAACTTTCAACTCGAGAATCGAGATTCGAAAACTTTCAGGTCCAGATTTGAAAATTTTGAAAACTTTCAATTTGAGATTCGAAAATATTCAACTCGAGATTTGAAAACTTTCAACTCGAGATTCGAAAACTCTCAAATCAAGATTTGAAAAAAATTAACTTTTAACTTGAGATTTGAAAACTTTCAACTCAGATTCGAAAACTTTCAACTCGAGAATCGAGATTCGAAAACTTTCAGGTCCAGATTTGAAAATTTTGAAAACTTTCAAATCAAGATTCGAAAAATTTTGAAAATTTTCAAATCGAGATTTGAAAACTTTCAAGTCGAGATTTAAAAACTTCCAAGTTTAGATTTGAAAATTTTCAACTCAAAATTTAAAAACTTTCAAACTCAAAACATGCTAAAAGATAAAAAAAATAATCAGAAAAAAATTAGGAAAAAAAAAAGGGAAAAATCGGCAAAGAAAACGAAAAAAAAAGGAGGAGGCGCGCGCGCCGGCGTGGGCCTTTTGGGCCGAAAGGCCCACGCCGGCGCGCGCGCGCTAGCTTTTCCGGCTCAACACAACTCTTCTTCAGTCGTCAGTCTTCAGTAAACAGTGCCATATGGAAATCCTGATATCTGGGCCTCCATATCTTTGTTAGATACTTGGGCCTAATACTTCAAACCTTCACAATGACGGGCCTAGACGCTATATAGGCCCTTTTCTTCTGGGCCTCAAGGACCAGGGCCTTTTCTCCGTTTATTTTGGACATTGTCCTGACGTACAAAATGGTCTGTGTTGGCTGGCGATTGGTCTAGCAATAGTCAAGCGTCACAGTTGCGTGTGACCCGAGGTATGCAAGACTGGTCATCGGCTCTTTTCTTTCAGCTAGCTACGTGATGGTGCCACCTGCAGCAATGTGTGGTGGTGGCTGGCTGGTTGGTACTCAAATCGTTTCACTCGGACATTGATTTCTATGAACCAAATTCAGTCCTTGATGTTCGCACAATTGCACTGAGCCAACGGACAAATATGTACGAGTCACATTGGTGCAACCCATCCAACCCGTTACGCGTAATCTTCATTCACAACAGGTTCTTTTGATCCACTACACCAGTGCTTTGCAGCTACTCTCTCCTCTTATATGTAGTACTTGTATGTTTGTGTCTCGTAGATATCGTAGCACATCCTCTTTACTCATATACTCCATCTTGTTAAGTAGTATTGTGTTTCGACATATGGCTTCCATAGGTTTGGGACTACTACCCCTCCTCTTCCTTTTACATCTTCCCACAATAGCTACCTCCAGGGCTCACCTTGACAGTAACAACACTGTCTGGTGTCATCCAGACCAGGCTAGAGCCCTCCTCCAGCTAAAGGAATCTTTCTACTGGGGTAATTCTACGATCATCCTTCCGACATGGCAAGATGGAACCGATTGTTGTACCTGGGAGGGAGTTGGCTGCGATGCTTCTTCTCATCTTGTCACGGTACTTGATCTCAGTGGGCGGGGCATGTACAGTGTCAGTGATGGTTTTGAACCTGCACTCTTCAGTCTCACATCCCTACAACGCCTAGACCTTAGCATGAATTCCTTGGGTACCAGTAGTACCACCAAAGATGCTGAATTCGATAGGCTCACTTCGCTCACCCACCTCAACCTCTCCAATTCGGGCTTGGATCGTCAGATACCTATGGGCATCAGCAAACTCATTAATCTTGTGTCCTTGGACCTTTCCGACCGCTATGATTGGATGAACTTTATAAGTGGAAGTTCTAATTATCTGCAGGAATCCAGGTTGATGTCCCTAGTAGCAAACCTTAGCAATCTGAAAGAGCTCTACCTCGACAACATGGATATGTCTACAGATGTAGATGAGTGGTGCAAAACCCTTGCTCAATCAGTTCCTCGTCTTCAGGTACTTAGCTTGGAAGGTTGCTCTCTCAACACTCCTATTCATCACTCCCTTTTGAGGCTCCATTCTCTCACCGTGATAAATCTTCAGTCCAACCCTGGTATAGCTGTCAATATATTTCCAGATTTCTTCATGGGTTTTGCTAATTTAACTGTGCTTCGACTTTCGGATAATAATCTTGAAGGGTGGTTTCCTGATAGATTCTTTCAACTGAAAAATCTAAGAATCCTCGATTTGTCCTTTAATATGAATCTATTAGGGCATTTGCCAAAAGTTCCAACCTCTTTGGAGACATTGAGGCTAGAGGGGACTAGCTTTTCCTATGCTAAACCAATTTCTTCTAGCAATTTCAATATGTTGAAGGAGTTGGGTCTTGAAGGGAAATTAATTTCGAAGGATTTTCTCACGTCATTTGGTTTGATTGGGTCTTTATGCCACCTGGAACTCCATAATTCGGAATTATTAGGAGATTCAGGATCCAATTTGTTGTCATGGATTGGGGACCACAAGAACTTGACAAGCTTGATACTATCTGAGTTTGACTTCTCTAGCACAATGCCTTCATCCATTGGTAACTTCAGAATTTGAGAAGGTTGAGTATGTATGACTGCAACCTCCCTAGGCCAATATTGTCTGCAATTGGTGATCTCGTGGACTTGCAAAGCTTGGATATATCAAACTGCAGTACATACAGTTCAATGCCATCCACAATTGGCAATCTCACTAAGTTGCAGATATTGGTAATTACACTTTGTCAGTTTTCTGGACCAATACCTTATGCAATTGGACAACTTAAGCAATTGAGGGTGTTATTGATTGAAGGGTGCAATATGTCTGGTAGAATACCAAATTCAATTGTCAACATGAGTAAACTGATATATTTGGGGCTTCCAGCCAATTCTCTGAGCGGCGAAATTCCAGCACGGCTTTTCACTCTTCCAGCACTACTCTCCTTGGAACTTGATGATAATCATTTTTCTGGTCCTATACAAGAGTTTGATGCTGTGCCTTCCTATATGATGAGACTGCGGTTGACCAGAAATGAATTGACAGGAGACTTTCCCAAGTCATTCTTTGAACTCACTAGTTTAATTGCTCTAGAAATTGACTCGAACAACTTGGCAGGCTCTGTGGATTTTTCATCTTTTCAGAGGTTAAAGAAGCTCCGTGCTTTGAATCTTTCACACAATAACTTGTCTGTCATTATGGATGACGAAGGCGATAACTCTTCATCTACGTATCTCTCTGAACTTAACGAGCTAGGACTTGCATGTTGCAATATAACTAAATTTCCAAGTATTTTGTCTCGTCTGAGTGACATGTCTTATCTGGACCTTTCTTGCAATAAAATCAGTGGGAACATACCAAATTGGATATGGGAGAAATGGAGCAGTAGCCTTGTGCATTTAAATCTCTCCAACAACATGCTCACCAGTATGGAAGTTACTTCATATCTTCTCCCTTTTAATAGAAACTTTGAAACTTTGGATCTCAGTTCCAATATGCTTCAAGGACAGATTCCTATACCAAACGCATCAGCTGAATTCTTGGATTATTCACATAACAGATTCTCTTCTATTCTGCCAAACTTCACTTTATATCTTAGTAAAACCTGGTATCTCAGCATGTCCAAGAATAATATAAGTGGAAATGTACCACATTCTATTTGCAATTCAAGCCTGCTGGTACTAAACCTGGCGTATAACAACTTTAGTGGGACATTTCCATCCTGTGTAATGGAACAAAAGTACTTCGGAAACATATTAAATTTGAGGGGAAATCACTTTGAAGGGATGTTACCTACCAATGTTACAAGATGTGCTTTCCAGACAATAGATTTAAATGGGAATAAGATTGAAGGTCGGCTTCCAAGGGCACTTGGTAACTGCACATATTTGGAGGTTCTTGACTTGGGAAATAATAAAATTGCCGACACTTTTCCATCTTGGCTAGGAAGTCTTTCCTATCTCCGTGTCCTTGTCTTGAGATCAAACCAGTTGTACGGTTCTATAGGTTATACGTTTGAGGACAAATCTGGAGATCACTTCTCAAACTTGCAAATCATTGATCTGGCCTCAAACAACTTCACTGGCAATTTGCATCCGCAATGGCTTCAAAAGTTTATATCTATGAAGAAGTACAATAATACAGGAGAAATTATCAGCCATCGTCAAGGCATATCATATGGATTTTACCAAGATACTGTAACAATCTCATGTAAAGGGTCCTCTATGACTTTTGAAAGGATCTTAACTACCTTGACAGCAATCGACTTATCAGATAATGCATTGGAAGGAAGCATTCCTGAGTCGGTCGGAAAACTTGTTTCACTACATGTACTAAACCTGTCACATAATGCCTTCAGTGGAAGAATTCCACCCCAGCTTGGCGGCATAACTGCTCTGGAATCACTGGACTTGTCTTCAAACCGAATTTCAGGAGAGATTCCTCAAGAGCTTACTAACCTGACATTTCTAACCGTCTTGAACCTGAGCAATAATAAATTGGAGGGAAAGATACCAGAGTCACGTCAATTTGCAACATTTGAAAGCAGTTCATATGAAGGCAACGCAGGACTTTGTGGAGACCCGCTGCCTAAATGTGCCAGTTGGAGTCCTCCAAGTGCTGAACCACATGCAGAGAGCTCCTTTGAGCATGTCGATATTGTGATGTTTCTCTTAGTTGGCGTGGGCTTTGGAGTTGGGTTTGCAGCAGGTATTCTGATGAAAACAAGTTGGATTAGCAGGTGGTTTCACCCTCTGGTCAGCCAACGACGAACCTGACCTGCATATACATAAGGTGCAATGCATAAATGTGTAGCTTGATATCTGTATTTTTCAGTAGTTACTACTTATTACTCATGGATTCAGTTCTTATTACCAAAGCTTTTGTGCATCTCTTACACCGCCTTTAGTAGTTGATATGCGTAGCATGTCTGCTCAAGATGTTACACTCTGCTGTAAGCTTGGACTCATTTACTGGTTTTCTTTCTCTTTTTCCTCAGCCAGGCCAGTGAAAGAACGCCTGCCAAATTTTATCAAGTGCTTACTGACTTTCTGGACTAATATTTACACAGCTAGCCAGCTAGAGGTTGGGTAGTTGGTCATCAGATCAACTGTGCTTCAAACCACAGGTTGCCAATTCTTTACAATGATGGCAATATGTCCCCAGACACCTAACGTATACTAGTATCACACCAGCAGCATTATGTGTGGCAATTGACAGTGGTTTTGCAATTGGTGAAGCTTGAGACATTCGGATCAATGATGTGAACAACTAGGATTTTGGGCTTCTATTCGTTAACATGTTGAACAGACAAGTCAGTGAACTAACCGATTCACCCACCGTCGACCGTCACTCATCAAAGAATAAATTGATGGCGCCTGCGGCAGCCGATGGCCATGGCGCGTGCCGCCGAGCTCCGCGCGGCGCCGCACGGGTGGCTCGCGCAACGCCTGGCTTCAGTAGTAGCTGCGCATGGAGGCGCGGCGTGGCCAGGCCAGGCCGTGGAGCTCGATGCCACAAGCTACCGACGCATCCGCCGTCCGGCCGTCGTCGGCGCAGCCAAGATGCTGGCTGCGCATGGAAATCTGCAGGGAATCAAGCTGCGGGTTGCCTGGTTCCCGAGCAGCGAGCTCCGCCATTCGGATGTGCAGCCGGCGGCGGGTTTCCCACATCGAGATAGCGGCGGCGTGGTCTGAGCACGACGGCGGCGGCGATTCCATCGGAGCCCATTAAGCTCACTTGGGAAGGTTCTTCGCTGCACGGCCTGGTAATATGGGCCCTCACCCCAAGTGGGCCTAGCTGGTGGAGATTGGTACGACGAGAGAATCGGGCCACCTGGTACCTGGGCCGGAAATAGCTAAAAATGGGACGAACCTTACTAGAAGGGCTTTTTAGGCCCAAAATATCTCCGCCTAAAATTCCTGTTGCTGCTTGTAGGCCCACCCACGAAGATTAACGGAAATAGGAGAGCTACCAATAATAGCGACCCGATGTGGATCGTACAAGTCTGATAAAAAATCAGGGTGCGGAGGCCCAGGCACGTTAGATCGGTGGCATGTGAATATGTCATCTGTGTGGGTCTCAGAAATGCCTCGCTTTGATCGCTTCCTCTCCGGCACTCCACGAGATCATAGTTACTGCTATGCGTTATGACATTACCATTTACCAATTGTTGTTGTTAGTAGTACACTATAGTACACTTGGCCAAAATTGGTTACAGTTGACCTAAAAAATGTAAAATCTGCAATCGAGCTACCCGTGCTTAGCTACGGTCTGTTTGGCACAGCTCTTCCATCTCTTCTAGAGCTGAAACCTAGACAACCGTGCTTAATTAAACATGTTCGTTTAGTATGGTCTGTCCAATAGGTAGAGGTAGGGCATCCGGTGCGACATACAGGATGATGAAGAAGAAGAAGAGACAGGGAACAGGAAGAAACACAGGTGCAAATCTACACCACAGTATCAAATTGTGGCAAATGGACGAACGTATATATATGCCGTGAAGAATATGAAAGTGTTTTTTTAAAACAAATTCAACAACTATATGCGGTAAATTAATGAAAGTATGCCCGTCGATTTCGTGGCAATTTTGCTGTAGGAGAAGATGCTGCGAAGCCAAGCAAGGGCAGGCGGGAAAGACGGGGACCCCTACTCCCCCATGCACCCCATCAACCCCGCAAAATGATCCATTCTTCCCATGGCTCCTCCAACGCACGTCCCCCACACACAATTACACATGCATGCACTTCCCCCCTTTCCTCTCCTCGTCCCTCACCCATGCGTTGCCAAACACAAAACCAATCATCAATGCACCAATAGCTAGCGAGTAGCTAGCTAAATTAAAGGGATCTTTTCAAGAAAGATCACTTCATTTAATTGATTGCCATCTGTTCCCCTCACAGAAGCTGGATCGAGGAGCATCATCATCAGCGTCAAACTAGCGAAAATTGATCACAATTCATAGCCCAATTGACTAGTAGTAGTGAATTTAGAATCTAGCAAGCATGATGAGTACATTTGCTTAATTGTTTAATTACTTCTATCTAAGCTACTACCACCTAAGCTAGCAATTAAGTCCGAAACCCCTGTTCTTGGTGGTCTTGTTGCCACAGTCGCAGAGCAAGTAGCTCAGCATGTTCACCATGCTGGTGCCAATGGATGGCACGTTGATCACCGGGCTAACCCTAACGCCATGGCCGGAGCTGCCATTTCTACTGCCCCCATAGTAGTAAGCTGCTGCTGTAGCACCGGCTTTCTTGTGCTGCGGCGGCCGGTGGTGACCGCCGCCCGAGACGACGCCGCCCTGCGCCGCGGCCGCCGAGCCAGCCGACCGGCTCCGCATGAGCGGGAACGACGGGCAACTGAAGCTCCCCGACCGCGGCGCCGCCGTCGCCGTCGCCGTCGTGGCGGAATTCACGCTGCAGCTGCGCGTGAACGGCGACGTCCAAGAACCCGGCCGCCTCTGGTAACTCGTCGGCTTCACGCCGCCGCCGCTTGCTGACTGCGGCTGCTTGCACGGGCTTGGCTTGGGATGAACCGGCGGCAACGGCGGCACGGGCAGCAGCTTCCCGCCGGCGAAGAGTCGATCGGCCGGCGCGACGTCGGCGGCGGCCGCATTGGCGAAGTCGAACTCCGGCTCGGGGAGCCGCGGCCGCCACGACGACATGACGACGACGAGCGACGTGTCCGACCGCGCCGGTGTCGCGGCTGATCCGGCGGTCGCCACAACGCCGTCGTGAGAGAAGGAGATCCTCGGGCCGATCAGCTCCGGTGCTAATTCCTCCATTGGCGCCACTGCCACAGCTAGTAGTGTTGTGAGACCACAAACGAGTGAGAGATCGAGATCGACGCGAAGCGGGGTTGGAGAGAAGAAATGGATAAATAGAGCGGAGGCGTGGAAGGGCAGGGGACCCATGCATGTGTGTGTGCAAATTTCGCAGCGGAATTGTGGGTGCGGACGGGAAACTATTTTGATCCTCTGTGTCACTTTGATGGTTAAGAAAAAATTTAAGAAAATGTATTAGCATGTGATATAACACTCCACAAACATATAAGTTCAGATTCAACATCTATATCTCGTAACAAAAATAACAAATTAAACCGTACCTAGTTAACATATATTTACAGTCAAATTTATCTTTTTCGTTGCGAGATGTAGAAGTTAAATTTGAACTTGCATGTTTATGAAATGATATATTACATGTTAATATATTTTCTTTTTTAAAAATTTTTTATAACCAATTAAATGAAATGCAAAGGGATATCTCCAAGGGATAAAAATCCACTTGCGGTGCGGACCGCGATTGATTCGATCGGTGTAACGCGCGCGGGACGGGTCCCCTGGTCGGTCACCTACCTACGTGAATGACATATGCCTTTGCCGTTTTCTCGTTTATTTGGATGTGAGATTTTGGCAATCCAGCTTGGCATTTTTGGTGGCGTGCAGCCTTCATCCTGCTTAGCCTACGTACCTAGGCCGCTGCTCTGCTTTCTACCCAAAACCGTCATGCTAATCATTTCGTATATTGTACTGCTGCTCGTACTACTCAGAGTAGGTACAGCTATAGACATATCTTAATGAGATAAACGATGAGAGAGAAGAGCAGCGGGCTATAGATTTGTAGCCAGCTGTAGCACGAACTCCAAGACGCGATGTGTGTATGAAGGTGAGACCATATATTAATAGTATAGTAAGCTACTATTGTATGAATTGGCTATTAGATCGGCTATAGATAAATTAGAGCTAGTAGTGGGCTATACTATTGAACTTGCTCTCAGTTTGCAGCATTGTCCATTTCTAAAATCCATGCTAGTCCCATGCATTCAACCATCATTGAATCATGAGGCGCAATGTACAGAGGCGACATCGATATATACTGGGATTTAGTTAAATTTAGCATCGGTGGGATATTCACAATTAGTTAGTACAACTTACAACGAAGGCTAGAAAATGCATGATCACTGTGTCACTGTTGATGCTGTAATATAATGCATCGCGAGACATCGACAGCAAGACATTGTTAAGCTCTTTGTTGGAACAGAATATGATGGGGGTGGCCTAACTAGTCCCTATCTCTCAATCAGTGAAACCAGCGCAAACACGGGGGGATGGGCAACCCATGTTGGCTCCATTTCATGCATATTTCGATCAAATTTCCCAAAATCATGCTCTCTAGACAGCAAGACAGAAACAAATATCAGAAAAGGTAGCCTCTCGCCCTCCTCTCTTTCCTTTTTTCTTTCTCCATTCAGGCGCCGCACTGAAGAAAGAAACAAGAAAAAGCGAAAAGATCTTTGAATTCTTCTCCATTTTGACCACACAGGTGAATCTAGTCTGGGTCTCTGGTAAAAAGTCATGAACTCTATCTATGACAAGGTAACTGTCTCCATTCTCCAACCGTGTACACGTCTGCATGATCGATCAGGAAACAGCGTGTTGGACAATACATCATATATAGTTGTATAAAAGTATTAAAGCAACTGAACAGTCACCTTCCTTCTGAACACACGCCCAATTATTCTTCCGTGCCTTCGCTTTTGAGAGATGCTGGACCAGAGTAGATCAGAAATCATTGTGCAGTGCCATGCATGCAAACGATTTATTTAACATAATTGCCAAAGAGTTTTTTTGCAACCATATGATCATATCTCACTGACACATCTAGTTCAAGTGACCTGTTAATCAGTCACAGCTAACACAACTCTGACGCAGTAATGCAACCTCTCTTCACTTCTACTTCTAACACCAGCTCCAAATGTTGCTTCAATATTAAAAGTACTACTAGTAGGGCCATCTTTGTTTGTTAGCTGGCATTGCTAATTTTGGGGTTTTATTAGGAGAATAGTGGGCTATGCCCCCTTCCCGCTGTTTGGAGTCGTAGTATCCGAGTCTTTTTTTTTTCCTTAGTCTTTTGTTTCCCTCCTCTATTGGCATAAGTCGGTCTGGCTTAATGTGTCGTGTAACAAATATTCTTTTCTTCTAATATATTGACGTGCAATACTTCTGTGCGTGCGAGAAAAAAGAAGTACTACTAATAACAAAAACCTGAGCTTTAGATTAAGCTGATGTTGAAGAACCTGAAACCTAAGGATGGAGGCGGCAATGGTCAAAGTATAGGGGAGCATCTGAAACAGGGTCGCCCTTGTATTCAGGGAAGCCATATGAACGAATGTTTGGCTGTGCTGTGTATAGTAACAGTTCTTTCTGTTCGTCCTCAGTGATCACTGTTCACTCGGCTGGCATCTTCTACTGGCTTCAGGCTGGTGTTACAGTTGCCCTCGTGTTTGCTTGCTCTCTGATTAGATTAGGGGGCCAAGCCCCTGGATCTATGGTGATTCTTGACGTTTTATAGCTCACTACACTGTTGTTACGGCGAGCTTGGCGCTGTCCAGCCGCCTGTACCTGTTTTTTTTAGATGAAGACGGCACTTTATTGATTACTGAGCATCAGACAGGAGCATCTCACGGATACAGTCTGGAGTTTCATTACGGTAAACATTACAGACAGAGGGCTCAGAGCAACGAGCTAATGTGTGTGCCGCTACATTAGAACAACGACTAACATGGATAAAGGAAACACTGATAAACTCAACACCAAACTTTTTGATGTCCTCAACCAGGCAACCGATCTTGGAGCGATCCTGCCCAGTTGAGTTTAGCTTTTGGATAACATAAAGACAGTCGGAAGCAACAATCACGTTATGGAAGCCTTCTTCTTTGGCCAGCCACAGCGCATGCCGGATAGCACAAGCCTCCGCCTGTACCTGTTGGTGTCTCCTCTCTACTGGAAAAGAAAATTGGAAGGAAAATGGAAGCAGTGATTCTGGGATTCTAGTGCTTGGGCCAGCTTTGTTGGATACTAACTTCAATGGATGCATCCAATCCGGCCTCTACGGGACACTGCACTTTCACAAAGTTCAGAGTCTTGGGCCGTCTGCAGTCGATGGATTCAGGGGTTGGATTCAAGAGCAGAACAAATAAAGAAGAAATGTTGTGAATGTTTCAAATTAACACATTGGTAAATGCAAGAGATGAGTATTATGATTTACCAGTGTAAGTTGTTGCTCTGGTCATGTTGTACTAATGCAGTTTAGTAAGAACAAAGCTAACATAACAAGTGCCGTTTTGCGAACCAACAGTTGCTTTCGTAGCTCAGTTGGTTAGAGCACCCGTTTAGTAAGCGGGAGGTCTTGAGTTCGACTCTCAACGAAAGCATATTTTTATTATGAAAAGAATCCATAATTCTATTCATTTTATTTTCTGTTTCTTCCAGTTTTTTTCCATTACGCAAATGTTGTAACCCTACTTATTTTCTAGAGTACTATATTTAATGCACTGCAGAGCTCCTGCTTTCCTTAAGAAAGACCAAGAATAAGGAGGTTCAGAACAGTAGTATTCCATTTCCTTATTTTTCAGGCCAAAGCAAAGAATCCACGATTCAGATGAACATACAAGGTCTGAAACAGTGTACAGATGTCCACCGCAATTAAGAGGGGAGAATACATCTCCGACATAACATTCACACTTCACATAACAAGAATTCATTAATCTGTAAGCTGATATTTTCATCCTGTGGAACTGAAAAATGGCAGCTCCATATCGTTTAGATTCTTTACGAAAAAAAAAGGAAACGGCATATTGCAACCATTCTGAACACAGAAAGGCTGAAGTTCATGAAACTAATGCTATCTTGCAGTGATTCTTTCTTTCACTTATATACAGGCACCAGAGCGACCGTGTAACAACACACGATCGAAACTGTACAAGACAAACAGTAATCAGTAATTCTGCTACATTTACAACCATCTAATAGCAACGCGTCGAACAGAACTCAGCAAATCTTCTCCCTTACAAGCAGTGAAGCAGATAACACCAGCGCGTCACCGAAGAGGAAAAAGTAATTACAGATAAGGAATTGTGTCAGCTATCCTTTCCTGAATCTTGAATCATTCAGATCGCTCCCTGTCACTGAAGAACACAGACAACAAGAACAGCACATTTCACATCAGAACTCACAAAAACCAACAGATTAAACCATGCATCAGAAATTCAGAATCAGTACTGTTTGAAGATTACCTCCTGGTTCGGGTCGCTGGGCGGAGATGGAGACTCGGATCCAAAGATGTAGAACAGCGCGAGCACGGCCATACTGACGGCCAGTGAAACGCCAAGAACGGCCAGAACGCTGTAGATTCTTCGCCTGTCGTCAGGTAGCGGCTCTTCAGGTGGCCCCGAATCAGAGATGGCTATCGAGCAAGAAGGCTGATCGCTCGTGGTGCATTCTTCTCCCTGGCCGCCGCCGACGACGTCGGCCGCCGTGACTTCCCTCTCCCACTCCGTGCTCGGTCCCGACGGGTTGTTGAGCTGAGAGGTGATGAACCTGTCGAGAGCAATGCCACTCCGGCGAGCCTTGGCGCGGGCGGCCGCCTCGCCTTCCTCCGGGATGAAGCGCTCAGGGCGGGGCTGCTTCTTGCTCCGAGAAGGCTCGCGGTGCGAGGACTCCGCCGCCGCCGCCGCGTCCGGAGCTGGCGATCGAAGTCGATTGATCAGAGGAATCGAATGGAAACCAAGCCAAGAACAGAAGCCGTTTGGAAAATTGGAATTGTCATCTTACCAGGCAGAGGCGGATCGGCTTCCCTGAGGATGGAGCGCGTCGGGCTGGATTGCTTCCTGCTTCGAGACGGCCGGATGCGGAAGGTGGAGGGGGGCATCGCGTTCGCCGCCGTGTGGCCGGACACTGGCAATCTCGTCGTCAGACGAATCGATCAAGAAGAAAACCAAGAACAAGAACTCGTCGGGGTTAGTGATCTTACCGAAGCGAGCCTCGCTCTGCTTCTCGGCCGCCTCAAGATCCTGCTCGTTTCCTCTGCCTGGCGAGGCGCCATGGTCAGCATCGGGCACTGCAGAGGCATTCTCCGGTGAGCTTTTCACGAGCTCTGACGACGACGTGCTCAGAGCAGGAGTCTCGGGATCAGCCGACGGGGGAGCTCCCGCGGAGACGAAGCGCGTCGGGCCGGCATTCTTCCTGCTTCGTGACAACATGCCGCGATAGGTGGAGACCGGCGTCGCGTTTGCATCCGTGGCTCGGAACGCTGAAAAAGAATCATCGTCAGACGAATCAAGAAGATAGCCAAGAACAGGGGAACATTCATCCGGGAAGAAGATGGCCAAGAACAGGGGAACATTCATTCGGGAAGAAGATGGCCAAGAACAGGGGAGCGGTTCGGGAATACTCACCGAAGCGAGTCGCCATCGGGTTCTTGGGCACCTCATGGAGTTCGTTCTCGCCGCCGTCCGACGCGGTCCCATCTCCGCCGCCGCTTCCCACCGCCGTGACTCCCTCCGGCTCGAGCAACGGTTCCTGCACCGACGAACCGCCAAGAAACAGAGAAGTTAGAGTCGGTCGAGCACCCAGCACCCAATGCGGCTCATCCCTCATCCACTCACCTCGAGATCGTCGTTCTTGGCAACCTCCGCCGCGACCCCATGGTCGGCATCGTCAACCGCCGATGAGCCCTCCGGCTCCGTCGACTCGGCCCCTCGCCCCAGGCCCACGGCATCGCCGACCTCGTCGGAGCTACCCTCCCCCGGAGCCCCTCCTCCTCTGCGCTCCTCCTCCTCGGAGAGATCAACAACCGCGTGCTTGCCTTCCTCCATGAGGATCGAGTTCTTGGCGCGGGCGATCGGATGAAGCCGCGGCGGAACCCGGAAGCGAGGAGAGGAGAGGAGGGAGGGAAGAAGAGGGGGTTTGAACTTTGCGAGGAGGGGAAAAAAAAAACAAGGGTGAAGTGGCGTGGCGGTGGTGGATTGGTGGAGATGGGCGCGACGCGAGCGGTTATAAACTTGATGGAGACCAGTAAACAGTTGGTTACCTCGTTAGTCGGTTGGTTCCGTAGATTCAGCGTAGACCCAGTCCACAGGATCGACCGCTTCGAGAATCTTAGAGGCCCAGAATGGACGGCTACTGATCGCGTCGGTCCATGGACTGCGTCTACAACAAAAACCTCGAAACCGGTGTGGTAGTCGTGTTGCCCAAATCGTTGCGCGTTGCGCCAACCGCACACGACGTCCGGGCCCACCTGGCAGTGAGACGGGAGTACAATGTATCTTCGTCGTCAGCGGTCGAGCGAGACAAGCAGGAGAATCAACCGTCCCATCGCGAAAGCTGTTCTCTTTCCTTTCTTTTGCATGGAGAGAGAGAGAGCGTCACTACGGTTTTCGGTGGCGGGTCCCACATGGCAGCCGTACTACCCCTACCGCTGAAAAAAGACGACCCGTCCGCCGGAAACACGTGACAGCCGTACGCCCAAGAACATTCAAACCATAGAGAAAAGACGGAGACACCCCCCAAAAAAACTGACATGTGGGGCCTCCATCCTGTGGGGCCCACATGCCAGTTGCTGGATACGGAGTTTTTTGTGCACGCCGCACTTTCCGTTGCGATCCGTGCTCTCCTCCCTGGACGCGATACGTAAACGGACACTGGAGTGTGGGGCTCAACGCCTGTGGCCCACATGTCAGTTGGTTAGTTGGTGGGTGGCTCGGACGTTATGGCGTCAGTAACGTACGTGTGGGCTGTTCGCGAGGTCGGGCTCGGAGATGGAGATGGATGCTCTTTGGTCTCGGGCTACGCCGCGCAGCCAGTTTCCAGTGTGGTTTCCCCATTTTGCCCCTCGTCATCTCGCGCTTCCTTGCGTACATGGTCGGCAGTGGTACTTTGCAACAATCATCACGAAATCCATACCACTTTTCGTAATCATATCACAATCCTATTTGTGTTGTATCCAGCATGTTTCATCAAGCATGTATTGCTCGGATTGGGATCCTCTGCATTAGAGTATGAAATGGAGAGGTGCTACAGTAAATTAAATTAGGAGAAATCTGCACCTTCTATTCATAATTCTAGGGCTATAACCAACCTCTACGGTATTAACGTGATAGTACAAGCTAAAAAATAAAATATTGATGCTACAATACTTGCTGATCTGAACCGTTTCGTTTTTAATCTAAGTGCTCAAGTGCTACCGAGAAAGACTGTAGCATTAGCAATTCAAACTGCAGGGGATTCGGATCATGCTCGGAGAGATATTGCCATTGCACGTGTCAACAATTGTTCAGTTTTTCATCTCATAATACCAATCGACTGTAGTGACAATTCAGTTAGACCATGTTCAGTTAATCCCCGTAAAGGAGGGATTGGAAGCAATTTATTTACACTTATTATGGTGTTAAATTATTTTCCATCAATTTCCTCTAATCCTTTTTAATCTTCTCCAAACCAATAAGGTCTTATGTGATTTTGTAATTAATCTATTGGATTGTTTTTTATGATTATTTGCTTTATGTTTCTAAAAATACGATTTGTCAAAAAAAATCTTAAATTGCTTAGACAACTGTCCTAAGTTGTTTGTAAAGTTTGTTTCTTTTAAGATATTAATGTATCACTACACTCAAGTAGATATTTTATATCCCGTGAATAAAATATGTTCGTTGTTTTGTGAAGCACAAAACAAACATGGAAATACACCAAGCATATACAAAGGTATGTTTAATCAAATTCTAAGGCTGTGTTATTTTGAAGAGGTTAGGATATCATCCTCGTCGTACGCAAAACGAAACGATGAATTAACACATGATTAATGAAGTGTTAACTTAAAAATTGAAAACATGAATTAATATAATTTTTTACAGTAACTTTTGCATATTAATTTTTAAAAAACTCGCATAGTCTAGTATTTTGAAAAGCGTGTGTATGGATAACATGAGAGGTGAGGCTAGGAATCTTGAGGAAAGAACGTATAAATAGGAGTAGAGGTTAAGGGCAGTCCCAACTCATAATGTCCATAAGTAGTATCTATGGTGTTATGCCAATAAGACATCACAATAGAAACTACACTCCACAACCCATGGTTTCATAAAGTGGGCTATTAATAAATACATCATCTCTCTTCTCTACCAATCATATTTATTCTTCATCTATTATGAAGACACTATTCTCTCCCAATGCAAAACTTGATAGTGCCTATTGCATAGGTTCTCGTGTTAAAGCTATATCTTGCATGAGACCCAATTTCTTCCTCTCTTCACTCTCTCTTAATTAATATAGTGCTACATAAAATAAAAGTCCTACATGGCAATGTAATTAATGCCATAAACACCATCCTAGGTGGAGGGTTGGGACTGCCTAAAGGCCATGTTATTTTCTCCTCTTTCCCAACTCAATTTCCTCGATTTTTACGCACACACTTTTTACACTATTAATTGGTATATTTTTTTTAAAAAAGTTTTCTATATGAAAATTTACTTTTTTAAAAAATATATTAATATATTTTTCAAGTTTTTTACTAATATTCAATTAATCTTGCTATAACTCCCGTGTCGGGAGACAACGTTGGGAAAAACCATCATTCGATCCTACTAATATCATCCTAAAATAGTGCTTATCCGTGCTGTGCTTAACCGCGAAATTTAGTCAATTGTTAAAGAATGGACCTAGAAGACGGCAGGAAGGTGTTGCATGAAAATAGAAAACCACACCCCCATGCAGTTCCATAATTATCCAAATTTACCACCCATCAACATCAAGAGAAAACACACTTCTCTCCTTAAAAAAATCATCCAACAACAAAAAAGAAAAGAAAAAAAAACTTGGCCTCAACGCACACGCCCCCAATATTTATTCACAAGCAACACCAACTATTCCATCTATTTTTCCTTTCCCCCACACTTCCATTCCATCGCCCCACCCAAGCCCCAAAGCCAAAGCCGCCCTCCTCTCCACGTCCCACGCGCTCCCCCTCCCCCTCCCCCGCTGTCGCCGCCACCGGAGTCGGAGTCGGAGGAGGTCTGGGTGACGGCGGCCTCCACGCGCGCGTTCGTCGTCGCGGCTTTGCCCGCGGCCGCGGCCATGGTGATCTCCGCCGAGCCGCACCCGCCTCCTCCCCCGGATCCCGTCGCGGATGGCGCCGCGGCGGTGGAGGCGGCGGCGTCGAGCGCTCGCCACCAGGCCGCGGTCCTCTCGTCGTTCCCGTCGCTGAAGACGTGGGGGAGCCACCGCGTCCTGCGGTGCGCCCACGTCAACCGCGCCGGGGACGCCATCGCGGCCGCCAGGCGTTCCCCGGAGCAGCTCGACGGGGTCAAGGAGCGGCTCCTGCTCCACCTCCGCGAGGTGGATGGGAGCGACGTGGTGGCCGACGCGGAAGTTGCGGCGGCGGTAGCCGCCCCGGCCCCGGCGGCGGCTGCTTCGCGCCCGTGGAAGCTGCGCAGTCGACGTCGCCCGGCGGTCGCCCCGGCGTCGAGCGCGTCTCCGCCGCCGGAGCGGAGGGCCGCGAGGGCCCGCGCGGAGGCCCTCGACAGGGCGCGGTTCTCGGTGACGCTGACGAGCGAGGAGATCGAGGAGGACGTCTACGCCGTCACCGGCGCGCGCCCTCGCCGCCGGCCTCGGCGGCGACCTCGCCCCGTGCAGAAGCAACTCGATGTGAGTTCATCCTCCTCCATCTCTTCCCTTTTCCTTACGCTTCGGCCCCCACCGTTCATCCTCCAGGGACCCATCCGTAATTTCGTAAAAATTCACGTCCCCAGCTGCTATTTCCCGGTGCATGGCTGTCCGAGATCACCGTCGAGTCCTACCGGGTGCCCGACGATCGGTGAGCTGAGCAGAGCAGATCAGAGCACTGTGACATCTACTATCAGGCAAGAAATCCCAGAAGCTAGTAATTCATCGATCATCACAATCACAACAATCTCCTGTTATTAATCGATCCTTATTAACCCCATGTTAAATTCCTCCCTTGTTATGGTGTTGTTGTTACGAGCTAGTAGTAGTAAATCGATTGGTTGATTGAACAGAGTGGGAGTAGCGGCAATATTAGCAGTGGTAATTAATTAAGGAGTAGCTGTTCTTGTTAGCAGAAGGACCTCCTAATTATGAAGTGGTAGCAGTAGTGGTATTGTCCTCCTTGATGGTACATTTGTTAACAACATCTCAATTGCAATGTTAATGCTACCTTCCTTCCATGCATCCATCGTTAAATTCCCTTTTGTTTTTTTTTCGATTGCACTGCTTCATGCTCAAGGTGGCAACGATATTATGCAAGTTATTTGACTATGTAGTACTCCAATCAGTAAGTTTTATAGTATTTAATTACCAATGTTATCCTTAATCATGGTCGCATACCGGTAACTGCTGGGTTTGCGGCTGGGCCAACAGCATCGCTTGCCGCAAGCAGAGGGAGTGAGGCTGACGGGTGGGCCCGGCCCGCACTGGAGCCGAACAGTTTTGCAAACCCTGGCGCCTGCTTGCCAGTGAGCACAGGGAGAGCCTTTTCGTCGCCTGTTTTTACTTTGGCTTTTTAGTGCCTCGTGGGACCCACCTGTCAGAGGAACTGAGGATGGTTGACACGTATCTGATCACGGGTGGGCCCGGTCGTGGACGTGGACCGGGCCAGGTTTGCTCGGCCAGTCGGACCATGGTGGGCTTGGTCCACGCACGTTGCTGGAATTAGCCGGAAGAGGGTTTGCTGCTGCTGCGCCGGTTGTTTTCATGTGATAAACGAGAGCTATTGATACGGAATTACGGGTTGCTAGTTGGAGTGGTATTAAATTTTTGGACTGCTACCTTACCATTTTAGGTCAATTTTGGACGGCTCGATTTGTGGTGATGAGTGAGTAAATAACAGTGATGAGACTGTGGACAAGTAGATTATTAGATGGATAGATGGCACGGCACGCCAATGGTCCTCTCCTCTGCAGGTCGAGTTGCAGGGCGATCCTTGTACAGTAGAGGCCATCTGATTGGTAGCGGATGGTCCAGATCGATCATACGTGCGACCTTGACATTGCACCTAACATTCATATGGGATTAACATAATATCAACAGGGCGACATGCATGGATGCAATTGTTGCTCAAACATGTAGCAGCAGTAGTTCCTTCTTTCTGGGATACTTTCAACTCTGACAAAGTATGGCAGGTAGTAGTAATGATCGTTCAACTGACAATGAACTGATGAGTCATCGAGTCCCCATGTCGACAGTCGACAAAAGGAACTGTTTTGCTGAAAGCATTTTTACTGTAATTGAGAGAGTCCTACAGGTGTAGTGCTGTTCTTGTTCAAGAAATGGGTTGTGCTTGGCAAAGCTTCAGGAACTTTCCCAAACCCAGTGCATTATGATTCGGGATAGCAGTTGCTGACTTGCAGTGCAGCTGTTGCAGTTGCAGCCGTACTTGGGCAGAAGTCTACCCTGTTCCGTGGTTGCTGAGCAATGGGGGTGAGGACAAAAGCGAGCTTGTACTACTCCAGTACTGAACAGTGCCAACGTAGTCCAACCGTAATGATCTGCAAATGCACACCTGCATCTGAGACCAAAACATTCTTAGGTTTTGCGAGTAGAAAACGGAGGTTATCCACTTCAATTACTATTCTGTAAGAAGTTGTAATTAAAGTTTTTAATTTAAACGTGCATGAGAAAGTTGCCGTTATGTGTGCTTTGGGTGAGATTCTGACCAAGACATCCCGCGTTGTAATAAAATTTTGTAAAGAGAAACCTAGCCTTCAGCTGGCACGTGCTAAACTCCGTCGAATTCGTTCAGTGGCGGTGCACTGTCAACGCGTTGACACAAAACTAAATTAGTCTTCTCGTATTTGATTCCAGAAAGGAAAAATACACAATGTCAACGAGCATCATAGCTTTCTCTCGCCTTGGAACTGTACGTATGTATTCACTCCGTTTCTAAATATTCAACGCCGTTGACTTTTTTAAATATGTTTGACTGTTCGTTTTATTTAAAGAATTTAAGTAATTATTAATTTTTTTCTATTATTTGATTTATTGTTAAATATACTTATATGTATACATGTAGTTTTATATATTTTACAAAAGTTTTTGAGTAAGACGAACGGTTAAATATATGCTAAAAAATCAACAGCGTCAAATATTTAGTAACGGAGGGAGAGTATATGTGTATGGCGCACAAGAACTCACGCAACTGAATGTGCGGATGTGTTTGATGCTTCTGCCTTTTCTATGGAATCATGCAACACACAACGTGCTACACGAACGTACTTATTACATGCTCTTTGTTTCAAATGAAATCAACTTTTATGTGTCTAACTAGCGCACGATTATATGATTAAGTATGAGTTATTAGTACATGATTAATTAAGTTTTTAATTCTACTAAATTTGAAAGATATAATTATTTGATATTTTGAAGCTTCTATATATAAAAAATATTTTTCATGAAATGCATCAATTAGAAAAGAATGAGACCATATGACATGGATGGAGGGTTCGACTTACCGTCGATAACCGCGCTTACCGCGGGGTACGGTAATATAAATACAACGGTAACCTTCTTAAATTTAAATAAATTTAAAAAATAATTTGAATTTTTGATAGATTTCGTACGGTTTTTCACGGTTACCGCAGTTACCGTGTAGTAATCGTGCTTACCGCCGGGGCGCTGTAACCCCGGCCCTGTGGGTTTGGGAAAGTAGCTTTTCCCGTGTATAAATGGTCACAACTGACAGTGTTAAGTAATACTAACATTACACGGGAAGTTAATTAAGCAACATGAAGCTAGAGATGAATGTTATCGCGAGGAAAGTTGAGTGACCATTTTGTGCTGGGCGATGCATGCGTCCACAGATCTCGAGCCAGGGGAGGTCGAGCTGGACGCTCTGCGGTGTCGGCAGCTCTCGTGCTCCTCGGATTGTGCGCCGAGGCCACGCTCGTCCTCTTCAAGATCGATCTACTACAATTATCAACACCTGCAAGCTCAGATGTTTTTTCTTCATGGCCAAGATAGACTTGGCGGTACAGGGATATGCAAGGACTGAAGTCAATACTACTCCCTCTCCGTCCCTAATCAGAGAGCGTGAAGAAAAATCACCGAGGCCTGGTTTAGTTTTTAACTTTTTCTTTAAACTTTTAACTTTTCTATCACATTAAAATTTTCCTACACAAAAACTTTCAATTTTTCGTCACATCATTAAAATTTTAATCAAACTTCTAATTTTGACGTGAACTATACACAAGCCAATACCAAAAAGATCACGTCCTAATTAACCTTATTCATCGTCCTCAATTATAATGGTTGTACTCCCTCCATTTTATAATATAAGGTATAACTTTTTTTTTTTAGTATTATACTATCTCCATCTACTTTTGATAGACATATTTCCAAATCTGAAAAAATTATTTTTAGTAGGCATATTTCAATCCAACAACGTATCCTTTTAATGACTTTATCAGATTTAATGCGTGACTCTTCATTCTTCCACACAAGATTGACTACTTCGGCATCGAGAAATATAAATATTAATGAATCGCTTATTTATGAGGAATAACTAGTAGCATGTTTAAATGGATGATAAGTAGAATTACTTATCCTTGATCTGTGTGCCAAGATAAAATATGATTATCAAAAATAGATAGAGGGAGTATAATATAAGGCATGCGTTCATATATGCAATTGACTATGATTTTTTCTGCATTCATGTAGTATGCAATTGACTAGGACTTCATCTCCATTAAATTATTATTTTTTAAAATCCTCTACTCTTAAAATATATTTATTGGTGATCCAAATTAGGATATGTTAATAATTATTTCTTGGTTTTTGATTAAGGGTGGTTATATGTTAAATTTTGGAATGCAGAGAGCGGTTCTCTAAACGTTACTACCTAGCAATTCTCCAAGCGTCGTTCCGCATGCATGCAAATAGCCGAGGGACAGACAACATCAACAAAATTTCACATCCTCAGCCCTCTAATTAGGGGGTGTTTAGTTCTATGGGTATAAAGTTTTGGCGTGTCACTGGGTATAATCAGTCAGTAAACCACGAGACGAATTTATTAAGCCTAATTAATCAGTCATTATCAAATACTCTCTCCATCTACTTTTGATAGTCATATTTCATTTTGGCACACAGACCAAGGATAAGTAATTCTACTTATCATCTATTTAAACATGCTACTAGTCATTCATCGCAAATAAGTGATTCATTAATATTTACATTTCTCGATGTCCATATAGCCAATCTTGGGTGGAAGAATGGAGAGTCACGCATTAAATCTGAGAAAGTCATTAAGATGATAGGTTGTTCGATTAAAATATGCCTATCAAAAATTATTTTTTCAGATTTGAAAATATAACTATCAAAAGTAAATAAAGAGAGTATTTATTGTAGCACCATGTTGTCAAATCATGGAACAATTAGGTTTAAATGATTTGTCTCGCAAATTAATCGCAATCTGTGCAATTAGTTATTTTTAGCCTATATTTAATACTTCATGCAGATGTTAAATCTTCGATGTGATAGGGTGTAAAGTTTTAGGATGAAATCTAAACAGGGCCTTAGGGAAGGAGGGAGTACTACACTAGCTTCACCATTAAAATACTTCCTCCGTCTTAAATTTTGTCTCGTTCTAGTTTGATCAATTCCCTAAAAAAGATAGTTTTATCATCAGTCAAACATTGATATATTTTAATTACTAAATTTTAAAAATTCATATAGCTTAACATCATCTTAAAAATATTTTCATGATATATATAAACTCCCTTCATTTCTTTTTATAAAACATGCTACTATATAAAGTAAAAGAGTCAAAGTTAGTGAATTTTCACCAATGATTACTCCAGGATTTGCACATTTAGTATTAAAAACGATATCAATAGAATTATACTCTTACGTTACGTAGTTTCGTGAAAGATTACTTTTGTATGCATATTAACAATACCATTTATGAGGAATCAATGGCTAAAGTTCGCTGGCTTTGACATTTTCATTGTATAGTGGCATGCCTCATAAACACAAACAGAGGTAGGGTTTACGTGCGTGCGTTTATAGGAGTAAGTGCATGTACGTTGTGAGTGTCTGTGTTGTACTGTGTAATTAAAAAAAAAGAAACAGAGAGAGTTATTCACACGTTGTTAAACTATGATTTTTTTAAAAAAAATATTAATAAAAGATATAAATACTTGACTTAGAACAAATCTATAAAAAAATAAAAAAATTGGAAAGGGGGAGTAGAAGTAATGAACGAAAAGATCCAACAAAGATAGTGCTATAAAAAGAGACTCAAAAGGAAATAACACTGTAAAATGACACGATACCATGCACTTCTTCCGGTCCTTCTCGTCACAGCTCACAGAAGTGTGCTGGAACTGACATTTGACGAGGCAGGAGGACGTCGAAAAGGTAAAGATCGTGTCATAGTTCTACAGAATCCTACTACAACCTGATATTTTCTAACATCACAAGGATTGTCATTTGTCATAGCCTCATAGGTACTCCTACAATCCAACATCACAAGGATTGTCGGATGAGCAATCTGAGATTTTCTACAGAGTCCTGAAGAACGTACTATGAATTTCTACAGAACGATCTGAGATTAACATCAGCAGGGTATGCAAAAAATGGTATGTACTCATATTAACCAGTTTGAACAAGTCCGCTGTAACACATGTTAGCGTCAATATTGTTCCTCCAATGCAAGGTAATCAATTTAGCACGTAGAGATAAATTACACAGCCGTACGAGAGCAAACAGCTTCGTTTGGGTGGAAACTAGAACGCCTAAAAAGGTAGAAACCAGAAAGGCATCCCAAGTTCCCAACAACTTATACAGTAAAGTTGGGGCAAAAAGATCAAATCAGTTCTTGATTAAATTAAATGTGATTTTACATAAGACATACTGAACAAGTCATTGTCACTACTGCTTTAAAGTCCACGCCTATTCAGAAGGGATAATCCTGATAACATAGTAAAGACGATCAATGAGTAGAAAGCTTGTAGACTTACTAGTCATTTCTGACTAGTTAGGAGTTGGTCATTTAGTCTATTTCATATATAAAAAGAGCATATACGGTCGCATCTAAAAGCCAAACCAAATAACTTAAGCTTAAAAAAATAAATCATTAGAGTACTAACAGCCGCGCTGCCTTAATGTCTCCATAATTATCAACAGGCAAACCTTTTGCTGTGAATCTATCTAGGTACTTGCTAATTACTACTCCCTCCATCTACTTTTGATAGGCATATTTCCAAATCTGAAAAATTTATTTTTGATAGGCATATTTCAATCCAACAACCTATCCTCTTAATGACTTCTCGGATTTAATGCGTAACTCTCTATTCTTCCACACAAGATTGGCTATATGTGCATCGAGAAATGTAAATATTAATGAATCGCATGTTTACGAGGAATAACTAGTACTCTCTCCATTACAAATTGATCTACATATTTCATAAGTATACCAAGACAAAAAAAAAACTAATAACTCTCTCATACTATATTTACTCTAGCAACAAACTCAATGCATGCATCATCCCCACTATTTCCTAGCCAATAGCAAATCAAGATATTGCATGTGGGTTATAAATGCTTGTGTGCATGGATGCATGCATCAATGTCCATTTACTCCAACGCACAAATAACGAATAGACCTAATGAATGAACATAAATATGTAGATCATTTAGAAATAACCTCAAAAAAACTATATGTAGATCAATTTGGAATGGAGGGAGTAGCATGTTTAAAGATAAATAGAATTACTTATCCTTGGTCTGTGTACCAAGATGAAATATGACTATCAAAAGTAGATTGAGGGAGTAGTATATAAGCATAGCATGTAGAATGGCCAAAAGACGTTGCTTAGAGCACCCGCAATGGTAAAGTAATGTGCTTTCTATAAAACATGTACATTTCAGCAATAGACTAGATTAATAGTAAACCACCTCAATAGTATGTCTACATGGGTATCTATAACTCTCTCATGCCTTGCCTCGTTTTTCTCTATAGACTATCTCTAAGTTAGTAGATAGCTTTGCTCTCTCTCTTCATTTAATATCTTCCAAGTAGGAAAATATGCTGACATGGATCTCTTGTAGAGAGCCTATAGATAACCATTGTAGGTGCCCTTAAATTCAACAAATTTAACTGGCTATCTTTTATGGAGGCAGCAAAACAATCTATGGGATACCCACCAACTTGTCCATCTTGCAAGAATTCCAAATTAGACCCAACTAAACGTTATGCTTTGCATATCAATTGATGTACAATTTTTCATCAGCAAAGGTCTTTGACTGAAAATTGCAATTAACCATGAATTGACACCAAATCTTAGTATTGTAAGCAACTATGCACCTCCAGCAATTACAAGGAAATATCTTTCACTCAGAGAAAGGTAGAATTTACCTCATTCATCCGGTGGTGTCCGCACAACAGATGAGTAGTAATGTGCCTCCAACTCCTTTAGGCTTCCTGCTGCCTCCTGCCCAATCCTCTCCAGCATTCTCTCTGTTCCTTCAGCTTGTTGACTAAGGATCTCAATCCGCCTATCCACATTTTCAGTTAACGAAGCAAGCCCAGAAAAGATAGCTGCTCTCTTAAGCTCTGACACTAGTTTCAACAGAGAATCAGCTGAATGTATCTGAAAAGCATGATAGCATATCGCAGCTGAAATTACACATTCAACGGGTTTGCCAAATGATACTGATTACTAGAACTAGCTTCCAATTATATTACAAAAGCATACTTTGTAGAATGGATGGTTGCAATATGTTAACATAAAGGTAGATCAGAAAATACATAGGCAACAAAATGTGATTCAAACTCATTATTCATTACCATTACCATACTGTCTATGATAAGTAAGGCCATTGCGTGTCTGAGGTAGGTTCTTCTCAATCCACAGATATACACAAACTATGATATCATGTTCTGAATCTTACTCTGCGTGACTAGAGTCAGTTTCTTGCTTGAATTTTAACTAACCAATCCCTGATTCCCTGTTTCATATGCACTGCATTTTCACCCTACCCAGATAACATCCCTACCGTTATTCAAATATCAAATTCCATCTCTATAGCGATGTCCTTGTTTGCACTAGATATCTCCTTTCCAGATAGTGTTTTTGGGTGTCGGATTAAACACGGTGATATCTCCTCTGCGTTGGATAGCTTCGTCTATTTGAACTTTGACTCAGTAGAGGCGCGTTTGGAATCCTCACTAAGTTTACTTAGCCAGGATAAGATAGGATAGGCCGTCTGATCGCTAGCTCATAGAAGTTAGTATGCTTGTTTGGTTCAAGCGAGTTGCTTGTCTGTACGTCCCTCCAAGTGGTTCCAGCATGTCTTTGACTGCTTGCATCCATGACATTGGGCTTCATTGCTTGCCGTCCAGGGAGAGCCAACTTGGCTCTCCATGGTGGGCAAGGATTTGTTGACGGTTATTGCCTACTTTGCTTAGCAAAGCAAGATTAATTTGCCTCTACCAAACAGCTGAGGTTTCCAAGCAAAGCTAGTTTCACTCTTGCCTAGGATTGCCTTCTAGTTATAAGTTCCAACTAGATCAGGGTGCACCTGAAATCAAGAAATCAATACTATAACTCCTAAATCCTAACAAACAGCTATCAAGGATATGGCACCAAGGATTCACTGCCATGGCTTAATTTGACCCCTAATACAATGGTAATACCAAATTGAGCAAGTAATTCCTCGGTATTTCTTCTTACACACCAATTGTCTCCACTACTGAGGTAGGAGGAACATCTCCAGTTCTCCATCCAGCCGGCACATCAAATGTGATATCAAAGCTTAAAATTAGGGGCATCGTAGCTCTAAATTTGCTCATTTAGACAAATACTATAGGGCATGATTTAAACACCGCCGCGAAGAAACAAATCATGGAGCAAGTGTGTACCAAGCGGGAGCCGCGCATGTCCATCTGGAAGGCCTCCTGCGTGTTGCGCACGGGCGGGTCGTTGACCTGAGACGAGCGGAGCGGAAGTAGGAGTTAGGGTTTGGTACGACACCAAGGAAGAGGAGGAGGGAGAAGTGGGGAGGGGGGGACGTACGCGCGCGATGTTGATGAAGGCGGCGAAGTTGTCGACGAGGCTGGAGACGTCGGCGTCGGCCTTCTGGAGGAGCGTCTTCTGCTTCTGCACCGCGGCTGCCGCGGCCGCCGCCGTCGGCCCCGCCGCCGCGCCGGCGCTCTTGCTCATCGTTGCTGCTGCTGCTGCGACGGCGGCGGCGCAGGTGGGTGCCTCTCGTCTCTGGGCTTCGTCGGGAGAGGAAGCAATGCGAGGCCCACTTCATAGCACCACGTCGTGGGCTATCCGAAGGCCCATGACGAGACTTGACTTGCGGGTGTTTCTTGGGCCACGGAATGCGCAAATTCTGAGTTATTTGGATGAGGAATAAGTTCACTTAGGTCCCTCAGCATGTTGCCAAGTCTGGAATTCTTCCCTGAACCGCAGTAATATGACGCGTTCCTCAATTTTCAAAACCAGTGCAAATAAGATCGCAAGACGGTTTTGGATGGTGGTTTTGGTTGACATGGAGCCTATGTGACATTGATGTGGTACTTAAAGTCTTTTCAAAACCATCGGACCCACACCGTCAGTGAGTGTCCAATTAAAATAAAATAATTACAGTGGATCTCACCTTTTTTCTCTCTCTTTTCTCCGCTCTCTCCATCTTTTCTCTCCCTCTCATTCGTGGTGATCGACTAGGGCGGGCCAATCTTCTTCCAGAACAGGTTGAGCAACATCAAGAATGTAGAGGAGGACGGCAACCTGTGGCCGACTGCCAGGTACCGGGAATAAGAAGAAGCAAGAAAGGAGAAAAGTGAGAGAGAGAGAGAGAAAAAAAGAAGGAACGAAAAATAAGGGGGACCACTGTAATTTTTTATTTTAATTGGAACTCACTAACAGGTGGGTCCCACAGTTTTTAAAATACTTTAAGTGCCACGTAGACGTCACGTCAGCCAAAACCACCATCTAAACTGTCCAGAGACCTTATTTGAATTGGTTTTGAAGGTTGAGGGACATGTTATATCTTGGTACTTTAGTTCAGGGATGAATTTAGACTCGTCGACAAATTGAGGGACCTAAAGTAAACTTTCCCTTTGGATGAATAAGTCTTGAGGGAGGCGATTCTACATAGAGCAAGAAAAGGAAGGAGGAAAAATATACATATTCCTTATTTAGACCAGTGATTGTGTGATTGGGCCTTGGGATCGAAGTTTTGTCTGAAATCTGAAGCAGAGTAATAACCCTTCAGTTCCTGAATCTGACCAAATTCGACGAACAGAATTATGCAAAAACAGCAGATTCGTTCACCCAAGACATGGGCCTACACTGGTTGATCTGATATGTCAAGCAAAGAAGAGTATACACGAGAATAATGTTTTTTTGGGAAGAAAGAGAAAAAAAGGATCGGGAACAGGAGTTGACACCAGCTTTGCCCGATTCCTTTCTCAGTCTCCCTTTTCTCACCACCTTTCGATCCATCGATCTCGCTTCCTTTTGCTTTCTTGTTCCTTTCCCTTTCCCCATCTCTCTCTGTCGTCTGATGAACTCCGAATTTGCTGTTTGCTGCTGCTGTAGCTAAGCTAATCTGCTGTTCCGTGTTGGGTGCTGCATCATGTCCCTGATCAACGTCAGGTTTACCATCACACGTCACTGTTGTTAATCTGCCTTGCAAGTAACTCAAGTTGTTTTTTTAAAAGGAAAAATTTGATGATGGTGGCTACCTAGCTAGCTCCGACCGACAATCACCATTAATTAGATGCCTGCCTACAACTGATGACTAACAAACCTACCTAATTAAGTACCTATGCAACAAGTGGTAATCAAGCATACACCACACTATAGCTAATCTAGCACAGTTACTGACTCCATCAGTAGCTGAGCATTAGCTCTGAGTACATTAGAAAGCAGCTCAATAATGAGATACCTTTGTTGCTTAATGATCCAAGCTATAGTCTTTGGACCCATCTACTTAAACGTGGAACCTACAGCACTTAGCATGCATGTGCTACACTTAAACATTTCAGCTCTAGCAATGTGCATGGTTTTTATAACTAACTCAGTGCCTAGCTAATCTAGAGTTAATTATAAGGCATCAGCAACTAGCTAGGGTCTTTGGATCAGATTGCATTGCAGAATTAATCCAGAGTTAATTTAATTTGCCAGGGTGGAGGGCACTGTCAAAGTGCTTGGCCAACTGAAAGCTACTAAGTAGGCCAAAATTCACACTTGCAGACACACATCATGCATAAACATTATCTTAATTACTAGGAGTGAAACCTGAAATGCATATGCTGGAGCTGAACAAAAAGGTAGTGTTTTTATCTGAAGACTTATCAAGTACTCTCCCAGCCAATCAAAACTCACCAGTTGAGCACAAAGCCTTTGTGGAAAAGATGAGCAAGCATAGATTAGCTTAGCTATACCAGAAAAAACAGGCTAAGTCTCAAGTGAAAGGCAAAGTACAGATACCAATAAAGTGGGCAAGCTTTCATCAGACCAAATGATCAGCAGTCCACCACAGTTGTGCACTTTTATCCCTGCCTCCTCCTTGATCTCCCCTACATAATGCTATGCTATGCATGTCAAGGTGTCAGCTGCTAGCTTAAGCATGGCATCTTCCTTCTAATCATAGCACTCACTCCTAGGGCTACTAAAACATTGGCTCTACTTGTTGATTTGTGACTGGTTGGCGCCACAGGGGGAGGACCCCACCCTCCACGAAAACGCAGGGACTTCTTGCACTTGAGCATGATGATGCCCTAATGTCTTCCATGATTCGATCTGAAGGAGACATTGACTCCATTGCTTCAGTTCTAGACTAGCTACCTCCTGCAGGACCCCCTAAAAGAGGGGGATTGATGAACTCCGGAACAAGAAGCAAAGCTGTTCTCTTCTCTATTGGAAATCCATGCTAGTGCACACTGCAGTCATGCATGTTTCTTTCTTCTTGGCAAGCAACATTATTGGTTTAGCTAGCTAGTTAAAATTTTTTTATTTCATATATATGAGCAGTAGCCTTTTAGGCCTTATTAATGTTCTTCAAACTGCCTCGCCTAAAATTGATGTTCTTCAAAAACAATTTAGTGTCATTTTGGAGTACTCTTTTCTTAGATAACAGGAAATTTTCATTACCCAAAACAAACAAGCAGTCATCTGATTACAGGAAAAAAAAACATATTTTGGAGTACTATAAGATGCAGCAACTTAAGTTTATAGTCATATGGATGAGTTTTATAGAAGTTTTCAGTTCTTGTTAGTCTGATGAATGCCGGTAGGTTGTTGTTGTGTGTGAATTGTGTTGGTTTTCATCCATCTATCTATCTATTATATACTAAAAGTCCATTAAACTTCCTTAAAACGCTCTCAAGCTGCCATGTGGCGTTCTAAAAACGCTCTTATATTGCCATATGGCAAAAACACCTACCCTTTTATTTTTCACTTAAATACGTGGGTCCAATATTATAAACCATTAAATTTATATATAAAATAGTGTATGTACGGCGCCGCTGCCCCCACAGATCCGATCCTCTCCCATCACGGCTCACGCGCGTACGTATGCACGCCCTTCTCCATCCTCTTTTTTCTCCATGGTAGTTAAGATAAGCATTATATTGTTAACTAATTTTAAATAAAATTTCCATGGTATATAGCCGAATCTCCCGGCCTCAAGTATATCTTCATGCGAGCCTACCGGCATGGATTACTGATGTATGTGATCGTCGATGAATAACCTTTTAACTATATATATATATATGTTGAATTGTTCTTTTATTAGTCTATCTTTTTATATCCTAATATATCAATCAATTATTTAAGGTGCACATTGACTATGATTTTATTGTCAAATAAAAAATAGTGTGAGACATATACCTTCACGATTTACAATTTGTTAGTTACTTTGGTTTTTAATAGATTGATACCTTTAACTTATATATATACTCTTTCATCCCAATCAGAAATTATATATGTCTGGCATGCTTGTATACATGAAAGCATCAGCTAACCTTTGAAATTTCAATTAATGTACACTCCATGGACAATGATACTGGATTCCATGAATGATTTCAGAGTAAATAACACAAAAAACTTCAGATACTATGATCAAATTATTGCAAAACTATAGATTTGAATTGGTGTATCACAAAACTACACATTTAACACCAAATTTATCACAAAACTACACATTTAAAATGAAGTGTCACAAAACTACATATTTAGTAACTAAATTATCATAAAATTATAGATTTAGAACCAATTTAGTCAAAAAAAAATAATGTTTACAGCTCCAGCATAATAATGGTGCTAGGGATTAAACTCTAAAAACTATAGTTTTGTGTTAACTTCAATATTAAATATGCAGTTTTGTGATACTTAACCTTAAATATTATTTTTTTGATAAATATGGTGCTAAATCTGTAGTTTTATAATACAACGCCTTAAATATGTAATTTTGTGATAGTTTGATCAAAATACATGTAGTTTTGTGAAATTTAAATAAAATCAAATGTGTGATTAGATCAAATGTTTTGTTCCTAAAAATTCTTTTAACACCTCTAATAAGTTGAAGAAAATTCAAAAAATTTGATAAAGAAAAATGCAAATTAAACCTGGAATCGATAAATGATTATATGATTTATAAATACCCCATAGTAACATAAAAAGGTATTTTAAATCAAAGCAAATATTTGTGATTGTATTAAACACCTTGCCACTAAAAAATTCTCTTAACGCCTCTAATAAGTTAATGGAAATTATAAAAGTTATGGTAAAGAAACAAACAAATTAAACGTATGATCCTTATTTCTGCTTAAATTAATCAAACCTACATGTCCATCCCCTCCACTGTTTGATCTCATCGTAGATATCTCACATTTCTCTTCTAATATAAGGGTGTGCCAGAGTGTTTGCAAAAAAAAAAAAAAAACCACATTGGTCGAATGCATTAGTCGATTGAGATATCAAGGTTTTGAATGGCTATTACCTTTGAATCATAAATTTTATTGTTTTTATCCATTTAAATCATATTTTTTAATTATTAAAGGTTGAACACTAAAACAACTGTATGTCTCATCATATTTCCATTTATACAATAGTCATAATTTTCTATGAGGAACTATCCCTAGCTGGCTAGCTATGATAATTCGATTACGTCTACTATCAAATAATAAATTAATTATTGGTTTTCTACATAAATTGGTAGAGCAATTAATTATATATTGTTACATATCCAATGTCTTTTATAGCAACTTAAGTTTTCTCTCTTTTCCAATAGAACTTCAACAGACAGATGTCCTAGGTACCATAAAACCCAATCTCCAGTAGACAATTTTATAAATAACGTAATTAAATTCGTCATGCAATGCTAACGGAGAAAACATAGACAAATCATAGTTTTGAAATATGGCATGTATTATTCCGTTAGTACATTGTCTTATAAGTTTCTCAAATGCAACCTACGATACATACCCGCACGAATGCGCGAGCTACCTTCCTAATTAAATTAAAGGACATATAAGTAACCCATTAAAAACCACAGAGGGTCTTAAAAAACTAGAGAAGCGTATATACATGAAAATGAATTTACATCTTCCTTACAGTAAAGTAAGAAACGAGTTTACGTCACTGAATATTACAGCAACCTATCAATTTGACAGTAAAATAATATAGAGAATATTGAAGAGTTATGTTCTATTCAATAATGATAATAAAAGAGATATGTTCTATTCTGAAGACTTTTCTCCTCGATGGTCCTTTTCATCAAGCAATGCTTCAAGCCAAATTGGTCAAGAATAGCATAATAACACTAATAACCATTGTGACTATATAGCGGAGACAAATAGATGGTTCAATCAACAAGTGCATCCTTGTCTGTCAAAGCCTAATTTGATGTGCTTCTACCTTATGTCCTGGTTCCACTAGAGGATGCATGCTGCATGCCAACTAAGATGCTTGCCCAAAATTGGGAACACCGCAATTACTTATAGCATATTTGAACTCTCCAAAAATCACACAATTAAGATGCAATCTTTCGGCGCATAATAATCAAGTTGAGAGAAGGCCTATAAAACAAACAATATGATAAGAGGCAGGGTAGGGCCCACAATCTAATCACGTTCCATTTGAGATAAGGTTTTCTTGACATAAAACTACATCAATGCAAGGACTCAAGTGAGATCATAACAAAAGTGTTTTCAAATCTCCCCTTTTGAGATCTTGTTTGTAGTTGGGACATCTTGGTGATGGTGACTCACATGGGCCTCAGGCCAAAGGTTTTAGCTAGCATTAATTCTTTAGCCTTTACTCCTAGGGGTCAAAAAATATTTTTTTTTCTAGGTGCCTTGTGGTAATAAGGGTATCAATTCAACATAGCTAGCAGTTTGTTGGGAAATATGATGGTTCATCAACTTATTGCTTCTAGTGGTTGGGTGTCCAACTTACAAGTATGGTTTAAGAAAGCTTTGGGAAAATGTTGTTTGGTGGTCATTCAGTTTGTTATGTCCCCTTCTTTCAAAAGCAGGTACTTTTTTTTTTTCAGAACATAACAATGTGCAATGGTGATCAATTATTGACCTTTGGAACTATGCCTTCCACTTGTACAGAAATTTTAAACTATATGTCAAACTAGCAGTGAGAAGAATTTGTTCTGTGTAACATATATATTACGCCTCAACCTTTGCAGTTACATATATTTTAGAACTACTAGGAGCATGTAACATGTAAGTTTACATGAAACAGTTCATCCCCTGCATTTCTGTTCCAAACAAAAGCTGATGAAACTGGACAATGCACAGTCCAAAAGGAATCGTACTCATTGTGTGTCAAATTGGTCACAGAGGAATGTTTAGTAGCAGCAAATTGGATTTAAAATATGTTAACCCTGACAAAGCGATCCCTGAAACTGAATATAAGTAGTACGAGGGTTCATCTCTGCATATAAGAAAGTGATCAGAGACCATTTTTTTTTATCACGTGCATTGCAAGCTCTCTCGACAGAAAGAGGTGGCAATGGCAAATGGGCAAACATGTTTCCAGGGGCGGAAACAATAAATTAGAACACCCATCTTGCAGATCACAGGAAGACCACACAATTAACTACAAATAATTACAAAATAAAAACTTCTAAACTAGCAACCGCCGAACTCTAGTATTTTGGAAAAGTCCAACGGCTACATACAGATGAGTGCTAGCTAGCTGCTTAATTCTGGCAAAAAATAATTTCTTAAAGAGCAATTATGGGCCTAGTGAAAGCAAGCTTTTTGCAGTACAATTGTGACTAAATTAGTCTTCAAATAAAGCGTACGCTGGTGGACTAAATGGTACAGATTAAATACTTAATTATTCGGTGCTTTGAAGATTACAATTGCATCAGAAAATCGAGACAGGAAGAAGAAGGACAAGTCTGAGTTGATATCAGGATAGAAACCTACCGGCGCAATATGTTTATCAACATGCCTAGCTTTACATCACCTTTCATATCACATCACTTGGAACAAGAATTTGGCAACTTGAACCCTAAGAAGTTGCCAATCCGGCCCCACACATGCATACATCGCAATTCTAGAAGATGATTAATTGCATATCACTTCAAACAAATTAATTAATTAAATGTTAATTTGGCCATCCCTTTCATCTAGCAGCTATCTTCTTAGCTATAAATTTCCTTCCTGATCTTGTGCAAATATTCAAACCACAACCTAGAGCTCATCTCCGGTTTTAGTCACCAAACAATTGAATACAAATTAATTAGTAGTAAATTAAAAATGGCCGGCTAGCTCTTTCAAAGAGTAATTAACTTGCTTGTTGGTCTAAACTTCCAAGGAGAGATATAGAATGAATTCTCTCTGCACTAGACAGGACTCGCCATGCGTCACCTACAGCTTGTCTTTTTATTAAAAGACCTATACCTACGTGTACTTGGGCCACCAATTAACTAAACCCACAAGCAACACAAGATCCCAAGATGATGCAAGCCTAGATTACCAGTAGTTCCATCTCATGCAATTCGTAGCCAATTAGCCAGTAAATCTTCGAGAAAAGATGATGCCATCTCTCAATTAGCTTGTTTAATTATGATTGGTTTATTTGATTTCGTCAAGACTGCTAACTAAATTAAGCCAATTAAAGAGATGTAGAGGGGGTCAATATATGTGCAGTTTTGTCAGCTATAGATTTGTCGAGTAGACTGAGCTGGTGCTGTGGTACACACCCCCATCTGACAAGGACAATTAGATTAACTAGGATTATATATTAAACTAAGCTAGTTGCTTGTCTGGAGACATCCTATCAAAACCTTTCTACATGCATCCCGTACAATTATAGCAGCTGATGGCGATTAGTTTATATATGATGATGCTTTGCTAAGTGAAGTGACTGCATAATGACCTGTGTAGGGCATTATACAATTAACCTGCATATTTTATTAGCTTCGAATAGGGTTAACCCTGTATAGTTTAAACTAGCATAATCCACTCGTATCGATCTGAATGCGATGCGAGTTTTTGGTAAGAGTCCGTCGTCGCAACAAATTAATTATTACGCTAGGCACACAAATTAATGGTGTTTAATCTATGGACTCTAGTTTTGGAGCACTCTCTAACCGGTGAACCTAGCATATATGGTAGGAAAAGCTTGTGCGCACGTAACTACCGATAATTAATATATGCGTAGAGTGCAATATATCACCGACAGTTTTGTCTTATAATACGGTCTTCAGGGGCAGGATAAAAGGGATGGAAGAAGGAAGAGGGGACCAATAAGACCACGCATGACAGCTGGTGGATGACCAGTTAAAATAAAGCCCAAAAGTGGGCAACCTGTGATTAATATAAGTGATACGGATCTTAGGATGATCTATCATCATCCATTCCCTGAGTGTCTTTACTGTGCACATGTTGACTAGCTAATCTTAATTAGTTTAGGGGATGCCTACAAAATTAACAAAATAATAGTACCAATTAAACCCCTGTCACATGCACTAAACAAAACAAAAAAACCCTTGGAGTAAAGCAGCACAGCCTGATCCTATTGGCTGCCATGTGTGGCTTTCCCTGCGTTTGCCAACGTTTCATGGTCGTGGCTGCTGTCGCTGAGGCGGCCAATCGGACGGCACAGAGTGCAGGACACGTGTCGAGCTCTCACTGGGTGGATGATTCGTCCAATCAGAGCCCGAAACGTGGAGGCCGGTTTTTTTATAGCTTATGTGGCCGAGGCGAACCGAGTTCGGAGTGTGCGTAGGTGTGTGGGGCCCACCAGAATCTCTATGCAGGGATTCGCCGGACATTACCATAAAAAGAAATTTTCTTGCTTCTGTTTGAGAGCTGAGACCATTGCCCATTAACGGAGTAGCCATCTCCTAACTCATTTCACTTAACTATGCTTATCTTGCAAGATCAATATATTAGCAATATGCTTGGACTAATTAGTGCTCCTAATATTTTTAGTCAATTTCCAGCTGATAAAAAAGGTGACGTGTTGCATGCATGCTTGTACAGATGCATACGTCATCTTTAATTTGCTAAGCTCATCAGCTGCATGTCGTTGACACGTATGACTGAACTGAATAGTATTCATGAACAGTGCAGTATGATGAATCTATCGCTGAAACACAACTTGGGCATGCACAAGTGATGGACATTTTTTATATAAAAAAATATTATTTTTTTGATGGTAGCTAGGTTGTTGCACACGGAACAAGATTGTTACATCACCTCTGGTGCGCTCTTCAACATTTATCTCTAGCTAGCTTGGTGCTGCATGCATAATCCTTCCAATTGCAATGACCCATATGCATGCATCTAATTATCTCAACTTGCTATGATAATTGTTAACCTAGTAGAGCTAATTCACCCATGTGTAGTACGCTGCAAAAATATATAAATTCTAGAGTTGCACTAGCTAGCTGGCTGCTCACTGTAAGTTGTAATATTAATTTAGGTTATGGGTAGCTTTCAGTAACTGATTACGTGCAAAAGTAACAGATTTTGGGGGCCGGGGTTAACTCTAGAAAAAGATCTTAGTGCTTGATTAGTCTTCTTAATTTGTTGTACACAAGCCATGCATGTTGAAAAAATGATGATTAATTAATGGAGTAAAACATATAAAGGGGCAAAGTCTAAGGTGGTGGCATCAGAAAAGAAAGAGGAAAACTGACTCAGGGAGCACTCAAACACAAAAGGGTTAATTACATTGCTAATGTGTATATATGCACGCCCAATTAGATTGCTTGCTTAATTGTCTTGTCTCCTTATAATTCCTTAATTAGAAAACAAAACACGGACACTCCAATTTAATTAGATACAGATCAACCAAAGAATCGGTGGTAATTTCGTCTGAAAATTGCAAGGAACAAGCTATAGGGTGGGGACAAAAATTTACATGGCGTCCATGGTCATTGATCTCTCTGAAATCATGCATATCAATAAGAACAGGAGTTACAGGCAGCTTACATGCAGCTCTCCAAGTCCCAGAAGCTAAAAATACTTAATTTACTTAAGTACTACTAGTGCTAATTACCTAGCCAGGGAGAGGGATCTTAGTACGGATCAACTACGGACGTAGGCAGCTAGTAGGTAATTAATTCTTTTTTACCATAGTAAACAGTAGCTAGCTCGCTCTCGCGCAGTAGTGTGGCCGGATCGTCGTCGTCGTCGTCGACCACGCGCGCGAACTCATGCAAGCGCGGCGGTGAAGTCACAAGCCGGCGGGCGCAAGGCTGAGCTGGAGGTCAAGCCCCAGGCAGGTGTCCTCCGGCACGGTGGCCACCGGCTCCGCCACCACCATCGCCGGACCGGGATATCTCGCAAGGCTGGCCGCCGAGCTCGCGTGGATCCTCCGCCCGTGGTGCTCGTCCGTCGTCACGTAGGGTGCCGAGGCCGCGGCGACGGCGGCGGCAGACGTCGCCGGAGTGTACGAGAACACAGCCGGCGAGGCGGCGGCGACGGCGGCAGGGCCGGCGCCGCGGGCGGGGAAGACGCAGCCGTGGGACACGTGGAACTGCTGGCCCTGCGCCCCGCCGGCCACCGCGGCGGCGCGCGGGGAGAAGTAGACCCAGCTGGTGGGCCCCGCCTCGCCGCCGCCGAGGAGGTGGGGGGTCGGAGCGAAGGCGGAGACCATCGGGTTGGCGCGCGGGTAGAGCGCGGCGGCGCCGCCCGCGACACGGCCGGCGGCCGCGGCCGCCGCCTGCAGCTGCGCCCGCTTGAGCTGCTGCCGCTCCTTCTTGTGCGCGTTCTGGTGGCCGCCGAGCGCCTGCGAGTTGGCGAACTCGCGGCAGCAGTACTGGCACTCGTACCTCCGCCCGTCGCCGCCGGCCGTGGCCGTCGTGGTGGTCGTAGTAGACGACGAGGACGAGTCCGAGCCGCCGCCTCCGCCGCCACCGTTGCCCCCGCAGACCGGCGCGTTCTCCGGCTCAGCCGAGTACTGCTCCTCGTGCTCCGCCGTCTCCTCCTCGGAGACGTCGAAGCCGAAGAGCTTTAGCCTGGGGCTCGTCATGCTCATGGCTGCAAAGACGAGTAGCTAGCGAGCAGCACACTGTAGAAGCTTGGCACTGGTGGTACTTGCTACAGAAGAAGAGAACTAAGAGAGAAAGAGAGCTAAGCTGCAGTGAGTTGCTGTCAAATTAAGTTGGATGGATGTGCATGGGTTGGAGCTGTGTCAGGTGAGAAGGGGCAGTATATATAAGACCTGGAGCTGCAGGATTTGCACAGGCGAGAATGGATATATCATGGAGCTCATAGCTAGGCAGGTGAATGATTTGAATACATGCAGCATGTACACAATATTATATCCCGGCCTCTTGCACTTTAGAGGGAGAGGGACGATCGATGCAAAGTAGGAAAGAGAGATTAGTAGTAGTATGAGTTGGAGTACTTGTGATGAACAGGAGAAGCAACACACACACAGAGGTCACAAGAGACAGGTCGAGGTCTAGATTGCGCTTGTCTCGGCTCCATGTTGCACTATTTTATGTGCTCGTCTTCCTCGTTGATTTGTTAATTACTACCGGGGCTAGAGGCACACGCATGATAGGATATTTAGATATATAAATAAATATATATATGAGTACTATATGTATATCTTTGTAGGCATGTAGCTTAGGTCTGTGAAGTAGACTAGTATATATGTATGTGTCACTTGCTAGATGGAACTAAGTGGCCAACTAATACGTACTAGGGCTCATTTCTTAATCAAAGCTGGATCGACCGATGCATGCAGCCGGATGCTCAATTATGTTGTTTTGTGTACGTAATGCAAATAGTTTATACCGATAGAGTCGCGGTGTTGTGTAGAGGAGAGGCAACGGAATACAATATAATTTTATTCAAGGGTTCCTGGTTGTTACGGCGCTTTTGTACTTATATATAACTGTGTCTATGTATTAAATATCTTAATTTGCCTTGTATTATGGCTCGATCGATGTATGTAGAAAGAGATAAGAGATCAGTGAGGGACCATGCATGTGCAGGAGAGCTAATTAATTAAGTGGGTGCCACTTAGCTAAGCTAAATTATACCCGATTGTTCAACTTATTCGATCTGCGCGTGTAGAGTACAAACTAAAGTTGCAATGCTCATGCGTGTTGGGGTTGGACTATATGCTTTTTAAAATTCTCCATGTAGAAATGTATATGATGCAGAAGAGTATAGCAGTAGTACGTACGTAGGAAATGTACATGTACTGATGTACGTACGTATTTGCTCCGTTTTGTTCCGTTGTGTGGGCTATAGCTTTCAATTCCTATCATGATGATGGATGACCTCGGCAAAGAATCGCCTTTGAGTCCCATCCCTGGAATCAATATTATGTCTCTGCAGAACAATATATAGATATTCGTCAAGAAAAGAAAACTTTCAACATGATTTTCTTTCACAAATAAAATGAAGTACTCCTACATCATAAAAATATTCTAGCCATAAAATCAGCCCTAGCTAGCATGCATGTATATTCGTGTTTGCGTACGGAAAAGGTATGAACAATATGTTTTCTTTTAAGGCTATAAAAAACAGAGTAGAATATAGATCCCAGTGTAATACTGCCAATATGAAATGGCTTGTATAGTCAATCGCTATTAGCGGCTAAGTGGGGGTCTATATATGATTCCACCAGGCGACAGAATAGCATTTATTGCTCTTCCAAGAAACTGATTAATAAAATACAAAATTGGAAGAAGCGCAAGTGCTAAGAAATCCAACGTCATTCAACGGATTAAAGCCGCAGGAGCAACTTCCTCGAGCACCTAAATCAACTTACAATTCATAGTTGTATCAAGCAAATCAACAAGCACAAACAAATTAATAACGGATGGTAAGCAATCAACAACTTCAAAGCTCAAATCACCGACAACCAGAGTAGTTCGAAATAATAACCCTTTAGCTTAACTTGTAGATTTGTAGCTGTATTTCTCTAGCTTGATTTCAACAGGCATTTGCACAGTTGCATGCTCTAAACAGTAGGGATTATCTGTTCAATTTACTTCATATACGTACACAAAAAAGTTATTTTGTTCTCTTCGTTTCATCTAGATGCAATTTACCACTCCACAGCTCGAAAAACTTGTTAATCGCTTTCTATAAACCATTGAGATACGATCAACCAAATAAGAATATTCACTGATTAGCTCATGAGCGCACATGCAGGCACAGCTTCGTCCTCACCGCATTTTATGTCACTAGGAATGCACATTGAGACGCACTTGGAATTTTCTTGCAGCAAGCATTAAACATATATTCCATCACAATAATAAACAATGTTGCAGGAAAAGTGGCAAGGACAAGAATTGACGCAATTATGTTCCCAGTGTTCGGAATGTATCTGTTTTTATCTGGCAGAAATTTAAGCTTAATCACAAAAAAGGAACACAATGCAGAAGAAAAACTTTGCAAAAGGGGAAATAAAAGAGGCACGATAAAATGGAAAATATATTTTGCCAACCTAGCTAGTTATATTTTCCCCAACATTTCACATCATTAATTTAAGTAATGAAGCATTAAGATTTGTTCAATTATTGCTAGTCTACTCAAGTGAAAAGAGTTCCACTTGGTGTACTGCTATGAGTGGGAATTAATCAGCAACGGAAGCTGGGATCATCGAAATATAAAAGGCAATTTCAAGAAATTGATCTATAAAGTAAAATAAGAAGCGGAATCCATGTCAATTAGAATACGATCTTATTTTGTATGTCATAATTTGCACAGTTATGCACTACCACAGTATTATGATGTAATTGAGTAGAATGCTGGTGCAGGTTAGTAATTAAGCACCAGGCTATGCTAGATAATCTTCAAGAACAGTCATCTGATATTCTTGTACGTTTGCTTTACTAACATCTTTAGTAATTCTTTTACCTGAACATTGGATCAGTCATGTCTAACAAGAAAAACATGTACCTTAAAAGCTCAGCTGATGCGGTGGGTTTTCTTGTCTTTGTACTTGCCATAGGCGTCATTTGTAGAGAAAAGACAACTCCTGAGAGGTCACTGGCACTTGTACAGTTGAACTACCTTGTTAGAAGAAATCATGTTTGACTTACAATCAAAAGGAGGAAGGAATTGCCATGCATTCACTATATACACATTGCAACTTTTGCAGCATCCAGGAGGATCAGATCATGTGTGTGTGCAAGCCTTTATAAGTCACAATTGTAACTAGTGCGCAGAGATTGCCTTTTATCTTAATACAGTACGTGTTTTCACACAGCTAAACTAATTGGGGGCTGTATATCAAGCCCAGAATCTCCTGCGTCTCAAGTTCAAATCAGCAACCTTTTTGGTTAGACTTTTGCTTCAACCCGCTTGTAAAGAAATCTCCCCAAATCCTACTAACCCCAGAGAAAGCTAGAATTCTGCATCTTTTTTTCTCTAACATAATCTCGCCTCCACCATCCAAGAAAGGTTCTATGTATCTTTCACTCCCAAATTCCCTACTTATCTCCTCTCTTTCTAAAGTCTTTCTCCAACTTCTAAACAAGGCCCACCCTGTCCCCTAAACTCAGCTCCCCTCAGTTCCTTTCTTTCTATCCCTTTCAAATACCAAAACATGAGCTTTGAGGTAGCAAGTGCTGTTATTAAAGAAATGACGATATCTTCAATATATTATCAGTAGTTTCACATAGAGGAGTGGTGGTTATATAGCTGTCACCTAAGGTGGCTTTAATCTGATCCATTTCGTTTTTTACTCTGTAGTTTCTACCTATGCTTAGATCATGGACCTTCAGCTTAATTTAATTGTTTCAGGTTAGACAAGTTGATCAAATACTTGATTGCATTGGTGACCATAAAGTATATATGTCCGTACCCTTTTTTATTCTAAACAGCCTCCATCCACAACAAATGTAGAGTCAAAGAATCATTTAATAAGCGTCCATAGGTTCTTATGAATCAGTTAACCTGATAGCCCATTTCATTTCAACAAAGCTGCCTTTTATTTGATATTGACACCTGTAACCTAAACTAATATTCTGTACAAAACTAACCAACAAATATATGTAATAGATAGATGATAAACTTTTGATATACATAGCTAGTAACAGTTCCTAGATTCTAATTCAGACTAGCAGACGCTACATAAGAAACATCACATGCATTGAATCTTCCCTTGCTCCCCAGTTGATCCATTTTGTAAACGGTGCTACATATCTAGACAAGCATTCAATAACCAAAGCTCATGAATATTCCTGTAAGAGCCAATAATTACTCACATCATGCATAATTATCGGCTTACAATGAGCTCAAGACCGTTTACCGACAAAAACTAAGCAAGCTTCTTTGTGAATTATTTTACACGGCACGAGTTCATATTGTGATTACAGTTTTTTGAACAGATGGACGAGGGAGTTTTTGTTTCTAAATAATTGGAGGATCTAGACTAATCACCTATCTAATTCAATCAATGCATAGGATCTCCTAGTAAACAATTCTATTAACTGTAACCCAGCAGCTCAATCGTTTCAAGTTTCTAGATTACGAAGAACAGTGTAATTAATATGCCAAATGAGGTACCAATTCACGTGAATTCCTAAGATGACTGTCCTGAAACAGAGAAGAAAAATAGAGAAGATTGTTTTCTAGCCTGTAAGCTAATGCATGGAAAGCATAAAAAACATCAACAATATTACACAATATGATGCACATTTCAGAAAAGCAATGATGTGAGGAAGGAAAGTTGTACACATGTGACCACCATGCATGCTATAATTGAGATAGATCCTACTCCTGTACAGGTCCAATTTGAATTATTAGGAACATTAAACCTGTTTGGGTTCTTATCTACTACAGTAATTTTCCTGTCAGATACCCAAAACAGAGTGGTTGAAGTGTTCCTTTCAGTCAGATCTAGTCATATTTCATTTCAAACCTTCTTCTGATTTTGAGACCCCTTCACTCTACAGGGAGCAACTGGGAAAGATCACATGAAATGAATACCAATTGCCTTGACATAGAAGGCATATTAGCTAGGTTCGATCTCAATGATATGTCCATTTGTCCAACCATCTAATTTTTAATAGTCAGTTATCAATAAATTTGTCCAAACAAACACTGTTTTAGTCAAGTTACAGTAACTACTTTTTCCATGAATCTGAAGAAATGTAGCTAGTTCCACAAACCATAATATCATTTTAAAGGACTGTAACGTATCTAATAATTTAAAGTGGAACAAAAAAAATACATATTCATTATGATCAACCATCCAATCTCATAGGACAGAACTTGAGCCAAAAATATTCATCTCCCATGTATGGATCGAACAAGAAGAGAGCAGTAAAAGTTAACTTGTTAGGACTGATTCTAACCCATCCCCCAAGCTAGTGACTATTCTAGCAAAATACAAAAATGTAGAGGAGCCAAGTTGCTACGTTCTATAAAGAAACTTTGGCTTCTTTAACTTCAAAAGTCCTCATCTACTTGTCCTGTGTCCTTCCATACTCTGAGCTTCCTTATAGGATGAGCAATTCTAGGACCCCATAAAGACACCAACTACTTTCGGAATATCTAACATGTTTTATTCCAGGAGGAATTGTCTGAAAGAAGCTTGGACGGTTGGAAGGCAAGCCATCCAAAATGCTTTCCTTGCAGACTGCAGGTTGCAGCAAAGCACATGGTCTTTTCTTTTAATATGCAAGTTCTCCTTCACTAATATGAATTGTTTATGCTTGCAAAGAATCTAATATGCATTCTAGTCGACCAGCAAATGCACATGCATTGTATGATGAGGTTCAGGTTTTTGATGACTCGGCAAGATAGTTAACTAAAAAATCCACTTGATCATAACATGCAGATGCACTTGATCATATTTTGCAAGTTGAGTTAATAAAATAGTATTACAGTTACATTCATCTTTACTCAAATTATTAAGATTTGATCCCAGAAGTGTAAGTAATCATTGTAATATGAAAACGGTGCTAGAAAGCATTATCTCAGGATTGAATTCAAACATAAGCTCTGGATATAATTTTATATAGTTTAACAATTGTGTTATTGTCATGAACCTCCAGGTTTGGTTTTAGACAGGTTCTTTTAGGGTTTTAGACAGGTTTGGTTTTAGGAACACAATAAGAGGAGTTCCTACATGTATCTCTGTACATGTCAATATTATCTCCCTTTATTTGATTATGTCCTATCTAAAATGTAGGGAATAAAATGCATGTACCCGTTTTCTTTTGTCGTTCCACTTACTATTTCCTAGTTTATGACCAAAAACAAGCATAAGGTCATTGAATCATCTGAGTGTCCCACCAATTAAAGATTAGAGGTTATCCAACAAGGGACAACTTCATTTGGGTGTTGCATAGGTCAATAGCTTTTTCTGCTACAGTGGTCTCCACCTTGCATTGCAGTGCACTGAGCACCTCATCTACAAATTCTCTAACCCTCAAGGAAAAGAAAACACAAATTATGCACTCTTGGCTCTCGTATAGTTCTCCTGTGGCACTCTTAGCTGGTTATGCATATTTGCTTCTCTAATATAATACAGAGCCTTATTTGCAACTAGAAAATAAAATCTATCAAGTTGACTATCCAATTATACAAACAGAAAAAATATAGTTTTGATCCAAATATCTTCTACAAAGCTACTGCAATAATGCTCAGGAACAAGGCTATAAAAAGGAGATAAGAAAGCTTGCCACTGCCTTGTATGGCTTGCACAAGGCTTCCCTAGACGGCAGTCACGGCACCTTACTCCATGGAGCACCTAACACATGTGAACCATTCATTTAAGCATTTAATCACAGCAGCAGGAAAACACCACTCAGTAGCCTTGACGGGTGCTGATAAGATACAATGCATGTCACTTGCCGCTTGATTACAAGCTAGACACACTAGGTCCCATGTTTTTGTTGTTTGTTGTGTTGCCTCAACAAAGGCTCCTGGTCACATCCCCAACATTTTTGTTAGTTGATTGCAAGCACAAAGTTGGCAACATTTAAGATCACCCGAATCCCATAAGGGGCCCGCACCAAGTTGTGCTCTCAAAGGAAAATCCTTCTTTTGGGCTCATGATGACAAGTTTAGCACATAGTTTAATCCCCTGGATGACCTCACCCATTTTGCTCCTAGGAAATATATATATATATATATAAATGCGTGTATATAGAACACTCAAGTTAGTAACCATATCTCTTTATTTTCTCCACAAGTGCTTTTTGGGCCACCACGGGGGATTAAAGAATGGTTTGGCTTAATAATTGGGTTTGATGTCTTCCTTAAGAATAAGTTTCAAAGCTAGTTAATAAACCCAGGCAGTGTGAGCAAGGACTATAAACTATGTTCTAGTATGCCAAGTGACATTACCTACTCCATAAAAATAAGTACTTGAGATTGGGTGGATTTCACTTAAAGTCATGTGAAGTGATTCTCCAGTATACTTAATTATGCAATGAGGGATTAAAGAAACACCTAGAACAAAATCTTATAATCTAGAATGTCCAAAGCTTAACCAAGCACTAGGATTAACCGTCACAGCAGAAAATATTTAAAACAGGGATCCAGCATAGCCCGTGAATTAAGCTAATATATACAGCTACAATCACGACACTTGGTAAATCTAATGCGCCTCTGTGAGCGAGTGATCAACAGATGGATGCACATGGATTAGATGTATGATTACTCCATACCCTACTTCTGTGATGGCTTTAAGAAAAGGATTAGCAAGTAGTTTAGGTAACGTGATGGTGGAGGAAAGAGCTTTAGATAATATAATCTTTAAAACTTTGGAATCCACTTGGTGGTTAGAAAAGAATTAGGCGGAGGGAATTTTCCTAGCAGAAAGTAGTGGAAGTGAGGTAATTAGACTAATGTTTTTTGGTCTTTAAACCAAGGTCAAAACTAAGCCTTTGACAAATATCGTATCTTTGTGATGTATTAGACAAATCACCTGGTGGTTATTGCCTTATTGGTAATATCACACCACAAGTTATCTCTAGCTTTTCTGGAACATAGGTAGTACTGCACTTGGACTAGTTCTTTCCATTTTCACTTTGATGTACTAGTAAAAAGAACTGATTAAGTTAATGTTACACTTTGTTTTTAAGCCAGCAAGAAACGAACACATTTGGATCATCATAAGATAGAATTTCCACTTCATGAGACATTCACCTCTAGATGGTTCTTTCACAAGATATTTTAAGTGATGATCTAGAAATGTTAAAAGGAGGAAGTAGCAGCTTACAAATTGTTACTAAAACACGGGTATTTTGGACCAATGTATAATAGTAACTCAACATCGATGATTTTTTTTAAATTTGATTTGCATCTCTTCACCGAATATGAATGAAGAACCCAACAGCTATTGCATCTTATTTTTGAAGGGGTGCATGCTTATTTCCTTTAGCTTTCACACACTTCCAATGCCAGACAATGCAATGCATAACCATAAATTTAATCAAGCAACCATTTAAGGCAGAAAAAATACTTACTGCAAGTGTGTGGGATAAGTGTGTTAAATGCCTCATCAAATGATAACAATCACGCATGCTGGACAGAGCTAGCCCACATGGCATTCCACCTTAGAAAAAAAGAAAAACTATTAGCCTTCTTGCTCAACTCCATGTATCCTCAGTCTCTACTCTATGATGCTCTCCTCACCCATTGCTCCCTCACTGCCTTTCTTCTTGTTAGAAAGTATACCACAGAAAAAAAAATAGAATTTATAAAAACTGACAAACAAATGATATTTTTCATGCTCATGGTACCAGCCACCAAAAAACACAAAAAGGAAAACAATATGATGCGATTTTAGTGTTATGGATGTTCGCATCAGATTATTGTTTGCATTTCATGGTACTAAAAAATATATGGCCCCATGTTAAGAGGTAAACAACTGCCTTCAGTATATTTTGTGGCTTTGTGCACATTTGGTAGCATATTAGCATGCACAGATATAAGTATAGGATGACTGCAGAAACAAAGTGAGAATAGGGAAACAAGGCATGAAAGCAGAAGGTGATACAATTATAATCACCATCTTCATGTACTCTAATACCCAGAGGATCCTGTCATCACTTGAAAATAGATTAACCAAAGCCTAACAGATGTCGCCTCCTTAAATTATCACATATCGCAATGTTCTAGACCTAGTTTTTTATTAAGCTAAGCTAGATAATAGGTTGCAAGAGAGCTGCAGGTGGCATTTAATCACCAAAAGTTACAGATTAGCCCTGAACAGTAGAGGGTTAAATCAGCTTGACTCTTATTCTAGATAGTACTGTAGGTTAACTGATGCGAGAAGTTGAGATAACTTTTACATGGCAAAGAAGATTTTCTGCCCATACTCACCCTCACGAGTTCAGACTGACATATCAGCACAAGAAAATAGAAAACAATATTCAATATCAAGTCCTTATCAAAGATTTGCTAAGGATCTCCTTAAGTTTCTTAATGACAAGATAACATCAGGGCATAGACATGTATAACTATAAGTCTATATATAACATGCCAGACTACTAAACAACTTTACCACATCAAGTTGATGAAAATGAGTTGTACGGCCGGAGTAATAAAAACACCTATACGATCACTTTGCAGGCAGATGATCCACTCCAACAAAGACAGCTACATTTATTTGCATGATAAAATCAGAGATTTAGGAAGCAGGAGAAGGAAAGACTCTTTCCTCTTTTACATCACTAAAGTGTCTTCGTCATTAACCTACAGAAGTGACAAGTAATTCTAGACTTTGTCAAAATAACATATTTAGCTTCCAATTTGAGTAAACAATTTGTGTTCTTAAGAGCAATTATAATAAACCCCTAAGCACTTGCCCCAAGATTGCATGTTGGCTCACATGATGAGGTGAGGGAGAGAAGAGAAGAGGGATAGGAGGAGCCACCCCTCACTCAAGGGGCAATCTCTACATAAGCTCTATATGAAAAGAGAAGAGTAGATTAAACAAACAAATAAAATGAAAATACTTTTAGATTATTGGGGTTAGTGTAATAAAGCTAGTGTAGAGGTGGTGTATTGTATATGCTACCTCTTATACTTAATAAGTAGCTTACATATGAACAAAATTAGAGGTCACAACTACCTCTCTAATGAAACTTGCTCTAAGGAAAGAATGCAAAAGTACTCTACCTATATACACCCTGCAAGTTTCTTAGCATCCTCAAAATTATAGGATACTGCAGAAGCAACTTAGTGCACTTACGTAGATTGTGCAAAGTACCACATCCGACACTTCCAATGATATTGATGATGCGTATTTATGCGTCCTCAGCAAGTATATCCAAGCCTCTTAATAATTCTCAAACACTGTGGAACTTGTACTTCTGAACCAGATTGAATCTCTCAATACTTCCACTAAAACCCTTCAACACAAGAGTTCTCACAGCATCCACCCCTTGCTCCAAAGCAGTGTCAATCTTGATCAAATTTACAGAACAAATTTAGATCACTATTCAAGAAGCAACAACCATATCATAGAGTTGCTCTGAGAAAAATAGAGGCTCAATGGAAAATGTGAAAACTTGAGGGTTAACTAACAGCAGTTTTTTTTTCTTTATAATGACAAAGCAAAAGGTAAGATCCCTAATGTTCTTTTCCAGAACCAACTTTTTCCTGGTTGGGGGGTCGGGGGGATCTAGTTGTGGTACTCCAAAGTATTAGTCTCTTCAACCTGGAAGCTTATTCTTTGTATATAAATAAGATGAGTTTGCACATGAACATTTCTACAAAGTGTGAACATTACAACTTACATCCAATATCAATGTGCATCGATTGTGGTGATCGAACCAAATGGTAGGACATCTTTTATCTTTTTCCTGTTTCTATCTTTTATCCTTTTATGATGAATTATAATAAATTTATAATAGCGCTAGCCTGTTATCACTACAGCTGTACTGGAGCATTACTGGAGAGCGAAAGGAGGGAAGAACATGGTGAAGCAGAGAAAAAATAGGTCACAGCAGACAAGAAATTACAGGCAAGAGTTTTTCACACTATATGGCATATCTTCTACAAAACACTAAAACATAGAGCAAAGCAATACCTGCAGCCGTTCCTCTGAACTGAACTTCTGCAGAAGAAAAGCACGCGTGTCCATTTTGCCGGGTGGGCTACCAATGCCTATATCCAGCAGTCAATAGCTCAATATTGGTCCAATATGAATTTCCAGAGAATGCATGGTGAACATGGTGACGTACCTATAGATAAACGAGGAAGTTCACGGGAACTGTCCAAACATTCCATTACGTTCTGCAGGCTGTTTTTCACAGAAACTGGTTAATGTGAAGCGAAGTCGGTATTGGATTAATAAAAGGTAACGTCTCTAACTATTAGGAGTTTAGGACCACATAGACAGCTATGTCAAACACATAATACTTATAAGCAGACTAACAGGCTCCATAGAGCCTCTCAAGAAAGAAATTAACAATTTTCTCTATATAGAGTAAAGCTGAACAGGCGCAAGCATACTGAAGCATTTAAACCCAATGCAGCTATCCACCTTTTCGAAGATTTCATCAACTCACATTCAAGTACGATACTGAGAAAGGTATAAGATATTTGGAAACTTGGATATTACCCATTATGGCGACCATGACCACCTTTCCGTTGAAGACGCAATACACCATTGGGTAGACTCATCTCATCATACATCTTAGTAAACAGAACATACTGATGTTAGTTGCAAGCACATGCTACTCAATACCAGCCATAAATCAGCGTAAGAACAGTGATAAGATGTACCACAAGGATATGCCGCAATGGTACTTGATAATAGGCAGCAAGAGGTCCAATCTTCACAAGATAGCACGATCGTACAGGGTGATTTGAGAAGTTGCAAGAAATTATATGACATTAGAATGAAGAAAACAGGTGATCCTTAAGTCCTAACAACAATTTATAGTCTCATTTCACCATAAGACATAATGCATGATATTTTAAGAAAAAAAAAAGAGCAGAAATAAGGAGTTATATGCTGAGGTATATTTTTTATTCATTCCAAATATTATCAACATTTGGTGCTTTCCTTTTGTATCATGTTCCCAATTCAAAGTACTTCTGCTTTGAAAGTTACTATTAATTAATGAATAAGAGAGTCTAAAGGTAGAAATATAACTTGAAGATCCCCGCAGACTCATCTTGTTTCTTATTAATTAGAGATTAATTTGTGTTTACTTGATCACAGATTTAGGAAAGGTTTGTGTTTACTTGATCTTATTTTTGTCAAAATTGCTAGCAGGCAGTAATTTTCAAAAAAAAAAAAGAATGAAGGGCCTGTTTGGATCATTGCCCAACTCAACCATGCCAAAAATTTTGCATTCCAATTTTTTTTGCATTCATTTGGTTTAGATCCAAAAAATTGGCATTGCCAAATTATTTGGCATCCCTTTCGGTGCAATACAAGTCAAAGCTTAGGTAGTCTTGCCCAAAAAAAGAAAAGGCAACAATCCAATCAACAACCTTGCCAAGAATTTTGGTATGACCAAATCTTGCCATTGCCCAAAAAAATGGCTTGGCTAAGATTGGCATAGAACCAAACAGATCAAAAAGTTAATTTTATAGTTCAGCTGCCCTGAATATTTTATAACAGGTCATGTACGACAAAGTTTGGCACATAAAAATATGTCGCATTTCTTTTGAAAATAAGAGGCTGCTATTTCTATGAGTAACTTACCTGCAGACAAATTTTTTTATGGGAAAACAATGAGGGAGAGCCCTCTAAAGAGGCCTTTATTTGTAGTAGCCAGTATGAAGTTGCTTTTTATTATTCACAAGCTAAAAATTGCAAATTAAAAAAAACAATAGTAAGAACTTACTGCCTCCCCACTGTAGTTGATATATGATTGTGGCTTTACCAACAAGACAGGCACTTCCCCAATCGAACCTGCACAAAAATTCCACCGAACAACAGGAATTTACAATATCAATAACAAGATTATGACGCTGACTGCTATACATACTGCAGTTCATGAGACTATACTTCCAGCAAGAAAAAAATATTCAGTGGACTAGACAAACTTCAGTGAAAGAGGTTATTGTACTTTCTTCAGGAGTAATTGGTGCATCAAACATATGCTGCTGCACATATTTAGTACTTCCAAGTTCCGACAATCTGAACAATATTACTAATACTAAATAAAGGCATGAGAGCACTAATGAAGGCAATTTTAACAATGATCCTCTGTAGTACAGTATGTATTGTGATTATTATATGTGAATGAAAGAAACGACAGCTCAGTGCAACTGTAGATCAGACATGATAGAATGGTCGGATATCCAATCTGCAAATTAAACTTTCAATGCAAATATGAAGTTCTGGGTTTTCAAATAGAAATAGGACATGAGCATACTTGGCTTTAGCTCAACATATGGGATGGGGTACTTCCAAACAACATTCCTGTCAATCAGCAGAAATATATGGTTGATTGTTCTTAAACATGAAGATTGTTTCTTAGAACTTTCACAGTTAAATGCAATCAAATTAAATAACTTGTGCTATCCTAAAAAAATAAGTTATCCCTGTACAAAAGGCCAAAGAATACAGTACCTATATTCATTGAATCTTAAGTCTGAAAAACAATAATATTTCTTAAGTTGGATTTGGAGGAACTGCAAAAGGCAGTGGAGAGAAGTAGACAACGAAATCCAGTTTCGCTAAAACTAAGAACTGCTGAAATTTGGAGTAAATATTGTGAGTTCATGAAAAACATCCCCACCAGTATTCCACAAGGACAGAACTCGAGAGTAGAAAAGGCAGGGGCTCCATATCAGAATAAGATTGGTAAGTTGGTAACCAGTAAAACATTGAATTCGTTCTGTTAAAACTTGCTGAAAACATGTTTTTACGTCACCAAACTCTAAATTGACATCCCAATAACTCATACAAAGGTCAATGTGGTCTTCTGCACCAAATCAATTGCTTCAACTACTGTGATTTCAGCTAAAATGTAGGTCTAGCTGCTGTTACCAAGTACGGGACTTAAGTTAGATACCAGTTGCAACAGCAGACATTACTGCACAACTAGATCCCTAGCATGAAACAAAATAGTCCACTCCACTGCAACAAGAGAGTACGGTACCTATTCCGAGCAGCGACTTGGACTGGATCGTGTTCATGGTGATCCCCTCGTCTCGCGCGATGCGATCGACCATCTCAAACCCCACCTAATCACGAACGCGAACGCGAACGCGAGCACAAAGCGGTGAGAGGGTGAGCATCTCAAATCGGACAGGAAGGTGCGCAACGAGAGAAGGCATCCCGCTTACGTTGTGACGCGTGCCGTGGTACTTGCTGCCGGGGTTGCCGAGGCCGGCGATGAGCCAGGGCGTGTACTCCGCCGGCCGCGCCGCGGGGTCGGGGACGGACGCGACGACGGCGATGCGGCGCCGGAGACGGGTGCGCCGGAGAGGGGCGGCTGCGGAGAGGAGGAGGCGGCGGCGGCGGCAGGGTTCGGGGGAGGAGGTGGTGAGCGGGGAGAGGCGGGCGGAGGCGGGAGTGGCCACGGCAAGCGACATGGCGAGGGGAGAGGAGAAGCGGAACCGATAGGGCGAGAGGAGATTTCAGATTAGCATTAGCCGCCCTTCGTGTTGCTTTGGAGGGAGAAAAATGAAAATATCTTAATCCCAGGTGAAGGATGGAGTACGTGGGCCGCAGGAAAATTTGGGCCAGGCCGGATACGAGGGGATCTATGTTGGGCTGGAGTTTTCGGCCCATTACGTGGTTTCCCTGAAACCTAACGGGGCTAGGCGGTTTCATCGCTAGGATCACCATAGGCCCACTACTGTCAACGATCATTGTGTACGTAGGGGTGGGCAATATAAGACCTAACCGAATAACCAAACCAAAAAGATCGAGACCAAGTCCGAAAAAATCGAGACCAAGAAATTTGGTTAGTAATTCGGTCTCAGCCTGTCAAAGACCAAAATTTGTTTGGGTAATTCGGTTATTAGGCTCGGTTAACCGAATTAACCGAGAGAACAAGCCCAATAGGTCTAGAGGCCCAATAAGCCCAATACTGCACTAAACCCTAGAGGCCACCCGCTCCAACCCACATGCCGCATCGGCACATCCCCATCCATCCCCCATCGCGCTGCCCTCCGGGTCCGCATCCCCATCGCCGCCGCATGCCTATCCATCCCGCGCGGCCGCGCTACTTCCGTCTCCACCCCCATCGCGCGGCGCCACCACCTCCGCCCTCCGCCCTCCACCCTCCGCCTCCATCTCGCCAGCGCCGTCTCCGCCTTCATGCCGCCTCGCCGGTCGCGCTACCCGCTGGATCCATCCTCCACCTCCACCACGATGCGTCGGCACCACCATACTCCCACCGAGTCACCGACCACCGCCGCATCGGCATCGACGGCGTGTGCCGCCTCAAGTCGGCCCCGTCTCGGCACACCTCCGTCCCGGCTCCTCCAAATTCGGTCAGACCGAGACCGAGACCGAATTTATCGGTCCTGACTTTTTTGGATGAAATTTGGTCCTGACTTTTTAAAAACCGAAATAAAAACCGAAATGATCGAAAAACTGAATACCGAAATTGAAATTTTCGGCTAGACTGAACGCCTACCACTAAAAGCACGTTACACACGGGAGGATCTGACAGGTTTGCATCGATCATGAGCAAATTGATTGGAGTATATAGTATCATGGCCACACTGCGTACGCCACTAACCACCCAAACATTAACAAATCATGGATGATGGATCTTGGATCTTGGAGCATGTCGATCATAATTCATAAGGGACGAGCGAAAGAGTGAGAAAAAAGCGATCCATCTTGCCGCTCTCTTTCTCGACTACTGAGGTCTGAGGTTTTATTACTACTACAGCCGTAGGTACAGCATACAGTAATCTGTTTGGCCGGACAGGCATGATGATCTCTAGTGAGAATGTGATGACAATGCAATTCAAAACAAAATGATGCATGCCATGATGCAATGCACTCATCTTAGGATTAAGGGAGATAGAAGAGGATCTGGGGACGAGGGGTTGAGGCAAATACTTTTAGTAGAAGAAGTATTACTGGGACCATTTTTTTTTATCATCCTTTAACCAATGTTTCACTGGTGGAGAAACCGTTTGTAGTCCCGGTTGGTAACCCCCCTTTAGTCCCGGTTGTCCAACTGGGACTACGAATCCGGGACTAAAGATAGCTATCTTTAGTCCTGGGTGAAATAACCGGGACTAAAGATCGATCAGCTACGTGGCCGGCCAAACCATCTTTAGTCCCGGTTTGTGTTACCAACCGGGAGTAAAGATCGGTGCACCATTTTTTTTTTCATGGCCCTGTTTGCTGCATGGTTGGTTATATATATATATATATATATATATATATGTGTGTGTGTGTGTGTGTATAAATCATATATTACACACATATGTATAATTTAAAGCACTTAACATTTTATGTGCATATATATATGTTACCAAAATATATATTAACACAAAAGTAAATGTGTACATATATATATATATATATATATATATATATATATATATATATATATATATATATATATATACATGCGTATATAGTACAATTCTTTTGCTCGGTAGCTATATATAGCTACGACTTCGACGCCGGCGTTATGTCAGAAGAGGAAGGACCGACGTTATGAATTGTCGATCCGTCGTAGTAGAATTCACCGTCGGGATTAAGGACATCTTCGTTGATGAATCCCATCAGTTGTTCTTGAACAGCCGTGATAAAATCCTTGTGTGGGAGATTATCCTTCATGTGAATACGCTATCATTCGAAAAATAATGACGTATCAATATATGAAATTAATAAACAACTTAACAAATCGATACGCAATGAACTTTTGAATGGTTTATGTATACGTACATCGAGCTCTCGTGTTGTGCATATTTGGTTTGATAGGCAGTGGGCATACTCGCATACGTAGTAGCCGCATAAGTTAGTTCCCTGGTCCTGCTTTGCACACTACATGAGAAACGATGAGAGATTTAATATACTCTTTATATTAACTGTAATTAGAGATTCAATTCAATATAATTTAGGATCATGCATGTACTCACTGGAAAATGAAACCTCCGTCCAAGTTTTTCTTTCCAAGTCCCGCGGACCAATTGACGGAACCGATCCCAAGCCCTACATATGCAGTTGCAAGCTATGATTAATTATTACCTGAGATCAACATAATAGCAATAGATTCCCCGCGACTTTGGAATAGATGGCATTATATTACCTGTCTATCAGTTTGAAGACCTTGTCAAAAATCTTCTCCTCTTTATTCATTGAGTCGTACACAGTGACTCTGCATGCGTCCAAGTCAAAGAATAACAGGACCCAGTGGAATCTAGAATATGCGTGAGATGAGATATATATGATCGAAAATGTACATGCTATATGTATGGGAATGAAATTTGTTCGAACGACAATAAAAACTCACCCTGTGTTGTACGGCAGTAGTATGTACGTCTTGAAATGCTGCTGCGTTAGGAGATGGACGAGATTGTCCTCTGTGTCTTTCTCGTACTTGTCGATCATTTCGGTGTTGATTTTCCGAGGGTCGATGAACCCAGTATCGTAGACCCTCCACTGTCGGGCCCTTTGAATCTCCATTCTACAACGATGAAAGGAAAGTATTATTGCTTACATATATGCCAGGAGCTAATTATTGAACGAAACAAATCGAACTCAAAGATACTCACAAAATCTATGCGCTCAGAAGAGAGACGTCGAGGGCGTCCAACTGGTACAGATCGAAGAGATCCTTGAAATGGATCCAGAGAACATCTTCTCCTTGCAAGAAGTCGGGGTTTCTGATCCTCGCTCCGAACATCTCTCTACCCTTGGCACTCATTTCCATGTACCGTTCATGGAATTTGTACATCTATGTCGGTAGGGACTGCAGCTGTTCAGGTTTGACAAGCGGTTTACCGAGTTCAAACTTGTATGCCACTTCTGCCTTCGGGATTGGTGCGCCTCGAACCAATTGATCCACAGTTAGACCGGTGTCTGCAATGAATTCCGTTATGCCAAAATCTTCGCCGGTCACCAACGGCTCGACCTCTTGGTTTGGTTGTTCTCCAAGCTGAGGGACTGGTTTGGACTTCTTGTGATAGGCTCTCTGAAGTGTTCGGTCATAGTCCGATATCTGTAACGCCTCCTTGTTTGTTGTGGACATTCCCTTGAAGAAGTTCTTCACGCTCGGGTCAATAGGTATCTTCTTTTCAGGACTCCGAGGCTTGAGTTGACTCTTCACCTCTCCTGCCACATAAGCATCAAGCTCCTCTTGACTGCAATCGTACGGTGGCTCCTTGTTTTTGGTGGCATCAACTTTCGCCTTCTTCATTGCCCTTGTGCGGGCAGGCGGTGGAGCTTGGCAAGACCTTGTCTTGGGAGGTGCAAGCAGACACGGTGGAGGCGGAGGAGGTGGAGGAGCCGGAGGAGATGGTGCAGCAGGAGGTGGCGGAGGAGCCGGAGGAGATGGTGCAGGAGGACGTGGCGGAGGAACTAGAGGAGATGGTGCAGGAGGAGATGGCGGAGCCGGAGGAGATGGTGCACGAGACGCCGCCTGTCGCCCAGGAAGGATGATGTACCGCTTGCGCCATAGTATGATGGCGTGGCTTGTGTCTCGTAGATGCGTCTCACCGTCTCCTCCTGGGTAGTCCAACTCGAGGTCCTCGTACGCGGCTTCCACCAGCTCAACTTCGACCCTCGAGTATCCTGCTGGAATCGGCCTGCAGTGGTAAGTCCCGGAAGGGTCCGTTGGGATGGCCATTCCCGACGCCACCTTCACGTGATGAGAGGTTATCTATTAGTAATCAACCTAAGCAGCAACTTGCGGAATGTACAAGTCAAAAATCATCAAACTACGAGCATACCTTGATTGATAAGTTCTTGAAGGGAATATGCAGCTCACATGGTGTCCGCTGCGTGATCTCATCAACGGGGCAGGTGGTTTCGTCATGGGTTTGCATGGCGTCCATGCTCTGTGATCCGACCTGCCCCGTTGAGGCGCAGCTGCTATGATTGTCTGATGGGCTGACCATTGCAGGATGAATGTACGGCTGGGGATCCTGGGACCGATGTGCGGCCATACGTTCATCCACCTTCTTTGCCACCTCCTCTTGCATGCTGAGCTCGTAGCTCGATACCCTGTACTCAAGATCTGCAATCTTCGCCTCGGTATCTCTCTTGCTCCTCATCCGACTCCTGTACGTGTGGATGTCCTCCTTAAATCCAATCTTCCAGGGAATCACGCCTTTCCCTCGTGTTCGTCTTGGATGCTCGGGAGTCTGTAGGGCGAGTGACAGCTCATCCTTCTCTCTGTCGGGTCGGAATGTGCCCTGAGAAGAGGCTACCACTGCGTCCGTTAGTCGACTGGCAGCCTCGCGTATCTGATCGCTGAAGACAAGGGAGCCATCAACTGGGTTAAGCATTCCACCGTGAGCATAGTACCAAAACTTCGATTTATCCGGCCATTTAGCGGTGGCCGGTTCGATACCCCTCTCAATCAAACTTGCCTCCATCTCCTCCCACTTCGGCATTGCGACACTATATCCGCCTGACCCCAAGTGGTGATGGTACTTCTTCATGGCAGCATTGTCTTTGTTTCTGGCCATCATCGCTTGCCCTTGTTGCCCTGTCTTGTAAGCAACGAACTCGTCCCAATGATCCCTTAGCTTTGGGAATACGTCGAAGTTCGGTGTTAGTCCCTTCAGGATGTATTTCTTGTAGAGATCTCCCTTGAAGCTCTGGAACTGTTCTGCCACTTTCTTCAGAGTCCACTGTTTCACTATGTTCTCCGTACCCGCGGGTAGCGTGAACGTCTCGAGCATTGTGGTCCACAGCATCTCTTTCTCTAAGTCCGGGACAAAGTTGTCATTATCCCCGCGTGCCCTTGTTCTGCGCCAGTACACCGTGCTGACAGGCACGTTGTCCCTCACAACCCAACCGCTGTGGCATACAAAATTCTTGGCTGCTTCTGCCGGGGCACTAGGTCGGCCGTCTTCGTCCACCTTAGTTATGATGTGCCGACCCTCTATCTTCTTCGCGGCACCACGTTGTCCGCGTGCCCTCTTCTGTCCAGCGGAGGGATGACTTCCACTAGCCTCCTCCTCATCATTCCCCTCCTCGTTCCCCTCCGCATCCCTCTCCACGTTCCCCTCCTCGTTCAAGTACTGGTTTGGATCCTCGTTCCCCTCTCCTTCATTCCAGTACTGGCTGCTTCCCTCTGCGATTGTATCGTATAGTATCTGTTCCTAATTGCGATCAGCCATCTGTGCATACAAAAAATATTTGTTAGGTATATAGGATGTATTTACGTACCGTAATATTAAAACTCTGCTAATCTTATATTAAATCTCTAATAATCTTATATTAAATGGCTACTGATCTCATATTAAAATTGTAATAATCATATATATATATATATATATATATATATATATATATATATATATATATATATATATATATATATATATATATATATATATATATATATATATATGCTAAGTCTAACAATGTTATATTAAATCTCTAACAATCTTATATTTAATCTCTAATAATCTTATATTAAAATTGTAATAATCATATATGCTAAGTCTAACAATCTTATATTAAATTGCTACTAATCTCATATTAAAATTATAATAATCATATATGTATGCTGAGTACAACAATCTTATATTAAATCGCTACTAATCTTATATTAAAATTGTAATAATCATATATATATATATATATATATATATATATATATATATATATATATATATATATATATATACTAAGTCTAATAATCTTATATTAAATGGCTACTAATCTCATATTAAAATTGTAATAATCATATATATATGCTAAGTCTAACAATCTTATATTTAATCTCTAATAATCTTATATTAAAATTGTAATAGTCATATATGCTGTCTAATAATCTTATATTAAATGGCTACTAATCTCATATTAAAATTGTAATAATCATACATATATATGCTAAGTCTAACAATCTTATATTAAATCTCTAACAATCTTATATTTAATCTCTAATAATCTTATATTAAAATTGTAATAGTCATATATGCTAAGTATAACAATCTCATATTAAATCGCTACTAATCTTATATTAAATTGATAACAATCTTATATTAAAATTGTAATAATCATATATGCTAAGTCTAACAATCTTATATTAAATATCTAACAATCACTTCTTTACATCACTTGCCTGCGCGAATTCCTTCGATGGCTAGCTACCACTTCGGCTTGAGGGACGACGACGACGTCTTCTCTGCAACATTACCAGGAAAATGTATTAGTCTAAACGGGCCAAGTTACATATATAATCATATATGTATTACCAGTAAATCGTATTAGTATAAACGTGTTCGTTCTCACACTTTTAGTACAAGTGCGTTCACGTTCGTAAGCGTTTTGTGCACGTTCGTTCGCGTTTCGTAATCGTTTCGTTCACACTCGTTCGCATTCGTAAGCGTTTCAGTCACGTTCGTAAGCGTTTCGTTCACGCTCGTTCGCGTTCGTTAACGTTTCGTTCACGTTCGTTCGCGTTCGTTAACGTTTCGTGCACGTTCGTTCGCGTTCGTTAATGTTTCGTCCACGTTCGTTCGCGTTCGTTAACGTTTCGTTACGTTCGTTCAGCGTTCGTTCAAAGGTCGTCCACGTATCGTTCACGTTCGGTCACGTTTCAACCACGTTCGGCAATGTTGGGCGCGCGCGGCAGTGGCGCGGCGGCGGCGTCGGGGCGCCGTGGGCCGGCCCGGCGGCGTGCGGGCGCGGCGGCGGCTGCGAGGGGGCCCGGCGGCGTGGGGGCGCGGCGGCGGCGCGCGGCGGCCGCGTCGTGGCGTCGCGGCGGCGTGGCGAGCTCGAGGCGGTGGCGGCGGAGTGGCAGGGGCGACGGCATGGCGTCGCGGCGGCGTGGCGTAGCAGCCCGGCGGCGTGGCGAGCTCGAGGCGGGGGTGGCGTTCGTGGTAGTGGCGATGGCGTCGTCGGCAGCGGTGGCCGCGTCAAAGTCGGTCGTCGGCCGTGGAGAGAGAGGGAGATCGAGATCGAGATCGAGAGAGAGAGAGAGAGAGAGGCAGCGACGGCTCTCACCCAAGTGATGCGGCAGCGGCGTCTGCGGCGGAGGCGGCGAGGACCGCCAAGCGACGGCGAGAGACGACGGCGGTGTCGGCGCGGGGTTGCCCTAGGCACGGTGGCGGCAAAGGAGAAGTCGAGATCGAAAAACGTCTAAGTGTTGGTGGAGAAGACGAGGGCGCACTAGGAATATATATACCCCCGGATCTTTAGTCCCGGTTGGTGAGAACAACCGGGAGTAAAAATATCTTTACTCCCGATTGGTAACAACAACCGGGACTAAAGAATCTTTAGTCCCGGTTGTTGTTACCAACCTCTTTAGTCCCGGTTGGTAAACCGGGAGTAAAGATATTTTTACTCCCGGTTGTTGAGATGGTGAGAACAACCAACCGGGAGTAAAGATATTTTTACTCCCGGTTGTTCTCACTAACCGGGACTAAAGATCTTTTCCCGCTATTTCCAAATTCTTTTTAAACCCGGTTAGGGTTAGGAACCGGGACTAAAGATAATAGCAGTTGTGTCTTGAATTTCATTGCATATGTGTTTCTAAAATAGTAAATAATGCATTACAATTATTTAAAGTCGAACAATTAATGATAAAACCTTCGAAAAATTATTGTTATACGTAGTAGAATACGTGGATAATATATAATAAGCACATGAATGATTTAAAATTGTTAAAAATTCTAATAATCATATATAATTAGCATATGCATGATATTAAATTGTTGAAAATTCTAATTAACATATGTAAATAGCACATGCATGATTTAAAATTAATAAAAAATCTAATATCATATATAATTAGCATATCATGATATTAAATTGTTAAAAATTCTAATTAACATATGTAAATAGCACATGCATGATTTAAAATTAATACAAAATCTAATAATCATATATAATTAGCATATCATGATATTAGATTGTTGAAAATTCTAATTAACATATGTAAATACCACATGTATGATTTTAATAAAAAATCTAATAATCATATATAACTAGCATATCATGATATTAAATTGTTGAAAATTATAATTAACATATGTAAATACCACGTGCATGATTTAAAACCTTTAAAAATTCTAATAATCATATATAACTAGCATATGGATGATTTCAATTTGATTAAAATTCTAATAATCGTACATAATTAACAAAAAATCTAATAATCATATATAACTAGCATATGGATGATTTCAATTTGATAAAAATTCTAATAATCATACATATTTAACATATGCCATACAACAATTGATTTGTATGGATATTCAGTACATCCAACATAGTTTACATCGTGTACAGAACAATTATGGCAATACATCGGCGGTGACGGTTGACCGCACGTACTTTCTCCTCACTATTGTTCCTTCCTTATGATCGCTACATGAGTAAGGGGTGTCTTCATTTGATAGGAGGATGCTAGGGTCAATCGTCACCGTGAAAGGGGGTTGCCCATCAAACTGATCGTAATCCTCGTCAGTCTTGTCCTCTACTCCGACGATTTTTCTTTTTCCTGGGAGAACCACGTGGCGCTTCGGCTCGTTAGGCCCTTTGCCCTTTTTTCCTTTGCTAGACATGTCCTTGACGTAAAAAACTTGGGTTACATCATTGGCAAGGACAAAAGGTTCGTCCGAGTATCCAACCTTGTTAAGGTCAACCGTTTTCATCCCACTGTCATCAATCATTACGCCTCCACCAGTCAACCTAACCCATTGGCACCGGAACAGAGGGACCTTGAGAGGTCCATAGTCAAGTTCCCCATATGTCTTCGATGGCACCGTAATACATGCCAGTTGTACCATCGTGTCCCATGGCATCGATACGAACATCACTGTTCTGGTTCGTGCTCTTCATGTCTTGGGCCCTCGTGTAGAATGTGTACCCATTGATTTCATATCCCTGGAATGTCGCGATCGAGCTAGATGGTCCCCTCGCCAGGAAGGCCAGTTGTTGGTTAATCGTCTCGTTACCCATGAGATGTTGTCGCAGCCACGTGGAGAAAGTATCAATGTGATGCCTTGTAATCCATGCATCGGACTTACTGATGTTTCTGTTGCGAAATAGAGCCAAGTGCTCCTCGATGTAGGGAGCCACCAATGAAGATTGTTGCAGAACCGTGAAATGGGCTTTACGGAATAAATTGTTGTCTACCGTCATTATTGCTTTCCTTCCGAGAGTCCCCTTTCCCCGTAGTCTCCCTTCATGGCGTGATTCAGGTACCCCGATTGGGCGAAGGTCTTCGATAAATTCTACGCAGAATTCAATGACCTCCTCTGTTCCATACCCCTTGGCGATGCTTGCCTCTGGACGAGCACGGTTACGAACATACTTCTTCAGAACGCCCATGTATCTCTCGAAAGGAAACATGTTGTGTAGGTACACAGGACCGAGAATACCGATCTCTTTGACAAGGTGACATAGCAGATGCGTCATTATATTGAAAAATGAAGGTGGAAATATCAACTCAAAGCTGACAAGACATTGCACCACATCATTCTGCAGGGCTTCTAATCTATCAGGATCGATGACCTTCTGCGAAATTGTGTTCATGAAAGCACATAGCTTTGTTATTGTTGCCCGGACATTGTTTAGGAGGATACCCCTTATTACAACTGGTAGCAGCTGTGTCATCAACACGTGACAGTCATCAGACTTTAGATTTGTGAACTTCTTCTCCTTCGTGCTTATTATTCGCTTTATATTCGTGGAGTATCCAGATGGTACCTTGATGCTCTCCAAGCTTTCAAACATACTTTCCTTCTCTGCCTTGCTAAGAGTGTAGCTGGCTGGACTCAAGTAATGGCTTCCTTTCTCCTTTGGTTCCAGGTGAAGGTCACCGCATTGTTCCATATGCTTCAGATCATTACGTGCTTCCAGTGTATCTTTGGACTTTCCATATACACCTAGGAAGCCAAGAAGGTTTACGCAAAGATTCTTAGTGAGGTGCATCACGTCGATTGCGTGGCGGACGTCCAAGAATTCCCAATAGGGTAACTCCCAAAATATAGAGTTCTTTTTCCACATCACCGCGTGACCATCTTCGCTCTCTATAGGCTGGCTGCCAGGCCCCTTTCCAAACACTACTTTAAGATCTTTAACCATAGCAAACACTATTTTCCTGCTGCAATGTTTAGGCTTCGTACGGTGGTCCGCCTTATGTTCAAAGTGCTTGCCTTTCTTCCGTACCGGGTGGTTTGCTGCAAGGAATCGACAATGACCCATGTAAACAACCTTCCTACAGTGCTTAAGATACGTACTTTCTGTTTCATCCATACAGTGGGTGCAAGCCTTGTACCCCTTGTTGCACTGCCCGGATAGGTTGCTAAGTGCAGGCCAATCGTTGATGGTTACGAACAGCAGCGCTCGTAAGTTAAACTCCTCCTGTTTGTCCTCATCCCACACGGGGACACCTTCCTTCTTCCACAACAGTTTAAGATCTTCGACCAGTGGTCTTAGGTACACATCGATGTCGTTACCAGGTTGCTTGGGGCCTTGAATTATAATCGGCATCATTATGTACTTCCTCTTCATGCATAGCCACGGGGGGAGGTTGTAGATACACATCGTAACGGGCCAAGTGCTATGGCCGCTGCTCATCTCTCCAAAAGGATTCATGCCATCCGTATTTAAACCAAACCGTATGTTTCGTGTGTCCTTTCCAAAGTCTTTAAATTTTCTGTCGATGTTTCGCCACTGCGAACCATCGGCGGGGTGTCTCAGCATCCCGTCCTGTTGACGCTCTTCAGCGTGCCATCGCATCATTCTAGCATTCCCCTTGTTCCTGAACAAACGCCTTAGCCGTGGTATTATAGGGAAATACCACATCACCTTAGCAGGAATTCTCTTCTTCGTTAGCTACCCGTCAACTTCTCCTGGATCATCTCGTCTAATCTTGTATCGTAGTGCTTTGCAAACAGGGCATGCTTCTAGGTTCTCGTACTCCTCACCGCGATATAGGATACAATCATTCGGACATGCGTGAATCTTCTGAACTTCCAGTCCTAGAGGGCAGACTATCTTCTTAGCCTCGTACGTTGTCTCGGGCAACTTGTTTCCCTCTGGAAGAATGTTCTTGACGAGTTTCAATAAATCGCCAAATGTCTTGTCACTAACACCATTTTTTGCCTTCCATTGCAAGAACTCCAAAGTGGTATCCAACTTTTTGTGCCCCTGCTCGCAACCTGGGTACAATGACGTTCTGTGGTCCTCTAACATCTTGTCCAATTTATGGGCCCCCTTTTCACTTTCGCAATCCTCCTTAGCGTCCTGCAACATCTGACCAAGATCATCCGCAACGTTGTTACCATCAGCATCCCTTTCCTCCTCGCCCATTTGATTTCCTTCAAATCCAGCGTACTGAGCAAAGTCCGGAATATTGTCGTCTTCCACTTCATCTTCTTCCATTTCAACACCTTGCTCTCCGTGGGATGTCCAACAATTATAGCTTGGCATGAACCCTGACTCAAACAAGTGGAAATGAATAGTCCTAGATGCAGAATACTCCTTCTGATTCTTACACTTATTGCATGGACAACAAATAAAACCCTTTTACCTGTTAGCTTCGGCCACTCTCAAAAAATAATGCACGCCGTCAATAAACTCTTTGGACCGCCGGTCAGCGTACATCCATTGCTATCCATCTATATGACATGAAAAAAATCGTACACACATAATTATTCGTACAATAATAACAGTCATACAATAATTATAAAATAATTACAAACTCTTTCAACAGTCACACAATAATGACATATCATTATTCATACAAATATTATGACATATTACACTGAATAATTATATATTTACTATTTATAAAGTTTTAAACTAATATTAATGTGTTGTACTTATTTTAATTTTTCATTTTACTTTGTTTTCTATTATTCAAGATTAACTTTCACTATATTTTCCTTCTCAACTATTTTATAAAACCTTCTTTAGCAAATAAACTAAATTTCTATATATTCTTTCTTCTCCACACAAATTTTCTCTCTCATCAACTAACAACAAAATTTTGGAGACAAAAAAGTATGCAAAACATAGCTCCAAATGTAATATAAAAAAAACATTGGAGGATGAAGTTGCTAACCTTTTAGGCACCTCCGATTTGTATATAATCACCAAAATAAATTCACTAGAAATTTCATGACCTCCCCTCTTTTTTGAAGAAATTTTGAAGCTTGCTCGGGCTGGAGGAGGAAGAAGACATATATATAGGGGTGGAACTTTAGTCCCGGTTGGTGTTATGAACCGGGGCTAAAGATCGCCGGGACCAAAGATCGCCGGGATCTTTAGTCCCGGTTAATAATATCAACCGAGACTAAAGATACGATCTTTAGTCCCGGTTGGTGTTATTAACTGGGACTAAACATCCCGGGGGAGCCTGACAGGCCCTGGCAGCATTTGAACCGAGACTATAGATGATCTTACCAACCGGGACTAAAGATCAAATATACCCGTTACCCTTTTTAACCGGGACTAAAGATCATCTTTAGTCCCGGTTTTTGTTGCAACCGGGACTATTGTGGAATTAGCCCGACCGATGAAAGATGGTTTCTCCACCAGTGTTTTCACTTTTAACAAGCCTAAACTTCATGCGATTATCAATGAAACCGGGATTAAATGACACATCTAGAAATTGCAGGCTGTGGTGCCAAACACATACTTATATTAGCCCCTAATCTTTTTACTCACCAGATCGCTATCGTCGTGTGACCGTGATCAAAGTGATGACTCGTAGATTAACTAAAGATAGGCAGACTTGTCAATCACGATGACTCACATAACGTTATTTACATATGGTTCCGTCGAGTCACCTTCAAGTATTGTCATGTTGCGCCATTCTGCTTTTAGTTCGAGCTTATATTCTACTTGTGCCGTTAATTTAGTATATACTTATTATCAACAAATTTTACTTATACAGCTAATTAAATGGGCTAGTCTAATTTAATCCTAGTAAATTCTATGAGCCCACATTTAATGTTAAGATAATAACATCATCTTGGAAACCAACGTTGAGGGACCTCCATTTAAATAGGTTGCTAATTAAGAGCATTTGTTGATCAGTTGAGGTGGTGGTGGAACTGCCGTGAAAGGCAATAAGAGAGGGTGGCAATATTTATTGAGACTTCTAATTAATTAGATAATTAGCAAGGGTAATAATTCCTCCATCCCAAACTTATCATCATGTAAGCAAAGAACACTGAGATAAAGATTACACAACTTTTATGGTTCTGAAATTAATTGTTATCGATCAAGATGCTCTATGCTTCGTGTCCCATGGATAGTATCACTCTTTAAAGTGATGTCCATTTACTCTTTACGTAAATAAATGAAGAAACACTTAGCATATGATGATTGTGTTTGAAAGAACTATGAAAAAATCTTTTATTTTTGAAAGAACTATAATTTTTTTGTGATACTCAAATTGAAATGGAGGAGTAAGGTTTTAACTAACTAGAAAAATGCTCGTGTGTTATAACGGGTGAAGACTATTTTAATAATATTATTATTATATGGTTTAGTTAATGTAAAATTCATTGTGTTAAATTCGCTTTGATATATATTTTGTTAGAAAAACATGTGTTGTAATTAGGAGTCAAATCATCTCAAGCTAGGATGCGAGTTTTTTTAAAAAAAATTCTTATACGATTTCTTCTATACTTTCAAAAGTGAACGGGTTTAAAAGCCGATCTGTGTTTACAAAAGCGAACGAACTTAAAAACAGACTCATACACGAATGACGTACCAAAGTACCGGTAAAAACATATTTAATTTTTGTAATAGTAGAGAAATGTGAAGTCATTTTGCCAGACCTGAAATGCGATGTCATGGAACTCATTTTTTTAGAGAAGAAGTCATGGAACTCATGAGTCGTGAAGGACGGATGGAAGAATTTGGGATTGTTTTTTGACTGTGTAACAAACATTAAAATTAATTGAGGATCAACTATTACCAATTTAAAAATTAATATGTTTGATTTTGTAGGAAAATTCGGTATAAAATATTTTTTTATATGAAACGCACCACTTTAACCGTTGGAGAAATATGCTCGAAAGTAGCCGAATTCCTGTTTAGAAATCATCCGAACAAAAATAAACTACTACTACAACAACTGACCCAAACTTCGATCCTTTTCCATCACATTAAGCTGTCATACACACACAACTTTTCAGTCACATCATTTTCAATTTCAACCAAAATCCAAACTTTGCGCTGAACTAAACACAGCCTACAAGTTGTCTCAATTTACCGAACAAACGTCACATCAAATTTTAAACACATGTATGTAGACATTAAATATAAATAAAAACAAAAACTAATTGCACAGTTTGCGAGGAAATCACGAGACGAATCTTTTGAGCCTAATCAGTCAATAATCAGCCATAACTGCTACAATAATCCACATGTGCTAATAACGGCTTAATTAGACTCAAAAATTCGTCTCGCGGTTTTCAGATAAGCTATGAAATTAGTTTTTTCATTCATGTCAAAAACCTCTTCCATCCGGTCAAATATTCGATGTGACACCTAGATATATTTTTTTCGCGAACTAAACAGAACCTGAGATTCCCAGCTGCTGCGACTTTCACTTCCCGATCTGAAAACACAGAATGCAGAGGAGTACTGCTCCGCTGCAAAAACACTGCAAAAACATTGCTTTGCTTGCCGAGGCAGCAAACGACGGCAATGGGCCAATAGCCAGGCCAGGGGCTCGGGTAAACCACGGCAATGGGCCAATACTAGTACTAGCGGCAGCGGGGCGGTCGTCGGTGCAAAGCAAAACCCATCGATCTGAACCGACAACGAGTCGTACTGTTCGCCCGTGTCAAGACCCTGTGCGCGGCTGTCCGCCCGGCAGGCGTGCAGCGATATGATACGGCTCGACTTTGACCAATATCCCATCCACGCGGCACAGGGAGCCCGCTAGATCCCACACCTGCACGGACGTGACAGGGCGACTAGTGAAAACGCCAGCGGGGACACCGACTCCCCCACGTACGTACTCCAGTACGATCCGCCGCCCCGGTGGGAGCCTCGGCCCGTGCACACGCGGAAGCCGGAGCCCGTCTCGTAGCGCAGTCGCCGTACTCTCTCTCGTGTCGTGTCGTCTCGCGGCCGCGCGCCTAGAGTAGATCTCGTCTCACCTACCACCAACCGGACACCTCTCGCCTCTCTCGTCTCTACTCTGTGGACGCTACGGCTTGTCGCGTTTCCCCAGCGACTAACCGTTGCTTAAGGAGTACAGTACGTAGAGTCCCCGGATCGATAACATCTATGCAGGCATATGCATGCAGCCATCTGCTGCCGATGATTAGCGATGGATTATTATATCGTGACAGTAGCAATGTGCACAGAGAGCGGACGAGTTTGCTCGTGTCGGTGATCCGACAGGTAGCTTTTTATCACTTGGTCAGTGGTTTTTTCTTTTCCATCTTTTTGTTGCTTTCCGAAAGAGAGAAATAATTTGACCGGTCACCGCACGAAGAAAAGAGAAACAGAAAATGGGGAGAGAAAAAAAAAACCGCATATTTCGCACGTACTAGGCCACACACTAACCGTGCAGCGAGCTTAAATTAGCAGCTCCAAGCGTTCCACATCTTTGATCACTTCTTCCATCCATTTTGCTTCCCCCTTGGCTCCCTCCACACCGTCCGGCGAACTCCACGGCCACCTCCGGTCAAACCGCAGTGCTCACCGGAGCTACGACCACCAGCTGCCTCACCGTCGAGTGGGCCCCAGCACCAGCCACACACCGTAGCAGCCCCTCTTGCTCAGGTCCGGTCGCCTCGCTTCCCGCGCGGAGCTTTGCGAGCGGAGGAAGGCTGGCTTCCGCGCGACGCGTTCTTCCTTTCCGCGTTCGTGTGCAGCCCCACAGTCACTGACAACCGGGGCCTGCTGCCGTCGGCCCCACCTGTCATCACCTACCCCTGGTCGACAACTTTTTAACGCTCATTGACAGGCGGGACCACCGCTCGATCCTGCTGCTCCTGCCTCCTCCTGGACTGGACCTTCCTCCTCGCCGCGCGTGCCGAGGTGGAGGAGGACGACGAAGCTCTCTATAGCTAGCTGCCGTTGCGTGCCAGCTACTACAACACCCCTCCACGCCCTCGCTTTTTACTCCCAAATCGAAGCGCAGGTCGGTAAAAACAACAAGTGGATCGATCGATCGAGTAAAAGAAGCAACGATCACTAGTGTCTCTCCACGGAGGAGGAGGAGGTTTGACAAGGTGGCAGAGACGGAGGGAGGAGGAGGATGAGTAGCCTGGCCATTGTGGAGAAGAGGCCGGCGCCGTTCGTCGGCGGCGGCGGCGGGTGCGCGGGCGGCGTGCTGCTCCACCTCCTGGACTGGCACCGCCGCCTCGCCCGCAAGCGCCGCCTCTTCTCGCCGCGCAGGCTCCTCCCCACCTCGCTCCGCTCTTCCCCGCGCAGGCTCCCGTCCCCGCCTCAGGCCTCGCATCCTCCTCCCGCGCCTCGCTTGTCCTCCGCCGCAACCGCCGCCGGTGTCGCCGCTCCGGGCGTGGGCGTCGTCGCGCGCCTCATGGGTCTCGAGTCGTGGCCCGCCACTGGCCCCGTCGGCGCGCCCCCGGCGGCGCGGAGGCCGCAGAAGCAGAGGAAGGTGGAGGTGGCATCACCGACGCCGCGGGCCGACGAGCCAGACGTGGTCCTGGTGTTGCCTCCGAGCCAGCGTCCGCCGCCGCTATCGCCTGCGGCAAGGAACCATCACGGCGCCGACCTGCCGGCGAGGAGCCCGAGGCGGAGCCGACTCGTGCATGCCGCGGCGACCAAGCTGTTGGAGCCTAGCGCTCGCGCGAGCTCGAGGGCGAGTGCCAGGTTGGCCCTCGCGTACGCCTGCTCCTCCCCGCAGCATCGCATGGATGGCCATTCCAATGCGTTGCAAAGCTCAAGTATGCCTGATGACTTCCTGTCTCGCTCTGATAGCCTGCCATTAGAGCGTTCGTCCAGATTGCAGCCGGTCGTTGCCCAGCCTCCTGTTCTTCCGGCGGAGACAGAATGGGACAATGTCATTACTTCCAGTAGGCATGAGATGCATTCCATTGACACAATAAGCAGCTCTGATGCTGCAGATGTAGTAAGTGGTGATGCAATAGTGGTGCTAAGATCGGGTTTTGATGATGCAAATGTGAGTAGAAGCAGCTCTGGTGCGGACGCCATGCCCAAGGATCACAAGGCAAGAACTGACAGACTGAGCAACTGTTCAAGAATGAGATCGAGTGGTGCTGGCGTTCGAGCTGGAGAAGAGAGGTCATTGCGCAAGCGAGGAACTCACTCTCTGCAAGATGTTGAGGGGAATATTGGATCTCGGAGCTTGGTTAGTTCCACTCATCCTGCTGCTGGTAGTGCTCGCGAACTGATGTCTGGCAGTAGGAGAGCTGCACACCATGGTTCTGGTCAAAGAAGGGAGTTGATGGGTACAATCACTCCACAAAGAAGCAGTCGCAGGGAGGTAATGGGTTCAAGCAATCCACAAAGAAACACTCGCCGAAGCTCGATTGACCGGAGTGGATTGACATCCACAACCACAAGTAGGATTGCAGTCAGTACTGTATCTGGGCAAAAAAGGGGATCACGGAAGAATGTAGGCCGTGACAATGCAGCCTGTAACAGAGAAGTTAATAATCCAGTTGCATTTGCATCTAGTTCATCTGTGAACCCAGTGACAAGGAATTCATCGCAAAGCAAAGTTTCAGAGAAGAGAGGGTGCAGAAGGACACAAGTTATTAGTACCAGTTGTAGTACAAGATTGCCGGTAGTTGAATCTTCACCTTCTGTTGTGGGTAGTTCTGAGAAAGAGGAGTTTAGCAGGCTACTGAAAGCAAAAATTAATGAGCTTGGTTTGTCTGATAGGATTGAATCAAGTGATGCTCTTTCAGGAAAATTAACTGCATCAGTGCTTCAAGAGCTCATTTCTGCCCTCACTAATGATACAAACACTTCAGATTCTCAACATAGTAACTATTCCAATGCATACAATTCTCAGCATAGCAACTACTCTGATGCAGTAGACTGTCTAAACAACAATATGAGTGCATGCAATTCCAATGATCAGTCGCATGACTTTCAGAACTGTTACCAGGTCAGTTTAAAATATCAGCATGCTGCTGCAATGTCAACTGTTAAATTTATGGTTTTTGCCATTTGCCTTTACATCATAAATGTAATCTTGTTAAATTGTAGCAACACCTCTTTCAACAATAAACATGTGATGGTTATACATAGTACCATTTTTTCAAACAGTGAACTCTGCTGCTGAATCTGTTCTATAAACCTATACCTGGTTTGCCATGAAAATCTAATGGTGAACCAAGTTGGTATCTGTCAGAAGCCATTTTTATTTTTACCACTACTTTAATGACTTGACATTCGTTGTAAGGTCGGAGTAGCTTAGTACATGCTGTTTTGTTAACCCCTGAAATTTGGACTTCTTTTGTTCTGTTTCAAGAGGGACAGAGAGGTTGAATCTTCTGCTACTTGCATGAACAATGAGCCCAACCAACCAAGTCCAACTTCAGTCCTCGAAGCATGCTTCTCGAATGATACTTCATCGTTAGGAAGTCCAACCGAAAAAAATGGTAAATTATTTGTATCATCTTGAATTCTAAACTAGAAAGTAGTTACTTATTCATACACTCAGGGATGCTTGCTGAACTTTGAAATGCATTGATCAATGGGTACTACTTTTACTTCGATAGAATGAACCATAATCGGTTCTTTATTATTGTTTTTTCTGTCCCTGCAGAGGGTAAAGAATACTTTGTGTCAATTGAAAACAAAATGGAAGATCTCTTTAATTTGGAGTCTGACATTGTGGATTTGGCAATATCTATTGACAAAACGAAGACCGATGCTGAAGAAATATTTCATGGAATTGATAAAATGTCTTCTGTACATAATTTGATGGCGCGTGATTTCAAGCTGTTAGAAGCTAGGCTCCACAGCATCGGAGAAGCCATTTCAAATGCTGAATTGCTGTTAGGCAATAGCCCCTTGTCTACCAAAACATCAAATCTATCACTCCATTGTTTTATCATTGAAATGCTTGAAGTTATTATGGATTTATTTGGTGGGTCAAAGAGCTTAGGTCTCACAGAAGAAAAGAAGTATCAACAAACCAACTTCATATTCGACTGCATTATTGAATCAGTGAATTCAAAATTCTGCGATTTCGGCAAATGCGGATACAAGGCATGGTTGAGACTGCCTCTCAGTTTGACTGAAGATCTGTTGAAGAGGGAGATATCGAAGGAGATCTGCAATTGGAGGGAAACTAGAGAAACTACACCCAATCGAGTTGCTGAGAAAGAGTTGGACCAAATGACTCCCAGGTGGGATGCATGTCAAGTGGAAGCATTTGATATCAGCATTGCAATTGAGCATGACATACTTGAGGCTCTTGTTGATGAGTTTGCATTTGACCAATGGTGAAAGGCCTGTACATGGTTCCAGTTGATCTAAAGGTCTGGACAACTTCAGAGTTCAGACTTCTGGTTCACATGATGATCACCTATAAATAATACTCTGCTGATATGTTTGTATTCCTCTCAAGGAAATTTTGTACAGACTCATGTAAGATCGTAGCGCCCCCAGACTTTCTTTTGTTGCCTAATTGAAACATGTTAAAAGTACCATCCCTATTTTCAACCCTTTGTAACCCTGCTGGACCTTGATGATGACTGAATAAAGGTGTTAGAACCTGAAGGAATTGTACGGCACAGACTTGCAACATGCAGAAAGTCACTTTTGCTGGATCTATCAAATACACATATTATACGTAGTACTTGGTACTCTAGATCGTTATGTCGTTGACATACCGAGGATTGTACTCATCCTTTGTTGTCAATGCGCGTCTTGTAGCATGTAGGTGGGTTTTCTGAATAAATTTCCTTGCGAACAACATGCAATTGTTATTTCTACATTAGCACATGTTCAACTTGTTTAAATAGTTGTACTAACTACAGCTCTGCAGGAAACATGCAAGAATTAGAGAACAAAATAGTGCCAGTTCTCGGAGCAACATTTTCCCCAAAATCCTTCCTCGATGAACTTATTTTACACTGCACGGGAGATCAGGCTCTGCACCATGGAGTGTCTCTGAACTTTTCCATGATTTGCTCCCACCTATTGTAGCTATTCCTTGTTTATCTTTTACCAAGATTCCTTGCAATTTTGAGACAAACAAATGTAGGAACAATTCTGACAGAAACCATGGTATTACTGAATGTGCCATCAGAGTAAAAAGAAAGATAGCACAGGACAAATATTCAAGCTCAACAAGGGTAGTACACAAAACACATGGAAATGTAAAGACTGAATTGAAGCAGGGAAAAGAAAGTTCTCCCCACAGACTGATAAACAGATACAGCAGCAACGGTAAAACGATGCAATGAAGTAACAAGAACATGAAGAAGCTGCAGCTAAGATAGCGACAATTTAATCCTACCAAGAAGCTACGGCAGCAGAAGAGGCAGGGAAGCGATCCAACGCAGCGAAGGCAGAGCAGAGGCCATTGAGCAGAGCAGAGCTGGATGGCTCGATTCAGAGGAGACGCTGGACCAGAGAGCGCTGCCTCTGCAGCCTCATCTCCTCGTAGAACCTCTCGATGAACCGCTCCGCCCGGCCGTCGACCCCCTCGTCGTCGTCCTCCTCCTCTTCCTCCTCCTCGTACTGATCACCCTCGCCGTACGCGCCGCCGCCGTCGCGGCGGCACTCTTCCCACTCCACGGCGGCGCGCGGCTCGTCGGCTCGAGGCAAGCCGTCGAGCACGGCGACGTCGAGGTCGCCGTCGCCGCCGCAGAGGAGGGAGGCGAGGATCATCCTGGCCTTGCTCCTCCGCTTCTTGGTGGCCCTCCGCCACGACGAGACGCCCGGAGGGTACGCGATGAGCGGGGAGCTGGAGGGGGAGAACTGGTACTCCCCGACGTAGTCGTAGTTGTAGTGGCGGTGCGGCTTGTACCCGTACGACGACAGCATCCGGCGAGCCTTCCCGGCGGCGCCGCGCTTCTTGAAGAGCAGCAGGTTCCTGGCGATGGGGCCCTTGGCCTTGGATATCGGGGTCAGCGGGAGCGCCAGGATCGCCATGGCCCTCCCGAGAATCGGCTTGGAGGAGGACGACGACCTCGGCATTGCCCTCTCCTGGTTGGGTTTCCCTCTCTTTCTCACATTCAAAAATGGCGTGTGCAGCAGCAGCAGCAGCGGCCGAGTCGGTTTGTGCTGGGGTGTGGAGGCGATGGGGTTTTATGGTGGTGGGGTTTGGGGCGCAGCGGCACGGGTTCGGTGCAGCCGCTGCCTGGCCTGCCTGACCGGCCGCTTGGATCGTGCAGGAAAGTAGCCGTAGATGGATGGAAAAAGGCGCGTGTACCTTTTCGATTTATTAACACGTTAAATCGCATGTAAATGCTGCTTGCTGGTGTTGTCTTTGGATCTGGAGTGGCTGGTCACTGTGATTTTATATGGGGTGTAATTAATTTTTGTGATTTTGTGCGTGTAGGAGCTCTAGTAGATGGGAGACCGTGTGACTCTGAAACGTTCTCAGTTTCTGGCTTGTGCGGCTTGTGCGTCGATCGAGTTGATCACCATGCTCGTATCCCGCGTAGGCTCCCTTTTTGCCGTTACTATTCAACTGCCACTTGATCGTGCCCGTAGTAACGATCGAGTCAGTATACGATTTATAGTCCATGTGATGCGGTTGATCGATCTGATGATACACAGAGAGTACTGGAGTATCAATGTATCATCATGCAAATGTAGGAGACGCGCGCGCTCTTCCCCGTCTTCCGCTCCTCCGTGGACGAGACGCTGCCGCTGGTGGGCTGGTGGTGGTGGTGGGGTAGCAGCTGGAAAGCGGTCGCCGAGGTCGGTGGTTTTGTCGCTCCGTCTGAGCTGGAAAACGCCCTTTTCCCAGCTTCAAACCCAACCTAGCCGTTGGCGACTTCGCGCCCACGCATCCGCCCGCGCCTCACATCTCAACTTCTCAACCAACCCCCACGACGCGGCCACGCTAGACTGCAGCTGTGCGCAACGCGAGCACATCACCTTGTCACCCCCTCTCCTGATCCACTGTTGGGGGGCCAGCCTGTTGACTGCAGTGAAGGCACGGCTGACGCAGCCACCTGACGCCATTAACTATTCCAGACCTCACTCTCACAGTGAGTACGAGTGATTTTACTGCTCGTGTGGTTATTTATTTCCTCGTCAGCGGCCTGGCTATCTGCTCGATCTGCATTCATTTCTTTATCCGATCCGTCGAGTACTGCAGTGCAATACGTAGGTCTTGTTTAGTTCACGAAATCAAAATTTTTAGATATCGCATCAAACGTTTGATCAGATATCGGAAGGGGTTTTTAGACACGAATTAAAATAATAATTTTATAACTCACCTAGAAACCGCGAGACAAATTTATTAAGCCTAATTAATCCATCATTAGCACATGTGTGTTACTGTAATACTTATGGCTAATCATAGATTAATTAGGCTCAAAAATTCGTCTCGCGATTTCTATGCAAACTGTGTAATTATTTTTTCTTTTTATCTATATTTAGTACTCCATGCATATATCCAAAGATTCGATGTAACGTCTTTGAGGAAAAAAAATTAGGAACTATCTGTACTTTGCATTTTTAGGCCGGGTAGCGACCTAGGCTGTGTTTAGTTCACATCAAAATTGGAAGTTTAGTTGAAATTGGAATGATGTGACGAAAAAGTTGGAAATTTATGTGTCTAGAAAAGTTTTGATGTGATGTAAAAGTTGGTAATTTAAAGAAAATTTTTGTAACTAAACACGGCCCTATACTAATGGAAACAATTGAGGCCATTCACTGCTACTAGCAGATGATGGATCCGATCAAATTTCCGGCCAGTGCTGTTCATGCACGCTCGCGTATTGCTACGAAGATACACCCCAGATTTGGCATCGACGGCTCAAGATTTGCTGCAGCTGGATACACTCACGATACGGCGTACAGTTTACATGCCTATACCAGCTTCCAGCTGCTAGTAGCTTGCATGTGCATACGACGTCTACTTGCGCCGAAATGATGTGAAGTGCCAGTCGGAACGATTCCTCTGTCGAAACTTCCTACTGGAATTTGCTGCCATTGAAACTTCGGTTGTATTTAGTTCAGCACAAAGTTTAGCGTGTGTTTGGTTTCGGGACTAGGTGGGATAGGATGAAACCATTCCTAATTTTGGGGTTGGGATGATTCCATTTACATGTTTGGTTTGTAGGATGGGACAATCCCAATTTTTTGTTTGGTTGAAGGGATGAGCTATAGATGGGATGAGCGCCGTTTGCTATCACCGTCAGCGAGAAAGAGGAGAGCGAGCAGAGGTGCGACGATGGCTGGCGGCGAGGAGGAGGAGCGGCGCAATATTGCGAGCAGGCGGACGAACAGAGGAGGAGCACGGACAGGCGAGCAGGGGTGCGGTTGGAGGAGCAGGCCGGCGGCGAGCAGGCAGAGGACGCGGAGCCCCCCACGGCCGCGGTCGCCGTCATCGAGCCTCCACGGTCGCTGTCGCCGAGCCCCCCGCGATCGCCGAGCCGAGCCCCCGCGGCCGCAGTCGCCGTCGCCGAGCCTGCCGCGGCCGCGGCCGCCATCGCTGAGCCCGCTGCGGTCGCCGTCGACGTCGCTGAGCCCGCTGCGGCCACGGTCGCTGTCGTCGAGCCCGCCGGTGTCTACCGCTGCTCCTGAGGGCGAGTAGGGCGAGCGCGCAGGCTGGCCTCGAGCTCGAGCGGGTCACGCTGTTCGCTCGTCCTAACTAGGACGAGTTCGTCCGCCAGAATTTGCCGGATCAGTTGGTCTCGGATCTGAGAGGAATATTCCTCTCCAGGGAACAACCCATCCCACTCACCTCTCAACCAAATAACCTCAAAAGTGGGTTCGTCCCATCCCATCCCATTCCATCCTTGCAACCAAACACACCTTAGATTTTGGTTGAAATTGAAGATGATGTGACTGAAAAGTTTTGTGTATGACAGGTTGATGTGATGGAAAAGGAATGAAGTTTGGATCCAAACTTTAGATCTAAAATACAGCCTTCGTGCTACTGAACTGAACTAGCTCTCGGATTTCCATCCCAATGTCTTCTTTTCTCCTGGAGTGTTTGGCTACATGCAAATAAAAAGATATACTCCAATACGGAGTGGTAGTAGTATATTGTTTTCTTTATTTTTCCTCTAAGATTTGGACCTGTGCGTGTCTCCTGGTGGTCTGTTTGACTATTGTCCATCGATGCCGCACTCTGACCACCGCCCAACGACCGTATCAGCAAACAGCATTCCGAGGCAAATGCGTCGTGCAGGGACAAGCAGAGAAGAACAGGAATTTCTAGGAGAAATACGAGGGATCACGACGTCAGGCATTCAGATTTTAAATTAGGTTGTATTTAGTTCCACGTTAAAATTATTTTTTTTAAAAAAATTAAAACGATGCGATATAAAAGTTAGAAGTTTACGTGTATAGGAAAGTTCGATGTGATAAAAAGTTAAAAGTTTAAAGAAAAAAGTTAGAATCTAAACCGGGCTTTAATAGAATCACTTATGTAATACTAGTAGGGCTCCCGTCTTCTTTCCGGCAGACGTATCTGAAGAATCATGCAAGACAATAGCGCTGCTTCAAATTAGATTGCAGCTGTCCTGCTTAAATTAGATTGTTACTGTCCCTTATTATGAACTCAGGCAGTACGTACCTCACTCTGACAGCCCCATTGAGCTGGGTAAATTTAATTTGCATGTTACTATCAACTTGAGACGGATACTATAAGCCATTTACTCTGAGTATCCGGAGAATAAGGATCCCAGAGCACTGCAGCAACACGCTGGCATTCATCTCAAAACACACACACACACACACACAGGAATACATTTTCTTTTTTCAGAGAGAATTGAAGCGAAGAGCTTCATCAGTTTCTGGCATCAAAGACATGAACAGGCCTGAGCAAAAGATCCATGGGCCGACCGTTCTAAAAGTTCCGGAATGGCCCAACAGACGTGGACAATGTTGGGCCTGGCCCATTGTTTAGTCGAAAATACCTCTCACAACTATGGGCCAGATTTCGCAGACAGAGATGGGCCAGTCATTGGGCTTGTTTGGGGAGCTTTATATTCTAAGAAGCAGCTGTTTGGTAGCCAGTTTCTAAGAATCTGAAAAAGCTCTGAAATCCAGCTTCTCCAGCTTCTGGCTTCTTAGTTCATTTTTTAGAATCTGTAACTACATATTCTCATAAGTTGTGAACTGTTTGGGGCAGCTTCTAGCAGAAACAGCTTTTGGAAAAAGCTACAGCTAAGATAAGCTCCCCAAACAGGACCATTATCTGTTTGATAACAGTGTACTCTATCAACCCGTCACCCTATCACACGTCACCGACAAAGGTGGTTCTCGCTTTTCGCCGCTTCCTATCCGAAGTGCTTTTAACTATTTGTGTTTAACAATTTGCTAATAGGCCCACATGTCATAGACACATGAGGACCCACATGTCATAGACATGGTGTGGCAAATCGTTAATTGCCATGACAAGAGCGTGGCAAATAGTTAAATTTCCCCCTATCCGATGACACGTGGTTGCCAGCACGGCAACTTCTCCCCTCGCTTGGACGCATCCGCATCCCAAACCCAAAGTGCCCAAAAGGAAAAAAAAAAGTGAAAAAAAGCGAAGAATTCCAACTAGAAATCCGATCTCATCCCGTCCCGTCATCTGCTTCCTCTTTCGGAACTATCGGATCTCGTGAAAGGCATCTTCCTCCGTACTCTTCCTCTCCTTTCCTCTTCATCTTCTTCCTCCTCCTCTCCCCCACCTGCAATAGACTAGAAGCAAAGGAGATCAAATCGAAACCTCATCCCGGAAATTTTTCAATCGAAGCTTCCACTCGAAGGTATGATGGCGAGCTCCCGGTCTCAGATTTATTATTAAACTCGTTTTCCCAATCTCCAACTGCGAGTTTATCAGTCACATAGTCAACGCCGAATTATGACGACTTTTTTCTCTCCGGGTATTTTTTTTTGGGTCTAAAAAAGCAAGTGGTTTTGTGTGGTGGAGTGCGATGGCAGGGACGGGAGCCTCCGTTAAGATGATTCGTTGCGTTGTAAAGTGCGGCGGGCAGCAGCAGCACGTCGTCGTCGCTGCGCGCGGTGATCGGAAGTCGCCGGCGATCGCGGCGCCACCACCAGCGACCGTGCGGATGCCGGGCCGCGTGCTCTGCTGCGGCATGAGGTCGCGCGGGGCGGATCTCGCCGGCGTCGAGATGGCGGCGGGGCCGCAGCCGCAGGGCGGCGTCTCGGGGCTCTTCCGCGGCCCGCGCTACTCCCGCGTGCGCGCCACCGCCACAGGTGCGTCCTCCCTCGTCACCGATTGATTGGGGGTGGCAGTGAGCTTTTGGTTGTTGGGATGGCGTGGTAGGGTGATTCGGTTTTAGGAGAGAGGATCAGTGGGGCACTGTAACTACCGGTAGATTCTGTGCAAGAGGGCGTGTTTTTGCAGGGATTATTGTGGATTTGGTCAAGGATGTTGTGTTCCATACACTGTTTTGTGAATTACATCAGGTGTTGATGGAAATTAGATAGCATTTTGTATGATCGTGCTTGGTGGTTATTGCTGGCTGCAGACTTGTCATACTTATTGTTACATTTAGCTTGCCAAAACATCTTAATATATATGAGTGTGATGTGGTTCTTGTTACATTATTTGAGCCAAAATGTAAGTAGTGGTGAGGAACTGGCTCATTTTTACCCTCGCATTATGTACTTCAACTGGCTTCTTTTTACCCTCGCAGTATGTATTTCAGAGGTGATTAGCTGTACCAGATGACCATGATGATAGTGTTCAGCTTCTCTTTTTGGGGTTATCAATTGGGTTTGTTGCTAACTAGCTTGGCCTTTGAATAATTTATTCAGTGTAAAGTTGTGTTATATTTGGTGCTTGACTGTTCAAAGTGCAGGAATTGCGAACATATGTTGTCATATAACCCCAACATATAACTGTGCATCAAGATATTTGTAGGAGTGTCTCAAACTAGCATTTTTCCTATAATACTTAACACAGACAGTGACATCAGAGTTGTTTGTTTTGTCCTTTCGTGACATTTTCATGTTAGTACTATGTTTGAGCTTCAATCGCAAGGGAGTATAGAGAAAATGCCAAAAAAGAGGGGGGAAGTGGTTAAAGAAAAAGTGAGCAGGAGTTTTGCTAGATGCAATTTTTTTTAATGCTCTACATTTTTTTTGAAACCTCTATATTAGCATTATCTATGATGCATGTTGTATAATTGTGGGCTTATAGTGCTCATGCGCTCATTCTTAGTTTTGCAAGTCAAAACTGGAATGTAGTTTAACTATATCTGCTGATCTTGATTTCTAATACTATTTATTTCCAGTTGATCCTGAGGATATTCCATTGGAGAAGGTTCAAGCTAAATCTTCTGGAAGTGTTCTGCCATATGTGGGCGTTGCTTGTTTGGGGGCTATTTTATTTGGTTATCATCTTGGGTATGTATTGTGTTGCTGTTTCCAATTTGTCATAATTGCATAGATTTTCTGTCACCACCCACACATTCCTTGTAACCTGAATTTAAATTGATGAATAACAATACCTGGTAAATCTGAATATCTCATTTTGAATTTGTGTTCTGCAGAGTGGTCAACGGCGCTCTTGAATATCTTGCAAAGGACCTTGGAATTGATGAGAATGCTGTGTTACAAGGTGGGACATCCATTTACTTGGTCTATAAAATCCATGCTTTATTTTTAGTATATATTCCTTCTTTGGTCTCTGTAAAAGGCACATCTCAAATTTTAGATCAATTACTCACAAACCGTTGCCAAGGATTATCTAAATATTATTTTTGAAGGAGTAAAGGTCTAAGAAAAACAGCTAAATCAAACATAGAAAGTTGATAGTATGATTCTATGAGATATTCGTTTGCAATATTTCACAATGCATTTTGTTTGTCTCTTAGGATGGGTGGTTAGCACAACCCTGGCTGGTGCGACAGCAGGTTCTTTTACTGGAGGTGCTTTAGCTGACAAATTTGGACGAACACGGACGTTCATCCTGGATGCAATCCCTCTCGCTGTAGGTGCATTCCTGAGGTGTGTCTATAGATTCGATTAATTGTGTTTTAACTAGGAATGTACACTTGCTTAAGAAAACCGCTATTGTCATCCAACGGAAACCTAACACATGAAAGATTTGCAGTGCAACAGCTCATGATGTTCGCACAATGATTATTGGCCGATTACTTGCTGGGATTGGTATTGGCATATCTTCTGCTCTTGTGCCCCTTTACATATCTGAGGTTGTGATAACTGATAAATTCAAATTGTTGAAATGATTGTTCAGCTACTACTGGCTAGGTTCTTGAACATGCCCAACAACTGAGCTATTTACGCTTGCGCCTGCAGATTTCACCCACTGAAATACGTGGAGCACTTGGTTCTGTTAATCAGCTTTTTATCTGCATTGGAATTCTTGCTGCTCTGGTAGCTGGATTACCTCTGGCAGGAAACCCTGCTTGGTGAGTTTTTGTCCTAGTTCTTTCCTCCTGCTTCTGCTTCATTTAGTGCCTTTTACATTCTTATCTGGTTGCACAAACAATCATTTTGGTTTATCGTCTTTGCAAACCACGATTGTACTTTGGAGCAATGGCATGCTAGATTAGAAAGGGGTAATCTGTCTCTTTGGTTATTCATGAACAAAGTTAAATTACATGAGAGGAGGATGGAGGCAACAAACATGTTTTTCCAACACGTACCGTATAGATAAGTAAAAATTCAGACATGCATACCAGAACAGCATTGTGCTGAAAAAAGATGGCAACAGACTTTGTATGACATGCAGGTTGTTATATTCACATTGTTTTCATATGTATGTGTCTGTATGTAATAAGGTGGAGGACAATGTTCGGAATTTCAATTGTTCCATCCATTTTGCTTGCTCTTGGGATGGCTGTTTCACCTGAAAGCCCTCGTTGGCTATTCCAGGTTTGTACATGGCAAATCCCTTATCTATGTTTCTACCTCAAACTTAAGCCCAACACTTACTGATTCTTCTGTGATTAACTGCAGCAAGGAAAACTTTCTCAGGCAGAAACAGCTATTAAAAAACTATATGGAAGAGAAAAGGTTGCTGAAGTTATGTATGACCTAAAAGCTGCCAGCCAAGGTTCTTCTGAGCCAGATGCTGGCTGGTTGGATCTTTTCAGCAAACGCTATTGGAAAGGTAGTTTTGTTTTCTCTGTTTCAGATCTGACTATTTTGATTCCTCAAATTGCATCATGAAATCTTCCCTGATTGTTATTTCCTACTCTTGTGTTGCTAAAATAAAAACCCAACATTTAACCAAAACATCAGTTTGGTGATTTGTTGCTGACATATTTTTTCATACCGCAGTTGTTAGTGTGGGCGCAGCTATGTTCTTGTTCCAACAGCTTGCCGGTATAAATGCTGTTGTATATTACTCTACATCGGTGTTCCGCAGTGCAGGCATTGCATCTGATGTTGCAGCGAGTGCCCTTGTTGGAGCAGCCAATGTTTTTGGTTAGTCCATGCTTAGAAAGTATTCTAGAATCAATTTTGAAATGGCCTTTCTGATGGTATATATATTTCTGATAGGTACAATGATTGCATCTTCTCTGATGGACAAGCAAGGAAGGAAGAGCCTTCTGATAACAAGCTTTTCTGGCATGGTATACCATTATCTAGGATAAACCATGTTTTTGTCTTTCACAATACTGAAACGAAAGTTTGCTTAAAAGTTCACTGCTTCTCCCTTTTGAAGGCTGCCTCAATGTTACTTCTATCATTGTCCTTCACGTGGAAGGCTTTGGCACCTTATTCAGGCCCTCTTGCTGTTGCTGGCACTGTTTTGTAAGTGGTTTGTCATACGCTTTAGTCAGGCCTTTTGCTGATTGTCATTGTTAACTGTTAATATAACTTGAATATAATTATTTAGGTATGTGCTGTCTTTTGCTCTTGGAGCTGGCCCAGTTCCAGCATTGCTCCTTCCTGAAATATTTGCCTCCAGAATAAGGGCTAAAGCTGTTGCATTATCTCTGGGCATGCACTGGGTAAGTTATGCTTGGTGTGTTGGATGAAGTCTGACAGATTTGTGATGTGGTTAGCTATAATATTAGTTTAACTGCTTTTCTATATAATTGAAAATATTTTAATTTGTGTGAAAGTGAATATAAACAATAATGGTTTAAAGATCATAGATTTGCAATTACCAAACAAATTTCTGATGTATATAAACTCCTTTCATCTAGCCAAGGCGATCATCGTTGTAGGATAAGTGCAGTGTTGTTTTATTGCCTTACCTACTGTCACCAGTGAATCATCGTCTGCTTTTTTTTTTGGGCAGGTTTCGAACTTCTTTATTGGCCTCTACTTCTTGAGCGTCGTCAACAAATTCGGAATCAGCACTGTGTATTTGGGATTTGCATCTGTTTGCGCTCTTGCTGTTGTCTACATAGCTGGAAATGTGGTTGAGACCAAGGGGCGTTCTCTGGAAGAGATTGAGCGGGCTCTAAGTTCAGCAAGCTGATCTGCAACTCCAGCAGGTGACTGGATGGGCATTCAAGAAAACATCCTCTGGCTTTCCGTCCAGTAGATGTTCATTCTAGTCTTGAAATAAACGAGTGGCTACTTGGCAAGTGAACTTCTTCTTCTTCTTCTTCTTGTTTTTTTTTTTTTTTTTGAACTGGAGTGGCAAGTAAAGTTGGTATCTGTGAATTGGTTGGAGCTTCGAGGGTTGTGAATTCTGACATTTGTCAGAATAAAAGAAGTTCATACTGTAGCAATTAGATGCCAGTATGCCACCGCTTCTAGTGTATAGAGGAACTTTTCTTCCATCTGTTGGAAATAATAAAAGCAGCTCGTCGAATTTACAGCAATCCGTTGCTGTGTTGATACTGGTATACTACCAGTGTGTTATCTGCTCTGAATCTCTGAAATCTTATTACCGCTGTTATTCCCTTTGTTGTTTTTTCCCAAGTAAATTTCATAAAACTACATATACTTTGCACGATCTATCACAAAACTATAGATTTAAGAACTTATTTCACAAAACTACAGTTCAATATCATCGTTTATCACAAAACTATAGTTATTTTGTACAATATATCGTAAAACTACAGATTTAAGAACTTGCTTCACAAAATTACAGATTTAATATCTTCATTTATCACAAAACTATAGATTTAGTGTCTCCATTATCACAAAACTATAGGTTTTAGCATTGTTAAAATCTGTAGTTTTGTGATAATGGAGACACTAAACCTGTAGTTTTGTGATAAATGAAAACACTAAATGTGTAGTTCTGTGATAAACAAATACACTAAGTCTATAGTTTTGTGAAACAAGTTCTTAAATCTATAGTTTTTTTGATAGATTGTACAAAGTACTTATAGTTTTGTGATAAACGGACATACTAAATATGTAGTTTTATAAAACAAGCTTTTAAATCTGTAGTTTTATGATAAATTGTATAAAATAACTATAGTTTTGTGAAATTTACTCTTTTTTCTCTCTTGGTCCACGTGCTGATGTTTGTTCTCCATAATCACTGCACGAATTGCCGGCCGCACAAGTAGAAATCCATTGCCCTCACAGATGGCCTGTTTCGTACTGGAAGCTACTAGAGCATAAATAGGCTGGCGGCTGGCCCCTTCTGCAGCTACCCGCCTGGCGCCTAGTGCCCTGGCCAGTATACAGCGAGGACATCGTCACCTCGCAGCGCCACAACGCCGGGGCGGAGATGGGCTCCCCCTCCTACCGTCTCGCGGCGGCGATCACGATCCCTTCCACCGACGAGTTCCTCCTCGTCCGCCAGCCGCCGCCGCCGTCCCCAGCGCCCGCACCGGAGGAGGAGGAATACCTATACCGGGGCTACGTCGACAGCGAGCTCTACGACCTCCCGTCGGCACCCCTGCGGCCCCTGGCGGGTGAGCTCCGGTCGGATGTGGCCATCCGCGGCGCGGACTCCGTCGCCGGCCGGCTCGACATCTCGCGCCTCGACGTGTCCGCCTCCCTCGACCAGGTGAAGCTTCTCCGCTGCTGCAGTTCTGCATACACTTAGGTGTTGCTTACGAGAATTGCCCTCAATTCGACTGGTAGTTTTGGGGAAATTGCTGCTTACTTGTGCTAGGCTGCTAGCATCAGTTTGGCGAACCTAATAACTCTTCTAGACGATGGATTTCTCACTAGATTTGCGATCAATTCGGTTTGCCGAGTGGAATTTGCGGGGAGTGGAGGCTCCTGAAGTATGTGGAGGAAGCGGAGTTTGGCCCAGATGCTGGGCTCAACACGGTGCTCATCATCGGTTCATTGGAGTCAAAACTGGAGGCGTTGCAAGGTCAAATTCCTAGGTTCTCAGACTTCGTGCATATAGCATTTCGCTTAACCATCCTATATTGCTCGATGCAGACTCCTGGAGGTGGATGTCCAAGGAATGTGCTTCGGGATTGCTCTCTGGAGCAAAGTCCGGTGGTACTCGCATAGGGCCCTATGCGTATATTGGACTTCTGAAGCCAGAGCTGCCATCAAACTGGACAGTTGCCCCTGCATTGCCTTGCCAGGTCTCTACATTTTTCACTTGCATAAAAATAAAGCTAGTATATACTTCCTCCGTTTCATATTATAAGATGTTTAACTTTTTTTCAAGTTGAACTTGTGTAAGTTTGACCAAGTTTATAGAAAAAACATTGCAATATTTTCGACACTAAACAAAAATACTATCAAAAATATATTCAATGCTAGATTTGATGAAACAAATTTGGTATTGTAAGAGTTGCTACATTTTCCTGTGAACTTAGTCAAACTTAGAAAAATGTCAAAGCGTTTTATAATATGAAACGGAGGGAGTACTAGATTACTATCATGCCACTATGCCAGATTGTCTCCTTTTCCTTTGCTGAAATGCATAATTTGTTAGGAGTACCCTCCTGGAATAACACTTGTGCCGATGAAGAGTAACACATTACAGCCCTTCCGTACAACTAATCTTGTGGTAGTAGTAGCAACCGATACTCCTGGTGGATCAACATGTTCTGATTGTGTTGTTTATGGGGATGCTCTACTAATAGATCCTGGATGCTGCTCACAAGTTCATGGAAAGGTATTAACTTATTCTCCAAATCGTATCATAATGTAGTGCTATAGAGTTCCATGGAAATCCTATTATCTTATTCATACATTTTTTATCTTCATCATATGTGGCTTTTTCTGGAAGGCCTCTGAACTTACCTACAAAACAGCTACATGAATAGTATTTATCTACTACTATTACAATAGAACTAGCAGGGTCTACCATAAACTGACTCTAGGGGACAAAACCATCTCAAGACTTCTTTTTAGAATTTTACTTATGCAAAAGTGTGCTTATTTTATATGCTAGTTCATACAGTAGCTATGTGTTTACATGGATTTGTTCCTCTATTCGTATGAATGACTACATCTTTAATTCTTACCATGTTCAGCTTGCAGAACTTGTCAATTCCCTTCCAAAGAAGTTAGTGGTCCTTGTTACACATCATCATCATGATCATGTTGATGGTATGGTTACAAATGTTCTTTCCAGCACTTCTTCAATTGCTATATGCTCTTACCTAGTGATTGAGATTTCATCTTGGAAGATTGAAACATGTGTTGCACTATAGTAGTTGTTTTTGGGTTAATTACTACCATTCCGATTTGTTCATCAAGGACCAGCACAAGCGCTGACTGCATTTCCTTAAATATGCAGGTCTCTCTGTTGTTCAGAGATGCAACCCTGACGCTGTTCTTTTGACACACAAAAATACAATGAGTCGCATTGGGAAAGGTAATGTTCTTTTCTTGGCAATGTAAAGCTTATCATCCACTTGGGCAAAACATATCTATCTTCCCTTTTTTAAGAAGCATTTGAATCAGTTGGGCAAATGTATACTTAGCAAGTCAAGTTTCAAATCAAGTAAAAGAAAACTGTGACCTCAGCTAAAGTTGACCTTCGGGATCACCTCTGCTAGATCTCCTTATATCCTGTTTGAATAGTGGGAAAATTTCGAGAAACTCCTAATTGCAACTTGCATCAAATCCTTCAAAAGATATGGTCCCAAAGTTTCCAAGAAAAAAAGGACCAATGCATTTAACATAGAATCTTACGCTCAGATATCTTTGACCAGAATCTCTAGATTAGTAGTTCATTTTAGTTCTGGTTGTTTTACACTATTAATTTAATTTGGACTATAACTGTCGTTTATTACCTTCAACTGCTTTACACCAAGCACATTAAATTCCTAAATTTCCTTGTATTTTAAAATATATCATTATTTGTATGTATCATTTCAGAATTGCCCACACCCACCTTACTATTTTATCCGCAACTGTTCAGGAAATTGGTCAATTGGCTATACTGCAGTAGCTGGGGGAGAAAATATATGCATAGGTGACCAACAACTGCAAGTTGTTTTTGCTCCTGTAAGACTGTCTTTCCCTAGGAAGATTCGGTAGAAAGTTTCTGAAAATTTTATTTTATTTGCTGTATCAAGCTCTATTTAATGAAAGGACAACTCTAGGAAAGGTTCTTAGTAGCAGTCCAGAATAATACATCTATAATGCTTGTTGCTTGGTGGCTACAAAACATTGTTTCTTCTAGTTCAAATGTAGATACATGATAAATAGTCCATGCTGATGTTTGTGGTAGTTCAAATTTATGTCCACCGATATTTGTGATGATTGCTTGAATAAACAGCAGTGGTGATACCTGGAGCTAAAAACAGCACTTTTAAATGGAAATACATAATGTAGCCTTCCCGACTTTATTCAGAGGCAAACCAGCAGCAACACTGTGGCATGACCACGACCTGTATACTGTCTAGAAAATACTTTCTAGGAAATCTTTAATCTCATGCTGCAATTGTAGGTCTTTCTTTGAAACAGGCTACTTCCTCCATTTCATATTATAAGACTTTCTAGCATTGCCCGTATTCATATATATGTTAATGAATCTAGACATATATGTGTATCTAGATTCATTAACATCTATATGAATATAGACAATGCTAGAAAGTCTTATAACCTGAAACGGAGGTAGTATATTTCTGCTAGTTGTGTCAAATCTTCCATGTAAAGTCATGATAGCCAAAACATGTCACTGGTATATTTCAATTTTTTTTTCTGTGTCCACTCATTTCCTGTTATGATCTTAAGGGCAGTGCTTTCTGATGTTCTATGCCATATACTGAGCGAAAACTATTTAGTTCTGTCAAATAAAAGTGCAGCAACTACATCTGTGAATTCTGTTTACCTTTTTTTTTAAAAAAAAAAAGTAGGGAGACATGTTGGTCAAATTTAGAAAAACTCTATTTGGAGAAATATAGAAAATATTTATCCCATCATAAATAGGACAAAGGTGCATCCTGTGTAATTTTAGTTTCGTTATATTCTTTCTTTAGTCCCATTTAATTTTTCTTCCTTTCTGTATCTTAGGGTCATACAGATGGTCACATGGGGGTTTTACATGTTAATACCAATGCATTAATTGTTGGAGATCACTGTGTAGGGTAAGTATTCTTCAACATATTACTGGTAGCTTATCACTTGTCAGGTACTTCATGACCTTATGTTATATAAGTTATCTGCAATTATGGGATCACACTAGTGTTAAACTGTTAGCATAATGGTACTATGTTGGCATATCTGCAATTAAGTTAGTTTTACTCTTATCAGGCAAGGAAGTGCAACATTGGACAATAGAGCTGGTGGCAACATGAAGGTAATTGTCATTCCTTTTGTTTAAAAGGCCACATAGTATTGCTCATCAAGACTCTGAAGCTCACATGGAGATTTCTCGTTTTTGGGGCTATACCTTTTTATGCGTATTTCCTCCTTTCCTCTTGTATTTCAGTCTTTAACAAGTTCTATTCTTGTTCATATGTCCAGAACAATGTTGTCTCACCTGAGTTCCATTAGCACAAGTTTGTTCTGAGTTCTGTGACTTCTGAGTTCTGACATATGCAGGACTACTTTCAAACTACATACAATTTCTTGGACATGTCACCGCACGTGCTGATTCCAATGCATGGAAGAATCAACCTATGGCCCAAACATATGCTTTGTGGATACCTCAGGTATGATACTAATTACCTCTGTAGACTTCATCTATAGATTACAATTATTAATCTGAGAAGGTGGAATCTGTACCTCAGGATTTTGTTTCTTGTCACAATTTCCTGTTCCGAAAAAAACATCTTACTACCATTTGTTTGCATTTATGCGGTCCCATCTCAAGACCATAGATGCCAACATGTGACTAAACTATACTTGTTTTTGTTCCTATATATGATTTGCCCCTTGTTTGGGGCACTGAAGACATTGATGATGCTGATTTAGTGTGTTTTACTTTTCAGGCACCGAAGGGCAAGGGAAGTGTCCATTCTACAGTCTATAGAGAATGGGGCTCGGACTCTGTTTGACATAGTTTCAAAAACTTATGCTGATGTAGATAGGAAATTATGGATTCCTGCTTCTTTCAATGTTCGCCTTCATGTTGATCATCTGAACTCCCAAAATAAACTACCTAAGGTGAGAGTTTTTTTGAATCATTTTGAGAGTATACTCCATTTGAACTTAATAGAACCTAAAGGACATATTATATGTCTGAGTGATATGTTCTCTTTAGTATTGTAGACATTTACATAAACTATCTCGGTGTATTGAAGTACTGTGGGATGAATATCAACCAAATAGCAAATCAGTATATATATAATAGATGATTTGGTTTGAATGATTGGGCTGTGGGAAGCTAGTTTGATGTCTTGGGCATATGATAAATGACATAATGACAGGACGATACTTCTTGTTATGACATTCTTGTGTAGGTTGGGGAACTACAATCATATTAGAACCAATTATTCATTATAGTGAAGATTTAGTTTAATATAAGTTTCTTGGGGATCATCTTGCAGGATTTCTCCTTACAAATGTTCAACCGAAGTTGTGATGAATTCGTTCCTAGCCTATCATGAGTTATGTCCATGAGTGGGAAAAGGCCCATCAAATGCTGCTTTGAGTTTGGATTCAGTTTAGGTGTGATTGTGATGTTTTAGCATGAAGTTAAGCAGCAGTCATGGGGTACTCATAATTGATTCGACCAAACTCCAAACATTGTAATTTATCAGATATGTGTATTAAAAGCCCTTGCCAATCTGCAATGCTTGGAATTTTTCCATCTGATGCTCAAACTGAACGCAAGTGAAATCCTTCTCGCCAGATGATTTATCATTACGTCTGGCCTTTATATATTTGTAGATTTGTTATACCAAGGGAACACTTTCTATTGCTTCATATGATATTTCTCAGATTATCGGCCTCATTTACTGTATGCAGAGCTTTTCGATGGACAAGTTTGAAGTGAGCTGTGGAACAAACTTCATGCTGTGGTGGGCGGTGGCGTATGTGCAAGCCAGGAGCTCACCAGCTATCCTTGCGGCAACTGCCCTTGCCGGTGGTTTGGCAATTGCTTACGCTCTCAAAAGGAACAGCGGCAACGAACCGTAAGGATTCTCCGATACGGTAATGTCCATCTGCGTTAACCTTTTTTTTTCCCCTAAGCTTATGTCTCCGGTATGCGGGGCCAACTTGCAACTTCCATAATTGTTACTATAGGGATTCCATTCGTGAACTTTTCCTCGTCTATACACAAGAGCGGGGGTCCAAAATAAGTAGCTTGAGTCAACGCATGATACTGGTGCAAAATTAGGACGTAATAAGTTCTTTGTTCTTGCAACTCACGCTTTCGCATAGAGTGATGATGTCTAACCTTTGCGCAATTGCTCTTGCAGACTTCAAAGCACGAAGTATCTATTTTAATGCAGAAAGGAAGCTTTTCTCAAAATAAAATAAAATAAAATTTGATCTTGTAATTAATTTTAGAGTTTCTTTGCCACTTTCAATAGGGATGAGAAGTTGTCTTTTTCCTTTTTCATGGAGGGAGTACTCCATACTGTACACTACAGTGCTACCCATTTCATTGAATATATTGACCCGGATTCTGATCCTGATGTATAAAACCAGAGGCGAGAAGTCCCCGCAAGCTATTGGTCATTGTTACTTTGTTTCTACTGTTCTCCAGTTGACTAGGACACCAGGCTTTAGCTACGTACTCCTACTGAAGTCGAATGCAGATACTTCTGCTAAACTGAAAAACCACGTTGTAACCTCGGTTTTGGCACTGCGCACTTGTATCCATATATTGGCACAGATATCAACCGCCCTAGAATGTACACACGAAATTTGTAAAATTGCTTAGTATATACTACTAGGTATTATTTGCTTCTATACCCAGAATGTATTTGCATTTCTAGGTGCGTGTTAGGTAGGACGCATCGATTTATGTTACTGCCATTACGAATTGTCGTGTTTTGTTACTTTGATGATGATATCTTCCTTTCATAAGTATGAGTAAATCATTAAGGACCTTAATGTTTAGAACACCACCTTCGTCTCTCCTCGGGAGAGCATTGATCCTTGGTCTCTTGGATCATGCTCTAATATTTTTGTAAGATCCATACGTACATGTGGGCATTAGATTCGTATTTTTTTTACCGAGAATTTTCCACGGTACACGCCCACTTGGGTAATCTTAAACGGAACAATAGAAGAACCTACGACTAATAGATTGCTTCCTAATTACAGTTCCTAGTTCTCAGTGGTGATGAAGAAATTAATCAATAGGTACAAACTTTTGCACGAACAAGCCACATCAATTTTAAGTAGAAACCAACGCGCAGAGTTGCATGCGTGGCCTTGTAGCTTGTAGCGCATGGGCTCATGTTCGAGGTAGAGGTGTAACGAACAGCTGCATATCTCCCTCTCCAGCTTGAGGCAAGCTAGGCCATGAACAGTACGAACAAGCCCATGGCTGCCTCATCTCATTCAGGTAGTAGGCTCCTCAAAGCTGTGCTTTTCCTGCTCATCTTCTCGTTAGGATTTATCATGGGCATGATCTCCATGGCCAACTTCCCTAATTTCTACGGGTCGCCTTTACTGTCACCAATGCTGCTATCAGTATCCTCCCTTGCGCCATCATCAACGCCAATGCCAACGCCAACGGCGCCATCACCATCGCCGGAGACACCGTGCGTGTGGCCACCATCGCCGCCTAGTCCTACTGATCCGTCGGCGTCACTGCCATCACCAACGGAAAGACCGGCGGCGCCGATGGGTTTGACGGCGTTTCTTGCGCCGACCAGCGTCGTGCACACCATGACCGACGAGGAGCTCCTGTGGAGGGCGTCCATGGCGCCGAAGGTGTCTCGCACGCCGTACAGCCGCGTGCCCAAGGTGGCCTTCCTGTTCCTTGTGAGGAACCAGCTGCCACTGCGGCCACTCTGGGAGAAATTCTTCGCCGGGCACAACCAGTCTCTCTACTCCATCTACGTCCACTCGTATCCCCCTTTTGCTGCCTCGCTGCCCACTGACTCCGTCTTCTACGGCCGCATGATTCCAAGCCAGGTATACCACACCACTGTATAGATAGATTGTTTGATGTTTCTGTCACCGTGTCACGTCACGATCTGACGATGGAATTGTGCGTGCGTTGCGATGTATGTCGTCCATGCATGCAGAAGACGACCTGGGGCGACTCGAACCTGGTAGAGGCGGAGCGGCGGCTGCTGGCGAACGCGCTGCTGGACATGTCGAACGAGCGGTTCGCGCTGCTGTCCGAGTCGTGCATCCCAATCTTCGACTTCCCCACCGTGTACGCGCACCTGACGGGCTCCAACGACAGCTTCGTCGACTGCTTCGACAACAACGGCGCCATGGCGCGGTACAGGCAGGACGTGTTCGCGCCCCACAACATCACGCAGGCGCAGTGGCGCAAGGGCTCCCAGTGGTTCGAGATGGACCGCGCCCTCGCCGTCGAGGTCGTCTCCGACGAGGCCTACTTCCCGGCGTTCCGGGGATGCAGGCACTGCGTCATCGACGAGCACTACATCCCGACGCTGGTGAGTCTTCTCCGGTGGCGCCGCAACGCCAACCGGACGCTCACGTACATGGAGTGGCGGCCGAGGTCGCCGCACCCGAGGAGCCACGGCGCACGGGACGTCACCGAGGAGCTTTTGAGGAAGATGAGGAGCGGCGCCGCCAACTGCACCTACAACGGCGCGCCCAGTGACATCTGCTTCGTGTTCGCGCGCAAGTTCACGCCGGACACGCTTGGCCCGCTGCTCGACCTGGCTCCCAAGGTTATGGGCTTCGGCTGAGATACAAATTTAGATCGATCGGTCGTCTGTGGATGCATATCATGCATGATGCACGCTTCATCAGGTACATGTTACCAGTCGGAATGTCGCATGGCACATTCTAAGGTCATGTTACATTAGGATGTAGGTGAAAATCCTACGGAGCAAATGAGAAATTTTACGGCCTAAAATTTTCATTGAAGATTTTGAAATCTAAAGATAACAGGTTTTACAGTAGAAAATATAGTATCTCCTGATATCTTTTCAAGTACGGTGAAATTACCCCGGAGTATACATCTCCTACCTCACCTGTACACGCTACTGTGCATGCTTGTAGCTGTGTAGTGTTCATAAGAATTTGGTACCGAATAGTTATCGATATATTTACTTTGTTCGAAAATGCTCTCCATCGAGCATCTGACTGGAAGTAAAACATTGGATGCTTCCTCGATATGATTCACCTTTTTTTTTCCAAAGGACATGCTAATTTCTCCTCCTCTCTATGTTATGCTAAGTACTCGGGCGCTATTGTGAGATACACGGTACCCAGGTATCCAAGGAGAGACCTTTAGGCCGTGCGGCATGGGGTGGGCCAAGAGCCCTAGGCCCATGCGATGCACTTGTAAATTAAGTAAGAAATATTCTCAGGATAAGATATAAATCCCGAGAATCACGTATATCTTTTATAGATATAATAATGAGATCTAGTTGCAATCAACTAGATATTTTTCTTGTAATTCTCTGTTGATGTAAAAGCACGAGGCCTGGGAGATCTGCTTAACTCCAGTGCAGGTCCAAAACTTGCCTTTGGGTGTGTGAGCGTGCTAGTTGATTTGATCCTGCAATCAACAAGAAACAAAGACAAAGAAACCACGGTTAAATCCATAAATGATAGCCGATCGGCTAGATGCCGATGACATATCATTTATCTCTGAGCCGATGTCATAAGTAGATCGATCGACGATCATGAATAAGTGATTAAAGAACTAAATCTACTCAATCGGCTGTAGATATTAACAATATGTAATCTTTATATCGATATATACTTAAATCAAGTAATTGGGATAGACAGTATAAATCACTTAGATCGAAATATATATTAACAATGAGACTATATATGTTCATAGCATAGCCAATCAGATAGATCTAGCGTGTATCGGCTAATACCCCGATACTACTCTATATTAAGATATCAAAATAAGTAGAATATACCAAACAAAAGCCTAATATACTTAAATGTGACGAGATCTTAACATAAATGGCAGATTTAACATGTCAATCAAGCATATAAGAAAAATGTAGTTAAATCAGGTAAGATCGGCTGAAACCCCGATACTACCCTAATCGGCAACCAAAGACAGGCTAGAGATTGAGATTCTAATCACGACTCATAAGATTAAACTCAACTGATGCAGTTATAAGTATGAAAAGAAGGACAATATCTAGACAATCAAGCCGTTGGATGTTTCATAGAGTGGTAGATATCCTATATAATTTAAGTCAACGTCGATATTTAACCTAATCGGCTGCTTTCTAGTAACAGACGTTAGCCGATTAGAAGTTAGATAGTGATATTGCCAGAAATTATATAAGATATATGATAACTCGACGAATTACATAAACGAGATTAGAGTATCATAAAGATGGAAGCACTAATCCTGAGAACGCAAGCCGCCATAACAAGTTTTACCTCTAGTTGAAGATCGGAACCGATGCAGCTCAACCCGAAAGCAAGAACTCGTCGAAACAAAACAAAAGTAAAAAGGTGGCGATGCGCCGAGATTGTATTGAACGTGTGTCAGTTTGATTACATGGGGTTCGGGGTCTATTTATACCCGAGATTACAAAATATGTCCATATCAGACACGACTCTTATCTCTAACAAACTCTAAGATACCATAAGTCTTTGCGGATGCCCAAACATATCTCTAAGGAAATTACATAAAATATCCTAATTAATAGATACAATTGCCTTCTCAGGACTCTATCCATGTGTGGCAATCACCATGAAGCTTATTAACTCAACCCGACAACGTATTCCTTGTCATATTGTCGGATTTGGCTCAATCGGCTAACCCTGTCCAACTCAGACTCTGCCAATCCTGATCACAGCCGATTCGGATTTCAGCCGATTCTTGTTCTGTCTCCGAAACGATCTTGGATTTAGATTCCGCTTCGATCTGATCTCTATCTTTGATACTCAGATTACCAAATTTGGTCGTTAACATTCTCCCCTTCATCTTATATAAGAGAGGGTTAGCGGTCCCGAGATTAGGGCATCTCCACAACTCGGTTAGACATTCCATTATTCATACGCGCTGTCGGCTATCTCATTGCTGACATGCGCACACCGGCATAGATCCAATCTACACCAACTGTAGTAGGCTATTACCTTATCCTAAGGGCATGAACCAGTATAAATCTATATCACCATCTCTCCTCGATCTAGTGCACCCCGTAAATAATATTGCTGATACTAGAAATCGACACTAGGAATTGACAAAAAAGTAACTAATAGAATCCAAATCATTTATAAATTGTCTCAAATTGCCATGTATTTTTAGAGAAAAACAACAATCCATTAGCTGGGCTCTAGGTTTGTTAGTGTTTAACAATTTCTGGCCGAGCTACTATCGGTTTCCTTACTATAGCTAGTAGTGTATTTACACAGATGGAGCTACTCTTAGGCCCTGTTTAGTTCATGGGTGAAAAGTTTTTGCGTGTCACATCAGATATACTGACACATATTTGAAGTATTAAACGTAGTCTAAGAACAAAACAAATTACAAATTCCGCCAGTACAAACTACGAGACAAATTTATTTAGCCTAATTAATCCATCATTAGTAAATGTTTACTGTAGCACCACATTGTCAAATCATGGTGCAATTAGGCTTAAAAGATTTGTCTTGCAATTTACACGTAATCTGTGTAATTAGTTTTTTTCTATATTTAATACTCTATGCATATATTTAAACATTAGATGTGATAGGGTGAAAAGTTTTTGTGTGGGAAGGTCTTACATAAGATTCTGATAGGTGACGCCTGCCTTCCTAGGCCCGCATGTCAGTCACGTACATCCGATGAACCTCTTCCGTATCACACCCTTTTCTTGAGTGTTTTGACCCGGATTCTTCTGATCCTGGTGTATTAAACCGGAGGCGAACAATCCTGGCAAGCTAAAACTATCTGTCATCGTCACTGTGCTTGTACTGTTCTCCAGTTCTACTCCTACGTTGTATTCTTAAGCTTCCAAAGTTGACCGGGACAGCACACGGCTTGAGCTACGTAAGCCGAATGCAGAAAGTTCTGCTAGACTGACGAAACCACACGCTAAGTCCCTAACCTGTCGGTGTTAAACATTCGATCAATTGTAGTTTGGAACAAAAATAGTTTTATCTGATACAAAATCCTAACTAAAATAGTGAGTATATTTCACAGGAAATGAAGAATCCTTCTAATAATGTTACGCAATAGGAAGAAAAAAATAAAACATCGTGGTGTGTCATCAGATCCAATGACAACAATGATCAAGATGATTATCTACAAGACTTCACTCATGTTGGAAATATTAAGAATCTCAAAAGCTCAATAACGAAGAAGCATTAACGAACAAGAGACGGGATTTTTTCTTAGAGAAGAATCACTAATAAATAGGAGGTGTAAATTTTCTAATTAAAAAGTTGGCTATAAATTACCCAGCATGAACAAGGATGGTGTGTCATCTAAAACATCACTAGAGATGTTAGTATAGATGTCAAAGCAGTAAACTGATCAAACTATAAGAAAGTGCAACAAAAATAATACAGATTTAGAAATCAACAAAAGAATAAAATGTGGATACCACATAACAAGTAATATCTACGCGAACAGAAATTATTAGACATAATAAAACAACCTACAACAAAGATTTCAAACAGAGAAAGAAGGTAATGAGGAGATGATGTTGAAATAGGAGATTGAAAAATTAATCAGAGTAAGGCAGCATTTTAGCCGATATCAACATTAAGGCCCTATCTAGTATGGCTCCAACTCCTGAATTCTTTTAGAAATTAATTTCATATAGTAAACTAAAGTAGCTTTATTAATCCCCTTATTTTGGTCCAAAATATGAACACAAATGTTTCAACCTAATAACCTTAATCTACCAGCATCTGTAACTCTAATAATTACTGAAGCTAGAAAGAAAAACCAGGCAAGAGAACATTCAAGTTTGATTTGTGCTAAACAAGACCAATGTGCTAGATCTTTTGCATTGCCCACATGTTCTCTCTTATCATATTGGTACAATTTGGTTCCAAACCAAATTTTTCCTTACCACAAGTACCCTATTAAAATTTTTGCAGTGATAAAGCTTGTAGTACATCACACCAGACTAGCCCTAATAGCACTTGGTTGTGTGTATGATCTCGTAATATTATTAAGGTATTGTTGTTATAATTAAAGACACTAAAGATAAATATTTAATCGAGTTACATAGGAAGGAATACCAATCAAGAGAAACTAAAAAAAATTAAATGTCATATTGGAGGGGGAAGAAGAAAAGTGTAGTAGACACATATCACTTGTAGTACTAGTTATTAAACAGAGCAAGAGAATTCCCTCAAAAAATAAACAGAGGAAGAGAAGAATCTACAGCTAATATATATTGCTTCCTTGGTACAGTTCCTAGTTCCCACAAATGAGGAAATTAATTAATCAATCGATGCGAACTTTTGCATCTACAAGCTACGTTAATTTTAAGTAGAGATAGATCAAAGCGGTGAGTTGCATGACTCATGTTCGACACAGATCAAATCGCCACGAACAACATGAACAAGCCTATGGCTGCCACTCACTCAGGCAGCAGCCTCCTCAAAGCAGTGCCAATGCTGCTCCTCTTCTCTTCAGGATTTATCCTGGGCATGATCTCCATCGCCAACTTCCCTAAATTCTACGAATCGCCTTTTCTATCGCCGATGTTACACTCCCTTGTACCATCATCATCACGGCCAATAATGCAGCCATCGCCATCGCCGGAGACACCGTGCGTGTGGCCACCACCATTGCCGTCGTCTACTCCAACTCCGGCGCCGTCACCGCCATCGACACCGACAGGGTTGATGGGGTTCCTTGCGCCGAGCGGCGTGACGCACAACATGACCGACGAGGAGCTCCTGTGGAGGGCGTCCATGGCGCCGAGGGTGTCTCGCGCGCCGTACAGCCGCGTGCCCAAGGTGGCGTTCCTGTTCCTGGTGAGAGCGAAGCTGCCGTTGCGGCTACTGTGGGAGAAGTTCTTCGCGGGGCACGGGAAGGAGCTCTACTCCATCTACGTCCACTCCGATCCTCCTTTTGCTGCCTCGCTGCCGACCGACTCTGTCTTCTATGGCCGCATGATTCCAAGCCAGGTTCGTAACACTGTAACAGAGCATGCAAATTGACCTCGATTATTTTGTTCTTCCAAGTTGATTTCGTTCTTTGCATGGAAACAATTCGTAATAGAGAGCAAAACTAATCCAGGTTCGTAATAACACTGTGACAGATCAAATTTTGTTTTATTTAGTTGTTTGCATGAATTTTTTTTTCAAAAAATAGAATAATGCGGTGAGCGTGGATCGAACACGCGACCTTCAGATCTTCAGTCTGACGCTCTCCCAACTGAGCTATCCCCGCTTACGTTGTTTAACGTTGATTACACCTGAATCATTAGTTAATTACTTTCACTAGCCGGTTAGTTGTGGTAGGTAAATATCGTTCTGACGATCTCAAGCTAGTAACTGTGCGTGCGTTGCGATTAAAATTTTGTGCACGCGTGCATTTGCAGAGGACGACCTGGGGCGACGCGAACCTGGTGGAAGCGGAGCGTCGGCTGCTAGCGAACGCGCTGCTGGACCTATCAAACGAGCGCTTCGCGCTGCTGTCCGAGTCGTGCATCCCCATCTTCGACTTCCCCACCGTGTACGCTCACCTCACCGGATCCAACGACAGCTTCGTCGACTGCTTCGACAACGCCGGCGCCCGCGCGCGCTACAGGCCGGCGCTGTTCGCGCCGCACAACATCACGGCGGCGCAGTGGCGCAAGGGGTCCCAGTTCTTCGAGATGGACCGCGCCCTCGCCGTCGAGGTCGTCTCCGACGAGCGCTACTTCCCGGCGTTCCGCGACTCTTGCGCCGGGCGCAGGGGCTGCCTCATCGACGAGCACTACATCCCGACGCTGGTCAGCCTGCTCCGGTGGCGCCGCAACGCCAACCGGACGCTCACGTACACGGAGTGGCGGCCGAGGAGGCCTCACCCGAGGAGCCACGGCGCACGGGACGTCACCGAGGAGCTCTTCGGGAAGATGAGGGGCGGCGCTGGCAACTGCTCGTACAACGGCAAGGCTAGCGACGTTTGCTTCGTGTTCGCGCGCAAGTTCTCGCCCGACGCGCTGGCGCCGCTGCTCGAGCTGGCTCCCAAGGTTATTGGCTTCGGCTGAGATGCAGAGATCGATCGGTTTTTTTCGTTCGTTTCTAGTACGTATTTTGTGGTGGATGCGTGCATATGTCTGCATGCTCCATCAGGCATCCGGTACATATACTTGTCAATTTCTACTGTCTTTCCAATTTTCAATTGTATCATTCTATTACAAAAAAAAAAAAAACTTTGCGACCGATACTGGCGATTCTGACCATCTCGGCAATACTTGTACTGCCCAAGAAAAGAAAAGAGAAGAAACAAGCAACGCGTCATCTTTTGTTGTCCTTTGAAGTAATAGTCTTTCCACTTGTGCATCTTCGAATACGGAATTGACCCCCGAGGTTTACTGTCACATGGTGATCACACACGTAGCTTTGGTTCGCAGTTTTGCACCGACATCATATCGAATCGTGCACGTTCGGTGATCCATGCAGCACACCCCAGCGAGCCGCGCGGCGCGGCGCCGCGCCACGGCACGGAAACCTTGCGAGGTACTCCCTCCGTACCCAAAAAAAAAAGCAAACATTGGGTTTTCGTGTCCAATTTTAACTGTCCGTCTTATATAAATTTTTTTTATAATTTGTATTTTCATTGTTGTTAGATGGTAAAACATAATTAATATTTCATGCGTGACTTGTCTTTTTACTTTTTTTTTTTTAATTTTTTTAAATAAGACGGACGGTCAAACGTTGAGCACGAAAATCAGGTTTGTAACGTACTCCGGCGCGTGTACGTGTTTGCCCGCGCCGCGCGACGCGAGGCGACGCACACGGTACGACGCGTACACCGAGGCCGGATCGTGCTTTTGGCACGTGTTAATGCTCGAGAGTCGTGTGGGCTTGGTGTCGAAACTGGACCGAAATTGGGGAGTCGATGATTAGGCCCATGGACGAACATATATAATCTCCCTTTTTCTTCCTCTCTCCTCAGAGAAACACTTTAAAAAAGGCCCAATTAGCAATCTGCTCCGTACGATCTCCTAAAAGAACTGCCACCCCGTACGATGGATTTGGCGCACTCACCTCTGCAGCTCTGCAAGGCTGCATATAGTATTCCCACTGACAACCTCTCATACTTGTCTCTCTCGCGCACTTCCACCCAAAGCTAAAAAACATCCATCCCCATATACTGTAGGAGTACTCCATAGGAGGAGTATGTACATAATGGAATCAAGACTCCAAAAGGTACTCCTAAATTGATAATCGTCGTGAACAAATAGCCACCGGTAATCCGAATGGAGGACTACATATATAGCCGCCGGTAATGCTAGAAATTTCATCCTCTCGGCAAATAAAATACACCCAGTCCCAAAGGTAAAACCCCAACACTCCGTTGTCACGTGCGCGTGCGCAGCTAGTATAGCTGCGGTGCGCGCCTATTCTTGGCGCCATAATGAAGCCCAGATTGCACATAATCGCCGCTAATCGTAAAAAAAGCTCACCTTCATCGCTCACATCCCGAGAGTCTCGCCAATCTATGCAGCAATAATTACAACGAGCAAAAGCCCACCCGAGTAAAAAGGGGCCCACTGAATTCCGACCGGACATGATGCCCCAACATTTCCGCATTTCCGCTCCTCTCTTTTTTACCCTTGACATGTCCCCATCAACCAGCATGGCCCCACCCGTCATCCACACCTTCACCTGCTCCCCAAATCCATCCATGGCGCCACACGTCACCACCTTCTCACACCCTCGTCTTCGCGAGAGCTCGTCACTGTCACTGAGTTGTGGGCCCCTTCTGTGTGTGAGTCACTGTGCGTGCGGTGGTGAAGCTGTGGAGGAGGGGGAGCGTCAGACAAGAACCCCCTTCGTCTCGCCGCTGTCACGACCGTCGCCGCACACAAGCCAAACGCGAGGTCAAGCTCGAACAAAAGAAACGCATAGGGAGCAGCATGCCTCGCAACAGCGGCGGCGGCGCCAGCGCCATTCTGCTGCCGCTCTTCTTGTCGGCACTGCTGCTTCGATGCTTCGTGTGTTATGCCGACGGCGGCGGCGGCGGCTCGCTGGACGCCGACGTCGCGGCGCTGTCGGACTTCCGGCTGGCCGCCGACCGGTCAGGCGCGCTGGCGAGCTGGGACCTGGCAGCCAACCCAGCGCCGTGCGGGACGTGGCGGGGTGTCAGCTGCGCGGGTGGGCGGGTGACGAGGCTGGTGCTCGAGGGTTTCGGCCTGTCCGGCGACGCCGCGCTCCCGGCGCTCGCGAGGCTTGACGGCCTCCGCGTGCTTAGTCTCAAGGGGAACGGCCTCACCGGCGCCATTCCCGACCTCTCGCCGCTCGCGGGGCTCAAGCTGCTGTTCCTCGCCGGCAACTCGCTGTCCGGCCCGATACCGCCGTCGATTGGGGCGCTGTACCGGCTGTATCGCCTCGACCTGTCGTTCAACAACTTGTCCGGCGTCGTGCCACCGGAGCTCAACCGGCTCGACAGGTTGCTCACGCTGCGGCTGGACTCCAACCGGCTCAGCGGCGGGATTGACGGCATTGCGCTCCCCGTGCTGCAAGACTTCAATGTCTCCAACAATCTTTTGACGGGGAGGATTCCGGTGGCGATGGCCAAGTTTCCGGTTGGGGCGTTCGGCGGGAATGCTGGTCTCTGCAGCGCGCCGCTGCCGCCGTGCAAGGACGAGGCGCAGCAGCCGAACGCGTCGGCGGCTGTCAACGCGTCCGCGACGCCGCCGTGCCCACCGGCTGCGGCCATGGTGGCGTCGTCGCCGTCAGCGAAGCCAGCGGGCGCGGCAACCAGCGGCAAGGGAAAGATGAGCTGCGCGGCCGTGGTGGCAATTGTGGCCGGGGACTTCGCCGTGGTCGGGCTCGTGGCCGGGCTGCTGTTCTGCTACTTCTGGCCACGCCTCTCCGGCCGGCGAAGCGCCAGGCGTCTCCGGGAAGGGGAGAAGATCGTGTACTCCTCCAGCCCCTATGGCGCCACCGGAGTGGTCACTGCAGCTGGCGGCACGTTTGAGCGGGGGAAAATGGTGTTTCTGGAGGACCTCAGCAGCGGCGGCGGGAAGCGGTTTGAGCTCGACGACCTGCTGCGCGCATCAGCAGAGATGCTCGGCAAGGGCGGGTGCGGCACGGCGTACAAGGCCGTGCTTGGCGACGGCAGCGTCGTGGCCGTCAAGCGGCTGCGCGACGCCACGGCGGCGGCGGCGTCCAAGAAGGATTTCGAGCACCACATGGCCGTGCTTGGCCGTCTCCGTCACCCGAACATCGTGCCACTCAACGCCTACTACTACGCCCGCGACGAGAAGCTGCTTGTCTACGAGTTCATGCCCAACGGCAGCCTCTTCTCCCTCCTGCACGGTGAGTTCTCTAATTGTTGCATCTCGACATTGATTTCGTCGAACACCTGTTGCTGAAACATGTTATTACAGGTAACCGTGGCCCTGGGCGCACGCCGCTGGACTGGGCGGCGCGGATGCGCATCGCCTCCGCCGCCGCGCGCGGCCTAGCATACATCCACCACGCGAGCCGCCGGGGCAGCGGGACGCCGAGGCTGGCGCACGGCAACATCAAGAGCACGAACATACTGCTCGACAAAGCCGGCGTGGGGCGGCTCGCGGACTGCGGCCTGGCGCAGCTGGGCTCGTCCCCGGCGGCCGCCGCGGCGCGCTCGGCGGGGTACCGCGCCCCCGAGGCGCCCCCGCCGCCGCGGCCGTGGGCGTCGCAGAAGGGCGACGTGTACGCGTTCGGCGTGGTGCTACTCGAGCTGCTGACGGGGCGGTGCCCGGGCAGCGAGCTTCCCAACGGCGGCGTGGTGGTGGAGCTGCCGCGGTGGGTGCAGTCGGTGGTGAGGGAGGAGTGGACGTCGGAGGTGTTCGACCTGGAGCTGATGAAGGACAAGGGCATCGAGGAGGAGATGGTGGCGATGCTGCAGCTCGCCCTGAGCTGCGCGTCGGCGGCGCCCGACCAGCGGCCGAAGATCGGGTACGTGGTGAAGATGATCGAGGAGATCCGCGCGTGCGGGGAGGCGTCGCCGTCGCACGAGTCGATGGACGAGTCCTCCGGCGTGTCCGTGTCCGACTCGCCCGCCGTGTCAGAAGGTGGCGCCATTAGCCAGTGATTAATTTGTCTGTGCCTTTGTGATTTGCGGTTTGGTTTACTTTGGGATTGCTTTTGGTGTGCAGCTGATCTGATTAGCGTCTGCTGTTGGATGGTGTTAAGAGTTCTTTCTGTACATGCATGATTGCTCTGGTTCTGATTCGTTTTGCTGTTTTTTTTAGTAGCACCCGTTTTAGAATGATGAAACTTAGAATTTCTGCAGAGCCGTTCCCTGTGAAAGAAAAAGTCATTCTTCGAATGAATCTTTGTCTCCATTTGGACTTTCGGTGCTAGTATATTTCTTTCTTTTTTTTTTCTGGCAGCAGCAGCATTGCTCTGATGCATGACTGATGCTCTGATGCATTGGAGTACTGTATGACTGTTGATTAGTACTGCATGACTGTTGATTAGTGGTACTTACACGTAGGAGAAGAAATGGGAGAGGTAGAGACCGTTGGGTCAGCGAGAGAGACCGGTACGAATGGGTGATGATGGCATGTACAGCACGGGAGTGGGAAGAGAGCCGACCGTTTGCGACGCGATATGGTCCTCGGCTCGTCAGTCGTCCTGTCGCGCCCGTGCCATGGCATCATGGCAACGGGATGCATGATCCCAGCTCGATCCGGCGCCCGCGCCACATGCCGATGGTTTTCAGGGCTGCATCTGCTCCGACGTTGGCTAGGGCAAGTGACTGCAGGAAGAGAGGAAGGCAAGTGAGAGAGCCTGTGCCTGTCTCGACACCGGTGTCTCGTGCTGTGTCTGTGTGGTTGTGCCAGTCCAGAGATGGAAATGCAGCGAGGCAGGCAGGCTGTGGCTCTGCACTGATCTGCATCGCCTGGGAAAAAGTTCTCCCGCCTTCATGCTGCACGACGTGGGCCTAGCGCCATTGGATTACTCGATGCTATAGCTATACTACTACTCCCCGCTGACCAACGAGTACTACCACTAGTAGTACCTTTTCTGGCTTGTCACCGTGCACGAAGCAGTTTGTCCCTTTCAGCTAGCCTCACTCGCTCTTGCGTGTAAAATTCAGATGTTTCAACTTGCTCTTTGCAGCTTTTGGAGTATCGAGATTACTGGTAAGAGTTATATACAACCGCTCTTTGCCTTTGCACCGTGTTTAGGCTGTGACCCTGTTTAGTTCACACCAAACTTCCCTCAACTCTCAATTTTCCATCACATCTAAAATTTTTCTACACACATAGTTCTTGAAAAAAGTTAGAAGTTTACAGAAAGTTAGAAGTTTGAAAAAAAAGTTAGAAGTTTATGTGTGTAGGAAAGTTTTGGATGTGATGCAATGAGATGGAAAGTTGGAAGTTTGAGGTAGTTGGGGTGAACTAAACATGACCTTTAAGATTGTGTTTAGTTCACACTGAAGATTGGAAGTTTGGTTGAAATTGGTACGATGTGATAGAAAAGTTGTGTGTATATGAAAGGTTTGATGTGATGGAAAGTTGGAAGTTTGGAAAAAAAAACTTTGGAACTAAACAAGTCTCGTTCCAAAAAAATTCTTCAAACTTCCAACTTTTCTATCACATCAAAAATTTCCCACACACATGGTTGTGTTTAGTTCACACTGAAGTTTAGAAGTTTGGTTAAAATTGGAACGATGTGATAGAAAAATTATGTGTGTATGAAAGGTTTGATGTGATGGAAAGTTGAAAATTTAGAAAAAAAAACTTTGGAACTAAACAGGGCCAAACTTCCTACTTTTCCATCTTATCGTTCCAATTTCAATCAAACACCCCGTGAACTAAACACAGCCTTGGACGAAGGAAAAAGTAATGAACCTATATAAATTACTAGGAACTTTAATATTCGTGCAAACCCCCTCCTAAAATCTATATTTTATTCTTTCCCTCATCAGCTAACACAATCCTCTTTCTCCTGCTGATCCTGGGACATGTGAAAACGGTATACTAGAGTCCATCCTTTCGAAGAGATCGGCTGTGTTCGTTAGCGGGTGTTGCTTTTTTGGATTTGTTGGGAGTGTAGCGTGGTTCTGCCCCCTCCCATTGTTTAGAGTAGTGTTACCCGTCGTATGAGTTTTTATTTTTCTTCCTTGTTTTTGGCTTTATTTTCTTCCTTGCCCTGGCATAGGCCGGTCTACCCGAGTGCGATGTGTAACGAAAACTCTATTCTCTAATATATTGATGTGCAATATTTTCGTGTTAGTATACAATTTTTTTTTTGGCCGTATCGATATCGTTCCCCTAAAACTAATATAATAATATTATCTTTACTACTTTTAAATTTTAACCTTTTTTATTTTCTGTCAATATTGTATTGAAGTTGACACTAAAAAATTAAATTTATAAATATATTTTTTTCTGACCTTTTTATAAAAGTAATAAAAAATAATATCGTTTCCGACCATTCCCAACCGTTTCCATCCCCCTTCCCAATTCACTGCCTCGCTAGCATCGGAAGACACTAGCAGCACTGATAATCCATGCAAGTGCTATACCAGTCTCCGCCGCTCCGAACGACAACAAGATTCGATCTCCCGCCCGACTGTCTTCCCTGTGTTCCAGCAGCTGGTGGCCGTAGACACCGCCGTAGATCAGATGCCCTTGCCATCGATCCTGCCCACCATTCTCCTCCAACCGACGAGGCCATGGACTTGGACGGACGACGAACGAAGGGATCATCAAGGAGCTCGTCACTGGTCCGTGATGCCGCTGTTGCCAAAGAGGAGGTGCTCAGCAGATAGTAGTAGGAATTTGACTGAAACATGTTTAAATTTTAGGTGACTGAAATCTCAATTCCCATTGGTAAAATTGAGTTTGCACTCGTGCAAACGTATCACGTGGTGATCGCTGTCCCACCGTAAAACTGGGAATAAATTGAGAAGTAGTGCCCCCCTGAAAGCCTGAACTGAACAAGCTGCGAGCCTGCACTTTACTCTGATCCAATAATAAGGTGTGTTGCCCATTAACGCATTGATGAGTTTGATGTCCCGGACTGGATTTGGCCAAATCCAATTCACCTCAGCACAATAAATGGTTCCGGTGCCCGGGCATATGTTTTGATTGAATTAGTTAAGTACTAGTCTTAATCATTACTCCATGTTTTCGATTGCATTAGTACTGCTCTTAATGATCACATTATGTTTTCGATTGCCTTAGTACTAGTCGTAATCAACTAATCATCACAATGTATCACGATGTAATCGTATAGGACTCTAATTGCTCATAATATCTCTGTAATCATCATTAGGGTAGCATATGCAACGAAAATCGCATCACAAATAGTATATAGGTATATCGCAGTTTTATCGTCATGAATCTTGATGTTGTGTACCAGAGGGTCATTCAAAAAAAAAATGTTTTGTACTCCGTACATGAATGAGGTAAGTAGATAAGACCGCCATAGACACACACAGAGTAGGAGTACAGTACGACCTACCGGCCGGTAGCCGGTAGATGGAGGGATCAGTTGTGTGGACCAAACAGTAACTGCACACTGTGGCCCGGTAGATGTAGATCAGTGTCGTACGTAATAATGTACATTGGCAACTTGGCATCGCCAGTTCGCCGGCCCCCAAGTGGTCCATCGGTAGCATGCAGCAGCGCATGCAACGGCTCCATCGCTTTCGATCAATCGATCAATGAGTTGCTGCACAATGAGTTTGCTGCAGGCCATGCTGCTGGTCTTGGTGGTGGTACACATGAACGGAAAGGCGTTACAAGATGAGGTTGTATACAGTGAAGTGGTTAGGAGGAGACGACCTGATGGCAGCTATGGCCAGGCCAACACAATGGGTTGGGTACTTGGGTTGCTCCTCGCATCTGCCAAAAGGAAAAAGACTGGCTCTCCTCTGTTCATGCTGGGCGGCATCTCCTGCGCCAGTGCATCCCTGCACTTCGTTATTGCAAGTTCAGTTCCAGATGATGCATCAGTTCAAGGTAAGTATTACTACCAGCTAGGCTATGCAGTTGCATACGCACTTTACTCCTCCCGTGTGCTACACATGTCTCTGGCTGTAGTAATGGCCAGTCTAGCTACAGCAGCAGTGAATGTTCGCAAGTACTCCGTATGCGTGTACTCCCCAACACTCGATTCGATTTCGACGCAAGTTGAGGCAAAACACCCGAGATCGATGGCTACCCTTATTCACGATAGACGAAGCATATGCACATACTATGTATGCAATCATTGAAGGCTGTGTTTAGTTTCTGAAATTGGGAAGAAGTTTAAAAAAAGTTGTTAGTTTAGAAAAAAAATTAGGAGTTTATGTGAGTAGAAAAGTTTTATATGTGACATGACGTGATGAAAAGTTGGGAGTTTAAGAAAAATTTGGTGTGAACTAAACATGGCTGAAGTATACATACGAGATTACCGATAGTAACAGTTGAGTAGGTGACGAGTATTGATGTGCGCTTCTGTTCCTCCACATGAGGCTAAGCAGATCCCTGGCGTAGGGGGCGTAGTAGCCGGTCGGTGACATTGTGTGGAGGAGTTGCGGTGATCGGTCCCCGTCCGGGAGTGTAGCAGCTGTAGGGTGTATAGAGAGTGCACGTTGTTGCTGGCAGGTGTACAGGCGCGAAAGATAGGGGTAATCTCGCTGGCCAGGAAACGTACAGTGGCCCAAAACCCAAAAGGCGTGCGCGCTGCAGAGAAAGAGAGGTTGTGCGCTTGTGCGGAGCGGAGAGACGAGAGGCGCGCGAATTCCGATTTGGCTACGTGAGGTCCGCGCAAATCTACAGCGATGACGATTGTTCAGAGTTCGGCCGCGGAGGCGCGGAGCGCCCAACTGTGTATTTCCTAAGCGAAACAGGTCAGGGCCGGAACGGAGTGATTGGAGTACAGCTGCAGGCAATCGCCGTGTTTTTGCTAAGTTGAAATGAAGATACTGTTTTGGCTATTCACAGAGATGAGCTGCAGGCAATCGCTGTTTTTCGCTAAGTTGAAATGAAGTTATTGTTTTGGCTATTCACGGAGTTTTTGTCACAACCTTGTGACCGAAATCTGTGATAGGAGGAGAATTGGTTTGTTTTTTAGGAGCGAGGGATGCACACGACTCAGACACTTGGCCCTAAACACACGTACTAAACTTTGTGAGAGAACTCTTCTGGGTGCCAAATTGTGGTCTTCTATCTCAGCCCAATAGGCCAGAGTATGACGGATTGATGGTCTGGATAGCATTTCGAGATAAAATATCAGCCCATACATGGCGATGGGCCGGAGGCTTGACAGTACTACAAGCCTAAAAAAGATGCCGATTAATTTGATGAGGAATAAGTTCACTTTGGGTCCCTCTATTTGTCGTCCAGTCTAGTTTTCGTCCCTTGATCGCAAAACCGGAAACGACAGGTCCCCCAACTTACGAAACCGTTTAAATAAGGTCCCTCAGTAGTATTTGACCTAGTTTTAGTTGAGGTGGCACCTACGTGGCTAATTTGACTCGGTATTCATCTGACGTGGCATTGACGTGGCGCTTACGTGGTAATTTGATCCAAAAATAATAAAACCTATGGGACCCAAATTTCACACACAAAATAATAAAAAATGGTGAGGCCCACGTGGACCCTACCTGTCATCCTCACTACCCTTCTCTCTATCCCCCTCCCTCTATCCTCTCTCTCCCTCTTCTCTCTCCCGCCGGACCGGCGGGCCAAGCGGTGCCGGCGGCGAAGCGGCGGGGAAGGAGAGGCGGCGGCCGGAGTGGTGCGGGACAGAGCGGGCCGGGCACCCCGACGATGAGGCCAAAGAACAGGAGGTGCGCGGCCACAGCGACAGAGGTGGCCGCCGCGGCGTCGCACGCCACGACGAGGCACGCCCGGGAGACCTTCCTGATGGCCCTCGCCACCTTCCCGTGGCTCGACTTGATGGCGTGGAGAATGGACGAGTACCTGTCGTGGATCCGCCGGAGGCTGCTCCGCGTCGCCACGTCACTGAACGGGTTGCTCCGCACGGCGGCGAGCGGCGCCGCCGCCGTCATCGCCGCGGCACCACCGGTAGCGGCGACGCTGTCGGAGTTGGTGGCGAGGAAGTTGTCCATGGACAGGTAGTTGCTCTGCGCGTTCTTGATGTTCGTCAGCAGTTGCTTGCAAATCTCCGACGCCTCGTCGCTGGCATTGAAGTAGCCCGCCATCGCCAGCTCGATCTCCGACGACGTCCTCCGGTGCATCATTCGCTGCAATTCCGTGGGGACGATGTCTTCGGTGCAGCGTGCTGATGTACTCCTCAATGCTCATGGATTCCATGGCTGTGTTCCAATACAAACCAGAATTTCTCAGCATTTGATGGCAAAATGAACTGACACACAAGAACATACAAACAGATGACGAAAAGCTCAATGTTTGTTAGGAATTGGGCCGGCTGCACTACGACCCAACACAGTGAGTAGCCCAATCCTTGGCCCAAGCAAGCCCAACAGAGAGCTAGAAAGGAAGGGATGCTACACTCTCAGGAAAAGGAACAGAACAGAGATCAAACAGGCATCGGCGGATTCGGCGGCGGCGGCGACTTGGTTCAGGCTGAACCTTGTCGATCTTCATCTCTTCCTCTACTACCTCTCTTGCTACTATCTCTACTGCAGCTACTAGGGCAATCTAGTCTCTCTATTAGCTTGTATCCCTATTCTTATTCTACCTTGTTCTAGTCAAACACTTCCAAGTTGTATTGAGAACTACCGTTGTTTGATTCTAGTGAAGAAGGTTGCTAACAATCTGGTATCAGAGCTACTCAGTTCGTGGCATTTCTCATCATGGAGGTCTTAGGAAGGCAGCGGTGCAAGGTGGAGGAAGAATTGGGCAAGGGGGGTGTTCAAGAATCTAGCGCACACAACCTGTTCGACAGAATGCCAAGCCAACAGAAGGTGTTCAAGGATGATGAAAGGATAGCAGAGCCCGTTCCCATCAAGTCCACCATGAACAAGGAGGGAATATCCATGGACGAAGCTTTAGATCGGATTCTTGAGAGGTTTGAGTTGATGGAGGCCAACCGTAGACAAGAGGAGAAGTTCAATCAAATACTACAGAAGTTGGAGGAGGTAGAGGCTCGTAGGAGCAAGGCTGCCGAGGAGACAATTGCAGCCATCAGGGCAACCACCGCTGTCCTCAAGGCTACATCACCTACAGCACCCATGGCACCACCTACTCCAGCGCTTACCAAGTGTTTGACTGAATGCCCCAACAACAACCTCACTTGGGCGACGGTGAGTTCATGTCACATTACTGAGGATACTGCTCCAACAGCTTCCTAGGAGCTAGGAAACAACAAGGACAAGGGCCACGCCTCATGCGTCGTCACCAAGGACTCACCCGAGGTCACGCCCACCATGTGTTCGACGAAATTGCTCCGGTCCTACCGTCGAGCCTGATCTCACTGTGGCTGCAGTGGTTACGTCCGCCACCACTGCCGCGGCCTCTATGGAGTTCGTAGCTGCTGGAAACGCAATCGGTGCCACTTACATCAATAATCTTGACCACCCCAAGGTGACGCATGCTAAGTGTTCGATGTTTGGCTCCGGTGTCAAACGGGGCACTGAACAAGTTGTGCTTGCATTCCCACTCATGGCTAGCCCTGTGGAGTTCACGACATCATTGGTGGAACCATCTCCACCCACGGGGCTGAAGCTTGGTGCTACCATCTGCGTGGGAGATCAGGTGCCTATGAAGTGTTCGATGAAATGTACTGAGCGTGACAACAAGCCATTGATGGAACACCCCAAGAGAAACCCATGGCCACCTGCTTGGTTAGGATGGAAGAAGTGGTATGTGTCCTGGACTGCAGTCAATTATTCTGAGATGAGATTTTATTTCATTCCACCGTGGCCACCGCCACTTAAAGTAGGTTGGCTTGCATTGGTATTTTCTAAATTTGGAGCAGCTCATACTGACATGATGGATATAATGTTGCATTGGACTGATATGAAACCATGGCCTCCACCAAATCAAAATTTGAGAAGTATCATGGTGCATCTATTTGCTTGGAAGCATTGGAAAGTTAGTGTAGAAATGAGTCTCTTTGCTTGGAACACTAAACAATACATGAATAGTGTGCTACTTATTACAGTTGGCACCAAATGGTTGATTCACTCTGCAGTCAAGGACTGTTTTCTCCAAGGCAAGCCATTCAAACTTGTGGACCCATTGGAACTCATGCAAGTAATTTTGGTGCTATTAGTGCGGGATCTAGATGTTGAGATGTTTCAGATTGGCAGCTACTCTCTACAACCAGAAAATTATCAATTAACTAACTACTTGGTGGCAAGACTATTGAAGCAAGGTAATCTGAAAAGGTACTCGATGGTGTGGATCAGAGCAAAAACATTAAGAAGAGTGATGTTGATGTTGGTGAGGACAATCCTGGTAATATTAGTACTGCAGCAAAAATGTTCATTGATGGTCTTGGTATCAAGGAAGATTCAGAGATGCTATGTCCATCAGCCCAGTACATTGATAATTGGTCTACTAAGCTGCTGGATGAGATAAGAAACGGGTGCAATATATATCTGTTAGTAGCACTAATAGATGATGAGCTTAATCCATGGTGTTTCCTCATAGATAAGAGATGGTATGATATTTTGGTGCTTCTATTTTTTACTGGGGCTACATGGAAGGTTGAAAGCTATGCACTTCCAATTAAAGATGTTATCCATATGGTTGTTTATTTTGTGCAACCTTTGCAAGGTATTCTGCTCCAAACAAGGCAAGGAAAAATAGAGAATCCTGTCATTTTGGACATAACTTCAGCAACTCAAAATGTCAAGTTTTTGCTCTGTTACAAGTCAACTATTAAGATCCACCCAAGTTGTTCTTCCATGGTACAAATTTCTGCCAGTAAATTCAGAGCTTGTGGGAAGGAGAACATATGCTACATGCTTCTATTGCTTGTATTGAATATTGGTGACTGCACTTCTCTGAGGTCCACTTCCTATATGCTACATGCTTCTATTGCTTGTGCTGAATATTGGTGCCTGCACTTCTCTGAGGTTGTCCAACATGCAATTTGTATTGGATGGATTATCAATTGGGCTATTCTTTTTTGGATGGAGCAAGCTGTATGTTCACCAAGGATTATTTTGCAAATGCCATGGGATCCAGGTGGTGGTAAGCTTTTCATAGCTTCAGGCTGCCGGCTTGGGGACAAGCCGGATTCAAAGGAAGGGGTATTGTTAGGAATTGGGCCGGCTGCACTACGACCCAACACAGTGAGTAGCCAAATCCTTGGCCCAAGCAAGCCCAACAGAGAGCTAGAAAGGAAGGGATGCTGCACTCTCAGGAAAAGGAATAGAACAGAGATCAAACAGGCATCGGCGGCTTCGGCCACAGCGGCGGCGGCGGCGACTTGGTTCAGGCTGAACCTTGTCGATCTTCCTCTCTTCCTCTACTACCTCTCTTGCTACTATCTCTACTGCAGCTACTAGGGCAATCCAGTCTCTCTATTAGCTTGTATCCCTATTCTTATTCTACCTTGTTCTAGTCAAACACTTCCAAGTTGTATTGAGAACTACCGTTGTTTGATTCTAGTGAAGAAGGTTGCTAACAATGTTCTATCTCTTTTTTTCTTCTCTCGACTGATCTCACCTTGGTGTGATGGGCACATGAATTGCCCCGATTCCAAAACTCAATTTCTTCGAGTTTCTTGATCTTTTGGGACAAGCACTGTTTCCTTTCTTGGAGTTCCTTGATCTTTTTGGGACAAGCATTGTTGAATTGCCTCTCTTATCCAGATGTGGCTTTGGGAGGCAGTCGGCGCAGATGGGTGGCTCTGGCTGCGTTGGCAGGAGCAGCGACGACGCTGGCGGCGGCAGCTAGGCATCGGCTCCGAGGTGGTCACGCGGTGCCTCGTTGGGCTTCTTGGGTCGCTACCCCATCCTGCTCGCCAGTGAGAGGCTGTCCTGGGAGAGGCTCAAGAAGGCGATATGCGACGGCGAGGCGCTGTCGTTGCCGGCGAGCGCGGAGGCATCGGCAGAGCTGTGCGGGTTCGTGAAGGTGACGATGGCGGCGGCGGCAGTCGCAAGGCCGGCGAGGCGGTGACGGTCCATGATGAGGTCGTTGCTGCGGCTGCAGGAGCAGCTCGACACGGCGGCCAAGGGGACGTATGTGCTGGAGCGTGACCTCGACACGGTGAGCCACCCGCCACCCCTCTGTTCCACTCGCCGCTTGCCGCTGCCCCTCTGCGCCACCCGCCGCCGCTCGCCATTCTCAGGGTAGAGAGAGAGGGGGGATAGAGAGAGAGAAGAGGGAGAGAGAGGATAGAGAGAGAGAGGGGATAGAGAGAAGGGTAGTGAGATGATAGGTGGGGTCCACGTGGGCCCCACCATTTTCTATTATTGTGTGGGTGAAACTGACATGTGGGCCTCATAGGTTTTATTATTTTTGGAATCAAATTGACACGTAAGCGTCACGTCAATGCCACGTCAGATGAAGACCGAGTCAACTTAGCCACATAGGCGCCACCTCAGCCAAAACCAGGGTCAAATACTGCCGAGGGATCCTATTTAAATGGTTTCGTAAGTTGGGGGACCTATCTTATCCGATTTTGCGATCGAGGGACGAAAATCAGATTGGACGACAAATTGAGGGAGCCAAAGTGAACTTATTCCATTTGATGATGGACTTAAATCCCAGTTACAGTGCTGAGCAGTGTGAGCTGCGCCGAAGCGGGCCAAGCTGCTACTGCATCAGTTTGTGTTCGGTTCGTCTCTCATCAGTCGTGACTCTCCGCCTTCAACCGGGTAGTTCTAATGGGCGATCGATCGCCCTACCTACCTGGTAGCGATCGGGTAGCCCCCCTCCTCTCCCTCCCTCCCTCCACCTAGTTTCCTTTTTTGACACCGCATTACTTTCCTATTTTAGTAAATTTATGCATCTAAAGTTTATACACCTCAAGTTTACATATCTAAAGTTTAGAGACCAAAAGTTTATAAGTCAAAAGTTTATATATCCGATTCAAATTTGAATTTGAATTCAAATATTTTTTTATATATATATAGCATTTCTATACATCTAAAGTTTATACACCTAAAGTTTATAAGTCAAAAGTTTATATATCCGATTCAAATTTAAATTTGAATTATATCCGATTTAAATTTGAATTTGAATTCAAATATCCGATTCAAATTTGAATTTGAATTCAAATATTTTTCATATATAGTATTTCTATACATCTAAAGTTTATAGACCTAAAGTTTATATACCCAATTCAAATTTGAATTTGAATTCAAATATTTTCTATATATAGTATTTCTATACATCTAAAGTTTATACACCTAAAGTTTATAGATCCAAAATTTATAAGTCAAAAGTTTACATGCCCAATTCAAATTTGAATTTGAATTCAAATTTTTTATATATAATATTTCTATACATAAATTTTTCTAACTTTTATTTTTTAAAATATTTTGTGTGGTGTACTATAGTAGAAAGAGAAGAAGGGGAGGAGGAAGGGGGAGAGGAGAGAGAGGAGTATATAGTATAGGAGAGAGGCATGGGGTGATCGCTGGGTGGATGGAGCAGCGATCACCCGCCCAATAGGAATTCCGCCTTCAACCATGCCGTTTAGAATCTTTCCTACACCTTCGCCAATTGCCAAACGAATATTAGCTGTACTCCATGTAGTCTGTAGAGATCAAGAAGAACGTGAGGGGTGGATCCGACGAACGCATCAATCATAGGATATTTACAAGTCCTTGGCCAATACTCGTTTGAAATAATATTGTAGGCGCATTTGGATTTGGGACGGACCCAAATGGTTGAGGCCTTCTTGTTTGGGGAGTACCGGAGTAGCATATCAGTTTGGTGTTCTCTGGTTCCGTTGCCGCCCTACAACGAGCTAATCCTAATGCTAGCATCAACCCAACAAGTGGATTATCGCGTACGAAGTTCTGTACTGTAAGACTAGATAAAAATAGAAGGGGCCAATTTGTCTACTAACATCACAAAAATCACGGAGTTGGAAGAACTAGATTTGGTCTTTTCATTCTATAAATATAATTTTAATTTATAAACAACATGTTTCTAAAGTTACATTGAATTTAATTTACACCTCTTAACACATATTTCCATGGTACAGTCAGGGACGAATACGGTCCGACGGATGTTCATTTATGATGTTGTACCAACCGAACCATTTGACAATGATACTCCGTACCCGTAACATAAATATGGAAATGGAAACAATTAAAAAAACAGAAACAAGAACAGAATTTTTTTTAGGAACTACTTACCGTTTCCTTATTTTATCCTAGTTTGTGATAATTATCATTTCTATATCACCCCTTTTCTAAATATTCTAGTATTTGTGGCCTGGTCGATATCTCTATTTAGTTAATAGTTTAGAGAGCCATCATCAACCAAAACCGTGCATGGCTAAAGAGAGATAAATTGTAACTTACATAGTACAACCTGAATTTATGTGGTCATATTATATTATATTATATATGGTCAAGTTAATTTACATATGTGATTTTATACTTCAATTTTTCCTTCACAAACTACCAGTTTTTTACCGATATCAGCATGTTTCCATTTGTATAGTCATGGTTTTTATATTATTTGTCCATAAATACTATCTTATTTTTTTTCATATATCTATGTCAATTGATTTATACCATTATAATTAGATATACCATGATTGAATGTTTAATGTATTTACCCTTTTTATGGATTAATATGAGACTTTGTAGTCTTCGTAGTGAATAAGATGCATTTTCTTTAAGTAAATTAGATTTGGTGTACAATTCTTAACTTTTAGTTACACAAATGATATTATATATATATAATTTTTAGATAATGGATGAAAATCTGGTTTCTATATCCGCAGTGGATATACACAATCAGAAGTTACATAAATACTTAAGACCCTGTTTGATTCAGCTTAGAATTATTATAATCTAACTTATTAGTAGTAAGCTGAAACAAACAAATAGATTATTATAATCTATAAGCCAGATTATTATAATCTAATAAGCTGTTCTAGAGAAGCTTTTTTCATATTATTGAGTGGCTAAAGACCCACTACCCTTACATACTTGAGAAAAATTACCCACCTATACCATTAACCGAACAGATAGCTGAGGGCATTATAGACTTTAGCCTTTCAAACCCAATAATCCATACCTCCAATAATCCAGACAAACAAACAACTCACAGCTTATTATATGTCAGCTTATTATAATTTAGCTTATAGTAATCTGGCTTAATCATCTAGATTATAATAATCATAAGCTGAAACAATCAAGGCCTTAGGTTCCAAATCTCATAACCGAGAAACAAAAGAAAAAGATGAGGGGGACCCCGGGGGGGGGGGGGGGCATAAAATAGAAATCTACTCCAGCTTCGAACTGCTGTTGCATCAATCCATGCCGCGTCAAAACATCTCGCATTGAGTTGATCTTGATACGCAGGCTGAACTCCTGCATCCCTGTCTCCTTTGCTACGCGGCTACTACCTCCTACCAGTAGTGGATTCAACGTGGGGTTTCTAGGGTCTCGAGACTCCACTACCCGTATTGTAACCATGAAAGACCATACTAAAATTTTCTGTCATGCATATATTAAAAAAGGGCTACAATTTAATATAGTTTGTTTAAGCCCTCTTTTTAATCTTTCCTGATCCACCCCTGCCTCCTACCATTGGCCGGATCCAACCGAACCCAAATTGGCAACTCCAACCGCTAGAGCTAGCATTCGCTCACCGATACCATCCATTACGCACAGAAGCACCTCTAACGCAACTTGCCCCAAGCTGAAAGCATTCGAGCACAAACACATCAGATGCAACAGCGGTTGGACCCTGTATCAAGTGTCGTGCCTCAGTTATCACGGTCACTGTTGTAATCTTTATACAATATTTCATCCGTCCCAAAATATGAGTATTTTTAGCATAGTTATAAGTCAAATATCTGTAACTTTAACTGTTAATAGCAAAAATATAAAAAAGATCAATCATTAAAATTGATGTTATTAGATTTTTTATTAAACAAACTATCACAATATACAACTCTTTTTATTTAAAATATCTTGTTTTTATAAATATCGTTGGTCAAAGACATCTCGAAGACTGTGCCGAAGTCTAAAAGTACTTATATTTTGGTACAGAGAGAGTAGATTGCAAAATCTAATTGAATTCAATATACAACCCTTAGCATATATAGATACAATTGTTTCTTTACTTCTAAAGGTATGACTCGATTTCTTATATGACTCTCAACGTTGAAGTGTTCTGTACGGGCCAAGCAGGGGCGGAGGTAGAGTATCTCAGGGGTACCAGTAACCCGGTTAAGAAATTTTTTTTAAGTTATACCTTACTCAATACAAACTTAGGCACCCATGTCAGTTTAAACTTGATGTAAAGTAGAGTAAATTAAGTAGTGGCACCTCTTTATATTTCTTTCTAGCTCCACCCTTGGCCATGACAGCAAATCTGTTGACAAATACTCCCTCCGTTTTTTAATAGATGATACCGTTGACTTTTTCTCACATGTTTGACCATTCGTCTTATTCAAAAAACGTAATTATAATTTATTTTGTTATGAGTTGTTTTATCACTCATAGTACTTTAAGTGTGATTTATATCTTATACATCTACATAAAATTTTTTAATAAGACGAATGGTCAAACATGTAAGAAAAAATCAACGGCGTCATTTATTAGAAAACGGAGATAGTATATATCAGCATGTTGCACGCGTAGTATGGCCATGAATATAATAGGAAATTCTTGAAACCTACAGATCAGCACGCCGGTGGACAAAACTCAGGCAATTGGCATGGCGTGCACATCAGCGCACCACTGTACCGCTGCCCGTAAGTGAACAGTACCCCAACGTGCGTGTGGTACGTGCGATCGTCTGCAGATCGATAAGCATTTGCATGTCCAATAATTGTCCATGCGCCGTCGGATTACGTACGTACGTACGTGCTTCTAGCCAGGGGCGGAATCAGGCATGGGGCAGCTAGGGCTTGGGCCCATACCTAGCTCCATAATTTTCATTATAATCTTGAAAAATTCTATGTAATTTATAAAACGATTTTGCTATATATTTATCGACAAATTTTCTCCCAAAAATTTGACAGATATAATTACAGTACAATCATAGTGTAATTATACTGTAACTTGCATATAATTACACGGTAACTATAGTGTAACTTGTATGTAACTTTCAAAAATCTCTATGTAATATGTTATTTCGGTAAAATAGAGGTTGTGGGAACAAATCCTTACACATATATGTGTGCTGTGATTTTATTTTTCTTCCTCACCAAAACAAATCTTGTAATAGATCTAAAGATTTAAAATTACATGAAACTTATATACAAGTTACATTGTAGTTACGTGCAAGTTACAGTATAATTACATATAAAAATTACACTACGATTGTACTATAATTATATCTGTCAAATTTTTAGAAGAAAATTTATCGACAAATGTATAGGTGGTCCCTTTATAAAAATATTTGATATCCCATTAGTTAGTCTTAAGCGTGAAAATTTTCTAGCTCCGTCACTGTGCTAGATCGTGCATATGCACTGTTCACGTACTATCCCAAATCCCAAGTACACAACTCCAAAGTCCAAACTTCCATATCATCCGGCAACAGAAATGGCTCTCGGGAGATGTGATGTTGACCCGTTGTGTTGTAACTTGTACGGAGTACGTACGTCTGTACATTTTCAGTATGCAAAACGTGACGAGATTTTGCTCCATGGTCTCGATCGGTCTTCTTACGGTGCTATTCGATCGATTCATTGGTGGTAAGGCATAATTTGCCCACAGTTTCGTACATACCATACCAGCTTGTTAAGGCCAGTTGGGTGATATGAGGTTAGGGGTATTTTAACGGGGTTGCTTGTATTTTAAGAGTGTTTTCTCTTTTTTTTTATTTTGTCAATGTGGTCCTAATAATATGATCTGGTAATACTATATTTACTGAGGCTGGACCGGCAATTGAACCGACGAGACCATCAGTTCACTGGTTTGACCGTCAGACCACTAGTTCAAAACGGTTCAATAATCCATAAATAAATAATTGATTCCATTCAATCAACATAGAGAGCATAGCCTATTGGTAGGTGTCTTTTCTTGTATGCAGACTATTTTGAAACCCAAAAAGATCCATGTGGACTGAATTAGGCTGTGTTTAATTCCTGAAAAAGTTGGAAGTTTGGGGAAAGTTAGAAATTTATGTGTGTAGGAAAGTTTTGGATGTGATGTGATGGAAAGCTAGAAGTTTAGGGTAGTTGGGGGTGAACTAAACACGGCCTTACTATTTTTCATGTACCTTTGAAAAGGAATAGATAACTTTGGTAAACAAGAGTTATACTACTTAACTATTTAATTTTTGGTGCCAAATTAAAATTTAAACGAATGAGTACTTGAGTAGAGCCGTACGTTCATGGATATATCAATACGGCAACACGCCAACGTACTTCCCTAGTATAGTGCTCCATATCGGAAAAAAATGGATCATCGGGCGTTTTGATCAGGTGGAAATGTGCGATCGGATCCATGCTCGGTACTTTTCTTTTCTCAAACAGGCTGTGGCCTGTGGGGCACATACCGAAACGATGCCACTCGCATGTTGTCGCACTGAAACACTGCCCGGTTATTAGTAGAGTATACATACTTGTGCTTTTTTTTGTAGCAGGCGCAGGGCACAACTTGCCTATACACAGGTAAAATACGGAATGTTTGGACGTGCACGTGTTCAGTCCGTCCCAGTAATACCTACGGCGCACAACGTTTTCCCGTGTATTTTCTATATAGTCAATGGGGTCCACATGCCAGTGGGCAGAAAAAAACAGGGGTCCACGGGACCGGTAGTCAGACGTACGTACGGTCCGAGTGTAAAACTCTACTCTTTTCATCCCATAATAAACAACTATAGTAAGTAAAACGTCTATTCTTTTAATTACATAAAAAAATCTAGTACGAAATAAATATTCGTAATACTGTGGACTACAATATATCACCATCTAGTATTGTATTTGTTTTTAAGAGACGGAGGAGGTAGCGATGAGTTTTTATGGTGCGTGTGAGAAGTGATTATGCACCAATTATTTAAGGCCATAAACAAATATCTTTTTTTTTGAAAATTGGACTACTTATAAAAGTATCCTAAGAAACTTAGTTTTATTTTTTCAAAACTACTCGAGTTAATAGTTTAGAAAACGTGTACTCAGTAATGTAGTAGCTGAAAAGAACGCAGCTGAGGAGTATAAGCATAAAAAAAATCCCGTCCTAAAATTATTTTTTCCCTTGGCTACTTGCAACGATAACCTTGTTTGGAGATTGTCTGGTAGCTGCAACTTGATTTTCTAGCTTCTCTGAAAAGCACAGGTTCTCACTTATGTGCTGAGAATATATACTCGTAGAATTAAAAAAAATAAACTATAAATCAGAAACCGATAAATCTAACTTCTCTATATTCTCCTGTGCTTACAGCTCATACAATATGCTCCTCAGAACACAAAGCCAATATCTCGGCCAAGCAGATCCCTCCCGCCAAGATGAATACACTTGTGGCTGGCTGAGCCAAAGGACCTGGTTGAAGGAACTTACGATTGTAAAAAGCTATTGGTTTGTAGCCAGTTTCTGTGAATCTTTTAAAAAAATATTTCGTAGCTTCTGACATTTAATTGATTTTCTGAATTCTACAACTGCATCTTTTCTAAATCTGATTAAAACCGAATTATTCAGCACTCCCTCTGTCAAAAAAAAACCAATCTAGTATTAGATGGGTTATTTTCTAGTACAGTAAATCTGAATAAGGGTAAATATCTAATCCAATACTAAGTTATTTTTTTTTGGTACGAGTGGAGTAAGCTTTTAATTCTTAGAGAAGATACATCTACCAGAAGCTCCCCTGGGCTGTGTTTAGTTCCTAAAATTAAGGAGAAGTTTGGGAAAAGTTGGTAGTTTTAAAAAAAGTTAAGAGTTTATATGTGTAGAAAAGTTTTGGATGTTGAGGGAAGTTTGGTGTGAACTAACCATGACCTTGAATAGGCCCAAAGTAACTACAGCCCACTGGCCCCCACCCAAAGGCTTAAACCGGCCCGTGAATCGGTGGGTTTTAGCCCTATATATTTCCACCTGGCAGGCTGGCATTACCTGCAACTCCCCACGCACTACTGTCTGTCTCTCCTTTAAAACCCACAAACGAAGGTTGGGTCTCCCTACTCTCTCTCTCCACGCTTTACAACTCAACCCCCGCACCACCACCAGTCCACCACCACAATCCCAGGGCGGCGCCGCGGCCGGCAATGGCGGGCGGCGGCGGCGAGTACCTGCGCCAGTTCGTCGAGGAGACGGCCTGGTACAACGAGATCTTCCTCAGCCATGTGGTCCCGGGCGACTGGTGGCGCGCCCTCCCCCACCCGCTCCAGTCGTGGCTCCGCAACGGCCTCGGCGGCTACCTCATCTACTTCGCCTGCGGCTTCCTCTGGTGCTTCGTCATCTACTACTGGAAGCGCCACGCCTACATCCCCAAAGGTCCGCGCTTCTCCTATCCTCTCCTCTGCTACTGCTTCTTGATTTTGATTTGTGGATTTTTACAGGGAGGGTTTTTCCCCCCTATGTTTAACAGGGAGGAGTTGTTGTTCCTCTCTTTTTGAGAATTTATTAGTGGAACATGCCTGATGCCATTAGAGGGAAAAGGGCATTCCAAAAAAATTGATATTTTTGGGTGTGTCTGTGTGTGACGTGAGGTTGGCCACACGGCCGCTTTCATTAATGAGGTGTAAGGGATTTGGACTTGAAGATTTTCAGTGGTTTCGGCGCTTCAGAGGGATAACGATGGCGATAGATTTGTAGCTAGTGCTGAGAACGAACGAAAGATTCCAGCTTTGCTTCCAACTGTCCGTCCTCCCTTCGGATTTTGTTTGGTGGGTTGGGGAGAAATTGCTGTACATGACACATGATCTACAATGTTTTACTGCAGCTGTGGGTATCATTCACTTCGTACTATCCGTGGGCTCGTCTACGCCTTCTATTTTGGTTGAGAATTGATTTCCCTTTGGGGATTGCCTCTCTCTTTGGATCATAGATAGTGAAGATAGATATCTGGAAATATATGCTAAGTGGGAGACTGTGGTTTATACTCCATTCTTGTGTAGATGTTTGCGGCATTCTGCTTGTTAAAATAAAATCTGCATAACCGTCTAGTGATTCTTTTCGTAAGGATTTTAGGTTTCTGCTATCACATTGGTTGAAGCATTGAGAGTTACAAACTTGGTATGACGGTTCAGTAGAAGCATATCAAGACCTTAGCGATCCCACCGAAGAGCTTTAGTAACCAAACATGACCTATTATGGGCCAACAAAAGAGAAGAAAAATAGCTAGATGAACTGACATTCTGAAAAATAAAAACATTAGATGCGCTAACAGATAAATGGAAGTGCGCATGACTGCATGTTACTCATGTATTAGATCTGTTCCAATGTCTTGTAAGGGTAGGTGCATAGTTAATTGACTAGTTTGGCTGGCTTCTGACCCCAGTCACATGTTACTAGTTAGACGTTGTTGTCAAGTTTTTTAAGAGCCAGGGGGAGATCACATGGTTCACTAAACAAACCATGATAACAAAGTTAAAACCTTAATTTGTTTTTTGGGAGCATATCATCCCACAAACGGACACATTCTCAGAGATAAGCCTGAAATCATAAGTAATCAGCCAGCATCCTGCATCCCAGAAAGAGCTTTTTTACAAAACACATTGTTTAAAATCCAGAAATCAGACTTGGATGGCCTTCTTGTTGTCATCCTTCCATTTACCTTCTTGTTCTGTTCAAGTGGTCATTATTCATTTTGCTTATGCATAAATAGTTCACACATTTCTTGTTCTTTCTATGATGTTAGGCATGCTTTCTACAACTTCAGGTACTAGATATTTAGGCAGCTTGTTCCAAAACGCACACCACACAGACACCTGTGTAGTAAATATCAAGGCCATGCAGCAAGATGCGCATGATTGTGTTTTCTTTTGAGTTCATCACTTTCTGGATTTCTTGGCACAAAGCCTGAAATGGTGTCTAGCCTGTCTTCTTATGAACTGTGAACCAGTGATTTTTGACTAACCTCTCCTGTGGGACCAAGATACCTTTAGTTTGTTCCTTGTGGCTCAGGCTCAGCACAGTTGGACAAGTGGGATGGAACCTTTTGAGCTGGTTTTTTCCCCCTTGTTTTGGGATCAAGTTCCATTTTGCTGTATGACAGCTATTACATGCAAATGATGTTAGCCCAGTTTGTCACCATCATTCATGTATTCGATATGATTTGGTGTGCTGTAGCCTGAGCAGGCATTGTTTCAGCTCTAGGCCATTTGTTGAAACTAACCTGGCAGTATAGAAACTATAGCTAGATCATTGTTTTTTCATGCAAACCATTTTATACCCATTAATCATGTATCGAATATTGCATATCCATACATACTAGCAGTGGAGACTCTGACCTTCCCAATAGATGTCTCTTGTTTCTTAATATAGCAATGTTGCTTATAATGGTTATTGAAATGAGTTAGTCCACGATGATGAGCGCATTAAACAATGTGTATGTAATATGTGATAAGGTTTGATGGAAGCTGATGCTGAAATCTTATGACACTTGATGCAGATTCTATACCTACAATCGAAGCTATGAAGAAGCAAATAATTGTTGCATCAAAGGCTATGCCTCTCTATTGTGCCCTTCCAACCTTATCTGAGTACATGGTTGAGAATGGATGGACACAGTGTTATGTTAATATCAGTGAAGTTGGTTGGCCAATGTACCTGGTTTATCTGGCTTTATATCTTATCTTTGTTGAGTTTGGAATTTACTGGATGCACAGAGAGTTGCATGACATAAAGCCATTGTACAAGTACCTGCACACATACCACCATATTTACAACAAGGAGAATACCCTATCACCATTTGCAGGTAAGTTTTTTATGGAGCCGTTTAATATTGCAAATTCACTTTTTATGTTTCGCTGTGCATAGATATATAATGAGAACAGATTCCATATTCCGAATGCTTATTTTTACCATGCTTCCAGCTTTTTTAGTATAATTCTGTGTATTAGTTATATATATTTTCCTGCTAATTAAATGTGCTTAAACACTAGGATACCTTATTTAAGGCTCCTAAACCTGTTACCTGTAGGCCATACCATAATAAAAAAAAAAATGCCATGGCGCTCCAATGTGTTACATTTTTAAACAATACAATTTTCTTTAGTTAACTCCTTTGGTGCTGAGAATTGTGTATTCTTCCACCAAGCTTCTGATTTATGCCTTGCATGCTTTCCAGGACTAGCATTCCATCCACTGGATGGGATTTTGCAAGCCATACCGCATGTGTTTGCGCTCTACCTTATCCCAACACACTTCAGGACACACATTGCTCTCTTGTTCATAGAGGCCGTGTGGACAACTAACATCCATGACTGCATTCACGGCAAGGTTTGGCCGGTCATGGGTGCTGGCTATCACACCATTCACCATACAACATACCGTCACAACTATGGCCACTACACCGTGTGGATGGACTGGATGTTCGGCACCCTTCGAGAGCCAGAAGATATCTTGAAGAAGGATTAGGATCGAATTGTTAAGCACGGCGCGACGTTCGCCTCTCGTCTTTGTAGCAGTCGGAAGAAGGGGGTTCTATGTATTTATCCTGCTCGATGCTATCTGTTATCTTTCATGTACCAATGTGCTGTTTCAGTATGCTAGGTGAACATAAAAGTGAACTTTAGTGAGTTCATCATCCCTGGAATGCAATGGAATCGAGAGATATATCCTGGGTAGGTTCCAGGTGTTTGTACCATTCCTGAATTTCTCTGTACTTCTTTGTGTCAAAGAACATGATGAACAGTTGTGGCCAGCTTTTGTACAGCAATAACTGTTTTATTGTAACTGCTGCCATCCTTTTGTATCATGAATTTTTCTCCGTTTGTTAGTCTGGTAGTAAAATTTCTTGAAAGCTTATATTGGGCTTTAGCCTTTAGAGAGTTAGAGATGAATTTTTGTGATGGGTTTAAATTAGGGCCCAATACGAACTGGCCCTGAAATTGAAGCCTTGAGGCCCAAACAGTCTGCTGGATTGCCGGCCTGTTTAAGGCAGGGAAAGAACTCAAGCAGTGCAAAATGAAAAAAGGAGCCAGAAAATCATCTCCCAGTCAAAAATTCACCTTCTCATGACTCATGAACTGTGAAATTTCCGATCGAAACGTGTGAAACTTTCTCCAATTTAGAACTCCAAACCATTAATCCTAGGTAACCTTGTTCAGCTGTTCAAAATAAACAGCAGCCATATAATCACGTCGAGTCGCACTGCTCGTGTAAGTCGCGTTATATTACGGGAGGGAAATTTGGGCAAAGATATTGCTGTCTCGATTGATGTCTATCACTCACAATCTTTCTCTGTCGTACTAGCACGACGGTGGAGTGACATGCTTTTTCCCAGTTGCTGCTGCTTGGTCGGTCCAGTAACGTGCACACCAAAACCTCGTTAATTAGGTTGTTACACCCGACAGTCAAAATTAAATACAGGTTAATGAGTCATCAGGTCATGCAGTATGTTTGGTAAAAGTCTAGCTTTCCTGTAATTGCACGCTCGAAAGTGGCATGCCATGATTCAAGTGAATTCGTCTTTTTTGTTAATTCAGTACTACTCCCAGGAATATAATTGCTGCCGAATCCGTTGAATCAGGAAATGCTAAATATGATTAAATTGTTGTAGATTACTAGATTTGAGAGGAGTTTGTATGTTGCATCTGAATGCAAGATAATTACCGGTGGACAAACTTCATATAGGTCTAGGTCGGTCTCGTGCAAGTGACAAAATCAACGCGTTTTGTAGCGTGTCATGCATATATGATAGGATTAGGATGGGTCTGCTTGCTCGTCCTGACGAAAGAAATGAAAGAGATACATATCCAATGGCTACTGGCTAGTATTATCTCTTTTTCAAAATGCATGACGATACTATTCATTTTTCACGCAATGTTTGATTATTATCTTTTCAAAAATTTAGTTAAAGATATAAAAATGTAAGTTAAGATTATATTTTATTTGATAATAAAACAAGGCACAACAAAATAAATAATATTGATATATTTTTTAGTAAGACGAATGGTTAAATGTTATAGAACAACTTTATAAATTTTAAAATGGAGGGAGTATATATTTTCAGTCTAAGAGTTAACCTCTTTTGTTTCCTCTGCTTGTATCCAAAAGGAAGTTTGGCATGAACTGGTGATCATTGGTTGCTAAAGAAGCTGTAGCTTTGTTCCAAGCTATTAGTATACAAAAGTAGCGTCCTTTTCTCCTCCTGTTTTGTTGGTTACCACCAACAGTATATTCCATGCACCTTTGTTCATGCTAACCCCTCGATCGATCCGACGTGGTTGATTTGGTAGGTCTCATAAAAGAATTAACGCTAGCTTTTGATTTGTCTACATGTATGTGTCGCTGTTAATCTCAGTATTAGCAAGATCAATGGCAAGTCTACACGCGGAGATGGAGCGAATGACACCGACGTCGGCGAAGAATTAACGCTGCATGCCTTGATTTCTTCGCCTGCGTGTGACAGGGACATGAACACGATGTGCATATCCTTTTCTGAACTTTTACGCTGAGAAATACTGTAGTAAACAAGACCTGATTCGATCGGAGATATTTAACCATTTACCACATTTAAATGTGATAATTAACTTTTTATCAATAGAATCATATATTATAGATATATGTGGATCCACATGTCATTATGATAGGGGTGACAAATGGTTATTTGCTAAATTTAAAAGTGACAAATAGTTAAAAGCCCGATCCGATCGATCGATGGAAACGACCTACTGCATCGTCGCCGTGAGCTTTTTGCTGCGACATGTTTGGGGAAAAACTTGTCCCATCGATCAACACAAGACGACGCGTTTGTGGTTTGGTTTTTTGTATGGTTCGGTGGAATCTCGTAACACGGATTGTTCCGGTAATATTCCACTGCTAATTACAGTACAGCCGAATACACGCTTTTGAGTGTTTCTGAAAGGCCACCGTGATGCTAACAGAACATTATCTTCAGTGTTTGCCTATTTTCTTTAGATAATGAAATAAATTTCGGCTTTTCTTGTAACGGAGCTATAATCACTTATTACACAATTCGTCCGAGAGCATATATAATCTAGTAACTCACGATGTAAAGACTAATACTCCCTTCTTCCCTAAATGTTTGACGCCGTTGACTTTTTTAAACATGTTTGACCGTTCGTTTTATTCAAAAACTTTTGTGAATATTATTCAAAAACTTAGAGTAGTAGTATATTTAACAATGAATTAAATGATAAAAAAGAATTAATAATTGCTTAAATTTTTTGAATAAGACGAACGGTCAAATGTATTTTAAAAAGTCAACAGTGTCAAATATTTAGGGGCGGAGGGAGTACTTCATCATTTAATGAGACTAGCATTTATTCGGTGTTTGCTTATGGATCGGCGATAATTTTGTTAAGTTTGCACACTATCGCACTATGATTTGGTTCGATCTTCTTTTAGCGCCGCTATTTTTGGGCTTGTTGGGAGTGTAGTGGGGCTCCGCCACCACTTTCCCTCTTTAGTGGTGTAGCTTTTTTAAGTAATAGTTTCTTTACCTTAGCAGTCTTTTTGTTTTTCTCCTTTTTTTTTTCTCCTAGACAATTATGTTTTCTTCTAATATATTGACGTGTAGTTTTATTTACGTGTTCACAAAAGAAATGAGAATGTTCTATATATGTATCAGGCCGACTTTAGTTCCAAACTTTTTCTTTAAACTTCCAACTTTTCCATCACATCGAAACTTTTCTACATACAAACTTCTAACTTTTCCGTAACATCGTTTCAATTTTAGTGTGAACTAAACACATCCTCAATCATTTACTGTCTTCAAGTAGGAATAGTAATAAGCCTCCAATGGTCCAATATTCCAAGCTAGCTAGGCACATCGGCCGTATCGCGGTCGGAGAATTTGCGAGCCAGCGAAGAGAACTTTTTCTTCGTGCGATGCGATGAACTGCTGCTGCATCGTACGTTCCGGGCCGGACAAGTACGCCTCAAGTGGATGACCAAACTGGTTAATTAGTCTTTGGACTCTAGATCCGTCCGCTCAATTTCATTTCGCCGTACAAGTCACCGCACCTTCCATGTGCAAAGTTTGATTTGAATTACGAAAAGTCGGGAGAAAACAGACCGTGGTACGTTGAATGCCGAATGAAAAAAAAAAACCTATACTTTAATGGTTGATATGATATGAAGTTTTTCTTGATCTGTTTTACAATCAAGAAGCATGCCTATTTTCACCGTTGAAAGAAAAAATAATTCCTTTTACCTTTGCGTAAGGTGAGGCTTTAGTCATCTGGACTTTGTTTGTTCGGTCTGTGTGGAGGCCAGGTTTTTAATTATTTTTTTAAAAAAATACTCCCTTCATTAATAAAAATAACTCCTTTGTGGAAGCTCATTGAAACTATATCAAGACAAACATTTCTAAATGCTACTTTACTCACATTAACCATCCATCATTTTTCTTCTCTCATCTTACCTTCCACTCTAACCCTCTCTAAATGAGGTGCATGATAGTCTTCTAGTTTGATCTTTATTTTTGCAGAAACCCATGAAAGTGCTTATATTTTTAACGAAGGGGAGTAGGAAGGAAGTCTACCTGTTGCATATGTGGACACCTTGTTTACCGTTTCATGAAATTTCATTACCTTTAAATATGTAAATTTTATTTATAAAGGGTGATATTTTATAATTTTTATTTATTTGATTCTCTTTCTTTGCTCGGCCCTACTCCCTCCGTCCCAAAAAGACTCAATTCCTGAGTTTCCGTATCCAACGTTTAACCGTCCGTCCTATTTAAAAAAATATGAAAAAATTTAAAAAGATAAGTCACACATAAAGTATTATTTATGTTTTATCATCTAACAACAATGAAAATATTAATTATAAAAAAATTCATATAAGACGGATAGTCAAACGTTGGACACGGAAACCTATGAATTGAGTCTTTTTGGGACGGAGGGAGTAATTGGCACCTCGTCGGCTCCTTTTGAATTGATACAAACAATAGAAATATATAAAAATATATAAGTCATGTACTAAAATTATTTTTTTCGGTGCTTTGATCACGTGTCTCGGCTTGAAGGTATGTGCGGATTGTTTGACTCGATGAGTAAAAGCCTTAGGATTGCTTGAAGGAACTTCATGAGTAAAATCCTCAATGTGTGCTCTCCATTTCTAGAGATTACCATGTTATTAGTGGGATAAAAAGAGAGATAAGTAGGCATAAAACTTATCCAATGTAGGAAATAATAAAAAAAAACAAAGCTATAGAAAAAGGCACAATACACATCCATACTAACTTTCATGTTTTTATATTATGTATGTTTATAGTACACTATATGTATATGTTAGTTTTCACTACTACATAAATTTTAATAGGAAACACCCTTAAATGTGCCAGTTTAACTAAAACCGGCACGCATATAAGGCTTTCCCTGTCCTTTTAATTCATCATATGGATCTAGAATTTAAAACCGACACATATAACCCACTATAAGTGTGTTTTTTTTTAGAAAAACGACACCAATAGTATTTCTAACATCTAGGGGATATAAGTGTCGGTTTTTTTTAAAAAAAAAAACAACTGACACTTTAGAGTGCTGAGCCGAGCCAAGAGCCAGTTGGGCCAGGTGTGGAGCACGAAAAAGAAGAGAAAAACAAATCTCTTTAAGTCTCGTGACTCTCATCCTTATCCTCTTTGTCCTCCCGCCTCGTTTTCTTCCCTCTGCACTTCTCTCTCCGCACCTCTCTCCCATCTTTCAACACAGCGGTGGTAGATGTGGCTCCTCGACATGGCGGCAGCACGGTGGCCATGCAGTGGCGGGCACGTCTCCTCAGCATTGTGGCGGCCACTAGCACAACAACGCAGCGGAGGCCGAGTCTCCCTGGCGCGGCGGCGGATGCCATATCCGAAGCAGTAGATTTTGATTGGATTAATCTGGGCATCTCATGTACTTGATTATTTTGTGATGATTTTAATTGGATTGGGATTTAGTTTTGTGTTAGATTTGTGATGCATCGAGTCTTATTTTTTTTCATTCCTATAACCTTAAAGGTGCTAGTTTCTAAACAAACACTCTTAATTCTTCACATCAACATGTAAGGTGTCGATTGAGAAATGCGATAACTATGTCAGGTTCTCAATCGACATCTATGTTTATGTCGTAGTGTTTTGATGGAGAATTAAGTCAAGTGACCACTAACCAATAAACAGCAAAAACATTTTAAGATAAAAATACATATCAGTTCAAGTGGGCTGTGCTTGTACCTAAGCGTATCTGGTCAAACCCAAGAAACAAAATTTAATCGGTTACACGTAGACCATACGTAGCAGGCGTATCTTGCTTGTACAGCACGCCGAGCCATCCACCAGACGTGCCGAGTGTTTGGTTACACATGTCGCCGTCGATCCTACACATGATTTGGACAATCTGAGATAGGTTAAATTCACGCACTTTACGGTCGCAAAAGCTCCCAACTTTATATCTTTGTTTCGCTGTCATTAGAGTACAGGTGTAGCACTGAAAGTACCTGCAGCCACATGTTGCTCACACTGCCGTGGCTGCTCGGCAGTTATTTCTCCCCAATTGAAAAATGGTGTACTTCTGAGTTGCTTGCCAATGGCATCATATCATATGGACTAACCTATCTGTATATTGAAAGCGACAACTAATTTGGAAGATAGTATTAAGCAGACATGGCCTATTGCCCTGCTTTATAACTTGCCATGTTTACCTTCCGTTTTCGAAGTTAAAACCGCTCCCGACCAAAATCCAACAAAACCGATCAAAATTTCATACATAAACAAGCTAAAAACAATATATTTTCATAAACCTCCAACCATCATCTGTGAACCCTGGAACTTACTAGCATTTTGGGGACGGTGATCTATATATAAGTTGATCATGCCACTTGACCGAAGTAATGAAAAATAATTTTAATGGACATAATTAAAAAACCTCCCCAAATTAGTTTCAAATTAGGTTTTAAAATTCAAAATTACGCAGTAAAATTAACTGGTGGATCACAGCGTTGAAGTTAAATGCTCCCGGTGCCTGCATTGCATCTGAATGTTTCGGTACTTGCGTGGGACTGAGGTGGTGGTTGCTGCATGGACAGCAATGGCGGCTTGCTGATTTTGTTCGCCGCAGGTGAGTCTCTATCGCTTAGTACTGCGTTTGGAGTGAGTGCGAGAAACTTCTTTGCAGTATTCACCATGAGTCATTAAAAAAAGTTTAACCCTTTAGTAGCAAGTCCTAATCATAGATTAGTAACCGAGCAAAGTAGTGTTTGCTTTACTACTGTACTGGCTACTGAATATTGAGCTTAAGCATACCGGGGGAATCAAGCCGTACTAACAGTACATCAAAATATGGCTGGCTACCTGTAAAGTTCAGAAAACAGGCATCAGAAAAATGGTTGTGAAATAGTACTTTGTTAGTTTAGAGGAGTATAATCAATAGTACTAGAGGATATGATTGTACTTCTCTGTATTTTTCAGTAGTGAAAACTTTACCTATATCTGAAGTGGCACATAAGTATTCAAGAACTACTCATTTCAAAATTTTGTATTTTAGAACGGAGGAAGTAATATTCATCGGTTCATCTTCGCCCTAATAGTATTAATGAAGACGGTCTTGGGCTCTTGGCAAACAGAAGGGTCACTGAATTACTGAACACTAGCTTCAGACCAAGACCGCTGTACCCTGCTTAGGCTTCATAATTTAATCCTACCAAATTTGCGTCCTTGCCAAATTGTTAAATGTTATCTTAAGATGACCTTAGCGTTCTCTGAAGTATCCAGATTCCTGAATTCCTCTTCTTGTTTAAATTGACCAAAAAGCATGAGAGTTTGAATGCCTTTTTCTTGTCCTTTTTGTTGGATGGATGCGCACCTTTGAGAAACCTACTTCACTAGTTTGTTTGTTTTTAATGGTGTTAGCCAAATGGTCATATTTGAGACACGAATTTCCCCTGATTAGTTCTTGAGAGAAAAGCTCAAACGTCTAATGAACCTTAAATCTAGAAATTCTCCTAACAACATATAATTTGTGGATAATACTTCTATACCTGTGTTATTCATGATTAAAAAGACATTGCTAACAAATAAACTAGGATGAAAAAACTCTAAAAGTAATTTAAAAATTAAGTTTTAAAATTAAAATTTTTACAGCGGCTTGTGAGCTGAAAGACAGACGATAGGAAGCATTCCATGTCGCTTTTTTTGCTGTTAAGTCATTTTGGATATATATTTTTTGGACAATCATTTTGGATTTATGAATCTAACAAAACAAACTGATAGATGAAAATGATAGATGCCCATCAAGTCTACACGCGTCGTAAGACTGACATGGAGATTCTGAGCAAGACAGCGATCGGCATATGAGAATGGCTGCAAGTTCAACTACCCCCAACGATGAAAACGACTTTGTCACATGAATAAATCCAAACCGCAGATATGTTCACTATATGCATCCATGTATTAATTTAAGAAATAAATTGTTTAAAACTTTGGCACGATGCATTTATATATGTGATCATTTTTCAGATCTTGACTAGAGGGATATTACAAGTCTCGGTACGCGTTTTCATGACAGGAGCACCTTGGCTCTTAGATCTTCTGTTCGTTAAGAAAATATGGTTTGCTCAACAATGCCATTAACACAGACAAAATCCAAAGTTTCAGCTTTGTCACATTGGTATAACATACCAATTGCTCCCTCCGTCACTCCATAAAACTTCAAATTTAAACTCGATTTACAAATTTAGAAGCCTAAATGATAAATTTCATCGGATAATTCCAACCTAAACATAGCTCACATTCGTTGGCTTCGGTTAATAGACCGTAGAAAAATAAACGAGACAACTAAAATAATTCTATGGTATGATTTTTTATATTTTCACTCTTAACGATTGAAAAGCCAAGTCTGTAAAAAAGATAATGACAAAAAAACAACTAGAATAATTTAAAATTTATAATTTTAGCCGTGGATCATAAACCAGCAAGCAAACAAATGATGGTTTCATAATCAAATTGATCAAGTGAAGGGCAGCACAACTGATGGCCAGCCACACAGCGGGCTACAAAGTGGGGGGATCTCTAATTTCACAGCGTTAGTACGTGACTACGTGCTAACTGTCTTGAGATTTGGAGCATTTGGCCCAAGTCAAGGTCTTTTCCTACGTGTAACGCGTACTCCCATTTCAATACTCTCCCCCTTGTGCCAATCAGCCGCCGATGCGCCGTGGCAAGTAACCGCGTGGCCCACCATGCAGGTTACTACTTGTACTGATTTCATTTTTATTCTGGTCTTTCTCGAGGACTTGTATTTTATACTGGCAGCAAACTGATATTAAAATCGTTGTTGTTTAAGTTAAATCCATCTTGAGAGAGAGAGAGAGAGAGGTCCATCTCTGCGATTCTCATGGCTACAGGTCTAGTCATGCTTCCAAGTTCCAACTGTAGCGTAGACTGGAGTGTTATGTTTTTTTTATTAAATGATGAAGTGTTGTTTGGGGTTGTACTTGCAATGGGCTAGTTGCATTAACAAAAGACATTTCAAAGATCAAAGAGTGATCGAGATACTAAAATGGCGGTTAAAACGCGTCTTTCATGCGCCACTTGCATCACCAGAATATGAGGAAGATGCCTACCACGACATGCTTGTTCTAGATTTCAGAAATTTAAACCAAATCTCAGTATTTGATCACTACCCCTCTTTAGCACAAATTGACACAACCACACAGCAATGATGATGGATTATGGAATATTCAGATTGTAGAGTTAGTACTCCAAATGAGTACTAACATGCTTTATGGAATATTCAGATTGTAGAGTTAGTACTCCAAATGAGTACTAACATGCTTCACTAGATCATGTTATTGCTTAAAACATGCTTGATTTTTAATGGTCATTTGTGATTCAACGGTTCAGGCATATCATACCGCCGGTAGTAGTTGCATGTAGATGGAGCAGACTTTTGTGAGGCTGTCAGTTACTCCATCTTTGTCTGTTGACAAGACCATCAGTTAGTTTAGTTAAATCGGTAGCAGATCCAGAATATGCCATAATGAACCTTCTAATTGAAAACACTTGTTAATTTACCAGGAAATGGGTCCTGCTTCAGGAGCAGCATTTTTTGTCAACTGCTCTAGCCGAAATTCCACCTCCAAATTCAAAAGTTTTCTTGCTTGGACACCTTCTTGACAATTTACCAGTTTTGGTGTTTGTGTGCTTGGACTCATGTTTGTTATTGTCCATTTTAAATGTCGACTACATCACCCCTGTAATCTCCAAATTTTCAACTCTGTTTAGTGAGACAGACAGTCTGCTTCTCTGTATCACTGAAATGAGGTTCATATATATGCAGATGTACAAATGTAGGAGTACAATGCAAGTAGCGAACAGTTTACACAAAGAGAAACATTTTTTTTTTACCAATCATCACGGTGGTTTCTGATCATATTCAACACCCAAATCCCATCGTTCTTGTATTCTCCACTAGTCTTGGGTCATCCATTCTTCAGACAGTTTTGTCAGAAAAGCAACAGAGCTAAGAACAAATACTAATGCAATCCAGAGACAAATTTAATTTTCCTAGAATCATCAATAAAAGTACATTAGGAATCCTGTTCTTTCTGTACTGTCTACATGACGGCGGACGGCCGCCTGTCACATAATCTTTCGGCGCCGGAGAGGAGCGAGACGACGACGCGACGACGGGAGAGAGACGTTGACCTCTGCGAGCCCATGACATGGCACCATTACATCTCTCTCTCTCGCTCGCTCGCTACTCCAGACTGAAGCAACCTCCTTCGTCTCGCCTTCCCGGAATCTTCCTCCCAACTTCCATCCTCTCACTGTTCGAACCGCCATTGCGGCTGCAGTATAAATCGGAGCCGTCCGCACACTGCAACTCCTCCTACGCAAACCACCCCAACCTGCACAACCTCTCCTCACCGAACCAAAATCTCACAGCTTCGCTTCTCTCTCGCCTCCCGAAGAAAATAGCTAGAGAAAACATTCGCGGATCAAGAAGGAAAAAGAAAAGGAACACTTGAGCTTGTTTGGACTGACAACAATGGCGGCGAAGCGGCTTCACGACGGCTACGGACAGGAGGACCAGCCCGACGACAAGCGTGTGCGCCGCATGCCGTCCTTCTCGACGTGAGCTAGCTTTCTTCTCCTTCGCTATTGCTCTGCTTGTGATCGTTCAAGGGGAGATTGGTTCTAATTAACATGTGTTTGCTTTTCGATTCCAGGGTGATCCGTGAGGCCTTGATGGTGAAGCAGATGCAGACTCTGTTCGTCGCACTGGAGCCACTTCTCCGTAGAGTGGTAAGCAGGCAGGAGATGATCGATTTGCAGTTGCACAGAGCTTTTTCCAACTGTTCTTGGATTGCAGTGTGCTAATTGCTCTGTTTCTTGGTTACTTGCAGGTGCAGGAGGAGCTCCAGGCAGGTCTCGTGCGCAGCCCGCGTTACATCGAGAGGTGAGAATTCACAACGAAATCCGCAAGAACAGCGTCGAACAGCAGCAAGAAATCCGAATGATGTATAACATTGTTTGATCTGTATTGTCAGGATGTCGCCTGAGACGCCGCCGGCTCAGCCGCCGATGTGGAAGCTGGCGTTCCGGTTCAAGCCGCAGCTCCCGATCTTCACCGGGAGCAAGATCGAGGACGTGAATGGCAACCCACTGGAGATCATCCTCGTCGACGTCGACACCGGCGCGCCGGCGACGATCTCGCAGCCTCTGCGCGTCGAGGTCGTCCCGGTCCTGGGCGACTTCCCGACGGACGACCGCGAGCACTGGACGGCGGAGGAGTTCCAGCAGAGGGGCATCGTGAAGGAGCGCTCCGGCAAGCGCCCGCTCCTCACCGGCGACGTCAGCCTCACCATGCGCGACGGCTGCGTCGCCGTGAACGAGCTCCAGTTCACGGACAACTCCTCCTGGGTTCGCTGCCGCAGGTTCCGCATCGGCGTCCGCGTCGTGCCGGGCAGCTACGACGGCCCAAGAATCGGCGAGGCCATGACCGAGCCCTTCGTCGTCAGAGACCACCGCGGCGAACGTACGTTTCGTCAGAGACCATCACGAGTTCACCACACTACATCTTTCTCCTCTTCTCTGAATTGTTTCCCTGACGATTTGGCGTGTGATTTGCAGTGTACAGGAAGCACTACCCTCCCGTTCTTGGCGACGATGTCTGGAGGCTTGAGAAGATTGGCAAGGAGGGTGCCTTCCACAGGAAGCTGACGCAGCACAACGTCAGGAACGTGCAGGAGTTCTTGCGGCTGCTCACGGTTAAGCCGGACGAGCTGCGCGCTGTAAGCTTCCACCGCATTTGATCTCGCAAATCACAATGCTTCTCCAACGCATGGGTGGATTCTGAACATTGCTCTGTTCTTTGTGTTCAGATCATGGGCGACGGCATGACCGATCGCATGTGGGAGGTGACGACGAGCCACGCCAAGAAGTGCGTCCCCGGCGACAAGGTGTACATGTACAGCACGCCGCACGGCACCGTCTACGTCAACTCCATCTTCGAGCTCGTGAAGGTCGAGCTCGCCGGCGTGGAGTACCAGCTGCACCAGCTGAACAGGGCTCAGAAGGTGTTCGTCCAGCAGCTGCTGCTGGCGGCGTACGAGCAGCGGAACAACCTCCAAGAGGCCGACGCCATGGCGCTCCACTGCAACGACGTTCCTCTGCTGCAGAGTAAGTATTCAGTTACTACAGATTTGCTCAACATCAAGCGTTAGTTTCGCAGTGTTCTCATCTGTTCTTGTGCTTGAACAATCTGCAGATGCAGCAGAGATAACTATCCCGGCGCTTGGAGACACGCAGCTGTGGATTCAGAACAGTCTCAACAGCCAAGAAATCGACTTCCAGGTCGACGAGATCCCACAAGCTAACTTTGCGCTTCAGTGGACTGGCCAAATGTACAACATTTCAGGCTAAGGCAGGGGACTTCAAAAGGTTTCAGAAATAGGGTGTACATTATCCAACTCTACTACTATGTCCATTATGTCTTTTCAAGTTCGCGTCTGTGTAACTGTGTTCAAGTGACACGAAGGTTAAGGGTAGGTGAACAACAGCTTGAGCGGCCCTCACTGTCTCGCAGAGAATGTGGCCAATTTGGCCAGCATCGGCGAGAGCAAGAAGAGGCGAGCAAGTTAATTCTTTGGTTTAATTGGTATCCTTTGTTGCAGTTTTTCTTCGTGTTTAGTCAAGTAGTAGTGTTCTTCTCCCAAAGGTTGCATTGTTAATGTTGGGGTGTCGCAACATGGAGAAGGAGAACATGTATGATGATAATGCAGAACCTGTAAGAGCAAACCGGTCGTTCTGCGATGTTAACATTTTGCTGAAGTTTTTGTGTCTGTAACATCAAGTCCCAGTAAATAAATAACTCTTTTTTTTTGTACACAGAGTCCACTTTGTCTTCAGATTTCTTTAGAAGTGGTGCCTGAAGCCTGAAACTGAAACACAAGCTTGACTTGCATTGCATATCTGAATCTCTTTATTTCCCCCTTTCTGAACTTGCTTGGCATGCACATGCATAGTTTCAGTGGGTGATATATGGGGAAAAATGAACGAAACGTCTAAAACCAAAATTAATGTATCAATAAAAAAAATATACCAGTATTATTAACGGTTCAAAATCTAATACTGTAAAATAGACTTACGATGAAAGAAACCGCAACTCCAACTAGTTTCAAAATTTAAACTGTAACTCTAAAATTAAGTTTCAAATTTTAAAGATTGATTACAATTGACAGGTCTTTGTTTTTTTTTAAAAAAAAGTTCACAATTGACAAGTGAAAAAGGTAACAGGGCCATCCTCTATTCATCACCCGCCCAAAGCCCCAAACAACAAACAATTTGGAGCAAGAAGTCAAGTCAAGAGAGAGAGAGAGAGAGAGAGAGAGAGAGTTTGCGCGTTAAACATCAGACGTGGGCGAAAACTGTACTGCGACAAGCAACCCTAGGAAACGAAAGCAGAGCAAACTCCGGGATCTCTTCCCAACTCCGGGATTCAACAAAGCAAACCGCGTTGCACTCTTTTTTTTTTTCTTCTTTTGTTTTTTTGGCGATTGACTATACACTAAAGGACGAGGAGGAGCATAAGTAAGTCAATTGTTGTTACCTAAAATACATATTCCAATTATCTTCACAATGTATCGTAGTCGATTTTTGACCGTCGGATATTTGGATCTATATCCGGCTCCTCCTTATCCTACAATTAATTAGGTAGCAAAACAAAATTAAAAAAATGATTAATATGCTTTTTTAAAACAACTTTTATATAGAATTTTTTAAAAAAAATGTAGAAGTGCACGTATGGAAAACAATAGGGTAGACGCTGGGAAAGTGTACCATAGAACACACCCGAATCCTCGATCTTCAGTTCATCAGATCACCCACTGCCAATAATCCAGCAGTTTCCTACTTTCCTGGGCTTTATCTAAACCTGATTGTTATCCCTAACAAAAAAAACCCTAACCTCGAAACCGTAATCAGAAAACCTAGACAATAATATCCCGTTGAAACGGGATACCCTTTATGAGACAGTACCTGATACCTGATACCTGATACCTGTTGTCGAACCAACTGCATGGTACCAAATACATGTAATACCTGTTACCTGGTACCTATGATACCTAGGATCTGATACCTGTGATACTTATACAAAAGAATAGTTAATATGTCTATCCCGTTACAATAGTTAATATGTCTATCCCGTTGTAACGGGATCCCGTTTTGCAGCAGCCCTCAACCGTAATTGTTTTTTGTTGTGATTATAGGGCCTTTGGTGTGTGGGGATTACGCTCAAAGCCTCAAAGTGATAAGTATGCATTATCTTTAGCAATTTTGTTATGCCTAATGAATGGGCCGGCTCTACCAGGTCAGTTCAGATTGAAGGGACGTGCAGGCCCAGAACTCAAGGCTGAACTTCCGACCTCAAGGCCTAAACTTCCGATATCTCCACTGCACTGGGCCGCTCACAGCCCAGTTGAATTTAGCGCATGAAAGCCCACAAAAGTAACAACAGAACGGGCCGAAATCGGTATGCTCATGCACGATCATATACACACGAGACATGGTACTATAAGGGAAAAAGTCCACTTTGACTCTCTTAAAAGTTCGCCGAATCTAATTCATACCTCTCAACCAGAAAACCAGATAAGATGACTCCTCCAACTATTAAAACCAGTGCAATTTGACTCCCTCAGCGGTTTTAAAGGGTGGTTCTGCTGACGTGGTGATTGTTGACCTAGTCTTCATCCACGTGGCACTTAGGTGGCGTTAAAACTAAAATATATATATATGTGGGACCCACTTGGCATTCACACAAAAATATCATGAGGCCCACATGTCATCCTTTTCTCTCTCCAACCCTTCTTCCTCCTCTGTCTCTCCCTTATCTCTCTCTTTTCTTTCCCCTTCGGCCCTGTGGCGGCTGTCCTGCGCCGTCTCCGGCGAGCCGCCCACCACGCTGGCCGAGTACACGCTCGGGCGACCCGGCGTCGGTGACGACTTCCGCGACCTATCGCTTATCAACGGGTTCAACGTGCCGGTGAGCTTACAGCCGAACAACGGCGGCGGCGCCGGGTGTAGCAAGAGACGCGGCCCGAGCTGCGCCGTGGACATCACGGCGAGGTGCCTCCCCGAGCTTCGTGTCCCCAGCGGATGCGCCAGCGCGTGCGGCAAGTTCGGTGGTGACACCTACTGCTCCAGGGGCCAGTTCGAGCACGTCCCCACACGCGCACGCGCGCACGGCCGTGCGGCGCGCCTCGACGGGGATGGGCTCCTGGTAGGAGATGGAGAAGCGGCAGTTGGCGCCGAAGCAAATGCAGATGAGGATGCTGCAGTGGATCTTGGCGCGGCGGACGAGCACGTAGCATGCGTCGAGCAGCTGGCGGAGCAGGAAGCCATGAACTCATTGTAGCTCGGGATATGAAACAACTGCTTAGACCATCTCCTCACGCAGTTCGTCCCTCCCTGCACAATGCCATCCGCCATGTTCTCCTCCTCCTCAGGTCGGCGCCTCACGACGTCGCCGAAGCGGATGAGGATGTAGCAGTCATCGAGCAGCGCACCTCATCGACGCCGAGGGGGAGGTCAACGAGGCCGGCCGCCACCTACTCCAACTCAAGTGGGAGTCCCCGGCCAGCAAGATCTCCCATGAGTTCAAGGGACAACCTCCATGCTCCTCGCCGATGACAATGGGGTCCCCGGCACGTCAGTCGTGGCCGTGCTAGGCCTCGACGGCATGTCCATCGAAGCGCTCTACCCCAAGTTCTTGCACAACGACGATGGCACCACGTGCGCCGGCGCCGTGGGGGGCGTCGTGCACCATCTGCCTTGGGGAGTTCGCGGCCGACGACGCGCTCTCCGGCGCGGGCTCGGATGCGTGCACCAGTTCTAGGCGGAATGCGCGGAGCGATGGCCAGGCTGCTGCCGCTCCCTACCACCGTCCCCACCACCGCTCCCGACCGCCGCCGCCGCCGCTCCAGCCAAGGTGAAGAGAGGCCGGTGGAGAGAAAGAGAGATAAAGGGAGAGAGAGAGAGAGGGGGGGAGGGAGGAGGAAGAAGGGAAGGGCCCATATGTCGGTGGGTCCCACTTTTTTTTTAATGACATATTGGTCCTACAAATTTTTGTTTTTTTTTACTCTAATTCCACGTAAGTTACACGTCGACGACACGTGGGACGAAAATCGGGTCAACACCGCCACGTAGACGCCACATCAGCCAAAACCATTTGCAAAACCACCCAGGAAGTCAAATTGCACTGTTTTTAACAGTTTAGGGAGTCATCTTATCCGGTTTTATTGTTAAGGGATACGAATTAGATTCGGCCGATATTTAAGGGAGTCAAAGTGGACTTTTTCCTACTATAAATTGGTCGTTTATTTACTGCAAATCCGTAGGTAGCAAATACAAATCCAATACCCCTTTTTACGGTACCACACACCAAAGGCCCTATAATCACAACATAAAACAACATCACATCTCTGATCGATCTAAAAAATAGTCCCAATCCCAATATAATCCGTATATATATATGCAATGCACTTCGCCGTTCTATGTACTACGTACAAATCACCGGTATGATGATGGAGTTGGCTGGCAACTAGAGATCCATGTCGAGCACGAGCGGGCCGTCCCCCTTGCCGACGTCGAACTGCTGGTGCTTCATCTCGCCGGCGCCGGTGGTGAGCTGCACGACGTACTTGCCGTGGAACCCCCTGAACTTGAAGTGGCCGCTGCCGTCGACCTGCCCCCGCGCGTGCGACGTCCACTCCTGCCGGAGGCCCACGTAGCGGTGGCCGGCCTCGTTGAGCTTCCCGTCGGCGTCGACGAGGTGCGCGTGGGAGCGCCACATGTTGCCCTGCATGAACCCCCACAGCATGATCCCCTCCACCGCCGGGTGCGCGAACGCCTCCCGGAGCACGATCTCCAGGTCGTCGGCGCGCACCGCCTCGTCCGCCGCCGACACGTCCAGCTCCGTGATCCACACGGGGAGGCCCGTGACGGCGAGCTTGTCCAGCGCGTCGCAGATCACGTCGCCCACCGGGTGCGTCACGTGGCCCTGCACGCCGATGCCGCCCACCGCCGCGCCGCGCTTCTGCAGGTCGGTGACCAGCTCCACGTACCGCTCCGGCGTCGCGTTCGGGTCGTTGGCGCTCTCCACGTTGTAGTCGTTGACGAACAGCGCCGGCGACGGGTCCATCCGCGCCGTCTCCCGGAACATGCGCGCGTTGATGTCGTCGCCCAGCCTCTGCTGGAAGAAGGCGCCGTGGAGCATCTCGTTGTTCACCTCGTAGTGCGGGAACCTGCCGCCGTAGCGTGTCACGAGGCTGCGGAGGCGGCCCTCCACGGCGGCGCGGAGATGGTCGCCGTTGAGCGCGCGGACCCACGGCTGCACGGCGTTCTCGACGGCCCAGAAGATGCAGTGGCCGCGCACGGGCTTGCCGTGGCGGTCGCAGAAGGCGATGAGCTCGTCGGCGTCGGAGTAGCTGACCTGACCCTGCACCGCCTCGGTGTAGTACCACTTGAGCTCGTTCTCGAGCACGGCCCAGTCGAAGTGCTTGGTGAAGAAGTCCACGAACGCCGGGTTCTGGATCGCCGTCTTGTTGATGCACGCGCCGATGGGGAAGCTGTTCTCCACCTGCACCACGCGGATCGCCGTGCCGCCCGTTCGCCGCCCCAGCTTGAGCACCACATCACGCTTGCGCACCTATGTAGTAGTTTTTTTTTGCAGAAATTTCGAGTGTTATGATATTTTGCTACTGTATTGGGAGAAAGAAATTCATGTATGATTGGGTGGATCTTTGATTAGATGGGGTGAAAAAATTTGTGCTTGAGTGAGTGTGAAGCAAATGAAGCAAAGTGTAATGTTTTTTTTTTACAATGTTCATATGCAAATTTTATGGTCATTTGCTCAACGCAATGATCATGTACGTGAATTGTCATGTGGGCCATTGCTTTTGCATGCGCTTGAGTGCAACGTACTACTCACTTTTTGTTGAGGCAGTTTATAGCTCGTCATGTTGCTTATGTCATTCATGTGATCACGTTGCGTAGTGCTAGATTTTTTTTTTATGTAAAAAGTGCTATAGATTATAGTTATGTTTTTCATACCTTGTCAGTTTTCTTCCTGAGGTGCCTGAGCCTCGCGATCTTGTTCACGGCGAATACCTGCAGGTCCATCACCTTGAGATCCACCCCGGCCGGCGGTCCATGGACGAACACCTTGGCGCAGCGCGGCGGCTCGTCGTCGTCCACCCGGAAAGAGCCCATGATCTCGCCCCATTTCCCCGCTTCCGCCACGACCACGCCGCCGCCGACCGGGCGACCGTCGTCCGTGCAAACCTCGACGCGCACGGCGTGGCAGCACCCGTCCGCCGCCCCCGCGCCCTGCAGGCCGACCCACCCGGCCACGCGGTACGTGACTTTGGCCGCCGGCGCGCGCGAGAGCTCCCGGCAGAGGCCGTCCCTCTCGCCGGCACGGTGCGCCGCCAGCACGTACCGCCCGCTGGGCCTCGGCCTGGGCTCGTCGGCGTCGTCTTCCGTAGCGGACAGAGGATGCGGCGGTGGCGTCTCCGGCGCCGGGTCGTCGTGCACGGACAGTGTGCAGGAGCCAGACGGGGTCCAGCCGGCCACTGCCAGGCCGCCGCCATCCTCGCAGTGCTCGACATGGTTCATGACCAAGTGCGTTGTCTCCTGCGGGCGCCAACAACACATGGTGTACACTAGTGTCAGAGAAAGACACATGTCGCGGAACACCATTCAGAGATTGCTGGCGCGAAATGGGTGTGGTTGAAGAAGAAATCCTATAGCAGTTCGATATGGGTGACGCACTGGCTAGCTTATTGTCACTTGTCAGGATCAGACAGCTAATTTATGTGAGACATCTGTAACGAGCTACTCCAGCTCGTGTAGTTTTGCTTGGCTTTAAAGCAGAGAATTGGAATGCACCTACAAGGGCATAACTACTCTGAATTCTCAAGAGAATTGGAATGCACCTACAATGCACCTACTTTTGTGCCATGAATTCACAAGACCATTGAAGTTGCAATAAAGTTTTAATTTTCAGGTTGCCAGAGTCCCAGAGAAGAACTAAACAACAAGCAGGTTTGCCAGTGAGCTCTCAGCTCTGGCAGTAATATTGCAAACTTTGCCACCAACCACTGTAAGAATTGGTGTGTTACAATCTAGTAGAGAGCAGTCAGACATGGTAATTAAGCTCTAATTAAGCTGAGTAGCTGACAGTTGAGAACTTGCAAAGCTGAGAGCATCACATACCTCGGTGAACGCCATATGGACCGAAGGAGTGCGAGGGGAAAACTCTGAATCTGCAGCAAGTCTCAGCTAGCGTTTGTGCTTTTGGCTGCTGGGTTCCGGTGGCAAGTGAGACCGACTGTGTGAGAGATGAGACGCACGCAGGCGGGCAATTTATAAGGCTGCGTAGCTGCCGGTTTGGTCGGCAATCACATCCATCGCGACACAGCGGAAAGGCAGAGTCACTAGCCAAAAACCGGTGTTTCATACAGCAGAGACTACTAAAACCAAGCTTAGCTACCTAACTCATATCTTTCTCCTATCTTTTGTACAAAACTGAAGATTGGGCAATGCAGATTAGTCGTCACACTGGACCGTACAAGTCGCTGACGAGTGGGGCCCGATTGTCTCGGATGATTAGTCGAGAAGCTACCGTAGGTAATTCGGTCACTCTGATAAATTAGCTTCTTATTAATCTGTCATGGTAATGATCACTAGCAACATCCAAGCGTCTCCGGATCCTGACACTTTTCTTGGCTTTGGGAGGAGTAAAAGTGGATCAATCCTTCGGTCGTTGGTGGGACAATTGCATTTTATTATATTTTGCATGGATCGTTAACCTAAAGCTAAAAATGAAAGCCTGTCCATGGAAGAAAAAAAAAACAGAGATGTCCTCCTGATGGGCATGTACTTTCAACAGACAATCTTCTCGTCTCTGCTAGTACGACTCGTACTAGACAAACGTCGATGTGAACTGCAAAAGATTTCTACTAGCTTTTTTGTGAAAAAAAATGTGAACTGCATGTTTCACCATTGGAGTAGTGCTACTTGCAGCCGTCCCAACTGGATCTGTCTAGCTTTTCGGTGAACGAAGTTACAAGCCATAGCCATGGCGTCAAGCTACGAGAATCGGCCGACGCAAGATCGTGACACGTCTAGAAGAGCAGATCAGAATACAGCATATGCATATGGTTGCATCTCGTGTTCCAGACTTGCACACTTGAGCTTGCATAGCCTCATGTCTGAAGTCTGAACATCGAACGAATGGAACGAATTCAACGGATGAATCTTGACGGCACAAACAAGCCGCCGACCGGAGCAAACATTGTGAATCGTGATGCATTTTTACATGCAAATCCTTGCTTAGAAAGCATCGAAGCACGTCCACGAATTGATCACAAAAAATTATAGAAGTTAATGCGTAATGAACTTGCATATGCATGGAGATCGCACGATCTGTATATCTAGCTTTAATAAATATTTTCCTTGCAACATCCAACACATATCTTCATATCTCAAAAGACACTTAAACAGTACCTACTATTGCATTGGATAATCTAGAAGACCAATAGATCTAGAGGGATGAACTAATCTAGCAAAATACAGCGTGTGACGAAAATACGGTGATAGTAATGAATGCTATAATACTTTTTTGCAAGAACACCAGTAGGAGTATTTGTTTGGCAACAAATTTTACTCCATTTAATCGTCGCAAAGAAAAAGGTTTTGTTAAATTTCGTTGAGGGCCTTAATATATGTTGGGCCAATGCAATTTGGGCCTTTTAAGCCTTCGATCCAGAAGGCGGTGGACGCTGGTCATGTTTTCATTTGGAAGTGCCTCTGTTCAACGGTCAACCGCCATAACAATTTGTGGTTTGAATTATTTTCGAAGAGTTTTTATACCTTTTTTAAGAGATGCCATGTTTTTTTTACTCCTTTTAGGAAGTACCGTCAACCTCTCATCTCCAATCATTGACAGCGGCGGAAACAACCCCCGGACATGTTGGGGCTTCCAGAGACCTAGACAAATTGGGTGGCCACTCACGCTCTATTGTTGTCACTTTTACTATTGAGTGCTATCTATGTAAGTAAAATATTGGTCGATCATCGTGAAACGCTATTAATCGTTTAAACTTGCCGTTGGGAATTAACTGAACAAGCTCTAAATGAACCGTGTTTTAACTTTTAAGCTCTATAAAACAACAATTGAGACCATGTTTAGTACAACTCTTTGTCGCCTCCTCTAACCTCTAAACTTTACTATACGCCTGCCCGGACTATCTTTTTATCGGTTCAACACACCTAAAAGGAATATAAATGGCTGGAAATTGAGGGGGAAAAACATTTTCTGAACCTAACCAAATGTGGTAGTACAAAACATCGCATATTCGTTATATTATATTTAAAAAAAGAAAATCATGTTCTATAAAACGAGGATTAGCCCGTTTTTACCTTATTTCTTGATTAACTTTAACCAGTACAATACCTTACTTTTCTCATACAATACCCAAATGTTGAAAATGTAAAATTGTAGTTGTTGTATGTGAGGTACAAGTTGCTTTGCCCTCTGTCCGAAGTGGCCGTGCAATCTGTTCTCTGCTCTCACACAGCCAAGAGTGGAAGGAGGACTCATTCACCAGTAGACAATTAGGATGCCCAATGGTGGAGAAGCATCCACCACAGCTTCCTGGATTAGGGGCAGGCGACCAGGATATGATCAATTCTCTCCTCATATTGCTCGTAGAGAACACAGAGATCCGGATGCGGTAAGCCTCTGGGGCACAATCTGTCAGCCGTCCAACAACGCTTTAGGGCAACTAGCCAGAGGAAGTAATGACATCAAGGGGGTGCAAGAGACCTCCAGATAGGCTCTTGACTGAAAGGGGATTCGACCGAAGAAGAAAGCATTGTAGGCCGAGCTGGAAGAGTAGTGGCCAGAACTCTCCTACTTCCAGATAAAGCGATCAGGTCGATCCTCGAGCTGGATCGATTGCAACTATTTAAACTTTTAAGGTCTATTAAACAACGATTGAGACCCTGTTTAGCACAGCTCCTTGTCACCTCAGAAATATAAATAGCTGGAAACTGAAAGGAAAAAAAACATTTTCTGAACCTAATGAAATGTGGTAGTACAAAACATCGTATATATAGCACAGATAATCCCGTTATATTATATATATATTTTTTAAAAAAGATAATCATGTACTAAAAACGAGGAATAGCCCGTTTTTACTTTATTTCTTAATTAACTTTAACCAGTACAATACCTTACTTTTCTCATACAATAGTTGAAAATGTAAAATTGTAGTTGTTGTATGTGATCGAGGTAAAAGTTGCTTTGCCCTCTGTTCGATCAAATAATCATCAGTATAAACTGTATGGAGTATAAAATAATGGAAGTAATCGTCAGACGTCCATATCCAGCACAAGAGGGGTGTCCCCCTTCTCCACGGTGAACGTCTTGTGCATCTTCCCCGTCGCCGTCGCGAGCTGCACGACGTACGTGCCGTGGAAGCCCCTGAACTTGAAGTGGCCGTCGCCGTCGATGTGGCCGCGCGCGTGCGACGTCCACTCCCGCCGGAGATCTATGAACCTCTCGCCGGCGTCGTTGACGGTGCCGTCGGAGTTGACGAGGCAGGCGTCCTGGCGCCACATGTGGCCCTGCATGAAACCCCAGAACATGACGCCCTCGACGGCCGGGTGCGCGTACGCCTCCCGGAGCACCACCTCGAGGTCGTCGGCGCGGAGGTCGACGTCGGACTCGCAGACGTCGAGCTCGGTGAGCCAGACGGGGAGGTCGGTGGTGGCGAGCTTGTCGAGCGCGTCGCAGATGACCTCCCCGACGGGGTTGGTGACGTGGCCCTGGAGGCCGATGCCGCCGACGGCCGCGCCCTTCTGCTGCAGCGCGGTGATCTGCTCGATGTACTTCTCCGGCGTGGCGTTGGGGTCGTTGCCGCCCTCGACGTTGTAGTCGTTGACGAAGAGCGTGGCGCCCGGGTCGAGGCGCGCCGTCTCCCGGAACATGAAGGCGTTGATGTCGTCGCCGAGGCGGTCCTGGTAGAAGCTGCCGTGGAGCATCTCGTTGTTGACGTCGTAGTGCGGGAACCTGCCGGCGTAGCGGGTGAGGAGGCCGGTGAGGCGGCCCTGCACCGCGGCCGTCAGCTGGTCGTGATCGAGCCCCTTGATCCACTGCTGCACCACGTTGTCGACGGCCCAGAAGATGCAGTGCCCGCGCACCGGCTTGCCGTAGCGGTCGCAGAAGTCGAGCAGCGCGTCGGCGTCGGCGTAGTTGAGCTGCCCCTGCTGCGCCTCCGTCCAGTACCACTTGAGCTCGTTCTCGAACACCGCCCAGTCGAAGTGCTTCGTGAAGAAGTCCACGAACGCCGGGTTCTGGATCACCCCGCCATTGATGCACGCCCCGAACGGGAAGCTGCTGTCCATCTGCATCACCCGTACGGACGCCCCCGATATGCTCCCCGCCCCACCGAACTTGAGAACGACGTCCCGCTTCCGCACCTGCAATTAACTCACCATCATCTCAATTAATTCACGTACGACGCATTGCATGGACTAACTAATCTTGCGTTAATTTGGCATACGTGGCCGCGAGAGTGACTTCTCGTTACGTGTCAATGATGCTCATCGATGTCACTATCTAAACAACGAATTATCCATTGTAGCCGTTTATCTACTCACTTGAAAATTCGATCATTTCGTACTGTACGTGGCACATCATGTGTCATGTGCCACGTCGAAAGTATGTTGGTCCCGCCTAATCATATATGGTATAGTAGGTGCTGATGCAATGGTGAATGGTGATTGCTCTTGAAACGTAAAAATGGAGATGAAACCAATCGCCTAGCTACTGATCGTTCTCACCAATAATAAACTGTTTTAAATTTGGTGCACATCGGGTGATGTGAGTGCTCACCTTGTCAGTCTTCTTCCTGAGTTTCCTGAACCGTGCCCTGCGATCCGTGGCGAAGATTTGGAGATCCATCACCTTCACGTCGACGCCGTCGGGCGCGCCCTGGACGAACACCGTCGCGCCGCACGGGCTCGCCTTGAGCCGGAACGCGCCCTTAATCTCCGTCCACCTGCCGGCCTGGGCGCACACCGCGCCGCCCTCGACGACGCACTCGTCGTCGTCGTCGAGGCGGAGGTTGACGCGCACCGGGTGGCTCCCCTCGGCGCCGTCGCCGAGGCTGATCCACCCGGCCACGCGGTACGTGACGCGGGGCTTGAGCGCGCCGGCCACCGCCCGGCGCAGCCCGTCCTCCTCGCCGGCGCGGCCCGCCGCGAGGATGTACCGGCCGCTGGGCTTGTAGTCGTCGGCCACCGTGTTGATGGTCTCGGTCGGCACCTTCTCCGGCTCCTCATTGTGCACGGACAGCGCCGTGCACTCGCCGACCGCCGCCCAGCCGGCGAGCCCGTCCTCCAGCGTGCTGTTCTCGAGCAGGTTCACGTCGAAAACCACCCCCTGCAAACAAAAAGCTCAACCATAATCGATCACCGTAAATAATGCTGCTTTTGAAAAGGAGTGAGTACATAGCTGGCAAAGTGATCAATCAACCAATTTTGTTGATTGTGCCGTACCTTGGTGCAGGCCATGATCGTGGCAGCAGGAGCAGGTGATCGCCGGAGTCTGGAACGACTTGTTCGCCGTGGATTGGTGATTTGCGGTGGTGAGTCACGGCGATCGGACGAGACCGTATATAAAGGTCCGATCGGTCGGCCGTCAAAATCATTGCGACATAGTTCTAAAGCGTACCGACCGCCAAAAATATTGTGCAAACTCGAAGCAACCACCACCACAGCGAGAGACGACGACCTCTGCTTCTCCTTCTCTCTCTGGCTTTGCTGCGTTTGAGTAACAGTAAAGCTTGGGCAAGCAAGGCTGCAATTGCATGCGTGGCCGTCTCGTTGGGTCCAGGGAGCTGTGTGACTGGCAAAGTGGGACCCACATGAGACGTGCCCCACATGTCAGAGGGGGGTGCTTTGAGATAAGGTGTTCTTTTTAGTAAGCATCATTACCGGCACATCCAAGCATGTGTCAAGGCCGGGTCCGTGCTTTTCTTGGCTTTGGGAAGAGACAACTAAAAGCGATTTGTTTAGTCGCCGGTAACGCCAAACGTGGAATCATTAGGGCACAAACCAATCGGAGATTAGATTCGACATGGACTTTTTCTGTCCACGATAATCTCTCGTTTTTTTAGCACTGTTCGTTAGGAGGACTGAACTCGTCATGTACTGCTAATCTCATCATGCTACTGTGTTTGCTAATTAATTTACCGGTAATTAAGCAGAGGGCGCCTAGAGCTAGCCGGAATTGAGAACTTGGGATAAGAGGAGAGGAGAGTGCGACGGCGGCGTATCCAAGTTGCAGGCAGGCAGCCGCCCCACGACATGACTACGACGACGACGACGATAATGGAGGATCAATTAGGCGTAGGGAGTGGAAGTACGAAGCTTCAAGACACAAACATCGGCTACTAAAACGTGAGGTTTGGTGACGGATCGTGTGGCTGGCAATCCAATGAAGGAACTTTGTACTTCATAGCCGCAGGTCCATATGAACATGGATCCTTCTCGAATCTTTGTTTGAATCGATCGCATGATACTCTCTTTGCTACGAAAATACGCAATGGAAATGTACATGTTTACAACATTGAAAAAGTCCACTTTGACTCCCTTAATTATCGGCAGAATCTAATTCGTAACCCTCAACCGCAAAACCGGATAAGATGACTCCCCGAACTATTGAAACCGGTGCAATTTGACTCCCTCAGCGGTTTTGGAGGGCGGTTTTGCTGATGTGGCACTGACGTGTTGATGTTGACCTAGTCTCCGTCTCACGTGACGCTTACGTGGCATTCAAATTAAGAATATATATGTGGGACCCATTTGTCATTCACACAAAGAAATATATTATGGGACCCACTGACATGTGGAGCCCACATGTCATCCTCTCTCTCTTCTTTTCACCGGTCTGCAAGGGCGAGAGCTGGACAAGCGGCGGCGGCCGACGGGAGGCAAGCGACACTAGGGGTCTAGGACGGCGACAGCGGCGGTCGAGGGAGTGGTCGGCAGCGGCGGCGGCGGGGCTAGATCTTCCTCCTCCTTCTCTCTCCCTCATCTCTTTCTCTCCTGTTTGTGTGGTCGGCAGGAGTGGTCGGCGGCGGCGGGATGACGACGGGACGGCCGGCGGCTGACGCCTCCACCCTGCCGCGCAGCAGCCGGGCCGCCTCGTTGCGGCGCACCGGCAAGAAAGCCCTCGCCGCGCACGGCGACGACGCCGCTGGTGCCCATCTTGAGGTACATGATGGGCCCGTACTTGCGCGCTAGCGACGCCAGGTCGGCGTGCGGGGCCGGGCCGACGAGCGGGAGCGCGCCGAGGACAGGGACGCCCGGGGGTCCGGGGGGAGGCGGCAGCCGCCGCCGGGGGAGGGCGGGCGGTAGGAGCGGAGGGAGAGGTGGAGGAGGAGGCAGAGGAAGGGGCCGGAGAGCACGACGGGGTCGGTGCAGAGCGCAGCGAGCTCCATGGCATTTGGAGCGACGAGGCGAGGTGGCAACGTCGCCATGGGGGAGGGATGGGCGAGGACGTCGACGACTCGCGGGGGGAGAGAAAGAGAGGCGGCGAGGGGGACTCCGCTCCGGGCTGGGTGAACTCTGGCCGGGATGGGGTTGGAGGAGGCGCCGGCCACCGCCGCTCCGGCCCCCGTCCGCCGCCGCCGACGATCTGGCCCCTGCTCCGGCCTTCGCCCGCCCGCCCTCCCGCCGCCGCTAGCCCCCATCCCACGCTCGCAAACAGAAAGAGAGAGAAAGAGAGGGGGAGGTTGAAGAAAGTAGATAAGAGAGGATGACACGTGGGCCCCACATGTCAGTGGGTCCCACAATATATTTTTGGCTGTGAATGACAGATGGGTCCCACATATTTTTTTAATTCGAATGCCACGTAAACGCCACGTGAGATGAAGACTAGGTCAACATCGACACGTCAGCGCCACGTCAGCGAAACCGCCCTCCAAAACCGCTGAGGGAGTCAAATTTCACCGGTTTCAATAGTTCGGGGAGTCGTCTTATCGGGTTTTGCGGTTGAGGGTTACGAATTAGATTCTGTCGATAATTAAGGGAGTCAAAGTGGACTTTTTCCTTACAACATCACGTATATGGAAACGATGGAATTAAAATGTAAGCCCAACCCAGCCCATCTCACACACAGAATGGAAGGGCTTTATGGGCCTGCTAATTAACTTGAGGAATAAGTTTACTACAGGTCCCTCCGCTGTCAAAACCGTTGAGGATGTAAAATGAACTTGTATTGACAATTAAGGGATGTTGTATACCCGGTTTTGTTGTTGAAGGAAGTGAACCAAATTCGTCAACAAGTTGAGGGACGTAATATGGATTTTCCTTCACTTGATCGTCTGCTCTATTGGGCTAGGTCTACGTTTTACCTTGCGTTGGAAAAAGTACACCAAAGGTCCCTCAACTTGTCATCGAGTTACAAAATCGTCCTCCCCGTCGTCTCTCAACTAATCAAAACCGGTCACAGTAGGTCCGACCCCGGTTTTTTACTACGTGGCGGCTGAGTCAGCATGGAACCAACGTGGACCTCACATGTCAGGATGCCACATCATCTCTCTCTTCTCTTCATCGGTTCTTTTTCTGGCGAGAGAATGCCGGGGAAGCGGAGCACGAGCACCACGCCGGTGGCCGGATCTGGACCCCCCCCCCCCCCCCCCAACCAAACAAAAGCTGCGATGAACATTGCTACGCAAGGACATGCCGGGAAAAGGACTCATTGACCTCTAGTGAAGATGGAAAATGGTGATGAGAAATTGGAGATTGACGCTGTCTAGACATGAACTTAGTACGGGGCTACGGCGACAGTGGGCAGCCAGTACACCCGTGCAGAGGAGTAAACTGTTGCAACTCAACTTGGGTTTTTTTCGACAACAAACATCTCGTGGATTGAGAGTTCAGATTGGTTTCTTCCACAGATTAATTGTAGAGCAACAAGAAGATTGGGGGAGAACATGGCACTATAATCGAATTAAAATATACCAAAAGATCAAATTAAAGAAAAGAACAGTCAAACCCACTAGATCCCTGAAAAAAAACTGAATCTCACCTAGCTGTCAGAATCTTCAGAGCCCCCTTGATTCTTCAGCTCGGCTTCTCAGACACGAGATAACTGAATCGAACCATGGAAGAAACAGGAGGAAATACGGAGAGGAAGAAAGAGTCTTGAGAGAGGAGTGGCGACGCGGAGAGAGGAAATACGGTGAGAGAGGAGTGGCGGCTGCTGAGGCAAGCCACCGCCGTCCTCGCCCGCCTCGGGACGTCGCCGAAGTCCAACTGCCTCCACGCTGAGTGCGCAAGCGCTGCTCTTCCAGCCCCCAGGACAGGAGCAAGCGAGCGGCGGCCCCGAGTCATCGTCGTGCTCCTCGTCGCCAACCGCCGCCCGTCGCGCCAGCCCTCCTCTCAGCCGCGCTCCTCCCCTGCCGGCCGCCGGCACTCCTCCCCTGCCGAGTGCTGCTCGAGAGGAGAAAGAGAAAGAAAAGGAAGGGAAAGGAGGGGAAAGAGAGAGGATGCCGACGTGGCATCCTGACATGTGGGATATACGTGGGTTCCACGCTGACTTGGCCGTCACGTTGAATAAAATCGGTGTCAAAACCACCAAAGGATCTATTGTGACCGGTTTTGATTAGTTGAAGGATGTGGGATATCTGGTTTTACGGTTGGAGGATGATTTTGTAACTCGATAACAAGTTGAGGGACCTTCGGTGTACTTTTTCTCCTTGCGTTTGGTCTATTTTTACTAGGCCCAACTTGAGAGAGGCCCACTCAGAGTGAAGGCTAGTCTGGGCTGGGCAACCGAGTAGACAGATCATCATTTCAGTCCGGAATAAGTCCACTTTCCTTCCCTCAACTCATGCGCTTGGTTGAATCACATCCCTCAACCACAAAACCGGATATAACCCATCCCTAAACTCCGAAAACCGTTGCAAATCGACTCCTCGAACGGTTTTGGAGGCGGTTTTGTCCTACGTGACAGTTGACTTGCTGAGTCATCAAGCGGGACCCACATGTCAGCAGTCTGAGTGCCCCTTGCAAGAGCCAATGATAAAAAAATAAAAAAAAGGTAGGACCCACCAGTCAACCTCCTCCTCCTTCTCATTCTCCCTACCTTATCTCTCTCTCTCTCTCTCTCGCAGGCAACGGCTGGCGAGCAGGCGGAGCCGCCGGAGTAGAAGGCTACCCGCGCGCGGCTGCCGCTGGCGACCTCCTCCCTGTTCCCGCGCACGGCCGGTGACCCCCTCCACCCACACACGGCCGTGGCCGGCGACCTCATCCCCACGCCTGCACCGAGGCCCGTGACAGCGGCGGTGGCCGGAGACCTCGTCCCCGCGAGCGTGCCGCGGCCGGCTACCCATTCCCCCGAGCGCGTCGTTGCTGGTGAGCTCCTAACCATGCCCGTGCGAGGCGACCTCTTCCCCGCACCTGTGCCGAGGCCAGCGACCCCTCACCCATGCACGGTCGCGGCCAGCGACCTCCTCCCCGCGCACGTGCCGCAGCCGGCTATCCCTTTCCCCGAGCATGCCGATGCCGATAAGCTCCTAACCATGCTGGCGATGATCTCGTCCCCACGGCGGCGCCCATCAAGCGGAGGATGCCGGCGGAGCGGTGGCGACGGCAGGCTGCGGGCGGAGCAAAGGGGCGGGCGGAGCGGCGGCGGTGGAGGTGGCCAGAGGAGGAGGAGGTCGCCGGCGAGCACGGCAGCTGTGGCAAGTGCGACAGCGGTTGACGACGACGGTCTACTCCACTCCGTCGGCATGCTCCGTCCACCGCCACTTGGCCTGCCCCGCTCTTCCCTGCCGCGGTGGGGTTCCAGACTGTGGCGAGGAGCGCGGAAGCGTGGTCGGGGAGGCCCATGGAGGAGAGGGAAAAGCTGCCGCTGCCCACAGTTCCTCTCCTCCCACCGGCTGCCGGCGACCGCGCGCCGCTTCTGTCCCTTCTAATGCTTCCCGCGGTTCCTGTTCCACCGGCCGCCGCTCGCATCTCCTCTCCCACCCGTCTCCGCCGCTCCTCTCCCGTCCCGGTGAGGTCAACGGGTGCGGCGACATCCTTCTTATCTGCCCACCCTGCTCTGCCCTTCTACTTCCTCTCTCGCCGCCGCCGAAGACGACGACGGCGACGGGTTCAACAACGACCGCCCGCTGCCCTCTCCCGGCGGCAACCCGCCACTGCCCAGCTCCGCCCCTCTGCTCCGGCCACCGTCGCTCCGCCCGCCCCGCTCAGCCCCTCTGCTCCGCTCCGCCCGTGGGCCGCTGCTCAGCCCCTCTACTCCACTCCGCTCATGGCATGCTGCTCCGTCCCTCTGCTCTGCTCCGCGCTTACTCAGCACCGATGAGTTCATACTGCATAGACACTTACATGTGGGTCCCACCGTGCTAAGTCACGTCGTCAACCGAGTCAACGACGCCACGTCGGACGAAACCACCAGCCAAACCACCGAGGGAGGGGATTTGCTCTGGTTTTCAAAGCTGAAGGAGCCGATATACCTGGTATTACGGTTGAGGGACGTGATTTAACTAGGCACGAGAGTTGAGGGAGGTAAAGTGGACTTATCTCTTTCAGTCCAACGCAGAACAAACATTTCGGCCCAACGACAAGAGCTCAAGAAGCATTTCGGCGAACGGAAAATCATATTCCAAATTTAATCGGCACATCCGCACATGAAAGCATCTCACAACGAGGTGGTGCATTTCCCTCGTCAGCCACAGCATCTGACAGATAAGCAGATCACTTACCTGCATCACTGCATGTACATTGACAATCTGGGCAAACTGAATAAAATGTACTGGTAGTAGCTACAGATTACACTGCATCTTGAGATCAATATCTAACCAGAGAGGTTAATGACAGAAGTTATGCTGACAAGATTGCATACTACTTACTGCAGATAATTGACCAGGTACAAAACTATGTGGTTAAATGAGTGGACGTGAAGAACCAAAATTCAGTAGTGATGGCCAGTCAAGTAGATGTAGCAGCCTTTTTTGGCCGGTGCCTGCATGCATATGCAATTGACTTTGCTGCCTGAGATAGACTGAAGGTTTCAGAGAGCTAATGGATTTTGAGGCATAACAAATTGGACTCTGCTTTTTATGGTAGCCTTCTTCTAGATCATGGAAGCTGGTTGCTTTGAAAATTGTCGGATGGCGGTGATCCAACAGAGATGCAGAGTAACAGAAAATCTACTCTGCCGTAGACTGTATAATCTCCCGTGTTTGTTGAACTAACTACCATATCTCAAATCTGAATGTATAATCTGCCAGTGTCAACTGCGTGCTTCCATTTCAACCCGAGGTGTAACATGTGCACACAAAAGCTCTTCTCTGAATTCCGCAAATAAACTCTGCTTAATTTGCAGATGAGTTCGTAGTTGTCACTGTTACCGCTATGAACCCCGTGTGGATGGTGGGGGAAATTGACAGGCGTCGTCACTCGTCAGTGCCGTGAAGAAGAATTAACCAAAACTCAATCTGCATGCAAGTGTCCATGGTTGCCTATTTGTTGCTCTTCTAGAAGTAGTGGCACTTGTTGCTCTTGCTTGCCAGTTGCCACCTCGATCCTCTAGTACAATGTTACTAGCATTGGTGCTTTGCTTACTTTTGAATCTTTTGTGGCTTCACAATGGCCGTCAAGATCATAAAAATAGAGGGCCGTTTTGGATTGAAGCCAAAACGGTGCCTACCAAAATTTTAGTAATTTAAATAGTAAATATGTTAGTTTGGTTTGAAGCCAAACCCATACACAATTTAGCCATATTCTAAAATCTTCTTCACCATACTACTAAATTTGGCTCCATGTTGGTATCAAACCAAAAGTAGGCTAATTAACTTTACCATACCACCAAAATTTACCTAAATTTTGGCACTACCAATAAATAGTTAGGGTAGAGAACCAAATAGGCCCAGAATCCACAAACGACACAAAGGAAATACTCAAACACAAAAACTGAAGTATGACGAGATGAGCTTTGTGAAAGAGAAGATGACCAGCAATTCTGTCATTAAAAATTCGGCCAAATCTTAGCTGGTCCAGATCAAAGTAGCATACATCAGCAGATCGGTGTACACATAATCACATATAATATTATACACGGCGCTGCTAATTACACATGGAAGCATCAGTCATGGTCTCATGGATTCAGATCGATATTACTACCCTTTTATTACATCATTTCTAGGTCAAAATAATGACAAACAGAAGCGAGCACATCTAGATGACCTGACACTGTTTTACTCCGTCTTGGCCTTGTCAGCGCCGCCGGTTGCAGCGGCATCACGGCACATCATCTCCTTGAACTCCTCGAACCCGACGCAGCCATCGCCGTCGACGTCGACGGAGGCGATCATCCTCTCGCACTCCTCGGCGCTGCAGCCCTCGCCGATCCGGCCGAGGACCTTGCCGAGCTCGGCCGCCGTGATGCGGCCGTCGCCGTCGACGTCGTACACGTCGAACGCGGCGCGCAGCTCGGCCTCGTGCTCGGCGTCCCCGCGCCCGCGGCCGTGGAACGCCGCGAACTCGCCGAGGTCGACGAAGCCGTCGCGGTCGGTGTCGAGCTCGTTCATCATGGCGGCCACCTCGCGGCCGCCGGCGGACTCGCTGGGCGGCGGCGCGATGGCGCGCGTCACCGCGGCCAGCTCCGAGGGGGAGATCCTGCCGTCCCCGTCCGCGTCGAAGCGGGTGAAGACCCTCTCGATCTCCGCGTCCGCCGGCGCCAACGCCGTCGGCCTCTCAACCTGCTGCTGCTGCGGCATCTTCTTCTCGGTGGTGTTCGACATGGTTGCAAGACTTGCCGTAAGCAAAAGCTTGAGCTTAATTAGCTGAGTGAGCAGTGATCAGAAGTGTGGCTGTGGTGAGCTAGAGCTCGCAACAATGCAGAGGGGAGCTATTAATAGGGGTAGGTGCACGGCGCACGCGCCATTGACGCGCACAGACTTTTCATCTCTTTGGATAAAGAAATGCATAGTCGTACAGGAGAGAGTCTTTTTGTGGCCTTTCCCTGCTGCATAGGCCGGCGTGGCAAGCGCGTCTGCCACGAGTCGCCGTCGTGAACATGACACGTTGTCGGCTGATGGAAGTGGTGCGAATCTCGGGAGAATTGATGCAAATTTTTCGACCTATTGCAGGCAGTTTCTTCGAAGGGGGTGCACATGTATGGAGAGTACGAATCACCGGCCACGTCTTCCGTGTGACCGTGCTGAAGTATGTATACTACGGAGTAGTATAGTCGGGCAACAGTTTGCTGTAGCTTTCATGGCCTATCAGTCCAGAAGAGCTGTGTACTTGGTGGATAGACTACACGTGTCCACGGAGGGAAGAAAAATGAGAGATCATAGTAGTATATAGCTAACTTTGCCATTTCAACTCAAAATGAAAAGTAAACTCATTCTCTTTTTGAATAAGTCCATTTTACCTCCCTCATCTCTTGTCCTTCGTCGAATAACATCCCTCAACCATAAAACCGGGTATAACGACTCCCTCATCTCCGAAAACCAGTGCAAATCGACTCCCAAGACAGTATTGAGTCCAGTTTTAGCTTACGTGGCATCTAAATGGCATTCAAAGTAAAAAATTAGGTGGGACCCATGTGGGGCTCACCTATCACCCTTCCCCTCACTCTTTCATCTCCTCCTCTCTCACAATCTCATGCCTTCAATCGGCTCGAGCAGCGGCGGCGGGTGTGGGGGAGGAGGTCGCCGGGAGGCCACGGCCGGCCGGGCGCAGGGGAGGAGGTCGCCGCCGGGTGGACGCGGGGGAGGAGGTCGCCGGGAGGTCACGGCCGGCGGAGCCCGGGGGAGGAGGTCGCCGGGAGGTCACGGCCGGCGGAGCCCGGGGGAGGAGGTCGCCGGGAGGCCGCGGCCGGCCGGATGCGGGGGAGGAGGTCGCCGGGAGGCCGTGGCCAGCCGGGAGCAGGGGAGGAGGTCGCCGGGTGGTCGCGGCCGGCCGGACGCGGGGGAGGAGCTCGGCGGGTGACCGCGGCTGGTCGGGAGTGCGGGACGAGGTCGCCGAGTGGCCACGGCCGGCCGGGAGCGGGGGAGGAGGTCGCCGGGTGGTCGCGGCCGGCCGGACGCGGGGGAGGAGCTCGCCGGGTGGCCGCGGCTGGTCGGGAGTGGGGGAGGAGCTCGCCGGGAGGCCATGGCCGGCTGAGCGCCGGGGAGGAGCTCGCCGGGTGGTCGCGGCCGGGGGGGCGCAGGTGAGGAGCTCGCCGGGAGGTCGCAGCTGGCCGGGCGTGGGGGAGAAGCTCGCCGGGTGGTCGCGGCGGGCCGAGCGCGTGGGAGGAGCTCGTCGGGAGGTCGCGGCCCGCCGGGCGCGGGGGAGGAGCTCGCCGGGTGGTCTTGGCCAGCCGGTCGCGAGGGGAGGACCTCGACGGGTGGTTGCGGCCGGTTGGGAGCGAGGGAGGACCTCTCCGGGAGTAGGAGTAGATGAGTCGTGTCTTCAAGCCCTCCGAGGCCCGCCCCCGACCGACGTTCGTCGCCACCGGCCGGCCGAATCAGCCTCTTGCATGTGCGGTTGCGAGAAAGAGATTGAAAGGAGGAAGAAGATAAGAAAAGGGGCTGACAAGTAGGCCCCACCATTTTTTTATTTTAGCATTTGTCACTTCCATGTGGGACCCACTTCTATTTTGGTGATATGGCCGCCACATCAGCATATTTAGACCAAGTCAACCTGCCACATCAACATAAACCGCTTACAAAACCACCCGAGGAGTCGATTTGCACCGGTTTTCGGAGATGAGGGAGTCGTTATACCTTTTGTGTGGTTGAGGGATGTTATTCGACGAAGGGCAAAAGATGAGTGAGGTAAAATGGACTTATTCCTTCTCTTTTTATACGAAGAAGAAGAGCCTGTTTGGTTGGTGACCTGAGCACCATGCCTGAGAAAAATCCGTGCCTGAGTGTTGCATGAGGTGGGAGTGGTTCATGCCTGAGAGACATGCCTGAAAGAAACCTGTTTGGTTGGTGACCTGTGCCTGAGAACACTTAAAACTAATATTATCTATTATCTTTATCTTTTTAAGCTTGGAGTTTAATAGTATTACCTCCGCTTTATATTATAAGTTGTTTTGATTTTTTTAGTTAAACCTTTTTAAGTTTACCAAATTTGTAGAAAAATTTAGCAACATTTATAACACAAAATTAGTTTTATTGAACCTAGCTAACGTTGAATATGTTTTAATAATATGTTTATTTTGTGTTGAAAATATTACTATTTTTTTTTTACAAAATTGGTTAACCTTAAATATGTTTGATTAGGAAAAAAGTCAAAGCAACTTATAATATGAATATAGGGAGAATTTTTTTTTACATAATCTCTTATCATATCTTTAGCAAATCAAGTGGAGAGCAGTTCGACTCATTTTCCAATCAAAAGATAGTGCATGCAAAAGAAGCAACCAGCTGCAGCGTGAGAGAATTAGTACAGAAGTATTTCAGCTAATCAAGAGGCCTGGCACTGCATGCAACTCAGGCCACCAATTTTGGTCGCCTGACTGAGGCTGATTGAGCTGGCGGAGAGCTCAGGCCAGGGAAGGTATGGATTGCCTCAGGCACCAACCAAACAAGATATATTTTTTCTCCGGCTTGTCTCTGGCCAGGCATATTTGTCTCAGGGTGGCAACCAAACAGCCAGGAAATTCTAAGGTACTCCTTCACAAATAGTTCCAGCCCAGCAAAAGTCCAATCCAGCTCCGTGAATTGAATCCATTATCCATCTCGTATAGATTGTCAGCCCATTGTGCAATCCTAACAGGCCCATTTAATTTTGAAGCCTGGTCCAGTCCACGCCACCAACGGACGCGCCGTCGATCAGCTCTAGAGATCTCGCGCCACACCCAGCACCCGCTGCTTGCCATGCCGGTGACCTCCAGAACAAGCAGGAAACCTCATCACTCACCCACTCCTCGACCCTTCACGACGCATCCAACCCATCCTCACTTCTCAACTGATTCTCGTATAAATCCACCCCCCTCGAACACCGGATCATCGGTCGCCAAAAATCACACAAACCTGCGTGCAAAGCCATCTTGATCCAGCGAGCAAAACAAAACAAACGTTGGAATTAAACCGCGAAACCGAGAGCAACAAACTAACCAAGCAGTAACCAACAGCACAATGTCGCTAGTGCGGAGCGGCAACGTGTTGGACCCGATGTCGGTGGACTTCTGGGCGGACGCCGACCCGTTCGGCGCCGTGCGCTCCCTCGCGGAGCGGTGCCCCGTGCTCACCAACGTCCGCGTCGACTGGAAGGAGACGCCGACGGCGCACGTCTTCACGGCCGACCTCCCCGGCGTCCGGAAGGATCAGGCCAAGGTGGAGGTGGAGGACGGCGGCGTGCTCGTCATCAGCGGCGAGCGCGCCAGGGAGGAGGACGTCGACGGGAAGAACGACGAGCGGTGGCACCACGTGGAGCGCAGCAGCGGCAAGTTCCAGAGGCGGTTCCGCCTGCCGCGCGGCGCGCGGGTGGACCAGGTGAGCGCGTCCATGGACAATGGGGTGCTCACGGTCACCGTGCCCAAGGAGGAGACCAAGAAGCCGCAGCTGAAGGCTATCCCCATCTCGGGCTGATCATATCACCGTCCGTGTTCGGCTGTTTGCTGCGTGCATTTGGCATGATCACAAGGATATGCCAATAATAAACTGTGTTTCAAGCAAGGGAAAATAATATAACTGTCGTATGTAGCCCGTACGTACGTGTCGCTCGTGTGTATGCATGTGTGTACTAGTAGTACGCACTACGTGTGTTACAGTATTGAACTGTCTTAATTTGTCGTTGATGATCAGTTCTTCGTCAGATATGCGATCATGTACCTGTCTACCGCGGATATGGGAATAAATCTGTATTGCTAGTCGTACAAGCTAGTTGATCGATTCATTTCACTAGTTAAAGAAATGGAGGACATGCGTGTATGGGTCAGGGGAGCGTAATGGTATTGGGACTAGCTATCCATCACGCGACAGATTTTTAGGTCTAAATCACATAGATATCACATAGATTTTAGATAGTTGGATTAGGCTCATTTAATCACTTGATTAGAAGAGTCTATGCATGTATCAACATATATTAATTATATATATTACATATATTTTATTTATTAGATCTTTACATCGTAAAAAAAATATCACCAACTCATCTACTAAAAGTTAAAGTGTAATTACACTAACTATAGTGTAATTACACTTACATGTTATATTAACTGAATTTACAAATGTAATTTTAGTTATATAGGACTGTAATTTTATATTTTAAAGGAAATAACAAATCACATTTACTTACACATCATTTTTTTTATCAAAATTACAGTGCACTTACATATCGTATCAACTGAAATTACAAATGTAATTTTAGTTATATAGGATTGTATTTTTTTTTGCACTAATCAGCGAAATGAAAAACCACGTGTTTAGCTAAATCGAATAGGGAGGAGGAAGCGGAATAAGTGAGAAAACGGTTCCGGACACGGCGCACTAATCAAAAAATTCGCACGGAAACATGGGCCCACGCGGCCTCAACTCCCCCTTGCGCCCTAATCAGCACAAATCGTGGCGTAGATCATACGGTCGAAAAAACATCAAATACGAAGGAAAAAATCACGCGACAAATTAATATATAGCAAATTCATAATTTAAATATTTCAATTTTAGCATCACAGCGTTGGCCCGTAATGCATGCATGTTAATTTTCCTCACCCATCATCTGTGGGCCCATGTGCGAAGGGTCAGCTGGCCCATGAAAACACACAGATCTCAAAGCATATCGAACCGTCAAAAATTCTAGTGATATCTCACAAGAAATCTGTCGACAGACGTTTAGCAAAATCGAATGGTATTTTGTTTTTCTTCCTCAATTTCGCTTCGGCCCACGGGCCATGGCGAGAGAAGGCCGATCTCATACGAGGTGGTCTCCTTGTGGGAAGGCCCCAGAGTGGCTTGCATGAAGCCTTGGGTGGTCTTCGGAAAAAGTACATTGAAGATCTATCTCAACTTGTCATCGAATTACAAAATCGTCCCCCAATCGTAAAACTAGATATATGACATCCCTCAACTTACAAAATCGTTCACTTTAGATCTTTTGGTGGTTTTGACTCCGATTTTATCCGGCGTGACGGCTAAGTCAGCATAGGACCCACATAGGCCCCACATGTTAGGAAAGAGAGAGGGTGATGGCATGCCCTCCTAACATGTGGGGTCCACGTGGGTTCTACGCTGAGTCAGCCACCACGTTAGATAAAATCGGGGTCAAAACCATCGAAGGACATAAAGTGAACGATTTTATAAGTTGAGAGATGTCATATATCTGGTTTTGCGGTTGGGGGGACGATTTTGTAACTCGATGACAAGTTGAGACCTTCGTTGAACTTTTTCCGTAACGGAATTGTCAGTAACATGCTAGGTCAAAACCTCTCCTCCGGTAATAGTCCAAAGATAGAGACAACACCAACTAATTAGATTAGGTTTTAAGGTTAGGGTGGGTTTGGGAGGCGCTTAGGGGAAGACGGGGTTTCCCCGAACTTAATTAGAGGGATGGTTGGAGTGACGGTGGCCCATCGACAGGCAATGAAAAGGCAACGACGACAGCACCACTTGAACCATGGGCGAGGAGAGCCAGTGGTAGGCGGGGGTCAAGTAGTTGACTAGTTAAAAGGAGAAGGAAGATGTCAACATATCCGATGACGTATGTTGTTGGAGCCGAGAAAGGCAAGACGGGGCTAGGAATGTCGCGGCTAGGGTAGGGTGGAGGAGGAAGGGAGGGGTGTAAGGAAGCTCCGGCAATGGTAGATCAGGTGAGGGATCGGGAGAAGGAAAGAGGGCTTGTGGCAGTGGCGGCGGGAGCGGGAGTGTAAGGAAGAAGCGAATGATATATCGCACAAAACTTAACCCGATCTTTGCCATTCAACATTTTATTCACTTTTTTTAAGACAATTGAGAAAAAGGTAATGAACATAAACATTGGTAAATAAGATTTGAGCCGAGTTTGAATCAGTCTTTTTGTTTGGCATTTCGAAGTACTGAATGATGTTTTTTTTAAAAAAAAAGTTATATGTAGAAATTTCTTTTTATAAATCAAATATTTTTTTCAAGTTTATTATGGTTAGCACTTAGTAATTATTAATGTGCTATTCCCTTATTGTGTGGTGCGAAAAAGCCCCGCCAGTCAGCCTTGTTTAATGAAGCCTCGGTTCTAAAAGATACTAAATCTATGTACTTTGAATCATCGTCAAATGAAACGTACGAACGAGTACTTAAAAAGGTGGTCGACCAATTGCTAAAAGCAAGTTCACAAACGAAAATTATGACCTTAACATCAGGTACGGCCGTATCCGCGTATATGGCCACTTTTAACGTCTGGTACGGCCGTTTTATTTCCTCGCACTGAACCGGTCCGGTGTTTCAAGTTTCAACACCACCCTGTCGATCTACAGTATACTGTAAGTGTGAAGATATTAACGACTTTCGATAAAATTTATGGTTAAACAACTTTTAATAAAACTTATAGACTGTGTTTAGTTCACACTGAAGTTTGAAAGTTTGGTTAAAATTGAAACGATGTGACTAAGTTGTTTGTGTATGAAAGGTTTAATGTGATGGAAAGTTGAAAGTTTGGAAAAAAGACTTTAGAACTAAACATGACCATAGTTAGACCCTGTTTAGTTCCTATCACATCGAATGTTTGGACACTAATTATAAATATTAAAAGTAGACTATTAAAAAAACCCATCCATAATCTTGGACTAATTCACGAGACGAATCAGCCTAATTAATCCATGATTAGACTATGTGATGCTACAGTAAATATTCTCTAATTATGGATTAATTAGGCTTAAAAAATTTGTCTCGCAAATTAGCTTTCATTTATGTAATTAGTTTTGTAAGTAGTTTATATTTAATACTCTAAATTAGTGTCTAAATATAGAGACTAAAGTTAATTCCCTGGATCCAAACACCACCTTAAACTGTTTGTTCATAACTATAATCCGAGTACAATGCTGACTGTAGACACATGGAACGAACCAAATTTCTGAATCATCCGTCACTGACTGCTGCGTGCCACCTTCTCACTGGGTGGAGCCACCATCCACCGGTTTACTTTCACCATGCTAGCCTGATGCCCCCTAGTGCCCCGCCGCTCCACAAGTCAAACCGAAACGCCAACGCGTCTGTTTGCCGTACTGCGCGCCGACGACGTTCTCCCCTCGGTATGTTGATGGATCAAAGCACCAATGCCACGTTCGTTAGTTGCGGCCCAGTGTCGACGAAGATCGTCTATCAGCCATGCAGATGGCATCTGTTGCCGCGCGCAATTGTCATCGCAAATGGCTGTCAATCAAATCTATCAACTGACCACTCGTCGTCTTTTCTTTTTCTTCTTTTTTTCCGTTCTGAAACTTTCACATTTTCGTGCAATGAGGTAATAACATTGATGCTTTGTCCGGACCGTGAGGCGTCGAGGTTCAATTTTCTACTGATGATTTCCACGACTAGTATGCCGGCGCCGAAGCTAGAGTGCTAGACATCACTACACCAACCTTTTTTTTTCTCTGATCTGGTACTCACTTGTGGTGCAAAATCTGATAATTTTAGCATTGAAGTTGACATCTAGGAGAGGATATTTTGTGGATTTAAAGGTAAAGAGAGGCTCTTGGCTACTTGAGTGCTAATTATCCTGTTGTCATGTTCCGCTGTTCGCTACTTCCAGAAGGAGCAGCACTATTGTCACGATAATACATCCACTTGCCCAAGAGCCTACCAAGCAGCCTCGCCAGATTGATATGCTTCCAATTGTCTGAAGTCTGAATCTTGGCCAAACAATCTTTTTCAATCGTTTTACCGCAACTCTTTCCAACCAAAGTTACAGTCACCGTATTCAATAGAGTTGTTTTCTCCGGGCAAAGCTTCTGAATTATGTCATGACTACATCATTAAGCGATGGCAAGTGATGTGACGAATTTCTTGGATAAGGCTCCATAAACCTACATCTCATCTCTTAAGTGCTAAGAAACCAACATAAAGCGCAATGAAATGGATTGACATGTGGTGGTGATAATTATTCCTTCGCGTGGCTGCTAAGTGACTTGTATGAACTAATCCGGTTTTTGCTAAGCACTGCAAAGAAGTCGAATATGGAAGTACGTTTCCTACTATCAAACTTAAATTCAGGATGTCACATTTGATCTGTCTGGCTAATGGCCACCAAGCATTCCTGAGGGCAAACCCCAACCAGAGGACTGAAAGCAAAGTCTTCACCTGCAAAACTCTAGAGTGCATTAATTAAGGAAGAAATTGAGGTCTCGACGTGCTGTCGATCGGTACCCGTCAGTGAGGAATGGTCTATTCTGCACATATTTTCATCGGAGTTTTTTTCGTGGCCCAAAACGTTTCCCCGGCACGGGGAATCTGTGATCTTTGTACCGACTTTTGTGTCCATTACAAACTTTGGTGAATCAGGGACGTACTAAACGTACGTGCCATCTGATCAAAGAATGGACAATTCGGACCGGGCACGGTGGAAAAACATGGCTGTCTGAAACCTACCGTTTTGGCTGAATTATTGGCTCTGTCTCCCTGTTTCTTTCTTGGACTCTCTAGGGGCCTTCTACTACGGCTGTATTTAGTTCAAGCTAAAGTTTAAAATTTGGTTGATATTAAAGATGATGTGACCGAAAAGTTATGTGTATAAGGTTGATGTGATGAAAAAAGAGTAAAGTTTGGATCTAGACACAACCTATTACTCAGCTGCTTCCTGAGAGGGCCAGGAAGGTTCATGAATGAAAAACACATGCTACTTGCCTTACTTGCAGCTTGGACCAGCGTCGTCTTCTTTCTTCTACGAAGTATTCTCTTCTGAAAATTGTTGTTTGATTCGCATCATCTGAGTGTACTGAGTCCCTCCGATTCACCGAACAAGTCGCAATTTGCACATATCAGTCAAAACTTTGCAGCTGAACATATATTTTGCAGCGGTTTAGTACGTAACCGCAAGAGCAAGCTACTGAAACGGGGAGTTTGAAAACGATAAAGCAAGCAAGTGACGCAGATGATTACAAGACATTTACTGCTTTTCTGCCTAACACAAAATTGATGATGCACCTACCGGTCCGGTAACAATACTTTTCTGAAATGAAAGCTCCGGTAATACTACTACTCAAACAAGATAAGCTCAGAGACCAATAGCCCTAGAAATCTTCTGCAATAGTAACAAGGGAGATGTGATTGACGACGCAGGATTCAGACGCGCACGTGGTGACCGGAGCTTGCACAAGACGCCGGAGAGAAAGTGTGAACGAATTCGACATCACCCCCATCAAAACCCTTAACTGACGGAGAGCGACGCCGCAACACCACATCCATCACTTGCCTGCAGATTTGCATCTCATACTGTCCGGGGACACGAGGGGGGCACACCTATCAAATGTAGGGTAGTACTACCTTGCAGCTGAGCTACAGTACAGCGGAGATCGATATATCGCGACGTGTACGGCCACGTCACGACCGATCGATTCATCGAGAGGGCTAGATGACGCAGAAATGTGAACAAAAAACTTAATTAAACGTCGTCTTCGCGAGGGTCCAAAAGGCAGTATTTAGGTGCCGTACAGTGACTGCACGACTGTGGGGGCCTTGCTGTTTCGATCGTTTCACACGCTGGAGAAGAAGAAGGAAACGACGTGGCGCCGATCGCCGCCGTCGATCGGTGGGAGGAAGGTGAAGCCGTGCCCGAGCTTTCGTCGTCTCTCGTTGGAAAGCTACTGTTTTGACCCGTTCACACCACTACGCTTCCAGCTATAGGCAGTATGTACGGTGCCACGCACGGCTCTCGTCCTTTATATAAACCAACTGCCTCGCCATTGCCACCACCAGCAGCAGCTCGCCATCCAAGCATCAAAGCTTCTAAACTGAAGCTTAATCTATATATAAGGAGAGTTCATTTTGATTTTGGTGAGGAAGAAGTAAGTAGAAGTGAATTAGTGATATCGATCAGAGTGTGAAGAAGATGTCTCTGGTGAAGCTGTTTGATACGCTGGCGTTCGACGCCTGGAACCCGTTCAGCATCTTCGGGACGACGGTGGCGGCGGACGCGTGGCTGGCGAGCGACACGTCGGCGTTCGCCAACACGTACATCGAGAGCCGGGAGACGGCGGAGGCGTACGTGTTCCGGGCGGACCTGCCGGCGGGGGTGAAGAAGGAGGAGGTGCGGGTGGAGGTGGACGAGGGGAACGTGCTGGTGATCACCGGCGAGCGCAGCGTCCGGCGGGAGGAGAAGGGCCAGCGGTCGCACCACATCGAGCGCAGCTGCGCCACCTTCTTCGGCAGGTTCCACCTCCCCGACGACGCCGTCGTCGACCTCGTCAGGGCGTCCATGGACGGCGGCATGCTCACCGTCACCGTGCCCAAGGTGGTCACTGACAAGCAGCCCGCCATCGCCGCCGCCGCACCCGTCCCCGCCGTCGTCGCACCCGCTGCCGAGGCGAAGGCAATCGAAGCCAGCCCGTAGTGATGCGATGAACACACACACACACAAAGTCAGTCAATCCAACGATCCGTACGTATACGTTGTCGTCGATGATAAGTTCAAAGTGCTTGCGAGTAAGGTGCTTGCTGTACTTTTGGTTTAATTACCTCTGGTGTGATGAAACGCTTTCTCGATGTAAGACAAGAAAGCTAGTAGTAGCAAAATCATACTATTTGCTTGATGCAATACATGTTCCATCTTAGTTCCCTCTTCTGAAATCTGTGTGCTCCCCATATGAACATTACCGATCATTCTTTTTTTTTTCACGAACCCATAAAAAAGATTACACGTTAATGTATTAAAAGAAAAGAGTTATAGTTATACAACACAATCAGCCAGCCCCCGACTTATGTTTGGCAAAGAGAGAAAATGCAAAATGAAGCTTCTTACCAATCAGGCTGCGTGGTGATCGATCATAGTCCCAGGTCCCCATTCTTTTCGTCTTACGGTATTATTTTTTCAGAAAGTTTTTTAAATGAACTTTCTATACTCCGGTATTTGGGGCATTTTCATGTGCCCACGATAATATTCTAAGCTCAGTTTGATCCACGTCGGCTGTAAAGACTAAAGGAACGTGCCCGTGGGCCGTGGCTGTATAACAGTGCATGTTAGGCTGTTACTACTACCACTAATCTACTGGGGGTCAGCAATTCGGAACAGATACATCACGATTCACGAGCCCCAAAAAAATCTGAAGCTGCATCAGACAGACTGTTTGATGAAAAGCACTAGAGGTAGTTGGGTCGGGTCCCGTGAGGACTTGAGGTTGATGAATGGCCTCGCAACAAGTAGCACGACAATTGACAGGCGAAGGTCTGGAATTAATGGGTGAGGTAGCGACGCACAGTTGCAGACAGCAGACCATTTACACCACCAACTAGGAAGAGAGAAGCACGGATTGCCGGGGTAGCCAGCGTTGCTCCCACGAAATCTATCTATCGCACGAAACGGATTCCAGTGGCGGCAGAGACGTTTTGCCGATCGTGGGGTCACTCAATCAATCCGAACAAGTTGGGAACGAGTTGAAACACACAAGATGGGAAGAGGGGATAGAGCCATAGAGGGGATCGTGGGTTGACCGACTGGATGCCGGCGTACTCTCCGTGGTGGCGCACCAACTTTTTGCACGCCTTGCCGGCTGTGCTCTGGCTGCAGGCGCACGGGGAGGGGGACTCGTCATCTGGCACGTCGGGGAATCATTTGGGCTGAAACTTTGATGGGCTGAATTTTGGGCCTTATTCTGGCGTAGTATTGGGTCGGGATCGCTTCGCTTAAGAATGGTTACGTCATAACCGGGCTGAAGATTTTTCGAAATTGCTAATCGGTGCAGACGCGCTAGATAAATAACTAGCGCGCGTTTCCGTTTTGGCCCATCATTAGCCAGGCCTAAGGCCCAACCACACTTTTGACTTTTTTGTTTTTCTTCCTGAAAGCGCCGACGCATGCATGTGCTAATATAGATAGGAATTACCGCGAAGGGGCAGTCGGGCAAGTGAGACAAATCAATCTACAGCTTAATTAACGCTATAATTCTTCATTATTAGTTCTAATTTTTGATTAGGTGCCGTGATTAACATGAGCACTCATATATGAAAACTTTCAACCCGTTTTTTAAAACTTTCAACTCGTTCTATTAAAAAAAAAACTTTCAACTCAAATTTGAAAATTTCAACCTAAATTTTGAAACTTTCAACTCAAATTTTCGAAAACTTTCAATTAAAAATTCGAAACTTTCATCTAAAATTTTAAAACTTTCAAATCAACTATTTGAAACTTTCAACCTAAATTTGAAAACTTTCAATTCAAATTTTCAAAAACTTTCAACTAAAAATTAAAAACTTTCATCCGAATTTTCAAAACTTTCAAATCCAAAATTGAAAACTTTCAACTCCAATTTTTTTAAAAAAAAATCAATTCCTATTCTAGAACTTTCAAGTCCAAAATTCAAAACTTTTAGTTTCAAATTTCAAAAGTTTCAACTCCGAATCTAAAATTTAAATCTTCATGTTAGCTAGTATTGTATTTATTAGAGTTAATCATGCGATTAACTCTAATCACATTATTAGTATCAGTAGGAGGGGAGCACTTGCATGGGTTGAACGTAGCAAAAGGGAAACGACTCCTAGTCACCTCAACGCGCTCGCGACTTGATCTTCTGGCGCAAGCGCGCACTAGGAGCCCCCAAGATTTTTTGCTGGGCCGATGATTTGGAAAACAAACAGGATGACGTACGGAGCACACACACCTCTAAAAAATTTAGCATTGTCAAACTTTGGGTATATTTTGGCGATAAACCAAGCATACCCCATAATGAAACGGAAGTGAGGGCCTGTTCACTTTGATGCCATTTTCAACATTACCAAATTTTGGTAAAGTTGCTAAAAAAAAGTGGCTACATTTAGTTTGCTGCCAAATTTTAGTAACTATATAAGAAATCCTACCAAAATTTTGGCAAGTTGCCAAAACTAAAATTTTGGTATTGCTAAAATTTGGTAAGGTTTTTTTTATGAAAGTAAACATGCCCTGAATGAAACATGCACGTCTCAGCGAAGGGAACGGAAGTGAATGACACTTGTGCAAATCGGTCGGACACTTTATTTACTCATTCATTCAGACGCCATGGGACAATTCCAAGGACCAAACCAATGTTGTGCTCCGGTCTAACCAGAATACATTACATTGGCGGAGGCCACGACACAACTGCCACACAGACACGAGACTCGCCACACATGGACCTGACACGACCGAACTCGAGCACAGCACGACGTATATAGCTTCTCTCCTTCTCAGCCAGAGATCTCAATTGCCTTCACCTCGGCCTTCTTGACCTCAGCCTTGGGCACGGTGACGGTGAGCACGCCGTTCTCCATGCTGGCCTTCACCTGGTCCACCTTGGCGTTCTCCGGCAGCCTGAACCGCCGCATGAACTGCCCGCTGCTGCGCTCCACGCGGTGCCACTTGTCGTTCTTGTCCTCCTTCTCCTTGCTGCGCTGCCCGCTGATCACCAGCACGTTGCCCTCCTCCACCTCCACCTTCACCTCCTCCTTCTTCACGCCGGGGAGGTCGGCCTTGAAGACGTGCGACTCCGGCGTCTCCTTCCAGTCGACGCGGGCGTTGGCGAAAGCGGCGGTGTCGCGGTCGGAGGTCGCCGGGACGAGGGAGCGGAGGACGCCGTCGAAGGGGTCCCAGAAGTCGGCGAAGGGGTCGAACACGTTGCTGCGCCTCACGAGCGACATTGTTGGTTTGTCGTGGATCGCTAGCTGCTTAGGTTTCTTTGTATGAAGTGGATTGGAGGAAGTTTGGAACGAGTGTTTGTTTGGAGCTCGATCAAATGCTTCAGTCTTGGCTCGATGGATGGAGGTTGGGGAATGAGGCAGGATATTTATAGGTTCACAACCAATCTGTCCTGAAATCTCTGGACTTCTCTGGTTCTTGCTCGTTTCGCTTTACAGCACACTCGATCTGCTTCGCTTCCGTCACTCCAGTACTCCATCAGCCTCTACAAAGCGGGGCTCACCTTAATTTGCTCTAGAGTATTCATTTTTTCCCCCACATATCTCTTGCTTCTTTGATGTAGGTTACTTTGATTGCGATCAAATCTTATCGTGTACTCCCTCAGTCCCAAAACAAAAGCAGCCATAAATTTCAGTATTCAATTTTGATCGTCCATCTTATTTGAATTTTTTTTACAATTAGTATTTATATTGTTATTAGATTATAAAACATGAATAGTACTTTATGCGTGACTTATAATTAGTTTTTTTAAAAATATTTTAAATAAGACGAACGATCAAATTTGTACACGGAAACTTATAGTTGCATTTATTCTGGACGGAGGGGATAGCTAGTATGGAATGATTGATTGAGAACGAGAAACTACGAGAACCAATTGCCCGCTAGTGTGGGCCCCAGGCAGATGGGCAGTACTGATCCTGAACCGTTTGGAAATATGTCGTGAAACTACGGAGTCCTTTTGGCATACCAAATTACACCAGTTTTGAAGTATTACTTCACTGTACATCGTAGAGTGAGTACTAGATCATTCCAGTGGGTTTCGGGAATGCTTCAATTCACTGCTTTCACTGGGAGCAGTGAGTCTCTTGCGAAACATATTTTTAACGGCAACTTGTGAAAGAAAAACACATTTGAGTTTGAATTCACAACCACGTTATTTTACAATGCAGGTCATGCCCATGACTGAAAGGTAAAAATCACTGCCAAAGCATTGCCTCGTTGATAAGTTTTTCTTTTTTAGTGAACTACACTTTTTGGGTCACGTCTATTACACTTTGGATCACCCCGATATTTTTTCTACCCATGTTCATCCTATACCGCGGCAAAGACATAGGTGGATGACTTCGCCAGCGTGTCAGAGTTGACATCCTCGAGGTCGTTTACATGTTAAAGAAGAGGTTTTGGGTGGTTCAAAGTACAACGGACGTAAATTTAGCTAGTCCAAAGTGATAAGACTGAACTAGTGATGATCCAATATAAAACTACAACAGTAAAAGGTGGTTCAAAGTGTAATTCACTCTAAATTTTATATGTACTACCTTTCTTATTAGGGTTGTTTTTGGTTTGGTGCCATGAATTATATTGGTAGGGCCAATGTAATTGATGCATTTTTCTTCCTTTTCCTAACTTCTTTTTTTTTTGAAACACAATACAATGCAGACGTCTACAATACGTACACACTGACCCGTATGAACATACACGCGAACACCCTACTCTAGGAGCACCTTCAAAAGACTGACCCTACATAAAGTCACCGTAGACACCTACGGGTATGTCGTCTACCACTGAAAGAATAATTAGCCATAAATGTGAGCACCCGTATCAAATCTAGAATTTGAACCCGGGTTCCATCACAAGAAACCTAACCTAACCTGTCATGCTACGCTTATTTCACATTTCTCTTATAAATTTACAAAAATTGGTTGCTAAATATTCATGCATTGGTCAGAAGTGATAAAGGCCATATTTTTTTTATCCAACAATGTTTATACCGATACTAAAATTTGAATTTGAGGTTATATCGCTGTAGTTCTTTTTTCTAACATCGATATTTAAGTCATGAAGAACATATATGTATATAACGATACTAAAATTTGAATTTGAGGTTTTATCATTGTAGTTCTGTTCTAACATCGATATTTAAGTCATGAAGAACATAGTTTAACCATAAATTATTTAATCGCTAATATATCGTTTGATGAATTATAAGTAAATGTAAACGGGTAAACATTTACCGCGTATCTACTAAACGTTTTTTTTAAAAGGAGGGCAAAAGCTTTGCCTCGTATATTGATAGAGATGGAGAAAATACAGGGCGATAGAATTATGTACAGGGCTAGTCTAAAAAAGAACTAAGCCCGCAAAAGGTGATGGTTAAGTGATATCTCCCAAGATTCCGAACTCTTGAAGCTTAGAGGCTCCTGCTTTAACCCATGCCCGACCTTCCTCTTTTATCTTGGCGAGGATGGATGCCGGTGGCGATGCAGTGTTTCGAAAAATTCTTGCATTTCGCTCACACCATATTTCCCAGGAGACCAAGATCACCAGAGTACGCAGGGGAATGCGGGGGTTGTTGAGAGAATCTACCACAAGGTTCCACCATTGTTCTACCGAGTCGCAATCGCTCCATTTGATCATTTGGAGGTCGGTTTGAGTCCACCTTTGTATTTCTGTCCAGACCCGCTTTGTAACTCTACAGTGTGCCAGCAGGTGGACTGCTGACTCGTCAATTATGCAGCACAACGGGCAAATCTTCTGGTTTTACCATCCTCTTTTCTCAAGTCTGTCAGCTGTTCAGAGCCTATTTTGGGTAGCGAGTCAGGAGAAGAATTTGCATTTTGGAGGGGCCCACGCTTTCCAGATAGTTTGATTGAAGGCAGACCTCGTGGCCCCCAGGAATTGGAGCCTGTAGGCAGACTTTGCTGAGTATTGACCATTGGCTGTCAAATCCCAGTGGATGCTATCTTGGTCTTCAGTCAGGGGGTTCATTCTTCTAATCATAGTCCATAGGCGGACGGATTGCTGAACGTGATCCGCCTCAGTGATGCGGAGGATGTCGATGTCTCTGACCCAGTTGCTTTCCTGCAGGGCATCATGGACAGATCTGTTCTTTCGTTTTGAGGCCACATAGATGTCTGGGGCGATTTTCTAAGGAGTTTGGTTCTCTAGCCACTTGGAGTCCCAAAAGCGAGCAGTTCTACCGTTGCTGATTGTTGTCACGCCTGGAATTTCTATCCAAAATTCCAAACGCTTACATGTGTGTTAAATCCTTGTCCAGGAATCAGCCGAGGCACACAATAACAAATTGATAATAGAGTACTCTTAAACAACTAATTAATATTCGCAAAATAGCAAATTATTACAGAGGTGGATAGTTCCTCTCAAAAAAAATAAAATTCTACGCAGCGGAAAATAAAACAAACTACGGAACAGCTATGGCGACTCCACTCCACAGGCAACTTAACCCGGACCAAGCCTAGTCCTCCAGATCATCACCTTCACTGAAGTACTCCTCCTCTGATGAATGAATATTGCAAGAATGAGCATATGACATACTCAACAAGCCACACAGCAAATATGCAAGTGCACAGGATAACAAAGGATGGCATAATATAGCTCATTTGTATAAACAGCATTTAATAAATATTTAAGAGAATAGTAAAACAGTTGAATAATTAATCAGTATTAAATAAACACTACACAACACACCCGTGTTGCATAGACCCAACCTCATCTGAACAACCAACCCCGGTTGTACAAATCAAACCTCCATACCAGGAATATGCCATTCCAAACCAGGAGTCAAATTAATTATCACATTATTATCACCAATGAATAGTGTGAGACTAATCACGAAAAACATTGTTAGACCCGCCCATAACCGCGGGCACGGTTATTCGAATAGTTTTACTCTGGCCAGAGATGTACCACTTTACCCACAAGACACAGTTCCACAACATGTTACCATGCGCCTCAATACCACCACGGTACCTCGGAAAGGAACTGTGACAATACCCCTCGCACAACACAACTCACCACAGTGCACCATACCTGGATCATAATCACCCCCTCTACAACCAGAGGCATGGACTCCCCAGCGACCCCCACGGACTTCTCGCCGCTTCTCAGTCTGGCACCCCATAATGAACCATGCTATACAAAAGGTAAAGCCGTTGCCCACGCTGGCTTGTGGTTGGCACGGTAAATGTTTCACAACAGTAGGTTGCGAACCGGTCCTTAATTGTCATGAGCACAACCATCAAAACCACATGCTCACAACCCACCTTTATCAAGTTTTAATTATCAATTAATTACCATCACACAATTAACCATCGTGAGCTACCATTAAATAATTAATAACAATGTGATATAATTTATATTTAGTCCCCTTTAATTAGCTAATGTTTCTAAGCATGGCTAAGCAATTATACATATAGCATTTAGCTGAACCAATCCAATATATAAGGTTCATGCTAATCAAATTATAGCCCATAGGAAAATAAAGTCATCTTCGGCCATTAATTATTCGGGAAAAGGTTCACCACCCGATGACATTCGAAAATAATGCATATGTTGAAATAAAATAATAGCTTTAAACGGGTTCAACATGCTCAAAGGGTTGTTTGGGATCTGTGTGACTTGCCTTGGGCTTCCACAAAAACCTCTGAACCTTCCTCAACTGAAACGCTCTCCTCCGGAACGTCGGAAACTAAAGCAAATAAACAAAAATCAACAAAACAGTAAAAAACAAGCATAAACAGTATATGTGGATATTTTTAACATGTAGATCTCGATTTTAGATGAATTTAGCAACTTGAACCACTTGAATCGGAGCTACGGTTAATTAGTTATGATTTTCCGAAGTTTTAATCTATTTAATCTATTAAAAAAAACTGAAAAAAGAGGAGATGATGACGTCAGCATGACGTCATCAATGGCGGCCGGCTCGGATGGCGACCTCGCCGGAGCTAGGGTGGTCGGCCGGGGTTTTGGAGGACACCTACACGTAGAGGGCGACGACGGGAACCCAATGGTGCTCACCTATGCGTCAAACAACGACCGACGACGGCCGGCGACGAGAGGTGGCGGCGGCGGCGGCGGCTAGGGCGTCGCGGCGGCTGCGCTACAAGCGACGGCGGGGCTCGGGACTTGGGGCAAACGGAAAAGGATGACTAGGGGATGCTTTATATAGGCATGGGTGAGAGAGATCGAACTCCAAACGAGAGGAATCGAAACCGGAAAATCTTCGGGTTAGTTTGGAGAGATAAAATCAAAACGAGTTTGATTCGGATAAAATACAAGGAATTAAGTTCCGATTCTTGGGGGAAATGAAAGAGGGAGATAAGGGAAATATTTCCCCTCAACAAATTTTAGGAAAACACAAGAGAAAAGGTTGGATTTGGAGGGGAAAAACCGAGCCAATTCGGTCTCAGTTCGGCTGCTAGAGGTAGAAGATGAACAGTGCCGAGGGAGGCAAATTAGACTTTCGGATGGGCTGAGAAGGGGAAGAGCAGCTCGGCTTGGGCTGCACAGCACGCACACGAGGGGGAGAGATGTTGGCTGAAATCAGCCCAACGGCTTAGGAGAGGATTTTAAAAACTTTTCCAATTAAAATAATTCGTGAAATGATGTTTCATTATTTAAAAATACTTTCCTTGCTCAAATAATTCCCAGAAAAATCTAGAAAATAGATAAACAAGCAAAGTATTTAACGAGATTTTATCTAACTCAGTTTTATGTTACAATTTCTCCTAGATTATTAGAGTTTAACTTGAAGGCTTTTTAAAATAATTTCTAGAAATGATTTAAAATATGGATTATTAATTTAGGCGATTTTTAGGGTGTGACAATTGTTATGTTGTTGCGGCCGAAAAAAGCTCCCTATCTTCCTGACTGCACGGAACTGCCGTTCCCACCCAAGACTTCTCCGGGGCCGTCCATTCGTACCATAGCCACCTAAGCCGCAAGGCGGAGGCGAAGCGCTGAAGATCCATTACTCCTAGTCCTCCCAGGTCTTTGGGCCTGCAGACTCTTTTCCAGTTGACCTTGCATTTCCCCCCAGAAATGTTTTCCCCTCTTGCCCAGAGAAATTTCCTTCTTATTTTATCAATGTCCTCTAAGGTTCCATCCGGAAGCTTCAGGGAGGTTAAGTGGTAAATGGGCTGCGCTGTGAGAACTGTTTTGGTTAAACAGATCCTTGCGGCCGCTGACATCATTTTCCCTTGCCAGGGGGCCAGGCACGATCGACATTTGTCTAGCAGCGGTTGGAGATGGACTTTCTTTAGCCTTCCTACCACCAGTGGTAGTCCAAGATATTTCATGGGGAAATTTGTTAGCCCTGCCGGGAAGATGCTCGTGATGGTGCTAAAGGTTGATGGTGCTGCATCGGATTGGGATCTACTAAACGTTTCAAAATGTACTAAACGATAAGGTGTCAAAACTGATCTCTTAAAAGTTTTATGGTTGAAGTTGCATTCTAGGTATAATATGATGTTGTTTTTTGTAACTTAAACCTTATATAAATCGTGAGTTTTATTAAATTTACTTAAAAATATAAAATATAGTGACCTGAAACTTATCGACTCTTATCACATTCCATTTCTTCGGCTGAAGTTTCAAATCAGACCACCGCACACCTAGGAGTATAACTGTTGTCAAAAGCTAGTATAACACAGTATATATAACATCGGAATTCAAAAACGTTTGCATGATGTTTGCAACCTGAAAAGCTCTTTATTTATTCCTCAACGAGCAAGAACTAAGAAGGCGATTACACAAGTACTCACAAAGGAATACATGAAACCGGCCGACTCAGCCACTCGGACTCCCAACGCGTACGACACACCAGCAGCAGACCATACTTGCACGACCAAACAAACACACACTGAAATACTGAATTACTGACACCAAACATGACTTCTTCCCTCACCGATCACATCTTCAGGAGCTTAACCGGAGATCTCAATGGCCTTCACCTCAGGCTTCTTGACCTCGGCCTTGGGCACGGTGACAGTGAGCACGCCGTTCTCCAGTCCGGCCTTCACCTGGTCCACCTTGGCGTTCTCCGGCAGCCTGAACCGCCGCATGAACTGCCCGCTGCTGCGCTCCACGCGGTGCCACTTGTCGTTCTTGTCCTCCTTCTCCTTGCTGCGCTGCCCGCTGATCACCAGCACGTTGCCTTCCTCCACCTCCACCTTCACCTCCTCCTTCTTGACGCCGGGGAGGTCGGCCTTGAAGACGTGCGACTCCGGCGTCTCCTTCCAGTCGATGCGGGCGTTGGCGAAGGCGGCGGTGTCGTTGTCGGAGGTGGCCGGGACGACGGAGCGGAACACGCTGTCGAAGGGGTCCCAGAGGTCGAGGGAGAATGGGTCGAACACGTTGCTGCGCCTCACCAGCGACATGGTTGCTCTAGCTTTCGCTTTCTGATGCGAAGTTGTGGGCTACTGAAATGGAACGGAAGAAGTGATTGCAAAGAGGGCGATTTGGGAGTTTGGGACGTATGCAAGTCTTGTTTGTTGTGTGTTCCTCGGTGGGTTTCAGCTCAAGAGCGGTGCACATATTTATAGGATTTGTCCGGGAACTGCGCAATGGACGTTCTTGAGGCGTCTCGAGTCATCTACTTTTGTTTCGGTGCTCCTGATTTGATCTGCTCCCTTCTAGAAAAGGCTTTGCTTCCCAGTCCAGACTAGTCTCCACACTCCCAAGTGCTGGTCTGGATGAAATCAATGATTGCCTACTTAGATTTGATGTGTACTGTATTAAACTGGAGTATTTAGAAAGACCAGCCGGATTTAATTTTTGTTCCAGATTTGTCCAGTGTTAATCACATATACTTAATCAGGTAGCTGCAAGACGAGATGCTTCTGCACAACGACGAATGATTAATCAGCGACCCACTGCTTGCCAACCTATTTTTTTTTAAAACACTTGCCAACCTATTCATTCAGCATGATAAATACGGACGTTTAAAGGATTTTGTATCACACCCCGTTACTACAAGCCTATAACACATTTGCAAACAGCATATTTGCCAAAAAAGAATAATTTATAAATAAAACTTGTATATACGTGTTTTTAGTGATCTTAAAGCAAAAACTGAAAAATGAATTTTGATCAAAACCCCCAAAATCAACTTCAAATTTAAAGTTGAAATTTTAAATTTTGGTTGATAAATATAAGTATAAGTAAAATGATGAGATTGTTAGTTTAATAACAGATATTCAACCGTGAATCGCGGAATAAGTTACTCCTGTAGTATAAAATTTATTCCTCAAAAGAAAGGATAAAATTATGGCTCTGGCATAAAATAATTAGAGCAAGTTTAATAGTATAGTCCACTACTAACTTAAAATCATCTATAGCCAATATAATAGTCAATTTATACAATAATTGCTTACTATACTATTAATAACTGGTCCTACCTATCATACATACATTACGTATTGGAGTCCGTGCTGCAGCTGGCTACAGATCTGTAGCCCGCTGCTTTTCTCTATCTTCTTTTATCTCTTTAAAATATGTTTGTAGCTGGCTTATAGCTTGCTATTATACCTGCTCTTAAAGGCAAAACCATCTTTTCACCCCATAATAACGTTAGGGGTGGGCAACTGGGCATACATTCGGTTCGGTCTCGGGTCAATGATCAAAATTTGAGGATACTAAAAGAAATGCAATCAACAATAAATCTTGTTTTAGGACATATTTCAAAAGTGAACAATCACAACAACAAATTATATATAACACCAAGTAACCAATATAGTGGTTTTAATTTTATTTTTTCAAGCATGATACTTCCTTCGTCTCATACATATATACCATCCCGTACTATATTTTTTTTTTGGGACGAAAAAATATTTATCTGAGTTTTAGCTAATGTTAATTCGGTTAAGAGACTCATGGTTAAATTCACCGTATTAAATTCAGTTAGTAAGAAGGGTTAGAAAACGATAGGCAAATAAACGATAAATAGCAATAGATCAATCACATAAGATATAAGATTTAACGTGGAAAATCCTCTCAAAGCAAGAGAGAAAAAGCCACGGGTGCCAGGCAGCAAATATCTTCACTATAACGGGTTGAGGTTAAAACGCCGAACGGCGGCTTACAAGAAGAAGTATATATGAAGGTGAAATACTAAAGTGATAACAATCCGTCCGAAGCTAGCCTTTATACATGTGCAAATGAATCCTTGAGACGAATTCCTTTTTTAGCATAAATAAATCCTTCAACCTAAACACAATAAAGAAAAACACTTTCGGTGCCAAATAACCTCTTGGGCTAAATCACTATACCAACTAAGTTTGAGCAAAAGCAACAAGAAACTAGCTTTGTCATCATTTCTGCTTCGTTCCGGCTGAAGCCTCCGGCGACGGGCCTCCGCTTCGCTCCGTTGGAAGCTAGACTTTATACGTGTGCAAATGAATTTAGCTCACAACTTAACAAGAAAGAGACCGGAAATTTCGGTCTCATTTCTGTTAGTTCGGTTGGTTTTAATTTATTTTGTCCACCCCTAACTAACGTTAAATCGACGAAAACCTACTAAAACAACAAATAAATGATAAAAACAGTTCGAATGAGAGGCATTACAGCCTTACAGGAGAGTGAATTTTACAAGGGTAAATGTCTAGCTCGGTTAACTTTAGAGGATAAATAAATAATTTTCTTAAAAAGGAAAAAAGAGCACATACTAATTAATGAAAATCATAAAACAAGGAGCTCCACGCTCCAGTAAGCGGGAGACTAGTCTAGAAAAGAGTGGGTCCTGCTGGACAGAGACAAGGGAAATAAGCTGATCTGGAAAGAAAAGAGTACATCAGAGAGTGGAGATCACTCGAGATGCTTCAAGACCAAGTTCTGAAGAACCTATAAATACGCCCACCTTGCATCGCATCTCCGCATTCAAGGCAGAGCTAGTAGTGATCACATCGCCAATTCACAGTCGAATCAAGCAAACCATCCAAATCACACCGAACTCTTCTTCTTCCCATCCTCCAGAGATCCAAGCAGCTTAGCCATGTCGCTGGTGAGGCGCAGCAACGTGTTCGACCCCTTCTCCCTCGACCTCTGGGACCCCTTCGACAGCGTGTTCCGCTCCGTCGTCCCGGCCACCTCCGACAACGACACCGCCGCCTTCGCCAACGCCCGCATCGACTGGAAGGAGACGCCGGAGTCGCACGTCTTCAAGGCCGACCTCCCCGGCGTCAAGAAGGAGGAGGTGAAGGTGGAGGTGGAGGAAGGCAACGTGCTGGTGATCAGCGGGCAGCGAAGCAAGGAGAAGGAGGACAAGAACGACAAGTGGCACCGCGTGGAGCGCAGCAGCGGGCAGTTCATGCGGCGGTTCCGGCTGCCGGAGAACGCCAAGGTGGACCAGGTGAAGGCCGGCATGGAGAACGGCGTGCTCACCGTCACCGTGCCCAAGGCCGAGGTCAAGAAGCCCGACGTGAAGGCCATTGAGATCTCTGGCTAAAATGGTGAAAACGGGAGTTTGTCAAGGTCAAGGCGTGTCATGCATGTTCACTCTGAACTGTTTGCGGTGTTTCACTCGGGTTTGATGGTTTTTACTAGTCCTATGAACTGTGTATTCTTTTGTACTCTGTTGTGAGCGCGTTTGCACGAAGCAATAAATAAAAATAAAATCAGCTTGTTTGTATATTGATCATGCATGTGTGCTCATGTCGATCGCGGCAGCCACGCAATGCGTGTGCACAGCTGCACAGGTCGAATAATTAGAGCGTACACGTTGCCGGCGATAACTAGCTAAACTCCAGTGGTGCGGTTATCTTCTCTGCTTGCGGTTTTATTGATCGTTGTTCTAGTGCCCTTGAAGCGGAACTGCTTGCTTGTAAGGAGGGTATTAATATGGCGCTCCAATGGACCTTACTCCCCATTATTGTTGTGGCGGATTGCTTGGTGGCTGTCTCTATGATCAGGATGCAAAGGAGGAGGCGCCAGAGGCGGAGCCAGGATTTTAGATCGATGGAGGATGCAAAGGAGGTGTCAACCAGGGGCAGAGCCAGGATATTAGATCGATGGTGTCACTATCAATGATAACAATTTAAGTAAAATAAAATTAGTGCTAATTGATAAAGTAAAATAGAAATTTCTTTTCAAAAATAATTCGACTTGTATTCATGCCAACTATCTAATTGGTGAAATTAAATTATAAAAGACTAAATTAAAATTGCTAGATATACATGTGCAAGTGAATAATAATATTCCTTCTAGGTTAATAATACTTGCCGTTTTAGATAAGGATATTGTCTCAGAAAACAACTCTGACCACTAACTGTGAGTTTTAGGCTATCAAACAACTTTGACCACGAGTCAAATATTGTGAGTTTTGGGCTATCAATAGTTAATTAACCTGCTAGCTACTGTCTGGCTGTCCATGCTCACATAGGATGGTGTCACAAAGCAAGTTAATTTGGTGTCACTCATTGCAAAGTAAAAGGAATAATGAAGACAAGACACAAGCCATTGGTGTCATGTGACACCAATGGTTGTACACTGGCTCCGCCCCTGGCGTCAGCGTTGGCTCATCTTGTCAGAGACATCAATACTCTGTTGAGAGGAAGTAGGGAGATCATACTGAAGAAAATTCATCGTTCTCAGAATTCTGTCAGTCATGTTTTAGCAAATAAAGCCCGTACTGAATATCTCACTAAGTTCTAGGCTGATGATAGTTGTAATCTTATTTTGCAACTTGTTTGTTCTGATTGCTAAACGCTGATGGGTTCAAAAAATAATTCTCCAACTCCCACTAGGTAAAGAAAACCGTTAGATGGAAGCCTGTGGCTAGGCTTCAAGGTTCTTCACGTAGCATACGGCGGTACGGGCCAGGGTCCATGGCCGCGGCCCGTAGAGCCACGTCAATTTAAATCTTAGCCGCACAATCGTCTCCATCCAGCGGTTGTATTTGTCTGATTGGGGTTCGGAGAATTCTTTGCCGAACCCCTACGAGCCACTGTTTCCCAATTACCGGATAACACTACCGATCGGTGTGACTACATGTACTACTCCCTCTCTACTCTATCCACAAATACATGTATGAATCTCTAATATATTTTTTTCTCCTAAACTAATTATCCCTAAAATATTTTTTCTCCTAAACTAATTATCTGATCTACGATTCAATTACATTATTTTAATTGTTGATTTTTTTCTGTCCGATTTTCTTGAGGACTCTCGATTTGGAGTTCCCTTCAAGTTTACCGGCTGCCTGGCAAATGTTCCACCTTTCCCCGCAATCTTCGACCATTTTTTTTGTTTTGTAGCTCATATATTTGAGGCTGGAGTTGGTGGGGAGAGCTCAGAGCTCCCACGAAAGCCCATGAAAATGGGCATTTGTCTTGCATGTTAGCCTGTTAAGGCGACTCGGGTTCGGAAAAGAATTCCCCGAACCCCACTTGGTCCAAAGCAACCGTTGGATGGAGGCGCGTTTGCGGCTACGATTCAAGCTGACGCCGTAGGGTCTATGGATCGTGGGCGAGGCCCAGTTACGTGAGCCCAGTTTCCGTTTAGGCCCAATAATGTCAGCCCAACGAAACGAGGGCTGGCCATTCCAATGGTATCGTTTGTGTCACTGAAACGAACCTGGATTTGGTCCAAACGAAATCATCAGGTGAAACTGGCATTTTGTGCTAGCTGCTGCCTAATAGCTCAGTCAAGGTCCAGCCGAAAGCAGCTGGAGCATGCAGGCAAATCCAAACAGACATGACCCAGATTTCCTGCCATCCTTGGCAGTTCTCGTGCTAAAAGCAAAGCTAGCCAGCATAGCTTTTGGTTGTATAGCACATTGCCAAGGTGCCAAGGTGCTACGTCACATCATTTTGAAAATTTTAAATTCAATCTAAGAATATCTCGAGAGTATCAAAAGCTCCCAATGATCAATTGGATTTGTCAAAGACCGAGCAGCAGATCGCTTCACTGTACTTCGTTTCCTTTTTCTACGAATCTGTGCCGCGAAAAATTTTAAAATTTAGCTTCCTTTTACTTTAAAACTATCCGTAGATTTTTTTTAAAAAAAATATTTTTTAGATTTATTTCTAGAGATGCTTTCATAATTTCAACGATAAGTGAAAAACAGAGTAGCAGGGTTGCAATTTTGCTTCACAGCAAAGACACTGGACATGTTCAAGTATGCTGTTATGCACCGACATCGTTGATGATTACAGAACAGTGATAGAAGCATCAATAGCTAGTATAGTCACATACTGCAGCAAGCAACGAACAAAGAAAGAAACCGAGCAACACGCAAAGCTACACTAGAGTATATGCATACTGCAATCGATCGATTCAATTCCAACGGATTTTACCGGAATGTCATTTCTGGTTTGTCCATGCTCACTCCGGGATGGCGACGAGCACCGGCCGCCACGGTCTCCTCATCATCAGCCGCCGCCGGAGCCCGCCGAACATGAACCGCCGCCGGCACTGCACGGCCGCACCATCACGGCCGCCGCCCGACGACGTCGTCACCATGCCGTGCGCCGGCCGAGCCATCACTGGGTGATGCAGCCCCGGTGGTGGTAGCACGACCACCGGCGCCTGACCATCTTTCTTGGCGCACAGCGACGCGTTCCGGCAGGTCACGGCGGCGTCGTCGATGGCGCCATCGTCGTCGGCGTCGTCCGACACCAGGAGCTCCTCCAAAGAGCTTCTGCTGGTCAAGAGGAGGCTGCTCTTCTCGCCGTCGTCCTCCTCCCCGGCAGCCGCATAATCCGGCCTGTAACTCTTGCGGCGGCAGCAGAGAAGGCGGCGCACGAGCACCCAGAAGCTCTTCACCCTTGGCCTGTAGAGCGTCGTCCTGGCCATCTATCCTCCAGCCTCCAGGTCGCTCCTGCTGCCGATCTCAGCTAGGACAGTACAGTTATATACTACTCCTAGCAGCTAGCTAGTAGTACTGGTATTCTCTCTCACTTAATTTTTCAGCTGGTTGGTAGCCCTGAGATACTGTTGCTCACTTGGAGATGATCTGGGATTCTGGAGCTAATCCTCGAATTGTGCTTTACCGTCTTTAAAATTTGCCATATGGAATTCTTTTATTATTCCTATGTCATCTGTTCGTGCTAGACCTCAACTTCAGGAATAATGTTATCACACTTTCTTAGACACCTTTCTTATGCCAAGGTGAAATCTGTAAAATCAGCCATGAAATATACTGTATTCTACGTGACGATTTCATAGTTTAGGAGTGGCTTGTGAGAGCCGCAATACGCAGCAGGCTGCCATATGGAGGCTACGAGAGGAAGACGCGGGAGTTGTCTGCTGATCCAGCGTCCAAAAAGAAAGAAAGAAAAATGCGCGGGAGAGTACGTCGCATCAGCATCACCGTCAGGCGCTAACTGCCCGGGCGCTAAAAGACGCGCGAAATTTGGTGCGATACTGTTCGAATCATCGGGGGAGTCTCCCCCTCTGCTTATCACACCAGTGTATGCATGTCATCTTCGGATCCCAGTGAGATTTGGACGAAACAAAAGCATCGATTTATGCGTTGGGGGGTGATGGGGTGATTTGACGCGTTCATTCGAGCAAGTCGCTCTGTGACTTTGTTCCCATGTGACATGGGAATGGTGTGTCGTCTTAATGAAAGAACTTGTCTGATAATGTTGAAGTGGGGACCATGGAAGATGTGCTTAGTACTATTATCATTATCTACATGGATAAAATCACTGATATCTAGAGATAGAGATAATTGTACAATATCATAGTCCACTATACGTGAACAAAATCGAAAAAAGCAAGCTCGCAAGTTAGCGAAATAGTGAAAACTTTATCCTGTAATTAAGGCCCACCAATACCTCTTCTCCCATTCCCGTTCAACGTCGACGAAGTGGCTAGCCGTCACCCATCCTTGTCCCTGACCACCCTCCATCCCTCCCTTAAATCTTCTTTTTTACTCATGCAGCGCTACCCTTAGCTCCGTCGAAGCTCCGGTATCAATAGTCGGGAGATATTCCCGTTGCAGGGACTCCGCCTCTCTGTTATTGTTGCTCCAACCACCGCGCACCGCATTGGGCTCATGCTGACCTTTCTAGAGCAGGAGCAGTGGCCAGTGGCACGGCATACACGATGTCATTGTGCCTATGGTGGTGATAGTTGATGTCGAAGGAGAAGAGAGGATTTGAGTATATAGCTAAAAGTTTTTGTAATTTTGAATTGGGAACTTTTATATTTGAATTGAAAGTTTTCGTAATCTTGAGGTAGAGTTCTAGATCTTCAGTTAAAAATTTTGTGATTTTGAGAAGAAAGTTTTAGACTTGAATTGAAAGTCTAACTAACATCTAGCCAACTTCGTCTATGATATGCCGGCCCAGTGAAAAGGCCATAATGTTGACAGCACCTGGCCCACTTAATCGAAGGCGTTGTAATGGGCCTAGAAGTAAGTCCATCCAGCCCACGGATTACAGCAAGCGCTTCAAAGCGCCGCCGCGTCGTCTCCACGCCTCGGGCCTAGGGCACGCGCCGACTCGCCGCCGGGGAGACCGGGCGGCCGGCGAATCCCCCACCCCAAAACGGAGGCGAAATTTAGCACGGGCTGTGCGCGGTCGAGCGTCCCCGGAGGCCCGGACTCGTCGGCGTGGACGCCGCGCGCGGCGCGGCAGGTTAGATTTGGATCCGCGCCTCGCCGGGGGATCAGACGAGAATCAGTTGCGTCTGCCACTGCATTCTTGCAGCCGGGTACGCTTTGCCCGCAATTCCAAATGTTTCTGTTGCAAATTCGTACATGTAGTTCATAGGAAAAAGGGGACGAATGCTTGCAAAATTGCAACCTCTAGTTAGGGTAACAATGGGATGTGCTCTCCCTGATAACACTCACTCGCTAACCTGAAATCATGAACAACCTGGACACTAGATTACACGAGATTGTTTGAACCCTGTATTTCTCCTACCGCATTCACCAATTGTCTGAATTTCTGCCAAGCTCATACTCAAACACTTGTAGTATTAATTAGTCCATCAACCAAGAGGGGACAACTTAGTTATCCTTATTTCATCAGAATCAATACAAAGTTTCTCATCATCCGCTAGAGTTTGATGCTACCGAGTGGTTAGTAGATTGGCTATGAAATCTATGGATTACTGAGTCAGGCGAATACTGTAGGTTGTCCTTCAGCAGATGCGAATCTTCCTTTGGAGACGCATTCTTGTTCATCTTTTCCGCTGGACATTCCCCGTTCTTGATACAATTCAGGACCTCCACTACCTCCTTAATTGGTGGCCTGCTATCTCTGTCCATCTGCAAGCACTGAAAGGCCAGCTCGGCCACCAGATCTACCATCCTCTTTGTTTCACTGTCAGTCTCATAGCCGATCTCTGGATCAACCAACTGATCAACTTCATGGTTCTGAATTCTGTTGAGAGCCATGTTAGCCAAGTTAATGTCACTGTGGCTCCTGGACATGTCCACAGCTGGTTTTGAGGAAATTAGCTCTATCAACACAACACCAAAGCTATACACATCACTCTTATCGGTTAGCTTGTAGCACTGGTGGTACACTGGGTCAACATACCCTGGTGTGCCCTGTGGAACAGTTGATACATGGGTGACTTCAAGCGGGAACAGGCGCGATAGTCCAAAGTCCGCAACTTTGACATGGAAGTTGTTGTCCAGCAATATGTTGTTGGTCTTGACATCACGGTGTATGATTTCAACTGCATGAAGGTATGCCAGTGCCTCAGCCGTTTCTATCGCAATTGTCATTCTTACAGGCCATGTGAGGCCTCGTTCTCCTGCACGAGGTCCATGTAGATGGTCTGCAACTGTCCCATTTGGGATGTACTCATAGACCAAGAGAAGGTCACGGCTAGAACGAGACGTGCAGCCATATAGGATAACAAGGTTCTGGTGCAGTAGGCGGGACAAGATGTCTACCTCATTTAGGAATTGCTCTACTCGTCTGTAGTTGTTCTTGTAAAGGCGCTTCACTGCAACTACTCTCCCATCCCGGAGCTTTCCTGAATGGCAGAAAGGAAGAATTGTAATTGCTAAGTTAATAGGGGAAGTTATCTATTATGGAACAAAGTTCAATGGAGCCTCTGTCGCATGCAATTAGGCATGCTAATGAGGAAGTGATTAGATGAGAAATCTATTGACAACAAGGGAGTTGTGCAAACATATTCTCCTACCTTTGTAAACAGTTCCAAAACCACCATCACCAAGTTCCCTGGAGGCACTAAATCCAGCAGTAGCCTCTTCAAGTTCCTCGTAAGTGAAGATATGGGGAGAACCACCCAACTCAAGGTCTTTGCTGTATGATTGCATTGAAGATGAACTATGCATGAGATCTTTCAAATCTCGGGTTTGTTTCCTCTTCTTGCGTTTGTGCCAAGCAAAAATGAATATAGATACAATCAATAATATTCCGCCGCCTGATCCACATGCTGCAATAACAGAGACAGAGCACTATCAATATGTGAGAACCAAGGATCTGAAGCATATCTTCATAATTACATTTTGAATGGTTGGGGAAGTCCAAGAAACAAGAATGAATTATACTCACCTATTCTTATTATGTGACTCTTGCTTCTTGAACCTGCAGAAGAACACAGACTTTTAATACCTTGCACAAATATGCCATGAACAAATAGAATGATCATTCATAATCACATTGTTAGGGTATCATTGCTCCCCTAACCCCCTGTTGAAACGAAGGACAGTGCTTATACAACTTTTCAGCCTAATTCAACAGAAATACAGATGCAATTTATGCTTTCCACATGTTTGGAACACACTAATTAAGGATTAGAAAATTAAAGGGTATTTGCTGTCAATCAGATGAGGGATTTCTTCGTCAGTCAGCAATCAGCAGAAGAAAATATAGGAACATTGATATTGGTATGATATCTTTATCAGATAGTGTAGTTGAATACTTCAAACTACACGTAACACGTTTGACTAGGATTCCATAAGCTGCCAGATGCCAATGTTCCCATCAGTGAAATAATTGTTTGATGAGGAACTAACAACCAAAACAGCAGGAACTTGAAGCAAACACTCATAATTCAAAACAAAAATATCAATATCCACTTTGCATTTTATATTCTTATGAACATTGCTGTGACAATGCCGTGTTTAATTTCTTTCCTCGATAGCAAAACTAGATGTCACGCGCATTATTATAATAAGAGTTTATCTAGTGGACATTAGGCCACAGTAGCATGGAAATCTTCCTGTATAACGAAATGATGTGTCATTCTTTTCTATATATATAAAGAAAACTATCAACTAGATGAACACACTTTGGATGCATTGAATCGGTTAGGATGGCCTAGGCTGCATGTTCACAGAACTATGTTAAAATTTTTATTCTAATTGATAATTGACTGGACAAATTTACCGTGCTCTTCCGATTTTCTGAACTCTCTACACTTGTCAGGGTGCATCCCGTCGGGGCAATTGCAGGCGAACTCCAGGTCGTCGCTGTACGTGCAATTCCCGCCGCTTACTTGACATTTGGGACAATCCCCTGAAACCACCGCCCACTCTAGTAGAAACCCACTCCTCATGTTGGCAATATAGCCGGCCATACTCCCATTGTGACGCTGAACGATCGGCACAACCGTGAAGTTACAGCCCGGTGGAATCCCATCCTCGTGTAAATGGTCGCTGACGAGCCGGACGGAGGAGTTTTGGTCATCACAAGGCAGTCTGTGGAAGCCGGGAGGAGCAGCCGCCGCCGGAAGTGACTTGTTACACGAGAGGAAGCGCAGCTCTGCGTTGGCTTCGCTGATGACGAACGGCGCCTGCCAGATGCCATCGGAGATGTTGAACGGCGGCGCCGGGCAGCCAGTGGCGAGCGGGAGATTCTCGTCCACCACATGGACGGTGTTGTTTCCGGTGAAGATATCAACAACGCGATACGCCTCGTAGATGGTGTGCGTGAGGTAGGCGCCGCTGGCGTTGCACTTGAGCTGGAACGGCGGCGACCCGCACGGCGGCCGGCCGGGCTCCTCCAGCCAGAACGGGTAGGAGATGGTCAGGTTGCCGCATGGCGTGGGCAAGCAGCCAGGACTAGACGAGTTCGACGAGCTCGCCGGTGCCGGCAACTTGAGGAAGCAAGCTACCAGCAGTAGCAGTATGAGCGGAGGCATATCTGGTGGACTTGGGCACGCATATCAACTACGGAATGCAGTGGTGAAATGGATTATATGAGAGAAGAAGGGGACGAGAGATAGAGGGATGGGATATGAGGCGTGGGGCAAAAGGACGGTGGCGAAGCGGTTTTGACCGGTCAAAGTCGATGGATTAGCGATGACGACTGCCTTATCAACCAATAAACAAGTCACTGATTGATTAACGGATTCGATAAAGTTGACACCATAAATTTTACGCATTTCCTCCTCCGGAAAGTGATGATTAAATGGATAATTTCGCGAACGAACTTACCAGATGACGGCGGCCCTTGCCATGTCAAGAGGAAGCCGTCGCGGATGAGCTGCTCATAGCTCCCCGCGTCCGTGCCCATCACCGGCACGACGGTAGCGTTGCAGCCTTCCATGTAAAACGCCGCGTAATCGCCCGAAACACTGTAATTCCCTCCTACGCGAGCAAACGTCTTGTTGCCGCACCTCGTCTCCACGAGGTCGTCGTCTCCGTCCCGCGGCACAAGCGTCTTATTGCAATTGTACAGGAAGAGGTTGAGATTGGTGGTGCTGATGGAGAACGGGAGGGCGACCTTGGAGGAGGTGTTGCTCGTCGGAACATGGCAGGGGTATTCTTTGCTGACGCCGGAGAAGACATCGAAGTCACCGAGCTTGTGGATGTCAGAGACGAGCAATGAATTGTTGCCGTAGAAGATGTCGAGGACCTGGATCCGATAACCGAGCTTGTAGTAGCCGAGGTATGGAGTGTCGTTGCGGCAGATAACCTGGAATCCAAGCCAGCCGCATTTGCTCTCCGTTGCCTGCTCCGGCACGACGGCGAACGGCGACGAGATGGTCACCTTGCCACATACAGTACTGGCCGCGCAGCCTTCTTGTGGACGATTGTCTGCCGCCGTATTCGCTGCTTGACTCGCCCAGGCGAGGCAGGCGAACAAGAGGAACAAGGAAGGAGAGGGCATCGAAAACAAAGAGGATGAATTGGTGATGTGTTGTTGATGAGGATTGAGGAAGACATGAGAGAATTAATACTGCTACTTCTTCTTCTAGTACGACACATTTAACTTTGGGAATTCTCTGTAGTGGCCGAAAAAATTGACTGGATAATGGCTGTCTACGGCCTCATCGTCTTGCCGTATCGGTTCCAATTCCAACAGATGTGCATGGTCTTCTCAGTCATGTACCAGAACAGGATCGAAGATTGGAAGGAATGGCACCGGAGTGAGATGGAATGCGAAAGGACGGTCATGGTCCACTGCTTTGATCACTTTAATTTTAGTTTAATTCTTGCTCATCCCTGTTGCCCAGCCGCCACGATTGGGCAAGATGACGACCTTATCAGCCAACCGATAGATTCCCTGTCCTACACGCTGATGAGCGAGAACTGTATTCTCCTAGTACTCGCTTGGAGATCGGAAGTATCAGGATATACAGTGGATTTTCCATACGAACTTGATCCTAATAGAGTAGTTTCAGGAGGGTGAACTTACCTGGCAGGTCCCATGTTATGAGGAAGCCTCCACGCACGAGCTCCTCATACCTGCTGGCGTTCGCCTTGCCACCAGGCGGCTCCAGCGCCGGCAAGAACGTGGCTCTGCAGCCTTCCAAGTAGTAGGCGTCGTAGTTGCTCCGGTCGTCGTAACGCTCTCCTAGGCGAGCAAACGAGTTGTTACGGCATCTCGTCTCCACGAGCCCCAGTTGTTCATGCCGCTCCGCCGGCGGCGCCTTGGTGCAGTTGTAGAAGACGAGGTCGAGATTGGCAGCAGAGCTGATCCTAAACGGGACGGCTAGCTTGGCGGAGGTGTTCCAGCTCGGGATTTGGCAGCGGTTCAAGCTTGTCAGGTCATCCAGCTTGCGACGGTCTAAGGCGAGCAGAGTACGTTCCCCGTAAGATATGTTGATGATCTGAAACCCGAAAATTGAAGAGGTCCGAAGAGTCCCGACACCGGTGGATTGGTTGCAGTCGACCTGGAAATCCAGAGAACCACACGGCCTATCCATCTGGCTTTGGGTGATCCAGAACGGCGAGGAGATATTCAGGTTGCCGCATTTGGCCGGGCAGCCGCTTCCTCTCTCCTCAGCTTCCCTCGCCGCCACGGCGAGCATGAACGCTGTCCACCAAGCCGAGACGACGACCAAGGCGAAGAAGAAGCTCGGGGCCATCGACACAGAAGGGGAAAATAGGGGGATTTCTGAATTGGTGATGGCCTGACTGGTTTGTGGGAGGATGGAAGGGATAATATGGTTGAACGATTCCGGAACATGTCGATGAGGAGACGAAATGTTTGACCGCGGATACGCGAACGATCGTCGTCCACGCGTGCGAGTTTTCGGGGTGCCTATGGCTGGAAAAAATTGTGTAAGCTACTACCAAGCTGCCGTGACATGTGACTGGACCAGTTTGTCTGTCTGGCCTCATCGTCGTATAGTCGTATTGGTTCCTATTCCAGCTAGTGCACGCTGCTATCGAGCATCTAGTCCACCATTGTTTTTTCCCTTTTGTCTAACACCTTGGCAGGTGCCGACGCCCTTTGCTACACACCTACTGTAAACCGGTAGGCACCAAGCTGAGACTAGTCAACTTTCCAGCCGGTCAACGCTTACCTGTACGGATGTAACTAAAACAAAAAAAAAACAGACTACTGTCTGAACCCAGGGAGTATACCAAGAAATCTAGTTGTAGTTATTATTCAGTAAAGCGTGTTAATATATCCATCTTCTCTCTAACCAAAAACCTATAAACGCATGCGCTGCTAATTCCTCCCATACCGCTAACTACTGCTAGACCAAATGGATAAGCTCACGAGTGAACTTACCAGACTGCTGCTGCGGCGGCTGCCATGTCAAGAGGAAACCATCACTGATGAGCTGCTCGTAGTTGCTCGCGTTTGCGTCGCCATATCTGCCCCTCACCGGCACGATCACAGCGTCGCAGCCCTCCAGAAAGCGTACAGGCTCGTTGTAACGCTCCTCGAGGCGAGCATAAGTGTTGTTGCGGCATTTCGTCCCGACGAGACCCAGGACACGCCGCTCCCCCGCCGTCGGAGGCTCAGTGCAGTTGTAGAAGACGAGTTTCTTATTGACGGGGCTGATCGAGAATGGCAAACCGAGCTTGGAGGAGGTGTTGGACCTCGGGACATGGCAGCCACTGGGGTTGTCGAAGTCGTCCATCTTTTGGACATCGGTGACAAGCAAGGAGCTGTTGCTGTAGAAGATGTCGATGATCTGGAACTTGAACTGCCGGTTCTTCCGAGGGTAACCGAGGTAAGGAATGCTGTCGTTGCAGGTGACCTGGAAGCCGAACCATCGACAGCTCGTCTCCTCGTCCTGCTCCGTGACGAGCCCGAATGGCTGCAAGATGCTCACGTTGCCGCATCTCCCGGCCTTGCAGCCTTCTCCTCCTCCCTGTGCATCTGCTGCTGCTGCTGAGAGTATGAGAGGCAACGAACAGGCCACCCAGATGGAAGGTGCCAAGAACATGAACATGGCAGGAGGATGCGTGGGAAACCAAGAGAAGATTTGGAAGATTGCAGCAATGGGGCGAATTGGAGATTGGAATTGTGAGGTGAATATAATGGTAAGGGAATAGTGAGAATGCATTGGAGCGTGGCCGCTAATTTTGACTTAGATATTTCTTGAGGCCCCCCCGGATAATTGGGATAAGCTGCAACCACCATCGTGATGTGACTGTACCACCAATCCACCATGGTCGTCTTGGTTCTTTCGGATTGCGCACTCTGCATCGATCGTTCTTTGCAAGGAGGGACATGGCAACTTTTCCATCTGGTGAACGCATATGCGTACAAGTGTACGTATGTGATTATTTTGTGAGGCAGAATATACCGTGATTTTTCCTATAGAGTATAATTAGTATCTTGTACTAGTATATATTATGCTCATACTACCTCGGGGGCATCATATGCCCGAATCAGCAAGCTGAGCACCCATCAAACATGCAATTATACAGTAGTATTTCTTGGATTGACGAACACTAACGTGGAATTTAGTTCTAGGTAGTCTATGGTCAGCTTCTAGGATAACTTGGAATTTTAGTTGCAGCTAGTACTGCACGCAACTATCGGTACCTCCATATTTCGTCCCTTTTTGTCAAAGCACCTTGCCAGGTAGCAACGGCCTTTCATACATAATTTCAGACAGATATTAGTCAAAATTCTTGCTGGTCAACGCTTACATGTACGGCTGTGAGTTGTAAGTTAAGCAAAACAAAAACAGAGTACTTTATGAACCAACGAGTATTTAGGCTGCGTTCTGCAGCAGCGAACTGGGGAAAAAAAACTCTCTCATTCTTCACGCGCATAATTTTTCGAACTGCTAAAAAAATATAGAAAAATTGCTTTTAAAAAATCATATTAATATATTTTCAAATTTAAAACACTTAATACTCAATTCATATAAGCTAATGACTCATCTTGTTTGTTGTATCTTCTTAATTTTCTCATTTCATCTCTCAAACACAATCTAAGGATTATTAAGTGGATTGTTGTACAGATTATCTACTTAATTGTAGGTATAAATTAAATATTTAATAAATGAACTTAAAATAAGTGTGCAATACAATAGAATATTTTTTTGAGAAAATATATTTTAGGAGCGTAGAGCACAAAATTCATTTCAACAATTTGGAAAGTAATTTTGAAAAAAAAGTAAGCCTAAAAATTATGTAGGTATCTATCAACTCCTAGAATCAGAATCTTTGCAGGAAAGGCATTAGCATTTGGTACCATATTTTGCCGAAATCTATGTCATTATCAGCAAAGCTCACAATGCTCTTTTATGTAAAAGCACTTGGATAGACTCATAGACCGGAATTAGCTTAGTGGTGGCAATCTCTAGTACTATCGTTAATGGGGGCACCAAGGTAGTATATTGTTTTGCATTTTCTATATATTTTTTATTTTTATATAAGCTTTCATTCCCCATTGTATTAAAATGTCAATACAAACTACACTGATTAAAGCTCATAATTTCATATCTCTAGCACTACCGCATTTCCTGTTTTGAATTTTCATATATTTTTTTAGGGAACAATTTTTCATATTTGTTTATTGCATTTTAAAGTTCTTTTTGAAAATAGTAGCATTTAAAAGTTGAGAGGGGCAGTGGGTACTCCTTCCAGTTTCAAAATTATCGACGTTTTAAACATGATCTCACATACTAAGAAGTGATTTATTATAGTATCAATTTACAATTTTACCATATTAAATATATATATTGTACTCATGGTAATCACTACACTACTGCCGTTGGTTTGAATCAATCACCTGTATCGGTGCGAGCTAAAGGTCCAATTCCCTAGCTTTTTTTACTTGGTTTTTACTTCCAATCATGTAGGGCAAAGCGGTCCAATATAACATGCTAAGATAAAAGCATTAACAATTAGCAATCACCATTTACAAAGGTTAAAACATTAAGATATTTGTACCGGAGGGAGTAGTAACTAAGGTTAAGAAGCCAATAGATCGCACCATTATGATGTCTCTATATGTTGAGCTTTCCATTGTATTTCTAATTATGTCTGCGTATACGTTGGGCTTCAAAAATTCGAGAAACGTCCAGAGATTTTCCGGCTAGCTCCACAAGATAGTGGGCTAGACGATATGGATTCGAAGCCTTACCCATGCTAATTATTTGATATTAGATTTTTCCCTAATATTCGAGTCTTTAGGCTCCAAAAATTCCTGGCCCGCCACTTCCTAACAACTCCGATTGACCGCTTTCGAAAGATATAAAGCGCAACTTATCCCGTTAGCCTTATCAGTTCAAAGAAAAGCCCCTGGTAGCGGCTGGTGCGCCGTGCACGATGCCAAATTTAGCCCGTGCCCATCTGTCCCCCCTATTTTGGTACTTATACGCAAAATGCCACTTGCTCATTGTCACCTACTGTGAGCAATTAGTTTATGGGCCAGCTCAACACACTCGAAGCTTCAGGCAACTACTGCTAACGTCTTATTTGTCCTAATAATGAACCAGTTCACTAATGAGAATGGTGAATTTTCGGGGGAAAAAGAAGAGGGGGAAGCAGAAGGATCAGAAGGATCTCTGCCCTGGGAAGTTGGGAGACAGAGACAAAGGAAAGGACGGAATTCATGCGTTTACCCAAGAATCAATCACGCTGGGTGGTCAATGGAAGAACCAGTGACTAGCCGCCCATGTCAACTCCTGCCTGCAGCCTGCTTGATAAGTCGTCGTCAACGTCACCACCGAGGCAAACCCTCCCAAAATTTACCACCATCTCTGCAGCTGACTAGCCAGCCGCCCATGTAACTACCCGAGACCGCGAGCGAGCGAGAGGTTGAGTAAAATCCAAGGACATTGGCGTGGGCCAGTAATTCAACTCCAAATCCGCATGGGACCTACGGGAGATTGCAACCTTGGAAGTATTTGGCTATGGATCGCAACGCGCCAATTTGGCCGTTCACTTAACCGTACACCGAGCCAAAATCTTCAACTAGCTAACACATGCGTCAGATTGGGCGATAGGCAAGTGTGTGTACTCACCGGCGCATGTCGAGCGGCGCAGCTTGCCGTCGGAGCAGAGGCACGCGAACGCCGCCGCGGAATCGTTGTTGTACCGGCACTGCCCGCCGCTCGCGTTACAGGCGTCGCAGTCGCCGAACCCGTTCTTCTGCCACTCCAACACGAACCCCTTCTTGAACCGCGGGCTGTAGTTGGTCCCCGCCGTCAAGTTCACCGGCGGCTCCGGCCACAGCACCGGCAGGTACGAGTACGTGCAGTTCCCTGCTTGGATCGCCGGTGGCTTGTCACGGTCGTAGCTCCCGCCGAGGTACGCGTAGATAGGCTTACTGCAGCTGGGGATGGTGGCGTTCACAAGGCCGTCGATCTCCGGTGGCTCCGTGCCGTTGCAGCTGTAGAGGAAGCAGATGGCCAGGTTGCTGCTGCTGATCGTGAACGGGCTGAGGGCTAGGCTGGACGATATGTTGAAGTCGGTGCGGCACACGCCGTCGCCGCCGTCGGCGACCCTTTTGTGTGCCGCGACGAATGAGCTGCTGGTGTAGTCGATGCTGAGGACGAGGATTTGCGAGCCCCTCAACGACGCCACGCCGTCGGGGCTACACCACACCTCGAAGGCCGGGTGGCCACAGGAGGCCGCAGCTGACGACGGCGACGACTGGTTGGGGTTGGGGCCGCCTAGCCAGAATGGGTACCTGACGGTGAGGTTGCCGCATGTCGCCGGCTCGCACACAGCGCGCGCGCGGTGGCACAGGAGGAACAAGGAGGCCAAGAGTGGCAAGCACAACAAGGTCGAGTGCATCTTGCCACTCGTGGAGCTAGCTGCTACACAATGGAGGCCGGATTGGAGAGCAGCAGAATGCTGGAAAGGGAGGGGAAGGTCTAATGCCCGAGAAATGCTATTGCCATTGCCTTGTTTTTCTTGACCAGTCTTTCCGATTTGTTAGACTTTTTTTTTATCAGCAGAAATAATGGGGAAGTCAGCATCGTCTCTGACTTGTGAGGAGGGAGATAAGGACAGTTTTAATCTTCTAATTGCGATGTAAATAAACTAGTGGTGCAGGTCAATTGTCGATAGCGTTATGTCATTCATGCCGTATGAATCGCTAGTGACTATTCCTTCTTTTTCTCCGGGGTAAGTGAAAACTTGGTGATGGGTCACTCATGTCGTAGTGACTAGATGGAATTATCTGAGCACCGACCTGGAAATCAATTTAGACCTTACAACTTGCAAACTACTCGTGTGCTAATTAAACTTCGGTATTTTAAAGAAACGGATGAACAACTCTGAAGACTTCAGCTGCAAAATATTTGCACCTAACATAGCGTGTTATATATCTGTTTGAATACGACTGGAATTCCCCGAAAAAAGAAGAATACGACTAGATTTTCCAGGGGATGAAAGATAAGTTAGTAGGTTAGTAATTTTAGACCAACCGTTTCTCCTGATTTTGACTTTTGCAGGGAGTAAAAAGGCCGTGATGGTAAGTAACTCTGATTAACGGACATTGGTTCGGATCAACGGTCAAGATCGGCTGGTGGAATCACCTGTCACGATTCTGTCCTCTTGTGTGGGTTGGTTCTCCCGGCCTACAAGTAACCTACCACTAAAAAAGAGTTTTCGAGGAATATATAATCTGAATCCATCACTAACACGTCGATTATTTTTAGTTCCTTTTTGAATTTATACTAATGACACGTGTGTGCGTACTATTGGCACTCCCCAGTTGACAATGCTAGTCAAACTGATTCGGTATGTTTTATCAACGGTTGAGCTGAAATGGTCAAACTGAATAACTGATCATAGTCTACTCATTTCGGCTGCTACGAGCAGATGATTTTTCGGCTGCATGCGCGGCGAAAAGAAATGCAGAGGCTTCAACGAGTCGCGGGACAAATCACTCACCGCATGTCGCCGGCTGCAGGCGGCCGCCGGGGCAGAAGCACCCGAACTCCATGGCGCCGGCGTCGTAGCGGCACTCCCCGCCGCTGGCGTTGCACGCCGCGCAGTCGCCCGGCACCGCCGTCCACTCGAGCAGAAACCCGCGCCTCACGAGCCCCGCGTAGTCACGCGCCGATCTCAGCTCCGACCATGGCAACACGGGCACCACCGAGTACTGGCAACCCACCGTGTCCACCGCCCGCGCGGGGCCGCCGGGATCGTACATCCGGTCCAGGGACAGGAACCACTCGCCGCCGCCGCTGAAACCGGTGCAGTTCACCGGGAGCGATCCCGTCGGCGGCGTCCGCGAGCAGTTCGCGGAGAAGAGGAGCCCCGCGTTGGCGCCGCTGACGGCGAGCAGCGAGAGCGCGAGGCTGCTGGACATGTTGAACCGGGTGGCGCGGCAGGCGGAGCTCTCGACCAGGTTGGCATGGTAGGCCACGACGGAGCTATTGCCGTAGTGGATGGCGAGGACGCGGAGGTAGGAACCGTTCAGGCTGGGCGGCGACGCGGTCGCGCCGGTGGGGTCGTCGTCGTCGTCGCAGGTGACGGCGAAGGTAGGGTGGCCGCAGTAGGCAGGCTGCCGGCCGCGCAGCCAGAACGGGTACTTGATGGTCAGGTTGCCGCATGCCGCCGGCGCGCAGCTCTCGCCGACCAGCTGCGCGTGCGTCGCGGTGGCGAATACAGCCAGGAGCACCAGTACTAGCTAGGTGTTTTGAAACATTTTCTTTTACGGTGTATGTGTATCGATACCCAAAAAGAAGTATAAATGTTTATTTATGGGATTTTATCATCTTAAGGTTGGACTCGGAATCAAGTTGAATGCAGGGATGAATATGATCGATGAGGTAGCGGTCCAAGAAAAGTGCCGATTTTCTGACATTTGACACTTTCTATCACGTTCCACTTACACACTACGTGGTCACTGGTCAGCAGGCAAGAATCTAGTTTTGATCCTTTTTGTTTTCAACAAAATGATTTCGATCAATTCAGCCAGCATCTTTTACAAGCATTGCTCAGCTGACAATTGATGCTTGCCGACCAAGGGGAATGTGTAAAAAAAATGCAGAGAGTATTCAGAGAATCAGAGGTCTAATTAAACTCATGGAGGTGGCGACTGGCGACGGCTTTGGCAGGAGCAAAATGGGTAATTGTGGGAAGATCCGTAGAGTTTTCCCCTTTTCTTTTTTTATTTTAGCTCTATAGGGTTTTTTATGAAGTCTTAAAAAATTAAACTCGAAACATTTGTCTAGGAGTAACATGATGTATTCTACCAACAACGTAACTACTCCCTCCATCCCAAAATATTTGACGCCGTTGACTTTTTTAAAAAATGTTTTACCGTCCGTCTTATTAAAAAAATTTAAGTAATTATTAATTCTTTTCCTATCATTTGATTTATTGATAAATATACTTTTATGTATATATATAGTTTTACACATTTCATAAAAGTTTTTGAATAAGACGAACGGTCAAACATGTTTAAAAAAGTCAACAGCGTCAAACATTTAGGGAAAGAGGGAGTACTACATCTGCGTACCATAATAAGTGCATTTCTAGCATTTAGAAATCAAAATATCTGGAAGAAAATTGACCTTTATGTTCATCATTAAGGCTGAGTTCTTTCCCCAAATTTCCCAACTCAACTCCTTCGTGTTCCACACGCATGCTTTCCAAACTGCTAAATAGTGTGTTTTTTTTTTAAAAAAAGTTTCTATACGAAAGTTGCTTAAATCATATTGTTCCATTTTTGAAAAAAATAACTAGTTAATACTTAAATAATCACGCGCTAATGGACCGCACCATTTTCCGTATGCTGGAAATGTGTTCCCAACACACAACAACGAAAACAACCTAAATAGGGGAGTGATTGGGAGTTGAGGGTGTTGGGGTTAAAATAGGAAGAAATCCGAACAAGATGTGATTGATAAGACAACTAATAATCTAGAACAACACTATTTTATGAGACGTTTGAATTCTAAAAATCAATGCTTTAAATAGCGGGCTAAGGTATTTAGCGGTTAGCTTCTCAAATAGCTATAGCGGGCTAAATGGAGCTATAGTGGGAGATAGCGGCAGTTTAGCAGGAGATTTAAAACCCTGAAAAATGCACTTATTATGGAGCGAAGGTGGTACAAAAATAATATACTAGTGCGAAAGCACTTTTTTGAAGTATTTGTAACGTCCCGCCTTCTCCCAGACCGGGCGGGCTAAATGGAGCTATAGTGGGAGATAGCGGCAGTTTAGCAGGAGATTTAAAACCCTGAAAAATGCACTTATTATGGAGCGAAGGCGGTACAAAAATAATATACTAGTGCGAAAGCACTTTTTTGAAGTATCTATAACGTCCCGCCTTCCCCCAGACCGGGCTCACTTACATCTGATAGCTTTCATAGGTCATAGATTGCCCTCACCCCCTGCCAAGCACGCTTAATGCTGGAGTTCTTTGGAAATCGGCTTCCGGAAAAGAAGTTACAACTTGTTGATATGAGTATTCTATTAATCCTATTAAGCCCTGGGCCGGGATGTTGCACCCTCACCCCCTTAAGAGAGATCGACGCCCCCGTCGATCAACCCCAGGCCAGGAACGTCCCCTCTTGGCCACGTCCGTGCGTCCAGTGCCAGCGCATGTGCCATGCTGTGTGACCACTTCGGGTCCACACCAGCCATGCACATCATGCCTGCGCAACTGCGATACACGCGCCCGTCAAACCGCGAGAGTTGGCTCTGATACCATCTCTGTCACACCCCAATCCGGCACCGCCGTACAACGACACCTGACTGGAACGTGTCGTAGGAAAAACGGCATGAACCGCTTCCTACGAAACCGCGATCTCAGTACCAGTCCCAGGACATAGCGCTGGTACCCACGGTGACAAATATGAATCATTGCAATCCTTAAAATAAATAGATGACTTATTTACCTTAACTTAGGTTGCAGCTCAGAACAACCCGAGAATGCAACAGACAACATGGATGAGGAAACACTAACAGCAGCAGCAGCAGCGGAACCAACGAACTAACACCCAACACCACAGGCAACGGCTGGGAACCAGGACGAAACCCTAATCTTCACTTTACTTCATCTTCAACTTCAGGGCAGAGGAACTATATATATATTTATATAGAGCAAGGGTAACTACTTTCGTACTCAGCAAGTCATGGGAATTTAGGTGCTTAATGAGAGCTTGGAAGAGAGGCAAGGTTGTTTTGCAAATCCTTTGTTTGAAATCATTTTGAAATCACTAAGTGATTTGTTTCTTTTTAACTTTGAGTCAAAAGGAGACTTGCGTCTCAATTCGACTTAAGAGATGCTTTTCAACAACTCAAATGGTAATATACCGACCTCCCGGATCAGATCATTACTTATCGGCTCCCAGAGCCATTTCACTTGATTAGGCGGCTCCCATAGCCTTTTTCATTTTTGCGGACTCCCAGAGTCCAGCTGCCCTGCAGCAAAGCAATCCACTTCCACTCGGGAAGCCTAGTCTATGATGCCCGCAGACATCCCGAATCACACATATTCGTTTCTGACCACCCAGGTCATCCATCTGCCACATAGGCTGATTCTGGTTACGATTCCCAATCCACAACAACTTTTCACAAAGCACAGGCAAACAAATCTATGCAACGGGAACCACCTCACATCCGCCCATGACCGTGGGCACGGTTGTTCGAACAGATAGTTAACCTCTGTAGAGGGGTACACTTTACCCACAAGACACGAACTTGCTCCCATTGCCTGACCCGTGTTCATGACGCACGGCGGAAAAAGGGAGATTCGCTACAAGGCCTTTCCGAAGCCAACCCAGGGATACCTCATGCCACATAGAAGGATCAAATACTCACATAAATATAGGCCATTTTAGTTTTCACAAATCAAACTCCAACCACCTCGATCGGTAATTTAGCAAACTTCTCGTTCTTGCTTACCAGGAACCCGGTTTGGCTCCAACCGACCCCGCCCCGGCGTTCTCCGACTATTGGCATGCGAGGTTTCCCTGAACCGACTAATTACTTAGCCAGGGTGTCCCATTCCACCTTGTGGTTGCACTTTGATTATGTTCGATGAGTTTCCCATAGGAATCGGTCCTTATATGCGAATACGGGATAGTGCCACATAGGCACTACCCCTGCATCGCGAGTTTTCACAATTCATTTTATTTTCAAACACCCCGACACCACATGTCGGGTTTTCAAGGCTTCTCAAACCCATTTCCCAAATTATCGACAATCAACGGTGTATGTGGGATATTTGGTATACGCGCTCAGAGAGCACGGATACCGAAGTACCACAAGGGTGGAGCGATAAGGAATCAGGGTAGTACAACCTACAGGAAAATAGTGCGACTATTGGGTAGGTCCGTCGGTTTGGCACGCAAACTGAGGCCAAGCAAGTTAAGTGTGTGATTCTAACAATGCAAGTTGCAAACAAAATAATAATGATTTTCCAATTATAGGAGCAGTTGGTCAAAGAGTGACTTGCCTTGCTCAAGGTCTTCGCGAAGCTTCACGAATCTTCGAGAAAACCTTGATTGATGAAATCCGCAACCCAACCATCAAAACCTAAACAAAAGACCAAATAAAGATCCTATTTAGACTAATAAATAGTGCCATTAAATAGATCTCAATTTTACGGAATCACTGGAGGTTGAACGGGGGTGATCGGATGAACGGTTGAGAAGATATGAATTTCGGAAGCTTAATTGGAATTTCTGGGATAGGAGAAATGGTTTATGGAATTTATAGAAATTATATTCTCAAGAATATTATTGGCAGTCACTGATGTGCGGGACCAAAGGAAATGGTTTATGGAATTTTGAAATAAGGAATTGATTTATGGAACATAGGAAAAAGGATTTATCAAATCCCTTGGAAGAGAAAATGAAGGAGGGATGTCATTTAGACTTCCTCGGGCGGCTAGGGCGCAGCCCGAAGGCTATTGCGGCTCGGCCGAACCAAATGGGCCGGCGCGGGCGGGAGGAGGCGGTGAAAAGGGGCGCGCGGGAGAGAGGGAGCGGTCCGGTGGACCGAGTGCACCTCGCGGGGTCCCGGGTGGGGCCCGCTTGTCGGTGACGCGGCTCACGGAGGGATGGGCGCACGCAAGGCGGCGCTAGGGTTCGGGGGGGGGGAATGGCGCATGGGCGGTGCGCCGGTGTGGATGGGAGTGCGGCGGGCCCACTTGTAGTCGCTCGGCTTGCTATGGACCGCACGCACAGGAGGGAGGACGGAGGGAGGGGCCGACCGGGTCGGTTGACTCGGTCGTGCCGAGGTGGTGCCGACGTGGTGTCTTCGTGGCATGCCACGCGGGCTGGCAGAAGGAGGAAGAAAGGGGAGGCCGAGATGGACGGCGGACGGCGGCGACATTCGCGGGGGCAGCACACGGGAATTCAAGGAAAGGGGAGGACACCGGAGTGAAGAGGGGCGCGAGAGGAGGCGAGCCAACGGCTCGGATTCACCGTGAGGAGGCCGGCGACGAAGAATCGCGGCGGCGCTTGCCGGCGGCGGCAAAAGAGGGAAACGGCGACGATGCGACGAGAGTTCGATTCCTCCGGACTAGAGCATCTACGCGGCCACCGGAGTCCATTTCAAACGCCGGATTAGGCGGAGCAACAACAAGGGAGGCCGGCGATGGCGGCGAGCTTTCTGTGAGCAGCGGCGAGGCTCGGGGCGGCGCCAGCTAGCTACGAGGAGGCTACACAAGCTTCTACCGAAAGATAAGGGGAGAAGGAAGAGCGAGGAGGGAGAACGGGGAGCGCACTACCGTGCGGTGAAGGGGCGCAGTGACGGTGGCCAACTGCGCGGGGCGTGATCGCTCCGGCCTCGGGTCGGGGAAGAGGAAGGATGAGGATGCCCGAAGTCCTCATCTCGTGTCCTCGCACACACCAGTCTCCCAGGTGCTTTGGCGATGGACGACGAGGGCGACTGCAGGGCGGGGCGGCAACAAAGACACGGCGGCGGTGGAAGAGAGAACCAGAGAGAGAATGAGATGGGGAGGCTCAGCTTGGGCTTTATAGAGGGGGCGAAGTCGGTTTGGGGAGGCTTTGAGGAGAAGGAAGCCGCGGTGAGTGGATGCCGAGCTGGCGCGGCATGGGGGGGTGCGGTCAAGGTGAGGGCGGCGAGCTGGCGCACGGCGTCAGCGGCGCTCTGCCTCTGCGCGTAGAGAGGCAAGGGGTGGAGAGAGGAGGTCGAGCCCGGGAGGGAAAAAGGGAGGAAGAGGCGGTGAAAATGGGTTTTGTTCCATGCCGTTTTGGGAGGATGCGGTAGACAGGCGAGCTTTTTCTGCCTCCAAGCTTTGGCGGCTAGTGGCGTGGAGCGGCAGCGCGCGCCAGGGTTTGACGCGGCGGCGACCGAGCGGTCGGGCATGCGCGAGCGCGCGGAAACGAGCGAAGGCGGTGCGGATTTGAGCGGCGATGGCGGTGGCGCTGGCGCGGTGAGGAGCGAGAGCGAGCGAGCGAGTGAGAGAGAGAGAGAGAGAGAGAGCCGCTCTCTCTCGGCTCGGCTGGGGCGCGTGCAACGCACGCGCGAAGAGGAGGGGGACACAGCTGAGAGGAGGGATGGGCCGAGGGAGAGGAATTCGGCCCACAAAAAATAGAGGGAGGCATAACGGAATTTGATAGAGAAGTTGAATTGGAGGGAATTTGAATTTGGAATTTGACTTGGACTTCGGATGAGAGGGAGGAGTCGACGAAGGGATTCAAAATGGGGATTTGGTATTCTCGGAACCGAGAGGAATATTGGCAAGGGATTCAAGGACGGAATTGGATTTCGGAGACTTGAATCGGAAGATGAATTTGAGGTGGAGGATTTTGATTTCGATGAGAGGGAACAGCAGGATTTGAATTGAGATCCTTGGCATAACTTAGACTCGCACACAAAGAACGAAAGTTTTCACAATTAGGATTTTACCGAATTAGTTTTTAACGTCTCACGAAAAGCGGAGCGTTATAGTATTATTGTACTTGTAAAATACTTACTAAACATCTTATGATTTGAACGACAGCTGAAAAAGATGGAGTTTTTATATATTATTGTTGGATAGAGAGAACATTTTGATTGCGTTAATTTGTAGTCCGTCAAGTTTCTAGGGATATTATTGGTTGGTAAAATTAAATTGGTCGGATACATATTATAAAATGTTAATGATATGTAAAATAAAATATAGAACCACATGTGTGATAAGATTCTTACTTTAGCCCGCTCCCAACCACATGAAGTTCGGGGCACTAATAAAACAACCATAGTGATGTTCTTTATATGTGGACTATAGACACATGTTAAGTTCTTTTCAAATTCATTTGCAAAAAATTCAGGTACCAAAATGTTTCTATATATGCAAAAAAATTTCATTTATAAAGTTCTATATGAATAAAAAAATTATGTATAAACTTTTCATGTACATTTCTTTCTAGGCCGAAACATTGCTCGTTGGACCGAAAGCAATATATTTGTGTTGGTGACACGCACTGCTGTCCATGCATTAGACCTATCTGGGAAAATTTGAACCATGCCACATAAATTTTACAAAATTTGTGATATACCACCCTCACCCACATGTCATTGACTCATGTGGGTCCCACATGTCATTGAGATACAGGTGTCATATCTTAAATTTTGCAAAATTAGGGTGGCATGGTTCCAACAAACCCATGAATATAGGGAAAATATACCATATTTTAGCATCCAAACTAAGCTATACCATATTTATGGATGTATGTATTATAAAATGTTAACAATACTTTAACTAAATAAAATATTGAGACATATTTAATTTGTAGTAATTTTTGTGTCAAGATTTATTCTTGTCCTAACCAAAGGTTTGGTGCTGGTATATATAGAAACCATGGTGATAGTTACTTTTTATGGGCTAAAGTGTGTCAATGATTTAGGCTACTTAACCCCTAGGAGTGTTAGACAAGAATAGCAATCTTTGTCATTGACTCAACGTTGCCACATGAACTCCCTCAATGGTAAAAAGTGCCATCAGTCCTACTGACATTTTTTCTCGATAAAAAAAAAGTAGAGCTGATAAAATCATTTGGCTAATGAGTACTCTAACGTCCCTCCAGAATTTTAGCATCTCAAATTGAGTTCTACCACGTTGATGGATGACATAAAGGTGAACACTATAATAATGCTTCCCATTGACTGTAGAATTGCACGTGGTTATTATTCACTTATTCAGAAAACCGAGTTAGGTTCCGAGAATAAGGATAGCTTTTCCTGAACACTAACCGATGCAACACCACTGATAATATTGATTGAGCTAAGTGTATTGACAAGAGGGATGGAGAAAATTGAGAAGATAAGTAAAACAAGGTAAACTATTAATACATAATTAATTAAATATGCTTATTTTAAACTTGAAAAATCCATTAATATGGTTTTTTAAAACAACTTTTTTATATAAAGTTTTTTTAAAAATACAACGTCTAATAGTTCAGGAAACTTGTGCGTGAAAAATGATGCTCTTTCTTTCTCTCTGTATATGATTTGTTGAGTTATGATCCAAATTCATTTGTACTTAATAAAGGCCAGCTTCTGCAAGAGTGAAGCTCCGGCCTAGTAGAAACCGGAGCGAAGCGGAGGCTGAAGCTGGCCCATTAGGTTGTGCACCTAGGGACGCCTAGGGGTGCGGGGGCGGAGTCCCCGCGGTACGGATCGTCATACCTTTTAGGGTTCCACTTCATATATATACCTCTTGTAAGCCGTCATGCGGTGTTGTAACCTCACCCGGTCACCCCGATATAGTGAAGATATTTTGTTGGCTGGCGCCCGTGGTTTTTTCTCTCCTGTTTTGGGAGGGTTTTCCACATTAAATCTCGTGTCTTCTGTTATTGATCTATTGTTTTTTATCGTTTATTTGTCTATCGTTTTCTAATATGATTCGCTGGCCAAGTCGATGTTTTGTTAGTCTTGGATAGCCTATGTAACTGTAGATGGTCAGCTAATTGGGTTGGTAAATCATGACTCTTCGCCCGTGAACAACCATTTTTCTCCCAACAAGGGTACGATTTGTCGATATGATCATCTATCATTCCATCTCGTTAGGGCTAGCGAATCGAAATCACCGCAAAACAAAAACGAAGGGAATGCTGATGAAAAAAAACGGAACGGGGAAGAAATGGGATCGTAAGCGGAAACGAACTTACCACACGTGAATCCGGAGGACGTCAGGCCTTCGGGGCATTGGCACTCCATCTCATCGTAGGTGACATTCACCCGACACCAGCCGCCGCTCCTCGAGCAATCTTCGCAGTCGTCCGGCCCCGCCGCGGCCGTGTAGTCGAGAAGAAACCCACCCTTGATGAGCCGCTCGTAGTTCTTCGCCACCGCACCGTCGTACCCCAGCACCGGGATCATTGACACCGTGCAGTTCCCCGGCAGTTGTCTGAAATCGTCGTCAGGCTTGTACTTCCCCGCAAGCCAGGCATACGAGTTGGACGAATCATTTTTCGCACAACTCACGGGCGCCCAAGAGATTGGAAGCTGCAATAATCGACTCTGGCTGCAGTTGTAGAGGAAGACGAGCTCCCGGTTTATGGGGCTAATCTTGAACTGCGTGAGGCCGAGGTCGGAGGAGGCGTTGACAAAACTCTCGATGACGCACTGGCCGTCCGTCAGCTGCTCGTTGGTGACCATGAAGGAGCTGTTGTGGTAGAAGATGCGCTGGATTTGGTACGTCCAGATGCCGTTCTTGAGGGAAGCATTTCTATGGTCGCACGTGACCTGAAAAGCTCGGTAGCCACACTCCGGCGGATGCTTGCCGGCGAGCCAGAATGGATAGCCGATGGTAAGGTTCCCGCACCTCGCCGGCTCGCAGAACGGCGATATGGTGGTGGTCTTGTTTATGGCATCAACGGTGGAGCTAGCTATTGGGAGAGTGATCAGCAGTAGCATGGCTAAACAGATCATGGCAGTTGCAGGAGCACGAAACGGATGCATGCTGCAGTGGAAGCGATCGAGAGACTACGGTGTACTAGTGCTCGATCGACACGCAGCAGATTTGGGCGAGACGAAGAAGGCGAGGAACAGATCATGCATCGGGGAAGAAGATAACGGATTGGTCAGGCAGGCAGCGCGAAACATGTTGCTTGCCGAATGTGTTGACCATTCCTCAGTCTCCTTGTTGGACCATTCTTCTCCGGTAGCTGATGCTGCTTATTGGTCACTGATGTGGACATCAGCGAGTGCCGCCCAGTGGCACAGTGGCAGCTCACCAACATGTGGGGTCCTCGCTAAATCGGGCCCACCTTCCAGTGACCGCAGAGGATTAGGACTACCAACGGTGGAGACCTATTCGATTCAGACTTGGTTTTGGAAAATTCGGGGGTACCCATCCGACGCGAGAAAAATAACGGTCCTTCAATTCGTTCTAACTGAAATGATGATGACTAAGCAGTAGCAGACTAGCAGTCTCACGTCGCTGGAGAAAATATGGTCTCAAGAACTCTCAGCTGGATTATTCTACGTGTTACTACGTAGTATGTGCGTGTGGATTTTTGTTACGCATTCTGAATTGTGTCCTTTTTTTTTTCTTTGAGAATCACGCCAGACGAGAGTATGAGACCGCGTAGTAGTGTACGTACTTGGCTGCTAAGTTTCTGCACATCCGCGTTGCGATTTGGGTTGAGCGCACTACTCCACTAGAGAAGCGCACATCGGTAGAAACGACGGTACGACGCGTACTATTTTTCTTCTTCCAACAAATCCAGTCCATCCAGAATAAGTTTTACCGATCCATGTCGGCTTACCAAATCAGGTTATGGTTAACTGCACCTGGTCCCCTGATCGCGTCACTTTACGCGTGAAATTTCGTAATAAAGGTTGGGCGACAGAGGAGTATACTACGTCACGGGATTTATCATTTATGGGCTGGGGAAAACCCTGGCCGTTCTTGGGCCGGCCCAAAACATCACGAAACGGAACAAACAATGCATACGTGTACTCGAGTTGCGTACCTGGAGATTTCGTATCAGCCCGCGCGGTGGTTGTCACGGTCCGGAAGCACGCGAAGGTCCAGGGCTCGTGCGCCGCGCGCCGGCGGTGGCCGCACCAGCCGCCGGCCTTCTCGCAGTCGCCGCACTCGCGGCCCTCCCGTGGCCTCCAGCCGAGCTCGAACCCCATGTTGAGCGCCGGCACGACGGCGGCGTCGAGCGGGCTGCTGTAATTCCCTCCGAGGAGGGACCGCCTGAGCACCGGCATGCCGACGACGTCCTGGCACAGCGCCGCGTACCCGTACGGCGTGCGGTCGTCGCCGTCGCGGAAGACGTAGGAGTGGTGGCGGCCGTCGCCCTCCAGGCAGGCCACCAGGTGGGCCGGCATGCCCATGAAGGAGCAGTGGATGAAGAAGGTGAGGTTGGCGTCCCTGTCCGTCAGCGACAGCGGCGACCCCGCCGGGAGGGACAGGTTGCGGCCGACGAGCGGGCAGGTGTTCGACCGGGAGAACACGCCGAGGTCGAACAGGGACACCGTCCTGTCGCCGTACAGGATGTGCTTCACGGCGTACTCCCCCGACGGGAGCGCCAGCACCGGCGTGTCGCGGCGGCACTCCAGGCGCAGGCTCGGGTACCCGCAGTAGTAGGCGCCGCCGCCGCTCGTGTTGTCGTCGATCCAGAACGGATACCGGATGTCGACGGCGTGGCCGCACCGGTACGACGGGCACGACGGCGTGGTGGTGTTCGGGATCATCTCTGCGGCTGCAGGGGTGGTGCCGATGAGGTTGCATAGGAACAGGAAGAGCCATAGAGGAGGAGAGCTTGGTGTTGGCATTGTTGCATTCTGCGAGATTACACGCTCTGCTGTACGATTTTGGTGAGACAAATCTTCAGTTGGTGAAACCACGCACAATTGCACATTTCAATTTTGCGTGAGTTATCCTTACGTGAATGACGGTTCATGCAAGATGTGTGAACCGTGAAGGTTGTTACTAGTTACAGAATTCTGTCAGGGACATGCACAAAAAACTTGTTCTGTGACTGAATATGTTACACGTAGGCAAATTTTAACTTCTCTAACAGATCATCGAATTGCTTTTCTGAATGTGCCAAAGTAGCCAAACCACTGGCCAACAACTTACTCAGTTACAGCCTTACAGGAGGTGACAAGACACACAAACCTCTGTGTCTTTCTTTTTTTTGGATGCATGGGAAACCTCTCTTTCTCTGACAAACAATAGCACACAACTCTGAATATTTACGGTGTCTGTAGTCAGTATCCAGTATTTTCTGAACTTTGTCAAGTTTCATCAACTGCTGTTATTGGAAGTGGTGGATGGGCTAATCCACTGGTACATGACGCAGTCCGGCGAGCCGTATCTGCTCTTCTTGATCAGCCCGGCGTCGTCCTTGACGTACCCTACCTTGTCCATCCGCTGAGCTTCTCTCAGCGCGTCCAAGACCTCCCCGATCGGCGGCCTCACGTCCTGCTCCGGCTGCAAGCACCGGAACGCCACCTCGGCGACGAGATCGACCGTCCTCCTCGTCTCGCCGTCCGACCCGTACCCGAGCTGCGGGTCCACCAGCTGCTCCATCTCGTAGCTCTGGATCATGTGCACGGCCATGTTGGCCAGGTTGACGTCGCCGCCGCGCCGGTTCATGTCCACCGCCGGCTTGGAGGAGATGAGCTCGACGAGCACCACGCCGAAGCTGTACACGTCGCTCTTGTCCGTCAGCTGGTAGCACTGGTGGTACATCGGGTCGAGGTACCCCGGCGTGCCCTGCGGCGCCGTGGAGACGTGCGTGGCGTCCGCCGGGAACAGCCGGGAGAGGCCGAAGTCGGCCACCTTCACGTGGAACCCTTCGTCGAGGAGGATGTTGTTCGTCTTCACGTCGCGGTGCACCACCTGCGGCTCCACCGTGTGGAGGTACTCCAGCGCGCTGGCCGTCTCGACGGCGATGCCGAGCCGCGTCGGCCAGTCGAGGGAGGACGACCGTGCCGCCGCGCCGCCGTGCAGGTGGTCGGCGAGCGTGCCGTTGGGGACGAACTCGTAGACGAGGAGCAGGTCGCGGCTGTTGGTCTGCGACGTGCAGCCGAAGAGCGTGACGAGGTTTGGGTGGCGCAGCCGCGACAGGATGCCCACCTCGTTCTGGAATTGCTCCACGCTCTTGTAGCTGTTCTTGTACAGCCGCTTCACCGCCACCGTGTCCCCATTCGGGAGTATCCCTGTAACAAGACATGTTAATGTTTTACTCTCAACTGATCAAGTCCGACATGGACAATGGGACACTGGCTTTGTGTATGATCTTGTACCTTTGTACACTGTGCCGAAGCCGCCGACGCCGAGCTCTCGGGCGTCGCTGAAGCCGTCGGTGGCCTCGTCGAGCTCCTCGTAGGTGAAGATGTGGGTATATGCCAAGCCGGCGAGGCTGAATTCTTTCGTGAGTGATGGCAATGGCGTCCCTCCATGGATGAGACCTTCAAAGGATGCAGATCTTTTCCTCTTCCTCCGGGTGTACAACACAGTGGAGCCAACGCCAAGTATACCGAGACATACAACAGCCGCTGCGGTTCCTGGTTGTGACAGTGGTTGAATCACAAGAACAAATCAGTAGACGTGTCATATACCATACTGGCCTATCTTGGTAAATGTTTAATTGAAATCAGCCTTACCTACTGCAATCTTGATTCCTCGATTAACCTTGCCTGCATGTAAAGAGTGCAGAGGAGGAGAATTAGAATATTATGAGAGGGAACAAAAAAAAAAAAGGGGGCTAGCTGGTTTGCTGCCCTACTAAAATTTATACTTTATAAAAAATTTTGAGGTTGCACACAAATTGTTTCTTATAGGACACTATTGGCTTTATTTTGTACCTTTTCTAACTCTACCCGCCAATATGTTGGTAGTGGACATCAAACCAAACGGACCATAAAATTTGCCCATGACGAAGAAACCAGAAATGACAAATTAGCAACCAGATCGATGGTGTATCTTTTCTTTTGGAGGGGAACCAGATGATGTATCTTATCACTAAAAATATTGACTATTTATTGCTTCACTGAAATATATTTATCAGTCACCCAAACATGCGTGCATAACGTAAAGCTTTATCGCGACATTTAGTTTTTTAATTATAATTTTGTATTAGTTTATCTGGATATTTTCTTTTTGGGCTCGTCTAGATTAGAGTTTGCTTGTTTTATACTTTAAAATTCGTAGAAAAAGGTCCAATTTACTTCCCCGAACTAATTCATTGTTGGTTCACTTAACCCACAAAACTTTTTTTTACTCATTTTACCCCTTAAACTACTAAAAGTGGTTCAATTTATTGCTTAATAGCATTTCTCTTTATACGAGTCGTACTTTAAGCTGAAATTTTATAGAGCCATTGATAACACCATTATCAAAGTTTCAAAAATACTTTCAAAAAAAATTCATGACTATCTGTTTAAAATTTAAAACCTCGATATTTAAATCAAGCATAGTGCTTTAAATATATGTATACAATGATAATAGAAATTCTAAAAAATGTTGGGAGATAGGTTATGATATATCTATCAATCCTACCCAATTTCACTGCAAAATACGATTTATTTGGAGAGAAACAAATAAGAGAAATACCATTAGAGAGCAAGGTGATCTGTTTTCAATAATTCGGGGTGTAAAACAGTGGCATAGCCATGTCAAAACTGTGTGGTCAGCTGACCCCACAGGTATTTGCAAGATATATATTGATAATATGAAAAATAGTGAAAAAGTACATGAAACAATGAAAATTTGTATAGATTGACCCTCACATAGTTATATATTTATGCATTTTGACCCTCACAGGGTTGAGAATCTAGCTCCGCCACTGGTGTAAAATGAGTCAAAAAAAATAATTTAGGGGGTTAAGTGTACCAACGAAATAATCCGTAGGGAGTAAAATGGACCTTTTTCATTTTATTTTGAGCTATACAATTTTTGTTTTACCGCTAAAGAAGTAAATATGTGAGCAGATAGATCTAATGGTTTAAAAAATGGATTATAGATGGGCCCAAACGATTGGTTAGGTAATAATTAGCATAATCTATCTTATGATATGGATTAACCGAACTAATGAAAGCATAAAGTTTCACAGTAACAGTAGTATGAACATTACAGGACTAACACACATCATTTTCTTCTTTTAAACAAAGAAGACTTCTAGGTCGTCCTAGTCCTTTTCACCTTTCCCCTGGATTTCATTTGTTCCTTGCCGGGTCTTAGTTCATGTGCCAGCCCCTATCAGCTGATTAATTTACCCTATTCCCTAACATCAAAGGCATCATTTTCCATTTACCTACAGACGTGATGCATGCATATTCTACAATTCGATGTGGATGACATGACATGACACATCACACATATGGATGAACGGAAGTAGTACTTGACAGTTGACACAAGGTTTGCACAGTCATATATGAAAACGATATGCCGTCACAACTGACTGCACAACTTGATAGAGCGACTAACTGCTACGGTGCTACCCGCTGCCCTTTTGTTGATACCATTGCTAATGTTTGTTCTGTACAGTACTACAGTGCAGTAGGCGCTATGAATGAAAGAAAAAGAAAAGGAGGTTTAATGGAACAATTTGCCATTCGAGATAAGACTGAAGCAATTCAAGGAAATTTTCCGTCAAAAACAAAATGAAAGGAAGTTAAAAGAAATCAAATACACGAATTGACCATTTCAAATGGTGAAAGTCTGCATTGTGATATTATAGCCAAGGGGAAGTGCCATTCATAGTTTCAGACCAGAGGCGGCGTCTTAACGTAGCAGCCTTGAATTTCTATTACCCCTAGTCTTTATGAAAACGAACAGCCTGCAATCCGTCGGCACTGAGAAATAATGACTACTAAAATTTGTAGACTTGCAGTTTCCTGAGCTTGTTTGGAGTTCTTGCGAATTCCAACCTCAAGTTATATACAAAAAGCACAAGAGGCAACAAAAAAAAAATCAGGCACTGTCAAAGTGGAACATGCATTTCAATGTATGATTCCCATTCATTTCAAGTGGAGTAATATGCCTAGTGTATGCTAATGCAAAGGTAGCAAACGGTCTTCTTACCTTGATGACTTGTTGAATTGGAGCAGAGCAACCCGTCGGGGCAGATGCACTGGAACGAAAGCTGTGCGAACCAGCACTCCCCGCCTCTCCTTCTGCACCCATCGCAGTCTTGATCTCCCATTACCGACCTCATCCATTCCAAGACGAACCCATCTCTGATCAATTGCTCGTAGTGTCCACTCACCGGCTTCATTCCATCACGCACCGGCACGCTGACAGAGTTGCAGTTCCCTCGAACCCCGGACGGTGGTGTGCTGTTCCACTTGTCGGAGATGTAAGCTCCCATTGTCCGGTTTCCGCATGGCCGTTGCAGCTGCTCAACGTGTTCAGGAATCGAGCAGTTATAGATGAATGCGAGATACTTGTTGGTGTTGCTGATGATGAACGGGTAGGGACTGAGGCTGGATGTCACGTTGAAATCCGGGATGGGGCAGTCGGCGTCGCCGGCGAAGGTGGTCTCTACGGCCGCCACCAGCGAGTTATTCTCGTAGAAAATACTGTCCACGCGAAACAGGTGGTCCCTGAACGTCCTGCTGAGGAACGCGCGGCCGGTTCGGTTGTCGCAGGTGAGGTCCAACACCGGGTAGCCGCAGGACACCGGCTGCACGCCGCTGAGCGAGAAGGGGTAACTGATGGTCAGGTTCCCGCATCTCGCCGGCGTGCAGCTTGTGTTGCCACTGGTGCTGGTCTCGTTGTGGCCAATTGCTGCCGCGGCATGCAGCAAGGAGGCGAGGGGGAGCAGTAGCAAAGCAGGATGCATCGCATCGGAGGAGAGAAGAAGATATCAACGAGACAACAAGGAAGGAGAGGGCTGGTTAAGGTTGCCGGCAGATTCTTGTTTGCATCCGTGCAAGCGGAGGGTGGAGTGGACTTTGGAGAGATGAAGAGAGCGAACCACCGCTGCTGCTGCTTCGGTCACAACTCGCGGCCATATACTTTGACCGTGAATTCATTCGCTCCCTGTTTTTGTTCGCACCTACGCTAGCTCTCTCCATCCTCTGTGGTCAGTTTGCCTGAAACGATAGGTAAAGGGAGAAGTTAATGGGCCATATTATCATTGACCGACCCTTACCTTAGAACATGGCTCGACAAATTCTAGCCAGGCACTCCAAGCTCCAAAAGAAAGTCCGGCGCAAGTTCCACGGTATCAATTCTTGGTCTTCTGGTTTCCATTTCAGCATTCAACACACAGGCTGTATATGTGACCACTTTTTGAATGGATGAGTATTTGAATATGATTGATGAAAATTCTTTGCTGCTACCAGTAAGTTAGACGTAAAAAATTTCGATCATCTCCTTTTTGCAAAAGCAAAGGTACTGCTTTGAAACTAATCATTGTGAAAAACTGAAGATGCTCACAAGGCATAACTATTGTGTTCTCCTCACCAAACTAGTCTGGAGAATTTGGTGTCGTCGGCGTCAACAGAGAAAAATGATGCACCGGAATTTTTCTTTCTGCAGATAAAATGGCTATCTGAAACTGAAAAAGGTTCAGAGGCTGAAAATTATGTACGCGAAGCTTACGTCGGAGGATGCAGTCTCCATCACTTCTTCCGTAGCTACGACGGCGCCATGGCATCGAAGTCCTTGTCCATCCATTCGCATGGCTCCATCCGCTCCAGCGAAAAATCTCTTCGCCGTGATCTCTGCAAGCGTGCATTATCCTAACTGCTACATGGAAATAATACAATAGTGTTGGATCGACTTTTTGTTTACCTGTGGAAAATCGTGCTTCGTTACAGAGAAAACTGGCATTTAGGAAGTAACTTGCATATGAGGTCACCTTCCGGCTCTGGCTTTCTTTCATGAAAGGTATACGCGTTGACCTGCTAGGCAGTGTAGTAAATAAATACCTGTATTTTCTTATTGAGCTCTTACAGGAGAGTGACACGTAAGAAGGCCTACATAAACTAAAAAGGAAGTACACTTGTTAATTACATAAATATTTGCCAAGCAAATAGGATAAAAACTATGCAGCAATAGGGCACACTTCGGTTACAAGTCTGGAAAGGAAGACAGATTGCCACTGAAAATACAGGCAAGTAGTGTCACAGAGTATTGAGTTGGCCACCAACCATTTCAGCTAAAAGATTGTTATTGATGAAAGGTGGAAACGGAAAATATTTCAACATAGCAAAAGGTTCATCTTTGAACTTGGTAGACTCTTACCATTAAACTACATCTAGAGCAGGCTTGAATTGTTAGAAAACGACAGGTAAACAACAAAGCTTTTTCAAGAACTAAACAAGCAGATTTTATTGTACAGAACCATTGTAAGGGGAAAAAAAAAGGTGCACCAACTATTCTAGTGTGGATTACATGAAGTATGCTATACATAAAGGTCTAAAACAACTAGAAGCACAGTAGGACAGTAAATTCAGGATTCCGAAGATGTGGCAAAACTAGTATCTGTATCTTAGGCAAGAACAGTCTCACATGACGTCTCACTGTATGAAAACCTTGCTCAGCTATTCCCGTGTTAGAAACAAACATGTTAACGACGTATTTGTCATCAAATGCTAGAGTCCAATACGCATGCGGCAAGACAAGTCCAAGCAGCATCACATAAATTGCTAACCTTAACTTTCAAGCAGAACCAATTCACTTTCTTGTCTCAGATTTTTACAAGAAGCGTCAATTGCACAGAAGAAAAAAAGAATCCAACATTTTGCAATGCATATCAAGTTGCTCCTGTTGCCAATCTTGGCCTCTTTGCAGCTACTACCAGGCGCTGCCAATGGCGCCACCGTGGACCCAAGCTGCCCACTGGCGACATGCGGGAACCTGACCATCACCTACCCATTCTGGCTGGGCAGCCAGGACCAGTCGTCTTGCGGCCCACCGTCGTTCCGGCTCACGTGCAATGACAGAGCATCAGGTCCCTTCCTAAGAAACTCCTACATCAAGGTCCTTGGCTTCGATTATGGCCGCCGCTCCCTCGTGGCCGTGCACGCCCTCCTCGCTGCCGATGCTGCGTGCACCGTCATGTTCAACGTGTCCTCTGCTTTCGCGATCGCTGACAGGTTCAGTATCAGCCAGAGCAACCGGGAGCTCTATGTGCTGTCCAGGTGCAGAGAGAGACTGCCGCCGCCAGACGCTGTCCCGGTGACCAACTGCAGAGCCAACAGTAGTGGCATGTACGCCTACCTTGGGGGAAGCTATGGCACGGGCCAGACACCGGTGAACAATGGTGGTTGCGAGCTTTCAGTGTTCGTGGTGCTTGGGTCCAGCAATGCCGCTGACATGACAGCGGCAAATTACAGACGGCTTATAGCGGGCGGGTTTCTGTTGGAGTGGGAACCTGTTGGTGACTGCAACGCCTGCACAACAAGCGGTGGGAGGTGCCGGTACGATGCCAGCACATCGGCGTTCGCGTGCCTTTGCTCGGATGGTGGCATGAGACAATCGATTTGCGGTGAGTTAAGCATGCAGAAATGATAGTCTTGTGAAGCTGCATATATTCAGATTTCTGTTTTTTTTCTTTCAGAACTAGCTAGTGACATATGTTGTGTGTGTGTGTGTGTTTTATAATCTTTTTGTCATGCAGATGGTAAGAACAGGGGCAAGTTGGCTTTGATAGGTAAACATTCTGCTTCATTTGTAACCTGGTTAAATTGTAGAACATAATGCATTAACCAGAAGTTTAAGTTGCTCACCTGTACCTCTTCTTTACTTTCAGTATCTCTGTCTGCTGCTTCTGGCTTGGTTTTCACCTTTCTTGCTTGGCTTATGTACCGTCAGAGGCAAAAGCTCAGATCAGCAATCTGCGGAGTTTACTCTGGCAATACGAAAAATGAAGAAGAAATGTTGAAAAAATGTGAATCTCTCGCTCTCAAAAGGTACAAGTACTCAGAGTTGAAGAAAATAACTAAATCATTTGAAGATAATTTAGGGGAAGGTGGCTATGGCGTAGTATTCAAGGGAAGACTACAAAATGGCAGAATGGTTGCAGTGAAGATCTTGACAGTATCAAAAGGCAATGGAGAGGATTTCCTAAATGAAGTTATGAGCATCAGCCGGACATCTCATGTTAACATTGTCACTTTACTCGGTTTTTGTTTAGAGGGACCAAAGCGAGCGCTTGTCTATGAGTACATGCCTAATGGTTCTTTGAAGAATTACATTCATTCAGAAAGTTCAAATCTAGCTACAGGATGGGAGATGCTGCTAAAAATTGCGATCGGCATCGCACGAGGACTGGAGTATCTGCACCAGGGCTGCAACACCCGCATCATCCATTTCGATATCAAGCCTCGCAACATACTTCTTGATCATGAGTTTTCTCCAAAAATTGCAGATTTTGGATTAGCCAAGCTATGCCACCTCAACGAGAGCATCCTTTCGATGGCGGAAGCGAGAGGAACCATTGGTTTTATTGCTCCAGAAGTATTCTCCAGAGGATTCGGAGTCGTGTCAACCAAATCAGATGTCTATAGCTACGGGATGCTGCTTTTGGAAATAGTCAAAGTAAGAAAAAACATAAAAGGAATTGCAGATAATTTCAGTGAAACATTTTTCCCACATTGGGTTTATGACCATCTGGTGAGTGAGATGCAATGTTGTGAAACGGCATATGGAACCGAAGAGATTGCAAGAAAGATGACCATAGTTGGATTGTGGTGCATACAAATGACACCTGAAACTCGTCCTTCGATGAGCAGGGTCATAGAGATGTTGGAAAGGAGTATCAGTGAACTAGAAATGCCGCCCAAACCATTCCTCTGCTCCCCCATCCACTCAACGAATGTTTCGTCTTATAAATCAGTCAATTTTACGATGTCTGCATCATCATGATATGTTGATGCGCTGCATTATGCTACTATATTTGTAGTTCTTTTTTTTTTAGCTGAGAAAAAAGAAGTCGAATATTAGGGAAGGAACTAATATCAAATAATTAGAAGGGGTGATGCTTCGAACCCAGATCATCTAGCCCACCATCTTGTGGAGCTAGCCAGAAGACCCCTGGGCGTTTCTCTCTCTCTCTCTTTTAGCTGAGCACTTGTAATTATTTCCAGAATAGTACCATATTAACATCATTGTATATATACTCGGTACATTCTATTTGAAAATCTAAGGATGTAATTAAGGATTCATGGTTATGAATCATGACTAGCACATAAAGGCGTTATACTGAAGAATTATCAGAGTTCAGATACTTCACTATCTCGACATCGTCAGAGGGCTTCTCTGTATCTGAACCATACAGCTGGCCAAACGAACTTCACATGCAGTTTCTATGAGGAACTAATTCAGTCAATACAACTATCTTAGAGGACCAAAAAAAAAAAAGCAAAGAAGAGTTTGCTTAAAAAGGGAACAGGGAATTCATGGCATGATAAAGCAGCAGAACTTACTGGTAGTGGGCTAATCTGCGAGGCCGTCGGAGGAACACGCGCTTTCATCAGCACCCCTGCCTGCCTGGGTGGATGCTAATGCTCGTCCAGTTCCCCCGCCCCGCCGGCCACGGCCGTTCCCTTGCCAGGGCATGACCGCATCGCCGCCACCCCAGTGCTGTTGACTTGACCAGTTTCCGCCGGGCACTCCGATGGCATAGCGCTGGAATCCGCTCAGGATTGGTCCTGCTGGTTACCGCACTACCACCGCCGAGCCGTCAGGCCGTCACGGCGGCGGCCGCCGGCCGGGGCTGTGGCGGCGGCTTGAGGGGAATGGATGCGAGAGAGAGAGAGAGAGAGAGAGAGAGAGAGTTGAGGCCCCGAAGAGTAGCATGACATGATACGGGCCCATGGGCCGTGGATAACCTGTAATGACGGGCCCAAACACCAAACTGAGATGGAAGAGAGGACGCTGTGCAGAGATTTTTTTTTTCTAGTTTTAGACATTTTTAATTTAAAAAACAACTCTCCCAAAAAAGTTGATTCTAATTTTGAACCACGCCAGTCTAATTGACGGCGTCAGAAAAAACTGTCACGCCACATGATGCCGTTAACATATTTTAAAAATAAGTCTTGGGAGGGTCCGTTTTAAAATTAAAAATTAAAAAATATTAATAAAATAATAAAAATCCTTGTGCAGAAGACTTGAACGAGTGCAGTGTAAAAAAAAAGGTCAAAAAGCTACTACGGGTGTGTTTAGCTCTTTGGGTGTAAAAGCTTTGAAGTATACGAACATACATTTGAAATATTAAACGTAGACTAATAACAAAACAAATTGTAGATTCCGCCTGTAAACTGCGAGACGAATTTATTAAGCTTAATTAATCCGTCATTAGCAAATGTTTACGGTAGCATCACATTGTTAAATCATGACGTAATTAGGCTCAAAAGATTCGTCTCACAATTTACATGCATAAATTATGTAATTGTTTTTTTTCACATTTAATGCTTCATGTATGTGTCCAAACATTTGATGTAATGTTTTTTATTAAAATTTTTTTTGATCTAAGCGAGGCCTACAACGATTATTCTGAAGACATCCAAACACCAATCCAACATAGTACTCCGTACGAGATGTTGACAGTTACAGAGACTGGAGTAAGCTGGACGGCATAATCATGTCCTTTTTGACAACCTACTTCTTCAGTTACACCGAACCTCGATGGTCAAGACTCAAGACTTGTCCTTCGGGCACTGCGACACTGAATGAATGGCCAATGTTGTTGAGACCATTTTGCCTGATTGTTTTCTATTCAGTTTTTTTTCTTTTTTGCCTCATTGTATTCATCTCTGTGCTCCACGCAGCTCATCACCTAGCTGCATCCTCCATGTCCCCCAGCCAGCTTGCTGCTGCTGTTCTCATCCCTCACCCTGGTAGCAGCAGCTATTTCAGCAGACGAGCAAGGCGGCGGATCATGCTCGCCGAGGACATGCGGCAACGTGACAATCTCACACCCGTTCGGGTTCGTCCCGGAGCAGGAGACGGACACGAAATGCGGCCGGCTGGGCTTCGAGGTTCACTGCAGCAACAACACCCCATACCTCGGCTACTACCGGCGGAAGTACCGGTTCCAGGTGCTCGACATCTTCTACGGCAACAGCTCCCTGCTCGTCGCCGACGTCCACAAGCTCGACGACTTCCGGAACTCCAGCTCCAAGGGCTGCCATGTCATGACAGCCAACACCTCCTCCAAGGTCGGGCAACCTTTCTCGGTCAGCTCCGCCAACCTGAACCTCATCTTCTACAACTGCACGGCGGAGACGGCGGCGGCGGCGGTGCGGCGAGACGGCGGGCTTGTGGAGACGAAATGCAGCGGCGGTGGCACGCTTGTTCGCGTCGGAGGGCATTACAGCGATTCTGGTAGCTATGAGGAGTACTCGGTGGAGGGATGCGGCGCCACCCTCGTGCCGGTGCTGGGGAGATCATCTGGTGAGGCGAATGCGAGCAGCTATGAGGAACTGATCAGTGATGGATTCCTCTTGACATGGCAGCCGCCGTCCGGTAAGTTAGCTCACTCCTGACGTTACTGAATGCTGGGTGATTGCTTTCATTCCTTGGGACAAGACCTGAGCAATATGGAATATGGAAGTGATCGGCCAAATTAACCGAGTTACCGCGTGTCATCTACCAAAACACAGTCCGATACAAATGCAACCACTACCTCGGTCCCCATAATATAAAAAGTTTTAGAGCTGAGCATGGTTATTAAAAAAGTACTCCCTCCGTACTCGTAAAGGAAATCGTTTAGTAAAATGTTTAAGTCAAACATTGGAAATATAAATTATGAATAACTCTAAAGTTGTTGAGTTTGAAAATGTAAAACTTATATGAATAGATTTGTCTTGAAAAATACTTTCACAAAAGTATACATATATCACTTTTTAATAAATATTTTTATAGAAACAGAGGGAGTATATAGAATTAAATAGGGGAGATTGTGATTGGTTGAAAAGCAATGAAGTACCAACCTAAGCTAATTATACCATGTTAATTAGTATATTAGTTAATAACTATTCAATTAAACGAATTATACCATATTGCTTAGTATATTAGTCAATAATTAGATAATTAGTATGTATTGGACACTGATATTTTTTATTCTGGGTTCGTCACGGAAGGAGCTAGGGTGACTAGTTGGGAAGAAATTGTTGGTGAAAAGTTGTTATATTTAAAGACAAATTATAGGTGCTAAAAGTTATTATATTTTAGAACGGACGGAGTGGTATTTTTTTTTTGTTCAGTTTGCTATTTTCTTTCTTGTCAAATTAGATGCGGCATATTTGTAGAGAAATTTTTATCCATACAACACTTACACACCCGTAATCGAGTTCATCTCCTAACGCCAACTAGCTCCTTGATGTCACCTAAAATCGCATTAAAATTGTACTACGTGTAATATTTATGAGCGCCAATATTTGAACTACGATGAATACAGTCATGTACTCACGTACCACAACTCTGTTATTACGCCACCGGTACTTCTTATATATAAGAGATTTGTGAGACAATATTATAGCATGTTGTTTATTTTTTTTTCCCATAACTTTCCATAGCTATTTAAGTAACATATAATAAACAAAGGATACATGCCTTAGAAGATTTAAACTACACTCTCAATCAGGTGCTACAACGATCTCAACTTATAAATTTTATTCAAAATTTATCATAATTATTTCAGTCTCATACAAACATATAAGAGCATATACTACATCCATCTCAAAATATAAGCATTTCTAAAGATTTTCAGGGGAATTAAAGTAGGTTAAATTTGGAAGATTGTGATCGGTTCAAAAGAAAAATACGAAAAAATTTAATAGGAGATGATAGAGATGAGAACATAGATAGAAGAGAAATAGCTATGCTTTAGAACATATTTGAATTCTAGAAATAGCTACATTTCAAAATAGATAGAATATATCGTCCGAATTGATATTCACTCCCGCTAGCCCTGTTACCACTATAAAGTGCAAATAAAAAAAATAACACCTACAAATGAAACGCTACACAAGAGCGGAATGGATCAGGAGTGGTCTGCCGGACACGGCAATGGCTTCCATAAGAGCAGGTACAATAGCAGGCTATAAGCCAACTGTAAACATATTTTAAAGAGATAAATGAGAAGAGAGAATAGCATCGGGCTACAGATTTGTAGCTAGCTCTAGCACAGACTCCAAAACACAGTGTGTGTATGACAGGTGGGACCAGATATTAATAGTGTAGTATGTAACTATTGTATGAATGAGCTATTAGATTGGCTATAATTGAATTGGAGCCAGTAGTTGGCTATACTATTAAACTTGCTCTAATGCACCTACATGATCCCCCAATCTGTAACGTCCCGCCTCTCCTAGGTCAGGCCCGCTTACATCCGATAGCTTTCATAGGTCATAGACTGCCCTCACAAACCAACACATGTCTTTTCTGCACACTTTGTCCTCACTCGTGTGCACCCGGGAAGAATCAAGAATTTCTCGATTCTTCCCGGTCGGTTACCCACTTTGTCCTCACTCGTGTGCACCCGGGAAGAATTTCTCGGTCGGTCACCCATCCCAAATTGCTCCAGGCCAAGCACGCTTAACCCTGGAGTTCTTTGGAGATTGACTTCCGGAAAAGAAGTTGCAACTTGTTGATATGAGTATCCTATTAATCCTATTAAGCCCTAGGCCGGGATGTTACGCCCCCGTCGATCAACCTTAGGCCAGGAATATCCTCTCTTGGCCACGTCCATGTGTCCAGTGCCAGCGCATGTGCCATGCTGTGTAACCACTCCCTGCCTGCGCAACTGCGACACACGCGCCCGTGAAACCGCGAGAGTCGGCTCTGATACCATCTTGTAACGTCCCGCCTCTCCCAGGCCGGGCCCGCTTACATCTGATAGCTTTCATCGACGCCCCCGTCGATCAACCCTAGGCCAGGAATGTCCTCTCTTGGCCACGTCCATGTGTCCAGTGCCAGCGCATGTGCCATGCTGTGTAACCACTCCCGGTCTACACCAGCCATGCGCACCATGCCTGCGCAACGGCGACACACACGCCCGTGAAACCGCGAGAGTCGGCTCTGATACCATCTTGTAACGTCCCGCCTCTCCTAGGCCGGGCCCGCTTACATCTGATAGCTTTCATAGGTCATAGACTGCCCTCACAGACCAACACATGTCTTTTCTGCACACTTTGTCCTCACTCGTGTGCACCCGGGAAGAATTTCCCGGTCAGTCACCCATCCCAAATTGCTCCAGGTCAAGCACGCTTAACCCTGGAGTTCTTTGGAGATTGGTTTCCGGAAAAGAAGTTACAACTTGTTGATATGAGTATTCTATTAATCCTATTAAGCCCTAGGCCGGGATGTTACACAATCCCATCAGCAATTTAATTAGCACCCCACGCGCAGCACCGAATTCTACTACTTGTCAAACTAAAGTCAACGCGTCAGGCATCCCTATGCAGATTACAGCCACACTGGCTCTGTTCGAATGTCAAAGGTTACCAACTCTCCCTCCTCGCTTTTCACGCATACACTTTTCAAACTGTTAAATGGTGTGTTTTTTTAAAAAAATTTATATACGAAAGTTGTTTTAAAAATCATATTGATCCATTTTTTTAAAAAAATAGTAAATAATTAATTAATTATGCACTAATGGATTGCTTCATTTTCCATGCCAGATGGATAGGTTCCCAACCCAAGCAAATGAAGAGAGGGTCCTTTTCTACTTAGTCATACAGATCATTTCAGAAAATTATATAAAAATCAAACAAGAAAACGTATGTGCTTTAACAATAAAGCGCTCATCCCTTTTTTTTTCACTTGGAATCCCGTCGCTTCTTCTTTCGCTTCTACGGTCGTGCTTTCAGCAAGTTCATACCAATCGTCAGGAGCTCCAACCTCTGCGTCTAGCTGCAAGGAACCTAAACGCTGGTTCTATCCCGGCCAAGCAAACAACGGTGCAAAAGAAAGACCAGAGAAAAAAGTAGGGTAGATGAATTGGTCAACTCATCAGGTTCATGACCTAAAGACTGCAGGTTCGAATCCTGTTCCAGTCTAATCACATCAGATACTTTTACGAGTCCTAATTATCTGGATGAAAGAATACATGTTCAAGTCGTTTGCCTAACAAATAGATAACTACGTGTTTTAGGTGCTATGTTCTATTGGTCCTTATGAAAAGTGTTATTGTGTCAAATCAATATTGTGTGGGGTTCAATCTACCACTCATGTTCACGTTCTCAAAATCATTCTTTCGTTGGAAAAACGAACACCGACCCCACTTTGTAGTATATCATTGACTCAGTAGTCAAGAGTGAAGACGTACCCTTCGAGGCACTGCAGAATGACGGGCAGCTCAAGTAATTCGGGCTGGGGTTCATGGTTCACCCCGTCTCTGCATCCTCGACAATTCGTCGCGACTTCCGAGTCGGTCATCACTCACCACGTTTTCTACCGTTCAAATGTCCAGATTCCTGTGTTTATTCCTTATATTCTGAATGACCCTTTCAGAACCTTTTTTTCACAAAGGAACCCTCAAGAAAACTAATTACTCTCCGTTCATTTCATATTATAAGTCGTTTGATTTTTTCTAGTCAAATTTTATTATGTTTGACTAAGTTTATAGAAAAATTTAGCAACATCTAAAATAATAAATTAGTTACATTAAATCTAACATTAAATATGTTTGAAAATACTATTATATTTTTCTATAAATTTGATCAAACTTAAATAAATTTGATTAGAAAAAAAAGTTAAATAACTTATAATATTAAACAGGGGAGTACATAAATGAAACTTTCGCTCCGTATGATTTTAACGGTAAGATATAACACCTCAAGCAAGTAACATGGGTTTTTGTCCAAGGTGGCACGATTTTATGTTATTAGTATCTTAGTTACGGATACGGTGGTGCTGACTATATTTGTTCTAAAATATAAATATAAAAACCTAAAACTGAATTGGATATTTTCAATAATATGGTTATGTTGGTGATGACGGGGAGTCTATGTTATGGCTTGCGGGAGGGGCGAGACCGCGAGATGGAGGTCCGCGGTCGATGTTTTTCTAGAACCAGGTTTGCCCTCCTTGCATTACTTTCGGTTGGTCGATGCTATGTTCGTTCACATTCCATGCCAGTCCAGGTCCGTTTTTCATACCCCGCTCCGCACTGCCCACCGTAGTTTCATCCCCAACCAAAATGCCAGAATGCACCCGCTCCTGTTGAGTTTGTGAGTGAGGGTTAGGAACCATCGCTCTTAGCACCTAAAACAAAACGATAAATTAACACATGAATAATTAATTATAAACTAAAGTAAATTTAAAAGTAAATTAATATAATTTAAATAAACTTTTCTATAGATTTTTTTAAAAAAAGACACACCATTTAACTATTTAGAAATTGTGCGTCCAAAAAAGCAAGAGGTAAAAGTTAAAGTTCTTTAGTTGAGGTTTCCTAATCACCTTCTTTTTCTATGCACACGCGTCCTAAACTGCTAAACGGTATATTTTAAAAAAATATACGAAAATTACTTTAAAAATCATATTAATTATTTTTTATAAAATAACTAATATTTAATTAATCATACACTAACGAATTGTTCAGTTTTAAATACACTAGTGAATAGTTCCCAGCTCAGAAAGCCGAACACAGCGAGTAGAAGTTGAGAAGGAAGAGTTTAGAACATAGCAGTAACCGGCGAACTCGCTCAGTTAGATGTTTCGGCCAATGCATAGGGAGATGTCGCCTCGCTCACTAGTACTAGTCCAAATGTACCGTAGTACAAGTAGTAGTAGTGCTAAAATTATCTCATGTCTTCCTCCACAACATATCCTATAGTTAGTTTTCGATGCCGCCTCCTACCTTGTTGCTGTTATTCATCACCTACCTCGCTTGGGAGAGCCAAGCAGTGAGGACGTCGGCAGATGCACATCCAGAAGAAGGCTGCGCGGCCAGTACTGTATGTGGCAAGGTGAACATCTCGTCGCCGTTCGCCGTCGTGCCGGAGCAGGCAACGGAGAGCAAATGCGGCTGGCTTGGGTTCCAGGTTATCTGCCGCAACGACACTCCATACCTCGGCTACTACAAGCTCGGTTACCGGATCCAGGTCCTCAACATCTTCTACGACAACAATTCATTGCTCGTCTCTGACATCCACAAGCTCAGGGGCTTCGATGGCTTCTCCGGCGTCAGCAAAGAATACTCCTGCCATGTTCCGAGGACCAACACCTCCTCCAAGGTTGCCCTCCCGTTCTCCATCAGCACCACCAATCTCAACCTCTTCCTGTACAGTTGCAGTAAGGCGCTTGTGCCGCGGGACGGAGACGGCGACCTCGTGGAGACGAGGTGCGACAACAAGACGTTTGCTCGCGTAGGAGGGAATTACAGTGACTCGGGCGACTACCCGGCGTTTTACATGGAAGGCTGCAATGCTACCGTCGTGCCGGTGCTGGGCACGGACGCGAGGAGCTATGAGCAGCTCATCCGCGACGGCTTCCTCTTGACATGGCAAGGGCCGCCGTCATCTGGTAAGTTCACCATCTACCTGATCACGTTCCTAGGAGGAACAATGCGTAAATATTTCTGGTGTCAGCTTCTCAAAGATCCAACCTGTTAATCAATCCCGACTAGTTTATCTGTTGATAAGGCCGTCGTCATCAGTTCATCACTAGTCCACGCTAGTCCAGGTCTGCCATTGGCCAACTGAAAAACCGATGGGTATCGATATTAAGGATAAATAAATTGGAGGTGCAAAACTACTAAGAAAGTGAAACAAAGAGAGAAAAAGGAGCAGTCCGTTCAATCCGTGGACCTCCGGTCAAAACCGGTTCCTCGGTCATTTTCCACTGCGCGCGTCATTAGTCATATCCCGTTCACCGTTCCCTTTCTTCCATCCTAATGAAAACTATTTGCTTCATATTTCCGCTTATGCTTATACTTATCAGCTAAAATTAAAATTCTTAATTTTAAATTTAAAGTTAATTTTAAGGTTTTTTCATCGAAGTTTATTTTTCACTCTTTGTTTTAGATCGCTATAAGAACACGTATTCACAAATTATTTTTCGTTTGTAAATATGCCGTTTCGCAGCCGTATTTTACCGTTCTTTTCTGATCTCTCAAACTCTGCACACCTCCAAGGATGCAGCTCGTCGGAGCAGTTGCATGAGAACCCCAGGTCGTTGCCGTACGTGACATATGGGTGACACCACAAGCATAAGGCCTTGCTTAGCTGGGGAAAGATTTTGTATTTGGTTGTCACATCGGATATACGGGCACACATTTAAAGTATTAAATGTAGTTCAATAACAAAACAAATATAAATTACAGATTCTACCACTGCGAGACGAATTTATTAAACCTAATTAATTCATCATTAGCAAATGTTTACTGTAGCACCACATTGTCAAATCATGGTGCAATTAGACTTAAAAGATTTGTCTCGCAATTTACACGCAATCTGTGTAATTATATTTTTTTTCTATATTTAATACTTCATGCATGTATCCAAACATTCGATGTGACAGTGTGAAAATTTTTGTTTTGGAAACTAAACGGACCTAATACAGCATACTTGTCAAACTACGCGTCAGGCATCACCGTGCAGATTACACTACACTAGTCAAGAGTCAAGACGTACCCTTCGGGGGCATTGAACGATTGGCGCATTGCGGAATGATTGCCGCTCAAAGTTCTTCAGAAATCAGTGTTCGTACTGAGTCCTGACTGCACTGCTGTGTTCCCCATTCATTCAGCATGATTCCGCTCCAGCTGCTGCTGCTGCTGGCGGTCACTACCATCCTCAAGTTGACGTCGCCAGCCAGCTCGGTGAACTCGCCTAGGCCTGCGTGCTAGCCCACGTCATGCGGCAACGTGACCATCTCCTACCCGTTCTGGCTGGAGGAGGCCGGCCAGCCGCCGTGCGGGTCCCCGTCCTTCCAGCTCAAGTGCAACACCAGCGGCGCATACCTCACCCGTTCCGTCCATGGCGCCTATCGGGTTGTCGATATCGTCGTCGACAACAACACCTTCCGTGTGGTGGACGAAAATCTCCCGCTCGCCACCGGCTGCCCGGCGCCGTTGTTCAATGTATCTGACCGCATCGCGCAGACGCCGTTCATCATCAGCAGAGCCAACGCCGAGCTGCGCTTCCTCTCGTGTAATCAGTCACTTTCAGTGGCACCTCCCGGCTTTCGTGGCCTGCCTTGTGACAACAAGGCCACCTCCGTCAGGCTCGCTGGCTACGGGGAGCACGCCGTCGCCAGCTACCGACTCCCGCCGGGTTGCAACTCCATGGTTGTGCCGATCCTTGAGAGACCTGATGGGAGTAGTGCCGGCTATGTTGCCAGCATGAGGGATGGGTTTCTACTAGAGTGGACGGTGGTTTCAGGGGATTGTCCCCAATGCATAGCAAGCGGCGGGGAATGCACGTACGGCGAAGACCTGCAGTTCGACTGCAATTGCTCCGACGGGATGCACCCTCAGAAGTGTGGAGAGTTTGGGAAGTCAGAAGAGCACGGTAAATTTTCCCAGCCAATTCGTATGTACAACTGTTCTCTGAACATGCAAAGAAGATGCTACTAGCGGATTCAGTACATCCGAAGTGCCCATTTAGTAGATTTTTTTCTCTCTCTAGAGAATGTGCACCAGTTCATTAGAGTTTGCATTATAGAACCGGAATGGACGTCCTCTCCGTTCTGCACACAAGCATTCCATGTTAGTTGCATTCTCCACCAACCGTGCCAGGATGCAAACTTGCCAATGTCATTCTTCACCACCGTCTGGAAAGCAAAAAATACAATTTTCCAATCTGCGTGCTACCTTTTCAGTTGTTATGTTTTTTTTTTAAAAAAAGGTCATGTTTTGTACACAAATTTGTTATATGGGCATATCTTTATCTTTCAGTACGAAGGTTTTCATTAATACAACATTACATTTTGCAGGAAAGAGTAGGAGGTCAAGGCTCAAGTTGATTTTGATTGGTATGTTCTGTGCTGTACATATTTTTGCTTAGTCATCTGTAAGAATATAGCTAAAATTTCAAAATGCATAATTGCATTTTTCTTTACATTGCCAAGGCATATCGATCAGTATCTAAGCTAAACCTCTAATTTTTTATTCCAGTTTCGCTGTCTGCTACAGCCAGTTTGATTCTTACATGTCTTATTTGGATTACATACCGCCAAAAGGAAAAAGGCAGTTTATTCACCCTCCAGAAGTATGTGGCCAATGAATCAAAAATAGAGGAAGTACTTAAAGGATATGATTCTCTCAGTCCAAAGAGGTATAACTACTCAGAGTTGAAGAAAATAACAAGATCTTTCAAGGATAAACTTGGACAAGGTGGCTATGGTATGGTATTCAAAGGTGTCCTACAAGATGGCCGGATGGTAGCAGTGAAGCTCTTGACAGGAACAAAAGGCAATGGGGAAGAGTTTCTGAATGAGGTAATCAGTATTGGTAGGACATCTCATGTGAATATTGTCAGTCTGCTTGGTTTTTGTTTACAAGGATCTAAGCGAGCACTTGTTTATGAACACATGGCCAATGGTTCGTTGGATAAGTATATCTATTCAGAAGAACCGAAAGTTGCCATCGGATGGGAAAAATTGCAACAAATAGCAATTGGCATCGCGCATGGTTTGGAGTATTTGCATTGCAGGTGTAATACCCGTATAATCCATTTTGATATCAAGCCTCATAACATACTTCTAGATGAAGACTTCTGCCCTAAAGTTGCGGATTTTGGATTGGCAAAACTGTGTCGCCTCAAGGATAGTGCCCTCTCAATGGCTGAAGCAAGAGGTACAGTTGGATTTATTGCTCCAGAAGTATTTTCTAGAGGTTTTGGAGTTGTGTCCACTAAATCAGATGTATACAGCTATGGTATGCTACTTCTAGAATTGGTAGGAGGAAGGAGCCATGTTAATGAAACTACCAGCCATTCCAGTGAAACTCATTTTCCCAACAGGATTTATGATTGTTTAGTGAAAGATTTGCAAACTCATGTAGTCATGACTGAGGCTGAAGAGATTGCCAAACTGTTCACAATAGTTGGCTTGTGGTGTATACAAACTAACCCAGGGAATCGCCCTTCCATTAGTAGGGTCATAGAAATGTTGGAGAAGAACATCAATGAATTGGAAGTGCCACCCAAACCATTCCTGTCATGACTCATGTCCCTACCATGTATCATTCTTTTTTTTTTGTCTTAACAATATATATGTGCGGATTATACATTCCATGTGTTCCATAACTGAAGTACTGAACGCATGAAGTATATTGTTGGTGGACAGAGTTTACTTCTAACAATCTTGTTGCTTCACAAGTCAATACTGCAGGTGAATGCTGCTTCACTTTTTACACGCAACATTAGGCAGCACTTTTCCACTATAAAATTCTTTTATGTGACACTAGTTTGCATTTACTAACATCCCTCTAGTTTTGTTTTTGTCCGTCTATGAAGAGCACGTTTATGGTGCATCTTGGCATGTTATTGATGTCTTATATTGGGAGTTAAGAATACTCAATAATGTTCAAGCTGAAACGCAGTTCTATAGGGAACAAAAAAATACCCCTTACTATGTTCATTCAAATCATTGGTTTTCATTATGGCTTTAGCACCTAACAGGCCGAATACTGTGTGAAGTTTGTAACACACCTAGGTATAAACAATAATCTTTGTTTGTGACAATGGAGTTGCATTTTCTATAGCGCTTACTTATTGCTGAAAAAACATCGTATTTCTGCAACTACTAGTGGAGATAATCAACCAAATGTATGTGTATGTTCCCTTATTCCGGCATAGCAACCGGACCCGGGTGTGGATCAGCCCCGTAAAAAACCAAACCCAAACGCATGAAAGAACCTAGTAATTACTCAGTATTAAGTAGCCACTAGCTAACATCTAGTATCAAGCATCTTAGTTTAGCACTTAGCCACTAGGCATTCATCGCGTAATAAAAAAGATGCAGAACTTACTGGGATCCTCGTGCTGTGCTGAACTGCTGATCGATCTACAGCCTGAAGGGCCGTCGGGAAGGCGAGCTCCTCTTGCGCGGATGCTAGCGCACGTACTGTTTCCATGCCGCGCCTGCCTCCGGTGGGGGTGACCTGCCAGCGACGAGGAGTCACGGCGGCGGGGCGACGGCGGCTTGGGGAGGGGATCCCTGAGAGGAGAGAGCAGACAGTACAGAGGCCCTCAAGACTGACATGGCATGGCATGGGCTGATGGGCCATGAGGGCTTACGTTATGGGCCAATAAAGTCAACTCTGCTGGACCACACGTTGAAGAAACGGCCCATACGAACAATAGGGCCCAGTTTGGACGGTCCATGGCGAATCCCGCTGACCTGACCATGACGCCCGCTGGAGCTCAGTTCTCCGTTGCCTCGTCGTCAGTCACACTAGTTCCACTTCCCTCGCCAACGACCGTAACCGGCGCCTCATCCACAGTCCTCGCATAAAAGGCTAATCAACGAAACCATGGTCCAATATGTTGAGACTTTTCTCTGGGATGGATAAGATGAGTCGTATCCATGGTCGAAAACTCGCTTTGGTATCATCGGTATCTCACCAGATCGTGCTATCTCAGAGCTCCTGTTCAAATAGACCAAAAATTTTGGATGAATTTCTTTAAATTGTTTGAATTCTGTTCAAACTGCTTCAAATTCAGTGAAAAGATATTTAGATTTGGATTTCTCGTGGTGTAATTTTGCCCGAGATGGTGAGATGAGAGGTCTCGCTAAAGCCGGGTCTACAGTGATTCCCCATCGACGACAAAATGAACCCTGGTCAAAAGAGTACCAATCAGCCCCCACAAAAAAAAAAAAAAGAGTACCAATCAGCGTGTCAGACTCGATCGATCGTCGGCTATATTGGAGTACAGTCCTACATCGTGTTTTTTTTCCAGTTGTCCTTCAGAATTTCGTCAGCTAATCTGCAGATTGATCATGCATCAAACCTCACCGCAGCTAGTCTTGGCCTCGTTGCTGCTCCTTCTCTGCCACCACGCGCACGCCGACTGCGAGCCGGCGACATGCGGCAACCTCACCGTCAATCCCCCGTTCTGGCTGGACGAGCCAGGCCGGCCGCCGTGCGGGCCGCCGTCGTTCCAGCTCCAGTGCAGGGGCGGCGAAGCGTTCGTGGCACACAGCTTCTTCCAGACCTACCAGGTGGTCCGCATCTTCACCGGCAACTCCTCCGTGGTCGTCGTCGACAGGAGCCTCCCGCTGGAGAGCGGCTGCCCGGTGCCGTGGTTCAACATCTCCATCGGCTTCGTCATGGGGCCATTCCTCATCAGCAGGGCCAACAAGGAGCTCGTGTTCGTCCACAACTGCACCACCACGAAGCGGCGGCCGCCGCCTCCGCCGCAGGGGTTCCGCCGTATGCCCTGCAGCCCCGACGAGTCGTTCGTCTTCCTCGGCGACGGCCGCCCTCGCCTCTTGCTGCCGGAATGCTCCATGTCCGTCGTGCCGGTTCTTGGGTTGCAGGACGGGGACTACGTCGCGAGCATGAGGCGAGGGCTTCTGCTCGAGTGGATGCTGGCGCCGGGTGATTGCCAGAAGTGCTCGGCGAGTGGCGGGCAATGCGAGTACAGCAGCGACGGCATGGGGTTCTCGTGCAAATGTCCCAACGGCGTCCACAACCCCATGAGCTGCGTTGCAGGCGGTGAGTACTTCGCATCTCGCATGCCTTTGGCCCTCGGCCACGAAACCACTTTAATGGTACATACGTATGTATAAAGTACTCCTACGTACATATATGTTACAGGAGTATATAGAGAGAGAGACGAGTAGACAATACGGCCGTAAAAATCTTGTGAATAGTCAAGATTTTACAGTCACAGTTAGCCATTTCGCACGCTGTTTTCTGTCACTACCTTAACAAATCAAGTCAAGTAATGTTTTTAATGTCACAATCAGCACCGAAGAAATCAGTGCCCTTTGAAATCAACCGAAGACACGGAAGATTCAAACGACAAACAATAAAGCTGTCAACTGGACCATATAGAAGTTGGATTCGTTGAACAATGATCGTCTCCTTTATGTCATCTGCTTGCTATCACTCCATCTGTTTTTAATAAATAACGTTGTTGATTTTTTTTTTAAATAAGATGAGGTACCACTTTTTTTTATTATAAATTTGGTATAAAAAAGGTGGTACCTCATTGTACCTCCTAAAAAACTGTAAAATTGCTCATCTTGCAACATATTTCCCATCATTCATCTTCAAAATATTAAAGTTTCTCACACATTCTTCGTTTATTCTTCATTTATTTCTTTAACGAAATCATAAATATAGTTTTACTCAAAATGTGTTGACGATTAATATTCTGTTCCATTCCAGATAGCAAGAGGAATGGCAGGAAGAAAACGCTAATAGGTATGTAAAATTGTATTCTTCTTTCATATCTAACCATCCCTGTTTCCCCTTAAAAATTGCAGTCACTAATGTATACAGTTACTCACATGAAAATGACACCAGTGGACTGGCCACAATTTTTATTTTCATATCAGTGTAGTTCAGTATTTCGTACTAGCATATAACTACAAATGTAGTGGTCATATGTGTGAATTGAAGACTATGTTGATGTCCAAAGTGACAACTAAAGTAGAACAAACGGAGTAGTTATTTTATATAACAAAAAACTTTTTAAAATCTACCCTGCTATAATCATTTATGTTTTATTTCAATTGATGAATGTTAAAAACAAGCAACCCTCAAAATTGTGTCAGATATGGAGCAAAATTTATGGCCTACCGTAGTCCTACTTTTGCCGCCCTTATGCTTTTTAATTAGTTCTTTATTAAAAAAAATCAAACTATTGATTTCAATAATACGACTTATGATTTTGAAAAAGAATATAACTTCTCTCTTTTTTTTTCTCAGTTTTGATTTCAGTAGCTGTAAGCCTGCTCTTTCCATGTGCTTATGTGCTGATATGGCATAGAAAGGGGCAAATATTGTGCTATCTCCTATGCAACAAGACTCGCAGCAGAAATGAAAGGAACATTGAGAAATTAATAGTATCATACGGATCCCTAGCTCCAAAAAGATACAAGTATTCAGAGGTAGCAAAGATAACATCATTACTGAGTAATAAGCTTGGAGAAGGTGGTTATGGTGTGGTTTTCAAAGGAAAACTACAAGATGGTCGTCTGGTTGCTGTGAAATTCTTGCATGATTCCAAAGGAAATGGGGAAGAATTCGTAAACGAGGTAATGAGCATTGGCAGGACATCACATGTTAATATTGTTAGCTTATTTGGATTTTGTTTGGAGGGCTCAAAACGAGCTCTTATATATGACTACATGCCCAACAGTTCTCTGGATAATTACATTTACTCAGAAAATCCCAAAGAAACTTTAGGATGGGAAAAGCTCTATGATATAGCAATTGGGATTGCTCGTGGGCTAGAATACTTACACCATGGTTGTAATACACGAATCGTGCATTTTGATATCAAGCCTCAAAATATCCTTCTAGACCAGGATTTTTGCCCAAAGATTGCCGATTTTGGTTTAGCTAAATTGTGTTGTACCAAGGAGAGCAAGCTTTCAATGACTGGTGCTAGAGGAACAATTGGATTCATTGCTCCTGAAGTTTTGTATCGGTCTTTTGGGGTTGTTTCAATAAAGTCAGATGTTTATAGTTACGGAATGATGTTGCTTGAGATGATTGGAGGCCGGAAAAATGTGAAATCAATGGTTCAAAACTCTAGTGAAAAATATTTCCCAGATTGGATTTATGACCATTTTTATCAAGGTGATGGATTGCAAGCTTGTGAAGTCACAAGTGAGGTTGAGGAAATCGCCAAAAAGATGACTTTAATTGGCTTGTGGTGTGTACAAGTATTACCTATGTATCGCCCAACAATAACCCAGGTTTTAGATATGTTTGAGAAAGCTTTAGACGAACTGGACATGCCTCCAAAGCAAAGCTTCTGTGAATCACTGTAAGACACCTCATTATCTTCCCACTTTTTTGTGCTGTTTGGTACAAGCATTCTCCATGAAATTCACCGATGCCATTTCTTTTTGCAGAGAACATCCGGTTCACAAGTTAAATGCAGAAAGCACAAGCTCTGCTACTGACAAAGCACATGCTGTTAGTGAAATACTGAATGTTGAAGAGATTAGCCTTGTGAATTCAGAATTCCTACAACGACTACCAACTCTGTGAAAAAGATGACCTTCAGTATTCAGAAATTAACACAAAACCATCGAAATTTGGCGTTTTGGCTTAACATCTCTTAGCTGTAGTCTTGTTGTTGAAGGCAGCTAAACAAGAAGGCTGAAGCTACTCTGGTTTCCTTATTATTTTAGAAAGACAAGGTTATGAATATCTTGAATTGCAGTCAGTCTTACTCTTACATACTAAGACTCCAAAAGGAATAAGAAAATATGCTCCAAATTTCATCAAAGTATGTTTGAAACGAAGAACTTCAATCTCAACTTATTTAATTTTCTATGGATCTATCCGGAAATTCAAGCCCCCGGGGTCCAATCGCTTCTGAAGTATGCCCATTATTTCCTTCAGAAATTGACATATTGGAAACAATTCAATGGATAAATTAACATATGCTACATTGCCCCAATTAGATCTATGAGTGTCCAAACTAGCGAAATCACAGCAATTTGTGAGAGAATCTAGCACTCGAGCAAAGGCCAAAGGGGTAGGTTACTTACTGTCTCCTCTGGAGATGAAGCGGGCACCTCTCTTCGACCTCGATAAGCTTCGGCCCAGCGTGCCGGGGCTACTCGTGTATGTACAACAGTAGCAGCCTCCCCTGCCGGCGCTGCCGCTGCCGCAATTCCCCATCCGCCGATCTAACTGCCGCCATCACCGAGCCGGCCAGGGTGGGGACTATCCTTTGTTCGGCGACTCCCTTCGTGGCTAAGGCCGCGAGATCGGCGTTTACACCTGCGACTGCACTGCGGCCGGTCATGGCCACGGCGGCCGCCCGCCGCCGCTCGCCGGGCGCATCTATACGGCTTCTGTGGGTCACTACGCATTGGCTGTGAAGGCCGTTGTGCCCAAGCTCCCAAGAGGTGGGCTAGGCCCATCATGAAAGGCGTCCAGTATCGAAATACGAAAATGTTAATGGGCCTGGAAGTTCACTTGATAGGCCGGCCATTTTGACCCAATGGAACACAAGTTAGGTAGGGACCGTAAATCCAAAAGCTATTGAGCGAAAAAAAAAAGTAAATTTCATAAAACTAAAGGTATTTTAACTAATATCACAATACTACAATTTAACATGATATATCACAAAACTATAGATTTAGCACTAAATTTATTACATAAATTCAGGTTTAAGGCTAAGTATCACAAAACTACTAATTTACTAATGAAATTATTACAAAACTATAGGTTTAATATCAATTTAATCACAAAACTTAGTCTTATATAACTCAAACATAGCATTAGTGCTAAGAATTTAAACCTCAAAATATATAGTTTTTGTGATAATTTCATCAGTAAATCTATAGTTTTGTGATAAATTTATTGTTAAATATGTAATTTTATGATACATCACCTTAAATCAGTAGTTTTACGATAATTTAATCAAAGTATATGTAGATTTGTGAAATTTACTTTAAAAAAAAATCCAAGCTATTATGTCTTCCTGGCTCAAAAAGAAGCTACTAGTATGTTGTCTTATCCTCTCTGCAGCCGTGCATTTGTAATTATTTTTTTTTTCAGAATTACCGCCTCAACCACTTGTATAATGTTTATATAGTTAAGGAAGTAATGACGAGTAGTCTGGATTGCGAAATGATGATTTTCTAATCAGTTAAGGCTTCATTCTTCTTTGGAGAATTAGACTAGAGTACTAGACCTTACAAGTACGTTGCCCTCTTCCGAGGGCGTTTCTCTTAAGTCTGAACCATACATCGGTCAGCAAATTCCACGCGCAGGACAGTTAATTCGTCCAAAGATGGGCCAGTATGCGTTGGTAATAAAATGACATGATACATCATTACATCAGCTACTAGTATTTGGTGATCAAAAGTTCCAGCAAAACCGGACTTGAAAATCAATTCCATGGAATGAATAACACGACGCATTCGGATCCGCATTGGAGAGATCAGAATGTAAAACCGATCCTCTTCTCATCCAGCCAGAAAGAAACAAATCACTCCAATCTCTAGTCCTTACCAAACCTTGAGATGGCCTGCCAGTTGTTACCAGCCATGATCGTAGCAGCTTCCTTGCTGCACGTCGCAACAGCCACCGGCAACGTGATCAGCAGCAACAACAACACAAGCTGCACGCCGGCGAGATGCGGGAACCTGACCATCAATTACCCCTTCTCGCTCAGCGGCGTGCAGCCGGTGTCCTGCGGCTACCCGGTGTTGGACCTCACCTGCGACAACCGAACCGGCCGCGCGTACCTCAGCAGGACGTTCCGGGATCACCTGTACCGCGTCGAGAGTATATTCTACGAGAATAACTCGCTGGTGGCGGCCGTAGAGACCACCTTCGCCGGCGACGCCGACTGCCCCGTCCCGGATTTCAACGTGACATCCAGCCTCAGTCCCTACCCGTTCATCATCAGCAACACCAACAAGTATCTCGCATTCATCTATAACTGCTCGATTCCTGAACACGTTGAGCAGCTGCAACGGCCATGCGGAAACCGGACGATGGGAGCTTACATCTCCGACAAGTGGAACATCACACCACCGTCCGGGGTTCCAGGTAACTGCAACTCTTTCAGCTTGCCGGTGCGTGGGTACTATGATGGAATAAAGCCGGTGAGTGGACACTACGAGCAATTGATCAGAGATGGGTTCGTCTTGGAATGGATGAGGTCGGTAATGGGAGATCAAGACTGCGATGAGTGCAGAAGGAGAGGCGGGGAGTGCAGGTTCGTACAGCTTTCGTTCCAGTGCTTCTGCCCCGACGGGTTGCTCTGCTCCAATTCGACCTCAACTCATCCATCTGGTAAGAAGCGCTACCTTTGCATTGGCGTGATAATGAATACTACTATGCATTTTACATGTCCATTGAGATGCATGTTCATACTTTATCACTTAGGCAGTGCCCGAATTTCAGATGTCCCCATAACCCCATCGGCTAGTAGGGGATGATGCTCATATATATTCCTAATATCAGACACGTTGGCTTCTTCCCTGAGGCCTGAGCTGATTAGCTTTCTTGCAATTACCCTTGCACCTTGGTTTTTTTTTTTTTTTTTTTGCTGGAAGTTCAAATTACAAAACTGCACCTCTACGTTTACTGAAGACAGGATGGTGCTTAATTTCTCCAAAGAGACGCCCCTCCTCATTAGGTTTCAGAATTTAGAGTTCAGAACCTCCAATTCATTTCTTTTTCCACTTCCAGACGATTCTCTTTTACGTGATATACTGTGATGTCCCCAGCCAGCTTGTTGTTGCTGCGTTTATCTCTGCCAGAAAGTAGCCATCGTTGATTTTGATGCGGTTATATATACTGTTCACGATCCTTTTAAGTTATAGGTGCTTTTATACATGAATAAGATCTGAGCACGGCATACATCAATAATAACTGTAACTACGTTCCCTTCCAAAAAAAAAAAAAAACTATTAACTACACAAAAACGTGAACCATCAAACATTACAGATAAAAAGAATGTGAGCACCTATTGTTTCCTTCAATTGGTATCCTTTGCATTCTTTTTCACATTTCAATTGATTAAACTGTAATTTGTTGCAGATAAGAGTGATAGGAAGCTCCATAGGAGGTTAATTTTCATAGGTATGCCTTTCGTTGGTGAATAAATTATGTAAACATTACATAATAACATGATTCAGCTGTTGGTACCTCAATTCATTTTCCAAGCTCTATCATGATTATGAAATGACTTTTCTAATGCCATTGCTTTAGTCTCAGATTGATAAATCTCGTATCTTAGGACACTTTGCTCAATTAATATGTTGGTGTCACAACATTTTCAAGATTTTTTTTTCACTCACAATTAGATATCTTACAGTACAAGCATTCACTTATTTTTTGTAAAACTTTCCAGCTTCCACGTCTGCTACAGCTGGTTTATTTTTTACATGCCTTGTTTGGATAATGCACCGACGGAAGCAAAGGCTCGGTTTTAACATTCGCGGCAAGTACGCTGGAAATGAATCAAATGCAGAAGAAGTATTAAAAAGATATCAGTCTCTGACTCCCAAAAGGTACAGGTACTCAGATCTGAAGAAAATAACGAAATGTTTCAAGGAAAAAATAGGAGAAGGTGGGTTTGGTACTGTATTCAAGGGTAATCTAAAAGATGGGCGCATGGTTGCGGTGAAACTTCTAAAAGGGACTAAAGGCAATGGAGAGGAATTCCTAAATGAGGTTACTAGTATTGGTAGGACATCTCATGTCAACATTGTCAATGTACTTGGATTTTGTTTAGAAGGATCGAAGCGAGCCCTCGTTTATGAGTACATGGCTAATGGTTCATTGGGGAAGTATATCTATTCTGAAATTTTGAAGTCAGCTATTGCATTGGAAAGTTTACAGAAAATAGCAATTGGCGTTGCACGAGGATTGGAATATTTGCATCGGGGTTGTAGCACCCGCATCATCCATTTTGACATCAAGCCTAACAACATCCTTCTTAATGAAGACTTCTGTCCTAAAATTGCAGATTTTGGATTGGCGAAACTGTGTCTCCTCAAGGACAGTGTCCTCTCAATGGCTGAAGCAAGAGGTACCATCGGTTTCATTGCGCCAAAAGTATTTTCGAGAGGTTTTGGGGTTGTGTCAACTAAGTCAGATGTTTACAGCTACGGAATGATGCTGTTAGAAATGGTAGAAGGAAGGAAAAATGTTAAAGCAAACACTGATAATTCTAGTGCATATTTCCCCAACTGGATTTATGATGATTTAGTGAAAGACTTACAAAGGAATGAAGTCATGTGTGAGAATGAAGAGATTGCAAGAAAGATCACACTAGTTGGCCTGTGGTGCATACAAACGGCCCCAGAAATCCGTCCTTCAATGAGTAAGGTCATAGAAATGCTGGAGAAGAACATCAACGAATTGGAGATGCCCCCTAAGCCAATCCTTTCATGTCCTACAGCGCCATCATATTTTTCATCTTATTCTTAACAAAGAATTTTCGTTTGGGATGATGCATTCTATATATGTTCCGCCACTCAACTAAAGCAAATGAATGGAAGTATGTTTTTGTTAAGCCATAGAATTTATTACTCACCCCAATCGAATTGCACCAGTGCATTATCATCAACCAAAATCTTAGTACAGTGTGTTCAATCCTTCAACCAACTATATGCAACAACTAAACTCACCCTGAAAAGCTTAACAGCCTGTGTGGCAACTTTGGAAAAGTTATTTTCAGCAGAGGTGCACAATTCAGTTCAACAGATAGGTCTCCTCAACTCCTCACCAAGAACCAATTACGTACCTGGGTTCATCTGTAGCCAGCCCAATCTGGAAGTTTGTTGCAGAAGCACACCACCTTCGTCCGCCCCTTCTTGTCACACGAGGAGACGGCGGTTGTCCTGCTTCCCTCACAACCCCTACCTGCAAAAGCATTACACTATCGGTATTGGTCTCATCGGCGAGGTCGATCTGGCCAACGCTGCTGAAATCCGATTCCCTGATTCCCTCGACGACAGCAGCAGTGTCGCGCTGAAGAGACGGAGGCGGCAGATGGGTAAAGTAAAACCTACCCGCCGGCGGCCGCCGTCTCGTTGCAACAATACACCCTTAAGAGCGTGTAAACCAAGCAAGAGGCGAGACGAGAGCCACCAAAACCTCGAGGGAGTTCGCCGACGGGAGAGGCCGCCGGCGGCGGCGGCGGCGGCGAGGCAGGAATCAGCCGCCATCCATCGAGAGGAATTGGCTGTGTTATGTTCCTCTCCGCCGTCCGATTAAATACAGCTGGCCCAGATAACGAGTGATAAGCAGAAGGCCGGCATTCTTGCACCGTCGGCCTACAGAGAGCTTGGCCCGCATGTGGAAATTTTTTAGACGGAAAAAGTCCATTTTAAGTCTCTCAACTATTTTCCAACGCATGCACTAAGCATAGCGATATTCCTCACGTAGTCAAATGGTATATTATATTTCACATGAATCTAATATATCTTTGAATTATAGGATCTACACTAGTAGATAGTTAAACGTCTTCGTTGATTTTGGAAGTACAGTCTAAAGGGTTTTATGTCCAAATTTTAGTTAGTTTTAAATTGACTCTATACTTTACTTCTAATATTCCTTATTTTTAATTCCGAATTCCTATTATTTCTTAATTGTATTTCTATATGGACTCTATACTATTCTTCCAATATTCTTTATTTTTTAATTCTAAAATTCAGTTATTTATAAATTATATTTCTATATTGACTCTACTCTCCTCTTTTAATACTCCTTATTTTTTTTAATTCCGTATTTCAACTATTTCTAAATTGTGTTTCTAATGGACTCCTTTTTCTTTTTCTCCGATTAATATGAGAATTTCTAGGCCGTGAGAGTGAACGTGGAGAATTCGGAATAAACATAATAAAATTAAAAGTAGAGTTTAGAGTCCGTATAAAAATACAATTTAGAAATAACTAAAATTCTAAATTAATAAAAAAACATGGGAATAAGAGTCTAAAGTCAATATAGAAATACAATTTAGAAGTAACTAAAATTCAAAATAACACATTAAAGAATATTGAAATAAGAGCCTAAAGTCTATATAGAAATACAATTTACAGATAACGAAAATTCTGAATTAAAAAAATATTGAAAAACAAGTCTAGACTCTAGAGTCCATATAGGAATATAATTTAGAAATAACTAAAATTTGATATTAAAAATAATTAATAACTAACACGTATATAAAATACAATATGAATATTACACATTAATAGTTTCGTAAAGTTAGTACAAAATTTAAAATTATGTTGTCATTTTAATATATTTTAATAATAATTTGAGAAAACATATATGCTATTATATGAGAGAAAATACAACGATGCTAGCCGCGTAATCTGCGGGCCACCATGCTAATTCCTTTAATAAGTTAATAGATTTTGAGACATCGTAAATAAACTAAAATTACATATGTAATTTAGGAGCTTACAATGTAAATACATGCCGACCATTTTTTGGTGAAAAATATGACGCCATAAATATAGCTACTCCCTTAAACGATTGAGATTATTGTTTGTAAGAGTTTTGTAAAAAAAAAAGATTAGTACATGGAGTGATCTTGTTTAAATTCAGGCACCCCATCTCAAGGTCTCCGTTTCTCGTTTCGAAGACAGGTGAGATTTCCTTAAAAAAAAGAAAGAAAACATGAGATATTTCCAATTCCCATGGCGCAAATATTTAGTTCTCACGAAGAAACTTTTCACCCTGACACATCGAATGTTTGGACACATGTATGGAGTATTAAATATAGATAAAAAAACTAATTACACAGATTGCGTGTAAATTGCGAGACGAATCTTTTAAGCTTAATTGCTCCATGATTTGGCAATATGGTGCTACAGTAACCATTTGCTAATAACAGATTAATTAGGTTTAATAAATTCGTCTCACAGTTTACAGGTAGAATCTGTAATTTGTTTTGTTATTAGTCTATGTTTAATACTTCAAAGTATCTGTATATCCGATGTTCCGATGTGACATACCAAAACTTTTTGCCCCTGCATCTAAACACGGCCTAAACCAACGTGATCGAAGAAAAGGTCAGACTTGCGTCACCAGTACACAACGCGTCATCGATCGTGATTCAATAATTTATGAACTCCCTGTTCGTTATTAGTACAGATCTTCCGAATCTCATCTCATGCTCCAACCTCCAATAGTCCAATGGCCCCTACCTGCTTTTTCGCCTTGTACTGGTTACCGCTGATGCTCGCCGCGGCGGCGAGGGGAGCCGAGGAGGAAGGAGGAGGAGGCTGCCTGGGCAGCCAGAAATGCGGCGACCTGAATATCTCCTCTCCGTTCTGGATCACCCAGGGCCAGGCGGATAAGCCGTGTGGTCCTCTGGATTTCCAGGTATCTTGCAATAGCTCCAACGGCGTCGCAACTCTTCGAAGCTCTGTGGACAGCGGGGGTTTGATATCATCAACATATCATATGGGGACCGTACTCTGCTCGTCTTTGATGTCCATAGATTCGCTCGCCTGAATAGCTCCACCGACTGCAGTCTCCCAGTATTTAACACCTTCGCCAAGCTTCCCCTCACGTTTACAATCAGCCCTTCCAATCTCAACTTCGTCTTCTACAACTGCACCAAGGCGCCGCCGGCGGAGCAGCAGCAACAACTGGGGCTCGTGGAGACGAGATGCGGTAACAACACGTTTGCTCGCCTGGGAGGGCGTTTCGACGGGGAGAGCGACTACGACAAGTACTATTTGGAAGGCTGCAGCAGCAACAGCACCGTCTTCGTGCCGGTGCTGGTGCCGCCTGATGGCAAGGCGAACGCCAGCAGGTATGAGGAGCTCGTGCGTGGAGGCTTCCTCGTAACATGGGACCTGCCAGTGACATCTTCTGGTAAGTTCACCCTCCCAGCCTCCCTGAAACTATTATTAGAACTATTACGAACACGTTTATTGGCATCTCTTTGATTCTTTCCTCCTGCCATTTCAAACAAGAAAACCACAGCGGTTGGAGACCAGCTAACCATGTCCTATAGACGAGCGAATAGATAGTAACAAGTCACAATAAGATGAGTTAGCTTCTTTAAGCACATGATATTAATTCATTATTATATACTCTTTCACAATCCCGTCCCTCTTCGCCGCCCTTATCTCGGTTACCCTCAGAAGAACCGGCAGTTCAGTTCCAGATCATCGACATCTTCTACAGCAACAGCTCCTTGCTTGTCACCGATGTCCGAAAGATGGACGACTTCGACAACTCCAGTGGCTGCCATGTCCCGAGGTCCAATACCTCCTCCAAGCTTCGGTTGGCCATTCTCGATTAGCCGTGTCAACCATAATCTTATCTTCTACAACTGCACCAAGCCTCCGACGGCGGCGGTGCGGCGTCTCCTCGGTCTCGTCGAGACGAAATGAAGCAACAACACGTTCGCTCGCCTCGAGGAGAGTTACAACGAGTCTGTACACTTACTAGAGGGCTGCGACGCCGTGATCGTGCCGGTGAGGGGTAGAGATGGCGAGGCAAACGCGAGCAGCTACGAGCAGCTCATCAGTGATGGTTTCCTCTTGACATGGCCGCCGCCGGCCGCCGCCGCAGAAGTCTGGTAAGTTCGTTCGTGAGCTTATCCATTTGATCAAGTATCTTCATTCATGAGCTCATCCATTTAAGCAAGTATCCAACAGTGCACGCGCTTAGTCTACATGAACCTCCAAAATATGGTGGCAACTTGGAACCAAGTGGTAAACCAGTCAGTACTAATAATGAAAATCGAAGCATCTATTAAAAAAGTTTGAAACAAATATGGGAAAAAAAAGTTTTACCCACCAACACCGGACTTTGGCAGCTCGCCTTTCTCCACGTCGGAACTTCTAAGGTACTTTCTTCGTCTCATAAAAAATCAACCTAGTATCGAATGCGACATATTTTAGTAGAATGATGTACTAGAATATGTCATATTCAGTTCTAGATTTATTTTTTATGGGACGGAGGGAGTATATGCAGCACAGTCAAGCACGATAAGGTAATGGAAGACAGGAAGAGAAAATAGTAGTATTACGCCCTAGTGAATTGTTTTTTGTCTTTCCTAAAAGGCAGAGCTGCTAACGTCTTGATCTGAGCTAGTGCGTGACTTGCCGTAGCTCTAAGGGCAAGTTTTATAAAAGAGGAGGATGTTTCATCTAATCTTGACCACATCATCAACTAATAAATATAGAGGTAACATGTACAATATATCACATCTATACTAATTCTAATACACTAGCCCCAATGTTTGTTTGCCCAATCTTCCTCTCTCTCCTTTTGTCTTGAATTTTGTGTAGTGGTTGTCTCTTGCATGAGAGGTGGCTGCTTATCTCTCTCATCTCTTCTCTCCTCCACCTCACTATTTTAGTTTATGTGGCACCTAGTAGATTGTGCTTGGATGCTCATAGTACTTGCCTTGAATGCGGTCACCGCTTGTGGACCAGTGTGTTGGCGGCCTCCTTCCAAGTGGTGTCAAACTGTCAATACTGCTATAGTCTACAGACGACACGGTCTACTCTAGTTTTATTCATGGCCTGAACACACAAATTTAGAGACCAAATTCCGAGTTTTTTTCAGGCGGTGCAAGTTGAGCCATAAGTGGCAATCCACACGCGCAATAGTGTCATTTCGCTAAAATGAACCGATATGCACGCGGAAGTTTCCACACGTCAAACAATAACAAAGCCTTCAACTCGGACTAGCTGTTCTACTGCATAAGGCACCATCTCCGCATATAGTACTAGCCAGTAGCAGCCACGCTCAATCAGCTGCACATCTTCAGTATACTCGTGGCATCAATTATCTTCTCGACTAGCGTCGCCCAAATCTGCTCCGCGTCGATCGAGTAGTACACCGTGGTCTTGATCACTTGCACTACAGGAGATGCATCTGTTTCCTGCCCCTGCATCTGTCGTGCTCTGCTTAGCCATGCTACTGCTCAATCTCCCAATAGCTAGCTCCACTGTTGATGCCATAAACACGACCACCACCACGTCGCCGTTCTGCGAGCCGGCGAAGTGTGGGAACCTTACCATCGGCTACCCGTTCTGGCTCGCCGGCACGCATCCGCCGGAGTGCGGGTTCCGAGCCTTTCAGGTCACGTGTGACCATAGAAATGCTTCCCTCAAGAACGGGTTCTGGACGTACCAAATCCAGCGCATCTTCTACCACAACAGCTCCTTCATGGTCACAAACGAGCAGCTGACGGACGGCCAGTGCGTCATCGAGAGTTTTGTCAACACCTCCTCCGACCTCGGCCTCACGCAGTTCAAGATTAGCCCCATAAACCGGGAGCTCGTCTTCCGATACAACTGCAGCCAGAGTCGATTGCAGCTTCCAATCTCTTGGGCGTCCGTGAGTTGTGCGAAAAATGAATCGTCCAACTCGTATGCCTGGCTTGCGGGGAAGTACAAGCCTGACGACGATTTCAGACAACTGCCGGGGAGCTGCACGGTGTCAATGATCCCAGTGCTGGGGTACGACGGTGCGGCGGCCAAGGACTACGAGCGGCTCATCAAGGGTGGTTTTCTTCTGGAGTACACGGCGGGGCCGGACGACTGCAAGACTTGCACGGAGAGCGGTGGCCAGTGCCGGGTCAATGTCACCAACGATAGGCTGGACTGCCAATGCTCCAACGGCGTGTCTCCGGGGATGATTTGTGGTAAGATCGTTTATAAGCTGCCGTTTCCTTGCAGAAACCCATTCCAAATAGTAGGGTCGTATCCATTTCCTCATCACACCAGCTGCTTAGCCTCTGCTTGCAAGCTTCGTTTGGAATACAGATTTTTTTTTTCTCAGTTACCCCGGGCCTAAACATCTCGTCCAATAAGTTTTGATATACGCAAGCAATGAATGATATAGAGTAGTAGTTTAACACATATATGTTCATCCAGAGAACATGACCTATAACAATTCTTAAATTATTTCTTGTATCAGACCTGGTTAGTTTAAGGATAATCACTTCATCAATAGAAGAATTTGTTATTTGATGATTATTTTTCTACTATGCGCGTGATTGGTTATAGAATACATCATCTAAAGAATATTGAACTTCAAACGTGATACTTCATTTGTTTTGGGACAACATCAAATATTCTACTCTTTGACACTACTTTTGCTGATTAAATCTGTGTTGTTTCAGGCAGCAAGATAACTGGCAGGAGAACCATTCTAATAGGTATGTCAAAAACATTTACCATAATACCACTGAACCATAAACCATAATAACCAAAAAAAAAACTTTAAGCAATAATATCCTTAATAGGAAAAGCCAATGATATCGGAAATTAAATGGTCGTAGTATACCATTATGGTTTTGTAGAAGGAAATAACATGTGTTTTAATCTCAGTTTTGACAGCAGCAGCTGCAGGCTTGCTCTTGCCATGTATATATGTGCTAATATGGCATAAGCAGGGGAAAAAACTACGCTATTTCCTTTGCACAAAGACTAGCAGCACCAACGAAAGGAACATTGAGGCCCTCATAGTATCTTATGGATCCATAGCTCCAACAAGATACAAGTATTCAGAGGTAACAAAGATAACATCATTTCTTAATTACAAGCTTGGAGAAGGTGGTTATGGTGTTGTATTCAAAGGAAGGTTGCAAGATGGTTGTCTGGTTGCGGTGAAATTCTTGCATGACTCAAAAGGAAATGGAGAGGAATTTGTGAATGAGGTTATGAGCATTGGCAGGACCTCTCATATTAATATTGTTAGCTTATTTGGGTTTTGTTTGGAGGGGTCAAAACGAGCTCTTCTTTACGAGTACATGCCCAATGGTTCTCTAGACAATTATATCTATTCAGAAAATCCCAAAGAAATTCTAGGGTGGGAAAAACTTTATGAAATTGCAATCGGGATTGCCCGTGGGCTAGAATACTTGCACCATAGGTGTAACACACGAATCATCCATTTCGATATAAAGCCTCAGAATATCCTTCTAGACCAGGATTTTTGCCCAAAGATTGCTGATTTTGGTTTAGCCAAACTGTGCCACACCAAGGAGAGCAAGCTTTCAATGACAGGTGCTAGAGGAACAATTGGATTTATCGCTCCTGAAGTTATCTATCGATCCATTGGAATTGTTTCAACAAAGTCAGATGTTTATAGTTACGGAATGATGTTGCTAGAGATGGTTGGAGGCCGGAAGAATGCTAAGTCAATGGTTGAAAATTCAAGTGCAAGGTATTTTCCAGATTGGATTTATGACCACTTTGCTCTGGATGACGGATTACAAGCTTGTGAAGTCACAAGTGAGGTTGAGCAAATTTCCAAAAAGATGACTTTAATTGGTTTGTGGTGTGTACAAGTATTACCTATGCATCGGCCAACAATAACCCAGGTTTTAGATATGTTTGAGAGAAGTTTGGATGAACTGGAAATGCCACCAAATCAAAATTTCAGTGAATTACTGTAAGATACTTCCTCTACACTCTTTGATGTGGACTGGTAATATTTTCACTGAAATTCATCTATGCTATTTCTGTTTTTCAGAGATCATCCTGTTCACGAGCTGAATACAGAAAGTACAAATTATACTAGAAATACCAAATCTGCACAAGGTCTTAGTGAAGTGCTAAGGGTTGAGGAGACAAGCCTCGTGAATTCAAACGATCCTACAGTGACTACCAACCATGCAAAAAGATGATCTGCAGTATACAGAAAGTAAGACACAAGCCAAATTTTGGTATTGTATCATTACACATTCATGGCATTGCCTAGTGTAGTAGTGTCTTTAAGGAAGCTGAATCGAAGATATTTCTGAATTCCGTTTATCCCCCCTAATTGCTTCATAAGCAATTCAACAATTTGATCAATCCATGGCTACGATTTAAAGTTAAGTGCCAAAATTATCACATTTTCCTCGTTTGATATAGGAGCTCGACAACTACCATCGTCACAGGCTCACAGCACCAAACTTTTCCAGGGAAAATAGTACACAATCAAAGAGCAATTTATTTACTTTTACCTTAAGGTCTTCTCTGATTCTCTGAAGAAACAAAGTAGCGGGAGCCCCTCTTCAATCTTCGAACTCTTGATAAGCTTCTGGCCAAATCAAGATCTCCTCTATCGCTCACAACCTCTCTTCAGCGACACCATCCCCAATCCGCCATCCTAACCAGTAACCAGTAACCACCGCCACCATCGCGGCTTGGGGCGGAAGCTGGGCTTTGTTCACCGACTCCCTCCATTCCTACTGGCGGCCGGCGTTTACTGCTGCCGCTCACGAGGCGAGACGGCAGGACTGCAGCAGCCGCAATCCTAGCGACACGCCGCGCCGCCGTGGTGACCAAGGGCACTAGGCAGCACGGCTCGGTCCAAATCTACAGAAAATAGGGTGCGACCCCATCATAGAAATTGAGGCCCATAAGATAGAGTGGGCCAGAATTTACGCCTTGACAAAAGAGACCGAAAAGAAAAGGAATAAGTTCACTTTGTGACCCTCAAAACTGATCGAAATTTAATCCGTGGCCCTAAACTACAAAACCGGATATTTTGAAACCCCCCCCCCCCAACTCTTAAAACTGGAGCAATTTGACTCCCTCGACGGTTTTGGAGGGCGGTTTCGCTGACGTGACGCCTACGTGGCAGTATTGACCCAGTCTTCTTTCCACGTGACGTTAACGTGGCGCTTAGTTGGCGTTAGAAATAAAAAAATATGTGTGGGACCCATTTGTCATCCACCAAAAGTGTGGGTGGGACCCACCGACATGTGGGGCCCACATAAATCATGCTCTCTTCATCCTCCCCCTCTCTTTCTCTTCCCTTCGGCGAGCGGCGGCCGTGTGACGGCTGACGGGGGCTAGTGGCGGCGGCAGCGACATGCGGGAGCCGGCGGCGGCAGGAGGGCGGGCAAGCGAGGGCGGGTGGAGGCGCAGGAGGGGACCCTGGTGATGACGCCGTCGGCGTTGCGCTAGTCGTCGGCGACGGGGTAGTAGACGAGGCTCATCTGCTCGGCGAGGCAGGGGGCTTGGTCGGGGTCGCTCGCCACCACGTCGTTCAGCCACAGCTAGAACCACTCATCCTTCCCCTCTCGCGTGCCGCAGCGACACGCCGCCGGTTTCCCCCCGCCGCCGTTCCCCTCGAGGACGTCCTCGCCGCACTACCCGGTGCCGACCTACGCAAGGGAAGGGCTACTTTGCCTTTCTCGAGCTCAAGGGCGGTGCCATGTTCGTGCGGGGAGCCGGAGCGACGGAGGCGAAGATGGGCGGCGCGGCGAGCGACGGTGATAAGGGGCTCCATCACCACCGCCACAACCAGGCCGTGTAGAGCACAACGGCGACGGCGGGCGCGGCGGCGGAAGGGAGGCGGCGACGGCGGGCAAGCGGAACGAAGGCGGGCAAGCGGAGACGGCGGCGGGCTACGGAGACGCGGGAGTGGCGGGGAGCGAAGATGGTGGCTTCCGACGGTGGCCGCCATGGATAGGGTGACGTGGGGGATCTTCCCGACAATGTCTGCCGCCACGCTGCTGTCGCGGCTGCCATCGCCGCCGCTCCGGCCCCCATCCGCCGCCGCCGCCAAACCCGATCCTCGTCCATCGCCGCTGCTCCCGTCAGGGGCGGATCTAGAACAAAAAAATAGTAGTGGGGACTGAATAAAGTACATCAGCATAAATCGAACCTCTAGTCCCCACATCCTATGGATCTATAGAAAAAAATTAGTGGGGCCTTAGGGGGTCTCCACTGTCCCAGGGGCGGTACTGGAGCCTCAAGACCCCCCCCTCCCGCCCCGTCCCCATTGTGAATCTGTCCCTAGCTCCCGTGAAGAGAAACAGGGGAGAAAGAGATGAGGGAGGGAGAAAGGGAGGAGGAAGATCTGGCCCCGCCGACCACCGCCCCGACCGCCGCCGCCGCCGCCTGCTCTAATGTACCGGCCTCCCTCGACCGCCGCCGCTTGTGAAGGGAAGAGAACACTTGTGAAGGGAAGAGAAAGAGATAGAGTATGACATGTGGGCCCCACATGTCAGTGGGTCCCACAATATATTTTTGTGCGAGAATAACAAATAGGTCCCACACACATTTTTTATTTCTAATGTCACGTAAGCGCCACGTCAACGCCACATGGAAAGAAGACCGAGTCAATACTGCCACATAGGCGCCACGTCAGCGAAACCTCCCTCCAAAACCGCCTAGGGAGTCAAATTGCACCGATTTTAAAAGTTGGGGGGTCGAGATATACGGTTTTGTGGTTTAGGGCCGTGGATTAGATTTCGATCACTTTTTGAGGGTCACGAAGTGAACTTGTTCCAAAAGAAAACGACGCGGAAAAGGCCTAGTTGATGAACGGCCCAAATTGCAATGGAAGTTCATTGCACTGGTAGGAGCCGAATCTCTTGCTGGATGTAGTCATCACTCATCACGTAACAAACAAGGCCTTTTTTTTTCCTTTCAAAAAGAAATCAAGTAAGCTGGTATCTACTACTACCTCTTTCTTTAAAAGACCGGCCGTCTGTATGGGAAGACACGTTTCCCCCACCAGCGAAAATGCTTTTTCCAGTAGTGTAATATGCTAGTATATTGTAACGGATGAAGGCCGTATTATTAGAGATGAACTAAAAGTATTACAGAGAATAATATATTGGATCTGGTGGTTACACACCGGAGATACAAATGTGTTGCGCGTGGTGGGATAAGAGAATGTAAGGAGAATTTATAGTAGTAGAGATAATAAAAGAAAAGGAGGGAAATTAACAGGCAAAATCGAAAATGCACGTATTAGGCCCTGTTGTTCGATCGGTGGTTTGGTCAGGCCGGCAGCAAAGCATACAATTCAACGTGAATTGGCGATTTGAGACTTTCAGGCGTTCCGGCGACGCAGCAGTCGCAGCCAGCTGGTACTGCTGCGGATGCTATATTTTTCGTCGGTCAACGCTAATGTAGATTGAAAAAATACGGTCGTAGAAGACCTATCCCTCCGGATTGTATTTGTACACAGTACACTCTCCATGAAAATATATAGTCTACTCAAGCTTTTGGTATTTGCTCCAATCTCATACGAACTACGGAGCAATAAGATATGCTACTAGTGGTGGTAGCGCTCTTCACTTTGCTTGCCACCGCGACACGCGCGCAGCCGGTGGTCGGCGAGAGCTGCGCGCCGGCGGCATAGGGCGGCCTGACCATCAAGTACCCGTTCTGGCTGCGCGGCCGGCAGCCTGCATACTGTGGCCACCCTACCTTCGCCGTCACCTGCGACGACGACCCCACCGGCGCGACCGCGACGCCGCCCAGCCTGAACGGCTCCTACCTCCGCGTCCTCGCCATCCACTACGGCAACAGCTCCGTCGTGGCCTTCCATGCCAACCTGGTCGACAGCTCAGCATGCGCCGCCACCCGGTTCAACATGTCCAGCATCCTCGTGCTCTCGCTGCTCGCCGTCAGCCGCGCCAACTCGGAGCTCCTCTTCTCCGCGAACTGCTCGCGGACGCCGCCGACGGGGTCGCTCCCGGTGAACTGCACCGGTTTCAGCGGCGGCGGCGAGTGGTTCATGTCCCTGAACCGGATGTATGATCCCGGTGGCCCCAAGCGGGCGGTGGACACGGTGGGTTGCCTGTACTCGGTGGTGCCCGTGCTGCCATGGTCGGAGCTGAGATCGGCGGGAGACTACGCGGGGTTCGTGAGGCGCGGGTTTCTGCTCGAGTGGGCGGCGGTGCCGGGCGACTGCGCGGCGTGCAACGGCAGCGGCGGGGAGTGCCGCTACGACGCCGGCGCCATGGCGTTCGGGTGCTTCTGCCCCGGTGGCCGCCTGCAGCCGGCGACATGCGGTGAGTAATTTGTCCCGCGACTCGTTGAAACCTCTGCATTTCTTTTACCGCGCATAAGCAGCCGAAATGAATATACTATCAGTTTGACCATTTCGTACTCATTTGGGCTGAACCGTAGATAAAACATACCGATCGGTATTCGCGAATCAGTTTAACCAGCATTGTCAACTGGTGAGTGCCGATAGTACTCACACAACACCAAGTGTCATCTCTAAAAGGGTCCATCAACTACATACAAATTCATTATACTGCGTTCAAAAGGAACTTAAAAATAATGGACGTGTTAGTGATGGATTCAGATAATATTCCTCTAGTAGTTTTTAGTGGTAAGATCGCTTGATACTTGTAGGGCGGAAGAACCAGAAACACAAGATGACAGAATGGTGAGAGGTGAGTAGGTGACTCCACCAGGCTGGACCATTGATCGCAACCGATATCCGTTAATCAGAATCATTTACCGACATTGCCTTTTTTCTCCATGTAAAAGTCAAAATCAAGGAAAAGGAATGATCAATATTTAACCCACCTGCTAATCTTTCCTCCCCTTCTCTGGTTTGAATGACTTCATCCCGTGGCAATTCCTTTGCGTGTTCAAACTCAAATAACAGAATATCTTAGGTGCAAATACAGTATTTTGCAGCAAAGGTCTTTAGCGTTGCTCATCTGTTTCAAATTGAAGTTTAAGGGAGCACATTAGAGCTCCGCGTTGTCCTCACGTGGGCGGCTCGGGGCGAAACCCTAGCCGTCCGACGCCGCCCTTCTTCCCCCTCTCCTTTGCCTCACCGCCGCCGGAGCACGTCGCCCGGAAAGCCGGGCGGCGAGTCATGATGGTGGCAGCGGGGCTAAGCTCCAGCGACGCTCCGCCTCTTGCGCGAGAAGGAGGAGCTCCGTGAAGACGGCGGCAGCGCCGGCGAGTCTCCGGCTTGGAGATGCAAATCTGGTGCCGCCGCGACCGGATCCGGCGTCCCCACGACCGGATCTAGCGCCGCCTCGACGGATTCAGTCGGGGGCACACAGCTGACGCGACGAGGGGCGACGGGAGGCTGTAGCGGGAGACGGCGCGAGCAGTGGCGGGCGACGGGCCGGATGCGTCGTCGTTTGGCGCGACTGAGGGAGGCCGGCGCCGACAGCAGCTGGAGGTGGTGTCCACGACTTCGGCATGCACGAGCGACGGGCCGGACGGCGACCGTGGACGGGAGGAGGAGGACGATGACGACCGGCGACCGTGGACCGTGGGCGACTGGCAGTCACGACAGCCCACGACAGGAGGATGCGTGCTACGGTGGTAGGTGCGGGAGCTGTGCGTGTGGTGCCAGGCGCGGCAGCCACATGGGAGTAGGCGTGGGAGCGGCTGGCGGAGGAGGAGGGCGTTGTGGGAGATGACAGGGAGGTCGTCGCGTCCTGCAAGAGGCCGGCACGCCCGGCGGCAGGGAGAGGGAGGCCGGCGCGTCCCGGCAGGTTGATGGCAGCGGGTGCTGCTGATGGCGGCATGCGGCGACTGGCCGGCGAGGGGCATCGATGCAGTGATGCGCGCGCGCCGGCAGAGGATTTGATGGCGGTGGAGCAGCGGGGCGTCAACGGTGGATAGGTAGGTGTGGATGGTGGGTGAAAACCCAGCCAGGCCGGCAACGATGGCGCTCGAGCGTCACTACCCTCCTAAGGGCATTGTCGTGCCGTCTCACCTCCTCTAGTGGGGTTGTCGGGCGAAAGCCCAGTCAAGATTCTTCTAACCTCGACGGTCGGCAGCGGCGGTACTTTCGTCGTTTCTCTCCCTGGAGACGTCGTCTAGGCAACGCCCTTGCCGAAACCACCCAAACAACTGTTGCAAGCTCGTTCTAGAGTCTCTTCCTCTTTTATTGACGTCCTAGTTTGTACAAGTTGGTCACATCGGAGGGCCTACGGGGAGAGCGGTTCCATTCTTCTCTCTCACCCTCTCTCCCTGAATCCCTGAGATGTGGATAGAGTGAGGTTTTGTGTCGGTTGTAAGGGTTGGGTTTTAGGCGATCCCTTTTGTAGCTCCTTTGTTGGCCTTGCGGCGATTGATCACGCTTAGCGACGGCCAGTCCGGTGCTGGCTTTTTCCTGGGTTTGTGTTTGGTGCTGTCGGTGTGTGAGAGGCGGTATACTTTTTTCTTTTCCTGGTTACGGTCTCCTAGGGTTGTAATCTTGTATTTTTTTTCTGCTCTATCAATATGAACTTTGCACTGTCTTGTGTGAGTCATTAAAAAAAATTGAAGTTTAATCGGTTTAAGAGCAGTTGGAAGGCCTGAAACAGTTGTGATGATTTGCCGAGAGATGGCTAATATCTGAACTGTGTGTGTAAAGCTGGTTATACCAAAGTTAATCTGTACTTATTTGTTTTCTATGAAAATTTGCAAGTCGGTGCCAAGATAATTCCATCTACCACGCGCTCCTGCTCAGAACCATCACCGACTTTTCGCTTAGCCTGGAGGAGACAAAAAAATTGAAAGGAGGGCACACTGCTGCACAAACCTTTTTTTAAGTCCCGGTTTACAACCCTCTATAGTCCCGAGTAGCAAACCTGAACTACGAATCTGGAACTAAAGATCGCTATTAGTTCCGGTTAAAATACCCGGAGTAAAGATGCATCCTTAGTCCTTAGTCTCAATTGATACCAACCGGAACTATTTTTTTTCCTCCGTTTTTTTTCCTCCTTTCATATTGATTCACAACACATATCACAAATTCATCCACAACATCACAAATTCATTCACACAGATCATGACAAGTTCATTCACAACATCACAAATTCATTCACAACACATCATCACAAATTTATTCACATAAACATTCACAAACACATTCACATATATATTCACAAATCAACAACATCCACAAATCATCAAAAAATCAAGAGAAACTCAAACAAATCAAACCGGGCCGGCCTCCCATCCCGCCGCCGGCCGGCCACCCATCCCGCCGCCTCCCCTTAGGCCGGGCGAGGCCCCACGCCCGGCTGCCGACGGCCGGCCTCTATCCCACCGTCCCACATCCGGCCGTCGCCGGCCGGTCTCCCATCCCGCCGCCCCGCGTCGGGCCGCCGTCGGCCGGCCTCCATCTCGCCGCCCCCACCCCCGGCCGGCCGCCTACCCTCCCAGCTCCGCCGACCTCGCTCGCTCACTCTGAGAAAGAGGATAAGGATAAGAGAGAGGAGTTTGGGAGGATAAGTCATAAGGATTATATACTGTATAGCCTCGGACAAAAAATGAACCGAGACTAAAGATCATCTAGGGCCTATAAAGTTTAAAACCGGGACAAAAAATCATCTTTAGTCCCGGTTTCTATTCAAACCGGGGCCATTGTAGTTTTTGGCCAACCCAGCAAAGATGATTTCTCCAGTAGTGGCAAAAGCTTTGCCTCCTATCAATATAGAGTAGGAGAAAAATATACAAAGATATATACAGAGCTTGTAAAGAATGATAGACCCAGAAAAAGAAACCTTAGATGATATCTCCTAAAATTCCAAACTCTTAGAGTCTAGTTGCTTCTACTTTCGCCTAAAATTCCAAACTCTTAGAGTCTAGTTGCTTCTACTTTCGCCTATGCTCCAGCTTCCTCCTTAATCTCTTGGCTAGGATTGAGGCCGGCGTTGAGGCTTTGTGGCGGAAGATTGTTGCATTACGCTTGCACCATACTTCCCAAGATACTAGGATCACCGGAGTTCGAAATGGTAGACGGGGTTATTAGGGGACTCAAGCACTAGGTTCCACCAGTGTTTGACTGAGTAACGGTCATCCCACTTATCCAATTGTATGTCAGTGTGGCCCTATATTTCGCCAGTAGATGATCCGCATACTCGTCGGCCGTATAGCATAACGGGCAAACCTTCTAATTTTGCCACCCTCTTCGTTCCAATCTGTCCGTCGTCCACACTGTATTTTGAATGACGAGTCATGAGAAGAACTTGCACTTCGGAGGCGCCAACAATTTCCATATTGACTAGGTGAAACCCTGCGCGTTGTTGTGGGAGTTTACTATGATGATAATAAGTAAAAAAAATAATGTGTAAGATACCTTAAACAATATAAACATTAAAAAATGATGGAGATATATACTGAAATATTATGTGAATTATGTGGGATGATTTAACATGCTTGTATTTTAAATCTCTAAAATTTAATAAATTATAAAATTATAGATAATATAGCATGCTTGTATGATGCTTAAATAATAATTGTTAATGGATAATAATGTGATATTTTACCTGTTAAGATTTAGAATTTAGTGGGTTATAATAAGAGATGATTGGTTGAGGGCGGTTCTATCGGCCTACAGACTACACTAGAGAAGAAAATAGTTTGCTAGTAACTGATTACGGCATGTACCATAAATTAATCAGGAATCGCGATTAGGCCATTCACAATGCTCCCATGTGGAATTCAGCCTCACCCCTAGAAACCGAATATTCGTCCCCCACGTCGGCAATCCGCGTGGCTTGCCCAAGACCGCGAAGCCAACTTTGGCTCTCCGTTCCTCCTTTGTTTCGAAGGTGGGGCCCACACTCGTGGGCCGCGTCGTCCTGCCGCCCCCAACCCTGCCTCGCTTCCACCGCCCGATGCCGCCGGGGAGAGGAGAGCATCGCCGGAGAGGGCATGGCCCCGTGCAAGGGGGCGGCGGTCGTCGCCGGCGAGGCCACCACCCGAGCTCGCCGGAGAGAAGGGAGGAAGGAAAGATGGACCACTACCATCGTCGTCGTCGCTGCCGACCGAGGACGGATCTGGCGAGCTCGGTGCCGTCACTGTCCGAGGACGGATCTGGCGAGCTCGGCGGCGCCGCCATCGTCGTCCGCCGCGGAGAGGAGAGGGTGACGCCCGTGCCCAGCGCCGCCGGAGGGGACGGGGAGGGGAGGGAGCCGAGGGAGGTGGCCGGAGCGGGGATGGAGGAAGTGGTTGTGGTGGGCGGCGGCTCGATCTGCGCCGCGCTGCCGTGCCACCGGGGGCTCCTAGACCGCCGCCCGGTGCCGCGTAGCTCAGGCCGCCGCTCGACCACCCCGCCGCCGCTGCCGCCGCTCGACGCCACAACTCGGTGGCGCGGCACCGCCGCCGCGCCGGAGGAGGAAGGGGAGGCGCGCGGGCGGAGATGGAGAAGCGCTCGAACAGCCCCGCCGTCGGCCGAGCCGCCCCTCGATCTAGGGTGGCCGGAAGAGGAGGAGGAGGGGAGGCGCTCGAGCCGCCCTGCTGACCAGCGTCGACGTCGCCGCTCGGGCCGTTCGTGCTGCCACCCGTCCGCCGCGCCGCTCCACGCCACCGCCGTCGTCCGCCGCGCCGCTCCACGCCGCAGCTGGGTGGCTCGACGCCGCCGCCGCGCCGGAGGAGGAAGGGGAGGCGCGGCGAGAGGAGAAGGGGCGAGGCGCGTGGGCGGAGATGGTTGGGAGCGGACTGAGGATAAGGGAGAGAGAAACGATTTTTTTTATTTGTGTGGCTACTCTTTAAGACTACATAGCTGTGAGACTTGTGGTAAGTATTATTATTCTTCTTGTGTCTTGGTAGCCCCAAGCTGAGTAAAATGGGTGGCGCGCTATTAATGCCCTTAGAAGATTGAAATTGTCATTTCCCCCCTCCTCAGAAGTTAAGAGGCGATGGTGACTTTTCCACAACTGCATTCAGGATGATAGGCTCTGGGTTAATCGTTTCAACCCATGTGACCACTTTGTTCTGCCTATCTGGCTTTCGATCCTCTCCTCCCCCCTCCAACTGCTGTAACTCTGTATCTCCTCTTGCTGTTCTTGTACTTGTACAGTTTGGATTGTGGTTTTATTTAATTTAATTCAGGTGTGGAGTCCCCACCGGTGTTCCCTCAAAAAAAAAAAAAAAGAGGCGACGGCGACTTTTCCACTTGTGTTGATTAAAATGACGTCTAACTGATCGGAAAAAGGTCAAGCAAAACAAGGCAATGGCAATGTTATTTCTCAAGCTAGACCTTTTCCTCCCCTTCCAGTTTTCTGCTTCTCTCCACTCCTCCATGTGTAGTAGCCTGCAGGCAGCTGCTAGCTCCACCATTTGAGTGGCTAGATGAACCCGAAGTTGCTGTTCTTCCCGCTCTTGGCTACGTTGCTCCTCCTGTGCCACCACGCACACGCCGTCTGCGAGCCGGCAACATGCGGCGACCTCACCATCAAGTACCCATTCTGGCTAAGCGGTCCCGACCTCAACCGGTCGTCGTTGGCCATTGCCGCCTGTGGCCACCCGGCCTTCGAGTTGTGGTGTAGCCGCGATGGCGTGGCGTCGTTGAGGGGCTCGCAAATCCTCGTCCTCGGCATCGACTACACCAACAGTTCATTCGTTGCTGGACACAAAAGGGTCGCCGACGGCGGCGACGGCGTGTGCCGCACCGACTTCAACATATCGTCCAGCCTAGCTCTCAGCCCGTTCACGATTAGCAGCAGCAACCGGGCCATCTGCTTCCTCTACAGCTGCAACGGCACGGAGCCACCGGAGATCGACGGCCTTGTGAACGCCACCATCTCCAACTGCAGTAAGCCTATCTACGCGTACCTCGGCGGGAGCTACGACCGTGACAAGCCACCGGCGATCAAAGCCGGGAACTGCACGTACTCGTACCTGCCGGTGCTGTGGCCGGAGTCGCCGGTGAACTTGACGGCGGGGACCAACTACAGCCCGCTGTTCAAGAAGGGGTTCGTGTTGGAGTGGCAGAAGAATGGGTTCGGCGACTGCGACGCCTGTAACGCGAGCGGCGGGCAGTGCCGGTACAACAACGATTCCGCGGCGGCGTTCGCGTGCCTCTGCTCCGACGGAGAGCTGCGAGGGACGATATGCGCCGGTGAGCTCCTATTCCAGTTTCCACTACTTTCGAAAACATAAAATGATCTTTAAACATTGTTACACGTTCGTCCGTATGGCTTACTCCCTCCGTCCCAAAAAAAACGCAATTCTGAGTTTGAACCTGGACACATAAGATTAGGTTTTTTTTTTGGGACGGATGGAGTAATTCGTAGTACCCAAGTATGATATTGAGAGGAGTAATTTTACAGTGTCTCCTAATTTTGATACTTCTACCTCCTAATTCGTAGTACGAATAATAATTTTAGTGCAATTTTTGGTATCTCCTAATTGATATCTCCTAGTACTACAGGTACCTAGAGATACCAAATTTTTCAATAGAAAATATGATACCTCCCGGTAACTTATCAATGACTATAAATTTACTCATATATATGCTAATGGCATAATATTTTCTCAATCTTCTCTTTTCCTCCCATTTCAAATACACATGTGTTTAAAGTCTCTCAATCGAGTATGTTTGAGATGAGAGAAAAAAAGATTGAGAAAATACGTAAAACGATATGCTATTAGCGTATAGTTAATTCAATATGAATTATTTTAAGTTTAAAAAATAAATTAATACAATTTTAAAACAATTTTGCTATAGAATTTTTCTAGAGAAACATATCACGTCCCGGTCAATATATGCTATAATCTACATAGAGACGACTGCAAAGTGCGAGAGGACTTTGAACGTAGTCACGTAGACGACCCAGTCATAGAAGTTTGTCCTTCTCCGTAGCCAGAAATCGCGCAAATTTACACATAAGTCAATATTTTACAGATGCCAGCCGGCAAATTAGGCCAGAAATCTTGAAGTGGCAATCAATACCAAGGAAACGCACCCCACTGTTGCTGAGGAAAATATACTAATATACTACTTTTTTTTTGTGGGAAAAGAGAGGTATATTACTCAGCTATAGAGTCAGTACCAACAAGGTGAGTCACGAAATTACAAGAATCATCTGGCCAGAAGGGTTCAGATCCCCTGAAGCTGGGGCCAACTCCACCGAGTGGATTTGGCCGAATCTGAGCCGTTCTTTTACTTCTACGGCTGGGATCATGGCACATACCTTTCTTCTAATTAACTATCTTTATCATATAGATTTGAAGGAAAAAAAATACTTGGTATTCTAGCTAACCGTAACTGTGATTATTCTCCAGCCAACACAATCAACAAATCAGGCATCATCTAAAGAATATTGAACTTCAAACGTGATGCTTCATTTGTTTTGAGACAACATCAAATATTCTACTCTTGACATTACTTTTGCTGATAAAATCTGTTGTTTCAGGCAGCAAGAAAACTGGCAGGAGAACCATATTAATAGGTATGTCAAAAACATTTACCACAATACCATTGAATCATAAACCATAATAACAAAATAAAAACTTAAGGAAATAATATCCTTAATAGGAAAAGCCAATGATATCGCAAAATAAATGGTCGTAGTATACCATTATGATTTTGTAAAAGGAAATAACATGTGTTTTAATCTCAGTTTTGACAGCAGCAGCTGCAGGCTTGCTCTTGCCATGTATATATGTGCTAATATGGCATGGGAAGGGGAAACAACTACGGTATTTCCTTTACACAAAGACTAGCAGCACCAGTGAAAGGAACATTGAGGCCCTCATAATATCTTATGGATCAATAGCTCCAACAAGATACAAGTATTCAGAAGTAACAAAGATAACATCATTTCTTAATTATAAGCTTGGAGAAGGAGGTTATGGTGTTGTATTCAAAGGAAGGTTACAAGATGGTCGTCTGGTTGCGGTGAAATTCTTACATGACTCAAAAGGAAATGGAGAGGAATTTGTGAATGAGGTTATGAGCATTGGCAGGACCTCTCATATTAATATTGTTAGCTTATTTGGGTTTTGTTTGGAGGGGTCAAAACGAGCTCTTCTTTACGAGTACATGCCCAATGGTTCACTAGACAATTATATCTATTCAGAAAATCCCAAAGAAATTCTAGGGTGGGAAAAACTTTACGGAATCGCAATCGGGATTGCTCGTGGGCTAGAATACTTGCACCATAGTTGTAACACACGAATCATCCATTTCGATATAAAGCCTCAGAATATCCTTCTAGACCAGGATTTTTGCCCAAAGATTGCTGATTTTGGTTTAGCCAAACTGTGCCGCACCAAGGAGAGCAAGCTTTCAATGACAGGTGCTAGAGGAACAATTGGATTTATCGCTCCTGAAGTGATCTATCGATCCTTTGGAATTGTTTCAACAAAGTCAGATGTTTATAGTTACGGAATGATGTTGCTAGAGATGGTCGGAGGCCGGAAGAATGCTAAGTCAATGGTTGAAAATTCAAGTGAAAAGTATTTTCCAGATTGGATTTATGACCACTTTGCTCTGGATGATGGATTACAAGCTTGTGAAGTCACAAGTGAGGTTGAGCAAATAGCCAAAAAGATGACTTTAATTGGTTTGTGGTGTGTACAAGTATTGCCTATGCATCGGCCGACAATAACCCAGGTTTTAGATATGTTCGAGAGAAGTTTGGATGAACTGGAAATGCCACCAAAACAAAATTTCAGTGAATTACTGTAAGATACTTTCTCTACACATTATGATTTGGACTGGTAATATTTTCAGTGAATTTCATCTATGCTATTTCTGTTTTTCAGAGAACATCCAGCTCAGGAGATTAACACAGAAAGTACGAGTTCTACTATAAATACCAAAGCTGCACAAGCTCTAAGTGAAGTGCTAAGGGTTGAGGAGACAAGCCTCGTTAATTCAAACGATCCTACAGTGACTACCAACTATGCAAAAAGATGATCTGCAGTCAAATTTTGGCATAGTATCATCACACATTCATGGGTCATGGCATTGACTAGTGTGTTTAAGGTAGCTGAATCGAAGATATTTCTGAATTCTGTCCATCCCCCTAACTTGTTTCATAATTTCATTCAACAATTTGATCTACCAGAAGCTACGATTTACGATTCCGTGCCAATAATTATCACATTTTCCCACTTCCCTAGTTTGATCTATGGGCTCAAAAACTAGCATCATCATAGTGCCAAAATTTTCACGGAAAAGTAGTACGCAAAAGAGCAAAGGGCAAGTTACTTACTGGATTCCTCCACGGTTCCTCTGAAGAAACGAAGAAGCAGCGGGCACCTCTACTCAGCCTTCGAACTTTTGATGAGTTCATCTGCTCGATCTATGCCTCGCCCAACGCAGAAAGTACAGGACAGGATGCCCATCTCCCCGGCTCCCCGTTGCTTGTGTTTGTAATCCATCCCCAATCCGCCGCCCTAACCAGTCACCACCGCCACCAACGCAGCGGAGGAGAACACTAGCGTTGTTCGGCGACTCCCTCAATGCCTACGGCCGAGCAGCCGGCGTTTACTGCTGCGGCTCACGAGGCGAGACGGCAGCGGCCAATCCTGCACGGCTGCACCGCCGCCGACGCCGCGGCGGCGCCGGGGAGAAGAGAACAAGGGCTGCACCTGCACGGACGCATCACAAAATTCTGGCCCGTACTATGTGATGGGTCAGAATTTAGGCCCATACTTTGGACTGTAAAGCCTATTCTGGCCCTCTTCAGCTAACGGTCCAGTGAGACAAGTACCTGCATTCCTCTGAGCTTTTCTTTATCCAACTTGCATTTGAAATATTTTGAAGTTCCGTACGCTGGTATCAACGAAGGTGCGCACTCACCAAACACTGCGTGCTGACGTAATCGTCACGTATATAATACTCCCTCCGTATTTTAAAGTATAACGCCGTTGACTTTTTATCAATGTTTGACCATTCGTTTTATTTAAAATTTATGTGAAAATATAAAAATATTTATGTCATGTTTAAAGAACATTTGATGATGAATCAAGTCACAATAAAATAAATAATAATTACATAATTTTTTTAATAAAATAAATGGTCAAACGTTAAATGAAAAGTCAACGGCGTCAGATAAAGGTAGTATGCACCAATCGCTGTTTAACTTTAACTCGCATGCAGATTAATATGAGCAGTGGCAACTGCCAACCCCAACGAACCCTCCTTACCGATCTCCCGTTTCGTTTCATACTGTACTACAGAAGAAGAGAGAATGGTCCAAGAAAGTGACCAAGCAAATGACGCAAGTGGTGCACGAAACCAAGTCAACTACACACATGTAAAATTCCTCGTCTCCTCGATCCATCCATCGATCGCTTCGCCTATAATACAACGCCTCTTCCTCGCCGCATCGCGCCACCAACCGTCGTCGCGATGGACACGCCATTGCTGCTGCTGCTTCCCTTCCTGGCGGCATGTCTGCTCGCGCCGCGGCACGCGGCGGCGGCCGTCGTCACGAGCTGCGCGCCGAGGCGGTGCGGGAACGTGACCATCGCCTACCCGTTCTGGCTGCCGGACTCGCCGTCGTCGTCGTCCGCGCCGTGCGGCCCCGCGGCGTTCCAGGTGAACTGCGACAACGGCAGCCGCGCGTCGCTGGCCCGCTCCTTCCGCAGCGGGTACAAGATCCTCGGCGTGTCGTACGCCAACCGCACCGTCGTCGTCGCCAACGACAACGTCCAGACCGACGCCAGCGGCTGCCCGGTGCCCAAGATCGACGTCTCCGCCAGCCTCAGCCTCGCGCCGTTCACCGCCAGCCCGGCCAACAGCCAGCTCGTCTTCCTCTTCAACTGCACCAGCAGCAGCAGGCCGCCGCCGGCAGGGTTCGTCAACGTCACGTGCCCGGGAGCGAAGGCCGTGGTCCGGCTCGACACGAGCTACAACAACACCGCCGCCAGAGTGGTCGCCGGCGGCTGCGACTACGCGGCCGTTCCGGTGGTCGGCGTGCCGGGGGCGAGCCCGACGGACTACCCGCAGCTGCTCCGGGGAGGCTACATGCTGGAGTGGAGGGCGCCCGCCGGCGACTGCATGGCGTGCAATGCCAGCGGCGGCCAGTGCGGCTACGACGCCGACACGGAGGCGTTCGCCTGCATCTGCTCCGACGGCTCATCGCGCCCGGGGATATGTGGTAAGTGTAAATCTATCTGTTCTTTGTGCTAAATTCGTTCAGTTTTTTTCCCTGAATTTGATTATTGGGAAATACATAACTATTACTCAAATTAAATTAGTTAGAGACTTGAGAGTATTAAAATTCAAATTAACTATTTATTGATTGATCAGCACAAGCAGTAGTTAGGATCAACGAACATGTAGTAGTAGTTCGTATTTGCGTGGTCGTGCCAAAAACCAAGGTGGTTAGAACTGACAGAAAGATTTAGCTAGTTTGACTTTTGAACGTGATTTATTTGGAGGGTAACAAGCTAACAATGGTTGTCAATCGGTGACCGTTCACGGTATCTAAAATTCTTTAAAAATTCCTAATGATGCTCCCTTTTTCTGATAACGAAAAAAAAAGTGTAGATTGTGATTCTGGAACTGAAAAAAGGTGATCTCTTTATGCATGTTTTAATTAGGTGAGGTGTACTTTCAGGACAAGGCTCTTGATAGGACTAGCAATAGTGGAAGTACAATAGAACTGGAATGACTTTTTGCACGGGATTGGACTAATTAATTAAATTACTGAATCAACATATAGTGGCTGCCACGATCTCATCGTATGAAACAATCTTTTGCCGAGAACCAATAATGGACTCCACATAAGCCCCAGTGTGATCTGTGAAGCTATACTTTAGCTACAAGTAGCCGGAATTTCACGTTCTCCGATCTCAACAACGTTTACATGTAGAATACGTATACAGCCAGCACGTGTGGTTGGTTAGCTGTTAGTGCTTACTTATCGACTTTGACTTTGAAATCACAATGATAGGAGCAAAATGGTCAACTAAAACTAACTTTTGTGTCCGAAAAGATACGATTTTGTTTGATTTCATCTGATTATTTTGATCATTTTGTTCATCATGTCTGAATCGAACGAGATATGTTGCTGCTCGCGGCGGCTGTTGCTGCACTCTCCTGAAGCTGGTTAGGTCAGATACATGTTGTTGGTCTCTGTCCACTGTCCAAATACTTCGAATAAAGCGACGTCGTACATATGTACAAATATACGATGATATCTGTTGTCTGAATTGTTCCAAAGTAATAGTTCAGACACCTTAATTGGTCCAACCAGTTTCAATTAGTCGTCAGGAAATCAATGACGCAACTGTGTGTGGAACAATTAGTCTTTGATCAGGAACTGTTTCTTTGATTAATCTCGGAAATAAATTAATGCTCGTTCAATGTAATTCAATTGGTTGGAATAGACTGGCGATATTTTGTACATGTATTGACTAAAATGAAATGATTTTTCCCTTTCAGATGCAAAGAAGTCCGGGAACAAGGTCATCCTGATAGGTATGCATCCGCTTGAGTCTTCAATTCTTGCTTAACTAGTCCAACAAAATAATATAATTCAACTTGTTTAAATTCTTCGTATATGTCATGATGATCAATTGTGTCTTCAATAATGATGTCATGATCAATTATCTAGATAAATTTACCACTTGGTAGTAATTACTAATCTATACTAATTGTTTGCTTCGTCGCTTTCAGTGTCACTGTCGATCTGTGCGACTGGGTTGGTGCTATTGGCATGCATCGCCATCGTCTACAAGTGTCGCCGACGTATGCAAAATCGTTTCAGCTTTCTGAACGCCATGGACGGTGCAAGCAGAACGGATACTGCAAAGGTGGAGAAGCTGCTGCAGAGTTACGGATCCCTAGCTCCCCGGAGGTTCAGGTACTCGGAGCTGAAGAAGATAACGAAATCCTTCAGCCAGCGGCTCGGCGAGGGTGGCTACGGCACGGTGTTCAGCGGCGCACTCGCCGACGGCCGCGCCGTCGCCGTCAAGTTCCTCCACCACTCCAAGCCCAACGGCGAGGAGTTCCTCAACGAGGTGGTCAGCATTGGCCGGACGAGCCATGTCAACATCGTCTCCCTGCTCGGCTTCTGCCTCGAGGGCTCCAAGCGAGCCCTCGTCTACGAGTACATGCCCAATGGCTCGCTGGACAAGTACATCTACTCGACGTCGGCAGCGGCGGCGGAGGCGGAGGAGGCGGAGGCGACGGCGAGCCCTGACAGGGATGTTCTGGAGTGGAAGGTGCTGCAGGAGATCGCCGTCGGCGTGGCGCGGGGGCTGGAATACCTGCACGACGGGTGCAACACGCGGATCATCCACTTCGACATCAAGCCGCACAACGTGCTCCTCGACGAGGGATTCCGGCCCAAGATCGCCGACTTCGGCATGGCGAAGCTGTGCAACCCGAAGGAGAGCATCCTGTCGATGGCGGACACGAGGGGGACGATAGGGTTCATCGCGCCGGAGGTGTTCTCCCGCGGGTTCGGCGACATCTCGACCAAGTCCGACGTGTACAGCTACGGGATGCTGCTGCTGGAGATGGTCGGCGGCGGGAGCAACGTCAAGGCCTACGCCGAGAAGGGCGCCAGCGGCGCGTTCTTCCCGCTCTGGGTCTACGACCACCTGCTCGAGGACGGCGGCGTGCTGCAGAGCGTCGCCGCCGCCGCCGCCGCTGCCACGGCCGGCGGCGGGGCCGGAACACCGGGAGGCGAGGAGATCGCGAGGAAGATGGCGCTGATCGGGCTGTGGTGCATACAGACCGTGCCGGCGAACAGGCCGTCGATGGGCAAGGTGCTGGAGATGCTGGAGAGAAGCGTCCACGAGCTCGCCATGCCGCCGCGGCCGTACCACTCGAACTCGTCGTCCCCGTCGCGGCCGTCGAGCTACCCCTCCTCTGCCTCGGATTTCACGCAGCGGTCAGTGTCGTGTTGATCAGTTGCTGATCACTCTGTTTTTTTTTTCTGATAACGCTGAATTCCATATGATCAATCGCTGACGAAGATCGATATGCGTTTTTGTCGAGCAGATCAAGGTTATCAACACCGGGAAGCACAGCGTGAAAAGTGGCGATGGAATGACTATACTTGAAGCAGACAACTGGCTAGTAGACTGTAAATTAAAGAAAACCAGAGTGGGAACTTTGGTTTTGTATGTAGAGCAGATTAGCAAGAACAACAAAATTAGACGTTATTACTGTTTGAATCATTAATTCGTTCTCTTATGGTTTTCTGTGGAAATCATGTACTACTATTCAGTTTTAGTTTAACTTGTGCTTGACGAATGTTCCACCGGGTTGATTATAGATAGAGTAGAAGGAAGAAGCCCAGTGCAAGAAGCACGGCCTGCCAGACGGACAATAGTTGGGCCTCCGTTTTTGGATAGAGAAAGACCCATCTTTAGAGGCAGGCAGGCCGTTGTTTTCGGCTTGGGCTATCATGGACTGTACGGAGGATGCTATACGTCAGATGTCCGATTTTTCGTGAATATCGGACGCCCGACCGCTGATTGTCGCACGTCTACGCATGCATGCACAATCTCTACCGTTTCTACTCTAGTTGATTAGCACATGTAAAAAGTCTATATGCTTGCGCATGCATGACTGCATGGTTCAGCATTTATCTCAACCCCACTTTTTATTTCTTTAAATTAAATTTCCTTCTAAATTAATTATCCGATTTATGATTCGATTTCACCATTAAACTCCTTGCAATTAAATCTTCACAACAAGCACGGTTATATTTTGATGAGAAAAATCGAACGTTGTTTCACCACTTATAAAAAAATGTTTCACCACTAGGTCAAAATGTTCCAACTCACTCTAAAAAATGTTTCAGAGAAATGCAACATTCAAGTAATACTAAATGCAACACCGATAATATCGGTATGAAACATTGACTCTCAATGAGTGAGACATAAAAATCTTGCTCAAATGTTCCAACTCAGTCTATAAAAATATTTCAGAGAAATGTAACATTCAAGAAATACTAACTGCAACACCGATAATCACAATTAAATCTTTATGACAAGATCTCACATGATTATTTTTATAATTTAATCACAAGGTATTAACAATTGAAACATCATATAATATTTGCTGAAACATGATACCGTGTGCAATATTTTTAATTAATTAATGAATACTTATTGAAACACTCAATCAACACATATGCAACATTTATAAATAAACTAGTGAAACATAATAAACTACTTACTGAAACATACAAATAGCACCATGTGATGCATTAAAGAAAGATATATACATTGCGACGATAATTAAATATGTGCAACATAATAGAATTTCAGTTGAAACATCTTATTCTCACATGCGAAACATTAAATTTAATTGGTTGAGACATATATGTGTTTTTATTATAATATAGTCATGTGAGATCATGTTGTAAAGATTTTAATTGTAACGAATACAATGGTGTAAACATATCGTAGATTGGATGAGTAATCTGGAAGAAAAATCATTTTCAAGTTTGCTAAAAGGGGGTTATGTACATGCAAATAATCTCGTATCCTCTCTCCTCCATGCATGCCAATGCTAAGTAAGGGAGCATATGTAACCGGTGTGAAAAGAAAGTATCTGACAAAAAAAAATACGAGGCTGCATGTAGCAAAACCACAGTGAGACGCGTCCGATTTTTTTCAGGAGATCAGACGACTGGGTGGAAGCATTTTCCGGACTGTACGGTCCAAATACATCCACTAATCCATGGATCAACTGGTTCAGCACTCTACTGCTCCATGACAGCAAAGCATGCGTTTCTTCGACATTGCCCGACGTGTTGACTGTGTTGCTACCAGGCTGGTACCATCACAGGGCGAGGTCAAACGGAGACGAAAGCGAGAAAGCAAGACGAGCAGATCGTCGACAAAGTCCGGTTCGCATGGACATTTCGCATGTAGGAGTACTATCTTTGTCCTGCAGCAATCTCAAATGCTTGTGGTTGCTGCTCCCCGGCCATAAAATCTACTACTACTCCTAGGTGAAGTCGTCTCGTCTCGTGACGAAGTTGTACGAGGTGACGTAGCTAGTGGCGCCGGCCGGCCAAGGACTCCGCTGATGGAGCATCACCGGCTTAATTAATTACGCGTCACTTGCCCCATAAACGACACCGTCCATGGCTGCCCAGCCAGCTCCCACCGCCCAAATTAAGGCCGGTCCACCCATCGTCCTCATGACCTGCCAACCCCATCCCAGCCCTACACGTGTCCACCCTCAACCACGCGTCGGTACCTCCACCGCACTTCTGGAAGGAAGCCAAAACGGCAGCTTATTAATAGCGTAGCCGTTACCTGCTTTATATGGTCTTCTCAATTAAACTCCACTAAACCTCCCTATGGCCTATGCCATCCACCAAACAAGCAACTGAATCGGAATCGCATATTGCTTTCGACCTCCAATTCAACAGATTAGCAGAACACAGGGCGCTGAGCTGATGGCGAATTGTGGCCGGAGGTTTGCCGCCGGCGGCGCTCCGGCGACGGCGAGACGGTGTAATCTGGAGCTGTTCCTCGAGGCCACCACGCCGGTTGTCCCGACGACAACCTGCTCCTCCAAGGTACTATAAACTTTTCATCCCATGCATCGATCTGTTGCATTTCCTGATTTCCCCCATTTCCTGATATCCAAGATGATCTTTCAAGAGCTGTCGGATTAGTTGCCTCACAGCTAATACGGAATTATGTATGTTCCAAAACAGATGTTTTTTCTTTTTTGTTTCTATAACTCAATTTCTGACTAAGAAGAAACAGAAAACAACTGCCTTAATTCATTTCTGTAACAATTTCTGACCAAGTAGAGGTTCTTTTCAGCTTCTGTGACATGAAAAAATTCGTATGGTTATCTTTGCAGAAGAGCATGAATGGTTGGAAGCAATCTGATGAAGAAAATGCGCTGCCACTCTTCAGTTTGGGCGACCTCTGGGATGGGTTCAGAGAGAGCAGCGCATATGGTATTGCTGTGCCAATTGTTCTGAATGGTTGCAGTGACGGCGTGGTGCAGTATTACGTCCCTTACTTATCTGCAATCCAGCTTTACGGAAGATTAAGGAGGCATTTCTACCATTCCAGGTAATACATCCTCAAATCACCATGTCTATTTTGTCTACCGTTGAATCACTTCTTGTAGATGTTCTTAAGACAAATGGTTTATTAGCAATGGTGGCATTGCGTTGATAGTTACTTCAGCACAATGCTCAACCTTCGAAATAGAACGACACTTCAGGTTGTAATGTAGTTCATAATTACAGAATAAGTACATTTGGCAATACATTCCTTGAGAAGTACATCTTGCGTCTCCTATGAGAGGACAGGAAAATAAAATGAATTTTAGGTGCTTAAGTGACCATTGCATCAGGAGAAAGGAACATAAAGAATTCTCAAAAAAAAAAAAAGAAAAAAGAAAGGAACATAAAGACAAAACAAGTCTTGTAAAGCCATCTGAACTCTGAAGAGTGAGTTTGCGAGCATTGACTTAAAGTGTAAGGGCCAATCAGTATTCAGTAGTACGAGTTACTATAGGTCCCTATCTCTGTTTCTACACTTCTCCATTGAGGCTGCACTATCTTCAGTAACAATTTGGACTTCTCATACGCAAAGTTTGCATTCTGAATGCACTTAAGAAACTTCATTAGGAAGGCAAAACCCATAGTGATTATAATAAGTCCCCAATTCATCGTATACAAATGTAATCCAATGAGCGGTTACTGTTAGTATATGCAATTTTTTTCCCACTGGATCCAAGGCAACCGTTGGATGGAGGCGCGCGTGCGGCTACGATTCAAGCTGACGCAGTCACGCAACTGCTGGGAGCACCGTACGGGTACAGATAACTAACAGAACACAGATAGGAGACTAGGAGAGAGAGTTAACTTGATGAGATCACTAAAACGGAATCAGCTAATGTTAATCCCTAGTGTTGTTTCTGATATGGTGTTTGTTCAATCCAATCGTAGGCCAAGTGGAGAAGACAGCGACGGCGACTACTGTCAAGACACAGGCAGTGAAGAGATGAGCGACCTTGAGCACGACTCATGTCCCAGCAGCACGGATGCGTTCTCAGTCCAAGATACCACCTGCGAAAGCTCCACCAGCGAAGCATCGAGCGACGAAAGCGAATCAACGAGAGTTTCCCACGAGCAGCTCATCTTCGAGTTTCTGGAATCTGAGCCTCCCTACCAGCGTGAACCGCTAGCTGACAAGGCATGCCAACAATTACTCCAAGAACTCTTATCGTTTCTCCCTGATGAAAATGACTGTGTTTTTGTCACTCCTCTGAATCAAAAAACTCTGCAGATTTGTAGTCTTGCCAGGGGATTTCCGGAGCTGAATACTCTCAGGAGCTGTGATTTGTCGCCAACAAGTTGGATGTCCGTCGCATGGTACTAGCAGAATACTGTCCTTGTGTTGAATAATGTTTACCATTCAGAGTTCAGACTAACTGGAGTAAAATATTTGACTCTGAATTCTTCGTTCCTGATGATCGCTGCAGGTATCCAATATACCGAATTCCGACGGGACCAACACTACGCGATCTGGACGCCTGCTTCCTCACATATCATCCCCTCTCCACGCAGCTCACAGGTGCACAAACACTTCACAGAAAAAACACCGAACAACTGGACCATCTTTCCTTGGGTTGCTGTACGCTTTGAGCCTGTGACACATGACGTTGAAACTGATCTTTCAGGCGGCATCTGCCCGGAGCCAAAAGGCAACAACAGCGGCGTCCCCGTGACGACGGCGATGTGCCTCCCGACGTTCGCCATGGCGTCGTACAGACTCAAGGTCGCGGCGTGGGCACCGGGCGGGCGAGACAGGCAGCTGGTCGCCTCCCTCTCGCACGCCGCCGACGCCTGGCTCGGCCTCCTCGGAGTTCACCACCCGGATCACCGCTTCTTCGCCGCTCGCCGCGTCGTGTCCAGAAGATGATGAGTCGATGGAGATCGCCTGCCAACCTGAGAGTGCAGAGAAGTTCTCTGTGTTCTTTTTTTTTTTGTGTGTGTGTCTCATTCAGTTCGTAGATTGTCAGGGACCTCAGGGTTCAGAATGTACTCGGATAGTTGGATCACAAAGCGTGCATCCTGTTTTTGTTTTCCAGTAATGGTTTCAGAGAAAGATTAACCAAGAATGTATATAGAATTAGAAGACAATTAAAAATGTGTTTTCTTTTATGCCAGCTGGTCTAGTGTTTATGTTTAAACGTGATATTTTGTTGTACCAAAACTCAGATACGAGTAACACTCAAGCAGCTGTGTACTTCTGTTGTACTGCTTCTATCTTGTGAGTGACAGACAACAACGAAGTCCATCGTAGCATTTGGAATACAAGTGTACGAAGATCAGTGTGATTCTGTGAACTCGTGATAATTAATCCTTTCCATGATGGTTGTGTTGTGCACAGTTGCATGATGGTTAAAGAAGTTGAAGCAAAGTTTTGTTTGTTGAGAAATTTGACTGAACTCTGTACCGCTTGCTTCCCTTCTTAATATAAAAAAAAAAGAGAGACAGAACTCATGCCTTTCTACTAAAAAAACAACAGATATGGTTGGCATTGTGTTCATGGTTACTTCAGCAAAATACTGAACCTTCAGCAAAATACGCTGATAAGCCCTTTTTGTTTTGTTTCCTCCGGGAGGCTTGTCCCTTGTAGTCACCAATCCAACAGTCTATGCTGGTGTTCCACCTCAGGATGATGTGCCCTTGTCGTAGCCATTTTAGGATGCCAAACCATATTTACTTCGAGATTGGACATTCAAACAACAAATGGTCAATTGTTCTGAAGCAAAGCTGAAAAAAAAATAGTTATTTGGCCATCCCCTGAGTTGCAACCGGTCTGTTGTCCACACCCGGTTTTGCAGTGCGAGCTAGCTGAAGATCTTACATTTTGCTGGAGCCCACACCTCCCACCTCCCAAGTCAGCTTTGCTGTGGAAATGGTAGGCGGATTTTCCGTTATATTCCATATTGGGTGTCCATTTCCGGACAATTGAGTCCTTCACACCCTCCGTTAGTTTGGGGGGAGGGGGGGGGGGGTTCACGTGCTAGGACCACCCAAATTCGCAGATACTATGTAAAAAGGGTCACGGTGAGGGTGTGGCAGATGTCATTGATCCATCTTCCTTGTTGCATTGCATCTTGGACAATGTAGTTCTTCCTCTTGGAGTGCCGATAGAGGTTTGACGCTAGGCTCTTTAGGCTTTGGCCACCAATCCAATTTGATTCCCATAATCTCGCCTTTCGCCCATCACCAATAAGGAATTTAGTCGACACCACAAACAAGTCCTTATCCAATTCATCATAGGGTGTTTCAGTTCCGATCCAAGGTTTGTTTGGTGCTCTTTATTCAAACCCTAGCCATCTCAGACGTAAGGCTCTAATAAATTATTCTTAAGTCGGGAACTCCAAGGCCACCATACCGAACCGAATGGGGGACCAGACCTTAGGCCAGTTGACCTGGCACTTGCCTACGTGAAATCCTCATTACCTGCCCAAACGACTCCTTGCTTTGTTAAATTCTTGAAGGGTTCAGTAACAATTTGGACGTCTTACTCTCATACGCAAAGTTTGTATTCCGAATCATTTTCCACAGGCACCCATTCAAAATTCACACCGAGTATGATATATTGGACAGCAATGTCGAAGCTCTTATTTTCAGAACCATCAGAGTTCAAATCAGGGGCTATACATAAAGACATACGGCAACCAGGCGACCAACATCTCGAATCACTTGCTAATTGTTATGTTCACAACAGGAACAACAAAGGCCAAACGAAAGGATACATAAAGCCTCGTGTCACTCCTAAAACAAGTCAGTTTCAGTCCACTGTCTAGCAGAAGTCAGGACCTCTAAAATCCAAACTAAGCTTCCCAGTTGAGCTTAGCCTTGTCTGAGGATGCGCGATATCTGCTGAAAGAATACAGGACACATGGCCCTGCTGAATTTTATGTCCTCCTTCATCCAGCCCATAGCAATCCTGTCCAGGGTGCCCAACGACGAGTACTGATATGACCATTCACCGCCACCAGGTTGGTCTACCCATGTCAGGGTGAAACTGTAGCCTACAACAGTTTAAAAAATTCAGTTAGAAATGTAATTCGTTCCTTACACTTGATTATGATCTTTACAAATCAAATGTTCTAACATTGGTGACATGATCCTCAGGTTCTGCACCCAACATGTAACTACACTGTATGCTGGTATACAAGTTCTGCTACAAACGGCTGAGCTCCAAAGAGATGTATACATGCTTGACAAAGATATTAAAGCATTAAAATATGTATTCACACAACTCTTCTGGTGGTTTAAAGGACATTTTTCAGGTTGAAGATTGTTCTTTGCATAACTGTTTGCTTGAATACTCAGCTAGCTTGACAAACATGGAGGTGGCTATATGCAAAATCAAATGAATGTGAAAGAGAAATGAACACAAGTAAAACATGATGAATAATAACTATGATGAGATATTCCAGTACTATGCTGTGGCTAAAATAATAGCATAAAATTTGATGTTCCAAATACCACTAGCTTCATGGGAGACTGAAAGTGAAAATCCTTCTGTTTGGTTCTTCACTGAAAATTTCATCCCAACTACTGATTCAGCCAGCATATGAAACATACAGGTACTGGAGCTTTCTTCTGTCGCACTCCCTGCAAACAACATACTTTTAAGTTCAAACAATTCACTACTGCATGTGTGTATATTACCACTAACCTGAGATGCTCATATGCCTTCTACAGGAATCAAGCTACAAAACCAATCCAAATCATAAAAAGAAATTAGAAGAGCTCAACACACTCATTCTATTGCATACTTGTACTTCACTAATAAGTAGTTCCTGTTACGGAAAACTTACATCTCTTCCTTCCTCCTGAAAGCCATTACAAGGAACAGTCGCTTTTTCAATGGAGTGGATATTTCTCTCCCTGCTCTTTGACTTTGGTGTCTTCTTTGCAGGTGGAATTGGAGTTTGATTTTCTATAATCATTTCGGCGGTTGTGTCAGGAGACCCTGTAGCTATATGGTTTGCATCATTCTTCTCAGCCAGGAGACACTGAAGCTTCAATATTTCACTATTGAGCTCCTTTGCTGCATGTTTTGTAAACAAAATTGAATTAAGTCAACTTCATTAATACCAAAGTAAATGGAAGACAGAACTCAGACCAAATAGTGCTTTCAATCAGCAACAGATTGTTTCCCTCCATTTCCAAAGACGCACATCAGTTCCACCTCCACCCAATCATGGTTTATACTTTATACTTGCATACTACCAACCATTTCCTTATAAAATTATAATCTTAGCAAAAAGAATTCTTACTCTTCCTAGTCTCATCGAGCAAAAGTGTCTGGACCTCCACAAGCTGCTGCTCCTTTTGGGTCCTGGCATCATCAAGAAATTAACAAAAGAAGAGAAAGCAACGGATCAGGCATCATTTCCCCGAAACAGCGGAAGCCCAAAACAGCACGAACGCGTGAAACCCTATCGCCGCAGGAGCAGCATTTGAATCTTACAGCTTGGCAATGAGGCGCTCGTTCTCGCCCTGGAGGTCGGCGACCCAATCTTTCATGGCTGCATCATCAGAAACAACAAAACGGAGCGAAGTCAACAACCTAACAGAAATTCCTCCCAATTCCAAAAGATGTGCATTTCTCTCCCTCCCAGGTCTTAAACCCTCCTCCCTTCGAAAAACCGACGAAATACATCCGCCTCCTCGGTTTACCTTGCTGGAGCTCCTTGATGTCGGCAGCCCGCTTCTGGTCCAGCCCCTCGTCGAGCAGCTTCCGCTTCTACGCGCATCAAGAGCGGCAGTGCGAAACGTATTGAGAAGAAATCAAATCCGTGTCCATGGGTAGGGTTACAGAATGGGGGAAGAGACGAGGCGGTATGTATACCTTGAGGGCGGTGTACTTGTCGTAGAGCTTGGCGTTGAGCTGCTCCATCGGCGCGGGCGAGGTGGGAGGAGAAGGATCGGCGGCGGCGGCGGCAGCTCGACGAAGGGTCGACGACGAGCGGCGGAGACGGAGACGAGACGGTGACGGTGACGGTGACGGGGAGGAGGGGGACGAGCAGTTTGGGGAAATTCTCCGACCCCTGCTGGGTCCAAGGCAACCGTTGGATGGTGGCGCGCGTGCGGCTACGATTCAGAAGGTGACGCAGGCGGCTGGGATTACCGTATGGGCCGCAGCCATGGGCCATGTGGCGGCCCAATATCGTTCATCTGCACTGGTGTCTTTACTGCTCACTGTTAGAGATATTGTAATGTATCGGTTCGGTTTAATCATATCCCAATTCTGTTTTTATAAGTTGGTTATAGATATAAGAATGTACCGTTCCTATATGTGGTTATGTCCGTTATCAATCTAATTATCGGGCTTACTCACCTACGCTTTCATGGTATCAGATTAATCTCGCTTCCGCCTATTCTCCACCGCGTCGCCCTAAGCCACGCGCTTCCCACGTCAAGAAAATCTTCGGAATCATATAATTAAAATGGAATCGGCTATGTTTTTTTTAAGAAAAAAAAAGAATAAGCTAACCTCTACTGTTGGAGGTACTTGTGTTGAATGATGTTTAGGAGTCGTCTTCTTCAGATAATGATCACTGAGACTAGCTCAAAAGTTTAAAGCTTCTGATGCTGAATTGCAGAACTGTAAACGTCTGATGATGATTTGCAGGTACTATCCAATATACAGGATTTCGACAGGACCAACACTGCGCGATCTGGACGGCTGCAGGCTGCTTCCTCACACATCATCCTCTCTCCACGCAGCTCGCACGTGCACAAAAACTTCAGAAAATCTCTGAAGAAGCTACACTTGCTTTCTTCAGTTGCTTTCCTGCTGATGCTTGAGCCGTGACGCGTGACGTGACGTTGAAACTGATCTTTCTCAGGCGGCGAAACCCAGGAGCCAAAAAGGCAACAGCGGCGATCCGCGATAGCGCGGCGTCCCCGTGACGACGGCGATGTGCCTCCCATCGTACAGGCTCAAGGTTGCAGCGTCGTGTCCAGAAGATGACTCAACTGTGATCACCTGCTTCAGTTTAGTGATCTCCGTTGAGACCCGGTCTAGTTCCTAAAATCTTTTTCCCAAAAACGTCACATCGAATTTTTGACACATGCATGAAATATTAAATATAGGTAAAAACGAAAACTAATCACGAGATGAATCTTTGAGACTAATCATTTTATGATTAACCATAAATGCTACAGTAACCCATATATACTAATGACGGCTTAATTAGGTTAAAAAAAATTCATCTTGCGGTTTCCAGGTGAGTTATGAAATTAGTTTTTTCATTTGTGTCTGAAAACCCTTTCCAATATCTGTTTAAACATCCGATGTGACACCGAAAAATTTTAAATTCGCGGAATAAACACACCCCATCGACGCAGCCCGAGAATGCGGAGCAGTTCTCTGCTTTTTTTTTCTTTCTGTCTCGTTCAGTTTGTAGATTGTCAGGGTTCAGAATGTACTTGGATAGTTGGATCACATAGGGTGCATGTCTGCATGATGTTTTTGTTTTGTTCCTGCAATGGTTTCAGCAAAAGCTTAAGATGGTGTTTGAATCTATGGACTTAATTTAGTCTCTGTATTTAGACACTAATTTAGAGTATTAAATATAGACTACTTATAAAACTAATTACATAAATAAAAGCTAATTCGCGAGACAAATTTTTTAAGCCTAATTAATCCATAATTAGAAACTGTTTACTGTAGCATCACATAGGCTAATCATGGATTAATTAGGCTCAATAGATTCGTCTCGCGAGTTAGTCCAAGATTATGGATGAGTTTTATTAATAGTCTACGTTTAATATTTATAATTAGTGTCCAAACCGATGTGATAGGGACTTAAAAGTTTTAGTTCCATCTAAACAGGGTCAGCCAATAATGTACTGTATATATAAGAAAATTTTTTTACCAGAATTCAGAAAACACACAAGCAGCTGTGTACTTCTGTGCTGCTTCGAACTTGCGAGTGACAGAGCGAAATCGGCCGTAGCATTTAGAAATAAAGCGTACAACGATTAGTGTGATTCTGTGAACACGTGAAGGTACTCTAAAAAAAAAACTCGATAATTAACCCTTTCCAGGACGGTTGTTGTTGTGCGCAGTTGCATGATGGTTACAGAAGTTGAAGCAAAGCTTTTGTTTGTTGAGAAATGGCGTCACCGGTGACGCCCAATGGGCTCTTCAGACTCCAACGCGCTGCACGATGTGCACATTGCTACTAGCTCTGTTCCTGTGGATCCATGATTCAGCACAGTCTTCATTACTACTTGTTCGTAGACTCGAACTTAAAGAAACTGAAACGAGGATCATATATACATTGTTGTGTTTTGTTTGATTAGGAAATGCTGGGATTCTCAAAATCGACCGACATATCACAGCTGATTTTGAGAACAAATACAATTAGGACGAAATGTTTTTTTTCTTTTTTGGGGGGTTCACTTCTTCCGTTCTCCGGCTTCTCAGGTGCATCAGAGTTGATGGCCCCTTTGGGCTGTGTTAACTCTGAATTTTGCAGGTGGTAAAAACTGGTCCATGAACCATGATCAATCCTAGAATATTCAGCATTAGGTAGTGATCTTGCTAGAAAAAGAATGGCTCTTCTGGTAGAAGAAGAGGAGGTAGGTAGGTGACTTCTTCGGTGAGTAGTGACTAGTGAGCCACTGTCTGCACTGCACAAATTATGACAATTCAACCATTTCCGAAAACTAATTTTATAAATAAACCGTAGCCAAAACTTATTTCAGAGGCGGTGAATTTAGACACCTCAGCGCTACGTCAACTGGTGCTGAATATCATGTCATCGCGGATGAGAAGCTGAGTCGGCGTGCCAACGTGCATTCAGCGCCGGCTATTTGGCGCTGAGGTGTCTAAGTTCAGCGCTATATGATTTGGCGCTGAACAAAATGGTTATTTTTAAAATAAGTTTTGGTCACGGTTTATTTGTAAAATTAGTTTTCGGAAAAGATCGCATGGTTAAAATTTGTGGTCTGCAGTTCTGCACTGAGCAAGTGAGGATTCAGGCAAGCAGACAGAGACAGGAGTGCGTGCTTGGAGCATCCAAGTCCAGGAGTCACCTCCCCTGGATGGCAACCGGTCGGCTCGCGACGCGGCAAGCCAAGCCGCCGGCAGGCGGCAGTTCAGAGCACCCCAGATACCACCTGCATCTGCATCTATCGTGTACGTGACCGATCTGCCCGTAGTTCGTCGTTGGATTCGCACTTTGCAGCACCCGATGCTTCCATGCATGCATTCACCCTCCTAGCTCCTTCCAGCTGCCCGCCTCCCCATAGATCACCTGACACACCCCCACTCTGTAACACTGCATCCATCCGCACTGATTTTCTCTCCCGTTTCAAAATAAACAAACATTAATGCTACAATTCTATACGTAGATTTTTTTTATTATGATACGCTATAGATTTGTTTATTTTAAAATAGAATACTCCACTCATACGTGCGATCTCCGAATGAAGCCACAAACACAATGTATGGGCAGCGCGAGTCTCAAGCGTGCATCGCATGGGCTGGCCGAAATCGCGTTCCCTATGCACTGTGTACACAGCTGCTAGTCTCTGTACTCTACTGGACCTAACCAATCAGCTACTATAAAAGACAAGTCAATTTAACACGAGTATCTTTCCGAGCTTAATATGAGTTTGGCGTGCCCCATGCTTGCATATGTTTACAAATGCTCTTCAATTTCTTTAGTTTATCCTAGAAGAGAAGGTTTAACCTGATAGAAAGATTTAGTCTTTATTTAATTATAAGCCGTGCACGCCGTTCATTCCTGTAGAACAAAATGACCGGTCACTCGAGTCTATTCTCCCATAGTCTTGCAGATAGACGAATAATATATTTATAATCACGTCACTAGTGATCACTATTGTCCGTGTAAATTAACGTGGCAAAATAAATAAACGTGTATGAAATGGTTCTAATTTTATTAGGGCTATTTAAACGCACACGCACTCAGACCGACACATCAGACGCTTGTCACTGGCCGCATCAGCCTCCCTTGGATAACCACCAAACACGTCGGCACTGAGTACTCCATTCCCATTCCTAGAGGTCAAACCTACTGGAGTAGTACTAGTAATCATATCGCAGAATTTGTCAAATTTTACATAAACAACGCAACTAATTGTCACAATCAAACCCAAGACACAGTAGTACATGCTTCTTGCTAATAGGCATATGCTGATCTTCTACTTAGAGATGAGTATGCTTATCAAGTACATACACGTTGTATATCCGAATTTTGGTCCAACAGTTATCCGGCCACTTACTACTGAAATTTTAAATCGGCAAATTGCATGGACCAGCTGTACGGCTTCATCCATATATTGCTGACGCCATACTCCATGCACAATTTAATTTGTTTTGTTTAACAAGAGGTTGTATATTAGTTTACAATATTTAAATTTGAGCTCTAGCAATTTCTTCCTTAAATATCTTCTTACCCATATTTTCGGTTATGTGGCACACTTAAAAGTTCCCTCCATAAATTTGTTGTCAATCGGTTGAGATATAGTTCACTAGTGCATATATTAATATTTAACTTCGCTTAAAATACATTGATAACGGGTCAAAACAAGAGGTGTACCTAGAAATTTTTCTAGTGCCAAGATAAAACACATATAAGCTAGCAATGCAGACTATAAAACCCTTGGGACAAAGAGCTAGCATTTGAATCTATCAAAGGTGAGCCAATAAGCCTAATAGAATGTCAAGGGTCACCGAGCAGTAGATCTATAAATGAACCAAATCATAGAGAACTCAATGAATTAACGCCCACATAAAAACCATCATGTATTTGTGTTCAGCGTAGTACAGAATAACTAGGATAATCAACCAAAGCAAAGAGATAGTTGCCACATCAATAGACAAGCATCGGGGCATATGATATGGGTTGTTACTTCTATTGTTGTGAATTGTGGACCTAAAAAAATCCATAATATCCACAGAGATAAAATGATGCAGCATATTTATTAAAAACCATATGGTTCCTTTTATTCTTTTGTTAGCTTGTATGTCCTAGCACACGTTTATCTTGTTTCCATGATGGCATCTAGCACTAATTTAACATGTCCCTTTCAGGGTTGTCACGGATTGCAAACGATTTAATCACTTAATCTCCTCGACCATTTTTTTCCCTCATAGTTGTGATGATTAGTTCAACTTTGATTTATGCAATATTCACCGTTTATCCTAGAACTAAAGAAATTATTGTGTGTATTTTGTATATATATCCCAACTAATAACATCCTCACAAGTTGTTTGCTTGTTTTTCAACATTTTAGTGAAATTTAGTCAGATTTTAGTATATGTATCAATTTGATATGGGAGATTCATGTCCCGGCCATCTTCTTCTCAAAGTCTCTAACTCTAATAAGTTCATCCTCTTTTCCGGTGAGCGACTACTGGAGCAAAGTTTGTAATGAAGTTAGACTTATACAATATTAAAAGGAGACGCCAAACCAGCTATAAGTACTTGTAATATTAAACGGAGCAATTATATTTATGGATTATAGCTACAAAAAGATAATCCGAATTATATAGTTTCATCACAATTAAATAGAAATTTAATAGTACTGCTGGATTAGCATAGCCAGTACTAGTACTGATGAAATCAGTCCGACAAGGCATAGACATCTCTTGGGGACATGTAGCAATTTCCAGTCATTTGCCCCTTTGACCTTGGTAGCTGTAACGCGGCGCCCAGACATAGTCGCACTAGCTCTCGCACTCACATGCGCCTCCGCTTCATCAAAGCAAAAAAGATTAAATTAATTCGGTGATAAGATCGATTCCGTCTAGTAATCCAAGCTGCAATTCCGATTGATTACCTTCTATAAATACCTCACCCCACCCCTGAGCCCTCCCAAATCCGAGCAAATCAACAACACACGATCAATCGATCGATTAATCCTCTCGAGTAATCGCCTTGAAATCATCGGTTGATTTCTTGCAGAGATTAAGTAGCAGCAGGTGTTCGTCGAGCCGAGCGGCGATGTCTCCCTCCCCTGATCTCGCCCGGATCCTCCCCCGCGTGCTCATCGTCTCCCGCCGCACCGTCCGCAAGAACAAGTTCGTCGACTTCGTCGGTGAGCTCTCGTCATCTCCTCCTCCTCCTCCTCCATGGATTTTTCTTTTTTTGTTGGTTAGGACGTTGGCTGAAATGCGCTGCATGGCGCATGCATGTTCGCAGGGGAGTACCACCTCGACCTCATCGTGGGATACGGCGCAGTGCCGGTGATCGTGCCGCGGGTCGCCGGCGTGCACACGCTGCTCGACTCGTTCGAGCCCATCCATGGCGTGCTGCTGTGCGAGGGCGAGGACGTCGACCCGTCGCTGTACGGCGGCGGCGGTGCGGGGTCGGGGGGGCTCTCGGCGGAGCAGCTCGACGCCGTGCGGAGCCTCCACCCGAGCGACGCCGCCATCGACCACGAGAAGGACTCCATCGAGCTCCGCCTCGCGCGCCGCTGCCTCGAGCGCAACATCCCCTTCCTCGGCATCTGCCGCGGCTCGCAGGTGCTCAACGTCGCCTGCGGCGGCACGCTCTACCAGGACGTCGACCACGAGCTCCCCGCCGCCGCCGCCGCCGTTCGCCACATCAACTACGACAACTACGACGGGCACCGCCACCCGGTGCGCGTCCTCCCCGGCACGCCGCTGCACGAGTGGTTCGCGGAGTCGCTCGACGGCGAGGACAGCCGGCTGACGGTGAACAGCTACCACCACCAGGGCGTGCGGCGGCTGGCGGAGCGGTTCGTGCCCATGGCGTTCGCGCCGGACGGCCTCGTCGAGGGGTTCTACGACCCCGACGCGTACAACCCCGGCGAGGGCAAGTTCATCATGGGGCTCCAGTTCCACCCGGAGCGCATGCGGAAGGCCGGGTCCGACGAGTTCGACTACCCGGGCTGCCCCATGGCCTACCAGGCGTTCGTCCGCGCCGTCGTCGCGTACCAGGAGAAGCTGGCCGCCGCCGCCGCCATGCCCGCCTCGCCGAAGCTGAACCAGGAGATGGAGAAGCAGCGCAAGGTGCTCGTCCGGAGCTTCTCGCTCGCCAAGAACCTGTACGTCTCCGGCGCCGAAGCTGGCACGCCGCGGCCGGCCGAGCAGCGCGACCTCGACGCCGGCGCCGAGTTCCTCGAGGTAAAAACCCAGCCCAACCACCGCACCTCCACCGGCGCGCACGGATGCCAGCCGCCGGACTTCAAAGCTAACCGCCGTGGCGTGGTGTGTGTGGTGCAGCAGTCGAACACGGCGGCGCTGAGCGTGCAGCAGGAGAAGCGGCTGAAGCAGATGGGCGCGACGGTGAGGAACGCGTCGGGGTACATCAACCGGCTGAAGCTGAACGAGGAGCGGGAGGCGGCGGCGAGGGCGCTCATGGCGAAGATGTCCATCGACCAGCTCTCCGACCTCGCCTCCTTCTACCACATCATGGGGACCATCTGCTCCGAGGTGCTCGACAGGAAGCTGCACTCCGCTGCTCCCGCTCCATGAATCTCTCTTGCCTCGCTCTCCATCACACCATGCTGTGTGCTCCTGCTTGTTTGTTTGTTTGATCATTCTCATGACGACATGATTGATATTATCAAATGTTAATGCAAATGTTTACGAGATAATATTATCGTGTTTCTGTTCTTCATTTGCTCATGCTTGTTTGACTTCGCGTCTGTCTAAGTGCAATGCATCTGCAGGAGCAGCTCACTGACTTAACGTCATCTTCCTGAACTGAAAGGGAAGATGATAATAAGAACTGGATATATGTTGGTCGTTTTCGTTATTGAGGTGTCAATGTGCCATTCTGATCCACAGATTTTTATGGTCCAAACAAACAAGAGACGAGTAGAGGAGTACAGCAAAAGCAAAAACGAATACAAGAACTAGACAAAAAAACAAATCAAATCTCGGCCGTGGACACCTTCTTGGTCAATCGGGAAGTGGCAAAAGAAACAAAGGTGTAAGAGGAGAACCGCTTCTAGCACCCAGGTTTTCTGGAGGAAGCACACAGTGGGTGACACCACGGCCGCAATACCTGTCCAAATGAACCACTTCAGGCTGATCTTCCCAGCTGCCTCAGTAGACAGGAGGAAGAAGAAGAATTGCTCCTCTGCTATGTAAGAACAAATTTGAGATCAAACTGCTGTGTCCGGGGCTCCGGGCTAATTGGATTCATGTACATCAGTACAGACCTAAGGTCAAAGTTTAATCGCATAAAACTGAGGCTGTCTCGTGCAATGTCCAGCCGGATTATGAATAATTGATTGGGCCGCTCCCCGGAGGCTCGCCGTCAGTTGGGCCCAACATTATAGGCCGGAGTGCCAAACGTACTCCGCTTCCCCTTTCCCGCCCAACTGTATATGGAGAGAGATCGGATGACATGACGGGCCGTTTGAGCTCTCTTTCGGAGAGATGGCGCAGGCCTAATCAGGTCACATAAACATGGATGGCTGTCAATTGTGGAAAATAAGTCCACTCTTAGTCCCTTAAATTATAGGTCTCATCTGATTCGTATCTGTCAACCACGATACCGGATATTTTGACTGTCCAATTCGCTAACGTGATGCCCATGTGTCATCTCAGTCATAAAAAAAATTAAAAAAATAAAGTGAGGCCCACTTGTCATACTCTCCTCGGTCTCTTCCTTCTTTACCATTCTCTCCTCCCATGTCTTCTTGACGGCAGCAGGGGGCGCACGGCGACGAGCGGCAGCAGGGCGACGGTGGCAAGGGAGCTAGGCGGCGGCAGCAACTTGTCAAGTATGAGTAGCACTGAAGCAGGTAACACCAAAAGTAAGCATAATACACTGTACTTGAGCATATTTGAGGCTGCATAGATAAGGTCTTTTACACCATATTTAGTAATTTATTTATCGTACAGAACAACAAGGCCAGCTGAAAATGCCTCATTATTTTATCCATCTACAGCCTGATCAAATATTTCAGGCCTAACTGGACTGGCAACAATAATTAGCCTCTTCAAGGTCATATAGGATTACAAGTTTACAACTGCTCCTTTGGTTTCAACTCCAATTGATTATTGTTGAAGGTAAATAATGAACAATTAATTGTTCATTGAACGTGTCACCGTTGTTTGTGAAGCTCCCAAAGGGCTAGGGCATTCCTTATTTCTGTAAAATAAAATGATATACCAATCAGTTATACATCTTTTTAGTCACTGAGGAGACCATTTGCATTAAAATAAGAACACCATTTTATACTGGTCAATCTGAATAGGTGCCTCTGGTTGTTACCATGTTTGATAGGTAAATTTGATTATAATTTGGTTCCAAACTGTTTCGTTCATGCTTTTGAAGGAAAAACTGTTTTCTTCATTTTATTACATTTGGATACTAGAAACAATGCTATTGCAGGACATGAAGATTTAACTTAAACAGCAAGAGTGAAATGCTTCTTACCAAGCCGTTGTTGTCTAAGTGAAGGAAACCACCATGGCCTCGAGCATTTGTAAACTTGTATACAGGTCCAGAAACTGATGAAAGAAGTTTAGTTGAGTAAGTCATATGAACTACATTCAACAGTTTTTTTCACTTAACCATCGAACATTGTACAAAGGAGATTGAAATAAAATGTTTTTGTACCTTCATAGCCACCGAACACTGGATCTTCAGACAGTAAAAGAGGTGTGTCCAGGTCAACAAAACTGAATTCACAAGAGGGGGGAAAACATCAGTGGCTATTTTGACAGAAGTAAGGTCTAGAAACCCAGGAAAATGTGACATTTTTTTTTTCATTTTAATCATACTGGTGGCAATGTCTTTGGCTGGAAAAAAAAATTGATTCTATAATTATCACACAAACCTGAAACAACCAAGACCAGCTGCAAGATGACCAGCAAAGCCCATAGCGATCCTAGTCTCAACCATACCGCCTATCATCAGCGCAATGCGGGCTTTTCTTGCAGCATCAATTACTTCAAGGGCTCCAAGAATCCCTAGCTTTGCTAGCTTGATGTTAATAACATGAGCAAGATTTCCATCTATTATTTTCTGAGCATCAAGCAAACTACGACAACTTTCATCAGCTGCAACAGCAACTCTGTATTTCTCCTTGGCAACAATGCTAACATCGCGTAGACCTTCCCAGTCATCTCGATGAACTGGTTGCTCAAACAATACTGGAGTCACTCCCATTTCTGAAACCAATGGCAGTAACAAAAAAATAGCTTAATAGGAGAAGATTGGACGGCTCAGATATTAAATAGCTAAGATTTTTTCCCCGCAAAAAAAAAAAAAAGCAAAGATTTTCAGAATATAGGAAGCTTTACAATTTACAGGGGTACAAACCGTTTAGTCTATCAAGAGCTTCAATTGCTTGATTAGCTGTGTATCCTTCATTTGCATCCAAGATAAATGAACAATCTGGATGGACAAGCCGTATAGCCTTCAAAACTTCTATATCTGAGTTTAAGTTCTTCCCGACTTTGAGCTTCAGAGTCTGAAATCCCTGTCCTCGATATTTTGCGGCTAACTGAGCAGCTTCATTTGGTGTCACGATTGGAATCTAAATTCAAAAGTAGAAGAAATTAACGATTTTCATAAGAAAGAATGCTTTCTGTAATCAATGCAGAGGATGCTGAGATGGCCATACCGTGATATCTGTTGTGACACTGTCTGACGCCCCTCCAAATAATCTCCACAAAGGGATGCGGATACTGTTAGCAATTGCATCAATCAAAGCCATCTCCACTCCTGCTCTAGCCTTCATTGGAGAAGAGCACAATTGAATAGACATCAATGGATAAATCTTGTACCAAACAAACAACGAAATAGTGTAGTCCTAAAAGAAAGGCCAGAACCATTTGATGATGCCTTACATTATTGCACTTGTATGTGAATTAAAAAAGAACAGGTGAACCTGATTTTGGATGTGAAACCTCTGTTATTGCAGGCTTGTAATTCATGGTTCTTTACAGGTAACTTTTTTTTTTCCCAAAAGGGTCTTTACAGGAGTAACTTGGATTGTTCATCTAGGATTTATCTCATGTGCGATTATGAATTACGAGTCGTGTTGCCATATGATGGGCATGAGCCTGTATTATCACTTAGCAACCACATATTTGTAGCAAAACTATCTTTTGCTTTCAAGGAAATATCGGCAGTATCCAACACTCCAATTACCAGAGAGAATGACCTCTCACAAAATTCCAGCACACAAATTAGGCAGCTACTGCAGAGAAAACGCCAAGAAAGAAAGGCACAGTTGTGACTCATCAACGTGAATCCCGTGACACAAATTATCTTAGATCAGAGTATCAGACTACGACGATTAAGGTGAAATTGGAGTCAGGTGTTCGACGGGATTGCGTGAAATGTCTCACCGAGGCGAAGTCGTGTCCCGGGAGGGCACTGGCGACGTCCTGGAGCACGGCGCCGAGGGGCGCGGCGGGCGCGCCGGCCAGAGCGCCGCACGCCCGGGTGGCCGCGGCGAGCGCGCCGGGCTGGTCCTCGGCGGTGACGGAGGGGAGCACGGGCGCCTCCCCCCACCCGACCGCGCCGCTCCGGAGCTCCACCCGGACGGCGACGTTGGACACGGCGTCCAGCCGCGACGACGCGATGGTGAAGGGCGCGGCCAGGGGCACGTTGAGCGGCCGCGCCTCGGCCGCCACCACGTCGACGGAGAAGGCCTCCTTGAGGGCATCGAACCCGAACGTCTCCGCCGGCTGCGGCGCGGGCGGTGTCGGCGACGGCGACGGCGAGACGGCGCGGAGGCGGGTGGCGCCGCCGGCGGGTGGCTGCTGCTGCTGCCTGCCCACCGGGAGCACCTGAGCCCTGGTGCTACCGCTCATGATGCTCCCATGATTCTGAGACAACCTGAGAGGCGAGAAGGACGAGGAGGTGGAGATGGCGGAGTCCATGGCCACTGCCACTGCCACTGACTGGAGCACTGGATTTTGCCGAATTTTGTGGAGTGGCTCGAGGAGGAAGACGACCACGAGTTTTTCCTTTATAGAGTAGGAGTTGGTGCGCAGGTTTGACATGGTACACTGACATGTGGGCCCACGTGATCTGTCCCCGTCACTGCTACTGGGCCCCACATGCCAGGACAAGATGCCCGCTACAGCCAAGTACTGTATACTGTTCGTGAACGGGTGTGTTCGCATGAACATGTTCCCAACCCAAAAATGAAAAGGAGCGGTACATTAATAATTAAGTATTTGCTATAATTATTTTTAAAATAAATTAATATGATTTTTAAATAATTTTCGTATAAAAACTTATTAAAAAATTATTATATTTATTAATTTTAAAAGCGTACGTGCGAAAAATAAAATTAGAGAGCTGGCAACAATGTCTTGCAAACAGTGCCATGGGACCTCCTGCGGGTCCCACCTGTAATTGTGGTGGGCCCCGATCGATGCCGTCGAGGACACGAGGGCCACGCGGATGACAGGTGGGCCCGCGCTGCCTGTGACCTACAGGGCCATCTGACGTGGCCTTTGTCCGTCGCGCGTTTCGTCGTGGAGCGAGCCGAAACTGACGTCCGGGTTACCGTCGAAACGTGGCGATTAGCCCTGAACAGCTCGATGACAGGTGGGCCCTCCCGTGATACTCCCGCCAAAACGTCCGTCTCAGTTGACGGCAAGTCGGCAACCACCTCCTCCTCCGCGGCCAGTCGCCGTCGGCCGAAACAAATAATTAGCAGTTTAGCACTAACAAAGTGTAATTAAGTACTCGGGAGAGAAAAAACAGTGTGATTAAGTCGTTAATTACGCTGTCACTGGCACTGTGCCTGTGTAAAACCTGCCCCTTGCAAACGCCCAAGGCCAGATTAAGGGATAAGCAGATAAGAACGCACTGATCAACGATATACTAGTAGTACTGCAACTATACAATGCAAATGACCCATTAGACTTACTAAACAACATGATTTACAAAGCAAAAAAGCATCGTTTTCTCCACGACGCAACAACCGCACCCTACACCTTAATGTGGGACCAAAGAGACGAACTATTTCTGCTACTACTACTGCTATACAGTGAGTGATTATGAGGTTAGATGCGGATATTTGACGCTGCGGCCGTCTTCTCTAATGTGTATCATGTGATTGGCACCATAGTATACTCCTACTTTTGCTAATGGGGAAAGGCATTGTGTCTTTGTCAATTTGTCATGGTGGTTTAATAATTTAAGCAGGCCAAAAGCCACCATATAAGCATCTTGGCCAGGTCATGTCACTCCAAAGAATATCATTCTGGATCTAATCTCTTGCAAATTGCTTGTGAGTTGACATGTTAAATAGTATGTAAGGACAGACGCGGTAGATGAAAACGCTTACTGTCCGTTGTTTGAAGATCTGAATGTTCAATCAGGCTGTTGTCAGATTTGATCATTCGAACGACACTATGTAGTACTCCAGTGGAACTTTTGTTTCATTGGGATGAACGATAGGACGATAGCAAAACATAAAGGTGTGCTTGGTTTCAACAAAAATATAAAATCGTTTGAAATGATTCAAATCATCAACAACAGGTCCCAGTCACAGTACAAAAAGAGTGAAATTCTGTTCAGTTCTTACTTGAATCATGCAAGTATTCTGAATTTCTGATCACCCCACTGAAGAGTAGTAGTACAGTAGTAACAGTATTTCTGAATCAATAGTTCTACACAAGTATACTGTATATGTTTACAAACGTACCTGCTGAAAGAACCTTGTACTTTTTTTAGTTGTTTAAAGGTTTAAGGTTTAGTGCCGAATCTTTCTCACTTGCACAAACTTTATTCTCAAGTTTTCAAGTTGGTCGCTAAGAATTTTCAAGCACCAAATCTGAAATCCAGAGGTTGCATTTGTAAGAAGTCTTTGAGAGATGCTCGTACAGAAGCTCCCAAGTTTGCTCATTTTACTCCACAGAATTTCAACTGAAAAGTCTCATTCTCCAATACAAGTAACGCACATTTCAACAACCAAACAAAAGAAACGCGATCATACAGAATCCAAAATCACAAGAATTGGATCAGATCCCAACCCCAAACAATCACACTTGGACACCAAAGGATCAATACCGATAACAGAAGCCAGGAGCCAAAGTTATGCCTTGCTTTTCCCAGGCAATGGACGCCTTGTTCATTGACAATGCAATGGCGAAGCCGATTATAAGAACAAATCCTGGGCAGTTGTATTGCCACATCAAATTCGGATATCAACAGAATGGCTATAACTGTACGAACTCACAGGACAACCAAGCTCTTCGGCAGGGAAAGGCCACTGCATGACGCCCTAGGTGGACACAAAGGTGACTAATTTTGATAATTCTGATCAGTTCTTGCGAGCTAGTACATTATTCATGGATTTGCTTAAACGAGCTCATTGCAATCGATGTGAATCACTCGAAGTGTATCTGTTCTGAATTTGCATTGGTGATGAATGCAGCTGCAGACATCGTCCTGTGGAGGGAGAGGAGGGTGTCGGCGTCCATCGTCGCCGGAGCGACGGTGGCATGGTATCTGTTCGAGGTGGCGGAGTACCATTTCCTGTCGCTGGCATGCTACCTCGCCATGCTCGGCATGCTCGTCGTCTTCATATGGGCCAATGCTTCTGCTTTCTTCAACCTGTAAGCCACTCACTCTTCCTCTCTCTGTTCTTCCATTTTATCTGAAAATCTGGGCCTCATCAAGGATAAAGCCCATTTAATTTACACAAAGCACGGCCATTTGATACTACCAAATTAGCCCAAGATTTCGTTTTTCATGGGCTGTACGTTCTCAATCCTGGAAAGTTCTAAGTTTTGAGATGGTAACTGCAGGCCGGCTCCAAGAATCCCTGAAATTTTTGTGTCGGAGAGAACCACCAGGCAAGTGATCCTGGCCTTGCACAGCAGGCTAACTTGGTTCGTGCACAGGCTCTACGACATTGCTTGTGGAAAGGACATCAAAATGTTCATCTTGGTGAGTGTCTGCTACTGCACACAAAGATTGATACTTCCTGTATCAATATGATACGTTATCTGCTCCTGTGCATGTTTCAGACGGTGTTCTCCCTGTTCATAGCGTCAGTGATCGCAAGCTGCTTCAGCTCCCTGACTCTCCTGTACCTAGGTAACTGCTACCCATTTCTTCAGAAACTCCCCGTTAATTCTTCAGAGAACTCCATTTCTGATCTCTTGATCATGCGTCAAAGATATATAAGCTCATGGTAGTTTTCTGATCATTGTGTTCGCAGTTGTGCTAGGCACCATGACGCTGCCTGTGATGTACGAGAATTACGAGAGCGAGGTTGATCACCTGGTCTCCACGGCGGTGCACGATCTCCGGAGCCACGTCGGCGACATGGATTCAGGTGTTTTCAAGAAGATCCCAAGAGGGAGAGGAGCCACTGCAAATTGAATCAATTGATCAGCAACTAATCAATCAAGGAGATCGATCGATCGAGACCAATTAAGATTGCAGCATCGATCGACCGTGCATGACCTAACATCACATGCATGTGATGTGTACATATAACTCTCTTTAAACCGGATTAAGAATATGATCCGTGCATGTACATCCGAAAGGAAAGAAAAGGCTGTTACAAAGCTGTTCTTCCATTAATATTGTTCATAGTAACATACACAGCTTTCGTTCTCCGTTCTTTTCGCTTTCACGATCGCCTTTGATCTTGTCTGATCTGATCACCATGGGAAGAAGATCAAGAGGACAGTACTACTAGGCATGGCAATATTGACCGACTGCGAAACACATGGGCTCCACCCATTAATGGCGAGGCTGGACAGGACAGAGACACACACCTATCCGGTAAAAGATTATATTCCCTCTGCCTGAGGGTAATGACCAACAGCCATGATCTTCCCTTGGACGATCATCTCATATCCATCTCTCTCATTCTCCCCTAGGGGTTAAGATATTTGGATGTGATCTCGCAAAACTCCAATGTATATATATACATGTACCTAATACCTACTCATTCCTTAACTATCTCCATATATCGATCACGCCAAGAAGAACAAGATGCAGACACATCATGATGCACCATGACATAGGCCACAAAGTGTATATGTGATGAAGGACAGCACCATGTGTGTTTCTTTATGACTAGCTCGCTCACCCGTCTATCTGCTATCTACCGGTACTACCAGAGTCGGCTACAGTATATATATAGAAACTGATCTATGGATATCAGCAGTTTTCAGCAAGGATTAGATCAACCAAACCATATGCGTAGTACTCTACTGGTAGTAGCAATTAAGGCCAGGTATGGAGTATGTGATGCGTGGTCCGTCCAGCTGAAAGCCTGAAGAACAGGAAGCAGGATTAGGTAGGCCGATCGCACGACGGTCTGCCTGTCAGAATTGAGATGAGAGGTAGGTCGCCGAAACCGCCGGTCAAAATGTACATACACGTAGTACAGTACGTCGTAGTGGGTGATGATCAATGATGATTATTGATTGATTAAGCTGATGGATGGATCCCCTAGCTCCAGCTTGATGTCACTCGCATCCGATGGCGGCAGCACAGCAGCTGGTAATACTTGGCGCAGGCACACAGTATGTATATCTCTCCTCCGACATATGGAGCCAGCCAGCCAGCCAGCCAGGTTTTTGGCCTTTGGGCAGGCAGTCAAAAGAGGAGAGATGCAATGGTGGCAATGTACCCATCTAAAGCCATGTATGATTGCTGCTGTTGCTGCGCCGGGGAGGAGAGGAGAGGAAAACCATGCACACGCATCTGGGCTTTTGGGAGGCACGCTTGCCTGGCTTTCCCCTTGCATCGCAGTACTGCACTACTGGTCTCTCTGCCTGCCAATCTGCCATGTCGAGTAGCAGCAGTAGTAGTAGTACCCCCCATGTGGGCAAAGGCACGGCACGCAGCGGCAGCGTGGCGTTGGCCCCTACCTCACCTGCGTGTACTGGAGTTCTCGGACACGGCGAGAAGCCGGAGAATGGATACGGCGCACCGTCCAAAACTCCATGTTTCCCGACTCACGATGCGATGGTGGCGCAGCAGGAGAATCACCCGATCCACCGTCCACACACACATGCGCTTGTTCACTTGCTCCTCGTCGTCGGCGTCGGCGTCGGCTCCGCCCGAGACGCGCGCACCTCTCGTCGATCTGCTCAGGTGGGCATCAGTTTGACGCAGCAGTAGCAGCAGGGGAGGGAGGGTGTGGGAGGGCGCAGACGCCACGTGCAAGTGTGTGGCGCCCATCTCCAGCTTGGATTGCGTACCCGGGCCTCGTGCCGCGTCCTCCTGGATTCCCCGGATCCAACGCCTCCTCCCACGGTTCGATCGTGCGCCTCACCCAAAACAACTCGCGCAGTTTTGTAGGAACCACCATACACACAGCGGTAATCCCATGTCAAGAACACTGCACACCCAAACAAGTTTCTGAAACGAGAACTGAGAGGAGAGGAAGGAATTGCAAGTGGAAAGGAGAGGTGAGTTTCTGAAACGAGAACCAGAAAGAGGAAGGGATTGCGAGTTTGCAAGTGGAGAGATTGATTAATGGGCATAGATCTCCCTTTGGATTGAATATACTGTACTCAAGAGTAGAAAGATAGCCGTAAAGTGGTGTTCGTGAGATCATTTTATCGTACCAAACTAATTGCGCATGGGCAGAGCTGTGCTTCGACTTGGCCACCGAGAGATACACATATAATCATATACTACACACAACGCTTAAATTATTTAGCAGACAAGCCGTAAAGGCAAGGGCGAGATCAATGATCATCCCATCGATCAACCACCTAGCATTACCCTATATCTTAAGCTAGCGTGGCTCCAAAAGAAAGAAAAGAAAGTGTTGCCTCTTTAGTCCAAGCAATCGATTACAACCATCGCTTCGAGATCGCAAAGCGGCACTGGGATCTCGCTACCGAAAAAGAATATGATCCCCGGCAAATCACACCACATTAGAAACGCATAATTATGTGCTAAAATAACAGGCCAGGTGCAACCTAGGAGTACCATGGTGGCGTATCAACAGATTATCTCGTGCCAAATATATGCGCGGCTTCAGCGGATGCGAAAATCAACTGAGAAAGACCTAGCAACTCTTACAAATACCCCCCACTGAATTAGTGCATCCATCATATTGGCAAATCATAGCAGGGTGAATCCCTCCTTGCAAGAAAATCAGGAGTACTTATACAAATTTTGCAAGAAAATCAGGATTACTTATACAAATTAGAAATCCACAGTAAAAAAAAGTAATGAATTAGCAGCTAAGCAAATATGCTCATTTTTGCGTCAAAAAAATATATATGCTCATTTGATAACCTAGTAATACATGGGACTGATACTGAAGGCTCGCAGTCCATATAAATGCACAATCTTCTGTCTCCGTGCCCGTAACATTACGTTATAGAATGAACAGGATAGATGTTCATGCTGACTTGATTTGCAAGCGGGCAGTCCACAGAAAGCGATATACATTGAAAAGAAACAAATCACCTGGACTTGCGAGCCAATAAGTTCCAATTCAAAAGCAACTGGCCCAAAGGAAAAACACACACGGAACTGTGATGACCCAATAGCAGCAAGATTCAAGTCAATGTAATAAACCATAAGAAACATATCAACATCAATGGCAAAATACAGAGACAGGAATGATGTATATATATGATATTTAACTCAAATGAAGTTTCTACAAGCAAAGTAATGACACTTTTATCTGACATTTCAACCTCAATAACTTCCAGGTTCAAATATACAAAGGGCTACACAAATGATGAGTTCTTGATTCAGAATTTGTACCGAGTTCTTTAGACACTATATATTTATTTTTTTAAAAAATAAGAAGACGGCAATTGGAATTGGAAGCCACTCCCCGCCACTTGCTCCAGCATTGGCGATTGGCATCTCCAGAACCAATCACAAACACCCTCTTGAGTTTCACCCAACACAAGAACCACCATCCCATTTTCATCTTATTTTGATCCCAAATGCACAGCTGCCTAATGCCATCATCCATCCACTGGTTGCCAACTGACTCATGTAACATGTAATAACAATAATGATAATTAACGGCAGGATAACTACACTTCTAGGATTCTCAACATACCAGAGTTCACAAATCCTTGAGCTATGAAGCCCGGGCCTGTTTCAGGTCAGCCTGGCCAGCATCGGGCGAGCCCATGGGCTGATACTGAGGTGGCAATGTTGGTGGTGCCGCTGCCTGCGAGTAGAAGACCTGTGCTCGCGTGGGATCACCATAGTCATATCCAAAATTGCCTGCCACAGTTGCTGCAGGCTGTGGCGCTGGATGATGGTGTGTTTGAATAACATGGTGGTAGCCCATCCCAGCATACGCAGGAGCATTAGACGCTGGTACAGGGGTAGGTGCTGCGGTAGTTCGGTACAAACCAGGTTGCTGCAGTTCAGGCTGCTTCACGGCCATCTGAGGAATTGGCACGGTTGGTTTTGGTGTAGTGTCAACAAGGGTGGGAGGCGGCACAGCAGCGGCACCAGGAGGCATGCTATATGCCTGAGGCGCATTCGTGCGCATGGGAATGTAATACATGCCAGTATTTGGGTCGAAAGCGTGTGATTGTTGTGGCTGTGGCACAGGCTGCGGCATGGGCGGCTGTGGTGCTTGCTGAGGGACCGGATGGTGGTAATAGGATTGGATTGGGATGAATGTGCCAGTAGCTGGATTGTGAATGAAATGCTGATTTTGTGCAGTGACATATTGCTGTGGGACTGGCTGTTGCTGCTGTGGTGGTGGGGGTTGCTGCTGCGGTGGCGGCGCATGCATCTGTGCATACACATACCCAGCTGGGGGTTGCTGGGCAGCAGCAGCCGCAGCGGCAGCGGCGGCAGCAGCATCTTGGGCTGGCACAGGCACACGATAGCTGGCAGCATCAGTTCCAACCGGCATGTCACGCTTCAATTCAGCAGGAGGCGATCGATCGTTGTAGTACATGGCTCTGAAACATTTGATCGAACACATAGCCAGCATAAGGTTTCCTTCCATACAGCCAATCCAAGCATATTACTAATCCAGTATAAGAATCGAAAAACAAATGGCTTACCTGTTGGTGGGGTCAGCGACAGGTGGAACCTCCGGCTTGGGTGGCTGCGGCTTCCGACCTCCGCCGCTGCCGTGATCGGACTTGTCATCGTCGGAGAACACTCGGCTGGACGCATCCGAGGGGGAGATGCTGGGGACAGCCATGTTGGGGATCGGCACCTGTGGCGGCGGCTGCATGTATCCCCCAATTACAGGCTGCACCGGCTGATCGGAGATCCCCATCTGGGCGAAGTGATCCTCAACGGGAACCTGCGGGGCGAGTCGGCTATCCGGCGGGCGATCCTCGGGCCGCACCCGTATCGGCGGTAGATTCGACAGCGATGGCGCAGAGGACGTTGATCCGAACGAGGAGTTCTTGTCAATCATCGGCGAGTCCGGCACGGACTGCACGTCGTGCGGGTGCCTCGCCGCAGCAACGGCCGCGGCCGCGGCGAGCTTCTGCTGGTTGGCGCGCTGTTCCTCGGCGGGAGCAGAGTTAGGCGGGCCGCCGCGGGAGTGCGTGGAGGAGTCGTCCTCGAGGCCGAGGAGGCAGTTGACTGAGGCGGAGTCGGTGGAGATCCCGCGCGGGATGCCGTCGAGGGAGCCGGAGATGGCGCTGTTGAGGGCGTCGACGAACCATGACTCGGACTTGGAGGAGTCGTCGAGGAGGGAGCCGAGGGAGGAGGATGACTCGGGCTTGGCCGGGAAGAGGAAGAGGCGGATCCGCGACGTGCGGGAGGAGCCGCCGCCGGAGGAGGTGGCGGCGATGCGGTCGTACTCGTCGACGAGGTTGTCGAGGTCCTCGTCGGTGGAGACCGAGATGAGCGAGTCGAGGTCCTCGTTGGGAAGCTGGTACTTGAGAGTAAACGGCTGGCCGCCGAGGAGCGAGCGGGAGAGCCGCGCGTGGACGTCGGCCAGCGAGGCGTTCCGCTCGACGGCCACGATCCGGGTCTCCCCGCCGAGGTAGCACAGCGACTTGTCCGTGGGGCGCGGCACGATCCGCCCGCCGAAGCTGCACATGAGGCGGAGCCGCCCTCCCCCAGCCGCCGCGGCCGCCGCCGCGGCGGAGGAAGGGAAGGGCTCGTCCCACGAGTCGCCGCCTCGGCTGCGTGGGGATGACTCCGTGGACTCCGGGTAGCCCGCGCCCGCGCCGCCGCCGCCGACGCCGACTCCGGCGGCCGGCACCGAGTCCATGAGGAAATTCGGGTGAGAGGGGTTTTTGGGGGAGGGGATTTTAATTAGATTTTTGGGGGAAGAAGAAGAAGATCGGAAGAGGGGCTTTTGGCGGAGTGGACGGGGAATATAAACGCGGAGGAGGCTGAGGAAAGGGGGAAGACGAAGGTGGTGGGGCCCACTTGAAGGAAATATCGCGAATTATTGTTTGCGGCCCTGTGATCTAGCTGCCGCACGGCGGCTCACCTGGAGCGGTTTTCTTTCCCTATTCCTCCGTTAACCAAAAGGAAAGGCTCAACCATTTCTGTTTTATTTTAGATGACAGACCTTCTAGGTTCTAGCAGCGAAATGAATCTTTTAGATTTAGGAGGATCTAAGATTTATTTTGGCTTCGAATTTTAGGGTTTAGTTACAATGATAATGGTTGTTTTTTTTTCTCATTGATAACTCTTGATATAAAATACATTATAATTCGGATGAGAGATAGACTCGAAGAAAATTTTCTAAGAGCTTTAAGCTCTTGCTAAATTTTTTTCCAAAATCTCTATAGAATTATCTATTCTATAAAATAGGATTGGATATGGTTTAAAGTCATTTATATGAATTTTTCATGTAAGATTAAAATTCTTCAAAATTCATATATTTTTCCTCCAAATCAAAGAAGCCCTTAATATTAATTGAGATACCATCAAATTATACTTGTAAGGGAAAAATGAGACTGAGCTATTTAACCTGTTTTAAAATAGTCGAATTACTTAGTGACAGTCCCTAAACAAGACAGCATTTTTTTTTTTTGCAAATTCGAGCTTCAGTATGTATTTGTTACTTGTCATCACAAAATTGAAAGAATAGCACTGTAAGTATGTATTTGTTACTTGTCATCACAAATTGAAAGAATAGCACTGTAAAGGATGCCCTTTGCCAATGGTATTAGTCTGATTTCCACGGCAACGACTTTATTTTCTCTCTGAGAATATAAATCTATAAGCAATAAGATGTTGAGAAAACAACAAAGCACAGAATTTTATTCCTTTCTTCTTACTAAGATCATCGGATGACTTAATATATTCGTGACAGCTTGAAACAACAAATCAGCAAGGTTCATTGCATTTGACACCGATGGAACAGTAGAATCGTACTGGTACAATTTTTTTAAAAAGGAACTGAGCAATGGAAACCTGCCGAAGAATTACAAAAGTAATGCTACAAATGCAAGATCCAAGATTTGTGATTGGCCGTTGGACAAGCAGAAACGTTAGCCTTCTTGGGAATTGAACAACCGGGCTGACAGCCAGGCTGATCACATCAACAGATCAAATCGACTTTACTGTATCAGTAAAAGAAAAAAATGTTTTTCGAGTATGGATTAATCAGAAATATTTTTACATATACAGATATACTCAGTACATGTCGTAGAGGATATCAAACGAAAAATGATGGAGACATTGAGAGCAACTAATTTCTGTCGAGATAAATGAAATAGACTCCAAGCTTACGTACAGTGCAGGCCAGCTGATCGAAACGCCTAATTTCCGATCGAGCAGCATTCTTATATAAATTGCGTACTTTTAAAATCTTTTGATATTGATATAATTTGACGTATAAGTTAGGTATCGCGTATAGAGTAATAGCAAGCACCAGCTGGAGAAAAAGCTAAGGTAGTTCTTGCGTGGCAAAAGGGTACGCACCAGAAGAACTGAACTAACTTAGTTAATTAACAACGGATGTGCTTTTGTTGGAGAAGGGTATCTTAACGGGTTAATTAATCATGTGTTGGTGCTGCTATATGTTGAGACATAGTAACAGATAGTAGGTACAATCGATAGATCATCATGATGGATCAATGCAATGGGTTGCAGATTAGAGCAACCTAAAACGCTAGCAATCGATTGGTCAACGAGAGCTTGGGTGATGTACGTATGTACGTGCTGGAGCAGGAGAGGAAAATAACAATATCATGTGTCGCGCTGTTTCAGGATGATTACATCAGATGGAAATATTGGACTACATGAATGCATGACTGATGACGAATTAATAAAATGGAACTGAATATTTTTTTTTGAACGACTCGCTCAAAGACGGTGCGAAGTTATATTGATAGAGTAGGAAAAAATTATAAGATTACAACCCTGGAGGGTCGTAACCAGGAAAAAAGAAAATAATACCACCACACACCGACAGCACCAACACATAAGCCGGGAGAAGGTTAGCACCGGACCGGCCGCCGCTAAGCGCGACCGACCGCCGCTAAACCAATAAAGGAACATAAACGGGATCGCCCAAGCCCTCACAACCAACATAAAGCCCAACTCCTAGAGCGAGCTTGGACCAATCGATCTAGAGGTTTCAGCTAGGGGATGCCAAAACGACATCTTCAAGAAGAGAAACGACGGAAAACCGCCGCCGCTGTCCGTCGGGGCTCAAAGGAGCCCCGACTGGGCTTTCACCCGGCAAACACCCTTGAGGGGGTGAGACAGCACGACAACGCCCTCAGGAGGGGGAATTAACCATCGTTGCCGATCCGGCCAAGGCCGGGCTAGGTTTTCACCCGCCGTTCACCACCTGCAAATCCACGGCTAACGCACCGATGCTCCTCCACCACTCAACCTCTACCGACATGTGGGACTACTACACCGACGCCCCCCGCCGACTAGCCTTCGTGCGCCGAAGACCGCGCCACACCCACCGGCAGCTCCTCCTCATACCGAGGTCGCCTCCTCCACCACCGGCCGCGCCTCTCGCACCAAGCCGGCCTCCATCTCCGCCACCCGCGCCTCTCGCGCCGAGCCGGCCTCCGCTGCTATCGGCTGCGCCACTCTGCGCCAAGCCGGATCCGACCCCTTCTCTAAACGCTGCCGTGCCGGCCAAATGCAACCGTCTGCCACGCCCTCGGCTAACCGTCCAAGGCCACCATGCCTCGCCCCACCTTAGCCACGGTCGTGTAGCCACGGTCGCCACGACCGTGCCTCCTCCCACCGCACCACGGTCGCCACCACACCAGCAAGCCGCCCGAGGCCATCAGGGCCACGCGCCGTGCATCTCACCGGTAGACTCCTTCCCTGCCTCCACTTGCTGCCGCCCACACCCACGCCAACTATTTCCACAACAGCCGCGACGGCCGCCGCCCCAGCCACAGCCACGCCAGCCGCCATAGACGCCGTTGCCGTCGCCACACGGGAGTCGGCCTCCCCGTTCCCTCCATGCAGCCGCACCCCACCGCCTGACCACCGCTGCTACAACCGCCGCCGTGCACTGAGCCTGGGTAGGGAGGCGGATCTAGCCACCTCGCCCCCCAACCCCCACGCCACCGCCGCCTCCTCCGCCAGCTGAGGTCGCCAGCAGTATGCATGCCGCCGCCGCGAAACCTTGTCCACGCCGCCGCCTCGTCCGGCTCGCCACCGAACGCCTCGTGTACAACCCCGCCAGCAGCATGCATGCCACCGGCCGCCAACCACGCCGCCGACACCGCCCACGCGCTGGCTTGGCTCCCCGCCGCCCGGAGCAACAAATCCAGCCATGGGGGGCCCGGATCCGTGTTTCCCAGTGCCGGATCCGAACGCCGCCGGCGGCTTCCCTCGGCGCCGGCGTCTTGCTGTCCGCTCCGATTTTGCCGGCGCCCCGACCGTGAAGACCGCGAGCGAGGGAGGGAGTGCCCCGCCGCTGCCGTCCTTGCGGGCCGGCGACGGCTCGGACAGCGGCGAGGCGGGAGGGGGGAGGAGAGGGGCGGGAGCGGCACGGCTTGTTTCGCCGCCCGTGTCGCCCCCGGGGCAGGGCGACCGAGCGGTGTGGAGGCTCCTATAGAACTGAATATTTTTCGGCAGGCAATAAAATGATGAGATGGATATTGTTAAAGATGACTCGTGATACAGATAGCGTGTTGTTCATATCTCTTTTTTTGTTTCTCTCTATCGATCCTATGTCATCATGTATAATCGATCCATTGATGGATGAACAGCTAGCACGGACGCACTGATCGATCACGTATGTAGAGTAGTACAGTAGAGAGTGTTCCTTTTCCGTGACTGGGCCGACACGATGAATCGATGGGCGGATTTTGCTTGAAGCGAACGCCTCGCCCAATCCAATCCAATAATCCAACCCATCACCCGGCTGCCGGGTCCTACATGTGCGGATCAGAGTCGGACGCGGGGGCGAGGCGAGTGCCCCTCGTCCGCCCGGAGAGGCAGCGCACACGGCGTCTGCCACGACATCCGACGACTGACGCAGCGGATGGAAAAGGAGAACGTCGCGTCAAACGGCCGATCTATCCAGCGAATTCCCCCGTACTCCGCGCTTGGAAGCCGCACGTCTCGCTCGACTCCCCCGCGCGCGCATCCACGGCGTCCCCGCCCGCGTGCCGAGCCGTGGAGCGGCCGCGCGCGAGGGCCTCTCCGCGCTCGTGACGCTGCGTGCGTGCGTGCGTGGTCGTGTCTCTCTCTCGCGAGTACGTGCTGCCGCGCTGTGTGTCCAGCTGCTACCTGGCAACGTACGACTTCGTGCTGGCCGGCCGGCCAGCTTCGATTCTTCACTCCTCACACAACTGATGCACTAACCGGTGAGAGACGTACGCCGCGATACTAGTTAATACTAGTGCATTAGCTAGCTGCTTTTATGCTCTTCTGCACTAGTAGTGTGTAGTAGTTCCCCGTCTTGACAGACTTGACTGAATAATTGGTCTCCGTGAACATGGCTGCGATCAGGTCTTGACTGAATACTTTGGATCGATCGATCGAATCGACGATTATGCATGCGCAGGCCGGTCGTCGCATGGATTCACCGTCTTTTTTCTCACTTTCCACCGATCGGCGTGTGTGTTCGTTGAACAAATCAATACGGATTGTCCCCCCTAGTGCTGGATGATGATGGTGCGCTCGTACGTAGTATGCCTTACTACGTTGCTGACGAATTTACTTACTGACAAGCGCAACAAATTACTAATTAATTTAATTAATTCGCAGTTAGGGATAACCCTAACACGTACTACTATACTAGTACGCTAGATAGTACTGGTACGAGTACTTGTGAAGAACTGTCGACGATTGAAGATTGATAGATTTATCTATCTGCTTTGTTTTTCTGGCATAGATCGAGCCATGACCTTTTTAATTTGGAGCTAGCAATCAGCGATTGCTGATGCAACAACCCCTCTCCTCTTGTCGCTTGAATGCGTAGGCAACTCGTATATTTATCAAGTTGTCGTTCATGTACGCATAAAGCGAAAAAAACATCGTCAGAAAGCAACTCTATAACTGAATAAGAATTAAGGAAACTAGCAAGCGTTAGTATATATCAAGGAGGACAAACCCATCGCCATCCGAGTTACCTCATGTCCATGAAAGAACACATTTCATATCCACAAGCAAATTAAAGATGAAAGATAATTAATCATCTACTCATGCCCCATTTCAGTGAAATCTTGTTTCATGCATAACTAGTGCTGCATCAGTATATAGCATAACCCCAATAAGAAGATATGAGCAAAACACTCACCAATTCGACATGGACATCCACAAGTCCCCAATGGCGGCTGAATTCAAGCACGATGGGAATTGTCCAACACCATAGTCGATCGGTCATGTTCACAACTTCACATCCGATGCGCATGCAAGTGATCATTGAACAGCAACAACAGTAACAGACAAATAAACAGATGGAAATATAGTCTCGTGTGAAATTTCTTGCGACGTGAGAGATATATGCATGTGACAGTGTTACCGTGCCGTCCGATCGTTATCCAACGGCGACAAATTAGTGTGAGTTTGTGTATGCCTCGGTCAAAAGTCGCTAGCTGCCGATTAAATAGTCCGGCAATTGCAGAGGTGGTTGGTGTTGATCCTATGATAGAAAAGACTCAGCATTTTGATGGTGAATGGCGATTATGACCAGCCACCTGCTTTCTCCTACACGTCCCAGTTTCTCTCTCGAGCTGAAAGCTACCTCTGCTTTTTTTTTTTCTAAAAAAAAAATCTGGTGCAGATATCTGATTGCTTGATCTCTTATAGGGAAAGGTCATATCATGATGCCCTTTGTGCAAGAACTTTGATCGTGTAAAAAAGAAGCCATTTATCTCGTATTTCATTTGTTAGGTACTCCAATTAGCAGAACCTACATGTGCTTAGTGAATGTTTTTACCAGCAGCAAAATTAGGTAAAGAGACATACAGGTTGCTCTGCTGATGCACACAAGAGCTGATCGATCTCCTGGTGCAGCTAACACTTCCATCCAACTGTTTTAACTGTCGAGGTAATTGGCCTCAGTAATACATGACTCCTCTGTCCAATATAAATGCAGCATAATACAAATTCATAGTCATAATCAATACTATGTAGAATTGTTTTTCTGATCTTTAGTATTACGTGGAGATGGTCAGTCCACGCTCTTCTGGACTAACCGGTGGATCGATGGTCGCTCGATAGCTTCTATAGCTCCTGACCTCCTCCATGTCGTGCCTCCACGCTTCCGGGGATCGCGCACAGTTGCTGCTGGGTTAGCGAACAACTCCTGGGTTGGTGATATACGTGGCGCCCTCACTGTCCCGGTCATCTCTCAGTTCCTGTTAGTCTGGGACGCGGTGCTTCCTACCCAGCTCTCGCTGAGTGTTGAGGATCACCTCGTCTGGCGTTGGACGGGGGACCAGTGCTACTCAACGCGATCGGCGTATCGGGCGTTCTTCCTTGGTCAGCACTCTTTTGCCTGTGCCGACTTACTCTGGCACGTGAAGGGCCCTGCTAAATGCAAGTTCTTCCTTTGGTTTGCATTTCAGCAACGCTGTTGGACTGCCGATCTTCTCCAAAAGCGTGGTATCGATAGCCACTCTGTTTGCCCCTTTTGCGCTCAGGAGCTTGAGACAGCGAACCACATCTTCATCGATTGCGTGTTCCCTCGGCAGGTTTGGCTCCGTGTGTTGTCCCCTCCTGGCTGGGCTGCCCTCTCTCCCCCTCGTGGCAGCTGGCTCCAAGATTGGTGGTCATCCTCTAGGGTATGTTTACCTGAGCACCTCCGCAGCGGCTTCGACTCCTTGGTACTCCTAGTCTCCTGGCAGCTGTGGAAGGAACGAAACTCTAGGGTTTTCGACTCTGCGCTCGCTTCGGTCGCAGTGGTTCTAGAGTCCATCCGCTCGGAGGGCCAGCTGTGGTCTTTAGCTAGCATTGCTTTTTTTGGGGATTTCTTGGGAGTGTAGCGTGGCTCTGCCCCCTTCCGCTGTTTGGAGTTGCGCTTTTAACCGTCGTAGTAGTTCCTAACTTCAAGTCCCCCCCTTTTAGACATAAGCCAGTATGGTTGATTGCTTTGTGTAACAAAAACTCTTTTCCTGCTAATATATTGACGTGCAATTTTTTTGCGCGTTCGCTAAATCTTTAGTATTACGTGATTTATATAAAATATATACTATTTGTATAAATTAAAGTGTACATATTGATTTTGATAAATTTAATTGGTTTTTATGTAAATTTGAGCATATTTATTCACATTATTTTCAATCCACCTTATTTTAAATAATATTTAGTAGGATCATAGTATCAGGGTACTATCTAAGATTTCGTAAGATCGTGTGGAAATAAATAGTTAGATCGAGATACTATAAAAATTAGGATACTAGGGGTCAGTATCATTTCTACTTCGTGGATTGTAGTATCATAAGATTAAGATACTAGAATACTAATCGAGATACTGATAATTTTGATTTTAGATATATCACATCTTCATTAGGTTGAACTGATATTAGAACGGAAGGAGTATTATTTACAATGCACATTTATTGTGAAGTTGATGAGATGCATGTGGGGCCCACCATCCGACATGGGCCAATAGGATTGGGTGACCGGGCCATCATGGTATCAGCTGATCAGGGTGATGGACCAAATGGATTAGTCAGGGTGGGCCATAAACAACGGGAGGGCCCCACCCCAATGTTCCTTCTCCAATCTCCAGCATTATCCATGGCGACAATTGCTACACCTCCCCATCTCCATGAGTGCCAATTCGACCACATCGAAGTCTCTCAAGTATGAAACGGAGAAGACGACGTATACGTGCATGCAGGATTGGGCTCATTCTAGGCAACACAACGCAGGATTGTCGATTGCTCTGTGACAACGACGCATTCCTGTTGTTTTTTCATGCAACTGTTCTGTAGCATATTTCTCTTCACTACTGCCTATCCAATTTCTGAAATATTATCGTTTCAATCATTTGAACCAAGGTGATGTTTGGTCTGCACCCCACCTTGTCTGGTTCAAATTAGAAAGAGCATAACTGGAGCAAAAGAAGGTCATCTCATATTCTCGTTTTCAGTCTATATTCAGCAACAGCAACAATAATAATCTGAAGATGCTTAATTAGCACTTTTCAGAGTTTCGCTTTGATTTTACGCGCAAGAATGAATGCCGCTTAGTAAAACAGCTTACCTGCGTGCTAGACAAAGGTTTTGTTGATAAACTGCTGTGCACATGGCTAAACAGTGCACCATACTTTATCTGCACCCTGTGTAATGCAAATTTGTACTTCTTTTTTGAAAAGACACTCCAAATTCGTACTCCTGGTGCCATCTAATGAACATAAACTCCTAGTTTAAAAAGAAGCTCAGTGTCAATAATTAATGGATGCTCATCATAATGGGAATCTTACCAGAACATGGGTGATGAGAGGCCCTTTGGTTTAGTAATTAGAAAAACAATTATATGAGGACATGTTTGGTGTACCAGCAAAAACTTATTTTTGGCAAGTGGGCTTAATGGACATCAGGTCATGCATGCATCTATGCTAATTTCTTAAGAACAAAGGGTAAAGCACCCATATATCATTTTCTTTCATGTTTTGTACTCCTTGCAAATCTGTTAGTACATTGTAATTAGATACCTGGAGGATATATATTAGGATGAGTATACAGTAACCATTAAATTTCCTTTGATTTAAGTAATGAAGCGATAGTATCAGGCACATGAGAAGAATTGTTCAGCTAAAAAGATTGTTCCTTTGTGATTCTTTTGGTGTCTAGTAGGCTCAACATAGGCTTTGTATGCACGACAGCCTTAGTCGTTGACTTAGTTTTCCATGTTAGTTCATACGACGTTGACATGGATTGGATAACATGATAAACTAATTAATCTTCTCCCTCACCATCTTCAGGAAACTGAGTGGAGTTCAATGTGCAGCTACCGTTTCTTCTCTCATCATTGCAGCACTCCATAAACCTACTTCTGAACCTTGTAGATCACTTAATCTATGTGTGTTAACTTGTGTGCAGAGTTGTATAATGGTGCTGAAAGTGACCGGTGTATATGGATGTGTGTAGAGAGCAATCAGGATAGCACAATAGGCTCTACTAGTTTTCTTGTCAACTGGATTAGAGTAGTCTTATGGACCCATCGATCTCTCAAGGAGAAACTCATGCATCCATGTGATGTCTCTGGCTGCATATACTCCATCAGGGCCCATGCCTTTTGCTGCTGAAACTGGTTAAGAAGCAGTTGATTTATCTCTACCGTCTGATCTGAGTTATGTGAAATTAACCCAGCTAATATGATCTGAGCCCATGGATATAAAACATTTTTATTATTTTCTTTTAAAAATGTAAGTTTGAGGTTTTATATATGTCCAAATTGGACAAAGGAAGGACCGTTTTGAATAGTAGGAATGAAAAAAAAAGAAGAAATTAAAAAAACACAGAATTCTAACATGAATGAAAGTGTAAAACAGAATTGCAAAACACAAGAAAACATAGAGGAATGACCGTTTAATTGGACCGTAAGAAAAACATAGAAATCGAATGAGAGAGATAGACTCAAATGAAATTTTCCAATTGCTTTGAGCTCTTGTTAAGTTTCCTCTAAAATCTCTATAGAATTGTCCATTCCATAGGGATATACTTTGATTCAAATGCATTCATAGCAATTTTTCCTATATAATTGAAATTCTCTAAAATTCCTATGTTTTTCTTCCAAAACGAAGGGACCTAAAGCTATAGGTAAAATTTACAGGATACACACCATCCCAAAATAAATTTATTTTTCACCCATCCTATACATATCCATGTAAAGTTAGAGTACCTCGTTTTCTTTAATTCATAATATAGTTATTCTTTTTAAATATATTTTAATGTATTTATTCTCGTTTTGAAAAAAAAAACTTATTTTGAGATAGTCGGGGGAGAAGAAAATGAACTATTCTGAGGAGTGAGGATGTGATTCCAAGATGCAAACGTGCAAGCGACGGACTCTTGTTGTCTCAGCGAATCATGCAATGTCAAATTGATCCAACGATGAGGTGGATCCTACGAGGAGGAGCATATATTATGCGGGCCCCACATCCTGACAGGGCAACGAGCAGCTTAAAGAGAATCGAATCTCTCTTTGCTCCCCTGCAAAATTAGGCCGCGTCCTCTTCTCCATTTTCCAGCTAGACCTCGTCGTGATTTTGGATTTGGAAAAACCCCTTTCTTTTAAACAGATAAAATCAACAGTTCTATGACGAAGAAGAAACAGGATTAGTACGTATACTACAGTACTAAGGCTGTACTGTGTTTGCTGCAGTCTTGCACATGAAACGGCAGGCTGCCACGTCATAGGCGTACGTGTGACGCTGTTCCGGCGTGTACGAAGCACGTGGCATCCTGCAGGAGCATCACCGCCGCAAGCCAATCCAAATCGGTTGATTTTTCTCTTTTTTTATATAAAGGATTTATTCTTTTCTTTTTTTCTTTGCGGGGATTTCATATAGGATTTTCTTTTGAGTGCAGCCGTCATTGTTGAAAGAACCAGTATGATTTTCTTTGCATTGCCATGTCAAAAAAGAAAAAGAAAAAGAAAGATAAGAGAGAGACTCTTTGCATTGGTAGGCTTAGTTGGCCCAGATTGTAAGCAGACCTAGTTATATTGTGGGCTTGGTTTCAGCCCATACGAAAGGAGAAGGCCATGATGATGCGGAATTCCCAGCCCATGTCGCCACCGCTTTAGGCGCAGCCGACCGGAATTCACTCTCTCACGATTCCCGATGCTCGCGAAGTTTCTTTTCTCCGTTTCTCGCCTCGTCCCCTTCCACACGACTCTACTAAAAAAACTCGATCGTCTCTCTAAAAAAAAAAAGACTCGATCGAATGAAAAGAGGATTTTCTTCTTCTTCTTCCCCAATGAGCTCGTTGAGTTCTCGCTTCCATCGCTACTAGGTACGCACCACAACCATTGCATTCTTTTTTCGGTTTTTACAGTCCTGGTTATTCAGCTCGTATGCTAGGCAGTTAGGGTTTTGGAGCGGTTTAAACATTAAAGCTGTCAATAAAAGTTTTTTTTCTCTATCTAATTGTGCTTTTGGATTTAGGGATTTGGATTACGCTGCGAATGCAATACTGATGTCTTGAAGAAAATTCTGAGGAAGTTGGTTGCTTGGTTCAGTGGAAACCCGGGGAATTTGTACTGCCTTGGGGCACAGGTTCGCATCCATCTGCGGTGATTTTGTTCTGCAGTCCTCAATGCGTGGAGAGAATACGGTGAGACCAATGAGCTCTTTGCATTCTGTTCAACTCTTGACTGCTCTGATGTGCTTTGCAAAAGGATGTTCGATTTGACAGATGTATAGTACTCTTTACATCTGAAATTCCTCGCACCATTGAGACGCATGAAATTCCTAAATCCTAATGCGCTTTACATTGATTGATCGGATACTTAGTTTGGCGATGCTTGTGATTTCAGTGTTGCTTTTTGCCCCTAATGTGTAATCTGTATCTGACCTTCCTCTTGCATAGGGTGTTAGGCAATTAGTCTAATGCTGCTTCCTGTAAGAGCAAGGATAATAGTGGGCTATAAGCAAGCTATATGTTTATGTAGAAGAGAGAGATAAACAAAAGTGGGGAGTGTTGGCTCTCATGCAAGAGCTAACTGCACACAAACTCCAAGAAATATGCATTAAATTCATGGTGAGAGAAAGAGAGAGGATGAAGAAAATAAAGATAACCTTATAGCCAACCTACTATACATGTTAGCTTTAACATTGACTAATAGTAATTAGTGAGCTGTACTATTAAACTTGCTCTAATCTGTGGAATGCAATTTTCCCCTTCGTCGTAAGTCTTGAGTAACGTGTTGGAATATTTATGATGCGATTATTACATGAAACCAAGTATCGTTAGGATTTGCCTCAGAATCAAAATTGGGGCCAATACTCAATAGGACTCATGTTCAGATATGATGTTCACATTTAGATGTGAAGCAATATATTCTAATTAACATCCTAGTTGAACTTATCTGATGTTGCAATAATGCAAGTTATGTTTACCTCCTGAAACTCAAATGCTGGTCATATCTAGGCTTAATTATGGTACGCCTGCTTGTAGAATACTGATGTTCTTGGTATAAGTATTAATTTTCAACAGGATGGGAGGAGGGAGGTTCAGCTGGGCCCTCACACGATTCAGACACATGGAGTTAGATTGGCCAGAAATCACCTGCATGATTGGGTCGTTCTTATTTTACTTGCTGCAGTTGTGATTGCCCTGCATTTCGCTCCTCCATTTAGCCGGTTTGTTGGGAAGGATATGATGACTTATGTTAGTTACCCGGTGAAACAAAGCACTGTACCAGCATGGGGTGTTCCTGTATGTATCCGAACCTCTGCAATTCCATTTCCTTATACAAACTCAATACACGCATTCATCGCTGATATTGGATACCCGGTCCTCTTGGCAGATAATATCCATAGTTTGCCCTGTAATTATCTTTCTATCCGTTTATATCGCTAGAAGAGATGTCTATGATCTTCATCACGCAACATTAGGTGATTGTCGATGTCTCCATTTTCTTCTGATGGTTCACTACTTCTGAATACAAAGTTCTGAATTTCATATACCGAGAAACTCATCAGAATGTTAATTCTGCAGGTGTGCTTTACTCGGTGCTGATAACTGCAGTTGTAACTACTGTGGTAAAGAATGCAGTAGGAAGACCTAGGCCAGACTTCTTTTGGCGGTGTTTTCCTGATGGAAAGCAGGTAGAGTTTTCCTCAAATGTTTATGCACAAATAGTTCTACCATTTTATGTTGCTTGTTATTTGTCAATTTTGAAACTGACAAGGCACTGTTCTGGTAATTTTATCTCAGTTATATGATCAAGTGACAGGTGATGTGATTTGTCATGGAGAGAAAAGCTTCTTAAAGGATGGACGCAAGAGTTTTCCTAGTGGACACACGTCGTGTAAGTTTGTAACTTTAGTGCGTATCTACACTGGATGTGATTTTTGATGGATAAGTTTGCATTTCCTAGTAGCTGGTAGTTTGAGGTATCAAGTATCAATCACTGGTTAAAGGTTGTCAACAAGTGCTGCGTATCCTACCCGTAGCTCAGTTATTATAATGTTTTGTACCATTGTTTCAAAAATAATGTTTTGTACCTGGACGGCTGGACCTTGACTCGATAGTCTGGATCCTCGTGTTGTATGTCTTATTGTCTGTCTGGCATGATCATAGTTATGTCAGGTGAATACCATGTGAATACCACTTCCATTGTTACATGAAAAACTGTGAAGTAATTTGTACACTGATTTTCTAAATCCATGACTAGATTATTTTACACAAATAATGCTTCCAGGGTCTTTTGCTGGACTTGGATTTCTGTCACTCTACCTATCTGGCAAAATTAAGGTGTTTGATCGCCAAGGTCATGTTGCCAAACTCTGCATTATGATTCTTCCCCTTCTTATTGCTTCACTCGTCGGGATTTCTAGAATAGATGACTATCGACACCACTGGGAGGATGTGTTTGCTGGCGGCCTACTAGGTCTGTTCTTCTCCCCCTGTCCTTCTCCACATACGTATTGCACACTTTCATACTCATAATGATCACATTGAATTGATATGTTTCAGGATTTATCATGGCGATGCTCTGTTACTTGCACTTCTTTCCACCTCCATACCATCATCAAGGTTTTTCAGCTTTCTTAAGCAAATTCGTTCACCAAGGAATGGTTTCTCTCTTCCTTAAGCAAATTTGAATATTCCTTTTTGAAAGTGGCTCTCTTCCTTTTCATCTTAAGGTTGGGGACCGTATGCATACTTCCATATGCTTGAGGAGCTTCAAGTGGCCAACTCCCACAATGCAGAAAGCCAGCAGTCAGTGTGTGGGCATCATGTTGAGCTATCTAGACAACACAATAGCAGGACATCAAGAAATGATCTGGAAGCTGGCCGTGTGTAACATCCCTAGCATGTTGAAAACCGAGGAAGCGGCATGTACAGTAAGCATGACTAAACCTTCTATGCTTGTAATCAACAAATATTAGCAACTAGAGCTCAAGCCTCATACTGAATTATCCAACTATCATGTGTGAAATCATAAAGTTAGCATATGCTAGCGTAGTCGTCCCCAGGTCTACGTCTACCTGTTGCGTCCAAATCGTTTCCATGTCTTAGTGTGTTTTAGTTGCTAGTGGAAGTACTGATTGGGAACTTATTCCTGAGTTAAAAAACGAAACATAATGGAGGTCCGAAAATGACTGTCACATGGGCCTTCAACATGTCTTCCAGGTTGCACCGTCCAACGGTGTAGTGTTCCTAACTCTGTCAGTTCTTAGGCAAGAGCGCAATCTCCATCGAATAATCGCTTGATTCTCCATTCTTGGTCTTATTCCAAGCTAAAGAGAATAGATCAAGATCTTAATTGCTAAGTTAGAGGCTAAAGCACTAGGCTGAATTCTCTACTTTACACCATGAGTGCAAATGCGGTCTGTTGTATGTTTTGTTAATCTTGTCGAAAAAGCATGATTGGCATTATTAAATACACTTACCACATAAGAAATGTCGCATACTTTGGTGGTTTATTATGGATGGGATAGTAAACATGCGCCGTCTTTGCCTTTCTGGTAGAATCGCACCGAATTCTCTGTTTAGGTGTTCAGCCAGAAAGCAGTCTTTACTCTTTACCACTTCATGAACCTATGTTTGGAATATAATATACTAACTCTTAATGATTTAGGGTATAACAGCTGTTAAAAAAAACTTACAGAAAGCAACTAATTCACTTTCACTGTTCCACAAACACAAATAAAAGGAGGAAAGAAGCACTCCTTTTCCATTTCCTGCACACGCAGACAAGTTGATGTGATGAATATGGATGATAGATTTTTACCTCAGTATCTATATCTGTATTCCGATGCTCTTCGGAAATGGTTAAACACAAGGCATAACAAATGGAATAAGTTGAAAAGGAGAAAAGGAACGAGTGGCTTAAAGGAGCTGCTATTGGACGAGCACAAGTATATGCACATAGGAAAATCTTCTTAGGATTTCATCAATAAAACTGCAGCTGTCCACATGTCAAGAACCCTGAACAGAGAAACAGAAGAACCGTAAAGAGAAAAGGAGGTATCCATCTTCTTATGTGTAAATACAGTGTCAGTTGTTATCTCCATGTCCCTTTTTTATTTGCCGGCATAAACTTTTGTCTTCCTGTAGCCTTGTACCCTCGCTTTTAATGTCCAACATCCAATAGTGAGTACTTTATGCACAGAACAATTGATGTTCTTGCTGGGTAGTATATGCTAGTTCAAGTGAATACACAGAACAATTGATAATTTATCAACTTTAAAGCACTTCCAATAAACAGTTTGCCCATCCTATTCCAATCACAATGTTTGTGCAAACGATGAAAGAGTCATAATTAATTGGAATTTAAACAGGAATTCCCAATGTCATCTGGTAGTACTCATTATCAGGTTGTTCTGAACAACACTGCACTAGCACAATACACAAGTCTGTAAAGTAAGAAGAGGTTCCACATAGCAAAAGCTGACATTAGCACTGAATGTACACAAGATCGATCCACTTGATTATATGATACAAGGAGGAGGAGGAGGCAGCTACAAGAACAAGCAACTACACAAGCCAACAAAACTGACAAATACCTGTACTAAGTACTAACAAAAGTTCTCTGAACCTTTTGTCACACACAAGACTCCAAGACAGAACTAACTCTGCTCCCATGTGTGCCTTCCATTTCTCAGCAGATGGGAGGACCAAACAGAACAGAAAAACTCTTTGCACTAAACTATCTCTCGATCGTCTGCAAATTAACCTGTAAAAATCTTGTAGCTAATCCAAGTGCGTTACCATGTAGTAAATGCAACTAGTAGACATGACCCGGATACCTCGAGATGACCGGAGCAGCAGCAGCTGGCTGCTTTACCCCCGTGTCATCAGCGACCTTGCTGTTCCTCGCAGCGGCCGGCGGCTTCGGCGACGGCTGGTCGGCGGCGCGGCCGTAGACATCCCTTGTTGCGGCGGCGGCGGCGGTGACGGGTTTTCTTGCGACGTCGTTGTTGGCTTTGCGGCCTGTCTCGTCGGTGGCCACGGTGGTGTAGCCTCGGTAGTAGTCGTCGCCGCCGCCAACGCCAACGCCAAAGCAGGTGCCCAGCTTGAAGCACATGCTCGACTGCTGCTGCTAGCCAAGCCGATGATCTAGTTACTAGGTTGGTGTTGGCGATGCCTTGACACGAATGATAGTGGCGCGGTGAGCGTTATGTGTATATATAGACCGAGCTGACCTAAGTTGGGGAGAAGAGTCTTGGCATCTCGCGGGGTCCGGTTCAGACGGCTAGTTGCGTTGCGTTGCTTTGCGGTTGCGCGGCGTACGTGGAACCGAGGCTGCCTTAACCCAACCCAACGTAGGCGCGTCGAGCGTGCGTGCGTGCGTTCATGGGACTATTCGCGGGTGCGTTGCTGTGGTGGGCGGTGTCGCGTGCGTACGTACGTGCGCGCGCGCGGGGCGGCATCGTTATTGGCATCGGCATCGGCGCGTCGTGGTGGATTGGAGGGGAACGAGAGAGAGACAGGCGGATTGGGCAGGCAGGGGCGGCGGGCGGCCTCGCATGCTGCTCGACAAGAATCTACCGGAGCGGCGGGGGACGGTGGTGGGGTACGTTTGGTTGCAATCATATTATGCACCGGGCTGACCTTACCGTTGTTTGCTCGCTTGGGGACAGAGTCGATCCTCGCTTACCAGCTTGACAAGTTTGACACCGGGGAGAAAATGAACGGAGTAGGAACTTATTCTCTTATTATTATACGGAGAATTTATATTAGAATTTTTTTTTAAGACGATGGAACCGTAACTTCTGACCTCTGTACCTATAGTTATGCAGTTAGCACACATTGGCATCGGATGTCAAAATAAACAAAAGCATTCGATCCAAAGCTATAATGGAAGACGATTTTCAATTTATAACCACTTTGCATAATCTGGTGTGACCAAACTTTAGGTAGCCAAAACTCAGACAAACCTTTGGCTTCATCCGGGTACTTTTGCACAGTAATTGATCAAGGCCACGGATAAGCAATTAATTGTTCCCATTAGAGTTGTTTGTATGCCATATTTTTCACTCATTTCACACGTACCAATACAAAGTTAAAAAGAATTAGAATACCCTTAGCTCCATCAAATCCCATTAGTATTATCCTCACTTTATTTACTTCCAATAAATTTGTATTAAAAATGAACTTACTTTAGAACAAACAGGAGGAGAAAAAAATGAACTCATTTTAGGACCGAAGGAGTATTTCTTAAGTGGATTTAGGACGGATGCAGTGCAGATTGTTTCGGATGTCAGAAATATTTGCAAAGTCAGTATGAACTTGGCTCATAAACAAACTAAAATTGTCATACGTTACGTGTATATACGATCAATACATCTAAAATTGTCAGACGTTACGTGTATATACGATCAATACAACGTCATGTCAGCGGTACAACTGGAAATAATACTCAATCAAAAGATCATCATAATAATAAATGTATGCTTAAATACTTAACAAGAATGATCTCCATAACAATATGAAGAGGATGGTGGGGCGCCATCTCAAAAAATTTTAACATAATTTTTACTTCTCATAATAAAACAAGCCAAAAAAAATGTGATTACATATTTTTTAGATAAGACAGATGGTCAAACGTTATGTCCAAAGTTAACTGTGTCAAATATTTATCCTAGATGTAAGTGGGGCAGGTAAGTGGTGTTCTTACCTGCTTATCACAATTCTAACTATTTTTTCTTCCAAGTATTGTACAAGCAAGTGGGAAACGAACCGTTAAGATAGTGAGATTGTTCACTTGTATCCTATCTTTCTTTAAAGTTATCCCCCACTAACTCCTTAAGCTTAACATGCAAAGATACAATATCATTATCCACTAACAAGATGTCACATCATCATCCACTAATTAACAAGATGCCACATCATCATCCACTAACAATCATCACATTTAAACATCATGCAAACATGCTATATCTTTATAGTTTTTATAATTTAAGAGCTTTTTAAATACAAACATGTTAAATTATCATCCAACATAATTCACATAATGTTTCAATGTATATTTTTATTATGTTTTATGATATCCTATATACTTATATAGTTCATCTTCACTTAGTTAGTGCTTAAATGATTAATCTATGGTCCAAATTATATTTCTCCTTTTTTTCCTCTAATTAAGTCGTATCACATCAATTGCTTTTAGTCTTTATATGATTAATCTACGGTCCAAACTATCTCCCTACTTTTCTTCTTTCATAAAGTCATACCACCTTACTTTTTTTACGTTTGAATCACCATTCTACAATTTAAGTTTAAATTATCATAAACCACATTAATTTACTTAATTTGATGTTATCTAGCTATCTTACACGTTATATTTTTTATCATACTAAATTCTTACAGCAATGCGCGGGGTTTCATCTAGTTTTTATTGTTTATATGACCAGATAGAGTAGCTTAGGATGAGTGATCCAATCAATACCGTTAAATAAGTTTTTCAGGAAGAAAACGTGTTTTTATAAAACCTTCAAGTAAATAATTCATGACGATAATTGGACGAGGTACTCCATTATTGCTCGTTTTTTTTCCCCTCCTCAGGGGATCTCGTCTGTTCCAGCGAAGTTCCGGTTCAGACGGCTAGTTCCGCTACGTTGCGTCGCGCGACCTTTGAGACGTGAGCCCGTGACCCCAAACCGCAGCTTAACCGAAGGCGCCTGACGCCTCGCGCGCGTCCGCGGCCTCGCGCTGCCTGCTGTACTGTACATATGTGCGTGTCGCGCGCGCGGGGGCGGCCGGCAGCATCAGCATCGCGTGACGTGGTGTGGACTGTGGAGCTGATGCCGCGGGGAACCACCCAGGCCAACTTTGGCAGGCAGGGGCGGCGACCAGGTGCTCCCACGAGAATCTGTATCAGAGCAGACGGCCGCGGCGGCGATGCCGTGCTGGTGTCTCGTTGCAATCACCAGGGCCTCGACCGTCGTATGCTCGGCTCGCACGACTGGAAACTGAGCTGATCCGTCCCTTACTATACTAGTTACTGGCAGCTTGACAAGTTTGACACCAGCGAAATAATCTTGCCTTGGATATGCCTGTCCATGCACAGGAAAAATGAACGGAGTAGGGATTTATTCCCTCACCATAACTAGTGTGTTCTTTTAAGACGATGGAAGTGGAAGAGCATCCCTTAGTGTATAATTCATGTGAGATACTAGTAAAGATGGGACCCATATCAACCATAGTAGATCCTTAGCAGCCTGAGAAAATTGTTCCATCGTACAAAAGGTCCCATCGTTTGGCTTATTCGTCAAACGATATATTTGCAAACAAAAAGTAATTTATGAATAAAACTTATATACGCGTTCTTAGCGACCTAAAAGCAAAGGCTAAAAAGTAAACTTCGATGAAAAAACCCTAAAATCAACATCAAATTTAAGGTTGAAAATTCAGATTTTAGCTAATAAGTATAAGCATAAGTGAAAAGATAAAAATAGCTTTAGGAATTATTATAGGACCCACCACATTAAAAATAGAGCGAAGGGAAAATTGCAGCTGGTAGGTGGCTAGGTGCTACTAGTAGACACAATGTATGTGCCAATGTATGTGATATATGCTCTAACATTGTGGAACAATGTATGTGACATACTCTCTCTACTAAGCACATTCTCTCTCTGCTAGAATCAGGCGTACTATCTCTCTACTCTTAGGCTGAGACATGCTTTAAAAAAATCCACAATGTATAGGGTCGGCACCATGACCTTCTCTCTGATACACCTTTCAATTTAACACTGCATTTGATCTAACTTTCGACCTCTATCCTAACATTATGCAACACACATATCACTGTAGATGAAAGTATCGAAACTATTAAACTAATAATGCATTGGGATGTCGAAATGAACAAAAAGTATTTAAACAAAAATAATAATGTAAAGCTAAAAGGAAACATTCATGTGATTTTCCAACTTAGCGGGGCGTTCAACCCTAGTTAAATCGGTGCTTACCTCGCAGCCAGTATTCCTCCTGACGGGCCTGAAAACATACAAGGAGTCCCTAGAAGCTTTGGACAAACAAAGGAGAAGGTTCCTATGGGCAGGAGGTGAAGCATTGATGGGGGGAAGTGCAAAATCAACTGGTCACGAACCTGCCTCCCAACTGCCTCAGGAGGTCTGGGCATCCTAAACTTGGAGAAATTCCCAAGAGCCTTAAGGCTGCGGTGGCTATGGCACGAGTGGAGATCACCGGAAAAGGCGTGGGTTGGTTCAGGAACGCCATGTGACGACATCGACAAGCTACTTTTTGCAGCCGCAACATCTATAACGGTTGGAGACGGCACAAAAGTTAGCTTCTGGGACTCGGGTTGGCTGCAAGGGAGAAGACTGAAGGACGTAGCCCCTCTAGTCTACGCGGCCTCCAAGAAAAAGACCAGCACGCTCCAACAGGCTTCGCTCTCAGATCAATGGATGCAAGATCTTGACCTACCGGAGAACACTGGCTGGTCGATAGAGCTAATTGACCAGCTCATTGAAGTCTGGAGCGCAGTGCAGAATCTGCACCTGATTGAGCATGAAGAGGACAAAATAACCTGGAAGCTCACCAGCCACGGCGAATACACGACGACATCGGCTTACAAAGCACAACTCCTAGGCACCACAGCTACAAACTTCAATAACCTAATCTGGAAGCCGTGGGCGCCGCATAAGTGCAAAACCTTCGCATGGCTGATCATCCAAAACAGAGTCTGGACATCCGACAGACTGGCCACCAGGGGTTGGCCGAATAGATCCATCTGTCCCTTATGTCGCCATCGCCAATAGACAGCCATCCACCTCCTCGCGGAGTGTAGATACACCCGGAGAATCTAGGAGGCGATAGCAGAGTGGACAGCATGCGAACAATTAAACCCTAGCCTGTGGCACCAAGCTTCAACGGTATCGGAGTGGTGGGAGGCTACCGCAAACACAAAAGACGCTCCAAAGAAAGCTCTGCGCACGCTAACGCTCCTGGTAGCCTGGGAAATCTGGAATGAAAGGAACCGCAGAACCTTTCAGCAAAAGGAGCTTTCGATGGGTAGCCTTCTGGCCAAAATCAAAGAGGAGGCCAAATCGTGGTCCTTAGCAGGCGCGAGAGATCTTTTTTGTTTTTCACTTGTAAAGTTTACTCCTCCTCTATTCAATGAAATTGGCGGCTTGCCAATTCGTTCAAAAAAAAATTTTCCAACTTAGAACCATTTTTGCAGAATCTGGCGTGACCAAACTTAGGCAGCCAAAAACTCCGCAAATTTTACAGCTTAATCGTTTGGCCTACGTCTAGCAACAAAATACAAATTTTATATGCCAAACGGTTATATATGTATATCCTTAATGATTTAAAAGCCAATATAAAAAATAAACCACGAAACATAATCAACTTTGATATTAAGTTTGGAATTTTAAAACTTTGAAAGTGCAGTTGATAAGCAAATGATGCAGTTGTTAATCTTCTGCATAGTAATCGACGAAGGCCAGATAAAGGCTTCACTGACAGGATAGTGTGTGTACCAGCTGTTTCTCTCTAATGGCCGGGGAATATTGTCTTTTCCCTCAAAGTTAAGGGGACACGCTGATAGACTCCAAAGTCATTAGGTAGAAACATTTCAAATTTCTACACTTTGATAGCTCATTTGACCGTGTTTATTTTTTCAGGGAAGACTATTTGACCACTGACCAGTTCTGAGAGGCATCTGAGCTCAGGGATGCACAGGGAAAGGGTGCAATTAGGTCTTTGCTATTCCTATCTCGATTATTTTTAAACCTCAATTATAACCATTCTACTGGCATGGCATCCTGGTGAAATATGACGTAATCGACATGCACGAAAAATGACGTCAACACTGAGAAGAGATATTCATGACATTGATTTTCTTGTGTGTAGGATTTTAGTTCAGGTGAATGCGATTTAGTTAGGCTGAATTAATCCTGGCAATTGTCATGACCTTTAAGCACTGTCAATAAACAGTTTCCTCGATGCTCTTCCGGATCAATGTTTGTGACAACGACGAGATAGCGAGAATTCGTCCGAGTTTAAACAGGAATTCACAGTGTTGTCTGTTGTATGGTTGCTCTCAACGAGACTGGCATTTGGCATTTGCATGCAAGTCTGTAAAGTTAAAATTGACTGAAGAAAAGATCCACAATTCCAAATAGCAACTAAAGCTGAAATTAGGACTGAATGTACACAAGATCCACTTCGATTATATCATACAAGAAGAAGGGAGCTACAAGCCTACAAGCACAAAGCCAACAAAACTGACAAAGACCTCTGCTAACAAAAGTTGCCTGGACCTTGTGTGGAGTACCACATGAGTGATGAACTCTGCTCCCAGGTGCCTTCCATTTTCAGCAGATGGGAGGACCAATAGAACAAAACGGCAGCTAATATAATTCCAGTCGCCTTCCATTTTCATCAGATGGAAGAACCAGCATGCAGAAGAAAAACAAAAGGGCAGCTAATTTAAACGACTGGTTAACTGCCAAAGCTTGTACTATACATAACTGAAGCAGGCGAAGCTAATCCAGCTGCTACCATGTAAATACCTGAATCAAGATCGCAGGAGCGGCTAGCGATTGTGTTTCTGCCATTGGCGGTGCCTAAGCGTGATGAGCGACCTTGTTGTTGCTCCACCCAGCGGCAGCGAGAGGCGGCGGCTTCGCCGACCCGTCGGTGGACGGTGCGGCGGCGGGCTTCCGTTGCTGCTGGTAGGCATACCTCGTTTCGGTGGCGTCACCACCTTGGTAGCTGTTGCCGCTGGGCGTGGTTGAGAGGGGATGGTAGTCGGGGTCCCTGCTGGTTTCGCCGAAGTCCAGCTCGTTCTTGCCGCCAAAGCAGGACGAGAACGGCAAGCACATGCTCTCGTATAGCAGCTAGCCTACAAGGAGAGACGATCGATCGATCGATCTAGCTAGCTACTGCTATGTTAGCTCTGGTTGGTGGTGATGCTGGCTCACCGAGCTTGGAGTATATATATAGCTGACATCTTAAGCGATCGATCGCAGTGGACGCAGGTGAGTAGTTTAGTTGGGCGAATTAATTAGCGGAGGAAAGGGAAAGGAGTGTGCGGTTCACACACGCGTGGTTAACCGGGGTCTCGTGCGTGGCCGGCGGGTGGGTATGTGCGTCGCGGTGTGCACTGTGCACTACTTGGAATATTTGGCGCGCGGCAGACAGGTGAGGTGGAGGCAGGCAGCGAGGGGACGGTGGTGTGGTGATGTCTCGTCGCGATCACCGAGACGCTTGACCACCAGGGGCCAGGGGGACTCGCTTCCATACTGCGTCAATAGTCGTTGCCTCGTGGCTACCAGTTCGTAGTACGAGCTAATTTGGCCCCGGCGAAATCCTGCCGTGTCGTCAATATGTTCGTGTACCTTTTTTTCTTCCTCAATATACATTTGGAGGATTTAAATTTTGTATACAATATAAGATCTCCATTTGTTTCAAAATTTAAGCATTCGTAGGATTCAAAATGTATACTACGACGAAAATATTTCTTGAGCACTAATTTAATGCACGAACAAATTCCATACATTCTCTAGCCAATCGGATACTTAAGAAGTCTAAGCAAATCAATATTTAAAATTTGACCAATAAGGTGACTGCAGGGGCGGATCCAACGTGGGTGCAGGGGGGACTCCACAAGACCCATGGATACCCCCCGGAGCACCCCCTTCATTTTTTTAACCATGAATGATAAACTACAGGTCCCTAAATGGCTGGAGGTTGAAGAAACTGTGTAATTGAGCCCCTCCCCCCTCCAATTTTTTGTTTCTGGATCCGCCCCTAGGTGACTGAAAGGGAATATTTCATTTTTTACCTTGAAATCTTTACTAAATAAAAGAGGGAATAGAAGTCATTCAAATGAAATGATTTGATATGCTACTTAGAGCAAGGCTAATAGTATAGCCCGCTGCTGGCTAATAGCCCACTCCTAAAGCCAACTATAGGTACAATAGCTTGTTCATTGGATGACTACATCTTATAATCAAATAATTAATTATAACATGCACATGTCAATGTGTAGGATTAAGAGTGAATTATATCCCTGTAGCCATTTGTGCTGTGACATGAATTTTATTCATCAAACACTACCACTACCATATAAACCAAGTTCTATGTAGTATGGAAACTACAAGCAATACCATAGCAACTAACTAGATTAACCCATAATATTATTATCCCAGGCAGGGACCGGACCGTCGCTGACTTAGGAGCTTCTCTCGCTTCGTCTACGTCAGGGACGTGGGTGCCATGCTGCTGCACCTAGCTCCAGCGCTCCAGGCAGGGCCGCCTGGCATGCGTGCACCTGCTGTTTGACAAGGACGACGTCTCCGTGCCCACCGCTTCCCGGCCTGGGAGCACACCGCTGCACCTGGCCGCCCACGCCGGTAGCCTGACTGCATCCAGAGATGGCGCGCTGGAGGGAAGCGGAGATCGAGCGGGAGCCGAGGAGGCAGAGATCGCGCGCCGCATATGCGTCGAGGGGGAAGCGGAGGGAGCGTTGCGGGATCGACTGTGGTGTGCGGGCCCCACAAACCGCGTTTTTTATCGCCAGGGCCGGCTGCAATCGAGCGGTAGCGCGTCGAGAAAAGTGTATCGCCCGGCGACAGATTAGTCGCCCGCTTCCTTCTCTCTCATCTATTCTCTTTCCTAGCCCGCCTAGTCAGCTTATCGTACCTGCTCTTAAGACATCCCTGCCACCAATCCCCCAGCACGACCCCCGTGAACTATGCTGGGGGCACATCGGCCCTCGAGCGGGACTGCTCAAAGTACCTCTATCCTCGGGCACAGCTCCTCGTGATATATGCTTGAGACACATCTCCCCCGCGCTCGGCCCCCTAGTGCTCGGGGGACACGAGGAATACAAAGTATAACGTATAAGAGCATATCCAACAGCCTCTCTAAAATAGACTCTCCAAACACGCATATAGCCAACTCTCCATCTGATTTGGCTAGTCAGAGTCATTGATTGCTCCAACAGCCTATCTATCTACCCTCTCCATTACAAGTCTATGACAAATTGGAACCATATGTCAGTCTCCTATTAACCTTCTTCCTCCTCTTCCACCCCATTTTCCTCACTCATACATCTCCCTTCCTTCTACTACTACTGCTGCCTCCTCCCCACACCCTTTCCTCCGATGCGGCGACGGCGAGCGTGCGGGGTGACGGAGGGGCGGGCGGAGCCGGCACAGCGAGGCGGAGGCCGGCGGCCGCGGCGGCAGGGCGGCGGGCCGCAGCGAGGCGGAGGCCGGCGACCGCGGGGCGGGGCGGCGGTCCACAGCGAGGCGGAGGCCGACGGCGGGGCGGCGGGGCGGCGGTCCGCAGCGAGGCGGAGGCCGGCGGCGGGGCGGCTGGGCGGCGGGCCGCAGCGAGGCGAAGGCCGGCGGCCGCGGCGGCGGGGCGGCAGGCCACAGCGAGGCGGAGGCCGACGGATGCGGGACGAGCGAAGGCCAACGGCTGCGGCGGGCCGCGGCGAGCGGCGGGCGGGCGTCGTCTTCGCCTCCCGTAGATGCTCCTCCCCGTGCCTCCTCGTCTGGTTGTTGTGCTCGAGCTTGCCGCCTCCCGTAGAAGTACGCCGGCGTCCAGAGGTTGGGTGGGAAAGAGACGGATGAGAGAGAGGGGGATGGAGGAGATTGGCAGTGTGGGACTCACCATTGGCCAGCCAAATAGACTGGCCAAATGTAGCCTGTGATGAGGAGGATTTGGCCAGCCAAATAGCTTGGCTAGTGAGTTGGAGAAGCCGTTGGAGTATGTTTTTTTAGTAGAATGGCTAAATTTTAACTTGGAGAGTTAATTGAAGAGGCTGTTGGAGATGCTCTAAGATCTAAAACTGAGCAATCTTTTTAGCTAAATTAGAAATTTGTCCCTGACCAGAAGTAGTTTAGATTCTTTTTAATTAAGATAACGGCCGGGAGTCTAATTTCTGACCTCTGGGCCTACCATTTTGCATGGTGGTGCATATTGTCGTATATATGCCAAATGAAAGTACCGAAACTAATTGGCCCTGGAATGTCAAGAAAGTAGAAACGGTATTTAAACGTTGTACGTGCGAAGCGATCATACAGTTTGAAGAAAAGTAAAAAAGGAAGCCTTGCCCCAAGTTTGGTCCGTCTCGCAAGTTCAAACTCAGAACCACTTTTGATCCTTTGCACGATCTGCCGTTACCAGACTATTAGGTAGGCAAAACTCCGTAAACCTGAGCTACATCTGCGTAAATTTCCAAGTACGCCGTGTTTAGTACCAAATAATTCTTCAAACTTCCAACTTTTCTATCACATTAAAACTTTTTTACACACATAAACTTTCAAATTTTCTATCACATTGTTCTAATTTAAATTAAATTTTTAATTTTAGTGTGAACTAAACACAACTGTAATCGAGTGAGGCCTGAGAATGTCTGCGTGATAATGCTCAGACTGGAGTACTGGACAGTGTGTGTACCGGATGATCATTTTTTCATATAATTTTTTACTTCTTCTGTTCCTCGGGGAATATTATTGTCTGTTCCCGTAAAGTTAAGGGGACACGCTAAATAAACTCCAAACTTTAGATGTCTACATTTTGATAGCTAATTTGACCGGATTTTTTTATGGAGGACTGTTTGACCATTGACCATACCAGTGAGTGGCATATCTGAGTGAGTTCTAGGTTATCTTCTCTATGGGCGTCAATGCAATTAGGTCCTGCCATCTTTTCCATATTCTTTTCAAACCTCAATTACACCCCCAAAAAAAAATTTACCGGCATTCAACCGAAAAATGACGTAATTAACATCCGATAAAAACAATTAAAATGACGTCAAATCTAGCTGCCGGACGCAGCAAATAAAAAAGAAACCTCATGATCTGCCACGAGGGCATAAATTTAGCATAAAATTTATCTATTATACAAGAACAAGTAGATAATGACCAATCCTAGCTAGCTGCGGCTTGCACCTTTATACCCCCACAAGCTTGGAATCTGCTCACTGAGTCACTATGGTTGAAATGATTGAGGTTGCTCTCTTAAACAAGAAGAAACTAAAGGTCGGCAGGAGTACATTCTTTAGGCAGAAAGGGATGAACAACATATGGATTAGTAGCAAATTGTAGGATGCCAACAAGGATTGGATATGCACTGGAAATAGATCTAAATCTATGGAGAAGGTGATTGTCCACCGAAAGTTTTGTAATTATTGTAGATGCTCTTATAGTTTAATTATTAGGACTTATACGAGAGCCTTGCGCGTAGATCTTCCAAGAATAACGAGAGATCTCTCGTTGAGAGATGAATATTATTCGTGCCACTGAAATTCAGTCATGTTGATAGAGAATTACTCTCCCCCGTGGCAGCTGGTTACAGAACTGGTGGCTATCCTCCAGGGCCTGCTTACCTGAGCATCTTCGCGCTGGCTTCGACTCCCTGGTGCTCCTGGTCTCTTGGTAGCTGTGGAATGAACGGAACTCTAGGATTTTCGACTCTACGCTCTCTTCAGTCTCAGTGGTCTGGAGTCCATCCACTCGGAGGGCCATCTGTAGTCTTTAGCTGGCGTTGCCGCTTTTGTGGGCTTGTTGGGAGTGTAGAGTGGCTCGGCCCCTTCCCGCTGCTTGGAGTTTGTGTTTAGCCGTGTAGTTTTCTAAGCTTCAGCTTTTTATTTTGCTTTTTCTCCCTTCCCTTGGCATAAGCTGTTGTTGATTGCGTTGTGTAACTATAACTTTTTTTCTTCTAATATATTGACGTGTAATCCTTTTACACGTTCGTGAAAAAATGATACAGATTTACTCTTGTTATTTTCACGTATTAACTGGTGGCTGCACTGGTTGGAATATTGTATAGAGATCAGTTCAGATCGCCCAAGGGCGAAATGAGAAAAAAGCTGTAATATTCTAAAAGGAGGTGCTGGCTTCATTAAATTTATAGTTTTAACACTTTTCGAGTTGTTCATTAAATAACTTTTTATTCTTCGAATTGAAGTACAAGTTCTGATTGTGTTAACTATGCATGATCGATCCATCCACCTAGAAAAGAAATGCAAGCTCTCTTTCATTTATTCTCGAATTTATTTTTGTTTATGCCAGCATAAAGAGCACTTTGTGGATACGCATATAAGTAGTATCACCTAACTAAAACATTCTAACGGAGTAACGATCGATGGTCCAATATTGAAAGACTGCAAGCCATATCTCAATGATCTGTACGTACTATAGTATAAATGATAAACAGCATATCACCACTTGTGTTATGAAAATAGATGCACAACGGAGACATGAATTTTACGTGGAAAACCCTTGCGGGAAAAAACCACGGACGCCGACCGGCAATGATCACTATATAGGAGATGATTACAAACGTAGGGGAATCGTAATGGGAACGTCACCCCTTCCCGTACGGCTTACAAGAGTATATATAGGGGATAAAAGAAAGACACCTAATAGGACTCCTACTAGGAAACTAATCCCAATATATTGTGGGCCCAAAATTCGGATCACATATTTAACAATCTCCACCTTGAGACGAATTTCCTCTTGTAGCATAAAAACATCAATCACCAAAAATACCTCATGTAGGTAAAATCACCGCGCGCCAAATAGTCTCTAGGACTATACTGTAACACCCACCAAGCTTGAGCAAAGCTCAAACTTAATAGCAGGAACTGGCTTTGTCATCATATCAGCTGGGTTATCATGAGTACTTATCTTGCATACTTTGACATCACCTTCAGCAATCACACCTCGAATAAAGTGATATCTCACATCAATGTGCTTTGTTCTCTCATGGAACATTTGATCCTTTGTAAGGCATATTGCACTTTGACTATCACAAAATATATTAATGCAAGACGTAACTCCACAAAGCTCAGTGTATAAACCTCTAAGCCAAATAGCTTCTTTACAAGCTTCAGAAATAGCCATATACTCTGCTTCAGTAGTAGATAAGGCAACAGTTGCTTACAAACTTGCCTTCCAACTAACAGCACATCCTCCAATAGTGAAAATATAACCTGTGAGCGATCTTCTCCTATCCAAATCTCCAGCAAAATCTAAATCCACATCCATCTCTAGATCTCCCAAACTGCAAACAAGCACTAGATGTACCACGTAGGTATCTGAAAATCCATTGAACAGCTTTTCAATGCTCTTTGCCAGGATTAGCCATGTATCTACTGACAACACTCAATGCATGTGATAAATCAGGACGGGAACATACCATGGCATACATAAGTGAACCAACTGCACTTGAATAAGGAACTCTAGACATGTACTCAATATCATAATCTGACTGTGGACATAAATCTGAAGATAATCTGAAATGTGCAGCTAAAGGAGTACTCACTGGTTTTGCATCATGCATATTGAAACGACGAAGAACTTTTTCAATATAACCTTTCTGACTAAGATATAACTTGTCAGAATGTCTTTCTCTAGTGACTAAGATATAACTTGTCAGAATGTCTTTCTCTAGTAATTTCCATACCGAGAATTTTCTTCGCTGCACCCAAATCCTTCATCTCAAATTCACTACTCAATTGTGCCTTCAACTTTGCTATCTCTGATTTGTCTTTTGCAGCAATCAACATATCATCGACATAAAGAAGCAAATATATAGCTGAACCATCAACAACTTTGAGATAAACACAGTTATCATAATTGGATCTTCTAAACTTTTGAGAAAGCATGAAAGAGTCAAATCTCTTATACCATTGTCTAAGTGACTGCTTCAACCCATAAAGAGATTTCTTTAACCTACAAACTAGGTTCTCTTTTCCAGGAACAACAAAACCTTCAGGTTGCTCCATATAAATGTCCTCTTCTAACTCCCCATGTAAAAATGCAGTCTTAACATCCATTTGCTCTAGTTCATAATCATGCATTGCAACAATACTGAGTAAAGTGCGAATTGAACTATGCTTTACAACAGGGTAAAAGACATCATTGAAATCAATACCTGGAATCTGGCTATAACCTTTAGCAACTAACCTTGCTTTGTACCTTGCCTCATCACTTGGAGACATACCTTCCTTTCTTTTGAAGATCCACTTACAACGGATAGGTTTCTTCTCCTTTGGCAACTTCACCAATTCCCAAGTATGATTCTTTTCAAGTTCTTCTGCCACACTCAAAGCATAAGCAACTATGTTCGCTTCTTCAATATATCTTTGAGGAGGTTTAGTATTTCTTTTGGGCTTATCTTTTGCAATAGAACGTTTTGAAGACTACTGAACAGTAGAAGAATCTGAATCTTCAATAACAGGTGCATCTTGGTTAATAGCAACATCTTCTTTTTCTGGTACATGCCCTGAACTGATCAAGTGCTCCACCTGCACACTTGCTTTCTCCTGACTCTCAACAGGAACATTAGTAGAAGGTTTGTCATGTAACATAACTAATTCATGGAAGACAACATTTCTACTAATCACAACCTTTTTGGTTTCAGGACACCATAACTTATAGCCTTTCACACCAGACGGATAACCAAGAAAAATGCACTTAATAGCTCTAGGCTCCAATTTACCATTATCAACATGAGCATAAGCAGTACAACCAAATACTCTTAAGTCTGAATAATTTGCTGGGGAACCAGACCATACCTCAATTGGAGTCTTCTTATCAATGGCATAACTGGGTGATCGATTGATAAGATAACAAGCAGTGGAAATAGCTTCCGCCCAAAACTGTTTAGGCAAACCTGCATTAGACAACATACAACGGGCCTTTGATATAATTGTCCTGTTCATACGCTCAGCTACGTCGTTTTGTTGAGGTGTGTGAGGAACGGTGTAGTGACGCACAATGCCTTCAGACTTGCAATATGATTTAAATATCTTAGAACAGAACTCCATCCCATTGTCAGTACGAAGAATTTTCACCTTCCTTTCAGTTTGTCTTTCAACCATAGTTTTCCACTCTTTAAACACATCAAAAGCTTGATATTTGTGCTTCAAGAAATAAGGCCAAACTTTTCACGAATAATCATAAACGATAGTCATCATGTAACGAGCACCTCCAAAAGATGTCTTACGAGCAGGCCCCCATAAATCAAAATGCACATAATCAAGAATACCTTCAGTAGTATGTGTAGATGTGTTGAACTTCACCCTCTTATGCTTGCCAAAGATGCAATGCTCACAAAATTTGAGCTTCCCGATGCTTTGTCCATCTAGCAATCCTCGCTTGCTCAATTCTGCCAAACCAATTTCACTCATATGCCCAAGACACATATGCCAAAGATTAGTAGCATCGGAATTAGATAATGAATCAGAAACTGTTGCAACATTACCTAATATAGTTGTACCTTGTAGATGGTACAGGTTGGCAGATTTAATATCAGCTTTCATCACAACAAGAGAGCCTTTAGTTACCTTCAAAATTCCGTCTCCACCAGAATATTTGTACCCTTTGCGATCAAGAGTACATAAAGAGATGAGACTTCTCTTCAAATTCGGAATATGCCGCACATCTGACAATGTTCTGATACAACCATCAAACATCTTGATCTGAACTGTTCCAATACCTGCAACCTTGCATGGTGTATCATCACCCATCAAAACAGTACCACCTTGGACAGCTTCATAGGTGGCAAACCAATCCTTATTCGGGCACATATGATAGGTGCATGCAGTATTAAGAATCCACTGGTCACTAGTTTGTGCACAACCAGCATAAGCAACAAGCAGTTCTGCATCAGACTTCTCATCAGTAACAACTGCGGCTTTACCTTCCTCTTCTTTCTTACCTTTTAGTATATACTTTCCAGTTCTCTTGTCTTTGTCCTGTAGCTTCCAACACTCAGAGATATCATGTCCATCTCTCTTGCAGTATTTGCATGACTTATACCTGCCTCTGGACTTTGATCTCCCACGGTGGCTACTTGAGCTTTTATCTCTTGATTTGTTGTTTGTGTTCTTCTCCTGTTGCCTGCCCCGAACAACCAAGCCTTCTGCTTGTGAATTTGAACCTTCAGAGGGTACCATCTTCTTCATCTTTTCTTTGGCATGCAAAGCATTATAAACTTCTTTCAAAGTTAGAGTATCACGACTATAAAGAATAGTATCCCTGAAGTTTGCATATGAGCTAGGCAATGAACACAATAGAATAAGGCCTAAATCCTCTTCATCATACTTTACCTCCATAGACTCAAGGTCAGCAACAATTTCCTTGAAAGCGGAGAGATGGTCCATCACGGACTCATCATCTTGCAACTTGTGCAAAAATAACTTTTGCTTTGGGTGCATCTTACTGGTCAGATCCTTAGTCATGCATATCTGTTCCAGCTTCAACCACAGCCCAGCGGCTGTCTCCTCCTTAAGCACCTCCTACAAAATATTATTAGATAGATGAAGATGAATATATGACATAGCCTTACGATCCCTTTTCTTCTCATCAACAGACAAATCCTGTGTCCTCTTATTAAATCCAGAAAGCGCATCATCGAGGTCTTGTTGTGCAAGAACGGCTCGCATCTTCACTTGCCAAAATGAGAATCTTGTGTCTCGGTCCAGGAGCGGTAGATCATACTTCAAACTCGTCATGGGAATTAATCCTGAAATTTGCTAGTAAGAAATTAGGGTAAACTAGCAAAAACACGAACTATGGTACACCTCCTGTGTGCACCAAGCGAAGTACTGTAAATCTCCTGGTAGATTGGCTGTGTGCGCGTAGAAATTCAACGTGAGTTTGGACTTCACGTGAACAGGGCCAACAGGTGGCTGCTACCCTAATTTCCCTCGGTATGCGTGCGCTTTGTGATGGACGGATTTTCCTGTGCCGCTCGGCTGCTTGCTGCCAATGGCTTCTGCTGCTCCTGGGCTGCTCCTCTGACACGCGCGCGGCAGGAAGGACGACGTCGACTCGAAGTTGACGGCGACTCCGCTTTGGATTGGATTTCGCCCAACAGAATTTCGACGGAACGACGAACACGACGACGCGTACCGCCGATTAGATCGATTTCTTCGATCGGAAAAAAATCGCCGGTGATCGGGACTGCAGTAGATCGATCTCCAATACTCTGATACCACTTGTTATGAAAATAGATGCACAACGGAGACACGAATTTTACGTGGAAAACCTTTGCGGGAAAAAATCACGGGCGCCGACCGACAATGATCACTATAGAGGAGATGATTACAAACGTAGGGGAATCGTAATGGGAACGTCACCCCTTCTCGTACGGCTTACAAGAGTATATATAGGGGATAAAAGAAAGACATCTAATAGGACTCCTACTAGGAAACTAATCCGAATATATTGTGGGCCCAAAATTCGGATCACATATTTAACAACTTGAAAGACGTGGAACCATGCAAGAGAGATGATTAATTTATAAAATTGTAAAGATCTATCTGTCGCTAAAATCGGGCTGTATGCATCCAAGTTGGATGTAGCTGCCGAGTTTTTAATCTATTTTCTAAAATAAAATATGTCGCTAAAATGGTGCAACATGAGGTGCAAGAAAGTAAAAGGTGGCAAATCCATTAAAAAATCATCATACGTAGGGATATGTTGTTATACAAACATAACCAAGTTTTTCAGATATGTGGAAAGAAACAAAGCAACTAAAAATAGATTATGAGTTAAAATTTGGTATGTAGGTATTTGACAAAGCAGTTAAGGTTAGTGACCATTTATAAGAAAAAAAAAAAAGGCCCAAAACGAAAATAATTTTTAACGCACAGGATGTTGTTCAAGTGCATCTATGCTTTACACTTTCTTGAGCACTTCGCTTGTAAGATTCTTGTCCGGGCTGGTTGTTGCCGATTAATTAATTCCCATATGGCCATATGTGACATGTGGGTGTAATTAACTTTCATGCGTTTAGCTTAAAGAGCACTACAGTAGTATGTGGTAAAGAGATTATAGTACCTTTGAAAATTATTATCATGACACAAAAGCTATTCTGTATATTCATTCAGTGCGAGGTGCATTGGAGTAGCTATATAATGTTCTCATAAAGAAGAAAAGGTTCTTTTTTACTTAGTACTGTCTCCATCCGAGAATACAAAAAGATTCATTCTATGTAACTGGGCAAATTAAATCACTTAGATCTCATTCGGTACAAAGGATTTTTAAAAGATTATTGCAGGAATTGAAATTATAGGATTTTTTTTCTCTATGCATCATTCATTTCACACAAATAGATCATACCAATTTACTAAGAATTGTAATTTTATAACCATATTCCTTATAATCTTTAGCACGAGGTAAGACCTCTTGAAAAAATTTCTATGGATCAGAGTGTATGTAACATTCCAATTATTTACTTTTTATATTCCTGTGATTTGAAAATCCTTCTAATCGAATAAGCTCATGTATTCTCGAACGGAGGTAGTACTAGTTATCAGTACACTTATTACAGAGTTGTTAGTGGATTTAGGCCTGTTTGGACAGCCCACTATCTCTGGCCCATCCCTGTGGATGGAACGGATGGCACTGGATTTTACTACCAAACATGGTAGCTCTTGGAGATTACAGGACCAAACAACAACTAGCCACACTGAAACAGAGATGCCGCAGAGGAAAAGGATACCACCACTAGATGATGCATCATCTGCTGTGTTCCACTAAGACCAAGCACACATGATGGCAAGGTAGTTGCTTGCCTGTTAGAGCATCTCAAACAGTCTCTTCAAATCTAACTCTCCAAATGTCTATTTGGCTAACTCTCCATTTAATTAGCAAGTTAAATTTGTTATTTACTCCAACAACCTCTCTATCTGTTCTCTCTATTATGAGTGTATGACAGTGGAACCCGCATGTCAGCATCACCTCTTTCTTCTTCCTCATTTTCTCTCTCTTTTTCCCGGAAGGACTACATGGAGCCTCCATCGCCGCACGCAGGGCCTTCGGCGAGGGCTCCCCGGCCGTGGCCGCCGCATGGAAGCCACTTCACCAACCCTGTCCCTCCCTCCCGCCACCGCCGCATGCAAGCCATCCTCACCGTTGGTCCCGAGGGCGCCGCCGCTGCCAGGGCGCTCGTCGTCGCCGATGCCACCAAGAAGGCCGTCGCCGTGCTCAAGGCACCTCCCTTGAATTCTGTTTTGTTCTGTACAAACGACTGAATTCTGTTTCAATTATCAATTTGCAGTGTATCTAGCTATAATTTATTAACTGTTACCACCTCAATTACATACATACGCAAAAGTTTATTCACTTCAAAATTCACACACTAGAATCTATTAGTATCTGACTTCCGGCTAAAATGTTAAAATATCAGCATCAGTGTACATAACTACATTCACCATCCATCAAAAGAATCCTGATTTTGTCTCACTCTACTTGCTTTTTTATATCAGGTCCTACAACAGTGAATGGCCGCCGTCGCCACCCCCGACGCCTGGCGCACCCATGACTGGCCGAAGGCCGTCGACTACCACGCCACCCTCCTCGCCAACGGCATCCTTTCCCCGACCTCCCGCGCCATTTGCCTCGGCGCCGTGCAGGAGGCCCTCACCATGCGGGAGCTCAGCGTCTCCACCGCCGTCGCCGTCGCCAGGAAGCGCTCCCCGCCGCTCGCTATCGCTGGGAACGACCGCCGCCTCCCCTTCCCGGACTCCTCCGTCGACTTCATCTAAACGGCGGCGCACTCGTGGCCGGCGTGCCCTCCGATTCTCCCCCGGCCGATGCAGCTGAGAGAGAGGAAGGATGGCTGGCTGAGGCTGGGAGGAGAGCTAGGAGTGATGGTGGAACCCACATTTGGCTAGTGGAGGTGGCTGGCTACATTTGGCTAGCCGGTGGAGCAATTTGGCTATTCGAATGGCTTGGCCATCCGGTTGGAGAGTCTGTTGGAGTTTGTTTTTTCTCTGTGATAGCTAAATTTTAACTTGCATAGTCAAATAGAGATTCTGTTGGAGATGCTCTTAGGTGCTACTCCTACTGATACTTCAGTACCTCTGGACAACCAGCAAGCAGGCTTTGGAACACACTCCCTATCTCTACAAAGTTAAACCTTTTTAACTTAAAATGTTAATAGCAAAAAAATACTCCTAAAGATTGACAGCGTAAGGATAAAGTTACTAGATTTATCATGAAATAAAACTATAATACTCCCTTCTTCCGTAAATGTTTGACGCCATTGATTCTTTTAAACATGTTTGACCATTCGTCTTATTCAAAAAATTTTGTGAAATGTGTAAAACTATATGTATATATAAAAGTATATTTAACAATAAAACAAATGATAGGAAAAGAATTAATAATTACTTAAATTTTTTAAATAAGATGAACGGTCAAATATTATTTAAAAAAGTCAACAGCGTCAAATATTTTGGGATGGAAGGAGTAGTATGTAACTATTTTTATTTATACATATATTATTATTTAAAGTAATATATTAGAGTCTATGTAAATGTTATAGTCCCTATTCTACGACGGGGTTTGGGCCGATCAATCCACGCCTTTAAGGGAGAAGGTTTGTAATTAACGAATGAATAATTAAATATTGACTATTACTCAAACTTAAGAAATGGATTTGTTCGAAATTTTGAAAGACTTCAATATTTTTTTCTCAAAATTATACCGTTTAGCAATTAAAAAAACTCATGTAGCCAAAATTTAAAAAGAATGAGGCCTTTGCTGTGCCTATATTTGTGGACGAGGGAGTAGAAGGAAATACATGAGTACAGTGGCATGGCAAAATTGATAGACATGGTGATATATGCCGTGTTTATAGTTGGTTTGGAAAAAAAAATTGATGTATACGGACACACATTTAAAGTATTAAACGTAGACTAATAATAAAACAAATTACAGATTCCACCTGTAAACTGTGAGACGAATCTATTAAGCTTAATTAATCCGTCATTAGCAAATATTTACTGTAGCACCACATTGTCAAATCATGGCGTAATTAGGATCAAAAGATTCGTCTCGCAATTTGCATGCAAACTGTGCAATTGGTTTTTTTTGTCCATATTTAATGCTCCATACAGATGTCCAAATATTTAATGTGATGGAAAATTTTGAAGTCTGAAGTGAACTAAACACAGAGACATAGATGGACAAGCAATAAGCAGACTAGGTGGGTCAGTGGGTGAAAGAAACACAGGAGACTGGACGTCTCCACCATCCATGATCCATGTCTGAATTTCATCCTAAATCGGCGGCTTTCATTGTTCCCTCTGCAGATCGAGAGGGGGTGGTATAGTCGCATGCAGATTGCAGATGCTGCCATTCAAGCCTTCTCCTTCCTTCCCTGTGCGCTGTGGTCCTCCCGGTTTCTGTTTTTCTGGGCATTTTACTACTGCGACTTAAGCAGAAGGTAATAGGTGAGTAAGTGACTGAGATAACGGAAAAATAAGCTTAGAAAGAAGAGAAGCGATGAAGAAGCCCCTAAATCAATTCGCATCTAAAATTCTGAATTGGGTAGAGTAGTATAGTATCTTTGATTTCAAATTTACAAGTTGCAATTTCGTTTCTTAAAGCCAGCTAATTAAACAACCTGTCTTTACAATATGTTGCATAAATATACCAAAATGTTTAGGGGACGACATCCTATCCACGCATCCGAGCGCGGTATCATCTGTACGATGAACCCGAGTGCACATTGTCATTGACTGCACTATCCTCCACAACGTCACAGCGTCACCTGTTTTTCTACTGCCCTGCTGTAGAGGCAAAGGCGGCTCCATGGACGTTGGCCGCTTCTTAATTTGCGCTCGTCGAGGTGCACGATAGTGTCGACGCGTTCGTGTTCGATGACTTGTTAGAGCTAGTATAGCCCAATTCTAGCTTTAATTTATCTATAGCCAGTCTAATAGTCAATTTATATAATATTCCCTCCATTTCAAAATGTTTGACACCATTGACTTTTTAGCACATGTTTGACCGTTCGTCTTATTCAAAAAATTTAAGTAATTATTTATTATTTTCATATCATTTGATTCATTGTTAAATATACTTTCATCTACACATATAGTTTTACATATTTCACAAAATTTTTTGAATAAGACAAATGGTCAAACATGTGCTTAAAAAGTCAACGGTGTCAAACATTTTGAAACAGAGAGAGTAGTTGCTTACTATACTATTAATATATGGTCTCATCTGTCATACATGTCCTGTGTCTTGGAGTCCGTGCTGCAGCTGGCTACAGATCTGTAGCCTGCTGCTCTTCTCTCTCATCTTCTATTTCTTTAAAATATGTTTACAGCTGTCTTATATCCTGTTATTGTACGTGGTCTAAGGGGGTTGTCATTAAATTTATCCTTCCTTTCTTGTACAATCTTGAGGCGACCGCCATGAAAACCTAGTCGCCAATGGATACTATTTGCACATGTGAAATATCAGTGAGATATATCGATTCTAGTATTTATATGTATTAGATTTATTAGTATTCATCAGTAGAAATCATAGCATTGTAAAACTTGGATCCGTATAATAGCAACCCCTAAATATAAACGGCAACAATATGTATTAAGTCTAAAAGGTTTTGTATTTGGAGTCAGAGAGAGTTGTTACCAAGGGCAAGTAGTTAACCAACTTTTAGTACTCCGTCCGTGTGTGTGTGTGGATTACAGCGCTAGCTCCTGTCGCATAATTTATTACAGCACATGCTTACTGTACTTCTCGTCGTGCCACGGTAATTACTGCTCCACTAACTACTATACATGCCGTTACTACTACTCACTTCGTCCTAAAAAACAAACCCTGACTTCCATACCCAACATTTGACCATCCGTCTTATTTAAAAAAATTTAAAAAAAAATTAAAAATACAAGTCACGCATAAAATATTAATCATGTTTTATCATCTAACAACAATGAAAATATGAATTATAAAAAACCTCATATAAAACGGATAATCAAAGTTGGACACAAAAACCCAGGGTTTACCTTTTTTTTTTTTGGGACGGGGGAGTATGCAAAAGAGAGTTTTTGACAAATAGTGTGACGTGTCGAAATGCTCATTTGCACGATCGATGTATCTGCCGTTCTATTCTTCTTCCGCTGCTGTTGGAGTGACGCAGGCAGGCTCAGCTCCAGATATATTCTCGTACCTTGTTTACGCATGCCTAGTAGTAGTAATACTTACAAACTGGCTAGTAAAACCTGTTCTGAATATGCTGATGCTTACTTCCTTCGTCTAAAAAATAAATTTAATATAATCGGTATTAAAACAGATACTTCATATGTTCTTAAAAAAAGTCAAATCCGGACTCTAAATCGGGATATACATATGTTTAGATTGATATATAAGATTGTTTTTTTTTATTTTGGAACGGGGTGGAGAAGAAAGGAGAGCAAAACGGTTACTAGTAATTGTGGAGTTTATGTGTTTTAAGTAGAAAAAGAAACGGTTTGTTTCATTGTATGGGCCATGAATCAGATTGGTTACTTGGCTCGATCTGCAGATGTCACTAATGCAAGATCAAAGCTTGATGAGTAAACAGCAGTCTTTTCAAGTTAAGTATAGTGGTAGTAGGCTAGTAGCAAAAGACGACGACCGTGTGAGTGTTAAGAAAATGTGCGTAGGTGACCTCCAAATCAACACATGCATGTTAGCACGTAGGTGGCGTTTGTCTTTTATCAACTACAGCTCGTGATAATTATACTGCTACTGATAGTCTGATAACTGTGTAACGAAGCATCCGTGACTGACTGATGATAAATTTGATAATACGCGTCGTTAGTTTCGCAACACATCTGGCGCCACACAATTTTCAATTGCTCACCATGATTCCTTAATCCCCTTCACCTCGTCGATGCTTACATGTGTTAACAAATGGTGATTCGATTTAGTTAAGGATGCACATCAATCGTACTGTACAGATTGGGGTTGCTCAGTTTGTTAGGTTTGGTTAATTTTTCTTTTTAACCTGTCGCCATGGATGGATGAATTCATGGATTTCATTGAGAGCAGCTGGAGAAGAAAGAAGAAGAGTGACGTGATCCATTCATTCGTTCGTTCACCTTGACTGACCACTGCAACTTCGTCTCCTCTCCCCTTAAATTCCCCTTCACTCTCCTCACTCCATCCAGCTCACCACCAGCAGCAGCATCAGCAGCAATGCAGCCTCCCATCCTCCTCCCGCTTCTCCTCCTCCTCCTCCTCGCCGCCGCCTCGCCACGGCCGGTTCTCTCCCGCCGCCACGCCTCGCCGCCGCTCGCCACCGAGACGCTCGACGTCGCCGCGTCGCTGTCCCGGGCGCGGGCCGCGGTGTCCGCGGAGGCCGTGCCGCTCCACCAGTCCGCCGCCGCCGCCGTGTCCACGGAGGTCGTCGGGGAGGAGCACGAGGAGGGGCACCTGGCCCTGCGGCTCCACTCCCGGGACTTCTTGCCGGAGGAGCAGGGGCGGCAGCGGCACGCCAGCTACAGGTCACTCGTGCTGGCTCGCCTCCGCCGCGACTCCGCCCGCGCCGCCGCGGTGTCGGCCCGCGCGGCGATGGCGGCGGACGGGGTGAGTCGGTTCGACCTGGTGCCGGCCAACGTCACGGCGTTCGAGGCGTCGGCGGCGGAGATACAGGGCCCCGTGGTGTCCGGGGTTGGGCTCGGCAGCGGCGAGTACTTCTCCCGCGTCGGCGTCGGCAGCCCCGCGCGGCAGCTGTACATGGTGCTCGACACCGGCAGCGACGTCACCTGGGTGCAATGCCAGCCGTGCGCCGACTGCTACCAGCAGTCCGACCCGGTGTTCGACCCTTCCCTCTCCACCTCCTACGCCTCCGTCGCCTGCGACAACCCGCGCTGCCACGACCTCGACGCCGCCGCCTGCCGCAACTCCACCGGCGCCTGCCTCTACGAGGTCGCGTACGGCGACGGCTCCTACACCGTCGGCGACTTCGCCACCGAGACGCTCACGCTCGGCGACTCCGCCCCGGTCTCCAGCGTCGCCATAGGCTGCGGCCACGACAACGAGGGGCTGTTCGTCGGCGCGGCGGGGCTGCTTGCCCTCGGCGGCGGGCCACTCTCCTTCCCGTCCCAGATCTCCGCCACCACCTTCTCCTACTGCCTCGTCGACCGTGACTCCCCCTCCTCGTCAACCCTCCAGTTCGGCGACGCCGCCGACGCGGAGGTGACGGCGCCGCTGATCCGCAGCCCGCGGACGAGCACGTTCTACTACGTGGGCCTCTCGGGCCTCTCCGTCGGTGGCCAGATCCTCTCCATCCCACCCTCGGCGTTCGCCATGGACAGCACGGGCGCCGGCGGCGTCATCGTGGACTCCGGCACGGCGGTGACGCGGCTGCAGTCGTCGGCGTACGCGGCGCTGCGCGACGCGTTCGTCCGGGGCACCCAGTCGCTGCCGCGCACCTCCGGCGTGTCGCTGTTCGACACGTGCTACGACCTGTCGGACCGGACGAGCGTGGAGGTCCCCGCGGTGTCGCTGCGGTTCGCCGGCGGCGGCGAGCTCCGGCTGCCGGCGAAGAACTACCTGATCCCGGTGGACGGCGCGGGGACGTACTGCCTGGCGTTCGCGCCGACGAACGCGGCGGTGTCCATCATCGGGAACGTGCAGCAGCAGGGGACCCGCGTCAGCTTCGACACGGCCAAGTCCACCGTCGGCTTCACTTCCAACAAGTGCTAAGTCATTAGCAGCGATGGCTTAACTTAATTAGCCAGATCAAGGAGTGATTAGTGGTGGTAAATGGTAATTAAGCGCGAGAGTGTGTGATGTGGGGGTGGGGCCCAGTGCCAGGCTCTGTGGGCTTTGGGAGAGACGAAAGGCGAGGACAAATGCCAGCCTGTCCTGCTCTCTGCTTGTCGATGGATGGAGGGGCCCACTCTCTTCTTCTCCGGTGCTTTGCTGTTTCGTCTTTGATGTCTCGGCAAAGACGAATTAAAATGAATCCATTCCAATCTGTTCATGTGTTCTATGGCCGCTTTTGTTTGATGAAAACGTAAGCTTCCAAAATTTCCATATCTCCATTGCTCCTGGGGATGAATGATTTCGTAGGTGTTCGGACCAAATTTGGACCGGTAGCGTAATACATTTGCATTTTTTTTTGTTCTCGAGCATTTGGTAGGTAGGTGGCGATAACCGATCACATGCGTGACGTAGCTTCCAAATTTTGTCATGCACGGCATTGCATCATTGTTGATGAGAGAGTATGGACGATGGATGGATGGCTGCAGCAGAATGGTTTTTAACCTTGCGATGCAATGCTTTTATACGGCGAATTTGTGATGGGATCCATCCGTTTTTTGTTGCTTTTGTCCGGAAAACACCACCATTTTGTGTGGGGACTGGAGGTGATGATGGCGGTGGATGGGGTGGGTGAGGGATTACTGCAGTGCTTGGTTTTATATTTATGGAGGGTTGGTGACCGTTACTGTAGCATTCTTCAATGCACCTGCAGCATGTGACCCAGATGCTTCCCCAGCCTGACCCAAAGCTTCCTCATATCCATTGCCAAATTTTGCTACTGCCTTGAGCCATCACCGGCTTGATTACCTCCCAGCTCCAGTTCTGTTCAAGATCTTTTGGTAGATGGAGCATCTTTCAAAATCTCTTAACTCATTTAGATTTTCTTTCAGATTTGAGAACGGTAAGAGTATGAAAATATAGAATTCAGAACATAATTTAGAACTCGAAAGCTAAAAACACAGCTATGTTAGATTTTCACTAGTTAATTCCTATCAACTGTTTCTTAGAATTCTAAACTCTATTCCATATTCCCTCCATCATAAAATAAACCAATATCGTGCGGGATATGGCACATTCTAGTCAAGATTCATAATACTAGGATGTTATATCCGGTACGAGATTAATTTATTTTAAGATGAATGAAGGAGTGGAGTAGAAGTAGCAGTACCGTACAGTACGAGGCACTGTTGTCTGCTGCTACAATTGCATGCAGCTAGACAAGCGACCCGGTTTAGATGGGACTAAAATTTTCAGTCCCTATCACATCGGATATTTGGACACTAATTATAAATATTAAACGTATATTATTAATAAAACCCACTTTATAACCCTGGACTAATTCGCGAGACGAATCTATTAGGTCTAATTAATCCATAATTAGCCTATGTGATGCTACAGTAAACATACGCTAATTATAGATTAATTAGGCTTAAAAAATTTATCATGTGAATTAGTTTTTATTTATGTAATTAGTAGTATATATTTAATACTCGAAATTCATGCGATATAAGAGGGACGACACCACCTCACACGGGCTAAATTTAGACAGCAGCAGATTCTCTTGCGTGCTTTAATTTGTCGTCATGCATCTCGACTTCCCTTAAAAAAGGGGCTATAAAATGCTTATGTGTAGGCGAAAAGTAGGTCCCCGGAACAATAGAGCTGATCGATCGGTGATGAGGATCACAATAACTTGCAGTGGCATTAGTTGGTGATACGTCGGTTTCATCGAAGAACATGGCAAATGCCAAATGGAGGGATCGGAGGAGCATATGTGCTGCTGCGCCCTGTGTATTCATGCATGCATCCATGCATCTTGACGACCTCATGTCAAGAGAGAGAGTGAGAGACAACGATACAAGATTCTCGAATCTAGTGGTTAATTAGTCCACCTCTAGTCTGCATGTTGGTAAATTTCTGACTCATTTGATACTTGGATTGTTTGGTTTTGCTACTGAATCTAGTGGGTTGGAATACTGATTTTTGCACATGGAATTACCAGGACGAAGTTACACAGGTCACAGAATACAATTACTCACGGTGTTGACAAAAACACCTCTAATTCCTACTCTAATCTTGTCGCGTACTACTTCCACCGTTTCACAATATAAGTTATTCTAGCATTCTCATATTCATATTAATGTTAATGAATCTAGACATATATCAATATGAATATGAGAAATGCTAAAATAACTTACATTATAAAACGGAGGAAGTGCGTACAGTTACAGCAAAGTGCAGAACAACGTTTAACATCTCTGCGTGCACGGTTGAAGAATTATTACGAGTGTGTTGCACACAATTAAGACACAAGCAGTTGAGGAGGTGTTCGTTTTCTTCAATCCGTCAAAGAAATTACAACGAACAACTTCGAAATGGAGACATCAATTTTACGCAGCGAAGTACGCCGTGCCAAAGCTTTTACGGTTAGGCGTCACGATTACTCAACAGGGGGATCTCTGATGCGCCATAAAGCCTCTCATGAGCCGATGAGCCCGACAACTAATAAAGTCGATTTGATGTTCATAAAACGGTGCACTGTTCCCGTAAAAAAAAACAACCTTAGAAGTCCCCTCCCAGGTTAAGTAAAGGATGTGTTGAGTTCACACCAAAATTAAAAGTTTGATTGAAATTGAAACGATATGATGGAAAAGTTAAAAGTTTATTTATATAGAAAAATTTTGATGTGATCAAAAAGTTAAAAGTTTAAATAAAAATGTTAGAACTAAATTTGGCTTTTTTTTTTTGGACTGTCCGGTGCATGGTAATACTGTCATTCGAGGAGTCCTCTCTGATAAGCGATGGATTGTCCAATGAACTGGATAGTCACGCTACTCCCTCGTCTAACTTCTAACTTTCTATTACATCACATCACATTTAAAACTTTTCTACACACATAAACTCTTAATTTTTTTAAACTATCAATTTTTCTCAAACTTTTAACTTTTTTCAGGAACTAAACACAGCCTAAAAAATAATCTAGTACTCGCTTCATCTTGTAATATAAGAGATTTTACTATTTTGCTTGCACCATTTGTCCTATTCAATTTATTTTTGCAAATATAAAAAACAAAAGTTATACTTAAAATACTTTGGATAATAAAGTAAGTAAAAAAATAATAATAATTCTATTTTTTTAAAAAAATAAGACAAATGGCTAAACAATACAAGTAAAATGTCAAAATCTTTTATATTAGAGAAAGGAGGGAGTACTACATATCCTAGTAAAAACAAATTTAGATATAGAGTTATCAAGATCTGTTATAATAGAATATGTCACCTCATAATAATAAGAAGTTATTTTTTTTAAGGACTGAGGGCGTATATCGCTAGCAGTAGCAAGAAAATAAAAAAGCAGAGACGAGAGAAGGAGACACTAGTTGACTGACGTGGCCGGATGCCACGTGTACAGAGATCCGGATCAACGTCGGCCCCACCACGTGGACGGCTGCTCTTCTTCTTCCTTTTTACCCCGCTTCCTTCGTCTGGGCTGTTTCTGCTTCCTTTGCGCTTTCTCTCTCTCCATGGAGTATGTCTGCTTGACCATTTGCTCCAGATGAGATGAGATTATTGTCATCTGGTCTGCCTTTTTTCCGGGCCTCCCGGCTACAATTATCGCGGTCGTCTCAGAAGACTCGGCACGCACTCCCATGCTCAAACTCCGGCTTGATCCGCGCCGCGCGGGGTGGAGAGTTTTTTTTCCTTTCCTTTTAACGCCTTGGACTTGGACCTGATCAGAGAGTGCTGGGCTTATCAGCTCAGAAGTGAGAGGGAAGAAGAAACTGAGTTCGGCTTTACTCCAGCTTCTTAGTGAAGGCCCAAGTAATGCCATCACAAGTTGATAGTTTTGATAAGGAAAAAGTATATTTGGACTCCCTCAACTATCGCCCGGAGTATGATTCATATCCTCCAACCATAAAATCAGATATATCGGCTCCTCCAACTATCAAAACCAGTGCAAACAATATCCCTCGATGGTTTTCGAGGTGGTTTTGGCTGACGTGACGCCTACATGGTGATCTTAACTCTTAACCGAGTCTTTGTCATACGTGACGCTTACGTGGCATTAGAATAAAAACAAAAATAAAAAAAATATGGGATCCACATGTCATTCACATAAAAAAAGTATTGTGGGACCACTGACATGTGGGACACACATGTCATCCTCCCTCTCCTTCCCTTCTTCCTCCCCGTCTCTCTCCCTTATCTCTCTCTCCGGAGCGGTGGCGGTGGGGAGCGGCGGCGGGCGGGAGGAGGAGGAGAAGGCAGAACGGATGTAGGCCAAATCACCGATGCTGCTCCATCGGAAGGACAAGAAGAGGCGGCCGATGGTGTTCTGCTTCACCGCGTGTTAACGACCAAATTTGGTAATATCAGCATCGGAAAAGAGGATTAGATCAAAGTGGAGTAGAAGGCGAAGATCGGTTCGAGAATAGAGCAAGAATCGGCTGAAGTCCGGATCGGCTACGAACAGGATCGGCTGGGTCCGAATCAGATTGTGTGAGCCGATACGGCCGATTCTGACAATATGACTCGATGTACAACATCGGGTTGAGTTGATATGCTTCAAGATGATTGCCGCACATGGGTAGAGTCCTGAGAAGGCAATTGTATCTATTAATTAGGATATTTTATGTAAATTCCTTAGAGATACGTTTGGGCAAAAATCTGCCGCAAAGACTTGTGGTATCTTATAGTTTGTTAGAGATAAGAGACGTGTTCGATATGGACATAGTTTGTAATTTTCGGGTATAAATAGACCCCGAACCCCATGTAATCAATTAACATACACGTTCAACACAATCTCGGCGCATCGCCGCCCTTTTTGCTTTAGTTTATTTCGACGAGTTCTTGCTTTCGGGTTGAGCTGCATCAATTTCGATCTTCAATAAGAGGTAAATCTTGTTATGACAGCTTGCGTTCTCGGGATTAGTGCTTTCATCTTTATGACACTCTAATCTTGTTTATGTAATTCGTCGAGTTATCATATATCTTACATAATCTTTGGCAATATCGCTATCTAACCTACAATCGGCTAACATCTATCGGTAGAGGGCAGCCGATTAGGTTAAACACCGCCGTTGACTTAGATTATATGAGATATCTACCGTTCTATAAAACTTCCAGCGGCTTGATTGTCAAGATATTGTTCTTTTTTTCATACTTAATGCTGCATCAGTTGAGTTTGATCTATTAAGTCGTGCTTAGAATATCAATCTCTAGCCTGCCTTCTGGTTGCCGATTAGGGTAGCATCGGAGTTTCAGCCGATTTTATCTGATTTAATTATATTTACTCTACATACTTTGTTGACACGTTAAATCTGCCCTTTATGTTAAGATATTATTGCATCTAAGTATATTCAGCTTCTGTTTGGTATATTCTGCTTGTTTTAACATCTTAACATAGAGTTGTATCGGAGTATTAGCCGATACATGCTAGATCTATCTGATCGGCTATGCTATGAACATATATAATCCTGTTATTAATATATATTTCGATCTAAGTGATTTATACTGTCTCAGCATGGCGACTGATCTATCCCAATCACTTGATTTAAGTATATATCGATATAAGAATTATATATTGCTAATATCTACATCCGATCGAGTAGATTTAGTTCTTTATTATCTATTTACAACCGCCGATTGATTTACATATGACATCGGCTCAAAGATAAATGATATGTCATCGGCACCTAGCCGATCGACTATCGTTTATAGGTTTAACCGCGGTTTTCTTTGTTTCTATTTCTTGTTGATTGCAGGATCAAATCAACTGGCACGCTAACACACCCGAAGGCGAGCTTTGGACCTGCACTAGAGTTAAGTAGATCTCTCAGGCCTCGTGTTTTTCGTCAACACTGCGTGCTGCATCCTCTTCTAGCTGCTCGTCATCGCCGTCAGCGTGGCCGTGCTCATCATCTTTCTCATCTACCACCCGCAGTCGCCCAAGATGCGGGTGACCTCTGCCACCCTGAACACCGGGTACGTCGATGAGCTTGACCTCGTCGGCGACGCCCGGGCACTCAACGCCGACCTCAATGCGCCGACCTCACCGTCCTTGTTGCCATCTACAACCCGAACACCAAGCTCCACGTCCCCACCGCCACCGCTCCCCTCTGCCTCGTCCCCACCGCTACAGCCGCCGCTCCTTTTTGTGTGTGAATGACATATGGCCCCGCGTATTTTTTATTTTTTTTATTCTAATGCCACGTAAGTGCCACGTAGGATAAAGACTCGGTCAAGACTGCCATGTCAGCCAAAACCACCGAAGGACATTGTTTGCACCGGTTTTGATAGTTGGAAGAGTCGATATACCCGGTTTTGTGGTTGGAGGACATGAATTATACTCGGGCGATAGTTGAGGGAGTCAAAGTATACTTTTTGCTTTTGATAAGGCCGATAAAGAGAGGTCATGGGCCACGGCCCATTTATGCAGGCTATCTCGTGTGGGCCTTATTGTGGTCCGGCTTCGTTTCATTCTGCGCCAAGGAGCATCCTCGGGTATGTTTGTCTGCAAGTAGACCGGCACGCTGCTGCTACTAACTGTCATCAAAGATTGCTGTTTTATTCTGGTGATAGTTTATTTATTTTTTTTTGTAGATAATAGAATTTCATTTTTCTAAGTCGAGTGTCCTGCAGATCATGGCACGGGAAAGCCCTTTGGCGTCTTCCGCGGGCACCACGGCTTTGCCTAGCTCATGTGCTCTCGTGACCCTACTAAAATAAATGAAACTATATATGGGGATCCCAAACCGTTCGACTAGTATTGTTTTTTTTGGGTATCACACAATATATTACTCCTACTCTACTAGCAATTGTTTGTTTTGAAAAATATGAATTGCGTCTACTCCTCTATCCGGAACATCGTCGACGTAGATGTAACCTATTTCGATATAACGGGATTGATACTCCTATCGATGCTGATAGTAAATGGGAATGGGAAGAATATATGGACGGTTACGATGTCATTGTCCTGGCTGTTCATGTCTGCGTTTACATTCTCTTCATGATTGAACTCCATGTTTGCAGTAAGGGCAGTCCTAATCTTTCACCTAGGATAGTGTCTATGGCATTAATTACATTATCATATAGGACTTTTAGTTTATGTGGCACTATATTAATTAAGAGAGAGAGAGTGAAGAGAGGAAGAAACTGGGTCTCATGCAAGACACAGCTCCAACACAAGAACCTATGCAGTAGACACTATCAAGTTTTGCATTGGGAGAAAATAATGACTTTATAATAGATGAAGAATAAATATGATTGGTAGAGAAGAGAGATGATGTATTTATTAATGGCCCACTTTAAGAAACCATGGGATGTAGAGTGTAGTTTCTATTGTGATGTCTTATCGACATAGGCCCTGTTTAGATCCTTCAAAATGGCAAAAGTTTTGCCATTTTGTAGCACTTTTTGCCATTTTGGATCTAAACACTAGTAGCAAAAGTTGGCAATTTGGCATTTGGCATTTGCTAGTCCATAGTAGTAAATTGTGCCAAAAAGTGCTTTGGGACCACTCCCTCTCTCTTTCTCTCTCTCACTTTAGTGCTAGAATGGCAAAACTTTAACATGCATCTAAACACCAACTAGTACTTTTGCAATGCCAAAACTTTTGCCACCAAAACTTTTGCAATGCCAAAACTTTTGCCACCAAAACTTTTGTCATTTGTCATTTGCTATTCCAAATAAATCTAAATAGGCCGATAGTACCATAGACACTGCTTATGTATCCTATGGGTTAGGACAGTCCTAAATAGGGGTTACGGGCTCCGCACCGCGTGATCAACAGCTTCCGCCAATTTACTGCCCCTCCGGGCCTACTTGTGTGATTTATTGGGAGCAGCACTTTGCGTTTTGTGTGATTTGTTGGGACGGATCAAGCAGTACTATCTCTATATTTTAATGTACGACGCTGTTGATTTTTCGTCTAACGTTTGACCATTCATCTTATTTAAAAAATTTAAGTAATTATCATTTATTTTATTGTGACTTGATTCATCATCAAATGTTATTTAAGCATGACATAAATATTTTCATATTTTCAAAAAAAATTTTAAATAAAATAAATGATTAAACGTTGGTTAAAAAGTTAACAGCGTCGTATATTAAAATACGGAGGGAGCAGGTACTCCTCGTTCAGTTTGCGAGTAGATAGATCAGTGACAGCGTGCACAGGTGCGTACGTGATGCGTGGATGCCTCGTCGCCGTGGCCATGTCCATGTGCTCGCGGTCGCGGAGGAAAATATGCCACGTCCGTTTCTGCGTTGCTGGGCTGCAGGTTGGCAGGCGGCGGCACGAACGAAACGAACGTGCGGCGCACCACTCGCGCACACCACCCCCCGCACGTCGCAGAAGCAGATGCTGATATGCGGATGCCCACCGGAGCAGGGGGGGGCTTTTTGTGGTGGTTGCGTTGCAGCCGTGCAGCCCGTGCGATTTGGGTTTGGGGCGTGCAATCATCATGATGCGGCATTTAGAACGGATCAGTGGATGAGGGTACGGTGATGGGAGTGCGGCGGTGGTTGCCGTGGCACTGCCAATGCCCAAAAGCTCGTTCATTCATTTTCTCTAAACCCCGATCATTATCCGCTTGTACTATCATTACTGATTCAAGAGCAACAGTATGGTCCTGTTTGGGAGCTTGCTGCTGCAGCTTCTCTCCGAATTAGAAACTCTCCCAACCAATACAGTTTTTATTCCATACTCTGAGAAATTATACTTATAGAATCTAAAAAATAAACTAAGCCATAAGCTAGAAAACCTAGCTTTTTCCAGATTTTTATAAACTGGCTACTAACAAACTGTTTGTTTCTCAACTGTTTGTCAGAATATTAAACTCTCCTAACAGACTCTATCTATATATGTTACCATATGCTCTAGCACCAGGCAGCCACTATCACTGATATGCTAATGGTTACTAGTAGTAGGTTTTCTCTCGATAATGATGCCAATGGAGTTGGTAGCGGCATCAGATTAGTAAATTTTACCGCGGTCACGTGAGATGCCATGCACGATGAATCGAATCCATTCCCAGCCAGCTGACGAGGTGTCTCCGTGTGTGAATCGGATGGGAGAAAAAGCTTTGCACCACCCTCCACCACCGCTAGATTCGCTCACATCGCCGCCATTACTGTTGCCCTCTCCTTCCCGGCGCGGCCACTCCGTCCGCCGCCGCCGGGGGCGAACCCGAACGCCTCTCCACCGTCCGATCCGCCAGCCGGATCAGATCCAACACCTACCAACCTACCTTGGCACCTTCTCCCTCTCGTCTCCTTCCTCCTCACCTCGCCCACTACACCTCCACCTCCGGAGCTCACAACACAAATCGATTTCTCCCAAACCCCCCCTAAACTCCCCACCGAATCTCCAATGCAGCTCCTGCTGCTGCCGCTGCTCGTCGCGGCGGCCGTCGGCCTCGCGCGCGCCGCCGCCACCGACGACCCCTTCCTCTCCGGCGGTAAGCTCACTCGGATCAGTGGGAATGGTTTGCTGAAATTGAGCTTGAGATGGTAGTAATGGTGATGGGTTTGGTTTTGGTTTTGTGTTCCTCCTCCAGCGCCGGGGAACCACAGCTACAACATCGACTGCGGCGGCGCGGCGGACTTCGTCTCGGTGTTCGGCCGACGGTGGCTCGCCGACCAGTTCTTCTCCGCCGGGGGGCAGGCGGGCATGGTCGCGGAGCCGCACCGGTTCCCGCAGCCGCAGGAGCGCACGCTCCGCTTCTTCCCGCCATCGTCGGCGGGCAAGTCCAGCTGCTACTCCCTCCCGCTCCCGCCCGGCCGCTACTACCTCCGCCTCTTCTCCGTCTACGACAACTACGACTCCAAGCTCCGCACCCCGTCCTTCGACGTCTCCGCCGCCGCCACGCTCGTCCTCTCCTTCCGCTCCCCGTGGCCCGAGCCGGCATCGCGCTACGGGGCATACTCCGACCTCATCTTCCCCTCCGCCACCTCGCCCACCTCCGACATCTGCTTCTACTCGCTCTCCACCGATGCCCCCGTCGTCGCCTCCATCGAGGTCGCGCCCGTGCACCCGCTCGCCTACGACGGCGCCACCACCGGCGCGGACCTCATCCTCGTCAACTACGGCCGTCTCACCTGCGGGAACAACCTCTTCGGCCCGGGCTTCACCAACGACTCTGACGCCTTCTCCCGGGTCTGGCAGTCCGACATCGATTTCCGGAACAATGACCTCAACTACGACGCCATTACGGCCGGGGGGAGGAAGATTTTCGGCAGCAACCAGCCGCCCAACTACTTCCCCACCAAGCTCTACACGTCGGCGATCACCACCGGCGGCGATGCCTCCAACGAGATCGAGTACCTCATGCCGGTCGACACCAGGATGTCCTACATGGTCTGGTTGCATTTCGCGGAGATCGATGCTGGCATCGGCTCAGCTGGGCAGAGGGTGTTCGACGTTATGCTTGCCGGGAAGAACGTGACGAGGATTGACATTTTCAAGCAGGTGGGAGGGTTCACCGCGTTCAAGTGGACATACATTGTGGAGAATTTGACGAGCTCCACCATGAGTGTGAAGCTTGTGCCAGTAGTAGGACGGCCGATCCTGTGCGGGCTTGAGAATTATGCAATGGTGCCACTTGAGACGAGGACAGTGCCAAATCAAGGTGACATGGTTTGAAGATTGCGCTCTCAGCCGAGAAAATTGGAGACCAGCAAAAATTTCCTCTTGTACATTCTCTAAGCTTGTTTTTTATTCATCTTGGCAGTGGCTGCAATGAAGGCATTGAAGGATTCCCTGAAAATTCCAGCAAGGATGGGGTGGAATGGGGATCCATGTGCACCAAGGACATGGGATGCATGGGAGGGAGTCACTTGCCTCCGCAAGGACAAAGGGCTTGTGATCACTCAACTGTAAGTACCATTTCGTTGCTCCAGTGCAATTCGTATCCACCAACTGTTTTTGTGGGGATGTTTCTACTTAGATGTGCAGTACTGATTTGATAAGTTTGCCATGAAGTAGTTTTGGCAAGTACAGCCACCTTTTTATTTTCTTCAGATAATTGATAGCGTTTTCCTAGAAAACAACGATAGTTTTTTATGATGACCAGAAAAGAAATGATACATATGTACCTCAATTTCACAGCTGAATATTACTCTACTAGTTACCACTACCTCCGTCCCAAATACAAGGGATTTTGTCCTTGTATTTTGGGATGTAGGCAGTACTACACAACTAATCTGACCGAAAGCTTAATTGTCATATTCAAATCGCAGTTAAAAGTTTCTTCTTAATTCTGCTTTGGTTGTTTTGAGTTACCATTTTTTAAAATGGTCAAACTTTAGGGCCTGTAGGTTTGTTGTTGCACATTTCTTGATATCCTTTATCGCAGTAATTTATGACTGTCAGTATTGTTGTGTGAAATTGGAAGCAGGGGCGGAGCTAGCACAAAATGAAGGGGGGTTCCACTTGCTTACTTTACTCTAGTTTGAACCAAATTTAGCTTGATACGGGTGCCTAAATTTGAACTGACAGAGTATATATATGGTGAAAATGGACAAACTATAGCTAAAAATTTTTTTCAACCGGGTTCCTGGGCACCCCCCTAGCTCTATGTAGCTCCGCCCCTGATTGGAAGGGAGTCAGTGGACTTCCTTTCTCGTAAAAGCTCTATTGAGCAAACACATATTATATATTTGTGAAAATTATCTAAAAAAAAATCTTGTGACATTGATATTTTTGCTGCCACAAACTTATAACCTGTATGTATGTGGTTTCTATGTCCTTTACAGGGATCTTGCAAGTCAAGGACTAAAAGGTTACATCACTGATGAAATAAGTCATCTGACAGACTTGGTAAGCTTGTAAGTATCATTAAACCTACTGAAAGTCGATTTTTCAGTTTGTTCATTATCTTCTTTGATATTTAAAGTATCTGGATATCAACAGTTGGTTTTGTTATCGGTATCTTTTGCACTACGGGAATATATAAAACCTTAAATTATCAAAGTTAAGTCTCAAATAGCTCTATAGACTGGTTTGCATTGCTCAGGTTAATAGCAAATAAAGTTGGAGTGGCCACTTTCCTCTAGAAGATAAAAAGAGCAATGTATCAACTAGTGAAGTACTTCCCGGCTTGCCTATCCACATTTTCTGAACATTGTGGAGCCAAAGACAAAGAAATTCCCTTTTGCTTTTCTCCAACGTAGATATTTTTTCATCCTGTTAATGATACATTTGCTTCACCAGGAACTTGAGCTATAATTCTTTGACTGGAAGCTTACCTCCGGGCTTAGGGCAACCTTCACTTGCTACATTGTGAGTATAGCTTTCTGTTCCATAACATGCAATCTCGTGATTCAAATTAGAAAATATCTTCTTCTTTTTTTTAAAAAAAAGAAAAATAGGCCTGGGTGGCCCTGCTTTTTATAGAAAGCAAAATTAGAAAATTTCTTGTGTTCAGATCACAGTTCAAATGCTTGTCATATATACATGATGCTGACAGAAGCAATGATGGCCACTTTAAGAAATAATTTTGTGAAATCAACCTTCTTTATACATGTATCATTTCAAAGAGAACTTATGAAACTAGGATGATAGAGCATGAGTTTTATTTTATTATCATGGATTGATGACTCCTGAGACAGCGTCTTTCATTTGAGGAATAAATTTTGGAAAAGGACATGATATGATATGCCAAATTGGAAAATTTTAACTCAAGTTCAACCCAAACATTTGGAAACAGAAAGAAAAAGTGAAATCGTGTACTTTTATTCATGATTTTTTTTATTTTCCAATGCGTGGATCGAATTTGGTTTGAGATTTTTGCAAACTGGTACATGATGTAATCTTACATTTCTAAACAGTATCTGAAATTTTTTTCATGACCGAAAGAGTATGTCTATGGAGAATGATAACATGTTAATATGGTAACATCAGATATTCCTTCTTCCTTATAGACAATGTGTTAGCAGATCCTCTACGAATTTGAGTGATGGAATGATGCTTTTCAGTTTGCAGCTATCCTAATGATACCTTATGATCTTGTAGTTCTGGTTCTCTTGTGAGTAACCTTTATGTCTTGTTTTTAGGGATCTGTCATCAAACCAGTTTACTGGAGGAATTCCTGGCACCATAGGTTCATCAAAATTACAAACAGCGTAAGTACACTGTTTGACATTAGCAATTGTTGTATATTCTCAAAGCAACACAAACATACTGATTACCATATCTTGTACAGTTTACTGAACAACAATCAACTCGATGGGCAAGTTCCAGAAAGACTTTACTCGATTGGCGTACATGGTGGTGTGATAGAGTAAGATACCTTTAGTATTTTCACATAAACAAGATCTTCACTTTCTCCTGTAAAGTTTACTAGTAGTTAGTAGTATATCCAGTTGTCAGATATCTCATATAAAGAGCTATTGTTCTCAGGCTTAGAATTGATCGGCAGGCTCCTCTATTTCATCCCATGCTCCCTGCTGAAGTCCACCGCTTAAGATTTTAGGTTCCACTATGTGACTTATGTTATGTTGAGTATTGTTTAGATCAGCGGTAGAGCCTGCTACTGGGCTGGTCAGGCAGCCGCCCTGGCTCTGTTTTTTGTGTTCTTCACTGTAGATCACTGATAAGCATGGAAAAAAGTTGTCAGCAGCAAGAAGCAGCTCTTCGCTGGCTGGGTTCATTGTTGCTGGCTCCGCCACTGGTTTAAATTTAACAATGCCATGTTTACAATATGATACACTGATGCTGAGCAATATATCTCTGAGGTTAAACTGAGTAAAAGCAGGGTGTTGTTAGAAACGTGAGAAGTATGTACTAGGCCTTGACTAACTAAATTGGAGATTTTGCATCTAATGGTGCTTAATTTAGCAAATTTTACTTTCTTATTCCTTGCAAGCAAATGACTGGAGTTCAAACATGCACACTGTGATCAGATAATAGATCAATGGTAGATATATTGTGAACCATGATACTTGCATTCATTTTATCTCTCTATTTACAAACACCCACTGTTTCAACAGTTTGTCAGGTAATAAAGGCCTTTGCGGGGTGCCTACTTTACCTGCTTGTGCATTATTTTGGGAGAAAGGAGGGCTGAACAGAACTGGTAAAATTGCACTAGGGGCCTCGCTTGGGTTTGTTCTACTTGTCACACTCATAGTGGTCTACATATTGTGCATCAGAAGAGGACCGTACGATTATGATTTTGAGTTCCCCCAAGATTTGACTTGTGAGTATACCACATCTCACCTTCATACTGTGGGTCAACCTCATATATGACTTTAAGATTCTTTAGTTTTGAGTGATTATTGTTTTCCATTGTAAGTTAGTGGTAGCCGTTCTTTTCTTAAACTATACCTAAGGCCATTCATATCAGTTGTCATGTCATTTGAAAAAATTATCAGTGTTCCTATGTTCCTATTAACGCAAGTAACAATGTTTCAGATATATCAACCTAGAGTTTAGTATCCCTTTTATGAACAAGTAATCACTGTTTACAAACCAATTTCCTGTCTTCACAAATGTCTACCATGTTTAAATTTGCTACTTTCTCATCCTACACAGCGATATCAGCAATCTCTGCAAAAAGGAATAGGTATCAGAGGGCGAAGTCTGTAATGCTTGCCGAGATGGAGGCGCACGGCCCGGACGGTTATTATACCAACGGGGGCGCTCACTGAATTGATGGGCACCGGAAATGGATATCTTCACAGGTTGTTGTATTTCTACTTACAGAGCAAACACTCATTGACAATTGCTGGCCTGAAGCAAGGACAGTTGTGACTTGTGACTCGTGAACACAATTCACCAGCATCATCAACATGACGTCCCTGTAACTTCAGTCAAGCATCCATGGCATTATTTTGCAGTTACACTCACAGCTTAATTACAAATGTAAAATATGTGCATGTTTTATGTGTACTATAATACGATGAAGTGGTGGTGGGGTGGTAGTGGTAGTTTGGTAATAGTAGTAGGGGTGCCTTATTTTTTGCAGAGGCTTTGCTGTCTCGTATTAGCTTTAGCTTTAGGCGTGTGCACTCCATCAGCAATGTAAATGGAACCAGGTTGGGTCAGGACAGATTCAGGCGTTGAAATGCTTGGGGGGTAAAAGCTGGTGTACTCATAGGTGTATTCTTTCTGTATAAAACCTGACTTCGTTGGCACTGTCTGACTTCAGGAGATTGAAAACATTAGCTTTGGATCAGAGTGTTGTTAGCCACTTTTGATTATCTGTTGCTTACTTGCGTGTCATCCAGAGTCATAGACGACTCAAATTCTCACCTGCTAGTATTTCAATTGTCTTCAGAATGTGCTCTTTAAACTTAATTTTTCCTTCTAATCGAACCATTTGATCTGGATTTAGATACTTGCATTATATCGAAGTTGTGCTGCATGAAACCTTAAGCAATGATGTAATAATATCGAGTCATCTGTAATGTCTGAAACCTTATTTAGACTATGCAGTTTGCAGTTCATATTAAAGCCCACGTAAAATAATTCTCAGCCCAACAAAAAACAAAGAATAATTCTAAGCCCAACGAGCCCAACTGCGCTTCCCAACTATCAAATCTGCACCATCCATTCCTCATCGGATGCCTTCACGCCGCCACGTAGCGGAGAGCAAAGCAAAACCCTAGCTAGAGCCACACCCAGAGGTATAGATTCCCCACCCCGCCGCCTCCACGCATTCCTTCGCCCACCAAAACCCTAGCCGCGCCGCCGCCGCCGACGACCAGGTAAGGAAGGAGATCCGCCGCCGGCGCCGCCATGAAGCGCAACCCACGCGTGACGAGCTCCCGGAGGAAGTGCCGCAAGGCGCACTTCACGGCGCCTTCGTCCGTCCGCCGCGTGCTCATGTCGGCGGCGCTGTCGTCGGAGCTCCGCCACAAGTACAACGTGCGGTCCATCCCGATCCGCAAGGACGACGAGGTGCAGGTGGTGAGGGGGAGCTACAAGGGGCGCGAGGGGAAGGTGGTGCAGGTGTACCGCCGCCGCTGGGTCATCCACGTCGAGCGGATCACCAGGGAGAAGGTGAACGGCTCCACCGTCAACGTCGGCATCCACCCCTCCAAGGTCGTCGTCACCAAGCTCAAGCTCGACAAGGACCGCAAGGCCATCCTCGACCGCAAGGCGCGCGGCCGCGCCGCCGACAAGGCCAAGGGCAAGTTCACCGCCGACGACGTCGCCGCCGCCGCCGGGGGTGCCGCCGCCACCGGCGCCTCGCTCCAGGAGATCGATTAGGCTCGTGGGTCGGATCTGCTGGTGCTCCTACTGTTCCCCCCCTCCTTATCTAGCTTTTGTTTCGCTATCAACTGCTTCTGCTAGGAGTTCATGCTACCTGAACACTGCTTGCTGCTTTATCGTTGAAAATGTCTCCATGAGAGTTTTGGATCCTTGATGTTGATCTATATCTACGATGTGGCTCTGTCTGGGATTTTGAGTTATGAAGAAATCATTATAAGTCTAAATGCTCCCGTTTTGTTTGTGTTGCCTAGATATACTGAATGGCATTTCATGGACTGTGTTACCTAGATATACCGAATGATTCTAGGTTGATAAGACTCTGGTTTTCTGGATGATGTCTAGTCCCTTAATTTGACTCTGAGTCACGCATCTCAGGTTGTAACACATCATATATGCTTAGTTTTACTCAAGTTGAGCATTTCAGGCTGTAACAAATCATATAGGCTTAGTTTTACTCAAGTTGAGCATTTCAGGTTGTAACAAATCAGCTAGGCTCATAGTCCTACTTCTAAATTGAGCATTTCAGGTTATAACACATCACTGTAGTTTAATTCGACATGGTGTTGCACTATCATACTGCTTTCCTTAGGGCAACTGGCATTTCGTTTGGATCCTACGTGAACTAGGAAGTATCTGGTTGAGTGGATGACTGTTGATTATACCTTGCTATGAGTGTATGACTTCCTCTATATTATATTCCTATATTGAATCGATTTGAAATGATCTTATTGTTGGTATGATATGATGCATACGGAGCATGGCGTTAGTAGGCTGGGCTGGCTGGTAGCATCTTGCTTTCACATGATGTTTTGTTGGCAAAGTTTTTTCTGTTGATTCATCAAATTTTCTACTCTACTATTGAGCTTTGTTTGAAACTTTGAATGGTTATATAGTACTAGAATGTAGTTCACCTTAGCTTTCTAGTGGTGACCCTTCCAATACGGCTACGCATATGCTCTGTTTGAATTGCTCAGCTAAGACATCAGGGTTACCGATGCATGAGTTGTCTTTCGATCAATGTGGTTTTCCTGTGCTTTCACGGCTGTGGGAGTGAATTTCCCTTATGGTCCTTTTATTGTCATGTTGTAGCAACATTTTCAACATTTCTGTGTTGATGATTGTGCGTTCCACCTTTATTTACCGCGGGATTCAGGCATTTGGACACACTACATAGCTAGAGTACCAGATAGTCTATTTGTTCTTATTTAGCGGCTGACATGTTAAATTATGTGAAAGGTTTCTTACACAAGCGCATCTGTGAGGGATGGCGTTTTGATTCCTCAATAAGCTGGCCCTGTTTATGAAGTAGGTGCATTGTGGATTTGTGATACGGGTCGCCCCTCAGTCTAATTTAGTTGCTGTTGTGCATTATGATGGTTTCTAGTATGCGGGGTTATTAATGGCAATGTATTTCCATGGAATTTTAGTCGATCCCTATGTTTATGCGTAAGCATGAATATTGAACCGTATCTGTCAATCGAATATCTGGTTTGCATCAGTTTTGAAAACGGATGTTGGTGATAAAAACGGTCGAGGGGATGGAAAACGAGATCATATGGCTGTGCTCTTTCCTGGGCATGTCTCCGAAGTCCATGAATAGACCAAATGGGTCAGCTCGACGCCTTATCTGTGGTGCGAGCAGATCAAGTCCACTTTGACTCCCTCAAATAAATATAGGTGATATCTTGAACCACTAACAAGCTGATGTGGCGTGTTGACTATTCTAATCACTATTCTAATCGACTGAATCAGAAAACAGCGCCCAGATATCAGCATCACTTCCTCTTTCTTCCCCATCTCTATTCTCTCGTCTGTTGACGTGCATACTCGCCTACTCTCTCGGTCCCATAAAAAACCTAGTATCGGATGTGACACATCTAGACATACATATGTCCATATTTATAGTACTAGAATATGTTACATCTAATCCTAGATTCCTTTTTTAGGGAGGGAGGGAGTAGTCGCTTGCTCCATTGCCCATATGTTCGGGGGAGCTTCTGGTAGCTGGATATTCTTTTAGAAGCCGCAGTTGCCAGAAGCTTTTTCAAACAGTCTAGATTTTTATTTGGATTCTGAGAAGTTGTAATTGTATAGAAGCCAAATTTTCACTCGGATTTTCTAGATTCTCACCAGCTACTTCTCAAAATCTTAAGTTTCCCCAAATAGAGGTGACGACGTTGGCTCACCACCTTTGTCGGAGACCTCTGGAGATCAGTTGCGGACAGGATATACGTCGAGCAACGCCATGCCACGCAACACCGCCACCTTCACTAGAGACCTATGGAGATCGAGCTCCTCGACCTTACACACCGTTAGCCTCCCCTCCTCCTTCCTTTCCGCCTCGCTCTAGTGCCAATAGCGTGGGTGCTTGAGGAGGCCAGTGATAGCTTGGCGAATCACAAGCATGTGATGTAGATCGCTTCTGCGGTTCTACCCTTGGTCTAGAAATTCTTGATACCCCAAATGTCCAAACGATTTCATGGATAATCCCAAAACAGATACAGAGTGCATCCAGAGCAAGCACCTCGATCCCCTATCGCTTGCATCGGTTCTTCACCGACGTCGTCGAGTCTTCCTTGTCGATGCAGCTTGACGTCGGGGGAGCTGGGAGGTTGTCAATGCCGCTCCTGATGAGCTTCCACTCTGGAAGGGTCGGTCTTGATGTGTTCTCGTCGACGTCGACCTTTGTCGCCGCCAACTCCGACCTATCCCAGAAGCGGTGGTGGAAGCAAGAATTGCAGCAACATCAAATGGCCGAGTACACGTAGAAGCCAAATTCTAGGCATGATGTGGATCGTGCTAGTAGCATGAGTGCCATCGCCCCGTTCTTTACCCACGAGCGGCTCGGGCATCCATGTCCTCTCCATGGGTGCTGCTGCAGAAAAGAGACGGGAGAAAGAAAGAGAGAAGATAGGATGAGGAAGAAGAAGGGACATTGACATCTCAGCTCACATGCTAACTTAGTCGGTTGGACTAGTTAACGAGCCACGTCAGCGGAAATGACTCTCAAAACTGCTAAGGAAGTCAAACTACATCGGTTTAAATAGTTTGGGGGTTAAGATATCCGGCATTTCGGTTGAGAGATATTAGGATGAAATCGGTTGGAAAAACCCTCTACCATTTTCATTTGCATATTTTTTTCTCGAAAACGGAATCGAAACAGTAGACCTGAAAACAACAACAATATCATTATATCGTTATATCGGAAACAGGACCATCGAAACGGAATCTACTAATATTGGTTGGAAGTCACGACGAACAATATAAACAAAGTTCAACAATACTTCAACATCATTGAGGAAACCGAAATTCAACAAAGTCCACTTGCCACACCTTAGGGTTAACTGAGCTTTCCCCTAGCAAGTTCCCCTTACTAATAGGTTGCAAGCCTACCAGATCTCCTTTATTTATGGGCTTCCGATGGGTTGGGCTGGCTAAGCCGCTGCGGAGTTTTTGTATTTTTTTTGGAATTTTGACGGAAATTATTGGACAAATACGATTACCGATAAAATGGTCGGAAAAACCTCCATCCCATTTTTGGAAGATATTACCGTTTCCATTTGTGACACTGACAATTACCGATATCGACTGAAACGGTCGATGCATACTGGAAACGATAACTAGATATCTCGGAAATTTCCATATAGTTTTCACCCCTAGATTGATACAAATCGCACATGTTCGAGGGAATTAAAGTTGACTTATTCCCCGGGCAGTTGCTGTTGCAATTGGAGACGAGGGACCCAAGAAGCCAGGCCATGTCCGTGTAGCGCCCATGGTTTGTGAAGACATGACCTCACCGATCGATTGATTCTTTGGGCCCTCGGCGTCGCGTTAACAGTGAGAGCATCATATATAGCAAGACCATAATTGCCAAGTTGAGCCGCCTACGTACGTCTGTGAGAGTTGCAGTTGTGTTGTACAACAACTACAAGCCTCTCACTGCTTCACGTCATGCATCACGGGCTCATTGTAACATCGCCTGCCTGCCTGATTTTCGCCTGGCTCGGTACGTCGGCACTGCACTCCTGATCCTGAATATGAATGAAACGTCCTTCAATTTCCAAGCTGAAGTAAAAACGACCACACGATTTTTGGTTTGGCTGTCAGCTACTGTGCTCCCCTCTCGCCGCCGTGTCATTCAGGCATCCACACACCCATCTCAACTGGACCCCTTGTGTCCCACTCGATCGATATGATTCAGGTAGCCTCAGCCAGCCAGCCAATCAGCCAGCCGCCGTAGCGCCCAACACTGCAGATTTCCACTGTGCTACCACATGTACGCACGCATCTCATCGATCCGTCCAGTCCATTCATTATACCGACCGTCACCTGGACTGGTGTTAAGTAGCCACACAGCTGCTCGAGATTCCGAGAAGCAGCCCCGACCCGATGAGTAGCCCATCCCGGAAAATCCTTAGCATATGTACTCCAGTTTCATGTTTTGAATTCTAACACTATAGATTGTTAGTAGAATCTTGATGGGGATATATATAGCCAGGCTGTTTTGAAGAGGTAAAGGTTATATAAGAAACTATAGCTATCAGAAGTTCAGCAAGCTAAGCCTCAGCTAGCTGCTATAGACATGTACTCCCTCTGTCCCAGAATATAAGTATTTTTTAGGGTTGGACACGGTTATTAAAAAAGTAGATAGAAGTGAATGGTGGAGAGTTGTGATTGGTAGGGAAGATAATATTAGTGGAGAAGTTGTTATATTTTAGGACAAATTTTGAGAGCTAAAAGTTATTATATTTTAGGATAGAGGGAATAATACATATTGATCGATCTATCACGTATTTATTAATCCAGCCATTGATATATATATAATCGATCGAGCACAAGCACTAGTCTGTTCTCTGTTGACAAGTTGCAAGGCAACAACCATAATAACAATAACAATCATAATAATGTTTTAAGAAAAAGCCATCACTCCAGGATTCTAGGTCGAGGGTCAGTACATCATGTAGCAAGACATCAGATGCGCAAATACTAGCTAGTAGTAACATCAATCTGGATGCAAACACGCAGCAGCACCAACATTATTTGTCCTTGCAGCAAGTAGGTCGAGCTATAGCTAGTCCCATGCAAATGGATCATTGATATCGTTAATACACTCACACTGACAAGTGAGAAACACTACGCTGAAAACCCTGCACATTGCCATGTTGCCCCTGCCTATACTGCTAGTGCGCGCGCCACCTGTTTTTCGATCCCCAGCTACTAGCGCTGATCGAGACGACGGCCAATGATCATATGCAAGTAAAAATTTGCAAGCAAAAGCGCATGTAGTGCAAAACCATGGGCGGGCTAGCCGCTACACGGTGGGCTGCACTGTGCCCTAACTACTTGGAACTCTGTCCATTTTCAAAAGATCGTTGGCAACTTGGTACTAGGAATGCTGCTAGGATCACTGTGCTCATTGCGTCCGATTATTGCTTTCGTTGCCATCAACAGAGGCCAAACACTGTCGACTACAGTCTGAATGTCGACACCCCCCTGATCATGGATTCAAAGCTAGCTAGCTACATGATGCACGCATACTCCTTGTCAGCATTAATCCTAGTCGTCTCTGCTTGTCTGCATATCTCTCCTTGTCAGCATTAATCCTAGTCGTCCCCTGCTTGTCTGCATATTTCAATATCCATGCTTGCAAATGCAATGGTTCATCAGATCGAGATACTACTACTCCAGCTAGTTAAATTTCCAATTTCTTTGCACTGGTAGTAGTAAAAATGAATTCGGAGCTTTCAGCTAACGTACTGTCTGATTAATAACTCGATCGTGATAAAACATTTTGATGGCGTGACCAGTGAATTAAAGCAGCCGATCTGGACTTCTGGGGACTGTTTTTATATGAGACTAAGCTATTGGAAGCTGTCGTCACCGTGTTCAGAGATGCATAACATCATGTTTCTGCAAATAATAGTGCTCCTCTTCCTTACAGTGGCCCAGGCCTGAATTTGTCCAAAGCTCAACCTCTGCAGCTAGCTACCGCTGCATTACTGCGCCCCATAAAGTTGTACTTGTACGACCATCCAATCAGCTTCTCTCAAGTTTCCTGTGCTGTGCTCATATGGTTTTATATCTAGAAACCGTTCCTGAACATTTCTGTCACATTGCTTGTCTGTTTCGCTGAGAATCAATAAAGAAGCTCACTGGCTGCTCTTGCTCGGCCCAGCTCCAACAGGGATCTCGACTCATGGATGCCAAAAATATCCAAGAACAACATCATTGATGTCTCTTAGGTCCTGTTAACAGATCCCACCCCAAAATTTTTCACCCTGTCACATCGAACGTTTGAACACCTGCATAAAGTATTAAATATAGGCTAAAAAAATAACTAATTGCACAGATTGCGACTAATTTATGAAACGAATCTTTTAAGCCTAACTGCTATATGATTTGTCAATGTGATGTTACAGTAAATATTTGCTAATGACGGATTAATTAGGCTTAATAAATTCGTCTCGCGGTTTACTGACGGATTCTGTAATTAGTTTTTTTATTACTGTCCGAACACCCCATGCGACACCCTATATAATATCCGATGTGACACGCCAAAACTTTACACCCCTGATCTAAACACCCCCTTACTCCAGATTGAGATGGCTGCATGCCGGTTATTTTACTGATGTAAGTGGACAATCATACCATCCGTATAAAAACCTGTTTACTAGTTTATTTTTCTACATGATATTTTAAATTTTAAAAAACAAAATAAACTAGAAGTAAAATAAGCGGACAAAATAATCCCACTTTTGCCCGCTCCACTTGCATTCCTATCGGTTATTAGGGTACGTCTTGATTAACAATTCAGTTTAGCGTGTACTTGTACAAAACAATTCAGTAAAATAAGTCTTGATTAAAAACTTACGCAAGTGTGCATCGTATATATGATTTGGAAGCTGAAATATTTATTCCATTATCTTAAAAAAAGTTATCGTAAGGCCTGGTTTAGTTCTCTAAATTTTTTTCCAAAAACATCACATCGAATCTTTGTACACATGTATGGAACATTATATATAGATTAAAAAAACTAATTGCATAGTTAGGGGGAAAATTGCGAGATGAATCTTTTGAGCCTAATTAGTCCATAATTAGCCATAAGTGCTACAGTAACCCACATGTGCTAATGACGGATTAATTAGGCTCAAAAGATTCGTCTCGCGGTTTCCAGGCGAGTTATGAAATTAGTTTTTTCATTCGTGTCCAAAAATCTCTTCCGATCCATCCGATGTGACGCCAAAAAATTTTCTTTTCGTGAAGTAAATAGGCCCTAAAAGACTTGCAATATTGCAAGATGATTGTGTACTACATCGTATCTGCTAGAGTGAATAAATGCGGATCAGGGTCGCTGCTTCAAAGGAGAACCTACAATGTTGGTGTAGCAGTAGCACTCAATCCTAGCGCATTAACCAGCGACCTACTCACGGGATGCAGAATATGCTCTTATGCATTTTATTGCATGCCTATACATGTTGCTATCACGCTAAAAATAATTACTTAAGAATCTTTAGCTCTCCAGATACATATACATTTGGTATCACAACCTTTATCACAAGTTTAATGGAAAGCTAGCTGAGGATTATGGCTATGCAGGAATGATGCCGTTTTTTATAATAGAAAGATTGATTCTCCTTTGTGGGTTATCTCATTGGCTCTGTTTCTGGGCTATCCTTCAAAATTCGGGTTTGCAGGATTTTATTGCCGTGGCATGTCAGCAATTGGAGCGGGTGGCTAAGGAGATTTTTTTAACCCAAGAACATAAGTGACGATCTAGTCTACGGATTGATGGCTCTTAATCATTCCTATCATTTGCTTAGTTTTTTCAAATTCAGTGTGTTTAGCTGTGTGCATCTTAGTTTTGTAAAGGCCACGAGTGTTTAATTTCATTATGATGGTATCGTGATATAATTGATTGAGTTTAATAAATCTTCCATTGTTAAAAAAAGTACTAGTTTCAAACGGTGAAACTAATAAGCACCTGGTGTAGAATTCAAAAATGAACTGATAGACAGAAATTTCTTTGGGTTCATAGGTTTACGCACCAAGTACACTGTTCTTTCTGAAACAAAAGGACTGAAATGATCGAGTGCCCGGCCCGTTTGTGGTATATGGTGGTGTTGTACTATTTTGCCAAAACAAGTACTCCCTCAGTAAAAAAAAAAACAAATTCTGGTTTCCGTGCCCAATGTTTAACCGTTCGTCTTATTTGAAAAATTTATGAAAAAAATTAAAAAGACAAGTAATGCATAAAATATTAATTATGTTTTATCATCTAACAACAATGAAAATATAAATTATAAAATAATTTCATATAAGAGGGACAATCAAAGTTGGACACGGAAACTCAAAGTTTGACCTTTTTTTTGACAGAAGAAGTATACAGGACCACGAAATTATGGAAGGGCAGCAGCAGCGGCCCGGGAGCCTCGGATGCTGTACCATGTATAGCTGGCATTGGAATCAGCCGTCATCGTGGTCCTTTGGATTCTTTTGACGGTGCAGATTGAATTTGATTGGTCGAGTATCCTGTTGACACTGGTCAATGCAGAGCACGCCAGTTCCAATTGCCAAAAAGTGGGCTTCCCACTTGTCATGCCCCCCCTGGTCCATCGAGAACTGTGAAGGTTAATTGCAGATTTTTGCAAAAAAAAAAAGGAAAACATTAATTCTAATTCTATGATGCATGTAAAATTGCATAAGCAGGAGAAATTTAAGAAAAACATAAGAGTAACTTCGCTAGGGCGGATCAGGATAAGAAACGAGCTAGTGTCACCACGCACTACTACTTCATGGATCATACTCCCTCCATACTTGTAAAAGAAGTTGTTTAGGATAGCAACACGGTCTCCAAAACACAACTTTGACTTCTTATTTCTATAAAAATATTTATTAAAAAGTGATATATGTAAACTTTTATGAAAATATTTTTCAAGATAAATCTATACATATAATTTTTACATTTTCAAACTCAACAACTTAAGAGTTATTTATGATTTATATTCTCAAGGTTTGACTTAAACATTGTCCTAAACGACTTCCTTTATAAGTATGGAGGGAGTATATATTTACATATGGATAGTAAAAACAGTAATTTACATGGCATGTTTGAAGATGCCCTTACACATTTGTTTCCACACTGCAAACTATATATGCTCTGCAAATATATCCAGGTCCCCTACGGTTGTGCCTCCTCCACTGCTGATACGTACCGAGTTGCAAGCTAGCGGGCTGGAGTACGTACCAACTTGTAGTAGTTGCCCCAGACTCCCAAGGTTCCCACTATATATCAACAAATGCAAACAGTTATGCTCTATAATTGGATCTTGCCATATCAACTGTCCCATATACGATCCAACGTCCTTTTCACCCTATGTCATCACTGCACCCCACAAATTAATGGTCCATATCCCATTTTCCACACATAGGAAATCTGGCTGAAAAACTTGGAAACTTCCAAAATAACAAATTTATATATATGCGCACATAAAAAGAATATTTTGATTAATGAAGAGATGCGAAACTGAGAATATATTGGTTGTTTAAATAAGATTGTTATTGAATATATATTAAAATAGTAGTATGCATGTTAGGATGAAAGGGTAAATATATGGTGTAAACCAATATATACGTGGAAAACCATGTAAGCTACATGATGGAAGTTCTCCATACGAGAATGTTTTTTCGATTTTTTTCAGGACTTCTATGCAAAAGACTTTTTGTCGTAGTTTCCACTGCATATTTTTTTCATGCGGAAAACATGCTAGTTTCAGAAATCAAATGGAAATTTCGATCACCGACAGATGCCAAATTATTACTTCAAAAGCATCATATCAATCAATTACTAGTACCATATAAGAACCTCAGCTGAAGGGGACTCACTATATATTTTTTATCTTTATGCAATTTAGTATTATCTCAGTTGCACGTGTACCATGTAGATTCCAGATTAGATGTGCTACCTAATTAACTTTTTTTTTTTGGAAAAACAACATATATGTGTATAAATTGTGCCTGCAATGTGACCACTTAATACATCAGAAATGGGTCCAATTAAAGGCTCTTGTACGTAGGGGGATGAACCTAATTAGTAAGGCTCATGTCCATTCGTCCAGGTCACTCTCCGTCCTCTGCTTCCACTTGGCCAATTGTTTCAGCAAGATTTCAAGTGCACACGATGCTGAATCGTTATTGGTTATTGCAGGCCGTACCCCCTTGATTTTAATGGCAATACACAACTGCTATCTACTGTCACAAAACACATGGTATCGGAGGCGATAAGGTTTTCAAATATTAATGCAGCTTTGACAACTAAATTTTGTCATAACATACTTATAAAACTCGACAAAACATACTATAATGTACACTATTTTTGGGGCGAACACAGATACTATTTTCATACATCCAATCTTACAATATTAAAATATTAAGATTGATGTTTCACCTCTAGAATTTTTAGTGCTCTTTGTGAGTAATTTTTTTTTGCTCTTTAATTATTGAACGGGTATTTGTAATAAGTGGATGTAACTTCTTTGAAGCAAAGTATAGTCCATTATCTCAAAAGAACCACACACTCACACACCACCAAATGCATCCTCTAACACACGGCAAAGGACAGTGGTAAATCTCTGCCCCTTACTAAACTTCTATTGAAATCACAACCACATGTATGCTTATATTGGTTTTGAGAGTCCCTTGGGTCAATAGGACTAAATGGATCAAAACTTGTGGTCAATTATATTATTCGGAGTTTCTAGATGTAAACAGGAAAAAATATAACTTGTATTAGTAAGAACTATGCTCAACATCAAAAACCATTTGAACCAAACGATAGAATGCGGGCTATAGACTAAGAAAAGTAAAACACCCACTAGCTCAAACTACCACATGCATAGATTGAGTCAAGAGAAGTAATAACGGTACAGAGAGAAGCCAAATTTTTTCACCGAAGTTCGGATCCAACGATCCTAAATATTGAGGGACTCATAAGAGCTAGGTCGCATTCGACTGGTCTAAATGTGCCAAACGACCACGAAGATAAAGCTCGGTTTTGACTCAATTTACCACTTTCCCTTGTGGAGGGGGAGTAGATCATTCACAATTTTTCTCGGGCTCTCCACATGGGTTGGAAGTGCGCATGATAAGACTAAACCTAGGGGTGGGCATTCGGTATGACCGAAAATTTTGGTATCGGTCTTCGGTATTTTGGTCATTTCGGTCTTTGAAAAGTGAAGATCGAATTTCAACACAAAAATGTCAGGACCGACAAATTCGGTCTCGGTCTCGATCCTGACCGAAATTGAATAACATTTTCATATACGCAAAGAAATAATGGAAATTTTCAACACAAAAATCACACAAAAAATTCGTAAGCATGTATGAGTAAAGACTCTTATTAGGTTGCATGCCTAGAAGAAGTAGGGATGTGAAAATTATAGTTTAATCCTATTGAAATTAGTGGATTGTAGGTTGCATTTAGGCATATTTTGTTAATTTGGTCTTTTCGGTCTATTCGTTTACTCGAGGAGACTAACCGAATTGATCGAACAAAATTCGGTCTTTCACTATCTAGGACCAAATTTCTTGGTCTCGGTCTCGGTTTTTTCGATTCGGTCTTTTTCTGCCCACCCCTACCTAAACCACCTAGAGCCCTAGAAAGGAAGGCCTCCAAGAGTAACTAGTATGAACACTAGCTTGGCTTCGAACTCAAGTGCTCAAGAATGAAGCTCTCAAATGCATTCAAATGCCCAAATTTTATCCAATCTCACAAGGATCTCTCTTAATGCAAGGTGGAGAGTGAGTACTGGGAGTGTGTTTCAAAGAATGAGCCAACCAACCTATCAAAGGAGGGGAATAAATATCCCAACTGGCCAACTAGCTGTTACTCACAACAATTTAATCCATGAACTTCCACCCTCCTAGGCCTAGAACTTGTGGCCTTTTTTGAAATATCAGACAAAAACTCTTTGCCAGAACTTCTGGCTACATCAGCTGCTATACATAACACTTCAAATGGATACCCAACCCCTTTGAACTTCCGACCAACCCTGTCAACCCCGAAAGTGTAAGTGTTGTGAATTTTATATCTCATCAAATATTTCTTGAGCACTTGAGACAACGCATACTACACCATATGCACGAGAGCCTCTTAATAGTGGGACATTCCTAGACTCAAAATAAAGAGAAAACCGACGCTTCGGTGTCTTGAGTCCATTTTCCACTAGTCGTTTCTTTTGTAGGGTTCATTGTTGTTTCAATCAACATCTCCGTTGAAGTTGATCCCTATACATGTCCTTAATAAACACGTTAGTGTACTAACCGCTTTGTCATCGATATTCCAAAACCCACTTAGGAGGCTTAGATGCACTTTCAGATTTGAATTGTGGTGGGTGAAGTCATGCACCTAGAACTCCACCATCATACAACCAATGCTTCCAAGAAATTTTGAAATTTTATTTAGGCAAAATTTATTACGGGCCACTGAAAAAGTGTGGTCTTTGCTAGTGGATACCAAAATAACGTGAAATTTGCCCAAGGACACTCCAAAAGTATGATAATTTGCTGTAGGACACCAAAAACATTAAAATACAACATGCATCCAATTGATGAGAGAGAAACCATATAAAATATCAGTTTTGCCCCCATCTTCTTCTCCCTTCTCACAGTCTTCTTCAAGCAACATGCATCAACGGTGAAGCTGCTGTGGCAGCTAGAGGGCATCCAAATCCGGTTGACCGTGCATGCTCACCCCGTCATAAAGTCACTGCCACCAGGCGCTGAAACCCGATAGACGATGCATGTGCGTGCTGCCGTGAACTCGCCATTATTGCACCCTACCACCTCGCAGCCTCACCACGAGGTCACCATCGCCCCCTGCTGCGTTGAGGTCGCAGGCTGCGCACGCCCCGCCACGAGGTCAGCGCCGCTATGCCGCCCCACCACGTAGTCCTCACCGTTGTGCTGCCATCACTCGCACACGTGCCCCATGTTGCTCGTGACGTTGCAGCCCCCCCCCCCCCCCCCCACTCTGTAGTCATAAGCGTTGCACCGCTCGCCGATCCGCGGCAAGGTCGTCGCCACCGCGCGGTACAGTTGCATCGCTGCTTCTCATGCCCTCCCTCCCTCTGCGGGTTGCGCATGAGTGGAATGGATGGAGGAATAAGCTATGGGCAACAAAGTCATTTTATATAAATTCTCACCAATCTAGTGAAAATAATATTTTAATGGTATTAGTGTCCTACAACAAATTACCACACTTTTAGAGTGTGCTCGAGCAAATTCATGTTCTTACGGTGTCTACTAGCAAAGACCGCACTTTGTGAATGTCCTGTAGTAAATTTGGCCTTTTTTTAAGGCATGACCTAAACAACATATATCCAAATGTTTGTTACCCGAGGGAATATATTTACTATAGTGAAATGAATTAACATCTTGTAATTAAAAACAATTATTAAAATAGGAGAGAGATATATGTAAATTATGATCAAACCTTCTCTCCATTTGAACATGACAGAAAAGAGAAAAACACTTCTATGTTCTCACTTTCTTATTAGGGCTCTATCAAATGCAAGATTTTAACAGGGTTTATGCAGGAATTTAGATTAAATAATCCTTTAAAAATCCTCCGTTACAAAGAAGACCTTAGGGTTCTATGCGTCTCAAAGTACATTTAAGGGGAAGTTGTAGAATCATGCTTTCAAAGTGCAAACAATTACCACTAAAATATCTTACTAAAAAGGGTCATCCCTCGTCTCCTCCCCCTTCTCATGTTGCGGTCGCCTCCCTGATGAAAAGAAAAAAAAACCAACTAAGCTCATAGACTATTTTTAATTGTATGGACTTAGTAATACATTTGGCCCATCCCTAATTGCACAGCCGATTCAACGTCCATGTTTGTTGTAATTAGTTATTATAGAAAACTATATGAAGCACGGTATATTAGGATGACATATGTGGTTTAAAATAATTAATCAAGATTATTTTTTGGACTGTCTAATTTTTTTTAGAAAAAGGCCAGTGGCCCGGCTTATATTGAAAGCCCAGTGCGGGAGTGTGCTAGGCAAAGCCCAGCCCAGCTTATGTTGATGCAAAAAACACATCAAATTTGGTCGTTAACAGAGTACCATTACCTACCTGTCACTTTGACCCAAGTTTCATCCACTTTCTTGCACGAAGCACCCCAACCCAGAATTGAGAAGCTCTATCAGGGGAGCATTGGAACATCCCACCATTGTGTAGGTATTTCTTCCTCAATAGCTCAACACACAAACTCTTATCAGGGGATTCAATCTTAAACAACTATTTAGCTAGTAAAGCAGTGTTCAGTATTCTAGTTTCAGTAAGCCCCAGTCCCCCAAACTCTTTAGGGAAAGCTAGATCAGACCACTTTACCATGTGTATTTCATGCCTTGTTTATTTCCTAGCCAATAGTATCTACCACTAATTAAGTCAAAGTTATGATGTAATCATTCATAAAGCTGATAGAAACCCATAGCATATGAGGGATAGAGGATAACCATGCATTGATGTGTACAACTCTACCTGCATGTGAAAGAGTATTATCAGATCAAACACCTAGTTTCTTCTCCATTTTTTGAGCTAAGAAGGACGGTATGCAAATTAAAACAATCGAAAATCACGCACACCTTTTTTGCTTTCGTCATCATGTATCTAAAATCTCTATTAGATCAAGTTTAATAGTGTAGCCAACTACTGGCTCCAAATTATATATAGTCGATTTAATAGCTAATTCATACAATAGTTACATATAACATATAGTACACAATTAATACCTAGATTCACTTATCATAAACACATGTATCTTGGAGCCCATGCTACAGCTGGCTACAAATCTGTAGTCTACTGCTCTTCTCTTTTCTCTTTTATTTTCTTAAAATATATTTATAGTTGGCTTATAGTCTACTATTGCTCCTGCTCTTATATTCTTAGAGCTGATCAGCTTGAGTAGGAGAGCAACATGAAGGGTACAGTGCATACATATGAATCCACGAAAAGTATAGGAAGAAAACTTCAGTGCCATGAGGGACCCCATATGGGGCCATGCTATACAGCTGAAATGTGCATGCCTTTAAACATTCACAGTAATCAACCTCTTAGAATATATTCCACCAAAAACTATTATCTCCTTGACGGTTGCCATGATTGTACGGACATGCATGTATATATAGTGAAACAGTTCACCCTGTCTTTTCTTCAGATATAATATTAGTACTCATCAGTCGTCAATTAAATTTGACCAATCAACCAATCGTACTAATTAAATTATATTAATTGCTTGATCGCCATGTTTAAAGCAGCGTGCCTGTACGTGCATGATCGACCTACATATAATATTTCCTATGTTTTAATTTAGTACTTTAGTTTAATTACACTCTTTTGGGGATCTTAATTAATTTCGAGAAAAACAAAGCACACTTTGGCAGAAATTAAAAATATATATACCTGGACTGGATGAAATTAAGAGGACTCGAATGTGAAAATAAAACAAGTTTGCGTGGCCTGTCCTTAGAACAGAATACATGATCAGAAAACATGCACAACCACGCGGGAAGGAACAGGAGGCCCAGATGGATGCGTACAGGAAAAAGTACATACTAGTAAGTGTGCATCTTTCTTTTGCCTGAAAGCGACAATTAAATTGTTTCGCCAAAAAAAAAACCAATTAAAATTATCAGTAAAAATACTAAATTAGCTAAGAATATATGTATGCTCATGGACCATTTCTGTGGAAAAAGCATGCTGGCTTGCACGAATCAAATTTAATTAAATATGGTACACATCAAAACTAAATAATAGCATCGACCAAAATAGTCGATTACTAACAGAGATTCTCGTAGCCACACATGCCTAAACAGTAGGCACAAACGAACACTTGCCTGAAAGGATCACGCAAAAAATATAGCATAAAATGACAGTCTCAACAGTGTAAAGTTTGCAAGAATGTGCAATTAGAAGCTAACATAAACACAAAACTAGCTATCATACAGACGAGTGAAGGGCTGGAAGCAGCTAAGCTGAAAGCTCAACACAACATATACTACCAATCTAGCTACAAGGCCACTCCAAGTCGCATATATACTAGTATCTATAAGCTAGGCTGTTCTCTCTTTCCATTCGTCAAGAACTACCACGACGTCGACATCATAATCGTCAGAAAGCTCGAGAAATTTTTTAGTATCTTTGATCCAGATCGATCATGGAGCAAGAAGCTGCCATGGTCGTCTTCTCCTGCAACTCCGGCTCCGGTGGGTCGTCGTCGACGACCGATTCAAAGCAAGAGGAGGAGGAGGAGGAGGAGGAGGAGGAGGAGTTGGCCGCAATGGAGGAAGACGAGTTGATCCACGTCGTCCAGGCGGCGGAGCTGCGGCTGCCGTCGTCGACGACGGCGACGCGGCCGTCGTCGCGGTACAAGGGGGTGGTGCCGCAGCCGAACGGGCGGTGGGGGGCGCAGATCTACGAGCGGCACGCGCGGGTGTGGCTCGGGACGTTCCCCGACGAGGAGGCGGCGGCGCGCGCCTACGACGTGGCGGCGCTCCGCTTCCGGGGGCGCGACGCCGTCACCAACCGCGCCCCGGCGGCGGAGGGCGCGTCCGCCGGCGAGCTCGCGTTCCTGGCCGCGCACTCCAAGGCGGAGGTCGTGGACATGCTGCGGAAGCACACCTACGACGACGAGCTCCAGCAGGGCCTCCGCCGCGGCTCGCGCGCGCAGCCGACGCCGCGGTGGGCGCGCGAGCCGCTGTTCGAGAAGGCCGTGACGCCGAGCGACGTTGGCAAGCTCAACCGCCTCGTGGTGCCCAAGCAGCAGGCCGAGAGGCACTTCCCGTTCCCACTCCGCCGCCACAGCTCCGACGCTGCCGGCAAGGGCGTGCTCCTCAACTTCGAGGACGGCGACGGCAAGGTGTGGAGGTTCCGGTACTCGTACTGGAACAGCAGCCAGAGCTACGTGCTCACCAAGGGGTGGAGCCGATTCGTGAGGGAGAAGGGGCTCCGACCAGGCGACACCGTGGCCTTCTCCCGGTCGGCGGCGGCGTGGGGGACGGAGAAGCACCTCCTCATCGACTGCAAGAAGATGGAGAGGAACAACCTGGCGACCGTCGACGCTATCGCCGTCGACGACGATGCCCGTGTCGTCGTCAAGCTGTTCGGCGTTGACATCGCCGGAGACAACACGAGGTAACACACAAGCGCAGCTAGCTGCATCGTATCGATCATATATATCACCCCGGCGCCTTCTTCTTCTTCTTCTTCTTCCTCTTCGATCTTTTCATTCATCTTCTGTTGCTGCCCTAGTATGATCGATTGATGGATAATCCATATCATCGTTGATCCTTCACATGAGGTTCATCATTCATAGCTACATCCATTGTAGCTTCAGTGCAGAACCTATAATTTGATGATGAGATGAACTTCTTTAAAATTAAAATTAATCTCTGAAGAAACCAACGAGAATTAGGATCAGAGTGTGCTAGCTACATGTGAGCTAGAGATTAGAGAATTTTAAGAGTGTGTTATATGTAAATATATCGATCATTGCCAGATCAATCGAGGCGAAACTATAGGATTTTGCCTTGGGGTTTAATTAGCCTTAATTTGTACCCAAAAATTGAAACAAATCCGTCCCACGCATTGCATTGGGATGTGTAATCCGGGTTTCCATATGCATGGTTATAGGAATGTGCCATGTGTCTGCTATTGCTATATATAGTTATTAGTCTAGCTACATTTCCAACTCACATGTTAAATTTGTTGTTCTCATAATGGATTCCTCTGTTGGAGATGACTGTTCCTACAATATTATATTCGAACTTTTATGATCTCTTACTGTATGCTTGCTTCTTCTGCCTACATTTAACTTACTGTACTTGTTTAGCTAGGGTTACAGTAAAACTCCCTCTTCTTAATTTCCTTCTAATTACAAACTCGATTCTTCAAACATATATATTCAGTTCAGACTCATCCAAACCGCCTCTCTCTATAATTCACACATTGCATGCCAGTTACTTCCTCTGCTTAGTTAATTACAAAGGAGCACGTATGCACATATCCCAAGATTCAGTACGTTAGTTTTGACTAGCAAATAGACTCACATTTAGTGATATATGCATGCACAAAGTAGTGGTACCACCACTACTGTAAATGTACTTCCAAATATGTACTCACTATATCCTATAACAACGGTATATAAAAAATGAGTACCACTAAGGAGGAATTTGGTTATCAGATAATAGAAGGAATTTTGAGTGTGTTGAGATTCAGACCTTGTAGCTGAAACCACATACCCTTTACCACGACAGCATCTCAATTAACGGCAGTATATTGCAAGTAGGAATTTATGGTTAGAGTTCAATACAACTAAAGTATATATCGCCTTAAGATCGAGAAGTTATATATGATATGGACAGTAGTGCAGTGGGTGTGCACTTTCAGAATCGAAATGAAGCCTATGCGTGTTTAAATATATAAAGAGATATTACTTTTCAGGTATTGAGAACTGATCAGCTCTATTGCTTGCATGCTAGCTAGTTCTTTATCTCCCAAATTTAATTAACCAGTTTGCTCCTACAGGTAAAATAACCATACATTATATTTCTTTCCGAGTTAGTTTGTTTTTCGGCTTAATTATTTTGCTTAACCCATCGAACCGAACACATCCTATGGGGGTGTTTAGATCCAGTAGTGTAAAGTTTTGGACTGTCACATTGAATATTATATAGGATGTTGCATGGGGTGTTCGGGCACTAATAAAAAAACTAATTACAGAATCCGTAACCGCGAGACGAATTTATTGAGCATAATTAATCCATCATTAACAAATATTTATTGTAGTACTACATTGTCAAATCATGTAACAATTAGGCACAAAAGATTCGTCTCGCAAATTAGTCGCAATTTGTGCAATTAGTTTTTTTAAGCCTATATTTAATACTTTATGCATGTGTTCAAATGTTCGATGTACAGGGTGAAAAATTTTGGGGTGGGATCTAAACAGGGCCTAAGTATAGTTTGCACAATTTAATTTGTTATATATAGTTGTATTTGGTATATAGATGGAATATATTCCTGAGCCGGCAATGGAGGACGAGGTACTCACGTGTGGTACGGTCGCCGGATGCATCAGAGGCTTGGGAGAGAAAATGTTTAGAATTTTCTGGATTTTTCAAAGAAAAAACTATACCAATGCAGCATGCTTCCTGCTATTAATTTCCATGAATTTAATTGGAAGCATAGATCAATCATACAAAGGTTGCAGGAGTATCTACAAATTATCACAAGTTTTTTGAGTGAAAAATTTTTAGATATAACTAATAGTATAACTGTGAATGAACCAAGCTCGAGCGAGCCCGTTTGCCCAGGCTCGAGCTCGACATAAGCTTGAGCCGGGCCTATCGCACCTTCGAGCTTTTAGACAAGTTCGGTTCGAGCTCGGCCATAAGTAAGATAATATATATTTTAATGATAATCTCTTGATAAATATAATTATTTTCTAGTTAATCACACTAATAAAAGAGTAGAAAATGATTAAAATAAATATATTGTGCTAACACATGCTAATTTATTGTGTAAATTGATATTAATATATATATATTTATCTATTGGTTTATAAATCAATAAGATGAACAAACAATATAAACTATATATAATTAAGCTCGGCTCGGTAAAGCTCGCGAGCTTTTGCTCAGGCTCGAGTTCAGCTCGTTTGGAGCTTAGGCCGAGCTTGAACAGGGCCTAGGACAAGCTAAGCTCGAGCTGCTCGCGAGCCTCGATCTTTTTTGATAGCCCTAACTATAACTGTGTTGTAACCACACTGTAACTATTATACAACTTATATAAAACTTGTATTCAACTATAGTTAATTTGGTTGCTTAGTACCTGTATCTTACACGTGATATGTGTGAAAATTTCTTTCTAGCAATTTTTTTCCTGTATATATAAATCTCGAGATGATCCGATGGCCACAAATCTAAAAATTTTGAGGATAAAAAACTTGCATAAATTTTCTAGCAATTTCGTATTGTTAATTAGACGTGGATCCAACATGCATGCAAGGTCCATGATATATGAGTAGCTAGTCTCACTTATCATCTTCATCTACAGTATATAAACTCCATAACACAAAGCCAGCCAGCAAGGAACTGTCTATGTGCAGTGATCATAAAGTGAAGCTAATTAAGGTAGTGAACTACCTTAATATCATACCATACGTTTTGTGTACTCCTCAACGTACACAATCCAAGGATTACCTCATCCTTGGTACGTACAATTTTATGAGATCTATTATTGTCTCAGCTGTGACTATGCAACTATGCTGTGAGGGCCACAAATTTTTTCCCACACATTTTGATCTAATGGAAGGTTGCCATTTTAATTATTTGGGAGTTAATTAACTTGACTAAATAAAGTTATTGTACATCTTATTCAAAATGTGGAGCTGCAGTTTGGACGCGTCCATATTTGATCATATTACAAATTAATTTGTTATATATATGCATGTCACAAGCAATACTATGCCACAAATACATATATGTATACGCGTGTGTTTGTTTCGATTGGACCCACAATTAAGTGAGTTATTCTGAGCATGCACTACTTTGTACGCATCACCTTCAGAATGCTGCAACAATTTAATTACTTTTATAGCTACATTATATACATATACTTAATATACTGTACGTCCCAGTTAATTGCTCTGCGCTGATATATCTTTGTACATCTGATAGTCTCGTAATATACTCAATCTGTCTTCTAGCATTCATCATCCGGAGGAGGCAGGTGTTTAGACTGCTTTCTCCTTAGGTTTCTTGGGACCAGCTCAATGGACTTTGAGGCCCATATAATAATCTAAGTATCTAATGTATTTAGGCCTGGCCCAACCTAATCCAATTCAGCGTAAAAAAAAAAAAACTAATCCAATTACAGTGCATTGTAATTTTACTGACTGCATATGCAGCCGGTCTTGCCTGTATGCTTGCAATTGATGCACACTAGCAGAAATGCAGAATGCAGGGGAAGGACAAGAAAGTTTCATGATGTAAATGGTGTGTATCAAATGCTAATCATGATCGGTAGTTAGCAGACAGGTGAGCTGCACATCACTTCAATTATGGGCACCAATTTTGGGACGAAGGTGTAGTACTAATCTGAACTATATGAAGCCATGCATTTAATTTTGTTGTGGACTTGTACGTGGTACAGTCGATCTAGTGATGATACAGTGTTTAAGGGATTTTAACTCTTCATGAGATGTCACTGTGCAGATGTCATGCTTTATTTTTTTAGTGAAATTTGCTATAAGACACTTAAAATTTGTGTAATTTGTTTGAAAATATCATAAAATATGTTACGACTGAAAGACACTTAAAAAACAAGTAATTTTGTTACGGGACACTTTCAGTTCAGTTGGATAGAGAAATTCTTCAAAAAGACGAGAATGCCTCTCGGGTCAAAAGCTTTTAAGCCGAGTTTGAAGTGAAGATGGCATATGATATATGCTAGTGATTTACATCTGGTGATGATAAATTTAGAGTTGCATAATTTCTAAATGTTTACTCTAACACCATGTTTAAAGCATGTGTTCATAGGGACATTCTTGTCTTTCTTAAGAATTTGTTTCTCCGATTGAGCTGAAAGTATCCTCCAGCAAATTACCACCTTTTTAGGATGTCTTTCAGCTATGACACGTGTTTTTGATGTCTATTAGCAAATTTCACAAGTTTTGGATGTCCTGTAGCAAAATTACCTATTTTTTAAACTTGGAGAAATTATATATGTTCATGCCTCATGTTGAACTCAAACGATAACTTCATCCCTAGTTTTCTTACTTTATGTTTCCTCTTATTTTTAAATCTAAATCTTGTGTTTGCCCATATTCCATCTGAAGGAGTACTTAACAATGTTAAAAACATCGATGTATGGTCTTGCAAATTTACCACAATTTTTATGAGGACTTTGTAATTTAATTTCCCCCTTTTGACATCAAGCCTTTTGACATGCATTTTCACAAATCTAGTTGAAAAAAAAGAGCAAGCACAAACTTGTCATGAATTTTACCTATGTATTTAACATGAGTTTTCACACCGTCAAGTCCTCCTAATTGAATGGGAATAATCACAAGCATCACTTCAAAAAAGAGACCAAAATAAAAACAAATCAAAACTAGAAATGAACAGAGGGGTAAGAATGGAATTGCCCCTTAATTTTCCTTGTTGCATATTCATGGCTACAGTACATTTAGCCAGAGATGCATGATTATTCCTTTTGGATTTTAATCATGGTCACTTATGTTGCATGAGTTGCGAGGTAAATGCATCTATCGAGGCACTACTAGGAAAACGATTGTTGCAGACGAGGTGCGTGTATCTTCCTAGGCAGATAACATTGTTGCCACCATCCGTCCGCCTGCAAAATAGGGAGGCGGGGGATCAAGATGGCCGTCTGCTTGCAAAGATTAATCTTCCCATGCCTTTGCCTACAGGGGGGCCGACCGTCCGCCTGGGAAGACCAATTTTGGTCTCCTGCAAAAATGGTTTTCCTAGCTAGTAGTGAGGTGAGAAGGGCAACCACTATATTTACCATCTTGCTAACTAGTACCCCACATGTTGTTACGATATATAATTAAATTCAAAATAGTATAAAAATAATAATGAAATTTGTATATACTGGTTAAAAATGGTGTAGGCATTGGACATCAGCTCTCCTAGCTGATCGAGTTGTAACCAGTGTATATGTAAGTCGTGGGTGTTTTCTTTTCTTCTTCTTTGTGGGGATGGGGGGGGTTTATCAACTACAGGTAGTGAAGTTTATCTGATGGTTCATATATACACGTAAGACATGTTCAAGTGTGCATTGGTTTAACAAAGAGACTAGATAATAGGGGTATCTGTGAAAGCTCACACCTGTATGAACTGCTCAATTGGAGAAACGAGGTAGGATAGTCTAACTACTACTAAAGAGAATATAATGTGGAATGAGAGAATTGCTCCTTGAGTGTGTGTTTTGAGAGTGAATAATTGGTCTCCTTTTATAGCTGCTTATGACGGTGGTTAAGGTCGGTAACTCCCACAACCATCATTGGGAAGCAACCAGGAGCTGCCACTTGGTTTGGCCGACCCCTGGGCCCCACCTCTCTCCACCGCCTTTCACCAGAGATTGACATGTGGGTCGCTAAGGCGGTGCACGACGGTTTGGCCCCACTCAAAGTTGGTTTGAGCTGACTTGTGGGCCCATCAATTCATTTTCTCTCATGTGATTCGTCAGAGGTGTGTTTCTTTGAATGCCGGCTCATTTCTCCTTCACCTTAGTGTATAATTCATGCACCCATAGTAATTCTCCAAGACAAGTGGAACTAAATTTACTTGTAACTAATATACGTGTAAGAAATGATAGTTCTCTCTTTATTTATTGAGGTAATAGACGTGTCGAAATTGGTACTTAACGACCGTCAATAGTCATGCAGCTCAGTCACCCAAAAAAACCGACCACCCCTCCAACTCTCGTTACTCTCCTGTAATCCTATTGGCCACGTCCTCCTTTCTTGGCCATAATTGAAGAGGCGATACAAAACGACAAGGCAAAGATGTCCCCACTGTCGTTCCTCTCTATGCCTCCCTCAAAGATGTCCCCACCTCCACCCGTCCCCACCCTCGTCTGAGGAGATGGTCACCCTTCCCACCACCATTCCCCTCCCCGTCCCTGTCCTTGTGTGCTAGCACCTATCGCCGAGGGAGGCCACCGCGTCTGCCTCGAGCAGTTGACATTGGCTAGAGATGGAGGCCGCATCAACCTCCATTCATCCCCATAGGGGTGGACAAAAATACCCCGAAGGCTGCAAACCGAACAAAACTGAGCTAAATTGAACCGAAGTGTCGATTCATTGGGGCATAGGTTTACCCTTCGATTAATGTATTGTGTTTGATCAATCTATGGTCTTTTCTACGGTTTTTAATTCACATGAACCGGACAACTCAAGGAAACTGGAAAGTCCGAACCATAGGTCCACCAAACGTTGTATAGCGACAAACCTGGCAATGTGCAAGCTTTAAGGCCCAACATATCTAACAATAATACATCTCCTAGAGTACTCCAGTACTGTTCATCGTTGTTTTGTAATCGTGCGAAGCCGTGGCCGGATTTCTACCCTACCGCCACAACCGTTTCGCGGGTCCGTGCCGCTCGCCGCCCCCAGCTCCTTTGGACGACTACCCTGTGCAACTGCGCATACAATTACCACATAGCTCGGTCATGGTCTACTAGTTGCCCAAACCTCTCCAAGTTCCAAGACTCCTGCTATGTGAGGTCAGAAAAACTCCTTGTCTCTTGATCTGCCATTGTATGTGTCATCAAGTGATTTCTTTGAGTATCTTGTGCTTTGGAATTCTTGCCAACGTGTTCCCACGGTTTGTTCGGTAAAACCGAACAACAGAACCAAAGTTACTCAGTTTACTCGGTTCGGTTTTCTATTTTTTCTATAAACACTTCGGTTGTCATAGCTAGAAAACCGAACTTTTATTAAACCGATGAAACAGAACACTCAGCCCTACGTCCCCTAGAGCTTCTTTCACACTACGAGGAGCTTGCCTCCACCTTCTCTAATCCTCAGCGAGTCTAGACCAGCGCCCTTCATCTTCGACAAGTCGTCATCCATGGATGCTATCTGCCGCCTCTGCCTCCCATCCTCCACTAGACCATGCTCCGGGCCCTTTCTCAACAACATGCGGTTACTTCGGTTATGACCGAAGACCGGACCAAAATTTTGGGTGCCTGAATTGTCGGTTGCAAAATCTACAGTGCCAAGTTCAGGCATCATTTTTAGAAGACCGAAGTTTTTTTTACCCGAATTACGTAGACCGAAATCTCGGTCAGCAACAAATGCCCACCCCTGAGTATGCCGATCGGGATACGTGGCACCCGTTGGACCTCTTTCTTAGGTCAGCAGGTGTCACCAATAGTCCCGATTGAGCGGCTGAAGTCACTCCTCGGATTAGGCTTGGCCAGCCAACCCACTCATAGGGCGGTTGGTCCACCACCTCACTTGGGCTTGTCTTGGTGAAATTGGGTTAATGGCCAAGGCATTGGACGTGGTCGGCCGGCCTAGTTTAACTTGGTGGCTGACCCTTCCAAGGGGTCCAAAGGCCCTCCGGCTAAGGTGGTGACCAGCCTGATTGCTGGCCCTTGTTCTAGGTCGGTCGACCACCCTCGGCTCTATAGGATGACGGCTCTATAGGATGACTTGTTTTTCTGGTCGTCGTATCTGCTTCGTCCACACTCCAAGTCACACATATGTACTAAGATTACACACATATCTATTCCCGCTCCTTATTCGATCTTTCTAGTTTTGACTTGTTTTTTTTTTTTCATACACACACACCTCCCATGCACATCAATATAGAAATCTCAACTTCATGTGCACCATGATTAATTTGGCATATTATTCATGAACTGTCTTAACCCTCATAAACCTCAACATTTTGGCATATTTTACATCACAACTTTCCCCCAACTTTTAATCATTTACTTCTATTTTTTGAAACATATATGATTTCAAGTAGTAATAATCTCAAGTTATATGTAAGAGCATATTTCCAAAGTTTAATCTATTTTTTGAAACATATATGATTTCAAGTAGTGATAATCTCAAGTTGTATGTAAGAGCATATTTCCAAAGTTTAACCGTTCAAGGCTCTTATCCTATTCACCCTAGGAGGGCTAGGACATGGGGGTGTATATCCAGTATAGGATCGGGTCTTTCCTACCCTAAAAAGTAGTTAATAAAATGAGAGACTCCCCTACTTATATATTAGATCATTTGTCCTTTCATAATCTATGTGAGACTATTCAACGTATCCTAATAGATAAGTATAAAGTCTTTGGCAGCTTCGTGAGACAAATACATGTGGTGCCGACATAGGGAAATTAAGCTGGCTAGATAGCTAGCTAGGGATGCAGGTGACACGTCGACGGCGACGGCTAGCTGATGCATACATTGGTACGGTTGATCAGCTGATTAAGTGTCCCTTAATAATTTAATCTTTCCCGATATGATCAATCTCTCTAAATATATCGCTAATTATACTTGCTTTTTTTCTTCTTCTGGCAGGAATTCAGGCTCGTTCTTAATTTGATTGGTTCATGAACCCCTGCACCAACATAGCATGTCTCAATTAACGTACGTGTGTACCAGGCTACCGGTAGCTTAATTAGCCAGTGATGGAATTTGATTATTAATTTGGCTTTAAATTAGTTCCGGACAATTCCCTGATCCATCTATCTATCTTGTGTGACTATCTACTTCCAATTAAGGCCCCCGGTCGGCAGATGGCAAGAGTAATTAGCAAAGTTCCACAGTACAGATGCTCCCTAGGCCTATATATAGTTTAATTTTGCACTCGTACTAGCTAGATAGATATCGAAGATATATACCTTTCAGCTCACTACTGTTTAACGTTGTTCGGCAAAGAGGAGTACTCACCAAAGTAGGCCCAAACCGACCAGGACTTAACCAACAGCTTTATATTCAATTGAGAATTTATTAATTTCATCAGCATGCAGCTGCTACTGGTCCAAATAGAGCAGCTAGCATGAATATTGTGTACTACAGCCCGGACCTCTCTCGATCGATCGAATATGCAAGCTAGATGCCAAGATCTATCGATCCTAGCTACACCTTAGCTGTTTCCATGGAGATGCAACGCTTGAATGGCAAATGGATTTTTGAAAGAGGGTGACTAGCTATAACTTGTCTCTGATCGATCTCTCTCTCTCGCTAATTTGAAGAAATGGTAACAGAGAGTTACTGTTGATATGATTCACTGAAAGGAGGATGCTTACAAGAAAACATCGAGTAACTAACAAGGTGGTGTAACCTCCACATGTTAGAAGGTTTCAACATGGCGAAAAATTATGGCGTGTTTCACTCCTTTCATATATATTTTTCTAGGTGGTTTAACGACGGACAATTTTTACGATGTGGTTTTACTAAAACTAGAATACCTACATATATAATTGACGAGAAGGGGTACCGTGTTTTCTTCTTAATCTTTAACTAGATAGGAGCTAAAGGTTTAGATGACATTATTTGATTGTTACGATTTATACTTTTAACTTTTTTAGGGGGGAGGGGTGTATATATAAATATGTAAGGAAATGTAATGGCAACCATACATAAAGACAATCGAAAGAAAGATAAAGTGATTAACTAGAGGGAAATATTTATTTCAAGTAGATCTACATATGAAAAATCAGAGAGTTAAAAAATTATAGCAGCATTAGGTTTCATGAGAGAGGTATCGTAAACCCTTCTTTGCTTTTTTTTTTTTTCGGGTGACTGGTGGGGAGATGAGGGTCCTTAGAAGAGGTCATTGTATGTTAGATAGGTTCCCACGGAGTTCGTCTATTTCTACACTGATTTTAATACTCATGCTATATATATTGTTAGATACTTGACAAATATGGAAGGTACACCTGATAACTAGGGATGTTAGGATACGTAAAAATGCTGTAATACTAGATAAAATTTGAATTTAAACTCAACTAGCTTTTAATTAATTTTGAGGTTATTTGACATATATAGTATGTATTCCAATCTTGTCTCACCTATAAAACACTAATAATACAAATAAAAGTTTACACACAAGCTATATATTTTTCTTCTTTGTTTAATTTTTTATGGCTTATCCGGCGAATTTACGTAGTGCTTATCGGGATCACATGATCCCAAGTAAATAACTTAATGCTAACTAATTTATATCATATTAATTAGTACTATATTAGTAGTTAATAATTAGATACTTCCTCCATTCCAAATTGATCTACATATAGTTTTTTTTAAGTTATTTCTAAATGATCTACATATTTGTGTTTGTTTATTAAATCTATTTGTTATTTGTGCATTGGAGTAAATGGACATTGAGGCATGCATCCATGCGCACAAGTATTTATAACCCACATGCAATATCTTGATTTGCTATTGGCTAGGAAATAGTGGGGATGGTGCATGCTTCGAGTTTGTTGCTAGAGTAAATATAGTATGAGAGAGTTATTAGCTTTTTTTTTTGTCTTGGTGTACCTATGAAATATGCAGATCAATTTGGAATGGAGAGAGTAATTGATATCTATAGAATCCTCGTAATTTTTTCTAGGTTCGTCACTGGGCTTAGGCTGTGTTTGGAGGAGGGGGTTGGGAACCCCGCCTCCCTGGCACGCAAAACGAAGTTCGTTTTATTGCATTATTAATTAAGTATTAACTAATTTTTTTAAAAAAAATTAGATTAATATGGTTTTTTAAACAACTTTCATATTAGAAAGTTTTTTTTTCATAAATCATACCGTTTAGCAGTTTAAAAAGCGTGCGCGCGAAAAACGAGAGATGTGGGTTGAAAAAATAGGGGGGAAGAACACAACCTTATATTAGCAGTAATTCGATCAAATAATATGGATCTATTTCCTGCTAGCCCGGAAACTCAGGAAATGGGCACGTATAGTAAAGCAAGTCGTCGTTTGGATCGGCCAGTCCGATGAGGCTATAAATCATACTGAGGCGGTCAATTATTAATCAGGGTTCTGGAATGTAACTGATGAGATACTATGTGCCAACGGCAGACTGGCAGAGACAGTTTATGACCGTAATTAAGCAGCCGTGACCACATGTACATATATGCATGTTAGTATGTGTGTTATAGTAGTACTTGCAGTTGGTGAACTTCATCTATAATATATGGAGTGTAGTATACTAGTATATATATTATCCTATATTAGGATGCACAACGCGTGTAGAGAATCTTAAACTAAGTCAATTTATAGGCATTTCGATTTGGATCATTAGTACACAAAAAAAGATAAAAGATTCAACATATATCCAAAGGCGAAGATAACTTTTTTCACGCTGAAAAGAAAAAAAAATTCAATAAACAAAGAACATTGTAGTTTTTTTTGCCAATAGCAATTATTTGAAAGGTAACAGTAATTATTTTTTAGGGGTTGAGGGGATCGAATGAATGGTTGTGAGGCACGCTACTTAAACTACTAGCTAGGGCTGCGTTCGTTTGGAGAACATGGGGAGATTGGTTGTTTCGTTTTCCACGCGCACGCTTCCCAAACTACTAAACGGTGTGTGTTTTGCAAAAAAATTTATATATGAAAGTTGCTTTAAAAAATCATATTAATACATTTTGAAGTTTAACATAGTTAATACTCAATTAATCATGCGCTAATGGCTCACCTCATTTTGCGTATTTTTCCAATCTTCTCAATCCCCTCTCCCTCAAACACAGCCTAGATATATTTTTACGGGGGTGAGGAGGGGAGCGAGTAGACGGCTATGAGTTGGTTAAAAAACTCATGGCCGTCATCTTAGTCTCCCCTCCTCACCCCAGTAAAAATATTAGAAAATGCTTTCATGCAGTTATTTGTATTAAATTTATAAAGTATATATAGAGTAGGGTTGGAGAGTGAACTTCTCTAGCAGGGAACCATGAGGCCCTCCTTTGTGAGTTCGGCCGGGGGCAGCGGGTGAGATTCGAGAGCTTGGTGAGCGATGCTGTGTGATCTTGAGGGGGTTCAATCCCCCAAAGACGATGGGACAAAAGGGGTTTATACAGGTTTGGGCCGCTAGGAAGCGTAATACCCTACTCCTGTGCTTGGTTGATTGAGTGTAGAACACCAGTGCTTGAGGTTGCAAGACCCAAGCGCGAGTTCACTCGGAAGTTCCCCCCTCCACCACTAGGCATGGACCTCCTTTTATACCTCAAGGGGTTACCACATGGCCCAACAACCTAACCTAACTCCGGTGGAGAAGTATTATAATCTTTGAATTAAATGCATGTCTGGTCTCTTGACTTGGGAAGCCAAGCGCACGTCGTCTTGATGATGGGGCCTGTCAAATCTTGCCGCCTGACACAGGGGGTGCTCTTGTCAGTCACCATTTAATGGGTGAAGACTTCTAGGCTCCTATTACACCGGGAAACGGGAGCATTGCTTTGACCAGAGCGGGAGGACCGACTCCGGCTGGAATAAGAGGATGAGAACCTCTCACCATCATTATTTGATGGGACATGTCGGGCTGCACGTCGCTTGACACACGCGATGGTGCGCCTGACATCCTGGGTCCCATCGGTCATTCAACCGGTCACAGACCGGTTGAGTGCACTGCACACCGCATTAAATGCGGCGTGGCGCGACCGCTTGGGTCGCCACAAATACGGGTAGGTGGGCACCTTGAGGCAGACACCTAACCCACCGTACGTGGTGACCTAGAGAGGGGGTCGGGCAGCCCCGACCCCTAGTCACGGGAGGGGGCGGCCGCCGCCTGACCTCGGGCCCGATCCCCCCTTGGGGGAGGGCCACATGGCGCCTGGGGCAGCCTCCTCCATCCATTCTATGGGAAGCGTGGCCGCCGCCCTACCTCGGGCTCGACTCCCCTCGGGGAAGGGCCACGTGGCATCGGGGGGCAGCCTCCTCCGTTTAACCTTTTGGGAAGGAGTGGCCGCCACCCCACCTCAGGCCTGACTCCCCTCGGGGGAGCGCCACGTGGCATCGGGGGGCAGTCTCCTCCGACTAGTCTTTGGGAAGGATTGGCCGCCACCCTACCTCGGGCCTGACTCCCCTCGGGGGAGGGCCACGTGGCATCGGGGGGCAGCCTACTCCCTCTAAACCTGATACCCCGGACCCATATCACCGACAGTAGTAATTAGAAAAGGCGATGATATAATATGCGTAATAAGAACTGGATCAATGTCGTGCTAAACGACAAGAAAGTAAATTAAAGGAATCAGTAATTCTTTCAGATCGACAAGCTGCTAGCAGGGATCGATCATCGAGCAAGCTGTCAGTCAGGGTGGCAATCAATCTTCAACCATCAACCCGGCCATCATCAACTGACTTTCAGTACTATCCCGGGCTGCAACTTTTTGTGGGTCGATCCCTTTGATGAATATCCAGCAGGAGTAATTAATTAGCTCCTCAACAAAGAATAATATTAACCTCACTTAATTAGTGTGTCTCCGTTTCATCTGTCCATCACATCATATCGGCACACATTTTATTAGAAATGAACATATCAACTCGAATGGGTCCAGCCTGCCTGCCTTTTCTGAATGATCTCTCATCCCTATTCACAATGAACAGGCTAGCATGCATATATGCAGCTTGCAGCAATGCAAGTAGCAAGAGTGCGCCAGCAGAAAACTTAGATGCGATGCAATGCATCCATCCATCCATCCATATGTATGCACTGCATCTGGCAACAATGGCGATACTGCCCGGGAATGAATCAGTGTGGTGGGGGGGGGGGGGGGGGGGGGCAGAGAGAGTTGCTGCTGCATGCAGCAAGTTGGCCAATGGCGTGCGATGCAAATGCATGGCTCAGAATGATCGATAGCCATACAGTATATATCTTCTCTACTGTTGCCTACTGTTGCAGCTGGCCTGGCTACCCCTGCCTGCCTCTTGCTAATTACTGATGGACAGATTGATCATAGTACATTATATATGCTACCGCCTCCATTCCAGAATAAATGCAGCCATAGATATATATTCAGCATTTTTACCTTCCGTCTTATTTAAAAATTTTATGAAAAAAATTAAAAATATTAGTCACACATAAAGTACTATTCATACATTATCATCTAATAATAATAATAATAATAATACTAATCATAATTGTTTTTTAAATAAGACGAACGATGAAACGTTGAGCATGAACCGTGTTAAAACCGTATTTATTTTGGGACGGAAGGAGTACTCCTAAATGATACCATCAATATTGGCAGCTGAATTGCACCTGGTATTGGGGGTCAGTACACCAGTACTCTCCAGCTGCTCCAATTTTGACTGTTTTCAGGGACCTAAGCAGAAAAGAACCTGGTATAATATCCCACTTGCAGACGTAGGTAGGTCCAAGCCCATATGGCCATATTGATCTTTGTCCAGACATTTTCCAAACTTTGCAGTGATTTCTCTCTCTCTCTCTCTCTCTCTCTCTCTCTCTCTCTCTTTTCTTTCCAAACAGTTGCATCAGATCAGTGCCTTTGTTTCACTGTACCTTTTACTGCGTTGTGTACGAGGCACCTTGGTGCTGTCCTCCGGTACTGTGCATGTTCCTTGTCTGCTTGCTGTGGACCTGATCTTCATTTGGGAGGAGACCGACTTCTTCCTCTTCCTTTGTTTGCATGAGAGACGCTCTGAATCCTCAGACCTGCATGCTGCACCTGCTTTATGTAGGAGTGTTATTACTGGAGTATTTCTCTATGCCCACAAGTAGGCACACAAAATGTTAATTCTCCATGAAAACCTGGTAAAATGGACCAGTACCTCTTGACCAATTGGGTAATTAACTAACCCCACGAGCTAGCTATCCCTACAAACTAAAAGCCTGCACTTTGACAGTTGACACATTGATCTTTGTATGTACAAAGTTGAAAATTTAAAGACCCTTAATTACATGGAAATGCTGACACATTTAGGTGGGAAATTACACCAATGTCTAATCTTACTCCAAGATTCATGCTTCATCTTCGACGAGCTTTAGCAAACTTTCACGAACCCTAAACTTTGACAGAATACCTATTGGTTAGAATCTTGGGTTAAGAATACGATCGAGAAGAGTGGGGGTCAAGGACGAGGAAATGGGAGGTGTGGGTCGGTCGGAAAATGGTATCATTATTAGGTGGGAAATGAAAGAGGGATGAAAACGGTCGGAAATGGTCGGAAATGGTATCATTATTTTATTGTTTTTTTGAAAACGAACAGAAACGGTCGGAAAATTTTCATATTTATGAATTCATCTATTTAGTGTCAACTTTAATGCCACGCTGACAGAAACTTAAAAAAAACTAAATTTTAAAAATGGTAACCATCGGTAAAAAGATATTATTATTATATTAGTTTTGCGGAAACGGTATCGGTACGGTCGGAAAATTTCCATACCGTTTTCACTATGTGAAGGCTACCAGCTGCCATGGTAGAGTAGTGAGGCGGTGATGGTATTGTTCGAGCCATAAGAGAGGAAGATGCTGATGGGTTAGTGTTGGAGGCAAGGCTTGTAATACGGAGTGGTGTGGAGATGGGTCTCTCTTTAGTCAGGGGCGGAGGTAGGCTTAGGGCAGTTAGGACTTGAGCCCTAAACTTATCTCCAAAATCTTGTTGAATTTTTGTTAAATCGCCATGCAAATTTAAAAAAAAACCAACACTCGATTAGTTGAGCTCTTTCTTTCCTCAGCCTTTCATAATTTCTAGCCCCACCACTGTTTAGGAAAGGAGTCGGAGCCGAGGAAGAAGGTGGGGTGCGGGGCACCTCACATCTACAATCAAAAAGAGAGGAGAGCGATATGATGTTACTGTATCATGATGTTTGCTGATGCACACATATATGTTCATATGTACACTGCCCAATCAATCCACCCGAAAATGGAAAGTGACACATCTACTGCATGCCAAAAACGATATGATGCGATATATATATAGTGTAGCCGCCGTTAATTGGCTCCATGCATGCATGGTAGAAAGTTCTAGAATATAATTATAATCTACTACTCATGCTAAGCTATATTGTGTTCAAGACTTTGACTTGAACACACGCGCGCGCACATGGGAATTTTGACAGGAGAAAATTAGACCAAAAGCATCTCCCTTCCAGGTGTTGATCCAATCATCAAGTCGAGAAAAAGGCAACACAAGCAAGATATTGCTAATAATTCATTAGTACTGATCATATGCATGCATCTGCAGAAAGTTGGTGTCATCATCTTAATTAATTCTCCTTGCTAACTGTATTCTATTTCAAATCCATTTTGTTTGCTTTACATTAATATAGCCCTAGCTATCACGGTCAAACTAAACAATAATATGCATACGATACGAGTACATGTTTACATGATGGTACAAAACCAGTGTGTAGATATATTCTTAAAGTTTATCCATGGATGCGACAAAAGCAGAATGGACCCGGGATACAGAAAACATGATGCGTTCTAGCCGGTTCCAATGGGCAAATTAAAGGTACTATAGTACTAGTACTATGCATGCGTTTGTATTTTTGTTCTGAATGCTCATGGTGGCTTGGACCACGGCCTCACTAGCTAGCTAGGCTAAATACTTTTTGATAGTATTCCGCAACAGAATTGCCAAGCATTAAACACGATGTGAAATTTTGATAATACTATATTCTCTATGTTATACTATATATTTATATCAGAACGGTGACAAGGAATTCATAAAACATATGCATTGAACATGTACCATGGTAGAGCGAGCTCCTAGATAGATTGGCCCCTTTACAATATTGTAGTCGAGTCATTGATCAAACAAAATGTTTTATTCTTCTTCCTTTTCCTACTATACCATCATGCGACAAAAGTTCCTTTCATAAAAGTTGTAAGTCGATGTTAAGCTTAACATCGATGTTTGCCCTTCGTCTTCTCTCTACTGTATCAACAAATAATTTGTCTTATCCGCAAGCCTGAGGGAGCTCATACTGATGACTAGAATAATATTTGGTTTAAAAAAATGTGATCGTCAATAATTTTAAAATTTGTAGTCTAAATTGTAAAGGAATAATATACAGAGAGCTGGCATGAAAAACACCATTTATCTTAAACTTATTTGGTTGTGCTGAACATGTTGTATCACAAAATACTCCATCTGTTGAAAAAATAAAAATAAAACTGGATGTGACATATCCTAATATAACTAATCTGGACATGTTTATTTTTTTATTCTTGAAACGAAGGGAGTAGTTATCGAAAGTTTTAAAAGTTAGACCGAATCTTATACTAAACACGAGCATTTATGAATTATGATAGGAGACAGTATTCCACAAGGTTCATCGTGAAAGCAAAATCTTCCTTGTAAGCCGAAAAGAACAAGAGGGAAAATCAAGGTGTCCGACTACGTACAATACGGTCGAGGAACATGTTGAGGTAGCTAGCTAGCTTAGCTCGGGAGTGGAGTGGATTTAATTTATTTCTCGCGACGTTTTCTCATCACTCCTCGCGGCATAGCACATGTAGGTCCGTCTAGATCTCCTGGTAAACTCTCTCCCATCGAATATTTAGACACATACATAGAGTATTAAATATAGACAAAAAAAAATAACTAACTACACATATTACGTGTAAATTACGAGACGAATCTTTTAAACATAATTGCATTATGATTTGATTATATGGTGCTACAGTAAACATTTGTTAATGACAGATTAATTATGCTTAATAAATTTATCTCGCGATTTACGGACGGATTCTGTAATTTGTTTTATTATTAGACTATGTTTAATACTTTAAATTTGTACCTATATATCCGATGTAACACACCAAAACTTTACGCATTGAATCTGAACACAGCCTAAATACAGCCGTAGTACATGAGGATGAGAGAGAGACGACGATCGATCGACTTGGTGCACATGCACGAAAACGAGGACGAGAGAGAAAACTGATCGACTCGAAAACCTGCAGTCCGTGTTTAAATTTCCCCGGCCCCTGTTGTGTTGCGCAGGCAATAGGGCAAGTTGTGCGACGATCGACGACGATAGATGGCGAAATGGAAAAATCATTCATTTCCACTTTAATCCTTTGTTTCTGCATCAGGGGCAGAGAGGGGGTGGGGGGATGCAGCTAGTAGTACTGTAGTATGCTCCCATCGGATGGCCTATTCACCTAAAAAAAGGCAAAATTTGAATTTTCAAACTTAATTTTGATATTGATTTTGAGATATTTTCAACGTAGTTTCTTTTTTAGCATTGGCTTCTAAGTTACCAAGAACACATATATAAAAGTTTTAACTACAAATTTATTTTTATTCTCTAATAAGCCGTTTTGGCTTATTACGAAAAAAGCCAACCGATGAGGCCCGTACTCGCTCTGTCTCAATATATAACAATCCGATTTATGACATATCCTAGAAATACGAATCTGGATAAATACATATCCAAATTTGTAGATATCAAACCTGATCATAGATTGTTATATATCGGAACGAGGAAGTAGAAGTAGAGCAGAAGACGACAAGGTCATCCAGCAGCAGTGGGAGCAATACCAGTGGCAGCATCAATTCATAGGCCACAGTAGCGATCCTTTTCTGGATCCCTCCCTGCAGCCACTGGACGGCTGGACCAGCTAGCTTAGCTAGCGGCAGCTGATGCTCTCGTACGTTGATGCCATCGTACGCTGATGGATGCAGCAGCATGCACTGCACACACACAAACCACCCGGGCCGCGGTTTCTAGCTTCCCCCCCCGGTGTGTGGAGATGAGATGATCTCTCTCTCTCTCTCTCTCGGCCACAGCCACACGGGCCGTACGTTGCGCGCCGTGGTTTTTGGATGCCCAAGTTGCTCATCCGGGATGGAGAAGGACGCATGAACCGTAAGGTTGTCTCGCTATGATGTTACAGGACGGACGAAAATTTTTCGGTCCAGTACTCGAGGAGGGTTTTATTGAGGGGAAACAGCTCGATTTCCGGGGTTCACCGGAGGGACCGGGTAAAAGGATGCTACCCATATTTTAATTGGGTCCTTGTCGTATGCTTATATATATATATATATATATATTAATAATTTCTGCAGCGTTCTGGGGTAGGCTTTTTCTTATTGCTTGGCAACTTGTGTACGGGGTGTTAAGAAAAATCACATACTAATAGTAGCTATCGGCTTTAATTTAGACCTGACTACTCTCTTATTATCTGGAAGAACTATTATTACCTTCTCTCTTATTATGTATTTGGGCTCTATTTACTCGCTACTGAAGCCTATGGACCTCCATGTCGGTCGTCTTTTTTATTTCAGCCCCACTCGTCCCACTAGCGCGCTCCTCCTACTAGCCGCTCGTTGCATTCTTATCTCCTTTAACCCCTGAAATTCTCGTACGTTTCTGATGGTTTTCGCTTAATTAGATATTATCACCATGATGTCGATTATATCTACATGTTGCACCCTCGTAAGTCTAAAATCCACCCTCTCGATCACCATATATACTTTGTTCGACGCATCCACATGTTGAATTTCTCTCACCTACTTCAATGTCTTAAAATGAACCCCTAGGCATCGTGTCTTCCTGGTCTTCGGTGGTTTCAGACGCCAGTTAATTAACTGCTCGGCACCATCAGTCCTGTTGCCAACCGCAGGTTCACAACCAGCCATACGTAATCCTATTCTAATCCCTATTTGTTCATCTTAAATATATGCTACTTTTTTCACTCCCATCCTAATCCCTATTCCTGAACTATTTCTATACCATTATGATTAATTGCTGAGTTTAAGAGCCTACTAATTTCCTTTCATTCCATATCATACCATATTTTAGTTTGTCCTAAGGTAAAACTGGATTTTGAAGAAACTAATTTGATGATTTTTTTAAAAAATAATTGAATTTATTTCGGCCATGACTTCTGATAAGCTACATCTAATTATTATAGAATTTGCAGGAGTAATAATTGCGAATTACAAAATTACAACTTCATTAGAAGCAAGAAAACTACTAAGAAAAACCACCCAAAAGACAGATATCTTCATATATGATTGGTCAAAGTATGCATAACCATTGTTTGCAACAAACGGCTTACAAGTTGTACGTGGTCCTTATCTTCCTTGAACTAGAAATACAACATCTCCGAAACCAGCAGTCGATCGAATTCCGCTTCCATCACCGTTAGCGAATGATGTTTAACTAAAGGGAAGAAAATGTTGGGGACTAGCTGAGCGGTAAATCAGTCATTAGTTCATATCTTAGCACCACCAAAGGAACATGATCTGACGGGGATACCGCAGCAAGGATATTGCGCTCTAATTTAGGGCCTGTTTGGATGTATCACATCGGTTGTTGGGACACTAATTGTAAGTATTAACCGTAGACTAATGATAAAACCCATTTCATAACCATGGACTAATTCACGAGATGAATCTATTAAGCCTAATTAATCCATGATTAGCCTATGTGATGCTACATTAAGCATGTGCTAATTATGGATTAACTAGGCTTAAAAAAATTATCTCACGAATTAGCTCTCATTTATACAATTAGTTTTGTGGGTAGTCTATGTTTAGTATCCAAATTAGTGTCAAATATCCGATGTGACATGGACGTACTACATTTTATTCCTTAGATCCAAACACCACCTTAGACATGAATTTGTCCTTTCACTTGGAAGACCCGCTACCTTCTTCCTTATTGTGTATCTGGGATCTATTTATTATAAAAGTTAGTCGATATAGTAGAATGACGTCTAACCTTCTCGATCACTTCAGTCATTGATCACCCAAGACACGCTAGATGACAATATAGCAGCACACGATATTTGTTAACGAGATTCGGGCCAAACCTACATCCTCGAGGTTTTGATGATGAGCGCTCCTCCTCAATCGATATAGCACCTAGGCTCTACAAGTACATGGCCTCGTCGTTATCATCTCCCTACGTGTCTACGCTAAATTGTAGTCGTTACGTTTACATTGTGGTGTCTCCCTCCCTATTTAAAGAATTGTCGGGTTACAGAGTCCGATTCTAATTCCACCCCTTACCACCTATTACAACTCTAAATCCAATTGTAATCAAATAGGACTAATATATATTCGACACCTATTCACTATTCGCTCTCTAGTGAAGCCTACAAACGTCCATAGATGTAGTCTTCCTCATTTCAGCCCCGCTCCGGCCCCTCTCTTCACCCCACTAGTTCATCCCATCGGTCTCTCATTGAATCCTTATCTCCCTTAGGTCCCCGAGAAATCTCCGTGCCTTTCCATTTTTTTACCTTATGGTTTCCGTAATTTTTTAATTGATCATAAATCTTACTAGGGAAACTAATTTATTAATTTGATCATTTTCAGATAAAATTCAGTCCATGGTTAACTAATTAATTAGTAAATCCGGAAAACAAATTAATCCAGCCGGTGCGTGTACGTCTGTCCAAAGGTATACTATATGGAATCAACCGGGCATGCATGGTGGATCGGCACGCACATACAGTATCTCTCAAGTACTGTACATGACCTGTGACGACTCTGTGAGTATTTTTGTTTGTAATTAAATAAAGTTGCTGGATGAGCCGGAACAAGGGGATGGAGGCCGGATTGGGGCATGCATGTACATGGTCGGCAGCAGAAAATACCAGGTGCAGCATCATATATATCGATGGACAGCATCATCATGCGGCGGGCAAAGCATCGCATAGCCAGCAGCACTAGCACTACGTTCCAGCATCATCCATCTGCTCCCCAACCCCAACACGACAAATAAAAGCCGGAGAGAGAGAGAGAGAACAGGTATAATAGCAGGCTATTAGCCAGCTATAAATATATTTTAAAGAGATAAAGGAAGATAGAGAAGAGTAACAAGCTATAGATTTATAGCCAGCTACAGCACGGCCTTCAAGACATAATGTATGTATGACAGATAGGACCAGGTAAACAACTATTGTATATGATTTGGAGCTAGTAGTGGAGTGCACTATTAAACTTAAACTTGCTCTGAGAGAGAGAGAGAGAGAGCGGCGCCTTTGGTTTTTGGTTTGGTTTTGGTTTTGGTTTGCTGCAGAGGGGGGCTGCATTTGGCCTCTTCTCGCTTTGCATTTTTGTGGCCCAGCCAAGCCGCCTGTCACCTCTCCCGCCCACTTGCCCATGTTGCGTACCGGCCGCTTCCACATTTCTTACATGCACACGCACCTATTCATGCATACAGCCGGCCCCCACCACCTGCATGCCCAATTGGAGATTAATTTGCTTTTCATTTTGTAGATCGATATCCTCAAAAAGAAAAAAAAGGGATGAAGAGGACCGGGGATATATTTCTTGTAATGATTATTGCTTGCCAGGTTTAATCCTCTGCCATATCTAGCTTGATTTTTTTTTTCCAAATGGGCTCTGAATTAGCGGTCGTGCGAGTTGGAACTTGGAACCAACGACCACGCGACACGGTACTGGTTGAGACGATCGCTTGACTATAGTGGTTCGATTTTTCTTAAGTTAATGTTTTGTGTTTTTAGTCATCGAGTAGAGCTTGTTATTTTTTCTTAGAGAAAAACGCCCATAAACACAAAAAGATTGTTGTTTTCTCCCCTATATGTTGTTATTTTATTACCATTAATTAATTTAATTTTTCTTTTATGTGCTGCCAACTATCAGACTACAGAGCTTGAGGGTGAGAAAACATTACAAAAATATTATGGAGTATTCAGTTTTCCAACAAAAACATAATTACTGCCGATCGATAACCCATAGTTGTAGGCGCACACACCTAGCAACCACCGCCTCTGCCTGCAGGCTGCAACTCAATGCATGGGAAATTAATTTTTAGCTCCCCAAAAAAGAGATTTCTTAATTTTGAATTTTATGAAGTTTTATTTCTAAGAAATTTCGATGTTCCAAATGAGTTCTAAATTAGCGGTCCTGTGAGTAGAAATCAACCTAAATAGAAACACTGGAGCGGTACTAAGTTAGCGACAGTTCGCATATATGTTCTGTAATAATAGTGTTCCCATGTTTTACGTCTTTTTAGTAGCAAGTTGATCATTTGAAAAAGAAACGGCTGTTTTTCTCCATCTCTAATTTTATCCTGGTCTTAATAATTTTTCTACTGCACTATAAAAACTACTGATAGTAATTATTAAGGTCGTTTACAACTTAGTTTAAGATAATGCTTCTAATTCTCCGCAATGGCTCCTATATATGGAGATAGACCATGGAACCAGTTTCATATATATACAGTTTCATCTATCTTATCAAGACATGAGTATGCACGTGTTGTAAACGTTTGTGTTTGTACTGTGTTTTACTCTGTTTAGAAAAAAAAATACTATTCTATACTATAGACCTTGATAAAAGGAATTAGTACAATCAATAAATTGTGGTTTAAGTATTTTATTAGTGGTTATGTAAATTTAAAACAATAATTAATCTCTTGATATGTTGGAGAACACATGCATGTCAATTTATAGTAGTCTTCTCCTGAGAAGTTTCCTATTGGACGCTAGCTTATCCATCAGAATATAATTATGCCTACTTGCAGCCTAAATGCTTGACGCACCCATGATTCATTTCTCTTTCTAGGAAGAAAGTTTCTCTTTCTAAGAACCTTCTTCCCCCTCACACCTAATTATAGACGAATGCCCTTCGCTTTCTTCACTTGTCACAATTCTGGGCACGCTTTTTTTAGCTTTTCTTATTGCTAGAAACTAATTTTATCTGTTCCTTCCTTCCTCCATTTTGAACATGCATATATCACAAAAATTCCGCCCAAAAAATAAATACATGTTGAACATAAATATGTACGTCTCCTAAATTTCACGTTGTTTAGAGCATTGTTTAATTAATTAGATGCATCCAGTTAGTATTATTTTTCTTCTAGCTTTTTTAATTTTTTTTTGTTTGCTGTCGCGTCCGCCATAGGATTTTGCACCTTGGTCCAACAGTTTTTGTTTTTCAATAATAAATTAATGGGTGGCCAGATACTCTGATCAAAAAGATTAAAAAGGATGACGCACACGCCGATCCGCTCAAGTGACGACACAGTCCTTGACTTCCTTGAAGCACGTGCACGTCAAACCGGTTAGTATTATAGACTAATTCTTTCTGTTTATGTCACTGATAATTTTAGTTTATCTTTAATTAGAACAGCTTAAGAAATCAAATTAACTATACCATAACTTAGGGCGTTGATATTTTTTATAATTGGACTGGTAATCAACGTTGATGGGACCGCTTTACCGGCCGATAGCCATTGTTGTCATGTTGCACCACAAGAAAACAAAGGACAAATTAAACCCTTTGTTTTAGAGTCGTTGTGCTTGTGCAGTGCAATCTCACTGTGCTTATCCTGACAATATAGTTTTGTTTTTTACGATAAATTCTCTTCTACTTTATCAAAGTATTCCATTTAATTAACATCCTAAACTATTTTTCGGTTTATTTTTTATCATTTTAGTTTAGTTACTTAAAAACGGTTCACTTTTTTCTATAATAGAATAGTATTTGGTTTTGTTTCCTTGCATATAAGTACTTTTTAACTAAGTGAGAATTTTGATGCATTGCAATTTGTGCCTCAACTTTTTTTCTCTGGATTTCGTATTCAGTTTCGGCATACTAAACTTTCATGAAAGATATATCTTGGAATTATTGTATAGCACAGGTTATATTCTCATTAATGGCTCTACAAAATGACAAAAAATATTTTAGAATGCTAAGTGAAGCAAGGAATAGTTGAAGGGAGTAAAAATATGTTTCCCTATTTTTTAATTTAGGGTGTGTTTGAGAAAAGAGAAATGAGAAGATTAAGCAACTTTCTTATAGCAATGTAAAAAAAACACATGTTTAGTACTCGGATGTTTAGTTCGTGAAGCATCCGAGTGAAAGATGGATTTCTTCTCCCTTTATCCTCCTAACGAACGCATCAACAGTACTGTATAATCATCTGAATTAGTCTTTTTTAATTTTCTCCTTTCATCTGAATAGCATGATAACAATAATTAATGGAGATACCGTAGTAATATATGGAAATTCGAGAAACAATTTAGCAGTGATCGCGTGCATGAATAAATACTCTGAAACGACATACTATAGTATCTGCAAGTTGCAGGAAATAATTAAATTAAGCTAGCTACTCTGGATAAGTCCTGCACGAAATTCATTCAGCAGAACAGCCAATACCGTTTGTTTCCTCAATTCTTATACTAGTGTGAAACCATGCCGCTCAGAGACCAGGAAGGTTGTTAAGGAAGTCCTGGCCATATTGAAAGAAGAGCAATGCATGCATATATATGTCTGAAATAATGAAAAAGATAGGTTGAAAACAGTAATTTGATTGTTAGTGCATATATATATATATATATATATATATATATATATATATATATATATATATATATATATATATATATATAAATTGAAGATGTTTTTGCCAGTATTTTGGTACGTCATCCGTGTTTGAGTCGGTTTTTAAAATCGTTCGCTTTTAGAAATACAGATCCGTGTTTGAGTTGGATTTTAAACTCATTTGCTTTTGGAAATACAAAAGTAGTCGTATAAGAAATCTCTTTTAAAAAACTCCGCATGCTAAGTTGAGATGAAAATCGGACTCCTAATTGCAGCTTATAATTTTTTAAAAAAAATCCAAACAAATTCTCACGGTGAATTTTACCTCCGCTAAACCGTATATAACAATAATTAGTTTAAAATAGCATTCACCCATTGCAACACACGGGTATTTTTCTAGTTTATATATATTTTCAGGATTTTTAAACTAATGAAAAAAAATATGTGGAGTACCAAAGAAGATATTCTCCTATGCATATCCATCCCCTTGGGTTCCTACCTAGTACGGCCGGACAGGCAACATTGTAACATGCATCAAGTACATTGCATCACACCCCCAATAAAGCATCCACATCACCATCCAGCAACTTGCATGAAACAAAAAAAATTAATTAATAAAAAAATCTACTAGCACCTCCCAACCACATGTAATATGGTGCTTTGATAGGGACCAAAATAACAAACACAAAAAAAGAATTCCAAAAAGACATGGTTGATCACTTTTGCATAAAAAAAAGCACAGATATGCTACCATTAAATTATTGTAATTAACTAGGCTCAAGATAGATAGACGTCGTCTCTACTACTACTACTACTACTAGTAGAAAACATATCTTTGTCCAAGCAAATTAAGAAAATCAAATATAGCAAGAACACGTTTAATTTTTGTACACATGCTGCGTTTGGGTTGGTCCAAATAAAATACAAAGACCAGTGTCTATATATACAGAGCACACGCCCACAGCAACTACCACTCTTCATCATCATCTTCTTTGGCTTCTCCCTCTTCACTGCCCTAATTACTTGCTTCTCTCTCCTCTCCTCTCTCTCTCTCTCTCGCTGCAGCCATAGCTTAGCTTTCTTGGTGCCAAGATGGGGGTGGTCAGCTTCTCCTCGACTTCCTCCGGCGCGTCCACGGCCACCACCGAGTCCGGCGGCGCCGTGCGGATGTCGCCGGAGCCGGTGGTGGCGGTGGCGGCGGCGGCTCAACAGCTGCCGGTGATGAAGGGAGTTGACTCGGCGGATGAGGTGGTGACGTCGAAGCCCGCGGCGGCGGCGGCGGCGGCGGCGGTGGCGCAGCAGTCGTCGAGGTACAAGGGGGTGGTGCCGCAGCCGAACGGGCGGTGGGGGGCGCAGATCTACGAGCGCCACGCGCGGGTGTGGCTCGGGACGTTCCCCGACGAGGAGGCGGCGGCGCGGGCCTACGACGTGGCGGCGCTCCGGTACCGGGGGCGCGACGCGGCCACCAACTTCCCCGGGGCCGCAGCGTCGGCGGCCGAGCTCGCGTTCCTCGCCGCGCACTCCAAGGCCGAGATCGTCGACATGCTGCGGAAGCACACCTACGCCGACGAGCTCCGCCAGGGCCTCCGCCGCGGCCGCGGCATGGGCGCCCGCGCCCAGCCCACGCCGTCGTGGGCGCGCGAGCCGCTGTTCGAGAAGGCCGTGACGCCCAGCGACGTCGGCAAGCTCAACCGCCTCGTGGTGCCCAAGCAGCACGCCGAGAAGCACTTCCCGCTCCGCCACGCGGCGAGCTCCGACTCCGCCTCCGCCGCCACCGGCAAGGGCGTGCTCCTCAACTTCGAGGACGGCGAGGGCAAGGTGTGGCGATTCCGGTACTCGTACTGGAACAGCAGCCAGAGCTACGTGCTGACCAAGGGGTGGAGCCGATTCGTGAGGGAGAAGGGCCTCCGCGCCGGCGACACCATAGTCTTCTCCCGCTCGGCGTACGGCCCCGACAAGCTGCTCTTCATCGACTGCAAGAAGAACAACGCGGCGGTGGCGGCGACCACCACCTGCGCCGGCGACGAGAGGCCAACCACAACCACAAGCGGCGCCGAACCACGCGTCGTGAGGCTCTTCGGCGTCGACATCGCCGGCGGCGATTGCCGGAAGCGGGAGAGGGCGGTGGAGATGGGGCAAGAGGCCTTCCTACTGAAGAGGCAATGCGTGGTTCATCAGCGTACTCCTGTCCTAGGTGCCCTGCTGTTATAGCATCAAATCAAATTCATATATAGATCAAATTAATCAAATCTTCTTCCATCTTTTTGTTGTTCATCGTCTGTTGTTTCATCTTCGATTTAGAGCTGTTCTATCTTCGACTCTTTTCTCTCTTTTTTTTGTCTTTATTTTGCATAGAAGTTTGTCAAGTCAGAGATTGCAAATGATCGATCAAGATCGAGCTGTATATGTACAGCCTTATTAGGAAATTAAGTCTAGAGATCATTCAAGTATGTACAATTATCTAATAGTACATAGTAATAAGTTCTGTTTCTTTCCAAAGTTGTCTTCTTCTGTTCATCTGATGTGAATTGAATTAATTAGATTCCACAGAATTTTATTCTTCGCAAGATAATTGGTTATGCTGCACTTATTATTAATCGTACTATTCGCTGATGCTATGCGCTGAGTGCGTGTAACAATATTAATAACATGTGTAATCTATCTTCAGAAGATATCATACATATATATGGAACACTAATTTGGGGATTCAGGACGACTTGCACATTTCTTTTTATATAATATTCAGAACTCACACACATATATAGCTAGAAATTATTTGAGTTATTAACCTGATGATCTTTTTCTGGTACTTCCTCTCTTATCTCCAAATTGTGCTAAATTTAATTTTAGCACACTTGCTATTTGCTATTTCTTGGTTGAGCATTCAGATTGTTCGAATTGATCTCCATTTGCTGTATATATCGATTTAATAACTGGTAGTTACCACACTCTGGTAGTTTCAAACTTTTGTTTTGTTAATTAGACGAGTAATTCCCACATATATGTACTCAAATGGAGCAAAGTGATCTATCTCTTGATGGAGTTTTCTACTTCGTTTTGTTGTATTCTATGTCATTGATCTTTAATTTGCATGTGGCCCATATTTTCTTAATTAGCTTTTTGTCGTAAACAAATTCCATTGTGGAATAGGGAAATCATATGTTACTTATCATGCACCTACAGTGTTTCCCCCCCAAAATCTATAACTACAGTGCTAGCTATCTGGGGTTACTATCTGTAAAAAAGGTTACTTCTGCTTTAAATTGTTTCTGTTTATATTGTTCAAAGTTTTCTTTTATAATCTTGGTCATTTGGCAATGTGATCATAACTGATACTTTCTTCACCAGTATAAATCAAGTGTGCCTTCACGACAACTGTAAAATGCGTTGTGTTTCAAGGGAAAAAGCTTCTCGCCGAGGAAATTTATTTTTATGTTCTTAGGAAGTATTACGATCGAGGTTGAGTCATCTCCTAGTATGCGTTAGTCCAGATCTTTATTAATGCAAGTTATATTTTGGAAAATAATCTTACGAAACTAGGTCTATGTTTAGATCCTACTCCTCAATGCAAAGCACTGGCTCGTCGTAAAACTAACTGTTTTGGATGGTAGTTAGCCTATTCGTCATGCTTTTAGGACAGTCTAAATAGAGGCCTGGTCTCATAGGAATTATTTTTCGTATATTATAGTGTATAATTATGTTTCTTACCCTTCTATACGGTAGAAATGGAAGAGAATAAATTAATTCTGCAAAAATTTTATGCAATGAAAATATCTTTATAGATGTACGTCATCATATTTTTCCACCAAATACGTGTTATATAATATTTTGATAATATAATAAGTTAGTATGTTGTAAAAGGTATAATACTAACTAAAGTATGAGAAAATGATGGTTTTATATTAGGTCTGAAGAAATTATTTTATTTTTCATTGTAGAAAATCTTTTCGCAGTTAAAAGCGATCGTATAACAAGCATACTTAAAAAAAGATGGATATTGTAATATATATCGTAAGTGCTAACATAACAATAAAATGTTGTTATTTATTTTAGATAATGTAATAGAATTTTGGCATTTGCTCAACGAGCTACACCCAATTATTACACTAATTCAACCAAACACAAACACACCTCAACAAGTCATATGTTGTTATTATTTAGTGACATATGTATGGTACTATCATGTTAGGGGCCTTCTTTCTACATATTTCGTGATAACGCCTAGCTTTATGAAAATTCATGTTTAAGCTTTACTTTCCTTCTTATCAATTAAGTTTGATGAGCTCAAAGAGCAAAGAAATTTTACAATTAAAAAGTACTAATGTTTCATGTGTGCGCATATTTCTCCCGATCATCACTATATATATATATATATATATATATATATATATATATATATATATATATATATATATGTACCTCAAATCCAGGTAACAATATAACTCAAAAAGACAATCTAGGTATATTGAAGATATCTATACTATCCAATTAAATACTTATCTACACAATTCTAAAAGAAAGCAATGGTGGTAGCAATGAATCTACCACTCACTAGTAATATTGTATACACACCGTCCCAAAATAAGTTCAGTTTTATATATAAATATGGATTTGCTAGCATGTGTATAGTTTATATTTATATGTGACAAAGCACGGGTATAAATGTAGCTAGTTGTTTCAAAATGGTATGTTCTCATCAAGGGTATTCTAAATTTCAAACAGAACTAGTGAAATTGGCCCGAGACATTACTACAAGATCACACACACAATGGGAAGTCGAAATCATCTCACTGTTACTTGTAAGAAAGATTATTTTGTCATGAAAGAAATTAACTAGTACAACTAAATTAAATGGGTGTTGAACTGCCAAAATATAACAGCCAGTAAAGGATACTTTGTGAGATCGTAGGAAGTATTACTATGCATGAGGTGCATGTGGGTCCAACCGTCCAAGGGAAGTGCACAATTGTTCTCCCATATATATGTATCTTGCTTTGCCTCTTGTAGGTACATAATAAGTAACTAATATTGCAAAAACCCAAAAAAAAAGTAGCTTATATTGCACTACTCGATCAAGATAGCATTAATGCTTATTTTACCTTGTTTACTACCAGCCCCATTTCCAAATGACAAGTAATAATGAATAAAACAATTCACCCATGCATAACTCAAATTATTCAATGTCCTAAGGAAAAGCACAATGTAAGGCCACGTCGATTGTTAAGTCCTACGCCACTAACCTATAGCAAAAGGGAGTATGACATCTAATAAAAGGTTTTTTTTATACTAGGATTATACACTGGGAACTGATTAGAAAGTAACCTTAATTATAGTCCAATATAGAGGTAAGAATCATTTTTTGACTATTCAAAGTCAACATAATGTCATCTCTCATGTCCACTTGTCCACTAGATTTAACTTGACATGTTCTTCAGAATAAAGTTATAAAGTGTGCAGAACCATTGTAGTATCTTTTCGACAAATTTGCTCATACATATGTACATATAGGTTTTTTTTTTATCAAAACTAATGCGGGTCAGATTTTCGATCTAGAGCGTCACTCAGTCAGCAAACTAAACTTTCAAACATTTAAGTTACCATGCAGGGTGATCATTTATATTCTAAAACATTTTCTCAGATAGAGATTAAAAAACCACTCCTTGATCGAACTTGCAATATTTACAATAATCCATCTTAATTCTCAAGCTTTATTGTGATTGATCAGTTAACTAAATATATTTAAATATAGCAACAGAAGTGATAACGTATTCCCTCCGTTCCATAAAAAACCAACTTCTGAGGATGAATCTGAACAAGCATTTGTCTAGATTAGTCCCTAAAAATTGTATGTTTTCTTTTTTTTTTAGGGGGGGGTGTGGGTGTACTTAAAAAATAACAGTGCTCCTTAATTGCATTGTTTGCTGGAGATCGAGCTGCAGCTATAGGCCTATAGCTACTTGGGCAACTTGGATGAAGTACATCAGGCAAGTTGCACCATGAGCACGATGGAAAGGATAGCAAGGTTCAGTGCACTGAACACAACATTTGCTGTTTCACTCACTCATCTGCCTGCAGCTTGCAATTTTCATGGATCACATTAACCGATCGATCGATCTTTCACATCTTTATTTTTTTTTTCGAGTTGCTGTGCTCTGTACGATCTACCTGCAAGTTGCATCAAAACGACATAACTACGCTTGTGCGATTAACTGTTAGTCTGAGTACTGGTTGTCGATTGACATAAATCTCTCTCTTTCTTGACCTATAAACCAAGTAGTAGCTCTGTCTAGCTATGTGCATTCATGATGCAGAGACTGAAAATAATAATACTAGTAGTAGAGCTTGTCGTTCTCGACACACATATAGGATGGCAACCTTGTAAATCAGGGTAACATTACTGTAAGTTTTCTCTGTTAGAAACAGAGGAGAATCCCACAGTAAGTTTTTCTTTGTTAGAAACAGAGGAAAATCCCACAGGTTCTAACAAAGAGTACTGTAAAATTCCTCTTATGACAAATGTTAGAATATACTTATATTTTATGACAAATGTTGCGTTTACGAATATTATTAATTTGTTGTCGTAAGTGATTGATTTTGTGTAGCTTCGGTTCTTTTCCAACCTCAAGGGGAGAATAACCCCAGCTTGTTGCAATTAATATATCAGTTTAATTTAATTAATTACGTACAATGAGCACGTTGGCCATGTGGTTAGCTTACGTACTCATCTTAATCTTATAAACTTTTGCAGTGATATCATTAAATCGTTGTGGCATTCGACCGGCCCGGTCCCGACGACTCCAAGGACTTTGAAAAGTCGTCCGAGATATAGTTTCTAGAAGATTCTTGGAGACCATCGCAGAACGTTCGCCATAGCTCCACTTTTAGCGATCGATCGAGCACAGCTTAATGCCTGATTAATCCATGTGCTAATCGTATTGCGTGATTATACAGTGTTATGCATTAATTAATTAACATCTTTTACAGCCTCATCATATCGTTTTGTCTTTTACTACTACTAGCTTATAATTAAGCCGTTATCATGATTTAAATTTTGAAAAGTTCACTTCGAGTTTTTAATTTATCGTTGTTTATTTTTTGGTTTCTAAATTTCTAATGACACGTATATAAAAGTTTTTTTTGCGAAAATATATTAAACGAAAGCAGAGTTTAGCTTACACAAATTAAAGCGCTATTGCCGGGTGGGTGGGGGGGGGGGGGGGGGGGAGCCTTGGAAAAATAAAAGAATCTAAAAGGAAAACTACTTAAAAGAGAAAAAGAACTCCTAAGACAAGGGGGACACATATATATCTTAGCTTTTATCATGATTAAGCCGTTAATCATGATTTAAATTTTAAAAGTTTACTTCGAACTTTTTATCGTTGTTTATTTTTGGGCATTGGTATGTTCTAAATTTCTAATGACACGTATAACTACTTAAAAGAGAAAAAAACTCCTAAGACAAGGGAGACACATATATATCTTACTTTCTTCGTTTCAGAATGTAAGCCATTCTAGCTTTTCCCACATTCATATTGATGTTAATGAATCTAGACATATATATCTATTTATATTCATTAACATTAATATGAATGTGGAAAATGCTAGAATGACTTACATTGTGAAACGGAGGAACTAACTTTTATTGTTGATAAACCATTTCGCTTTATATAAATTACAGCATATTTCAAACGCTGAGGCTGTTAGTAGCTGTATGCGGAACCGCTGTATGCAGATACTAGCTACTTGTGTGTACTGTAAGATCAGATTAATTTGATACAGTAGTAGTATTATGTTTTCTTTGAGAAAAAGAAGGCAGATGCAGCTAGCTAGGGCGACCTAGCTAGCGTATAGTAGTCCTACGTACGTGTTATTGCTTCAAGACTTCAATGTACAAAGGTGACCTTGGAGTATAGTACCACAAAATGATTCGAATGTAGAGTTTGCGATCGAATACTTTCAAACTTTCAGTTATCGAGGTACTACGTACTACTAATATGTTATAAGTAATATTAATTTCTGGAAATACATACAATATCTAATTGGTGTGTATCATAAGTGTGACACTAGCTACTAGATTTGTTATAAAAAATGCTTAACTTATCAGTATCCATATTCAAAGTTATGTTAACTGCTCTTGTGCTGTTTAATCAGCTTTGATCAAAACTGAAAAGTATTTTGTAGATATGTATACCTAATTTCCTAACGTACGGATGCTGACTATATATATGTTGTACTTTGCATTGCGCGATGTAGAATATCAGAAGTAGCTTAATCAAGGCAACATATCGTTTGCCTTTTAGATCATCAGAAGCTACATATCCACAAATTTTGAATGTCGAAACTTAATTTTAGAGTTGATTTTGAGATTTTTTTTCCTTTTTATTTTTAGTTTATTTTTAATATTGACTTTTAAATCACTAAGGATAGAAATATATAAAACTTTTACTTATAATTATTTTAGTTTCTTCGTTCATTTTTTTCACGCTTTATATATATAATAAATATCAGCCGTAACTCAAACGATGACTCTGAAAGATGTGTCTAACAGATTAATGGAGATTTATTTCCCTCTTGTGTGTTTCTTCCACTCCTCTCTTGCTTTCTTCTTTGTAGCTGTTGATCCAGTGCGACAAAGCCATATGCATATGCTTCAATTCAGTCAGTCCGTAGCTTTCTAAGCAATGGTCAGTGGTCAATACATGCTCACGCGCGTTGTATGAGCAGGAAAACGAATCAAGTCTTTGCATTGATCTTGTAGGGATGGCATGTGTACAGACAGCAACTTGATGTGTTGATTTCCCTCTAGCTGGCTATATAATACTGTACTGTGATCAACAATATGAAAGAAAACAGACTACATTTGAATAAGTGGAGATTTAGCCTGAACCATTACTACATTTGAATCTGCAGCCTTTTTCAGCTTGCTGCTTGCATGGTCTCTCTAATAAGTTCTTGCCAGTGTGAAAAAAGGTGCTGCATCAGAAAAAGGAGGATGAGGCCAGAAAAGGGAAAATATGTTAGCAGAAAGTGTTCTAGAAATAGAGAGACTAGCTACTCAATCAAGCATCCAATTCAACCAACACAACAAGGAACATGACTACAAGAGATGATTATTTGACTTGCAACATAAATTTTAAATGCATAAAAATTAAATTTGGAAGACACTCCAATCCATATTTAACTTTTATCTGTGCGCGTGTTGTTTTCGTTTAATTGTATAGTACAATTGGCATATCATATATAGTACTCGAGAATTTTGCTTAGTGTTTACTATGTACTCACCTTAGAAAATTTTGGCTCCATTTTCAGTCCTTTTTATCGATCTCTTCTATTTTCCTTGTTCACCCGATTTTGCCTAAAATTGATAAAAATTCAACTCAAGATCACCCCTTTTTTTTGCGAGACAATTCAAGAATTGATTTACTTCGATTCTACATTGTTATAGAACACGACTCACCTAGTTGTGACAATGACTTACATCAAGCTAGCGCCCAAGTATGACCGGGTTCGATCTCTTCTCCATCACTAGGTTCACGCGGTATGACCACGAGAACGCGGAATGTGACTTGGAATGGCCTTTAATATCCATTTGAATTTAAATTACATTACATATGTGGCAATGGCTAAGAGACCTTTAGTTTAAAGGTAATATATATCATTGCAACCCTATAATTGAGGAGCAACTTGTTATTCTCCTTTTTCTCTCTCTCTCCCTCCCTCAGTCTCTTGAAAAGGCTGGCAGAAACCATGTTCATTCCATTAAAAACTTTCTGTCACAAATGAAATCATGCTTCCTTGTCATGAAAACATATTTGTCCTGAAAATTGATACAATTTTCTTCTCTCTTTTTTTTGCGTGCAGATTGATATGATTTTCAAAGTGCATATCATTTTATTGCACTGTAATTTCTGTCAGAAAATAATTTACAAACCTAACAAAATTAGAATACTATAGAATTTTTTTCAAGATAAATTCAGACATCATTTCCATCCAACATAAATTAAAAAATATTCTTTATTATGTTCAAAAAGTGTTGATACGAATTTAGACCTGCCGGAGGGAGAAAAAACTCAAACTAGCTAGTTCAAAATTTAATTAAATTTAATCATCCTCTTGTTTAATGTAGCTAGGACGCATAGAAGTCGAAGACCACCAAATCACTAACAACCAATCAATTTTTTTCATGGTTTTATCAACCGAGCACGACACTTCCTAGTTGCGACAAAGACGTGAAAAACACATGGTACGCAGCACCCCAAGTATGACCGACCGGCCGACTGGATTTTCTCGTCGATGGCTCAGCACATATATATCTGCACGATCCCAAAGCCCTCCTGTATATATACATATAAATAATATTTATACGCACCTGTATAATAAAAACCACCAGAAATTCAGATTACTATACATTTCTGCAGGCTGCACAGCATGCATTCAGATACATGAATTCTTCTTCTACTACTACTATCAAGAGGTAGTCATTGCATGAATGAATGAATGAATGAATCCAAGACAATGTGGATGAGCACAAAATGCCTTTTAGCTCACCAGGCAAGAATGCAGCAACAGCAGCTAGCAGCTGCAAGTTGCAAGGGGAGTGTAGCTTTCCAGTGGAAAAACCACACAGCTTGTTTGGCTACTAGAGAGGCAGTTTGAGACGTACAGCACACAGTTTCATACCGTGTGCGTGCCAAGTTGGCAACTGGATCCTAGCAGCTGCAGTGACCGGCTCAAGTTTCCATTGCCATCCAATCCAACCAGGCCAACCCAATCCAATCCTTCTTCTTCCTCCTCCTCTCTTGTGTGTGTGTGTGTGTAAGAAGAGGCTAGTAGAGCTAGCTAGCCTGAAATTTTTTTTTGCAAGTTGCTGCTACTAGCTGTGCTGCTGGCTTGTCATCCTCTGCTTCAACTTTAAAGAGAGAGAGCTAATAGTAGATGATGGTTCAAAGAATGGATTGGTGATCCACTTGGGTTTCAGCTGGGTGATCATATGCAACATGGACTAGCTACTTGGATTAGTTCAAAGGATCTGCTTCTTGGATGCTGTCCGGCCACGTCGCCATGCATGTCAATTCTGTGGATGGCGTCAAAGGCTGCATGCAAGGAGCTGATTTTAATTAACATGTTGCCACCCACCTAATTAAGCATTTGTGTGTTAATTTATTATTACTTTGCTACTATCTCTTTGTACTATAGTACTCCTACTATGTAAGTGCTATATCCTTGGGTTTTTTATTCCAAGCTACTAGCATGCAAGCCTTTGTCAGAGAGAAACCGATGCAATATGCCTTGTTAGTTTCAAGAGTCCATGCGTAATATGCATGCTTTGTGGATTCAGTATTGGTCAAGGGCAATGGATCCATTTGGAGTATACTAGTAAGTAATTAAACGTTGCTTTGACAAGGATTAGTCGGTTGTTAATTGATTTCCGTCTTGGAATCAAACTACCTTTTCCTGGGGTTAGCTGATGCTGTGATCTTGTGTGCACATGTGTTTAGCTGTTCATGCATTCATGGACTCCAAATTATTTGTTTAGTTGTACACTTGTTATGCTAGAAGTGTTTTGATTGATGATGAAAAGTGCACACATTTTATATGAGATGATGCTTACTTCTTCCTGGAAGGAAGCTAGGATCAAGTATATATATTATATATGTGTGTGCGTGGTTTGTTCATGCATGTTGCCGACTTGTTAATCAATTAGCAGATGCATTTTTGTAGTACATCAATTTGTCTATGCATGTGTCATTGGCGGCTGAAACTTTTTGGCACGTTATAATTAAAATCAGCACTTGATCAATGGGGATAATTAATTAAAAAATATTCATAAGTTGCTAGCTAGCTGCTGGTCTTGATATTTTCCGGGGTAGAGAGAAGACTAAGGAATTCCACTTGCCAACTAGTTTTCTTGAGAGTCTGTACAGAGATGAAACTTTTTGGAAAGGTGCTCCAGGTGACCAAGTTCAATTCACCAACTGAAATCGTTGGATTTAAATGAATAATGCAAGACAGAAAAAGAAATGATTTCTTTCGATTCTTCATTAGTACTCCCGGCCATTTGGGAGGAGCAATATGTACAAATGCATGCATCACACTTCAGCATTTTTGTCTTTTTTTTCTTGGAGTTTTAAGAGTGCTCATAATTAGGACATACAAGTTGATCCATTGGTATTTTCGCAATATTTGACGATTTTTCCATTTAAAAATTGTTGACGATATTTTGCTTAATCTTGGTAGAAAATCTCGATCGGTTAATTTATCCCGAATTTTTATCTCAAGCGATAAAATGAACCATGAGTTGAGGTGCTAATTAACCACAAGCAAATAGTATTCATTTTAATTTGTGATATATATACGAACATGCAAAGACGATGATATATGTGAAAATATAATGGTGCTGGTAGATTTGTCTAAAACATTTCCATAATACTATGATCATGGCATTCGATCAGGTCAAAGCTAAATTTTAGGGATTGTGTCATTATCAAAATTATCAATGTATATAATTGCCAGAAGGCCGGGATTAGCAAGGGTCTACTACTGTCCTGTCATTTCATTAATTAATGAGATTAAGTCCCCAATTCCTTGCATCCCTAATTGGCCTACGAGAAGCGACAAAAATCACAAGATGGGAGGATTGTGGTAGGTTCTTCTCCAACTGTGCCTCTCAAGCAGCCATAACATATTAACCAGAAGCATAAATAAACATACTTTAATCTGCCATGACAGTTTTGATCATATCTCATGAGACACATGCATATAAATCACCCATAAGCAAGAGTCTCCTAGGTCAGTCATTGTCCACGTACTCCTGACTGCAAAAGCTAGCTAATATAATGATAAAAGCTTAAATCGTCAGGATATGATAGAGGCTGCTAGGAGTTAATTAACTATGTTGATGCACATATACTTAATTAGTATAAGAGCATTACTAGTGGTAGTTAATTAGTACAAAAGCATCAATCAAATGGAGACTATTAGCTAGGAGACCGGGCAAGCAAAGCAAAGCATTGATCTTGATGAATCCTCCAGAGAGATTGGCCATTTCCTCCTGACCTATTATATGCATGCAAGTGTTCACTGTACTTCTGCGGTACAACGACGAGCAAGAGCCTTCAGAAGAGTGCGTACGTTTGTAGTACTGAGCGTACTACGCTACCACCCCAAATTCAGCTGCACCGGCCAATAGATTTTAGAAGCAATAATTGGTTCATATATGCAAATTTGGAGTACAGTACATCTCTCAATTTCTGGCCATGTTCAGAGAAAAAGAAAGGCTCTAGTAATCGTCCTATTGCTTTGGACACAAGATGCAGTATATGTCCATTTGTATCTATATGTGTTCTGAATTTTCTGACGGCTGCAACCATATATATGCATGCATGGCATGGCATGGCATGGCTGTCATCGCTTCACTGATGATCAGTCTATGATCCATTGATCGATCAGCACTGAATCATTTGGAACAACAGTTTGGCCCATTTGAAAGAACAGTTTGGCCTCTAGTTTGCTCGATTATGAGCAGTGCCAGTACTACGTTGTACCTCATCGACTGATGTCCCAGCTTGATTGGCTGAATCATATTGCTGCCTCACATGCTTGACAGTGCAGGTAGTACCTAGGAGTGCACGCAGATGATATGATGGGTTTTGCACTGCAGAATCACGGGCCTCCACTCCAGCAAACCGGCCTGTCAAAAAGTTCAGGTTCAGTACATTTCAGCGAGAAACCGAATGAATTTTACCAAGCAAGTTTGGACAAAAAATAGTACTATGGGCAGACCCTGATGAGGCCAAACAAACCGTATCAGACGTGTTCAGTACAAAGCACGTCAGATGAAATGATGACAGACAGTTGATTCCAAATGTTGAGATACAAGTTACAACAGCTTTTATTGATCAGATGAAAAGGGCCAAAACATTCAGAACCAGCGTGTTGCATTCAACAGAGACTGTCTGGTAAAATTGAAGGAATCATTGCTACAAGCCTCTACAAGTACTTACTAGTCCGGTATTACTACCAAACTCACATGAACAAAAGGAGATCGTTTGAGGGTTGAATACCATACCTGATCGATTGGGGGGCAAATAAAACTTGGGCAAAGAACAAGCACTGAATAGAACGGAAAAATGACAGGAATCGAAAACCAGAGGAGAACAAACTATACAAGCTGCACCACAAGGGCTCCACGTTAAGTATTATTCCTTAATTAATACACTTGTGGAAAATTTCAAGTATAAGTGACAGTAAAAATGAAATAAGTTGACGACAGAGGCGCAATGATAGCCTAACGCAATAAACAGGTTGTAATTAATCATAGTTAGGCTATCAATTGTACAAATCTGTGAATCCAACTTCCAACCAGAACAATCGAAGTCATAAAATATACATTTCTGTGGAGCAGCTATGCATAAGTGAGTGCGCATAATCTTGTCAACCCTCCTCGCCAAATTCTTTTGTAAACCTTTCGTGCACCTCCAAGTCTTTCTTGCTCACTGTCGGTCTCTGCCTGGCGAGGACTTTCTCGAAATCTGTCCTTGAGATTGGTGGTGGAAGGATCTACATAACAGGAAATAAATCTTGCTAATCATCAGAAGCCTCTTCTAACATGCGCAGTGGAGGAAATGTCAATCAATCTTACCTTTGCTGCAAGGCCCTTGGATGCGAGCTCCTGCATGGTTGTTTGTACGGCACCAGATTGCTTTGGTCCACAAGGCATCCACATATCACCATCAGCCTTAAAGAAGAACATGGCATCCTGTGTTTTGCGGACAGGTTCAAATAACACATCCTTTACCTGTTGAAAGAAAAAAGAGCAACGAGATTTCAGTATATGCTAACAGAGCATGGATACATGAGAACGTTGCAGAAAACAACTTACACAAACAGCAATATCCGAACCAGAAAACCCGTCTGTTCGACGAGCCAAGCTCTCAAAATCACTTTCATTTAAGTTGTGTGGTGTATCCCCGAGATGGACCTGGATAAATTAAAGGTTTGCCCTCAGCCAAAGATTGTAACAACAGAACATGACAATTTTCTTGAAACTGAATTGGACAATTCTGCACCTTAAACATATGTTGCCTTGCTTTCAGGTCGGGTAGCGGAATGTAAATACGTTTATCAAAGCGCCGGCGCACAGCCTGAGATAATGGATTTAAGTAAGTACTAAATTGTTCAATGGAACAAGAGAATTTTGACAGTTCTGAATGGTGCAACACAGTTTTATAGATCTTCTTAAACCTGGTCTAGAGCATATGGCGTGTTTGTAGCAGCAAGAACCAGTACTTTGTCATCATTATGGCCAACACCCTGGACATTCACCAGCGAAACAAAGCAAAAGGTAAGTAAGTTGGTGTAACAAAAAGGGCATCTAAATAGTTTAACAAACCATGGAATGCTTCAGATAACAAGGAATAACATGATACATGCTCTAAGAAAAGATGGACAGTATTTGAAGCCCATCAAATGTGGTATTCGATTATTATGGTCAAGCGGTCAAGCCATGCATCAATATCCATGTATCTAGAAAGCAACTAATCAGGCAATTCGCATCTGATCTACTTGGAAATTTAGCACGTTTTCACTTTTATGATTCCAAATCTGGATGGAATAGCTTCAGATCTGGCCTGGCTAATATCCCTAACTAAGACACCTGATACTAGTACAACTCTGTTTGGACTTGGTACTAGAAACCTACTGGTATTAGAGGAAGTAGCCGGTCCAGTACTCCAGTATTAGCTAAAACGGTGTGGCAACAAATCTTAGAACTAAAATGTGAAATGAAAATATACCATGTTCCTTTTTGCCCCTCAAATATACAAGTTAGAAGCACTGTTTCAATAACTTGATCCTTAACGAACTATATAAGTTTCAAATATAACAGCATTTTGTGCGTCTCCAATTGAAGCTCTGAACTTTCAGGATCATTATCATTCTAAGAATAACACGTCCAAGTACACATTTAAAGTATTCAGGTAGCAGGCACCTGATTAAGAAAAGTTAATAATATAAGCTAAAATTCACCTGCATTTGCACAAGAAGTTCAGTTTTGATTCTCCTAGAAGCTTCACTCTCATTTCCTTCTCCTCGTTGACCACACAATGAATCAATTTCATCAATGAAGATAATGGAAGGAGCGTTTTCTCGAGCCATTTGGAAAAGGTTTGCAACAAGTTTTTCACTCTCTCCCATCCATTTTGAAACAAGGTCTGATGAAGATATACTGCATAAAGCAAACACATTAAATGAAACATAATAAAATATATTGCACGAACAATACAAATGAATATGGTATACATTGATATTGATCATTGGCAACATCATGGAGCAATCAGGTAGAAGAAAAGGAATACTGCAGTTTCTCTTTCACAGATGTCTGCACATCATTGTAAACATGAATTAAGCTGTGGCATGAGAAACCACATAAATAATCGTTGGACTGTAGCCACTCCCAGTATTAATCACACAATGATCAGATGTGGTGTTGCTAGATAGGTATCGCAAGTAACTGAATCTTTGAGGAATTGTGTGGTCGACAGTGAATACAAACTGCTTGTGTGGTTAGCTACAGAACTCTAGTGGTAGGATTAGAAAAGACCTAACTTTTTTATTACTTTGGAACTGCTAGCGAAATTGAATTATCAATGCATACATGATAGACCGTCAACTGTTACAGGACTGTCTCATGAACTTTCTTTTAGTATGCATTGGAAGTGGCTGTGTAAAATGTTCATTGGTCCGGTAATACTACATTATTACTACTACCATATAGCTATGCATTGGAAGTGGCTGTGTAAAATGTTCATTGGTCCGGTAATACTACATTATTACTACTACCATATAATGCTCTAAACTCAAATCCATTTTGATATCAACACCAAGGGTTAGAAAATATGTCAACATCAACATTTTCTTGTTAAACTGTTCTGGGCAGCAAGATTCTCTGCTTAAGCTGTGTTCGAACCCGCCATTTCCCAACTTCACTCTCTCGTTTCCCACGTGCATGCTTCCCTAACAGCTGAACGGTGCGTTTTTTACAAAAAAAAATTCTATAGAAAAGTTGCTTTAGTAAATCATATTAATCCATTTTTCAAGTTTTTTTTAAACAAGGTTTAATTAATAATGCGCTAATGAGTCACTCCGTTTTACGTGCTGGAGGGAAAAGTTCACAACAGCCACTACCAACACACCCTTAGTTTGCACATCAATCTGTCCCGGATTAAACCAGCTTTTGACCAATTCTGAATTTATTCAGAAAGATATTGACTGATTTCTAGCTTTACGCTGAACTCCACAAACCAGTTGTTTTCTGGCAAACAAAAAACAGTGGGGGCTAGGGACTTTTATGAGTTCTGACTGGAACCAAGTAGAAAACATGAACTTATATCTGAGCAATGTCCTGTTATGCAGGCCACAATTCCATTTAATGGATAAGAACCTGGTTCTGCACACTGAATTTGATATTACAGTGATAATCAGAACCTCAGAAGGCATTGGACATTTCAAATACTGCCTTTAGTATTCAATCTGTAACCAATATTAGTTATTTGCCTATATTTCAGTGATGACTGATAAGTGATCACTCAACTGTTTTTGGTACAGTGTAAGAATTGAGCAACAGTATGTGCTATTGTTCTAAATAAAGATCATTGTGGCCTTCTGAAGGCAGTTTACAAGGTAAGTCTAGCCTCTCCGTATGTTTTGAGTTTTAAAGAACAGGTTGATAAAGGGGAATTTATCTATTTTAGCAGGCATTATACAATTATTAAGACCATTTATAGTAGAAATCTCTCCTTCTAAACTCAAAAATATCATGGAAATTCTAGTATCAACTATAGCAACTAGACCTAGTTAAATCTTCTCCTTTTGCTGCTGCCATGGATAAATGTTGAGATTCTTATTCTAGGTACAGGAAATATGTGTTCAATGATTGCTTTGTCTACTGCATGAACATGTAAACATTTGTATGAAATTTGTAAACAGTGCCCGGGGCCACCGCGCTGCAGCGATTGAGGACAAAGGAGGACAGCAGGCGGCCGGTGCTTGTGTCAGGTCGAGTAAACCTATACGCTTGTGGACTTGGCCGGGGAGCATTGGGTTGCGCCAGCTGATGGACGCAGTTTGTTACAGCGTCCACACCTGGATGCTGTGACCAGTAGTGTCCTTACTATTTTGCTAAATAATACCACTAATTTACTGATTATTTAATTTTAGGATTATAGATTATTATAAATAAAAATTTTGGCTCTATATCTCTATAGTTCCATCAAGGGATAAGCATCCTGTGTAGGACAACTGATGCTAGCAGCGAAAAATGAATGCACAAAAGTTATTCAGATCAGGAGTAATAATTGCTAGAGAATGTTTAAACATATTTGAAAACAGAAAAAATGTGCCAGGGCATCATGCCATCAAAACATACCAATTCTTCTATAAACATATGCATTAGCTATTATATGTCAAGGAAACCACAAGTGCTCCCAGTAAAATAAGTATTCCCTCCATTTCTTTTATTTGACGTTGGTTAGTTCAAAAACGTCAAAGAAAAACAAATGAAGTAAAACAACAGCCGTTTTAGGTTACGCATGGTATCATTACAACACAGGTGTTAGATATGTACTAAAAATAAACAAATCTATACAAAGACAAAGAAAGATGAATCGAACTCGGTATACAACATGTGTAAAATAAGTATCTGCTTTAAGCTTTGGGATGTTGATGGCTTAAAAATAGCTTATTGCACACATGAAAAGTGACCAAACCAAAAGTAGTTATGTAAGAGCTGCTATTAATAGGACACACCTTGCAAGAAACAGCTTTCACAGTTTTCCATAAATGTTTTCTTTTTTGAGAAAAAAGCTCACTTGCCTGCATCAATTATACATTTTTTTTTAGGATTTTGGCTGCCTAGAAACATTCTTATAGGCTCACCAAGAGTGTCACTGCAGCAATGGGGCAACAACTGAATCAGGACATCAGCTTATCCAGAGAAAGGAGTCAAGGCACTACTGGTGTTCCAAGCTATTTAATTCTGAACATTATCCATACATTTATACACAGAATACATGCAGCTTCATAAATATTGACAATAACAGCTGCATAATTTGAACTTTAAAAAATATAGAGAAAAAATCAACAAGAGAAATTGCCGCATGAAAAAATAAGACTAACTAGCTATTGCCACTTAGAGAAGGAATCTTGGCAGTTTTTTAAAGCCTTAATGGTACCCCAAGACATGAACTGCAAAACTACTACAGTATCAACAGGAAGTATCAAAAGCTCAATATAATCTTTCCAAAGGAAAATGCTGGATGAATTTTGAATAGCTCATAGGAATACATTAAACCCTTGAGTACACACAAGTGCAAAATGGAATCACAAAAACATAAGTATTTTGATTGCTGTTCAATACCACTGAAAAAAGAGAGCAAAGCATGCTACAAATTACAGTTTCAGAACATACACATGTAGTGAGGTAGCAGCGAAAGAGTTAGGGATGTTGGGAGAATGTTAGTTTAACACACAACTCAACTGAACATCTACCATGACACCAACGTAAAAGGCACCACGTCATTGAGTTTTAGTAATGGAATTAGTAAGAGTGAGGATTTATTGTCAAGATATGTAGTTGAAATATATAGGTATATATATGAGGGTATAACTACCTGAAAAATGTAGAATCAGCCTCAGTTGCAACAGCTTTAGCCAAATAAGACTTTCCTGTTCCTGGTGGACCATACAAAAGAAAAGCCCTCCATGGTCTCCGTTTACCTTAAGAAAGAAATCTCCATTAGTATAAAATAGCTAACAACACCAGATCCCAGACTTAAGATGAGTTCATGTACACATTTTTTTATAGTCGTTGTTTACCATGGAGAAATTTATCATGTAACAAAGAAGATGCGCAAGATGTTAGTCATGAACACTTGAACAATGGTTGAGAGTTGAGAATAATGGTACTTTTATCTTAGTAGCTGTTAGAAAATTCACTTACTGTATCTTGTAAGTCATTAAGAAGGTCACTAGAAGCACGAGGAAAACAGACCCTCAATATTTGAAAATAACTATTTGCAAGATTAAACAATTGAATGTATGTCAAGCTAGTAACTTGCTGCATGATTATAGATTACACTGTAACAACCAATGCACCTATCACTAAAGCAGCATTTTTTCCCTTGTTTCCATAACTGCCTTTCAATTCAAACTACTAGCTGTAAATTATGGTTTTACTCCACATTGTTTGTCTAGTACCAAGATCATGTTAATATCAATTTTAGCAATCCTCTAGGATGTAACTTTCAAGATTTCCACCAAGACTACACGACATAATAGTTGCACCCAGCACCCTCTAGAAGTGGACTCTGAACCATAGTCGACACCCAAACAGTCATCTACAAACAAAATACAGTAATTACGCGAGCTAACCCTGCACACCGAGCAACCATCAACATGGAATGATTAGTGTTGGCAATCAACAATACTCGCCCTATCCGTTTTGATCGAGATCAATATCCATGTACGGCCTATACGATCGGATCCACCACCAATTTTGCAATCACCTCTATTCTCTACAACAAGGAGAATGAAAATATACTGGTTATCCTCGCAGCAGCCACTCACCCGTAAAGAACTGCGGGAACTTGACAGGCAATATGACGGCCTCCTGCAGCGCTTGCTTGGCGCTCTCGAGGCCGGCGACATCGTTCCACTTGATGTTGGGCTTCTCGGTGATGATGGCGGAGTTGAGTCCAGCCCTCAGCTTGGACTGCTCGGAATCATCCCCACCCCCCTCCCCATCCTTACCCTTGGTCTTGGGCCGCGTGGCGACGGCCGCGTCGCCGCCGTTGGCGCCACCACCCCCACCCCCCTCATCGAGGACCGCGCGGATCTCCTCGGCGCGGCGGAGGTACTCGGTGAACTTGGCGGTGATGGCCTCCTTGATCTTAGGGTTCTTCTCGTACTTGAGGTGGGTCTTGAAGTACTCGAGCGCGTTCATGTAGAGCGGGAACGCCTTGACGTAGTTGCCGGCATTGTCCTCCTGCACCGCCTGCTTCACGTACTCGATCGCCTGCTCCTTGAAGTTGCTGTACATCGGGGGCGAAGGCGGCGCCGCCGCCGGCCGCGCGCGCGCGGGGGGGCCGGCCGGATTACGGCGGATCGGAGTGGGGATCGGGCCCCGGCGGCGCGGATTGGGGTCGCCGGTGGCGGATTCGGCGGCGGCGGCGGTTGCTTCGGGGTGGGGTTTGACGCGGTGGGGAGGAGGAGAAGACGAGGAGGAGGAGGAAAGGGGAAGGAAGATGGAGAGGGGAAAAAAAGGGAAAAGAGGAGAAGGGAGAAGCGTGTTTTCTTTTCCTGTTTTTGTTCCTTTTTTTAGTTTTTTTATTTACTTATTATTGTTACTGGATTTTCGAGGAGAAAATATTTTTGGTGTTTGGAAGTTTTGGGTTTAGGTCCTTTCTTAGCTTGCTTATTTTGAGAGAAGACCTTCTGTAATTGTTCGAGTTGAGTCCAAGTGATATTAGCTCATCTCGGATAGGTTTATATTTAGGTTGTGTTCTTTACCCTGTTTTTCCAACTCGTCACCCTTATTTTTTACATGCATACTTTAAAAATTGCTAAATATGTGTTTTTTCACAAAGAAAAAGAAAAAATACATGAAAACTGCTTTAAAAACATATTAATCTATTTTTTAAAAAATAGCATGTACTTAATCAATCATGCGCTAATGAGTGGTTTCGTCTTGCATGCATGATGGATTAGTTACCAACACCAGCAACCGACCATAGCCTTAGGGTTGTTTACGACAAAGGAAATTTACATCTAAACTTTTGTTCCTTAGTTTTTTTTTCTCTTTTTAGGAAATGCTCTTGTTTGGGTTGGAACTAAAAAAAAAAAAGGCGTTTGTGGCTATATTTGAATTGCAACCATCCCAATCTTTATATGCGTGGTTCTTGTCGTGTTGTCCATGCCAATATATATGTTACAGTCACCTGTTTTTCTATCCACTACATGCACTTCACTTCATTATCTAAAGAGGGATGAGCAAGCAAAGGTTATCTTTCTCATGGGTCTGTTAGATTCCTACTCTTTAAGAGGTATTGGCTATTGCCTTAGGTAGCTACATGGGCTCATCGGCGCACGTCAAGATATGCCAATTTCATGTGTCATTGGTATCGAGTGATGTAGTGTATTTTGTATAAGATCTAAAAATGCCATGGATCCACCACTCTTTAGGGTATTTTTTCCTCTTTAATTAGTACTCCTTCCGTTTCATATTATAAGTTGTTTGACTTTTTTTCTCTTAGTCATTAAATTTGACTAAGTTTTTAGAAAAATATACCAACATAAAAAGTTACATATTGCAAAATATATTTAATGTCAATTTTAATGAAACTAATTTGATATTGTAGATTTTACTAACTTTTTCAATAAACTTGATCAAACATAAATAACTTTAACTAATAAAAAAAGTCAACGACTTATAATATGAAACAATTGAAGTAGATGTTTAGGATACTAATATGTTTCTCTTACTAAGAGAGGCACTGTAGTTGGTATCACAATATAGCGCACTTCACCCATGCTCTAAAAGGTAGTATTCTTATATAGATTCATTAACATTCATATTAATCTGAACACATATATGAAACGCATATATAGGTCTATGGATGAATCTATTTAAAACCCAAAATGTCCTGCAATGTGAAACGAAAGAAGTAGATAGTAGCACCGAAATACAGGATAAGTAGAGGTGTAAGCTGAAAAAAGCACACGGGTTGCTGTGTGGCCTGCGACCCCGCCCGATTGACCCGTCGTCGCGACGCCAACGCACGCGGCTTTCTTTCTTTGCCAAGACGAACGAAATCACGTTCACGTCGCGGCGCCGCACACGTACAAACCGTGTTTTTTTAGTCTTAACGCGATCCATGAAGCGATGGAACAAACAAACTAGAGTAGAGTTTAATAATTTCTTAATACTACTACCAACTACGACGATGAATCAATCAGCTAATAATACGGTGCTTGTGCATGCCGTCGAGCAGCATGGAACACTTAATTTGTTGCATTAATTGGATTCAATCTTGTTAGATTAATTTATATGAAAATAATTCCTCGCTTAATTTGTACTATGCCACAAGGCTGAATCCGACGTGTCCCCGCCGTCATAAGAAGCTCGCCGCCGCGGCGTACATGGAGAAAGAGAAAGGCCATGGACAACGTCGGCGACGACTTCGATCGGGCAGGCGGCCGGCGCTGCTGTTCACGGACGCCATCCACGCCGGCACGACGCAGGGCAGCCGACCTCGACCCAACCAACACCTGCGGAAGGCGCGCGCCTGCATCAGCCGAGGCCGGCGCTGCGCTGCTGCCGGGAGACCCGCGCTTCGCTCGCCTCATGGACGGAGGAGCTCCGCGACAAGTCGGCGGCTACTGACGATGCTCGGAAAGGCGGCGAGGGATCCGGCATGATCGAGACGTCGACGAAGGTGAAGAATGACGACGACGAGAAGAAGCTCGCCGCCAACGCCTCCGCCGCCACACCGAGGCGCTCCCGATGAAGAAGAAGAAGAAATGTATGAGATGATCAGACGAGGGACCGACAGGTGGGAACCACATGTCAATGAGAGCAACATTTTCCAAAGAAAATTTTGGGCCACAACGTGGGCCCACTACCCTTTATCCCTCATTTCGGCCACCAAACGGCCCGCACCTTCGCCGGGCCCCTATTCCGGAGGCCCAAATGATTTATAAGCATCACGCTATAGATTTCTGCCTGGGAAAAAGTCTAATCTGGATCCCTTAACCTTTGGTCGAATATGATTCATATCTCTTAACCGTACAAAACCAGGTATAACGACTCATCAAACTATTAAAACCGGTGCAAAATTATTCTCTTGATATATTAATAGTGACTTTGACATATTAACCTAGTCTTCATCGTACTTGGTGTTTACATGGAATCATAATCAGAGAAAACTAAAATAGGATCCACACGTCATTGGCAATATCAAAAACAAATCAAAAGAATATATTGAGCTCAAATGTCAATTACAATGTGTGGTTCACACATCATCCTCTCTCTCTCTCTCCCTCTCCTCTTTTATCTCTCTCTCCAATGGAGGGGACGACCGATGAAGATGGCTCGCCAACGATGGGGCCTTCCCATCCTTCCCCAGCGGCGTGCAAAGGCCGGAGAGGCATAGGATGAGGCTGGATCTAGCCATGCTATATCGCGGTGGCTGTGCATCTTCCGACGATGGAGGGGAGGGGGGAAGGGGGAAGGGAAGAGAGGTACGATGGCCCACTGGAGAAATATGGCCCGCCTATCCCATTGTGGCGTTCAACCCACAGAGGTGCCTGACATGCAAGATGGCGAGGACGGTGGAGGGAGCATGTGGTGAAGAGGGAGCCCATGACATGAGGCCATTGCCAGTAAGCTCAGACCATGTTGGACCTACAAGGGGTGGCAAGGGAGGAGGGATGCCATAGGGAAGGACGAGGACCTCAGGGTGGCGCAGTAGTGGAGATGCCTCTCTGACCCTCTTTCTCTCCATTTCTCCTCCACTGTCGTCCATCCGCATCGGCTTCTCTATCACCGTCGTTCACCATGGATCTAATGGTGATGCCGCTGTCCCGTTTTAACAAGATTGTCTCGTTGGCAAGGCTAGAGTCTAGCTATTAATAATATAGAAAATATTTTTATTTAAAGACAAATAATGATTGTCTTATTCATGGATATATGGCCAACAAACAATTATTTCAGTAGTACTGAAAGCAACAATTAATCATGTAAATGATCTACCATGCATGCATTTATATGCATATTTCACTCTCTGCACTTTGGCGTACAGATAAGGTGCAACACACATCTCCTTAACTTATTGCCCTTATCTTTATTTTATTTTGTACATACTTCAAATTGTACTCGCACAACAGCATGCTTTAGCCCACACATTAAGAAAATTCCTCATAGGGGATTTCTTTTTCTGCATCGTCAATATCTCCTCCTCACTTTTTTTGAAAGGAACATCATGAGATTGTGTTTTTCATTAGATAGAGGGGAAATAAATATCTCCTCCTCACTGAACTCTTGTGTGAACTTCTCATACACCACTAGATCTTTCTTGCTCACCGTTGGTCCCTGCCTCACGAGGACTTCATCGAAATCTATCTTTGAGATTGGTGGAAGAAGAATCTACACCCATACAATAATCACACATTTACAAATATTCGATGATTCAAAAATAATCCAGTAAGTTTAATTGGAGGGAAATGGCATCATTGATTGATCATTTCTTTACCTTGGCAGCCAAACCTTTGGATGCGAGTTCCTGCATGGTGGTTTGTATGGAACCAGGCTGACTCTGTTCACTTGGCGTCCACGTGTCATCGTCTGCCTTGATGAAGAACTTGGCATCCTGTGTTTTCCTCACAGGTTGAAATAACGCATCCTTGACCTGTTGCAAGAAATTAAGGCCGTGTTTAGTTTCAAAGTTTTTCTTCAAACTTTTAACTTTTCCATCACATCAAAACTTTCCTACACACAAACTTCCAACTTTTCCATCACATCGTTCTAATTTTAACCAAACCTCCAATTTTGGCGTGAACTAAACACAGCCTAATAGATGTAGCAACACAGAGTACATACATACACATGTCGAGTTTTCTATTTACGTAATGTAAATTGTAAATGGTTTAAATGTCCGGTCTCTGCTACTAGATGATCATATACACATGTCACAGAGAGTATATACTTACACAAACAGCAATATCTGAGCCAGAAAACCCCTCTGTTTGATAGGCCAAGCTCTCAAAATCATCTTCAGTTAAGCTATGTGGTGTGTCCCCAATGTGGATCTGGATGAATTAAAAGGTCCCAAGCTTTGATCAAAGATTAATTAATTATTTGCCATGACAAAACGTACAAATTCTTTTTCTTAAGTTGCATCGCACATATATTAGTTTTTGCACCTTAAAAGTGTCTTTCCTTGCCTTCAAGTCAGGTAGGGGAATGTAGATACATTTGTCAAACCGTCGCCGCATAGCCTGAGATAATGAATCGACAAGTTGCATAATGCAGTTTTTAAAAATGTAAATAGTGAAGAATAAAAATTTCCATTATTAAGAAAATAGCGAAGAATAATATTGACAAGTTTTCTGAAACCTGGTCCAGAACATGTGGCATATTTGTAGCAGCAAGAACCAGAACTTTATCATTGCTATTATCGAAACCCTGGACATTACATTTAATTTACCAAAGAAAAAAGAGATGTGAGTATGGTACAAATTAAAGGGTATGTAAACAATTTAATTAGTATAACAATTATAGAACATGCCTAGTCAGATCATAGTCAGGGCATATGACAGGAAGGTTCATAGTACAGGATGCAAGAACTCACCTGCATTTGCACAAGAAGTTCAGTCTTGATTCTCCGGGAAGCTTCATTTTCATTACATTCTCCACGTTGGCCGCATAAAGAATCGATTTCATCGATGAAGATAATGGAGGGAGCATTTTCACGGGCCATCTGGAAAAGATTAGCAACTAGTTTCTTACTTTCTCCCATCCATTTTGAAACAAGGTCTGATGAAGATATGCTGCAAGAAAACCAAAATCGTTAACATAACATGAAACAGAAACAAAGAACAAAGCATACTGCACTAGTACTAGCAGTAGCAGCAAAGAAAAGAAAGAGAAATGCATATGGTAAACTACTCCCTCCATCCCTAAATATTTGACGCCGTTGACTTTTTTAAACATGTTGGACCATTCGTTTTATTCAAAAAATTCAAGTAATCATTAATTCTTTTCCTATCATTTGATTCATTGTTAAATATATTTTTATTTATACATATAGTTTTACAAATTTTGCAAAAGTTTATGAATAAAACAAACGATTAAACATATTTAAAAATTCAACGGCGTCAAACATTTAGGACGGAGATAGTATAATGGATGCTGCTGTGACCTGAAGAATGTTGAATCAACCTCGGCTGCAACAGCTTCAGCCAAATAAGACTTTCCAGTTCCTGGTGGACCATACAAAAGAAAAGCTTTCCATGGCCTTCGCTTGCCTAAAGTACATTATCATCTCCAATATTAAAATCAAATTAAATTTCAAACTTTTCACCATTAACACTTGAAACAGAAATAAGCAGCAAACAGATAATGCAACAAAACATTAGTACAGTTCTATGAAATTTGCTCAAAGAAAAAAAAGAAGAAGATAGGATAAGGCTTTATGGGATTGTTGATTACTTTTTTTGGGGGACTACTTGTTGACCACTTTGTTACAACTTCCAAACCTCCTCCCTCCGTCATAAAATATAACAATCTAGAATGGAATGAGACACATCCTAAAACAATGTATCTGGACAATATGTATCTAGGCTGCTATATTTTAGGATGGAGGTAGTACTAATTATAGGTGTTACTAAATTTTAGTATGGTACCAGAACAAATACACTCTTGTCATTATCACTCTACCAAAATTTAGTACTATTCAACTTTGCCAAAATTTGTTACACCAAAATATGCCAAGATATTTTGGTTAGGTTAATTTCGACAACAAACTGAACAAGCTCTAAACATCCTTCACCTGTAAAGAAGTGTGGAAACTTGATAGGCAATATGGCGGCCTCTTGCAGTGCCTCCTTGGCGCTCTCCAAGCCGGCGACGTCGCTCCACTTGACGCTCGGCTTCGCGGCGACGATGGCCGACCTGAGCATGCCCCTCAGCTTGGCCTGCTCGGAGTCGCCGCCGCCGCCGCCGCCGATGTGCCCATCGAGGACCGCGCGGATCTCCTCTGCGCGGCGGAGGTACTCGGTGAACTTGGCGGCGATGGCGTCCTTGATCTTGGGGTCCTTCTCGTACTTGAGGTGGGTCTTGAAGTACTCGAGGGCGTTCATGTAGAGCGGGAACGCCTTGACGTAGTTGCCGCCATTGTCCTCCTGCACCGCCTGCTTCACGTACTCGATCGCCTGCTCCTTGAAGTTGCCGTACATGATCGTGGCCAAACAATCAATCAGATAGCTAGCCAATGGCGATCGATCGCTTTGATGCTCGAGGAGAGGGGAGAAGAGAGCATAGTCAGTTCTTGGATCAGGACAAATTAATGAAAGAGCAAATGTTTGACCTGTGTTAATTAATTAATCATGCATTTGATCAATCATAGTTCATCTGCAGTTATGCGTAGCCAGTCGACATATTCAGTGAAAGGTCAACTATATCCAGCTATCAGCATATATTATCCTGGTGTTCTTTAATTAAGGAGCTACTTCCTCCGTTTTACAATGTAAGTCATTCTAGCATTTCCCACATTCATATTTATGTTAATGAATCTAGATAAATATACATCTCTAGATTCATTAACATTAATATAAATGTGAAAAATACTAGAATGACTTATATTGTGAAACGGAGGTAGTAACAAATTAATTTCCTATAGTGTGTATATATATAGTCTACTCCACCGCGATTGTTGCAATCAACAACATTAATATCTCAATCATCAACACCACCCTGGTCAGTTCTCTCCATATATTCATATACAAATACTGGTTCCGGCCGTTGTCAATCAAAAGATAAAAAAAGATATGAACTTCTGAATAGTGGCGACAGAATTAAGCTGCTGGCATATATATGGTCGACGATGCCGACAGCGAGACCTTAATCCAACAGTTGCGGCGGCGTAATTTGCCGTAGCTGATCGAGCTGGAAGCTAGGAGACGCGTACGCTCCTCGTACTATATACTATGATGAATTGGTTGGTGAGATTCAGTTAGTGCAAGTGAATTGATCCATGAAGAGGGATTTGTACAACGGAATTGCAAAAAGGAGGATTTGTACAATAATAGATTGAACTGAGAAGGATAGCTAGCTAGGTACTCCTTATGTGTTGATAATACTCGTCGTTTTAAACAAGAACACGATTTCCAAAAAACAACTTTAACCACTATTTTCTATTGTAATATATATAAAAATATTAATAAATATATATGATTTTAATGAAATACTTTTTAAGATATGCATATAATCTCCGTAATTCTAGAAATTATTCAGAGTTAAAGAGATTTTAAAGTTTTACATTGATCTTGTTTAAAATAATAATTATTATCAACCCGGAGGGAGTAATAGCTATCAACTCTCAATACTCTCTATATATGTCGTATTATTCAGCTCACTAACTAGTTCAGTACTGTCATATGGATCTCAAAGTCCATTCAAGCTGCGATATATTGTAGCTTGTAGTTTACATCCCTACACACTTCAGCCTATGATGTTTCCCTGAGAAAGCTCCCAATTTTGTAGTTTCACAAATGCGCGCACCGATCCTATCCATGTAGTCTCCTTATAGATATGACATACATATACATATATATGGCTTTTTTTTTCTTTTAGATGCAAGCAACTTCTAATATACTGACGTGCAATTAATCTTTTTCGTGTGTTCGAAAAAAACAGGTGCATGCATGATATTGTTACAGTATCATGTAGGATTGGGAGGCATAAAAAATGTGGAGTATGTGTCCACAACGAAAGCTTTTCGACACTGGAGATTCCACCGGACAGCATCGGTTTGAAGGTGCGATCGATAACTTGGTTCAGCAAGCTTCGGTACGAGGATGATTTCGACTGATGGAGGAGAGGATACTGATCTATACTGAGGGGTTGGAAAGAAGTATAGCAGAGGTCTTTGCTGCTTGTTTCGATCACGTGACAAGAACAGAAGAGGGATCAATCAACAGCGAACTTGTCATATTTCAGTTGTCAACAATTGCGACGACAATTAATGCATTTTCCTCTACTTTAAGCCCTTTTTTTTTTCTTTTCCGTCAGATCTTTTTGCCTAATGACATAACAACTTTTGGCTATAAATCTGGACACATAGTTGTCTAGACTTATAGCTAAAAATGCTTATGTTTTGAGACGAAGGGAGTAGCAAATATAGTACATATATACCAACATAGCCATTGTCACATCCTAGCAATGAAAGAAGGAATAAATATATAATTTCATAATAATGATATTTCAAATAGGGTTTCTATAAAAATGGTGGGTGTTATCACATTGCTAATCCCATACCAGCGCATCAAGCCATAGTAAATCTAGAAGATATTGTGCATAACATAAAGACGCCAATATCCGCTGTAGTAACTGCACAACAGTATTACATGCAGTTACTGCAAAAGATACATGCATGTCCAACTTAAAAGAGACAAGGATTAAAGAAGATATCTTCAGATTTAATGATCATGCATCCTTTGAAGATGGACCATAATTAAAATGCAACATTGGTCGATCGACTAGATCGAGCTCGATCAAGCAGCCTAGTGTGAATATACGTAGTACAATGCATGTATATGTAGCAATTTTCACTATGAGCACCCTGCATATCAGTGTTGATCTACAGTCCTTGGATCTGTAGCATATACATGTTCAGCCACAGTTCATTGTATGGATATATCAATTTAACACCATAGGCCTAGAAGACATCAGTACGGTTATAACAAGATGATTAGCACAACGTACTGATATCAGCCTCCGCTATACGTTCCTGTGAAGTGTGAGGGCCACTTGATGATCAACACGAGAATCCACACGGGTAGAGAAACCATCTTTGATCGGTCGGCCGAAATTTATAATAGTCCCAGTTCCAATAAAAACCGGGACTAAAGATTAGAGCTACTTTTTAATTTTTAGTCCCAGTTGGTAACATCAACCGAGACTAAAGATCATTTTTAGTCCCGGTTCAAAAGACGTCAGGTGGTGTCAGACCCCTCTTTTATCTTTAGTCCCGGTTGGTGGTTGGTGACACCAACCGGGACTAAAGATCTATTTTTAAGTCCCGGTTAATGTTACCAACCGGGAAAAAAGACCTCTTTTATCTTTAGTCCACCAACTGGGGCTAAAGATCTATTTTTAGTCCCGGGAAAAAAGATCGACATGTGCTGCCTGAGATCGAGAAGACTGAGGCGCACGGGAGGATCAGTTAATAAGTTCTGACATTTATCTCCTCCTCTCCTCACTCACCCCATCTCTTCCTCTTCCTCCTCCCATCTCTTCCTCTACCTCCTCCTCTGGATCCGCCCCTCCCCTCCCCTCCCCGTTTCTCAACCTCCTTTGGATCCGCCTCCTCCCCTCTCCTCCCCACTTCTCAGGCTGCGGCAGCCGGGCGGCCGCGGAGGCGGCCTCACGCGCCCTCACGCGGTAGCCGGGCGGCAAGGCGCAGCGCGCGGCAGGCGGCGGGGCAGCGCGCGGCGCGGGCGGTAGCGCGCCGGCTCTTCTCTCTTTTTTTTTATAATTTGTGATTGAGAGATGTATAATTTCTTTTTTAGAATTTGTGATTCATTGCATGGATCTGAGTTGTATAATCGATATGTAATGCATTTGATTTGTGTGTAATTTTTTTTAAGATTTGTGATGTATTTGATTTGTGTATAAGTAACTTAGGATTTGTATTTGTGATGTGAATGGTTTGTGATGTTACTTTGATTTGGGGATTTGGGGTTTGATTTAGGTATATTCATGACACTCGATTTGGGGATTTGTTGTTTGATCTGGTTATATACATACCACTCGATTTGGGAGAAAAATAAAAAGAAAATGGACCAACCGGGACTGCCCCTATCCTCTCTTTAGTCCCGGTCGGTTGACAGCATTAATTGGGACTAAAGATCCCTCTCTTTAGTGCCGGTTATTTCACCTGGGACTAAAGATAGCGATCTTTAGTCCTAGATTTGTAGTAAAGATGGTTATAAACCGGGAGTAAAGATGGTTTCTCCACCAGTGCCAGCTATACCAATTAATGTGTCATTTCGAGATTGAGAGATTTTAGTAGCATTGAAATAGGTAACTAATCGTGTAAATCTACTGTATGTCACCATCAATGCATACATATTGTTTACATTTCAATTAATACTAGGGAAAATTGAAAAAACCACCCCAAATATCACTCTAAGTTTGAGATGCCCCCTATAAAAAGATTTGTTGCAAACCCCCACCTCCTAATTCACCTTGGTATGATTTAGGCAACTTCTCTCTACACATGCGTGATTTCTGGAGCATCTCGTTGCGAAATTAGCTAAGTCCCGCTCATTGTGATGATTTGTCAACATGTCCCTTTTGCATTAGATTGTGTGGCCTTAATTTCTGATTAAACTGTACTAAAACCTACTATTTTGGGTCATTTGACCAATTGCAATAGATGAAATCATGCAGTTCTAATCTAGCTATATGATTACTGCTTCATGTTCAAATGTTTCTATATGCTCATTACGTCCCTGAAAAAAACAGATATGTTATTCAGTACACATGATATCGGTTTGGAATATATAGTTAGTATACCATGAAAAACACAGTGAAATAGCCATGATAACACAACGAAATAATCATCTTATACAGAACAAACAACATAATCTCTTGCTCCCGCCGGTGAGACTCGATTGATTTTGCCACGAAATTTTTCAGGAATCACGCACGTGTGGAGAGAAGGTGCCTAAATCAAACCAAGGAGGTGGGGATTTGCAACAAATCTTCTTATGAAGAGGCATATCAAACTCAGAGTGGCATTTAGGGTGGTTTTTGCAATTTCCCCTTAATACTGTTACACATATTTGGCCACGTTCATTTGGATCGATGAGTCTGCAGGCATTTCATCTCCAATTCAGTTGTTCTGATCTCCCGAATTTCTAGTTTCTTGATCAAGCAAAATCGAAAGGTCACTCAAGCGTTAATAATGTATTATAACCTGCAGACTGCTTCAAGCCATACATAGGTAGCTAGCTAGCTTTCAAGAACATAAAGAGTTCTTTTACTCTAACTTTAGTACGGATTAATTCTTGCTATTCTTTCACTTGTGATGTGAATCTATTGGTAGCCTTAACAATCAATGAGGATCTTCAGCTTCACATGCATGTTTTGCCTGGCCTCATATACATTTGGCATGGACTTATTAGCTGCTAGTCCTGCTAGCTAGCTGAGCATATAAAATCCATTCACCTTGAGATATACCTGGTGCACTTAGTTTCTAGCTAGTATGATATGACTCATTTTGATATTTATTTGTAGGTATCAAAGTCATGAATGAATCTACTCTTAATGTTCGTGTTGAAGGTATAATAGGCTTGGGAGACACTAGGAATAAGGAAAATAGCAAGATTGTAGAAGCTTGATCATATTCACAAAAATCTTGGGTCGATGGAGAGATCAGTTTAATCGAGGATGATTAGCTAACACCATAGGCTTGGAAGGCATCAGGATGTAGGAGTATGATAATGACAATCCGGCCGGTCATGTATTGGTCTCAAGTTCATTGCGTGGTCCTAACTAAAGCTGATGGAAAAAAGCTTGGAACTAAATGATAACTCTGTGGAGATCTGATGCAAGTGGATAATGAATCCCACGCAATTCATGCTTGATTTTAAAATTCCTCCGAATGAAGTAACAAGCCTACCTGCCTTGGAATGCATAGTGATGTGTACTGATATCATATTCAATTAGACAGTCTTCACATGCCTTCATACAAACAAGATAATAAATTCTGAATAGTGGGTTGGTAGCGGACTAGTATACGAGTATGACACATGGACCAATACTTACAACTGCATTTACGCTGGGAGTGAGAGTTGAAGCAGCTACTCCCTCTCCGTCTCATAAAAAGCCAACTTCTAACTATGAGCCCACACATCCAAATTCGTAGTAAGAAGTTGGTTTTTTATGAGATGGAGGGAGTACGTATTTAATTGTCAGGGTTTAATTGTACAATGATAGACTAAACAGAGAAGGCTCTATTAGCAACTCCCACACTCGACCCCTTATCTATATATATATGATCCCACACTATATATGCACATAGTGTATTCGGCTTACTATATACTAGTTCAATGTTATGGATCAAGATGAATGAATTCACACCTGTGACAATTGGCTAAATTATAGGGTTGACAGGCATCAGGAATATGATGACAAGAAGCTAGACATGTACATGTGAGGGACGAGTTGGAGCATCTTGATGCATGCTGTCTAATGGAGCTAAAAGGATACTCTCGAGACAACTGGTATGCCATGTCATGGCAATCGGCGAAGGTGGTCGTCGTGATCACCGGCCGGCCTGGCCCTGCATCCATTGGGTTGGCGATGCGTGGTGGCTTGTTTCGATAGCAAGAAGGAAAGAGAATGCCGTGAAGGAAGAGGGATGTTCAAGGAGAAGAGGAGGTATAGGTTGAGGTTGAGACAGAGAGATTTTGTTGATCTTGATCTAGTTCTTCATCAACTTCAGAAGCGATTAAAAGATAGAATTGAGCTCTAGCTGCTGGCTTGATTGACAATGCCGACAAGTAGTGCTTACTTCAACAGTTACTGAGAGATGCGCGTATGATGCAATAATATTATTGGTTTGTGAGATTGAAGTGCAGTACAGCTGATGATCCATTACTTTTGGCTCTTCGATCTGCAACTGCACTGATGAAGCTGGGCGCTTGAGAGTTGATAGAATCGACTACTTGTTTAATGGTCAATCAGTGTGGCCCATGAGAGGAGCATTGTTTGTACAATAATAAACTGATGAATAGAGAAGGTTAGCTACGGAGTAGCTAGTAGCAACTCTCATTCTATATATATGTCGTGCACATACATAGCGTATTCGGCTCATTAGTTCAGTGTTGTATGTATAGTGATCAAGATCAGTTTAATTTGCAGTTTATACATATGAGGAACATATCCCCTTATCATCATTTTAGCCCTTAAAATTAAAGCATGGTTCTTTTTTCTTTGATATGATGTAGTGTATAGGGTTGGGAGGCATCGGGCCTATCAAATATGAGCCATAACATAGCATTTTTGACACAGAGGGGTTGGAAAGAAGTTGAGCATGTCAGAAGCTTCAGTTGCATAAGAATGGTCGAATAACCAACGTACCATGAAGTTGTTAGGTATCAATGTTTCATAGAGCAATAATAGGATATTATGATTGAATGTATTTTCAGCTAATTTAGACTCATTTTCTCTTTCTTGGAAGGGCAGATAGCTAGTTAGCTGCTTTAACAACTTTTCCTAATTAGTGATTAAGAGCAACTGATGCATTCGCTGCCTGAGGAGACAAGACATTAAGCATACTGATGAGAAAAACCTGTTTTGGCTTAAAAGAGGAACACCCATCGTACACTGAAAAACTGTAAGTTAATGTCTGAACTGTACACTGAACATGTTCTTATATTTTGATTCTCTGCTCCCTGATGATGATTGCATTCAGCAGATTCAGCAAGAACTGAAATGGTGTACAATATGCAGCAATAATATTACAGGCACCACAATAGGAGTCTCTCCTGCTGTTTACTATTTACTGTCAAAATAAAATAACAGTACAGGCACTAGCTAGGAAAACCAGAAATAGAGTAACATAAAGTTTGAGTCTCCGTCAAGAAGCACACCACAAGAGAGAATATTTTTCGTTTCTCTGTATTTGATAATTGGCCGTTTTTCTATAAATTTGAAAAAAAAAATATGTATGAGCCCGTGCACACATATTCTTCCTTGTCCGGTGTGAATCGCAGGGCGATTTGCAACGATCATGAGAACTGCGCCAACTTAACTGACGGTTTAGGGACTTGGAAGATCTTCACCACCGCGTGGTTGAGGAGCAAGCTAGAAGGAGCTGGGTCGACTAGAACTAATTAATGGGCGAAATGTGGTGTTTATAGTTAGATGACAACTGCTCACATTACTAATTCTAATTGAAAGATCAAAAGGCTCAGTCGTAAAATCTGAAGATTGCTTCGAGCAAGACACAGCTAGCTTTCAAGATGATCGAGATTACTTTTTAGCTTTAACTTTCAGCAGTATTCAATCTTCCTCTCCTTTCATTTGTAAATCACTTGGCAGCCTTAACAATCAATGAGCATCTTCACAGCTTCACTTGCATATTAATGTCACCATTGTCCATTACCATATACACCTTGTCTGGACTAGCTTGTTAGCTGCTCCTCTAGCTAGCTGGGCATATATAACTCATTCATTCGGGAGGTTGATATAAACTGGCCTCTACATGACCACTTGTGTTGTTTTCCTTATGCCTGTAGGAATCAAGTCGTGCATAAGGAATCTATTGTTAATTTTACATGTTCACACGTACGGTAATAGTATATACTCCCTCCGTCCCATAAAAAACGAATATAGGATCGTATGTGATATATTCTAGTACGATGAATCTGGACATATGTATGTTATTAGGATGTGTCACATCCGGTGCTAAGTTGGTTTTTTATGGGACGGAGGGAGTATGTGGTAATAGTATATAGGTAGGCTTTGGAGATACCAGGAATGAGAAAAGCAGTTGGCTATGCTCTTCTACCGCCGGTGGAAATCTAACTAGACAACGCAGATGGTTGCCTTGATATAGTTATATATTCTGGGGCGATACTCCGATGCTCTGTACTGATAGTATTATACAACATGTATAACTAATTTGAACTATCAGTTCATAAGGACATATCAATACTTTACTACTTAGTGATTAGGGGTAATGCTGGTATTTGAGATTTTATAAATTCATTAGCTGTGGCAAATCCTACCACCGTTGAGATCTCCTAACGGCAGCGATCTCCACTGCTCAGCAAATCCTCTCGCCGCCGGCAGTCGACTCCGGCCGCCATTCATTCCCCACTCATACTCCTCCATTTGTCACCCTATTTTACCCCGTACGTGCAGGAGCACCATGCTGTTTTTTAGATGTTTTTTGCAGCCTCTAGTCAGGGTGTGTTTAGTTGATTGAAATTAGAACGATGTGATGGAAAAGTTGTAAGTTTGTGTGTGTAAAAAAGTTTTGATGTGACGGAAAGTTGAAAGTTTGAAGAAAAAGTTGGGAACTAAATCAGGCCTCAGAGTCTTGTCTGTAGACCTTTCCTTTTTGTATTCATTGTGCATCATGGACTAGGGGTGTAAGTGGCTAACCCGCGAAACCCACTTATAGACTAAAATAAGTCACAAACCCGCTTATTTTGACTTATAAGTGGTTCGCGGCTGACCCACTTACACCCCTATCATGGACTGTACAACTTATATCTACTATTTCTAATGCTGCAAAAAATATTGTTCGAGGCAACAGGTGTGCTCATGTCCAGTTTTTTTTGGTTAAATCAACAAGCTGGTACAAATCAGATTTTTGAGCTCATGAATTGGTGGGGCCAGCCTTTCTAAAGTCTGAAGTGTGAACTCGAGCAGTAGCAGTAGCAACAGTATGCTTCATGTGACTTGAAGCAATAAGAAAATGATTATGTCTGACATTTTTTATCTGCAACTTTTCTTTTCTGAACGAACAAGGAGAAAGATATATATGTTGTTAGTGTTCAACGTATACGGAACAAATTCGATCCTACTGAGCGTATATACTTCATGTACGTTGGTCACTTCAAACGTGGAGACACAATCGAATGCAGCGGAGATCGAGGGAGGAGACGCTAGGCAGTCATGCAGGCATGAGAGAGTGCGGCTAGGGTTAGTGACTGTAAACGACGATTATACCCCCCTTCACAAATATTTGTTCTTGGACGATAATACCTTCACGGTTCTACTACCGTTGAGTGAGGTGATAGTAGAAATAGATCCGAACCCTTCGATCAGATGAGATTAGCAAGTCAGATTACTTTCTGTTACCAATAGAGAAAGACAATGATGCGGGTTTCGAGATGCAGTAACGGAGAAAAATGGGGCTTCAGGTGATCCATAGTTTCAAAAGCAAGAGGAAAGTGTTCAAGAAAGGAACTATACAGCGTCACCAATTAACCATGAAAGATGCAACCATTGAAGGATATATAAAGACCCGAGTATTAGTAATACAATCTGCAGATTGCTTTTCAAGCAGACACAACTACTACTCTTTCAGGAAGATGAAGAATATTAATTTTTAGGAAGATGAATCCCCACACAAAAAAAATTAGGAAGATGAAGAATATTAATTTTTAGCTTTAATTTCTTTCGGTAGTACATTAAATCTTGCTCTTTTTTTTTTTTTTGAATTGTGGAATCTTGTGAATCCCTTGGCAGCCTTATAATCAATGAACTAGCATCTACGTATTTATTTCATTATATTCTGCCATGTTACTTCTAAGACTCTCTCCGTCCCATAAAAAGCCTAGTACCGGGTGTGACACACATTCTAGTCCTACGAATTTAAACATATATCCGTTCAGATTCATAATACTAGAATATGTCACATCCGATATTAGATTCGTTTTTTTATGTGACGGAGAGAGTACCTCTCACTAGCTACCTGAGCCTACTTGTGCTTATAAAAATGCATTCACCTGATCAGAGGCTGAGATAGATATACATGGAGTACATAGTTTCTACTAGCTAGCCAGTATGATATATATGACTCATCTTCTGCTGTTTATCCATAGGAATCGAAGTTGAAAATGAATCTGTCGTTGTTCTTATATTTGGTGTGTGTTCGAGATAATAGGCTTTGGAGACACCGGGAATGGAAAACATAGTTAGATATCAATCTCTGGATCGTTGATGCCATAAGCTACTTGGCTTGCAAGTTTCCATCCTGCGAGCTGTTAACCAGAAAGGGGATGGTTGACAGTAGCCTGGAGTTTGGATCGTTATTGTGGAACTTGGATTATGAATCTGTCATACATTCCAAAATTTACGTTGAGAAATTGAGCTGAAATCTGCTCGTTGAAGGAACCAACGACTCCTGCCACGTTCAATCTTTTTGCCAGAGAATAAAGAGTATGCATGGAGGTGAATTCTGAGCTTATCGGATCAGTTACTCAATTGTTTGAAGATTATACATTGAAGAACAACCATGGGGTAATGAATATATATTGACTTTTTTCAAGGGGACGAATTATTGATTTAACCATTATATAAAAAGAAGAAGAACAACCATATCAATGCATTTAATTGAACATGGGAGGGAGTGGAGAAGCAGCTGTAAGATCGGCCTTTCGATTTCTTCTCAGTCCTCACTGTTGTAAAACCAAATCACAACCTGTATATATACATTTTTTTTTTAAAAAAAAGAAGCTGACACGAAGACATGCAGTAAGAAAAGGAAATCACAAAACATGACGCAACACGTTTACTTAATATAAGATGTGACACATTCTAATACGATAAATCTAGACATTTTGATGTGTTACATCTGATACAAGATTGGTTTATTTTGAAATGGTGGGAGTATATAACTGATAGTCTCCAAACCAATTTATGATGAGAAAAAAATATCAATACCGGCTACGCTACTCCAAACAATCATGTTTATTTCGATCTACTGGAGACCTAAAAGCTAGAGTAACACATCCTGATGACTAGTGCATAGCAACGCAAAATCTAATATAAGGGTTTGTTTGGCAGCTTCACCTCTCCTGAAGCTGAAGTCCAGCTAAACAGTTTTAGCTCCAGTTAAAATGGGAGTAGAGCTGGGTGGAGCGTTCTCACAAAATGAGCTAAAAATGTAGAGCTAGGTTTAGGCTGCTCCACAACTCCACTTGAGATCCAACTCCTAGAGCTAAATTTAGAAATTAGAGCTCTACCAAACATGTCGAAATCTCTATAGTGAAACTAGCAGCAAATCCATAGAAATTGAAGTTCGGAAGAGACCTGAAACTATACGGCAGAGACAACTCCCGGACAGGTCGGATGGCCGCTCAAGCTCTGCAGCTACCGTCTATATATATTACCATTAGTCGTCGACGTGTATAAAAATTAATTGGTCAACGAAAAACACTACTGGTCATCTGGGCTTTATGGTGGTGCTGGCTCCGCATGTGTTCGCCAATAGATCCTGAAGCTGCAACGAACCTACAGCGCCGCTAAGTTCAGATCGGACGGCTGACGTTCTCCCGAATTAAAATTCGAAGGAGGGGGCGTAAACACGAAACACTAATAAGGCGAGGTCTCAAGTGCAAAACAGGATCCGGTACTCGTCACCCCTCGATCTGGACCGTCCAAGTCTGATCGGACGGCTGGAGGAGATCCCAGCCTGTGTACTAAGTACTGGACGCGGTGCAGTTCGCGGGCTACCCTTCCACTTCCACTCGCTGGCGATAGCACCGCCCCGGAGCATATGCTCTCCGCAGCCGCCGCCGCCGCCGCCGACGCGCGCTTCCATGGCGGAGCTCCCCGACGAAGAAGACCGCGGCTACGCTCCTGCCTCGCGTCCCCGCCGGCATCCGGTGGAGGAGGAGGAGACTGCCGCGAGTCCGAGTTCGTCACTGGATTTCGCGGCTCCGTTTCATGCCGCAGTTTTTTTTCTTCTTCTTCTTCTTGTTGATAATGAAATTTGTGCGCTTCTTATGCAGAAAAGCGAGACGTTTGCTCGTGGAGAGATACCAGGATGGGGTTTCCAAGAGGTCTCTTCGCTTCTGAAATCCCAATTATATTTCTCGCTGTCCATTTTCTTGAAATCCAATAACACTTAGAAAAGATGTGTGGAATTGCGGAATTGTGGTTAAAATTAAATAGGTATATACTGGATGGAAACTCTAAGCTACAGATTCACCAGGAGAAGAATGAATATATGGCGAACACATTGGAAGAAGAAGAAAAAGAAGATGCAAATTCTTCGATTCCCCGTGCTATTAAGGATTTTGTACTTCCCGCGGGGTTTCCAGGTGACTTAAACTGTTCCATATTTCGTACTCACTTTACCATTCATCGCAGACTAGTATGAAGGGTTTCAGTTTAGTTCCAAACTTTTTTTTCAAACTTCCAACTTTTCCATCACATCAAAACTTTCCTACACACATAAACTTCCAACTTTTCCGTCACATTGTTCCAATTTCAACCAAACTTCCAATTTTGGTGTGAACTAAACACACCCAAAGTACAAAAGTAGAAAGTTCAGTGAATAGGTGTTGTTCAAACTTCTGTAATTAAGTCTAATGAACAGTATCACCATGCTGGGAGCCTGGGACTACAGAATCTCACAACTCTTGTCGAACGTAGACCTGTATTATGTTGAATAATCTCACATTGGCTGTGGAAGGGTAAGGGACCTAATATAAAAATGGGGAATCCCTTATCTCATTGGCTAGCTTGTGAGGGTGGGAAAGTTGCTTTATGATCCTACATTCCTACATAGGAGTATTATATACTTCCTGGCAAACTCATAACTCGCCGTTGTTCTTTGTATACATTACAGGGTCTGTGTCAGACGATTACCTGGAATATATGCTATGGCAATTACCAACAAATGTAACAGGATGGATCTGTCACACGCTGGTTACATCAACCCTTCTAAAGGTATATTATAACTTGAACAAGTTAACAAAAGGTAGCTCCCTTGTTTTATTACTTGATATATGATTTTTATGGACTGCATTATTCCAGTTGCTCTGGGACAAAATAAGGTAGATGACATGACCTTGTCACGTTCTCCCAAATAAAGAAGGGGACAGGAAAAAAAAAATGTCCTGCTTTCGCGTGTTCTGTATTTCCAGTCGGCCTTTTTCTTTTGATGATGATTATGATCACTCTACGATCTGACTTCTGAGGAGCAAAATTACAAGAAAACATGTAGCCTGGTTTTAGTCTTATTGACATTATGTTATACAGTTGAGCAGTTCAATTACAGTCTTGAGTTTTTCAAAGCATGTTCTTCAATCATAATGTTATGTCACAATTTATGATTAACTGATTATAGATTGACGCAGGCTGTAGGTGTTGGGTCCTTTACAGGAACTTCAGCAGCTGCTTCTGCTGCTGCTATAAGGTCATTATCATCCTTGCTATGTTATATCGATTATTAGAAAAGAGTCCTTGGTATTATTATTTCTCTCGAAGTGAAAGAATCATGATACTAATCTTCTTCTCTTTCATTTGTATTTTGGTTACCTTAATTCTACTTGTATATATGATAGGAAAGAGCTTTTCTTGAGTCTTCAATTATTGCATGAATATAGTTAGGGCATGTAGTCAAGCCTGAAGTGTGATGCCAATGCAAGTAGACCTGTTCATATTGTGCTTGTAATTAACTCAGGATGCCAATGCAAGTAGACATGTTCATTTTGTGCTCGTAATAACTCAGACCTCCTAGTTTGTTGCTGAATTAGATCCTCCTAATTCTAAAAAAAAAAACATATTTGTAGATGGGTATCGAAAGATGGCATAGGGGCTTTTGGACGTCTTCTCATTGGTACGGTTAATATGTCTGGTCATATTTTCAGAATATAAATACTGTCCAGGAAGGTGGGAAGGTTCATTAATACTTTACATTGTGCAGGAAGGTTTATGAATAATCTATGTTGTTTAGGAAGCTTTGTGAATGATTTCTTTAGGTGGACGATTCGGAACTCTTTTTGATGATGACCCAAAGAAGTGGCGGATGTATGCCGATTTCATTGGAAGTGCTGGAAGGTTCCTTGATCTACTCTCTTAAATAATAAAAGCATATATGTAAGTTATGTTGACATGGTGACTCGAAAATGTGAAAATTCACTTGTAATATTATCCGTACATATGCAGCATCTTCGAGCTCATCACTCCGCTCTATCCTGGATACTTCCTCCCACTTGCGTCCTTGGGGAATCTAGCAAAGGTACATTGAAAAGAATATATGTATCCGATGTAGTTTCACAGGTGACTTAAGTCTATCTTGAAAAGCCTGCATTTTTGTATAGAAAATCATTGATTCTGGACTTCTTAAGCAGGCTGTAGGAAGAGGATTTAGGGATCCATCCTTCCGTGTTATCCAAAATCACTTCGCGGAATCTGGAAATTTAGGGGAGGTTGCTGCAAAGGTACCTTGTTCATTCCAGTACTTTCTAGCAGTCAATTCAATGTCACTGTGCCCTTTGACTGCACAAGATAGGTACACTGTCACAAATTACCAGTTCTGGTTCAATCAATATAATATTGTTTTTATATGAAAAATAATGCAGTATTACAATCATCGAACAATTTTTCCACGGAATATTAGTTTCAAATCACATTTTTTTGCTCCTGTGAATAAGAGATCTATGATAATAATTTCATTAAATTTTCACTGAAGAAACTCTGATGTATTTTCAGGAGGAAGTATGGGAAGTAGGAGCTCAGTTGTTAGGCCTTTCTATCGGTGTATTTATTATGGTATAATTATCCATAAGTTCTTGGGTTGTTACTTGTTACTTGTTTCAGTTTTTCAGTATTCCATTAACTATTGACTCTCCACTAAGGAAGACAAATGCCAACTTTGATTAAGAATCCATTTGCTGGAATATTTCAGGATACATCAGGTATAAAGTCATCATACCCAACACTTGCTTTGACATGGCTTGGTGTCCGTCTTCTACATCTTTGGTTTCGCTATCAGTCCCTATCAGTTCTCAAATTCCGCACAGTAAGGTGCTTGGCTTAAATTATGTTTTGCTCAATTTGGTACATTGATTTTGGTAACTCAATTTGTTAGACATGATAGTATACATAAATATGATCTATCACCGTCATTTCCCAATGCATGTTTATACTGGTAGGTAAACCTGAAACGCGCTCGGATTCTCGTGAGATCACACGTTGCAAAGCACACAGTTCCTGGTGACATATTCTTCACTTGATGCTTTTTGACACTTTTCTTGCTTTCTGAAGCAATCATTGATAGCCATCCCTGTCCTTCTGTTGTAGATTATGTGACTTGCAACGAGGAGGAGAATATTTTAACATGGGAAAGATTCTTGCATCCACAAATTTCTTTTGGTGTTCCCATGGAGAGAATGCTTGGTGAAGAGGAATCCAGTGACGTGGTATGAATCTTCAGCATTTGTCCAAATCCAAAGTTCTGCCAATTCCTTTTACTTTGCTATAATTTTTTTGAAACTTCATATTACACTGCCTTTTGTAATCAAGATCCCTTGAGGCCTTGACAATTAGAGTTAAAAGCAATAACAAGAAAATCTCTCTGTTAAGCCGTAACTAGTGTTTCAAAATTCAATCAACAACTGCAGCCCGCCTTAGCCTTTTTTGTTGTTTTAGGTGAGTTTTTCTAAACCCAACAATGTTCAAATATAGCCACTATTTTTTAAAAATCTCCTGTATAGCGAGTTATGAACGTTTTCCCCATTTAAGATAACAATTAGGTGAGTCAGCAGCTTAAGCCTGACCCAGTATACGTCACCCGTTCTTTGTATCTGGTAGGCATTGACGCATTGTCCTCACTGAACTGGTTGCTGCTGACCATGCATGTTTTTAACCTATTTATCACTCATGACTCTGCAAGCATATCTCACACCTTAATTCCAACCTATGACCAATCTTTGAAATTGATGATAGGTGGATAGACTATTGAAGTTGTACAGAAATGAGAAATACATCCTCTTTCTCAATCCGATTGGAACAGGCGGAGCAGCATTTTTTGTTACATTCAAGGTAATTTACCACTTAAAATTGCTGCACAGAAGATCAGCAAGAAGTGCATAACATGTGTTTGTTCCTATTATTTCCAGGAGGCTGCAACGAGCATGTCAGTCCTCAGGAGCCTATGGCAAGCGCATTGGCTTGACAAAAATCAGCTAAGGCAGGATGATGTTTTCTCTTGGCTAGGGGAGAGCGTTCTTGCGTTGGAGCATGGATTCCCTGACTTCCTCAAACAGATGGAAATAGCTGGCTGGGATCAGAACCAGATCATACTGAAGGTGCCAAAAGAACCTATCATGGTGATGGAACACCCTGACCAAGAGGTGTAAGATGACAATGCCAACTAACTAATCCATTCTACTCCCTCCGTGTTTTTTAAATGTAAGGCGTATTGACTTTTGGACATGGCGTTAGACCATTCATCTCATGCAAAAATTTAGTGCAAATATGAGTCACAACAAAATAATTAATATTTATAGAGTTTTTTTAATAAGACGAATGGTCAAACATCATGTTCCAAAATCAACGATGTCATATATTTAAAAACCGGGGTAGTAGCAATTTTGGAGCAGTGCTGACCTAATAGTACTTATAATCCTGGAGTTTCCATTCCAAATGCCTTCCGATGTCCTGCTGAGTGATGATTAACTGAACAATATAGAAGCCCAAAACTTCTGATAGCAGAAGTGTAGTGAGCAAACTGTCTGCATTGGAAGCAAAAATTGCATGGCTTAAAAGCATCAGCTTGCTCTTCTGCTGCTACTTCTGAGCTTAATGAACTCTTGTGTGCCCACAGATAAAATAGTTACTCTTCACTAGTAACTTAGCAACGTAGCGGATCAGTATATTGCCATTCAGTAACTTTATATACATAGCTGCATTCTTGTCGACAAGCATATCTTGTCAGCATTCAAAACTAACTGAGACTACCACTTCTAAACATTTTACTCAAGACTGCTGCAGTATACAACTACGAGCCTCCAGCATTTCAGCTAAGGAGGCAATACAGTACAAAAATGATGCTGCAGCAGCTGGTAATAAGTGGTTTATGTCAAAATGTTTGGTGCATCAACTTCACTATATATATCAAACCTTGGATTTGCCCTTCCCCTTTATGGTATGAGTGAAGCGAGTCTTCTTCGCTTTCTTCTTCTTCTTTCCATCACAACTGCCATCTGAGTCATCATCACTGCTATTCTCATGCTTGCCATTTGATTTTTTCCGGCTGCCTGATCCATATACAAATTCCTTTGCCTTCTCTCTGTTCCTCTCTTCAGTAGCATCACTTTCAGTCTTTGGTTTCCAAATGAAAATGGACCTGCAAGGACAGCCATGTAAGACTGAAAGAAAGACGGTAGCATTGGATAGAGATGTTGAGTACAAACATATCAGTTGGCCTACCTTGAACTTCCTGAAGCCAGGATATCATCTCGCGGATGTAGCTTGTTCACCGGGCTGATAGTTGTAATGTCAGGGTCCATCACCTCAGCCAGAAGCTTCCCAGTACTGGTGTCTATGAAATCAATGGGATGTAGAGCAATCCCATTGTAGTTTTCACTTATGTAACGACCAATAACTGCAACTGTTTCTGTGTGATCCTACAGAGCATTACCATTCCATTTTAAAACTGATCAAATGCAAATTAATGAAAAAATATCTGAAAAAGAGAAATGTGTTATTGAACTGAACCTTTGGATCCCACTCTGCTTTGAAGGGAGTCAAGTGACGATTGAAGTCATGGCTGTGAACAATCTCTCTACTTGGGGATTCCAGATTACCAAAAATATAATCCCATACACGGATTCGATTATCCTGACATGTTGTCAAGATCTTATTCCCACTTTGTGGGGAAAAATATCCTGAATTAACAACTCTTCCATGAGCAAGGCTCGCAAAGGCAGAGTTGGGCTCCAGCTTCCTTGTATCCCAAATACGGGCCTAATAATCAAATCGCAGAGAGAAGTGGAAAATATTATTATTCACAAAGCAGAAATTAAAAGGAATATGCAGGCGTGCAGAACACACTCACATAGTGATCATTTCCACTGCTTAGAAGAACTTCAGGCTGAGCAGGGTTACAGTGGAGGCTGGTAACCTTGCTACCCTTTTTATGTATAAGAATTGGATCTCCAATTCTTGCCTTCAACCGTCTATCCAGCCTGCAAGTAGAAAGGTGTAGGACATATATAATAGTCTATATTATGTCAATAGTCTAATGTGGCAGATGCATATATAACACCGAGAAATGCTACACATAATAGCACAAAGAAAAACCTCGAAAATAAAAATCATCATTGATACAAAACTATTTGGAACTTGCTGCCAAGCAAATGCATTGAATGAAACATATTAACACGCAAGTTGACTGATCATATGAAGCTGCTAGCTGCAAATACAGCATGGTAGGCCTTTTTTATTCATATAAGGTACCAAACCACTTCCTGGGGATACTCACAAGTGAAGAAAACCGAAGCTATCCGCCACCAAAAGAAGACCTTTGTCAGAGTTAAAGTCCATCCCGTAAATCATGCGCCAAGTGCTCGGACCCTGTTGTGAGAAACAAACTGGAATTGTTAGCTGTTACAGGGAAGTGCAAAATGGATGTGAATTTGTTCAGAACAGTGCAATAAAATGGTTATCTAACTACAATAAAAGATGTAGAATGCAAATAAAATATATAATAGCATAAGCTTGACTAGAAAGCAGTGGAAACTTACATTCCAGCCATTTGGATTTAAATTCAGCAGAGAGGAGCCAATTCCAGTGTCCAAGTCTGTGCTACTTATAGTACCATCAGAAGAGGCTGTATATAGTAATCCATCATTGGTAGTGTCAAACCTGTACAGAACATAATCAAGTTGCAATATTTTATCCTTGGACAATAGAAACAAACAATAAAAACTGTGGAGGAAAAGCTCTTACTTCATGCTGTTGAGAATGCAAGAATGCACAGAATCATAAGTAATCTTCTCATGCAACTTGACGTAATCCCAAACACCTAATAGTCCTTTCTGTGTGGGCAGAACAGCTAAGTATGGTCAGTAGTTGCATATGTTCCAGAACTGCAACTGAACTTGAAAAGAATTTAAGTGGACAACAAAGTCCCTAGTACGGAGTAGGGACTGTAATACCTTGTCTCCTGATAAAAGCACATTATTCTTAGTTGGATGGAATTCCAAGCAGGTCACACGCCTCTGGTGAAATTTTATGTTCCCACACTCCAGTTGATTGGGTATCAGAAACTGAGGCTTAACCTAAAAGTTGGGAGAAAAGAAACTGTCAAAACTGGTACTAGCAAAGACATATAAATATCGCAAAAGAAAAACTAGTAAGAAAAAAAGGCATTTGGTGGATTTTATACCATGGGAATCTTGCCTTTAACTTGGCTCTGAAACACATAATCCAGTGAAGTGTTTGTGTTCCTTCTAGAGGCCGGGATAACACCATGCTCCATTGCTACTCTATGTGGGCATGTCAAGGTTGTATGGCCTGCGAATGAGGGAAAATATGGTGGTATGTCAGTGACTCAGATAACCACCATTCATGTTAGTTTTGCCAAGGGATAAAAGTGCTATTGCAGAAGAAATGGACTTCTTATTTATTTGGTAAGACTGTCAATCAAGCTCTCAAGATGTTAATGGCAATTTTGTTTGTACGATCAATCAAAGGAGCGGCTATTTGAGCAAACTGAAGAAATATGAGAAAGTAAGATGGGTAGGTCCATCAATAACAGACTGTATATTGTTACTCTATGCATCTCTTTCTGGTCCGAATAAATGATTGGTTCATTCGTATATCCCTCTAATCTTGAGGGAAGAGGCAACTTTCAGAAACTATCTAGAGCAAGAAGTTGCCTAAACTGCATGTGAGCATGAATACGAGCAATTACTACTTCATCAACATCAGTTCTTGACATCGCCACTTCCCCATTTGGAAATTCCGGTTTCTCACTCAGCTATCTCAAATTAGTGCTCTGACTGAACTCTTGTGCTCGAAAAGGCACAAAAAAGAAAACAAGCATACAGTGAAGGGTATCAGAACCTGGCATCTTGCATAGGAAACAAGGCTTCCTGGGGCAATCGATATACACTGCTCCCTTAAACCCGGCCTCATGCCCTGTACTCTTGCAAACCTGCAACCAGACCAGACATCACAAGGCACACATCAACTACAGTTAGAGAACATTCACACCCAGAAAAGTTCAGAAACCATCAAGGAAACTCTATCCAAGGGAAAAAAATCTCAAAGTTTTGCTGAAGTGAATAGAAAAGAATGAGTCTTTCCCTGCCCAAACCATTTTTTTACTAGAGAGAGATATGCAGGAGAGTAAGCAACCATCCACATTAAACCCAATATAATCAAATAGATTATCAACAGTAGGGGCTTTTCGTATCCCAGAATTAAGCAAAACGGAAAAAGCACCAAGTTAACATCTCCAATCCCAAAAGCTATCGGAATGAAAGTATTAGTAGCAAAGTAGTAAGAAACAAGATGAGGAACTCTTCAAGCTCCAAACCCCCAAACCGCTTGGGAGGCCAAGTTCCAGCACACAGATTAAAGTCGAAGCATCAGGACGAAGCATTCCTTCCGAAATCCGAACATTAATGGATGGATATAGCACAATCCGGAGATTGAGGAGGAAAAACCGAAAGAAAATCCTGGCACCGACCACGACCACGAGCACTATACCTTGCACACTTTCTTGAGACTAATAGTGATCGAGGCCTTCCTCCCGCTCCTCGCCGCCGCAGCCACGGGGGACACCTCCTCCTCCTTACCCGAGGGTTCCGCCGCTTCGCCATCATCGTCATCGACTTCTCCGGAGCCCTCCTCCTCAGCATCCTCCTCTCCCTCGTCGGAGGATGAGGAAGACGAGGAGGCTTCCTGCTGGTCCTCCTCCTCGTCGTCGTCGTCGGGGGCGGCGTACGGCCCGCGGCGGCGGCGGTTGTGGACGAAGCGGGCGCGGGTGGTAGGGCCCATGTGTCGGTGAGAGTACGAGGCCTCCGCAGGCGGGAAAGAGGGGAAGTGTGGTGAGCGAAGTGGACACCAAGCGCTTTGCCCTCTCCGTCTCAGGCTCCAGTCCTTGGCCTCTCTGCCTTCCTGGGGTTTTGTTTTTGCTTTGATCTTCGTGCTGGTCAGTTTTGTGCAAAGTTAAGTACTTATCCCTTCGTAAAAAATCAAATCATGTGCTTTCGTATCCAACGCTTCACTATCCATCTTATATAAAACTTTTTTATAATTAATATTTTTATTGTTGTTAGATGATAAAACATGATTAATACTTTACATATTTTTTCATATTTTTTACAAATAAGACGGACGGTCAAACGTTGGACACGGAAACCTAATTTTTTTTAACGGAGATAGTACTACTAGCACAACGCCACAACACACAAAACATTCACTAGCCAAGCGAAGTTTATGCTATGATGAAAAATACAGAGAAATGTTACCCCCGTATTAGTAATGCCTAAATTTTAACATTATCAATATTTCATGTGCTATTGACAAATTTTAATACTCCCTCCCTTCTTTAAAAAAAACTCCCTCTACCCCCAAAATAACCAGTGCATAGCTTAAGATGGTTGTATTTTAGAAGTGCGAGAGTATTCAACATGCTAGTGATATTTTTTAAGGATTTCTTTTTTTTTTCATTTTAAATGAAAGCTTATGATAACAGGCACTGTATCTTTTTATATCTTTGTTAGTGGTTACTCCTTTCTTCCCAAAATAAACGCAGCCATGAGTTTCCGCGTACAACTTTCATCGTCCATCTTATTTAAAAACTTTTTTATGATTAGTATTTTTATTGATATTAGATTATAAAACATGAATAGTACTTTATGCGTACTTATGCTTTTTTAGTTTTTTCAAAAAAAATAAATAAGACGAACAATCAAAGTTGGACACGAAAACTTATGGCTGAGTTTATTCTGGGACAGATGAAGTATTTCAGATAGGTCTGCATGTATCTCTTACGGCACTGAGCCTTTTTATATCTATGTGCCACATCTTTTGTTTTTGTTTTAGTTATTATTACAGCGATACTCCAATCTCTATTGTTTTAATATAAGCCACGTTTCATGCGGAAAAAAAATTTACCTTAATAGGCTGAAACTTTGGGTCGTGAAATTTATAGGAATTTGTGTTTTTCTATCCTCGTTTGTGGGCCTTTAATACCTGAAAGACAATACTAGTAAACTAAGTATACCCCGCGCATTGCTGCGAGAATTTTAAAAAAATGGTTACAGAAAGAATAGTAGTGGTACAGTTATAGTATATCACCTCTAAAGCAAATAATAATACTGAAAGCTTGACCTATCAAGCTTAGTGATCAAACGATAACATTACGATGAAGTATCAGAAAAATATTTAGGCAGTACATGCAAATCTTGTCATGCATCACTTTTACCAAACTCAACAGATGCTAATCTACATACATATCATATGGAACTATTGACTTAATTTTCCTGTAGAATAGTACATATATGTTCAACGAAAATCATGTTAAACTCTTACAATGATTGCATTGATATCAAAAGGAAAGACTGGTTAATGAAAAATGACAAATGGTCTGTGCAAAGACTGCTAAAGTAAACAAAATTGTCTGTCAAGCAACCTGTAAGTGACAAACACGATGAGAAAATTATATAGTGCATTTAGGAATTTTACTATTGCTCACACATAATTTCATAAATATATCTCGGAACAGATTTGTTCAACCTCAAAGAGTGCTTGTTGTGAATACGGTTGATATACCCATTGAAACGGAGAGGCTTTACTGCTAGTAAAATTTCCTCGTAAATGAATGAGTAACTTATTGAATAATTAAGAGTAAAATGCACCAGCGGTCCTTAAACTTGTCAGCAGGTTTCACTTAGGTCCACGAATTTGCAAAGTGCACATCGAGGTCCCTAAACTTGGTTTATTGTATCATCCCGGTCCAAAGCCGCGTTTGACCGTGGTCTTACCTACGTTCCATGTCATGTGGACGATGACATGGATTTTTATTTTATTTTTTCTCCCTTCTTCTTTCTCTTTTCTCTTTAATGAAAATACGATGGCATGTACGATGACGTGTATGAGGCATTTTCATCTTTTCGACAAGGAAGAAAGAGAAAAAAAGAACATGTCTCTTTTCTCTTTAATGAAAATACGATGGCATGTACGATGACGTGTATAAGGCATTTTCATCTTTTCGACAAGGAAGAAAGAGAAAAAAAGAAGGAAAAAGGGAGAAAAAATAAAATAAAAATCCATGTCATCGTCCACGTGGCGTGCCACGTAGGCAAGATCACGGTCAAACGCGACTTTGGACCGAGATGATACAATAAACCAAGTTTAGGGATCTCGATATGCGCTTTACAAGTTCGTGGACCTAAGTGAAACCTGCTGACAAATTTAAGTACCACTGGTGCATTTTACTATTAAAGAAGACTAAACTATTTTTTTAGAGAGGAGGCCATATGGCCCGGCTTTTTTAGAAAGCCACACACGGCAGAGCAGAAGACTAAACTATTCTAGAAAAATAAATTAGGGAATTGAACATTGAACACCAAACCGACCGTTTCTTGTAATGTGTGCGAAGAAACAGAAAGGTAAGGGAGTGATTTTACCATAGTTTGCAATAGATCTTATACTGCTAAAAAATACAATGTCAATTCAAAGAGGGAAAAAGACCAACATATTTGCTATCTTCAGTGGCGAGAAAAAAAATCAAGTATAGACATTAGAGCACACACATAAGGCGATGGAAAAACCAAGCTCCTGTATTCTTTAAAAAAACACAAAATAAATTCAGTTGATATTGTAGTAGTATATAAGATAAAGGAAGGAGTTACCTGGGACAACGATTGGATCAGCGATGACATGGCAAATCAATGAAAATAACAGTGGCGAGGTGATCCAGAAATCAGGAAAGCACAACACATCTGTATGTTAAGAACTGCAACTGATGAATTGCATTAGCGGATAATCATGCCGATAAAATCATGAAATCCGTTGACAATATGAAATCTCGCTTTTCATAGATATGCCAATGGCTCTGGTCTGTGGCTTTCTCCTGCTGCTGTTCGATTTTTCACGCTTGGTGTGTGAACTGTGTGAACAAAAATATAAATGGGCATATGGCCACAATAGCTGAATCAACAGGATTGAAGACTCAGGCAAGAAACTACTCCAATAAATCGACAATATTCAAAAAGAGATGATGGAGGTCGCAGGCTCGTAGCCGAACATGTGCAAAGAAGGCGAGATACTGCACGGCACACTGGCGGAAGGGGATCAGGTGCACTCGTATTAACAAAGAGAAAGAAACGGTTGAGCCCCTGCTGGAGGAAGATGATCCGTCGGCGGCGCTGCTTCATATTCTCATGAGTCGGTGTCTGTTGGGGTTCAGGGGCAGCGATCGCCTGATTTTGACAGTTTCTAATGTAAATGCTTGTGATTAAGGGAGGGGAATGAGAAGTGATTACCATCTCTGCTGGCGGTTGAGGATGAGGGAGGGGCCATTTGATTTCACCATGGATGGCGTCAGGGTTCCCGACGTTTCTCCCCATCAGCGCATCGCTACATGGATCGCTCCCGACGTTTCTCCCGCGACCCAGGCGAACGGATGCCGCACCACTCTCCCCATTGGCGCATAGCTGCATGGATCGCTCCCGATGTTTCTCCCGCAACCCAGGCGAACAGATGCCACACCACACCTCGCCGTGCGCTATCCCTACCAAAACCTGCGCGCGACCGCGCCGCGTTGTCCCTACCAACACCCGCGCGTGACTGCGCCGCACCAGGCGGTTCGCCACACTGCGCCGCCGTCGCTCCGATTCAGGAAGTCGGGCTCGGGAGGATGAGAGAGACACACCGAACCCTAAATCACTCATTGGGCCGCGGGCTGCGATACACTCATATGGGCCTCCTTCGATGCCTCACGCCTGTGAAGTACTACCTCCGTCTTAAAATGTAGCTATTTCTAGCACAATACTTTGTTCCAAAATGAAGCTATTTTTCTACCTACCTTCTCCTCTCAACCAATCACAACCATTCTTTTTCACCTACTTTCTCTTTTCAACCAATCACACACCTTCTTCAATCATTCTCACATACTTTCTTAATACCCGTGCCAACCTCAAAAATGCTTACATTTTGGGATGGAGGAAGTACACTGATATGGGCCTCCTTCGCTGCCTCACGCCTGTGAAGTCCCTCGCTTCCTCACGTCTGTGAAGTCAGCCTTTTCATCCAACGACTGAGATGCGATGTAATCATCCGATCCAATGGCTGCCAATCAATGATGACGGGGAACACTGGGGTTTGAGCTTTAGGAGATTAATTGCACTTAGTGGGGGATAACTTTATAGGAAGAAGGGATACACGGTTAATTTGCTCCGTACTACATAAGGATAATCCCAACTCATAAACTATTTATTTAGTAGTTTCCATACTTGCCATGTCACATCGGTATTATCTATATAAACTATACATCTAATAATGGATGTTTTTTCAAAATAAATTATCATCCAATCACTTTCTCTCTCTTCCTTCATCCGCCTATTATTTTGTTTTCATTAATTATTGGAGTAGTTTCTTCATCGTTCTTTCTTTTCTCGTTAACTCTCTTATCACTTTACTTTTTTCTAATTGTGAAATACTTCCTCCGTTTCATAATGTAAGATTTTCTAGATATATAAACGTGGACAATGCTAGAAAGTCTTACATTATGAAACGGATTGAGTATATGCTACGGAAACTATATCAGAGCTGATCGATATAGAGAGTTAGTGCTGCCCTTAAATAAACTTGGTTAGAGTATAACACTCGAAAGATGAAACGAAGGTGATTTGGCTGTCACGGCATGTTGTCACGATCATCGGTTACTGGGGAGGCGACGTAGCCGCGGTGCACACCACACGAGAGCTCCGTGCAGAGCATTAACTTCTGCTGATACCGTCACGTCAAGTCAGCCCATCCCAAATGCCAAAACGGGCCCAGCCTGTTACCAGGCCTGCTCCAACATCACAAGAGCCGAATTTGATCCCACGGGCCAAAATCCTCCTCTTTCGCCGGCCCACTTCACCCGCAAAACGACACGGGCACCACCACAGCAATGCGTCTTTAGACAGCTACCCATACGAAAAAGGCAGCGCAAAATTTGAAACCAGGGGCATAACGGACAATTACCACGACACGAATCTGTACAGAACGACGTGACGAAAAAGGACCAGGTGAGTTTTCTTCTTCAGAAAAAAATAAAGAAAGAAAGTAAGAAATGACCAAGTGCGTTCGGTTACACACGGCGGCGGGCGAACTTATCCCACTGACAGGTGGGCCACCCTAGGGGCCTAACGGCGCGGCACTGGACGGGTAAACGGAGTGGCCGGTACAAAAGGTCGATTCGGTTCGGGACAAGGCGGTGCGTCACGAGTGGGGCCCGCGCTTGGCATGGAGACGATGGGACGTGTGTGTAGCTGATTGGTGGGGACGGTGCCTGGTGGGTCCCACGCTTATAGTGGTTGGATCATCGGATGTAGGTACGGGAGTTTTTTTAAGCTTTTCGTTGCTTGCGTGAGTTTGGAGGACAATAGTCGCGAGAAAAAAAGAAAGCAGAAATGTCTTGCCCGCACGGCATATGAGTACTGTAGAAGTATTAGCTAAATAGATTATGTATTTATGTAGATAGATTAAAGAAAAGCTGATTCTCCTAATTGAAAAGAAAAATCATATGACCTCTATTTCAGGTTATAAGACTTTCTAACATTACACACATTCATATAGATATTAATGAGTCTAAACACACATATATTTCTAGATTTATTAGCATATATATAAACGTATGCAATGTTAGAAAGTCTTATGATATGAAACAAAGAAAATATATCTTTACTTAATTCAAATAAGATTCTTCGTTTCCTTTTTTTAAAAAAGGGTGAACTGGTGTTGAAAAAATAGATCAAAACATTGACCTCATGTAGTATTACTACCTCATAACCTACGTGTCACTGGTAGTATAGATAATAGATTACTATGGCACAATTGTTATAACGAAGAGCAATTATCAATAGCCACTAAGCAACTTTCCTATATAAAATTATGTAAAAAAAAATACACCGTTTAGTATTTTAGGAAGCGTGCGCGTGAAAAACGAGGTACTTTCTCTCTCAAGCTCGCCTGAACAAACGTCACGCGCACACACTAACACAAGAACTCCTACGTCCCTCAACAGTCAACACACCTCAAATAAACGGAGACCATCAACAAACCCCTAGAATCCACTTAATTTGATTTGAAATATAGCAGGCAGAATTATACATCCACAACTGATGCTACTCTGGTTAAGTTATTTGCATTAGCTTTATCTACACACGTAACCAAGCCAAATAATACTCTCTCCTTCCAAAAATCTGAGTCATATTTCTTTTTCACCAAGACTAATAGGCAATTAATTCATTCACCATGTGACAAAACCAATGAACATGCAACCAATAAGCATTAAAATGGCTTCTTGGGTTCCTATCAACAATTTAATTTAGCACATAATAACTACAAATAGGATTTAGACTTTTGAAAAAACCAAAGAATAAAATAGATCTTAGATTTTTAGATTTTTGGAAGGAGGAAGTACTACTTTTGGAACTCTAAATTTCAGTAGGTTGATAATAATGATAACTGATAAGGGTTTGTTTAGTCTGGATGAAAGTTGCAAACAGACCGAGTTGGCCACATCGGCTCTTTACTTACTCCTAATAGTAGTACTACTTTACAATTGCGGAAAATTTCTGGAGACAATAAAACATTCAAAGTCACATGTACATTGTTTTTCATTAATGTGCTGGCACCGTGCAAGACAAGAAATAAAAAGGCTCAGGTGGAACCACCTAAATAGCAAGTCCCTAAATCCACATAGATTCACATTATTTCAAGGACCAAATGCAGGTGCATTACCACTAATCTACTACAACTCCTACTAAAAAGTTACCATGGTCATTGTAATATCTGTAACTAGAAGTACTATTCAGAAAAAAAAATGTGCAGGTTGCATTTACCCCTATTCAAAAAATTCAAAGTCCCACAGGCCCCAGGCCCCAGAGTGTGCCCAGACCAGATTAAAACACACACAACAACAGTCCATCTGCAGTTCAAATCTGGGTATTAAAAACCCCCCAAATTAATCCCCCCCCCCCCCCCCCCCCCCCCATCCAATCTCTCACTCTCATCTCCACCAAATTCAAACCTCACTCTCATCTTCATCCTCAGCTCAAGCTCAAAACCCCTTTTTGTTTGTTCGCTGCTGCCACTGTCCCCATCCACCTCTCCTCGCTGCCGTTTGCTTCACTCCCACTGCTCCTCCTCCTCCCTGCACGCGCGCGCGCGCGCTAGATCTCGCCGGAACCCTAGCCGGTAATGCCACGGGCGGCTGCCGCGGCGGGACAGTGAGGTGCTGAGGGGGTTTCCGGATCGATGCATCGGGTGGCCATGGCTGCGGCGGCGGGGGACGGGGACGGGAGGGGGCGGACGCTCGGGGCGGTCATCAAGGAGAAGGACGAGGAGCTGGCCCTCTTCCTCGAGATGCGCCGCCGCGAGAAGGAGCGCGGCGCTGCTGCTGCTGCCGCGGCGGCCGAGCAGCTGCTGCTTTCCGGGGACCGCGTCAACGTGGCGCGGGATGGGATGCTGCTCGTCGACCAACCGCCGCCGCCGCGCCCGCAGCCTCCCGCCGGTGAGAGCTCGGGCCGACCCGTTCGTTCGCTTTTATTACTATTTTGCTCTTGTGTTGCGCGAAACCCTAGCTTACCTGTGTGTGTGGTAGAGCACAAGGCGGCGGCGTACAGGATGACCGGCGGGTTCAGGAGAGCGCCCGGCGGCGCCGACGACTTCCTCAATTCGGACGGCGGCGATAAGAACGACTACGACTGGTGCGTTTGCTGCTGATTTCGAATTACCACAAGTTTTGGATACCACTGCTATCTGGTAGATTTTGTGGTGTTTTGGTTGTGTGCGTGTGACACATGCATTGGTGCGAGAACGTTTGCTCTGGAGCTAATTTGTACTGCAATGGTGTGAAATGCGGTTTGTTCTTTGTTCTGTAGCCGAAATTGCAGGAAATTTTGCGAGACTTGAAGAATTTTTCTTTTGGGTGCACAAACGTTTGGTTATTTTACTGTGCTGTAGCTTTGTTGGCGATAAAATTTTGACCAGTAGTTTGTTAATTCTGAATTATAGTTACTAGCTTGTTGATTGTCTCTGATGTTTATGCGATTTCAGCTAATGCTTCATTGTACAATTGATTAACCCCTCGAAAATGTAATTTCCCCCCTTAAGTTCATACTTTTAATTCTGCGGTTGATGCTTTAATCTGTTAAATTTTTTGACGCTACACATAAAGAGTGGCTTTTGTGTGAATCTGGTGTTTGTTAGAATTTAGCTGTTGTTTCTGGAAAAGTTGGTGAGGGTGGTACCGGTTGTTGAGGTTACTGTTGGGTCTCTTGTTGACCCTTGTTATTGCTTCTTTCTCTCTTTAGTTAGTTTCCTGATTTAATGCTTGCACATAAAGTTGTGCTCTTTGCTTTTGGTTATTGCGCTTAAGCCCTTTAGGTGGTGTAATCTGGTTGCACCGCTACAAGCATGACCTCTGGAAGAGCTCTGGTTGTGGACCTGTCAATTTGTTGGGTTTTAGTTGGTCTCAGTTCCTTCTCTTTGCTTTTTTGGTTGGTTAAATAGATAGTTTGTCTGTAACGTGGTTTTGCTTTCTGTAAATTTAGTGCCTGAGTATTGGACACACATTTTAACATTTGATACCTTATTCGTAGCCCCTATGAGCTACTTATCGTTGTCCTAATTGACTTGAAGTTTATTTGGTTGGTGCGTAAATGACTGTCCTTCTGTGAGTTCCACGCATCAATAGGTGAGAAAGTTAGGCGCATTTAGGATAGGGTGTAGAATTATTCTGGGAGTATTTTGATATCTAGATAGGCATGCTAACACTTAATTATGCTATGAGTTTGACTATTTGATTGCTAGGTGATGTTTGGTTGGTAGGTGACAGTTAGATTGTCTGATTGTGGAACAAATCATAGGGTATTTGTCAGTTTTTGTATGGTCGTAGAAGTGCTGGTTTGGTTATTCAACTTTGTTAAGGTTTACTGTAATTGTTCTTGGGTGGTGAGGTTAGTTAAACCAAGTGCAGAAATCACAGAGTGCTGCATATTTTATCAAAAGTGCTCTACCAGACTCGACATATTTCATCAGAAGTGCTCAATCAGAGTCTATGTGAGCAAATTAGTTGTGAAATGATTTCCTTGTTTTGTATTAAAATTGTTTTGTATGATGACCTCTGGCATTGCAGTTTTTGCCATTTTGTTCCTTGCATCTTCTATATTCAAATTTTAAGTATTTGAAAGTAATTATGCAGCCTTTCTCACAGCAGACTTGTTCGCTTTCAGGCTTCTGACTCCACCAGGAACTCCACTTTTTCCATCTCTAGAAGAGTCAAAAAAGTCCCCAGCGAGCCAAACTGGAACCCCAAAGACTCGCCCAACTGCCTTAAAATCAAGGGTTAGCCTACTGATCATGATGAATACATCTCAGCAAAAGAAAATCCTCTCTTGGTGGATATCAAATGATTTGATCTGAATGAATCTATGGACCAAAAGTGTCTTCACTGTATCTTAAGTTGATTCAAATTACCATCCAAGGAATTAACAAACAGACTCTCCAAGGATAATCCATCGTCTCATAGACCTGTCAACATATTTTCCTTGAAGATAGCATTTTATTTAGTTTGAATCATGCTTTTAGATTATTTTTCTTTTGACTGAAAAGCCTGTCGCTTGTTTATCATAAAGATAAACCATTTCTTCATTATTAGAATGCATTTTAGTTTCACCGGTTACATCACTTCTCTTAAGTATGACTTGTGTTCTTGACTGTTTTACATCTTCGTTAACTTTCTATTTCATCACTTTGTTTGTGGTACTCCAGTTGGCCAATCATCCAGATCCTCCATCAAGAACAACCCTTCCATTGAGAGCAACATCATCAAACAACTTGAACTCAGCTGCCACAACACGTAGGCCGTCATCTTCTGGAGGGCACACATCTAATTCATCGAGGCCTTCAACACCAACTGGGCGTCCTGCACTGACCAATACCTCCAAAGGTTCAAGACCTTCAACCCCCACGTCTCGGGCAACTGTACCTTCTAAGTCTGGACGTCCTGCCCCAAGATCATCAACTCCCACTTCCAGGTCAACACTTACTTCAGCAAGGTCAACAACACCTTCAAGGACATCTGGCCCTGCTGCTAGGACATCAATTCCTTCAGGTAGAGCATCAGCACCAGCTAGCAGGTCATCCACACCTACTTCAAGATCATCAATACCTGCTACCAGGTCATCCACGCCATCATCCAGGCCCTCCATACCAGCACAAAGCAAGCCAGTATCAAGGTCATCAACCCCAACAAGACAGCCTTCTGCCACTTCCACCCAACATGGTAGCTTGGCTGCACCAGTTCGATCTTCCTCAATCTCCAAACCAACCCCTACAATGTCCAAAAGTTCTTCACCGGCAAAAACTATAGCGTCAACACCTTCAAGGGGCAGCTCACCTACTGTCAAATCGAGACCATGGAAGCCATCTGAAATGCCTGGCTTCTCACTTGACGCTCCTCCAAATCTGAGGACATCACTACCAGAAAGACCAACCTCTGCTACTCGTGGCAGACCTGGAGCTCCTAGTTCTAGGTCTTCCTCTGTGGAGCCTGGGCCAGCTGCTCGGCCAAGACGGCAGTCTTGCTCTCCTTCTAGAGGGAGGACTTTAAATGGTAGTGTGCCTTCAGGTAGTTCGGTGCCAGCAGTGAGAAGATCACATCTTAATAGTGGTGACAGTGTCAATCCTGTTCAAATGGGTAATAAGATGGTTGAGAGGGTAGTGAACATGAGAAGGCTAGTTCCTCCAAAACATGATGACCAAAGATCCAGCCTCAATGGTCTATCTGGAAAATCATCAAATTCTCCAGATAGCTCTGGCTTCGGTAGGACATTGTCAAAAAAGTCACTCGACATGGCTCTTCGACATATGGTACACTTACTTTCTCTAAGATAGTCAATACTACAATAAATTTCTATGTTCGATTAACTTGAACTTGATGTGTATTATTGTACACAGGACATACGGCGCAGCATTCCAAACAATTTACGGCCTCTTATGACAAGCATACCAGCATCCTCTGTGCATAGCGCACGGTCAGGGTCTACAAGGAGCAGACCAATTAGTGTTTCAGACTCTCCTCTTGCAACAAGCAGCAATGCCAGTTCTGAGCCGAGCGTCAACAACAACCTGATGTGCTTGGACAGCATCGAAATCGATGATGAGTTGTGCAGTGATAGGGCAGGACAATACAGGCGATGATTTGCTTCTTTGATAGTATAATAGTTATGATTCCTGCGAAGGTTTACGACCTTAAAATGTTCAGAGCAGCGATGGGAGGATCATCTCCAAGATGACCTGATGGGTTCCTGTTCTCATATGTAGTTCATTGGGTGTCCAATATTTATCCGGTTTATTCATGTTATGTTGCGAGCTGCTCCATGTGCAACTTTATTCTGGACCTTATATGCTATTGAAAAGCGTCTTTTATGTGTTCAGTCCTTGAGTATCATTTTCAGTACTTTGGGAGTTTAAGTTAGGTCTTCTTAGCCCCTTGAGTCTTTGACACCATCTTGTAGCGGATTTCGCGCTACAGCCTGGTAGTCACATGTGTTTCCCCGGCTGAACTGTATTGACATTTTTCTCTGTTGTTGTATCAGCAATGTAAATTTAGTAGCATTTTTTCTTTCAAGTAATATTTTCTCAGGAGACGGTCACTGCTGCCGTAAAACTGTTGCTGTAATCTTGTAAATTACAAATTGGTAAGTCAATTAGTAGCAAATTCTCTGAAGGGTAAGGGTCAATGGCCAAAATGCTGCTGAATCTTGCGCTCTGTAATAAGGTGTTACTCTTCCTACCAACAGATACTCCAATTAGGCAATTATACATCCTTAATGCAAAAAACTACTGCACTGATAAAATTACATCCAGAATCATGTGCTCAACTGCTCATATGCTGTTCTACACTGATGCATCCTACCAAAATACTACTACAACAACTGAACTACCACAGGAATGCTCCTGCATTTTATTTTGCTACTGCAAGGAGCAATGGAGCTCATAGACTCCAAATCTTTATGACCAAGGCTAAGATAAATAAAACAGGGAGCCGACAGGTTACATACATCTCAGCATCTAACATAAATTTGGGAGGAAGAAAGCTTGTGACCTGTGACTGATTTTGTTTCACAAGTCAAAATCAGTTAGTTGTGATGGATCAAAGGGGAATGGGTAGGGTAGGCAGACAAGAAGTCCAAAGAGCAAGATGGCTACACCAATGCTGATGTAATTGTTCTCAGGTTCTGTTATTTCTTCAGAGAGAGGGGAAATCGGTCCTCTCTGCAAGAAGAAGATCAGCACCACCCAGTAGAACGCGACGTCGTTGAAGAGAGCTGAAATTCCAAGAAGTCCAATGGCCAAGCTGCTGATTCGAGACGATATCTGTTACAAAGTCAGGTTGAGATTCATTACAATTGTCTCAAGTCAAGGATGAGAGATTGCAGTTCTTTCCAGCTTCAGGTAGCCAGCCAGTAGTCACATCTATAGATACAAACTTACAATAGCAACATGATTTCTTTACCTTTCTTCCCCACATGGCAAATGCTATGCGGCCGCCATCAAGCTCTCCTGCAGGGATGCTATTGATGGCATTGATCAGGAGACCAGCCCAGGCCCATAAGACCAGTGGATTTATGGATAGTTTTGTTCCTTCTTTTAGAGCATCTCCAAGAATAAGCTTTGCTGTACCAAGGGAAAATATATCAAATACAAAGTTTTGAAGTTCATCAAAGTTCCATTTATGTGAATAGTCCATCCAATGTTCTTGAAAAAAATGCTTGAAGGCAAGCAAGTAATAATGAAAATCCAGAAAAAAGAGGATTCCTTGTGTAGTTATGAACTTAGATAAAGGAGCCTACCAAGACCACCAACAAGAAATGATTCATGAAATACTGCTGGATCTATCACAAGGCCAAGGCCATCACTTGGAGGTAAGATGAAGCCTAGCAGCAAAAGAACAAATCCAAGGGAGAACCCTGCCAATGGTCCAGCAGCTGCTACCTTCAGTAGGTCCTCACGATTGCGGACTATATTGACAATTCTGGTAATAGCACCAAAAGATCCTATCTACAATAAATATAACCATTTCAGTCTGACATTTTATGGTAAGATTAAGCAATTAGTTAAATAAATAACCCATTATGGGTGCGCAAGCACACGAAAATCCCCAAAGCCATGGCTCCCAAAGTCTCCACAGAGGCCTTTTTTTGCTGGCCATTTTAAAAGAGGCCTATCATATGAGTTGCTTAGTTATGCCAAAAGTGTACTTCAGACCTCACAGTTTCTTTGTACTAGCAGGTTTTCTAGCAAAGGAGATAAGAAAAATCACCTGAGATTATGAAAATGTCAACTTATAAAGATATAAGTATTTTCTGGTAACTCGAACAATATATTCCTAAAGTGAAATTGTAGACTTGAAAAAGAAAGGGAAGCTTACCTGCCAGCTAGGAACAAAATATGGTACGGCAAGCTTGATTCCAGTATCCCTAGCAGCAAGGATATGTGCAATCTCATGAACGCCTATTATGGCCGCAGTTACTAGGGCGCCATAAACTCCATCTTTTAATAGCTCAAGGTTATCAAATGTTGATCTGGAAAAAAATACCCATAAACAGAAGTTATGGACTAATGCGTGAGTTGATATGACAAGGTACTCAAGGAAAAACATGTTATGGTGCCCTTTTTTCCTTAAAAACAAAAATAATAGCAATATTTAGCTGCATGCATCAGAATATAGAAGTAATGGAGTTGGAAATATCAATGCTACATGTTAAGGAAGATGCAGGTTTTACTATCATATTATCAAGCTCTATCAAGCGTCAAGATTCTAGATGCATAGATCTTTTTGTTCCGCATGAAACATCAAAGTTCAATTTGAGAAGATTTCGACACAAAAACATATGCACATGTTTAATCAAAAATCATACCAGGCTAGTCACATGAAACCAACCACTTATTCTTTTTCAGTAAAAGCAAACAATATACACCATCGAATGAAGGACGGTTGTGAATAAAGGGAAGAGAAACCTCATACAGCAAGTTGTCCTGTAGCAAAGGTACATTTCGGAGCAAAAGGGTGAAGATGGTAACTACTCCAAATGAAGCAGCAGCAAACCACTCTGGGACAGCTGAACATTTAATTCACAAAAATCAAATCAGAAACCTCAAAGGTCAATGTAAAAGCCAACAAACTTATAGGTTCCTAACAATTAAGCAATATACTAGTTCATTCTCAGTTTCTCAGAGGCAACTAATAAGTTCTTCACTAAAGGTAGGCGATAATTTTATTACCTGTAGTTTCAGGCTGCAATGTTTGCCTAGGTACAACTACTGCAACTGGCTTATCATCCTCTGGGTTAATGAGAAGAAAAAGCTTATATTGATCACCAAATTTGTTCTGTTGATATCCAAGAATTGAAAATAGATTAGACATTCAAACATTTGTACAATCTTATACTTCTGAAGAGTGTCCTATTACCTGCAGCCGATTTGTGATCTTCTCATAACTTTTTGCTGGCTGACCACGCAAATTTCCCTTAAACAGTATTCCACCCTTTGTAAAAAAGTGAAGGCAGTAAGCAGAGTTAGTTGTTTTGAATAATTCGATATTTATTTACATATGAACATTTCAGATCAGAATATAAAGTATATGCATCACTGAGTATAACTATGTATGAGTTGAGGACGGATGGAACTTTATAAACTCAATTATTAACTGAACATTTTCAAGTGATATGGTATTCTAACTAAGTTATAAATATAATATGCTGCACACAATATGTGGTAAACCATGATATGCAGATAGTAACCTCATAAGGCTCCTGGCTGGTCACGAAAAACGTGTCAAAACCAAAAACTTGATCCTTGAGAATGTCTATTGTAGCCTTGGGGATCCTGACAGATTCATCAAGTTGTTGCTGCATATCATTGTGATTTAAAATGTAAATCATAAGCCTCACTCGTCGGGTTCCAGAATTCAGTAATATAAGATCAAAATAGTACTATTACATATTTTTCAATTCAATAGCCATCTCTGGTTCCTGCTTTGATTTTGAATGCAAGAAACAAGAGGTATCCATCTTTGTTTTTGAATTCCTACTGAACTTAGAAACACGTGCACCATAAAGATTAGTAAGGGATTTTACCTTCATTCCTGGCAAAGGTGAACCGACAGCAACATCAACTACTTCCACATTTTCCTATTTATAACAGAATGTTATACATGTAATGGTTGCATTTTCAATGTAGTACGATAATTAAAGTTGCAGTGACATCAGGTAGAAGTATACCTGTGCATCACTGGCTGGAGTAGCATCTCCATCAATGTTCTGAACTGTGTCACTGGAGCTGAGTGGTTCTGTATTTACAGTTTCGTCTTTCGTCTGGCGAGGCATGGGAAAGCTAAATATTATAGTTCAGTTACAGGTTCATGTAGCTAGGACTAACAGGCATACTGACATAACTAACGCAAGTGACTGTGTTAGTGCAAGTATTGGGCTAATCAAGACATCACAAATGGTAACCTACTTTTGCATCGTACAAACTTATATTTTGAGCAACTGCAGAAGAGTAAGGAACGTACATTATCTGCATTAGTCTCACTTTCTGCAGATCCATTTTCTTGTGTAACACTATCAACCGAAGGTGATGAAGCATCATCTCCAAGCTCTTCTTTCTCCTGGAAGAAACAAACAAAAGAGAAAAAATGTTTATCCCCTTGGATTCCTACTAACATGAATAACATGAACTTACTCATCAATTCCACATTTTTTAGTCGCTTTAACTCCACTGAATTTCACCACTACATCAGAAAACGCGACACTGAATTCAGTTGAAAGAAGCACATGCGGATATCATGGATAGATGATGAAACATCGAAAATGCGACACTTCAAAGTGAGATGCAAAAATGAGGGGATATCCCCTTAAGGGATGATTTGTGTTTTCCCACTTCAAACTTCAAAGCACAGTAGGCCATCCGCGAATTCTCTGCAAAATGATAAACATACACCGTTCGCGAAAAAAATGATAAACATACACTATTAACATTCAGTCGCCCATACAACAGAAGTGTAACTGTGAATCATGGCACGCCAATTGCAGATTACTACCTAACCCAAGAATTTACAAGGGGGTAAACACACGTAACTACCTCGTCGCCATTGCCGTCGCCGTCGGGCTCAGTCTCAGTCATTGCCTGGCAGACAAACCTTCGGTTCCTGATCCTGCATATAGCACAGTTACTACTACTCCTAAAACAATGGAAATAGAAATATACAAACAAGCAAGTCCAACCAAAACCAAGAAACGCAACTGAAGCGAGTGGGTGGAGCGAAGCTTGAGACCGAGGCGGGCGGGCCTCCCCGTCGCCGGCAAGGAGGTCGACGCGAGGAGGATGCGCTGGCAGCATCCGTACGCCGCCGCGGCGGCGGCGGAGGACTGCGACGGCGAGCAACTCATGGCGGGTAATTGCATTCGCGGCCGTGGTGGTGGAGAGCGCGCGGCCTTATCTCCTCCTCCTCACCTCGCTTCGGATTCGGACGGAAATAGAAAAAAAAAAACTTTCCTGCGGCCAGGATCCCACCCCTGCACGAATCTCAAAGCCGAAGCTACAAGAGGGGCATTTCCGTCAATAGCTAAATATATATCTTCCTCGACTCCGACAAGAATAGGGTTCCACCGCCGCCGCCGCCGCTCGCCGGAGAGATAGAGATGAAGAGCTTCCCGGTTGCCGGAGGCCGCAGCGTCTCCCTCGGCCTCTTCTCCGACGTCTCCAACAGCCGGTACGCCACTCGCTGCCAATCTCCTTTTCCTCACCAATCGATTCTTCCACCGAGTTCTTGGTCCCAGCTACGAACTGTGGGGGTGACGAGAGGAAATATCTTGGCCTTCTCGAACTTGTCAGGGAGCTCCTCGAGCTGATGCAGTCAGGGAAGCTGGAGCCGGAGGTCGCATTCCTCAACGCATCACTGGTACATACAATCGTCGCCATTGTCCCTTTCTGTATTCTACATCAGCAGTAGGACTCGATCGATCACTCGATGATTTCTTTGTATTTTATTTACATGTCGACTATGGCAGGTGCCGGATGTGTTCCCGGTTCTCGCGGCGGCGCACAAGGCGGTGGTGTCGCAGGGGAGGGAGTCTCTGACCACAAGAACTCTGCATTCGGAGCTCGTCTATAACTACTCCGGGTCTAAGCATGTGGGTAGTCTGGTCACCTATTATTTGTTCTTGTTCTAAAATGGTGAGATGAGATTGTGCTGATATGTGATTTGTTGATGGTTTTTGTGCTGTTTTTTTGGGTTTCAGATAACGGAGTCTTTGAAACGATGCGGAATCTCCGAGGACACGAGTTATATCCTTGCAGCTCGTTTTGATGCTTCGAATGAGGAGGTATTGTATTCGAGATAGGGATCTTAAGGAACTAAGTTCTAGTGCGTTAGTTGCTCGCGGAGTCGCTGTTGTTCATATTTAGAAGCCAGGACACCCTTTTAGCCAATAATGATATCTCCTTTTGAGTTGGCTAGCGTTAGTGGTTTCAGTGTCAATATATATTTTGAATCATCATATCTTGCCTGGATGTCACATTTCAATTCCATTACTGTGGGTGCAACAAGTCGGTTTTAAGGTTGCATGTATCACCAATTAGATTGACATATAAAAGACATAGAATTGCTGAAACTTTCAAGTTATGGTGTTAACAGTACACTCTCTTTATGGGACCTTGAATCAAAAGATTGTGGTATTGACTTCTTGCTTTCTTAGTGGATAACTTGAAGCATTTTTTTGTATTATGTATTTCTTTTTTTGCGAAGAATAAAGTATGCTATACATATCTCTGTATCCTGGTTTACACCTCTCACTTTTGCTGAGAAAACCAGCATTTTTACCAGACCAAAATTTACATGACAGGCTGCTCTGTTTAGATCCCTATGTGAGTTTTTGTGATTATGTGCTGCATAATATGATAAAGAGAAGAAATTTTGAAATTCAGACGTGTTCTCTAACAGAGATTTAAACATACATCAAAATTACATACCCCAGTTATATGCATGGGAGTTTGTCACGAAATTGCTGTCCCGAAGAACTTGAGAGGCGTACTATCAATTTCTGTTTCCTATGCATTTTCTACGAGTTATTGTCCTTCTGAGTGAAGGAATTCAAACAACCGTGATGTGAAAATTTTGCAATATGGCAGATAAAAGCTGTGGAGAAGCTTATCTGTGGCACTGAGATTGATCTAGCGGAACTGGAAACAAGAGCAAACCAACCACAGATCCTGAAGGTTTTTAGTTGAACTTTGTGCTAATTATATGCTAATATGTTTTTCATATGACTTGTCCTGAATGTCACATTGTTTTCAATTTCCTATTGGCAGCATTATAAAATAACTCCCCAGGAACTATCAATATCTACACTGCCCGATGCAGTTGTATGCAGGATTGCTGCTCGAGATGCCCTTTGAGGTCTTAACACTCATCATCAATAATTTTTTCCACCTATCTGCATTTATTTCTCTGATCAGACTCTGAGCATAAAATTCACCTCTCCTTCATAGTTATGCTTGTAGCATGTTATTTCGGGCTGTAACTTATGAAGTGTATAATAACAACATGTAGTTCTGGATGTTGTAGCTACTCAACTTTTTGCATACACATCAAAACACAGCAACAGTTGAATATCTGTGAGCTCATGGTATTCAGATTTGCGTGCAAGCAACCTGCGAGCATCTTACATTGTTGACTCACTCAAAAACCTATCTTTCAGTGACATCACGGATCAAGATTGAAATCTGGGAGGCCTGGTGGTTTTTTGCACATGATGATGTGGTACCGGTATGTTTGTTACTGTATGATGATGGTTGCTAGTACTACTGGTGCCTTGGGTTCACGTGCTGCTGGGACAGCGTTGCAGCTGTCGTTTCTGTCCAAGAGAAAAACATGGACAGAGAAGCTGGTAACCTGCCCGGCATTGCAGCTGTTACTGCAAATTCCAGTTCAATGTTTCTTTTGCATGATCCATCAATCTATCATGCATGTAATTTGAAATTCAAGAACCCCACTGGTTTTGTTTTTTGTTTTTTTGGCCAAAACACTCTGCTGTGTTCTGTTTGTTTTTGGAGTCTGTATGATGGTATCTGTCAGTATCATTATCTTGCTCATCAGTTCATCTATCAATTGGGACAACAGCCACCAAGTTTTATTTTGGCCCTGTATGTTCCTTTTTCATTTTGGTTCAAAAGGCATCTTATTAATGTGTCTTAAAAAAGAGGGCATCTTAAATTGAAATCAGGTGGTTGCTAGACCGAAAAGGCCAGTTGTGATCTTGTCCTGTAGCTGTATGTTTTGGCGTTGCCTTTCCAGAGATGCCATGCCAACATGATGTAATCATCTCATTATGATATAAATCCGTCATAATTTATTCCTCTGTTTCCCTCTAAGTTACGTCCTGTACTAATCTTAATCGACCATGCAAAGCAAGAAGCAAGATTTATTACATGTAGAACAATTCAATATTTTTTTTGGCTGACTTCTTCTTATTAGCCAATAAATGTAATTATTCGGGGGTGGAGCATGGTACTAATTATTGGCATAGAATAATTAGCTGATCCATTGGTACCAAAGACTTCCTGAGAATATACCTCGCACAACATGCGTAGACCACATGAAAATTTATCAGGATTCTCTCCCTTGACAATATAAAATATGCTAATTGCCATATCCTTTCTAATAACCTCCATATGTATTGGCAAAACTGTAAAAATGAAAAGAAGACATGTGACAGAGGTGAGTCTGAATTCCAACGGCTACAAATTTATCTTTGAACACAAGTGGCCATCACCTGTGGAGTATTTTCTTAAATAGTCACTCTCTTATCTCTCAAATTTTTCTCATCCCCAAGCATCTCACAACAAAGCACACAGATGCTGTTTTTGTTTTTTTGACACCACACGGATGCTGTTTTAAAAGGACGCAGAACGAGAAATATTCAAAAAAAAATTTTGTAGGAGTACCATTGAGTCATTGACCATGCCTAGTTTACAACAACATTATTTCCCCCTTAAAAAAAAGGCATTTTTAGTACTTGCCTATATTTAGCAAAATAGCCAGTGTTATAAAAAAAAGGCATTTTTTGTAGGAGACATTTATTACTTGCACATCACTGCAGATTTGGATGTAAAAAAAAAAAGGTGAGAATGAGATCTCCACCCAATCATTGCAAAAGAAAAACTGCAATTTGGATTAGAGCAAGTTTAATAGTATAGCCCACTACTAGCTCCAAATCATTTATAGCCAATGTAATAGCTAATTCATATAATAGTTGCTTACTATACTATACCTGGTCCCACCTATCATACACACATTACGTCTTGGAGTCCGTGCTGCAGCTGGCTATAAATCTGTAGCCCGTTGCTCTTCTCTCTTTTCTTTTATCTTTTTAAAATATGTTTATAGCTGGCTTATAGCCTGCTACCGTACCTGCTCTTAGCTGAAGAAGAAGAACAAAAAAAAAAAAAAGGCATATGCTTTGCAAAGTTCCCAGCTTGGTTCCCTTCCCTCCAATATTCTCCTCCCCTCCCATGGAATATCCCCCACAATTCCCTACTCCCCAACTCCACACTCCAATCTCTTCCTCCTCTTCTTCTTCCTCGCCTCGCTTATATACGCGGCGTGTCGAGCTCCTCCTCCTCCTCTTCCTTGCTCCACCACAACACCGTCGACTCGAGGCGCACGCAAACGCCGGTAGCGAGGAGAAGGATTGCTTCTTCTTTTTTTTTTTTTTGTGTGTGTGCTGTGTTCTTGGGTTTCTTGGCAATGGTGATTGGGGCCGAGATCAAGGACGAGATGGAGGAGGCGCCGCCGCTGCTGCTCGACGAGGCCGCGCGCCCTCGCCGCGTCGCGCTCTTCGTCGAGCCGTCTCCGTTCGCGTAAGGATTCTTGACTTTTCTCTCTCTCTCTTTCTTGGGGTTTTGAGGGGTTTCATAGCTGGCCTTTGCACGCATTCTTGTCCAGATCGATGAGTCTGTTCACTACTTTCTTGTGGTTGCTTGGTTTGTCGAAAGAGTTTTTGGATCCTTCTCGGGTCTTGGGATTCGTGAAGATAGGACAAAAATGGAGTAAACTTCAGGTGAATTAAGTGTGGAGATTAAGGAAGCCAACCCCCAATTAGCTGATGAATTAGTATTATATTTTTTGATTAAGATGAATTAGTAGTAGTAAGGACGGGAAGCGAATTATTGCATTTTTCTTGCCTAATATGAGCAGAGGAATGACCTATATTGTTCATTCTGGTTTGAATGTTTGATTCGTATTTTGAGCAAGTTTTCATCTTTCATGTTTCATGTTTGCAGTTACATCTCTGGGTACAAGAACCGGTTTCAGAACTTCATCAAGCACTTGCGCGAAATGGGGGATGAGGTAAATTCAGCAAAAAGCTAGAAATGTTGAAAATTATAGGTTGCTAGTTTGTAACTTCATTTTGTACATGTCTTGTGCGTGCAGGTGATTGTTGTGACCAACCATGAGGGGGTTCCCCAAGAATTCCATGGTGCCAAGGTTATTGGTTCATGGAGGTAAACTCAAGATACTTCTTTCTACTTTTATATCTTAGGATATTAGCAGCTTAGGCAGTAGCTACTGAACTACCGAAGATCTCAAGACTTGTAAAACTACTGTTTCGAAAACGAAAATGGGGACCACCTAATGAGCACCAACACTGCAACAGAAACTTTAACTACCACAATTACGGTCTACTTCATGAACAGTTTAATTTCTAATTTAGTTGATACAGTTAGGGTTTAGGTCATTCCGTTAGTTATAGCTCAATTCATAAACCAATTCAAGTACCAGCTTCTTAAAATAATCTAGTTATATGAACTAGTAAATACAGTATACTAGATATCAAGCTTTGAAAAGTGGAAGCATCAGAATCTTTTTTGTTGAATCATATGATATGTAGTGCCTTTTGGTGGCCTATTATTGTGTTTACAGCTGTTTGCTCATCCTTTCCAGCTTTCCCTGTCCAATGTATGGAAAAGTTCCTCTCTCGCTGGCACTCAGTCCTAGGATTATTTCGGAGGTTGCAAAGTTCAAGCCTGACATCATTCATGCATCCTCACCTGGAATTATGGTAATTTCATACTGACAACCAAGCTAATCATCAAATATTGTCTACTACTTAACCACTAAATTTGATGCCTCTCTGTTGGACATACAGGTTTTTGGGGCACTTGCTATTGCTAAACTGCTCGGTGTCCCTCTAGTGATGTCCTATCACACCCATGTCCCAGTGTAAGTAAATACTGAATTATACTGCAACAGATTCTTTTTTTTCCTGGGCAATTCAGTAGTTTACTGTTCATATTTCATTTCAGGTTTTTTTATTGTAAAGTTTATGACCAACCATAAAAAGGGATTTGCATATATTATAGATGTATGTTGATATTTGATCGCCATTTCCCAGTAAAAGCCTTTTAGCGGGTGGCAATACTGGAAGTATTATATGAACTATTTTGAGCTATTCATCATAGCTGTACTAATGTTTTTCCCCCTGCAGATACATTCCAAGATATACATTTAGCTGGCTTGTAGAGCCAATGTGGCAAGTCATAAGTAAGCATTATACTCCCATTTCATTTATACTTTCATAAACAGTCAGATTTTTATGTGATGAAAACATTGATTCGATCCGGCAAACAGGGTTCCTTCATAGAGCTGCTGATCTAACATTAGTGCCATCTGTTGCTATCAGCAAAGATTTTGAAACTGCCCATGTTATATCAGGTTGGTCCATATCTGTATTACATGTTCAGATCTTATTTTCTGCCTTCTTGGTATGCACTGTGTACCCATGTCAATAATATATACGTTACCTCCTTGTTCAGCTAATAGAATACGCCTTTGGAACAAAGGTGTTGATTCAGCCAGTTTCCATCCCAAGTTCCGCAGTCACGAAATGCGAGTTAGACTAAGGTGGCATCATACTTCATTTCCCTCTGAATTTCCCGTGCATGGTTGAGATTAATTGCTTACATACACTTCTGCTATATATCTATTCTTTTCAGTGACGGTGAGCCTGAAAAACCATTGATAATCCATGTAGGACGCTTTGGGCGTGAAAAGAACTTGGATTTTCTGAAAACGTGAGCTATATACTTACTACACTTTGTGTTTTATGTGGTTTTTGACTTACTTTTGACAAACATGATTAACACCATATTCTTCTCTGTGTCTTGCACTAAATGTTCTTCGATCTAATTTTGAATCATGACTGAGCAGGGTAATGGATAGGCTGCCTGGAGTAAGAATTGCATTTATTGGAGATGGACCATACAGGTATATCATATGTGGTTCCTTGCCATTTTATATACTATATCTTTTTTTTCCTAAGCTTCCAGTTTGTCATGAACAGCGGCAGCTCAAAATTTATTGCATTGTCGGTTTACAGAAAATGTTCATTGGACACCTTCGGTGAATCAATTACTTTGAGCTTTTTGCCACTAGTGTGCCTTACATGCTCTCTGCAATTACATGACAGGAGTGAGCTGGAGAAGATGTTTGAGGGGATGCCTGCCGTGTTCACTGGAATGATGCAAGGCGAAGAGCTCTCACAGGCATATGCCAGCGGTGATGTTTTTGTGATGCCCTCGGAGTCCGAAACACTTGGTCAAGTAGTCCTGGAGTCCATGTCATCTGGAGTCCCGGTCGTTGCAGCTCGTGCTGGTGGTGTTCCTGATATAATTCCAGAAGATCAGGAAGGGAAGACCAGCTTCCTGTTCACCCCAGGAGACCTCGAAGACTGTCTTGGCAAGATTCAGCTATTGCTGACGGACAAGGAATTCAGAGACAACATGGGGATGACGGCTAGAGCCGAGATGGAGAAGTGCGACTGGAGAGCAGCTTCCAAGAAGATCCGCAACGAGTTCTACAATGCTGCGATCTGGTACTGGAGGAAGAAGCGCGCAGAATTGATCAAACCGTTGCAGTGGCTGGCGCAGATGTTCCTACCAGCACCTGAGGCCAACAGAATCACACAACACTGAAGCCTCAAGGGGATGCTTCTGCAGCCATGATCCGGTCCTTGTAAATTTCTGATCTATAGTGCAGTGTCAATAGGTGAGATAGTTCCTCTTTTTTTTGTATGGAATTGGAATTGTGAATGGTATGGCAAAGCCATTTGTTGCCTGTATTGTTGTAGTGGACAATGTGTTGCCTTGTTGGGACATGATGTGATGAACTGTATTTGATTATAATCCACGGCATCAACACATCAAGATGCTATTGTGCACGCAATGAAAAGTTTGGTATCAACTCTTGAGATGCTGAACTTTCTCAGCTTATCTGCTACTCTGAATGTCAGATTATTTTGCCTGGGAATGGAATAATAGGAGGGAACAACAACATCTGAATATCTTCAGAAACTTGAGTCGTCTGTATCAGTGCATGAACTTTGATGTCCATATGATGCTGTGACAGGCTATCTTTCATACTAACCAGTATGTATCTGAGATTTTGGTTGTTTAAATAAGATGATATATAAATGTTTTGGTTGACAACCAACAAGGTCGTTGTAGTATAGTGGTGAGTATTCCCGCCTGTCACGCGGGTGACCCGGGTTCGATCCCCGGCAACGGCGTCTTTTTTTTTGTCTCTTTTTAAAAAATATATTCACCCTTTGTTTCATGTCTTTTTAAATTTTAAAATACATTCACCTTTGGTACTCAACCAAGATATTTCAGATATTTATAGCTTTGCTGCAGGAGGGAAAGAAGCATTCTTCATCATCATCTTCTTAAAACTCAAGTTGCCTCTTTTTTAAAAATTATATTCACCTTTTGTTTCATGTCTTTTTAAAATTTAAAATACATTCACCTTTGGTACTCAACCAAGATATTTCGGATATTTCTAGCTTGCTGCAGGAGGGAAAGAAGCATTCTTCATCATCATCTTCTTAAAACTCAAGTTGCACCTTCCTTTATCTTCTCCTTGATGGTTCTAGTTGTTCATGACTCATGATGAATCATACTAAGTTTCCTTTCTATCTCCTACTCCGTATATGCAGAGTTGGACCTGAAGATGACATGTTTCCCTTGTTACAAATAAAACTTCAGATTGTGATTCTGAAGCAATCTATAGACAAACAGAGGAAACACCGCATCTAAATTGAAGTTGCTAATGACAAGTTACTGACCAAGCATGCAAAATCATTTTTGCTTTCTTGCACATGACATGTTGCACATCTGCATGTGCCTGCTTAAGCTGAACCTGGCTTTCAGTTCCATCAGTAACAGTGGTGTGAACCTGCCCACTTTTTTTTTTTTTGTTCCTACCCTTCCCTGATAAGATCAGTGAAGAACCAGATGGCCTTCCAAGTTGCCCTTTTCAGCATCAAAGCCAGGGCATCTATGACGTCCTGTAATGCCAGGAAAGCAAATCTATCTTGTAGCTTTGCTCAATCATGCATTGCCACTACATGCCTATTAAAATTTATCTCTTGCTCTTCTGTGCTTTGGCGGTCTACTGTTAATTGGCCTTACCTAGATGGCAAAGAGGAAGCAGAACAGTGGAAGCTTAATCTGTCTGCCAACATCTGTGATTGCTCTGAAAACCTTGTGCAAAAATGCAGACTGTGGGGGAGGGATCAGACCTCTTTTTTTTTTCTCCACAACCCACAAGTTGTGTGAACTGTGTATGATGTTTTGTTTCTATCACCAAATGAAATAATGTTTAAGATTGTTGTTATAAATCTTGTTTCAATCAGTATTTTAAGGGAAAGAAAAGGAGGAAGGTTATGTTGCCCTGAAAGGTGGAAGCAAACAGTAGCTAAATAGTAACAGTGACAAACTGTGAATGATATTGCGCCCTGTCACTTCTTGCATCAGGGATTGCCACTACCAAATCTTCTTTAACAACTTTGTTCTTGTTAAACTCAATCTAGATGGCCAAGTAATGATCACCTTCACCTATTTTAATAAGCCTTTAGTTTTCTTAATCTAGATTTTTTTTTCCCAGTTGGCAAACCCAGAAAAGAACAACAAATCAGTCCATCTTACTGCATCTGTTGACTGTCCAATTTAGATTCTGGCTTCTACAACCTTGACAGCTGCAGTTCTTCAGAACACATGACCACCTTGTGTGCATCAGAAAGGTTGCCACCTTTTGATCTGAAGAATGGATGCAAAGGGTCCATTCAGTCTGACACTGTAGCTGTTATCCCTGTCAATTTGGTGGCTGGTGATTGTGACCTTTCTTGGAGAACTGATTCATTCTAGGCTGTGTTCTTCCCCCAGTTTTCTCAACTCACCTCTCTCCATAGTACTACTAGTATTTTTCTTTCAATCTCTTTGTAGAAATACTTCACTCACACAAAACACAAGGCTCTGACGGCTAATAAATATCGGAAACTTATACTAATAAGGTAAGGGTCTGAAGAAAGTTTCAGCAAAAGAGTCACTTCCAATTGACATTAAGGTGTAAGGGATGTTCTGCACGGCGTCTACCGATTGGCCATGCTTCCGTGACACTGAAGATATTGTCAAAATGACAAAGTACATGGAAAAAGATACATTCTTTATGGCCCCAAAGAAGATCAGCATCAGAAGCTGTGTTCCATTCCATGGGCGAAAAATGGGCTGTTAAGTGTTAACTAAATCGTTTGATGCTGGAGTGGAACATCAGGTGACATGGAAAAGCCAGTAGTATAGGCCTGAAGAATTTCAAGCAGCAGCAACCACATGAGGCCAGAAGGTTCTATGCAACAGTGCCTTCCATCATCAGAGAGTGAGTGGCCACTTTGTTTTTGCCCTGCAATTTGCAAAGTGAGGAGGCAGGGCAGAGAAGAAAAGCAGAAGCACTCTCTCTGTTCCAAAATGTAACCATTTCTAGAGGTTTTCACGAGAATTAGGGAAGTGGGGTGAAATTGAATGGTGAAAGGTTATGATTGGTTGAGAAGAGAAAGTATACGAAGAAATTAAATAGAGGATGGTTGAGATGAAGGGGTAGGAGGAGAAATAATTACATTTTGCCACAAATTTGAACTCCAAAAATAACTACATTTGGGAAGGAAGGAGTAGGCAACATTTGGGCATTTTCAATGCTGCTCCCTGATCTATTCTTTACTGTTGTCACAAAGATCTGTTTCATATCTGAGATGCCTTTCTCAAGGAGGGAAATAATAACAGGGCCAAAAAGAAGGGGGAAAAAAGAATTATAAAGTTGATGGAAAAGGGGGCAGAGAAAGCATGAGATGCCAAGTTAGTGCTACTCTGACTCATTACCAATCTCATTTTTGGTGGAAGTAGCATCATCAATAGAGCCACAGAAGAATACAGTATAGGACTTAATTGCACACAAACAACCAAAGGTCAAGCAACAGAATTAAAAAAAAGAAGAAGTTATTATTTTATTATAAAAATGAAGCTACAAACAAGAAAAAGTTGACTAGATGAGCAACTGAAAGTAGTAATAATGCTGAATGACTCAGAGCAAACTTATTTTCCGTTTATCCAAATAAATTCTATGCAAACATCAAATGGGGGGAGCACCAATGAGCAAATTGATAGAACTGTGGATAAGTATGTGTGAAGTACAACATGATCTGAAACCCCTCAATCAGATGGCAACCGGTGTTTCTCAGTGCATCACTGACCAGAAGAACATAGTGAATAGAGTTCTCCTCATCCACCTCACAAAAGCTGGATCCATGATTGAATACAAAGTCCACTTCATGCATGATCAGTGTTCAGCACTAGCAGCAATCACTGTCTGAAAATACCACCGGCATCAAGTTCTTGACGTTCGTTTCGTTACATTCTCAGTATTGCCAACAATTATGGATCACAGGGCATCAGTCACCAACATGGCACAAAGATCCCTCCACACCCCCTCTGTTATGTTCCGAAAAATTCCCCATAATTAATTACTTCAATACAGGTAGTGATGAAGCTACAAGCAGGGCAATATTACACTAGACATCTGATCCATGGTGCTGCCTGGATTGGTTTCATCTAAAACAATATGCTTCGGCTCGCGGCCAACTGATCATGTAGAGGACCACCACACTGCAATCCTTGATCTTGCAATCCCATCCCGTAACCCGCCATCCCAAGTGTCCGGCTTGGCGAATTGAAGGACGCATTCGCGGCATTCTGTGGCTTGACATCGGCCGTCGATGAGAAGGGGGCAACCACTGCGGTCAGAGTTGATGTGTTGGACTGATTGCTGATCAAGGAGGACTGTGATGGCGAGGGAGGCCGGTCATCCGTCAGGTTAACCGTGGTAATGTCATGGATGCTGGATCTCCTCTTGTCCTTGCCACCGGAGTTGAGCCTGATGAAATACTTCTGCGCATGGCTGGCAACCTGCGTCGGCGTCCTCGTCTGCACGAAATTGCGGGATATGTTCCTCCAATCCCCTTTCCCATATTTCTTCAGTCCTAAGAGGAACAACCTGGCAAAGAACAAAGCATGATCATGATCAGTAACTGTTCACCAATTCTTGCTTATCCTGATCGGATTATACCAAAGGCCTAAACATTCACACATCAAGCTACATGACAGTTTCTTGGATCATAATGAAGAAAGAAAATGGATTAACCCAAGTTGCAAGACTTCCATAGCAATCAAAATGATGTAACCCCCCCCCCACCCCCCCCAAAAAAAAAAAATCAAGTGATGGTGAATGAATCCAAAGAAACAAAAGAAATTCCCCTTCCTCTCCTACTCAAAATCCCTCTCCCCATCCCCCCAATTGTTCATGGTTTGAATAATTCCAAGTTGTAAAACTCCCATAGCCATCAGGTGATGTAAACGACCAAAAAACAGTGATGGTTAGTGAATTCAGCAAAAGAAAACTAAAATTCAATCTCCCCAACTAAATCCTGTTGCTGCTGCATCATGACACAGAGAGCGATGAGATAGTAATAATCAATCACTCTCAAAGAGAAGAAGAAGAAGATGAAGAACAAGAAGTGAATGTTACTACTACTCACTTGTGCTCCTCCTCCGTCCATGGCACGCCTTTCTTCCTCTCCTGCTCCGGCGTACGGCCGAAGTGCCGCTTCCCGCCGCCGCCGCCGCCGAACCGGTACGCGTTCCTGAAGTCCCCGACGCCATGGGCGCCATCCCACTGCAGTGTGAACGCGCCGCCGGCGGCGGCGGCGCCGTAGACCGGGAAGGGCACCATGCCATTCTCGATCTGCTGGACGTCGAGCTCGAGGTCCCTGAAGTGGTTCATGACCTCGAGCGCCGACCTGCCCGGGATGGCGCGCGCCACCCGGTCCCAGTCCGGGCACCGCAGGTCCAGCCCGGCGAGCGCCCGCTCGAACTGCTTGTTCTCCTCCGGCGACCACTTGCGCGCCATGAACCAGTTCCCCCTCGACGCGTAGTGGTCCATCGGAGGCAGCACCTCCATGCACACATCCCTCATCATCATCTCCAATCTCCTTCTCCTCCTCCTCCTTCTTGCCGCAGCTCAGCTCACTGGAAAGTAGAAGTAAATAAGAAGGTGAGATTTTCTTTTTTTTTCCTTTTTTTTTTGTTTGGGTATCAGAACAAGATCGGATTCTAAATAACATTGCGAATTTGCAAAAGCTTGCAAAAGCCACGGGAATTTATCAACAGGAACTTGCGTTGATGCAAAATCAGACGAGATACACATGGAATTGGAGGAGAGATTTGGGGGGGAGAAAAGGTTGGAATCTTTACTACGAGCAAATCAACTGAAACTCTGAGATAATTGTAACACCTACCCTTATGATTAGATGAGATGAGAGTACCAACAAACTGAATAAGAGGCACCTTACCGAACAGATTAGATTGATTGCAAGAACAGATTGGATTAATTAATAAAAAAACCCATAATTCACAAATCTCTTAGCAAATTGACCAAACCTCATCCAAGACAAACACGGCAACGTTTGGAACCACACTAAATTGCATTACCAAGAACCAAATCAACTCCAAAAAGAATCAAAATTTAACCAAACACCAAAAAATCACTCACCTTCAGGTCGATCTCTGCCTCGGAACGAGGACAAGAGGCGATCGATCTCCCTCGGTTCTTGCTCGAATTCTGCGAGGATTTCTTCTCTCCCCTCACCTCTCTCTCTCTTAGCCTCTCTCTGGCTTATTTAGCTACTACTATAGCTTTCTTTCCCTGAGCACTAATAAGAAGAAAAGGGATAGCGATCCAAAGTCAGGTTCTTGAGAGTGGCAGCTGGTGATTGGGCCTTGCATCTCAGCTTGTGGCCGACTTTTGCACTATATATATATTACACCTAATACCCGTATGATGCCTGGTAGCTAGCTAGGCCGCATGTATGTGCGTGCGTGCGCATACACGCATGCACACTTGGGCTTGTTCTTCTTCTCTTCTCTTCCTCCCCCCCTTGCTTTGCTTTTACCTCCACTACATGCTACTTGGCCAAAAACTTTTTCTGAATTTGGAGTTTTTGACATCCTTAATTGCAAAGGTTTATATTCTTTTTCTACTGATAGAAAACCAAAAAAGAATTTGCAATTGGTAATAGTGGTTTTCTGTCGGCAGCAAAGCAGTCAAATTAGGCCTATATAGCTCTAGGCTCTAACCAAACCGAGTTGTAGCTACATGTCAGTGAATGGTTTGTTCTAATGCAAATTGTGCAGGGGGTGACTGTAGCTGTGTGCCCAGCTAATTAATCAACAGCCATTAATTAATCGATATGTGTATAAAATAACAGTTGTTGTGTGTTGCTTTAGGTGGCTGTGGAGCTTGGAAGGAGTGGTGGTGGAGTTGTGGTGTGAGATGTTTAATTTTGTGTGTGTGCAGGTGATGAACATGATTAGTCGCCGTTGACAAGTAGAGATCAAGAGGGTTTCATCGACTTGTTGCTGTCATCCGTTTGGTGAGAGGGCATATGATTTGCTGGCCAAGCATTGGGCGGTCATTGTTTTATCGCAGACAAAAAAAAAAATTAATTGATTGGCTTTCTCTTGCAGTAAGTGTTGCTCGTCCGTGTTGTTGGCGGCTTGCGTGAGCCTGAACCTCAACTTCTTGGTTTATATGGATTTGTCAGACCCAAACCTTGTAAAAGATGATTGGTGCTTCACACTACTAATCTCGTCATTTCACAGGAAATGATTCAGCTCCATCACGAATAATTTTATTGTTTGGGATGACCTCGGCTCTTTAGCTTATCAGTTGCAGATAAAATTTAAATTCTAAATCCAGAGCTTATTTTGATATTTTTCCAGTTGTTTATTTTCTAGTATTAATAACCTTTAAGACACTAAAAATACATATATAAAATGTTTACACGTAAATTACTTTTTAGTCAGTAATGCGCTATGTCTTAATTATAATCAGTTGTAAGCGACCAAAAAATAAATGTTGGGATCCGACTCTGATAAGGTAGAGTCTTTTACTCTTGAATCCAATTTAGACTTACGGCTTCTTTAGAACACATAATTTTTATAGTAATTAGCTCATTTTTTTCTAAAAAAAAGATTCCTCCATTCCAAAAGAGGCCTTGGTTCTTGTATATTCCCTATGTCAAAAAAAATAAATCTATGATTATTCTAGTACAACGAATTATTTGGACAGATTTATGTCTAGATTCATAGTACTAGGATGTATCACATTCAGAATTAGGTTGGTTTTTTTTAGAATGGAGGGAGTATAAGTCTACTAAAACTACCTCTATTGTGATCATATGTGGAGATGTGTACTTTACACAATTTAGAGCGATGTGGTACTCCATGCTAACCAGGGGCAGCCAACTAGATCTTAAATGTGCTTAAGTATTTATGTTCCCTACTTTTAGTGAATAATTGCGTTCCATACTTTGTTGAGAGCATTAAGCCGGTTTAACTGATTGCGTTGTGTAACTATATATATATATAACTCTTTTCTTATAATATATTGACGTACAATCCTTTTGCGTATTAAAAAAAAGCATCTTCTTCAACTAAAACAGGTTATTCACTACACTAGCAAATTTTGGATTTAATGCATGCTGAACACATGAATAATGTTCAGAGCTCTGTTCAGATATGCCTTCTTTAGAGTGCACATCTGAAACTCATTTATTTCAATTTGGGGGAATATTTCCACTCTGCTGATCCTCCCAACACTTGTGTTGGAAATTAGGTGTTTCAAGAATGTGCATTGCTGAAGGCCGAGTTTAGTTTCAAACTTCCAACTTTTTCATCACATCAAAATTTTCTTACACACACAAACTTCCAACTTTTCTGTCACATCGTTTCAATTTTAACCAAACTTCCAATTTTGCCATGAATTAGACACACCCGAAATTTGTTAGGGATTGTAGTACGTTCTCCTGTATGCTGTCGCAAAGTACTATGCAAAGGACAAATTCTGAAAATTACAGCACATTCAATGCTTGCTGTAGTCACAATTCTCAGAATCTATACTGGTGACATCTTCTTTCTTGAAAGCAAAAGGAAGAGAAAACGAAGTGAAGAAGAAAAATGTGTGCTTCACTGCTTTGACAGACTAGTATTTCCATTTGATTCCCCGGGTGACCGAGAGAAAGAATAACAAAAGAAATTCCTGTCTTTCTTGACTTGAAACTGCAACCTTCCTGACAAATTCTTGCCTGATAATTATTCAGCTCAATTTGCATCAGAACACAGCTGACTTGTTCTTGTTATTTCATGTTTCTCCGGTCCTCCATTTATTTTGTGGCACATGGCTTCTTGGCTGCTGCAGAAGCAGATGAGATCGCCACAAAAGCAGGAGCAGGAATCATAAAAAAGACTGCGAAAGTACAACCGAAACAGGGGAGCTTTCTGAATCTGATGAACAAGCATGCATGTCAAGATCGATCTGCACCCCAAGAGAAAAAAAAAAGCGAAAAAGAAAGAAACAACAGATCCCAATTAAACAACTGCCTCGCTTTGAATCGAAGCAACAAATGGTTGTGGAAGCTGGAGTATTACAATTAATCCTACACTGACTTTGACTAATCATACATGCACGCAGCAGGCAGCGTGAACAAGCTAGCTATGCAAATGCTGTGGAAACAGTTTGGAAAGTGACACTGGTTGAGAATGAAATCGTCCTCGTCGCTCTCTCTGTATCGCTCCAATTTTATCGGATGTTTGAAAGAGACGAAAAATTAAAATGTGTTAACTTTGTCAGTACTGAAATAGTTTGTTTTCTTCCGCGACCGAAGACGCGGAGAATATATATGTTATTTTGGGGGTTCAGAAATGATTGATTCAGGTGATGCATAGCGTATGGCTTCAGGTACACAATTCTCAATAATTTTCTTTTCTGGCATGTACACAAAAACTCATTTGTTTTCATGTTCATATTTGTTAAAGATGTGAGAGCTGGATGCAGGTTCTCCCTCCATTATACTATGGCATACCTATATGGCACCAGAGGGGGTATCACATGAATAGCAACACACCTAACTAAACTATGGGATTTGCTTCATCATTGTTTGCTCTTCAGCTAATTAACCGTTGCCAATATTTAAATTTTAAATTAGAGTTGATTTTGATGTCCTTTTAGTGTAGTTTATTTTCTAGTACGCTAAGAACACATATAAAAGTTTTATCTGTAAAATATGTTTTTAATCCTAATAATGTTTACGGCTTATAATCAGTTATACGTGAAATGACCGGACTACTGACTTCCTTTTAAGAAAAAAGGAGTAACTTTTTACTAGCAAAACTTAATCTAACCTGTGGTACCAAAACATGTAATAATTAAACACCATCACTCTCATTTATATATAAAAAAAATGCAAACTCATCATGAAGAATAAAGAAACCAAAGTATGGTACTTGTTTGTTTAGGAAAGAAGCTGGGTGGCATGATCACCTGAAGTTGGAAAGAACTTCTCATGGTCATTGCCGATTAGGGGTCAGATTAAGAAACCGGAGATCCATTTGATCGTTTCCAGGTAGGAAGAGAAAGACAACAAACAAGATTCAGGCAAAGTATTTGGCCCTTCCATTCTCCATGAGCCATTGTCCGCTGGTTGTTTACAAGGAGTATTGTTTAACCACCTCGATGATCTCCTTCTTAATTAGGGGTTTAGCTTAGCTAGCTTAGCTTGCACAATTGCAGCAATCTGTTTGGAGGCTTTGATGCATGTCTGATTTGTTTATATGATTCTGGTGTTCCAGTGCCCTTGAGCTCCAAGAAAACGGCAGGTTTTCAACTTTGATCACTTTCTTAAATTGGATTGACAACTTGGCGGTCGTTACGCCGCCGTACGCCTGGTTTGATTACTCCAATTTTAGGGTTCATCTGGCTGTGCGTTTACACATACCCGAGAGGTTCTTGTTAAACATGCAGTCCATGGATTATGCAGAACACCAATTTCCATGTAGAACAGGATGGGAACCAATCCCTCTCGTTTTCCACGTGCACACTTTTCAAACTGATAAATAGTATGTTTTTTTAAATATATATATATATATATATATATATATATATGAAAGTTGTTTTAAAAAATCATATTGATCCATTTTTTTTAAAAAAATAGCTAATACTTAATTAATCATATACTAATAGACCGCTCTATTTTGCGTGCAAGAGGGGTTAGTTCCCATCCTACACTACCGAACGCAGACCAAGTATAGTACTCTATCCATCCCAAAATATAACAATATAGTACTAGATGAGATACTCCCTCCGTCCTAAAAAAACTTAATTTCTAGATTTTCGTGTCTAACATTTGACCGTCCGTCTTATTTAAAAAATTATGAAAATATTTAAAAGATAAGTCATGCATAAAGTATTATTCATGTTTTATCATCTAACAATAATGCAAATATTAATCATAAAATAATTTCTATAAGACAGACGGTCAAACGTTGCACACGGAAACCTAGAAATTGGGTCTTTTTAGGACGGAGGGAGTATATTTTAATACAACGAATTTAAAAATTTATCTGTCTAAATTTGTTGTAATAGGATATGTCAGATTATATTTTGGGATGGAGGGTAGTGAAAATCAGAGCTTTGTTCCCTTCTTTTTGCTGTCATAGTTTTTATCTTTATCGAATTGATTTTGAGCTACTCCATGGTAGTAGTAAAACTGACTTTTTTTTTCACGAGTACACAAAAGTATTGCACGTCAATATATTGGAAGAAAAAAGTGTTTGTTTACACAACGCAATCAGCTAGATCAGATTATGCCAAGGGAATGAAGAAAAGACAAAAAAAAACAAGGAAAAAAAAGAAGAGACTACTACGACGACTAAACGTAACCCCAATCAGCGGAAAGGGAGCAGAGCCGCAGTAACTTCCTAAGAAAACCTTAAAAGAAGTAACGCCAGCTAACGACCAAAGATGGTCCTCAGTGAGGATGGACTCTAGAACTACTGAGACCGAAGAGAGAGCAGAGTCGGAAACTATGGAGTTCCGTTCCTTCCATAGTTACCCAGATAACAGGAGGAGCAGGGAGTCGAAGCTGGTATGAAAATGCTCAGATAATCAAGCCCTAGAAAAAGGCCACCCGTTCTGAAGCCAGCTGCCACGAGTAGTAAAACTGACCGAGGGTTGGTTTAGTTCCCAACCTTTTCTTCAAACTTTCAACTTTTACATCACATCAAAATTTTTCTACATACAAACTTCCAACTTTTCCGTCACATCATTCCAATTTTAATTAAACTTTTAATTTTACCGTAAACTAAACACACCCTGAGTAAACGCAGACGACGGAAACAAAAATCCGGTGTACCAATGAAGAGAGGATTTGTTGGGTTGGACAAGTGATGAGAAAATTGAGAAGACAGACACGATGAAAGCGTGCGCTTCTCACCGCCGATGTCAGGCAATGTCTGCATCCGGCCACATGGTGGGGCCAGGAGCTAGGGTGTGGGCCCCACCCCTACCCACTACCACCTCTAGACAGTCAGTCTGTCACTCTGTCAGAGTCAGAGACCAACCAATCAGCCCCATACGTTTGGAGCTCCTCGCCGCTTCAAATTATGGCCGCCGTCTCCGGCGGCCGGCGGCGGAGGCGCCGCGCAGACACGCTGTGACGGGTGGTCTCCACGCGTCAGGGAAACACATGGCTGGTCCCCCACGAGACCGTCCGATCACGGGTGTGCGGCGGTGGATTTGTAGCTGGCAGGGGTGGACTGTTGCTGTTGGGCCTGAGATTCTACGTAACCGAGGCCCACCGATTTGGTATTTGGGCCTGCCTATGAATTCGGGCTTCTTTTGTGTTCGAGGATGTTACTTCCTTTAATGGGCCGTCATGAAGTCGGGCCCCGGAAGAAACGAGGCCTAGAGTATTTGCAGATATTAGTATGGGCCGGACTTGCAGTTATGGGCTTAGGGTGCGTTTGCCATTGTTTCGTCTGTTATTAGCCCATAAAACCAAGAAAATATCTCTACTTTTCTGAGTTTGTTTTGTCTTTTGAAAAATCACTTGTACATACGAATTTATGTACTATACTACTCCTAGCATATAAGAATTTCTTTGCCTAGAGATGGTAGAGGTGGGTGATAAATAAAAGTAGTGGTAGACTTGGTTAAGGCGTGTGAGAAGGTGTGCCATACCGTTGCCTGCCGTGCTATCTACTCCCTTTGTCCCATAATATAGTAATTTAGTATCGGACGAAATACTTCATAGTACAACAAATTCGGACATACTTACTGTTTAGATTGTTTGAGTCCCATTCAGACTATAGGAGGCAACACAACGCCGCAAAGCTGTAGATGAAGGTGGCGTACGGCTACGTAGCCTGGCCCAGCCCAGTAACAATGACCGTACCGTACGCCGCCCGTATCAACGTCAGGCACCATTCAACGAAACTGGCGCCGTATTTTGTCGGTTAGTTGAAAAAATCCACAATACTGCTCCCTCCGTAAAAAAAAAAAAAAATAAACCCTAAGTTTCCGTGTCCAACATTTGACTATCCGTCTTATATGAAATTTTTTTATAATTAGTATTTTCATTGTTGTTAGATGATAAAACATGATTAACACTTTATGCGTGACTTGTCTTTTTAATTTTTTTTTCATATTTTTTTCAAATAAGACAGACGGTCAAATATTGGACACGGAAACCCAGAGTTTGTCTTTTTTTGGGACGGAGGGAGTACGTGCATATCAAACCATATATGAGGATAATTTTATCTTCTTTAAGAACATACCAGATACATATTTTGAGGTATTAAAACTTTTTAGTATAAAATTTAGGTGACTCAAAGATATTTTCTCAAGCACTGTAAAATTTTTCATATATAAATGTTTGGCTGTGTACTCTTTTTTTTCTTAAATATAATGGAATAAAATCCGGCCTTTGTTACTGTAACCACTTATATTACATAATTCACTCAATAGAGAACCCATACAATGTAGGAACTCAAAATGTAAAAACTAATACTTCAATACTAAGGGAGACATACATTTATATATTCAAGTTTGTTTGTAAATTTTCATCAAAAGATAGGCAAAAATCTGCATAACCGTTCGTTCGAGGTTTCGGCACGTATTATGTATTAATTCTTTGTTCTCGTCATATTTATGAGAACAGGTCTTCATAGAGGGAGGAAAAAAAAAACTGTAGATGAACATAGACGGATGGTGTTGGTTTTGCATTTATCATTCACGTACATCGATCGGTGAATCGCAATCACACGCCCCCAGAAGAAGAAAGCCGTAGCCCTGACGAACATCTATCAACACCCTATTGTCACGCACGCGTATCGAGTATCGACGCCTCCCTCCCCTCCTCCCTCACCGCTATAAATCGAACCAAACAAACCTGCATAAGTAATAAACCGCTGCAATTCCTTCCTTCCTTCCTCTCATCGTCTCCATCGCCGGCCATCGCATACACACCACCAGAGGAAGGAGAAGAGATCGCCCTGGTGGTGGGTACATACTCCGCCGCCGCCGCTCCGGTCACCGCCAGGTACGTACGCCGCCGATTCGCATGCCGAGATTTAATTTATTTCTCACACTCTCTGCTCCAAAGTCCAAACCATACTTCTCCTCCATGTGCTGTTGTTGTTCTGTTCGTCCGTCTCCATGGCCGGCCAACAAGAGATCGCTCTCTCTCCCTAGTGATCATCGTCGTCTCCTCCAGCGATCACGTGCCACGTGGCTATTTAGTTCGTTATTTGTAGTAGTATACTACACTTTTTTTTATTAATTAATTAATTTATATTATATCTATCTCGATCGCCTCCTCCTCATCACCCAATGCAGAAACGAAGAGATTACTTGCTCTTCCTGTTCCATTGATCACTGTAGCAATTTATCTCTCTATATCTCAGTACATGAAATTATTTCCTTTTTTTTTCTTACTCATCATATCGTACGTGTTTCCTTCTTCCCAACCAAGCACCAACATGCCTTGCTCACGCCGTGCTTGTTGCCATCGGTTTTTGTATGTTGCATCGGTAGGTAATTAATTAATTACTCATGCCTAGTATTACTAGTACTTTTACCACGCTAAATAGTAGTACAAACTAATATATACTCCTTCTATTTTTAAATAGATGACGTCGTTAACTTTTGAATGTGATCATTTGTCTTATTTAAAACATGTAAATATATAAGATAAAAACCATGTTTAAACTACCTTAAGTGATAAAGCAACTCTTATAATTACATATATTTTTTAATGAGATAAATGGTCAAACACGTAAAAAAAGTTAACGGTATCATCTATTAAAAGACGGAGATAGTAACTGTTCGCCATAATTCTGTCGGAGTACTTATATGCTTGATAAAAACAACTAACAATGGTTAAACATATGCTCTGGATAAAAATATCGATAATTATTTTGCTTTTTCTTTCATTGATTAATCATTCGTCCACATACAAGAAATCCGTGATCAATCACTTTCTAAGCTCCATTTGTTGCTTCGTGGGTCTGTCTCCTCTTAGTTGCATAATTACTCATCATCATCATCACTCACCACGCATGCGCGTTGCTTGCTTTGTTGGTAATGGCCACTGTTCAGCTGATGCATATCTCTGCATCTGATTACCATATCATAAGCTTCAAGCCCAATGTATAATCCAGAGTAGCAGAGACCTCTCGTCAGCTGCTCATTGGCCTATTGCTGAAGTAGAAGAGTGTCAGTCACAGATTGCTTGCCTTATTGAATCTTCAGCTTTTAGATAGTAGGCCACTCCAAGATTCCCTTTGACCATCACTAAAATATATAGTGGTATTAGCTAGCAGATTGTTGTTTTCTTGGCAAGTCCATGTCATTAGACTGACAGGTCATGTACACATCTCACCGGTACACCAAAGAAAAACAACTGCTGCATAAATTGTATATATATGAATGCGTAGATCGCCCGTCATTTGAGATGTTGATCCGGAGACATACCCAGTTGCAGAGAATTTTTTTTTCTTCTCGTTTCGAAAAGAACGTTTTGGATTTGAGCTTCAGAACACGGAGGAAATTTTCCAGCAAGTCGCCATTGGAGTCCATCGTTTTCTTTGTGCAGAGCCTATCCTTCTCCTCCCGTGGGAATGAAATGAGCGAAATTAGCTGTTTAGTTTTAACCAAATCATGGACGTCACTGTTGCGTGAGCCACTCAGACTTGTTTCTGTTTTTTCACTTGTAATTGACCAGCTGATTACTAGGATTAGTACTCCCTGTTTGTTAATCAAACGTCTCCATGCTGCATAAGCAGGAAACAAGTTCAGAACAAATGTCAAGTTGCATCACATCGTCGTCATTGACACTATTTGCCTCTTAAAAATAAACTATTGTCGGTTAAAGCACTTCGTTTCCACGGTTTTGACCTGTACAGTGATGGGCCTCATCTTCTAGTCTGAAGTCTGAACAAAGTGAATACAATATTCTGAATTTCTGATAGTCTGAACAAAGTGTGATCACTGCCTGAAGAAAATCAGAAGTGAAACAAAAAAAAAAAACTACAGAAAAGCAAGTTGTCATCCACATGGAGAGCCCCAAAAGATGGAGATGCCAAAGTGATACTGGTCCATAGCCACACAATCATACTAGCATTATCTCCTCATCATTCATCATCTCACTCAAATTCAGTAGTAGCATGCACTGAAGCAAGTCAATGATTCTGGTTCTTCTTAAAGAAAATAATAAAAAAAAACATTGGATAGAAGGTCACAACAACCAAATCCTTTTACTTGATGGTTCCGATAATCCACATGTCCCTACACTCACAAAAGACTCTCCCTGTTCTTCTACCGTTCTACGCCACCAAATGGTCACTGCAGCAGGTTCAGGACAAAGCAACCTGTTTCTGTAGTCCTTCACGTGTTCCTCTTCTCCAGTACTAGTAGCTGCTAATTGCCAAAGCAGCCACATGGATTGACATAGCTTCTCATTGGAGAAGAAGATCCAAGAAGAAGGCCAAAGCGGCTAAGCTTTGGCCAAAGCAGCCTTCTCTTCTTCTCTAGTGGGAAAGTGAGATAAGAAGCAGCCATCAGAAGAGCACTCCCTTGTTTTTTGACCAAAACTTTGCTGCTCACTGTCCTAGCTGGAGAGAATCCAGCGATACACGCATGTCTTCTTCTTCAGCTCGGTCTTGGTTGCCGACCTCATTTGCAGATTTCTGCACATGAGGCATCTCTCTCTCGAAGTATCGTGTTTTGATTTGGGCAGGTATGAGCAAAGGTCCCTCATTTCTTCCTCTTTTCTAAATCCTTGAGGAGAGCAGTGTGATTTAAGGTTTCAGATGCCTTGAATCCGCTGTGATTTGTCTGAATTTTTGTTAGTTAATTGATGCCCAATTTGTTGGCTGAGATTGCCCCTGGACACCAACTAGGGAGCTATTGCTTTAATTGATGCCCATTTGCTGGCTGAGGTTGCCTCTGAACACCAGCTGTTGCTTTAGTTTGTTAGGGGAAATGTTGCTTTAGTGTCTGAAATGTTTAGTCTTGGCCTCTTGGGGTAAATTAATATTTCAGCTTAAAATTAAGATTTCAGCTATTGCAATTTGCAAGGAGATATATTCTTTGATAAATATATATCTTGGCATTTCTGCTAGATAATGCTGACGCGTGCCTCTTCTAAGAAACTTGCAGTGTTCTGCAAATTGAGAGTCTGAGATAAGCTGATAACTCATCTAGTAATTGTTGTTCTGAAGCAAAGGGAAATACTTTCTTTACTGTTCATAAGCTCTCAGTAACTTATCTGAGGAAGCAGGTTTAACCAACCACTGACATCTTATTAATTGCTAGTGCTAGAGATTTGCAAAGTTTCAGATAACAAAAGTGAGCAATTGATACTACCCTCCTCCACTAAAGCTACTTTTTATACCAGTTTATTCTGTATCTAAAATATCTGAACTTCAGTTGACTGGATTCGATTTAGTAACGAGCTCAGGTAGCTTTCTGAACCAACCTAACTCCTGTATTTCTACTCTGAATTTCTGATGGATTACAACTATTCCTAATTATTCATTGGTCGTAGTAGTCAGATGGATTACAACTATTCCTAATTATTCATTGGTCGTAGTAGTCTTTCGTCAGAAGATATATATCTGTACATAACCCAATATCTTCCTCATCAGAGACAGTCGTTGCAAACTTTGCAGGTAGCCAGCCACTGTGAGAGTGTGAGCTGAGGTGAGCATCGCCATGGGAGAGGTTGCAGAAGACATCTACACCCAAGATGGCACCGTGGACGTCAAGGGCAACCCGGCCACCAAGAAGAACACCGGCAACTGGCGTGCCTGCCCCTACATCCTCGGTAAGTAACAACATCTTCCTCGTCGATTGCCAAGCTTGTTCGTCTCCATTGATGGTGAGATATAAGCGAGTGAAGTGACTGATGTTTGCAATGGTTTGATCAGCTAACGAGTGCTGCGAGAGGCTGGCCTACTATGGCATGAGCACCAACCTCGTGAACTACATGAAGACGCGGCTCGGGCAGGAGAGCGCCATTGCCGCCAACAATGTCACCAACTGGTCGGGGACTTGCTACATCACCCCCCTTCTCGGTGCCTTCTTGGCTGATGCCTACATGGGCAGGTTCTGGACCATTGCCAGCTTCATGATCATCTACATCCTGGTAACTAATCGTCTTGGATTTCAGTTTCTGATTGCTATGATCGATGGTGTGATCGAAGAGAGAGATGTTTTGATGGTTGCAGGGTTTGGCGTTGCTGACAATGGCGTCGTCGGTGAAGGGGCTGGTGCCGGCGTGCGACGGAGGAGCGTGTCACCCGACGGAGGCGCAGACGGGGGTGGTGTTCTTGGCGCTGTACCTGATAGCGCTGGGCACCGGCGGGATCAAGCCGTGCGTGTCGTCGTTCGGCGCGGACCAGTTCGACGAGAACGACGAGGGGGAGAAGCGGAGCAAGAGCAGCTTCTTCAACTGGTTCTACTTCTCCATCAACATCGGCGCGCTGGTGGCGTCGTCGGTGCTGGTGTACGTGCAGACGCACGTCGGGTGGGGGTGGGGGTTCGGCATCCCGGCCGTCGTCATGGCCGTCGCCGTCGCCAGCTTCTTCGTCGGCACGCCGCTGTACAGGCACCAGCGGCCCGGGGGCAGCCCGCTGACGAGGATCGCGCAGGTGCTCGTCGCGTCGGCGAGGAAGTGGGGCGTCGAGGTCCCCGCCGACGGGTCGCGGCTGCACGAGACGCTCGACAGGGAGTCCGGCATCGAGGGCAGCCGCAAGCTGGAGCACACCGGGCAGTTCGCGTGCCTCGACAGGGCGGCGGTGGAGACGCCGGAGGACAGGTCGGCGGCGAACGCGTCGGCGTGGCGGCTGTGCACGGTGACGCAGGTGGAGGAGCTGAAGAGCGTGGTGCGGCTGCTGCCGATCTGGGCGAGCGGGATCGTGTTCGCGACGGTGTACGGGCAGATGAGCACCATGTTCGTCCTCCAGGGGAACACGCTCGACGCCAGCATGGGGCCGCACTTCTCCATCCCGGCGGCGTCGCTCTCCATCTTCGACACCCTCAGCGTCATCGTCTGGGTGCCGGTGTACGACCGCCTCATCGTGCCGGCGGTGCGCGCCGTGACGGGGCGCCCACGCGGGTTCACCCAGCTGCAGCGGATGGGCATCGGCCTCGTCATCTCCGTCTTCTCCATGCTCGCCGCCGGCGTGCTCGACGTCGTCAGGCTGCGCGCCATCGCTCGCCACGGGCTCTACGGCGACAAGGACGTCGTGCCCATCTCCATCTTCTGGCAGGTGCCGCAGTACTTCATCATCGGCGCCGCCGAGGTGTTCACGTTCGTCGGGCAGCTGGAGTTCTTCTACGACCAGGCTCCCGACGCCATGCGCAGCATGTGCTCGGCGCTGTCGCTCACCACCGTCGCGCTAGGCAACTACCTCAGCACGCTGCTCGTGACCATCGTTACCCATGTCACCACCCGGAACGGCGCCGTCGGGTGGATCCCGGACAACCTCAACCGCGGCCACCTCGACTACTTCTTCTGGCTGCTCGCCGTGCTCAGCCTCATCAACTTCGGCGTCTACCTCGTCATCGCCAGCTGGTACACCTACAAGAAGACGGCGGATTCACCGGACGACAAGGCCGAGCACGCCGGAGCAAACTGAGCCACGAGGTGAAGCTGATTATGACATACAAGGGGGAATTGAACTGAATTGTGGCGTGTGAATGTCAGAATGTGTGGGGTTCTAAACAAGTTCTTGGGAGATAAAATGGAAAGGAAATTAGTGTCGTTTGTGACCTTCAAATATGTTATAGTGTTCATTGCATTATGTCTGGTAGGAAAAAATGAAGAAGAATAGGAGGATATAGTAGTTTAAAAATATAAATGTGATGTTTAGTTTTCTAGAAATGCATTGGCCAAAGTTGTTCAAGAAATAAGGTCTTCTGTGGTGGAGTATCTCATAAGTTCATTAGGTTGCAGAAATGCCATTGTTCAGCAGTCAGAAAGACAGCGATTTATGGGAAGGATGATTAGTATGCACGGTAATCCAGATTAATTATTACGTAATAAAGACTGCAAATTGACCAGTAGATTAATCCAGGTAATTTCATCTATGCTGTAACTGGCAGTACAATCCAAAGCTGCTGACAAATGGCACCTTAACAATTCTGATATTGGGAAAAGCCAGTGAGTAGCACACAGAATTCAGGCTTAGATTATTCGCTGGCAATTTTTCAGAAAACTTGTTGCTGGGTTATTATTAGCAGAGTATGCTCAGTATTCAATGGTATTTTCTTCGAAAATCGGTAAGGTGGCCTTTCCCCTTTGTGAAGTTCGTTTCAACTTTCAATCATAGTTCTAAACAATGTCAGTGCTCTCAGTAACCTTGGGCCTGAAATGACAGGCCCAAGCATGCAATCGCACAAGAATCAGGCCCAATGCATTTCCTATCCTTGTCCTTGTTGGCAGCTTAGAACTTCAGATATCTCCACTGCGGCACCGCCGAACTGTCAGTCTTTGACAGGCAATAATTCAAGATATCTTATTAGGTTAGTGGTACATTAGTAATAACGATCAAATTAAGTTATATCTAAGCCAAAACTAACGAGTAAATGCCAAAACACACGGAATGAAACCGGCATTCTGAATGAGACAATTAGCTGCAAAATATTCAACAGTACGGAGCCAAAACTTCATTTATATATTATGTCTGATATTTGCACGAATCTTGAGTACAGGGAACAAATAAGATCCCAAAGAAATGGATGGTGCAACAGATCAGCTTGCTGTGCGTGGATGCCGAATTGCCGATGATGCTGGCTCTGATGTAGTATATGAGCAATCTCACTTTTGGAGATGCTTCAAAACCTGGTGGTCAAAACCTACATATATGCTCCTTCCGTCCCATTTAAAGTGTGTTGTGGGATTTTTTTTCCAACATTTAACCGTCCGTGTTATTTAAATTTTTTTATGATTAATATTCTATTATTATTAAATGATAAAACATGAATAGTATTTTATGCGTGACTTATTTTTAAAAACTCTTTCATAATTTTTTTTAAAAAGATGGACAGGCAAACGTTGGACAAAAAACTAACAGCTACAGTTAAAATAAAACGGAGGGAGTATAATGGTGGCCTTTTCTTCCTCTACTCCCTAGTAATTGTTCATCTTTTGTCTTATAGCTAAGCAAACTTTTCTTTTTTTGGAAAGAGGGTAAGCAAAAACTCTTGCTTATGAGCATCATTATTGATCATGCAACTCCAATTGCGGAAAGGTGCGCAACTTTGAGCAGCAAAAATTCCTCGTGTAAAACATGTATTCCCTGTCCAGGATCAATGTTCAGAATCTCATATTAGCTATGCATGCATCTGAGTTTATTACTAAGAAAAAACAATTTGACTTTTATATTACGCTTTGTTAATCAGGAGCTTAATAAACTATGTATATTTTGTATGCTGCTCCATATATATAATTAAGGAGAACCAAACATTTCAACAGGTTGTGGTCATTTGTTGAACGTAAAAGGCAAATGTCTAAACCTATTAGTCGTACTTAGTGTACACCAAATCAAAATTTTCAGTGATATAAAAATGTTGTAACTAACTTCAAGTCTTAATTGCAATGATACACATATAAATCTTTTGCATATTCCCGAAAAAAGTGGTATAAATAATTATGTCAAACCATAACACGTTAAGATAAATGTCATAAGCATATTAGCATTTCAAACACATAATCTGATCATATATATAGCTAGTATGCATGTGGAGTGCTTGAGGTGAAACTTTGCCATTATATAGTATGTGATCACATATTATCGTGCATATATACATAAATTCTGTGCTTTAATCATTAGCTCTCTAGATATGCACTTTAAGTATATTTTACTGTTTTCTAGAGTAAAAGTTCAATTAGAAATACTTACAATCCACCAGATGCTAGATCTATATCACAAATTAAGTGATCGTATATATTCCAAGAAAACCAAAATAATCATATCATCACTTTATTATTGCTCCAATCTGAACTACAATTAATAACATGAAAAAAAGGAAATTAACCTAGCTAGACAGTGCTAACACTAGAAGGATTCTTGTACAGCCAGGATGATCAACTGGAGCTAGCTGATGAAAATACACAATATAATTAATATAGATGCAAATACAACCATATATATAACAGTTCTTGGATTCGGTGATTAATTTGCATCAATGACGGCGCCAGCTGCTACCTAGTGATCTGCAAGCTAAGACTGGATCAGGAGAGTCAAAGGGCATGTGAGGTTTGTACAATTGACAAGCAGCTAGCAAGCATCGATCCGGTATTTCTGTTAGCTATCTACTAACTAACTAACTAGTATACATAATTAATGTGTGATGTTTGTTATTCCCATGCATAATATAGGTCATGTGATGTGCATGCACTGTGGTCTTAAGCCAAGATCTAGCTTAGCTAGCTAGCAGCTCTGCCTAGCTAGCTAGTTGCTCATGGCTTAATAACTAATCTTAAATTATATTAGTGTCTACCTGCATCTCATGATCAGCTAGTGAGACTCGTCCTTTCAACCATTAGTTTATTTTCGATGCATCTGAAGCCATTATTGTTCTTTTTTACAGTGTAAGGAATTCTCAAGAAGATTACTGGTTTTTATTCTTGTGACAGACAAACTTTGCTAATTAACAGGATATCTACTAGAATCTGATACTACAAAAAAACAGCTTACGAATTACCATTCATCTCTAGCCCATTGATAGTTCTACTCCATATTAATTCATCAGATAATTAAGTACACAAACCAGGCATCTCCACTGCCTGAACGGCATGTAATCGCATCCTTAAGCTGTTATACATAGTGTGTTCGCTATGTAGTTAGCAACCAAAGCAAAGAAATTCTCGAATAAAGAGCATGCATACCCTTTTTCAGGGAAATAACATGCGTACTTAGAAGTAAGAACAATCAAGAAAAATTAACTGCATACCTTACCTAGTAGTATTATAGCTATATGATCTATAATCATCGAAGATAGGAAGATCACCTCACAGACGACTGCAGCTAAGAACGCAAGACGTCTGAACCCAACAATGAAGAACATGCACCATGAATATCAAGAACTCAAGACGGAGATCGAAGTTTTAATGGCTAGAGGAAGCCTCCAAAAGGATCGCATGATCCGTCAAGCTGCTTGTAGACGACGACCGCCATGGAAGCGAGCGAGAGCGATGAAGGATCAATGCGATCCCTTTGGATGCTTCCCCAAGACATTGCTGCTACACCGGCTGGCCCTTCTCTCTTTCTCTCTCTGAATTCTGAATAAGTCTGAAGGTCTCTGCAGAGGCATGGAGGAGAGAAGGTGTTGTGCAAGAAAGCTCCAGTGATGAGGCCCTTATATATAGGTACGCAACCTTGCTTTGCCCATAAGTTTATTCACATTTGCTTTAGTTTTCCTCCCAAAATGGACCAATATTTTATCCTCTTCCAATTTAAGTTTGCCCATTCCTCCATGATCACACTGTAAACCATAATTAATAGTTTGGTTCTTGAACTGTAAATTAACTTGTTAAAAAGTACTACATGCCAAACATTAAGGGGACGTTATTTATATATATTATATCATATAGTCATAATTAAAAGTGAGATCTATAATTACTGTGTTTTGTTGTACTAGATGGTACGTTCGGTTTTGTAATGATCAAGAAAGTTGTTAGTAGTGGACATCAAAATCAAATATATGAATCTCTAGAGGGCGCATATGCGAGATAATATTGTTAATAAGTACATGTTTATGGTTTGTTTATGCCGTAATCAATTATGGTTGCATCATTAGATGAAGCGTAAACTGGGGTGGTTCTCCCCAAGATGCCTTTAACTTTCCCCTAATTTTAGTTCTTTCTAGCTAGCTAGTTTGCAAAATGGGCTTTGCAAGAAGCAATGCATATGGATGATTTGATTATATACATGAAAGCAAATTAATTAAGAAAGTTGGATGACTGTATCAGCACCTGCCAGATCTTTTGGTGATTAGGGACACCATTTTTTTTAGCTAGATTAAGAGATGCATGTGGCCCTGGGAACAACTAATTGCAGCCATTCAATCATTAAATTCAGCCATTACAACTGATTCCCCCTACCCTTCTGCTTATGTGCCCCTAAACTGCCTTTTCTAGCTGCTATTCTTTCATCAGTTGAGACCCCTTGAAGCATCTTTTGCCTCTTATCTTAATGACAAGTGCTTACTAGCCTTTTGCACAGTAGCTAGCCTTGGTTAATATATTGAAAGAAAGGGTCCTAGATTGCAAGTAGAATGGCAAATGTCCTGCAGATCTGAGTACTAATCCTGCCTTATATGTTAATTGTGTCTGGTACATTCGCCGTTTGTCATGTTACAGAGGTTGTTACAGTGTAGTAACATGCTAGAACAATAATGTCACTTTTGTCCTCCTGCTGTTGCTTTCCCAGTTTTGCTACAGTGCTGTAACATGCATATCATCCAGGATGAACAAAATCTAGCAGAAATAGCAGTTGTAGGCCAACATTCAGACAGTTCTCAGAATGTTGTTGTAACATCTACACCATTATGTTCTGCTCTTTGTAATTAGGAATTGTTGAATCCTACAAAAATGGATACTGTAAAGGTTGCCCAATTTGGACAAGCAAGTAGGAGTAGACATTTGAGCATGGTAGATTGGCACTAGTGGATTTGCTTCCTTCTCTACAAGATCAGCATGGGTACATTCACTAGGCAAAAATAAATAAATAAATAAGTGAAAAAAAGCCATAAACTCCTCCTATGCATATACTGCCTTTACAGATGTCTTCAGGAAGATGTACCCATCATGCATGCAGGGAAGCTCTTAGTATTATCAATTGTCAGAAGATAATGAATGCCATAAGATAATGAACAACACTCTTTTTGGATATATAATCAGGAACTGCATGATGAATGAAATGCAGGTACTACATGTTACACCTCTCCCAAAGTTAAGAAGGTTAGAAAAAAGATTTACAAGATGATGTGTCATATGTACAGTGATACCTTGGCATCTAACACTGCTGATTTGTTTGTCTGTCTTGATTTGGCTCTTTGTTTGTGCCGAAAGAGGAGATGTGAATATATGATCTGCCATGTGCATTCATATGATTCCTCCTGACAAAGTCCAAACATTCTTTTGTGTGTGATCACCAGATGCAATCTTATCTCTGAAAGCAAAGCTCACCATCAGCTCCTTGTAGGGCATTGCTCATTGCTCACATGTGCTCAATCCAACCAGAGTTTCTCAATTCCTACACTCTCCATTCACAACAGAAACCAATAATCAATTTTTGCTGCAGTGCTAGCTAGCTGCCTCAACAGCATGAAGGCCATGCACTCACATGTAAAGATCCACACAAAATGGGCATATGTTCTACTACTCACATGCAAAGGCATACATGCCCATGTTGCTATTTCGTCGCTCATGATGTGTGAAATGTGAGCTCCGATGTATCGGAGTCGGAGGTGCGAAAAAGTATCGCAGGCCGACGGTTCTTCGACGCAACAATTATTGTAGAAATTCAGGGAATTCAGGACTAGTAGACTGATGTGAATGCGCTGGAACTGAAAATCTGAAGAGCTGTTCAACAATGTATTCCACACTAACATTGTTGATCTCAGGATAAGCATATTTGAATAATGCTATTTCAGTCAAAAGAACATGTGACTGCAATTATATATTCAGTAATACTTGGTGTCCTAAACCTACCAACATTCAGAAGACTGGATGGAAAAACTTGATGAATACTACTGTACTGCACATCATCTGCACTAAAGAAAAATAAAGAAAGAAAAGAAACACTTTGGCCACTAGTTTCTGAAATCCTAACCAAAGTACTGTATTAATTTGATCTCTGATTGGTATATCAAACTGTCACAAACTGAAGCTAGTTACTATACTAACATATAAAATGAGTATCTTCATGATGATTGAAATTGCGATCGAGGAGGATCCTGTTGGCAATCTGAAAAACAAAGATTTGCCTCACCTAAAAGGACGGCCGTTTTCAGATGTTATTTTTTTCTGCAAGATTGGCCGTCTCACCTCACATGCATGAGCTGCACCAGAAAGAACACAAAATACGTCGCTGCCGTCTCTCGTTCAGCACATGGATTGCAGCACGCATGAGCTACGAACCTCGTGAGCATTTCTCCCCTTTCTTCCCCCAATGATTGAAGAGTACACGCCACAGCAAGATCGCCGCCCAAAATTTGGTTCAGAGATTTTTCTTTTTTTCTTTTTCTTGGTTTCTTTCTAATTACTTTCTTCCAGCTTGCTCAACTTTATGGTCATTAACCAAACAAAGATGCCCTCAATTAGTAGCACTAACTGCAACCTGATCTGATCTGTTGACGGTTTAGATAGCGGCCCAATCATTTGCGCCGATGATTAGCTAGCCACAGCCGGTACTGTATTATGAAATCAACCAATTTGCTGTTGAGTTGGTTAATCATCATACAATGTGATGATTACATATATATAATCACACTAGCTAGCTAGACATTATGGATCAGCCGGCCAAGCTTAGACTAATTTCATGAGAAATTCAAGTGGAGCAACTGGCCATGTAACACTTGGAAGCATGATCGAGCATGCCAGTTGGACTAGCATTCTTTTTTTTTTTTTAGGAAATCAAATTTGTATTCTTTTCAGTCTGAAATTAGTTAGCCGTTTTTTAGGAACAAAATGTAAGGAATTCAACTCCAATGTTACTGGGCCTACATGACTAAGGCCCAACTACTTCATGGCCCAGACTTTATTTCCCAGATTTCAAGCTGGGCTTTTACATAGGCCCATTCCCTTGCCTGTTGTGCAGCAGGTCGAATCGCTGCATTTTCAGTTAACAAAGCTAATTTGAATTCTTTTTTTTTTAGATTTAAGCTAATTTGAATTCGATTTGGTTTACTGCACAAAATAGGAATTGAATTGAATTTGATATCTGCAAGTCTAGTATGTCATATATTCTTTTTTATTTTTTGTCAGGTCGGTCAAAAGTTGGCCGACCTAATTTCATCGAGATAAGGAGAAGATTAAACTGTCGAGTTGGGCGTGGGCAAGATAAGCCACCCCTGCTTGCTCTAAGTAGTCAACAAATCTAGGATAAATAGCTGGCAATTGATCATGCCATTCTGAAGCTTCTGCAGTTCTGCTCCATGCCGAGCGGATTGATGCAGATCAGTCATGGCATCGACAACATTTTAATGTTTGGATTTGTGTGTTACCTTTGATTGATGTGATACTCTCCTGCCAATATTTTTTGAAAATGAAACCACTGATGATCATGGGAATTTCATAAGTAGATATGAATGTAAAAAAAATTCAAGGAATAAATTATATATAGCTTACCGTATAATTCCCGATGCCTTTCATGCCTATGATATAGTCTTCATGGGACAGTTTTCGGGCACGCATATACACTGTTCAATCGTGAGTGGAAATGCTGGTGTGATTGAGTGATGAATTCAGTCCATCCTCTTCTCCATTTTCATTATTTTTCTTTTTTTTGCGAAGCATTTTCATTATTTTTCGTTTCCAAAGGGAAATGGAAAGCAATATATAGGCCGCTGATTTCGCTACGAGTAGTAACAAACAGTACAGATGCAACTAATGCTACGCGCAGTGCACACCTACTAGATTTATTTTTTTTTCTTAAGGTTATATAGTAATCCATTACCTAAGAAGAAAATCTCCACGAGTTTTGATTCAATACCCAATTATCAAAACCCATTGTTTCAAAACACATCTCGCATTTTTCAAATAAAACGTAAATACTACACATGATTGCCGACTAAACAACAACAATAAAGTTAAACATAATTGCTAGAGAACTTCTACAAGTTTTTTTTTTTCCTTCAAAACTTTTAGATCTATGAACCTCATATCACCTCGAAATTTATGCATGAAGGAAAAAAATGCTAAAAAGAAAATTCCACACATATCACACGTAAGATTCTAGTACTAGCCAACCAAACCATAGTTGAATAAAAGTTTTATATAAGTTACAGTGATAATTGCAATGCAGTTATAGTGTAGCTATAGTGCAGTTATAATGTAATTAAATTTTAATTATACTATATTTATATCTGAAAGTTTTTCACTTCAAAAATTTGTGGCAGATTTTTAATACTCTCAATTTAAATTAAACTATCTCGGCTGCAACAATGCTTCATTCAGACAAACGAAAATGTTCAGATCAAGAGAGAATACTTGTGCATGCACGTTTCTAACGGGTGCAGATCCCCTGGAGTTAGTTCCTAATCCACCGGGTGGATTTCTACAAAACTGGACCATTAGGTAGATGTAGCCACGTCATCTTCCTTTTGCCTAATCCCATGCACGAGAACTGAAGCCCCTCTCTGTATCTTGATATGACATGGCATAGAAACAACATAATGACTAAATTTTTCCTACATACGGTTCAGAATGATTAATCATGGTATTTTGATTTGCTATCCTAGTGACGATGAGCTATATATATGTATAATTAAATGGCATAGTGAATGCATCATGTATGTGCTATGTTTTCTTCTTGGTAATGATATATTCAATCTACTGACGGAAATATATATTATAGTCTTCATTCTCTAAGAAATAAGTATCTAACTACTTATATTATTTTGCTTCTAACTTTGTATTATATTCCCAAAAATAGTAATTAACTGGATTTGGAACCAACTTCAGGGGATATACACCCCGTTTCGAACCACATATAGTTTAACATTGGCTTGCTCAAGATTTCTGTAGCGAAAGAACACAGGAACTGCACTATGGGACTCTGAATAGCCATTCATTTTTTTTACGGGTCGGTCGAAAGATTGGCCGATCAAATTTCATTAAGATTTAGAAAAGATAGTTACATGAGTATAATCTCAATATTGAACTGCCAGAGTTATGAGTAACACCCTCAAGGAAGAAACCGAGACAAAGAAAAAAGAACAAAGACTACATCTCCTCACGAGACTGAAAAATGCTCGCAGTCTTCCAAATAGAGATTTCTTCCTGGACATCATTGACGAGCTTCTCGGCCACCTTTAAATCTGTGTTCAAACACTCTCCCCCGTTTCGCTCTTTCCAAATGAACCAGCACACCAGACTCCGAATAGCCGTTCCTCTCGTCATCTTAAATTAGGAGCACGACCATGATGCTGCACGGATGATCTAAGATGCTGTACAACTTTTCACGATTAGTCGAAGCTGAAATTTCCCCAAGCCTCTCATGCTTATTGCTTTCATGCATCCACACACGTTAACAGTAGCAAATGTTTAAAACGTGCTAGCAGCTGCTTCTTCTTCTTGGCAAGCTATGTGCAGAGAAAATACACACCGTTTTTGTTCAGTGGTTAATTAATCCTATTGTGTAACTGTATTGCTACGCTTCTTGGGAATTGTTCAAACCCAGGAGGGATTTTGAGAAATTCCACTTGTTCTAAACTGGTTGTACATATGTATATATGGCATGCATCTGGTGTTTCTTGAGTAGAGAAGAAGATATGCCAAACAAGTGTAGCTGCACCTCCACTTTCATATGGCTTGTTTGGTAGATCTTCAACTCTTAAATTTAGCTATATGAGTTAGGTCTGGAGTGTAATTGTGGAGCAGCCTAAATCCAACTCCACCTCTCTAGTTTATTTTGTGAGAACGTAATCTAGTCAGCTCTGCTTTTATTTTGGATGGAACTGAAATTGTTTGGCTGGACTCCAACTCTAGGAGAAATGGAGGTGAAGGTGGAGCTGTGCCAAACATGCCAAATGCCAATATTATCAGTGAAATCCATGCAGCTCTGAATATATAAATGTAGCTATAGCTCTAAGTAGATGTGTAATTAAGAGTAGCTAAATTGATTAGGTTGTCGTTCTTGGCAGCTTATGGATTGTGAATTATCGCCGGGGGTTTGGGGGGGGGGGGGGGGGGGGGGATTTCCCAAATTTTCTTAAAAAAAATTTCTTTATCAGTATTTTTGAAACCAGCCTTTTCAACTTGGTAAATTTTAATTTGTTCATTTGTGTCCCTCAAGAATTTGTCAGAAAATTCACTTTTAGCCATTATATCCATTAGCAGGGTTTGCAGAATGATTAACCGACGAAAAAAAGTTCTTTTTTTTTTCTGAAAGCCGGACTTCCCGGGCCGGATCGATCGATAATACAAATTAAACAGAACTTGTTTAGAGAAGGATACTAATTAAATTACAGGATGGATAATCTCTCGTAGTTTCTTTGAGCCCGCGATAACCCATAGCTCCGCGATAATTCGATCTTACTTAGCGATTATGACCCGCAGCGGAGTAGCTCGATCGTTGGCTGAAAATACACTCGTTTCTCCCCTGCCATGTTAGGCTAGAGCGACGATTAGGATTATCAGACCTCCAAATTCTTTTCTGCTAATTTTCGAACGAATTCCCATTTTTATTCGAGAAAGGTATTTTTTACCCGGCCTCTTTATCCAACCAGATATATTCAGCATTTTAAATTAAGAACTAAGCCTCTTAAACAACCCAATCTAAAATTCACTCATATGAAGATTTGAATCGGATATATGCAGTCTTTTAAATTAGGAACTTAGCCCCTTAAATAACCCAACCTTAAATTTGCTCCTATGAAGATTTGAACTCTGCAACCACTAGATTACATGCCCTTTCATTGGGTGTAGATCCCCTGGAGTTGGTTCCAAATACACTGGGTGGATTTCAGGTGATCCAAGCCATTGTTTAATTTCAATGGACCAGATTGAGCAAGTTACTTGCTTTTTTCCCTATCTCTACGAGTGCACACATCATTCTAGTTAATTACTATTTTTCTGGGAATATAACACAAAGTTAGAAGCAGAATGATACAAGTAGTTAGATACTTATTTCCTAGAGAATGTAGATTGTAAATTTTTTTTGTAGATTGTAAATAGATTGGATATATCATTAGGAGATCAACACCAAGAAGAAAACATGGCACATACATGATGCATTCACTATGCCATTTAATTATGCATATATAGCTCATCGTCACTATAGGATATATAGCAAATCAAAACGCAATGATTAATCATTGTGAACCGCATGAAGGAAAAATTTAATCATTATGTTGTTTCTATGCAATAATGTCATATCAAAGATACGGAGAGGAGCTTCAGTTCTCGTGCATGGGATTAGGCAAAAGGAAGATGACGTGGCTACATCTACCTAATGGTCCAGTTTTGTAGAAATCCACCCGGTGGATTTGGAACTAACTCCAAGGGATCTGCACCCGTCCAGATCATGTTCTGATGCAGAAGCAGTTCCTATGCTTCCAGCGGGAGTGACCTTTTACAGTCAGGCACGCATGATCCGGATTCTAGTCCGGTCGTGGGCGTCTCGGCAGAGATAAAATTTCCTGACGCTTCTCATGCTTAATTAATTATGTTCATGTATCCATGCAAACATAGGCTTATATAGCTATAGCTTGCTTTTCTCTCCCCTTAATAATTACCTCTGATATAACTATTTTGCTATGTCGTTATGGAGAATCGTTCAAATAATCACAGAAGGAAAGCTATATTCTTGAGCAATGCTCCAGTACTTTTTACTGGTAGTACCAGTAGAACTAATCTAAACTGTTTATTTTTAAGGGTAGATTAGTAATATACTGAGGCAGATTTGGGGTAAATTTGGCACTTAATTTATTTCTCGTCGTGGATCGCTCGGATGTTTCTGGAAAAGCAGCGCTGCCACCGCTTCCTCATCCATCGCAATCGAGCAGAGGTGGAGAGAGCGACTCCTTCTGCCGCCGGCGCTTGAGCATCACGTTCCCTTCCGCCGGCGGCAATACTCTCCGGCGCCCCCTCTTGTTCAGTTCCCCTTCTCTGCCGGCATCTACCCACTTCCCCGCCGTAGGAGCTTCTGGAGCCGCCCTGAAGACTTCCAGCGTGCGCACAAGGGCGGCGGTGCAGAGGAGCCCCGCGTGGTTCCACCTCCTCTCACGCGACACCGCCGGCGGCGGCGGCAGCCGCGACGACGGCTACAGGCGTGCATGGAGCCGGCTGTTGAGGAGGCTGGTGCAGGAGAGCATGAGCTTCTGTAGCCTCAGCATCAGCAGGCATGGTAATGTTAAATTTTGTGGATGACTTCACCAGAATCAAGAATCTGATTCTGAATCTGAATCAAGAATTTAATTTGGACATGGACAGTATGCTCTATTGCTATACCAGAATCAAGAATCTGAATTTGCTATGAAAAGAAGTAGCTCAACTTCTGTGAGCCTGATCCATTAAATTTGTGCTTTGCTTCCTCTTTACCCAAGCTAATGTAACGTGAATAGGCCCATCTCGTTGGAATTCTGCGTGAAACCCATTCCAGCAATCCAGTCCACAAAGGCTTCCCCTTGCGAGTCGTCGCGGTGGCGAGCGGGTGGCGGTGGCGCCATGGATGGCCAGCAGGAGGAGCAGCACGAGGGGCGGCGGCAGCTGAAGCCCGGGAAAGACAAAAATATCCCTCCGCAAATATTTTTTTTGACAAAAATATCCCTCCACAATTCTACTACTATTAAGTGTGATGGTAGTAGAAATAGATCTAAACCCTATGATCAAATGAGATCAACGGTTCAGATTATTTTCTACTTTAAGTAGAGGGCATCGGAGTAGGTCTCTATATTTTTCTACTACGTTTTAAGCTAGCAATGCATCTGGTATGTTGAGCGCACAGACAAGAAGAGAGAGGCAAAACAAGTATGTCTGTATGTCTATATATATAGGCAAGGAGAGCATGCCCCCACTCTACATCCTGTAAACATATGGGAGCAGTACATACACAAATTTTGACAATTTGACCCTTTGTAAAAACTATTTTTACAAATAAACCGATCCCAAAACTTATTTCAAATCTGACCCTTTTGCTCAACGCCAAATCATGTGGCGCTGAACTTAGACACCTTAGCGCCAAATAGCATGGCGCTGAATGTACGTTGGCACGCTAACTTAGTCTCCCATCCGTCGTGGCACGGCATTCAGCGCCAGCTGACATGGCGCTGAGGTGTCTAAGTTCAGCATCACATGATTTGGCGTTGAGCAAAAGGGTCAGATTTGAAATAAGTTTTGGCAGCGGTTTATTTGTAAAAATAGTTTTTGAAAATGTCAAATCGTCAAAATTTGTGGCAGTACATATTTGCTAGCCGTAAACAGTACATAATTAATGGGCATTATGGACTAGCCAATTAATCGAGAGCGTACTTTGGTTTTGTACATCCTTTCTAGATGTACCGGTTTAACCCATTATAAAAATAATTGAGAGCGTACTATTTATCTATACTTTCGTCCCATCAAGTGTACCTTGCACATTCCAATCAATATCTCAGACAAAAACTCAGACAAATTAATTAGTCCTGTAGAACTAATTTATTTTTTTTTCAAATCACCGCAAAACCCAACTGGTTACATCGCCAAAAAAAATGTAGTTAGGAATTTCTTTTTAGAAACAAAATAGTAGGAATTCAACTCCAATATTGTTACTAGGCCTACATGACCAAAGTCCAACTACTTGCGTTGCCCAAACTTTCCTGAAATCAAAGCTGGGCTTTTCCATAGGCCCATTCCACCCTTGTCTGTTGCTCCGGTGGAATCGCTGCATTTTCGATTCAAAACGAAAGTGGATTTGAATTCTTTTTGCCGGGTTGGCCGAAAATCGACCAATCAAATTGTATTAAGAAGAGAGAAAATTGAGCTAGTTACAAAGCAATATTATACTGTCGCAAGGCATAAGCACCCCCCTACCCCCCCCAAAAAAAAAATGAAAAACAGGAACCCAGAGATGTAGGAACCCAAGAGAAACTCCCACATGCTACTCTCTATGCTTAAACACTCTAGCTTCCCTCCAAATCAGCACTTCATCTCTAATGGCTCTGTAAACTTGCGCTGCTGTGCAATCTTTGTGCTCAAAGATTCTCGAGTTGCGCTCTGTCCATAACATCCAACATACCAATATGCATAGAGTGTCAAAGGCCGGCCAGTAGCTTGTCTGAAAAAGGGGCACCTATTGCCACCATTCCGTGAAGTGTTCCCCTCCATCCTCCGGAAAGGAAAAGGAGACCCCGAGCCAACTCCTTAACATTCTCTACACTCTGCTTGGGAATTGACAGTCCGCTAACAAGTGTTGACAGCTCCCCTTCATATCGTTGCACAAAGCGCAAGTGTCACTGTGCTCTTTTCTGAAGGTTGTCAGAAGCTAAAATCTCGCAAAAGAGGAGTTGAATCCATAGATTCTTGCTCCTTGCTGGGTACGGAGTCACCACATCACACGGTAAATGAATTGATCTTCAACACGCATGATCTGAGATGCTGTACGGCTTGGATCGATCTGATGAAGCTGAAATTTCCCTAAGCCTCATGCTTATTGTATTCATGCATGCACACAAGCTTTAGCTTAGTTATATATTGGGCCTTATTAATCACCAAAATAGTAGAACATATTTAAACGTTCTAGCTTCTTCTTCTTGGCTAGCTTAGCTATTTGCAGAGAAACCACACACCGTTTTTTTCTTTTGTTCAGTTGGCCAATAGACACTCTCGTATTGTAACTGTCTTGCTCGCTTCTGAAGAATTGTTAAAACCCAGAAAGGATTTGGAGAAACTCCCCATGCTCTAAACTTGAGTTGTGATGTATCTTGAGCTGAGAAATAGAGGTCGATCAAACTAGTGAAGCTGTATATAGAGGCAAGGAGAGCATACAATGATATATACAAGAGATTTGCTCCGGTCCAACAAAAAGTATCTCGAGGTACCGGTACTTCACGGTACTAAATCGTTTCTGATCGTTGGATCTACCAATACCCATCCTACCCAGCTAGATCTAACGATCGAAAACGATTTGGTACCGTGAGATACCGGTACCTCGAGATACTTTTTACTGGACCGGAGTAAATCTCTATATACAATACAGTCCGGCCATGTAGGGATTGCACTAATAAATTTAAAGCATACAGTACATTTAACCATTTATTAGAGGAGATCGAATAGACACGGTGCCGCATCTGTCCAGCAGGCAGGACAATTTTTAGATGCGTGCATCAAAGAGATCAGGCTACTATTACAGAAATGGAGCTCCTAGCTAGCCAATTAACCGAGAAACAAAATGAATGAACAGAGGGTATGAGGAGTTATATGATTGTATCGTAACAATTGCAATATCTGTGATCTCTGAATTCGTTCCCTGGCATAGGCTGGTCTGGCCAATTATGTTGTGTAACAAAAAGTATATTTCTCTAACTAATATATTGATGTGCAATTTTTTTGCGCGTTCGCGAAAAAAGTGATCTCTAAATTCATGATGGCTCCAAGTCCCATGTGTAATATGCAGAGATGGGCGAACATATATGCAATGGACACCACAATGCATGCATAAATTTCCTATCCATCGCTATGATCTGTTCTAGCTTGGTTACCAATATGTTTATCCTCATATATATATATATATCCACACATGTAAAAACGTGGGGAGATTGGCTCTGGTTAGCACATTATCTGTCTGAGATATATATACTACTAGCTACTACAAGAGGAACCCCTTTAGCAATACATATATGTATTGCAAAAAGTGAAAATAAGCATTGCTAGGGTCTGTATCAACGCATTAATATGCGTTGCCTATGTTGCTGTTGCTAGCACCAATAACAACACATACACAATCGTTGGTAACATGTAAGAATAAACGTTGCTAGTTAGCAACAAAGTAAATAGTTTTCAGCCATATTTGCATGCGTTGGCAGTTTCGGTGATGAACAATTCTATATAATCCTTGCAATGGCTATAATTAAGTTGCACCAAAACTTATAAGTATTGCAATATAGACAACTATTCATTCCAGCATGCCTTTGCACAATTATGTTGTTGGGTTAGAGGCCCATAAACTCAAATGATGTACACATGAGAAAAACCAAGTCATTCATAAAACTAATTGTAATTAAAGAGAATTTTTTGTATTACATGGAAAATCATCCTCATAAGTCATGACATTAAATTTTGTTCAGAACATCATGCACAAATGTAATCTAAACTATAGAAAAAAAACATGCATCTGAAGTTGCCACTATCATTGCCACCATCTTCCACATTACAGTCATCATCATATTCACAAGGGATCTTTAGATGACATAGTTGTCCACCTTGCAGTAACCATATTGCCCCAGATCATGATCCATTTATCTTGTCAACATGTAACAGAAAAAAAACAACCAATGATACAACATTGGAAGAAAGAAGACCACATCTAAAGAAATTGAGAAATAGCACCGTACAAAAATTGCTGGCCACGCAATATCAAGTCCTACGACATTGCCAATAATTTTGTAGCCTTTGTATGGCTTGATCAATTCTTCATATTTTGCCAATGGAAAATGAACATGCACCATCAAGTATTCAGTTCCTAGCTCAACACCTGCAACTTTGCGTGTTGGATCACAGCTTACAATTGAAGCAACAGCCACATTCTTATTTCGATTTTTCCAGCTTTTCAAGAATACATTAGTTCCAATCTGGTGCATAAATATATGTCCATCAGCATTATCTCTATATAAAGAGCAATTAAGTATGGAAAATAACATCATATTAAAAGTTTTACCTCCAATGAATTGGCATCCATAATGTCCACTATGTTGCACTGTTGTTTCTGTACAAAGTTATTTGGATCAAGATTCAATAATTTAACTATAAAGTACAAACATATTATACCAAATAGAATTCTATAGCTTATCTTTATATTAGGTGGCTCCAGAAGTGAAAATTTACCTTATAAGCATTAGAATTATTCTTCCCTTGTTGCATGTGATCATTCTGGTTTATGTTTCCTTTATTCTGCATGGAATATCAAAATATTGGCACAAACTATAATAATCTAGTTATTTTTATAATTAAACACTGTGAGTTCCAATCAATAAAAAAGTGAAGACTAGCCTTCACACAAATAATCTTCCTCTGTTTCTCAAGGTGATTTTGGCCATAAGTTTGATTGCTCTGTAATAAAATAAGACATAAGATTATAATGAACAGCTACAATAAACGTTGACAGTTGCAAACAATATTGAGATCATATAATGCTATGTAGTGAGTTCGACATAACAAATAGGAAGAGAATGACCTTATCTATAGTAGATTGCTTGGTTGGTAGTTGCAAAACCTTGTCCTGAACATGGATATTTGTGTCCTGATGTGAAAGAGAGACAATATTACTAGTTAGAAAATAGTGCAACTATTCCCAGCTAAAAACAGTGTAAATTTTATACTTTACCATAGCATTGTTTTGATGCTCAATCATATTGTTTTGATGCTCAACCATAGAATTTTCTTGCAAGGGACCGTTAACACACACTCTCTAACAATAGTAGAAACCAAATGGAGATTCATACCATATATTTATGAAGCAGTGTACAGTAAAACTTTAATATGGTTTACCTCCATTGAATTGTCAGCGATAAAGTTTGTTGTGCTGCATTATCTTTTCTGTAAAAATAAGAATTGTTTCGATCATGAGTCTGCAACTTAACTACATACAGTCAAAATAAATGTTGAAGTGCTAAAGCAAAACATAAATCTGTGCACAAAGTCAATCCCTTGCAAAATATAATAGAATAAACAATACTAACCTTAGGAGCAGCAGTTGGCTGGTTTTGGCCTAGTCTAACATGGCTCTGAGCATTTTTTTCTCTTTCTTTATTCTGCAATGTAATCTAAACTACAAGTCAATCATACATGCTATATTTTTGTAAAAAACAGAAATTTATAGACATGATGAATAAAAAATAACCTTGGATGCTTCAACAGCTTTTCGTGCGTTCATCACATGGTTTTCCTTGTTAGTTTTTTTTTTCTATAGAAGAAGGCAAAAAACCATTACGAAAACTCTAAGACATGGATTGTTTCATCAATTGTTGTATTAGAATAGCGCAAACATGGTGAGTTGCAATCAATAAAAAAAATGAAAACTAACCTGTGTAGAAATAACCTTCCTTTGTTTCCCATAGTCATGTTGTTCCCAATTTTGTTTGTTCTAAAATAAAATGCATAAGATTATGAACTATAGTAAACAACCATAGCTACAAGCAGTACAAAATCATATAGTGTTAAGTAATCATGGTGGGTTCAGAATAATAATATAGTTGGTAAGACAAGTACCTTGTCTTCAACACATTGCTTGGTTTTTGATTGCAAATCCTCATTTGGAACATGGCTCTGTATATTCTGTTTTGAAAGGGAGCATATATTCTGTTTTGAAAGGGACCATATATTCTCAATTACAAAATAGTGCAACTATTCCTAGCTATACAATAGTTCAATTCCAGTATATTACCATCATATTGTTTTCCTCCTGAACCATATCGTTTTCCTCCTCAGCAATACAAATTTCTTGCAAGGGACAGTCAGAATACACTCTCTGTCAACAGTAGAAAAGAAAAGGAGATTTAGACCATATTTTTTTCAAACTATATAGGGTAATCTTCCATAGAGATACATACCCTCCTTTCGGAAATAGGGCCATCAACACTAACTTCTTTGTTTGTAGATACTCGATCTAAACCTCCCTGTAACACCAACTAGGTAGGTTAGATACATTCAGTGAGTTACAAACATTTTAGGACAACTTCTTCAAATTCTCACCTGATTCATTTGTTCTTTTTCCAACTTGTTTGTCTTCGCTTTCAATTCCAAAAGCTCAGCATCATGATTCTGGACATGATTTTCGATCTTTTCCAACTGCAGTCTAGCAGCCACAACATCTTCACTCCAGTTATCATCCAGTCTAGTAACATTTATATTCTTTAAGCGTCGGGAAGTTGGCACATCGAGAACTTGTTTAGGCTTTGGAACTAGTCCAAGACCATGCACATGCCCAGGCTTGTCATCTCCAAGTATTTGGTTCAATGCATCTCCTTTCCAAGCAGTCCTTCCTTCACTAGTGTCTGCTAAAGCCGGTTGTTCAGCTACAAGTTTCTTCAAATTATCCTAAACACAGGAACAATATGAATAGAACATATGAAAAAAGTTGAAACTTAAATTATCTATGGTTTAGATTTGATAGTATACCACATGCCCATTTAGATTCTTGCCAGTTTTGCGCTTGTGTGTGTGGATGTACACAACAGCTCTGTGAGGATTCTTCTTTGCAGGATATTTTTGTCTCTATGGAACATGTGAACAAATCATTAAATCCTACACATTCTATATAGGATTGGAATGGAAATTGGACGAATGCTATTCCAAGACATGTTTTACCATCTCTTCTCTTGTACGAGCAAAACTCTTTGTCCCTGCTGTGTGTAATGCCTTCTTCTTTCGACAATTTTCCTTGTTCTGCTTGCTTATTTTCTGTTCTCGTATCATAAGAATTAGCAAATATACATGATCACAACATTGTTTAGTTCAATTGATAGTCTCATTTGTAAGAATATCACAGTAGTGAATATGCAATGCCTATATACCTTTGATTTCTCGCTCATCCAATGATTGATAAGAGCAATCCACTGGTCAGGAAGCACATCAGCTGGGACATTGTTGCAATTAGCTTCTTTGCTCTTATTCACATCAAAATACTTTTCTTTTAGTTTTTCTTTATGTCCCCTCCATCTCTCTCTAATTGTTTTTAATATGAATTCTTCCATCCGAGGAGCATAAAGGAATCTCATCTGCATACCAACAAAGAAACTCATCTAGGGATATGCACTGTATAATAATACAGGAAGTTAACAAAAGTGTAGATGTGGGAAGGGTTTACCTTTACTTGTTTAAGAATGTCCTTTTTAACTTTTAATTCATTTGTTTTTCTCTCTCTCTTTCCTATTAGAAATCTCCAGTCTGTGTAGCTTAAGCTACACAAAGTACCATTCCTAGCTACCATTCCAAGAAATTTAGACAAAATTCCAGCTTCATCTCCTACTGCCTGGTTGAGATCATTGCACTGAACCACAATCCTAAGCCCTTTCGGAAGGTTCCAAATATCTTTCAGTTTTGTCTTCCCACGTGTTTCAATTGTTCCATTTTCATCTGTTCAATGTTAAATTGCAAAGATAAAAGTGATGCTCAACAGTCTAGGATAAGAAGAATAATTTCATTATTTCTTACCATCAAGATTTAGTATTTACCTCGAACATTAATTTCAACATCATCATCAGATTCTTCATTGCCTTCTCCAGCATTTATACTAGCATCGTCATCAGTATCTTCATTGGCTTCTCCAACATCGCCATCAGTATCTTCATTACCCTCTTGAACATCACTACATATTTGTCGCGACCGAGAAAATTTGCATTTTCCCGAACGCTAGTGTATTAATCCCCGTCCCAGGAAAAGCCGGGGTACACCACACAAACATGATATAAAAGACACATATTTATTATATCGATAATATTTACATTATTACAAAGGCGCTTCAGGCCTGACCATCAAAAATAAACAGCAGCGGACTAGCGGGCCTACGGCTCCATCTTCACATGCGCTCAACTGGGGTATAAGCCAGGACTCCACCTAAAACTTCTTCTCCAAAGCTTCTCTTACTGAAGATTAAGTACCAGTAGGGACTATATATATATATATATATATATAGTCCCTACTGGTACTCCCAATTCAATTAATTATCACGATATATATGCACATTTAATTATGCGATTACCTAATCATACATGAGTGATAATGGTCCTTACATTTTAATTTGGTCGCATCGATTTGAAGATATATGGACAGAAATATTTCCTGGACCAAACAAAGATGTCCTCAATTAGTAGCACTAATGGCAACCTGATCTGATCTGACTAACTTCATGAAAAAGAGTAAATTTGAGTTGGGCTGACCTGGTTTGAGTTCAGTGTGGATTTGAGTTGGATTTGGTTTACTACACAAAAGAGAAGTTGAAACTCGCGAGTCTAGCGTGTTACACAGTTTTCGGCCGACCTGGCAGACAAAAAGAACTCAGACTACTCACCAAAAATACACAATTTTTGACAATTTGACCCTTTGCAAAAACTATTTTTACAAATGAACCGTTGCCAAAACTTATTTCAAATCTGACCCTTTTGCTCAACGCCAAATCATATGGCGCTGAACTTAGACACCTCAACGCCACGTCAGCTGGCGCTGAATGCCGTGCCACGGCGGATGGGAGACTAAGTCAGCGTGCCAACGTACATTCAGCGCCAGCTGACGTGGCGCTGAGGTGTCTAAGTTCAGCGCCACACGATTTGGCGTTGAGCAAAAGAGTCAGATTTAAAATAAGTTTTGGCAGCGGTTCATTTATAAAAAAAAGTTTTTGCAAAGGGTCAAATTGTCAAAATTTGTGCCAAAAATAACTGGCGTGTATATGAGCATCTGCGTCTATATTATGTTTTGCAAAAATAAAGAAAAGAAAAACAGTGAAACTCCAGTATCGTTGTTTTCATTCCGTTGAAGGCAAAGCCCAAAGAACACAAGATGATCTGGGTGCATTATTCTCAAAAGGAAAAAGTACACCGAAGGTCCCTCAACTTGTCATTGGAATAAAAAAACATCCTCAAACCGCAAAACCAGATATACAGGGTCCCTTAACTATAGTCACCCGAGGTCCTTCGGTGGTTTTGACCCTGGTTTTGGTCTACGTGACTGCTGAGTCAGCGTGGGACCCACGTGGGCTCTACATGTCAGTGTGCCACGTCATCTATCTTTTACCTTTTCTCTCTCTTCCCTCCTTGGCTCCTTCTTCCATGCGCAACACATAGCGCTAGCACTGAGATCGGCGCGTCTCACGACCAAGACGAGCAAGTAGGGCGCACTGAGATCCCGGCCAGGCCATGGCTAACTCCTGGCAGTGAAAACGATTGATTCAGGAGAAAGATGTCCATGTCCAACACGGATGAGTTAGTTCACTCAAAATTGAAAACTCCTGATGTCTCTCATGCTTAACTACATCTACATATATGCTTGAGCTAGCTCGATCTTGTATGGTAGTGTACATATGAAGCAGCATCGATCGCAGGTGTGCAGATATGTCTATATATATCTTCAAGGGAATAACAGAGTTAGAGATGAGAGCTCATCAATACTTGCATTCCAAAAAAGTTAAAAATTTAATGGTCCACAACAAAATAGACCACTTAAATGATATTTAAATATTGACATAACTACTTAGGTAGTAAGGGTAAAATGATATTTTTTTAGAGATAGAGAAGGCTATAATTAATTGTCTTCATATTAGTTCTAGGTACACAGGTGCAAAATTGGTACCTCATCTCCAGAATACCCGATAATTATACTTTACGTTACTTACGTGTTATCTTTTCAAATTTACATTTTCTTTCTAAGAAAATGCTCGTGATATCTTTTAGGTTGATTTTTTTCCTAATAACATCATTGGATAAAATATGATTGAATGTTTGCGTGGTTATTTTAAGATCTATATTTTATCGCAAAGAACATATAACCTTGGTAAAAGATCACTGGTTTGTAGGTTCATATATAATTCAACACCAATACGCTACATTTACATGATTATTCATATTTGCATATATTCCCCCATCTTCAAAGTACAAAATCTTCAAAAAAAAAATCAAAGTACAACATATATATGACAGTAAGTGAAGAAGGAAATGAATATGTTTTTTATCATGCAGCCATGTTGTTTGGGGTGAAAAAATGTATGCTTTTATTATTGTGTTGATTAGGGTGCAATCGCTACGATTGAGGGAATCATTCTTTTTTTTTTAATAAAATGGCGTCTCTTTGATTCTACAGTAATCAACGGTCTTAATTAGTGCATGGGAGCCTGATCCTATTCTCTCATCTCCATTCCAATGATTTGAATGTGCTACCTACTCCCTCCGTCCTAAAAAAAAGTGAATCGATCTAAGACTGAATGTGTTCAGATTCGTTGTACTAGAATATATCACATCCAGGTTGGTTTTTATGGGACGGAGAGAGTACTAATAACTTGCGTTGACTCGTGTTAAGCATGCTAGAAATTAGGGATTAATTTGGCCATTATTTTCTCCAACTTAATAATCATGCACGCATGTACGCATGCTAAAAATTAGGGACTAATTTGGATGCCACGTACACTAACTTTATATAGAAACACACATGTCAACTTAATTTTAAATTTGTGATGCATGAAACCACACAAAAATACATTCAAATGCTAGAAAATGATAAAATTTATTTGGGAGACAAAATACATAGGAAGGTTTAAATTTTTTTCCCGAATGATAAGAATGTATCAAAGACAAAATGCCTCGAAAGATTTACAATTTTTTATAGGGAACAATACCAATCAATTCATTTAGGTATTTGATTAACCCAAAATGTCCATATATTTTACTATTTTACTAGTCAACTGCCATCGGTTACGATAACTTTTATTTCGTACCTTAATTACCTCTCCCTTGATCAGCCGTTCACGTTGTTATACCTCTCCATACATCTAAATACCTCACAAACACAGTAAAAACTCTTTGTGGAAGACTGATCTGATTTTTAGTTCTTCTACATAAGATACATTTTTTTAGAAAAATTGACAGGAATATGCAAAAATCTTGAAGAAAAACAATAATATGCATGTGTACCAACTTGTTCCCCTACCTCTGGCGTCTTGAAGAAGAGATATGGGAACAAGTTGGTACTTGGTACACACGGAAGCAGTTCTCTACGATGGCTTCTGCAGCTTACTCCAGTGTTGCGCTTGGCTTCGAGGACATGGAGAACTGAAATTGGAATAGAAAGTGCGAACAGTCACTCGATGAGTAGAGATCAGGATGCTAAGAAACATGCACCATTGATATCATGCAAGAAGAAGAATACAGTATATATCTGACCTTTAACTTCCCGACGTCTCCAAGTCCCATGTATATATGCACACAACAAGGACAAATATATAGAAGCATGTGTGCCTCATCCAATCCTGAACTATTGCCTGAACTCTTAAGGTATGTATGCATTTTGCCCTATTTACTTAATAAGGTAGATTGTTTTCTCTTGGAACCAAGGTTGCTAGCTGCAGGCAAAATATATATATAAACCACATGGAAGAAGAACTGACTTTAACACTGGTCAGCACCCCATCTAACATATCAGATGTACACCCATCGTCCCGCTATACTTGTATCAATTCTGAATCTCTTTCTGTCAGCAATGTACACTTGTCGTCTGCAGGATTAATTTGGGATTAATAACTGCTCATTTTAGTGATCCCATATGACAGGAAGGTTCCAATTCAGCTGTATAAAAGATGATTTACATGTTAGTCCTGTGCAACGAAAACATGCACTAGAGTCAATGTTGCGAGAGGCACGGAAGCAGAACAGTTTGCCCAAAGATGGTCTTATGGTTCATCAGATATGCAGCCACGGAACAATCATCTTCCCGTTGTCTCCTATACCTAATAGTAGTTAGCTTCTTTGTACAGGCTGATCGATGTAGCAGAAACCTGCACCTATATATATATATATATATATATATATATATATATGCATGTGTCTGAAACTCTGTATACATAAATATATGTATATTGTTATGACACTAGCTATAATGTTTACTCTCTTGAGGATGAACGTCAAGCCCATATATGTGTACTGATGTACATCTCCATGGTACTCTGCCACTCTGTATCGATTGATTATTTGTACCTTGAACTCTAATTGTGTACAAGTATTTTTTTGGTAAAATATTTTTTTAGTTTAATTAATTAATTTTTCACTAGTATAAATCTCATTCATGTACAAGCACCATAGATATATTCTGGCGGCTTATATAAAGCTGGCGGGACTCTCTAGTCTACTGTAGTCCCAAGAAGTCAAATGACTTCTTGGGTGGAATGTTAAACTTGGAGCGATTTATAGGGTGGTTTTTTTCTTTTTTGTAAACTTGCCTTTTAATTATTATAGGAAAGATGTATTTTTTATCTAAAAAAGGAAAGACATATTTATTATTATTATTTTGACAGGAATATTGTGATACATGGAGACTAGTGTAGACCTCTGGCATCTGGAAGAAGAGGTACGGGAACAAGTTGGTACACATGGAAGCAATTCTCTCGACTGACTTCTGCATCTTTCTGCAATGCTGACTTGACGTCTTGACCTCCAGAACGTGGAAAACTGAAATTTGAATAGAAATAGAGATCAGGATACTAACCGATATATGCCATTGTTCTTGATCATGCAAGAAAAATAATACCTGATCGACCTTCAACTTCCCGACGTCTCCAAGTCCCATGTATGCAAACACACACTAGGAAAAATAGATGAATATGTGCCTCGTCAAATCCCGAGCTATAGCCTGAACTCTATGCATTTTGCCCTAGCTGCTTAATAACTAATAAGCTAAGATTATCTTCTCTTGGAACGTAACGTTGCAGGTAACTAGAGAGAAGTAGAAACTAGCTGGTCAATTGCTAGCTAGCTTGACATGTCAGGTGCGATGCCGACCAACTGTCAGCAAATATTTGGGAACAAGTCTCAGGAAAGTACACATATTTGGGATCAACTGCTCAACTCACTGATCCCAAATGACGAGTCTCTTCCAGCTATATAGACGATTTATGAGTTGTTCCTCTGCATCTGAATCATATGCACTGGAACCAGCGCTGTGAGAGGAACGGAAGCAGAACAGTTTGCTCAAGGATTTTACCGTGGCTCATCAGATATGCAGCCACTGAACATTCATATTCCCCTTGTCTCTCATACCTAACAGTTTATAGCTTCTTTGCACAGGCCGATCGATGTAGTTTAAACAGCCACAATAATATGAATTTGTCTGAAACTTTGTAGTCTGTACACATAAACATATGGAGTACTATATCTTTATGATGGTACAACGCTTGCTAGCTTGAAGACTAAGCTGGTGGCAAACGTCAAGCCTATATATTTGCGACTGATTTGTATTGATTGTGCAGGGTTTTTTTGTAAAACATTTTCTAGTTTAATTATTTTTTAACTGGAAATCTATATTCATGTACATGCACAATGGATTCCAGCCTATATATACATAAAGTTGGTGTATAATCAATGAAAGTGCATTGATAATTTTTTGCTAGAAATTTCATTTGTGTGTAGTACCATTTTTTGCCTATATAAAGCCAGCATGACTCATGACTCTAGCCTACTCTACTGCCAGCGCTTGCTATCGTCCGGGTAGTCTTGGTCTTAGCCATTTTTTGTGTTTTCTTTCATGTACTTAGAGCCACCAGATTTGTTTTATTGGAGGTAGATGATATAATTGGCTTGGGAGGCATTGGTAACATAAGAAGTATTGGGCAGATAGAGAGAAGCCTGGCATCAATTTTATTAGGAAGGAAATATGAACATACTCTCTAGTATTGGGAACATAGGATCAAGCCAGCACAACAAATCTGTCCATGAATTGCTGACCATGCAGTAGGTAACATGGAAGAACTATCTACTGCGAACAGGCGAACGGCGATGGGTACATCTTCGTCAACGATCTTCAGCCAGGGAAGTAAATATCACGCTGAAGGGTTAATTTGATCCATGTCACTCTAAATTTGCCGATTTGAAAAAATGTCACTATTATTTGTGATATCGGCTGAGTGCCATTGGGTACGAGTCCGGGTCAGGTAACGGCTAGGTTGGACTGTGGAATCTTTCACACCTGAAGATGCCCGCTCCTGATCAAGTTACAAGAGACAGAGCAGCGACGACCGAACGATTGTCATACCAGAGGGAACAAAAACGGAATTTTGTAAAATTGAAATCATGTCATTGCCGTCACATTTTTTTTATCTTCTTCCTTCTTCTCTTTTCTTCTTCTCCCCGTCAGTAAACTCTTTGATGCGGCGGCGCGTGGGCGGCATGGCGGCAGTGTCGATGCCCAGATCAGGACGGACTAGGGCATTGTACATCGAGCATGGTCGATCATCGTCCAGTCCTTAGGTGGATCAAGGCAGTGCAGTATGACGATGGGCTCCTACATTCTTCGGAGGCGGTGGAGCTGGCCCTGGCCCGACGGGGCCAGCAAGCTCCATGCTCCGCACGCTGTCTCCTTCCAATGGCCGCCGCTGCTAGGAGCTCCACCACAAGGGTGAGGTGATGGGGGAGGGAGGAAGCACTAGTGATGGCCTTCCTGGCTCCAGCGATGGCCTCGGACGAGGGAGGATGGAAAAAAAAAAGGAAGAAGATGGAAAATATGATGGTGATGATATGATTTCAATTTTGCAAAATTTCAATGCAGGATGACAGTACGTTTGTCATTAGCTAGTTGGCCAATGTTTCGTAATCCAAAGTTACAATTCCCAATCAAAACACAAAATTAGAATTCGTCAAACTAGTTAATCCCACTAAAGTGTTCAATTGTCGGTACAAAACCGATATTTTCATTTAACAAGCTAAGCTAGCACATAATATATACATTGTGCAAAAATAAGCATTTCGACATGCCCTTGTTCATTGAGATAGTTGCACCAAACGAGATCAAGTAGTCTGGTTTATAGCAAGTATGTCACAAGTAGATCCTAAGAAATTATTGGCGAGCTACACCAGTCGAGGAGGGAAAACAAATAATGCAGGACAAACGTGTCTATCTGCATCACCGATGCTTTCATTTCTGTTCGTGCGTAGCTCTTCATCATCGCAAAACTGAAAACTCCTGACGTCTCTCATGCTTAACTGTGCATATCTGCTTGAGCTTAGCTCGATCTTGGCACTAGTATGTATTCATGGAGTATCATCTCAAGCGTGCAGACACATGTAGATATCTCTCACAGAACAGAGCTATGTATATGCAGGCTATATATGGTGCATCCTGTGATATATATGTACATTTATTCGATTACCTAATCATGTGCTACGGTGCATCCTGTGATTTATCGGGACATGCATGTACATTTATGTGAGAAAAATTTTGGGGAAAATATATCTGAATTGCATAAATCATGGATCCAATCATCTAATAACCAATCGACCCTAACTGATGTACTAATTTAAAGCAACAGTCAGTTATCAAAAGTACTTTCCAACCTATCAGTAATATGTGACCACCTCAGTGTCATGTCTCATCCCTTGTAGAACACCAGGCACCAATTTGATTTCTTCCATGTTGCCTGAGCTATGCACCCAAAATTCCTCTGAGAGACTAATCTGGTTTTTATTTCTCTTAGAGAGATGTGATTTTTTTTGTGGGCAGGAATTTAGGAAAGAAATTAATGATCATGGATCACACAATGAGGTCATAGTGGAGTGCTGCACTTGGTCAAAACAATTGGGAGAATTGATATTCATACAAATATAAACACCATAGTTTTGGTCAGGCACTTGATCCATGATCTGCAGGATTTGTTAATTAGATCAACCGATCGTTTTTAGTGATCTCATACGATCTCATGCTTTCATCTGTATAGATTGCATACATGTCTAGATCTTCGCACCGTCTCGTGCAAGTCGTTCAAAAAAAATATACATGTCATTCCACAACCATTAGTACCAGCTCCCGGGGCAAGAGTAATGATGCAAGAGGCATGGAAACAGAATGGTTTGCATGAAGATAACGTGGAATCTAGTTATATTTGCAGGAGAGGGACAATCATCTTCCCGGTGCCTCCCAGATCTAGCTAGTAACTAAGCTTCGTTTTTTAGACACAATGGTAACTAGCTTCATTGCACAGGCCGATCAATGTAGTATATATAAAAAACTTCATGTGTCTGAAACCAGTGGCGGACCCAGCCTAAAATTATAGCTATGGCGTACAGTGATGGAGTAAAACACAAACTTACTATTACTTCGAATTCAAGATGAAGAATCTATATGGCATGGGAAAGAAATTTAAGTTGTACATTAGAATTCAAAGTGTTGTTTAATTGTAGATTAGATTTTTCCGAGCCCAGTCGTAAAACAATACTAAAAATATCTAAAAAAAAGTATCAAATTCTAACACTTGGAAACAAACTTCAAATTATAATCTTTAGCTGAACCAAGCGGGCTCAAGCTCTTAATTACTAAAAAAATTATAAGATGATTAAGGAATAAAAACTTATTGAAGCACTGACTAATTAGAAGGCGTTTATGTGGCGTGAAATCGTTACTTGATAAGAACATAGCTCACGCTCATTCGCTTGCGTCTTGCATTGCACGTCGACCGAGCATCCAAGCCAAGTTGTTTAATTTCTTTGCTTGCTTATCAGCTGGCTATCACAAAGGCTCAAAACTTCCTAATAATCACTGTTTAATTTGACTACCACAGATCACTGACTCCGTGAGGTACGCAAGCTCCGTCAGGACGTCGAGCGCTCCTCCTCGCGGTCGAGCTAGCGTCGTCGTTGCCTCACCAACAGATGTCATTCAGCCATGGCAGGTCGGCAGCTCAACGGGCGATGTAGAAGACTGAGGTGTAGGGGGGTATTGGTGTCAAGGGACAGCTATGGCGGCCGCCACAGCATGCCACAAGGGAGGGTCCGCCCCTGTCTGAAACTCTGCATGTTATGTTTATCTCCATGTATGGCACTATATGGTGTCTAGCTTCAAGCCTATATATATAAAGCCGGTGTGAAAACCTATATGTACAGTACATTTATTTCATCCATGGCGGATATAGATTTTCATCCCTCAAGGGGATGTCCCCTTGTTGCTTGCTTGAAAAAAAAATTGACAACATAGATTAATAAGAAATATATCACTCCACAACATGCAAGGCCAAATTAGACTTTTACAAGTTACAACCAAAGAAACAAATTAAACTGGAAATAGTTATCATACACTCGCAGTTATATTTGTATTTTTTTTTGTTACAGCTTGTAAAGGTTGAATTTTAACCTGCGTGTTTGTGGAATGATACATTTCATATTAATCTATTTTATCAATTTATTTTAAATTCTTTTATGACTATTTAGATGACATGTATGAAACGAGAGAATATCCCCTCGAGGGATGAATACACTTTCCCATCCATGGCACTCTATATATATCTTCTAAAATGTGGGATACTAAGGAGCTAGGGACTCAGTACCAATGTAGCTTGAGCCAGTTATATTTCTATCAAATTTTGGTGAAATAATATTGGGAAGAAGTAGAGCATGGTCAAAAAGATTTAGTCTACTGATTTAGTGAGAAAATGGGGATGAACTTGAGGACTGAACAAGGCAAACTGACGCACCTGTGCTTCTCCACGAACCGTCCGATGTACAAGTAGCGGTCTAGATTGATCAGGAGCCAAGGTGGCAACTTTCCACGATGCACGATTAATTTTTAAGAAGTGAACAAGTAGATCCAAGACCGTCCAAAATCGGGTCGCTTCTTACCGTTAGATGGGACATAAACGGTTAGGATGTTAAATCATTTTACATAAGAGCCCTTCAATTGCAGTCAATGCATGCAGCTACTCCCTTTATCCCAAAATGTTTGACGCCGTTGACTTTTAAAAAAATGTTTAACCATTCGTCTTATTAAAAAATTTAAGCAATTATTAATTCTTTTTCTATCATTTGATTTATTGTTAAATATACTTTTATGTATACATATAGTTTTACACATTTCATAAAAGTTTTTGAATAAGACGAACGGTCAAACATGTTTAAAAAAGTTAACGGCGTCAAACATTTAGGGAAGGAGGGAGTATTTGTCAACCCGTGTGGGTACCTCATGCTACCCTAAATAGCCTCCAGTGTCATTATATAATCTTCTCTTACAAATACTCCGTATTTGGTATTGGTAACAAACCAAACATACTTTACCTATGTCTGCCTTACCAAATATCAGCAATAGTAAAATTTGGCACTACTTATTTTTTCGCGAACGCGCAAAAGGATTGCACATCAATATATTATACGAAATCAGAATATAACCTGCCAAGCCTATATAAAGCATATGCCTGCATGTGCATGAAAACTCTATGTAGCCTGCCTCAAGTGATTATACTCAAGTCTGCCCTGCCCTAAGATCAGTTAATTTCCTGATCCATTACATTCTCATGAAGAGATGTACACCAGTATATGAATTGATATGGATCCATAAGCCTATGACTATGAATTGATATGGATCCCATATCAGTCTTCCGGATTTTCCTCTTGGATGAAAAAGAATACAATAGGCTTGGGAGGCATCGCGAATTTGAAGTTAATAGTACTACTTGAGGAAGAGCAAGTTACTGAATGATTTAGAGCTCTTCTGGTTGCTGCTCTTGCTGGGATCATTCTGCCTGGAGCAAAGCCGGAGAGGTATGCGTGTGGGTTGTTTGATTGCCACCCTAAATTTCTCCCTGGCTCAGGCAACTCAATCATGTTCCAGCCACCACAAAGTGACACCAAACTCACTCAAGCATCAAGTAGATGGAAGATTATTTTTGTGATGAACCCAAAAAACAAATGTGTGATTTGAACTAGTTTCAGTTTATTGTACCAAAACATGTAAAGGCTTAGGTATTGAATCAATAATTACAATAGACTGATCACAAAGACAATCATGAGAATTGATGATGGAGGATATATTTGTTCTTTTGAGACATGCATGGTTTTTCAGAGTGCTGCCAATCTGGTTACTACTCCTTTAGATGAGATCGCTTATTGTTATTTAACCTTCAGATGAGATCAGACATTGTCATTATCAAATCTCATTGGTGTACTCCATCTGTTCCAGCATATACAGGGTTTATGTGATTAAATTGTCCGGTCCCATCAGCATACGCGGTTTTCTTAATTGGCTATAGTACTGGTGTCATTTAGGAGTATTTACACGAACGAACAATTAGTATAGCACATTTAGTTTAACTTCAATTATCAAATCACAGTATCTCCCCGAGTTTCCCATATTAGAATCACCCTTAATAACTGTATGATAAAGGCAGACAGACTGGGACTAACCAGTTTTTTTTTTGTGGACTGGGACACCCTTATTAAGCATTATACATGAAACAAGTGTAATTTCAGTTAGTTCTTTTGTAAATATCAAATTAAAAAACTCCCACTTTGTTTGGAAAGTCTGCCTGATCTCATCCTCCAGTTGAATGCCTGAATGTGCCCACTGAACTTTCTTCAGTTCATTTTCATCAGTCAGTCACCTTTTTCTCACTACTGTACACGCCAACTTAAATACTGGCCAGCATTCAAGCTCAGTAATGTTGGTAACCACCATATAATCTATTTTGTGCACTTCCTCTATGTTAGCTTATATATATAAGAAGCAAAGAAAGTATTAAGGTTTGCATGGTTACAGAATGCTCCCAAATCTCAATGTCTCATTGGTCCTCCTCTGAAAACTCACCTTCCTGATTACCATGGTCTTCTCGTGGATATATGTATTGGCATGTGAGAATTTCTCTATGTATGTCTACTAGAATGTCTCTTGATTTTTATGCTTCCATAGCATAATAATAGGCCTAGGAGGTGTCAGGAGCGTCTTAGGGTTTACCCTTTCTTTGCTAGCTACGGTCAGGGGTTTGTACAGTTGTTCGATGTACATGGAATTTCCTTGGAATATTCTTTTGCTAGAATGGCGGCATCTAATCCAAATTGCGCTCTCTAGAGTTTAAGCTGGTAGAAATACATCAGTACGAGACAAGATGAAAGTGTGCCGATCGAAAAGAACTGGGAGCTCAGAGTAGATGGATCAAAACACGGATCCTTCGTCGCCGGCAGCCGTCACCGGAGAATTAGGAGGAGGATGAGGCAAAGGCAGCAATGCTCGCTTTCGGGAGAAAGCATCGGAGGTGTTGTGAAATGTGAAAGTTCTAAGCCTCACATTGATAATGGTTTAATCAAACCTAAGCAATAGGAAAGAACATAAGATTAGAAAGTCTAATTATTTGCAATTTTAGCACCAACCACGCAGCAGGCGCAGAAGATTGCTTATTAATTGTTCTTTTTTTACATTATGATCGCTTATTAATTATGAGGTGATATTGTCAGGCCTCCTTGAGAACTAAAAACAGCCATGTTAATAGGCTAATAGACACCATAAAGCTCACTCTGTGGCTATGTGGCCTCTCTGTTTCGCCTATATGAAGTCTAGATGATTACAGTACATATATGCTAGTCTGCTCGCAATGCTCACATTCGTCTCCTTAGCCTTGCTCGGTCTGCCTCTAGATCAAACTTTTGCCGTTTCTTTTACTTGCATATGTTTTGCATCACCATACAAGATATGTTTTATGTGCATATCATAGTGGGCTTGGGAGGGGTCGAGAATGAATTCAGACAGTGGAGGCGGTTCAGCATCAAATTATTATGCACATGTGCACAAAACATATGCCTAGGTTTCAGAAATAAACAAGGAATTGGTAAGAACAATATGAACCTTGCAGCAATTGAGGGTTCTGGTGAAACCGATGGAGACGACAAGGCTGGAGTGCTTGATCTCATCGCTGCTTGATGTTATTGGGAGTTTTCACCCCCAAGTAGGCGTTGGCTGATGGTGAACAAGTTGGTGACCTGAAGGAAGCTTGATCGTAATGTTGCTTCTTCAGTTCAGCGTTTTGTTTCAGTACTGTTATCTGTTAGCTAGATGTTTGGATACAGTCCTGAGATCTTGTCATCTGGTTGGCCTGCATACCCATTGTTGCGTGAAATTTAAGCTGGTTCCCAGCAACAATTCTATATTGCTTTCAGTCAAAAGCAGAGCGTAAAAGCCTTTTTTTCTAAAAACAAAAAAATTGATCCTTGGCAAACAGAAAGTTTATCGAAGATCGGATAGATATACTAGAGGTTCCATTTTTTAGTGAAAAACCTAGAATCGCTAGAGGGAAGTTAATGAAGATTTTTTTTTTTTTAGAATAAGATGAAGATGACATTTTTGTGTCGCTAAACTTTTCAATAAACTTTGTTTTGTGTGGCTTCAACCAATTAATAAAAGGTGAGCAAATCCAATACTAGAGATACACTAATAAAGTTCTTCAACTTCTTGATGTCATGAAAGAGATTAGACATTCAGAGTCTGATACTTTGTTTCAGACAGACAGTTCAGGATTGGCATCCCTTTTTCTTTCAGAAACTTTGTATTACTTTGCTCAGAGTCCTACATTATGCAGATTATTTTTCTTAAGTTCAATCCAAATGCCTGAATGCGTTTGCTTAAATCCAACTTATTCATTCATCAGCAACAGCATGTGCAAATAATTAGGCATTTACCATTCCAAGTACTATACAGTTTGCAGACACTGAATATCACTTTGGTCAGAATTCATGTGCAGTGATGTACTCCCTTATCACAAATATTAGCAAAATATATGTATGCTCCATCCATTTTGGAATCTATAAAATATCAATGTCTGCTCTCAATGATGGACATCTCACAAGCCCTGCTCCCAGTGCCACTTGTCTCAGTATGCTACATATCGATGTATTTCTTCGAAAATATGCAATAGGCTTGGGAGGCATCAGGAATGGATGATGCTGCAATACTGTATCTTTTCAAGTTATTTTACATATCCGCACGCCAACTCGGATCAGCTGCAGTCAAACATCAAAAAGGTTGCATTTTGTATCAGCTTTGTTGATTCAGGGCCATATCAACTTGTTCATGCGAGTCTGACTGTGAGACAGCGGTTCGACTGCTGCAATCAAAGAAAAAGGATCACTCTCCTCTGGCCTACATCATCAGCGGAGCGAAGGATCTCATATTGGGAGTGAGAACTTATTGTGACAAAGATTCACAGGTCCCAAAATGGTGTTAGTCATTTGTTAGCTAATACAGCTAGGTATGAGTCTGTTTCAGACTTTTGGTTGGAGGAAAATTGTAATCTAATCTCACATTTAAGTATGTGAGGGCATTTCTTATGAGTAATATATTCCCCCTTCCCGCAAAAAAAAGAAAAAAAAGAAAAAAGAAGGTTCATGCGGCCACAAGTTGAACAGAGGTGTTACTTGCATTGAAGCCTTGGCCGGGCTGCTCCAGGGAGAAGGAAGCCAACTTTTCAAAACAACATGTCATGTCGGGATTTCCTGTGGTTTCTAATTTAAAAAGGTAGCCCAGAATTGAATCTCCATTTGTGATACAGTTCAGTTCAATCATCAGAGACTCCCAGCCCATGTGACTAATCGTTGACGATCATATTTAACACAGAAATATCAGCAGTACCTCGTTTCCTGCATTTTCAACTTCAACTAATGAATTTGAGGTGACCGCATCAGGACATGCAGAAATTAGATTGTAAAATGTTTGACAAGGTTTGGTACATATGCATATCCGTGTATTAACCAGCTGACATAATTCTCCAGATGGAAGGCAATGCATCACGTTTCAAACACCCAACCCACATTGCTGCCACAGAAGCATATAGAATCTTGGTAATACAAAATATACATATTCGTTTACCTTGAGAGTTTCTTTTCCCATCCTTGCAAGGGGCGTTACATCTTACGACACAAAATTTGAGCATAATGCTCAGAGGTGTACACGGATGGAATACTCATTTGCTCTTCTTGACCTATATGGTACAACACAAGACACATATCAGGTAAAGCTTTATCCTATCAACACCTACAAAACTGTCTGGCCTGTAGTCACTCTGATACAGTTCAGTCTCACAGTAACTCATTGCCAGAAATCTCTTTGAAGCGTGTAGCCATTTTGTAAAGATCTCAGCTCTCGTCGTCTTCGTCTATGCTGGAGAGCAAGCTCTTCAGGGTCTCATAGGTCATGAAGGCAATCCCTACACTAGGAACAACCTTCAGGTACTCAGGGACTATCCCTCTGTAGAAGCCACGAAGGCCTTCCTTCTGAAAGATTTGGCGGATGGTTCCAGTTATGCTTGATTTACAGACTGACGATGTCCCAGCTGCCCCTTGCAGTTGCATTCGTCTCTTTACAAGATCAAGGGGAAATGTGGCTGCAATATTTATAGCATTTTACCAATGGAAATGCTGTGAGTCAGTATTCAGATGACAGAAGTCATGGTGTTCTTTATTCAATAAAGTTTTACAAAAGTAGAAGAAAGGTTCAGAGGAGTTAAACATGGCTTACCAGTAGATGATGCAATACCAGATAGACTCCCAGAAAACAAACTAACAACTGCAGGGGAATCTTGGGGCCTGAAGCACGTCCACAGCCATCAGTTGGAAATGACCAAAATAGATACTCAAATATTATTCAAACGAGAGAAATAATGATGTATTGATGTTCACCTTTCCATTTGCCAATGAGACCTCAATGATTCATATACAGTAAAACTGATTGCTATGCTAGGTCCGACTCCCTGTAACTTCAAAAATTACTGGCAGCCCAACTTAAAAATTGACATATCTCAGTAAAAGGTTCATGGCCTACCAATAATGTGGCCCCAAGGCCCTTGTACAATCCTTTGACACCCTCATCTCTACAAATGGTAGACACTGCATGAAAGATGCCTTTGTAATACCTGGTTGTTTTCTGCACAAATTTAAGATTAAATTTCTAGTGAATGCCAAATATGAAGCCTCCCAATAGTTGAAATAAAGTAAAATACACTAAGCCCGAAGCCTGCATCATACAAAAATTAATATTTTGGAGATATTAAAGATGATGTTTAAATTCATCAATAAGCAATGTTTTATTTGGAAAAAGGATAGCATTACCTGTGTTGCCAAACGAGTACGGACAACATCCAAGGGATAAGTTACAGATGCAGCAGTAATTCCTGCCAAACCGCCACTAAGTAAACGGGCAACACCAACATAATTTGAGTCTTCATCAAGGCCAGGAACCCTTTGGAGAAACTGCAATGATATTTCACATCATTTAGCTAATGATAATAAAATGCAGAACCTCATCATAATTCATGCATTAAGTGCTAACGAACTGCTTACTTTTTTGTAGCGCTCATATGAATAAAAGCTGATGGCAGAATAAGGTAAACGATGCACAATTGTCACCAGATTGCCTTTCCAAAATGCTCCAAATCCTTCTTCTCGAACTATTCGTGAAGCTTCATGCCATATGCTGTACTTCTTTAGAGCTGCCACATCTGAATGCATACCTGCCACCTGTCAGATCAGTATGTCAAGCACGTGCAATAACAAACCTTATTCAGTAGTTATAATTTAATCTAATACCAGGCACAGAACAGAAATAAGTAGCTCGTTATTATGAAGCAGGAATCACAAGGTTTAGACACATAGTTAAGCATAACAATGCCATGCATCAACTCTGTATCTAGTAAGAGAAGAGGGGAACTCCATATGGTATCGATTTGCTGCTCTTGATGCACGATTGGACCAACTACCTATTGTTGACCAATTATTTTTTATACAAAGTGAGGTGAGAACACTTTATATCATGTATGGAAGTAATTTGAGCACTAATCAGTATGTACAACAAAAATACCAAATTAGATCCTTTCTGGCACCTTTACAGTGAACAAAGGAATACTTAAATGCGCAAAAAACAATATTTATAAGAAGCTTTTTCTTCAGCGACACACGATGGTATGTTCCTGCCTCTATACAAACCACTGGCTGCCATCACATTGGGAACCTATTTTTTTCCTATAACCCTTTGAACAATAATAGACTGAAATTAAAGAAACAAAAGGAATACTTGCCTTCTGTTCCTGTTAGATTTCAGTCCCTGCTAACTGGAACGCCTACAATGGCATGAAAAGGATTGTTCCAAACTGCCGTTAGCCTTGTGCGGGCACAAATTGAGGCACGTATATAATAAGATTTCCATAGGTGCCCAAATCTCCAAAGTTTTCTAACACGCTAAGAAAGGAAAATTATTCTTCAGTGCGATATTTTGCATCTAAAGTTGTCAACATAATAAATACAAATTTTACCGGAGAATTGAACTAGTAAGAAAATGTCAATACACGAAAACTCTGCTGCCGTTTTTAGCTTCCATTGACAACTAACAATCTAACAGCAAGATGCTTCACTATAGTACCTCACTATTACAATTCAATTCCTTTCAAGGTGCTTTTGTGCCAAGCAATAAGTAGCGGTACAGCGCTTATAAACGAAGAAAAGCTTCCCTCAGGCTTACATTTTCACCAGTCACTACTCACTACTGGAGTACTCCCACCGTTTCTGAGTGACAAAAGAAGTCATATTTGTCTTATGCTTTCTTTACTCCCAGTTCCTTATTAGGGCACACAGGATTCCAAAACAACAACACATGGTATGCTGTACTACAATTGTACTGGTTTCACCCACAGGAAGAGAAATCCCTATGTGTTCAAAAGGGAGACTCCTTTATGGTCAAATCATTTATTAAACACATGTTAAAGCAACACACAACAAGGTTATTAGTAACAAACGTCGTAGCTGCTCGTGCCAACCAATCCCTACATCCAAAAAAAAAAAAGGAGGGGAGGAAACATCTTCCTCCCCGAATTCCACTTGCGAGACAAGGAAAATTAACAAAATTCGCCTCCGCAGTAGTAGTAGCTCCCAATCCCCTCCTCCGCCTCGCCGTATCCAGTACATCCACCCCCAATACTGCCCGTACGGACGAAGGGCGAAATCTCAGGCAGGGAAATGCTGGGGGGACGCGCTCACCTGGAAGAGGATGGTGAGGCGGGCGAGTGGGGCGGTGCAGGTCTTGCTGACGGCGCCGGCGAAGCCCCCGGCGGCGAGGTGGGCGACGGTGCCGATGTGGCGGCGGCCCATGGCGGCGCGGCCGCCGTCGACGACGACCCCGACCCGCGCCTCCGTCTGCATGGGATTCGGATAGGGGTAGGGCTAGGGTTGGAATCGAGGCGAAGCGAAGCGGCTGGCGGTTTCGCCGCCGCCTGGAGGTGAGGTGAGGTGAGGAATTCGAAGCAGAGAGAGAGAGAGAGAGGGAGGAAGGTTGGGCGCGTAGTGTCATCCACCTCCTCACGTTTGTTTTACCCTACCTTATTTTAATAATGATAATTTTTTTTCCATTATTGTGTATGTAGTACGAGTAAGTACATGTTTATGTTTTTTTAAAAAAATTTTGTGATGTGGCACAAATTTGAGTAAAAACTGAAGGAAAATTTTGAGTTAAACATATAAAAGATATTTTGTTTGGGTATTGAAATTTATTTTGTAATGCGTGATATGTTGTTTTTTTTTTGGGAAAAATATAATGCAAATGTGCACGCTTATGGCCCTGTTTGGGGGAGCTTCTCTCAGCTGCAGCTTTTCCCAAAAGCTGCTTCTGCTAGAAGCTGTCCCAAACAGTCCACAACTTTTGAGAATCTGTAGTTACAGATTCTGAAAAATGAACTAAGAAGCCAGAAGCTGGAGAAGCTGGGTTCAGAACTTTTCCAGATTCTCAGAAGCTGGCTACCAAATAGCTGCTTCTCAGAATCTAAAGCTCCCCCAAACAGGCCCTATATAGGCACACGCAAATTGTTCCCAACAACCGGCACACGCAAATGTTATCCATATGAACATCCTCGAGAAAATAGACTAAGATTGGCAAAGTCAAGTCACAACAAATACCTCACTATTGATCGTCATTTTGTTTATTACTAGAAAAATAATTAATTGTAAATACGAACATCTGTTATGAGTCGGACACTCAAGCCCACATGTACCAAAAGGAATTTAACCAACGGAGCGTTTATGCCATGATCTTCAAATCTAAATTGCATTCATGGAGATATACTCTGTGTGAACCAAATGTCGGAGCAAACCAAATTCGGTATATCAGTATATGTCGTTTAACCTTTTCTTTGTACGTTGAAATGACTTGTTGGTGCAAGCTAGTATCAAATTGATGTAGAAAATACGCTAAACTAAATTAATCAAGTGTGGTGAGAGTTCACCGAATTTGGCAAGATAAGGTCATGTATTGGGGACATGTCTAGCTATTGGCTAAGCAATAATTAATGAAAAATGAACACATCATTATAACTTGTATATCTTGTCCAAGTTGCAATGTCATGGATTCACGAAAACAGATGCAGTAGGAAGAGGATAGGCAACAGCCTGAAACAGGAAAGGAAGCCTGAAACAGCTTAGGCATTTGGCCGCCCCTAGTTTTCTTCAGAAAAACCAGCTGAAACCTTGCCAGATCATGCAGCATTGAGCATGGTCAATGTCACCTGCTAGATAGTGTCATTGTCACTTGCGACGGACAGAGATGCTTGACGATTGTGGATTAATTGGCCTCGTTAATAATGCCATTATAAACTCTGAATATCCACCATACTTAGTTTTGTCTTGACTTTAAGCAATAATAATATACTTAAATCAGTAAGATAAAAGTATTTACTTTTATAAAGATCCTTCTGTGATTTGATAAGACGTTAGAAACTCGATCACACATGTCATTATCAATATTTTTTTCAAATCTGGATTATCAATGATTATTCGCAGAAGTGTTCTCTTTCAGGCTAGCAAGCTGTAAGCCTAGCAGGGATTAAGAATGTGACTCTGGGCTTCTCGATGGTACAAGAGGATCGATCAGCCCATTTTGAGGCCCAAAATTCGGAGCTACTACGAATTTGGCCCATAAGTAGAGAACGGATAATAAAGCAGTTGGGCCTTCGGAACGGGATACTGACCAACATGCGGGCCAGATCTACTCTGGGCCTCCGTGGCTCCAAGCGAGGGAGCAACAGTTTCCGGCCCACGATATCCGAAGCGATGGGCCTCCCGGACGAATGGAACGTTGGGCCTTCACTAAGGCCCAAAATTTACAACGCGAACACAAAGTCCGGTCCATAATCCGACGAAGGCCTTTATAGGACGCAGATATTTGGGAGGATCGCTATCAATTATAGCGATCTGTCATTCTTACATTTAGGTCCCTATCTGGATATTAAATTTTTACAATCAGGTCCTCGTCGGCCTCGTCATCGTCGTGGATCCATGGGCTACTCCGTAACCGCGAGGTCGTCGGCCGCTACGCCAATCCACCCATGACTTCTTCATCGCCCTGCTTCCCTCGCAAGCATATTCCGATGATCTCGCCGTCATGGAGCGGGATGCCGCCGCCATTTTAGGCGCTCACGGTGGTTGTCGGGGTCTGGGAGTGGGAGTGGACGACAGTTGGGGCGGTAAGCAGCAAGGCCACTTCACGGAGGTAGCGGCGCCGGAGGTGGCAGGCCGAGGTGGAGGCGGAGGCGGAGGAACGGCGGCGCCGGAGATGGAATCGAGCCTCGTGAGTCGTCGTCGACGGCGGCGGCGGCGAGAGAGACACCGAGCCCGTATCGGTATCAGATTTAAGTTGGGCCGGAATCCGATTCCAGCCTATGTAAAACAAACGGGTGAATAATCAATTAATCATATTATTCAAAATGTGGCCGATTCAAATGTGAATAATCCGATTCCAAATGTGGCCGAACCGACTACACTAATCGATTCCTACTACGAACGGATGAATTATCATGGCGCGAGTTACAAATAGCTAAGCGAAGCTATTGTTTTATTGTTAGGAGAGCTTAGAAGGGATCAAGGTGGTAATAATTAATTAACACATCCACGCACGTACGCGTAAGTGTCTCACTCGTAGGGCACCATGGTGACCACCCGGAGCATGGCAGTGAGGGAAAAGATGATGAAGAGGAAGAGGTTGTCACCGGTACCGGCGGCGATGGAGTTGGCGCTTTACCACGATAACATCGTCCACGTCGCCTGCCTTGTGGCTGCTACCTCACCGGAGCCAATTGCCGACCTACTCAGTCTACGTGCTACGTATGTTAATTTGTTCATATAAACTTATTTATATATGTATATGGAAATACTTTGTATATTGACTGTGTATGTATTGGTGGTAAACACGTACTGCAGCTGCAAGGCCATGCACGCGGCGGTCAAGGAGCGCGACGTCGGGAAACGTGTGCGGTGGAGAGGCTAGATAACATGAAGTGGGTGGAGAACGAGTGCTACCTCGCCATTGTCAACCACCTCGTCGCCGCGGGCAACCCGGACGCTTGCTTCATCGTGGGTGTCAACGCTCGTCTTCGCACAGCAGGACATGGCCCAGGGCCTTTTCCTCCTTGACAAGGCTACCACCGCGGGCCACAAGACGACGGCCTACGTGCTCGGCCTCCTCCTCTACAAGTCCGATGAGGCTCACGCCACCGGGAAAAAGTACATCAGCCAAGTTGAGGGCAACGGTGATGAGGCGGCGACGACCGATGCCGGGAACAAGAGGACCAACCGGGACTGCCGACGGTGCCGAAAGATCGCTGAGGATGCCGTCCAGGAGGTGATGTGGAAGGTCGTTAGAAGGCGTGGCCAATTGCTGGTCCTACCTGAGGACAATCACCAGTGCACAACCACCGGTTGTGGTCTGGAGTTGGGATGGGAAGGCTACGAAGGCTTTTGCAATGACGGCTGTAGGATTAAGCATGAATACTCCAAGTTCTTCACAGAGGTGATGAACTACTTGCCATAGCTGTGAAGAACTACTTGCCATAGTTCCCAAACAATCAGAAGACGTGTGAATTTAGAGAAAAACTATGTGTTTTCAGCAAATTAGATTTGCATGTCTGGTACTTTTAAGTAACGAGTGCACATGGCTAAAGGGAAAGGAATGAAACAAAGCAACATCAGTGTAGATGAAAATCACAGAATATCCTAACTGAAGCATTTCCATTGGTTCCAACATCCAGGTTCATGACTCATGAGCCATTATGATACTGCCAAAAAACTTGGTCACGATAACGACCTTAAACGCCTAAATAAGCATACATTCACAATTCATGGTCCATGTATACTTATAGAAACGAGCGGTTCACAGCCCTCAAAACTAATCTTATGGCAAGGAAATGATTGTGTTAATCATTAATTCCTAACAAAATCCTTCAGCCGCCTCAGCCAGATGAGGTATTCTCGGCTGTCCTTGTTGATCATGTACTCGTGTAGGAAGTTTGTGGCCATGGGCGTAATCCCGCGCATCTCCAGGTACTTGTGGAATGCCCTTTGCAGGTTTTCATCGAGGTCACTGCAGCAGACAAAGGGCAAGGTGTTGAACATTAGCACTCGGTGACAGTGATTAGTTGAAGAATTTGAGTGTTCAATAAATTTAAATACACTAGGTTTGGTTTTCTTACTTGAAATCAGGACCCTCATACGTGATCATTTCATCTTCCCCACTCTCTGATGGCATCACAGACAAGGCATCGATGAGGATCTCATCAGGATAGGCAGTGCAGATGAATTCAAGGCTTGGTCCCTCTTCTCCCTTCGAGATGGTGACAGTTAGAGGAATGCTAGATTTTGGGGCCTTCTGAGTTTCTTCCTCCTGATCATCCTCGTTTCTGTCCTCATCAGCCTCATTCTCACGGTCAGGTTCATCGCCAGTCACAAGACTGGGCATGGAAACTAGAACCTCAATATTCTCACCCTGGTAAGTTCTTGTGAGAGTAATTGAATTAAAGCCCTTTTCATCACTAATTTTAAAGGGGAACTTGTCAGGAATCTCCTCAACCTGTGTCAGGATGAAAAAGAAAATGAGGCTCTCAGACAGACAGTGACAGAAAATTGCTCCTGGAAAAGCATTGAAATTGTTCAAAGCAAAGATGAAAGTAAAAGATGGTGTTCTCAGAAGAAAAATATAACTGGGAGTTCAATTATTTCTGACCCTCATGGTTTCTTTTTGCATTGTATGTGTACAACTCTACACTAAATCATGCCATAATTAAAATTTGATGCAAGACTAGATCACCAGAACGAGATGCTTGATGTCAAAACAGCAGGGATTGCAAAGTCTTATATCTGTGTGATAGAAACTACACTTCCTTTGTTGGTTTTTCTTCTCTTCAAACAAGCAAGAAATATCAAACAGTGCATGATGCAAAAGCATGGATGCTTTTAGGCTTGGAAACTTAGGAGCATAACCCAAAAAGGTCGTTAGAACACCATTTTTCCAGCCCAAGTACATAACATTAAATTGACCAGCACTTTAATGCATTAAGCTTATATATGAATACAAAATATAAGTATGTATAATATGCATAGAGTAATCAAGCTGGCATGAAAACTTAAACTGTACAGTTCAAGCAAAATAATCAGGTCCCCTCAAAAACTCAAGAAAAAGGACAGGAACTAGACACAATGATTCATAAAACACCAACAGAGTTTTAAGCAGCAGAAAAGTTTCAAAATAAAAGATTTTAGAAACCAACATTAATAGAATAAGACTACAGGGGGGAAAAGGTAATAATAAAGAGCACAAGAGGTTATAATAAAGAACACAAGGAACAAGAGCAAAAGGAACATTGAGTTCTTACACAGAGGAACACATGAATCATTGCACAAAATTAAGCACAGTACAATATGATCAAACACTAAAATAGTGCCATAACTGCAAAGAAGTGACACCCAAAATATATTTATAATCAAGAGATGTTGAGGTTAAACATGGGCATGAAAAAGTGGAATACCAAATATATATTTGTACCAAGTACTACCTCAGTCTCAGCAGAGCAATGACCACGCTATAAACATAATAACGCTACCAATATATCCTTGTACCAAAATACTACCACACAATCTCACACAATCTCAACAGAACAATAAGTATGCTTCACGCTACCAATTGCAGAAGGAAGTAGAAGAACAAAATACCTAAAATAAGTGAGTAAATAACAGACGCCCAATTCCCACTACTGAAATATACTAAGAACGTAATGCAAACCAGAAGATGAACTATCTAACAAAGGCAGGGCTGCTACTTTGATTCCATCCATGCTAATATGAACAAAATTACAGAAAATAAAGGGGATTCAGGATGCCAAAAAAAAAAAAAACAGAGAGGCTCTTCTTTTACGACATACGGACAGAGCGAAATAGCAAAATTAGTGAGATCCCGGGAACTCGCGCACGCACCCGGTCATGGTCGTCGCTCTCCTCGGCGAACTTGATCTCGGCGTCGATGATGCGGAGGAGCTCGCCATCTGAGCTGGGCCTCGTGGAGGGGGCCGACGAGAAGGGCATCGAGCGAGGCTGCGGCCGCGCCGCAGCGGCGGCGGCCAGGGGGCGGAGCAGGGCGGCGGCGCCGCGGTTGGTCCCCGCGGCGGAGGCGGAGGCGCGGAGGAGGGGGAGGGTGGAGGTGGCGGCGCGGCGAGCGGCGGCGAAGAGAGCCATGGCGACCCGTGCGGCGGCGCGGACGAAAGGTTAGGGTTTTCGGGGGTTTAGGAGGAGTTTTTTTCTGGAAGATGGGGAGGCGAGAATTTGTGTTGTTTTAAGAAGGGAAATTTTTTTAAAAAAAAAAGGTAGGGGCATGGGCCCCACCTGTCATTCTGTCAAAACTTGGTCAGTATGTTCATTCGATCTATAAGCAATATTCTTCGCTTCTTGGAGAGGAAGAAAAATAGTTCTGTCGCCATAACTTATTAGACCCGTTCCTTTTTCATTAAAATTTAAATTTTACATCGATTTTCCTTAGCAATATTTTAACGGCTAAATGATGTATTTATATGAAAATTTTGTATATAAAAGTTGCTTTATAATATCAAATAAATCTATTTTTTATGTTTGTAACAATTACAACTCAATTAATCATGCGCTAATGGATTTTTTCTATGTCCTAACTTTGTATTCATTTTCAGTAAAAACAAACACCACCTTACTCCCTTCATCGAAAAAACATTTCTAGATAGGAACCTCGGCATAGGCATATTCAGGTTCGAGATAGAAGTTTTTTTTTTACACAGGGAGTAAATGTTCACATTTTCGACAAAAATGCAAGAAACTGTGAAAATTCAAGGTTTTGATGTGGGACAAAAGCTATTCCGTGTGAAATTTTTGAATCACTTTTGAGAATTCAAATTTGAAACATTAAATTTGATGGGGATTTTTGGTTTTACCAAAATTTGATGAAAACCTTCATACCATTACCATTAGGAGTTGGAATCTGTCACGCCCCGAACTAGTCCTAGGCGGAACTAGCCAGTGACGCTCCAAATTAACCTGTTAATCGATACCAGTCCCAGGAAACAGTGCCGGTATCACAGGAAGACAGAATATCACAGCAACAGAGGTCTCTTTATTATAGAGTAGGAGTACAGTCATGTTGGGCTGCGGACAGATCCCGAGCTCACAACTGCATTACAAAAGGGAAGCGGAAGCCAAGACTTGACCAAACATCACAGGCGCGACTTGGGAACTAGGCCGAAACCCTAAAACTCATCGTAGCCGGCTTGCTCCTGGAAGAACTCCTCGTCAGCAGGATCCGCTTCATCTTCTTCAGCAACTAGGGGGGAGATTATTTATATAGAGCAAGGGTGAGTACGGGAGTACTCAGCAAGCCATGGGAAATAAGTGTTTAATGCAGGCTTCAAGGAAAGGCTGTTGTTTTTGCAATTCGTTTTATTTGAACTCCTTTTTGAAACAACTAAGTGAGTGCTTCTCAAACGACACGGATGGGACAGTGCGTCTCGTCCGGTCGGAGTATGTGCAATGTATCAGTCTTTTGAATTGATCAAGATTGGCACCCGGCCAACAGCTTTCAAACGGCCACCCGGGCCTAGCTGATCCCATCAGCCGCGGATTTTCCAAACATCATTCCCAAACCACATCAGCAAATTTCACAAGGCAGTAGTCGAACAAAACTACGCTAGGAATCACCTCACATCCACCCATGACCGTGGGCACGGCTGTTCGAACAGTTTAATAACCTCTGCAGAGGGGGTACACTTTACCCACACGACATTACTAACCCGGATCATCCAGCCCGTGCAAGACGGCCATGACTAGAGACCTTAAGGCTTTCATGACAAGGCATTTCGAAAGCCGACACAGGTTCACCATATGCCAACGAGAGGGGTCCCATACCAACACCAGATTAGGTCCCAGACCATACTGTGCCAGGAAGCCCAGGGGTTCTCCCCGACACCACCCCGGCGAATCCACATGTCTCTTGGCATCAAGGCTTCCCCGATTAGCTAATTACTCAGCCAGGGGTGTCCCATTCCACCCATGTGGTCGTACTTGTCTTATGTTCGGATGAAATTCCAAGGAAACGGTCCTTAAGTGCAAGAGCGGGAAACCGTACACCCGGTACGTTCCCCGGTCCGCGATTTGGAAAAAATCATTTAGTTCGCAAGCACCGACCCAGGTGTCGGGTTTTCCAAGTCTTTTGTAAAACCCAAGTTTTACCCAAGATGTTTCTCAGATTTTAAGTTTGAAGGCGACCGTCGATACCCGTGCAGAGTGCACGATTACCGAGGCGCAACTAGGTGGTTACAAGGGAACATGGTATAACAATTACAATGGAAGGATCAGATGCAACAAGTTAGGTAGGCACACCGGTCTGCCTTGCAGATGGTGTAAGCAGGTTAAGTGCAATCCTACCTATGCATAATATTTTTCAAGCAACATAATTAAGTTCAAATATAGGCTCAAGATGTTCAAGGGTGGCTTGCCTTGCTCGAGATCTTGAGCTTGATCCGCGAAATCCTCACACTGCGGGTCTTCGGGCTCCGAAACTGCACGCGAAACGGGACAACTCAACAAACGGCGAAAATAAAGCCCTATTATTGACCTCTAAGCGTGCCATTAGATAGATCTCGAGATTTGAGGAATTTTGGAAGTTGAACGGAGTCAGACGAACTTACGGTTGGGAAGACATTGAATTTCTAAGATTATTGGATTTTTGGTCTAAAGGAAAAGGATTTATTTAAACCCTATTTGAAAAACAAAAGAAAAGAAAAGAAAGAGGGAGGGAAATTAGACTTCCCTCGGGCGGCTAGGGCGCGGCCCGAGAGAAAGGGGCGGCTCGGCCGAGCTTAATGGGCCGGCCGGCCCAAGAGGGTGGCCCAAGGCGCGCGCGCGAGCGGGGAGGAGAGAGAGAGCCGGTGGGCCGGGTCCATCCCGCGTGGTCCTGGGTGGGACCCGCTTGTCAGCGACTCGGCTCACCGTGGGCGAGGTGCACGCGGGGCGAGTTAGGGTTTGCGGAGAGAGGCGCGGCGCATGCGCGCGGCTCGCGGAGGACGCGGTGCGGCGGGCCCACGCGCAGCCTCACAGCTCGCGGTGGACCGCGCGCACGGGGAGGGAAACGGAGGGGGCGGCTGGCCTGGTCAGCCGATCCGGTCACGGCCGAGGCGGCGCCGACGTGGCGCCTACGTGGCTGCCACGCGGACCGGCGGGAGGTAGACGACGACGCCGGCCGGAACGGACGGTGGACGACAGCGGCGAGCGGCGAAGCGAACCACGGCGATACAGGCGAAAGCGAGCACACCGGGAGGTTGCACGGGATGAGAGGAGACGAGCCAACGGCTCGGATTCGCCGGGGGATGCTCGACAGCGGCGGATTGCGGCGGCGGGAGAAGGGGGAAACGGCGATGAGGTCACGAGGGGTCCATTCCCGGCGGTGAGAGCATCTACGCAGCTACGGGAATCCGTTGCTAGCGTCGGATTGGGCGGAGCTACGCCGAGCGAGGCCGGCGACGAGCGGGTGCTACGGAGCACGGGCGGCGATGGCGGCGAGCACACGGCGGGCGGCGGCAACGGTCGGGGCGGCGCCAGCTAGCTACGGGGAGGCTACTCGTGCTACTACCCGAGTCTAAGGGGAGGAGATGGAACGAGAAGGGAGAACGGAGGGAGGCACTACCGTGCGGGGAAGGGCACAGTGACGAGAACCGACGGCGCAGGAGCGATCTCTCCGGCCTCGGGCCGGGGAAGAGGAAGAAGACGAGCGCCCGGAGTCCCCTTCCGCGTCCTAGCGCGCACCGGCTCCTCCGGCACACGCGACGGCGGCGGTCGGCGAGAGAGATGGAGGGACGGCAATGGAGTGGAGACGATGGGACAAAACGAGAGGAGAAGGGAGAGAGGGCACCTGGGCTTTAAAGGGCGGCAATGTCGGTTTGGAAACCGACCTTGGGCAGTCAAGGCGCGAGCTGGCGCTCGGCGCTCGCAGCCAAAACGGCGACAGAGGGGGGGGGGGGAGGATGACGCCGGCGGGGAGAGAAAAGGGGAAAAGGAGGAGAGGAAAAGGGGGCTTGCCTCCTTGCCGTTTCGGGAAAAGGAGGAGGGAGAGAAGGCGACGCGGCAGAGGGAGTGGAGGGCTCTGCCTCCGTCCCTTGGGGGCACGCGCGGGGAGTGGCGGGGCCGAGGCGATGACGACGGCAATGACGGCGGAGGTGGCTTGGAGCGGAGCAGCGACACGGGCGGCAGGCGCGGCAGAGGGTGACGGCGGCAACTGGCCGGTCGGCCACCACGGCACGCGCGCGCGGGAAGCAACGGCGCGCGGCGACGATTTGGCGGCGTCGGCGGGAACGACAGCGGGATGCGGAAGGAAGGGCTCGGCTCGGCGCGGCTCGCGCGCACGCGCGTGCAGCGCTCGGGCAGAGCGGGGGAGAGGGAGAGAGAGAAAGAGAGAGAGAGAGCCCGGGGAAGGAGGGGGAGATGGGCCGAGAGGGATTCGGCCCATCGAACCCTAGGGAGGCGAAATAGACTTTTGCGGAGGGATTGATATGGGAAGGATTTGGATTCGGGATTGAACTTGACGATAGATCGGGGATTTGAGATCTGAGATGGCACGGACACTAGACAACAAGCAAATAAACGGATTTCGCAACTAGGGTTTTTAAGAGATAGTTTTCCCGCTAGGCGCCACGACGGAACGGGCGCTACAGAATCCGGCACTCAATTGAAAAGTTGAACCTGAGGATTTACTGCCTATTGCAGTGGAGCCTAACTCCCATAATTTTGAGGTGCCAATGACTATCTCCTTAGTTTAACTCAATTTGATCATTCCAATTTGTAAGCTAGCTATACAATAACAAATAGTATTATACATGATGAATAAATTGCATTAATGGTACATCAACTTAATATGCAAGTGTAATTTAGTGTAAAAACTTGAGAAGTGAGCGTGGTAGCGCAACAATTTGATATGTGGGTACAATCTAGTACAAGAATCTAACAAGTGAGCGCACGGATGCAACGCCTTGCAAGGTTGGTGTGATTTGCTATAATAACATAAGAAGTGATGGAACAACTAAATCATTTCGAGCATTTTTTCTATACTCATTTTGTTTTTTTTACTTATTTTGTTAATATACTGTAGATTTCTCTAAGTATATTTAATTTGTGTCATTCAGGTAATTAAAGTATACTTAATTTGTGTTATATGGTGGGACAAGTAGAAAGGGCAAAATCTCCTTATATTATGGGACTGAGGGAGTGGTAGCATCTACGCACAGTGACACCCTTCGCCGGTGACCATGCCGATTCTTATGGACAAGGACTGAAGGACAGGGGACAACGAACGATAAGATGAATAGATGATGGGATCAGGGCTGGATCGGCGGCTGGCCCTGCATCTGCATGTTCCTCTCTTGCTCTTCGCGCAGCTTGCGCCTCGTCACCAGCTCCATCTCTTGCTCTTCGATCAGCGGCCGCCTCCTCTCTTCCTCCTCAAGCTGCATATGCAATCCCGAGTTACCGCCGCGCGACTGGAGCGGGTCTACCACATGAGCGTGTGTCAGCAGAGCCCATAGGATCGTTATAAACTCGCCGCCGGTCGCCATCCTGGTGGCGTGTGCCACCGCCCTATCCGACGGGGAGATGTATAGCATCAGGTTCGCCCAGAAGGCGGCGAGCACCTTCCACCGCTCTCTCGTGTCCTCCATCCTGTCGACCAGGTACACGGCGACGCTCGCGCCCTGAGACAGGATCTTAAGCACGTTCACCGTGTCGTTGCTCGTCGAGTTGTCCAGCTCGATCATCTTCTTCACCTTCTCCTCGTCGGAGTCGTAGCTGTAGATGATGTCCTTGCTTTTCTGCGCCATCTCGTGGTCCATCACTATTTTCGAGCGCCCCAGCTCGATCAGCTTCTTGTACTTTTCCCCGTGGGACTTGCAGCCGCCGAGGAAGTCCCGGGCATTTTGCAGCGTGCCCTGAACTGTCGACGTGCTCCTGTACGTGTTGTCCTGCACTAGCTCCGGCTGGAACGCTAGCAGGTACGCGCAGTACCCTGACAACTTCATCGCGACCTCATGATTCCTCGCGAACTCGTCGTCGGTGGTGGTAGCTTTGTTCTCCATGCTCAGCCCGTAGTCACATATGCTCGTGGCAATGTGCCACTTCAGGATGTAACTAGCGTACGGGTTGCCGAGCAAGACGTCACGATCGAGGTCCATGTCGATGATGCCCTTCTGATACAGCCACATCCTCCCGTCGGTGATGTTGCCGTTGCAGTTCTTGAGCTCGCGGAGCACGGCGTGGCTCACCTCCGGCGTCAAGCGGATGGAGCGAGCCATCAGCCATGAGTCCAGGGCCTCGGCCTCGATGGAGAACCATGATAGGAAGGTCTTGATCCAGTGAGGATGGATGTTGTCGAGGAGGAAGTATTGGCCGATGGTTCCCTTCCAGTACCTCGTGATGGTACTGAAATGGCACAACACCTTGAGAGGGACCTCCATGAGCGCCCTGTGCCATGACTCATTGCGCACGTACCGACACATCATCTTCACCTTGTGCCAATCAGAGAAGATGAAGGTAAAGAACTGATAGGACTCGAGGAAGATGTACCAAACGATTACCAAACGGGTGACAAGGAGGTCAAGGTTGAAGCCATGGATGATGATGTTGCTGGCATCTCCACCGTCTCCGGGACCAGGCCGAAGCGGCCGGTATCGGAGAAGGTCCGGGGAGAAGAGGGTGAATAGGCTTGTCGTGAGGATCGCGACATACACAGCAAGGTCAGGAGCCAGGCTGTTCTTGATAGATGGATAACGGGCATAGAAGAAATCAAAGAGGAACCCAAGCTCGGCCTCGACCACCCGGTACGCCCTATCGAGGTCTTGGTCATCGGCGAGGAGCCCCTTGACGACGAAGTCCCATGACTTGCCTTCTTGGAAAGGGAGGGCAAAACGACCAACATGATCGACGGCAAACCTTAACCTGAGCATCTTGAAGAGGGCGAAGGACAGGCATAGGTCCCGCCGCCGCGCCACACCTCGATCCCCTCCACCGTCGCTCAACTTCAGCAGTTTCCCTTTGCATTGCCAGACCTTCTCGACATCCACCGTCTCCGGAACCCCGTAGGCTACCTGTTTGACTTGCTGCCCGAACTCCACCTTCTCCACCTCTTTGCCATCGACGAGGTAGATGTACTCCTTCATGGTTTCGGGGTCATAGTTGCCCTTACAAGATCGGACGCCGGTGCTGCTCGGTGGCTCATGCTCTATGTAATCCAACACGACCTGGTTCTCCTTGGTGAGCCCACGGGAGCGATTCGTCGACAGGTACGCCTTGACCCTCAACCCCAACCGCACCACGCTCAAGCTCCAGAGGAGGAACAGGCTGACGAGGAAGGTGCCACGGAGCTGGCCTTTGTAGTAGAGGATGAGGAAGAGGAGGTAGACGACATGGAGGGCCTGGTTCATCATGGACCTCGTCTGCTGGCTGCTGTCGTTGAAGCTGAACGCCGTCATGGTGTCGGCGGTGCCGAGGAGGAGGAGGAGGAAGCAGGCCCAGACGACGAACAGCTCGTTCTGGATGGACGACGACTGCATCAACCCGATCGTGTAGGAGATCACCGGGTAATTGAACATGAAGGCTCCCCAGACGAGGAGCCTAAGTAGGGCGTCGCCATCGTGGCGCCGCCTCGAGTTGGATAGGACAAGGACGCCGACGAGGAGGCAGCCCACTGTCACTAGGACCTCGATCCTCGCCAGCTGCCCGGAGGAGCTGGAGGCGAACTGCTTCCCGGCCTGGGTCGCATTCCTCGCTGAAGCAACAATTTGATCCATGGTGGTGTAGAAGAAAGGAAGCCAAGGTCAAATGGAGGAGATGAGAGGCTAATGGAGTAGTAGAAGACCACATCGACCACCTCACACCATCGTGGAGAAAGAAATGACTAGAGCCATTCAGCCAAGTCAATATCTATATATACTTAACATCTTATGCACATGGAGAGACGGTAAAGTCAAAACTCTCATCAAAATCAAATACGAATAAACTACATCGATTTACGCATGGCCAGCTTTATATGGTTGATTATTGCACGCAACTCGAAATGGCGCTAGCTAACTTCTTCTTTTTTTTTCTTCAGGGAGAGCATCTGCTTCGTCAAACAGATGTAAGTAAGTCAATGTAACGTCATTATTTGCTAATGAGATTACAGGAGCTGACACCATCGTGGAGGAAAGAAAAATAGTAATCCCTCCGTCCCTAAAATGTTTTTTATCTTTGTGTTTTGAGTGGTTATGTCTTATATTTTGGAATGGAGGGAGTATACACCTAGATAGCACACGAGGGAGTTATTGCTTCAAATATGCCAAGGAAAGGAAAAAACAAAACATAGGAAAGGCTGGGGTCGCCAGCAACCATCCGGGGCTCTTAAACTTATGGAACCTAAAGAACAGAACACCACCACATAGTAGCCCCCAGAAAACACATCTAAACCCTAACAGCTTCGACAGCAACCACAAAGACATTTTTTTACACCAGCGCATCGACAGGCAAAACATCCCCAGGCCGCAACTCCTCCTATTTGCGCTTCATCTTGTCAAGCAAAGTAGACAGAGCCTTTCGATCTTTTTCTTTTAACAGCAACATCCATCTCTGCATCAGCGAGACGATCCTGAACATTCCCTGCAAGGGAGACTTGATCAATTTGTTTTCAAACACAAAGTCATTCCTCACAAGCCAGAGCCCTCAACAGAAACTTGCACAGACGAAAAGTCCCACATTCCTCCCCAGTTTTTCTTTAAGGAACATTACCCCGTCCTAAAAGGTACTTCCTCCGTTTCACAATGTAAGTCATTCTAGCATTTTTCACATTCATATTGATGTTAATATATCTAACTTTCAAAGGAACTTTGCAACCCCAAATCTCTTTCATATCCTTATCCACAACACCCCCAAATTTTATCAATCTATACATAGACTTAGCAGAGAAGGTTTTGTTTTTCTCATGAGGCCAAACCACAAAATCTGGAGAATTATTTAGTTCCACCCCCTCTAGCATTTCCTCCAACTGTCCTAAGAGAGGCAGTATCCTGGTGATCCAGGTTCCTTCTAAAAGACAGGGACCAATTAGGCACCCCCAGAATCTCCTTGACAGACGACTGTTGTTGATTGCTCACCCTATACAGAGAAGGGAACATGGTCCTGAGTGAAATATCCCCAAACCACACATCCTCCCAAAATTGTGTTTTTTGTCCATCCCCTACCACTTTAACTACTAAACTTCATTATTTGCTTAAGAAAATGAAGTGAGATATATACACATCTAGGGGCGAGCTTCAATTTATTCGTGGATCAGGGCGCTGATGAATTATTTGCTTACGACAAGAAAATGATTGTGCTAATTGTTACCGGCTAACAAAATCCTTCAGCTTTCTCAACCACAGGGGGTATCCTCCTCTTCCCTTGCTGATCATGTACTCTTGTATCAAATTTACGGCCGTGGGTGTGATCCGACGCAGCTCCAGGTACTTGTACAACGCCTTTTGAAGCCTCTCATCGAGGTCACTGCAGCAGACAGGGCAAGGCAAATTGCATATGAGAACTCGGTGATTAGTTCAAGAACTAGTTAGACTGTTCAATAATTTAGGTTTTGGTTATCTTACTCGAAATCAGGAACCTCATATGTGATCGTTTGATCTAACTTGTCCTCCAATGGCCGCATCAGGGCCAAGGTGTCGATGACGATCTCTTCAGGATAGGCACTGCAGGAGAATACAAGGATTGGTCTATCTCCCTTTGAGATGGTGACGGTGAGAGGAATGCTGGATTTGGGGGGAAGCTGAACTTCTTCATACTCAGATTCATCGCTGCTCCATCTTTCCTCATTTTTGAATTTGACCTTGACAGTCTCAGGTTCATTGTCAGTCACAAGGCTGTCCATGGAAAGCTCAAGCTCAATGTCCTCACCATGGTAAGTTCTTGTGAGAGTAATTGCATTCGAGCCCTTTCCATCATTGATTTTAGGGTAAAAGGTGATTTCCTTGTCCTGTATCAGTATGAAGAAGAAAATGAGGCCCTCAGCCAGACAGTGACAACACATTGCTCTTAAGGAGAGAATGAAAATTGTTCAAAGCATTAAACTTACATATCATATATATAATTGCGGAGAGTAATCAAACTGTCATGAAAACTTGGAATGTATAGTTCAGGAAAACAATCAGGTCCTGCATAATCGCAGAGAAAAGGTACAGGAACTAATAGAATGATTAAAAAGGCACAACAACAATGATCAAGCACTAAAATAGTGCAGTAACTGCAAATAAATAACACCAAAATCTACTATAATCAAGAGAAGTTAAAGTTAATATGAGCATGAAAAAGTGGAATAGCAAATAGTCCACATCATTGTACCAAATATTACCTCAATCTCAGCAAAGCAATTGCAATGCTGTAAACATGATTATGCTACAAAATGCAGTATAAAAATTAGAAGAGCAAAAATAAGTTCAAAATCATCTTTCTCTTTAAAGTTAAATAACGAATACCAATCCTACTATAGCAACATATAGAACATAACGCAAACAACATATAAAGTACCTAACGGCGAAAAATTGCTAAGTTTATTTCATAGTAGTATATAATACGACTAAAATCAAACAAACAAAGGGGATTCGATGATGTCAAAAGATTGTTCTCTGATTAGATAGAGCAGAAGATCGAATAGCAGCATTTTGATTTAGTGAGATTCAGGAACTCGCGCGCGCACGCACCCGGTCTTGGTCGTCGTCGCTCTCCTCCTCGGCGTCCTTGATCGCGTTGTCGATGACCCTGACGAGCTCACTGTCGAAGGCGGGCTTCGTCAATGGGGCCGACGACGAGAACGGCATCGAGCGGGGCTGCGGCCGCGCCGCCGCGGCGGCCAGCGGGCGGAGCAGGGGGAGGGTGGATGTGGCGGCGCGGCGAGCGGCGGCGAAGAGAGCCATGGCGAAGGTGGTGCAGCGGCGGATGACGATCGAAGGTTTAGTTAGGGTTTTGGGGGGTTTACGACTTGTGGAGAATTGGAGATGAAGATAAAAATCTCTACCAAATATATGGAAAGGATCATTCTGTTGTCAATCATATTTGTTTGCTTCTTGGAGAAGAAGATAAAAATCTCTACCAAATATCGTTATCCGTTAATTAAATTCAATTAAGAATTGTTGTCCATTTAATTAATAAATTCAATTGTTCTTTTACGGATTTTCTGTTTACCCCCTTGCTTTGCTCATTATCTAATCATCATTGTTTAAGCGTTCCTAGTAGTGGTTTAAGTTTTGAACAGACATCCATAGAATAATTCTTTTCACATAGAAGATCATTTCAGCCATCATAATTCAAAATTCCACACAAAATTCAGATAAGCAGCACGAAGAAACGGTAAAAGGCTAGTAAAATAAGCACTGATATCATAAGTGCCAATAGCCTCAGATTGACTACTGGGCATCAGAAATAGCACATTGCAGGGAAGGCAGTTTCCCTGGTTGTTGCATTGCTTCGCATAATTCTAGTAATCCTCGTTACATATGAAGGTATGCTAAAAAGACTAAGCTACAAAAAATTCTGCCAAATTGCTCGGCAATTTCTCATTGCCGGACGAAGTCCTTCAGCTTGGTCATCCACCCAACGTACTCCTTGGTCTGCTTGGTCACCATGTAATCGTGCATGTAGTTGGTGGTCGGCAGAGTGATCCCTCTTTGCTCCAGGTACTTGAATAGGCCCTTCTGCACATTCACCGGTAGCTCACTGCAGTAGAAAGAAGCGATTCGGTGAGGATTATGAGTGGAGATGGTGCTCAAGAAGGATTGAGAAATGGAGATGGAAACTGGTGTTCTTACGTGAATTCAGGGCCCTCGTAGGGGAATTTCTCATCTCCTTCTGCGGCTGCATTCTCCACTATCAACATGTCGTCAATGGTGATCTCCTCGCGAAAGGCTGTGCAGGTGAACTCAAGTTTGGGCCCAGAGCCCTTGGAGACTGTCACCTTTAGAGACACGCTGCTATCTCCAGCGCTCTCGTCTTCGTCTTCATCTTCATCTTCATCATCCTTGCTAGCATTCTTGCCCTCACCCTCATCTTCTTCGTCGTCAAACTCAGGGCCCCCTTCTAAATTTGGCATGCTGACAATGACCTCAATCTTCTCATCTTTGTAGTCCCTTTTCAGAATAACCACACTCATCCCTTCTTCGTCAAGGATTTCAAAAGGGAAGTTTTCCGGAACAGGTTCCTGTTGCAAGAAAGATAAATGGGTAAGATGAAACACCTTTGGAATATTCAATAACAGATGTTAAATGCCTTGATGTCAAACCAGCATGTCAATTTTACAGCTAGATGTCACACCTGCAGATGTAATTTTACAGCTTTGATGTCAATTCGTTCATTCACTTTTCAGGGTTATGTGGAAATGATTATTCAACCTCAATGTCAGTTCTAATATTGCCCTTGCCTGGAGCTTCCAATTGATCAAAATATTGAAACCAAACCATCACAAACTCTATCATCAGTCCCACTATTTGTCTATTCCAAAGTCATACCGCTTTAAAAGAATCATTAGAACGGTTCAATGATGTGAAACAAGGAAAACGCTTAAGAAACTATTTGCTTACACAAGGGTATAAGACTTCTCTCCAGACATTCAGGTCAAACATGACAAAATAGATGCAAGAACGTTATAGGATCCTTGAAAACCAGATGAGCATTGCATAGCTGACGCAGGGAATAAATCTAAAGTCTTAACAACTCTCTGAATGCCAGTTGCAATAAACAATTGCCAATAAACTATCACTTAAAGAATACAGACACCTAGACTAATGACTTAAGATAAAAAAAAATTAAACAGAAGATATCGATGCATGAGTAAGATGAACAAATTCTCTATTCTCTAACTGCCACCAGCATACCGAAGTAACAATACGTCATCAGTCACCAATTGATCTGTATTAAGAGAGAAGCGCCGAACGAGACTGCAAAAGTAATCTATTTTAGGTGAAAGCAATCGTAAATATATTTCCCAATTGTAGTGTTCAATTAGCAAGAGATGCCCATTTTTTATCAACCAGTTACCAGTCGACGTGTAGCATTCACGCAAGACAGCACTATAATTTGACAAAACCTCACCAAAATTCATCAATCCCCAAGACAAAATCACTGACCAATATGACAAAATAATATCTCATTTGGCGCGCCAAATCAGTCAAGTTTCGATGGCAGTAGTACAGTATCGCGCAAGAGAAAAGCGCGCGTCTCACTCTCACCTGCTCGTCGATGGCGAGGTAGTCCTGCGCCTCCCTGATCTCCGCGTCGATGGCTCCGGGGAGGTTCCCGGCGCCGGACCCCTTCTTCTTCTTCGCCTTGACCTTGCTCTCCATCACCACCTGCCCCGAAGAGGCGCTCGACCCCTGCGCCGCCGCGCGCAGGGAACCCGCGAGCGGCTGCCGCTGCAGCGAGAGCAAGGGTGTTCCTGCGCGGGCCGCGGACGAGACGCCGGGAAGGAAGGCGGCGGCCGTGGTGGCGGCGGCGGCGGCGGAGACGAAGGCCATGGCGAACGCGGTGGCGAAGCGAAGGAGAGAAGAGAGGAGAGGGAAGGGGATAAGGAAAGGGAAGAGGGGTTTTGGATGACGCTTATACCTACCGTTTAGTGGGACCCACCTGTCGGTGACACTACTTGCCTCCTGTCCTCTTTCAACGATTTCGTTTTTAGAAAAAATCAACAGAACTTGCGTATGGGTTTCTTGTGCTTGTGAAATTAATTCTCCTTCTCCAAATGGTCTAGCACTATGATTTGATACAACATCTGTAGCTGTGTTTGGCTCTTGTAGTTAGATAATCCCTCGTGCATGATTAATTAATTATTAGGTATTTTTTAAAAAAATATATATATAACAACTTTCTTATATAATTTTTTCGTGGAAATATATCGTTTAACAGTTTCGAAAGCGTGCACAAAGAAAACGAGATGGTAAAGTTAGGAAAATAAATTATTTTTCAAAAAAAAGAAAATAGAGAGAAGAAAACAACCTTAATGTAGTGCCTGGATCGATTTTCATCAAAGAAAGAAACAGTCAAGCGTTGCATGACAATTAAAGGATCATCATTGGGCATCAACAAGAACATTTAATTTACAAGACTTTGCTGTGCTACACATTGGAAGCAAGTGCTTAGATTACATATAGTAGTAATAGTATTATGCATGTGTAATAACTGTTTCTGATTCTGATTGAGAGCCTGCAATTTGGCAGGAACAAGATCGAGCTACTATACAAACGGCAGAGACAGAGACAGAGACAGGGCCCCCATTTGCAAGGCCTTTCCTGTCAATTCATCCTGCCTTTATTATTATCGATTGATAATTCCAAGATAAGAAGGAGAAAAAGAAGAAGAATTAAAAACGCGGGAATTATTACTGTAATTAATAATCCTCCAAGAGAAGAGACGACCATGACATGACATCACAGGAGCTGGGCGTCGCGGCTGGCCGGAGAAGGGAAGACGGGCACCTCGGCGAAGCGGAGGCGGCCGGAGTCGGCCGCGCCGCCGGCGAGGCGGACGTAGTAGGGCGCCCGCGGCGACGCCGACGGCGACTCGTTGGTGAACGGGTTGCCGATCGGCGTCTGCCCGCCGTTGGCGTAGTGGACGATCGCCCTGTACAAGAACGGCAGCAACCCCTCCATGGCTTCTTCTTCTTCTTCTTCTTCTTCTTCTTCTTGCCAAGCAAAAACAATGGAGCTAAGCAAAGCAAGAACCCTCTCTACCTCTGTGTCTGTTTGGTGGTGCAACTGCAAAGGATAAAGAGGAAGAAAGAGAGGCGTGTGGGTATTTAAGGGCACAACTGCAGATTAGTATAATAAGGTGAGCCTTGAGATTTTTTTTTTGACTAAACTAATCAATGCTGATTAGTGGATAACAACTGGCTTAGCTTTGCTCAGCTAAGCTACTAGCTAGCTAGCACAAGGAAATGGTCAAATGAGAGAGCCACATCAATTGGAGAAGATGATGATGGGATGCATGCACGCATGCCTGTGGACTTGTGGATAGGAAAATGGATTTTTTGTAAGCAGAACAAAGATGCTGTTTACACTTCAGGGGGACACACAAGGTGCATTAGTTTTTTGTGATGAAACAGCTATTGGAATGTAAGGTGTCACACAGGAACAAATCAGGGGGCAATTGGGTTTTGTGGTGACTGCTGGTTTCTGATTGGAATTAGGTTTAAAATAGGACAGCTTCTGCTGATTCTGGTCTGGGTGTTAGGGGAGGGAGACCAATCCTATATAATCATATAAAGAATATCAATGGCTTTGTGCTTGAAGGAAGGGAAAGCCACCAAAAAAAAAGGGAAAAAATGATGCACAGATGTGGTTCGAAAACAAGGGACATCTTACCTGACCTCAAAAGGGTATATTGTAATGGAGTTTGTTGTGTTTTCCCTCTTCTTTTTCTGTGTTTGTTAGTGAAGCTTGCAATTGAGGCCTCAACTAACCCTATAATTAAGACAAAAAAGATAAAAGGCTAAATCCGAAGTCTGGTGAACCATCGTTCTCAGGTATCCCAATAGAAAGAATTGGGTCGACTTTAAGCATCATCCAAGTCGTGAGAATGACACCCTACTAGGTCAGAGTAGCAGACAAAGGGTAGATATATATTTTTTTTCTTTCTCTTGAACTGAGTACATTACAAACTGCTCACGGAACTGCAGCTGGTTCACCAGGAATAACTGTAACACCAAGAAGAATAACAGGGTACAACAGTGTGAAGTTCTTACATATATATCCTCAGGGCTTCAATTTGCACCTCTTGGTAACACATAATTTAACTTTCCAGGAAGAATTTTCTAGCAGCATGTGGCAAATCTCTCTACATAAGCTACCTATGCTCAAGGCTGGTTGGCTCTTAATGTGACAATTCCTCCGTGTAAAAGAAGCGCAAGTCAACGGGGGTAAACAGGATATTGCTTACAAAACCTGCGAGGCAACGATCCAGGTTTCATGGATACACATCACCTAGATCAGAACACGCCTACGAGCTAAGATGGAAGATTTGACAGTCTGGTTTGTATTTGTTCTTGGAAGCAGCCTGCTCAAACTTCTTCAATGGCCCTTCATTCTCTCTCAAGCCAGTCTGGATAAAGTATCGCGACCACCACGAAGAACTCCGCAACTTCGCCTGTGAAAAAAAACAGTCCATGTCACCAAACTTCTAGTCTTCGATATAGCTCAATTATTTATATTGTGTTCTAGAAAATACTAATGCATGCATAACATCAAACAAATCAACGGTTATTCCATTCCTCTCCAAACAAGTAACCATCAATAGCATTAATGGACAGCCTAACAGACTAAGCAATACTAGTCAATAGGCAACAGCATATTTGTAACTGCCAACATACAGAATGCAATTGAAATTATATTCCATGATGTGATATACTCATATACTACTGTATAATGAAAAGAACACCATACATGCAACATCGCTACAACATCAATAAAATGCTAAGCATGAATATCCAGAACATCGGTAACCTATTAAAAGCATAAAACCATTCTACAACTTTTATAAGCTGCCTTTCTGGATCATGGACATGGAATGCGTCAAATCAATCCTTTTGTGTCAGTACGGTACTGGTCTTAGAGGTCATACGACAAATTAATTTGCATGTAGCTATTAGAGGTCATCCATACGTACCGGTCTTCCGAATTTTGGTAGTTCAGAAACCTTAGCCTTCTGTTGACCTGGATTGCCTGAAATTAGTGTATCAAAAATAAATAGTTCAAATTTTCTATAGCTTCCACCATTACAAATAGTGTATATATACTCCACAGAAATGTTAAGAAACAAGCACTTTAAAAGGTCCAAAAGTCAAACCATACAAGTACTAGAATAAATGTTACAGTATTGTTTTACCATTCTCATTTAGTCAAAAGAATATAAATATCATTAGTATGGGGCTATGGGCTTATTAGGATGCATCCAACTAAAGAGCACTAGAAATACCAATGATGATTGCACAACCAAACATCAAATAAATGAAGCTTCATTTTAAATGTAAGATCTAGGGAAAATGAACAATCAGTATGCTATCACTTCAGGTCTGACCAAACTACCATGACATTTAAAACAAGGAGAATCATCATGTACATCTAAAAATATAGCCGTTTATGTGTCAACTATGATCATCAACAAGTATGCGATTAACTCAAAGAAATACATACCGGCAAAGATAACAAGACCATCTGTAGAAATCCTTGCTAAATCTGGAAGTGTTTTGTTCAGATATCTTGGGGTCAAATAATCCAAAGCATCTGATACGATAACAAGGTTAAAGGAATCTTGGCGGTATGGAAGAGGGAACTTGATATCAGCCATACGAACAAAGCCCTTGCGCACAAGGCTTTTGCAGCTACTATCAGTATCCTCCAAATCATAAGGCTCCACTCCCCATGCTTCAACCTTCCCTTCCTTCAACAAGTTAGAAACTACTGTACAACTATCAGGGCCAACATGGAGAACCTTATGCAACTCATTGCCATATGCCTTTTTAAGATAAGGAAGTGCTTGCATGACTTCTGGTGTACAAGAACCTGAATGCAAATGCAAAGGAAAGGTTGAGATAATGAGAAGCACAAAACTTCTCCCAATAACACGTGTGAAAAGGAATACAATGGAGATTCCTAAAAAAATCAATTACTAAACCCTCCCAGAGAGGGTCTTATAAGTTATAACTATCATGTTCCAATATATTTTATCAAAATTTAGAGGGTTATCTATTAGTATCATGAAGCTTAGGATAATACAGTAAACTACGTTGCTGTTTGTACCACACATCAGACACTCAGACAGCCAAATTACATTGGTATGACAGTGTCAAAATTCAGCAGGGGAAAAAATAATTATCACATGGTCCATGTTGATCATGTCATACCAGTTGAATTCTTTATATACTGTTCATGGCCTAATGAAGAATAACACCGAAGGCATCAACAAAGAAAAAAAAAAAGACAGAAACATTCATGGAGAATAAAAAACCAACTGCAGTATCTCCAGAATGCTTATATGAAGGATTGCACAACACCTATTTCTTACTGCAGCGAGTATCAGAAGAAATTGAAGAGATAAATCAACAATGCATTAAGAGAGGTTAAAAGATGACAGCAGCATATGATTTGGCACACAAAGAATAATATACCTTCAGACCTGCTCACAGCTTCTCTGCTAGTAACTGTTACACCTGGCCATTGGAGAAAAATGACAATTAGAAGTATGAGCTGGTCCACGATATTTGGCACTCAAGTATGAGCTGGTCCACTTTGCTATCTCTAGGAGCAGGACAATTCAACGTTAAAAAATCACAAAATATATTCATACTACAGGGCAATCTCAGTTAACAATTGAATATCCCAAGTTGATTTTGTTTTGATATTTCAGAAAATCATGACAGCAACAATGCAGTACCAATAAGAAAATGCAGGTACAATGCTGCAGCAATGTCACTGTGCACTAATTGTGACAGCAATAATCAGTGATGGCATCTAGCACGCCCACCCCTACCTCCAAATCTATTATTTAAGTTGCTACTACCTTTCTTTAATAGAAAGCAGAGAATCAACAGAATAAGGGAACAGAGTGAGTTAGTATGAGTTACTCTCACTACGGTTTTTTCACCATTTTGCAATACAAGCTAAACGGAACAAAAATAAACAGGTGAAAAAGAATATTCAAGTGGAGTTCAAGCTGACCTGAGCCGCTATTGAAGTAGGCGATCAGAATAATGACACCCTGAAACCCCAAAAAAAAAAAAAAACAAGCACACTTCTGTCAGCTGAGCACATGAGAAATCCTAACAACTAAATTGACAAAAAGAAAGATGGAAAACTACCAGGACCACGAGGGCGATGGTGAGCACGGGCGGCGAGCGTGACTTGGGGTGAAGCAGGCCACCGACAGACGGCAATCCCCCATCCGCCACCCGCCGGCTCGGATTCACCGACCTCCTCGACATCCACTCCGAGCCCTCTCCAATCCAAGCCGCCCAACCTCTCCCCCCACCCCCGCTCGATCGATCACCTGCTCGCACCCAACAATATCATCATCCCGTCATCACAAACAAATGCCCACACAAAATCACACCCCCAGCACGGGCGGAATCCAGATCCCCCTACAGCCCACAGATCGGAACCCCCCCCCCCCCCCCCCCCACAACGCAGCAGCAGAAGCAGAAGCAGCAGCAGCAGCAATACCTCCGATGGAAGTGGCGGATGCGGCGGGCGGCGGAGGAGGAGGGGGAACCCCCGAGAGCGGCTAGGGTTCGGGGAGGAGAGGGGATTCGCGGATCTGAGGCGAGTGAAGCAAGCAGCGGCGGCGAGGTGGGTGGCGATCCGATGCGATAGGGACGGGAGGAGTGTATGATACGGTGGCACGGGATTATATACGGCCGCGTGCAATGCAAGGGTGGTGGTGGGATTAGCACGCCATTAGCGAGGGATTTAGTGGAGCACAACCCGAATTCCGAGACGGGGAGATGGGGGGAATTTGGGGATGTCGGTCGCCGTCGCCTGCTTTGACTGACAGGTGGGGTCTACCGGTCTTTTGGTTTTCCTTTTCTTTCTTTGCTTCGCTGGCCGTCGGCCTGGCCCGGTGGGTTCCGGCCCAACCCACTGGGCTGAAAGTACTTACTACTAGTACATGTTATTACTAGTCAATGGTCAAATAGGTCTGGAAAATTGTCAATGGTCAACACAGGAAATTTGGTATAGCTAATATCTGAAATTTTAGTGTACCTAACACTAACGAATGCTCCATCGTGCAACTCTCTGGATTATTATGCCAACTGATTAGCACCCAGTATTTCCATTTCATTCCTGCCCAGGAAAGCCAAATGGTCAAAGTCGTGTCACGGATTCGCATTACATTTGACCATTTAGTCAACATTATTTCCATCTTTTAAGCATTTGCACATTTATTCACGTCATGTGATCGTGTACTACTACTTCTCTCTGCGCTTGGGGGAAAAAAGAGAGAACATGGCGGCAATATACTAGTAGTGATATTATTCAGCAACTAATTTAATCAGCACTCTCAACTCTACTGGATCTCTTCCTCTGTCTCTCTATTGTTCATCATTTGCAGAAAAGAGTCTCCTTCGTGGCGTTTCCAGTGGTTGTATTGACCCTGGTGCACAAAGTTAATTGTAGTTAGAGTGAGCTCAATGTAATGTACTACCTCCGTCCCTTTATAGTTGTCGTTTGGGAGTTGTGCCCCCCTCACAAGCACAAGCACAGATTCCTAGCGACTAATAAAACGGGACAGAGGGAGTACATACAAGGAGACACAAAATAAGTGCAATGGACAGCCATTGGTGTGTGCATGATTGCAACATTGGTTACTTACCCATCAGCAATTTTGCAGAGGTATTCACGCTGATCGTCTCGCAGTGGAACATCTGTAAAATCTGGAAGGCCAATAGAGAGAGAGAGAGAGAAAAACTTAGATGTTTGATGATCCCATCAAACAATAGTCAATTCAGTCTAATGCAATTGGTCAGCCTCTGACAAAATCGAAATTGTTCTTAGAACTCTGTTGAAGCATTTTGTAGATGAGTAAGAGGTTGGCTAGAGATTGAAAAAAAAAAACTGATCATATTAATATGTCAACAATCCGACAATTTGCAGAGAAAAGGAGTCATTTACGTTGGCATGGCCATCAGAGAGACAGGACCAGTAACTTGCCTGCTCCATATATGTTGGAACCTTTGAACGTCGTGTTTCCTGTGGCAAGTGCCCCTTCCAAGTTGGCATTTGTCAGATTTACCTGTGAAATGATTCAAGAGACACACCATCACACGATTGTCAGTTTGTCACTAGGTTATGCAAGTTAGTAACAAACTTTTTTGTGCTGCAAACCTGTGAAATTCATGCTTGACAAACTGGTAGTAACTTAATCAGAAAGTGGTCAATGACTTTCCGAAGAAAGTGAGGACTTATGTAGTGATCAATTCTCTTATGTAACGCAAGCTTGATCAATATTTGCTATGATGCCAAATTGCTATCAATTTATTACTACTTGTCTAACCAGTAAAAAGGAAAAAAAAAACAATTCAGGCTTTCTGAACAATGCAATGGTCAATGTAGAATGTAGTAGCATTTCAATTAGCTTGCTATCGCTAATGCTTTTCTTTGAGCAATATGCAGTACTACCTTCGATACATTTGCCAGTGAGAAGTCTGCACCTCTAAGATCAGCATCAGAGAGATCAGCACCTGGATTTATCACCAGAAAACTCTGAATAATCAATGCAACTAGAACCAAAACAACAGTTTTGCCATTTCAGAACTTCACATTGGGGAAGAATCACTACAACTACTGATGGATGGAACATCTGACGACATTCACAAGCACAGCATCAGAACCTGTCAGGTCAGCATCAAAGAAGCTCGCGCCGAGCAGCTTCGCGCCTTTGAAGTTCGCCTGCCTCAGTATAGACTGCAACAGCAAAAACAGACCAAAGAAATCAGCACAAAAGCTTGCAATTGCATAGGACTCTGACAATTCAGATACTCTTCTGGACATAGAATTCAGTAATTCACTCACAAGAACAGTTACAATCTATCTACAGAAATATGATCATATCCGAGTTCAAGAACTGAAACAGAAAGGCCATGGGAACAATCAGAGAGTACCGTCTTGAAGTCCTGCCTGATGAGCGTCTGGCCACTGAAGTCCTTGCCGGTGAGGTCCTGCCCCCGTGTCACCTGCTGCCCGTACGGGCCTCCTCCCTTGAAGGCCAGGGCCGGGTCGGCGACGAGGAGCGAGGCCGCGACGAGCGCGGCGGCGCCGGCGTTGGCGAGGTGGAAATGCAGGGAGGAGGAGGAGGAGCGCACCGGCGTGGCGGAGGCGGAGGCGGAGGAGGGTGGGGATGGCGTGAGCTTCAGGCTGCCCAGGATGGTGGGGATGGCCATGATCGATCGTCGTCGATTCTTGATGCTCTCTCCGGTGGTCGTCGGAGTTGGTTTCTTGTGTTTCTTCTTTAGCGACGGTGTGTTTATCCGTCTTATCTGTTCGTGGGTTGCTTGCTCAGTCGACCAATCGTGGATCGCCACGTCGGCTGTTCTTTCCTAGTATAAGAAGGAGAAAATAAAAGGAATTTTTCCAGCCATTCTGATATGATTCAGGTTTTATTTTTTTATTAAAAAGGAAATGGTTCACTTTCTTGCTACTACAAGTTTCAATATAATTATTTTGCGGAGAAATATGTTTTATTTGATATATCTCAGAGTTTGTATGTTTAGAATTACTCCCACCGTCCCATAAAAAACTAATCTAGTACTGGATGTAACGTATTATACTTACTAAAATATATCACATCCAGTAGTTTTAGATTTTTTTTTTGGGACGGAGGGAGTAGGTGAAAAAGTGTGTGCTACCATCATAAGAACTACGAGTACCAGATTTCCTAAACTATTGAACACGTTTTAAATTCACCACTCAAATTTACCTTGGGTTTTTAAGCGAAAAATAAAAAAAAACCTTTACTGCCACTACAGTGATACTTCCTCCATCCCAAAATATACATATTTCTAGCACAGTTTCAAAATGAAACTATTTCTTCATATATGTTCTCCTCTCAACCAATCATCACCGTTCTTCTTCACCTACTTTTACTTATCAACCAATCACACATTTCCTCCGATTATTCTCACCTATTTTTTTATTAATACCCGTAACAACCTAAAAAAAATGTCTACATTTTGAGATAGGGGAAACAATTTGGCAAAAAGATCTATGAGCACTCATCTGTAAAAATAAATAATTCCTTAGGGTGTAATTTGTAAATTGTCTTGAGTCTTCACGAACAAATCCCCATCCTGCGTACACACAGCACCATACCGCCATCGTCTCTTTCTCGTCGTCGCCGGCGACGCCTCCCGCCGTCGCCGAGGATGCCAGTGAGGGTGGTCGACACCGCAACCCCATCCTCCCATCCCACCTCAGGTTCGTCCACCTCCTTCCCCACTACCTTCTCTATGCTATGCACCCACCCCTAATTTTGCTGTGTAATCCAAGCTTTAGATCTGATCATCTGATAGAGTCTAATCAGGTAACTTGTGGGGTTTGATATAGTGCGATTTTAAGGTTTAATCTAGATTTGTCTGAGTTGTACTGAGGGTATCTGTGTTGATCCTTTTGGAATATACTCATTTTTTTATAATTTTGGCCACTCACGCTATGCATTATTTGGGGAGAGCTCGGATGGTTTTGTAGCTAAGCTGACAACTAATTGTAATGTATTGTATATTTTGAGGCGTTGCTATGCTTGTGGCTTTGTGTCAAGTGTTCTTCTGTTTCAGGAGGCCTTCTATATAAACCAATTGTTGATTCTGTTCACCTGCAATTGAAATTTCATTAGTTATTTTGTATGTATTTCCGGAAATAGATAGCCCGCCGTGCCAATGTGCCATACTGATTAAAATGCTGCAGGTCAAGATGCAAATGCTGGGCATCCGTCTCCTCCTAGCTGTTCCCTCTTAAGTGCTGGAAGAGTAAGTCTTTTTGTGCTGTTATTTGGAACTTGACCAAGGATCGAATCTTCTTATCGGTGTTGTTTATGGAACTGACCAGACCATATGCTTGTACCATTCTTTCAGTGTTATGCTGGAACCCAGAATGTCTCTACTATACAAAAAGAAGAAGCTTGGAAAGTTAATGTGCGGATCAATGACTGTGATCTCGAACAGGGTTATTTATGTGGAACAATGGAAGCAGTTAATGTTCCCTTAGCTGATACCCCTGTGAGCAACTACTTCCTTTTCCACTTTGACTCTGATCTTTATGTTCCAAATTGTTCATTCGTATACTAATTTAGTAGGCAAACAGTTTGTTCCGATAAAATGTAAAATAATGCTATGTTTTACTTCTTGTTACCATTATCTGATTTGCGTAGCAATTTGTAAATAATTTCCATAGGTGGTAACATTCTGGGAGGGGGAGATAGTGGATGCTAAAAATTATACATTTTTCACTGGCAAGTGGGAGGCATCGTGAGTAGTTAACTATTTATGTTTTATCCTTGATACTATCATCTACTTGTTTTATTAATTGATGCCCTAGTTTAGGGTAACAGTCCAAACTTACTCATCAAACATTACTCCTGCTTATGCTTTTGCAGCCCAGAGGATGATATTAGACACTGGTCCAAGTTCCCATCATTTACACCTCTTCTGGTATTCTGTTGCCTATCTTCGTGTTGTTAGTTGCCACGATTTGTTAGGATACATTTCTCACTTATGTTTCTCCACAGAGTCAGATAGAGACAGATGGTGGCAAGTCTGTGGACTTCAGCAACTATGCTTACATATTCATGGTACTGCACCATCTGACCTTTCATGTATGTGCCCCATTTATTGAAATACAAAGTCATAACAACTTAGCATTATTCTGATGCTACATGTAGAGATGGAAAGAGCAGTACTTTGTCAATGTTGGAGTGGACTGTGGGTTGACCATAGCTGGTTTCTACTATGTCTGCTTTTCATGTAGCGATGGTTCCATTAGTGGGTATTATTATGATCCAAACAGCAGGTAATGTATATTTCGCTGGCACTTTTTATTGCGATGTAACAACTAAATTCTATTGAGGAATTGAAGTGATATAAATATTTCCTGCTCTCTCAATTTACAGTCCGTTTCAGAAGCTTGAACTGAAGTGTACCAATGAGAAAGATTCTGGATTTACCTTCTCATCCTACGAGCTGCAGTGAGAGACTGACAGGCCTGTTGTCATTATAGTATGTGCGGATGTTAATATACACAATGTGTGTACTGAACTCATAATTTTGAATGGCGTCCCATTAAAAGAGCTGAGATGGCATGTTTGTAACAGTGATTTTGAGCAAGATGTATTTTATTCTCTTTGTAATATGATTATAAGCTGGTAAAATTTCTAATTTGAACCTACCTGTGTGTCCTTTTTGTGCTAATCATGGCATGGTTATGTCCAGAATAAATAAGACAAGAATGTGAGGGCTAGTTGCTCGTTCAAAGAAATATATATACTTCTTTCCAGAGTAATTGTAGTTCTGCAGTTGGAGGATTTTTGTTTTGTTTCAATATTTCTGTTCTGCCTACATTGTGGAATTTGTGGTCACTGATTGTGAATCTAATATCTGATACTGAGCTTTATCTGAAGAGACACTTAAGATTGAAATCTTGTACATTAGTTTCTGGTACACAGCCACAGAAACCTCCTTTTGGTTTCACATGCAGCCATTGTAAGGTATGATGTAATTCTATGAACAAAGTATACTTGGGGCGAACACTCTGTCTTCGCCTCCGGTCTTCGGACATTGTAAGGTAAACATCTCTCTACTTATCTTGTTTCATAGAGTCTTGATCTCATGCTTCAAGCCGTAGTCAATTCTCTAATGAGTAAAATTCTTCTGCATCTGCATTGCACAGGCTTCAAGTTATTGCTAAACCCTATAATAATATTCTGCAGATAGGACTACCCTTGCACACCTGGTGAAGCTTACCTTCATACACACAAGGATGGGTGGACAGTGGAACAGGAGGTAACTCTTCTCTCCTTTCTGGCAGAAACCAAGAATACACTTCCTTTGCCCTCTGTACCAAAGGCCTCTCAACATTCTCACACCAGGCATCAAACATATCGAGGACAGCCTCAGTAATGACTTCTGAGAGTACTTTATCACCTTCTCCAGGTGCCAGCTTCAGCATCATGTATCTCTTGAACGATACGATCTTCTCTAACATTTGCCTTCTGTCAATATTATATGATGACATCGCGCCTTGGATTATAGAGACCATCCTGAGGACTGCCTCACAGACTATAGCATATGCATGACTGAATATCTCGGTTGCTGTTTCTGACAGTTCTTTGCTGTGCCAATCATTTTTTACAGGTTCTGGCCCCTGTTCTAAGATTGGCGCAAATGTTACAGTCTTCGGTTTGGTTGTGTTGACACGGAGCTGCTTCGATTCCCTCAGCATTTCATTGGCTTCCTTCATTTCTGACTCAAACCTGCTGCTGACCTTGAAGTATGGTTGCTCCTTGTGTGCAGTTGGGCTCGGGAGTGGGGAATTCTGCCTTGATGATGCTTCCAAGAAAACCTCAGGTGCACATGCTGATTCACACGCTACGATTCACATGGAAAACACAAGTATTACTCTTCATCATAACAAAATTATACTATAATTGATATCTTGACTGAATTTAACTGGAGATTGTCCAATGCATGCAATATTCTGAAGTCTGGCAGACATACAGGAATGGGGATGTCGAGCTGTGCTTGGGGATCCGTAGTCTGCATCGTTGTGCTCCTTGCTGTCGTCTGCACTGGGTCCTGCTCGGGGGGTCCACATCATGTCTTCTTGCGGCTTCTTCTTGTGATGCAGCAGGTGCATCCATTTCTTAGCCTTGCTCTTCACCTTGCCGAGAACTGGCTTCTTCTGGCTCCCATTTGGGGTCCGCGGCGATCCCATCGGACTCACCGGCGGTGCCCGTGGCGAAGACCAGTATCGTCGTTGCTCCTCCCATTCATCGACTGGATTTTGGCCTGCAATATTCAGAGACGCTGAGGGAAATGTCAATCAGGCATGATCATTTCTTTATTTCTAGGCAGGTGAGGCACTAACATCCCTGTATCATTACTTCCAGAAGAATAATTTGGAACACATTGATCAAGCTATACATTTTCCAAGATCGAAATGTCATGAGAAATTATGAAACATGCAGGAATGGTGGAATTTGAGATGAGAAGAAAAGAACCAAGACCGACAAATCTATTACCATTTTGGACGGGGTGATCACCTCGTTTGGTGCTGATCCCGCGCTTCAATTTTCTGATTTCATTCATGATTTGTGCAAGAATGGAACCAAATCCTAGAGCTTTGGGAGGAGCTGATCAGGCAAGAAATGGACTCTATCCTAAAGTTGGCAACCCTGAGGGAACCAATTTCTGAGTTATAGTGGTGACAAGGGCTAAATTCTGGTGGAGCGGTTAAGTTGCCTACCTATTCTAGGGGGTGTTTGGTGGTTGGAGGGTGGCCATGCTTTTCTTGGAGCCATCCCAGATCATAAACGAGGTTCATATGTTTTTGCCACGAGCAGCTGAAAAATGTAAGGACATACATCATGCATGTGCGGGATGTTTTGAACTGAGCAGGTTTAGGGATATTTTGATCAAATGTAATGTTATTTTTGTAGACCGAAAAAAAAACGATCCTAGGCTTCCTAGCGCTAGATAAAGATACAGAAGGTTCGAGTTTCATGAGGCTGAAGACCCAGATTATGGAAAATTCGAGTAAAAAAAAACAGAAGGTTCGAGTTTCATGAAATTTGAGTTGCAGAGAGAAGGATGAAGACCGAAAATTCGAGTTTTTAGGGAAGTTTCATGAAATTTGAGTTGCAGAGAGAGGGATGAAGACCGAAAATTCAAGTTTTTTACCCAAAAAACAAAAAAAAAATTATTGTCAAGAATGGGATTCGAACCCATGCCCTTTCGGACCAGTACCTGAAACTGGCGCCTTAGACCAACTCGGCCATCTTGACAGTTTTGATATGAGTTTATTGACAATTTATAATAACGTGTTTAGCATTCTTCGCGACGGTAAATTATACAGGACAATAAAACGCTGACTATATAACGTAACCGAAACCAAAATTCTTGACGAAACTCATGACCCTCTCTGTATAATATGCAAGCTACCATTGTCTTACATTAAAAGGTTCTAAAGCTAACAGGCCAATATACATAATAAAACCATAAATGCCACAGTAAAATTACGCCGAACACCGAGTTGCTTCAAAAATGGTTACTGCTATTGGCTGTCAATAAATTGACTTGTGTTCTTTGTTCATAAATATGTAACAACATTGGGTGTCAGCATATCCATGTTAGCCCATGCTGCCAAAGATACTACAAGGAGTAAACAATGTTGTACCGATGAAACAAGTTTTCTCCATGCTCTCTGTAATCTGCTAAGCTGAAGGTGTGCCTCCCAAACTTGCTGGAAGCTGCAAAGGCAGCAGCGCCCCTCCATGCATCTATAAGGGGGTCGGCTGCTCTAACAAGCTTCAGGGTTGAGAGGTAGGGCCGAAACTGCCGGATTCCGGATTCCAGCCGAGGGATCATGCCTGGGATCAAAGAACAGCCTCCAGTGACAAGGATGGACTGGCAAAGGCGCTCCTTGACAGCCTCGTCTTCCATTAGTCGCCTAAGTGAGATGCTGACCATCTCATCGATACCAGCCTGGTCAATTCCTATCATACCAGGCTGGAACAATATTTCAGGGCACCGGAACCGCTCGATCCCTATGGAAATCCTGTAATCTTCTGCTGTAAGAGTCCGGACCTTAGGAGGCTCAGGAGTCTGTTGGACAGCTTCAGCTTTGTTCACAAATGTAGGGTCCATATCCTGCACATGGAAGCATCAAATAGTTTATGATTGTAAAAGAAACTATTGAGGTGTGAGATCTAAGTAAGACAAAATGGCCATCACGGCTCACAAGCAAGATTGCTTGAACGTGAGATCTTACCTGGATCTTAGAAGCAATTCGAGCAAGTTCTGATTCATCATCATCGTTCCCATCGTCGTCGTCGTTATTATCTTTGCTCATCTTTTTGTAGACTAACCAATCTTCATCTCTCGTACCAAAAGTGTCCTCGCCCTTCCCCCGATCAAATGCAGCAGATGTGAGCAGCCGCATCCTTTCTTTCTGGGCGGCATTAAGACGTTCCCCACGGCCTACTCCACCAGATGAATTATGATTACCATTGGTCTTACCACCATTGAGCTTCTGTCGCTTCCTCTGATCAACCCTATCAGAAAGTTCCGAGTATCGAGCACGGAGCTCTTCAAGGTATAACTCTGGGTTCTCCCTGGATATTAAAGTAAAACATATCATAAAAGCAGCATATAGAGCGCATGGCAAATATTTATGACAGATTCGAGAAAAATTTATCCCTTTTCATAGAGTGTATATTTCATTGATATGAGGATAATAGAATAGTAAATTGAACATTGTTTGGAATTGCAGAATGCATGCTTGATTTCCAGGGCTTATATCAGCACGAAGCGTATCACAAGAACAAAAACTAAAAAGATGGCTCTGAAATAACTGGTTAACTAACCCAGTGTACTTAAAATTTCAAAAAAGAGGATCTTAAGCTGAATGCAGATAAACTAATTATGACGGCCGTATGAATGATAAATTTCAGACTGGGGACATCGCAACTTACAAACGCCTCTCTTCTTCTTGCTTCTCCCTCAATGCTTCCTCCTCAGCACGTCTCTGCTTGGCACGCATTCGACCTTCTGTTGTGGTTTTAAGTAGTATCTGTTTCTTCTTCTCTTTTAACTGAAAGTATACGAAAGTGAAATAAGAATAGTAAATATTTGGAACATGGAAAATATCTAAACTTGGTATAATAGATATGTGCTCATGTCACACAGTCGCAAAAGGTCTCCCCAAAACACAAGCAAAAACAAACCCCTTTGCTACAGATGATAAATGGACAGACACACACCTGTTCTGGTGTCAATGTTTCATCAGGGACAGACACAAGTGGATACTTATCAACCCCAGAAGCATCTGCTTTCTCTTCGTTACCATTGGACTCCCCCTTTGCCTTCCTTAAGGATTGTGTTGCTTTCAAAATAGCAGATTTGATTTCCTGCTGGGAAAGATACCCAGATCTACCTAAAATGGCTGTTGCTTCTTCTTCCTCAGCTCCATCAAGTTGCTCCATTAGTTCCTCCAAATAAGAAAGCTGTTTTTCAAGTTCTGCTATCTTCTGCGACCTTTTTGCAGCAGCCATATCTCGCAAACGTTGACCAGCCTTTTCCTTCAAAGCTGCTTTTCTTGCAAGTTCTTCCTCAGATGGTGGTTCTTCTACAGGAGGCGGGACCCATGGTAGTTGCCAATACCTAGTTTTTTCTTCAGCTTCTTCCTTATTGTTCTGCCAAGTGGATCAATAAATTCATAGTGTTGAAAGAAAGAGCTAGAAATGTAACACGGTAGAAAAGCCCTGTGCATTCTATAGATGAACTGGATTTGGAATTTACATTGGTAAGAAAACAAACGGTAAATAAAAGTTTCTCACCTTAAATATCTGCAACTCTGACATATAATCAAGAGCTACGTAACAATGTTCCTTCTTCAGCTCTTCAGCCTTTTCCCATGTAATGCTTGCACTACTCAATGTAAAGTGGCAACGATTAGACATGGTAGGAAAAAAAAATGCATGGAGCACTTCAGAAATATGCTGCGGGCACCTACCTGTGATAGGGATACTTTAGAGAGAGGAGCTGCCTCAGAAAATCTGTGATGTGAAAGCCACCAACGTTGGTTCTGCAGCATGCCCCCAACACAGGTTCTCCCTTTAAAAACTGAATGCATATACACAGCAAAGCATTAATCAGAATGCATATGTGGACAAAGAAAGAAGATTTTATTTCACAGAACCACTTTGATGAGTACAACATAATATTTTTGTTTATTGATTGTTTCAGGATCATGACAACAATAAACAAATTGTGAAAAATACACTACAGAGAAGAATAGTCTAACTTGGATGGGATGAGTTAGTATGCAGCCTACCATGGAAAAGTAAGCAGAAATTCAAACACACAGGGCTCAAAATACAAAGCAACTTTTACCAATGTAGTTGTCCGGAAGCATCATAGATTAGATGGAAAGAAAACAACATGCTGTGTCTGGAGATCAAGAAAATACATCCCGACTTCCATGAGCAGAATGATTTAGCTAAGAATAGGGGCACTCTTTCTCTCTTTCTCTTTCCATGAGCATGTTATATAGCATTACCCACTACAGATTATCCAATCAGAGTTTTAGAATCTACAATGCATTCAACAATACTGTGTTCTTCAAGCATGCAATGCATTAATTTTCCGAACATCTGACAAGGTAATGGAAATGCAATGGCAAAGGATTTGTATGTTGCACAAAGTTAAGAGGAAGGCATGTGGAAGGACCAAACTTACTGGAACAACATGGCATGTCCCATGTTCACACGAAATGGCCAGTCCATCTTCTCCACAATTCCCAAGTTTCTGATTGTACTTGTAACTAAACACATCGTCAATGCCAAAAGCTGAAACTCACATAGGAAGAAACATCTTTAGCATCGACAATTCTTACTTCAAAACTACCATGCACAATTGATAACAATGGCACAAAAAGATAAGTATCATTACCAATGGATGGCACGCCATATGTCTCAAAAAGTAGTTCTGACATTCTGGCTCGAGAAAAGGATGGATTGCATTCACACTCTGTCATAAGAATGGGATGGCCCACCTGCCCAGCACTACTGTTACTTCCAGCAGCATGAAACCAAACAAATAGCTCATGTGGGAACCAGAAAATTCTAAGGTAAAAGGATGCATACAAATATATTACTATATAACCAAAGGCACATAACACTTTCTATTAGAACTATATGATACTAATGAGAAAAATCTGTTCAGAAATGCCTGCTATGCCTGGGTTATTTTTTCACTGTCACCCACCATACACTTGAGAGGAGAAAGCTCACTGATGAAGATAATTGTCCATGTCTGTCATATGTCTAGGATGGATATGCTGAATATGACATTCACTTGTCATTTAACTTGCCTGTTTTAGAGGCTGAGAGCCTGATACTAAAGTTTCCCAAAGACTTTGAAGCATTACGTTCAACTTGTGAACGTCAACTGTGTCACTATGCAATATATTCATAAGAAACTTAATTCTGAACCCGAAACCAACTGACCATTTTAGAACTCACATGCTAAATTCAAGTTTTAATAAACACTACATAGTCCCAATCATTACACACACTTCACTTATACATAGAACTGGCATACAAAAGAACCCCCAAATTTCATCATTTTTATTTGAGAGGGACTACCCCACATTTACTAGTGCAAGGTAAAGCAAAGCTGTCAAACCAAGGAAACAGTACATAAGTCAACTACATTCAGAATATATTCATAGTACAGATGATGGCAGAGTGCAATTTACCTCTGAAGTGGCACCTAGTCGATCAAAACCAAAGTCAAGAATCTGCAACCCAGACAGTAATAATACCAGATCAAAGAAATACTTAAAAAATGTTTGTTACACAAGCAATAAAGGTTGGAGTGCAAATATCAACACTCTGAAGTAAGCAATCATGTGCTGCACTCTAAATTTGTGAAACATAACAATATGTATTGGTATCTAATGTCATAAAGGATATGTGAACTATGAAAGATATTATCATTAATAGCTATAGAATAGAGCATACTCATAGAAGCAAGTTAGAATATGAATTTCTAACTTCAGATAAAGCTTTTCTTAATATCAGTTAATATACATCTCAACCACAGTTAAGACACGTATCTTATTCTTAAAATGTTTCATATGCATTATTCTGGTGAGCTTAAAAATTAACACACACATTAAGACTGCATTCAGAATCAAAGATGACAGACCAGACTGATCAGTTCAAGCTAAACATATAGCAAACCATCTATAGATCTTGCTACCAACTCAAACAAAAAAAAAGTTAAGATGGTTTCATAGGAATAACTAAGCAAACTAACATATTCCATGTACTCGAACTGGTAGACAACATCATCATCAAATGGTGAGCGAATTGCTGATCGTGTGCAATCGAAATACTTCATCAAAGCTGGATCAGTGTCCCCAACAACTGTGACAGTTTCACCTGCATCACAGAAAACAAATTCCAATCAGTTGAATTATCATATTTTGTCAAACTCTGTTATTATTAGCCTGACTCAAGCCATACCCATAAGAGGTTCAGTTCAGTAATGGTATATTCAGACAAGCATGAACCATACAGTGTAATTGAACAAACACAAAGAGAGCACTAAAACATCTGAACTTGATCTGTTTTCAGGATTACTAGTATCACTTACGAAGAAAATGAATCAAGTTGTATCAAAACATCGCAAACGATAAAAATAAATAAAGCCCATTGGAATCTGACAAGTAACAGTTCAACTCCCACTTGAATTGAGTAGAGTTTCAAAATGGGCCTAATAAGTGGCTGCTGATAGACATAATTAAAATGCAGCACCCAATTTCTGTGCATCAAAACAAAACAAATTACACAAACAGCACCCAATTACCAACGAAACGCCATACCTATTCACTGAACATTCTGAAAACGCACGCTAAGGATTAACGGAAGAAGCAGAGATCAAACTTCTCGCAGTATATCCAAAGAAAAACCCCAATCACCAAACAGATATCACAGCCAAGCTTTCCAAAGCGCGCAATGCGGCGTACCAGAGCTGCGGTGGCGCGGCCGCTGCACGATGTTGCGGAAGGCGACGCGGGGCTCCGCCTCGCCGGCCCACCTGCACGGCACCAAACCACCACGTCACTTCACAGAACCCACGTACGGAACGGAAGCCCTGCTAGGGTTAGGGTTTGGGGGGGGGGGGGGGTGGAGTTTCCGGGCGGCGGCGGGTGGGAGGTCGTACCCGATGCGGAAGGTGGAGGCGCCGTTGTCGATAACGATGGGGGTGGTGCTCGGGAAGCCGGCGAAGTCGGTCTCCCGGTCCGGGCGGTACCCCGACGGCATGCCGGCCGGCGGCGACGGGCTCGCCGGAGGCGGAGGCGGAGGGGGTGAGGGGTTTGAGGGGCACTTTGGTAAATTTTGTCGTCTCGTCTCGCTGCGTCGTCCTCGTCGCGAGCTCGCGGTGCTTTGAGAGGGGGAGGGGAGAAGAGGAGAGGGATATTAACGCAAAACCCCCTGCATTCTACTCGTAATTCAACATGAGGCACATACTCTCTCTATCCAGAATAAATGTTTATTTTTGGTTCTTCTTGTTTATCAAAAATAAATTTATTTTTGAAGTGATCGTTGCATCGAAATTTGTAAAATTATAAAATAAATGTATTGAGAATAAATAAATAAAGAGAAAAATAATTGCTTTGGGATTTGAGAAAGTCTTTTCTAATTAGTATGGGTGGATGAATAAAAAATGAACTTATTTTGATATTAAGAGCCCCTTTGATTTAGAGGAAAAACATAGAAATTTTGGAGAATTTAAATCCTATGAAAAAATTTTCTATGAAGCCCTTTGAAACAAATGGTTGAATCCTATCCAATCCTTTGAAATTCCTATGAAATGGACAATCCTATAGAGAATTTGGAGGAAATTTAGAAAGAGCTTCAACATCTTGGTAACTTTTCTTTGGGTCTATCTCTCTTATTCAATTCCTGCGTTTTTCTTGCGGTTCAATCAAACTGCCCTTCTTATGTTTTCCCTACGTTTTTGCAATATCTGTTTTATACATACATTCCTATCAAAATTCTATATTTTTTCTATTATTATTTTTTTCAATCATGCGATTTAAAGGAGCCCTAAGGGTGCTATCATATCATTTCATTCAAGATTTCAATGGCATGAAATTGCACGGATTTCAAATTTTTGCTATTTGCATTGTGGATGGTGTTTTTTTTTTACTATGCAGAGTAGTAAGGTGTCACTCTGTCTTGTCATTAATATATGAGATTTTTAATACTAATTTTAGTGTAAAAACATTGTGCGTCAATGATCGGAGGGAGTACTACATACGCTAAGCAAATTTTGACAACAGAGTTCTTCCTAGCTGTTCTTTTTATAATCTACTACTCCCTCCGTTTCGTTTTGTTTGTCGCTGTAGCTCATTTCAAAAAGAGTCAAAATGTTTGACGTCGTAGTACACCGGCCGATACCGTTTCCATCTTTACCCCTCAGTCGGCGGCGCGGAGAAGCAGGAGGAGCTCCTCCGCCGGCGGTCCTCCTGCCCCTGCCACGGCGAGGCCCTCCACGCATGGCGCTCAAGTCCGGCGCCGCCTCCCACGCGCATAGTCCCCTTCCGCCGACGAAGCGCCGCCGCGGCACCATGGCCGGAGGAGGAGCCACGCTGGCGGCGGCGGCGTGGGAGATCGCCGTCGTCTTCCGTCCTCCGGCCGCTCCTCGCCTTCGCCTTCGTCCTCTCCATCATCGCCCTCAGTACGGCTGCCCTCTCCTCCTCTCGATTCGGCTTTGGCTCGAGGGCTTTTCCCTGATTCTTTCGTTCGCTGCTCGCGGCGGCGGCTGGTTCGCAGGCTGATACATAGCGTGGAGGACGGTGCTGGTGCACGTCTCGTTTGTGCAGGAGATCGCCGGGCTTCGAAAAGCTCCATTGCCACAAGTCTCCTCCTTTCTTTTTTCTTTCTTCAGCTGGATGTCCAGAATTTACCTGATTATTTCATCCGGTTAAGATAGCTGTGCACTTGATTGCAGATTAAGCTACTGAACGGCCTGCAGATTGTCTGATTTGGTTAGCCGTATGTTGATTGTTGATGTTCGTTTTTTAGAGAATGCACATTGCATTTGCTTGGCTATTTGATGTTCATCGAAGGGGAAATTTTTCTGTTTCTGGGAAATTCTGGTCGTGTTCACTGGGGACTGATTGTTGTGTATTTGATCAGATGATTAGTGCTTAGTACTGTCAGTGATGTAATATGCGTGGGAATTTTGGATGTTATAATGAGAAATTGGAAACAAAAATTGGAACTTGAGATACAGATTCAGAGTAGACAGAAATGGGATACTGTTTTGCTGTAAACAGAGTAAACAGAAATGGAGTACTTTATTTTGGATAATGCACTAGTGATCTTTATTGGTTCAATATTATGATTTCGTAATGACATGATTTGCCTATTATCCTACTCAAGTGCTTTAATTGAATATGACCCTGTTTCATCTAGAAAAAGAATATGGTTCATCCTAAAGGTAATATGGCTTCTGTTATTCATCTATTGTGCATGCATTTGGTCATAACACCTGGTTTTCTTCATTGCTACAGGAAACTTTTTGACATTTACAATTGCCAAGTTGATTTTGATACAAGTTTGAATCTGTAGTCTGCTACTTGAAAGTAACAATGCCTGGTGCTGGTGCTGCTTGCAAAAAGACTAACCTGATTTCTCCTAGGCGATCTCCTAGGCTCAAGAATATCCATGTTACTGAAACGAACCGAACAATGGACAAACCAACATCTCTAAATGATGTAAAATTGCAAGATACTCCCACTTGAGAGTAAAGTGGCTGCTGCCATCCCAGCTGCTGTTTATAAAACCTGTCCAGAAGACATCCAGGAGAAGTATGTATGCTTCAGAGATGCACACCAAGCTTGTAAAGTGGCTGCTGCCATCCCAGCTGATGTTTCTTGTAAATTGAGATAGCTAGTCTGTAAACAGAGTATTCAAACATAGAGCTTGTAAAGTGGCTGCTGCCATCCCAGCTGATGTTTCTTGTAAATTGAGATAGCTAGTCTGTAATTATATCAAAGGACCATTGACAGTTCACACCATTGATCTTAGATAAGCTTAGCTAATGTGTTCATGTGAAATAAAAATACTAATAAAAAATCAAAGGACATATTCAGGTCCATATATCCTCCTGCTTTCTCAAAAATCAAAGGACATGTTCTGCACAGAATGACTGCACACATGGACTACTTTCTAGAAAAAGAGAGAAAAAAAAGAAAGCCTCCAATTCATTCTGTTCAGATCAACAACAGCACCAACAATTTCAGATATCAGCAACAGCAGCAACACCAACAATTTCAGATATCAACAACAGCAGCAACAGCAACAGCAGCAACACCAAAAATTTCAGATTAGCTTAGCAGCAATTTCATATCAGCACCCTGCTGCAGCAACAAACAAATTCATATCAGGTATCTGCCATGGTCCTGAAAAGGAGTAAAAAGAATGCCACTAATTAGCACACATCAAACTAGTTAGGCACATGAAGCGATTTTCATGAAAATAAAATATAACCAAAGTAGTTTACCTGAGATAATTGTTAGCATTATTTACTGACTTAGCATCACACCTTAGTTGCAAAGGAAGGCGACCTTGCCTTTCAAGCACTCCTTTTTTGATGTGTGGAAGATCATAGGAGTTGTCACCGAGTACTTCTATGACTTCCCTCATGCATGCGTGAAGAGACAAGAAAATCCTGTTTGATAGCCTCACTGGATAATCTTCAAATGCTCGATCGATGGCGGCTACAAGTTCTTCTGTTGTTGTTGAGGCTGATTTGTACTGGATGGACTGAATGGAGTTGAAGAAACCCAGATCCAAGACATTCAAATCTGGGGAATTTGCCGGCTGGCAAACAAGTTTGATGTTAAAGCCGTCTTGCTTCGCGGCCTCACAAAACATTCTGTCGTCCGGTGCAATATGAGGCCGAGCATTATCCTGCTGGATGTATATAGGTTTGCCAGCGTCTTCACGAGGCCACTTAGCCCGAACAGCTGGCAATGCCTTTTCTATCATGAAGCTTCGGATTACCTCCTTTGTGATTGACTCAATGGGCTTCATCTCGATTGTCCCTGCAGGACGGTTCACACTTGACCTCTTTGCAGCTGTGTATGTCACAAAAGGAAAACATCCAATTTTTCCATCAAAGATGCAGTTTCCATTTGAGTCAAACCTTGGTCTGGCGAGAGCTGTTAAGATCATTATTTTTGGGATGAAGTTTTTGTTTTGAATTGTCCTGATGCGACGCGAGGCAGTTGGAGCTGCGTAATATCGCACAGTCTTCCTCGTAATGTTGAACCACTTCTCATCTATGAAAATGAAATCAAACAATGGTTTGAAGACAAGATTGTGAGGCACACTCCTTGGGTCAAGCATTTCAATACACCACTTCAGCCGATCAATTTTGTTTTGGTCTGTCAAGTGGGGATCCAATGAGCTAGATACACGCTTTATAGCACCCTCTTTTTTCATTCTGTAGACCTTACTTGTGCTAACACCAAGTTGAGTAGCTACATCCTGTATTGTGGTGCGGCTCAATATTGAAATATCTTCGAGACGGGACACATCCACCACCTTCTTCTTTCTGCCACACCTAGATCTTCCACTCGCAACATCAACTGAAATACCTTGATCCAAACAACTTTTGCCTTTTTTCCATATCCGCTGTACTGTCCTGATAGGCACCGAGAATTTAGCTGAAACCTCCTTGCTCTCATGGCCCTTCAAATATCCTTTTCTTGCCTTTACAAGCATGGCGTCAAAGATTGCTCTCCGTTTGTCATTATCAAGCACGACATTCTTGTGTGTATTCTCCTGAGGAACTAGGATAGCATCATCAACATCAGAATCGAAGAAAGGATCAAACTGAGGCTGTACATTCTCCTGGCCAGGGTCAACACCTATCTCCTCTAGAGTGACTAGGACATCATCATCAGCATTTGAATCGAAGGGATCAAATCCAGCCTCTCCATTGCCTTGAGCATCTGTGGCAGCACTGTGATCGAATCCAGCCTCTCCATTGCCTTGAGCATATGTGGCAGCACTGTGATCGAATCCAGCCTCTCCATTGCCTTGAGCATCTGTGGCAGCACTGTGATCAAATCCAGCCTCTCCGGGATCTGTGGCAGAATATGTATCTCCCGGTTCCAAATTTAAATTAATATCCATTGTTCTTTGCTCTCGACCTTGACAAATTCCATGGGTTGTAGCAGAAGGTGATGTTCGTTGTTGTATAGAAGGAGACCTTATCCGTATGCTAGGGGACAGTAACATTCTGCTCAACGGGGTTCTAAAGAATGGCATTGCCACGCAGGGAGACTTCCTTTTTTTGCCTCTTTTCCCTCCAACATTGGACCCATCTAGTGTAACCCTGCAAAAGGTGTTGCAACGAAGTTGTCATGAATGCACATTTTGGATTATAAGTTGCATCAAATGTTAAGAGTGAAAAGCATAGTAAGGTTCTGAGAAAAGGTAAAAGCATCCATTCTGTAAGACATCTAGTACTGGTTGTATAGCATAACTGGACAGACAACCATGTGATCTAACAAGAAATTATACAATAACAAGAACTCCAATTTATGAAGCAATAAGATAAGGAAAAGACTTATGCTAAATGTTTGCATAAACTAGAACAACCAGCAACAGCTCCCTGTAAATAGAAATACAGTGCTATTTCCTTGCTCTAATTAATCGAATTTTGCACAAGCAGTAGCCATGAACTGAACTATGTGAGGTTAGATGTGAAAATTCATTTAACCTCGCAATAGTGAGCATCTATAGAGTTTTCCTGAAAATAACACATTTTAGGAACACAAAATACATCATTGAAAAAAAATCGAATACGAACCTTGGAGAGAGAGCAGTTGAGGACGAAGCCGCGGCGGCGAGGCGCTCGACACGATCCTCTGCACCGCCGTCGCCGACCTCCTGAGCCGCTTTCTTCCATGGTGTGACAAATTTACGACGTCTACCTACCCTGCCCTCCTCCTTCGTCATGACCAACGGCGTCCAGGAAGAACACCCAGTATCTTCCATACAAAATCAAGAACGGACAAGAAATGAACAACCAAATAAACATGGTAAAAAATACCAGAAGACAAGAAACACATGGTAAACAACAACCGATCAATTCAAAGAAACTACTCCGTAAACCATACACTGTTGTCCAGGAATCAGATAGAATTTATCATTTTAATTTAGTTCTGCTGGTGTAGCTCAACTATAGTGTCAGCATTACATTAGGCACAAATAATGTTCAGATAATATCTACTTTATCCACTGATCTAGCTCAACTGTGGTGTCAGCATTGCATTAGTCACAGATTACCTAGGTAAACTGCTAATTACAAGTGAAATATTGGTGCCATGATGGTCATTGTCACACTAAGCATTTTATTAGAAGCAAATCGTTCCTGCAAAATGAAGAATTATCTGCAACACACCTTGCAAAAATTCAGAGCAAATCTACAAGTTATATTGCGAATAATCAAAAGATCAAAAGCTACTGCCACATGAACAATTCAAGATCAAACCTTAATCACCACCCACTAAAACCTTATTAAACCAACGTCAATTCATTATCATCATCATCATCATCTTGAACGTGATCAGCATCATCTAAACCCAATATGCTAAACCTCCAACGAGCCGCCGGACTTGGCAGTGCCGCAGTGTGAGTACTACCCTGACCAAAATCTCAGTACGCCAGCTTCTTACTGGGCTCCGGCGATGGCGAGCCGGCGGCGCTGCCCGGTGGTGGCAAATCGCAAAGAACGCCACCTGCCACTTAGCCACTACACTACTCTACAGCTTCGGAGGAGAGGATGCGTCGGCCAGATACCCCTAGTAGCCGGAGAGCGGCGGCGGGATGCGGTGGCCGGCGACTTCGCCGGCGGCGGTGGGCGCAGGCTCACGAAGAGACGGGAGGGAGGTGAGAGAAGGTGTGGGAAGAGGGGAAAGAGAAGGGTGTGCTCACCGGTGGGGGGAAGCAGGATGCCGGCGCCGCTGCCCGTGGGAAGGGGAAGCCGCGACAGGGGTGGTGGGGAAGAGCACCGCCGTCCCCACCGTCGGCCCTGCCACGACGCTCGGGATCGGGATGGGGCGCCGCCGCCATCACGCGTAGAAGGGAAGGGGAATGAATCAGTGGAGAGGAAGGGCAAAAGGGTAAATTCACGTCAACCTTAATCTCGCCGAAGCTGTCGGAAACGACAAACAAAACGAAACGGAGGGAGTACTACTTAAAAATTAAAAAATAAGAAACGTTTCCTTCGTCCGTTTAATAGATAAAAAAAAGCGAAAAAAAAACAAAACAAAAAGAGTCCGATTCCCCTGAAAAAAAAGATCGGATCCCTTAAAAGGAAAAAAAAGTCCGAGAAAAAACACCGTTTAAATAAAAAAAGCGAAAAAAATAGAAGTCCGACTCCTAAAAGTCTGACTCCCCCGGTGGAAAATAAAAAGGAGAAAAAAAACAAAAAAAGAAGAGAAAAAAAATCTGTCGCAAAAAAAAAGGCGTTCGACTCTTAAAAATCCGACTCCCTGTGGAGAAAATAAAGGCGACAAAAAAAAGGAAAAAAAAACTTCTACCTAAAAAAAGAAAAAAAACGTCCGACTCCTTAAAAAAAGTCCAACTCCCTCGAAAAAGACTTCTCGAAAAATTGAGAATATTTTTATCGGTATTTTGATACGTCATTCGTGTATGGGTCGGTTTTTAAATTCGTTCGTTTTTTATCGGTATCTATCTATCTACTTCTACTTCTTCTACTACTACTACTTAAAAAATAAGAGACGTTTCATTTGTCCGTCACAAATAAAAAATAGCGAAAAAAACGAAAAGAAAAAGAAGTCTGATTCCTAAAAAAGAAAAACAAAAAAAATCGGAGAAAAAATTAGGGAAAAAAACCGTAGTCCGATTCCCCTTAAAATGGGGGGAAAAAATCCTATTCCGGCCCACGCACGGTTGTTCTGTTTTTCTTCCTTTTTTCGTTTCTTTTCAGTTTTTTCTTTCCTTTTTTTGTTTTTTCGGTTTTTTATTTCTTACTACTATGTATATATACAAACTTTATATACACGTATACAAACTTTGGATACGTTTATATTTTTATACTTTTTTATATAAACTTTGTATACATATGTATCTCTACTCCCGTCTCTACTTAAAAAATTCACATCTACAGAGGTCTGTTCGATTCCGTGGCAAAAAAAAAGGTTAGTAAAAAGTAAAAAACGAACGAGAAAAAAAAATAAAAAGGACGGAAAAAAGCGCGGCAAAAAATTCAATTTCTATTCGCTTTAATAGTCCGTAAATATCTCTTCTCTATCTTAACTAATTAAAAAGATTCGTATTTTTCCGTTCATCACCCCTCTATTCGTCCATATTTTCGTCCCTCCCTCAAATCCTAATCTGATTTCGATTTTGTGAATGATCGAAAAAATTGAAAAAAAAAAGAGAAACCCAAACTTCAACACCCAAAAACACCAAATATATCGACCCAAAACTCCAAATACATCGAGTCCGTCGCCGTCACTCGGGATTAGGTTGGGCGCCGCCACCGCTGCCGCCTGCTGGTGATGGAGGAGGGCGCCGCCACCGCCGCCGGTGGTGGGGGAGGACGCCGCCGCGCTGCCGGTGGTGGGGGAGGACGCAGCCGCGCTGCCGGTGGTGGGAGAACCACCATCGCCGCTCGCGGGGGAGGACGCTGACACCGCCGCCACTCGGGGGGAGAGGCACCGCCACCGCCGCCACTGCTCGGGGCAGCGGCGCAGTTGCTAGGGGGAGGGCACCGCCGCCGCCGTCGCTCGGGGGGAGAGGCGCCGCCACTGCCGCCGCTGCTCGGGCGGCACCGCCGTCGCTCAGGGAGGGGGGGCTGCTCGGGGAGAGGCGCCGTCGCCGTCGCAGCCGCCGCCGCTCGGGGGAGGGAGAGTGGTAAAGGAGGGGGAGGGGGTGAGAATGAGTCCTAGGGTTAGGTTTTGGGTGTAGTTATTTAGGTTAGGATTAATCTGGGCCGTCCATTCGATCGGACAGCTCCAGCTGTTCCCGGCGTCGGGCCGCCGGCCTATTGGGCCACCGAATGGACCGTGTGGTCGATATCAAGAGGATGCAATGGACTTCAACAGAGAAAGGAAACAAGCCAGATACATAGAATAGACGTAAGGGAGAGAATATAAACTTTCTATATTCGGCCCAAACCTAAAAGGGAGGATTTTGATTCCTTTTTCCAATTAAATAATTGTTAAATGAGGTTTGTATTATTAAAATTAGCAATTAAGCTCTGAAAATTCCAATAAAATTCTAAAGAGCTTAATTAAACATGGAGAATTTAATAAAATTAAATTTAACCTGTCATTTTATTTATCATACTTACTTTACTTGTAAATTGATTTTTTACACAAGGGAGGGAATATAACCTTTCTACATAATGTAAATTTTTCTTAACTTTTCCTTTATTTTCTGGTCTATACACTTCCCGTTGCAATGCACGGGCACTTTTGCCACTTTTGCCAGTGGAATATAAAATCCTAGAGTTCCTCCTGGGTGTAGTAGCAAATACTCCCTCAATTTTACAATATAATTTATTCTAGCATTTCTCATATTTATATTGATGCTAATAAATCTAGATAAGAGAAATAGTAAGTAACAACATAGCCATGAAAAGTTGGACACAATACTCTGCTCTACCATTAGCAAACAAAATCTGAAAGCCACTTCACTGAGCAGGTACGTATTTCATCACAAACACATGCACATATATTTGATCCTCGTTACGAAAACTTACAAGAAAAAAAAAAGAGATCGTATGAATATCAGCGAATTTTTTTTCGCGAACGCGAATATCAGCGAATTCGTCAACATCGATGCAAATTCTCTCGTTTTCAAATATCGATGCACCAAGAAATCCCATTTTTTGTTCTTTTAAAACTGCAGAGAATACTTCTTGCCGGTGAACCGATTCCCATCGTCTTTCTCGCCGGACTTGGCCTCCTTGACGCCACCACCGGCGGCAGGAGCCGACGAGCCAAACCGAAGCCCCCTTTTGGGCGGCGCCGCCGCCGTCGCCGGCGGCGGCATCGTCTTCTTCTCCTCCTCCACCGGCTTGCCGTCCATCCGCATCCTGAAGCCGGTGAACCGGGCCGGCTCCGGCTCGCCGGCGCCGACGCCGTCGACCTGCATGGCGGCGGCGGGCTCCGCTTGGTCGAGGGCCTGGTCGAACTCGACCTCGCAGTCGGTCTCGATGACGCAGACAGCGTCGGCCGGCCTCGTCTCCACGACGTCGAGGTAGTAGAACCTGTCCCCCGCCGCCACGGCGATCGTCTCGCCGGTCGTCAGGCAGAAGAAGTTGCGGAAGTTGTACTCCAGCCTACACGCACATCAACACAACATATGTCAACCAATGTCGAATAAAATAATAGATGATATAGCAATGTTTATATGATAATTAAATGTAATAATTGTTAGTGGATGATAATGTGATATATCTGTATGTTAAGCTTTAGAATTTAGTGAGTTAACTTTATAGTAGGAAAGAATAACCAGGCTTAGTAATTTCGTTGTTCATATCTACGACGGGGCATCGAAATTTCGATCAGAACTTTTATGGAATTTGATCAAATTTTGATTAAAAAATTGAAAATTTCGGACGAAATAGTTCCGTGCCGAGAGGGCCTGAAATTTCAAAAAATTCGAACGGAAATTTCAATAATTTAGTCATAACGATCGTATTCAGTCAGTATTGAAAGTTATTTTGTCAATATTACCATCAGTAGAAGATGATCCTAACTGTTGTTCTATGAGTTTTAGTTCCAGTAAAAAAAATCTGAATTAGAAAAGGTGAACAATTTAGATTAATTTCTAAAGAAAAAAAAAACTTCTTTCGTTAGAATTACTTACAGGTATCTTGGTTCAGAAAGCTTGTGGAAGTCAGAGGTGTGAGGCTGCAGCTTGACGAAGGTGGCCTTGGGGATCGACGTGCTTCGCAGCAGCACGAGATCGTTCTCTCGCAGGCCCAAGTGCTCCATCATCTGAAAATATTCAGGAACAAAATATAAATCAGCATCAGTTTATGTTAATGCTCTGAAGAGTTGTTTAAATTAAATTTGTATTTGGGCAAAGTTAATTTGATGTTCTTCTATGAAGAGTATACTAACCATGGTCGGGATGTGGATGAAGCCCTCGTCGGCGGTGAACTCGAGCACGCCGCAGTACGAGGTCTGCAGCGTGGTGGCGTTCTGAATCTGAAACTGCATCGGGTACTCGATGTGCAGATACCCTTGAAAGTAAATTAACCACAAGCAATAACATCAGTAATTTAACCAACTAATTTATTACCAGATGATCAAGTATGTACGGAAAGATCGTTTTTTTACTGAAGATGTTAGGAACTTACCGAGCCGATCAAGAGCAGATACAGGCATGAAGACTGCAAACAAATTAAACATAAGCAAAACTTCGTAATATTCAGTTAGAAAAAAAAAATAGATTGACTACTGACTATTAATAACAGGTTAATTAGCAACTTACCCCTGTTGCCATCGTCGGCGTTCTCCTTCTTGAGAAGCGAGATCGGCAAGCAGCGGTACAGCTGCGCGAACGTCGCCGATTGCAAGTTGAGATACTCCTCGAAATCCTGCACAACGCATTCAACGAACCAGCAATTAGATTAGAAGTTCAGAACCGGTATCCTAAACAACTCCAGTATATGCATGAATCAAGAACATAATTAGCATGGTAATATATTCAAGAACAATGACAGATTGGTTGCGCTCCAAAGAATCGAAAAGATGGAAGAGAAGGGGATAAAACAACAACTTGGATTAAAAAGATTTCAGAGCAATTGACTGACATACCATTATTAAGATGAACTGATGAAGTCAGCGACTAAATTAATTGGCTGCCGATCGAGTTAGTCAAATCCCCTCTTCTTCTTCCGATGGAATTCGAAGAACACACGACAAATCAATAGAACAAGATCAAAATCAGGTATTCAGGTGAGGCTTCCAGATATCCAGGGCCAATATAAACCGCCTATACGAATCGCCCTCGTATACACGAATCAGTAATAAACCGCGTAGGAGTCCACCACATCAAATACCGGGCCCACATGTCGGTCAGACCGCAGGTAGGACCAGCCAGGCAAGCGGTTCTCCTTCCCTGGCTGACATGTGGGCCCACGTGGGTGGTTCGTTTCTCCCTTCGCCGTATGACATGTGGGCCCGCACGCCACTCGCGCACCGGGCCGTGGTGATGGGCCCGAGTCCGACTCGAACCCGATCTCCTCTCCTCTCTCTTCTCGTCGTGCGCCTCCTCCCCGCGGCGACGGCTTCCGCGAGCCGCGTAAACCCTAACCCTAAATCGGTGAGCGAAGCAGCGGCAGCGGCAGAGGCGGCGGCGGAGGAGGAAGGTGGCGATGGCGGCGAAGCGGGAGCTCTCGAGCACCCTCAGGAACCTCAAGGCGAGGAGGAAATCCCTTGGAAATGTTGCCTCTTATTATATCCGCACGCGTTGCTATCTCGTCTGATGTTTTTATTTTTGTATTTGTGTGCGGGGGGGATGCAGTTTATGCAGCGGGCGGCTGTTGCACAGAAGGTTGAGGAGAAGCCCAAGGTTGAGGCGGCGGCGGCGGCGGAGGAGGAGGTGGTGACGGTGCCTAGCGGAGGTGTTGGCTCGTCGGTTAAAGTCGCTCGGAAGTGGTATGGGGATTGAAAGGCTCGTTTTTTTAATCGTTTATGCTGAGTTGGTGTTTTTAGCATGGTATTAGAGATTTTGACTCTAGGGTAGCATGGGATGTTTTGTATGCTATATAACAAGGTGCGATGAAGAATTGGAGATTATGTTTGAGTTAAGCTGAATCTGTTAGATGAAGATTGTGCCTTTTTTGGGTTTGTTAGATGAGATATCTGGCAAAACCTCCATCTAATTTACTTCTTACCTAATTACAGAGAATTTGGGATTTCTGGCTATGCACCTGGACAAGTACTCGTCTAAGTTCATAGCTAGAAATGAAGTCTTTGTGGGACGGAGGTAGTAGAAATGATACTTTGTGCTTCAGAAACTATAACATTCATGTGTATGTCCATAATTGGATACTTTTTTTTAACGTTTTCTTCCCAGATATGCTTCACACTAATCAGCTAAACATGCATTTGATGTTGTCATGCAAATTCATTTTTTGGGTTTAGTTTTGGACACGCAGTACTTCATTACCAATACCTTTCTTTATACTATATTTGATCTGTCAATGCAGACTAAACCAATACTAACTCTTTCTTCAGCGTAGTTATCATGGAGGGTAATCCACACCCTGGAGCTGCAAAGGGTCGAATGTCATTCCTGAATTTCAACCCATCCATTGATGTGAGATTTCAAGATTATTTTTTTATATCTTGTTATTTGCAATATTGTCGTATTCCCTCACCCAAACCTAGAACTGTAGAAATTAACTCAAGAGGCAACGGATGGCCGCCAATCACAGTTAGCATCACCTAGTAATAATCATCAGGATGGTTCGAATTCCAGCAGGTTAGCTATTTACCAGCTCTTTTCTGTGCTGTAACTGTTGTTAACCTATAGCTAATTTATCTGTTACAAAATATAGATTACCTGTCACAATATGTGGATTAATGTCGTGAGTATGTGCTAAGAGTTATTTAGTTTGGACTTTTGATCATTGAACTGGAAACATAACCAAAGCAGAAGAGCCTGAAGCTCTTACATAGTTACCAGACTTGAGATTATTAACATTCATTTAGTGCACTTCAGCCTTGTGAAAGATGAATCACCTGTTAATAACTTCACTGCAGCTTTGACATCGTGTAAGGTAGAAATCTAAGCTTGAAGTGATTGATTTGTTAAAAAATACACTCGTTGTGGCGCTAATGTTGGATGCAGAGTTACCATTCATTGTTAGTGTATAACTGTATATCACTATATCCGTCATTACTGGTAGCTTGCTCTGAGTAGTTCAGACATTATTGATGTATTGCTATAGTTAACATTATTTGCTAAAAGTAAAGCTTATACAACTAATGCTATTCTGAAGCTTATGAGTTACTGCATATTCACAAATGAGGAAGCTTTTTGCACAAATGGCATGAAAAATCTAGAATGCATACATTTTTGGCACCCAGAAAAAAATTAATGAAATTCTTTAGTAGAATTCTGATTCAGTTCGGTCAGATAAGAAATTAACAAATCACTACTATGCAACACAAAAAGGTGTAGCCTTATGGACACAATTCACCAGGAGAACACTTTCATCTGTACTTTTTATGAAAATGCTAACTACAGCCGCTCAAAATCATTGTGAGGCAATTGAATAGCTTGTGGATGTAATTTTGAGCCGCTCAAAATCATTGTACAAGTTCTTATGTGGCACATATAATTTTGAGCACTTTGAATAGCTTGTGGATGTAATGAATTTTCACGTGATCCCTTTTACAATGGAAATGCAGAACGGATGAAGTATCAAGAACAAGATTTAGTGACTTCAACATTCATAGTTCAGAAAGCATATCTCTGAATGAACTAAAGAGGAAACAGCCTGAGCTTGAAATGGAAACACCACCATCACATAGGCAGCCCAAGACCACAGGTAAGAGTATCGATGGTGATTCATCTTCGCAAAGCAATGGCCGCGGGTCTCACAAGTCAAACAAGCGTGAAAAGCTTGACTGGAATCTTCTTAGACCACGGAAATCAAAATGAAGTCCGGAGTTAGCGTAGCCAAAACTTTGCTCTTGTACCCCATTTGTACTCTCTATCTGATTAGCATTTTCTCCTGTTTCGCGAGTTATCTAGAAAGCTGGTAACCAGTAGTTTATTTACAGTAAAATGTTTGTCCTTGCCTAATCTTGGTTTCAACTGTTCCTCTGTTCTTGATATGTTGTTCACTGCATTACTTTGCTGTAACAAGGTTCTGCAGCAGCAATGAGAAATTACAGTTTTGACAGTGGTTAATGCTGCATCCTGGATATATGTTGGAAGTGTATTTGATTGAGATATGATTGCCTTGCCTTCCTTTGCACCCACAGTTTCATTTGATCTCGTATGATTTACAGTGGATTTGCTTGCGTATATTTCACACTTGGAATTGGAAGCAATTGAACTGCGTGAGAAAGCACGAGATATCCACAAAGGTCCCGTTTGAATATGCTAAAAAGGGATATAAAATTTTGGATACTCTTGGCACACTTTTCAAATTGCAAAACGGTAAATTTCATACGAAAACTTTCTATATGAAAGTTGCTCTAAATTATCAAATTAATCTATTTTTCATGTTTGTAATAATCAAACTCAATTAATCATACGTTAATATCACATCGGTTTATCGGTTTAAGATGAACAATGCCTACCACCTGAATAATCTCTCCCCTTAGGGAAGGCTCTCTCAAGTCTCAACCCAAGGACTCGAACTGGCTGGTCCCACCTGTCATTGGCTTTAATATGGTCGACGCATCGTCCTGAAGGTGTCTGCTTGCTTTTCTTTCTTTTTTTTTTTCTCTCGCTTCCAAGTTACGCCCGCCGTTAAACCCTAGCTCCTTCCCCGGCGGCGGCGGGAGGGGGCAGGAAGCCCGGAGAGATGCCACCGGCGTCTTCGGTTGCGTCGGCGGTGGAGAAGCTTCAGGCGGCGGCGCAGGACGCGGCGAACTCCTCGTCGCGCTCGGCGGCCGCCTTCTCCGAGCAGGCGCACCAGGTCCTCGTGCCCAGGGCCGCAGGGTATACTCTCCTCTCCTCCTCACTTGCCCTCCACCTACTCTAGCTTGAATGTTTTCGCACATTGGAGCTCCAGGTTCAGCTCAATTTCTTGCTTGCCTTGAATTGGTTTGGTGCTGGATTTGCAGTATCGAATGACTCCAATTGCTCCCGATTTGTGCCATGTAGCTACTATCTGAAATAAGCAAACTGCAATTAGGCGTGTTTACAAAAACTGATCAGAGTTTGATAGGGTGATTTGGTATGTTCTATGAAAAGCCATACCGACTGAGGGATTGTAAAATAGGTCAATAGCTCGAAGTTGAGAAGTGCTCTTCGCAATTAGGTGGTGCAGTGTTCAAGTAACTTTTGGCATCACTGGCATATTGAGTTCCTGAATTCAGGAGTATTGCAAGGGCTCGTCTCAAAGTTGAGTGTATTGATATGTTGCAAGGGGTCTGTATTTGTATAGCTCTCGTGTCATACAAGATGCAACCAGAAGAGGCAATGGTGAGTTCAGAAGAATATGAGCAGATTCCATTGTGATCCTAGCAGCTCATTGAGTTCAGAGTAGATAAAATTTTAGTGTCTTTCTAGATCAAAAGCTACGAGGTTTAAGACCGTGAGAGTACTTGATTGTGATTGAGCTGTGTTCAGAATTTCAGTTGGATGAACAGTGAATATATTGATTGTATAACTGTGTTTGAGTTGCAAAATAGCCTAGAGTTTGTGTGCATTGGTGCTGCTGTTACTAAATCTGAAAGCTTAACAGCAAGAGCTAGACATGGTGGCATACCCTATATATATATTCTGCATGCAGCTTTAAGAGCTTATTAAGTAAGTTGCACTGCCTCAGGAAAATTTATTTGGCACAACTTTTCAACATTTGCTATCATTTCCAGGCACTGATACCATTTTATTCATGAACCCTGTGCTCAACTGTCCAACACCTTAGAACCTGACAATAGTTATACTTGTGTTATATTCTGTATTGCAGTCGTGTTGTCTCTCTATCAACTTGTACGAAGATCAGCGCCGTCAGCTTTGCAGTCGGTGTTGTGGTGGGCTTCACATTGAAGAGAAGACTACGCCGGTGGGCTGCTAGGCTGCTGAAAAGAATTAAGGACGATGACTAGTGAAATCTTTTCATGCCATGTTGTTCTCAAGTTCTGTTGAGTGTTGAGAACTATGTTTGGTTGTGCATCGCCCGCAAATTGGAATCCTTTTTACAGTTAGATAAAATCGCAAGCAAGACAAACTTATGGTTTCTAAGCTGTATTACACATATTTTGTAGGTCCGTAAGCCTTAGAATTGCTACTCAGAATGTTTGTTTTCTGATGGGTGATTTACAAATTCTATTTATCCCCCTTTTGATAGAGTACTCAGATTTGTGACAGTTGACTCAAGCGAGTGTACTTTGTTTTACTGGTATACACAATCAACTTAAATATCTTTTAGAAATACAAATTAGAAATAACTAAGATTAGAAATTAGAAAAATAAGCAGAATTTGGAGAAGAGTCTATAGTTTATATAGGAATACAATTCATAACTAACTGAAATTCGAAATTAAAAATAAGTAATATTAGAAAAAACTCTAAAGTCTATATAGGAATACAATTTATAAATAATTGAAATTCGGAATTAAAAAATACAGATATTGGAAAAAAAATAGAGTCTATATAGAAATACAATTATAAATAAAAGATTGGGAATTAGACAAATAAAAATATTGGAAGAAGAGTCCATAGTCCATATAGGAATATAGAACTAAGTGAAAGTTGAAATTAAAAAATAATTAAAAGTAGAGTTTAGAGTCTATATAGAAATACAATTTAGAAAAAAATTTAAAAATTTAAAAAATAAGCAACATTGGGAGAGGAGTCTAGCGTCTATATATGAATAAAATTTATAAATAACTGAAATTTGGAATTAACAAATAAGGAATATTAAAAAAAGGTATAGAGTCCATATACAAATACAATTTATAAATAAATAAAATTAAAAAAAATAAATATTGATAAAAAGGTCTAGAGTCCATACAGGAATACAATTTACCAATAAAGGAAATACAAAATTAAAAAAAGAATATTAAAAGAAGAGTTTAGAGTACATATAGAAATACAATTTACAAATAAGTAAAATGAATATTGGAAGAGGAGTCCAAGGTCCTTATAGGAATAGAATTTATGAATAATGAAAATTCAAAATTAAAATAATAAGAAATATTGAAAGATGAGTCTAGGTCTAGATTGGAATACAATTTATAAATAACTAAAATCTGAAATTATAAAATAATTAATAACTATCATGTATATACAATACAATAAGAATATCACACATTTGTTAGTTTGATCAAGAATTTAAAATTATATTATCATTTTAATTTATTTTAATAAATAGAATATGAAAATATTTATGCTATTATAAGAAAAAAAAATATAACGATGCTAGCCACGCAATCTATGCTAATTAAACGGAGTATAATAAATATAGGTGAGCCAACCATGTATGACTTCCCGATGCAAACATAATGCTTTTCTAAGTGACTTTAGGAAATATTAATCCAATTTAAATATCTGTACGTTAGATGGAACAAGGTACTCTCTCATCAGATGGAGTAATTCTGTACATATGCAAGCAACTTGTAGTTCGTAAACTACAAGTTGGAATTAAAACTTCTTTGTGGAAATCACAAGAACTTAGCCGTGGATAGCACACAACCGGTTCTACAGGAAACCCATCCTACATAGACTTATTTGGAACAGTTTTTAGCTGCTGCATCTTTTCCTAGAGACAGAAATTCTTTCAAACAGGGATTCAGATTCTAAGAAATTGCAGTAGTTGAATTCAGAAAAAGAACTAGAAACTAAAAGTTAGAAAACCCAGTTTTAGATTTTCAGAAGCTGACTACCAACAAGTTGATTCTCAGAATCTTAATCTTCCCAAACAAACCCATAGTAGTACTCCAGTTCACACACAAAGAACATCACAAGCATATCTATACTACTTAAAATATTAATAGTGGTGGTGTCTATTTTCACATCATCTCTACCACCGATATTTAGTATGGATTAAGGTTTGTGAAAATATATAATACCATTTATTAAATGATGTATGGTTGGAGGTGGAAGGATGGTTGAGGGTAGAAAAGAAACAAATTTGAATTAGAAGTGATTGATGGGATAAGTAGTACTTCATTGTAACAACTATTTTAGAATAAAGTTTTGAATCATAGAAATACAACTAATTTGAAACAGAGGGAGTATACTATTGCATCACCTTCATATAAGTCTTTCCTGCTTCACTATTCCCTTTCCCCAATTTTTAAAATCATCTATCTATCTATTATATTATTAAAGGAATAGAAAAAGGAGCCTTCACGTTCGCTCTCATGGCCTAGAAATTCTCACATTAATCGGAAAAAAAAAGAAAAAACAGAGTCCATATAGAAATAGCTAAAATTCGGAATTAAAAAATAAGTAATATTAGAAGAGGAGACTAGAGTCCATATAGAAATACAATTAGGAAATAGCTAAAATTCGGAATTAAAAAATAAGGAATATTAGAAGAGGAGACTAGAGTCCATATAGAAATACAATTAGGAAATGACTGAAATTCGGAATTAAAAATAAGGAATATTAGAAGTAGAGTATAGAGTCCATATAGAAATACAATTAGGAAATAACTTAAATTCGGAATTAAAAATAAGGAATATTAGAAGTAGAGTATAGAGTCCATATAGAAATACAATTAGGAAATAAGTGAAATTCGGAATTAAAAATAAGGAATATTAAAAGTAGAGTATATAGTCCATATAGAAATACGATTAGGAAATAATAGAAATTTGGAATTAAAAATAAAGAATATTAGAAGTAGAGTATAGAGTCGATATAGAAATACAATTAAGAAAAAAAAGAAATTCGGAATTAAAAAGTAAGGAATATTAGAAATAGAGTATAGAGTCCATATAGGAATTTAAAACTAACTAAAATTTGGAATAAACATAATAAAATTAAAAGTAGAGTTTAGAGTCCGTATAAAAATACAATTTACAAATAACTAAATTTGAAATTAAGAAAAATATGGGAAGAAGAGTTTAAGGTCAATATAGAAATACAAATATAGAAATACAATTTAGAAGTAACTAAAATTCGAATTTAAAAATTAAAGAATATTGAAAGATAAGTTTAGAGTCCACATAGAAATACAATTAGAAATAATAAAAATTCAGAAATAAAAAAATAATATTGGAAGAAGAGCATAGAGTCTATGTAGAAATACAATTTACAGAAAATTCAGAATTAAAAATAAGAAATATTAAAAGACGAGTCTAGAGTCCATATAGGTATATAATTTACAAATAACTAAAATTTGATAATAAAAAAAATTAATAACTAATACGTATATAAAATATAATATAAATATTACACATTAGTAGTTTCGTAAAGTTATTGCAAAATTTAAAATTATGTTGTCATTTTAATATATTTGAAGAATATAATGAGAAAACATATATACTATTATGTAAGAGAAAATATAATGATGCTAGCCGCGTAATCTGTACGGGTCACCATGCTAGTTTATTCAATAAAAAAACAACTTAAACTAAATAAATGTCTTTTAATTGATTTGATAAGCTAGAAAGTTAATCTGTTTTGGTTGCAACATAATGAGTCAAAGACACACGTGACAAAAACAAGTGATGTGACCTAAGCACAACGGTGAAGTTGCCGCGTGTAATTTGGCTCCCGTTTCCAACAACTCAACGGATCCGTGAGTCCGTGACTCGTGAGTCAATTGCCATTAGAGATTGAGGGCTTGTTCATTTTGATAAAAAAATATTATTAAATTTTGGCATTATTAAAATTTTAGTATAGTTGCTAAAATTTTAGCAGGATGTCTTATATAGTTACCAAAATTTGGCAGCAAACTAAATATAACCATTTTTTTAGCAACTTTATCAAAATTTGGTAAGGTTAAAAATGACATCAAAGTAAATAGTAAATAGGTCATGAGATCCTCTGTGATCAAATATATCCTCTATGGTCTAAGTAAACAGGTCCTGTGCAAGTTGATGGTGAACTTTGACAGGAGAGAAAGTAGGAGAGAAAGAATAGGTAGAAAGAATCCGCCCGCACCCACCATTCACCTGGCGTCGCGTCCCCTCCTCTGCACCTTTATATACCCTTCGACACCCCCCTCCTCCTCTTCAGATCTCTCTCCTTCCTAGCAAGCTCGATTTCTTAGACCATCAAAGATTAGGATCGAATTCTCAATAAGCTAATCATTCATGGCGGCAGAAGCAGGAGCACTGATGGGTGCTGATCGCCGGGAACCGGAGGCCCGCGGTGGCGCCGCCGCGTTGGGTGCGGTCGGCATAGCCACCGTCTCCGTAGCCACCACTCTGGCCGCAGTGTTCCAGCCGCCGCCGGGTGGCCTCCTCGCCGACACCTTCTACCGCCTCGCGCTCTCCGGGACCTTCCTTGGCGGGATGACCCTGGTCGGCGCTTCGGTCTGGGTGGCCGACAACCCGGCTGCCCGCCGTGCCGCCGGCAAGAAGCTGTTATACACCGCCATCCCGCCGCTCCTCGCCGCCATGGGCTTATCTGTGGCGGCGCTGCTCTGGTAAGTACGGTTCTCGAACAGGCTCCGGTCCGGCCGCACCACTGTCCGCCTATCCATGATCAGAGCAAACAATAATAATTGCCGGCGTCTCTCTCGCTTGCAGGTCGATGTGAAGATGGATATCCTTCTTCCATCTGGTTTGCTTGTTTCCTTCGTTTGCTGCGTCGTGGTTGTGTTTTGTCGTGGTAGTGCATCTTCTGTTGTTGCCAATAGTTAAGAGTCCAATGTTCTGTTCTTATTACTCTGTCTCGTGTGCTTCGATTGATGACCGGCTCAATCGACCAGTGTTCTATGGAGTGTTCATCATATCTCTCGATTTCAATTTCAAGTATATATGGTGCTTCATTTTTTTTAATGAGATGATAAAGTTATGGTGATTGTACTCCTAATTTTCATCTTACTTGCATTCTGCGAATATTGGATTTGGAATACTCCATGGATCCATGCATATCGGCACCGCCGCCGGCGAGCATGGCGCCGTTTCTCCTCACCAATTAATTCATCATCAATTCAATCGCGCCACCGCTGCCGCCCGCTGGTAGTACCATTGTTTCGGTGGCGGTAGGGGACTCGTTCGTTGCCATGGAGGCGGCGTCGTCGCCGGCGTGGCGTCTCTCTGCGCCGCTCGGCGTCGACGCCGACGCCGAATTGTTCTATTTGGAAGCTTCTGGCGCTTCTCCTTCTAGAAGCCATCCTTTCCTCTCTTTTTTTTCGGTTTTTTTGGGTGATACAAGTGGGGAAGGGTGGGCCATACAAGTGGGGCCCACATGCCCCTTGACCTTGTTGTGTTGCGGGCGGCGGCTACGGCCATGGAGATCTCGCGACTCGCGGTCGCGGCCATGTGCCGGTGAGGTCGGCTGCTTCGCCGGCTTCTCCGCCTCCGCATCTACTCCTGATTGATCCCCCCCCCCCCCAACCTATCTCCACTGTGCTATCGCGTTTCCTGCGGACTTGCGGAGGTTGTGGTTGAGGCAGTAGCCCGTGGGGCGGTGATGCGGCGCCGAGATTCCGCTCGTCCACGGATTTCCGGTCGCCATCGCCGGGATTCGTCTTCTCCGGCCAACCCCTCGCCGCGCCGCCCGTCCTCGGCCAGGATCTGGTCGGGATCGCTTGTGGTAGGTGTTGGGCACTTGGGGTTTGAAAGACAGCATCGTTGATGTGCTTTGAGTTCCTGCCTAATTGAGTTATGCTGACTCTGTCGATATCCACATCTTCAGATACTATTCCCATGATCCCTAAAATCCCAGCAGTTGCGTTGCGTGGTAGGTTATGTAAAGCGCATTCCTGTGATGAAAAATATACCCTGGGAGACAGATAGTCAGTTGTATCAAGCGATCCAACACACTAGGTCCCTAAATATTATCGTAGATACCATTTTCTCTTCAGTATTCTGTTTAAAGACTGATATTGGTCTTTGGATGATGTGCTTGTTCATCGCACCAGTTGATCTTTACTATTGGTGCATATTTAGTTCCAAGACGTCGTTTTAGTTAAGCTGCTGAAGCGTTGAGCATCTTGTCATGTTGATCTTCTTATGAGTGGTTCAGGATGGTTTGTTCTGTTTTAATGGAAGTGCAAGAAGGGGCTAACCCCTGCTAATGGGAAGAGAAAAGGATAGTATGTATTTTAGCAACCTACAATTCAATTAGTTCACTAAGCTATTATTTATGGCTGTTATATCCTGTTCTGAGTATTTATTTGTTATACTGTAATGGTATTAATTTCTGGCATTGTTATGCATGATTATATTCGATCATATACAGCTATTAGTAATTCATGTAGTTAGAGCTGAATGGGAGTTTTGCTAGAAAGACATTGCTTCTTTCAACGACCCTTATGCAAACAAAATTAAAGTGCCAGTTTCTCTGTTGTGCTGATTCCCATTGTTACATAACTGAAACTTAAGTAATTGCAAAATTTGATGGAACTCATATATTCTTCTACTCTTATAATAAGGGAGGTTTGTATGTAGCTACACTCATGCTATATGCATGCGCTCTGTCTATCTGACTTTTGTATTTATATTTGTATACAAGACATTGAGGTCAACTAAAATTCTATGCCAAATGGCACAGCCATATTTCATACATGAATATGGCTATCTCTTTGCCTGGTAGGTTATGAAATGTGAACTCTATGTGTTTATTTTGATGTGAAATGGCCTCAGGGCAACTCATTTTGATGTATGAGTATACATGTCAATCCACACAGTAGGTCCTGAGATATTTTATTAATGACCTTTTCACTTTTCACCATCCTTCACTTGTTAAACTTCTGAGAATATGCTCTGGTTGATAGTAGTTAGTGTCCGTGCTTTGACTTATTGCCGAACCCTTGAGAGCATCTTGTAATGTTCAACTCTTATGAATTGTTGATGATGACCTTTTCTCTTCTGATGAATAGGATGAATAGCAGCATGGCAACCCAAGGGCCAAGGCCAGAGCACTAGGGCCTAGAGGCATTCCTAGAAACTTGGAGCAAACGAAGAAAGGTAGCAGAACCAGTGTAGAGGAGGCATTAGGAGAAATCTTAAGGACATTTGGTTACTTTGAAATACCATAATGCGTCTCATAAAAAATATTCTAATTTTAAAGTTTGTACTATGTAATAGGTGGTTAAATGCTGTTCTTCTGAGTGATGGAGTTGCAGATTGTAAATCAGTCTTTACTTATACAAACGATGGGCCAATCATTGGCTTGTTCTCGTCTTTTTTTTTTTTGGTCAAAATGAATTGGAATAGCAGGAGCCTTTGAAGTGTAAATATAACAGAACGAGTAGGTAAATTTTAATATAATTCCAAAAGAATCATCATCGTTGTGTCATTTTCTTTTTCATGCAATGAACAACAGATTTGTATATATGTATTTTTACCATCAGTAACAGTCCTTTATTAATGCATAGTATGTTGTTCTGCTTTTCTGTAGGGGGACGTTGAGTTGTAAGAACTAAGAAGACCAGATGCATCTGCTCAGATTTTACAGGCCTGTATAACCAGTAAACGAGTGGCAAAAGAAAATGTCTCGCGGCCGTGTCTGGTACATAACTTTGCCAGGAGATCTATCTGTTGATGCACACAGGCTGCCATGGCATTGTTACCCAGTTGCTCTTACATGCATTTCTGCTGGCATAAGATGGAGGTTCTGTTGTTGAACCTGGAACACAACCGGTGCTCAGAAGAATTTCGTATCACCACAACCTATCAGGATTTGATCGAGCAATTTGGTATGTTCATACACATTTGAGCAATTGTACAGTACTCCGAAGTTGGTGTTTTCTATCATCTGGTAATTGTGGATCACTGGCATATCGAGGAATTGTGGATCACTGACATATGGAGGAATTGTGGATCACTGGCATATTGAGGAATCAACCTGACGTATAATATTCAGGGTGTCTTTTTGTATACGTGGAGACTGTTGTGTATGCCATTTTTCTGGAAGGTCATGTAGTATCAACATATCCGTATCGCCGTACCAGTATCACATATCCGTGCATCACAAATAACCATATTATTTTCTATATCGATATTTATGATTAAATTGAGTTAAGAATTTCTTTTGTTGTGCGGATAACTGCACTGATTGCAAATCTGCCAATGAGTACCAAAATATTCGTGATTTAGTGCATTGTGTTGCTGTGACTGAATCTGAAAGTTTGGCAGCTAGAATGAATACCAAGTATTGTTGTGCATATCCCCGTGGAATAAGTCTATTTTACCTCCATCATTGAATGGTTTCCTTTAACCACAAAACCGGGTATTACGTCATCTTCACAAACCAGTGCAAATTACCTTCTTCAGTGGTTTGACAATCGGTTTTTGTTGACGTGGTGCTTGATTGCAGTTGACTCGCCGAGTTGGCAGGTGGGACCCACATGTCAGCGACTTCCACCTCATATCATGCTTTTCTCCCCTTCTCTTTCCTTTCTTTAATCTCCCTTCTCTCTTACCTTACAGCAGCAACAGAGGCCATGAGGGCTACGGTAGTAGTGAGCCGGATTTGAGGGTGGCGGCAACGACGAAGAAGGGAAAGGAGGATGCGGAGACGAAATAGCAATAGCAGCAGGAAGCGACTGCAGCAGCGAGAGAGAGGAGGTTGTGGCGGCGGCGGCGAAGCGGAAGCAGCAGGTGGCTGCTGTGGCGGTGAGGGAGAGGAGGCTGCGGAGACGACAGCGTGGAAGCAGCAACAACAGCAGGCGGTGGCGTCGAAGTGGAAATAATAGGTGATTGCAGTGGCGGTGATGGAGATGAGGTTGCTACGACAGCGAGGGAGAGGAAGTGGCGGCATCGAAGCAACAGTAGTAGGCGACCGCGAGGAAGAGGAAGTGGCGGTATCGAATCAGCAGTAGCAGGCGACGGTAGTGACGACATCGACGCAGTGGAATGCGCGGATACTCTCGATGGCTTCCTCATCTCCCTCCTCTCTTCCTCGCCGGCCACCGACCGTGCTACCGCCTTGCTTGGCGATCACTGGCTGTTGTCGTCGGCTTCGTCTCCGGCCACCACCACTGCAGCAACTTGGGACCAACCTGAGACTAGTGTAAATGGAGTGGTATGTGTAAGTGGGCCCGTCTATCGGATGGGCTGGGCTACGCGGTTGTAGAGGTAGGGATGTTACACGACCGACGGTCTTCCTCGTTGGGAGAACCAGATTGGGAAAAAAGGAAAGAGAGGATAGAGAAGGAGGAACAAATGTTTCACTGACAGGTGGGTCCCACCTATCATGTTGGTAAAACCCGCTTTCTGAACTACCGAAGTAGTCGATTTGCACTGGTTTTTAAAGATGAGAGAGATGCTATACCTAGTTTTGTGGTTGAGGGAGATGATTCAATTAGGAGTAAGAGATGAGAGAGGAAAAGTAGACTTATTCTTATCTCCGTAGCCCGGACGTGATCCAACTACTGAGCTCGGACAAATTACGCGGTCTGACTAAGGTGGGTCTAGTTCTCGAACGTTCGCATCTCGCAAACAGATCAATAGGTTTATCGTTGTCGGTTCTAACGACGTGTTTAAGCTCTTACTATATACCCCCTCCGTCCTATAATATAAGAGATTTTGACTTTTTTGCTTGCACTGTTTGACCATTTGTCTTATTAAAAAAAATTAATATTTGCTGCTAGTGAACGCTCCAACACCTCTCGTTCCAACCATCCTTACGTGATTTCCGGCGCGCGTGCAACGCTGGGAGCTACTCAAGCCAGCCCATGGGTTTAAATCTACCTTTTCTCTCCATCCCAGGCCTTAGCCCAACAACACCTTGGTCAACCCAAAACATATTTATACCTAGACTATATATATACATACAAATTTAAACAATGCAACAGTGTGTAATCTCTTTCTAAAAAAAATATTTATATGTGAAAAAAAATCTATACATAGAAACTTTATACAAAGATATTTTATACATATAAACTTTATACATAGAAAGTTTCTGCATATAAATTTTGCACCTATAAAATTTGCACATATAAATTTCAAACATATTAAAAGAATTGCAAAAACTTTATTTTAAGATCATTAAGGCCCATTAAGACCCATATGCCACTCCAGAGAAAAATAACAAGCCATGTGCTTGTTTTCACGATTTCACGTGTACTAGTGTTTTCGTTTTTTTGGGTAGGAGCATGCAGGCCGCAGGGCGGATAGAAAAGGAAAATCAAGCGGGAATCTAAAAACGGAAATCCGGATTCCTTCGCTGACTTCGCTACCCGCGAACGTTCGCGCATTGGAATAAGGCTTGCAGAAACTTTTTCTTAAAAACATCACATTAAATATTTGGACACATGCATAGAGTATTAAATATAAATAAATTTAAAAACTAATTGTACAGTTAGGGGAGCACAAGACGAATCTTTTGAGCCTAATTAGTCCATGATTAGCTATAATTGCTACGTAACCCACATATACTAATGGCGGATTAATTAGGCTCAAAAGATTCGTCTCGCGGTTTCCAGTCGAGTTATGAAATTAGTTTTTTTCATTCGTGTTCAAAAACCTCTTTCGACATCAGTCAAACGTTCGATATGACACCCAAAACTTTTATTTTCGCGAACTAAACAGGCCCTAAGTCAATTTGCTGTCCCTCGAATTTACGTTGAGTCTGATAGATTACCAGATTTGCCCTTTGTACTGCTTAGACCTCCCCAGAAAACGTGTCACCTCGTGACCCCGTCCAGTCCCGCAGGGGCAAAACCGTCCTTCAGACTCTCCTCCTGATTCGGCGCCGCCCATCAGTCCATCCGCCCCAGAGGCCCCCACCCCCCAGGTCTCCCCCTCCATTCGCATCGATAAAACCAGCCCGAGCCGCGCGTGATCCCGACGTTTCTGTAGCTTGATCTTTCTAGCATCTCTGCTACTGCTAGTAATTGGCAAGCTCCAGCCTCCAACCTTCTCAATTCCCTAGCTTTGATTCTGAATAATAGGAAGACCCACACATCGGAGATGATGGTTGACAATATTGCTCGCCGGGAAGCGGAGGCCGACGGCGGTGCTTCCAAGATCGCGGCGGCGCTGGGGCTGTTCGGCGTCGCCACGGCCTCTCTGATCATCAACCTGGTCGCCGCGTTCGACCCACCGCAGGGCTTCGCTGAAAGCGCCTGCTACCACCTCGCTCTTGTGGGGTCCTTCCTCGCCGGAATGGGCCAGGTTGGCGCGGCCATCTGGGTCGCCGACGACCCACGCAGCTACCGTGCCGCCGTCGGCAAGAAGATCATGATCGCCTCCATCGCGCCGCTCGTCGTCGCCATCGGCCTCACCGGAGAGGCACTGCTCTGGTAATTCCACTACACGTACCAACACCATGGATCGGAGCGAGTGTATCTTGTACTACTATCTTACTTAGTGGAGTCGCGTGATAGTGTGATGATGCTTCTTACTTGATGTTTTTGTCTACTGGCTACTGCTGTTTGTGTTAGTTGATCAATGCTTGGATTGATGAATATTTGATGTAAATTTTAAGTCCATACTATTGTGTACTACAATCAATGAAAAATTTCTCAAAAAAAAAAACTGCTAATGAGGGGAACAGAGTATATGGAATTTTGGAGTACTCCAATTTTCACTGACGCCGGCGAGCATGCGCTTCCTGATCACCAATTCAAGGTGCACTTCCCGCCGCCGCCGGCGGGGGTATTTACCGCTCCGGCGACGGTGGTGCGGCCGGCATGCCGCCGCCTTGTCCTCCCTGGGGAAGCAGCCGCTGTGAGCCTGTGACTCATGCAACGGCCAAAAGGGCACTCTGTTTTTTTTTTAAAGATTCTGATGGAATTGTTGGAAGGGGGAGTAGGCCATATTTAAGTGGGCCCCACATGCTAAAAATTTTCCCCAAAAAGGGAAGGGAGGAGTAGGAGATATCATAGGAGCGGCGGCCATGGCGCCTTCGCCTGTCCCGCCCACTCCATGTCTCTGTCTCGCTGCTGCGGCGCCTTTTCTACACCAGCTTGCCCCCACCTCTCCGTCTCAATTCGCGCGTGCGGCGGTGACACGGCGCGCGAGATTTCGCTCCGGCTCGGCCACGATCTGACCTCGTCGGCGCCGGCGGAATCCTCCGTCTTCCGCGGCCACCCCCTCGCCGCGAACCTGCGCCGGGAGGACCTGGTTGGCATCGCCGTTGGCCGTCGCGTCTGTGCTATTGCAACAGATTTGTGGATAGTACTTCATCCGTTTTAAAATACTTGAAACCGTTGACTTTTTAGCATATACTTGACCGTTCGTCTTATTTAAATACTTTTATGAAATATGTAAAATTATATGCCCACATAAAAATATATTTAACAATGAATCAAATGATAGAAAAAAATTAATAATTACTTAAATTTTTTGAGTAAGATGAACGGTCAAACATGTGCTAAAAAGTTAACGGCGTCAAATATTTCGAAACGGAGGAGTATGTGTTTTTTTTGTTTTTTTTCCATTGGAGGCGTTGACTTGGAAGAACATCAGAGTACCAGAGCCACATCTGTTCCGATTTTGGAGGTTCATACATTACAGGTATCTGCTTGCCCTTACATAGTTACGTACATGCATTTTTCACTGGCAAATAATAATCCTTGGGTGATGATGATCCTGTTGTTGAACCCTTGAACTGAAAGACAACAGGTACTTAGGGGAATTTCGTAGGGTGTGATAGCCTATCTTACAATTTGATAGGGCAATTTGGTATGTTCGGTGAAAATTCTGTAGACATTTGAACAATTGTTTGGTGCTGCGTTTTCTGTCCTCTGGTAATTGTGAATCACTGGCATATTCAGGAACCAAGCTTTTGTATATTTGTCATGCTCTTGTATTTGTGCACATGTGGATGTGGAGGCTGGTGTGTGTATGACAATTTCCTGGCATGTCATGTAATCGGAAGCATTGTTTCGGAGAGGGAAGGGCAATCTCCTTTCTAATAGGCATTTACAGGTTTGCTTGTGTTCAGACTTCAGACTAGTTACTAGAAAATGGTGCGCCAGTTGACGCACCTAGTACTTTTATAGCCTGTATATAACACTCGTATGTAACACTTACGACTTATTTAGAACATATATTTATTAGTTTTCAAGGTATCCTATAATTTTTAATTCTGTCAATTTTATCCGTTTTTAAGAACTCATGAAAAATAGACTGTATATATTTTCTATGGTTTGTTTAGAACACAATAATTTTGCACAGTCAACTGCTAGTTCAATTATCGTAAAATTTATTTGGGATAGAGAGTTTAGTTTTGTACTAACTTCTCGAAGGTCAAAATATTTCTAAATATCTTAAGGAAATTTGATGTATTTTGGTAAAAAAAAACCCACAAATCTGATTTTTTTTCTTTACCTCTGCATAATGTTTAGTGTCTCTCTGGGAGGGGTATGTGTAAAAACATCTTAATTTACCCAATCGAGTTTCATATGCACACCACATAGCAAATTTTAGTTTGATATAGCACATGAATTACATAGCAAAATTACTTGTCCAACTTATAAACAAAAGCCTACTTATTAATAAGTTTTATCTTATGGCTATTTATAAATACTACAAACCGAGGGCCTATTTGTACATTTAAATTTTGAGAGGAAAAAAAGATCAGAGTCACACCCTTTATAAATGACCCTCGGCTAATAGGCCTATTTGTACATTTAAAATTTTGAGAGGAAAAAAGAATCAGTCACGCCCTTTATAAATAGCTCTCGGCCAAAACGAAGTATTATCAAATCGGAGGGAGTAGTGTTGAACAAATCATTCTTCCTAATAAAACTTATTGTTTTTCTCCACCATTCTCTGTCTCTTATTTTTGTTTCCTCCCCGCTGCCCAAGCTACTATATTGTTCGGAAGGCTGATATGCGGCTGCGGCTGTACAACCAACCTTGTCTTTGCTTCTTTGAACATGCATGTTGACAGCCATAGCACATGCTGCATTGCTGCCAAACAGGTCTATTGTACTAAACCAAGCCTATATGACACATGCCGGCGAACTCCCCCTCTAAAAAGTTACCGAGGCAAAAAGAAACGAAAAAAGAAAACTAAATAGAGAGACATATTGTTTCGCTTGTACCACCGGTACACCGCTACTTTGATCCTAAAAAACTGAACACACTCTAACACCCAATAGGGGATACCTGTCCAATTTTGATGAGGGTGAAATGTTAACCAATCAGCTTGTGCGGAGTGCGATCAGCTTTAGATTAACTGATAATAGCTTATATTGAAAAGTATAGTTTGTTTTTACTTCAACATTTTTTAAGTGTAAATATGATACTATCTACCAATTGGCAAAGTCTAGAGTCGTATTTTTAAACATTTAACACCGTTTTCATGTTAAATTATTATTTTCCTATTCTTTTTTAATTTTTATCATGAGATTTTGTATTTTATTAAGTTTATTATAGCGTGAAATCTGTTAATAACTAACAATTTATTTTATTTCTTCTCTCACCAACTACTGATATTCCCTACTGCCCTGGCAGGGAGCACCACTGGGAATAGAGCAGCAGCCAGCTCCTTTTTATTATTTTTTTATTAGCCCAGATGAATAAAAACGGCACAGGCCTAGGCATGGCCCAAATCGCATGCGTGGCTGCCCCGGAATACCGCTCGAAGGGGCGAGAAGATGTGCGCTAGCGCGTTAGAAAGCGATTTTTTACCATCGTAATTTGCATATTTATCTTAACCTTTTTTAATCAAGTAGAACCGTAGAAGGATTAGGAGGCCACATGGCACGATTTTAGAGGAGGTAATCCTAGAACCAGGTAGTGCCACGTGGCCCTATAAGAGGCCCGAGATCGCACCCTGAAATCGTATATAAAGATAACCATATGCTATTTTCTATATCGATGTTTATGGTTAAATTGATCTAAGAATTTGTCTTGTTGTGCGGATAACTGCACTGATTGCTAATCTGCCAATGAGTGCCAAAAATATTCTTGATTCAGTGCATTGTGCTGCTGTGACTGAATCTGAAAGTTTGGCAGCTAGAATGAATATCGATCAATGTTGTGCATATCCCGCGGCCCGGACATGGTCCAACTACCGCAGTCAGGTCAGGCCCAACTAAACTTGGATGGCAACTAACTGTAGCGATCCAGATTCACGGTCACCAATGGAAAAAGTCCACTTAGACTCCCTTAATTGTTCACCGAATCTAATTCGTGACTCTTAACTGGAAAACCGGGTAAGATGACTTCCCGAATTATTGAAACCAATGTAATTTGACTCCTCCAGCGGTTTTGGAGGGCGGTTTTTGCTAACGTGGCAGCGCTGACGTGGTTTTCATTCCACATGGCGTTTATGTAGCATTAGAATTAAAAAAATATCTATGGGACTCACACATAAATATATTGTGGGACCCACCGACATGTGGGGCCCACATGTCATCCTTTCTCCTTCCCCTCTTCCTCCTCCCTCTCTTCCTCTCTCTTTTCTTTCCCCCTTTTCTCTTCCCCCTTCGAACGCATCACCGTCACATCGGCCACCTCCTCTCCTCTCCCATTGTTGCCGTCGCGCCGGCTGCCTCTCTCCCCCTCTCCTGCCGCCACCGCCAGCCGCCGCTTCCCTATCTGCCGCCGCACCTGCTTGACTGCTCGAGAGAATCAAGGAGAGAAGAGGAAAAAAAAGAAAGGAGAGATGTGGGATCCACACCATTTTCTCTCACTTACATGTGGGCTCGACATATTTATTTTAATTTTTTTGTTGACTAGGCTGCCACGTCAGCGAAACTAGGCATCTATACTGCCTCGGGACTTTTTTTGGATGGTTTTACATAGTTTAGGGGTATACATTTATGGTATTGCGGTTAGGGGACCTCAAACAGACTCGGCGTAAAGCTGAGAGATGGCTGATGAACTTATTTCTCTCCCGGGTGCCTGGCCCAAGCGGGCGCTGAATCATGTGTAGCTTGTGCAGTTCTTTTTCTACCGGTTATTTGTTTGCCTCTTGATGCGATATACTGCACTACTCGGTATACACTAGTTTGCTCTATATTTTGAATTTTCCATGTTTCTGCATTTCAAATGTGCAATGGAATAATTAAAAATGATTCATCGAATGGAAACTATTGACTGTGAGATTTTGCTACATGATTATGGGTTTTCTGCTGCTTCTTTTTTTTTTTTTTTGCCGCTGATGCCTTATAGTTTTTTCATGGGAGAGAATTAGGGAAGGCAATTTCCCTCACGGGGCCTGGTCCCCTGAGGGGACCCGACCCTACGGGGGCGGGGGGCGGGGACGGGTTAAGTTTTTGACCCGCGGGGGAGGCGGGGGCGGGCCCCGCATTTTTACGAGGAGGGGACGGGGGAGACAGTTCACCCGCGGGGTCCGTGGGTATATATTAACCCTTAAAATGTAGCACATAGAAGAGCCAAAAGAGCCCAACCCGATAAAATAAAGATAAAATGAAAAGGAACCCTAGCCTTATCCTCACCAGTGTCTTCCCAACTCCCCTCCTGGCTCCCGTACGCATCATCCACCGGTGGAAGCGGTGCTAGGGGCCAGGGCGCACGAGCACACGACGCACTTCTTTGGATCTCGCCGGCGCCGGTCGCCCTCTCCCCTCCCCTCCGGCCTTCCGAGTCCCATCCTCTCCAATATCCCTCTCCGGCTCTCCCTCAGGTCTGCCAATGAGGCGACGATGCACAGGCGCACGGGCGGGGCGAGGACGCCGTCGAGAGGCGAGGGTGTGGCGCACAGGCGTGGCAGCCGGCGAGGGGACCGACGTGGCGTCCGGCGAGCAGCGAGGGGATAGGTGCGCATGAATCGAATGATGGATCAATGTGTTCTTGGCTTCTTGCTGAATTTTTTGATGCTATTTATTTTTATGGTGTTAATTATGTACAATATTTGTTCTTGCCGAATTGATGATTGTCTTGTAATTTTTGTGCTGATTGGATGGAGATGCTACCTAATGCAGGGCCCCGGTCGGGTTGCGGGGCCCCGGAGGGGTCGGGGATAGGGGATGATGTCGGGGGTCGGGTATACCTGGCCAAATGGGCCGTGCCAAGCCGGGCCGGCCCGAGCACGGCAGTACTGTAGCCGCTCAGGCCCAGCACGGCACGCCAGCCTATGGGCCGTGCCAGCACGGCCCGTTATCCCGTGCCGTGTTTGGGCTGACGCCTCAGCCCGTGGACCGGCACGACACGGCACGTTTACTGTAGCATATCGGCACGGCACGGCCCAGGCATGGCACGGCCCACCGGCCCATTTATTTTTCCTACGATTTTCTAATTTTTCCCATATATTTCTCATATTTTTTATTTTTTTTCTACATTTTATCTTATTTGTACCATATATTTTATGAAATATTCCTAAATTTTCCTCACATTTATCCTATATTTATAATGTTTTCCTTTATATTATGTTTTTTCTGCCTTTTTTCTTTTTTCCCCTCAAATTTCAATTTTTATGGGCCACATGTACTAGTGGGCCGGCTACCAGCCCACGGTCCGCTACAGTAGCCGTGCCGGCCCGGCACGGCCCAGCACCTCCTTGGGCCGTGCTTGGGCCGAGGCCTTGGCACGTGGGCCGGCACGGCACGGCCTGCTACAGGAGCCGTGCCTAACGGGCCGTGCCCTAGTGGGCCGTGCCGTCAGTGTGCCGTGCTGTGCTGGGCCGGGCCGCCCGTTTGGCCTGCTATGGGGTCGGGTGCGGGGCCGTTTCAGCCCAACCCGGCCCCGCCCTGCCCCGTTGCCATCCCTAGAGAGAATATGATAGGTGAGCCCACTAATTTTTAAAATATAATCGTTGAATGTTGCGCGTACGTCATGTAGAACAAAACCACTTCAGATTGAGAGGGGTGAGGGGTAATTTGGTTTGAGTAGTTGGGTGTATCAAAATATCTGGTATTCGAGATCATGGGTTAGTTAGGTCGACTGCAATAATTCAACGGTTAATTCGAACATCTTCCTCTTATAATATTATTTTGGGAGTTCAACAATCAATTTACCATGTTTTCACGGTTCGCTTAATCCCATAAGGGATTAGGGGGATTAATTCCATGTTGCAATAGCAGTTGGGTGAAGGATTAAACAAACAAGACCTGAGTGGCTAGGTGGGTACTACATTTTGCAGTTATGGCTAGTTCTATGTGTCGGTTGATTTTATCAGCCCAATTCTTGGGAGGAGATAATACTACCTAGCGGTTTTTACCAATCAAGAAAGGAAGATATAATTATTGGTATAAAAACTAATTTGAATCCTACTCGCTCTGTTTCAAAATATTTGACACCGTTGACTCTTTAGTACGTTTTTGACCATTCGTTTTATTTAAAAAAATTTAAGTAATTATTTATTCTTTTTATATCATTTGATTCATTGTTAAATATACTTTCATGTGCACATATAGTTTTACATATTTCACAATTTTTTTAATAAGACGAATAGTCAAATATGTGTTAAAAAGTCAATGGTGTCAAATATTTTGAAACGGAGGAAGTATTTGAGGATACGCCCTCGTGAAAATGAAAGAAAAAGGAGAGATAGAGAGGAAGTTCTAAGTCTCGACAAATCCTAAAACCCTAATGTACTCATCCGATCAGGAGATGTTTGGAAGATGTTCGTGTGTGGTGGTCTCCAGATAGTGCCATTGGCGCCCCGAGGGACTTCGCTTCACCAACTAAAAACATTCGGCGCGACGGCGACCTCAAGCATGTTAAATCGGCGTCTATGCTTCCCTTGTAGCAGAACCGAAGAAAGAAGAAAACAAGGAAGAACAACAAACGGAATAAATCAAAGTTGTTGGAATATAAAGTGAATTACCCACATTTTCTTATTAGTTTAAGCTTTTGGATTAAATTGGTCGGCGTATACAACTTAATGTATAAGTGATTGCTATTGACTACAATGGCTTTGCTAGGCACTAGAATTCAATACAAGTGATTGCGATTGACTACAATGGCTTTACTAAATACAAGTGATTGCGATTGACTTATCGGTTAGATAAATTTTCGCATTGAACAAAAGATGATCGTATATAGACTAAGGTTGTGTTCATTGTGGGAGGTTGGGAACAAATCTCCTATGCATGAAAAACGGAGCGTTCTATTAACGCGTAATTAATTAAGTTTTTTTTTCAAAAATGAATCAATATTATTTTTAAGCAACTTTCATATATAAACTTTTTTTAAAAAAAACGTATCGTTTAGAAGTTTAAAAAATATGCGCGCGGAAAACGAGAAAGAGAGGTTGGGAACTAGTAGAAGGAACGCAGTCTAAGACTTAAGTGAATAAGTAAACTAAGGCTGTGTTTAGTTGGATGCAAAGTTTGAATTTTGGTTGAAATTGAAGATGATGTGACTGAAAGATTGTGTGTGTATGATATGTGATGAAAAAGAACTGAAGTTTGGATCCAAACTTTAGGTCTAAACACAGCCTAATAAACTACAAAAGTATATGCAGTTGTTGCTGTGGTGCAGTGGACCTGCTAATTTTGCCCGTTAAAATTTCTTCCCGTCTTCATGTATGATCTCTCAGCTGATTGGTCGAGATGAAAAAGTGATGACGTCACCAACGTGTCGTGCTACTAGTGGTGGACGAAACGAGTTGAGAGAACCGAAGTAAAATAAATATAGAAAAAAATACCCGTGCATTGCAACGGAAAATAAACATGAGAAATTTACGTAAAGGTTAAGAAATATTTATATTATGTAATTAATTTAAATATAAAATCGCAACTATATGTGTATATGATATTGAAGAAAAAAAGCTCTTAAAAATAAGTTAAATGTGGAAAATAAAATTTTCCAAATAAACTGTAGCTGGATTTAATTTTTATTAAACTCTCCATGATTAATAACACTATGTGAAATTTCTTCGGTATTTTCAGAGCAGTAGAGCACCATTGCTAATCTATCTATCTATCTATTATATTATTAAAATAGCTTTGAAAGGAGGCACCACGTTCGCTGTAGGGGCTAGAAATTCTCACATTAATCAAAAAAAAGAAAAAAAAGAAAAGAAGAGTCCAAGTAGAAATACAATATAAAAATAGGTGAAATTCGGAATTAAAAATAAGCTATATTGAAAGAAGTTTCCATATAAGAACCCAATACGAGATTAATCAAAATTCGAAATAAAAAAAATAAAATCCAAAATTAGAAAAGGAAAGGAGAGTCCAAGTAGAAATACAATTCAAAAATAGCTGAAATTCAGAATTAAAAATAAGCAATATTGAAAGAAGTTTCCATATAAGAACCCAATACGAGATTAAACCAAATTCGAAATAAAAAAATAAAATCCAAAATTAGAAAAGGAAATGAGAGTCAAGTAGAAATACAATTTTAAAATAGATGAAATTTGAAATTAAAAATAAGGAATATTAAAAGAAGAGTCTATATATGAACCCAATACGAGATTAATTAAAATTCGGAATAAAAATAAATAAATCCGAAATTAGCAAAAGAAAATAAAAGAAGAGTTCAAGTAGGAATAAAATTTAAAATTAGCTGAAATTCGGAATTAAAAATAAGCAATATTGAAAGAAGACTCCATATAAAAACCCAATACGAGATTAATTAAAATTTAGAATAAAAAATAAAATAATATCCAAAATTAGAAAAACTAAAAGAGAGTTCAAGTAGAAATATAATTTTGAAACAATTGAAATTGAAAATAAAAAAAATATTAAAAGAATACAATACGGTATTAACTATTTTTTTAAAAAAAAATTCTGAAATTAGAAAAAGGAAAATAAGATTTCAATTAGGAATACAATTTATAAATAACCAAATTTTTTTGATAAAAATAAAGATTTTTGAAAGAAAAGACCATCTAAAATAAAACACATGACGAGATAAATTAAGTAACATGCCTATAAAGGAGTAGAGTGGTGGCGGTTGATACGACATATAAAAATTATTAATAAAGCACCAACTAGAATCCTAATGACGATTAAAAGGAGGGACGTTAGGCAGGCCGTGAAGCAAACGAATAAGGCGGTTGCCGAAACTTCTAGAAAGTAAAAAAAAACCCATTGATAATCATATTCTATTTTTAAAATCTCAATGACAATTATATTATTAAAAATAGTTTTGAAAGGAGGCACTACGTTCGCTATGGGAGCTAGAAATTCCCACATTAATCGGATAAAAAGAAAAAAGAAAATGAGAGTCCATGTAGAAGTACAATTTAAAAATAGCTGAAATTCGGAATTAAAAATAAGCAATATTGAAAGAAGTTTTCATATAAGAACCCAATATGAGATTAATCAAAATTAAAAATAAAAATAAAATAAAATAAAATCCAAAATTAGAATAGGAAAGGAGAGTCAAGTGGAAATACAATTTAAAAATAGCTAAACTTTGGAATTAAATATAAGCAATATTGACGGGACTTCTAGAAAATAAAAAACTACAATTCCAATTTTTAAAGGTTCGGAACTTCTAAAAAGTAAAAAAAAACAATGATAATCATATTCAATTTTAAAATCTCAATGACAACAAAGAAGGGAGGCAGCGGGTGAGCCATAAAGGAGTACAATGGCAAAGCCACTCACGGTTTGGCGGGACTTCTAGAAAGCAAAAATGAACCTAAACGATAATTATGTTCGATTTTTAAAATCTCAATAACAATAAAGAGAAGAGATAGTGGACAGGCTGTAGAGGTGTATAATGGCAACGTTTGACGGGACATCTAGAAATTATAAAAATGAAACCCAACGTGACAATAAACTCTAAAAACTATAAAATCCAATTTTTAAAGGTTCCAAGAAGAATGAATAGAAATAGTGGTAGATCGAGCAAGCAAATAAAGAAGGAGATGACATGAGGGGTAGCAACTGGTTTGATTTTTAAAAACTATATGATTAAAAACACGATGATGATAAGGTTTGGTCTTTCAAAGTCTTAAGACAATGAGATAGCTAGTAAAATCATACTAAAAATATATTATTTTGTTTGGGTGCTAGCCGTGCAATTGCGCGGGCAACCCAACTAGTTTTGATAATACAAACATCATTTTAGCATTTATTTAAATGAGAACCCTCCTTTCTCCCTGGGCCATTTTGAGCCCATTCTTTCTTTAGCCCGTAGCAAAGCCAGCCCATTAACCTGACTTCTCCTCCCTTCCACCTCGACCTGCAAGCGCGCATCCAGCCCATCAAGCAACCACAAAGTCTAATTAGTGTCCCTTCTCCTCCTCTAGCTGTCGCGTGGGTCCCAGTGCTACATGGTCGTCCCCTATCTCCGTCCAACTCCGCAGCTTCCCAACACTGTCGGAAACCATCCCCTTCGTGAAATCCCTCCACATCCACGGAGATAAAACAAAATTGATTGAGGGATTTTAATCCTTATCTCCTTCTCTTTCCATTTTTTCAATAATTAGAGCAAAATCGCATCGTAACGACCTTAGAATTAAGCCATATAGCAAACCATAGAGTTGTCTGTTTTGCGTACGGGAGGGAATCGAACCGCGCGCCCAGGTACAACGTACGAAAAAAAGGTTGGGAAAAACATCTTAAACTTTTATAATAGGTAAAGATAAAGATATATATATTTATGGAAAATTTGTGGGCTGAAAATCAGATTGCTAAGGGGCGATCGATCGCCCTGAGCGATCACCCCCTCCTCCACGTGGTTTGCTTTTTTGGCACCACATTACTTTCTTATTTTAGTAAATTTATACACCTCAAGTTTACACATGCAAAGTTTAGAGACCCAAAGTTTATAAGTCAAAAATTTATATTTCCGATTTAAATTTGAATTTGAATTCAAATATTTTTTATATATAGTATTTCTATACATCTAAGGTTTATACACCTAAAGTTTATTGACCCAAAGTTTATAAGTCAAAAGTTTACATACCCGTTTCAAATTTGAATTTGAATTCAAATATTAGTTTATAGATCCAAAGTTTATAAGTCAAAAGTTTACATACCTGTTTTAAATTTGAATTTGAATTCAAATATTTTTTATATATAATATTTCTATACATAAACTTTTTCAACTTTATTTTTTTATTTTTTTAATGGTGTAATAGGAAGAGAAGAAGGAGGAGAGGAGGGAGCATAGGGGGGGAGGGGGGGTGCCCCTAATGCGCGACTAGTCGCGCGGTCACGCGGGCGCGCAACCACCAAGTCCACTACTACTACTCATAGGCTTCCACTACTACTACTCATAGGCTACTGCTACTACTACTACAAATCTACAACTCATACACTACTACTGCTACTACTACATGTATATATGAATATGCATATATTGTATATTAAACTTTGTATTATTGTATATATACATATAAATTTTGTATTAAATAATACAAAGTTTATGCATATATATATATATAAAGTATATACATACGTGTATATATAATTTTTATGTGTACCAAAAAATCGATGTATAAAAAATATACACATATACAAACTTTATATACGCGTGTATAAACTTTGCATACACGTATACAAACTTTGCATATGCGTATATAAACTTTGCATACGTGTATATAAACTTTGTATATCTACATATTAAAAACCGAGAGAAAAAAATACGAATACAAAGTTTGTATACGAATGAATACAAACTTGGTATACACACAAATACAAACTTTGTAATACGTACATTAAAAAAAGAAAAAACCAAAAACAGAAGAGAAACGAAAAAACAAAAAAGAAAAACAGAAGAGAAACGAAAATGGAAAAAGGAAAAACAGGAGAAACGAAAAAAACCCGGAAAAATCGCTCAGTCGCGCCGGGGCGGGGGGGCGGCGGACCCCGTCCCGAACGTGTGCCCCGAACAAAATAAAAAGAGCACGGGACGGGTCGACGTGTACCCGAAGGCCGAACGTAAACTGCAGGGTTATCTATGTGCGTTCGCCCTTCGCAGAAGCTTCTCTAATCTCTCTCCACCGTAGCGCAGAACGTAAACTGAAGGGTTATTAGTACCTTGGAATGACTGGATGACAAGTGGGCCCAGTACAGAAGGTCCCATTATGTCAGTGGCACTAGATCGAGCACTCGCGCCGCGAGCCCGCGATTGGAATGCCATGTGGGTCTTTCTCTTGACTACTCCATCCGTTGAATGTCGTTTTCAGTTTTATGTCAGGTTTGGTAGGTCGTGATCTTTTTACTATTTTGCCCATTGGGCAAAATTTTCTACTACATGCAAAATCCGTCGAATGTCGTCGTTTCGTTTGCGTCCGCGGGGTTATCACTATATATTCCTCTCTCTCTCCAGGAAACCAAGCCACCCCAACTCCAACCTTCCCCACAGGATCGAGTCGGGCAGCCACGAATTGATCGAGAGATCTAATGGCGGCGGCAAAGCTACTGCTGGGTGATGCTCGCCGCGAACCGGAGGCCTCAGCTTTGGGCGCGCTCGGCGTCGCCGCCATCTCCACGGCCACCACTTTGGCCACCGCGGCGTTCGAGCCGCCGCCGGGCGGCTTCGGCACCACCACCTACAACCATCTCGCCGTCGCCGGGCTCGCAGGGACCTTCCTTGGCGGGGTGGCCCTGGTCGGCACTTCAGTGTGGGTCTCTGACAACCCAGCTGCCCGCCGTGGCACCGGCAAGAAGCTCCTCTACGCCGCCGTCCCGCCGCTCCTCGCCGCCGTCGTTCTATCGGTGGCGGCGCTGCTCTGGTAAGCATGTACAAGCCCCTGTCCGACCGCATTACTATCCGCCATGATCGGAGCCAAGCCGGCCGTCCCTAGCGTGCTCCTTGTGTCAATCAAATGCAATCTTAATTATTCCATTTGTATTGTTCATTTGTTTGTTTTGTTGGTCGATCGCTCCGTCATGTGTTGTGTCTCGTGGAGTTGTAGTATCATCATGTAATAGTGCTTGCTTCTTCTTCTTCTAGTCCATTGTGTGTATCACATATGTATGATCACGTCTCCTGTTCTTGGTCTGTCAAAGTGTTATTCGATTGATGGCCGGCTTAATCGACGAGTGTTTTGTTAATTATGAGTTCATATCTCCCAATTTGAAGTATGGTGATTCAAAGGGGAGCTATGCAGTACTAGTTTTTGGCTTAATTACATTTAGGGAAGAGTGGATTTGGAGTACTCCATGCATATCGGCGCCGCTCGCCGTCGCCGCCGACGCTGAATAGTTCTGGAAGTTTGCCTTGTCGGCCGTCGTGTCCTTCTGGTGCTAAAAGCCCATCTTTTTCTCCTTTTTTTTTTCTTTTCTTTTTTTTTGAGGCAACTGTTAGAAGAGAGGGAATGGTGGGCCATATTAAGTGGGGCCCACATGCCGTATCATATCCATGACCTTTGTCCTTGCGTTGCCGGCGGCGGCGGCGGCGGCGGCGGCTACGGCCATGGAGATCTCACGCGACCATTTGCCGGTGAGGTCGGCTGCTCCGCCTCCGCCTCCGCATCTACGCCTGATTGATCCCCACCCCTCTCTCCACTGACTGTGCTATCGCGTTTCCGGCGGTGGTTGATCGAGGCGGTAGCCCGTGCGGCGCGCGAGATTCCGCCCGTCCACGGATTTCCGGTCGCCATCGCCGGGGTTCGTCTTCTCCGGCCAGCCCCTCGCCGCGCGAACCTGCGCCGCCCGTCCTCGGCCAGGATCTGGTCGGGGATCGCTTGTGGTAGGTGTTAGGGGGCACTTGGGTTTGGAGGACAGCATCGTCGATGTGCTTTGACTTTGAGTTCCTTGCTAATTTAGTTATGCTGACTGTTCCCATAATCCCTAAAATCCCAGCAGTTGCGTTGCGTGGTAGGTTATGTAAAGCGCATTCCTGTGATGAAAAATAGACCCTGGGAGACATATTATCAATTGTATCAAGCGATCCAACACTAGGTCCCCAAATATTGTCGTAGATACCATTTTCTCTTCAGTATGCTGCTTAAAACGCAAGTGTAAGGTTTTCTCTGTGCTGTCCAGTTACATCTAATTCCTTATGTTTAAAGACTGATATTAGTCTTTGGTTGGGTGTGATGTGCTTCTTGTTAATCGCAATACTTGATCTTTACTATCGGTGCATATTTAGTCCCAATATGCCCTTTTAGTTAAGTTGCTGAAACATTGAGCATCTTGTCATGTTGATCTTCTTGTGAGTGGTTCAAGATGATTTGTTCTGTTTTAATGGAAGTAAAAAACGAGGGCTGTCCCCTCCTAATGGGAAGAGAAAAAAAAGATGTATTTCAGCAACCATGTGTTATAGCACAATCCAATTAGTTCGCTAAGCTATTATGGCCTTTATATCCTGCTCTGAGTATTTATTTGATTTGCTGTAAAGTTATTAAATTTATGGCATTGTTATACGTGATTTGTACTTGATTATATGCTGCTATTGGTGATTCATGTAATTAGAGCTGAATGGGATTTTTGCTAGATACACATTGCTTCTTTCAACAACCCTTATGCGAACAAAATTAATGGGCTGGTTTCTCTTCTGTGCTGATTTCCTTTGTTCCATAGCTGAAGCTTAAGTAATTGCAAAATTTGTAGGAACACATCTGTTCTTTTGCTCTTACAATAAATGTGAGGTTTGTATTCGAGCTACACTCATGCTATGTGCATGCGCTCTGTCTATCTGAACCAATAGACTTTTGTAAATACATTTGCACAAGACATTGAGGTCAACTAAAATTCTTCTATGCCCAATGGTGCAGCCATATTTCATACATGAATATGGCTATCGCTTTGCCTGATAGGTTATGGACTGTGAACTCTGTGTTTATTTTGATGTGAAAATGGCCTCAGGGCAACGCAGGATAACTCATACATGTCAATCCATACACTAGGTCCTGAGATATTTTCTTAATGCCCTTTTCTCTTTTCACTATACTCTACTTGTTAAACTTCTAAGAAAAGGCTTATCCCTCTACTGTTCTATTACATCTATAATTCCTTTGTTTTGATGTCAAAAGCAGTGTATTCAGCTGTATATTTTGTTGTGATATGCTCTGGTTGATAGTAGTTAGTGTTCGTGTTTTGACTTGTTGCTGAACCTTGAGAGAATCTCGTAATGTTTAACTCTTATGAATTGTTCGACATGACCTTTTTTGTCTTGATGAATAGTGGCATGGCAACCCAAGGCAAGAGCACTAGGGCCTAGAGGTATTCCTAGAAACTTAGGGGAAAACGGAGAAAGACGTAGCAGGACCAGAGCTGAGGGCATTTGGCACCTTTGAAACACCATAATGCATCTCGTAAAAAATATTCAACTTTTAAAATTTGTGCTATGTAATAGGTGGTTAAGTGCTGTTCTTCTGAGTGATGGAATTGCATATTGTAAATAAATCTCCACTTGTACAAAAGATGAGCAAATCTTTTGCTTATTCTTGTCTACTTTTTTTTGGTCAAAATGAATAGGAATAGCAGGTGCCTTTAAAGTGCAAGTATAATGGAAAGCGTTGGTAAATTTTAATATACTTCTGAAAGAATCATCATCCTTGTGTCATTATCTTTTTCATGTAGTGAACTACAGATTTGCTCATGTATTTTTACCATCTCTAACAGCTCTTTATTAACGGATAGTGTATGGTTCTTCTTTTATGTAGGGGGATGTTGAGTTGTAAGAAGACCAGATGCATCTGCTCTGATTTTAGAGGCATGTATAACCTGTCAAAGAGCAGCAAAAGAAATGCCTCATAGCTGTGTGATACATAACTTTGCCAGGAGAGATCTCTCTATTTAAGCACACAGACTGATATGGCATTGTTAACCATTTGTTCAGTTGCTCTTAAATGCATTTCTGCTGGCATAAGATGGTAGTATGGTGGAGGTTCTGTTGTTAAACCCTGGTATCAGGACTTGATCAAGCAGTTTGGTACGTTCGGTGAAAATTCATGCACATTTGAGCGATCGTGCGGTACTCCGAAGTTGGTGTTTTCTATCCTCCGGTAATTGCGGATCACTGGTATAATGAGGAAATCAACCTAACGTATAATTGCCATGGTCTGTATTTATGTGTATGTGGAGACTGGTGTGTGCACTAATTTTCTGGAATGTCATTTAGTCAGAAGAGTTGTTTAGAAGAGGCATAGGCAAATTCTCTTGTAAGGCTTTTGTAGTTCCTTGAGAGTTTAACATAGTTATGACAGTAGTGTTTTCTATGACGACATTTATGATTAAACTATATCTACAATTCCTGTCTTTTGTGCAGAAAAAAAATGCACTAATAAAACATCCTAGAGTTGAGTGCATTGCGCTGCTGCGACTAATTCTGAAAGCTTGGCAGCAAGAGTTAGAATAGGGCAATGTTCTGCATATTTTTTCCTGCAGCTGTGAATTTTGCTAGTCTTGTTAAACCTGTGCTCGGGTGTGCAAACCTAACAGCCATTATGGCTGTGATAACTGATACTCCCTCTGTTGCACAAAAAAAAAAAAACTAACCTAGCATTAGATGTGATATATCATGATACTACGAATCTGGACATACATCTGTTTACATTCATTGTACTCTATGTCACATCTATGCCGTATTTAATTTCAAATTTTCTCTTCAAACTTTTAACTTTTCTATCACATCAAAACTTTCCTACACACATAAACTTCTAACTTTTCCATCACATCGTTCTAATTTCAACCAAACTTTCAATTTTGGCGTTAACTAAACACACTCCTATTACTAGATTTGTTTCCTATTACTAGATTTGTTTTTTTAGGAACAGAGGGAGTAGGTGCTATGTTTGCGGTTCGTTTTTTATGGGATGGAGGGAGTAGGTGCTATGCCTGTAGTTTTTGAGGTGAGCTGGTGGTGGTATGTTTGGTTTAGAGCTGACTCGGTGGAGACGCTTTCGGGATGTTGCATCAGCTACAGGGTTGTGCGATTGTTGGGCCGAACATTGACGTGTGTGGGCTGTGGGCCCGTGGGCTGAACGGCGGAGAGAACATCCTCGTGACGTCATCTCTTCCTCTCGACCAACAACAAACGAGTTGCGGGGGCCGCCGGGGGGGATGATTGTTTGTTGGAGCAACCTGGATTCAGCCGCAGCCCGCAGCCCGCAGCCGCAGGTCGTCGTTGGATTCAGCCTCCTCCGGCATCCGGAGCAGCGCGCTAGCTGGCCGGGGAGGGAGGATTAGTAACAGTGTCCCTCACATCCAGGAGTGTGATTAAATCTCCGAAAGCAAATTAAACCGAGATACTAAGGGAATCGGGAGAGGAAATGTAAAAGCAACGACGAGGGAATCGATCCCTTGACTTTATGGATAGCAGCTGCCCATACAAACCACCAAGCTAAGTTAACTTCACTCCCTAAATCTTGTTGCCCACGCGTACTCCCTCCATTAAAAAAAAACCCAACCTAACATGGGATGGGACATATCATAATACAATGAATCTGGTCAGAATTATAATATGTCACATCCCATATTAGGTTAGATTTTTTTGGTAGGAGGGAGTAGTTACATATTATACACAGGTCAGCGCTACATATTATACACAGGTCAGCGCTAGCACACATGGCGTAGATCAGCCCCCTTCACCTGGCAGATTCATGTCTCCTAGCGCCAACAATAGCGAGAGACGTTACAGCTCAACACCAACCCCGTTGGCGCTGAGGTCATAGTTTATTTATGAAATTAGGTTTTGGTATGGTTTATTTGTGAATTAAGTTTTCTAGATGGGCCAGTTTGTCAAAATTTCGGCACCCATGGGCCATGGGCCATGGCCACACTTTTGTCAATTGCAATGTCCTCATCTCCATGAGCGGAGAGGCGGAGAGTGAGCTGTGCATGAGCGCACGTGCTGCGCCAACTGTGGCGCTGCACTTTTCTTGGGATTGAAACCTCAAAGTATAGCTGAACGGCGGCAGCAGTGCCCGTATGCGCGAGGAACGGTGGAATACCACAATAGTTATCTATAAGCTCTCTACAAGAGATCTATGTCAGCATATTTTCTTACTTGGAAGATATTAAATGAAGAGAAAGAGCAAAGCTATCTATTAACTTAGAGATAGTCTATAGAGAAAAACTATGCAATGCATGAGAGAGCTATAGATACCCACGTAGACATACTATTGAGGTGGTTTACTATTAATCTAGTCTGTTGCTGAGATACACATGATTTATAGAGAGCACCTTACTTTACTATTACGGGTGCTCTAATTAATCATCCAAAGCTGGTCAAAACTCTTGGGATTGTTGCGGCCAGTTGGGGGGCGCTCACAGAGTCACAGGTTCAGTTCAGCTAGTAGACGGGGACGAGTCACAGGGACGGGGCCGTTTGGCAAACGTGAAGTCGACAACATACTTTCCGGCCCGCAGAACAAGGAGCCGGTCGTCTAGGGACATGTTCCTTCTAGCTGGAGTAACGAAGTGTTGGACGACGCCATTCTAGTTAGAGCGGGCACAATAGCTACTATAATTTAGCTATAAACATATTTTAACTTTAAAAAGTTAAAAGAAGAGAGATAAAAACAATAGGCTAAAGATTTTATAGCCAGCTATAAATTAGGTGAGACCATATATTAATTATATAATATATGGTTATAGATAACTATTGTATGAAATTAATTATTAAATTAACTATATTTAGAGTTAATAAATGGCTATACTATCAAACTTGCTCTTAAACTTCGATTTAGAGCGCGCCACGTTACATAGGGATGGACAGTCAGGAACCAGATTTGAAAATCAAGTTTTATTTATTACTACCTCCATTCTAAAATATAATAACTTTTAGCTATAAATCTGAATACATAGCTAGAAATGCTTATATTTTGGGACGAAGCTTAGGGAGTAGTTCCAAGTAAGTTCATGCGCTTCCCTGCAGTAGCCATGTGAAAACCCAACCCAATACTACTATGGCTGTGTTTAGATTTAAAGTTTGGATCCAAACTTCGGTCCTTTTCCATCACATCAACCTGTCATACACACACAACTTTTCAGTCACATCATTTTCAATTTCAACCAAAATCTAAACTTTGCGCTGAACTAAACACAGCCTATATGATATACGAAGCAGTAGTACTAGAGATTAATTACTAGCGATGGGGGTACGTATGTATACTATTCCTCGTGGTTTATATATAGTCATTGGCACCTCCATTCTCTCTCTGCGTAGAGAGTTATATAATTTGTACATGTACTACGTAGTAAAACCATGTTCTTCTTCCAATTTCCGCATTTCTAAAAGGGAGCTTCCTAAAAGGATTATCCTCTTACATTTCTTTAATATAAGTTTAATAGTATTTCTTTAATACTAGTTTCAAATCATCTATAGTAAATTTAATAGCCAGTTCATATAATAGTTATATATAAACATATACTACACTATTAATATCTGGTCCTACATGTCATATACACATTGTGTCTTGGAGTTTGTGCTGCAGCTGGCTACAAATCTATAGCCCACTACTTATCTCTCCCTTTTTATCTTCTTAAAATATATTTATAGCTAGTTTATAATCTGCTATTGTATCTGCTCTAATGCTGGATATGTTAGTTACTCCTATTAATGCAGCTATATAAAATTTGGCCCAAAAATAAAAGTGATTAACTAGAGTTACCAAAGTGCACAGGAGCATCAATTATTAGGGGAACTACCGATTATTATGAACTTAAGAATGGCAATACTCCACACACACATGCATAACTGCATGCTCATAAATGATATAATTTAAAATGAAAGTACCTGACCTGTGCTAGGAAATCAATCAAATTAAAGCAGCAAAAAGAGATCGAGCTAGTTTAGACAAATCGATCAACAAATTAATGCAGTACGGGACTACGGGTCGTCGTAGCTCCCTAGCTAGTAGGCCATCATGCATCAAGCATTGAAGTTGATCTCAGTAGTAGTACTGTCGCTGAGGAGGCCGACAGCGAGAACGAAGGGTACCAAGGCGGCGCAGAGAATCCACTGCTCAATGCCGGCGCCACGGCGGGCGTCGGCGGCGGCGACAGACACCCAGACCGCCGCCCACATTGTGGCCACGCCGCCGATGAACGCGGCCGCGACGGCCGCCATGTAGTAGCGGTAGGCATGACCGTCGTAGTCGCCGATGAGCACTACCCACTCCGGCGGCGCGGTGGCGGCCGCGCGCACGGCCGTGGAACTGGTCCACACGCCGACCACCAGCAGCACCGACACCAGGTCCTCGCGGGCCATCTGCAGTAGGCCGCGCACGTTGAGCGCCACGGCGAGGCTGATCTTGACAATGGCGGCCATGCAGACGCCTGCACCCTAGCTAGTTAATTAGCTGTAGTCCCTCCGTGTGCCGGCCTAGCTAGCTACTGGCAAACAATTCAGCAGAGACGCCAAGCTAGAGAAGGGAGCTACTAGAACGTACGGAGACCTAACGACGAATATACAGTATGTCTGTACTTTGAGATTTAGACTTGCGTTAATGAGATGCTTCAGTTCATATATATATATAGCCGCCGGGGACGACCTGTTTTATTACTACTACCTTCGTCTAATCACAATAGTATTAACTGCAGTATCACCGTCTTTTTACAGCATATGGAGTAGGACTGTAGGACTGTAGGAGTACTCTATCATCTAATCGCGCGCTCCGGGGAAGGCAACGAAGCACATGCGTGAATATTCTTTTAACCTTGAGAATTGTGCTGCTGGTATAATAGTAGGCTATAAGCCAGCTAAATGCTGAGGTGGAGGAGAGAAGAGAGGAGAAGCGGGCTGTAAACTTATAGCCGGCTTGGACATAGAAACCAAAAAACTCTGTGAGAGAGACAAGTGGACCCTGTATTAATTATAAAGAGCTCACTATTATATAAGTAGACTAAGAGAAGGTTATAAATCTAACCTTACAGCCAGCAGGTGGATTGTAATCGCAAAGCGGCCGAGGGCGCACGGCGCACGTGGGAGATTGTCGCAACACGCACGGACACCGAGGACGAGCGCAGCTCGCGCGCAACCCCACGAACGACGACCCACGACCCCGCCCGGCGCACCCGGCCACATGACCACTTGACCAAGGCCGCATGCTGTCCGCCGATCTGTACCGAATAAAAAAGTTTATTTTGTTTTCCTTCGGAGTCACGTTCTATACGAAAACCTCTATACTCCCTCCATGCAAAGATCAAGAGAAAACTTTGTATACGTACCTAGGAAATCTAAGACTTGAACCTACGCGGATTGGTTTCATAAAAAAAAACTAACAATTTGAACTACACTCACTTCAAAATTAAACTAGAGGGGTGCACTTATTTTACGATGGAGGGAGTACATGACTATCCAAATGATATATATAATTGCAATTTCACATCAATTACTATATAGCTCAAAATATTATCTATTTAGGCATACGAGTCTATGAGTTACAATTTATTTTAAATTCCAACTCATAGGGTATCCACTAGTATCTATAAAGTTCATCATCCCCACTAAATGTAGTTAATAGTAATTTCTTCTTCTCTGATAAAGCCATATGCCCATATCATTTTATTATTTTTAATATTTAGATGATTCATCACAGGTTTAAATCACCTATCTTCTAAAACAAAACCATATATATCCCAATCAATATTTATGACCTTCGGATAATTTTCTCAAGTGCAACTCATATATAGTATTTTGTCACATAATTTTTTTCGCAGCAACGCATGTGGTTCCCATCTTGTTAATGATACCTTCCCCACCCAGCCCAGTTCAGCATAATACCTAGTCCATAATACCTTCCCTAACCTAGAGACTTACGGCCTGTTTGGTTGGAGAGAGTTTTTAGGAGGGATTGGGAGTTTTTTGAGGGATGAGGCTATTAAGTGTTTTGTTTGGTTGGGAGACATGGGAATTTTGGTGGGATGGGGATGAAGAATTGAGGAAGGAACTCCCTCCTTTTCAATACCTGGGTAGGGGCAGCTAATTGGGAGGGAATTCCTCCTCTACTTTGTCTAAGCAAATCTCAGCCATTCGTTTTTATTAATGATCTAATCTCCAACTAAACTCCCTATCAATTTCCATCACCTCTACCGAACAAGATATTGGGATTAAAAATCAAATTCCCATCTTAATCTCATCATCAATTCCCCCGTGTAAACTCCCAATCCCCTTCCCTCAAGTTACCAAACAAGCCATTAGAGACTAGAGAGTGAGGGACTGAGATAGACATCGAAGATTCCAGAGCCGGGCAGCGGAGCGATGCATTCATATCTTACGTCGCCTCGTCCCCCGCCGTCTGTTTGAAGTTTCTGTCCATCGAAGTTTGAAGCTCGGTTTGAGGGTTTTTTTATTTCGATAATTTTTTGTTATCGTATCAGTGCCGGTTCGTTTTCGCTCTATTTTAGGTTTCAATAATATTCAATTCTATTTTCGTATCCGAGGTTTCCGGTTTCGATTCCAATTCCAAAAAAAAATGAAAATAAAAACGATAAAGGTGGTTTCGTCCATTTCCATACCGTTTTCATGCCTACCAACGTGTGCCCCCAACGAAAAAGCTAGAAAGCACGGGATGGGTAGGTCGACGTGTGCGCGAAGGCCGAACGTAAAGAGAGAGAGAGAGAGAGAGAGAGAGAGAGAGAGTCGGTGTTGCAGCAAAACCGCGCGCGCAGGATTATTTATGCCGTTCGTAGAAGCTTCCTTGTTTCGAAACCTGATCGTCATTAATGGGAGTAGCTATATATATGGCGCCATATTTTTCACCAAAAATAGTCGCTATGTATTTACATTGTAAGTCCATAAATTACATATGTAATTTTAGTGTATTTACAATGTAAATTCCAAAATTACAAATGTAAGTCCTAAAATTACATATGTAATTCTCAAAATTACATGTGTAAGTTGTTGATGTAATTCCCAAAACTATAAATTTGTGATGACACAGATATTTAGTTTTTAAGATTAATTAGTAATCCTACTTAGCAAATACTAACGTTAAAACAACAGAAGAGATCAGAAAAGGACAGAATCGGAGGGATATGCGTACACATACGCAATTGCTGCATCCGCATCTGACGGTTGAAACAACCGACTGAAATCTACCGTAATTTGTGGCAGCAATACCGTTAGTTTTCCTTCGTGCGGCAGCGTATTAGCGCCTCACTACTAAATTACCTTGGGATGATCGAATGACAAGTGGGCCCAGAATAATAGAAAGATCGCGACGCATGGAGCATTCCCATCATCCCATGCATCATATGCCATGTGCGCCTTGTTTGCGTGCGCTCGCGCCATAGTGCAACCAAGCCACCTTAAATCCCGGCCTCCTCGATCGGCACCTCCGCCTACTGCGTATATATATAGTACTACATGTTTGCGTTCCACCTCCAGCTCCAGCAACTAACCAAGCCACCCCAACTCCCCACAGGTCTCTCTCTTCTATTAGCTTCACAAAGAGAGGATCGAGCAGCTACGAATCCGTCGAGAGATTGAATACAATGGCGGCACAGCTACTGGTGTGGGTGTTGCTCGCCGCGAACCGGAGGCTAAGATCGCCTCCGCTTTGGGCGCTTTCGGCGTCGCCGCCATCTCGACGGCCACCACTTTGGCCACCGCAGCGTTCGAGCCGCCGCCGGGCGGCCTCCGCACCACCACCTACAACCACCTCGCCGTCGCGGGGACCTTCCTTGGCGGGGTGGCCCTGGTCGGCGCTTCAGTCTGGGTGTCCGACAACCCAGCTGCCCGCCGTGGCACCGGCAAGAAGCTCCTCTACGCCGCCGTCCCGACGCTCCTCGCCGCCGTCGTTCTATCAGTGGCGGTGCTCCTCTGGTAAGTCTCTCAAATTAAGGCTCATGTACAAAGCCCCTGTCCGACCGCATCACAATCTGGTTGGAGCTGTAGTATCATCATGTAGTAGAGCTAGCTTGCATCTTCTTCTAGTCGATTGTGTGTATCAGCTATGTATGATCACGTCTCCTTTTGTTCTTGGTCTGTCTCTGTCAAAGTGTTGTTCGATTGATGCATGGCTGGCTTAATCGACGAGTGTTTTGTTAATTATGAGCTCATATCTCGCAATTTCAAGCATGGCGATTCAAAGGGGTGTACTAGTTTTCAGCTTAATTACATTTTGAGAAGAGTGGATTTAGAGTACTCCATGCATATCGAGCATGACAGCCAGCATGGCGGCGTTTCTCTTCAATTGCGCCACCACTGCTGCCCGTTGGCAGCAGTGCAGTACTGGGACTGCGTTGCCCTGGAGGCGGCCAGTCTCCACGCCGCTCGCCGTCGCCGCCTACGCCGACGCCGAATATTAAGTGGGGGCATACATGCCGCATCATATCCATGCATGACCTTGTCCTTGCGTTGCCGGCGGCGGTGGCTACAGCCATGGAGATCTCTCGCGGCCATTTGCCGGTAAGATCGGCTGCTTCGCCGGCCCCTCCGCCTCCGCATCTACGCCTGATTGTTCCCCCCCACCCCTATCTCCACTGTGGTATCGCGTTTCCGGCGGTGGATGATCGAGGCGGTAGCCCGTGTGGCGTGATGCAGCGCGAGATTCCTCTCGTCCACGGATTCCCGGCCGGTCGCCATCGCCGGGATTCGTCTTCTCCGGCCAACCCGTCGCTGCGAACCAGCTGCGTCGGCCGTCCGTCCTCGGCCAGGATCTGGTCGATCGGCATCGATCGCTTGTGGTATGGGTTTGGAGGACAGCATCGTTGATGTGCTTTGAGTTCCTGCTAATTGAGTTACGATGACACCGTCAGTATCCACATGCATCTTCAGTTACTATTGCCATAGCCCATAAAATCCTACTATTGCCTGCGGATGTGTTTCGAGCGCGCGGTGACTGAATCTGAAAGCTCAACACCATCAGTTCGACAGGGTACCACGATTAAATGCCACAAACTCTATATATTTGCCAAGAAGTTTTTTTATAAATATTTGCAATCAGCTTTATAAACTTATTATTAAGAAGCTAAGTAACAATTTTCACGAATTTCGATCAAAATTTGATAATTTCTTTTTAAAATTTCGAAGACCAAATCTTGAATTCAAACTTCCGTGACTCGCGAATCATGAACGAGATTCAATCAAAATCCTGAAATTTTGAACGGTTTGTTATGAACCATGAAGTGATCAGAGACGAGGGGATCAATTGGTCAAAATTGAGTATAAATCCTTGAAATTCAGTGTTAAATTCCTGAAATAGTGGATGTGGAATAAATGATAAAAAAATAACAGGAAAATGACGAGAAATCTTTAAAATGTAGGAAAGCATGAAAGAGCGTGTGAGCATTTGAGTGTAGTATTTATTGAATATTGAATCGTGTCTAGAGTATATACTCCACCCATTGAATTCGTATTGGGGGAAGCATTGTAGTCCGTGAAAACGTCGCATAAATAAATAATCGTGGTAGAATTTTATTCAGGTTGGACCGCTAGCATTGTGGGGGGAAAAAATCTGCGGAATACTCCTAGAACTAGTTTCGAGAGGCGTTTGAATTATTTTGCGTTTGTGGATTGTGATATGTTAGATGCGGAAAACTGCAGTTGAACCAAGAAGAGGAATTTATTTTTCACTATGATTGCGATATGTAGATGCGGAAAACTGCAAACAGAGAAGCACACGAATATTTTTTCAGAGTGATCGCGATATTGATGCGGAACACTGGTAACAATAAGAAGCACACAGATTATTTTTCACAATGATTGCGTACGTAGATGCGAAACACTGCGAATAATTTAAAAGGCACATGGATTACATGTGATCGTGATCATTGATATAGGCCCTGTTTAGTTCCCACACAAAAATTTTACACCCGGTCATATCGAACGTTTGAACACATGCATGAAGTATTAAATATAGGCTAAAAAAATAACTAATTGTACAGATTGTGACTAATTTACAAGACAAATCTTTTAAGCCTAATCTCGCCATGATTTGACAATGTGGTGCTACAGTAAATATTTACTAATGACGGATTAGTTAGGCTTAATAAATTTGTCTCGTGGTTTACAGGCAGATTCTATAATTTATTTTGTTATTAGACTACGTTTAATACTTTAATGTGTGTCCGTATATTTAATGTGACACACTTAAACTTTACACCCTTAGATCTAAACACAGGCATACTGTCTGCTGCGAAGAACTGCTGTTGAATGAAGATTCGGAAGGAATATTTTTCATTGTGATATGTAGATGCGGAGAACTGCCGCAGCTAGCAGACCTTGAATGAAGTAAGCGTAATAATAAATTAATATACGCGGCGAACAGCCGCAGCTACAATTGTGAAATCAGAAGGGCAATCAGTGTAGGACAAGAATAACTGACCAATTGGCATGCTTCGAGGAGTAGACTTTGAATGAGTAATATTTTCGGCATACCTGTCTTTTTCTCTGGGACTGAATTTGTATTTTCAAATTTGCAGCTTAAGGAAGATGGCAAACTGAACACGCATAACGCTGTACCATCCACATGACATATGGGCCCCACCGTACAACGTGAGCCGCCGAGACGGTGACATTTTTCTTTTTCCCAATTCTCATCGAAATCTACGAACTGACATCATCTATATATACGCCTGCGCTTCATAGTTGATAGTTCACCCCAACGGGAATTAAGCAAATTCTCTTTACATAGCTTGTACTTCTAAAACCCATTAGCAATCCGCGGAGCAGACACCAGTTGAGGATACATACTACTACTGCGTGGCGGCACCGGCGCCGGTCATGGTGGTTCCTGCTCGACAGCAAGCGGAGGCCGACGGCGCTGTCCCGGCTGCGCTGGCCGCAGTGGGCCTCGCCACCGTCTCCACGGCCATCACGCTGGCCGCCGCGTGCAACGTCGACGACGCGTACTACTACCGCCTCGCGCTCACCGGGATCTTCCTTGCCGGGGTGACCCTCGTCGGCGCTTCGGTGTGGGTGTCCGACAACCCAGCTGCCCGCCGTGCCGCCGGCAAGAAGCTCCTTCACGTCGCCGTCCCGCCACTCCTCGCCACCGTCGGCCTAATGGTGGCGGCGCTGCTCTGGTAAGCTTCGCAGCAAGGAGGTTCTTGTACAGGCCCAGGCCGCATCACTATCGGCGGCCGGCTTGATGTTTTAGTGTTGCTTGCTCGCTTGCTGTGGTTGTGATTTGTAATACTGTGTACTAGTACTGTACTTCTTCTGTCGGCAGTGTGTCCAGTGTATATATGTAGGAGTATCACTGCTATGAATGATCACGTTGTGGCTGATCGATTGATGGAGGATTGATCGACCAGTGTTTGTTAAGTTCAGATCTCTTAAATTAAGTATGGTTGCTTGTAATTTGTATAGTGTTGGCAAATGGAGATCTATTGAGTTCAGATCTCGGTAAGGGTGGATTTGGGGTCCTCCATCGTCTCCTTGCATATTGACGCCGCTCGGCGAGCACGGCGTTACTGATCACCAATAAAACATCGATTGACCCTTCCTGCGTTGTCTTTGAGGTTGGCGCCTTGGCGGTGTGCCGCCGCTCCCCGTCATGTGTCCTTTTGCCCCCAAAGGCGATTTTCCTTTTTGGCTGATTCTCTTGACAATTATCAAAGATTCCGGATTGAACCTTGGATAGTGGGCCCCAGAGAAGGGTAGGGGCCGTAGGGGGTTGCCGGCAGCAATTTTATGGTGCAGGGCTGGTTTGCTTTGTGATATAAATTGACCTTACCAATTTTTGTCAATGTCAAATTTTGATAAGATTTTGGCATAGCTAATCTTGGCAAGGTAAAGTTATGTTTGGATTGAAACTAAAACAACCTAAATTCACTATTGAAATGGCCTATTTCTTTAGGCATGCCAAAATTTGGTTTCAGACCAAATAGATACTAAACACTGTTAAAATTACCAAATATTGACAATGCCAATTTAGACCACAAACCAAACCAGTCCGCAATGTTTTTGGTGTTCTGCTACTCCTGGTATGTTATATTCTACTCTGTCAAAAAAAAAAAGCCAATTCTGATTATGAATCTAGACACACACGTGTCTAGCTTCGTTGGTAGGATTGGATTATTTATGGGACAGAGGGGTTAAGAGATTTATCAGTCCCAAAAAAAAAACCAACCTCGTACTCGGATAGGACACATCCTAGTACAATGGATCTTTACCTTCATATATACTTCTTATAAGCCACCGTTCAGCGTTGTAATCTCACCTCGATATAGTGAAGATATTTGTTGGCTGGCGCCTGTGGTTTTTCCTCTCCTGCTTTGGGAGGATTTTTCACATTAAATCTTGTGTATTCTGGGATCGATCTATCGTTTTTTTATCGTTTATTTACATATCGTTTCCTAACAACTAGCATGGTGGCCCGCGCAGATTACGCGGCTAGCATATCATTATATTTTCTCTCATATAATAGTATATATGTTTTCTTATTGTATTATTCACATATATTAAAATGATAACATAATTTTAAATTTTGTAATAACTTTATAAAACTACTAATGTGTAATATTCATATTGTATTTTATATACGTGTTAGTTATTAATTATTTTTAATATCAAATTTAAGTTATTTGTAAATTACATATATTCCTATATGGACTCTAGACTCGTCTTTTAATATTTCTTATTTTTTAATTCTGAACTTTCTGTAAATTGTATTTCTATATAGACTCTATGCTCTTCTTCCAATATTATTTACTTTTATTCTGAATTTTTATTATTTCTAATTGTATTTCTATGTGGACTCTAAACTCATCTTTCAATATTCTTTAATTCTTAATTTCAAATTTCAGTTACTTCTAAATTGTATTCCTATATTGACTTTAAACTCTTCTTCCCATGTTTTTCTTAATTTTGAATTTTAGTTATTTGTAAATTGTATTTTTATACGGACTCTAAACTCTACTTTTAATTTTATTATGTTTATTCCAAGTTTTAGTTAGTTTTAAATTCCTATATGGTCTCTATACTCTACTTCTAATATTCCTTATTTTTTAATTCCGAATTTCTATTTTTATTATTAATTGTATTTCTATATGACTCTATACTCTACTTCTAATATTCCTTATTTTTAATTCTAAATTTCTATTATTTCCTAATTGTATTTCTATATGGACTCTATACTCTATTTCTAATATTCCTTATTTTTAATTCCGAATTTTAGTTATTTCCTAATTGTATTTATATATGGAGTCTAGTATCCTGTTCTAATATTCCTTATTTTTTAATTTTGAATTTCAACAATTTATAAATTGTATTTCTATGTGGAGTCTAGTCTCCTCTTCTAATATTCCTTATTCTTTAATTCCGAATTTCAGCTATTTCTAAATTGTATTTCTATATGGACTCTACTTTTTCTTTTTCTCCGATTAATGTGAGAGGCTATTTCTAAATTGTATTTCTATATGGACTCTGCCTTTTCTTTTTCTCCGATTAATGTGAGAATTTCTAGGCCATGAGAGCGAACGTGGAGGCTCTTTTTTCTATTCCTTTAATAATATAATAGATAGATAGATGTTGTGCATATCCACACGGCCCGAACATGATCAACCTACCACAATGAGGTTGGCCCAACTAAACTTGGATCGCAACCAAGTATAACGATCCAAATTGAGATGGCCTACCATGGCCACATATATAGGCTGACTTGGGCTTTAAAACTTCTCCAAAAACGATGGTGAATCTTTAATGGGCCATTAAATGGCGGTCCAACTAGCTGGGACAAATCACGGGAATAAGTTCACTTCGTGACCCTCAAAAGTGATCGAAATCTAATCCATAACCCTAAACCACAAAACCGGATATCTTGACCCCCAAACTCTTAAAACCGGTGCAATTTGACTCCCTGGGCGGTTTTGGATGGCGGTTTTGCTGACGTGGCGTCTACGTGGCGGTATTGACCGGTCTCCTTTACACGTGGCGTTGACGTGGCGCTCAGGTGGCATTAGAATTTTAAAAAATAATTCATTTATCATTCACATAGAGGATGACATGCGGGGCCCACTGACATGGGGACCCACTGACATGTGGGACCCACATGTCATCCTCTCTCATCCCCTTCTTCCTCCTCCATCTCTCTCCCTTCTCCCACTCTCTCCCCCAGGGCTCTCTTCACCATCGGAGCGGCAATGGGGATGGCGGCGGTGGGACGACAAGAGGGGTAGATGCGGCGGCCATCGACGGGCTCGTGCTGGACGGCGGCGGCAACCATCGGCGGGCAGTGGGGACGGCAGCGGCAACCATCGGCGAGCGGGCGGGCGAGGACTAGCGAGGGCGGTAGATGCGGCAGCCATCGACGACGACGGGAGGGAGCTGGAGTGGCGGCAGCTGCGCCTGCCGCCGCCGCCGCGGAAGAGAAATCGTCGGGATCTCGTCGCTCGAGGCTGCCGTCACCGGGCCGGAAGGGGCCGAGCCTGCCTCTGCCACTCTCCATCCATCTCCGGTCCTTCCCTTCTCTCTCTCCCCCTTTGTTGCGCTGGAGCGGCGGGCAAGGCCGGTGCGGCGGCGGCGACGACGGACAAGGGCTGGAGCGGCGTCGGTGGCGGGCGAGGGCCGGAGCGGCGACGGCGGCGGGCGAGGGGCGGAAGGGAGGGAGGAGAGGCGGCGCCGCCCGAGATTTCGCTCGCCCGCCGCCCCTCGTACGCCCGCAACGCCGACGACACCGTCAGCTACCTCCGTCATCCTCCGTTCCTCCTACACCTGCTCTCCTCTCCTCTCTCCACTTGGCGAGGCCATCGCCGCCGCTTCAGCTTCCGCCGCCGCCCTCGCCCGCCGCTGCTCTAGCTCCAGCTGCCCGTGCTCCCCCCGGCCGGCCAAAGGGGAGAGAAGAGAAAGAGAAAGAAAGAGAGAAGGGAGGAAGAAGAAAGGGAGAGAGAGGATGACATGTGGGGCCCACATGTCAGTGGGCCCCACAATTTTTTACTTTGTGTGTGAATGACATATGGGTCCCATGCATATTTTTTATTTCAAATGCCACCTAAGCGCCACGTCAACGCCACGTGGAAAGAAGACCGAGTCAATACTGCCACGTAGGCGCCACGTCAGCGAAACCGCCTTCCAAAACCGCCGAGGGAGTCAAATTGCACTGGTTTTAAGAGTTTGGGGGTCGAGATATCCGGTTTTGTGGTTTAGGGTCATGGATTAGATTCGATCACTTTTGAGGGTCATGAAGTGAACTTATTCCCAAATCGCGTGGTTGACTCAAGAGGCTCGGAGTTCAATTCTCCGAGCCCCCCGGCCTCTGTGACCCTGTCTATACAAGCTCTAGCATTGTTTGGAGGCAATAAGAAGAGAGCCGGGAGTTTGTTTCGTAGGGTGGAAGGGAGTCGAGGGTAAGGGCGACGACGACGGCTTTCCAGCGCTCTGGAGGAGGGTGGCGCTGCGGCGGCACGGTGGTCGCGCACTCGTGCGAAGAACAGGGAGGGCGATGGCGGCGTCGAGTCAAAGGGATTGGGGACGGACGGCGGCTTGGGCATTGCAACCCTTGTTTGGGAACACGCGAAATTACCAAATACCCTTCCACCGAAATTAAGAAAAGGCCTAAAATGCCCATAAGAATCAACGGTTAGATATAATCCGACTGTGCTACTACTCACAGTAGTGGGGGTACTGTAAAACGTCCCAAAAAGAAATATCCGTCTTGGTGGGTTCCAATTCACGGTGAACTCGCATTTCATAGATGAATATGTGCTGCTTCGAGAAAAAAAAAATCTTGCTCGGTCATGTGTGTAGCCCCTTCTCATTTTGAACTAGTATTTGAAAACTTTGATCATGCTCGGTATTTCAAGATTCCCAATTTAGAGGAATCAGTAACTGGGTGGGCGTGGTGGACCTGGTGGAGTGGTGGTGGTGGCGAGACCTTGACCTCTCAGAAAAGAAAGGTACGTGTGAGTTGCCAGTGGAAAAACCGCATACATCTATGTTGGTCAGGATATATCTCATGTGTCATCAAAGATGCTGTCCTGTTAAAGCAGCTATCAATTCAGCTTCTCTGGCTGATGATGTAAACTTAATCCATGTACTTTGCTTTTAATGTCTAATCCTAATATATTATGTTCTCAATGGAGGCCGAAAACTACGTGTGAGTTGCCAGTAGAAAAACCACATCCATGGAGATGGAGACTGAAAGCTACGTGTGAGTTGCCAGTAGAAAAACCACAACCATGGAGACTGAAAGCTACGTGTGAGTGCCGGTTGCCAGTGGTAGCTAAAGTCTACATATAGATGCCGGAGCTGCAATCTCAAGACGGGAAAATTAACTCAAGGCGAACACAACACTGTACATCTCATCTGTCCATCTCTGCTGACTTCCTAGCTTCATTCTGAACAATAGAAAGATTCATACATCGCTGATGATGGCGGACGTTGCTCGGCGGGAAGTGGACGCCGACGCCGTCGCCGCTGTATCCAGGATCCCCGCGGCGATGGGCGCGTTCGGCCTCGCCACAGCCTCTCTGACCATCAACCTGGCCGCGACACGCGAGCCACCGCCGTGCTTCGGTGACAGCACCTACTACCGCCTCGCCCTTGTGGGGTCCTTCCTCGCCGGAGTGGCCCAGGTGGCCGCCGCCGTCTGGGTCGTCGACGATCCACGCAGCCGCCGAGCCGTCGCCAAGAAGATCATCTACGCCTCCATCGCGCCGCTCGTCGTCGCCGTTGGCCTCACCGGAGCGGTGTTACTGCTCTGGTAATTCCCACCTTGGTTCGTTCGTCAACACGTACCAACGCCGACATCGCCGCCGCCCGCGCCACCATCTCCATGGATCGGAGCGATTGTATCATCTATATCTATCTTGTTAGCCGTTTGATGCTGCTTGCATGCTGATTGCTGTTTGTATCACCCGCCTATATCTACCATCAATCGATCATGTTGTTTTTCTCTACTGGTTGCAGCTGCTGTGTGTAATTGTGTTAGTTGATCGATGTCTGGATTGATGAATATTTGATGCAATTTTTTAGTCCACATTATTGTGTACGCAAATCAACAAAAAAAACTGCTAATTATGGGGAAACAGAGTATTTGGAATTTTGGAGTACTCCAATTCTCACTTACGCCGGCGACATCGATCGGCGAGCATGGGGCTCGGCTCCTGATCATCTACCGCTCCGGCGATGGCGGCGTCTGTTGTGACTAGTTATATATTTATTAAATTGATTTCAGAATTTCCGTTGTTGTGAGGCAAAATTGCACTGGTTGCAAATCTGCCAATGTGGAGAAGTGCATTGTGCTGCTGTGACTGAATCTGAATGCTTGCCAACAAGATTGCTACTATCGAATTGTCGAGTCGTAATGTTGTGCATATCGCCACGGCCCGGACATGATCCAACTACCACAATGAGGTTGGCCCAACTAAACTTGGATCGCAACTAAGTATAACGATCCAAATAGAGATGGCCCACCATGGGCACCTATATATGCTGACTTGGGCTTCAAAATTTCTCCAAAAAGAAAAAAGTACATCGAAGGTCCCTCATCTTGTCATCGGATTACAAAATCGTCCCCGAACAGTAAAACCAAATATAAGTCATCCCTCAACTTACAGAACAGGCTCACTTTGGGTCCTTGGACGGTTTTGACCCCGGTTTTGTCCAATGAGCCAGCCGAGTCAGCGTAAAACCCACGTGGGCCCCACATGCCAATGAAACCTCAGTCTCTTTTTCCCATTCTCCCCTCAGCCTGCTCACGGCGCTGGGTCCATCAGGCACGTCGCTGTGACGGCGCCTAGCTCGTCAGGAGTCCTTGTTGATGCCTCGTCTCAACAGTGCGCGTTGGATCCTCTTCTCCTTCTCCATGTTGTCATCCACTGTCGCAAAGTGCGAGGACACCACTGTCGTCATCCATGGCCGCAGATCTGGCGCTCGCACGCGTCGGTGTTGGCAGTGGCGGCGGCGTAGGGGGAGGCCCTCCTGCTCCCACATTGTTGTCGCCGCCGCTACATCACCCATCATCGACTGCCCAACTCCTTCTCTCGCTCCGCTGACTGGCTTGCCCAGACTGAGGAGAAAAGTGAGAGAGAGGAGAAAGGGAGAGAAGATGGGAAAGAGAAAGAGTGATGACGTGGTCACCCTGACATGTGGGGCACATGTGGGTCCCACACTGACTCGTCTGCCACGTCGGACAAAACCGGACACAAAACCGTCTAAGAACCTAAAGTGACCTGGTTTTGTAAGTTGAAGGATATAATATATCTAGTTTGTAGGTTGAGGGATGATTTTGTAATTTGGTAACAAGATGAGGGACCTCTGGTATACTTTTTCCCTCCAAAAACTATGTTGAAGCTTTAATGGGCTACTAAATGACGGTCCAATTGGCTCCCCGGTTGGTACCGGGAACAGGTATTTCAACCGGGATTAAAGATCGACATATTTAGTTCCGGGTTCTCTTTTCCGGTTTGCAACTCAGGATTATAGGAGTTGTAAACCGGGAGAGATGAGGGTTTCTCCAGTAGTGACAGTGTGAATCTGATCTTATTTAGTACATCATCGTGGGGACGGTCTATGAAATCCCATGCAATTTCTTTGCTTCAAAAACCCCCATGCAATTTCAAGATAAAAAACCGTCTATTTGATTTTATGACGGACCCATGCACCATCCGAATGACAAGCGGGCTCAGGATAAAATGCGCCCACCGTGTCAGTGAGATAGGTCGAATGGAGCCCGTACGTATTGGCACCCTGACATGTCATATCGCCCGCCAGTCAAAGCCCACGCTTTGTTCATTGATCGACCATTCGACCCTCGACCTTGTTGCTTGTGCAACCCATTCTTCCACTCGAGATTTTCCAGAGAGAAAACGACCCCCACTACTCACAACGGCCATGGGATATATATATAGTCGCTTTCAAACGACCCAGCGATCGAACGCTTCCCTCGGGTTTTCAGGGGTCTCTCGCGGTCGCTTTCAGGCCGGTGTGTTACAAACCTCCAAATTCGATGTTCGGTTGGCAGATTTTGCCTATATATAGGTACATCTCTCTACCATCTCTGTCCAACCTCTTAGCTAGCAATCGCTGATCATGATGAGAGTTGCTCGCTTGGAGGCCGACGGCGCTGCGTCCAAGATCGCCGCGTTCGGCCTCGCCACAGCCTCTCTGACCATCAACCTGGCCGTGGCACGCGAGCCACCGTCGTGCCTCGGTGACGGCGCCTACTACCACCTCGCTCTCGTGGGTTCCTTCCTCTCCGGAGTGGCCCAGGTGGGCGCCGCCGTCTGGGTCACCGACGACCCACGCGGCCGCCATGCCATCGGCAAGAAGATCGTCTACGCCTCCATCGCGCCGCTCGCCATCGCCGTCAGCCTCACCGGAGCGGCTCTGCTCTGGTAATTCCACCTAGGTTCCTTCATCAACACGTACGCCACCAACTACGCCGACATCGCCGCCTCCCGCGCCAGCTTCTCCCTGGAATGTATCTTCTCTTCTACTTATATATCTTACTTGTTTCAGTTGTGTGGTGCTGCTTTCTTGCTGTTTGCTGTTTGGATCATTAATCGTGCTTTTGTGTATCACCTCGCCTATATATCTACAATCAATCGACCCTTTCATTTCCTCCACCGCTTGCTGCTGTGCTAGCTGTTGTGTTAGTTAATCAATGGTTGGATTGATGAACATGTGATGATGCAAGTTTTACGTCCATACAGAAAACGAATCAACTAATACTACAAATTAGCTAATTTAGGGGATAACAGTGTATATGGAATTTCGGAGTGCTCATTACGTGATCACCAATTCAACATCCACTTCCTCGCCGCCGCCGGCGACGGTGCGGACTTCGTTGTGGCGTCCGTACGTCCACGCCGCAAGCGCAACCGTACGGCCGGCCCGCCGCCGCCTCCTTGTTTTCCCTTTGGGATGAAGTAGCCGATGTCATGTGGTTTGCCAAAAGGGTTCTTTTTGTGATTTTTCTCTCCAATTTTTAATCAATATATATTTTGATTGAATTGTTTTGGAATTTAGAGGTAAGGTGGGCCATATAAGTGGACCCCGTATGCCACATAGGAGATTAGTGGAGGAGGAGGAGACATACTCCTCAATTTTAATATTTCTTACTTTTATTTTGAATTTCAGTTATTTCTAAATTGTATTCCTATTTTAACACTCAATTTTATTTTTTTTAATTCATTTTATTTTCTATTTCAAATTTTAATTAATCTCACGTTGTGCTCTAGATAATATTTTCTTTTGATATTCTTTTTCATTTTAAATTTTAGTTTTTTATAAATTTTATTGACTTTTTTGGATTTTGTATTTTATTTTTATTTTAATTTTAAATTAATCTCGTGTCATGTACTAGATGGACTATTTTTCAATATTCCTATTTTTTTATCCGAATTTCAGTTATTTTTAAATTATATTCTTACTTAAACTCTCTTTTGCTTTTTGTCAATATTAGAATTTACTTTATTTTTATTATAAATTTTAATTAATCTCGTATTTCATTTTATATGGACTCTTATTCCATATATTCCATAGTTTTAATTCTGAATTTTAGTAATTTCTAAATTATATTCCTACTTTTTTATAATTTCATAATTTATTTTTATTTTAAATTTCAATTAAACTTGTGTTGTGTTCTAAATGGACTATTGTTTTAATATTCCTTATTATTTTATTTTAAATTTTAGTTATTTTAAAATTGTATTCCTACATAAACTCTCTTTTTTTTCTAATTTTATAATTTAATTTATTTTTTATTCCGAATTTTAAATAATCTCGTATTGGGTTATATATGAACTGTTGTTCCAATATTGCTTATTTTTAATTCCAAATTTTAATTATTTCTTATATTCTTATTTAAAATTTTTCTGATTAATGTGGAAAATTTTTAGGCTCTAGAGCGAATATGGTGCATCATTTTATGGTTGTAGTAGTAGATGATAAGAGTAATAACTTATGGCTATGAATTTACCTTGGCTATCCCTTGCTGATCACACTTTTCTCATTAAGATTCAGATTTTATCTCGATTTTCGTTAGTACGTTTTTTAAATTATTAAACGATACTTCCGTGCGAAAACTTTATATGTAAAAGTTGCACTAAAATATCAAATATATCAATTAAAGCTTAATTAATCATATGTTAATAGCTTTTTTGTTTTATGTGTGTTACCTTAATCTTTATTTTCATCAGTTTCAAGGACTGGGAAAAAATAGGACACCAATAATCTACATATACGTGTAGACGTAGTACTACAAGCCAGCACTAGTGTACTATTCCTATATAAACCCAATTTTGTCGAGGACGACATGGTGACCTCGTGATCTGATCGGGCTGTCTACTGCTGGAGAGGCACGCGTCACGCCCTGAAGATCACGTATGGGGATTGGCAACGCAATTAATATTGGTGTCTGAAATTGCAGATCACCCTGTCGATGATTGCTCCAATTAATAATGTACTCGCTCAGCTGATTAACGCTCAGTTTAATGTACAAATTCATTAAGAGAACCCGCAATGGTTATGTATAGACTATCTACAAGAGATCCATGTCAGCATATTTTTCTATTTGGAAGAGATTAAATGAAGAGAGAGAGGAAAGCTATCTACTAACCTGGAGATAGTCTATAGAGAAAAAGAGGCAATGGATTAGAGAGCTATAGATACCCATGTAGACATACCATTGAAGTGGTTTACTATTAATCTAGTCTATTGCTGAGATGTACATGTTTTATAGATAGCAACTTACTTTACCATTGTGGATGCTCTAAGAGCAAGTTCAATACTACCTCCGTCCCAAAATAAGTGCAGCCGTGGATATCCGTGTCCAACGTTTGACCATCCGTCTTATTTGAAAAATTTGTGAAAAATTTGAAAATATTTAGTCACACATAAAGTATTATTCATGTTTTATCATCTAATAGTAATAAAAATACTAATCATAAAAAATTTTCAAATAAGACGAACGGTCAAACGTTGAACATGAATAGTGCAAAACTGCACTTATTTTGGGACGGAGGGAGTAGTATATATAGCCAACTACTAGCTCCAATTCATCTATAGCTAATCTAAGGGCATTCCCAACCCAATGACTAGGATGGTGTCTATAGCATTAAATAAGTTGCCACTTAGGACAAAAAATGATGTGGCAAGTGAATAAATGAGGAAAGAGAAGGAAACCATGTCTTGCATGAGACATGGTTTCTACACAACATCCAAAACATCATGTGAGATAAGTAGCATTAAATTGAAGTATGGAATAGTGGTGTTTTAAATTGAAGTATGGAATAGTGGTGTTTGCATTGGAAGAGTAGTGTCTAGTACTAGTTTCTTGATGATGTGGAGTTTATGGAAACCATGTCTAGTGTTATGGGTTGGGACCGCCCTTAGTACTGCAAATGACTTCGATGAACATGTAATATTTCTGTTAGAGCAAGTTTAATAGTATAGCCAACTACTAGCTCCAAATCATCTACTCCCTCCGGTTTCATTTTAATTGACGTTTTGGACAATGACACGGTCTACGAAATATACTTTTAACCTTATTTTTCTATTATAATATATACAATAAATAAATGTATATTTACTTTTATTATAGTACTTTGAAAGACAAATATATATATATATATATATATATATATATATATATATATATATATATGTATATATATATATATATATGTTGTTCTAGTTTCTTTAAACTAAATATTTTTAAATTTATTGTAGGTCAAAGTTATAAAAGTTTGACCTCAACCTTCTCCAAAACATCAATTATTATAAAACTGGAGGGAGTATAGTCAATTTAATAGTCAATTCATACAAATAATTACCTATAAACACACTATATATTATTAAAAAAATAAACACACACTACAGAATTAATACATTGTCCTATTTGTCATGCACATACTATGTCTTGGAGTCCGTGCTGCAGCTGGCTAAAAACTGCTGTTCTCTCTCCTATTTTATCTTCTCGATACGTGTTTATAGCTGGCTTATAGTCTGCTATTATACTTGCTCTTATGAATTTGAAAAGATGACATGCCCCAACAGTCAAGCGGTCAACGTCTCAACGGTATACCAGAGCATGTACAATAATAGGCTATAAGTCGGCCACAAGCATACGTGAAGAAGATAAAAGATAAGAGAGAAGAGAAGCGGACTATAGATTTATAGCTAGCTGCAGCATGAACTCCAAAACACTGTGTGTATAACATATGAAACCAACTATTAATGATTTAGCATATATTTGTAGTTAACTATTGTATGAATTGGCTATTAGATTAACTATAAATAATTTATAGTTAGTAGTTGGCTATACTATCTATCTCATGGTGTGGTCAAGTAACGTCTGTTTGGCATATACGTTCGTTCAAGACTTCCCATTTTACTTCCTGTTCAATTTCCAGAGAAATTGCAACAAAGTAAGGCCTCGTTCGTCCTGTGAAGGGAGGGATGGGAGATCCCCAGCTATACACTTGCGAATAGATTAACATGCGAATAGATTAACATGTGATTAATAAGCGTTAAATGTCTGATTGTATCGCAGCTCATGGGACGTGTATGTTAAATGCTGATTCTTTCGTGTCGTAGTGGAATTAATAATGGATCATGCACTAATTGTACTCCTACTACTTGAGATTGTTATCGGGCGATTTGACTTGGGAGCCGTACGTTCTTCGTCAGGAGGCGGGGGTGGAGGAATATATAGGAAATGGGGGAAGGCGTTTCGGTCAAGAATTCGGCGTGTTGGGGGAGGAGGGAGGAGGGGTTACGCGTTGGCGGTGAGGAGGAGGATGGGAGGCTGACAGGTGGAGCCCACCTAAATGGATTTGGTTCGGCGGTTTTTGCGCGTCATTTTCACGCTTGGCGCGTGGTGGCGAGGCGGATGGCCGCGCGATCAGCTTCTTCTCCCCTCTTCGCGTGGGGGCGAGATGGACTCTTTTTGGTCCGGCAACCACCGCTCCTGATGGAGTTCTGATCTCATATCGCCTTCGGGTGGGGTGTTCACATATGACATATCGTACACGTCGCCGTGTAGGATAAACCACGCAGACAATGAAAACGGATGCATATGACAAAATGCGGACACAGGAACGAATCGCGACAGGACGGCCCTGCCCCTCCTTTATATACGACCCCTTCACGCAAAATATTTCTTTAAACTTTTAAATTTTTCATCACATCAAAACTTTTCTACACACATGAACTTTCAGTTTTTCCGTCACATCGTTCCAATTTCAATAAAACTTCTCATTTTAATGTGGACTAAACACACTTTTTTTTTTTGGGTGATTCTCTCTCGATGCTGAACCGCTACATGGGCCATAGAAGTGGGGCCCACATGCCGCATGATATCCTTTGACCTTGCGTTGCCGGCGGCGGCTACGTCCTGGAGATCTCTCGCGACCATTTGCCGGTGAGGTCGGCTGCTCCGCCGGCGCCTCCGCATCCACGCCTGATTGATCCCCACCCCTATCTCCACTGTGCTATCGCGTTTCCGGCGGTGGTTGATCGAGGCGGTAGCCCGTGCGGCGGCGCGAGATTCCGGTCGCCATTTGTGCAGCATGACAACATTTGTGCAGAATTTGTGTTCACAATTTCTGTTATGCAGAAAAATACACTGAATGAAATACCGCCGATGAGTGGCATAACAACCTTGAGTTAGTGTATTGTGCTGCTGTGATTGAATCTGAATACTTGGTAGCAAGAGTTAGGTAGGGTAATGCTGTGCATATTTCTCCTGCAGCTCTGTGAACTTTGAGAGTTAAATTTTACTATCGTGTTAACCTGTGCTCCGCTAGGCAAACCAGAACCATTATGCTTGTGATAGTAAATGCAAGTTTCTTTTCAAAAAAAAAAATGTAAGTTATGCATGTATTCAGGTGGGACCCTTTTTTTTTAGTGGGGACGGAGAGACGCTACAGAGTGTATGTGCTGTGCGATTTGGTTTTCTGCAGTCCCCTCACCCTGTTAGAAAGCGATAGGCAGATAAATGATACTGTAAAAAATAATAATAATAGATCAATCACAGAAGACACAAGATTTAACATGTAAAACTCTTCCAGAATATTAGAGAAAAAACCACGGGCGCCAACCAATAAATATCTTCACTATGTCGGGTGAGGTTACAACGCCGAACAGCGGCTTACAAGAAGTATATCTGAAGGTGAAACCTTAAAGGATGAGGTTACAACGCCGAACTCCGGGCCAAGCCTCCGGCGACGAGCCTCCGCTTCGCTCCGTCCAAAGGGCCTTTATATGAGTGTAAATGAATTTGTATCACAACTTAACAGATCCACCCACCCACAGTAATATTATTGCCTTTAATATTGACTTTGCAAAATAATATATAAAAAAAAGCTTGTTTAATGGATGAAAGGCTGTAAGCTTTCTTTTATAAACGGAACCCAAACATTTATAGAGTCCTAGGCACGACCAGGCTTGCAAGAGGTCAGATTGTAGTCCTTTGGATTGGATGATTTTCATGGCAATTTTAAAAGACTGAATTTCTGAGGATTATATTTTTAGTATGATCATTTGGATTAGAGGAATAGGCTTGGGCAAAATCCTATGGAATGTCTTCCTACCCCTTCATTCCAATGGAAAGTAAGTGTGTATTTAGTTCACGAAAAGAAAACTTTTGGATGTCACATCGGACGTTTGACCGAATGTTGGAGGGGGTTTTCGGACACGGATGAAAAAACTAATTTCATAACTCGCCTGGAAATCGCGAGACGAATTTATTAAGCCTAATTAATCCGTCATTAGCACATGTGGGTTACTGTAGCACTTATGGATAATCATGGACTAATTAGACTCAAAAACTTCGTCTCGCAATTTCTATGCAAACTGTGCAATTAATTATTTTTATCTATATTTAATACTCCATACATATGTCTAAAGATTTGATGTGACGTTTCTGGGGAAAATATTGGGAACTAAACAAGGCCTCGGAATGAGGCAAGAGCTGGTGTCTTAGTTTTCCTATGCTAGGTGCAATACAACTCTCTCCCACGAGTGATTTTGATTCCTGTAAAATTCCTATGACCATCCAATGACACTAGCTTAAATATTTCAGTGTTTCAAAATCCCGTGGGATTCAAAAGAGCATAACAATTAATTCATGAGCGATGCTCCGGTGTTCTTTACTTGTCGTATTAGTATTATACTACTAGTATTATCAGAGGTAAATTAGTAATTTAGTAATAAAATGATTAGGAGTTACTTTTACTTTGTCATTTATGTTTTTTTCTGGCTAAATCAGTCTATGATCATTTATTGCGTTGGCATCGCTCATATTTCATCGAAAAAGCCAAAAAAAAGAGAAAAAAAAAGAGAAAGTTTAGTCAGTACTGAATGACGATTATACTCTCTGCACCTATTTTTTTCTGATAATAATGTCCCTCCACGTTTCTACTACTGCTAACTGAGATGATATAAATAATTTTGAATCTTTTGATCATCAACGGTTCAGATTGATTTTTACTATAAGTAGAGAGCACTGTACAGTGTGAATCTGATCTTATTTGGTATACATCATCGTGGGGACAATCTATAAGCCTGTTTAGTTATCGGAGCATCCGACACTCACTGTGTGCAGCCGCAGCCGTTACAGTCTGCTTGCAGAAAAGGCCCTATGAAATCCCATGCAATTTCTTTCCTTCAAAAGCCCCGTGCAATTTCAAGATCAACCGTCTCTTTGATTTTGTGACTGACCGACGCATGCACCATCCGAATGACAAGCGGGCTCAGGATAAAATGCGCCCACCGTGTCAGTGAGACAGGTCGAATGGAGCCCATATTGGCACACTGCCGGTCAAGGGGGGCGCTGATTGCGACCAGTCGCGCCGCGGGGCGGTCACTTCTCCTCTCATAGTCTCTCTTCTCTAACGCAATGTATATATGTATGTATATACCATATATACATACGTATAATTATATATATATACATACAATTTTAATATAGAAAAATATACACATGTATATAAAATTCATGTGTACGTATAAAAAAACTAAAAAATACGTGTATACAAACTTTATATACGGATATAAAAACCCAAAAAATACATGTATATACAAACTTTGTATACGCGTATATAAAGTTTATATTTGTATATATACAAAGTTAGCATACGTACATATTAAACAGAAAACAGAAAAAAAAACGAAAACAGAAGGTACGGAAAAAAACAGAAAAGAGAAACCGAAAAATAAAACGGAAAAAAGGGAACGTGCGCCAAAAAAAAAGCGGAAAGAAAAAACATAAAAAACGGGTTGCGAAAAAAAAATTAGCGCGCAGCGCTGCCGCCCGCGCCCCCTCTCCGCGCGCGACACGTGTCCAGTCGCGCGGGAGAGGACGCGCGCGACTGATCACTCATTACCAATCTCGGCCGGTCTAACCCCACACTTTGTTCAACCTCCGAGTCTTCTACCCGAGTCCAGGCTCAGATTAATGGTGTAAAAAAGGGGATTTTTTTTACATCAACGGCCGGGGGTGGAATTTAAAAGCGTCGGTTTATTGGGGGGGTGTGGAGAGTGGAGACCGGAACCGGATGATACAACCCAGTTCCGGATGAATGCCGCGTGGACAGCCCAGCGATCGGACGGCTCCCTCGACTCGGCTCCAGGCGCAAACGCGGATGCCCCTTTCCACAAATGCTAATCTGCGCACTCCTCTCCCCACGCAGTGTGGCCACGTGGGGCGACGGAAGCGCTTGCGGGAGGGTTATTTTATTTTTCTTTTAACCCGGTTTTTTATACGAGTTTATACGCATATAGTACGCACGTATACGTGTTTTTCCCTTTTTCTCTCAGTTTATTTTCTTAAATATGTACGTATATAAAATTTGTATACGTGGTGTTTTTTTTTCCGGTTTTAAAATATCTACATACACTAGCAAATATGTCCGTGTGTTGTAGCATGATATCCAAATTATATAGTGTTATTCTTGTTTATTGTGTATTTTTTTTCTTGTACGATAGCGGAGCGTGGGATGTTGGAGATTTTTCTTAAAAAAATGTTTGGCGGGCCCGTATGCGTGATAGATGGAACACATCCCCCCGGCACCCCACTCGCTTCTCTCGCCCCCCCCTCCCCCTCCCCCCAGCCTAGTTGCTTTTGCGGTGTGCTATAATCGGTGTCACAAACGGACAAACCTCCAAATTCGATGTTCGGTTGGCAGATTTTGCCTATATATCCTCTCTCCGTAGGTACATCTCTCTACCATCTCTGTCGTCCAACCTCTTAACTAGTTTCCTGCTCGGTTTTGATCGATTCTAGCTAGTAATCGCTGATCATGGTGAACGTTGCTCGCTTGGATCAGGCCGACGGCGCTGCGTCCAAGATCGCCACGGCGCGGGCGCTGGCGGCGTTCGGCCTCGCCACAGCCTCTCTGGCCATCAATCTGGCCGCGACACGCGGGCCACCGTCGTGCTTCGGTGACAGCGCCTGGTACTCCCACCTCGCTCTCGTGGGTTCCTTCCTCTCCGGAGTGGCCCAGGTGGCCGCCGCCGTCTGGGTCTCCGACGACCCAATCGGCCGCCACGCCGTCGGCAAGAAGATCGTCTACGCCTCCGTCGCGCCGCTCGCCATCGCCGTCGGCCTCACCGGAGCGGCTCTGCTCTGGTAATTCCAACTTGGTTCCTCAACACGTACCAGCACCGACACTGACATCGCCGCCTCCCGCGCCAGCTTCTTCCTGCAGGATCGGCGCGAATGTATCTTACATTGTTTGATTTGTGTGATGTTGCTTTCTTGATGTTTGCTGTTTGGGTCATCGATCGTGCTTTTGTGTATCACCTCGAGTATCTAGTATCTACCATCAATCGATCACGCTGTTTCCTTCCACTGCCTGCTGTTGTTGTGTTGTTGATCAATGCTTGGATTGATGAATATGAGATGCAAATTTTGAGTCTCCACGGTGTACGCAAATCAAACAAAAAAATCAGCTAATTTGCAGAAGAGTGTATTTGGAATGTTGGAGACTTGGAGTACCCCGCGAATTGTGAAGCCGGCGGCGGCGCGGCGACCGGCGATTATGGTGTTTGTGATCACCAATTCAACATCCACTTCATCGCTGCCGCTGGCGGGGCTCCGGCGACGGTGCGCACCGTACGGCCGGCCCGCCGCCGCCGCCTTGTCCTCCCTTGCCCCTTGCCGCTGTCATGTGATGGCCAAAAGGGTTCTTTTTGGTGATTTTTCTATCCAGTTTTTTAATCAAGATTCTGATCCAATTGTTTCGATTTTGGCTGAAAGGTGGGCCATAAGTGGACCCCACATGGCCACATAGGAAAGTACTACTACTAGTAGGAGATTACTGGAGAAGGAGAGGAGACATCACAGGGTCGCGGAGACTTGCCGCTGCGGCGCCCGAGAGGGCCACGGCCATGGCGACTTCGCCTTCGCTCTCGCCCAAAAAGTCTCTATCTCGCTGCTCCGGCTTCCTAACTACATCCGCTTGCCTCCTCTCTGCCTCAATTCGCTAGATCTTGTGCAGCGGTGAAGAAACGACGGCGCGCCAAATTTTGCTCGGCCACGATCCGATCACTGTCGCCGGAAGCCGTCCTCCGGTCACCCCCTCGCCGTGAACCTGCGCCGGCGGACCTCGGCCAGGATCTGGTCGGCATCGCGGCTGTGGTATTGCAAACAGATTTGTGGATTCTATGATGGCCGTGCGCCGTTCAGCCGTTGACTTGTAAGAACACCGCAGCCACCTCTTCTGATTTTAGTGGTTCATACAGGAATCATCTTCTTGCCCTTACATTAATATGGTTACATGGTTACATGCATTTTGGCGGCTGTGGTCATGTTGTGAAAGAAAGACATCAGTCAACAGGTGCTTAAGGGAATTTCACAGTGTGAGTGATAACCTATCAGAATTTGATTTGATAGGGCAGTTTGGTATGTTGTGTGAAAGCTCTTTAAACATTTGTGCAGTTGTTTTTTTTTTTTTTTTACTAAATCAGCGGGGTGAGAGCTTCCCCACCTGAATTTTGTCATTGCAATAAATAGAAGGTTTACACAAAGAGTTACAATGAATTTAGAGTTCGAAGGGGGGAAGAGAATATCTCCTTCCACATGGAGATTACAGTTCTATCTTCCGTTTTTAAGTTTTCAGCCCACATTGCAGCTTCACTGACGCACCGTCTCAAGCACAGTTGTATCGGCGGCGCACTCCCTCTGAAAACCACATCGTGTCTATGGTTCCACAAAGCCCAGAAACATAAGAGGTAGAAAACTCTAAAATGCAGCACCGGGATTTGCTGCTCTGGCTTGAGGTGGTGCAGTCTTGACACCTCCTGAACTGTCGGAGTTACCTGAATGTTGTGTAGTTGTTTGGTGCATCATTTTTTGTCTTCTGGTAATTGTGAATCACTGGCATATATATTGAGGAACCCAACTTTTGTATATTTGCCAGTTTCTGTATTTTTCACATGTGGAGAGACTGGTGTGTATGACAGTTTTCCTGGCATGTCATGTAATAATCGGAAGATTTGTTATTAAGAGAGGGATGCTCAATCTCCTTTCTAATACTCCCCCGTTTTTTAATAGATGACGCCGTTGGCTTTTTCTCACATGTTTGACCATTCGTCTTATTCAAAAATTTTATGCAAATGTATAAGATATAAATCACACTTAAAGTACTATGAGTGATAAAACAACTCATAACAAAATAAATTATAATTATGTAAAAATTTTAAATAAGACGAATGGTCAAACATATGAGAAAAAGTCAACGGGGTCATCTATTAAAAAACGGAGGTAGTATTAGGCTTTTACCGTTGCTTGTGTGCAACCTTCAACCCTTTTCAGACTAGTTATAACCATACCATTTTGTATATCAAAATTTATGACTAAATTGCACTAAATATTCGTGATTTAGTGCATTGTTATGCTGTGACTGAATCTGAAAATTTGGCAGCGAGAATGAATATCAAGTAATGTTGTGCATATCCCTGCGGAATAAGTTCACTTTATGACTCTCAAAAAGTAATCGAAATCTAATCCATGACCCTAAACTACAAAACCGGATATCTCGACCCCCAAACTCTAAAACCGGTGCAATTTGACTCTATGGACGGTTTTGAGAGGCGGTTTTGCTGACATGGCTCCTACATGGCAATATTGACCGAGTCTTCGACCCACGTGGCGTTGACGTGGCACTTACGTGACATTAGAATTAAAAAAATATGTGTGGGACCCATTTGTCATTCACACACATAAAAAAATTGTGGGGCCCACTGACATGTGGACCCCACATGTCATCCTCCTTCCTTCTTCCTCCCCCCTCTCTCCCTTCTCTCTCTCTCCCCTTCTTCCCCTTCGGCCGACGGCGGCAGCGAGAGCTAGCTAGAGCGGTGGCGGCGACGGGCGCTCGAAGGCCGGAGCGGCGGCGGCGGTGGTGGCGGGTAGGCGGCTCGGCCCTGCTCTAGCTCGGAGGGTCGAAACTTGTGGCCGCCGCCGCCGTCCTGCTCGTCTCGCAGCGGCCCCAGGTGGCTGCCTTCCTCTTCCACGCCGGCACGGCTGCATCGCCGGCTTCGACTGCGTGGACCGCCGCCTTCGACCTTCGCCTCCGTCTTCGGCCATCGACGACACCAAGGGCAACCCCCGCCGGTCAACTTCCTCCACGACGCCGACCCCATCTCGCCGAGCGCTAGCCTTGCCATCGTCGACTCCTCCACTCCGGGGACCGCCGCCACCATCAGAGGGGGGTGACCACCTCTTCGTCGCGCCGAGGTTCGTCGCCGTCGACCCGAGGGACGAGCTCTCTGCGCCACCTCCGTCCACCACGCCGGCGGCGCTCTAGAACCCGCTCCAGCTAGCTCCTGCTGTCGCTGCCGCTTCAGCTCCCGCCGGCCGCCACCACACCGCGGCCCATGCCTCGCCGCTGGCCGAGGGTGAACAAGGGGAGAGAGAAGGGAGAGAGGGAGGAGGAAGAAGAAAGGAGGGTGACATGTGGGGCCCACATGTCAGTGGGCCCCACAATTTTTTTATGTGTGAATGACAAACGGGTCCCACAATTGTAATGCCACGTAAGTGCCACGTCAACGCCACGTGGATCGAAGACTCGGTCAATATTGCCACGTCAGCAAAACCGCCTCCCAAAACCGCCCAGGTAGTTAAATTGCACCGGTTTTAGGAGTTTGGGGGTCAAGATACCCGGTTTTATAGTTTAGGGCTATGGATTAGATTTCGATCACTTTTTGAGGGTCATGAAGTGAACTTATTCCTATCTCTGCAGCCTGGACATGATCAAACTATCACAGTGAGCTCGGCCCAACTAAACTTGGCTTGACTTGGGCAGCTATCCATATTTTCATGGGCTGACTTGGGCTTACAAATTTCTCCAAAAACGATGCCCAAAGCTTTAATGGGCCATAAAGTGGCGATCCAGTTGAGCACGAATAAATCGCGTGGTTGAGGTTCGGAGTTTAATTCTCCGACCCCTGTCTATGCAAAACTTTTCCATTGTTTGTTTCAAAAAAAAAAAACATTTCCATTGTTTGGAGGCAATAAGAAGAGCTCCATGATACAAATGATTTCATCTGAGCACGTAAGGTTGCTTCTGCATAAGGTTTTGTTACCATCACACTATCTCACGAAAGCAAATTCAAGCTGATATAAAACTTCATTTGCTGAAAACATCTGAAAAATGTAAGCGTGGTACTGCAGGTCTGCACCTGCCATCGGCCATATTCGAATGAACGCATTGCAGTTGTAATCCTCGGCGATGTTGTTGTATGTATGATCTGCCGTGGTGATATTAATGGTTTCTTCTACCTTTGCTATGATGTTCAGACAACTTAATTTGAATAGCAGACTCGCTGATAAGCACAGCAGCAGTCAACAGTTGATGATGGAGATGATGAAGCCTCACCTAGCCGTCGCCACCCACTAGAGCTCAGCTATCTCGGGGCCTTACAGGAGAGAGGGAAAACTGTGGTGGCGGCCGTGTTTTTTTTTTTACCTTTTCCACATGACTAATACGAGGGCCCTATGGTTTTTCTGATTTCTTCCTAGAATATATGATTGTCACGTAAACGTCACATCACTATGTGTGTGGACCAAGTCAAAATGATAAGTTAAACAAAACCGCTCAAAAAACCACCGAGAGAGAGAGAGAGTTGATTTGTACTGATTTTGATAATTAGAGGATGCTTTTATACTCAGTTTTGTAATTAAGGGATACTAATCGATCACAGCATATAAGTCGAGGGATGCAAACACACTTATGCCAATTGTTGTGGTCATATATATTGCGCTCTCTTGATACTTAATAAACACGTTAGTTTGTTAATTATTTTGTTGGCCATTTTCTGTGACAAGTCGATAAACATGATCACAACACCTAAACGTCTTGCAGTGATATGAAGTCGCCAACCACCTTAATCTAGCCAAACTTTGGTAATTTTTCCCTATTTTATCCATAGGTGCTAAATTTGGGTGTAAATAATTTGTTATGAATTAATTAAAACCCACTAAGAACATAAATGCTCTTGGAACTTGAAGGAAAGAATACCACTTAGCTCTTTTTTTCGCCCCCATGCATGTAGTTAAGCTGGCAATTAATGTCTTTTTTGTTCGTACGTCATTTGCAAAGTGTAGAATCAACAAAACACACACACATAAGATAAATTCATTTATCCAGACAGTAATTGACAACATGACGCTGATACACACACCGAGACTGAATCGACAAACGCAACCTGCAGGTGCTAGGCATGCACCGTGAATTATTGTATGGAGTATAATATTTGGCTCCCGTCGATCGATCGATGGCCGGCCGATGAGATATGCTATATGTGGCAACTGAATGAACAATCTAGCCAGCTCGGTCGTCGATGAGCCACGCTTACCTATCAAAGCACCGCGAGCGCGCTGACGGCGACGACGAGCGAGGCGACAGAGGCGTAGACGAAGAACCAGTTGCCGGCGGCGCCGGCACGGCGGGGGTCGTCGGAGACCCAGACGAAAGCGATCACCTGGGCCACGCCGGCGAGGAAGGTCACCACTGCAAGTGCAAGGTAGGAGTAACAGGCAGCGCCGTTATTACCCAAGTCAGCTTGCAGCGGCGTGGTGGTGGTGGCCAAGGTGATTGCCGTGGAAATGGTGGCTAAGCCGAGCACCCACAGCGCCGCGTCCACGTTGGCCTCCGCTTCGTCCCGCCGAGTAACAGCCACCACCATATCTTGATTAATTTCGAAGACTAATTTGAGATCGAAGCTAGAATTAAGGCCAAAAGAAATAATACTGGTAGAAGATTTAGCTAGGTCAATTGCTTTAGCAAATTTGCTAGAGAGTTTCCCCCATCTTCAAGTATTGCATCGATCTTCCTCGAAGAGATGTGTGTATACGTACTACCTGCCTTGAGTTTTCTGTGGGTCGTCATTGCACAAAATCATGGTGCGTTTGACTCGGTATCGGGGTGTACCCGGGCTCTACTCGACTCATCTGACCGACACGGCGGGGCCCACCAGACGTGGGCCCGCTTGTCATTCGGATGGTGCATAACATACACCGCAGCGACACCGGCGGTTGGGACATGAATACAGCTGCGTATAGGCGTCGTGAGTGGTGTTTCTGTGCACGGGAGGGGTGGAGGTTTACTTACAGCTAGCATCCGCTAAGGGCAGGTACGCGGCGAAACGCAGCCTGCAGATAATTTCTGTACTACGTTGGGCAGATAGGATCGAGTAGGACCGTATGCAGTGACGCAGCCAAAAAGAACCGCCTTCGGCCGCGTTCAGACTGCTCATCTCATATGTATAGTTGGACCGGAACGGAGGCTCTGTTTAGATTCCAATTTTTTTCTTCAAACTTTTAACTTTGCCGTCACATCGTTCCAATTTTAGCGTGGAACTAAACACAGCTGGAGTATCGGAGTCACCGATTAACCACGTGAAGCCCATAATAATTTGGCCATGTTAGGGATCGCAATATACATGTTAGGGTGAACCAAGGCTGCGGTCCAATATTGCGTGAACAGTCGAGGGTTCCATTTTTCCCAAATTCTAGTGGCACGCAGGCTATATCGTAAATTGTAATGGTATTTATCTAAAATGATTAACCCAGACAAAACATATAGTTGGGCTGGAATGGATCTAGTTGCAAACTACGTGGACCCCATAAGGAATAAGTTCACTTGAGGTCCAATAACTTTACACCGAATTCAATTTTTGTCCTTGAACCGAAAAACCAGATATAACGGGTCCCTAACTTACAAAACCAGTGCAAATGAGTTCCCTCGGCAGTATTGTCCTTGGTTTGGGCTGACGCGGCGCCTACGTGGCTCTTTTGACTAGGTCTTTGTTCCACATGACGCTAATGTGGCAGTTTGACCTAAAATAAAAAAAATAAAAAAATGGGCCCACATGTTAGTTACATCATAAATTTAAATAACGGTGCGACCCACATGTCAATAATACAACGTTATCTTCCTCCTCCCCACACTCTCCCCTCTGTTCCTGAGAGGGAGAAGAAGAGGAGGAGCGCCTCGATCGCATATTCGCATCCCCACCCTATTAGGTTTCTGTTCCGCCTCTGCCTTTGCCTTTGCTGCTCCTCCTCCTCCTCACCGCCGTTGCCGCGGAATCGATGGGGGTGGCGGGCGTGGCCGACGAGGAGAAGGATGGCAGCCGGCAACCGACAAGGAGCAGGGCGATTGGCAGTAGGGAGGAGCTATGTGACGGCCACGACGTCAGAGCTCGACTGCCGCTGGGAGGTCTAGGAGCCTCTGTTCCCGCCTCGCCACTGTGGGTCTCTGTTTTTGGACTTGGACTTGGAGGAGCTCGTCGGCATCCCAGCCCCCCCCCCTCTCGCCGCCTCCCCGTCCCCTCGCTGGCCTCCCAACCTCCTCCCTCTCCGCGCGAGTTTGCCGGCTTCCCCGCCGCCTCCTCTCCACGCGCGCTCACTGGCATCCTCGTCCCCTAGCCAGTTCGCGCCATTGCTCCCTCTCTGCGCGTGCTGAGAAGATAGAGAGGATGAGCTGGAGGAAGTGGGACCCATTGGCAGGCCCCACTATTTATTTTATCCTTTTGTTTGACTGACATGTGGGCCTCGTATATTTTGTTTTAGTTTTCAATTTTACTCTTAGTGCCACGTGGGTGCTACATCAGCTAAAACCGGTGACAATGCTGCCGAGGGACCTCATTTGCACTGGTTTTGCAAGTCAGGGGACCCGTGTATATGGTTTTTGGGTTTAAGGACGACAATAGAATTCGGTATAAAGTTAAGGGACCTCTAGTGAACTTATGTCACCCCATAATAGTTGCCGTTAGGGATAGCAACACAGGTTCGGGCCAGCAGTGGGTGAACCATCGCGTGGGCCGGAGCCCAATAATATATACACATCGTGTACTCACTGTCACTGGTTGTGGTGGTGCAGCCATTGCAGGAGACCAAGCCTCAGTTTTATATGCAGTTAAACATTGACCTTTGGGCTTCGCACGCGTCGGCATCACAAAATCCTCTGCCGTTGCCTTTCGTTTTTTCGATCACCTAGCTGATCATGCATTGCTTAGGCTAAGCGGGCTAGCGGCTAGCTTTCGATGACTCAGCTGCGTCTTTTTCCTGTGGCTTTCCATTAGTTAATTAATTCCTCGTTCCATGTTCGAACACGGTGCTCACTTTCCAGAGCCAATAGGAATCGCCGAATTGTCCATGACAAGATGCCCAGCCTCGCTTGGACAAAGTGACAGCACAGGCATCGAGCGTCCTGATTTGTTAATTTATACTCCCTCCGTGTATTTTAATGTATGACGCCGTTGACTTTTTAACTAACGTTTGACCATTCGTCTTATTTAAATTTTTTATGTAAATACAAAAATACTTATGTCATGCTTAAAGAACATTTGATGATAAATCAAGTCACAATAAAATAAATGATGATTACATAAATTTTTTGAATAAGACAAAATGTCAAACGTTTGTTAAAAAATCAACGGCGTCATACATTAAAAATACGGAGGGAGTACAAGCTTTTTTGAGGTGCGGTTTCTAATTAAGTCGAGGCATGACAACTAAGCAACGGAAATAATTTTAGCGTGTTAATTATACTACATACTCATACTTTTATGCTGCGTTCTAAAGTGTGTTTTGGTTAGCCTAGTCTCTCATTTACTACGAGCACATACTTTATTATATATAGAAATTTCAAAAAAAAATTAAATTTATAGTTACCAATACTTAATTAGTCATGTGTTAATATTTATGGTGTAGTTTAAATTTATGGTGTAGTTTCTATTTTTGCTATTTATAATATTGGATTTTAGCAATTTTGTAAGTTACCTATTGTTGCTTTTCCTGAATTATATGTTTTTCAGGTACTTCTCCTTACCTGTCAAATGGAGCTAACCTAATTAATAGAGTTAATAAAAAAATTGAAAAAGTGCACCAAAGATAAATATTCGCCCTGTTTATAAATAGCTGACAGTGGTCGCTATTCACTTTTCAACTACTCATATTTTTGTAAAATACTCCCTCCATACTCATAAATGAAGTCGTTTAGGACAATGTTTAAGTCAAACCTTGATAATATAAATCATGAATAACCCTCAAGTTGTTGAGTTTGAAAATGTAAAAAATATATGTATAGATTTGTCTTGAAAAATACTTTCATAAAAGTATATATAGATCATTTTTCAATAAATATTTTTATAGAAATAAGAAGTCAAAGTTGTGTTTTGGAGACCATGTCGCTGTCCTAAACGACTTCCTTTACGAGTATGGAGGGAGTATTTGCAGAACACCAAAAACGAGCCAGGTTGGTGAAGTGTATTATATATGTCCTAAATATAATAAGCATGCGTAAAAAAACTTTTGTTTATTATATTCTAGTCATTTATGAGTAATTAGTAGTTGAAGTTTAAATATATATTAGCTAGAGTTGCAGTTATTTATAGAACGGAGGGAGTTGCACGCCGCGGCTATATATACATGATTGCAAGACATACTGTATATGATTTTAGAGGTGCATGTATAGCTTCTAAAACGCGCAGATGTACTTTCAATATGAATTTTGTGAGGTGAACGATTGTCACTTGCATAGTCTCTTTTAACTGGTGCTGAGAGGATAGACATTACGTATATATGTGTGAATGTGATCAGTGCATATTTGTTTGTTTTTCATGTAAAAAATAAAAGCATTAAGTTTTAATGAAGAAGATGAAAATAACCTGTCGCGCTAGCTGGACTTTACAACCGGGTTCATAAAACCGATCGGTTTAAGAGAAATCACTAGCTGGTTTTTATACAACGTTATCAAAAGTTATCGGTTTTTGTTGGTTTTCGGTAGATCGATGAGTAACGGTTTGCACTTAGAAAATTAAAAGGCAAACCCTTGCTTTACAGTTTTCTACTACTCCACTGTCATCATCGGCGACTCACCGAGGGACATTGTGAGGAACATATGCAGCACTTTCATGGACTCATATGGATTCCGTTTCCGCCTGTCTGGGGGTGCATCGTCACATCACCTAAATGACATTGATAGTTTATATATGATCTTATTGATGCTACTGGCAGCTAGTAGCTCCAAAGAAAAGGAAGCGTGTGTTAGTGGAAATTGATAATATCTCCGTCCCAAAATAAGTGTAGCCATAAATATTCGTGTTTAGTGCTTTGATCATCCGTCTTATTTGAAAAATTTATAAAAAAATACTAAAAAAAATTAGTCACACATAAAGTATTATTCATGTTTTATCATCTAATAACAATAAAAATACTAATCATAATCTTTTTTCAAATAAAACGAACGGTTAAATGTTGAACATGAACAGTGCTAAAACTGTATTTATTTTGGGACGGAGGAATTACTCCAATTAAAAAGATTGGGGGGAAAGCGACATGACCATGCATTAATTCCATTGCACCATGAATATGGCCTGATTCCATTAATGTAGCCAGCGTGCAAATGAACACATAATCCAAATTAGCATCGTCCTGTGTGCATATAAAGCACGTCCAGTCCATTTGTATGAGATCGATCGATCAGACTACCATATCGATCATCTCCACCATTTAGGGCTCCGAGGAATTATGAGATCACACGCGAACAAATTGTAGCGAGGCATTCGTAAAATATTTGGTGTATTCTAAAGTATATTTCCACCTGAAGAAATTGAAATGGTATAATTGTACCATTTAGGTAGGTATTTTCTGAAAGACACATCTATGTAGGTTTACTTTACTCTTACTTAGAGGGCTGTAAAATACTGGAGTAGTATATTTAAAACGACACGGTATAGTAGATTAATATCGAATACGTAAAGAAAAGGTTAAATGAATGAGATTCGAGCCATCGGTAGTGGCTTGTCCGCCTGTGTGTGACAAAGCGGTGATAAGGCTCAAGATGCAGGCTGTCGCTGAAATTGGGAAAAGATGAAACACCCATAATGTAGCAGCACAAAAAAGAAATAATAATAAAGGCTAAATTAAGCTAATGTATGCATTAGGTATCTTCCTATAGCTTAGGTACTGGCATTATATATACAATACTGGAGAAGATCGTTAGATTGCAAGCAACAATAATAGCGGATCTGATGTCTCTCCTCTCAAGCATTCAGAAATTATAAAGCCTCTCCGATGAGTAGAAAGATGGCAGTACTATACATCGTCTGGGAGGAGAACCCGATCCCAGTGAAAACGTGTGGGGGATATAATAATAGTAGGACGCCCAAGGCAGTTGTTTAATTGGACATGGAGAGGCATGACAATTTGGTAGACATATTGATCATACTAATTCTATAATAATAATTCTATATGTTCATTGACCGGTAAAGTCTTCTCGCGACCTATATATATATCTGGATGTGTACAACATACATTTCCGCGTGTGAACGTCGACACGTACGCCATCGAAATGTTGGTTCATACAACTATACTACTCCCTCCATTCCTAAATATTTGACATCATTAACTTTTTTTAACATGTTTGACCGTTCATCTTATTCAAAAATTTTAAGTAATTATTAATTTTTTTCCTATCATTTGATTCATTGTTAAATATACTTTTATGTATACATATAGTTTTACATATTTTATAAAAGTTGTTGAATAAGATGAACGGTCAAACATGTTTAAAAAAGTTAATAGCGTCAAATATTTAGGGACGGATCGAGGGAGTATATGACTAAGCAAATCCATTGATTGATCGGGAAAAATCCTGTGAAACCGAGCTAAATATTTCTTTTACAATCCATATAAATCCAATATAAGATTAAGTCAAATTTAGAATAAACAATAAAATAAATTACGAAATCATAAAAGTAAAAAAGATAGTTTCAGTGGTAATATAATTTAAACTTAAATGAAATTGGTAATTAAAAATAAGCAATATTGGAAAAAGAGTCTATATAGAACCCAACACGAGATTACTTAAAATTCAAAATTAAAAATAAAATAATCTCTAAAATTAGAAAATAAAAATAAAAGTTCAAATAAGTAAATTTTCAAATAAAAAATAATTATTGGAAGAACAGTACAGGTGGTATGAGCTTAACTAAAGTTTAGAATAAAAATTAAAACAAGTTCCAAAAATTAGAAAATAAAAATAAGAGTTCAATTAGGAATAAAATTTATGATAAATTAGAATGAAAATGTTGAATTTTGAAAGAACAAAATGGCAACAAATGACAATAAAGAGGGAATGATCAACTGGGCTGGAAAAGAGTAAGGTGGTGATGATTGATGGAACATCTAGAACTATGAACGAAACCCAAAAAAATGATTTGATTTGACTTTTAGAATCCCAATAACAATTAAGAGGAGGAATTGCGGGCAGACCGTTAAGCAACACAATTAAATTACAACGGGTGGTAGGACTTTTAGAAAGTAAAAAAATGAACCCTAATGATAATCTCTTTTTAAATGTCAATGGCATTTTAAAGAAGGGAGACATCGGGCGGGTTGCAGAGGAGTGCAGTGATGTCATTTGACGGGACTTTTAAAAATTATAAAAACGAAACTCGACAAGACAATAAACTCTAGAAACTAAAATGTCCAATTTTGAAAGGTTTCAAGAAGGCTGAATAGTAGTCGAGGTAGGTCAGGCAAGCAAATAAAGGGGTGACAATGAAGTAAGAAGTAGCAACTGGTGTGACTTTTAAAAACTATATAAAGAGAGAAACCCATGATAATAACATTCGATCTTTTAAAAGTCCTAAGACAAAAGACGGATATTTAACAAAAAAATTTAAGTAAAATCATGTTAAAAAAAAATATTACTTTTAGAGCATTTTATAGTCTATTGAGCTTAGTCCTGTTATTACATAAGTACACATAAATTCAATATTGTGCCTTCTGCCTTTCGATTGTAGAATGTGGCTGCTCCAACTGGAATGGCGCGTACAACAATTCCACCTCCGCCACCGCCACCTCCTCCAACATATGGAGCTTCATCCTCTCCATCTCATGAGAATGTATATACACTAATCTGTTTATGTCAATGTACTGTTTCTAGAGCATTTCATAGTTTATTCAGCTTAGTCTTGTTATTACATTTGTTTTTATAGTATACTTAATTTAACAGCAGTTTACTGTCTTCTATATATAGGCTCCTTTGAACAGATCAGTCCTTTGAACAGATCAGTTAATGGAGAGAATCCTAATGATACAGTAGCTAGGACTGCTCAAGGAATGTTTGGAGGCTATGTCAATGCATCCGGCGGCAGCAGTACTGCTGGGAACCATTCCCCTCCTGTTGATGATCTGGGCCCTTTTTAATGGCAAAAATGTTAGAAGTGCTATTTTGTGACTAATGAACCTAAGTCATGTTAGCTAGGGAATTGACCTCTATTTATGGCTGAATAGTTTCTGCTGTATTTTGGTGGCAGTGATGGATGAACGTACATCACTTAAGGTTGGATAGCTTTTGTGGAATTTTGTTGTCAGAAGTAAATTCTAGGAACATTTGAACGGTAACTATGTGATGGATGCATGATTACTTATAGCTCCTTTCACGAAGAAAAATGAGCAATCTTAATTATACATGTTTGAGCTTATTCTGGTTAATGTAACTAGCTAGTATGGCTAAATGATATATAATGGAATATTTGTGTATAAATAATGGAGAAAATAAATCGAGGTTTACAATTTTTATTCAAATCAATCCTACCATTTATATTGAAAATTGCAGGGTGGTGTAGGTTTATTTCCCTAGGGTGGTATAGGGTGGTGTACTGCCTTTACATGTAGGATGGCCATGCCATGTGCACAATGTTCCCTACCATCACACACACACACACACACACACACACTGTTTTCCCTTGGAATTGTTCCCTACCAATCTCTCTAGGGGAACAAGCTCCCTACGGTTTAATGCCCTTTCCCTAGTACTCCCTCTGTATTTTAATTTATGACGCCGTTGACTTTTCGACCAACATTTGACCATTCGTTTTATTCAAAATTTTTGTGCGAATATAAAAATATTTATGTCATGCTTAAAGAATATTTGATGACGAATCAAGTCACAATAAAATAAATGATAATTATATAAATGTTTTTAAATAAGACGAATGGTCATACATTAAAATATGGAGATAGTAGTATAATTCTTTCTAGGGAACCTGGGGATTTCTAGTAGTCGCATGAGAATCAGACTTAGAATAATAGCACAGGCAGTTTGCACTTTGCAGGGACGGCTAAACGAGTGAGACAAAGTTCAGGAAAGGGGGGAGGAAGATTTGCTAAAGCTGCCCCTGAACAAGTGGTAAGACCTCTATATAATAAACTGGTTGCCTCTTGTTAACCTCACCCTGAAGAATTTGTGGGGGTGATTGATTCGACCACAACCAGTACGTGAGCTGACAATGATGATGCAGGCCGGTAGAGACAATCTGGAGATGCTGCAGGTAAGTAGCTACAGTCTTGAGATCGGCGCCGCCGAAGCCGCCGGAGCCGCCGGCGAAGAGTACCGCTCCTCCGGCACGCCTGCGGCGCCGGCGGGGCAGTTCGTGAAGGAGCTCTTGGGAGTGGGCTCCCTCACCCTCGCCATGGTTGCAGGTACGCTTGTTTACAAGCCACCTCATGGCCTTCTCTTCCAGCGCAACGTGGTTGCCTACTACCTCACGCTCGTGGTGATCTTCCTCGCCGGAGTGGCGGAGGTCTGGACGGCGTTCTGGTTGTCCGAAGCGGCCGGTGACGGCCGCCGCGGCGCGTTGGGGAGGGCCGTGCTCTGGGCCTCCGTCTTGCCGCTCGCTGCCATCGCCGGGATCGGCGGCTACACCGTCCTGGTAAATATGTTCAACTGATCATAGGAGGAGTTCTCTTCTATCCGCCGGCCGCCGCTCGCCGCCGCCGTATATAAGAGGCATGGCGGCGCCGTACGTCGGCGGCACGGGGTATATATATTGAATATTGATTAATGCGCTAGCTCTACCGCTTGGTCATCTTGTGTTGTTGTTGTGTGGCCATTATTTCTAAATAAAAGCTGGTGTACCCGTGATGTTAATCTCGCTCGCCATTATAACTTCGTTAGTTTGCTAATTAATCCATATATATGTTATATGGGATGCTATCAGTTTGATTATCGATATTGTGAACATTATATGAAGATGTCTGATGTTTCTTGTTCGTCGTGAGTTGTTAATTTATCGTTACTTGATTACAAATTATTTGATGCAGTTTCACTCATGGAACAGAAGAAATATCTCCCTAGCTAGCTTGGAAAGGACCACACAGAAATTCAAAGTAAAGCATGATGGCTGCTTATAACATGGGGCGATTAATAAACCTACAGGCAATATGATAATGGTTCAATTAATTAAGACTTAAGAGTTGATCATGCATGTGAGCATCTAATCTTAGTGCTAGCTGTGACGAAAATATATTTATAGCAGGAATATTGCTGCTGCTGGGTAACATACTAACATATGCCCGGATTCGATCGCTTAGAAAATGAAACTATATAAACGTCGTCGTCCCAGTTTTTGGTCAGCGTTGGCCATGCACATCATCGACGGCAGTCAGCAGGACACTTGACATGCTCCTCCACATTTTATCATGATTTAACTGATTCAAGATTTGAATTAATCAACAAACATGACTTTGCAGTACTCGCCTTGATCGAGCTCTTCAATTTTATATTTTATGTACACACATATAAGTTTAATTTGTACGTAGATGCCGAATTGGCGAATTGCCGAAAGCAGAAGTGCAGAACACAATAGAGATTGTTCCCCCTTTTTTTTTCTTTGAGAATAACATATAGATTAATTAGTAATGGACGGAATATATACATACTTAATATTGCATGTGACGACCAGGTGAAATCGAAATTATAGCCCGTTTAATACCTACATAGATTACTGATTTGTTACAAACGCGGCAACGACGACGTCTCCCTCTCGCTCGATCCCCATCTACGATATGAATCGAATCAGAGTCCCTCCTTCTACGATTCTCTCTCGTCTCCATCATTCTCAGGTAGGTTTGGTTTTCTCAAATCTCCCCTCCGTCGCCATGGCACAACTCTCTCGTGAGGATGATGACCTCGATCGTCGACGGCGGGGCTGACTGGAGCTACGGCCCAGTGGATATATAAAAGAGGCCCAACTCCTGTCCTCGGCTTCGACTCTCCGAAAGCCTGGCTAAAAACAGGCCCATCTTTTGTTGATCGGCCCATTACGGGAAGAAACTACGGGCCCCCGCCCAATCTGCATGCCATTGCAAGGCTTCTGCGCTTCCAAATATTTACCTGATGGTTGATGATCGATTACCTTAGGTCCCGAATTTTTTATTTGTAGTAATATGCAGAAAGGGCTTATTACACCTCAATTCAGTACGCACAGAAAGAAATACTTATGTAGACTCCCTCCGTTAGATTATGCATTTGCCTTTTCTTCTGATGGTCAACCAAGTAAAGAATTTGCATTTGCCTCCATGTATGTGTTCGTAGGTAAGATGTGTTGTTCTGTTGTACTAGGTAGTCACTCCAGATAAAGGGATTCGGATCCTCTGCATTAGAGAAGCTAATGCAGAGGGTGGCATTAGCTCCAATCATGTCCATCCATCTCTATCCAACGGTTGTGATTAGTTGAACCTCTTTCTTATTTCTGCTGTTCGTATATTTTGACAGGGAGGAAATGGTTGCAAGTCTGAACGTTCATGGTTCTTGTATGTTTGAACCACTAACTTGTATCAAAAACTCAAGTCAAAAACCAAAGTAAAGCTTCATAATAACTACTAGTTCATAACAAGGTTCATTGAGGGAGTAAGTACAAAAGGCATTTTACATAGGAAAATAACAGTATACCCCTGATTAAGTACAAAATGTATTTTAGGGAGGAAGAAAATAATATTATAATCTATAAACCAAAATATGCAGAGCAACATAAAATCCATCTCTCCGATGTCACTGCTTTCCACCAAATAGATTTCCTGCACTGGAATTATTCTGCACAATGTAGCAATAAGTATATACCAATAATGAACATAACGTAGTTTGCTAAATCCAATTAAGCATAAGCTACAGTTTACCATTAGTAATTCCGTGTACGAAGTAAAGAAGTCGAACTCTTCAAATACTTGTTCATCTTTTGTGGAGCTTATCTGCTCTTCTCCTTGAAATTGAGATACCTGGGTGAGAATGTCTTCTTCCTTTGAACAAAATTTTTTTAAAAAAAGAACTTTAAAGCATGTAGAGAAATTATATAAGCCATTGCATTGTTTGATATTTCTCAACTTTGTTTACATGCACCTTTTTTTGTGTTGTACTCTTTTTCTTGTGAAACTTGTCAACCCAACTTGGTGTCCGTTTTGATCCTCGTTTCCGGACCTCCTTTTTCTTCAGGCTAGTAACATGAGAATATTTTTCAGGAACTGTAGATGGTGTTTGCTCTTCAGGTGACTGTACTGTAAAGGGTGTTTGTTCCTTGATCTTGTCTTCTACTTGCTTGTTGAGGCTGTTCAGCACGCCATCAATCAACAAATAGCTCTCTTCAAAGTCTGCTGCATGAGATGCTAATGCAAGGAACTTGCGGCATAGAAATTGGTATCGTTGTTTTGCATCAATCTTCAGGTTTTCCAAAACATTTCTACCATGGATATCTTGTACAGTTCCACATCTTGCTTCACGAGTCCATCTCTTCAATATATATTGATCAGGTAATAGCTTAATATTCATCATGTCAGGACTTTTAAAGCATGGCTGCACATTATTCCGCATCTTTCAAATTGTCGGCAAGTGCATGAAACCATTTGGTCAGAAGGATCACTGACAACCAAGTACTCCTTTTCTACTGTTGATTTTCCATCCAAGGCTCCAATGCCCACAATGTATTCATTAGTTTTGTTGGTTGCTCTAGCATATGCCGCCATGGATCTTTTATATTCACTTTGAAAAGCTTCGAATATGCATGGCGTGTACAGTTGGCTGACCTGTAATAACATGGGTGTTTGCATTTTTATTCGCGGCATTTTTATATTCTGAACCCAACTCTTTGTCCCGCTTGCCTTGAACCGCCCTTTCAAAATGTGTGAAAAATCGAATAATGTCCAAGTCAAATTTTAGATGGTCCTTCAAGTCATCATTCAAACTTTCACTCAATTGTGTACTTCGCATTCCTAGTGTCAATGCATTCTTCATGTAACATTCAGCCCATTTCTCCTTATGTTTATAAATACTAGCCAACCAAGAGTCATTATGGACCTTACTTCTCAATGCACTAAAGGCTTTCTCGAATGTTATTTCATCCTCGTATTCAAACATGCAAGCACTAAATTCACCAAGTATATTTGGTCCGTCACTCTTGTTATGCGGCAAATGCTTGACAGCATTTTGCATGATATGAAAAGTACAAAACCCATGCCAAGTTCCAGGAAATACTGCAGCTATAGCCTTTTTCATAGCCATATCTTGATCTGTATAGATGGTTTTTGGATGCTTTTGATTATGAGCTGCTAAAAAAGTTTCAAAAAGCCATTTGAAGGACTCAAATGTTTCATCATACAAGAGGGCACCTCCAAATATTACTGTTTCTCTGAAATGGTTAAATCCAACAAACACACTAAGTGGTCTATGATCTCTATTTGTTCCAAATGTGGTATCAAAAGTAACGATATCACCAAAATGAGCATAGTTGATAATCATTTTAGCATCGGCCCAAAATATGTTAGTCATGTGCTCATTACAATCTAATTGTATTGCATAGTGAAATGAAGGATTCTCTACACATTTGTCTTGAAAATACTTTAACATACTTCTAGCTTCACCATACATCAAGTTTCTTTGTCACTTAGTCCTCAAATAATTTTTGTGATCTAGACGTGCGTATCCAAGGTTACTTGAGCCACCAGCTTCCCTACTAGCTAACTCATATGCAGCTTTAGGTCTGATTCCAGAATCATCTGCCATGTCAATTTCAAAAGCTTGCACATGTGAAATTTTCCGTTGTGATGGCATTAGATGGCATGTTTCTGGCAACTGAAGGATGTGGTTGTGTTCAGTTACCAAATCATATAGCTCATAATTTCCTTCAACTCTGTTTAATGTTATTCCCATACGAACATTACAGCCAGTTCTTGTCTTTGCTCGTGGATTCTTGGTTAGATAATCTCTTTTATCTTTTCCTCGATGACTAGCACTTGAGCAAACAAACCTACTAGAAGTAAATAGCCCATCTACTGCACTTTTGTTGTTATACTGCTTCCTAACATCAAAGCCAATCTTACCACCATAGCTAACCCAAAATTTCCAAGCCTCATCTACACTGCTAAACTTCATTCCAGTCCTAGGCATCCAACATGGTGTACTATCCATTCTACAAATAAATAAGAAAACCATATGTGACATACTTATGTTTGATTGGAATATGCCCCAAAAACTGCTACTGAAAACCAATGAAACAATAAGAATAAATGCAAGCAGCAATCCTGCACTTACTTCTCTGCATTTTGGTTGATCATGATTTCTTCCATCTCCTGTTGACTCATATTTGTGGAAGCATCTTTGGTGCTGAGAAAAATTGGGAGATAAGTATAGCACATGAGAGAGAGAAATATACCTCAAAATCTATTACTGGAAGCCAAGAAAACCAAAAAAAAAAAAAAGACACAAACAACAATCTTCACTTACCTCTCTAAATTTTGGTTGATCATACTTCTCTCCATCTCCTATTCATTTATCTTCATAGATCCACTTCAGTGTTGAGAGAACTTGGAAGAGGCATGGCATGGGAGAGAGAAAATGAAAAGACTAATGTGAGGCAAGTCTGAAGAAATTGGAGGGAAAAGGAGGAGTCACACTCTGTTTTGGCGCCTAAAATTAACGTGGGCCTGCTGCTCTTCCCCTAAGGCCCATTTTATTTTTTTGCTTTATCTAATGGAGAACTAGCCATAGCCATTGGATGAAGATGAATGGACAGGATTGGAGCTAATGCCACCCTCTGCATTAGCTTCTCTAATGCAGAGGATCTGAATCCCAGATAAAGGTCCACCGCACTCTCACTGTTTCTATGACTGTTGGACCGTACGTGCAAATCAGTTGGTAAATAAATATCTTGAAACGAATTTCAATCTGAAACAAAAAAAAAATCAGTTACAGTGAAACGTCTAAATGTCATTCGATCTAGTTCCCTGAATTTATATACAAAATGTCATTCTAATAATCGCTTTGTGGAGATGACAAACATGCAAAAGACACGGGAAGAGCCAAGCAGCAAGGAAGAAACCCTGTTTTACTAACTGAAGGTGAAGGACAGCTCTGGCCACAAAGATAGCTCCGCAAAAACGATGGCATCTCGGGCATCGATGAGAACGCTGATGGCTGCGCCTCAGTGCCTCTCACAGCGAAGGTCACCGAGTTGCCGACGGCCTCGCACCTAGGACTCTATGATCGACGTCCTCAACCAGACAACGTGGAGGTGGGAGAACGGCGTCCGCAGACCGCAGCCTATTGGCGTAGTGCCGTAGTTAGCGTGGAGACGACGGTGGCGGCCGCCTCCCATGCTTTCATTTAATCCCTCCCTGATACTACGGCGGCGGAGGCCGTGTCGCGAGTGTACTCTATGAGGCTGATGAGCCGATCACTGATTAGTTGTTGGGCTTGGGCCGTAGCGAGGGAGGACGTTGCTTTAAACTGCGTCCAATCCTAGACGCTTTACATAACAACGTCCACAGCTGGACGCTAATAGGGAGGGCGTCCTTCCTATTTTTACAAATTATAGTTTAGATTTACCACTTATTTAAATTTACTATTAATAATTATTATGAAAAAAAATCGGCCTTAGGTCTGAATGCTACTACCAATTATTAGCCCTGACGCAGCAATCAATTGGAAAATCTTACCGTCAATACGCACAAAATTTAACTCTATCCGATCGTATCTCCCCGATATGCATGATTCAATTATTCACGAGTTAATTAATGTGTGAACACTGTGATTAATCCATTATTTCAATCTACCGGTCTGATCCGGTACGTGACGGTGCGAACTGCTGATCTCCACTGCACGGCTCCCGTCCGTCAAGTCCTTCAGGCTGCGTTACAACTTACAAAAGAGAAACACACACACACCGGTCAAAGAGAAAAAAGTTACCCTAGCTACCAAAGAATAAATAAATAGCTTAAGAAAAGAGAGAAGTATGCCTTAAAAAAAAAAAGAGAGAGAGAAGTATCAAGTGGAGGAAGAAAGAATAGAATGTGTTTTTAGCGGCTGGTAGTAATTCACTTCGGTAAAATCTGTGTGGTGTAAAAAAGGCTAGGTTTAAATTAATTCGCAGTTATCGATTATCCATGTGCAGGTGGGGTGAGCACAAGGCAATGCCAGCCACTGATAGTGCTACCTAGCTCCTGGCCCTTGTGCAAAAGCAGTCATTAAGGTTTGGAGATACATACATGCATGCCTAATTTCCTCGAAACTATGGCAGCTAATCTAGCTAGTACTTCCTCCATCTACTTTTGATAGTAATATTTCATCTTAACACACATGTTAAAGATAAGTAGTTCTACTTATCATTTATTTAAGCATGTTACTAGTCATTCCTTGTAAACAAGCAATTCATTAATATTTACATTTCTCAAAGCCCATGTAGCCAATCATGTGTGGAAGAATGGAGAGTCATGCATTAAATTCGAGAAAATCATTAAGATAATAGGTTGTTGGATTGAAATATGCCTATCAAAAATAAAATTTTCAGATTTAGAAATATTACTATCGAAAGTAGATGGATGGAGTACTAATCTAAAGCCGGCCGTTTGGACAGGATTTTATTGGTCCGCGTGGCAATCCTAACTCACAAGTGAAACATAAATTCAAATCCATAATCAATTCATTATCTAAAAAATCCATTATAATTTTTTATTTCTTTGTACATGTTCATATTTGGAACTTGAACGAACATCCATCAAAAAGTGTATTCCAATATACAGCTTTTGCACCAATTTAAGGAAACTAAATAATTTCTTATAAAAAAATTCATAAAATTTATACTTGTAACGAAAAAGCAATATGTACGGGCTATAAAAGCAGGCGCACTAATTTTCTAGTAATTATTAAATCTCTAATGTGGTTCTACTGTTGGTGCTGAAAAGTAGAAGGTAACGAATAATAGTTTAGCACGCACAGAGATGGACAGTACGGCATTGAACCAGCTCGAACTCAAAGTAGTTGGATGCTTTAGCACAAATCGGGAGCAGTGGACAAAATCTATCAAATAAAAGAGCATCGCATGCATGAGAATTGAGAATCAGGTCTAAAGCACAGGTACTTGATCTGCAGGGACGCAGAAATGAGGAAATTAAAAGGCACAATCTCGCAAAGGTGGGCATGCAGATTCTATACAACAAGGGCATCGATTCAGAGCCAAACAAAAGAGTTCAGAAAATGGAAGATTGGTTAAAGAACACGTCCATAGAGACGTGAGTTACTTGATCAAGTTTGGGCTGACCGTCGATGTTGTTATGGATCGGTAGTAGTGGCCAGCTTTTTGAAATCCGTCAGGGTTTCTTTGGTGGTGCTTGCTAGCTTTGATGTTTCTATCCGTACGTAGGTCATGTTTCACGTGCGTATTTGCATTGTAAATCTATCCGTAGGTCATGTATAGTTTAATTGGTCCGTTGCGATGGTGATTAGGTTTCGATCTAGCCCCCCAAAAAAGGTGATTATGGTTCGATCGTGCGTGTCGACGAGGATGGGGACCCTTTTCCTCTCGTTCACTACGTCATTCACTCGTCTTTAGATCATCGTCCAGAGCTTATCATCAGTGGCACGTCAATAATGACAGTCGCCATGTTGACATGTTGCATGATTAGCAAGGCATAACGTCTCGTATGCTGCCTTAGAGGGTCGTTTGATAGCTATTGGTCAATCATCTGACCTTTTTCTAGCTAATATTCAGACGGCTCAGTCAGATTCTTCGCGATTTGTGTTAGCACTTAGCAGATAACTGGTCCAGTTCTTTTCTTCAATTTCAAACAATAATCTTCTCATTTTTTATTAGCACGTTTTTTAAACTGCTAAAATACATTTTCTTCAAAATAAAAATATTGTTTGAAAATCCATTCTCGAAATAAAAATATAGTTTTAAAAAAATAAATAAAATATATTTTTAAAATTTATGATGATTAATATTTAATTAATCCATGTGCTAATAAACTGTTGGATGGAACGAACCCAGCCTCCACCAGTCTCTAACCGTCTATACGCTCAAGCACACAGTACAGTACAGCTCCGCCTCCACTTTCTCTCCGTCCTGTTCTCGATCGCCTGCGCCATCACGCGTGAAGTTACGTTCTTTCTTCTTCTCCACTTGATACTTCTATCTTTTCTTAAGCTATTTATTTTTTTATTCTTTGGTAGGGTAACTTTTTTTTTTCTCTCTTTGAACGGTGTGTGTGTGGGTGTGTGTTTTTCTTTTGTAACGCAACTTCAGGCTGTGTTTGGGAGGCGAGGTTGAGAACCTTGCCTCCCGACTCAGAAAACAAAGCACGCAATTATAATAAGATTAACTAAGTATTAGTTTAAAAAATTGAAAAATGGATTAATATGATTTTTTAAAGCAACTTTCATATATAAAACTTTTTAAAAAATACACCGTTTAGCAGTTTAAAAAACATGCGCGCGAAAACGAGAGAAGTGAGTTGAGAAAGAGGGGAAAAGAACACAGCCTGAAGGACTTGACGGACAGGAGCCATGCAGTGGGGATCAGCAGTTCGCATCGTCTCCCCTCCCCTTCCCGACCTCCCGTGCGCCGCTCACAGAACTGTACCATACCGGCAATGACACATCGCGCCGGACCGTATATTAAATTTTAACGTTAACGAAAAAATATTAATTAATATTATAGTTGATGAGATGGATAAGTTGTGGATTTAATTTTTGCGGTAGTTAGGGAGGGGGGAATCAGATTTGCTTTAGTAGTTTTTCTAAAAATAATTGTTGTCGTACTATTTTGAGGAAGTTACGCTTGGTTAATCAAACTTGGAGAGTGAGGTTTAATTTATTTATTCGGTGTATATATGTGTGTAAAGGCTAAGTGCATACAAAGTGTGGGGGAGAGGGTATCCATTCTTCTCCCTTACCCTCTTCCCATCCAACCCAACTGCGTGGATGGAGCCGGTGAGTGTCGAGGTTCGAGCTTCCCAATGACGATCGACTGGCGGCGTGGCGCCGGAGCGGTGGCCGTGCATCAAAGGTTTCTGTTGGTGGTGATTGCAGAGCGTGCAGGAGTTTAGTTCTTGGGAGGGACAAAATTTTGGGCGAAAGCTCTGCCTTTGGGCCGGCAACAACAATGCCTGTGGGTGCCATTTTTTCCTCTTGGGGTGTTGCTGTATTTCTTGTCTCTCCCAATTACTTTCTTCAGGTGAAAACCTTATCCTGGCTTCCCGGGATAGGCGACAGTGGCACTTTTGGTGTCGTTCCCTTCTTGGAGGTGTCGTCTCGAAGACATTTAGTTTCGCTCTTGCAGGGGGTTTGGTGTTGACGTGTGGTGTGGTTGTATTTTCTTTTTCTGGTCTATGGTCTTTCAGGACTATAGATTGTATTTTTTTCTCCTGCTTTATCAATACATGAAACTCGCACTGTCTTGTGCGGTTCGTTTCAAAAAAAAAAAGTGCATACGAAGTTATCAATTTAATTTCTTGTGCCTCCATGCTCACAAGCTTATATTTTCTTGCTAAGTGCTACACAAGCTTATATTTCCATGCATCCATGCTCTAATCCAGAGAGTAATGAATACTTTTTGGTTGGTCCAAAAGAATCACGTCTAGGCTAGCTGCATCTCTCAATTCGCTTTACACCCCCCCTAACACCCCCACCCCCTTCTCTCTCTCACTACTACAGAAAGCGTTTTTGCATACGGGCGGAATCGATTTTCACATGCGGTTGGCCGGCCCGCATGCGCGAAATGGTCTGCAAAGATCACCATTTGCGCATGCGGCCGTCGCAGCCGCATGCGAAGATTGATCTTCGCATGCGGTCACTTAAGACGGCCGCATGCGAAAATAGATCTTCGCATGCGGTCCATCTAAGAAGCCGCATGCGAAGATATATTTTCCCATGCGGTCGACCTAACAAGACCGCATGCGAAGATCTATTTTCGCATGCGGGCGTCTTAAGTAGACCGCATGCGAAATTCAATTTCCGAATAGCTAAAATAATATTTATTCTAGCCTTTTAGTGAGATGTGTCTCGTAATTAATATTAAATTATTGAGGGATTTATTATCGTATTTGGGAGTAGTAAGCATATAAGATAAGACAAGTGCCGCAGTAACAAACATGTAATACATAACCATTAATTCAATCGTAATTTACATACGAAATATATAATACAAGTGGCACAGTTTTTTCATCATATGTATAAGTAGTGTACATGTTATTGCATATGTTCTTTCTCCCACTCTCTGAGAGGTTTAAATTTGTCGTCCATTGCGAGTTCACTCTGGTTGTCGTAGAAGAGACCTCTTGCGTTGCAGACATCGCGACGGATGAATCGGCAGAGGTCAGCGGCCACGTTCAAGATAGTAGTGTCGTTGAATCGTTGTGCAATATATGGGATTTCGGGGATCTGCACACAGAAAGGAAAATAAAATGGTACTCAGTGAGAAGTGTGTGTGAGATGGGTTTCTTTGTAGAGAAGAGTTCAATGACTTACTCGGTTACTGGTTGTTTTGTACCTCCCATTTACTCTGAGCATCTCGCACACGTAATAACCACACAAGTTGGTTCCTGGTGGTTGTTTGTAGCACTGTGATATAATTATGGGGACCGATCTCAGTAGATATATTTAGTATATATGTACTGTTCGATAATTAGTTGTATTGTTATAAATTTGATAGTACCGGCCAGCCAGTCCCGACGGATAACTTCTTCTAGGATGGAATATGTACTGGTCCACCTCTTTTGCAGTAGTACTTGTGTGCTCTGTTTGAAGGAAACAATTGTTTTATTAGTAGTTAGAAGACTGGTGATCGACCTAAACAATTTATAGTAATGAAATGTTTATCACTTACAAATTCAAAATAGTGAGGAATTCCATAAATGTCTCCTTGTCATAGTGTGCGGGGTCCAATGATATGATCAATTGGTCTTTCGGATATACAAGGAATAATATGTAGTGGTCTCTACATATAAGATAGGCTTATTGGAGACAGAAAATTCCGAAGAAGATAAATTAATTAAACAAAAAGAAGAGAGAGCTTACGTGAACTGGTAGGGGACCATTAAGACATCTTTGTCGGCGTGCGCCAACATTGCTATTGCCAAGTATGTTGCTACTTCTAGCTTCTTCCTCTTGTGCAATGTCTTCACATATTCTTCCTTTTCTTCAGGGGTCTTGCCAACCAATTGCTCGCAGTCCTCTCTCAGCTCTACGGTGTGTTGTGTTTTGCATATTCTTGTTGGATCGACGTATCCAACCTTTGCTCCAGTTCTATCAGCTTCGTGGAATTGCATACTGTACAATGAATAAAGAAGAAATGAGATTTGGTTTATTTGTTTTGAATGAAACGTGCAACATGTAATAAAGAGTTCAGACTTACAGACAGAAAGCCGCAACGAGATTAACGTCCATTTTATCTAGCTTGTAGAGCGCGTAAAGGTCTCGGAAAGAGATAAAAAATATCCCATTAGGACCACTCATGAAAGCGCCTTCCGGGACGGCGACGCTTATGAAACCGAGACCTTTCCTAGATGCCTTCATATACCATTCGTGCATTACCCTCATTTCCCATGGTAGCTTGTTCATAAGATAAGTTGGCAAGAATGGCTTGCCATACTCATAAGTTTCAGGCACATCGGCAGATAACCAGGATTGCACTTCATCTTGGGCCGCTAGTACTGACTTCTGGGAGTCTGACAAGACGTGAGCAAGTTCTTTTCTCTTCTCAGAATTCCTGAAAGCTGAAAACATGAACTTGTCCTTATCCTTGTCAATCTCCTTTGGGTCGTACGTCGATATCAACTTTGGAATTATACGACGAGGTTCCAAAGTATTAGACTTCGGTTCGGATGTAGTACCATCTGGTATGTGCACTTGTTCTACCAGAGCAGATTGGGGTATAGGTGGAGAGGTTTGAACTGAGGGCGGAGCCGGGGGAGCATGCTGTTTAGCTGGGGAGGTGGGAGAGGGTTGAACTAGTTGCGGGGCCGGGAGAGGCGGTTGTTGAGAAGGGGAGGGTGGTGGTGTAGGTTGGCGAGGCGGTGACCTAAGCGGTGGTGGTGACGACGGATGTCGAGGTGACGGTGGTTTAGGAGGCGACGGTGGTGCAGGAGCGGCAGCTGTCATTGCTTGCGATGAGGATGGGGTTGAAGATCCTGCTGCAGGAACGGCCGCGCTCAGGATTATGTCTCTGCGGTGCCACAAGATAAACTGATTCACTGCATCACCGAGAAGTTCAATCCCCTCAGGTGCAGGTATGTCTAGTTCCAAGGAAACGTGGTCGCTATGGACCTTGGCGACCTGTACGCTTGCGTAATCCTCAGGGATTGCCGTGTTGTGGAATTGACGTCCGGGTATTGCTAAACCCGTTGCAACCTTCTTAGTCTTTCCAGCGCGGCCGATTGGTACGACGAGACTGCACGGAGTTGGTCCAGTTATACTATCCACAGGGAAGGGAGTTGTCTGCACTGAGCTTACACTGCTGGCTACATTAGTTGTTTGCTGTGCGGATTGTGTGGGTTGCTGGCCATCAGGGAATAACCTTGGAAAGGTTGACGGGTTTTCAGCTGCCAACGAGTAGAAGTGTTCCTTCACTTGCGCATAGATCTTGTCCGATAGTTGTTCTTTGTATTTGTCTCTCTTCTTATAACTTGGTGCGTCTTGTGGAAACCCGACCTTCCAACTTGTCTTTGAGGACAAACCCCAGAGTGTTCAGCCGTCCCCAACACCGCAGTAAGCTGATCTCGCTCCCTCCGTAGGACGAACTGTCCTGATCTTTCTTTCTCGACTATCTGCTGCAAATTAGTAGTCACTTCTTCTATGTCTGGAGTCTCGAATAGTATGTCTCCCTCATCCGAGACTTGACCTGTGCTGCGCGCCCAAACCCAGTTCTTGCTACGTTCAACCATGGGGTCTACCAGCAGGGGCTTACCAGCCGCGGCAAATCTTTGCTCGATCTCCCGCCATTGATCGACGTGACCAGCGTATCCGCTCGACCCCAATCTATGGGGATATCTGTTCTTCTTCGCGAGCTCGGATATTTTTTTCCTCAAAGCTAATGCTTCAGCTGTTGTATGATCCGCAACAAACGTGTCCCAGTCAGCCTGCGATATATGTCCATAATCCGTAAATGGTGGGAGATTCTTCTGAACATAATCCCGATTTAGATCGGATTTCCACTGTCGCCATCGATCTCCCATCTTTTTAAGTGCGTAATCTCTCCCCCTGACCTCTGATCCAGGAGGGAACACAAAATACTTCTGCAACTCATTCCAGAGAAGTGTCTTTATGTTGTCGTCCACCGTTTCCCACAACTTTACATTAATGGGACAACGCGTCCTGACTATAGTGCCACAGGCGTTGCTGAACTTGGACCGCACTATCGGTGGCTCGACGGGCTTCCCATCCTGATCGAGAGTAATCACGTTGTAAGTTTCCTTGGGTAATTTATTCTTGCTTCTCTCCCCACGTCTTTTTTTCCCACTCCCGCCTGCACTTGTAGATGTCTCCGTACGTTCAGGTGCAGACGTAGCGGTGTCCATCTCAACTTCTTGCTCTGTCCTGTTCCTCCCGGCTTTACGTTTCGAGCGGCGTCGGACTACCATCTGCACAGAATAGGTAACTCTATACACCATTAGGTTCATGTCACATCATAGTTAGGGAATAATACATGGCTAACGATTTTCAGCACTTACGGCCTGTTCGATAGGTATGTAGTCCGGATCATCATCACGGGGGGCGACTTGTGTTATTTCCATTGGAAACGGGTCACTTGGTGTACGCCACGTTTCTTCACTACAAGTGTCTGGCTGCTTATTGCTACCGGAATTTTGAGGAGCGTTACCTTATTGAGGCGCTATTGGTGCGTTCGATGGAACCTTTTCGTTCGACATCTTCCAACTTGACGTAAAAAAATTTGACATAAGTCCCAATTTTACGTAAGTCCCAATTTAACGCAATGTCACATAAGTCTCAATTTGACATAAGTCCCAATTTAACATAAGTCCCAATTATACATAAATCTCAATTTAACATAAGTCCCAATTATACATAAATCTCAATTTAACATAGGTCACAATTTAACTTATTTTCACATAAGTCCCAATAACTTAATTTCACATAAGTCCCAATTTAACATAATTCTCAATTTAACATAAGTCCCAATTTAAACATAAGTCACAATTAAACATAGGTCCCAATTTAGCATCAGTCACAATTAAACAGAAATCTCCATTTGACATAGGTGCCAATTTAACAAAAGTCCCAATTATACATAAATCCCAATTTAACAAAAGTCCCAATTATACATAAATCCCAATTTAACATAAGTCTCAATTTAAACATAAATCTCCATTTAACAATCTACAATTAAACCTTCTCAAAATTAAACAATCCACAATTGCACATATCACAATCCACGATGCACAATTAAACAATCCACAATCCACAATTGCACATTTCACATTTTTTTTAAAAGTAAATGTTACCGAGCGACGGCGAGGGGGTAGAAGTCCTGGCAGCGGCGTCGGCGACGGCGAGGGGCGGGGACGACCTGGCGGCGGCAACGGCAACGGCGAGGGGGGAGAGGTCCGTGCGGCGGCGACGGTGACGGCGAGGGGGGAGAGGTCCGTGCGGCGGCGACGGCGACCTGGCGACGGCGACGGCGACGACGAGGGGGGAGAGGTCCTGGCGGCGGCAGCGGCGACGGCGTGGGGTGGGGCGACTTTGGGGAGGTGCCGGCGGTGGCGGGGACTACTTGGCGGCGGTGACGACGTCGACGGCGACTTGGGAAATTTTGGCAGCCTGGCGGCTAGGGTTTCGCGGGCGCCGGGACTTAGAAAATTTTGGCTCCCCGCGCTCCCTATATATAGGCGCAGATCATCGCATGCGGGCGGCTTAAGGGACCGCATGGAAAAAATATATTTCCATGCGGTCGACATAAGCCGGCCGCATGCAAAAATTATCTTTCCATGCGGGCTGTTAAGCCAGCCGCATGCGAAAAACATATTTCCGTGCGGGCCATAAAGCCGACTGCATGCGAAAAAAATCTTTCCATTCGGCTGGCTTAAGTCGTCCGCATGGAAAGATCTTTTTACCAAAAAAACTCATATTTTTTATTTCCTCTAAGTAAACTGTACATATATATTTTTTTTCCCAATATTTCGCCACAATTATACATTCCAAATGTTTTTGGCACTAAGAAAACTCATGAAAATTGCTCAAAACTCGTAACCAAATGTTACATGCTAATGATTACAACATAAGGGGGACCTAAATTCATGCACGTACATTTGGAACACAATGAGAACTAAAGGTTACGAAATAACTATGACTTAATAACCTTGGCAACACCATCTCCTCGAACGTACGACATATTCGCTTCATCGATTGTTCTCTCAACCTTCTTAATTCGCATAGGAAGATCAGTAAACAATGGTACATCGTCGAACTGGTTGTAATCATTGGGGTCTTCGATGTTGTCGATGCCGACGATCTGTTGCTTTCCGGATATGACAATAGTTTTTTTTTCATCTGAAGGGTCCTTCACATAAAACACTTGAGCCACACGCTCTGCTAAAACCCATGGATCATCCTTGTGGCCTGTTTTACTGTGATCGACTATCGTTAGCCCGTAGTCATCAACGGAAACCCCTGTTGTGTCTTTAACCCATTCACAACGGAGCACAGGGATCTGGATGTTTAGGCCATAGTCCAGTTCCCATATTTCTTGAATGGTCCCATAATACAACCTCTTTTCTCCACTCGTGTCAATCGCTTCGACACGGATCCCACTGTTTTGTGCGGTGTTTTTCATGTCCTTCGTAGTCGTACTCAAGGTAAATCCATTGATGTCGTAACCTTGCCATGAATTGACAATACTTGAAGGCCCACATGCCAGTCTTTGTAGAGTAAGTTCCTCCACAGAATCACCAACTGGCAGGTTTAGATCTTTCAACCACAGAGGAAAGCGACGCTTGTGCTCTCTTGATACCCAATCATTGGACCGTCCTGGGAAGCAGGCTTTGATTTCTTCTAGGTGTCGCTCAATGAATGGCTCAACGATAGCGAGCTGTTGAAGAACGCTGTTGTGTGCCGCGGACACCTTTTTGTAATCATTATCGAAGAACTGCTTCCTAACAACAGTACCCCTTCGAGACAATCTACCTTCATGTCGATGAACAGGAATGCCAATGGCATTAGCATCCTTTATGTAGTCCATACAACACTCGACTGCCTCTTCAGTTGTGTATCCCTCTATCATTGATCCTTTCGGGTGAGCGCGATTGTGTACATAGCCTTTGAGGATCGACATGTAACGCTCATAGACCCACATCTGATGTAAGTATAATGGACCAAGTTCAATAATCTGAGGGACGATGTGAACGATCAAATGCTCCATCATATCTAAAAATGATGGTGGGAAATACATCTCAAGCTGGCATACAGTCTCGACGGCAAATGTCTGAAGCGGACCTAATTCCAGAGGATCAAATACCTTCTGCGAAATTCGATTGAAAATGTAGCACAACTTTGTTATAACCAACTTTGTATGGACTAGTTTGACTGCCCTTATAGCAATTGGTAGGAATACCGTTAGCAACCTATGACAGTCATGCGCATTGTATCCCGAAATGGTCAAATCCTTCATTGATACTAGCTTCCTGATGTTCGATGCGAAACCAGTAGGCACTCTAACCCCTTGTAAACATTTACAGAAGGCTTTTTTCTCTTCAAGTGTCAACGAGTAACAAGCAGGAGGAATCTCGGTCTTCCCATTTGGCAGCACTACTGGGTGAAGGTCATGCCGTATGGACAAATCTACAAGGTCGTTATGTGACTTCAATCCATCCTTCGTTTTACTCGGGATGTCTAGCAATGTGCCAACGGTGCTATCAAACACGTTCTTCTCGAGGTGCATAACATCAATTGCATGTCGAATCTCTAGGTCCTTCCAGTAATCTAAGTATTTAAAGAAAATTGAGTGCTTCTTGAAAGGCGACGCAGTACCGTTGTCACCATCAGCTTTCTTCCTCTTTACTGTCTTCTTCTTTCCCTTTCCATATACAACCTTAATCTTCTTTGTTATCTCATACACGTATGTACCACCTCTTGCTACTGGGGCAGTGTCATTCTCCACTGTATTATCGAACAATCTAGCCATCTTACGGTACCTATGTCTTTGTGGTAGGAACCGTCGATGTCGCATGTACACTGTCTTCAAAGACGACGTCAGGTATTTGTACGAAGTTTTCTCCAGACATATCAGACATCCAGTCTTCCCTTCAATCTGCCCAGATAATGAAAAGTTTGCAGGTAGGTCATTGATGGTAACGAATATGATCGCACGTAGATTGAAGTGCTCCCGCTTAAACTCATCCCATAGTCGTAACCCCTCTTTCCAAAGCTCCTCCATGTCCTCCATCAAAGGCTCAAGGAAAACATCTATGTCGATTCCAGGTTGGTTTAGACCTTGTATGAGGATAGTGAGAAGAACGTACTTTCGTTTCTGACATATCCATGTTGGAAGATTATACATTGTGAGAAGGACTGGCCATGTGCTGTGCGAGCTGCTTAAGTCACCAAACGGGTTCATTCCACCAGTGCTCAACGCAAACCTTACATTCCTAGGATCCTTAGCAAATTATGGGTGTTTTGCATCAAATGTCTTCCACTGGCGAGCGTCGGCGGGATGTCGAATCATACCATCTATTTTCCGGCTCTCTTGATGCCATCTCATCAACTCAGCATCAGTCGGGTTTGAGTACAGACGCTTCAGGCGGTCCTTAATTGGTAGGTACCACATCACCATTGAAGGAATCTTCCCGCGCCTACCCTTATCAGAATCTGGATCGGTACACTCTGAATCTACGGGCCCATTCCCTGTTTTATACCGACTTGTGCCACACGTTGGGCAACATTCCAAGTCCGCATATTCTTTACGGTATAATATGCAGTGATTCTTACAAGCATGAATCTTTTCTACACCAAGAGATAAAGGACATATGAGTTTCTTCGCTTGATACGTGTTCGATGGTACAAAGTTAGGCTTAGGAAGCAACACACGCAACAAACTCATCAGATCATTAAAACTTGTGTCCGACCATCCATGTTTAGCCTTCAATCTCAGAAGTTCAAGCACTGAACGCAAGACTGTGAAATCCTTATCACATCCCTTCGTTTCATCGTAAAGAAGATCCTTCGATGCCTTCTCTAATGCCTGCCAATTCTCCAATCCTCGTGACATGCCCGCTAGCACCTCTGGTTCAACATGGCGTAGCATATCCTCTAAATCAAAACCACCATCGAAATCATCACTATCGGTGGAAACATCAACATCCATTCTTTCACGCGACATGTCTTCGATTATAAAATTCTCTGCCTCATTCATCTCGAAACTTAACTCTTCATCGTCATCTTCCAGATTGGCGAATTCCCCGTGATAGGTCCAAACCTTGTAGTTGGCGGTGAATCCGTACTCCATTATGTGACCCAATATTTCACCAGGATCTACCAACAATTTCTGATTCTTGCAATGACGGCACGGACAAAAGATCTTTGTCATATTCTCCCTCAAAGCATGTGCCTTAGCCTGATCAATAAATTTAGATGCTTCCTTAATAAATATCGGCTGCGTTCTCCGCATCTCATACATGCATGACGACCGATCCATCTAATTATATAAAGGCAAAAAAGTTACAGATAAAAAAATAGACCGCAGATATTTCATACAAAAGTTTAAATGCATTTGTCTCCCAAAAAAAATTACAACAATACATGTAACTAGTATGTACAAGTGATTACATGCAAAATTTGCCTATCAAAACATATATTTTGAAGCTAGATTTTGCAAAAAATAGTTAGAACAAACCTTGTCAAAATATTAAAAAACTCCACTTTCCACCAACGAAATATAACAAAAATGGAGCCAAATGAAGGAGGATAGAGAGTTCTTCACCTTTCGTATAGAGTTCAAGCAAAAATTTCGAGTTGAAAACCTCCCCCCCTAATTGGTGCTTGCTTTAGGAGAGAGAAAGCTTCGTTTTCAAATGGTCAAGCTCGGGCCTGGAGGAGCATATATGGCCGATCATCGCATGCAGTCCCTTAAGCCAGCCGCATACGAAGATCCATTATCGCATGCGGCTGCTTAGGACAGCCGCATGCGATAATGGGCCTATTTTCGCATGCGGCCGTCTTAAGGAGCCGCATGCCCTAATACATGCGGCCCCTTAAGACGGCCGCATGCGAAAATAGACCTATTATCGCATGCGGCTGTCTTAAAGCAGCCGCATGCGATAATGGATCTTCGCATGCGGCTAATCGACCCGCCCCCGGGGGGGCGGTTTTTGCAGGCGCCGCCACAAGCGGCCCGCATGGAACCTACCGACCCCCTCGTACAGAAAAACGATTTTTGTAGTAGTGTGTCTCTCTCTCTCTACCAATGTTTTCACAAGTTTCACATAATGTCACCTACGGAGAATGCTGGGAGGTGAGGAGGGTGACACCGTGTTGGCCACGCACTGACACTTTAATTAATTAGTCGGATTATAAAATTCCGCCCCATTCGTGGTGGCCGGGGCATAATCGAACTGACCAATCTCTATATATAGACCGTCCTGTGGTCAATACTGTCTCAAAACTCTCCAATCAAAGGAAACATCATTCTCGTGTTTATAGAAGCTTTGAGCCTTTGAATACCAATAGAAGGGGTGAATTTAGTAGCATATAAACACGAGATGCAGGTTGGTGGCGACAATCTTAATCTCGAGCTAGGCATGGTTGAAGCCCAAGTCGCCGGCGGCGAGGATCCCGCCGCTGGCACACCGCCGGAGACGTCGACGGTGAAGGCGCTGCGGGGAGTGGGGTTCCTCACCCTCGTCATTTCAGTGGGTACGCTATGTTTACAAGCCAACTCCTGGTCTTGTCAATTTTCATCCGTCATTTTCAAGTTCAGTTCATGAAGGAGCTATAGGTGTTGGAGTTTATAAAGTGAATTGCCCGCCTTTCCCTATCAGCTTAGACTTTTAGGTGCAACTGGCTGGTGCATGCAACTTAATATGGTATCAGAGCCAGAGGCCTCGAGTTCGAATCCTGGCTGGCGCGCAATTAAATAAAATAATTGCAATATTCCACGCTTGAGACTTGAGGGGGTCTCGCGTGAGGGGGAGTGTTGGAGTGTATAAAGTGAATTGCCCGCCTTTCCCGGCTGGCGCGCAATTAAATAAAATAATTGCAGCCTACTACAATATTCCACGCTTGAGACTTGAGGGGGTCTCGCGTGAGGGGGAGTGTTGGAGTGTATAAAGTGAATTGTCCGCCTTTCCCAGCTGGCGCGCAATTAAATAAAATAATTGTAGCCTACTACAATATTCCACGCTTGAGACTTGAGGGGGTCTCGCGGGAGGGGGAGTGTTGGAGTGTATAAAGTGAATTGCCCGCCTTTCTCTATCAGCTTAGACTTTTAGGTGCAACTGGCTGGTGCATGCAACTTAATAATAGGGAGTGAGCTCCCTCACACCCTCTCCATGGCTTGCAGGCAGGGATTGAAATTTCGGTAATTTCACCCCCCACCGACATAAATCAGTTAATAATAGGGAGTGAGCTCCCTCACACCCTCTCCATGGCTTGCAGGCAGGGATTGAAATTTCGGTAATTTCACCTCCCCACCGGCATAAATCAGTCTGAAATTTTCGTTTTTTTACAATTTTCTTTGAATTCGGTCAAATTTTACTTAAATTCAGCCAAATTTTCAAATAATCTCGGCCAAAAATTTTCGAAATTACCGAAATTTCGGTTCCCTCGACATTAAATCCAATTTCAAAATTGAAAACCCTGGTACACTTGTTTACAAGCCACCTCATGGCCTTCTCTTCCAGCACCACGCACTTGCCTACTACCTCACGCTCGTGGGGATCTTCTTCGCCGGAGTGGTGGAGGTGTGGACGGCGTTCTGGGTGTCCGAAACGGCCGGTGTCGGCGGTGGCCGTCGCGCGTTGGGGAGGGCCGTGCTCTGGGCCTCCGTCGTGCCGCTCGCCGCCGCTCTCGGCATCGGCGGCTACACCGTCCTGGCCAACGTGCCCAGCTGAGAGGGCTGTGCACACCGTCGTAAACTCGTAATCGATAATATCGCAGGGGCTATCTCTCTACCGTGTGGCTTGGTGACCTCTCCACCGTAATTTGTTACCAGCCATTCATCGTTTGGGAATAATTACATAGAGGTACGTAGCTATAGCTTTCATTAGTTCATAGATATTCTGCGCATCATTAGGATATTCTTTTATTACCTCTTTTACAGTCACATGACAACACTTTTTGCCGGATCATCCACCAATTATTACTCCCTCCATACTCATAAAAAAAATCATTTAGAACAATGTTTAAGTCAAACCTTAGAAATATAAATCATGAATAACTCTCAAGTTATTAATTTTGAAAATATAAAATCTATATAAATAGACTTGTCTTGAAAAATATTTTCATAAAAATATACATATATCAACTTTTCAATAAATATTTTTATAAAAATAAGAAGTTAAAGTTGTATTTTAGAAACCGCATCACTGTTTAAATGATTTTCTTTACGCAAGTCGTAGGGCTCCTGTTTTCTACTTTTCTCCGTCTTTTAGATTTTTTTTTGGCTCCTTGTTGAAGTGACACGCAGTCAGTTTTTGCCGCTGCTCCTCGTGTGAGATTGGGTAGCCGGTGGCACCGGTTACTACTGCTTCCCTTTTTCCTCTTTCTTGCTCAGTTCTACCGGTTGTTTACGCTGCCTGTCTGTGTGCTATGGGCTGTGGTTTACTATGGTTTTGTGTTGGCCAATAGGTTAACAACACATATACTTTCCAATGGTTATTTTATTCATTGGTTGCATGCTGCTGTAATGATGCATGTATCTGTTTTATGTGCTTCTTTTTAAAAGGGCCATGGTGCATGCATCTCTTGTCCTTTCCAAATTAAATTTAAAAATATTCTATTTTTTTCTCATAAATATTTGGGATGTAAATTTGTTAGCGAAAATATACCGTTGATTGCACAACCGTTTCATAAAAATAACGTGGATATAACAACACGAACGGTCTCGTACGATAACAAGTCGAGACCGTATGGTGTCGCGTGGGGATAGCACTCGCCGGGATGAAACAGCGACACCAAACACGGCGAAATCGAGGACGTGGGCGGCAGCGGCGTCGAGACCACGTGGTCTCTCGCGCGGCCAAACCGCCACTCAATCAGTGAGCGATAACGACTGCCATTGCCATTGAAAATTGTTAACTATTAATTAATCGCTAAGTAAGATAATTAACCACTAAATATTATTAATTAATTGTTAATTAAGATAATTAATCACTGATTAAGCAGTACCGCTGGATGAGATGTTCGGTCTCGCTGATTCCTTGTGCGAGACCGTCGTCGTCACGCTCACACCACGCTTTCACGTAACGGTTGTGCGAGAGCGACGATATAAAAAAATTACATTACAAATATTTATTAAAAAAAAGGGTGAATACCCAACATGATCCTTAAACTTTCTCTTAAGAATCAATTTAGTGCCTCACATTTTGTAATGTCCAAACAAATACCTTAAGTTTATTGTGTGATTCAATATAGTCCTTAGACCCTCTAAACATGCCATGTGTACATGCCACATCATCTATGCATACAAATTTAATATTTAAATGTCCTTTACACCCTTATGTTTTCATAGGAAATAAAGAAAAATATTGAGAAAACACAAAAAAAAAAGCTTTTGACCATTGGCAAAAATATGTAGCATTGATAGATAAAAAAACGACATTTTTCTTTGTTTTATGATTGCTTCTTCTTGTTTTTCTTTTCTTTATTTGATAGAAAATTGAAGGTTAAAATGGACATTTAAATGTTATCTTACATGCATGAATGACGTGGCATGTCCATGTGGCGTTTTAAGTGGGTCTAAGGACTATATTAAGCCGCATGATAATCTTTAGAGTCTTGTTTGGATATTATAAAACATGAAAGACTAATTCGACCCCTGAGTAAAAGTTGAAGGACTGAACTGGCTATTCACCAAAAAAAACAAATCAATAGTATATTTTCAAATTTAGTTCTGCCCTTTCCTACTTGTTTGTTTTGCATGCATGCAAGTCGTTTGGTTCTTCTCTTTTAGGGATGGCAATTTTGCCCATGGGTTCGGGTGTCAGCGGATACCCGACCCAATGAGCACGGGCGTGGGTGTGATTTTTACCCGTGAGCACGCCCGCCCGAGACCGGTAGACATCGTGGGCAACAACCGGGTTTCATTTTTTACCTATGGGTAACCCATGCCCGACCCAATACATATGTATTAGCTAAGTTTAACTTATCTCTTAATTCTTATACCCCTTTCTCTTGGTTCATTTGTGATACTAACTAGTAATAAGTTGTGATGTAATTCAAATTATTGTTGATAATTGATAAATTGGTAAATTATTGATTTTATTTCTCTTTATTAAATTATATATCTTTCGAGTTATTATTCATGTGAGATCCATTGGGTACCCGCCGGGCATACCCGTGCCCATCGGGCATGGGTACGGACACAGAGTTTTGTCCGCTAACCCTAGTGGGTAGGGTTTGGGCGGGCGATGACGGGCATGGGGTCGCGCATGGTTTTGCTCTACCCGTGCCCGACCCGACCCGTTGCCATCCCTACTCTCTTTTGCTAACAACCGTTCTTTTGCATGCTGGCTGGCTGGCATTCATTGCTATTTATCCTTGTATATATAAGGCATAAGGGGGTTGGGCATGAAAGCAACGAAGGAAGAGAACAGTGTGTATCGTATTAGCTCTATCAAAAGATGAGCAGAAACAGTCATGCCATGTTATTATGTTAACACATGTTGGATGGAGGCTTGAGTGACACTACAACCAAACAAGGGGCTACAATTTCTTTTCCAATCTGGCAATCTGTTTGTTTTCGTGTGTCCCAGTATCTTCATGTATCAAGGATTTTTTTTCTGACCTTTTTCAAAACAATAAAAGAACGCCATCTGTTCTATAATTCAGTTGTCTCCTTCATTTGGCATCATCCCGGAGCAAATGGCTTTTCGTTTCTCGTTGCACTGTGGAAAGAGAGGACCATGGTAAATCTCTCTGAGTCTAAAACCTGAAATAGTGAAATATATTTTGAAGTAATGTTACAGTAAGTTAAATGTGCAGAGTATATGCTCATGACGTTAATATAAAACAGCGGTAGCAGGGCCATATTTTCTCGTTTCAGAAGAAAAATGACAGCATAAAGCTTTTTAGATACATGGCAGTACTGATCACAACAAGTTTGACATTAGAAGAACAAGAAAAATACACTTCCTCTGAGTTGTGCAATCAGATTTTACCAGTTTGCATTGTACATTATATAAGCCCCCCAAAAAACTCTTTATTATGCGATACAACAATAGATCCATCATGAAGAAAACAAGAAATATGAAATTTACATCCGCGTGCAAAGCGTATTATAAACATCCTATATTTCTCCAAATCCTCACTCTACATGATCCAGATTCCAGAATACACGGTTAGCCTACATTATTTATGTCCAATAGTAGTTTCACTTGTTGCCCATGAGTTTAACGATGCAATAGTTTCTACATTCTAGTTTCATTAAGAGCGGGGTAGTTTGTTACAATAAAGTGCTTACAACGACAGCAGGTTGTCGAGAGGGAAAGAGGCTAAACCACTAACCCAGCAAGCGAAAATAAAAGCCCGAAGGCACTGCGATTACATGTTGTGGATGTTACGCTCTTTGAAAACTGCTGCTGTCTTCCAAACCATGATCTCTTCCTTTCCTTGATGTCTTCCACCAATTTTGTTCAGGGGGTCACATGGCAATCCAGTACTTATGAATTTCTTTTGCTTGATGTTTCATTCCATTATCTAAAATAAATAAATTTCTTTTGCTTTTATGAACATCGCTGACACTTGTCTGATTGTGTGATTCTGCAGGTGGAAAACGTGCAATCCTCATCTTTGTGATCGTCATGTATTTCTTCATTTGATTTGTAACAAAAAAGTATTCACATGAATTCAAACGCCGATGCATTCCCCTGTTTTTGCTCTGTTTTGCATTTACTAGTGCGTCTTCTCTGTGTTCATTCTGTTAATAAGCACCAACAACTCCCCCCTACCGCGCAGCGCAAATCATATACGCACGACGAATCTATAGCTCGGTAGCTCCTGACAAACGACCCGAGTAAGCAGCGTTCGCACGATCACCCGAATGCCACCTGGTGCCACAATATGCATCTTCTGGGCAACATGGCAACTCTCGCACGGCCGTGTAAAGTTTTAATAACCCATAAAAAAAATTGGTGTAGGTTGTAATCGGATAAAATGTTTAGAAAAGAAAATATGCGCATAGAGTCACCCCCTATGAACGCACACACGTACATCCTATTTCTATGAACACCTTTGAAAAACTGGACCAGCATTTATTGAGACTGACGAAGTCACCACGGGTACCTCGCTATCGATAATTACGTTGCCTATCACGGAAAGAATAATTAGCGTAAATGCGAGTACCCATGTTAAATATAGGATTTGAATCTAGATGGGCTAGTTGAAAAAAAATATTTTACTCCCGCCATTAATCATTTATCCTTCTTTGTGCTGATTAAATCAAATATTTCTATGTCTTGACCATCAAATTTTAAATTTTGTATAGTTTAACTTCATCAGATTTATATTTTTAGATTCACCATAAGAAATATACTTCTACAGTATATAATTCACATGTTATTAAACTAAATATATATTTTTTAAAAAAATAATGCTCAAAGATAAAAAAAATATTTGACTTAGCACAAAACTAAAACATTTATGACGGATGAAGTAGAAAGTATTTATGACAATATTTTTTATTAGATTTATTGTTTAATTACTTCTCTACTAACATTGGTAATTATTAGGTATCCTACTTTAAAATAAAAAAGAAAAGGAAGAAAAACAAGAAGGACCAAATCTCTCCCTAACAATCGATATAATAATTGTGTTTCCACATGAGGGAGAGTAATTTCTTTTTTGAAGAATAAATAGAATAGTATACTCCCTTCGGATTGAGAACAGACAAAGCTATTGTTAAACTTTAAAAACTTTGAGTCAAAATAACTAAAATATTTATCTTCAAAATATGGAGACCCATATTAACAGATTAGTCTTAAAAATTACTTCAATAAAATCATATATTTATTAATATTTTTCTATGTATTGCAATAAAAAGTAGAGATCAAAGTTGTTTTTTGAGACCATACCTTGTCTAAAATGATAAGTATTATCAATCTAAAGGAACAAAATGAAATCAAATTTTACATACGCGACACGGCCGGTCAGAAACCCAAGAAATGAAGCATAATGTGATTTTAGGAATTTAATCATTTAACGCCAGCGGTAAAGATCAAGATAAGTATAAATGTGTCGTACTCCTTCCATCCCAAAATATAAGACACAACTACCACTAACGTAAAGACAAGAAAAATTATCATCTTCTCATTTAAATTACCCCAATAAATACAATGCAAGCACCTAATGGAGTTATAGATCGTGAGAGTGGAAGATTTAAAAAAACGAATTTAGAGAAAGGAATGTTCTAGTTAATTGCATTCATACATACACACCTTGTATTATGAAATATGAGAGAAAATAGTTGTGTATTATATTTTGGAACAGAGAGTCTAGAGTACCACAAGGACATATATAGGGGTATTAGGACAGCCACCTGGTTATGAAGACAAGTCAAAGTTAGATTATATGTATAAATTAGATAAAGCACTCTATGGTCTCAAGCAAGCACCAATAGCATGGTTTTCTAGACTAAGCATGAATATTGCAGAATCTTGGATTTCAGTCGTCAAAAGCAAATGTTTCACTCTTCTTTTATAAGAAAGGTACAAATCTCCATATTTATGTTGATATATGTTGAGGATATAATTGTTACAATTCTTGTGAAAAAACAACTTTGGCATTACTTTTTAAGATTTGAAAGAAGAATTTGCCCTTAAGGATCTTTTGGTGCGTTGCACTGTTTTCTGGGCATCAAGTTAATAAAGTTCATGATGGAATTATCTTAACTTAAGAGAAGTATTCTACCGATACGTTAAAACGTGTCGCCATGCATGGCTGCAAGGAGATCAACGTACCGTTATCAACAACAGATAATAAGGGTTGTAAACTTTACTCCAGACCCTAAATATCTATTAAAATTTTACTATAATTCTTTTAAAACTTAGAAGATAAAAAAAATATGTAAATTAAACTAATTCATTGAGCTTTAGGCTTAGGCTTGAGAATATCATGTTTTCCACCACTGAGGACGACAGCCACATGGAATGGGAGAATGAAATGGAATGAAAAGGATTAATTAATGCAAGAGGAGTGCCATGACTTATTGTCCTGATCCAGCTGTGTATAAACTCGATGATAAGATCTATCGAAAGAGAGCGAATCGAAGAAGCTGGGATTGGCTGGCGCGTTTTAACAGCAAGCCTTTCCCGGCCACATCATTTCTTTTTCATTTGTTAAGGCCACATCATTTCTTTTTCATTTGTTACGGTAAAAAAAAGTAGCTATCGCGGGTGGGTCTAGTGCACGAACGTTCACATCTCGCGAATAGTTCATTTTATCGTTATTCGTTGTAATGACGCGTTTAAGCTCTTACGAATTATTAGACTGTTTCAGTTAGAAGACCAACAAATCGATGTTTCCTGTTAGATCAAGGTGTTCATATTGGATTTTATTTCTTAAAAAAAATCCGGTGATGATTAGATATTTTTGTTGTACAGAAATTTATGCACTAATTAAACTTTCTAATTGTAAATATAATTCATATCTTATAAATAAAATGTCTATAATATAAAGTTTATATATAAATAGTTCATGCACATAATATATATATATATATATAGTAGCTCTATTGTACACCCCTCCCTTAGAATAACTATTCTACACCCCCTCCCCTCCCCCCTCACTCCCTCCTTATCTCTCTCTCCTCCTCCTGCCACCTGCCTCCCGTCGCTCCTCCCTCCCTCCCCCTCTCAGCGGTTCTCCCCCTTCCCCCTCCCGATCGCTCCTCCTCCTCCCCCTCCCAGCGATCCTCGCCCTCCTCTCCTCCTCCCCCTCCCGACCCCCTCCCAACGATCCTCGCCCTCCTCTCCTCCTCCCCCTCCTGACCGCCTCGCCCTCCTCGCCCTCCTCTCCTCCTCCCGACCCCCTCTCCCCCTCACGATCGGGATCCCTCCCCCTCGATCGCTCCTCCTCCTCCTCCTCCCGATTTTTTCTCTCCTTCCCATCTCTCATTTTTCCTTCTATTATTTTCTTTTTTTATAAAAATTAAAAATAAATTGATGAATTCATGACTTAAACCCATGATCTCATGGTTCATGGCTAGCTCTCTTAACCAAATCACCATATGACAATTTGTGAATAAAAGACATTGTTTGCATGCTTTGTATGTCTATTCAGATTATGTGAGAACCAGTTATGTTACTGTAATAATTACACATTGTTACTATGAGTCAGCAGTAACATTATCCCAGAAGGGTAGTAACATGATACGTTACTGCAAAATCAGTAGGTTGTTACTGCAAAATTTATAGGTTGTTACTACACTTTTGGCAGTAACAACATGGCAAAATTTGTAGTAATAGAGAACATGCATAGTAACAGTGGTACTACAGTAGTAATGTTTTTTAGAGCTAAAATATTTTAAATCTTAATATTTAGAGAGTAGTAACGTACACGTCATGTCTTACTTTTTTAATCCGTTTGCATCATGGCATTCGTAAAAAAAGTTCTAAATGAAACTAGAACCATCGTAACTATTTTTTAACGTTGTTACTACGGAAAGCAGTTGTGGTACTATACACTGGCTGTCACGTTACTACGCTGTTCCAGTGAGACGAGGACTAAAAAGAGGTAAATCTCAATCTTTAGAGAGCAATATCTCTCACATCATACCTTGTATTTCTAATCCGTTTGCACCATGAAGTTCATAAAAAACGCTTAACGAAACTAGATCCATCATGGCTACTTTTTGACGTTGTTACTGCGATAATGTTGTCTTGTTACTGCACGATGACCGTCCTGTTACTGCACAATTCCTGCAAGACGAGAGCAGCAAAGTGGTGGGCGGGTTTGACCGGCGGGAGGACGCTTTGACCGAGGTGGGAAGGGGGTTTTGGGCCCTAGGGAGGGTGGGGGAGGTGGGTTTGTCCCATAGGAGCGGGGTGTAGAATAGATTCACTATATATATATATATATATATATATATATATATATATATATATATATATATATATATGTATATATATAGAGAGAGAGAGAGTTTTTATATGTAGAGAGTTTCAATGAAAATAGTTTGGATACAAAAGTTTTCATTAAAAAAGCTATTAAAATAACTATAGGTAAAAAGTGAACTGAAAAACAGAAACTTGATACCGTTATGGAAGAATAATGCAAAAAAGAGGACAACAAAAAAATTGAAAAGAATCACGTATAAAAGGAAAACGGGAAATTAAAAATGGAAGAACGATGCACACGCATCACCGCGTGTCCTTTGATCCTCCCCACCCTAACCCATTCACGCGATGGATAAGTAGCGCATATTCGCCCGATAGCTTTTCCGAGCTATCGCACCCTATCGAAGGATATATCATATATATTATATCTGCGGCTTCTATGTATTGTTATCTTTGTACTTTTCTTAAGATAAAGAGAAATAAATCATATTAATGCTGGAATAAGGGGTTTTTTTTAACATTGGAATAAAGGTTGATATCCCGGTTCAGCGAGTCGGGGCCGGTTCAGCGAGTCGGGGATACTTGCGCACATAATTAACGTTCATCGTAATAAAGTGCCTAGTAGTTTAATGCAAGAGGAGAGCAGTAGTTCACTTTTCTTCTTTTCTTTGGCAGAGACTCTACTTTATATAAGGCCATTTGGGCCAAAGAAGAAGGAAGAAGTACACAAGGAGAAAGGAGGGAAGAAATGTAAAAGGAGCAAAAGTAGATCATAAAGTGGCCCCCTATGGAAGTTCCGCAGTAGCGCTTGTATATCCATCTGCATATAAACTCGATGATAATTTTGACAAGTTCGATCCAAAGAGAGCGAAGAAGGGGGTTGGTTCATCCCTACACCCACCTGCCATAGGGAGTGTCCTTAGAGAGATCCAGTATAAACTGTTTAGGAGGCTACGGTAGATATTGATTCGGGTATCGAAGCAGCTATAACGTACATGGGGTCGATTCGTCAGTTCGGCAGCTACAATCTGCAGATAAGCGTGGTGGGAACTGCACCAGCCACCGGCGCCGTCAATCCGACAGGAGAGGTTCAGGCAGGTAGTGATAATCTTGAGCTCGGCGCGGTGGAAATCCAGGTTCCCGGCGGCGAAGAAGTCATCCCGCCGTCTCCGGCACAGGGCCGCTGGTGAAGGGGCTGCGGGGATCCGGACTCCTCACTCTCCTCGTTTCGGTGACTACCATCTTGAACAAGCCACCCCATGGCGTTCTCTTCGCGCGCCATGTGATCGCCTACTACCTCACGCTTGCCGGGATTTTCGTCGCCGGAGTGTTGGAGATTGGGACTGTGTTGTGGGTGACCGGAGGAGCTCGTGGCGGTGGCGGCGGCGGCGGCCGCCGCCGCGCGTTCGGAAGGGTCGTGCTCTGGGCCTCTGTCGTGCCGCTCACCGTCGTCTCTGGCATCGGCGGCTACAACGTTGTGGTCAATCTGCTCGGTGAGAGGAGACTGCTGCCGTTGCTCATCGATCGTCGTGTGGCGCATCACATTGGTGGTGGGAATAATTAGTATAGACGACGCAATAAATGGCTGTAATCTAGAATTAGTGGATTCTTCTTAGCTACCGACCAGTTATTCTCTGCATTGTATTGAAGAACAGAAATAAAAGTGTTTTCGTTTTCGATGGAATATCACCTCCTTTCCTGCATGTAACATACTTAGTATCATATCCATAAATATGTAAATTAAAATTTAACATTTACAAGTTATAATAAAAATAATAAATATAACTTGAATGTGCTATAACTATTTTTAGTTTAATTTGTTTTTTTTCAAATTGTAGAGGTCGATTTTGGTCTTGTATATTTGTGAAGTGATATATTTCATATTAATTTATGTTGTTAATATTTTTAAAAAAAATTATAACTATTTAGATGACATGCAAGCAACAATGGAAAATCCTCCTCGATCGAGAGATGAAAATCCATATTATCGCTTATATTTTGCAATATATGTGCATGGTAAGTATGTTTTTATTAGTACTATGACATTTTTTAGGTTGGATTATCATGTCTTGTTTGGATTTTGGTTTGGTTCTAGATGTCAGAGCCCGGGGACCAGCATCTCTGTCTTCCCTTCAGGTTGGTCCATGATATCCTAATCTCCGAATCAACTCGATCATTCAATCTCCTTCCACTACCCATCCCTCATCTCGACCTCCTCCTCGGCGAGGGTTTGAGTTAATTTGCACCAGTGGATTGACATATAACTCAATCAAATTCAGTGCAGAGGACTCATTCTGCAATTGGCATGATACATAATTAATCAACTTGTTCCTTTAGACAACTTTATAAAAAGCTTCGATTTAATTAATCAACTTGTTCCTTTGGACAACTTTATAAAAAGCTTCGATTTAATTAGGTGGCGTTACCCAAGCAAACTATTCCTGCTGTTTTAACAGCGAGCCTTTTCGACACCATTTCTTTTCCATTTGTTACGGTCAAAAAAGTAGCTATCGCGGGTGGGTTAGTGCACGAACGTTCGCATCTCGCGAACAGTTCGTTTTATCGTTATTCGTTGTAATGCCGCGTTTAAGCTCTTACGATTTGTAAGTCGTCATTCGTCAATAAAGCATAACTCAGAAGAGATGGATGTAATATCAAGGACCTCCGTTCAATTGAGTCCCTCTAGCTTGGTATTACTCCTTTTTTCTAGTATATTCTTTCTTCCTATATATTCCTATATAGTTGATACCCACTGCAAGTCCTTTATGCTATAAAGCTCAAATTATGTGAGACCACATCATCAAGATTATATTGACCATTAGATCATCTCGCGTCTATGGCATCTGAGAGGACCAATGCTTTTTATCTTCCTCTTAATTACCTCACGCATCATTATATCTCCCTTTATAACTAACCACTAATACATCTCCCACCCGAAGGCCTACACCACTACATTTGTGTCTACCTCTTTCCCATGCCTTTTAATTTTTCTAATGCATCTACTAGCCATATCTAGATTGATCCAATGGATTTTCTTGGAATATTTATGCTTGAACGTGCTTCCTCAATCATCTAAGGATCGGAGGAAATGTTAATGGTCCAATGAAATTTGGTTTGTCACTGTCATAGATGACATTGAAAATTTGTTGGTACATATTACAACACTCGATGATCTTTACCAATTGCAAGGATGTTCATTGGTTTTTGGTACTGTATCATGATCTTGCTTCTTTTTATATCTAATTTCTTCGTTTATCACCAAGCTTCATATGCCAATGTATCACAACTACGGTAACTTCAATTTTTTGGTAACTTTAAGTATTGAGAGATTGGTCCACTCTCACATTTGACTATCTACATTTGATTAAAAGGCTATGCCATATCTTTGTGGTTTTCATACCAACAATCACTAAATTTGTTTCTCCACAGTTCCTCCCATTTACTTATAGGTGAATATTTTTCTCGAAATTACTAGATTCATGCACCCAATAGTTGTTTTTTTTAAGATCATATACCAACATATGCATGCAGCGTTATCTATATTTTTCTCTTTGTTTTCTCAAAAAGAAATATTTTATTAGTTTTTTAAAATATCTGAATGAGATGCTAAGTCAATTTAGTACATAACAAAAATAGTGTCATGTTTGCTTACCGTTCATGGTTCTTCGATTGGGAGTATCTTAATTAGAGTCATGTCATTTCTATTCATATAGCAATACAATGTAAAAATCTAACGTTCAACCATGTTGATCATGCAATATATTTTGATAAATTTACAAGTATATGTTCCCTTCTGTGTAATGATAATATACCAATAGTCAAAAGTTCTAGAATTACATCTTCCAAATTCACGATATAGCTATCCCGCATCAATGCACAGGGTGTCAACTAGTACATATAAGCGAGGTCTTAGCCCAACCATACGTGTCCTTTTTCTTTAATTTTCACATCTGGCATAGGTTATTAGCAGCGTCGGTAGATTATGTTACAAATTCTTAGACGCGAGTTGTTATTATTAATCAAGATTTGTGTTGCCCTTTTGTAGTTCGGAACTTTGGATCGGTGGTCTTAACCACAAAAGTTTTTTGAAGTTGAGTGGGGGTTGTTACGGTATCTTCCACTCCTAGATGTAGCAGTGTAGCAGATTTTAAATCTAACAAAGTATGTAAAATGCTTCATTTGAAACTGTGGTAAATAGATTCACCAATTCATCTATTTTAATATGGTATATGATACACAAATTTAATCCAACGTTATATATTTTAGTTCCAATTTTACCCTTATAAAATTTCTGCTGCGCTACCACTATAGGTGTGGTATGATAAAAATCAGATCCATTAAATCCGTAGTGATGGATGGCTCATAATAATTCGAGGATACTTTAAAAGAACATCCTTTCTTAAGAGGCAAGAAGGCTTTGTATACCGCGATCATGAACTTCAGATCAAAAGAGAATTCTATGGGACTTAAAAATTCCGCTAAAAATCAAGGTCTTTACGTGGTTTCTTCACAAGAAAGTAATTCTAACGAAAGATAACTTGGCTAAAAAAATGGCGGAGAGACAAACATTATTCTTTCTGCTATGTACCAGAGACAATCCAACATCTTTTCTTCGAGTGTCATGTTGCTCAGTTTATTTGATGTGTGCTTTTTTTTCTTTTAAATATCCCTCCACCCTATAACGCTAAAAATATTTTTGGTAATTGTCTTAGAAGGGTATCTAGGTCTATTAAAAATATGATTTTAATTGAAGCTAGCATTGTATATTGGTCAATTTGATATTGTCGTAATGATAAAATTTTCAATGGTAAACAATTATCTAACGCTATACATGTTATCTTCATGTCTTTCTATTGGCTCCACTTTTGATCTATACTGCTACCACAGGAGGAGCGTGATACTATGTGCAATGGTGCTACACTTTTGGAGTAGCCAAGGGTCTCTTATTCCACTATGAATGGCGTAGTTTCATTAGAATTGCTAGCTAAAAAATCTATGTGGTTTAACGCTAGTCAGTAATAAAGGGGAGTTGGGGATTTGTTCTATCACCTTATTTCTCATTTTGATTTACTTCTATCTTTATTTTTTTAATTAAACTTATGGTTGTGTCTTATGACAGAAACCGATATGTGATTTATTTCCATTATTAAAAAGAAAAAGAAAAGGCTTCGCACCCGCCTTAATTTACCGGCGGGGTTTCTTGAGTGTGCCTTTGGTAGTTTGGTGTTGCTTTCACATGCTTGTGTGCATTGTTAGGGCCTGTTTAATTGGCAAAAAAAAAATTTGCCTCTCATATCACATCGGATATACGGACACATATTTAAAATATTAAATGTAGTCTAATAAAAAAACAAATTAGATTCCGCTAGAAAACTGCGAGATAAATTTATTAAGTCTAATTAATTCGTCATTAACAAATGTTTGCTGTAGCAACACATTATTAAATCATGGCACAATTAAACTTAAAAAATTCGTCTTGCAATTTTCTGGCGAACTATATAATTGATTTTTTTTCTATATTTACACTATATGTATGTACTCAAATATTTAATGTGACAGTGTGGAAAACTTTGTTTGGTAACTCAAGATGCCCTTAACTTGACTCGATTTTTCGACTTTAACAACCATGCTTTACGGAAAATAGAGACAAGGCTGGAGATGCCAAAGATACCGTCGAGAGAGAGCGAGCTAGACTCGTTGCTTGCATGGATGTACTGCGTCCATTGGTATCGTCCAAATCCAACGGTTGAGCAAAAGGCCATGTGGACTGGAAAGCGACGTCGCCGCCGGCGCAACCCGCCTCCCGCCCTCCCTTGCCGTCCGTGCCACTAGTAGGCCGGAATCGGATTGCCGAGTACCCGTGCGGCCCATAATAGTTGGGCCTGAACGGGATTGAGACGGATCGTGGGGCCCGTTATGGGCGAACCTGCGGCTCAATCTGTATAGAGGCTTTTTACAGTCCTTGAAAGGAGGAGGTACCATTTATTGGCCGTTGATTATGCACAATCTAACGGCTGGAAAAGCACGGTACTGTGCAGTACCGCGTCCTCGTGACTTGTGAGAGGTACCGCTTGGTGGAAGGGTAAAATCGTGATTTCGCATAAGCTCCTTCCCATCCAGGCTCCAGCAACCTCACCTCCCCGGTGCCTCCCTCATCTATACCTGGCCAAATGGGCCGTGCCAAGCCGGGCCGGCCCGAGCACGGCAGTATTGTAGCCGCCCAGGCCCAGCACGGCACGCCAGCCTGTGGGCTGTGCCAGCACGGCCCGTTATCCCGTGCCGTGTTTGGGCCGACGCCTCAGCCCGTGGGCCGGCACGATACGGCACGTTTACTGTAGCGTGTCGGCACGGCACGGCCCAGGCATGGCACGGCCCACCGGCCCATTTATTTTTCCTACGATTTTCTAATTTTTCCCATATATTTCTCATATTTTTTATTTTTTTTCTACATTTTATCTTATTTGTACCATATATTTTATGAAATATTCCTAAATTTTCCTCACATTTATCCTATATTTATAATGTTTTCCTTTATATTATGTTTTTTCTGCCTTTTTTCTTTTTTTCCCCTCAAATTTCAATTTTTATGGGCCACATGTACTAGTGGGCCGGCTACCAGCCCACGGTCCGCTACAGTAGCCGTGCCGGCCCGGCACGGCCTAGCACCTCCTTGGGCCGTGCTTGGGCCGAGGCCTTGGCACGTGGGCCGGCACGGCACGGCCCGCTACAGGAGCCGTGCCTAACGGGCCGTGCCCTAGTGGGCCGTGCCGTCAGTGTGCCGTGCCGTGCTGGGCCGGGCCGCCCGTTTGGCCTGCTATGGCTCATCCGCTCCTCCACCGCCTGCTCTCTTCCCTCTCCCCCGACCACGCTTTTCTCCGTGGACCACTCCCTCTAGCGCGCCAATGCCGTCAACCCCAGCCTTCTCTACTTCCAGCGGCAAGCCGGCAACTATGTCGTCCGATTGCGCTCGAGTGCGGATGTCGCCGGCTGGCACCTCCTCCTTTCCCGATTGAGCGCCACCACCGCCGGTCGCCATCTCCTCTACTACTAATTATGGAAATAACAATGTTAATTTGTCATGTAAAATTCCCAGCTGTAGATCAGTAATTAGTTGCATACTTGCATGTAAACTTTTTTGCTTGCTCACCCTCACGAGAAGGCATGCAGGGAGGTCCGCCCATGGCGATGGAGCCGAGGTGATTCCCAGCCTGAGTTTTCTCTCATCAAAAGCAAAATCATTCTCAAATATGGCAAGACAAGGGTCTTACGGGTGGTCAATGGTGGTTCGGATCTCGCATTGGGATGTAGATGTTGGTGCCAGCGCCTGCTCTGCACACGAAATCTGGCATCCCCATGCCTTTTGTTTTGAGAGGAGGTCAGGAGATCGATAGATGTCCTCAGTCCGCGAATCAGGTCTTGCCGGTTGATCTGTGTGCAGCGGCGACGACAGCTTGATGCGGCGTACGCTGATGGAGGGTTGGCTCGTCGGATTGCAGCGGCCCTGACACCGGTGGCGGAGATGAAGAACGGTGGCTGCGGTTGATTACGTGGAAGAGAGAGAATCAATCGGACTCATTGACATCCCCTTTAACCGGTTCCAATCCTACCCCTCTAAGATGAACGGTTAGATGTAAGTGGTACCTCCTAGTACCTGGTATCTCTGTACCTCCTCAAGAATTGTAAAAAGTCTCATCTGTATAACTTTGCAAGGTCCGGTGAAGGAGCTGGAGGCTGGAAGTCCGTTCCGTTTGATTACTTTTGCACGACTCTCAGTTTTACTAGAAGTATAATAAGCACACAGGGTTAAAAAAAAAAGTAAGAAACTGAGATATAGTACTGAGTTGTAGGTGCAAAGAAAACATATGCTCTTGCTTGGAGCTGACAATAGTAAAAAAGTCTGTTGCGACGGGCAACAACCAGGAAAAAGCAAGAGTAACAAAAAAGGAGAAGATTTTCAGCTCCTTTGTCAAACCTTTACTGTTGTTTTGCTACCAATCAAGCACGCCGCTCCCTCCCAGGCAGACTTCCCTAAGGAAATCACACATAAAGAAAATGCGATGGCAGGTTTCAGCCACCGACGAAACGAACATAGCAGCATGACGTCTGATGAGGCCAGCCTCCCTCCACGACGTTCTCGGCGGTGGGTCAGCTCCCTCTCGTTGCTAGCCACACGAAGAATTTACAGCGTCCTGGGACCTTCTTCTCTGCTCATATTTGCTTCTCAGCCCATCTGCACAATGAGAAAAGGAAGAACATGTTGAGGACACGTTTGATGAACTCATGTCCACTCAAACGATACTACCACTGCAAATATTCAGGTTGCTATTGCACATTTCAGTAGTAATTAGTATTTACGAACTCTCAAACTCCCATATCTCAATTCAGAATATTTTTGTGCACACACATTGCAAATACATGTCCCACTGATACGTGGGAGACCATTGCTTGTTGTACGTACAGATACATAAGTTAAACTACACGCATTCATCCACAGGTCAGTGGCTCAATCCGCGCCATCTCGTCCTCCTATATGCGAACCTTTTCAACAATGAATGCTTTTATTTACTGTATTATCAACCAAACTCTCAAGTCTCGAGACTGAAGCTGTTCGATCAATCTCTGAAGCAAGATGAAACGTACGACTCTCCAGTTAATGGAGAAGAAGAACATCCAGGAGCAGTATTTATAAGCTGGAGATCATGTCATAAACTAAGTGACCAGTGGCAGTTGTAACTAGTTGCAGATTAAACAGAGCACAAGTTGGCTTTATGAGAAACCAAGAACCAGAACCTGTTTACCTTTTGCTTAAGTTTCTTGTTTGATCCTGAAATGTAAGGTCACTGCCAATGGCAGTAGTAAGTATACTAGTATAGTAGTAGCTATAGTTGCATATTAAACAAATCACAAGTTAGCTTTATGAGAAACCAAGAACCAGAACCTGTTCACCTTTTTGCTTAAGTTTCTTGTTTGATCCTGAAATGTAAGGTCACTGCCAATGGGAGTAGTAAGTGTACTAGTATAATACTACATCCGTTCCATTTTAAGTGCACGTCTTATTTAAAATTTTTTATAAGAGATTTTCTACTATGCTTGGAATGCACTATGTCCGTTGATTGCTGGTAATCTAACGATGTACGAAAGAAGGTACCTATAGAAAGGTACCGAACAAGGTGGGCCAGGTATCAAGTTAAAAGCTAGGTGGAGGGTTAGATAAGTAATTGTGCACTTGATATCAGATTAGAAGGCACTGATTATTTCAAACAAGCTTGGAAGATAAGCTCGGTAACTAACTATGCATGAAAATAGGTAATTAGTTCAAATAGGTAATCGAGATTACTTGGTGAATATTATACTTATATATATTAATTTACACTGGACTTCGTAAAATAAACTAAAACTTTTATCAAGTAATTATGTACACCAAATACAAAATTAAAAATTTATCATGCAACTCCTCATAGTGCGTATTGGTGAAATATCTTGTAAGGGTATATGATCGAATTCTACATGTCCTTATCTTTGTGGATTGCATGAAGATAATAACAGAGTATGCTCTTATAAAAAACTATCAACAAGACATAACGATTAGTGTCAGGGAGGGAAGAAACGATTTAGTTTTAGGATTTTTTACGCCGGAACATCTATCAAGGCATAGCAGATTATAAGCGGCAGATCGACATGAAGTAATCAAATGGGTGAGCAACAAATAATAATGGTAATGAGAGAAGTTAGAAAATATTATTAGCTAAGAATTACTAAATTACACATGTTTGTGTTATTCTTTTTCTGTTTTTCCTCATTTACCCTTCTAGAAATCAACGGTAGATATCCATTATGGGTAAAGGTACGTCCAATACCTTCTAAGCACAGTAAAAACCCTCTTTTTATAATTAGTATTTTTTTGTTGGTATGAGATGATAAAATATGAATAGTAATTTATACGTGACTTGTGTTTTTAAACTTTTTTTTTAAAAAAATTAAATAAAATGAACGATTAAAATTGGATACGAAAAATCATAGCTACAATTAAAATGGGACAAAGAGAGTAGTAGATATAGTACTAAACAAAGCACAAGTTGGCTTTATGAGAAGACAAGAACCGGTTTACCTTTTTGCTTAGTTTGTTTTATGACAAGCCAAAATATAAACTTATCCCATCTACTCCAGTAGGCACGAAACAAAACCATCTTACACATTATATCATCATCACATAATATTCCGATGGCAGCGCGCAGGGTATTGTTTTATTTTACGTCCGTAGCAGCTAGTACTTCCGCAGCAATGAAACAAAGAATCCTGATTGCAAAGAGACAGATGTCGGTCCCGTTCGTTTATCCTATAGGAATTGGATGAAAATTTTTATTTTCATGTCACGCTTTTCATACCGCTAAACAGTATGTTTTATGAAAAACATTTTATATGGAAATTGCTCTAAAACATCAGATAAATCTATATGTCAAATATATAATAATTAAAACTCAATTAATCATACTTTAATACACATCATTCGCATAAAATGAGACATGCCAAGTTGTGCTGGTGGTGACACCGTGTAACCAGCCGGATCTTCTATAATATGGGAGCGCATGGCTTACTCCCTCCGTCCCAAAAAAAAAAGACAAACACTAGGTTTCCGTGTCCAATGTTTGACTGTCCGTCTTATATGAAATTTTTTTTATAATTAGTATTTTTATTATTGTTAGATGATAAAACATGATTAATACTTTATGCATGACTTGTCTTTTTAATTTTTTTTTATTTTTTCAAATAAGACAAACGGTCAAAAGTTGGACACGGAAATCCATATGTTTTTTTTTTAAGGACGGAGGCAGTGGAGTAGTACTTCATCAGCAATGATGCAAAGATCCCGATTTGGAAAAGGACAGGGTGCCGCTGACCGCGTATAACCAGACGGATCTTCTCCGGAGAAATGAACACGGAAAGTGACGACTCAAAGAACAATGATGCCAAAACGATGATGTAGACCGATCTTCTGCAATACTCACAGATGCAACCTTGAAAAAGTTGAAAGACAGACGGAAGAACATCAGGTTCCCAGCCTATATAAAATGGACCCGGAGAGAAGGCAGGAGATCCATCAAGCGATCGAGTTCGTGGTGAGCGAAAGTCGTCTGGAGCTGTAGGATTAGGGGGGACAACGATGGAGGTGGCCAACATCGGTGAGATGGAAGAACAGCTAGCCGCAGCTGCTGGTGCGTTCACCGCCGGCAACGGGACACCCTCGTTGATTAAGGCGCTCTCCTCGGCTGGCTTCTCCACCATTGCCATGGCTGTAGGTATGCTTGTTTACAAGCCAGCTCATGGGGCTCTCTTCGAGTACCACATATTCGCCGCCTACTACTACCTTGCACTCGTGTTGATCTTCGTCGCCGGAGTGGTGGAGATCTTCGTCGCGTTCTGGGTCTCTGACGATCAGCACGGCCGCCGTCGTGCAATTGGGGGGGCTGTGCTCCGGGCCTCCGTCGTGCCCCTCGCCGCCGTCGTCGGCTTGGGCGGCTACGCCGTGCTTGTCATGGGCTGAAATCAACTGAGATCTGTGATTAATTAAGGTCCTCGCTACTTGTCGCTGCTCCCCATCATCCGGCGGACTTGGGCGCTTCATGGTTTCCGCACCGTACCGGCGTTCCTGTCGCTTTGAATAAATTTCTGTCGTCCACGTGTGTCCTGTTGTGATTATGTTTTTTTTAAGGGAGTTATGATTATGTTGTTCCGTACGATGAAGGCATGGTAGTGGTATATCTTGAAGGGCTTGTTTAGTTTGGTGATATAAAGTCAACTTTACCATAATTTGTATTATCAGTTTGACATATTTCGGCATTACAGATTTTGGTAATGTTGGATGTATTCGATTTTATAGCCTTAATAGATTTTGGTACCGTTTTTATGATAGGAGACTTTCAAAAATGTCATTTTGGTTAAGCAGGCATTGTCAAGAATATGTATTTTGCTACCCTACTAATCCTAGTAGTGTTAAAATTTAGTAGGATTGAAAGTGATAATAAATAAAACGAGGCCTTTCGTATTTTGTTTTGATCTGCCAATATTATACCTTTTTTAAACAAGATTATCACTTGAGAAAAAAAGTTTATTATTCTCTTCGTTTCAAATTGTAAATACGGGGAAGTATCAAGTGCGATAACACTATCCAGTGGGAGAATGCAATATGCGTTGTGAACCATCGGATCTAAAAAAATACGGCATAGATTGAGGCGGACTCAAACCTAAAGTCACTTTACAACATTTGCACAGATCCCCTCGTTATCTACCTTCTTCAACTCCACAGTCCACCCAATCCCCTCCGAGCCATAGGGGCTATTTGAGCTCACAGAGAGACCGCCGCCACCGGCGCTGAAGGGGTTCGTCATCTGTCGGCCGCAGTTTCATTTATTATGTGAGGAGGTTCTTCTTAAATGTTCTTGATTTTAGATAATGTGAGATTGATTCTGGATAATGTGATATGGATAATGTGATATGATATTTTACTGTTTAGTTCATGTGAAGAAAAATTAAATGAATTGTCTAGTGGCAAGAAGTTATTATAAATTTGAGTTAAGGTGCACGTGGTACTACAATATCAATGAGATAATTAGCTAGATCGATCGTATTTGCTAAGGTCTACATTTTTTTCTGATATGGTTATTACATTTTTTTTCCTCAGGCAGGCATGATGGTGTAATCAGGTGGAGATGGAGTGAGAGGATTTTCTTAACTTGAGAAGAATAAGTTTAGTTTGACCATTTGTTTTGATAGAAAATGTGTATGTACTTGGTAGTGTTTGGTTGGAGGGATATCCCGGGCTGGGATGGGATGATCCCAAAAACAAGTGTTTGGTTGAGAGACTAGGAGGGATAGGATGGTTCCAAAAAGAGAATATTCCTCCAATATTCGGCACGATCTCATCCGCAAAAAACTGGCGGACGGCGCCATCCCACTTCGCACGCGCGCGGTAACCCTCTCTCCTACCTTTTTTTTTCACCGCACCCCTTTCCTTTCCCCTTCGCTCACCGGCGGCGGGAGCACGCGAGCAAGGCAAGCGAGCGGCGGGAGGGCGCAAACAATAGCGAGAGCGAACTGGCGACAGGAGCACGCGAGCATGGGCGAGGGCGAGCCGGTTGCGGGAGCGCGGGAGCACGCGAGCATGGGCGAGCCAGCGGCAGGAGCACCCGAGCAGGGGTGAGCCGGCGGCGGCCACGGCGGTATCCAGCCAGCCTCCATCCTCCATTGGCCTCCAATGTTAGCAGCACACACGGTCTTCCTTCTCCAATCCTCCCAGAATCTCGACGGCAGCATTGGATGGGGATTTTGTTTCAAATCTGAACATGTTCTTTCAGCAGACATTTTTTTATGTGAGCAAGAATTAGTTTGTGATGTGTGCAAGTAATTTGTGATGAGATGATTAATTAGTGCTTGAGCATGATGTTAGGAAACGATAGGCAAACAAATGATAAAGAATAATAGATCAATCATAGAAGACACGAGATTTAACGTGGAAAACCCTCCCAAAGCAGGAGAGAAAAAAACCACGGGCGCCAGCCAGCAAAATATCTTCACTATATCGGGGTGAGGTTGCAACGCCGCACGGCGGCTTACAAGAGGTATATATATGGTGGAACCCTAAAAGGTATATATATGGGGAATGCGATGTTCCGCTTCCTAATCGTACTGCTATTGCTAGGTCCGGCACAACCGCAGCAGAGGAGCCCCGCGCCACATGTCTTTATCACGCCTGTGCATCCAGCACTGCCGCCGCCGCCAGCCGAACAAGATAATGGGGTACTTGTCACACTTAAGAATTTGGGTATCAACTTTGCCAGTTATCTCACAGGCGCCATCTCTACTTATCTTGTGATCTGGGCCTACTACGCCACGATTCGTCAGAACCGTTGGGTGATGACTGACGCCGTTCGGATGGTAATTCAAGCAGAGCGATGGTCGAGGGCGCCGCCGTCCATTCCGCTCATGAGTTCAGGCAGCTCGACAGTGGAGCGCGAAATCGAGATGACTGCGCAGCATGACATCGAGCTCAACGTTGAGAGCGCAGCGAAAGGCTGCGCGTGCTGCCTGCTAGGTAAGCTTTGCGGCTGAGTGGTTGGAAGTCTGAGAAGAAGATGAAATTAACATCTGAAAACTAATATAGCAGTAATCTAAGATATTCAATAGTAATCACTCTTTTAGCTGTATCTGATGGATTAGACGCCAGCAATTGGTTTGCATTCAATCGCCGTTGCATTCGACAGGTTAATTGAGTAATCGAGAGGAGAGAAAAATAGAAGATTGAGAAGATATGCAAAATGAGGTGAGTCATCAACACATGATTATCTGAGTATTAATTACTTTAAATTTGATCCATGGGAATCGTTAACAGCTATAGTACCAACATCTTCGACATGGAAGTTGTAGCTAACATTGCCACCTTGGACCTCACTACAACCGTGACGCCTTTCAATTGCTCGGGAGCAAAATTCAATGAGGGGGATAATGGCGGGCATTGGATCCAGCGGTGGCATCTCCGTTCGAGGACATCATTGCAATGGAGTTACAATGGCATTGTGGATCTCCATAGGTGCAGTTCTAGGCCTACTGGCTCGTCCCATCGAGCGCTTCATTAAGAGAAAGCTCTATGTAAGGTGAAGCATCGACTTCTCTTTCTCGAAGAAGTCATCGTCGAGCCAGCACTGGCCTACATCGGCTCCGTCATCGACGTCCGTGTCTGCGTTGGCTCGTGTTTGCGTTGGCTCCGGTGACGTTTGCATTATCAACTATAACGCCAACGATTCATGGAAGCAACAAGAAGATGGTCATTGTCAGCAAACACATCGGTGTTTGATCAGTGCAAGCTAACCATAAGTCTGCGTTGAGAGCGCAGCGAAAGGCTGCGCATGCTGCCTGCTAGGTAAGCTTTGCGGCTGAGCGCCTGGAAGTCTGAGAAGAAGAGAAATTCACATATGATAATGTGACATTGACTCAAGAAGGTAGACAAAAAGATCAACTATAGAAAAAACAAAACCGAGTAAATGAAATACCACAATTCACTCTGATGTAAATATACATATCATCCTGTATAATATAGAAGCATCTAGCTATCCGTGGGCGGATATAGGAATGGTGGGGAGGGGCTATCTTCTTCTTCCTTTCCTTCCCAACAGGGTAGAGGGCTCGAGCCTCCGACACCCATATTGTATCTGATGCTGTTGGAAGCATCCAACTTGCACACCCTCCATGGCGATCCAACAATGGGTAGGGGGCTTGAGCCCCCCTCCTGTGGTTAGATCTATTCTTTGATTGGTGAATATGAGTTCAAGTGTTGAACTCAAATTTTCTATTTTCTTAGTGCATATTAACTCACCGAAATTGCCAGCAAGTTACGCAAATAACTATAAAATATGCTACTTGAGGTGCCTAACGAGACATAGTTTGCCAATTGCCAGCATTCAAACAGCAATGGGGAATGCAATGTTCCGCTTCCTAATCGTACTGCTATTGCTAGGTCCGGCACAGCTGCAGCAGAGCAGCCCCGCGCCACATGTCTTTATCACGCATGTGCATCCAGTACTGCCGCCGCCGCTAGCCGAACAAGATAATGGGGGTACTTGTCACACTTAAGAATTTGGGTATCAACTTTGCCAGTTATGTCACAGACGCCATCTCTGCTTATCTTGTGATTTGGGCCTACTATGCCACGATTCGTCAAAACCGTCGGGCGGTGACCGACACCGTTCGAATGGTACTTCAAGCGGAGCGATGGTCGAGGGCGCCGCCGTCCATTCCGCCCATAAGTTCAGGCAGCTCGACAGCAGAGCGCGAAATCGAGATGACTGCGCTGCGTGACATAGAGCTCAACGTTGAGAGCGCAGCGAAAGGCTAGCGTGCTGCCTGCTAGGTAAGCTTTGCGGCTGAGCGCCTGGAAGTCTGAGAAGAAGAGAAATTCACATATGATAATGTGACATTGACTCAAGAAGGTAGACAACAAGACCAACTATAGAAAAAACAAAGCCGATTAAATGAAATACCACAATTCACTCGGATGTAAATATACATATAATCCTGTATAATATGGAAGCATCCACCTATCCGGGGCAGATATAGGAATGGTAGGGAGGGGCTATCTTCTTCTTCCTTTCCTTCCGACACCACGTTGGATCTGTTGTTGGAAGCATCCAACTTGCACCCCCTCCATGGGGAAACAATGGGAAGGGGGCTTGAGCCCCCCTCCCATGGTTGGATCTATCCTTGAAAGCACACTATATAGAGCCGCTTGAGCGACTTGTGTAGCTAGCCTCATAGTATCCCAACAACATGACCGCGTTTATTAACAGCTGTAGTCCCAACATCTCCGATAGGAAAGCTATAGCTAACATTGTCACAATAGACCTCACCGCAGCTGCAGCTCAATTGCATGGGAGTCAAATTCAATGAGGAGGATCATGGCGGCGCCAGAGCCATCGGCGACATCTCTGTTCGAGGACTGCATTACAACGGAGCTTCGACCGTGATGTCGATCTCCATAGGTGCAGTGTTCGGCCTATAGGCACATCGAGCGCTTCATCAAGAGGAAGCTCTACCTAAGGCTCTGTTCATTTAATCCTGCCCAAGGGGTTGAGAGGAATTTGGAGGTGATTAATTCCACACCTCTCAATCTCTCCTGCCCCTTTCTTATGGGATTAAACGAACAAGGTCTAAAGTGAAGCATCAACTTCTCTTTCTCAAAGACTTCATCGCCGAGCCAAGCACTGACATGCATCGTTGACTGCGATGCTGGCGATTTGTCATCGATTGCGATGCCGGCGATTTGTTGAAGCAACAAGAAGCTCGTTATCCTCGGCGCACACATAGGCGTTTGATCAGTGTGGGACGACTGCACGTCGATGGGAGCTTAACCAGTACCCGATAAGTTAATTACCTACGTACACACATGCATGTGATCGATTTTATGTTAATAATACGTATTACTGTTTGGGGGAGAGATCACTTATCGAGAGGTTAGGCATGTGTGTGTATATATATAGGATCGAGTTAAATAATTTATGTGTGATATGATCGAGCTAGCTAGATGCGCTTTCTCCATCGAGAAAATTACATATCTACCATCGTATAACAACATAACATTTGATTCGTTGAAATGCAATTGTTTAAATGGGCGTTACTAGAATACCACTCTCAACCGAGTACCATTTGACACAATACCATTTTCATCCTTTATTCCACTTTAAGCTTATTTTATCATCTTTGTAGTTGTTTTTGAACGGAAATTCCCTGGTCAAATGGTTGAACCTGACAAAGTTTTCTTCTCCCCAACGCTAAAACTGTCATGTGAATTTGGCACATAAAATGTGGTTTTAATTAATAATTTTGCAAGTCATTAGTAATCTAAATTGTCAGAAGTAAATCAATTACATGGAAGATAATCCAAAATGTTAGAAATGCATCAATCACAACTCAGATCTAAAACATGTAAATAAATCAATAACAATTGGAGAGATAAATAACCCAGAATAGCACCATCACATTCTAGGTCCAAGGGCAATTCTGACAAACAAATCTTAAAGGAGAGCAAAATATTTTCTAAGTGACGAAAAGGATGAAAATGGCATCATGTTAAATGGTACTATGTTGAGAATGATATTCTAGCAAAACCCATTCAAGCGATGATATTCTAGTGAATTCGGTCTTATGCTATGATAGATATGTACGTATTCCTATGTAGACCTATATTGTATCAACTATGACATGCACACTGGACTATACAAACATACGCATGCGACAGACCATCACTGACACACGTGTGGTGGGGTAGCGGATCCATTCCTTAATTCGTTACAACTTATCAAGTCCATATAATTCCATAATGTAGTGTAGGTTGATTCTATGATTTGTGTTGCAAACATCCTTATGATATGTCGTTCATGTTTATAAGACTATATACTAGTTGATACTTCACGTTTTGCTTCTGGATATGTGGATGAATTCATGTTATACATTATAGAAATGATATATATATATATATATATATATATATATATATATATATATATATATATATATATATATGTGTGTGTGTGTGTGTGTGTATGTATGTTTAAATAACATGAAAATGACGTGAAGATAATGATTTGACATTGCTTGCATATTTACATGATGTTTAAAATACTCTAGATAATAATTGCTAGTAGGTGATGATATGACATACTTGTATGTGATCTAAAATACTCTAGATAATAATTGCTAGTGGGTGATAACACACTTACATATTAAGTTTTAGGACATAACTTATTAAGATATGATTACGCCACAATCTTTATTAGCTCAGCAGGAGCAGCTCTAGTGTGGCACAAGACGCACAACTACATGCTCCAGTCCAATCAGCCCACCATAATTTGGGCCGGAATAAGGAGGCAGCAAAAGGGCTCAAGGCCCCGGCCCATCACCTGATCACCTCTGTCTCCGTGTCCCTTCCCATCCCCATCTCCGAATCGAATCGATCTCCTCGTTTCGACGACTCGTCTCCTTCCTCGTCATCTCCAAGTTCACCAGCTCCTCCTCCTCGCCTGCTCGCCTAGGGTTTCGATTCGGATCTCGCTGCCATAGCCATGGATGACCCGTAAGTACCTCCCCCTCCTTCCCCGCCCCCCCTCTCTCTCCCCACCCTAGGGTTTCCCCGTCTGACCTCGATTCCGCCTTCGATCCGTCCGCGCCTTGCAGCTACATCGACGAGGACGGCGAGCCGCTCATGGACCCCTACGACACGCGCGACCCCTCCCCCGAGCCCCAGCAGCAGCCCTACGACGACCTCGAGGACGACCTCGGCGACGACTGGAACCGCGGCCGCTCCCCGACCCCCGTGCACGGCGACGACGGGGCCGGATCCTCCTCCAAGCCTCGGAAGCGCCTCCTGAAGAAGGGCGGTGGGGGAGGTGGAGGCGGCGGCGGCGGCGGCCATGGGATGCCCGGCGACGGGCTGGATGACTGGGGCGAGGAGGCGGCGGGGTTGGCGGATGACGATGTGGACCCCGAGGCGGATGCCGCGAAGAAGAGGAAGGGGTCGTCGGCGCTCAGGGACCTCGCGAGGGGCGGCGGGAAGGAGAAGAAGGAGAAGAAGAGGAGGAAGGAGGATGGGAGGGAGAGGGAGGGCGGCAGGGGAATGGGGATGGCAAGGGAGAAGAGAGGCGGCTCTGGTGGGAAGGGCTTTGGTGGCGGTGGTGGCGGCGGGCATGGGGACCAGGATGAAGGGGAGAGGGAGATCCAGGAGCTATGGGATACCATCGCCGGGGGTGACTCCGAGGTAATAATTGATCATGTTCTTCTAAATCTTATTATGCTTGCTTTGTTCCACTGTATTTCAGATGTTTGTAACGGAGTACTCACTATTAGCTGCGTGTTTGCTGCTCGTAATCTTAGCTTGCAATTGTGTTAGTATGTTAGATAATTGGGATTCTGCTGACTTGTAATGACTAATTAGGATTCCGTCTGTTAGACCTAATTTTACTTCATTCTGCTGATTGATGTAGCTTTTCTGCTTGATGGGGCTGTTAAATATTTGCTGGGTAATCTTTTATGTTGCAACTGTTGGTTCATTCACATGCTACTTGTTATTTTCCTAAGGGCTGCTAAATATTTGCTGGGTTATCTTTTATGTTGCATTTGTTGGTTCATTCACATGCTACTTGTTATTTTCCTAAGGATTCCAGATTATTCTTGAGGTATTTTGTTAGTGATCTTTGTTGCAGCCTGTGCTTTGCAATTAGGATGTCTAGCGGATATCACTTACTGAACTTATGTACTCGTGGTTACATTTGCTCTCTAGTATCAGTTTACGGATTTGTTAAATATGTTTTGTTGCTTAATATTGAATTAGTAGGCTCCTTGTGACTTAACATCTAGATGCCCTTGGATTAATTTTTCAAGGCAGATTTTGCCTCTTGAGAACCATGATAGCTTTTAGATTTTCCTGCCAGAATAGCAAATTGTTGATGTTATGCAATATTTAATCTATCGTTGCGATTCCTTATTTCCGAGTGTAATACTTAGGAATAATTGAATAATTATTATCTTGGAAACATCATTAGGATGATACTTTGCTAATCTTCATGATATTTGAGTTTGCCTGCCTACCTCTCTGTTTCAGAGATTTATCTTTGGATGATGTGTGGGAATATCAATTCAAGTTTGACAATATATTCTACTAGCCTTGGACAAAAAAAACACTCTCCTAACATTTTGTTTTCATGTAACAGGATGACCAAGAAGGTGTCAGAACCTTAGATGATGATAACTTCATTGATGATACTGGGGTTGATCCAGCTGACCGTTATGGCAGCGATAATGATGGCCACTCACCTCGGCATTACCCTCAGGTATCCATCCTAACATCCTTAACTTCTCAGATGCTTTTCAGGTTATTATTGCATTTCAAGTTTACATGAAAATTATATGGAGAAGGAAAAGAAAGGAAATGGGCTCTATGACAAAAATATTTGACACTAAGTTATATGCTGTGGCTGCTTATATTTATGTCACATACCAATGATTGATTATAGTGACTAATGCCCATATCATAGTAGGTAAGGTTATGGACTTTCTCAACTAGTATTTAGTTACATGCTGATATTTGCATCTTCCAGAAGTTTTACATAGCATAATTACCCTGCAGGAATCATAGGGTATAATATCCTTGTTGATGAAGCTCTAATGCCTTGCTGTCTCATAGATTTCCAATTCAAAATAGTCGGTTTACACTAGAATTGCATAATATTTTGTCTGTCCTGCTTTATTTTTTGTCTTGTGGCTACCATTCTACATTGTAAACTAATTCTCTTTATCATAGGCAGAGGAAGGGGAAGAGGATGATGAAATTGAGCGGCTCTTTAAGGGTGGGAAGAAGAAGAAAAAGAACGATCGACCTCGTGCTGATATTGGTCTTATAGTGGAACAATTCATTGCTGAGTTTGAAGTGGCAGCTGAAGAAGATGCCAACTTAAATAGGCAATCAAAACCAGCTATTAATAAACTTATGAAGCTTCCACTACTCATAGATGTACTCTCAAAGTAAGAAGTTTTGAATGCAGATAGTAGCATTAGATTGTTGCCTCTGGTTCCAGTCCAAGTTGCTATTTCGTAGCTAGTCATAAGTCATAACTATTTTCTTCTATATCACTATTTTGCAGGAAGAATCTCCAGCAGGAATTCCTTGATCATGGAGTTCTCACTCTTCTAAAAAATTGGCTTGAACCTTTGCCTGATGGTAGCTTGCCAAATATGAATATTCGAACAGCTGTTCTGAAATTATTAACTGATGTAGGCTATCTTGCTCTTGTTTCGTTCTTATTGCACCATAAAAGCCCACTAGCTTTAGCATATGCACACACTTTTAGTTCATATGGCTTTATTTTCATTCCTCAGGACTACTTTCTCATGGAAGGTTTTTGATCTATTTACACAGTTTCCAATTGATTTGGAGCAATACGATAGAAGGGAGCAGCTTAAAAAAAGTGGTCTTGGGAAGGTATAAGCATCTTTTGATGGTCCCCACATATTATGTTCTGCGTACTGAATACTGAGTTACTGACCATCAATTCTTTTCCCTTGTCACATGTATAGGTCATTATGTTTTTGTCAAAATCTGATGAGGAGACTACTTCTAATAGAAAGCTGGCCAAGGAACTTGTTGATAAATGGGTAATTTCATGTTCTTTCTAGTCATTTCTAATTGTATGGTCGATTGATGCTGAAGATTCCTGGTCTCTGTGAGACTGACTCTGAGAAAAACAAACATGTAGAGTCGACCAATATTCAACAAGAGCACACGATTCGAGGATATGAGGAGATATGATGATGAAAGAGCTCCTTACAGGCGACCACAAATGAAGAAGTGAGTCCTCTATTTCTCGTTATTCATCAACCATCATAAGAATTACTATATAAACAATATCTAATCTTAAGTTTCTCTATATTTGTTCTATTTTCCACTTTGATGTAGGCCTTCATCAAGTAGTTCTGGAATGGAATCCAGGGACGATGATCTTGATGCTGACTTCTCTCAGTAAGTCCGATAATGTGTCCTTCAGTGCAGGTTGCATCTTCACTCCATGTACTTATTTTTTTTGTTTTGTGCTATGAATTCCAGGCGCAAGTCTGGGCAAGGTGGTGCAAGGCAGCATGCTTCTAGGCCAGAAGCATCGCCCTTGGACTTTGTTATTCGCCCGCAGTCCAAAATTGATCCCGAACAAATTAGGGCTCGTGCTAAGCAGGTTGTCCAAGACCAGCGCCGGCTAAAGGTTCTGTCCCTGCCTACAAGACTTGCTGTTTTTGCTAGCATGTTACATTGCTGGCAGGTTTTGCCATGCCATGTGAGTTACGCAATTAATCATTCTTGTCTGTCATGCAGATGAACAAGAAATTGCAGCAGCTGAAAGCACCAAAGAAGAAAAACCTTCAGGCGTCAAAACTCAGTGTTGAAGGGCGTGGAATGATCAAGTACTTGTAAAATATCCACTTCGAAGCACTTCGAAGTTCTTGCATGGTTGCATCCACAGCGCCACTGCAAAGCAGTGTCTGCATTGGGCCACGGAAGCAGTATCAAGTACCCTACCTCTATCGGGGAGCGAATGGTTTAGCCTTGAATAATTTCTTGGATAATCTTGGACTGTTGATCCAAGCTCTTTCCATTCTGGTAGGGTGCTATATGTGAGCTTGAGAGACATGGTGATTCGGGCACTATTTATAACAAAGGTTTATACTATTGTTGGTCATGATGGATATATCGTGTTTAAAGAAGAATGATGGTGCCTCTACTGTATACATGTTTATCATGCTTTACAGCAAAATCTGATCGGGCTGTAACTTGTATTTGATTGAAGTTCCTGACCTTTGTACTAAGACTAAAGACATGAAAGTCTTGCTGTGGAATAAACATATTGCGACAACAGAATTGTGCTTACGGCACCCAAGAGAGTTGAATACGTGTTGTTCTACTATAAGACTTTGTTGACTTGTTGGCTGATACTAGGATTCACTATAATTTTTTGTTGTCTTGTTGGCTGATACTAGGATTCACTATAAGCAGTTTGAGGCCTTGAATAGCCTCTGCTACAGCTCTACAAAGGTTGCCAAATGTCATCCTAGAGTTGCATCTTGTATGGTTTGTTGATCACGCAGACACCCCGTTATATTTTCAACGCTATACGCCGGCACACGGATATCTTTGGCATTATTTTTTTTTCTAGAAAAAATAAAATAAGGCGTCAGTATACCTTTGTGTACGAATTTTGAAGAATTTCACGACTTCACCTAAGTGATCATATGATGATCTTTTCTGGTGGAAGATAAATTACGATGCCGGTAGGCAAAAGGCGAAATCTGAAACATAGGTAGAGCGAAACATGGCGTAAATCTGAAACGTAGATAACGGACTAACGGCTGCTGCTGCCTGGAACGTAAAATTGTTGCTAAGCAAAGCACTTCACCGACCATGGCGTAAATTGCGCGAGACGGCTTGGCTGTTTCGCCAGCGACGTTATTGCGAATTCACTTCGTCAAAAAGGATCAATGGCTGATACTTGTATTTTTCATTCCTGTGTATAGATTACAGTACCAAAAAAAATTACAGATTAAAGTCAGGCCAAATAAAAAAAAAAGAAACCTGCAACCAGCAGGAACGAAATAAGCTGCTGCTGCTGCCAAATGGAACAAAGAAACAGCCAAAGAGCACAGGACAAGGCGACTGATTACCTGAAAGGGACACAACAAAAGAAAACCTGAACAACAAAATCCATTCTCCTCTCTCCGTTCAAAATAAATAAATAAATATATATATATATATATATAATAAATATATATATATAATCTAGATTCGTAGTATTAAATGATTTATTTTTCATGAGATGATGAAAGAGGTGTGTAAAGGCACTTCGTCACTCTGGCAATGATCTCCGTAGCCTGTTCATAGTGTATTTAAAACCTTGCTCTTTTCTAATATAGTGACGTGTAATTTCCTTTAAAAAAAGACACTTACATCAAGAACACACAAAAGAAAACTAGCACTCCAGCTTGTAAGGAAACTAAAAGAAAATAAAAGACAGAGAAAAAAGAAACTAAAAATAGAGGTCGGCGTTCGTCTCCCTCCTGTCCCCCGTTTCCACCTCTCCTCCATTTCCAAAGTCCAAACTTTTCTCCCTCTCTCTCTCTCTTCTGAGGAGGCCAAGGCAGCACGCGTGGCCGACCAACCTCCCGAGCCCGCGTGATCCGGCAGCATCGATCGCGCGACGCGCTCGCATTCCTCCTCCCGCAGGGAGGAGCCGGCAGGATCCGGCAGCCGGCGCCGCCGCCGCCCCTCGCCGCCGCCGCCGCCATGCCGCGGCGGGGCGAGACGACGGTGGTCCCCATTGAAATGGGCGGCGGCGGCGGTGGCGGTGGCGGAGGAGGCCAGGAGCGACCTAAGGCCCCGCGCCGCCACGGCAGCCACGGCCCAGGGCACTACGGCAATCACCACCACCACCACCACCACCACCACCGGAGCCGGCCCCCGCCGCCGCCGCCGCCGCCGTCGGAGTTCCGGCCGTTCCGGCGGTGGTTCCCGTTCCTCGTGCCGTTCTTCGTCGTCGTCAACGTCGCGCTCTTCGTCGTCACAATGTACATCAACGACTGCCCCGCGCATATGCAGGCCACCGGCGACGCGATCGGCGGTGACGTCGGGGAGGGCGCCGCGTCGCAGGGGTGCTGGCTGGAGCCGGAGCTCGGGAGGTTCGCGTTCCAGTCGTACAAGGAGAATCCCCTCATCGGGCCCTCCTCCCCAACGTAAGCCATCCACACACCACCCCATAAAATTTGAGATCCTTCAGGTCTCTCATTCTCATGGTTGAGGAACAATGCAGCGGTTAGGGTGAAATTTCGCTCATTTCTGATTGGTGAGATGGGTGATTCGGTAGGCCATTGGGGTTTCGTTTCTTATCAAAACTTTGGAACTGGCACTATTAGCTTAGGTTTAGATCAAATGGAATGCCTTTTGTTCATCCATGAATGGTTCAATCTTGGGGATTTTTTGGGGGAGTCAATTTTGTAGATTACATAAAGATAGTGACTGTTGCAATGTTGTCTGTTGACGCTATTTGTTTGTGCATCTAATTTTGTTGTGGATGTAAATCTTGTGCCTTCTTAAAATAAACAATTTAATGAGGAAAGATTGCTGGGTATAATACTTTATTTAGCTGTATTTGCCTTAGCAAGGGTGGAATAAATAATGTTGATACATAAGACAAAATTTTCAGTGAATACTCAAGCTTTATTTCTGTTTATTGAAGATGGTGCTAATTTGAGAGTTCAACTGACATATCTACCAATTCGTCAGGCTGTTGAAAATGGGGGCACTAGAAACCAGTAAAGTTACCAATGACCATGAAGGCTGGCGCCTCATTACATGCATTTGGTTGCACGCTGGTGTTGTCCACATACTTGCTAATATGTTGAGTCTCCTATTGATTGGAATCAGACTTGAGAAGGAATTTGGTTTCAGTAAGTATTGAAATAATTTAACATTGAACTTCTTGTGATTCTTCACAAATATTACATGTTTTACTTCTGCAGTCTGTATAATTTCTTCAACAGCTACTTGGCATATAACTAAGACCATAGATTTTAATTATTGTCTATTGCAGTGAGGATTGGCACACTATATGTCATCTCTGGGGTTGGTGGTAGCTTGCTGTCTGCTCTGTTTATGGTGTCAAATATCTCTGTTGGTGCCTCAGGTGCACTGTTTGGATTGCTGGGGTCCATGCTGTCAGAGCTGATAACAAATTGGACAATATATGAGAATAAGGTTTGATCTCAGATCTATGCATTTATTTTACACAAATCCTACTGCATTTCTTGTTGCTAATTGCATTCTTGTTTAATAATCCAGTTTGCAGCATTATTAACTCTAGTCATAATCATTCTCATCAACTTGGCTGTTGGGATTCTTCCACATGTTGACAACTTTGCTCATCTTGGAGGATTTACATCGGGGTTCTTTCTTGGTTTTGTTCTTCTAGTTCGCCCACAGTTTGGATACATTAACCAAAAGAACTCTCCTCTTGGACTTCCCATGGGTACAACTAAAAGCAAGTACAAGACATACCAAATCATACTTTGGGTTATTGCTACATTAATATTGATTTCCGGGTAAATTTCTTCCCATCAGCAAAAGAGCAATGATAAATATATTTAGCCGCGCATTTGAACCTCATGCCTGCATTTGCTAAACTTCACTCTTGGCAGGTTCACCATTGGATTCATATTGGTACTGAAAGGGTTCAATGCCAGCGAGCACTGTTCTTGGTGCCATTACCTGAGCTGTGTACCTACTTCAAAGTGGAGTTGCAACACGCCAAACAACTATTGCATGGTAAGTTCTTTCTATGGGTATGCTTCTTACTAAAGGTGATCTTCAGTCTTCACCAACAAAATCTGATATTTTTGCAATCACTAATTGGTATATATTTCCCTTTTTGTTATCAGGCTTTATGGGTGTATTGTGTTTAACAGAACAAAAATGATCCATATAAAATGGATACAAGAATCTTGCAATTAGATGAAAGCCGTTAGAACTTTATTATAAAAGGTTGCCTTGATTGGTTTTGACCTATCATTTCTTAGCAATTTTGCAGTTCTGTTTCCTTTCTACTTAGGGTTATGTCCTGAAGCTATTTTACTGTATAATGGCCCAGTACTTTTTGCTACTTTTGCTAACATTTTGTGACCTTTCTCAACCCGTAATGATAACCATAGAGCTCTCTTCCAGAGGTTATTTATCTTTCAGTATGGTCATCTTTGTAGTGCCTACATTAATATTTCACTTTTGCTATATGTTCTTATTGTATACTTACTAATGGGGAGCTTCTCCTGCAGTCTTCGCAGCTTGGAAATCAATTAAATCTGACATGCGAAAGCAATGGAAAGACTGAGGCATATACTCTCAACAACCCAAATAGCACGGAAGCAATTAAACACCTGTGTGTTCACCTTTGCAGTTAACGATGAATGCTTGTACTTTGATGACAAGTACTTCTCACGCAATGCACATTTCTGGAAGAGAGAGAGAAGCCAATGTGGTTACAATGAGATGCTCTGGTAATGCAATACGTTTGGCTTCTATGGTTTCATTCTGTTGTATGTACTATGTGATGTAAATGTCAGTGGGCGGTTGTGGAAGATGGCTAACTTGCGGCACTAGTTCTGATTTCAGAAATGCCAATGCACAACTTGCATTCTAACCTTTTCTTGTGAAGATACAAAGATTGTCTTGGCTATAAGCTGTTGTATCAAGAGAAGGAAGCTTGGTGAATCTCTCCAGTAGATGGTGTGTTGCATACCATGTATAATTATTATCCAGAATATTAGATACTGAGTTGTTGGATGGAGGGCAACCATGGCCAACAAGTTTAGGAAGTAGAACTATATCCTGGTTGTCAAATAAAGTTAGATCAATCCAACACACAAGGTCAAGGATGGCTATGCGGCCCCATGTAAATGTCAAACCATGTAATCGCATATATTCTCCACTGTTGAGCTTCTCCAATGTATAACTATGATCTAGGTCAGTTCATTTATGCTTCTCTACCACTGGTCAGACATGAATCATGCAAACATGTATGCTCAGTGAGTTGACATGAGAAGATGAGCAAACAAGACAACTGTGAATTTGTGACAGACCAACATTTCTATTTTTGTGTATGTTGTGTGTGAAGTGTTCATGTCAATTGTCAGACTGAGAACTGTTCGTCTTCAGCTGGTCTGAGATGTACTTCACCACCTCCTTCGTCGTCGCCTTCCTGCCCTCCCTGAAGTTCCAGAGCTCATTCATGGTGTGCCGTCCACGAGGATTGTACTCGTTGAGCTCAGCCATGGCGGCTTTCACTGCATTGCAGACACTATCACCGTAATCTTTGCATAACTGCCTCAGTTTTCGATCATCTTCATCTACAACTCCCTGCAATCGTCAAGAAATGCAGCAGATTGGAGGGCAATAATTCTTAGATTTACAAGTTCAGAAAATGCAACCTCAGAATTCAGAAATGGATGCGGAGAAATTGACCAGTCACCTTATCTTCTCCATCAACCTGAATAATGTTAAACGGATGCCATGATGGATTCTTCAGTTCTTCCTGCCAGTATGAGATCAGCATTGCAGCTTTGCCCCTAGGATCATCCTCCCTGTGCTTCCTCTTGCATGCAAGGTGAAATGGCCTCTCATCAAGTTCTCCCATCCTTTTTATCCCAATAATCGTGCTCGCGGTGATCGTCATGTTCTCGACACCCTGAGAATTATGGCCATTTTCATGGATCAAAAATGTACTATTTTGCTACAATCTAAGTCCCAGTTCGAGCAGTGAGAACTTCTTGTCAATGGATGGGTGTTTACCTTAATCAACTCCTGTCGATATTCTTCAAGTTCATCGCTGTTCGTCCGCAATCTTTTCATGATTTCAGCACATGAGTCAACCAGCATTTCTTTTTCTTCATCTACAATCGTTCTCAAACACATCATGATGCTGTAAATGTGTTCATGATCTTCCTTTCTGAGGCTCCCCCCTGCTTGTAAATTCATGTTCATCTGCCGTATTATGGACTCTAGTGACTGCCTCTGCTCCAGCTGCTTCTCAAGCTGATTTAATTTTGCATAAATGGCTTCCATGTCTTGCTACAATAATAAACATATACAAATAAGTTTAGGCAAGAAGTGTCTAATGATGATCTTAAGCAATTGGTACAGATGAACCTTGCTAATAATTGTTCTAGTGTTGAAGATAAGAGAAGAAACCTTATGAATTTTATGCAGCATTTGAGCATGGACATCACGATTCATCTCCGGGATGATAATTTCAGCGATTTTTCTTAGCTCTGCTTATTACCAACACCAAACAATCTCTGAACAAATCAATTTCTGACGAAGATATTGACGAATTCGACATGAATTTCGTGCAAACCGTTCACAAATTCGGACAGAGATATCAACGATTTCGCCATGAAATTTCTCGCAAACCTTTGAGCTCGTCGTGCAGCGAGGTGTTGCCCGCCTCCGCATTCTGCGCCGCCCCGGCCATCTCCTCGCACTTGCGCTCCAAGAACACGGCCCGCCTCTCGTGCTCGCCGGCGATGACCGCGAGCTTCGCCGCCACCCTCCCTTCGTCCCTCTCGACGTCCTCCGCGCTCCTCGCCGCGCCGCCGGCATCCCTCAGGAACCTCCCGACCACGCCGTCGCCGTCGTGCAGGTCGTCCTCCCCGGCGGGCCAGCCGTACACCGCGCCGGAGGTGGCATCCTCCCCTGCGAGCCACCCGTACACGGCGCCGGCGGTGGCGCCCTCACCTCGCCGTCGACGCCGCTACTCCCTCCTCCCGGCGCCGGGGAAGCGGCCGGGGAGCGACATGGCGTCCCGGAGCCCGGCCCAGCTCTTGCCGAAGTGGAGCACCAAGAAGTGGTGGTGGTGGCCGTCGCCGGCCGTCGCTTCTTGGAGCGCGGTGGTTGGGACGCCGGCGAAGTGCTGATGAGCGTGGAAGGCTAGCGTGCTCGCGGCGTCGGCGGTAGCGTCGTCGTCGTCGGTGGTCGTGGCGAGAATGCCGGTCCACGGCCAGACGAGGAGCTCGCCGCCGCCGGCATTGTGCGTCTCGGCCTCGGCGTCGGCCATCGTGACGTCACTCGACATGGATCGTTCAGTAGGTTGGGTAGCTAAGTGCTCAACTCTGCCCTTTTTATAGGTTGGTTTGTAATTAATTTGGCATATATTGTTTTGTGTAAAAACTCAAAAAATATTTTGCATTTTGCATGTCGGTTTCATGACCAAATTCCAAACATGGACAAGAAAAACAAGAAAGACACAGGAAATGAGGATAACTAAGAAAGTAGTTTCATCTGCTGCTAGATACTAACACATATTGGTTCACATCATATGAAACACGACTAATTTAATGCAGAAACCTTCACGACTAATATAATTATACAGATAACTAGAACTACGAGTTGACTCTTAAAAGCTTCACTGGCAAGAAGCAACGAAGAATTACTCTGACCATGATCATCTTCCTCTCCAGGACGTAGTACGTGTGCATATTCTGAATCATAGTAATAGCACAAGAGATTCTCGTTGCCTTGCAGAGTGCTAGTTGGAGCTTTCTTCTTCTTCTTCGTCACTATCTTCATCAGATTTTCTCTTAGGGCAATTGCGATAGTCGTAAGTCGTACGTTCCTTGCAATATCTGCACAATCTTAAAGCTCTGAGTGGCTTTGCCTGCACACATAAGGCTCTAGTGAGTTCAAAGACATAGCTGCTTGGTAAACGTCTTGCTGAACATATCGACAAACCAAAATAGTATGAGGATGTTTTCAAAAAAAAAAAAATAGTATGAGGATTCTAAGGTTTTTCGGCTATAAGTATATGGTAATTATTTGTACCAAAGTTTTGGATATGTCAATTAGAGGATTAAAAAACAAGGTTGCTTGTTCGAAGCATATGTAGCATTTCACAAATAATAAGAAGACAATGAAAAACAATTGGCAAGATATAATGGAGCAGCCCCTTCCAATACTCAAGTAAAATTTCATCACCTTCGGTTGACCCGTAGAAAATGAAAACTGACTTATTGATCATCCTATGGAAATTCAGGACCGAGCATGATCAAAAGTAGTATTAGTTTTAATTTTAATCTCCCCAGCAAATCTCATCATCTACTAGGTTTTAGTTTCTTCACCGAACCCTATGAAATTGTTCTGAATGATCCAACTGTTGTTTCTTATGACACAAAATAGAATAAAGTAATCACTAAAACAGGAAGCAGGCCTTTTAGATAGTAGCAGTTGGCTGCTGATAGTACACTAAATAGATGTGGCTTGCTAGTTGCTACTTCATCTCTTCACACCAAGAGAAGTACATATCCTATTCCAAAAAAAGAAAAAGAAAAAGAGAAGTACATATGGCCAGTTTCCTTGAACAGTTAAAATTCTTAATAATCTAGGTGAATGATAAAAATGAGAATAGAAAACTCACATTCTTCTTGTAGTTCTCATTCTCAGTTTTCAACTCATTGTTCTCCTTTTTCAGGACCTCGATCTCCTTGTTCTTCCACTCAACCGTTTGCACTGCATGCTCAAGATCCTTGGTCTTGAATTTGAGTTCCCACCTCAGATTCTCATTCTCTTGAGAGAGCCGTTCAGCTTCCTTAGCCAAGTCACTCAGATACTGAGCTGAACACAGAGAAGCCACACATTTCCAGGATCTCAGATTGCTGTGTGAACAAGAACAGGTGATGCAATTTAGTATGAAAGATTGCAATTCTATGTGTACCTTGAACCTTTTTGTTCTTGATCCCAACTTTGGAAGTCTGCACCTTCTGAGGTGTCACGGTTGCTTTCCTTTTCCTTCTTTCCAGCCCTCCTCCAGCCTGAACATAATCATCTTCAGAAACCTCCTCTGCATTAGAACATATTTCCAGTTAAATCTTTGTTACAATAAGCACATATTCTAGGAAAATTATAGGGGAAAAAATATTGGCTCTTGCAATTTGAGAACAGCATCAATGGCAGGGCAGTACTAGATTGGAAAAAAAAAAAGTTTCGCCACGTTTTTGGGTTTGGGAATTTTAGGGGTTTCTCCCCCCCCCCCCCCCCCCCCCCCTAAAAAAAAGGCTATTGCGTTTCCATCAAATTATTGCAAGAGTATTGGAATTTATGGTGGAATAAATGTGTGGAGAACGTAAATAAGCTGCCTAATCTGTTGAATGATCGTTGATTAGGCTGGAATTAACTGCTGAAATGTAGCAATTGGCAAAACCCTAATTGTTTTTTATCAAAGATTAGGCCCAGTGATGCGCTGGATGATCAATCCCCTATGCTATTAACCCATCTAAAAAGCATCCATGAACTCCAAAAACTCTAAAAATGGAGAGGCGATTACACTTGCGATTTCGAGAGGAGATGATCATGGCTGAAGTATAACGAAATGTAATAAATGGAGATGATCTTCCTCTTACCACCACGGGAACGACGAGGCCTCTCCTTCTCGACGCACGAGTCCTTCTCCGTCTCGCCGCCGCCGGGGCCCTTCCCCTCCTCGCCACCCTCCTCCTCACCATCATCATCAACATCGTCGTCGTCGTCGCCGCCGTCATCGACGGCAGCATTCTTGAAGCGCACGGACCACGCATTGACTTCGTCAGACACCGCGGCAGAGAGGTCCCCGCGTCCGCCGCCGGCGGCGGCGGCGGCGGTCATGTCGGCGTGTCCCCGTAACCGGCGGGAGGAAGTGGGTTTTGCGTTGTGGCGATCTTTGTTTTTTCTCTCCTCGATTTCCTCCTCTCAAGTCTCAACTTTATGTGATGCTCTCTAGAAAATCTTCTGTGTAATTTTTTTTTTCATTTGCCGCTCTGCTGGTGTCTCTCCCGCGCCCAAATGAATCATTTACGGTTTTATTTATATATCCACTTACAAATTGTAAAATCTAGTAGAAGAATAGATAATGCTCCTAAACGGATGTCTAATGTGATTGGAAAAAATCTTACTCCCTTCCCTTCCCGGGTCCACAAGCTGAATGAATCAAAAGTGACGCTGACATGTGGGCCCGGGTGACAAATGAAAATGAAAATTTAGGAGTGGTATTTTGGGCATGTGCATTTTGGGAGGATGCTAGCCTCATTTTTCATTCATTGAGCTGGTGGACAAGTGTGAACCTGGAAGGAGATTTATACGTGGGTCTGGGTGCCAATGAGAATGAAAATTTAGGAGAGTGACATTTGGGCATATGCACATTAGAAGGGTGGTAAATAGTAAATTCTCCCACGGCTCGTAGGCCCATTCTAACTGGAGTACTTCACAACGGGATTGCAGACTTCACAACTACCCAATGTGTCATCGTTCAATGTCTAGTATCGATTTGTTAGTTAGTAGATTGTCTGATAGCAGAAGAAATGAGAAGATTGATAAGATACGTAGAATTAGGTGAGTTATTGGCGTGTGATTAGTTGAGTATTAATTATTTCAAACTTGAAAAATAGATTAATATAACTTTTTAAAGTAACTTTCCTATATATATTTTTTTAAAAAAAAATACACCGTTTAGTAGTTTGAAAAGCGTGCAGATGAAAACAATGCACTTTCTCTCCTCTCACATATGAATTAACTTGGCATGTCTCATGTGACAAAACTGAAAAGAATTTTGCCTTTTGTATGTTGGATTCATGACCAAAATTCAAAACATGAAGGACAAGAAAAGGAACAAAGGTACATAAAAATGAATAACTTGATCAACGATCGATTGATCACAGACAATGAGACAAGTATTCCTACTTCTTGTTCATGTCCCAAAAGAACTTGTTTTAGGGGACATCCCATTTCCCTCACTGAGTACGCAGAAACTAACACTTCCACTACTGCTAGGACTACTAGATAACACATAAGTTCACATCATATGAAGATTAATTAAAGTGCAGAAATCCTCATGTTCTGAAGCAGATTTATGATTATTAATTAACTAACATAGACTGGCACTTAAAAGCGTCACTAGCAAGAAGCAAAATGAGGCATTGCTATAACCATCTTTCTGAATCCTAGCTCCAGGGAGTAAAGGCGTAAATTTGAAGATTTCTGAATCCTAATGTTAGTTGGAGTCGTCTCCTTCCTGTTCTTAATAAGACCTTCTTTGAGGGCAATTACGGTAGTCGTGGGTCGTATATTCCTCGCACCATCTGCAGCGCCTTGCAACTCTGGGTGGTTTTGTCTGCACACATGAAGATCATAAGTCAAAAGACATAGCTGCAGCAACTTGGTGGTTGACAGATTTACACTAAATAAATAAGGGTGGTACTAGAATGGCCATATATGGCATGAAAATGGTAGATTTACTTGCTGAATATTAAAGATCATTCAGTTACAAGTAGGTGCTACTTATAACAAATAAGAAGATTGCTTGCTCAAAGCAAAATGTGATGTTTATGAGAGACTAGACTAAAAAAATGGGACCAATCTAGGAAGGACTAGATTGATTTTGAATTAAGGAGGGGGTGAGGCTCGAACCCAGACCGGCTAGCTCACAGCTTGCGTTGCTAGCCGGGAAGACCCCGGGCCTTTCTCGAGAGACTAGACTACACTGAAGAGAGTCAGTATCATATTCAGGGTATCGCATTACTACTTAAGATTGTTTAAGAAAACCATGTGATAGGTTAATACACAGATTGTTTCCATATGTTACTCTGTTTCCATGCTCTCAACTGATAGGTTCCTCGAATAATAAGAAAACAATCAATCATCAATAACATATAATGGAGCAGTCCACTCCAACACTGTAAAATTTTGTCACCCGGTTGACCAGTAGGGAAAAAAGAAAACAGTTGTGAGTACAGCAAATTGAATTCTGCCTTCACCATATTGGTCAAGTATGATCAAAAGCAGTGTTAGTTTTCATGTTAATCATCCTGACATATTTCATCACCTATGGACTATGGTTTAATATCCTCACCTTATCAATCTTCCTATGAAATTGTTATGGATGACGCGAAATAGAAGAAATAACCATAACACAAAGAACGCCTTTTAGTAGTACTAGCATTTAGTTGAGAATACAAGAGATATCTAGCATGATACTCGAAAGAATCTAAAATGATTTCCTCCTCAGCTTATAGATCATCAGAACAAGGAGAGTTGGGGTTTGTCCCATCACCCTAGGCTTCTCTCTTTTTTCTTTTGTTATTATTATTTTAGCAACAAATTTGTCAGTTGTGTGTGCCTAACAGTAGAGATTGGATATGTAAACCACGTCTATTGTGTAAGAAATATGTAGCATGCGACGTGATATCCTCACACCATGAAAATCATGTATTGCCAGTTTTTTCACAGTGTTAAAAGTCTAGGTACATGATACTATGAAAGAAATGGGAAGAACATCATATAAAACTTACAGTCTTCTTGTAGTACTCGATCTCAGCTTTCAGTTCATCATTCTGCTTTTTCAGGGATTCAATGTCCTTGTTCTTCAGCTCCAACTGTAACCTGAGCTTCTGATTCTCTTCATGCTCGAGCTCCTTTGTCTTGAGAGCGAGCTGCAACCTCAGATTCTCATTCTCTTGAGAGATCCTTTGAGAATCCTGAGCCAGCACAAGAGCTGAATGCAGAGAAATCACAATTTCAGGGTATGCACCTCAATTTGCTGTGCAAATAAGAATAGATGACGCAGTTCAGCTTGTACCTTGAACTTCTTTGCTCTTGATTTCAACTTCAGAAATCTGCAGCTGATGAGGCGTCTGAACTTCAGAAATCTGCAGCTTATGAGGTGTCTCAATTTTAGAAATCTGCAGCTTGCCAGGTGTCACGGTTGCTTTCCTCTTCCTTCTTTCCAGCACTCCACCAACCTGAACATATTCATCTTCAGAAACTTCCTCTGCATTTGAACATATTTGCAGTTAATCTTGATGTTAAAAGAAGCACACATTCTCCACACAGCCAACGTCCAGGGGAAACAAAATGACAGAAAAAAAAAAGATATACTCTTGCTATGACAACAATGGCTGCACTGGATTAAAAAATTATATTCTTCCCCACATTTTTGGGGCTGGGATTTTCTGAGGCTTTCGGGGGAAAAAAAGAGAATTTTCCCTAATCCTTACGCTCCATCAAATTACTGCAAGAGTAAAAGAATGACGCAATAAATGTGTGGAGCACGTAAATTAGCATCCTAATCTGTCAATCGATCATTGATTAGACTGGAATTAACGCCTGAAACAGCGAAATATAGCGGTTGACAAAACCCTAACTGTTCTTACCAAAGATCAGGGCTCTACGCTGTGCCGGATAATCGATCCCCACTGCTATTCACCCACCTAAAACTCTAAAAGCATCGATCGATGAACTCCAAAGACTAGAATGGAGAGGCAATTGCACTTGCGATTTCGAGAGGGGATGATCAATAACGAAACGTAAAGGCTGAGCTGAGAGGTCTTACCACCAGGAGAGGGAGAGCTACCACACGAACGCGGGCTACTCTGCCTCTCCTTCTCGCCGCATGAGCCCTTCCCCTCCGTATCGCCGGCCGCGCCGCCCTCCCCTTCCCCTCCCTCCTCCTCCTCCTCCACCACCACCTCCTCGTCGCTCTCTTCCTCCTCCACCTCCTCGTCATCGTCATCGTCATCATCAACGGCACCATCGTTGAAGCGCAGCCACCACAGCTTGGCTTCGTCGGTGACTCCGGCAGCGGCGGCGGCGGCGGCGTCCTCGCGTCCGGCCATGTCGGCGTCCCGGCCGGAGGAAGTGGGTGTTGCGCTGCGGCGAGGGCGAGCCCTCGCTCCTCTCTCCTTTTTTTTTTCTTTTTAATAATTATTATTTCTCGCTTTTTTACTGCTCGGTAGTAAAAAAAATTCAGCTTCCCGCTTTGCGAATCTCTCTCCCCGCCCAAATTAATCTTTTTTACTTCCACTCCAAAATTGTACTAAAATGTTTCAAAATATATGTAGTAAAAATCTAAAAAGGTTTAGAAAACAAAAATTATGACCGTCAAAAAAAGGCCAAACGGAAAATGATAGAGCAACTACTCCCTCCGTCCCAGAATATAAGCATTTCTAGCAATGAATTTAGACATATATATGCCATTCATAGGTAGAAGTTTTTATATTTTGAGACGGAGACAGTATAACTTAAAATATCGTGGACTTTTTCGATCTAAAAAATCGTGGATTATTTCATGACTGGACGAAAATGAATCATCACGAGGCATTTGTTTGGTAGAAAAATATTTAAAGATGTGCCAAAACTGGGAAGTTAATGTTATATAATACGGGAGAAGTCTAGAAATATATTTATATTTAAGCAATTTTTATATATAAAGTTTTTTTTACAGAACGCACCGGGTGTAAGTTTGAAAAACATGCGAACGAAAAGCAAGACAAAATCTAAATCTTAACTGAGTTTAAATCACATCCTGAAGCAACCACAAAACCCGGCCCATAGACACGAGAATGCCCACTCGCACATGCGATTTCGAAACGAGCGGGCATTATCTTATGGGTAAATTGGAACCATGCCATTATAATTTTGTAAAGTTTGAGATATGCCATCGATATCTCAATGGCATATAGAACCCACATGAATCAATGATATGTGGGTCAGGATGACATATCTCAATTTTTACAAAATTATAATGGCATGGTTCCAATTTTCTCTTATCTTATATAGGCCGCTCGATGGCTATAACCGAGGAGACATAAAACGGCCCATAACCATCAAAATGCTTTGGAATAAGATGACCCGAATTTAATATGTGACCCTCAACCACAAAATCGGATAGGACGACTCCCCGAACTATTCAAATCAGTGTAATTTGACTCCCTCAGCGGTTTTGGAGAGCGGTTTTACTGATGTGACGCTTAGGTGGCATTAGAATTAAAAATATTTATTTACGAATAGAGGGACTATACAAGACTCTCTGATGAATGCATGACTCCAGCATGAACTGTAAACTCCTAAAAAAATAAAATAGGATAATCAAGAAATGCAAACAAGGATGCTATCAACACGCAGCCTGTCACTTGGTCACCTCTATCGGCTCTAGCCACAGCATGACTAACCACAACATCCAGATCACAGAAAAATTAGTAGCTAATCACTTAGATTTATGATGTCTTGGACCACGAAAGTATGTCGAAATTATTACAGACGATTATTCTACAATTCAAAGGGACACAACACAGGATTATTTCTACAGCCTGACACTGACCATAACCATAATCATTATAACTAAGGATTGGCACAGCCTTATGGGCATCCATTGATCAATACACTAGTATTCATCAACTTAGACCCATCAATTGACCAGCGCCTCCAACCTGACCTGAGATGATAACAGAAGGCAGCAGCTCTTGATACCTAGCACCAATACCCAGCACCTCAAACCATCCTTCGCTTGCCTGTCAGCTTCTTCATCCATCGAAGGACGAACTTCACGGCCTCCTGCGCTTGCTGGTTGTCTCTATCTGTCCAAAGATGTACTTGAGCACCTCCTTCATTGTCGCCTTTCGGCCTTTCCTGAAGTTCCACAGCTCGGGCACAACATACCGTCCACTGGCATTGTACTCATTGACCTCGCTCAGGGCGGTCTTCACTGCATTGCACACATCGTCACCGTACTCGATCCACAAGTGCCGCAGCTTCGTGTCGTCATCATCTACAACTTCCTATAAAATTCGACGATGGTTACCACTTACGAAAAAAACCCTAGGGTCTAATGTCAGAGATGGTACAAGAGTAAAACATAGAACAGCAGAGCAAATACCTTATCTTCGCCATCAACCGTTATAATCTTATAAGGATGCCAGGATGGCTTCTTTATTTCCTCCTGCCAACTTGAGACCAGCTCCGCAGCTTTGGTCTCATAGTCATCGTTTCCGTACTTTCTCTTGCATGCATTTTGGAAAGGTTTCTCATCAAGTTCCCCCATCCTTTTTATCCCAATAGCAGTTCGCCCAGTTAGCATGTCCTCCAAACCCTGTCAATTGCAAATGATTATGATCATGTATGAAAACCTTTTCATGAATATCAATCATTAAAGAAATAAAGAACAGATAGGTATAAGGAATTTTGCCAATCATCATAGAGAAATGGAGTTATACCATTATCAGTTCTTTTCTGGCCTCTTGTAACTCATCGTTGCTTTCACGTTCTTTCTTCACCAGCTCTCCGCTCAATTCTTCCAAACGTTTCTTTTCATGTTCTAATCTTTCACTCAACTTCTCCATCTTATCATGAATATCCCCATCATCGTCTCCTTCCAAATGCTTCATCACTTGAAGTGTACCATTCAGCCGTGTTACTTCAAGCTCAAGCTGTTGTTTTTCATGCAGCTCTTTTTCCAGCTGAAGCATTCTTGCAAGGACATCTTCCTTTTCCCTCTGTTATTTTTAAGGTGTATCAGTGAGTCAATTCTCATCATAAGAGAATACAGTCCCGCTAAACAGGAAAAAATAACAGAAGTAAAAAAGAAAGTTTCAAACCTTCTGATCCTCAACTAGCTTCATTACATCTTCATCAGCCCTCTGCTGTTCTATGCTTGCTAGCTCAAGTTCACTATTATCATCCTTTGCCTATACATTACATTTCAGGAAGTAAGCATATATATTACATACAGTATTTGCAGTACACACTTGGGTTATCATAACAGAAACATTCAATACCTCAAAATAAGTGTATTGCAAATCATGTAAATTAACAGTATAGCCTAGGCATGATACTTCACCAGAGGTGCATATGATCGTAGCTTAGTATTTCACCTAGATAGTTCATTAGATTACCTTTTGCTTCTGATCATCAAGTTTTTTCCTGTCGCTTGCATTCTCAGCTGTTATCTTTTCAAGCTGCTTAGCACGTGAATTCAATTCTCTCCTCCTGCTATCTAATTCAAGCTTCAAGTTTTCATTATCCTGGAAAACTCTTAAAGCATAATCACGAGCTCTCCGGTGTAGATTGCGCATTTCTGAAATGGAAATATAAATGTTGTTACAACGTCGTACATTGATGTCTTAGACAGTTTTTATTTTATTTTATAAGTTAATGATTAGGATTATTATTGTGTTTGTCCCTGTTACCAACATTTATCTAACCAGGTTGGTCTTGTGGTATATGGTAATAGCATACAACAAAACAAGAAAGGAATCACATAGATAATGGCAGACCTGACCACTATTTGTCTAACAGTCTAACCAACTAAGAGGATGCTATTTCTCTAAATAATCCATGTCTAATATAAAGGCTGAAGCTAAATAGCCCAACAGTTGCAGTGCAGAGGGCTCCTCCACAATCAATCATTTGAGTATTTGACATGTGCCTCTAGGACAAAGAGACAATCCATCATTTGCTGCTTCTGTGTAGATTCTATAGATAATTCATGTCCTTGAGGTATGGAGAGTTGGAGAAACTACCAGTAAGCGATGACAGGTTACAGGACCAGTGGTTACAGATCAGGCCTGATTGTGAACAGCGGATGGAAGCAGGAGCAAATTGCATTAGAGAACTACCTACAACCTAATCTAGTTCTGCTGTTAGTGATACTCTTAGATTTTTCTTGTTATCTTCACGCATGCTACAATGACTATGGGTTATGACAGTGGGCAAATGGGGATACTCATGTGCCACAGGTCCTTGTAGCAAATTTATTCTTTGCTTAATGCAAATGACATGCATATCTCCTGTACCTCTGACATTTAGGAATTTTAGCATCACAACAGCAAATTGATAGTGCAACCGTCAAACAGAAAAAGAAATATATCATGTCTTGATTTCCTCTAGTTCATACAAGCTCAACTAACATGGCTAGGCATGTGACAACTACGCCTAAAAGAAATGAAGCACAGTTGCACATCATACCTTCATTATATGCATCGTGTAGCTTCCTGTTGTCCTCCTCGAGCCGTGCAATGGAGAGTTCGGTTGCATTCTTTTTTGTCTCCAAGTCCTGCAAGAATCGATTTTTCGCCTCGATCTGAGTTGCCAGTATCGCTACCATCTTCCCCGACTTCTCCGATTCACTCTTGGAGACCTCATCTATGGTTGTCAGGTTGGTATGTTTCCTCAAGTACCTGCCCACCACATTCCCGGCATTATAGTCCCCTTCTCGGGCAACCCAACCATAAACCTTAACATCTGTTTCCCCATCCTCTCCCTTCACAGCATCTCCAGCACTACCCCTTGCATCCCATTCATTCTTCCCAAGCTTATTCTTGTTGAAATGGTTCTCGAGTGTGAGCGCATCGCCGAATCCACCCCAACCATTAGCGAACCTCACAATCGCAAAGCTATCAGCGCCTTCCGCATCATCGACAACTAAAGGCACAACATCATCCAAACCAAACATTGCGACCCTATCGACGAAGTCCTCGGCATTGAACCCTGCACCAGCTGCAAGAACCCCACTCCATGGCCAAGCAAACCTCTCCTCCTCCCGTCTATTCCCCGCGGCCGCAGCCGCCACCGAAGCGGATCCGTCTGTGTCGCCATTGGCATCCGCCTTCTCCTTGGCACCGGCAGCACTAGAATTAGAGATAGCATCAGCAGTGGTGGCGATCCCGTTGATGGCGGCGAGGTCTTGGGCGAAGGAAGGGTCGGTGCGGACGAATCGGGCGAAGGCGCGGTGGAAGGCGCGCTCGCGGCCGTGGCGGCGGCGCTTGCTGGAGGCGCCAATGCCGTCGGCGTGCTGGAGGAGGTCCTTGAGCTTGTAGTCCTGCTTCTTCTTGCCGGGGCAGAAGGGGCAGCGGAAGGTGCCGTCCGGGTTGCGCACGCGGTGGTTGCCGGAGCGGAGGAGGCCGTAGGACCTCTCCTCGTAGTCGCTCTCGGCCTCGGAGTCGTCCTCGGAGTCTCCCTCGTCGGAGGAGTCCTCCGCCGCGGCCGCGGACGTCAGCCCGGCGGCTTCCGCGGCGGCCTCCGCCTCGGCCTCCTCGTAGGGGTCGATGTAGTCGTCCATGTCGAGATCCATTCCGAGGAGGAGGAGGAGATCGAAGGGCGGCCGGCGGCGAGGCGCGGCGCGGCGGCGGTGGCGGAATCGGCGAGAGAAGGCAGGGGGGTTTTGGGGGTGTACGGTGGAAGGGGGAGGGAGGTGAGGGGGAGTGAGAGTTGAGTTGGTGCGGTCATGATGATGACGGGTGGGTCCCACCTGTCGGTGGTCTGTGGGGCCCACATGTCAGGGAGCTTTGACCTGACGAGCTGATGCTTCGTACTACTCCATGGGGGTTTATGATGGCCTGTGCTTATTCAGTGCGTTTGTCGTTTGTTCTTGTCTGTTGAGCGTTGCAACGTGTAGGAAATGTTCTGCCAGCATAAACGGGAGTTCAGAATTCAAGAGCCCACTCGAAATCGCATGGTTGGAAAAACTGAGAAATAAAAAATAACGTAAAATTAGAATGCAAGTGTAAAATAGATAATTGTAAAACATAGGAATAATTGTTTGATTGGATTGTAAGAAAAATAGAAATCGGTTGAGAGATTAATATAGACTAAAAAAATTTCTAAGCAGTTAGAACTCTTACTAAGTTTCCTCCAAAATCTACATGCAATGAGCCATTTCATATAAATTTCATAGGAATTGGAAAGCTTTAACCTTTGAATCAAATGATCACATAGGAAAAATTCCATTAAGATTTAAATACTATGAAATCCTATATAAAATTTTCTGATTCAAATGGCCCTAAATTGAAAATTGCAAAACCATCATCTCATCTCAGTTTCAGATTCCCCTCTAAGCTATAAATACCTCCTCATTCATCTTAGTTTTGAGATTTATCCCCAATCAATGTTGCTCCCGCGTTTTTTCTCCTCTTTCCACCTGTGTTATGTTCTTGATGGACATGGCCCTTGACACATCTTCATTCTTAGCGGCACAATGTCATACCGAAATCATCTACTGAATTTGAATGTGCCAAAGAAACCAGCCGCCACCAAATCCCATGAGCCAAGCACAACATCTCATCTTCCGATATCCCATAGTGGAGACTTACGATCGCCGTGGCCCAACAACGTGGTGAGTGCAATGAGTGAGGATGTGCTAATCGTGTCATCTCAGGCTTGGTATGCGGAGAATTTCTTGTCTATCAGTATTCAAATATGAGTGTATCTGGGGAATTTCAATCAGAGGAGGGAATTTTGGTCCGAGGGAGTATCCCTCTCTCCCTCCCGTGGTAGTTGCCTCCAGGATTGGTGGCCTTCGTCTAGGGCATGTTTGCCTGAGCATCTCCATCCCGGCTTCGATTCTCTGATCCTCCTGGCAACTGTGGAAGGAACGGAACTGCAAGGTTTTCAACTCTGCATTATCTTCGGTCTCGGAGGTCCTACAATCCATCCTCTTAGAGGGCCATCTATGGTCGTTAGCTGGCATTGCTAATTTTAGGGTTTTTTGGGAGAGTAGTGGGCTCTGCCCTTCCCACTGTTTGGAGTCGTAGTAACCGAGTCTTTTTTTCTTGGTCTTTTGTTTCTCTCCCTTTCTTCACATAAGTCGGTCTGGCTGATTGCGTGTGTAACAAATATTCATTTCTTCTAATATATTGACGTGCAATCCTTTTGCGTATTCGAAAAAAGAGGAGGAAGTATCTGTAACAAATATTTTATAGGGGATCTTAACTCAGGATGATATTGAGGTACATTTTTGCAATTTTTCCTTCTAACAATTACTCCCCCAAAACATTTTGGGATGGTTGGAGGGAGTATCAGTCATACTACAACTACTAACTTCTAAAATGGCTGCACATCGTTGGATTCAGTAGGGGGGAAAATTGAACTATATATACTTCACTAAATTTATTTGTTTGATTGACTAGATTAGTCACTTGCAACGATGTACACGTTGGTATACGCGGCGAAATAACAGAATATCTTCAAAGCCGTACGTAGCAATGCTGCATGCAAGGAGAAGAAACTCATCATCAGAGGTTCATCGCATCAGAGTGGCAGCAGGTAGTGGAATTCGGCGCTGTAAGGCTCCACCTCCACCGCCTTCGCCACCGCCGCCTTGCCACCGGCGCCGGCGGCGCCGAGGAGCTCCCTGATGGTGCGCTTGAGCTGCCCCGTCGACGACGACCGGCCGGGGAGCTGGCTGTAGATCCACTCGAGCAGCGACGCGACGTCGTCGGCGAAGTCCCGCATGTGCCAGTGCAGCAGCTTGGGGACGACCACCTTCTTCTTGCTCGCCGCGCGCACCGACGACTCCAGGTACTCCACCTTGGCTCGCTCCAGCTCGTTCGAGATGTCCTCCGCCGTGTAAACTCTCAGCTGCAAATCCAAACACACAAGAATTCTTAATCTGAATTCTGAACAATGAAAATATTTTGTTCAGGAAAGACTGTGTTTCGATCTGCCAATGAAACGATTCAAGATTGTACGTACTGCAGGCGAGGAGCGGCTGCCTCTGCACAGAGCGAACACGACGTTGGGTTCAGGGTATCCTAGCCCGTAGGAGAGCTGCAAATCTCTCTCCCTTTCGTCCATGATTCCCTTTTTGTTCATCAAGTTTATCATTGTTGAGTTTGAATCAAACTAATTGATGTATAAGAACTGTGAAAAATAATGGCATGTGGATTGTTGTGAATCTGCTTACTTGCTTGCCTTCAGGGGAGTGTCTCAGGATGAGATGCTCGATCGACAGAACATTCAGAACTGTTCCTCCCACGTTCACTGAAGCCTAGTGGTAAAGAAATACTTTGTTCAGCGTGTGGTTTAATATAACTGAGTTGAAAATTAAGTTGATTTCTCTGTCAGAAAGAACAGTCTACCTGATTCAGCAATCCAAGAAGCTTATCTGGAGATGGAGGTAAGCCATGCTGAAGATATGCCTAAAACCATTGTAAAGTACAGTTTCTTGCATTAGCAATGAATGAAGCAGGGCTTATTTCATCACCAGTGTGTTTTGTTGATCAGGGCAGCTTACTGTACATGCATTATGCAGAAGTTGTAGATGTTAATCCAGAACGCCAGCTTCTGCTTGTTCGTCAGAAAACTTGGATCAACATTGCAAAGCCTCTGCATCAAGATTCTGTGGAAGCAAAACAAGTGACATCAGAATCGAGTTTTACTTTGATTACTGTACTGCAACAAAAAAAAGGGGTTATAGCTCACCTCAAGTTCTTGATGTCTACAAGACACGACGATATGCGGCTTACATCAAACGAGCTCTTCGTAAATTCAACAAATCTCTTGTGGCACCCAATCTCCTTCTCTGCTCCGTCGCCGCCTTGTGACATTCTGCGGTTCTTGAGAGTGCTAATGGCTGCGCCGGTGATCGCAGACGACTTAGGAACAAGACTTCTGGGGCCAATGCAGGAGATGTTGAGCTTTGATGTGCTGCTCATCTCCAGCTCTGCTGCATCCGTTGTTTTATTCAGCTTGTGGAAGATGTTCACTGTCAGTCTGATCAGCTCCTCAGAGAGCTTATTTGGGCCACTCAAGCAGATTTTCCTTTCAGGGAGCTTCAAATTCTCAAATGAGTGGCTGCTTCTTCGTATTTGCTCAACTTCCTCACCTACTCAACAAAAAAAGAATCATGAATCAAAATGTTTTCTATCCTTCTCTGATAGATAGATGCAGCAAGATGTTCGTTTGTGCTGTATAATATAAAAGAGGAATCTGCAAAGAAGCCTGTGTACTAAAATTCTCTCTGCGAAGATGAACAAAAAGTTGACAGACTGAATTTTATGTGTCCTGATGACTCTGAATACTTGAGCAAGAACTCAACAACCAACAGAACATTTTTAGACCTAGAACTTTGGAGTGCATATGAATGATGAAATTTGTGTACCTTTGCTAGAGGCAGATCCAACAGAAGCCTTGCTTTCACATTCAAGAGCTTCATCACTGCCAGGACAAGGTAGCCTTGGTAGCAACTCAGCTCCTTGAAGCTCCCTCCTTCCACCAAGGCTGCAGATGGAGTGCCTCTGATGGCGATTTTGCGGCCAATTCTGCTGCTGCTGCTGAAAAATGCACTGATCAGTCCACTTGCGCTCCCGGTGAAGCCGCAGCCGTAAGTCGTCCACCTTCTTCTCCAGGTAGAATATCTCATCCTCCACAATTGCTAGCTCTGCAAGGAGGCCCCTGATCTGCAACAATGGAAAGAATGAATTATTGACTTACCAAAGTGTTTCAAGTGATATGATGGCTTATAGTGATATACTTTTCGCATTCTCTGATAATCGAAATGGACAGACATGCACCGATAATTGATCAGAGTAGTGTGCTGCTCACTTGCTCAGGTTACTCAGAAGAGTATGAAATACAGCAGAAATTTTACATTGGCTGTTACCACAAGGTGAATTAAAAAGGAATAAAATAGAAAGAATTACTATGAATCTATGGCTCCATCTTGCAAGCGATCGACAAGTTATAACGGGTACGAGTGGCCAGGATCCAAGGGGAGCAGATCTGGTAGATAAGGTGTGAGAGATTATCTGTAGACAAATCAAGATTGTGCAATGAAATGGGCAAACAGTACTTGTATTGTCCTCATGTCAGGAGTCAGAGATCCAGATAACATTGTACGTTGGGGGAAGGAATCCAAAGTGGGCACAGTTTTTCAACCTGAGATACAGTAAGAATCATTCACTGACTCTCTGAGTTTCTGAAATCCCTGACTACGAAAAATTCCCAAGAAGCAATCATCTGTCACAATTATCATAGGGGGATATCCTGGTGTGTCTACTCCATGCTCATTGCAGACAAGCAGCAGGCATAAACTGGACAGTATCAGTATCAGGTGTCAAATCTTATCATGACAACTCTCTCTTCGACTGTACGCCACTGATGAATCACTTGCAATCATGTTTTCATCAGACTTTCTCCAGTCTCAACAGCCTCAACAATGAAATGGAGACACGAAAGAGTGATTTATTGAGGTTTTTCGGGCTCGAAAAAAGAGTAATTTTACTATCCTTAACGAGGTAACAGAAGGTACCACATTTTCTAATGTAATTCTGGTACCTCGTCAGAGACAGTAAAAATTATCTGCAAAACAGTAACTACTTTGAAATTTCAAGAAAAATAACTGCAAATCATTTCCAAAGAACCAGCAAATATCACAATGCGAAGAACCCAAGAAAATTCAGATGAACAGAGGCTGATCACTACTACTACTAATCAATCGATCACCTTGTTAGGAACGAGGGTGGAGAGGCAGCAATGGCAGACGACGCGGCCCTGGAGGGAGCAGTGGAGGATCCTGCCGAGGCGCGTCTCCTTGTCGAGCGCCGCCTCCAGCTCCGACACCTCCAGCTCCAGCTCCGCCCGCTTCCGATGCTTCTCCTCCTTGTCCATCAGGAAGTACATCAGCTTCATCCTGCACCGCCGCACCCGCGCCCTTCTTATTGTGCACCTCCCACGCCTCCGGTACGACGACGCGGCGGCGGCGGCGGCGGCGGAGTTACTCCCGGCGGCGGCCCGTGATGGCGTCGGCGAGCTCATTTATACCTCTCCTTTTTCTTCTCACTTTCGGTGCCGGGAGAAACAAGAACAGGTGAGCTCTCGGTTGCTGGTTGGACAGGGAGCAGGAGAGGAGGAGGAGGCGGCGGCGGCGGCGGCGGTGGAGCGCAGCGTGAGCGGGGTCACGCTTCCCGTGGGGGTGACGCGAAGCGCGCGGCGATGCAACGCATGAGCGGCTTGAATTCTCGCGAGGCGGTTGAGGGAGATGAGCTCGCGGGAACTCATTTATTTATGCTGCCCAGTAATGGCGGGAAGCGGCAGCGGTTAAACCGTCCAGTTAATTTCTTGAGTTAAAACTCGAGTTAAACACAGCTGAATCTAAATTTTACTAGTTTTTAAGCCGTTCTGAGATCCATCTCAAATTTGTGTTCATTTTTTTTGGTTCTGAGATCTACCTCCATAGTCCATAATCAATCCGTTCTGAAATCAAATTTGCCAAATTTGTGTTCATCTTTTGTAGTTCTGAGATCAAGTACCCAAACTCTTGGTACACGATAACTTTGTTTATCTGACCAAATAATCAAATTATTCGATGGGCTAATAGTGGCCAAAGAATCAAATTACATAGAGTACTATGCTATTAAGAGTTTTACCAATTCTGGTTAAAATTTTGTTATGAAACCCATGGCCTTATAATAATGGCGGCCTAAAAGTTTGTATACTGCTCAAGAGAATATATCATCGTACGAAAGTGTGATGCAAGGTCCAGACATCTGACGAAAGATTGGTCCATTCTCAAATTGATTGGCAGCAACCGTGCAAAGTTTGCTCAACGGTTGCGTTCAGAGGATTGTGCCAACTGAGCAGATCAGCACACAACACAAGATATTCCAAAATTTGAGGTGCTATGGCAGTTAGCCTGTTACTTGGAATCAATCATGGGGACCAAAAGATGCAAAAACCTTAAACCTCACTAGACATTGCAGACCATAACACAGAGAAACCAGAATTGATGCCTGATTCATCAGACTGATATGCCAGCACGAATAGGTGAAGGGACCAGTGAAATCTGATCTGAAACTCACATGATAATAACTCACGACAAAAGGAGCTAAACATTATTGGTATGGTAGTATGTTCAGTGGTGTGCATTATTAGCATTGCTCAAGCTGCAGGTAGCTTCAGGGAAGTGAAGGGGAGGAAAAAGAGTAGCTGCTCCAGCACAAAACTACTAGCATTACATAAGCACAGAAAAAGGTATGATCCTCTTCAGACATCTTCCCACGCCGAAGGTGAATGGGGTGAAGATCTTAGGCGGACTTCACGGTGGCGGAGTTGATGATGTCGATGAATTCAGGCTACAGAACAAAGAAAGGGAGACGGTATTCAGTGAATCAGGCGGGTAATCATGTCTGTACAATCGTTCTACTGTGTTCGTATTATTCTTTACCTTCAATGAAGCACCACCGACGAGAAAACCATCAACATCAGGCTTTGCTGCCAGCTCCTTGCAGTTCGCACCAGTTACGGAACCTGTAGCAAAATCATGTAAACAATCATGTCCAGACACCAGGACAGTTGTCGCCTAAGGTGCACTTGTGCAATCAATCGTAAGGTGTTTGTTCAAGAAAATATACTGTAGATTTATACCTCCATAGATGATCCTTGTTGATTCAGCAACCTCTGCACTGACATTAGCAGCGAGCCACTTCCTCAGGCCATCATGCACCTGATACAATAATACAAACCAGATGGTTGTTTAAACAAGATATTTTATCTAGAGCATAGGTAACAATTATGGAACGTGCAGAAGTTCATGAACCAGAAAAATGAACACTTTGTGTGCTTATCAATATAAGAAACTTACTTCTTGTGCTTGATCTGGTGTAGCAACTTTACCAGTTCCAATGGCCCACACAGGTTCATAGGCAACAACCACATTAGTCCAATCCTTGATCCTTTCTGTAAAACAGTCCATAGTCATTTCAGCCTGAATTCTCATGTGATGAGCTAATCTTTTATCAAATGATGCTAACTATGAGACATTACATTAAGGTCTAGATTAAACCATTAACCACTTGAACAAGTAATCACTTGAACTATTACATTACATTACTGCCTGTGGATTCATCTGATCACCAGATGTTCCCATTTTTAGAGTACTCCCACATAGTGAATATGTGATAACCAAGTGGCTTATAAGACTTTTAGCAAGATTTTTTTTTCTGATGTAGAATGTGTAGAATTTAGCCAAACAAGAAATGAGTAGTGCATCAAATGAGATCTAACTAACTTTCGCAAGATAAAGCTTCAATGAATGGAAAATTATCCTAGATACCATTTGAACATATAGGCGAACAGCAAACCATTTAGATCAAACGAGTACACAAATGGATAAGGAATTCAACAGAGTCAAAAAGACCAAAAGTAGAGGTTAGATACCAGCAATTGCTTTTGTTTGTGCAGCAACAACATCCATGGTCGATCCAGATTCCCGCTGCTCGAGAGTCTCACCAACACATGCAATGACCTTCAAGCCCTGAGAGAGCGCATATGCCACTTTGTCTCCAACAAACTGCAATTCAGGAAAGAGCAGGAAACCATTAGATGATTATGATACGAAAACCTCACAGCAGATCATCCACCAATTTGTAGCGAACAAGATCACCTTTGGAAAATTAAGTTGGTGATATATTGGATTAGGATCAAATTTAGTGCCAGCTAAGTAGCTACAATATTGTCTCCAGTGACCGTTATCCCCAGGTTTGGCTTGTTGCACTATTTCCAGCTAAAACTATACAAAATTCATGTCTGCACATTTCATAGAATGTAAACTAGATCATACCTCATTTGATTCACCCAACAAGCTCCTCCTTTCAGAGTGTCCAAGAATAACCCAGGGAATACTAAGGTTGACAAGCATCTCAGCGCTGCATTAAAAATAATAGATTAACAACCAACTTAAACAAAAGATGAGTTCAATGGTGAATGGCTTATAGCCTCGCCTAAAAGCGAAGACGGCTATTGAGACTGCCAATCATACAACACTAACTGTGACTGAGCAAATATAACAACATGCAACATGTAATACCAAGTGAAGGCAGGCTAGCTTGAAAAGATGGCATGCTAGCTTGAAAAGATGGCATTGTTTCTGGGTGATGTTAAATATGAGACCTAATCAAACAGCGTAATGGCGCATCTTTCTGCAAGTAGGTTTGTAGCTAACCTTCTGGTGATCATTACAGCATGTTGGGTGTACAACTGAAACAGAACTGATAACTAACCTGACCTCACCGGTGAAAGCCCCGCCCTTCTTCACCCAACAATTCTGAGCAGCAACTTGGATCTCCGGGCGCAGCTGACTCTTGACCACGGGAAGGAACACATAAGGTGGGCTGACAACCACCTCTGCAGCACAATGGTTCCAGATTGATAAGCATGTCCTACCATGCAGTTTTTTTGTATACAGATTTCGTGGGAATGATAAAAACAGAAAATATCGCACTTAAAAGGAATCAATCTGCAACGTAGTCCCACATACCAACAACATCTGTAGAAGCAATCTGTCCCTCATTCAGAATTTTCACAATTTTGTCCACCTGATCAGTGGTCCCATTCTGTTACATCAAAATGAATCATGTCAGTCTTTAGCAAGCAAATATTTGAAGATTGATACAGACCACACTACGACATTGAAATCACACAAAATACCCGTGCTTTTCTTTCGCATTTCTCAGCATATATGCATACGAGAAATTCGACAAGAAGCATCAATACCACTACCGTTCTCCAAGTGCATGACGCGTTTCTTGTGTAAGTTAACAACAGTTCAAAGCTAGAAATCACGATTGACCAAAGCTAATATGCACCATTTGATTAATAAATCTCCGGGTGTTGGCTCCTTGATCTGACTTAAATTCTAGACACTTGATAATTCACGTCAGAGACAAATTCTAGACACTGGATAATACACGCATGCACCTCATAAAAGTTTCAGACTCTGAAGTCTGAACCGAGCTAAACATACCCGACATCACACTTTGCGCAAGATGGAACACCTGAAGATCAGTGAACTCCAGATTTCCCACTAAGAGTGTCTCGCGTTGAAACGCCAAAAAACGCGGCTAATCGTGTAGGAGTAGCATATGTAGCAGCTAATCGCATCTGGTTCCTAGGATTAGGACCGGACTGAAAACGAAGACCAAATCTTCAGATATATTATCCGGATCTCAAAAACCCCGCCATCCATCCACTCTTCTCAACCAACCAGGGTGGTTTCTACACCGATCTGGATCAGCGTGGAAAAATCTCTCCTAATGTTTCAAGAAAAAAAAAGATCCATCCCCTTCATGGCAATCTCCACCCTTAAATCACTAAATCGCGTTCCAGAACAGAAAAAAAAAATCAAAAATTCTCCTGAGTCACCGAGACACAAGAACATGCGACTAGAGATTTCAAGCAGGAAGAGAAAAAAATTACGCATTTCCAGTTGCCACCAACGAAGAACTTGCGGCCCATCTCGACGAGAAGCTGATTAGATGGAACTGGACGCGGGGGGGAAGAGAGCTGGAGATTGGATTTTGGTTTTTGTGGAGGAGGAAGAAAAACACCATGGACAAGATAATATAGGGGGAGCAGAGGTGTGGCCTCCGTGGGATCACATGAGGCGAGGCAGGCTCCTCCGACAATGACAGGTGGGTCCCACTCCCACCATCAATCTTTTTATTCTCTGGACTTCTTTAGAAATTATCTGCTTCTTTTATTTTTCCAAGCAAAAGAAATTAGTACATGGGAGCTACTACATGGATATAATATTCCGCATCAATTTTGTAAATCCATATCTACTTTTTTGTTTAACTATACATCTCAATTGATCCTATACTAAGGCCATCTTTTTCCTCCATATTCTGATGCATTGTTTAGAACTAAATAAACTATACTCAGGTCTATTGTCCGGGCAAATTATTGCACCTGCAGCAAAGAGTAAGATGACCTTTTGCTTTTTTTCCTAAAAAGATATTCTCTTCCAGAACCAAAGTATGACTCGTTAACTACCCTGTTTTATTTATACACATAAAAAAAAACTGCTTAAGTCATCCATAGCAGCGACGGCCACTGGTAAGGCGGACGCAGATGATCCCGGCGGCGTCGTGGTTTTCGTGGCCGCGGCGCGGAGCGGAACAGAGGGCGCCGCGGCATCGTGCTGCATCGGGATGCGCATCTCTCGCTGGTCCGGTGGTCCCCACCTCATCGATCCCTTTCGCCTTTTCGGCCTCTTTTCTGTTTCTCCTTTTTCCCGAGTTGGGCCTCCTCTCCGCCCGATGGTAGGCCCGAGCCGAGCCCAACGGTGGGTGGGCCGAGAAAACGTAGGGGGAATAGGGGCCCAACCAGGCCTATGTTCTTGCTGGGCCCGTCTCACCGAAACACTGTGCCATTTTCAGCCCAACTCGTTTGGACCATCAGGTTTTTACTCACTGAAATAGGAGAACGATTATTTTTTGTTGGATATCTCGATAAGCTGTTCTTAGATTATATGGCCATGTTTGACATACTTCTAGCTCCAATTTCACCTCTTATGGAGGTTAGGGATGAAGTCCAACCAAACGATTTCAATTCCATCTAAAAGGGAGTAGAGCGGTGCTATTAAAACAAATTAGAGAGATGAATCTGGATTCAAGCTGCTCCATAATTCCACTCTAAACTTAATTATTTGAGTTAGGTTGAGAAGTTAGAGCCCTAACAAACCTGCCATATCTCGACAATTGTACTTAGACTTTTTTTCCTTTCAATCATAGAGGGATATTTAAATATTTGTTACTTTTAGGTTAGACGTTTAACTATCTGACACCAATGTGTTAACATTTGGATCCTTACGTGTCTATGACATGTGGGTATACATGGTAAATGGTTACTTACCACATTTAAGAGTGGTAAAATAATTAAATGTCTCTAGTCTAGAAATAAATGCATGCTTCATTGTATTAGGGAATAAATATAAATGGGTAGAGAATTTGGGTGGTTCAATCTTCAACATCATATAGTCTTAATTAATCAATCATTAGTGTCACATCAGGAAGCACATGCAGATCGACATTCATTAGTACTAGTAGCTGTTGAGTGCTTAGGTTGACCGCTTAGTCGTCGGGAAGATGACCAACTAGGGATATTTATTAATTATTAGTGGAATACTACTATAAAACATCATTATTCAAGCCAGGAAAGACCATCGTCTAGAAGAAACAATCATGTGTACATATGCGTTCTGTGTCATCTGCTCTTTACTCACCAACTCTCTCGCCATTGGAGGCTTTAGCTCTATAGGTAAGGTCGTGATGCTTTTGATCGATGGGTTCACCTAATTAATTACATATCTCTTGTATAATTAGTTGTCTAAAAGGAAGGCCGTTTGAGACCGATGTGTATTGTGCACCTGCTATATATTAATCCTGGAATGATCGGGATTAACTCGTGAAAGTAATTGGACAAACTAATTGGACCATCGCTGGTTATTTATAACCGCGATATGCCCGTCTGGGATGATATGCTACTAGCTACAAACTACAAATTGGAGATTAGTGAACATCTTTGTCGTTACCTATTTAGATGCTACTGCGTTTACATTGCTTCGCGGTTGTGAGTTGTCGTCGCTGATGTATAGCCACGTTGGTCCATGCGCACCATTGTCGTCGATTCCTTCCCGCGTGAGGGCATGTACAAACGTATTAATCAATGGGCTCTATTTGTTGCTATGTAAACAAATTTGATGATGTGGAAAAGAAAGAAGAAAGAAGGAAGATGCATTGATGTTTTGCATGCCATCGGCCTCACACCGGCTCACAACGAGAAAAACAAGAGCAGACGAGATAAGCAACGGCCGTTGTATAGTCCATCTTCAAGAAAAGTCACGCATTTAGATCAAAATGTAGAAAATCATGGCACTATTGCTACAAGAATTTAATTACTGCATATTACTAGTGGAGAGATGATCAGAAAGCCAGCCTCTATAGAATTATTGTTTTTCTCTGACATGGCCTATTTGAGAGTCCATAACTGGCTCAACCGTTGAACGTGTCCTAAATAGCCCGCTCTTTTCTGATGAATATGCGGATTCTACCTCGGAAAAAAATTTAAACTACTAAACGTTTAGTATGTTCCGTACGAAAAAAATTAATATAAAAGTTACTTTAAAAAATGAAATAAATTTATTTATTTAAAATTTGTAATATTAAAGCTTATTTAATTATACGCTAATAGCTTTTTTTATTTAGCGTGCCCTTGGTTAATCTTAATCTTCGCTACTTTTAAACAACACCAACATGTCGTGATAATTACTTCAAGAGTCAATACCTGTAGATTTTGGTCGGCAACCTGTGACTGTGATCAGTTGTGAGGACTCTTGAATAACTTAAATTCCAAGTAGTACATATATACCTATCATAAGTATGTCACAATCAAAATTTCATTATCTTTATTAGATTCATAGTTTTTAGAATATGTCACATTCAATCTTACATTATCTTAAAAAAATATTACATTTCTATATGTTTATGTGTTAGAACGGAGGAAATAGTTTTTAATTGTATTTAGTTATCCAAACCTATAGTTCTAGGTGGTGTCAAATTCACCTAGATTGGCTTTTTTTTTTAACAGAGGAAGTATAGCTAAGTAGCTAGCCACCTATGTGTTTTAGGCGCATATTAATCCCTCATAATGTAATACACCCTCCATCCCAAATTGATCGTCATATATGTTTATACACCAAGGATAAGGATAATTTAAATCGCATTAATTAAGACATCATACACATACTCTCTCATATTACATGTATCGATTAAAACATCATGCCAATTATACACCTTAGCATGCGCTTATTCTCTCTTGTTATATTAATTGTATTCTAATGAAATCTGTATATCCATGCGGTTATATGATGGTCAATTTGAGAAATTTTAGATTTTATTATATGATGATCAATTTAGGAATAAGGAAGTACTAATGAATTTCCTGGATATCATTGGCTAATCCTCCCAATTATCTAGATGAATCTTCTGGAGATCATTGGTTAAGCTAGATCGGCCGCTATTTCGGACATGCACGTCGTGTGTGAGTGACAGGGATATAGGTTAATAGTATGTTGTTACCTGTGTCATTATCGAGCAGTAAAATACCGTATTAAAATCTTAATTATCGCCGAGCACATTATCGTACATGGTGTGTCCACAATGTGATAGCGTTGTCGTTACCTGAGTATGTCCACGTCGTGACATACTGACCCGATGGTCTTGTTATTTCTTAATCAGAAATTGTCATGGTCAGGATAAACAAGTCAAGAACCGGTTTTCGGAAGCTTGGTCTCTGTGTCTTCCTCTTCTCATAAATCTTCCAAATCAGTAGTACAAACTTTGAAAGCAACATCTGTATATTTCTCTCTTTGATCTCTTTCTCTTTTTCCTTTCTGGATGAAGAAGAAGTCAACATGTTCTTTTTTTGGAGCCAAGGATTTGATACTTGTGAATAAACGAAACTATATTCAGTTGGAGAGGACGTGAGGTTATCTGAAATTCAAAAGAATTTACCGAAATTTTGAGAACATGGGTCTCTGACACTGTTTCCCTCCATTTAATTTGTTTTGTGTACCATTTATTCATTTACATCGACAAGATATGCCATTTTTATCGACATCATCAACATTTATACGTTGTATGAGTGTTTTTACTACCTTCCTTTTTTCTTGCTAAGAAAGTACATTTGTGAATTGACAGTAAGTAATTAAGTACCGCCAGCAGAATCGCTCGTATCACTAAAATAAGTCGGATGGTTGTCTTTTTCCACCACCGGATGTATGATAATTCATTCAGATCATTTTCACCCGCACAACGTATCTTAAGATGGTTATGGCGACTTTTAACACATATCTACAGGCCAGAAGTTGCTTATATTGAAAATGGGCAGAAAGTCCACGATATGCTTCCATCATTTCGACAAAATAACACTTATTTCAGCAAAATATAAGAAAGCATTTTTTTTCTCTCATATTCTGCTCACATTATATATATCAACAGAAAAATAACCATATCTTTATGTTTGTTTTGACATAGAAATAGAACACAACAATATTATCGGTTTTGCTACTATAATATTGACTAATAGAATACGACAACATTATCGACTCAAGAACATATAACCTAATTCTTGACACAATAAAATTGTCAACCACACCTTAATTTTGTCAACGCTTTGTCGCCGCTATGTTGCGCATAATTTCGACAAAATGAAAATGGACAAAGCTATATGTACATCCAATTCTTCTCCCATTAGATTAAATTAAATGATGAGAAACTTTGTTTGTGTGAGTATTATAAGTTCTTGGCAAAGTTATTTTAAGCATGTGTAAGAGTGCTCCAAAGAAAACTACTCTACATAGTCGAATAGCACTTAAAGCCTTAAACTGGTAAATGGGCCCAAAGCATAAGAATACCAATGCCAGTCGACACCCCCTTCATCCTAAAATAAACGAATATAGAATAGGATGTAATAGGCCCAGCCATTCAGGGTTCAAATTCATTCTACTAGGTACTGTAATATCGTATCCTAAGTCCTAAGTTAGGGATTGTTTGGTAGAACTACAACTCCTAATTTTAGCTTCAGGAGTTGGGTCTGGAGTGGAGTTGTGGAGCTGACTAACCCAACTCCACATCTCTAGCCCATTTTGTGAGAGAGCTCAACACAGTTCCGCTCCCATTTAAACTGATAATTGGGCTCAAAGTATAAATACCAATGCCAGTCGACACTCCCTTCATCTAAAATAAACGAATATAGAATAGTATATGATAGGCCTAGTCATTTAGGGAGCTGAAACTGTTTGGCTCGAGCTGTAAGCTGAAGTTGTGGGACGGAGCCATGGAGGGAGTACTTGTGTCACTTCCATGTGGGGCCCCATCTCGTAGGCAGCCCCCTCTCCATCTCCTTCGAGTCACACAAAAGAAACCCGCACGCACGCATTATACGTAGTGTAGCCGCCATCCCGGGACCACCTACCCGAGGTCGTGGGGCCCACCGTCCAGCGAGAGAACAACCTCTTCCCTCCCGCCGAAGATAAACACGGCGTCCATCCATCCCACCATCTCTCCTCCTCCCCATTCGCGATTAGCCACACCACCACGGCCGCCTCCCCTCCCAAAATAAAAAATTAAAAAAAAAACGAGAGAAGAAGAAAAGCCGAATCATCGAGCCTCTTCCTCCTCCTGCGGTGTCTCCACCTTCCCTGCGTGTTGGCCGTGGTGTGATTTCCCCCGATCCCTCGAAGCTTATAAATACCCAAGTTAACCCCACCCATTAACCCGCATCGAGTTGTCGCCTCGCCGCTAGGGTTAAACCTTTTCTTCTTCTTCTTCTTCCTCCCAACTCATCCCGTGAGAGATTTGAGGGGGCGCGGGAGAGGAGGATAGGTGGCGCGCGGGCGAATCGAACCCCGGATTGATCGAGATTTCTGGTGGGATTTGGGGGTGATTTTGGGGGGAGGGGAGGGGGGGTTTATTTGGGGGTTGGGGTGGTGGTGGTGATTCGATTCAGCGAGGCTGGGGCGTGGGGGCGGGCGATCGGGTCACTGGAGTTGTCCCAGCTGGCTTCGGGCCATGGCTGGGATGGATGGCGGCGGGGGCCCCTCCGACGCGCCGCCGGAGTTGTCCACGCAGGAGCTCATCGAGCAGGTCCGTCTCTTTCCTCTTGATCCGTTCCGTGCTCGATCCCCCGCAACCCGTGCCGGTGGTTATGTCGTGCTGTTTTTTTATATGTTTGTGACTGTGAATTGTTTTGGTTTGTACCAATCATGGATTGGTGTTAGGAGTTGCTATGCATAACACCTGCAGGAGTTGATACGTAGAGCGCATTTATGGTAGAATTCAGAATACGCGAAATCAGAAAACTCTCGTAACACACTTTTTATAACCAAGCATGGATTGGTGTTAGGAGTTGCTATGTAGAACACCTGCAGGAGTTGATATGTAGAGCACATTTATGGTGGAATTCAGAATACACGACTCTCGTATGTAGTAGGACACACTTGTTTGTACCAAGCATGGATAGGTGTTAGGACTTAGGAGTTGCTGTGCAAAACACACTTTTGGTAGAATTCATAATACACGACATCAGAAAACTCTCGTATGTAGTAGAACACACTTTTGGTAGAATTCAGAATACACAAAATCAGAAAACTCTCCTACGTAGAACACACTTTTGGTGGAATTCAGGATATACGAAATAGCGGTTGTTTCGCAGCTAGTAAATTATTGTTTTAGCTGTGCGTGTGTCAATTGTTTTTTTTTTAAAAAAATAGAAGTATTGTCCTTTCATAATGCGAGGAGCAAGAATCTCCAGCATTGCGCGTGTTGAATAAGTTGAACGGAATCATACATCTTTTTGTAATGATTAGAGATTTGCTTCATAAGGAGTTTCGGTGGTTATTAGGGTAAGTAGACTTTTTGCTGAAATCTTTGAACTTCTCTAATGTACCTGGCATTGTTGCCCCACTGCAGAAACTGATTCTCTTTGGAGTTCCACAAGAACAGCTTCAGGAACACCAAGAAGGCTTACTCATTTACTTGGAGGAACACAAGGAGCTGATTCCTGAAATCGCCAAGCTCGTCTTGTCAGTTGGTGCTGATTTATTGGAGGCCCGGAAAGCATCGAATAAGGATGGTGACAGCAGCAACAGTGAAGCATGTGACGAGATTTTGTCTTGGTTACAGTGGTTAATGTTCAACAATGAGCCACACGCGATGCTTGATGACTTGGAACGTAGCACTGCAGGGGAGCGTGCTGTCTGTGGATCTGTTTGGGGACAGAATGATCTTGCTTATCGCTGCCGGACCTGTGAGCATGATCCCACATGTGCAATCTGTGTACCATGTTTCCAGAACGGCAATCACAAGGACCATGATTACTCCATCATGTATACTGGTGGTGGATGTTGTGACTGTGGGGATACAACTGCCTGGAAGCGTGAAGGGTTTTGCTCAAGGCACAAGGGGGCCGAGCAGATTAAACCACTTCCAGAGGAGCTTGCAAGTTCTGTAGGGCCTGTGCTGGATGTGCTCTTGCAGTTTTGGAAGGAGAGAATATGCCTGGTTGAAGGTCCGCCACACGCAGAGGGTGATGGTGGTAACTCGTGCAAGAGGGTCGCTGAAGAATTGACAACTTGTGTTGCTAATATGCTGCTTGAATTCTGCAGCTGCAGTGAAAGTCTTCTTAGTTTTGTCGCCCAAAGAATCCGTGAATGTCCAGACCTATTAGATGCATTGACGAAGGCAGAAAGGTTGCTGGACAAGAAGGCTGTTAAAAAATTGCATGAGTTGCTTTTGAAACTTATCAGTGAACCAGCTTTTAAGTATGAGTTTGCCAAAGTTTTTATACACTACTATCCTGTTACATTTGGGGAAGTTATTAAAGGGTGCAACGATTCTCTGTTGGAGGAGTATCCTCTGATGCCTACCTTTTCTGTGCAAATATTCACCGTGCCTACGTTGACTCCTAGGCTTGTGCGTGAGGTGAATTTGTTGGGAGTTCTTCTTGGATGCCTGACAGATCTATTTCTTTCTTGCATTGGTGAGGATGGCCATTTACAGGTATGCTTGATTCATCCTATGGCTTGAAACTATGTTGACCCAGTTAGCGTGTACTATTGGTATTTTCTTTCAAGTATAAGATGACTGCTGTTGGTACATTTTGTGCCAAGCATGTTTGTTCGTCTGCTTTTGATATAATGTTAATGACTCAATGTTAATCATGTGCCATCAATCCTGAGTCTGTTTTATTCCATCAATAATTAGTTATACTAGCATCTCGCAAGCTTATGCATAAAGGAAATAAAGACGAGTTACTTGGATAACTGGGAATGGGTTTGACAATAGGCACTAGCATTATTGGCTTTTAATAAATTTATATTGACATAGCCAATGAGTCTCTGAAATATTTGTAGATATCTCTGATGCCTTATAGTTCTTGTGAACCTGATTAAGGTTTTATTTGTTGGGCCTTCTATCATTATTCATTGATCAACTATGCACTGTGATTCATATAGTATAATATGATTTCATACGGTCATGAAAGTCTTTGTACGTTGTTATTTGCAGACAAACAAATGGACAAACTTATATGATGCTACTGTCAGACTATTGGAAGATACACGTTATGTCCTTAGTCATGAGGAAGTTTCTAAATATGTTGCTTATGAGAGGCCTGATTTAACAAGGTCATGGATTAAGCTCCTGTCACTTGTACAAGGGATGGATCCTCAGAAGAGAGTGACAAGTATTCATGGTGAAGATGAGAATGAGAACCTATCTGCACCCTTTGTGCTGGGACACTATCTTGGAGTTTGTCATGGTTCTTTGGTGAAAGGAGCATTTGCTCCTCCCGAGCAACATGAGTCAACTGATGTTACTATTTGCTCCACTGCAACAAAAAGCATAGAAAGTTCTGAGAATCAGCGGCTTGCAAAAGTGGGAAGGGTCTCCCAAAATAGCTCAGTGTGCAATTTAGGCAGCAAAGACAGTTCTTCAGTCGGTGGATTGCCACCGCCTGCTGCCTGGTTAATTCTTCAGTGCCTGAAAGCTATTGAAGGTTGGCTGGCACCAGGTATAGCTCTGAGGGGCAAGTTATCTTTCCTTGATGCGAGCAGTAGTGATCCTCACAATTTTATGGCTTTGCTTGAGGAGCCTTTGACTTCTAACAAAGGCAAACCAAATATAAATATTGCTGAAGTGAATGCCAAGATAAATGAAGAACCCCGACCAGGTGATATTGCAGATATTCCTGAGTCATTTAGTTCCTCTGTTCAAGATCCGGACAATCTGATGCTAATTGATCAAATAGGGTTGCCTCATCCTAGTAACATGGCAGGCAAAAGAAAGATGCACGAAAGTAGCAATGCAGCAGATACACAATTGCACCCTGAGAATGCCATTTCTTATACTATGACTGACGGCAGCCTTTTGTATGCCCACCCTGATTCTAGAATTGAGGAACTAGGTATAATCAACACAGTAGGCTGGCCTCATGTTGTTTTCGATGTCAGCTCACAAGAAACATCATTTCATATCCCTTTGCATCGTATGCTTTCTTTCCTATTGCGGAAGGCAATGGGGAAATGTTTTGGAGAGGATGTCAAACCTGGGCATTGTTCAGTTGTCCAGACCAATGAGTTTTTTTCTCAGGTACTTAGAGGCTGTGAACCCTATGGGTTTGCGTCAATTGTGATGGAGCATCCATTACGACTAAGAGTATTTTGCGCACAAGTGCGTGCTGGAATGTGGCGTAAGAATGGTGATGCAGCTATACTGAGTGCTGAGTGGTACCGCTCTGTGCAATGGTAATTTCATCGTGACCTTAAGTGAGTTTGTTGTGTTCAATTAATAGTCCTGAAGGTAATAATGTTACTCGTCTTTCCAGGCTTGAACAGGGTTTGGAGTCTGATCTGTTTCTTCTTCAATGCTGTGCTGCACTATCTTCTCCTGAGCTTTTTGTTAAGACCATTCAGGAGAGATTTGGACTGTCAAATTATACGTCTTTGGATCTTGCGGAACAGAATGAGTAAGTCACAGGTTGCTTTATCATGACAGATAAACTTCTATTTCTGTCATATGTTGTTTTTCGTACCACATGTAGCTACAATTTAGCTTTTGGGGTTATTACAATCACCTTTATTTGTGTCGCAATCAAGCACAGCTATAATGATCACAGAAGTTGAAAATGAACCTGCACCTATAGTTACTTTCTTGTTCTCCCTCTTGTTTTCTCTTTTGGTTTTGCAGAATGTTATATCTGTCTTTACAATTAAGGAAAAAACCGCAACCATTTTCTTTTGTTTGTGGTTTTATGGTGAATGAAAGTAGTTGGCCTCATTTTGCTAAACGTGCTTTGATATTTGAAAACCATTTTGCACTGACTGGCCCCACGCCGTTTATTTACTTGAATACTTGAGTGATGCTCAGATTCTCAGTTTGAAAGGAGGTTTATGATTTCTTTGTAGATTGCTTGTTCCTTTTCTAATATTGTGTCATACTATGCCCCGTGGCATTGCTGGCATGACCCTGTGTGGCATGTTATCACGAGTGAAATGTAACAGCACCTTGGATTAAGCAGCGATTGTTATAAGGAGATCTAACTGTAGGTTATTTTGGTATCTTATTTCGTAGTTAGACAATTGATTTTTTAGATTAATCTTATACACGGCATTGAACCAGAATAAAAGGAGGTTCCTTTTAGTTTGTCTGTCTCCCTGCCATTGTGGTCTGGTTGCCTCCATGATGTCATTTGAGCTGCTTGGGTCCAGGGACATGTTGATCAGGCACATACATTATATTATCATACATCAGCTTTTAGTGAAATGCCATTGTCTTGCTGTGACTTTTCATCTCATTGCTGTGACATTCATCTCATTGTTTTCCTCAGCTGTCCAAATTAGTTATGTACTTGAACTTTTGTCAATTGAAGAAATTTGTGATGTCAAATTAGGCTGACAGCATACCCTTTTACAGGTATGAATCAGTTCTTATGCAAGAAATGCTAACTTTTCTCATACAATTAGTCAAAGAACGTAGATTTTGTGGGCTTTCCACATCAGACAATTTGAAAAGAGAATTGATTTATAAGTTAGCTGTTGTGGATTCCACACACAGCCAGATTGTGAAGTCTCTTCCCCGTGCCCTTTCGTCAAGTGACCAGCTTCAGAATGTTCTGGATTCACTTGCAGTTTATTCTAATCCATCTGGCATGAAGCAGGTTTGAATCCTTCAAATTATATTACATGCTTATGAAAATCTAATTTTATTTTTGAACGTATGTTTTATAACAAAGGTTATCACAGGGTAAGTATGTACTTCGCAAAACATTCTGGAAGGAGCTGGACTTGTATCATCCCCGCTGGAATTCCAGGGAACTACAAATTGCCGAGGAGAGATATTACCGTTTTTGCAAAGTATCTGCTCTCAATGCTCAGCTACCTCAATGGACACATGTTTTTAGGCCCCTGCATAATATTTCTAAAATTGCAACATCGAAAGCTGTCCTTCAAATTGTTCGCGCTGTTCTGTTCTATGCTGTTTACAGTGATCCATTATCTGTATCACGTGCCCCTGACAACGTCCTTGTGACTGGTTTGCACTTGCTTTGGTTGGCACTTGATATATGTGAATCGGAGAGCAAAAGGTATGCCAACCAATATGGTATGGATATAGTGCAGCATGATGATGAATCATGGGTTGTCCTGTCATCTTATGCAGAAGAGGCTTTTCCCATATTGACCTATTCTACTGAACTAGTACCTCCAGTTTCTGGCAAAGTGAAGAATGAGAGCATGCTTACCTTGCTGGTTTCATTAATGCACAAATACAAGGAAGAGAATGATATCTCCTTTTCTGGATCCAAGTACTGCAATATTCCATCACTAATTGAGAGCTTGTTAAAGAAATTTGCCAACTTAAGTAAGGAATGCTTTTCTGCAATAAGACAAATGGCGCCGCATATAGTCCCGTCCATGCCACAGGATACCAGTTGCAAACAAAATCCAGGATCTTCAGATTCTATGGACAAGAAGGCAAAGGCGCGCCAACGCCAAGCTGCAATCATGGTACAATCTAATTATATTCTCAAGCCATCTCATATTCAAGTTCAATTATGTTTGTTGGATGGGTTTGCTAAGCTATTACGTTGATTTTCTTTATTATAGAAATGCTAGGTCTGCAGTTCCCTTGATTGCCTATTATTTTTTTTCTCCTTTTTTAGGCTTTGATCCATAAATAGTTTACTTGTCTTGATTGCAAATTTACTTGATGTTGGCATTTCTTCATTTGCGTTATTATATATTGTTATATATTAGGCAAAAATGAAAGCAGAACAGTCGAAGTTTGCTGAAAGTATGAAGTCATCAGGAAGTGAGGGGCAGGATGTTCCAATGTCTGAGCCAGATGTGTCCTGTTCAACTGGTGTAGTCTCAGAGGAGTCGCTGCCAGTTTGCTCCCTGTGCAGGGATTCAGATTCTAAAAGTCCATTGTGCTATCTGATTCTTCTTCAGGTAACCGTAGTTTGCTTGGCAAATGGATTGCTCTATCAATTATGTTCACATCTACATGAAATAGTGATTGCCATTTTGTATTTTTTACCCATTTCTGTTTTGTGTTAAAAACACAAGCGGATAGGATTAATTATAACTTTGCTAGTATGCTGTATGTGTGCTGGTGCTTTTATACATGCTTGCTTACATGTTATATATTCCAGAGATCTCGACTTGCAACCTTTGTTGAGATGGGTCATCCCTCCTGGGAAAATCCAACTAAATCAAACAAGATATCTGGGTCCATCAGAAGGGAAGAATCAGCTGATCCCTCGGGTGCTTCTTCTTTTAGTTCGGAGGAATTCATTGCTGATACAGCAGTAGAGCCTTCATTTGATTCAGATGCTATGGAAGTTGATGCGTTCCTTGATTTCTCAAATGAGCAACATCCACTCATTCGATATATATCATCTTTGCCTGGTGTGTACTCTAACAGCAATGCTGGTGATACCACCTCTCTTGAGACAATTGAGGATGATGTCTGTAAGACTATTTTAGATCATATGTTTGGGCCCAACAATGTAGAAACTAAAGATGATGAACAAACAGTGAATACTTCGAACCTGTCAATTGGCTCCAAGAAAAACAGAAGCCCCAGAAGTTCTGTGCTGGGAACATATGTTAATTGTCTTTCAACAAAACACCTTCATCCGTCCAAATCTTCTGGTTCAGTTACAAGGAACAGATTTGGTCCTGTTGATTGTGATGGCATCCACATATCCTCTTGTGGACATGCTGTACACCAGGAATGCCATGATCGATATTTATTCTCCTTGAAACAAAGGTAAGCTGCACTCAAAATTTATTTAGTTCAAGTAAGAAATTCTTTATATTGCATCGTGTGCGTATTGTGTGGTACCATATTTGGATGAGAATCTCGCACTTTTAGCAGTGCACAACTCGACAATTGGTAGCTTCTTGATTTAACAATTATTCATCTGTTCAATTTGATAGGTCACCTTCTCAGCTTGAAATGAGAATATGTACTACTACCTTACACTTTTAGACTTTTAGGAACAATTGTTGACTGAAAAAGAGTGGTGTCTCATATTTTATGCCAAGCTGCTTACACTTCTGTTGATTGAACATTTGCAGATATGTCAGGAGACTTGGTTTTGAAACTGGTCATATTGTTGATCCGGATCTGGTATTTTCTACCTATACATTTCATAACTCTCTCTCTCTCTCTCTCTCTCTCTAACTCAGTACCTTTTTTCCAGGGAGAGTTGCTGTGTCCAGTCTGTCGCAGATTTGCAAATTCTATTCTTCCAGCATCACCTGATTTCTCTAGTAAATCTTTGAGGAAGACGATGCCATCTGTTCAGATACCGTCTGAAGCTCCTCCTGCGTCATCATGGATGACGACAAGTAACTTACAGTTCCCTCATGCACTCTGGCTTCTTGAAACTGCTGGAAAAATTGTTGGACAAAGCAAGTTTTTAAAAGCTTTAAGTGGGAAGGTCAATGATACTACAGAGCCAGCTCTAGATCCTTCCCTACGAAGATTGTGTATGCTTTACTACCGTCGTAGCCACAACAGTTTTTCAGCATCTGAAAGGCTAAACCCATCCCTATTTCTCTGGGATACACTAAGATACTCTGTGGTATCTACAGAAATTGCTTCTCGTGGTAGAATTGCAAGCTATTCTGAATCGAAGTCATGCATAGAATCTTTACGCCATGAACTGAATTCATCAAATGGATTTATACTGTCTCTGTTATTTCGTGTTGCTCACTCTGCGAGAAATTTGAATCGCCTTGAGGTTCTTTTGAGATTCGAAGGTCTACAACTGTTAGCGAGCTCTATTTGCTCTGGCACTTCTGGTGATAAAGATCTTCTGAATGCCACTAAGCGGAAAGGTATATAGTGCACACTTAATTTCCCATCTCCGCCTCTAAATATTATTCACTGTATATGTTTCAATATCAATGTCATACTCTTGTTTCTGATAATTATAATGGCAAATGTTAATATATTAATGCAAGAAGTGTTTGATAAATGTAATCTGACAGCCTTAAGAAACCAAAATGTCATAACAAGGTAGTTTGATGCACTTCTAGAATCGGTGTTCTTTTACTCGGGCTCTTGTTTCACAGGAAACTCAAATACCTCTATATTTTGTACTGTTACCCAGATACGGGGATACAGATACGTGATACGGGGATATGGCATTTTCTAAGAAACACGAATACGGGGATACGTCTATACATACACACAGACACAGAGAGAGAGAGAGAGGGAGAGGGAGAGGGAATAAAAAATACAGAAAACTGAATAATAAGTGTAGAATACTAAAACACCCAAATTGGTTCTCTCTTCCATCGCCCCGCTGCATCAGCAGCCACACTAGCAGTTGGAATGCTAGATGCATTACCATTCAAGCTTCCATCAATATCCATCGCATCTAACAAGATATGTCACTAGTAGTCTTGTAGTACTAAGAAAGTAAGATCTGCAGTGGACCGGAAGAACCAAGTACTAGGCAGCACAGGCTGTGCGGCTATGCCTGGTTGCGGAGCTGTGGCAGCCGGCTGCCAGTAGAGACCCTGTTTCAGATGGTGGCACCACGATGGCCGGCGGATGGCGGAGGCACTGCGGCATATGGCGGCACCATGACGGCCGGTGGATGGCGGAGGCGCTGCGGCATACGGCTGCACCATGACGGCCGGCAGATGGCGAAGGTGCTGCGGCATAATGGCAGTCCTTGGTGTCCAGCATCATCGTTGCTGCGCTTTGTGAGATGGGCGTCGTCGTGTCGAGGCCAGGAGATGGCGGCGGCACATTGATCGTATCGAGAGCATATCCTGAATTATTCTGTTTATTTGAAAACCTTGTTAATCAAGAATATGTATGGGATATGTATCGGAGGGTATCCGATCTGTATCCTTATCCGAGAATGTATCTGATACGGATACGTGAGCTGTGTGCCGTATCTTGCATCCTAGATTCTGCATGTGCATTTTTAATTGCATATACATTATGCACGATATCATACTTGAATATCCCCTCACATTTTTTCATTTTCAACAGGCATTATGCCACCGATGGGTGACCCCACTAGTGAGGGTGGAGTCTTCCCTGATATCCAATTTTGGAAACAATGTGCGGATCCAGTCCTTGCTCAAGATCCTTTTTCATCATTGTTGTCAACTCTTTTCTGTTTACCTGTTCAGTTTCTAATGTCCACTGAATTCTTCATCCCTTTCGTCCACCTATTCTATGTTGTTTGTGTTGTTCAGGTATGCTGTTTTGCCTTCTCCTGGAATGTGCATATTATCCTTTTTTATTACTTCATTACATTTTATGGCATGCATTGTGTTGTAGGCGTTGATAACATGCTATGGAGAAGAAACATTTGACAGATCAAGTTTCAGCAACTGCCTCCTTAATGATGTTTGCCAGACTATGACAACAATTGATATTGCTAGAGAATATTTTGTATCCAAACACATTGATCCTTCTTGTCACCCAAAAGATATGGTCCGGAGATTGACTTATCCGTATCTTCGGAGGTGTGCGTTACTATGGGAGCTTCTAAGATCGTCTTCCTCAGCACCTTTGTATGACAGTTCTAATATCTGGGAAGGATCATCACATCTTTACTTGAGTAATAGCGCGGCAGACTCACTGGCAGTGGAGCTGAATGGGATAAGGGAATTGGAAGACCTGTTTCAGATTCAGTCACTGGATCCAATTCTCCAAGATGAATCTGTACATATGCTTGCGTTAAAATGGTCACAACATTTCTGCGAGGATTACAAAACCCGTAAATATAGAGGCGTTCATTTCTCTACCCCAGCAGTGCCATTTAGGCTGATGGAGTTGCCTCCTGTCTATCAAGTTCTCCTGGAAAGGTTTAATCTGAACCTAATTTTGATTGATTCCCTCCCTTTCTGGTTCTGGGTCTTCAGGAACCATATATTGCTTTTAAGGCTGAAGGCTAACACTTACTGTTTTTCCCATTAGATATGTCAAGATGCAATGCCCTGATTGCGGTTCAGTGCCTGATGAACCAGCATTATGTTTACTTTGTGGCAAGCTATGTTCGCCTAGTTGGAAACCATGCTGCAGGTGATGGTGTTCATTTAGTTCTTGTTTCACTCTTGCTGATTGTGTTTTAATTATGAAGTGAGGGTAAACCTTTATTTTGTATATTGTGTGTAGGACTGGAAAGTGCCTTAATCATGCGTCTCAATGTGGTGCTGGCGTTGGCATATTTCTTTTGGTTAGGGTATGTATTAAGTTGTGACTGCATATCATTCTTGTTATCGGTGTTGAGATTGCTTTCTTCAATTTTGTTGTCTGTTTTGTGCAGAAAACAACAATACTGTTGCAGCGATCTATTCGTCTCGCCTTTTGGCCATCTCCCTACCTTGACGCCTTCGGTGAGGAGGTACTGGATTAATTTAAATACTGAATAGCTTTTTGCTGGCACTAAAGCATGTTTATTTGCCTCACTATCCCCGCTTGCCTTGCTATCCTTGCATTCTTGCGCCAGCATGCTTCTATGCTAGTGTGCCTCATGAAATTATGCTCTTGAATGGACCTTGGCTGAGCAATCTTCTCCACCCATAATTCGATGAGCAATTGTAAGATCGAACACTAACTGCCTTGATGTAAAATACCATCATCAAATGAACTGAAGAATTATCCTGTCAATACCGTGAAGATCCCATTGACTGAAACCAGACGTAACTTCTCTTTACTGCCACTGTTGAGTATACATACACGGAACCAGGGCAGGGTGCTGTGAAGATTTTTTACCTGTATGCATATCGTTTAAAACATTGCACCTAGGACGGATTGATGGCATATGATTTGATTTCTTGATGGGATGAATTAGAGTATAGGATGCATGCCTTGTAGATTATTGAGATATTTCCTTGCAATGCAAAGAAGCTATAAAGGTTAGGGTAATGCTACAAGGATGAGGCTTGTTCTCACCTGAGGTTGGGGCATATGCTACCAAGGATGTGTGAGCCAAACGACCCCTTGATGGCCTTGGGCAATGCTATGGGTAATTTCATTATATGTGATCCTATGCCTTTTTTCTTCTCATGTATTGCTATTTGGTTGCAGGATCATGACATGCACAGAGGAAAGCCTTTGTATCTAAGCCAAGAAAGATACGCAGCCCTCACATATCTGGTAGTAGGCTCACCCGCCTTTATTAACGGCTCCATTTCAATCATCAGGAATTTTCGAATAACATGCCCTCCTTTTGACATGATAGGTGGCATCTCACAGCCTTGACAGGACTTCTGAAGTACTTAGGCAGACAACCATCAGCATTTATGGATCTGATTGAGTGCAGTGTGCTGTGGGACAATCTCCAAAGGTCTGTATCATCTATATTTTGTTAGTGTTTGATTCTGGAATACCAAAAGCTGGTTTCTTCCCTTTTTATCAAATGATGTTAATCAGTATTTAAATCAATGAGGCCTTATATCCTCCCCAGGATTGAGATAACCGGCAGATTGCCCTGCCCAAGTAGCTACTGCTATTACTACTCATTTATGCATTCTACCCTATTCTGGCTGGGTGTCGTTAAGGGGATGAAAAAGTTTACATCTCCATGGTAGTCAGTGGTGACCACCCAACTAAAAAGTTATGTCCCAGCCATCCAGATTATTCTAATTTACTTAGTCACATTATTTGTCAGTATTACTCACGCCAGGCTGATACCATAGTAGCAATCCATAACTCTCACCAATTACCATCTTCTACCAAGGCAACTATTGTTAGAAGTAGAAACTATAACGAGAGATGAACTGACTGACAACTACTGTAAAAAGTAGAAACTATAACGAGAGACGAATTGACATAGCTGAATGGTCTGCAAGGCTTCTTATTTACAGAAGATTATGAACATCTTCCTTCATTCTTGTTTATCAGTTATGGATAATCACCACAACCTAGTCTATAAACAATATTGCCATATTGCAATGTGAGTGCTTTTTTTCTTAATATCAGTTTATTGTGTTTTGTCGATAGGATCTTGTGATGTGAATATTTTCTGGAGCTGTGCGGATGCAATTTGGGATCAATGCTTTTTAATGGTAACAACGCTTCCTCACACAAGGTATAACCACTATGCTCTGCTCATGCATGTAAATGCCGTTGTGTTGTACCGCGTTGTTTCTGTCGTCTGATTCATCTGCTCATCCAGATGGCACTGTTCTTCAGCTCTCTTGTCCAGGCGTGCCATGGTTATGCACTGGTGGTTGCGCAAACTGTACAGTGATCAGATACTTTTCTTTTTGTTGATGACTTGGATAAATAATCTACTTTTCGCATTCGATGTCTGGATGGATGGTTGGAGTCGTTGGACTGCTGACCTTGTAAACATTCAACAATTTACCGCCTGGTCGGTCTGTACAGTTTACAATTCCCCTAATCGATAGTTTGTCTTTATAGTAGGGGAGCGTATCCTATGCACACAGGCCCTCGTGTGTACACACCATGTACACCAACTAAAAATTATCATAAAAAATTCTAGGAAAATTCTTACATGTACTTTCAATAGTATTACATCTACGTGCAAAGTCGCATCTTCAAATTCATTCTACATAGAGAATAACAAAAAAGATAAAATTCTGACAAAATTGTAACCTTAAAACTGTCAGATTTTTTGTTTTTTTTTGTTACGGCTAAAATATAATGAATTTGACGTTAAGATTTTAACCCTAGGTGTAATACAATTGAAAATATGTGTATGATTTTTTCTAGATTTTTTGGTGACATTTTTTAGTTGGTGTGCACGTGTGTACACGTGAGGGCATGTGTGCATAGGATATGTTGCCTTATAGTAGTAACTATATTTTGTTTAATCATTGAGCGTTCCCACAGAGGTACTTATTCGTTGTAGATATCACAGATTTATTAAACTTGTAAAATGATGATGCACGATAAGTTCACATAGTACACGGCAACTATCTCAAGGACAGTTAAAAATCTGTAGCTTGTAGAAGTTACGTCGAAGCCATGGGTACCAAGGTCTTGCAATCTCCATGGCCGACACAAATGACGTCCCAACAATTCAGGAGCTGGGTCTGTTGGGTCTTGGAGGGGAGAGGCTGATCTAAATTGTATGCGCTGATGTCTTTCTTGGCTCGGGTGAGTGCGAGTGCAAAGAAGAGGGGGGCTCGGCTCCGATGAAGGAAAGGTTCTTGCTAATCATTATGGTTGTGGGCCAGATGCGGTAGAGGACCGGAGAAAGGATGTCAGTGGGCAATTCCACTCCGCTTATTAGTTCATGGAACTCATGGTAACATAAATTTTAGAAGAAAAAATAAATTAGAAGTGGGATGAACAGGAAAAAATCCCATTTGTCCACCCCACTTACGTCCCTAGTAGGATTGACCGCCCAATTCCAGTTGCGCCTAAATTCTCCACGTACAACAGATGGTATCTCCTGCCACTGACTTGCTTAGCTTTAGTTTCTTTGTTTCCGCCGCTAAGCACCTTACCATCATCGTAATTTCCACACAGGACCTAACAGAGGCCGTGTATCAATATCCCGTGTAATAACACACAACTTTTTCACGGTCATGTCTTTATACAACTAAGACGTCGGGCGGTTGAAGACCTACACGAGATTTTGTGCATATATGATATGAAGTCTTTGTAAAATAGTTTTCCACGTGTCAATTTTTCCAAGGAGCAAAAAACAATTCAGAGAACGGAAGAGCCAAAAACAATTCAGAGTACGGAGAGAAGTGGAACACGAGGTTTTCAAGTTTGATAATCGCTCGTTCGTCCGTTGTGAAGCCATATATAACAAGTGTCCCGGCATCCAGCCATTAACAACACGGAGAAAAGACTGATCATACAATAAAAGTTATGAACAGTTCGCGCAGCAACAGAACCGCGAAACCTTGCAGGGAATCTGAATGCGTGAGACAGGAGTCAGAACGTTTATAAACATACATGAGCACAAAGAGCACAGTGGTTAATTTATACTCCTACATTAGGCTTCGGGTGACAAAGCATTTTGTTCTCATTGGAAAATTACACGTGGGTCTCAGGTCTCGTTGACAGCTCCAGAAATATTTCACATCAAAAAAGCCTGTCGACACAACACAACAGTTAACCCACATCAGCACCGAGTGCAAACTAGCCAACTTGGATGGCATGTATTTGGGGAAAAGACAATATATTTGGCAAATTGACGACGACAAGGTGAAATCGTACAGACAAAGAGTAGCAGCAGCAGTATACATTTACATTACGTTCGATCAAAGGTGGGAGTCAAAACGTTAGATAGGACACAAACTTTGCAGAATTCAACACGTCACCGAGTTACAAAATAAGTTATATGCAAACAGTTTTGAAATATTTTCCTTTCCAAGGGACGCAAATTCAACATGATATGATTCGTAGGTTACCTTGCAGCAGATAGGTCCATCACCGAGAATCGCCACAGTAGGTAACTGTATCTGGCACATATGGCACAATCGTCATCTCTGGTTCTCTCTTTGCAGTGAGTGCCTTAGACGCACGATACTCTGGATCATCTGTATTAACAACAAATTAAAGCAAACATCAAAGTTCTGCAAATCTAAACTGAACATTGTCCTACGTTAAAAAGATGAACAGAGGTAAACCTGATATTTTGACTGTGCAAAGAAGACTGGGACATGAGATAGGCAGCTCTACAGAGTAGAAAATTTAGTACAGAGAGCAAGAGAGCAGATGAAATATTAAAAGAAGGTTGCGTACCTCTATATTCAAACGAAGTTCCATCATCATATAGAAGTTAAGGAAACAGAGTGTGATTATATCAATGTAAACAAATAATAATATTGTGCCAGCCTAGCATTCATTGACGTGGTACCGTTAAGCACAAATGGACTTGGAATTGCAATGGACCAACAGGTATACAATGGAACTGTTTACAAGTGCAGAAAGCGCCCTGTAAATACACAACTAGCTATGTAATACATCTAACACCCCTGCCCCCTCCTCTTGCTCTCTCAAACCCATGGTGGGTCAATCGCACTGAGTTTCCACAGACCATAGCTATGTTGAATTGTAGCCTAAGCCTTCATGAATAAATCTGTAACTACAAATATTATGATAATAAAGGTAAAAGAAAGGATATTGTACGTGACGAAGTGTGTATCCATAGAATACCACATCCTCTTCTTGTGAAGTATGTGATAGAGTAAACTGGTCTTCAAAGTCCAATTTACAGGAGAATGAAGTGTCATAAGATGAAATAACCCCAAGCCTTTTAACTTCCTTGTTAGATCGAACATGTACATCAATTTCTTCTTTAGGAATCGCAGTTGAAAAGACCTGCAACCCAAAACAAGCATAAACAGAAGTAAGAAAAAAAATATGCAAAAGCAACAAGAAGATTGAAGAGGTGATGTGTGAATCTCAAACCTTCAATAGATAATATTTCCTCTCATCCTCTACAGGATTAAAAGAAGCATCTTCAAATGGTTTCACTTCCACAACTAGAAAGGGAAAAAATGTAACTAGTTTAATGTCATCACCACAGCAAAATATAGTCAAGGAGGGGGACATGATAAAAGACACAACCACTAGAACCATAAGTAGCAATCATGATCACCAGAAATAATCAAGTACTCCCTCCGTCCCAGAATATAAGAAGTTTTAGAGTTGGACACAGTTATTAAGAAAATAAGTAGAACTAAATAGGAAGAGTTTGTGATTGGTTGAGAAGTGGAGCTTGGTAGGAAAAGTGATTGGTTGGGAAGTGAATGTTAGTGGAGAAGTTGCTATATTTTGGGACAAACCTTGTTAGCTAGGTTGTTATATTTTGGGACGGCGGGAGTAGCATTCATGTTCATAATTGCTGGATTTTAGAAGTCATTTAATACAAGTATGATTAAAGGCAGGTGGAGCAGTATGCAGAACATAAATGTGTAAATTGTTTCTACACGTTTGATATTATCTCTAATTAAATTTAGAGATGAGTGCCATAACTGTCTGCAATTAGTTGTTAGATTTTGTTTGTACAATGTAAGACAAGAAATTCACATATCATCTAATACTACTACAATTAAAATTCAGGTTTAATAGGAGCAAGAAGGCAGGATGAACGAGGAGTGCCCTAGCGAATACACCCCTTACCACTCCCCCTTCTCCTTTTCTAGCCTCCCACCCTCATCAATGTTGGCTCAATGGTGTACCTGCTGCCTCAGCAAACACAACCCTCTGTGTTGTCATAGTTTCCCAGTAGTTGCCTGAAGCTGCACTGATGCCTGCCTGACACAGCTACCCCACCTGTTGGGGCTTGCTGACCTAACCAGTGAACCACAAATCCACAACTCTATAAAGGTGGATAATTGGCTGATAACCTGTGCAATTGCAACTTCACTGCCACCCTAGAATCGTGCAACTTCAAGGTGACCAGCATGAGCATCTTGTCTTCTCTACTCCCTCCATCCCAAAATAAATCAACTTTTATACATGAAATCTAAACATACGCTATGTCTAGATTCGTGTACAAAAGTTGACTTAGTTTGGGACAGAGGAGTACCCTCCTATAGCCAATAAGGGCTCACACACTTCATCCTTACTGTCAGCAGTTTCAGGTTTGGACATCACTCCCTTTCTCTGCTCTCTTGGACCTGTGACATCTCCATAACCACAACCTGCACACTGACGTGTGAGAATATCGGCTCCATTTTCTATCAGCGTGCCTTGCCCCCATCTCTTTACTGATTGGGGAATCCTTCTTTAGCTTGATCTGCCTTTTTTTCTAGGAAATGTTAACTTTGCGTAACAAAAAGAAAAGGTTTTAACAAGTAGTGTACTCCCCAGTCCCCACTCTAAAAGAATCATCAACCAACAAAAAACTAAAGTGGTAGATGAAAATTTAACAAACTTCTAAATATTAAAGAAAGGTCAGAAAATAAGATATGTGTAGAATGTACCCCATAGTTTTCTGTATGTCTCCAATGGATGCAAGCGCTTATACATAGGATAAAACTCATATCCATTGAAGTACACCGACCTCCTCTCAGAATTGTGAAATAGCTTCATTTCTTCTGATAGCATCAACCAGAGCCGTGCCCTGGGTTGCGCCTTGGTTATGGAGCCAATGCACATTGTCTCATTTTTGTCCTTCAAATATATACCAATAGGGTCTCTGATGGCACTAGCATGCAGTTCATCCACAACTCCAGCCTACAACACAAGACCAATATACAATGTGTGACAAATAACCAAATCAAGACAATGAAAATGATATGGATGAAAGATTGGACCTCAAATAAGAACATGATTCGGCCTCCTTCTGGCTTATAATCAAGTGTTTCTCCTGACATCACTTTAATGCCTACAAAGATTAATTCATCATATAAACCATATTACTATATAGATGCGTTAGCGTTCCCACAACTCCTATACCACGTGATAGTCAAGCTGCAGGTTTGTCCCTTAGTTAGGTTGTGCTTCTATAAGTATTTTATAGGTCAATGCTTGTATATAAGTTAGCTAGTTAGATTTAGATTAATCCATTCTACAGCAGCCAAGATACTGTTTATATAAGTATTACCAGTAATTATTGAACGTGAAAACTGGGTCAAACTGGTTTGAACAGGCCTACCCAGCAATATTAACAATGTATTTCAGGGAAAATCTAAGCAGTTCGATATCAAGCATTAGTAGCAAAGTAAAGAAAGCAATTTTAAATACATCATAACTAGAATGTTGTATTTGACTTGGTCTAAAAGAACGTCTAATGAATATACGTATCATAAAGTTCCATCTCTCCAACCTGAAACTTCAATGGGCAGATCCGCAGAAGGGATTGTAGTTAAATTTAGACCTTATGGGATAATGATGATTTAGAAATTGCACACTAAAACACACAAAAAAGGCTACAATTTCTTTTAGAACCTTTCTTACTGCTGATCATTTCAAACGTATGTTTGACAAGGATAATAAATGAAGTATTTAATTACCTTTAGTCACAATCATGGCCTTCCTACGAAGACCCAAAAATGGTCCAAAAGACAAATCATTGCATTGTGGTGCAACCTTGGTAGGGTAGAGCTTATAGTGACGATGGCATATCATATGTTTCTCATGTGATGACATTGGATCATCGGCCATCAGTTTTGGCTCAGCTGCAATTCAAAACAACAAACAAAATCAACAACATATGGAGCCAGACCAGCACCAAACTTTTTTTTTCTACCAACTCACAGAAAGAGAGCCTGCGGTAAAAAGGAAAAGAAAAGAAACTGATCCTTGCCAAATATGCACACAAGCAAAGCAACAAATGTCCGCGACAAGAATGAAAACTGCAGGGGCTATAAAATTATTCTCCAGTTCTCCTACAAAACCTAAAAGAGTTAGCAAATGAAGCATGGAAGGATCACTAAAGCTTTTCCGGTGTAACAATTGTGCACCATATACCAGTAACGCATTGCTTCTACCTAGAGCATCACATGGATACTTTCTAGCTTGACGAAATATCGTGAGTTCTTAAGTATACGAAAAATCTTGTAGTAAATAGCTTACAAGTAGGTGTGAAATCAACAATATGAATCCCTGAAAACAAGAGCAAAAGAACAAGCCTTAGCTCATACAAAAACCAACACAACAGACTGCAGCTTCCACTAAGCCCCTTTTTTTCTCTTTGGGTAAGAGCAAACAAATCTCTTAGCAAGACGCCCGACCAAATTAACTGAAACGTCTGAGCCCCGCTCCTCTCCCAAATTCCCCAATTCATGTCACAGCTAGCAGAAGCAAGCTATCCAATATTGCAAATTAGTTTACAGAAACCACCGTAATCTAGTGTTGGTTTCTAACAAGTCATCAGGAGGCAACCAGTAAAATCAACATAAGCTGCAACTGCTGCAAACCCCTTGTTTAAGGAAACTATAACATAGGGTAGTGGACAATCAAAGCAAGGAGGGAAATAAGCAAGCAAAGATGAGATCTATACCTGAAATTTCCTTAGCTTTCGCCGAGCATCCTTGCTCAGAAGAGCCTTCGTGCACCACCTTGTCTCCTCCTCCTCCCCGACCTGTATACATACAGCGCACGCAAAGGCATCGCCGTAAAAACCCAAGAACTCGAAACCATCAATATCCCAAAGAAATCCCGAGCAAAGAACCGCACTCACTGGCGTTCTCCACGGCCAAGCCACGCCGCCGCTTGTGCACAGCCACGCCAGCCTCCTCGGCCACCACGGGCATCTTCATCTTTCGGCGGCAGTTCTTGCTGTGGGATCGGCGGAGCCTAGGGTTGGGGTTGGCGTTGGGGTACTCGTACCCGCACTCAGGGCAGAGCTGACCCCCGCCGGCGCCGAGCGCCTCCTCCTTCCCCCTCCGCACCCCGTCGCCCTTCATGGCAGCTGCTGCTCGACTCGCCACCGCCAGTGGCCGCCGCTGCTCACCAAAACGAGAGAGATGCGTCAATGCGCGTCGGGATTTGGGTTTTTTTTTTTTTTTTACTTTCTACATCCACACAAAATCTTATACTACTATTATGAGAAGAAGAGTATATGCTACTTGTATACATAGGGTTAGGGATGTAGAAAGGCAGAAATAAAAATGGCATAAAAAAATCAGAGACGGGACTGTACGGCGTAAGCAATCAAATACTGATAATAAAGGTAAAAAACACTGAACTGTAAAGTCTTACATTTAATTTTGCATAATAACTATATAATGTGACAAAATAAATTCAAGATTACACTATATAAACTGTAAATTGTCTCCATTCAAACCAAGTGCTCGACAACTCAAATTAGAGATTTTGTTGAGGAATTGGTGGGACTCTAAACTATGAGTCAAATAAAGAAACAGATAGAAACACGGTAAATACTACTCCCTATGTCCCATAATATAAGGGATTTTGACTTTTTGCTCGTACGGTTCGACCACTCGTCTTATTCAAAAAATTTGTGCAAATATAAAAAACGAAAAGTTGTGCTTAAAGTACTTTGGATAATAAAGTAAGTCACAAATAAAATAAATGATAATTCCAAAAAATTTTTAATAACATGAATGGTCAAACAAAACAAGCAAAAAAATCAAAATCCCTTATATTATGGGACGGAGGGAGTATACTATAAAAGAGGTAATTTGCATAAGAATACAACAAAATTTGGAAACGGACGGTATATAGCAAAATTGTTTACGGTTTTTTTTTACCGTTTTAGTTTTCGTCGGTAACCATTTTCACATTGCTTGGCTAGTTAAAGTAGAAAACGAGCGTCAATCGGTTGGAAATTTCTATGACTGTTTTCACCCCTAGTTGTAGTAATTAGCAGTGTGCCAGCATATATACCCCACTAGCTTTGCCAATTGAAAAGCTCTTCTCTTCTATCATCCATCAGCTTCATCAACTACTTCAGCATGATATATCATTACTACTCTCTCCGTTCCAAAATATTGTATTCAGGACAGGATTAGACGCATACTAAGGTGTGTTCTTTACTACATCTTCCCAACTTCTATTCCCTTGTTTTTTCACGTGCAAGTTTCTCGAACTGTTAAATTGTGTTTTTTATAAAAAGAAAAATCTATAGGAAGGTTGCTTTTTTAAAAAAATCATATTAATCCAATTTTTAAGTTATTTTAAGCTAATACTTAATTAATCATACGCTAATCCATGCTTCGTTTTACATGTTGAAGGGTTGGGTTCCTAACCCCTCCTTCTGAACTCAGCAGCCTAGAACTGCCTAGAACTGTGAACCTAGACTGGCAATCCAGATTTGTATTAGTAGGATGTGTTTAATCCGGTCCTAAGTTACTATATTTTGGGACGGATGTAGTACATGCTAGGCAATGCCACTGCTATAATATGTAAATTCAATATTGTTTGTGGGTGTTTTGGAACATGGGAATTCGAATAAAACACACGAATTATTATATAGTATGTTGAATCCCACATAAATGAAATACGACACGAATTATTGAATTCATTCATTTGGACACGAATAGCTTATAGAAAAAAATAGGAATTTTGACGTCAGTGTATATAGATGAAGTTCGAGGTCAGTTCTAAAATATTATATAATATGTTGAATCCCACATAAATGAAATACAACAGGAATTTTGAGGTCAGTTCTAAAATAGATAAAGTTTTTATAATGAGTGTAGTCAAACCTAGAAACCTGAACTCACAAACAATATAAAAATATGTTAATATTTAATATCTGAAAATGGTATCGGTAATTTGTTATGAAAAATACTTTCATGTAGTTGTTTTTTTAATGATTTTGATGAAAAAAAAGGTAATAATGCTCAAACATGTAGAAAGAATGGAGATAATTATTTATCTCTACTACTTGAAAAGTGAAGTCATCGTCCTTCTCCCCGCCATTGTAGTTCCTCACTTGTAAAAACTACCCCTCCTAAAAATCCAGCCCAGTATTTAAAAAAAGAAACAATATTTCCAAAGGAGCCTATGCTTATAATCCTATGGAATTGAGGAATACGATAAATTAATTGTGTAAGAATTTGAAAACTCAAAATCTTATGTCCCAAACAAAATTCATGAGTATAATTCTTCATTGTTCCTATGAAAATCCTATAATCCAAAGGAACCCTAAATTATATATTCACCCTACTTTCTCATTGCCCCGCTTGGCATAACCGCAAACAAACTCGCTAGGTTATTGCTAGTTTTATATTTCATTTATATTATTCAAATATATTTAAAAAATAATAAATGTGAACTTTAGTTGATCTAAACTACTATTAATAATCCTCTATTAAATCATGCTCGGTTCATATGGAGCCACATAAGAAATCCTCACAAATTATGTTTCATTTAGTAAAACTAGAATAACAATTGTAAGTGTTTGTTTCAAATTGCACTAGTATTTCCTTAACTTAATAGTTCTGTACACCTGGCTCAAGAGGATCTATCCATTTTTTTTTTTTTAAAAAAAAGAAAAACCAACATACTATCTCTTTGGGGTAAACTGTTTCACAACCCTAGATTTATGCAAAATCCTCATGTGTACAATGATATATGGTATTTTCAAGCGTATATTTACATTCGTTGAGATGGTGATTAATGCATGTGTGAATAGCAGAGATAGCTATGATATGGGATGGAGATAGTATATGATATACTTTTGGGAAAAAGCAAAGTGCCCTTGCCATCCAAATTGGACTTGGGTATTGTAATGATGAGGGAAAAAAGTTGAAGACCAAAATAATGTATGGTATATTATATTATTGGGAACTTCTAAAGAAAAGCTTTGAATGCAATGTGTTCTTATCATAGAGCCCGGACAAATGGATTTAAAAGAAAATTGGTAATAACTTAATTAGGTACAAATAAAATGCTATAGTTTGGTTAACCCAACATCGATGATATGCTTGTACTAGATGTCGGTAACACATATTTTTAGATAATGAAAGTTTTTATTAAACTCAACCAATTATACAAAGGTGATACAACCGTCTAAGAACATTCCCTGTATGTGCATAACTAGTACGCGCACAACCAAACCAGTAACACTTATATCACGAAAACTACTCTTACAACGGCAAAATCCAAATGAAGCGCACAACCAATATACAAGGTTAAGGTGGTTAGCATCTTTTGCCGACCAAATGACCACTAATACGAACCACTTCTTTTGGGTGCAGGGGAGCTAGTACTGTTGGATATTATATACCGGAACTTCTGAGCTTTCTTTCTAGCTAACCCATGAGATCGATCTTCATCATTAGTTGCTTGGGTACTGCTACTTGATTCCAGTCAAGAGGCTCAAGAGCATACTAATGGGAATTGGGAGGTCATCGCTAATGAATTAAGAATCGATAAGTAAATTTCTTTTCATCAACTTAATTAATTGGCAAACCAAACCCCTCATTAATCTGATATGATAATAAGTGCAGCACTAATTAAGGAGAGAGATCTAGTCGGTGATATTAGCTAGGTATGCAACCCGGCCTCGATGCGAAGTTGATTTGGTCATCAAATATACAGGAGTACATATGTATCTAGTACTGCATGAAATAAATGAAATCAAAGTGCAGCTTAGCGCGCGCCTCTGCATCGATTAAAGGGGGGTAGCTAGGTCGATCGGGAGTTCGGAGTTCCTCACCTCTAGCTAGACTCATATTCTCATCTTTGCATTATTTACTTCGGCGAAGAAGAGGAGGGCGGCCCGAATCGCAGATGCGCGTCGCAGCTCAGCTCCATGGCGGCCAGCCGGCTCGCCCGGCGGCGGCGGCGGCACATCTGATCTGCTCGCGTCGAGAGAGAGAGAGAGAGAGAGAGAGAGAAAGTGAGGGGAGAGGGGAATCGAGGGGATGCGTCCGTACCTGACCTGACCTAACCTGCCTACTGGAGCCTCTACTGGGAAAGCGGATCCTCGCACCTGACGTGGTCACTGACAGGTGGGCCCGTGAGCGGTGGGGCTCACATGTCAGCCACCACGTTCCTCTGACTTGACGTATACAGTATATGTAAAGAGAAGATAATTACACCAATGCCATTTTTGATGCATCTTTAACCTTATCGAGTAACGTACGAGGTACTAACTACTGCCTTTTCTTTTTACGGCTCATTTTTTTATTATTATTCAAGGGTACATGAAGTTAATTAGGTATTGTAAAGTTAATAAATAAATAAAAATAAAATAATTTCCTAAGAAATTTATTTATATATAAGTATCTCTCTAAATACATGTACTCTCTCCGTTTTAGGTTTTAAGATATTTTGATTTTGATTAAAGTCAAACTACTTTAAGTTTGGCTAAGTTTATAGACAAATATAGTAATATTTATAGTACTAAATTAGTTTCATCAAATCAATAATTAAATATATTTTCATAATTATCGACAGGGGATACCCGTAGACCGGATATAGAGGGTATTGGGGTACGCTGGTACGAGGATCTACGTAATACGACATCGAGGAAACAGAAAATAGAGATTATACTGGTTCAGGCCCCCTGATGGGTAATAGCCCTAATTCAGTTGATATGAGATTATATAGTGAAAACCACAGATTACAAAGGGAATAGCAGAACTCGATGATACCGACGAGACCGTAGTCGAGTTGGTTCGACTATATCACCCGGCGACTTGGCTTGTGTAGACTCCGGACTCGTAGGCTGTGGTAGGTGTGTTGACAGTAAGATTCGATGCCTTAGGTCCTCCCGGGGATCCCTTTTATACCGCAGGTCAACTGGCCTCCAAGTAGGACTCGGAGACATCGGACCCGCATGATACAATGACGACCCGGTTCTATCCGAGTAGGAATCTTTCCATATGTGGATCCCGTGGTGAATTTCCTTAGTGTGTACAGAGAACGTCCGTATACGCGCAGATATACCATATCGATGCATGAAATATACCCCAAGGGTAAAGGGTATACCTTATCTGTAACCCTGTCAATAATAAATTTGTATAGGGTTGAAAATGTTACTACTCTCTCTGTTTCAGGTTATAAGTCAAAAATTGCTTTAAGTTTGAATTTTGTAGAAAAAGTAGTAACATTTTTAACCCAGGACAAATTTATTATGAAAATATATTCAAGAATTTATTTGATGAAACTAATTTAGTATTATAAATATTATTGTATTTGTCTATAAACTTAATCAAACTTAAAACAATTTGACTTTGACCAAAGTCAAAACATCTTATAATCTAAAACGGATGGAGTATTTTTTTCTATAAACTTGATCAAACTTAAAACAGTTTGACTTTGACTAAAGTCAAAAACGTCTTGTAACCTGAAACGGAGGGAGTACTACATACATACAGAGAGAGTGAGAAACGTACTCCCTCCGTCTCAAAATAAGTGCAGTTCTGCATTGTTCGTATTCAACGTTTGGCCGTTCATCTTAATTGATTTTTTTATTGATTAGCATTTTTGTTGTTATTACATGATAAAACATGAACAATACTTTATGTGTGACTTTTTTTTTATTTTCTCATAAATTTTTTAAATAAGACAGATGGTCAACGTTGGACACGTATATCCACGGCTGCACTTATTTTGGAACGAAGGTAGTATTCATTCTTTTGCATATCCTCAAATATGGCGTTAATAAAGAAATTACTGACCTGAATCCTAAGAATCATCAGCGATTTGACGGACAAAGACCGTAAGTGCCATCATTTTGCTTTTGACGGTTAAACTATATGAATAAAATTCTTTGTCTATAGTTTTTTTCCAATGTCTTTGTCTAGTTTTTTTCGATGTGAAAATGAAAATGATGACAGATAAATGTTTCAAAATTTGTCTCTATATCCAAAAGTAATTAAGCTGTAGAGGTTTTTTCGCACAAATTTTGATCTCTAGCCTAGGATTTGCCTTCCATAGGTCCTGGGCGGTGACTCATTTTGAGTCTTCTTTTTTTCTTTTCCTTTGTTTTTGAAAAAAAATCATCGTAGAATTAAAAGTTTCTCATTTTTATTTTTTACTTAAAAAATACCATGCATTACAAAGATGAAAATAAAATATATTGAATATTAATATGCGTTTGATGCCATTCCCTGTATAACCATATCAATGACAATAACTATTAATTACAATTGAGCAGACAAAAATTTACAACCAACATTTTTATATCCATTGTTGTAACTAAGAAATAATGAAAATTGTAACACACTACTCCCTCCTTCCCAAATTGATCATCATATACGTTTATACACCAAGATTAAGGATAATTTCAATCACATCAATTAAGACACCGTACACACATTCTCTCACAATGCATGCATCGATTAAAACACCATAACAATTACACATTAGCATGCACACATTCTGTCATGCTGCATTAATTGTATTCTGATGAAATCCGTGTCTATACGGTTATATGATGATCAATTTGATAAATTTTAAATTTCATTATATGATGATAAATTTGGGAAGGAGGGAGTATCTCGATTGGCAATCTCTACTAAAAAAACATTTTTAGCGACGTTGGCCTTTTATTTTTCCAGGCGGATATGACCCTCGGAGTCAAATATTGGCCTACGAAAATATAAACCGAGGTGGATTTTTGTCTTCCGCTTGGGAAAATCAATTTTTCCAGGCGGATCACTGAAGAGGTCCGCCTGCGAAAATCACCTTAAAAAATGATTTTTTTGCATGCGGAACCTTATGCGGTCTGCCTGCAAAAATCATACCTACCTAAAATAAATCTTAAGTCATCCTTATCTTCTCCACCACCACTCCCCACCGACCACCACTAATTTTCCTCTCAACTCTCTATCTCTCCCTCAACACTTCTCTTCTCCTCTCCACCCCTCCCCACCGGCTCACTCTCCTCCCCTCCCCTCCCCTCCCTCCCTCCCAATCCGAGCGGCGGCGGTGGCTTCCCGTCTCTCCCTCCCCGCTGGAGGAGGGGGAGCGACGACGACGGCAGCGGCGCGAACGCGCGGACGGTGACGTCGGCGAGGACGGGCCGACGGTAGCGGCGGCGGCTCCCCTTCTCTCTCTCTCCCCGCTCCTAGATCTGGCTGGAGAAGAGGGAGCAACGGCGGCGGCGCAGAAGGGGCGATGGCGGCGGCGGCTTCCCCTCTCTCCCCCCGCTCCTAGCTCTGGCCGGAGGAGGGGGAGCGACGGTGGCGGCGCGGACGAGGTGACCGCGGCGCAGAAGGGGCGACGGCGGCTCCCCCTCTCTCCTTCCCGCTCCTAGATCTGGCCGAAGGAGGGGGAGCGACGGCGGTGGCGCGGATGCGGCTCCCCTCCCCTCCCTCTCCCAGATTCGGCCCCTACGAGGAGAGGGGAGGGTGGTGGCGGCGGTGGACACCTCCCTCCCTCCCAGATCTGGCCTGACGGGGGAGGGGGGCGACGGCAGCCACCGCATGCAAAGGAGTTCGCCGGCGAAGATGATTTTTTTTATAAGTTTACATGTTGATTGATGTTAACTTGCAAGTTGATGCTGTGGATTTGAATCCAATTCTTTTGTGTTGATGTATGGATGTTAGTGATTGGATTTTGTTTCCTGGATGAGATTTGTGATTTGAAATTTAGGGAGGGGTGGGGCTGACGGGAATGTTTTTTATGGTGCCGCGAGTATTTTCGCAGGCGGGGCTACTGTAGCGCCTGAAAAGATCCCAACTCTTGCCTGTGAAAATCATAGTCCGCCTGTAAAAATAGGAGATTTTTACCATCGTTTAGATGCAAGCAGAAGGTTTGTCCGTATGTCAAAACGTGTTTTCACCGCCTGGGAAAACGTCTTTTCTAGTAGTGAATGTTAATGCCAAACCCTCGATGATGCAGTGTTACCAACATCTGTTTCGGCCAAAAGAATTGGATTGTTCGTGACATATGAACTACTATTTTTCAGTTAGCTATGGCCCCCGTGACTGTAATAAGGTGGCTCATGCCTTTGCTGCTGAATGTCCGCCTGGTTGGAATGTTTGGTTGCCAGCGATTTAGCTGGGTCATTAATCTAAAGTCATCGGTTCATCTTAAAAATAAAAAACCATCCTCACCACCAAAAAGATGATCAATCAATCATCCACCGGCCGACTCTCGTGGCTAAGTCTAAACAAAATAGAACCACCTTGACAGTTAAAAACAAAAGTATTATCTTTCTTTATTATTAATAAACTAATGTGAAACCAAACATTTAGTTTGTTTAGAGTATTTTTACATAACTGCAGGCTCCCACACCTCTTGGACTAAATTTCTCACGCACTTTGAAATGAGACGGTTGGCTCTCTCCCATCCTTCACGAGCTCCTCTTAGATTGGGTAAGCGCTAGATTTGCTAGCTGACTTAGATATACTCCTAAGCTACAACGAAAATCATCGTAAAAATAAATAAAAACATTTTTATTGATTATTGAGAGGGAGGGAAAGAAGAAGATAGGAAAGATATATATATGTAAAACGAGATGATCTATTAGTATGTGATTAATTAAATATTAATTATTTAAAACTCGAAAATTGATTAATATGATTTTTTGAAAGCAATTTCCTGTGAAACTTATAGAAATTAACCAAACCGCTCAGTGGTTTGGGAAGCTTGCGCGTGAAAAATGATACTACCTCCTTTTTCAAAATGTATAACGCCGTTGACCTTTTTATAATGTTTGACCATTTGCCTTACTCAAAAATTTAATATAAATATGTAAAAGTGTAAGTTGAGATTATATTTTATTTGATGACAAAACAAAGTCATAATAAAATAAATGATATTTATATAATATTCTTTAATAAGACAAATGGTCAAACATTTTATACATTTTAAAATGGAGGGAATATATATCTTCTCTCTCTCGTAGGAACAAATACAACAACCATATTGCAAGAGGGCACTAATTGTTTATTTTTCCCTTATTAAGTGAGCTCACATTCAGGACGCCTGGCTAATCTCTTCTTTCTATAAAGCTAATGCCCATTAAACACCTAAATATCAACATGCAAGCATACTATTTATTATCACTTCTAAAATCTACCTGCAGGCATGCCACATCAACCCATTAAACACACAAAGCTTAACATGTAAGCATATAATAATCATGTCTACAATTTATTTTATTCTAAAACTAAACATAGACATGCTAAATCATCATTCTCAAATCATTTTCATAATATTTCAATCCAAATCATTTCATCATTTCTCCGATATCTAACATATATCCTGCAACAAGCGCATGTCATCATCTAGTGAATTAGCTAATGATATACTCCATATACTCCCTCCGTCCAAAAAAAAAGTTAATCTATAATATGTCACATTCAGTACTAGGTTGGTTTTTTATGGGACGGAGGGAGTACATAGCAGTATACTATATAGTGCAAAGTATAAGCTTATCAATTTCTAGTTGGTGAGCGTGTACGCACATTGTAAACCTCCAAAATATCACATGTTTGCTATTACTCCATGTAAGCATTATTTTTCGGGGGAAATATATGTGTGCCGGGTTATTCGTTCGAGTTGAGTATAGTTTGTCAATGTGGCATTTGTCGTTGGGTTTGCAATTAGCGCTCCTCAGATATTGTTTGTGGAGTCCACAATAATCGTTTGTGGAGTCCGGTGAAGCCTATCCAAAATCTACGAATCAGCTAAAAACCTCGAATTATATGTGTTCCCATGGAGATAGCCGAAGGGGATGCTGGTCTGTCAAGTGGTGTGTACGTCACTGTAGACTGTAGTAGAGGCTTTTGAATGTAATCGTTGCGACAATGCCGTTGCCCCTGTCTATTTCATCCTTCACTGTTGTATTGTTTCAGCCGCAGAGCTGTTTCTGTAATTCAGGTTACCCTTATATGTCAAAGGGGTGGCCTTGTTCTATATGTTATTTTGCTCCTAGCGATGTACCGGGGATCTAATTCCCTTGAACCTTGTCTTTAATTTTTAATAAAGTTGGTGTAAAAAAATCTATAATAAGCTTCCCTTGTTTTCAAAAAAATATATATGTGGAAGGATAGCATCGCCACAAACCTGATCTATATATAGGACATGCATGCTGTTAGTGGTGGGATCTTTCAGGGGCTTTATGGAGATGAAGTACTGCATGCATATTACTATATCAAAATGTTTGCCTCGAGCCGAGCATGTTTGTTGCATAGTGCAATGCAAAGAAAATTACTATATCAAATTACTATATCAAAAGTACTCCATGCCGAGGGACGCGGCGTGGACGGCGTCCTCCATGCTGACGGGCTCGAGGTGGCTGCGGCGCCTGCTGCTGGGGCGGTCGGAGAGGTCAACACGGAGCTCGTGGCCCGGCTGAAGGAGGCCGCGCAGGAGGTAGCCGTGGAGGTTGCGGCAGGCGTTGCGGGCCATCTCTTCGTCGCCTACACTTGTTGGTGGCTAGGTCGGCGGCGAGGCAGAGGGAATGGACGGGGCCGATGAGTTCGCAGGCATCATAGGGCTCGTCATCGGAGGCGTCGAAGGCGATGTTGCCCACGAAGCCTCCGGTTCTCCCCGCCTATCGCCGGCGGTGCTCCTCCCCCGTCGTCCGTCCGCCGCACCGGATTTCCTTCCCGTCGGCCCTCGCAAATAAGATGGAGACCCATATGCCTATGGGACCCACGTGGGTCCCACACTGACCCACGTCGAACAAAACAAAAACAAAGCCACATTATAAGTTGAGGAATGTCATACATTGGTTTTTTGGTTTAGGAATGATTTTGTAATTCAGTGAAAGACGAGGGTCGCATGTACTTTTTTCAACTTTAGCCTTAGTGCCAAGTTCTCTTTTTAAGGGCCCCTTTGAATCGCAGGATTGAAAAAACGGAGGAATAGAAAAAACACAGGAATCTGATAGGAATGCAAGTGTAAAACAGAGGATTGCAAAACACAGGAAAAACACAGGAATGACCGTTTAATTGGACCACAGGAAAAACACAGGAATCAGATGAGAGAGATAGACTCAGGGCCCCTTTGAATCATAGGAATGAAAAAATGGAGGAATAGGAAAAACATAGGATTCTGACAGGAATGTAAGTGTAAAACAGAGGATTGCAAAACACAGAAAAAACATAGGAATAACCGTTTGATTGGACCACAGGAAAAACACAGGAATTTGAGGAGAGATAAAGACTCAAAGGATTTCTTCCATGAGGTTCCACCTCTTGTTAAAATTCCTCCAAAACTTGTATGGGAAGAGGCATTCCATAGGAATTTCATAGGATTCAATAGGGTCCATTCCTTTGATTTAAAGGGCTTTGTAGGAAAAATTCCTATAGGAATAAAATCCTCTAAAATTCCTATGAATTTCCTTTGAATCAAAGGGGGCCTCAAAGGAAATTTTCCAAGAGGTCAGAGATGTTAAATTTCCTATGTTTTTACTCTAGAATCGTAGGAATAGGAAAGTTTCCTACGTTTTTCCTTTTCACATTCCTACAAATCAAAGGCATGAATAGTGTAGGATTTCAATTCCTTCGTTTTTCCTCCATTTTTCCTCCAATTCAAAGGGGGCCTAAAGGAATAAGTTCATCTGAGCACACCAAATCCGATTTCGTCCTAGAATCCAAAAACCAGATACAACCGGTCCCTGAACTGTCAAAACCGGTGCAAATGAGGTCCCTCGGCGGTTTTGAAGGCGGTTTTGGCTGACGTGGCGCCTACATGGCTGGTTTGACTAGGTCTCCATTCCACGTGGTATTGACGTGGCGCTTATGTGGCAATTATATTGCATAAAGATAATAAAAACCATGGCCCCACATGTCAGCTACACACAGAAAGTAATTTAAAAATGGTGGGGCCCACGTGGCACCACATGTCAGCCTCACTTCCTTCTTTCCTTTCCCTTCTCTCTCTTCTTCATCCTCAATCCTCTCCTCTTCCTTCTTCCCTCTCTCTCTCTCTTCTTCTTCTTCTTCTTCTTCTTCTTCTTCTTCTTCTTCTTCTTCTTCTTTCCGAGCAGCGAACGAGCGGGTGGGCAGCAGAGCAGGTGGGCGAGGCGGGCAGTCCGAGCTCCGGCGGCGGCGGCTCGGCGTGCGCCGCGTCGGGGATGAGGGACTCAATGATGGGGCAAGGAGGCAAGCCTTGACTGGGGGAAAGGAGGTCGTCGGCGGGGTGGTGGGCGCTGCGGTGGGGATGGTCGGCGCGGCGGCGGCCGCAGGCGTCTTCTTGGAGGAGACCGGCAGCGTGGTGGCACCGGGGGAGGGGGGGTGGATGGATTTCAGGCTCACAGAAGCAGTCACCTCGCCTCCGCCCTTCGACCGCGACCCATCCGCACCCGTCGCGATGCCCGTCGTCGTGCCCGACCCCACGTCGCTGCCAGAGGCGGCGTCGGCGAAGAAGGGGGTTTTCATGCGCCGCATCTTCCCGTTCATCCTCGCCACCAACATCTTCATCGGAGGACCACCCCTCGTGCTTGGATCCATCTCCCTCCCTCCCTCCCGTGTGGTAGCCATGACAAGGCGGATGCGATGCCACTGCAACGAGGCAGCGGGCGGCGATGCAGTGGTGGCTGCTCTTGCTCGCCGCGACGGGAACCACCATCACCGCCGTCGCCGCGCTGCTCGCCGTCGCCCTCCACGTCTCCTCCTCCTTCGCCTCCGGCCCCGATTCCTCCTCCAGCGTGTCCTACCGCCTCTCCAAGTTAATGCGTGCTGCATCAATGTGCCCTTCTCCGCGCCACGACCCCTTAGATTGAACTCTCGGGGTGTGCTACTAACTGACAGGTTGCCTCCTCCTCGTTGTCGCCGACGCCACAGCAGCCGCGGGAGGTCGGGGAGCTGCGGTGGGAGCAGGAGTTCACACCGCCGCAACTCGCTTCGCCCCAGCCCGCTGCTGGAGGCGACCTCTGCAACATGGCCCCACCCTTTTTATTATTTTGTGTGTAATTGACAGGTGGGTTCCATAGTTTTTTATTATTTTTTAGGATCCAATTGCCACGTAAGCGCCACGTCAATGCCACGTGGGACGAGAACCTAGTCAAACCAACCACGTAGGCGCCACGTCATCCAAAACCGGGCACAATACTGCCGAGGGACCTCGTCTGCACGGTTTTGGTAAGTTGGGGATGTGTTGTATCCGGTTTTGTGGACTGAGGACGAAATCAGACTGAGCAACAAATTAAGGGACCTTAATTGAACTTATTTTTCTCCCCGCAAAAAAAAAGTGAACTTATTTCTCTTTTTAAAACAAGCCCAGTGCCAAGATATTTTGAGACGGACGTCACAAGCCCATAGCAAATGAAGCATCGGCCCATACTGGCCCATCCAGACGAGGATGAAGGGGATATTCTCGTAGTATCACACACTTCACACCACGTCACCACGCCCTCTCTGCTCAGCAGATTAAACAAGACAAAAAAAAAAACAACGGCGGGGCGGGGCGCCGACATGGACGGCGGCGGCGGGGGCGATCCGGGCGGCCGGGTCGGAGAGGCCAAGGCGGATGCAACACGCGCTGCGAACAAGCGAAGGGCCCCATCGCCAGCCGGGGGTTGTCATGACCGGCAATGGTGACACTGAGAAAGAGGTTTAACTGTGAATGATAGTGTGTGTGTTTTGGGCTAGACTTTATCAAATAGAATGCGGCCTGCGTGCCTTAAATCGTTTGGGCCAACGGTCCATGTAATCAGGAGATAAATACTCGAGAGAGAGAATGGCTGTGGCCAACCTGGCAAAAAGAAATCGAATCTATCTCTCTCCAAACTCTGTCTCTCCTCTGCCTCAGCTCTGTTTCTCTTCGTCCCCAACTCTGATCTCGTCTAAATATCTCTCTCTCTCTCGTCGGCGGCGAGTTTCGTGGTGGCGTAGTGTTACAGTGGTATCAGAGACAGGTTGTGGGCGTCGCCGTGCGTTGGATTCTTCCTGATTCGCCACAGCACCCGCAAAACTTTCAGCCCCTTTGAAGCAAGCTATGGACTCCATGGAGTCCAAACTCTTGGAGAAGTTGGAAGGCATCACAAAGTGGATGCACGAGATTGATCAGCGGCTGGATTCCCAAGGTGGCAGTCTCGAGAAGGTGACTACCAAGGTGGATCTCGCCATGGATTCTGTCGGCAAGGTGCAGCAAGAGTGTGCTGAGTTGGCCCGTTCGATGAAGCGGGTGGCCAGCTGCTCTGATCAGGCCGGGATTTTGGGTTCGCCTTCCGGGATCTCGCAGGTTAGTGCAAGTGGTTCCGTGACTCCTCCGCCGTTGAATCCACCTGTTCCTCCTGTGTTGGATGGGGTTGATTTGGGTCGTGGTTTTGGTAATGGGATTTATCGGCGTCATCAGCCACTTCCTAAAATGGATTTTCCTCGTTTCGATGGTTCTGATGTGCGGATTTGGTTGGATATGTGTGAGACTTATTTTGACATGTACCAAATCACTCAAAATTTCAAAGTCTCTGCTGCTGTGTTGCTTATGTCGGGAAATGCGGCTCAATGGTATCATTCTTATAAGTTAGTGAATGAGGTTAACTCTTGGGATCAGTTTAGAATGGCAGTCGCAACAGAATTTGAGGGTGTTGTGGAACGTGAGAAAATGTCTGCACTAGATACTCTGACTCAAACTGGTACAGTGACTGAGTATAAACAACAATTTGATTCTCTTGTCTATCAGATCAGAGTTTTTGATCCATCTGTGGGGGGTAAAATGTTAGTGACTCGTTTTATGAATGGTCTTACTGAAGAAATTCGAGCTGCTATTGTTGTTCAATTGCCTGACACTGTACAGCAAGCATCTGCTATTGCTCTTATGCAGGAATCTGTCTTGGCTAGTAGAGCTACCAAAGCTCTCAAAGGGAAATTTGTGAAACTTCCTCAGTACAAGAGTGATGTCAGTTCTGATACTACTCCAGGTCGAGTAGATAAAGGGGATTTATGGAAGGCTAAGTAGTTGAAAGACTATCGACGTGCTCAGGGTCTTTGTTTTAAGTGTGGTGACAAATATACTCCTGAACATCGTTGTGCTGTTGGAGGCCAAATCAAAGCTATGCAGTTGGAAGAGGTGCTCACTGATGTCATATTGGATGCTGTTATTGCTGCAGAACAATCTGATGATGAGGAGGACTGTCATATTTCTCTGAATGCATTGACAGGAGCTCACCTTCCTACTGCTATTCGTTTGAGAGCATTGGTTCACAGTAAAGTCTTGTTACTTTTGGTGGATTCTGGCAGCTCTCACAGCTTTATTGATTACAACTTTGCACAGATGCTGGATTTACCTCTAAAACCAATTCCTTCTACTCTGGTGAAAGTTGCTAATGGTGATTGCTTACCTTGTCAGTATGTGGTTCCTGGTTTTTCTTGGTGGATTCAGGGGCACACATTTACTTATGACATGAGGGTGGTCACTTTGGGGGGTCACGATGCCATCTTGGGTATGGACTGGCTTGAGCAATGGGGGGAAATGTCTTGTCATTGGGCTAATAAAACACTCAAGTTTCAGTATCAAGGGTCTTGGATTTCTCTTCAAGGAGTACAAGATGCTGCAGTCCCTTCTGAAATTGCTGCTGTCACTCTGCCACAACTTTTGAAATGGCATAAGGATTGTGAAATATGGGCTGCTGCTTTGTTGGAACATTCCCAGGATGATGTCCAGCATGTGATTCCTTCTTCGGTGCAACAATTGTTAACTGACTTTGACGATGTCTTTCACGATCCTAAGTGTCTTCCCCCACACAGGGTTTTTGATCATGCTATTTCTCTAGTACCTGATGCTACTCCTGTCAACTGCAGACCTTATCGCTATTCTCCATTACAAAAAGACGAGATTGAGAAACAGGTGAAAGAAATGATTGATGCTGGTTTAATTACACCTAGTATGAGTCCCTATGCATCACCTGTTTTACTTGTCAAGAAAAAGGATGGTAGTTGGCGTTTTTGTGTGGATTACAGAAGATTAAATGCTCTCACCATTAAAAGTAAGTTTCCTATGCCGGTTGTTGATGAATTATTGGATGAGCTCTCAGGCACTAAATTCTTCTCTAAACTGGACTTGAAAGCTGGGTATCATCAAATTCGAATGGTGGAAACTGATGAAGCCAAGACAACCTTTAAGACACATCATGGGCAATTTCAGTTTAGGGTTATGCCATTTGGTCTCACAAATGCACCCTCCACCTTTCAGTGCCTTATGAACTCAGTCTTTGCACCATTTATCAGGAAGTTTGTGTTGGTGTTTATGGACGATATCTTAGTTTATAGCCCTGACCTTGATAGTCATTTGCATCATCTTCAGCAAGTTTTTGTTATTTTGAGGCAGCACCAGTTATTTGCTAAGAGGTCTAAATGCTCTTTTGCTTGCACTCAACTGGAATACTTAGGACATATCATTTCTGACAAAGGAGTTAGTACTGATCCTGAGAAGACAGCAGCAATGCTGGCTTGGCCTGTGCCTACTTCTGTTACTGAATTGAGGGGATTTTTGGGACTGACAGGCTATTACAGAAAATTTGTTCAGGGTTATAGTATCATAGCACGACCATTGACACTCTTGTTGAAGAAGAAGGCCTTTCTTTGGACTGATGCTGCTCAGCTTGCTTTTGATCAGTTGAAGACAGCTATGAGTAACACTCCAGTGTTAGCTTTGCCCAATTTTCAGCTTCCTTTTACTTTGGAGACTGATGCATGTGCGTATGGTCTTGGTGCTATTTTAAGTCAGCAGGGTCACCCTATTGCTTATTATAGCAAAACTTTGGGTCCTGTTAATCAGAAATTGTCCATTTACGAAAAAGAGTTTCTAGCTATTATGATGGCTGTGGATAAGTGGAGATGTTATCTGCAGAGAGGTCCATTTATCATTAAAACAGATCACAAAAGCTTGTGTCATTTGGATGATCAAATATTGGGGACTGAATTACAGCAAAAGGCAATGACTAAATTGATGGGTTTGCAATATTCTTTTCAATACAAGAGAGGGGTTGATAATATTGTTGCTGATGCTTTATCTAGAATGCCTTCCTCCTCTCAATTTTGTGCTCTTTCTGTGGTCCAACCGATCTGGATTCAGGAGGTGATCAATTCTTATACAGTGGATCCTCAAGCTCAGCAGCTACTAGCTGAGTTGGCTGTGCATTCTCCTAATTTTCAAGGGTATTCATTGACACAAGGGATTATTAGATTCCAGAATAAGATTTGGATTGGATCCAATGTAGGACTGCATACTAAGTTGATTCAAGCTTTTCATGCTTCTGCACTTGGTGGCCATTCTGGGATTGCTGCTACTTATCATCGGATTAAGAAATTATTTGCTTGGCCTGGTCTCAAGTTGGATGTTGAAAATTTTGTGAAGCAATGTCAGGTTTGCCAACAGGCCAAACATGAACACTGTCGGCTTCCTGGACTGTTAGCTCCTCTCCCAATTCCAAAAGAGGCCTGGCAGGACATCTCCATGGATTTTATTGAAGGTTTACCGTGCTCTGATGGTTATAATGCAATTTTGGTGGTGGTGGATCGTTTTACTAAGAATGCGAATTTCATTCCTTTGCGTCATCCATTCACTGCATCACAAGTGGCTCATCTGGTGGACAAAACTGTATTTAAAACTCATGGCATCCCTTGTTCTATTGTGTCTGATCGTGATCGTCTCTTTACTAGCAAGTTCTGGACAACTCTTTTTGCTACTTGGGACACTCAATTACAGATGAGCACAGCATATCACCCGCAAACACATGGCCAAACAGAGCGTGTCAATCAGTGTTTGGAAATGTATTTACGATGCATGACTCAGGCTAACCCTAAGAAGTGGAGCCATTGGATTCATTTGGCAGAATTTTGGTACAATACAAATTATCATACATCTCTTGGCTGTTCTCCTCATAAGGCTCTTTTTGGGGTGGATCCTCATTATTCTCAAGTTCCTGATCTGACATTGGCTACTCTGCCTGATGTGGTGGATGTTCAGACTGAAAGGCAGCACTTGTCTGAATTTTTACAGCAGCAGTTAACTCGAGCCCAGCTGCGTATGAAGAACAAGGCTGATAAAGGTCGTTCTGACCGTGTTTTTGCTGTGGGTGATGCTGTTTTCTTGAAGTTACAGCCTTATGCTCAGTCCTCAGTAGTTAATAGACCATATCCTAAGTTGGCTTATAAGTTCTTTGGCCCTTTTACTATTTTGGAGCGCATTGGAGTGGCGGCTTATCGTTTGGATCTACCTGCCAGCAGCACTGTGCATCCGGTGTTTCATGTTTCTCAACTCAAAGCTCAGGTGCCATATCATACTCCTGTTTATACTTCTTTGCCATCCCCAGTGGTTCTTGATGCTGCTGACGTTGTTCCTGAGGCGATTTTGGAGCGTCGACTAGTGAAGTGCGGCAATGCAGCTCATGTCCAGGTGTTGCTGAAATGGTCTTTATTACCAGCAGATCATGCTACTTGGGAGGACTATCATGTTGTGAAGACTCGCTTTCCAGATGCTCCAGCTTGGGGACAAGCTGAAACTCCTACGGGCGGCACTGTCATGACCGGCAATGGTGACACTGAGAAAGACTTTATCAAATAGAATGCGGCCTGCGTGCCTTAAATCGTTCGGGCCAACGGTCCATGTAATCAGGAGATAAATACTCGAGAGAGAGAATGGCTGTGGCCAACCTGGCAAAAAGAAATCGAATCTATCTCTCTCCAAACTCTGTCTCTCCTTTGCCTCAGCTCTGTTTCTCTTCGTCCCCAACTCCGATCTCGTCTAAATATCTCTCTCTCTCGTCGGCGGCGAGTTTTGCGGTGGCGTAGTGTTACAGGGGTGGGGGAGTCGAGGCCAAGAGGAGGAGGAAGGACGCCATGGGCTCGTCGGTCTCCGGCAGCAGATCTGGTGGCGGTGGGGGCAGAAGGCTGCGACATGGTCGAGGTAGAAGAGCTCGTGCCTTCAGACGCAAGCTTGAGGAGGTAATTCCTGTCACGGCCCGAGCTCGAAATGGATGCACATATTCAGACTTCTCACATAATATTCAGAAAACTCAGATTGGACATGGATAAATTTAGGGATCTAGGGTTCTATTGTTAGGAATAAACTTGGGCGCGTGAATGAATTGGTCGTGCGCCGTTGGGTTCGACGTGCGCGAACGGGAGCGCCGCTACGGGATCGTACACATAGCGTCCACATTCTCTGTTTTGCAAGAAAGGAAAAAAAAAGAAGGAAAGAATGCAGAAAACGCTGCAAGTTTTATACGAAAGCACCAAAACACGTGTGCTCATCGTTTTGTCAATTCTTCTCTCTCTCGCGCGTGTTTGCTACATCGTCTGTTGCAGCTAACAAGTGGTATAAGAGTGAGGCTACACCCCTGGCATGATGTCACTCCCCATAAGAGCTGAAGACCTATGCAACCGGCGGCTCTCCGTCTTGCCCCTACCTTGCCACGGGCGCCGGAGTAAGGGAGGTCATCGTCGATCGCCTGATCAAGTGGAGCTCAGGTTCTGTCGTCTACCCCACGTTGACGAGGACCAACTACATTGAGTGGTACATGGTGATGCGTGTTAACCTGCAGGCGCAAGGATTGTGGGAGGCAACCTGCTGGCTAAGGGATGACTTGACCCTACGACTTGTAGTCTAAGACTTGACTCCCTAAGGAAACTGATTCCCTAAGGAAAAGACTTTATTGACTGCAGCAGCAAGGATTATACTACTACCTCGAACTTTTCTGTATTTGAATTCATTGCAGTACTTCATTGCAGACTTTGTTGGCACATTTCTCTGAACTTTTCTGTACTTCATTGCAGGAAAATAAGAATTCAAATAATAGACCCAGTGCCTCAAATGTGGTTATTGCTTATACGCCTAACCTCATTCGGCGGTAAATTCTTTCGGAACACATACACACAAATATATATGTATGAAATGCAATTTTAGTTGATATCTAAAATGATATTTGTTAATAGGTATGGGACTCTCTTGAGAAACATCTCATTTCTGCTTCCTTATGATGGTCAAGGAAAGGCATATGCTTGTCCTTCGGACAAAATCAATGTGTTTCTTAAATGGAGCAGATGCAACTTTTGTCTCTTCTTTGAGGTATAATGAATAATCTGCTTTTTTTTTTACACGCATAACATTATTTTCATTCATTTAAGGTAATCTTTTTTTTCCTTATGTCAGTGGGCAGAAGGTGATCAGATGATGATTTGTCATATGTTCAATACATTGAAAGAGATTCACATATCGTTTCTTATAAATCCAGGTAATTTCAATGTTTTTTACAATTTTAAATAAGAGTAAAATTTTCAAAACCCTTGTTTTGGGGTTTTCTTAACGCAAAATCCTAGGTTTTATAATTTGTTTCAAAGAACGGTAGATTTTGTTACAAAATGTTTCATGAAACCAGGGCAGATTTGGATAAAACCAATTTTCTGGATCTGCCACTGCATAAAACCCAGATACACTTATATAATCCGATTGGCAACAGTAATTAATTATAATATTGATAATTATGATGATTTCTACATGATGATATTGATAACAATTAAAATTTCTTGCAGCATTCCTAGATGAAAGTATGGAAGTGAAAGTAACAAATCCTTTACTTTCATTTTCATCCAATTTTGTTGAAGATGAAACTTGGGCTCTTGTGAAGGAGATGCTAATGATGGTAAGAACTCATTTTATTCAATTTTTTGGTTCAGTTTTTAGCGTGTATATAAATGCCATATCTGATATTGTTAAACAGATGTTTTCTCCAGTTCAAGAAGATGAGCGTGCAGCTTCAGATCTATATGTCTTCACAAAGAGTAGAGATTCTGTTTACTTCAGGATTTTCAAGGTATTCAACTAACTTATTTGTTAAGAAGTTGCTGGTTATTTTCAATATATCTCATAATTCATGTATAATCTTGTCCTGAGATTTTTTTTTTGTATTACCCAGATCACTAGTATCCCTGCAGGCGAGAGTGAAAATTCACTGGTTCTTGATGAGGTATAAACTTCTCGTCCATTCCTGATCTTGATTAGTTTATTGATTCATCCCTAAACATAAAGCATGTGTGGTCCATTCCTAAACTTAGAACATGTGAACTGCTTTTAGGTTGGGCTAAATTTTTGCCTCAAGCTTTTAGATGTCCACGGTGCTTTTGTTGGCTCAGACTGTGATCAAGCTCTGGATGGTCTTCAAAGTCAGGTAACTGTTAATTTCTTATGCATTAAATGAATGATTGTCCCGGTACTTAAAAATGGATGGTACCTAGCATGGCGTAGTGGATTGACATGTCAACATATTGTTGTAAAAACTATAAATTGTTTATTGTTGTAAAATCAGACAGTAAGGGACTGAGTTTACCTGATAATTTCTCAAGACTGAGGGAGGGAAGGATAGATGATAGTAGTAGAGGATAATAACAATGGGTACTGTCTGCTTGCCTACTCAACCATGACTTCTCGCATTAATGATCAATTGAGCATAGAAATTACAAGAATCTTATAGAGAGGCAGAGAGGATAAATGGGATTAACCATGGATGGTGTCAGTTTCTATTTTACAATTGCACTTAGTGAAGGAAAAGAAATGGTTGTGAGTCGAGTCACATGAGTGTAGTTGACGGGGGTAGTAGAGTGTGGAGTCTGCTGGCTGGGCCTAGCCGTAAATATGGGCCTAATTTATGTGTGTATACAGATGCTGAACTTATTATCGAACGGTTGATGTGGCTGCATCAGAAGGCTGCTTTACGGCCATAATTTCCTACATAGGTTATACTTGTATAGGAATGTAGGAATTAGGATAGGATATAGAATGCAGTAACAACCAATATGTGCCAGTCCACTGTATCTTATTTCTGTGCAATCGTGGCTTCTATCTCATTTGTTAGAGAGTTAAGGAGTATTTCTGAATCACCTGTTTGGATTGCACATTTCAATTCCTAGTCCTATGGTCACAACACTTTACCTGATCATTGGTGGCAGTGCATAGTTGCACTTCTATTTATATTTCCCAGTAGGATAAGTGCATTGACACAGCAATAGTTAACATAAAAACAATTTAGCGATAAATTGTGGTCAATCATGCATCTGCACCATGGAGATTCTCCGAATTTAGAGAAAATTTTAAGTCCTTTTGTAGGATATCTGAATAATACTAGCAATACAAATTATAATATACATTTAATTTTTTTTCGTCTTGAACACAAATTTAAACACGGTTATTCATAAAATAGGTATATCCTGTTTCTTTATCGTTATATTTTGTTTTGGCATTAAAGCATTGATGTTAGTTGCATTTATGGCATTTATTTTTTATTCTTAATATAAACTAACAATATATGGAATTGTATTTTCAGACAAGAAATGAGTTGAAATTATCCCCAGATATATATTACTGTGTGCCAAATGATAAACTTGGATGCTGCACTCTCCACTCAGTTGCTTTGAATAATCAGAACTATTTATTTTTTTGGAGAATGGCTTGGATTTATCACATTTTGAAGGTTTCTGTTTGACTTTGGAAGAATTTCTCGAGAGGAATTCTTTTCTGAAGATAAAGCATATTGTTGGGTCAAGGAATGATGAGGAATGTAATTTTGTTCGAAATATTGCTAAGGCAATTATTCGTTCCATGCTGTCACACCTTGTTAACTTGTTCTCTTTGGGGAAATGTTTGAGGATGGGAACAGACCTTCTGAGCAGGAGGAAAATTCTTTTAAAAGGATCTGATGTCAAGTTCTTTCAACTTGAAGTGATTGCATATGAGGAGGATGAAGCAATAAATAATGTGCTGCAGGTTGTTGAGTTGGTTAAAAGTTGTTTTGTTGGGGAAATGATACCGGCTGATCTGCAAGGTGATCTACATGATTTAGAGGAAAATCCTTTGAAGAGACTTGAATCAGTGATAGATAGCAGCTCATTAATGTCAGCTAAAGAGAAGAAAGGATTATTGGTCAATTTGCGCACTGAATATAAAACCAATATTAGTCCAGCTATTAGCGAAGATGATCGTGATAGTTTATTTAAGCACATCCCGTATTTGGACTGCTGGATGAACAGAACGGAAGACAATGAGTATCTAAAGCTCGTTGCTAATTTGGATTCAAAAAAAGTGGCTTTGAAAGTTAACAAGGTTGGAACGGATAAGAGAAAACCATCTAAAAATGGTATCTTACAGTTTGATTTTATGAGGAATTCCGATGTTCATATACCTGAAAAGGCATTAAAGGTAAAAGGATAGAATTTGATACTCTTTTATGTATTATAATATCTTCCTATTCTAATTATATCTACTCTCTGCAGGATAGTATCACCCCCTTTCGTTTGTCATGGACAGATTATATTTTAACTTCCCGCTACCCAACGTACTTGCGTGCCATTCAAAAAAGTTTGGAACCATACATGAAGTCAAGAAAGTAAGTTTTGTCTTTACACTTCCGTTTCTGGTATTAGATATTTGATGATATCAACAGTTCTATTGCTTTCTATCCCGCAAATGCCAATCTCTGAATTATCCTTTCCTTGTTTGGTTCAGGAAGTTAAAATGATGTTACCTCACACACAAAGAGGCCGGGCTGGATTTTCATTGGAACACAATGTGGTTGATTTGATGGAGAAACTGGGGTTGGCTATACATCCGCTGGGAGTAGGACCGATTGATTTTCTCATACATCTGCTATTCATGACAACTTGGATTGGCTGAATAGCATTTTTGTTGAGCATGCCTGAAAATCTGTGCAGACATCTGTTAATGTTTTTATTTGTTTGAACTCGTGGTAGCTTTGTGCGGAATCACGTTTTGGTTGAACTTGCCTGACAATATGTGTTCAGAACAGCCGCACAGCACAGGTGTAGTTTGCTCGATGTGTTCGGAATATGTGGTTTATCTCAGTTCGTGAGAGCTTCGTGCTAATCACATTTAGTTGAGTATGACCGAAAATGTGTGCACGTATTGGTGGTGTTTGCTCAAATATCCGTGCTATTGTTTTTTTCATGTTTTGGAAGTCTCTGCATGCTTTGTGGTGTGTCTTCATGTGCCTATACCATACTCCCTCTGTCCTAAAGGGGCACATCCCTTTTTTCCTAGGTTGAGTTATTGCAGAACGGATGGAGTATGAGACATTCTTTTTCACTATTTGTAAAATTGACAGATAGTTAATTATTCCTTGTTTAGTAATGGCAAATAGTTTCTGTTTATTTTCCCGTATGGCTTTTCTTGGAACGGACGAACAAAGGATTTTATAGAAGTCAAACATAGCAAATATACTGCCTCCAGGCGGTTTTTTTTTTTTCACGTAACGTTATATAAATTAGCAAAATTGTATGTGCGTTGCAACGGAAAGAAAAAAACGAGAAAATTAAATTAAAACATATTAAATTCTAATTTAATGAAATAAAAAATTTCTACAATATTAATTATACACTTTGAAATTTTAGCAAAAGTGCCCATGTGTTGCAATGAAAAGAAAATAAAAAGAGAAAATTGAATTAAAACATATCTATATCTATATATATATATATATATTCCTAATAAATAAATACGTAAGACTTCCGGTTCTTCTTTTCGTCCGTCTCCCTGTTGCCAAAATACGTTTTAATCCGCTTAATAGTCGGTCGGAAATTTTCCAATCTACTCCAAAACCTTGCTTAATATATTATATGTATCAGTCATGTAACCAGTAATCACAAGTAGTAGCTTGCCCACTTGGTTGGTGGAGAAAATCTTCAACCTGCCCACCAGGGTTGGATTCCCATCATCTCTCCTTTTTATACACGGCTATATTGCTCGGAACAAGTCTACTGTACCTCCCACATCTCATTACTTCACCTTTCTGGCTATATTGCTCGGAATAAGTCTACTGTGCCTCCCACATCTCATTACTTCACCTTTCCGGCTATATTGCTCGGAATAAGTCTACTGTGCCTCCCACATCTCATTACTTCACCTTTCCGGCTATATTGCTCGGAATAAGTCTACTATGCCTCCCATATCTCAAATCATTGCTCGGAATAAGTCTACTTTGCCTCCCACAGCTCAAATCCTACTCAGAATAAGTCTACTTTCCCTCCCACTTTTAAATTTGAAAATTAAACATAATTATATTTTTCTTTTCATCATCTGCAAAACACGACATATTAGAGTCCGCGCCATCTATTTGCACCTCTTTCTTCAACAGATAGTGATAAATCTTATAATGAACCAGATTTTAATTTGAAAATTAAACATAATTATTTTTTTCTTTTCATCATCTACAAAACACGACATATTAGAGTCCGCACCATCTATCGTCCACGCATGAGCCGTGAAAATGATTCGTCTCCACGCAAGTCCGTGTTCGATTTTAGAAATTATATCAAGCGCTTGCCATGAATCTGATGGCTGAAAAATCAGAAGTTTTTGCACCTCTTTCTTCAACAGATATTTAGTGATTCTGAAATCTTATAATGAACCATTTTTTAATTTGAAAATTAAATATATTTTTTTTCTTTTTGTCATCTGCAAAACACGACATATTAGAGTCCGCACCATCTATCGTCCACGCATGAGCCGTGAAAACGATTCATCTCCACGCAAGTCCATGTTCGATTTTAGAAATAATTATATTAGGGGCTTGCCATGCAAGAGTTGAGAGAGAGTGCATGTTATGAAAATATGAGTATATCAATATGCAATAGTGTTTCTTATCAGTCCTGATTATCATTAACCCATTGAATAATTTATCTATTTTGGAACATTATTATATACATGCTAATTGTGTATTTATAGCATTTAACCTTTTATTATACCCGTAGCGAAGCACGAGCATTTTGCTAGTTAAATTCTAATTAAATGAAATACACATTTTCTAGAATATTAGGGTATTTTTAAGGAGGTAGGTATATAATTAAATTAATTTTCAAGTAAAGTAAGTGTGAGAAATAAAATATTATGGTTGGATTTAGTTTTTTATTAAATTTTCTATATTAATTACACTCTTTGCAATTTTTTTAGAATTTACATAGCTTAATTGGTAATTTTGATAATACAAATATCATTTCAGCATTTATTTAAATAAAAATCTAAATAAAAATTATTTTTTCTCTATGGGCCTTTTTCAGCCTATTTTTTTTCTTCAGCCCGCAAACGTAAAAGTCTACTTAATACCTTATACTCCTCCTCTCACTTGCTGGACCACCATCGTCGTTTCCTCTCTCTCGCTCGCTCATGGGAGAAAGGGAAATAGGGGATTGAGAAGACGAGAAGAACGTGGGCGAGGGTTTCCCCTCTCATCCGACGTCAATTTCACTGGAGCGGCTGCAATCTTGGACGTCCATTGGATCGGACGGCCATCTTCTCTCCCGCTTTGGGCCACAGAAATTAACGGCCCGCCTGCGCTGCTCGCTGGGCCGCGATCGCGCCTATCGGCTGGGTCGCTGTGCACTAGCACGCGCCGCACAGTGCTAGGCCGGTTCGAGCCTTTTAAGCGAAAATCCAGTATTTTTCTAAGGAATTGATTTAATAATTTTTAGATTTACAGAAATTTGTTTGGCACTATTTTAAGCCATTTAAAATTGCTACGAAATTATGATCGATTATTTGATCACTCAGTAAATTAATTTTAGATAAATGAACCAAACTAAAAAATTATCTAGAAATTATTAATTATGTTATATTGTATTTGATAAGCGTTAATATGGTTTTATGTCAAGATAATTATTACTTTCTTAAATATTAAATTATTTCTATAATCCGAACATATTCCACTAAAGTTTTTTGAGTGAATTTATTATGATACTACAAAGTGCATGTTTCTTTCCTATTGCAGATGCATTTTACCTTTTTCCTTTTGTAGAGGATGGTGAAGTCAGAGCTGTAACTACACCCTCTTGTGAACATTTGTGAAAGTTGGAATATGTTCTGAATGTGTAGAAAACTTAGAATATCTCATGCATGTACTATAAAATTTGAGATACAACCTGAATCTGAATGCGTATACAGTATGAGATGTTTTGATATTTTCTTGTATAAAATTTGAATATGTACAAATTCAATATCTTTTTGCACGTGTTATAAGTACACAAGGACCATATTTGTTTGATATTCACCCGTGCAACACACGGGCATATTTTGCTAGTAAATAATATTTATATAATTTTTTTAGTTAAACGAATGATCAAACGTCACATCACATATACGTACAGCTGTTTCATACATGAAACTCTTTTAGACAGGTTCAATTAGATCAGTCCAGCATAGATACTGCAGGGGATCATTTCTCCTCAAATATCATATTCTAAATCCACTTAATACACAAGCAAAAGATGCCCTGCAGCACTACTCCCTAAGTTCGAAGCCATGCAAAGCTGTTGTACTCTGAAGAATTTACTGGAATTGTAGGGTGCTACAAGTAAACCGTTTTCTTAAGCCAGCCTCTACAATAAACTTCTGGTGGCTCCAACATCATGGAATATACCTGTGGAACCATAAAATATTGAGAATTATATGTACAATAGAGTAAATATTAAAACTGCTACCAATAAACGGTTAAACCCAAAAAATGAGCTAGATTAAGGCAGTATACATGTGGAATGTGATTAACACAAACAAACTCACATTACTTTGTAGTGTTCGTAAGATTATACACCTGTAATTACCCAACATACCAGATTCAGGGAAGGCCACAACAGAACAAACAATGATATTGGCAATCTGATAAAGATTATAGGAAGCATATGCTTGCCCAATAATGTTGTATTGAGCTTTTTTAACCGATGAACTAATAGTGAAATGCCCAAAAAACATGTTTCTATAGACGAAATAGCATAATAATGACAGTTGTTCAATCAACAAAGCTCTCACAACATTTTCCCTGCACATTGAACAAAGTACTTCCAAAAAAGACGGCATACTTAATGAGTGGGTTCCAAACGATTAACTGCATAAATAGGCAACATGTATAACATACTACAGCTAATACAAGCAGCTTCAATACAAACAGTACATTTCATGAGGTAAATATATTATTGACTGATTGAATTATGGGCTTACTGGACTACTTTTTTTCAGTTTTATGATACAGTACAAAAAAGCAGGTATGCATGTGACAACATCAAACTAAAACGAATGCTATTTTCAACTTAAAGGCATATTACTGCTGGAGCTAATATCCACCATAGGAAGCAAGGTAAGTCATATCAAGTTTATTGCCAGAATTTACGACCTTACTGCATTCCCCAATCACCATATGTGCTCTCATCAGTCATCACATCCTGGAGCTAATGTGCTTTCCTATTTATGAATATAGCCACTAGCCCAGTAGCCACACAAAGCTGGTAATAAAAGCATGCAACCAAAGCTTTCTACACATGCCTTATAATCTCCAAAGAAAGAGATAAAAAATCAATGCATGGTTGTAGCAACCATAGAACAAAATAGGAGCTTCAGCACCAAAGATCCTTTTGCCGAATTCTAGTTATATTATTTGCAGTGTTCTCCCAATCCAGGAAAAATATTTGTAGACATATAGCAATTGTTTGTGGTATGTGGTTGAATTTTATAGTGTTGCACCGGCTCCAGGAGATGGGTGCTTACTAAGTAAGCTAAAAGATTAAGTTAAAAATGGAAAAAAAGATATTCGTCCTCTGATCTAACAATCATGTACACGAGTAAAGAGATCAATCTATAACCAAAATTGAAAACAACATATATCTACATACAGCTAGCAACATACAATCTTGCAGAGTGATAGATCACCCCCAGCTCCTTCTATAATATCTGTTTTCTTTTTCCATCTGAAATATTTTAAGAGTGCAACTAAAATCACTCTAGTAGTAAACAGCTGATGTGTAAATCAAAACCATGAAAAGCCATCACAAGTTTACAACAAAAATTGTCGCTTATGTAGTCTAGAAAAGGTTATGACCTAGAAATGACGGATGGTCAATGATAACTCTGCTGCCTCACCATTCACATTAATGGGCCCAAGCTCAAAGCCATGAAACAACACGAGATATAAGAATAAAGACGCCAATGGTTAACATGTATAAAGAGCGGCAAGATTAGGGAGGATTAGTAGGCTTTTACCTTTTGAGCTCAGGATTGAGCAATGTTAATATATTTCTCAAACTAATTAACAGCAAACAAATATACTGTTGCTGTTGTAGATTGTTGCTTTTTGTAGATACAAATCTTAAATCGAGTACCTTTACAGAACTAACATATGAGAAGCTTCCTAAAAAAACTAAAAATCAAATAAAAAAAAAGACAGCTCTGGGCAATTTATGTCGTCTTATAAAAACTAAAGCCAGTATTGATATTTATCTTCAGTATTACGAAGACAAGGTCTATGTGGTCACTATCGCAAATCAATAACAGGCATAGCAATGTCAAACATACACACCCCGAACCAACAATCCTGACATACATTGTAGCAGTACCGTGCTAAGGTGTTAATCCATGATTAGCAGTAATGTCATCTTATAGATGCTTTATGGTTGCAGTTGTAAATAAACAGGCAGTGCAAGAAATCAAATGAAATCCACAATCCATTGACTACAGGGACTAGATGTGACAAAGGGGCTTACTCATAAGGACATTGCAGTGATCAGGCATTGCCAAATCAATTCCCTGGACGAATCACATATCTCGTACACCTGTTTCCACTGGTTCGGTATCAATAAGCCATGAGAAGACTCGATGCACTCTTGTGATATGGGTTCCTCTGTATGGTATGCCATCAATTTGATACGTGCACGAGTACATGGATCATCCGTTGTTGGGTGGTCGCTCCAACTTTTCAAAGAACAGAAGCCAGGGCTACCGAGAGAAAGAAATATTGGTGTGCTTAAGATCTCCTCTTCCCTGTCAGACACCACAGGGAACTCAACAATTGATAAGGACGGCGCTGTGCCGCCTGACCTTGGTTGGCAGACCACTGTGATATTGTATGCGGTGATGGTTTTCTTGGCTCTCGATAAGCCAAGGAAGATGGGTCCGTGTGGAACGGCGCCTCTGACGAATGGCAGGCTGTTGTCATCCAGTTTCGACCATTGCTCCTTCTCGACATCAAACATGTGCGTGCCCTCCTGCTGAGATAATGACACCAGAATGCAGGAGGCCAGTGCAACGTAGGACTCGACAGTAACCATTGGCGGAGAAAGGTACTGCAATGGGGTGAGGTCCCATGGGAAGAAGGGAGGCCGTGGCAGGGGCTTCCACTCGCAGCTCTCTAGATGGCCATCGACCACGCGCGCTTGGGAGAGATCAAGCACCTCGAACCATGGAACGAAGTCGAGTTGCCCCGTGACGGAGGGATACCGTGCCAGGGCGTAGATCTTGTGGCCGATGGTGAGCACAACCGGGTGGAGCTTGGTCGACAGGAGGTTGGGCCCCCGGATCACGGCGCGAGTCTCGGTGTCGAAGACGATGGTCTCCGGGGCGTAGTCCTCATCCGCTGAATCGCCCCCGACGCCGACGATCCATGAGCGCACGGGCACGGGGGCGAAAGACATGCAGAACTTGGCGCTGATGCGGGCGAGCCGGCGAGGGATAGGCACCGGAGCGGGATCCTCCTCGTCGCCGCCGCCGCCGCCTCTCTTCGCCGCCGCGTAGGGATCCACCTTGAACACGGAGTAGGTTGCCCAGCTCACCTCATGGCCTACCACCAGGTACACCGAAGGAGCCTTCACCTTCTTCTCCTCCTCCTTATCATGGCCGCTGGTGCGCGCGCCGGCCATCTTCTCCGGCTTCCGCTTCTTGTGCTGCCGCTCCGCCATCTGATCCATGTGCGCCGCCGCCGCCGCTGGATTTTTTTTTTTTTTTTGAGAAGAGAAATTAGGGTTTGGTTTGGGTAGCTAGCGGTTTAGACTTTTGTTGTGGCTTTGTGTCTGATGGAACTGACAAAGTAGGCCGTGTCGACATGGCCCGGTGTTTTGTCTTCTGCGGACCGGCCCGCTAGCGGCACGGTGGACACGGCCCAGCCCACTTGCTAGTTCTCACGCGGAAAAAGTTCAATTTAAGTCACCCATGTAATGCTCGAGTTTGGATCGCGTCACTCAAACCTAAAACCAGGTACCAACACATCCCTCATTTTCCAAAACGAGTGCAACTATAGTCTCAAGATGATTTTGGATGGTGGTTTCGGCTAATGTGACACGTTGACTTTGTATTTATTTGACATGGCGTTGAATAAAATGTGATCTATCATCGGCACTATCTTATGTCACAATTGTAGTTGTAATTTGATGGAATTCAGAGATGCTTGATTAGATTTCTAATAGGGACACTGCAGCAGCATGATATAGAAACAAGTGATATGTTCATGTTCTTGGATGATACACCTACCACAACATCATTATTCATAAATATTGCTGAGCCCAAGATCCATGTGATGGCCGAGTAAAGCAATCAGAAAATGTAAAATCAGTTTATTCTTCATTGTTCTAAACATACATATTTGCAGCTCTTAGATCATCTTTTTTTTTTCAGTTTTGATGGGATACTAAAGTGCAGTTTCAAAATTGTAATGTATGCCCAAATAACAGAGATGATCAGAAGTAATACGGCGGAGTTCAGGACCAGAACAGCTATGAGAGCTTGAGAAGTGCATGAAGGGCCACTTCTTTTCTCAAACTCCAGCTAAAATACCACTTTGTTGTTATTGATCTTTAGCTGTTGTGTAGAGTAGTGATATACATCAGATCTCACCGATGATGGTCAAGAACATCTCGTGATTTGTTATCACTTTTACAGTAATAATGCGATTTGTATGATTGCAATGGAACAGTTGTGTTTTAAGAGCATAAAGTGTTCAAGGTCGCCGAGTTGTGTTTGATTCCAGAAACAAGAAAATGATAGGTGAGTTCGGCCAAATAATCGAAAGCCTCCTCGATATGCATTCATAATTTGCTGGTGCGGTGGTGCCCAAGATGACAAAGATTTTTTGTGTGCATTTGTGGTACTCTTTTGAGCAAATTTGTGTAATAATTGGTTATAACTTGTTAAGCAAATGTCGGGATTATATTCTATTATTAAAAAAGAAATGACTAGGGCTGTGCCATCTCCTCACGGGCAGCGGAGTAATCATCCCACAGCTCACTGTGGAGAAGCCGAATGAGGAAGAGGAAGGAGAGAGGAAGAGGAAGAGGAAGAAGGAAAGGAGTGGGAGAATGGTGTGTGGGCTCCACAGGATGACTCCGCAGTATAGATCAGGTCTACGTGTCACGTCAGCGAAACCATCCTCTAAAACCGCTGACGGAATCAAATTACACTGGTTTTAAGAGCATCTCCAACATAATACCCAAATCAGCCTCTTCAAACACTTTACTTCAACATACTCTCCATCTACACTCTCTATTATGAGTCAATGACAGGTGGGACTCATATGTCAGCCTCTACTACCTCTTCTTCTTCCTCCTCCTCTTTCTCCCCTTTTTCCTAGCCATGTTTACTCTTTATTCTTCCTCCTCTACAACTACCCCAAGCTCATTTCAGCGCCCTCTCCCTTTACTGTGGTGTGAGGCGTCGATGTTACTCTTCCTCATCTACAACTACCCCAAGCTCCTTTCAGCGCCCTCTCCCTTTACTGTGGTGTGTCGATGTTACTCTTCCTCCTCTACAACTACCCCAAGCTCCTTTCAGCGCCCTCTCCCTTTACTGTAGTGTGAGGCGTCGATGTTACTCTCCCTTTACTGTGGTGTGAGGCGACGACGAACATCGACGGTGACGGGCGCACAAGGCAATGACGCACGGCGGATCCGTGCTCGCATGAGGCGGGCTCGTGCACAGGAGGTGACGACAGACGATGATGAAGGGCGTGTGAGGTGACGGCGACGAAGGGCATGTGAGGTGGCGGCGACGTCGCGGATCTGCTCCTTGATGGCATGCGAGAGATGAGAGAGGAGGAGGCAATGAGCGGCGTCAGCTCCGTCCCTCTTTAGCCAACAGCGAGGGCCTGGAGCTACCTCGGCTTGCAGCAGAGCCGGCAGACGAAGGGAGTGTAACAGCCGTCCCTCCAGAACCGCATAGCCAGCCTATTCGACGGGTGGGCCCACTTACACATACCACCCCGCTTACACTTTCGTTCTCGCTTCGTGTAAAAAGGAATATGCCTTATAAGTTGGTTCCACTCATGCTAAACTAGCAAGGTGGGAATATGCCTTATAAGTTGGATCCACTCATGCTAAACTAGCAAGGTGGTACTAAACAAGCACACACAACTCACATGGCCCACACACACAGCTCACATGGGCCACATAGGCCTAATCCAAATTGGGCCAGGATGTCACATACACCCTGAGCAGGGTGGTACTAAACATGCGCACATAGCTCACATGGGCCACACAGGCCTAATCCAAATTGGGCCAGGATGTCACATACACCCTTCCACTCATGCTAAACTAAACATGCGCACACAACTAGGGGTGGGCATTCGGTCTAACCGAAAATTTCGGTCTCGGTCTTCGGTCTTCAGTCTTTCGGTCTTTGAAAATTGAAGACCGAATTTCAATGCAAAAAATGTCAGGACAGACAAATTCGGTCTCAGTCCTGACCGAAATTCAACAACATTTTCATATATGCAAAGAAAATGAAAATTTTCAACACAAAAGTCACAAAAAAATTCGTAAGCACTTATGAGTAAAGACTCTTATTAGGTTGCATGCCTATAATAAGTAAGGATGTGAAAATTAGAGCTTAGTCCTAATTGAACGTAGTGGATTGTAGGTTGCATTTAGACTTTTTTGATAATTCGGTTTTTTCGGTTAACCGAGAAGAGAATTGACCGAACAAAGAGAAGAGAAGTGACCGAACAAAGGAGTGATATGGTTGGAGGGAATATGCATTATAAGTTGGTTCCACTCATGCTAAACTAGCAAGGTGGTAGTAAACATGCAAGGAGTGATATGGTTGGAGGGAATATGCCTTATAAGTTGGTTCCACTCATGCTAAACTAGCAAGGTGGTAGTAAACATGCGCACACGGCATAGCAAGGTGGTAGTAAACATGCGCACACAGGTTCCACTCATGCTAAACTAGCAAGGTGGTAGTAAACTGTTGACGAAAAAATCGAACACACTGGCCTGGGAGATCTGCTTAACTCCTGTACAGGTCCAAAGATTGATGAGATGCGGGCGTGCCAGTCAATTTGATCCTGCAACTGACAAGATATGCAAATAATAGATCAAACAGCCGATCGGCTGGCAAGCCGATGGAGTAGTTCCAGCCGATAGCCGATAATAGTCGATGTCGATACCAGCCGATAGCGATAGGGTTTAAACAATCGGCTATATGTCTAATGTGATATAAAGGCAATCGGCTGATGATAATATAATATAGCAATATAATCCAGTAGAAATCAATCGGCTAACAATATGATATAGTAGAACAAGTATTGACCCAAAGGTTAAAGCATGTATCGGCTGGAGGTCCGATGTCATAAAATCCACAAGATTGATTAAACAGTGAAACCTTTGTTGCCATCGGCTAAATCCAACTTATATGTATATGCAATCATTACAAGCCGATGCAACGTCCAGATAACTTATCGGCTAGCACCCCGATAAAACATTAGCATGAACCTATCGGCTTAACAAGACTTATATTATCAACAACAATCTAGTAGGTCGAACCTAACCGATGCAGCACGAGATTGTATATGATAATCTAATACTCGATGAGCCGATAGATCTGTCTAATGTGATGGATGTAACAAATCTGTTTAGAACAACATTATGATTGTAGAGATATATCGGCTAATACAGGAGATCAGACCTAACCGAGACAGTCCCAGCTAAACCGATGCGTCTCTAAACACAATACAATTAGAGATATAATTGAGATATTTGATAGGCAAATATATCAACCAAACCAGAGCGATCCAAGAGATCGTAACGATGCAGCCTTGAACGACGCCGATGTAGATGACAGATTCACCGGGGCCGGACGGAACGTAGGACTTACCCCTTCGCTGGAGATCAAAAGCCAATGCAGCCCCGCGTCAGGTGCCCAAATTCCGCCAGAAGATAAGTAAAAACCTCAGGGAAGAGGGTGGCGATGCACCGAGAGTATTATTGATCGATAGATTGATAGATTACATAGACCCCAGGTGCACATATTTATACCCATGGGTTGATACAAGTCCTTGCCGGACAAGAAAGAAACTATCCTAAAGATAAAAGGAAAACATAAAGTCCTTATCGGACACTAAACACACTTTCCTAAAGACGAAAGGAAACTAACAAACTATTCCTAATTAATAATTAAACTGCCATGCCGCATCCTTCTTGAACTCGAACTCTTTGATCCGACTCCATCGAGAACACGACATCGTGGCGACTTGACTCCCATCAGCTGATTCTAAAACTTTGAAGCCGACACTGATTCCAAGCTGATGGTGACTTTGGGGCTTACCAAATTTCACTGTTAACATAAACATGCGCACACAACTAAACATAGTAAACATGCGCACAGCTAAACATAGTAAACATGTGCACACAGCTCACATGGCAAATGCACACAGCTAAGTTGATATGGTTGGTTCCACACAGGCAATGCATCAACACAGATCCTACATCGCTATGCGCCATATAAGTTGATATGATTGGAGGGAATATGATATGGTTGGAATATGCCTTATAAGTTGATATGATTGGAGGGAATATGCCTTATAAGTTGGTTCCACACAGGCAATGCATCAACACAGATCCTACATCGCTATGCGTCATATGCCTGTACACTGACCCGCAACCGCAAGGGTCATCTCTGGTACCATTTGTAACGGCCATATAAGTTGATATGATTGGAGGGAATATGATATGGTTGGAATATGCCTTATAAGTTGATATGATTGGAGGGAATATGCCTTATAAGTTGGTTCCACATAGGCAATGCATCAACATAGATCCTACATTGCTATGCGCCATATGCCTGCACACTGACCCGTACACGCAACCGAGGGAATATGCCTTATAAGTTGGTTCCACACAGGCAATGCATCAACATAGATCCTACATCGCTATGCGCCATATGCCTGCACACTGACCCGTACGTGCAATCGCAAGGGTCGTCTCTGGTACCATTTGTAACGGGTTGGAGGCACGGTTGGAGGGAATATGCCTTATAAGTTGGTTCCACTCATGCTAAACTAGCAAGGTGGTAGTAAACATGCGCACACATCCAAATATGCCTTATAAGTTGGTTCCACACAGGCAATGCATCACACAGATCCCACATCACTATGCGCCATATGCCTGCACACTGACCCGTACGTGCAACCGCAAGGGTCGTCTCTGGTACCATTTGTAACAGTCATCCCTCCAGATCCGCGTAGCCAGCCCATCTGACAGGCGGGCCCACTTATACATACCACCCCACTTACACTTTCGTCCTCGCTTCGTGTAAAAGGGTAAATCCGAGAGTGATATAGTTGAAGGGAATAGGCTTTATAAGTTGGTTCCACTCATACTAAGCTAGTAAGGTGGTACTAAATATGCGCACACAACTCACATGGGCATAACAAACCTAATCCAAATTGGGCCAGGATGTCACAGGAAGGTAGCTCCGGTGCATCTTTGCTCCATGCCATCGTCGGCGGTAGGGGCGGCAGAGGCGTCCTGTCTCCAGGGAAGATTGGGACGACAACGGGGGGTATGCGGGCGGAGGGAGGCAGCTCCGGCACCTCTCTGCTCCATGCCGTCGTCAACGCTAGCCGACTAACAGCAACGAGCACCAGCGAAGAAAAGAATGTGTAGATGGGAGGAGGAATGAATGTGGGGCGCACCTTTGACTAGTGACTTTGGCTGGCCATGTTTGGCTAGTGGAGGGAAGGTTTTGGCCATCTGGAGACGCTGTTGGAAGATGCTTTTTTTTTGGGTTAATTGGATCCATGCCTCTGCAACTTTGCCAAATTGAAAAAATGCCACTACTATTTGTTATATCAGCTACATGCCACTGGAAAATTCTAAAATTGTAACCATGCCACTCCAGTCACTTTCTCCGTCCTCCTCTCTCACGCCGTCTCCGTTCCCGTCCTCATCCCGACCACCGCGGTGGACCTCCCGGCGAGGGCAACGTCGACGACGAACTGGGCAAGGAGGTCCGAGTGAGTCAGATCGACGACGACAAGGGCGAATCCGAACAAATCCATAGATGCTCGACCCGATCGCGCTCAGCATCGATGACGACATGGCGCCGCCAGCCTCCGCGTTCCGCCGCGCCGCGCCACTGGACGTCCTCGCCCGGACGAGCTCCGACAGGTCCCCGGCATTGTCGTCGCCATCCGCCAGGCTCATCGTTTGCTGCCTTGAGCAAGACGCGTGCGTCGACTTGGCCGGCGGCATCAGGTCGCGTGGCGCCTCGGACGCTGCGCCTGGCCCGCCATGCTCCTCCTCCACCATTGCCGCGTCGTCCTTGCAAGGCTTTCCTTCGCCGCCGCAGCCGCCACTACCGGCGCAGTCGTTGGGGAAGGGGATGACGCTGTTGGACGTATATGAGGTGGAGTGGATCACGCGGGAGTTGGAGAGGGTGCTCGTGAGGGAGAGTGGGTGCCGCAACGGCGGTGGTGGCAGACGAGCGGGTGATGGGCACCGTAGACGGAAGGGGACGACGAGGAAGGCGGCGACCAGTTCCTACATGAGGCCGACGACCGACAAGGGCGGCTTCATGGGGAGGCACGCCGTCTCTGTATGCGGCGACACCGCCACCGCCGTCGTCTCAGTCAGCGACCGTGCGTGGCGAGGGCGAGGAAGCTTCCGGGAGGTGGAAAAGGTGTAGGGGTCTCGAGGTGTTCAAGTGTGGATTACTCCATAGGTTTGGTCGTGGATGTAGGTTTATGCTTGTCGCCGTCGCTGTCGGCGCCTGGGCCAGCAGCCGCAGCCGCCACCACCGCTGCGATGAGCGCCTCGTAGAAGAGGTCCGAGATGATGTCCTTCTCCAGTGAGTCGGCGAGAGCGAACAGGAACCACAAGCCAGCCTCGTCTTCTTGCACCGCCGCCGCCGACCCTTGCGTAGGCTACGATGACGGTGGTGCTGTTGTCCCCAGCGGTGGTGACCTGGGAGCGGGAGGATGGGAAGGAGGGAGGGGGATAAGGACGGGAACAAAGACGGCGTGAGAGAGCAGGACGGAAAAAGTGACTAGAGTGACATAATTCTAATTTTAGAAATTTCGAGGGGCATATGTAGCTGATATGACGAATAGTAGTGGTATTTTTTTAATTTAGAAAAGTTGCAATAGCATGGATCCAATTAACCCACTTTTTTTTATAATAATGGCTAAAATTTGGCTTGGAAAGTCACTTGGAGAGGCTGTTGGATATGCGGTGCAGCTATATTTGAGGGAGTCAAAGTGGACTTACTGCCGATTCAAAAGCCATGGCGGAGCATGGGCCGTTTCACTCGGGCCAATGAGGAGGAGGACCCGGCCTATGTAGGGTTTCCTTCCTCTTTCTCTGTCTACTCGCACTCGCCGCCGCTGCCGTTCCCCATCCCAAGTCCCAGACCAAACAATGTCGACGCCTAGCCAGAAGAAGAGGAGGAGTAAGGGGAAGGACGGCGCGGTGGCGCCGGTGGGACTGAGGCTTAATCGCCTGGGTCGTGCTTCTCCTCGCGAGGCCGCCGGGAAGCCGGTGTACCTTGCGGTGGAGCACGACGATGACCAGGAGGTGCCCGCGCACTCCATCGTCGAGCTCGGCGGCGGCGGCGAAGCCCACCTTGTGCTTCACAACGTCCGCGGGATGTCCTTCGCCACCGTGGAGTCGCGCTACGGGCCCCGGATCGTAGGCGTCGGCGGCAAGTTGTTCACCACGGTGTACGACCCCAAGACCTCGATGGAGATCCCCGGCCCCTTCCTCGTCGAGCCTAAGCTCCGGCCCGTCCTCATCCCGCGGGGCAGCAAGCTGTATGCGCTCTCCCGAACCCCTTCCGTCGTGCCCGGCCTCGACTTCCTGCCCTGGTTCGTGTACCTCGACCTCAACTACGTCTTGGTCGCCCCTCACGACGCGAGAACCATGGGATGGCACCACTTGCCGCCGCCGCCCATCTTCCCTGTCCGCCTCAACCCGCTCGAGTACCGTGACCCGCCGGAGGTCCGCGTCGCCTCCTACGCCGTGGTCGGCTCCCACATACTGCTCTCCGTGCAGCAAGACAAGGGCACCTGCGCTTTCGACATGGACACCAACCAGTGGGATATGGTGGACGCCAACAACTTGCCTTTCATCGGCAAGGCTGTTCCCCTTGGTGGCCACCTCTTCATTGCCCGCTCCATAGCCAATGGCGGTGCTGCTGCAGTGTACGACATCAGGGTCTTCCCCTTACAGCCAACAAGTTCAGGGTCACACAAGACGGAGTTGTCCATCCTCAACATCCCCGTGGTGTCCAAGGGCATTGTTCCAGGGCAGCTTTTCTGCTCCTTGGGGAAGGGCATCTTCTCTTCCATCGACGTTCGATCTGCTGCTACTCCTGGTCCAGACGCCAAGCTGCATAAAGCGCGTATCGTTCATCGCACCTACTCTCAGGTTGGAGGGGATGACACTGAGGACAATAATTATACTGTCATAACCAAACAGCACAGACAGATTTACAAACTTATTGATCGGACTCGTCATTTGGCTCATCCTTCTCCGGTTGTTGCTGCTTTAACTATGTAAGCTTCAAACACTTTCCATTCTTTACACCCTTACGTTGCTGCTCAATCAGGTCCCATGACATGAGAAAATCTTTAGGAAGCTGCATTTGAGATTTCGATTTGCTTACTAATGCAGTCTTCCTTTTTTCCACCCAAGTTGTGACATGAGAAATCGTTAGGAAGCCTCATTTGAGATTTCGATTTACTGACTAATGCAGTATAGTTTTCCACCCAAGTTATGACATGACAAATTGTCAGGAAGCTGCATTTGAGAATTTGATTAGCTGACTAATCAGTTTAGTATTAGGCAACCTGGATGAAGGTCATTTATGGTCTGCATGGATTTCCTTCTCTTTTTTTGTGTGCGTGTGTGTTGGGGGGGGGGGGGGGGGGGGGGGAGGGTTACTCTGTAAAGGTTATAACTGATCATTAAGTTGCTTTCTAGCCTTCACTGAAAATTGTTTTGTACCACTTGAATCTGTCGTTAAGATAGTGTAGATATCTGCTTCGATGTATTGTTCCTTAGGGACTGTGCTCCATCCCCTGTGCTCACCCAACCCTTATTAATCTGGTATACACCATTAAAGTACACATGCCCACAAAAGTAAGTACTAGTTAACTACGGAGTAGTAATCATCCTCTTAGGTTATCTATTATATTTGCTTAAACATTTGAGTTTTTTTTATTTTAGGTAGGCAACTAGCGAATACAGTTTTAATCTGGAACTATGTTTAACAAGCCAACAATTGTTGTATACAACTGCGATCCTGCATTTATGCTCTAGATTAGATTCAGATCTGGCTGTGGCTCTTTCATTTGGCACGCTTGATCAAATCATCAAAAGCTGTGATTAAGGTTGTTTCCATTGCTAATGTAACCCAAATATCTACCTGTTCATATGGGACGTCCGCCCCATGGTTAGCATAGATTGATATCCAGTGATTATGCTATTGAGTTAAACCGTCAACAAGTACGTGCTTGGTTAAAATTGCGCAACACAAAAAAAGTATGCACCGGACTAGGGTAGCTTCATGGTCTGGAATTGGAAATCCTTATATGCTCTTTTCATGGTATGATGTTACCGGTCTGCCTCATGGTTAGCTTAGATTGATATCCGGTGATTATTCTGTTGAGTTAAACTGTCAACAAGTCTGTGCTTGGTTAAACGGCGCAACACAATACTTATATTTTACAAAAGTATGCACTGGACTCAGGTAGCTTCACGGTCTGGAACAAGAAATCCTTATATGTTCTTTTCATGGTACGATGTTACCGAACTGCAGTATGTAAATTCGGTGGTTCATAAAGCAATTTCACCCGATCTCTTGTGACGATTGGAATTTCTTAACCATTTGACCATTTATTTTAATTCATTGTCATGAGACCTATGACCTATGATGGTACTTATTTTATTTTATTGTTTGCTGGGAATAACTTGTGTTCTGAGTTATGTCTGAATCCTTATTTTGCCTGATGCAGGGAAGCAGAATGACCATGTGAAGGTTTGAACGAACAGTGGCAAGACTAGGCTGTATTTGGACTGAAACTGTCCACTATGATGAATGTAAGTTTGGTGAAAGCAGCAGTAATTTAGCAGCTATAATTTTAGATTTGGTGTTTCATGCGAAATTTGACTTGGTTTTGGTTATGCATCTGCTTGAACTAGACAACTTCTCCGGTGTCTGTTGTCTTGTTTATGGTAATTTGTGGCTAGCAATGGAATCGTTATGGATCCTTATAAATATGCTTATATTCGTTGGTGAAGCCACGGGTTCTGTTTGAAATGGACGAATTGCGATGAAACTAGATAAAAGCTGTGTTTTGCTGCGGAAAAGTTGTATCCCAATGATATGAGGTGCAAGGTGGATTTGTTCTTTTTTTTGTAGCTGACTATTTGACAAAATATACATTTTGTTCAGTCGCCCCGAGGTTGAATTCGCACCGTGTAGAACCTAGACCTCATCGTTTTCTTTACTTCTCATAAGCCGTGGAAAAACTAACAGAACAACAAAATAAATTTGGTTAAACTTTATATTTGTTCTTAGCGATGGTTTTAGAAAATAAACTACAATCAGAAAACCTTAACTATATACTACCTCCGTTTTTTAATAGATGACGCCGTTGACTTTTTCTCATATGTTTGACCATTCGTCTTATTCAAAAAATTTACATAATTATAATTTATTTTGTTATGAGTTGTTTTATCACTCATAGTACTTTAAGTGTGATTTATATCTTATCCATTTACATAAATTTTTTAAATAAGACGAATGGTCAAACATATAAGAAAAAGTCAACGGTGCCATCTATTAAAAATCGGAGGTAGTATATTTCAAAAATCAAACGATGGATGCGGATTAATAATGCAACAGGCAAATGGTGGAAATTTAGCTAGACCGCTAAAGTACGGTCAGCCTGTGTCCACTTCTCGTAGCATTTTTCTTTGGGGGATTTGCTAGATTTGTGTTGACATTTTTTTAAGAGAAAACAATCAGATTTTGTACTGATGGATGTGTGTTAACTTCCGTGCCATCATGGGCTAAGTGCCAAAGTTCATGGTCCATTCAGATCCAGTTGCTTCTTTTACCGTAACAGACAGATTTTGAAATTTGCATATGTTCCATGAGAGTAATGTGCTCTAAAAATGTATTACTAAGAAAAGTGATCAGGGTAGTTCTTTGTAATTTTAAATTGTAATTTCTCTACTTACATACTGCAAGTGAATATGCATGTAATTTTCTTATCTTTAATTATTAGTAATGAAATTCAAATCAGTATTGTTTTTAAGTCAAGCTATATCAACCTTTTTAATCTTGCTAACCGTTTAATGACTTTATTACGTTTGAACTCCATATTATCTTAATAAAATTCTCTTGTGCCAACCGTGCTCTAAAAATCCCCTTTTTCTTAAATCTTTTTTTTTGGCTCCCTGAGGTGATGACATATTTTCAGTGCTAGTGAATAGTGACTCCCTGCGCCGGTAAACAAAGGCCTGGTTTCCCCAATTTTTTCTATCAAAAAGATCATATCAAATCTTTAAACACATGCAATAATGCAATATAGATTAAAAAAAACTAATTGCACGGTTAGAGGAGAAATCGTGAGATGAATTTTTTGAGCCTAATTAGTCTATGATTAGCCATAAATGCTACAGTAACCCATATGTGCTAATAACGGATTAATTAGGCTCAATTGTCTCGCGGTTTACAGACGAGTTATGAAATTACTTTTTTATTCATGTCCAAAAACTCATTCCGATATCCGATCAAACATCCGATGTGACATCCAAAAATTTTCTTTTCGCGAACTAAACAGGCCCAAAACTGACAAAACACAGTTCTCCGTTAGTCTTTCTGTTCACCAATGTTTGGCGCGCGACATCTTCCTCATGTCGAGTGTTGTTCACTGGGTGTGGCGGGGCATGCCTAGAGATGTTCACCGTTTTCTCGTGGTGAATTCACCTATTAGGAAGCGAGGATGGTTACAATTGGTTTTTCACGGGGACATAAATAGGAGAAGACATGCCCCCGTCAATTTTCGCGGGGGCGGAGATGGTCCTTTCCTTGTCCCCGCTCCCCGCGGAGACCCGAATAGGGGTCCAAGTTTAATATGTCCCCGTCGGTTTGTTGCATACATGACACCGATTACACCTAGTTACAAGTTTAATATGCAAAATGACTCTCTTGGTGGTTTTGAGGGTGATTTTCACCGACGTGGCTCGTTGACCTAGTCCAACCAGTCGAAGGCCCACATGTCATCTCCCACTCTTTCCTTCTCCACCCCTTTCTCTCCCTCACCCCATATATTTCGGCTTTGGCGACACCAACAGTGGGTAGCGCGGCGCTCGGGCAGTGGGAGATTGAGAAGAAGGCAGTGGTCGACAGTAGCGCAATGGTGGCTAAGGAGCTCGAGGGAGTTGTATGGCCCCATGTCTCTCGACGGTGGCAGAGTGGGTGACTTATGGGCCCCCACATGCTGACTCAGCCGGTTGGACTAGGTGAACGAGCCATATTAGTGGAAACTATCCTCAAAACCACCGAGAGAGTCATTTTGCACTGGATTTAATAGTGGAAGGAGGGGGGGGTCAAGATATCTGGTATTGCGGTTAAGGGATACGGATTTGATTTGACCTATATTTGAGGGAGTCAAAGTGGATTTATTCCTTTAGTTTTCACATGGTTGGGAGCTTACGAGCTCATGAGCGCTAGTAAGAAGCATTTTGCACCTATAAATATTACAAATTTTTCTTGGAATTTTAGGCAGAATCAGCAGCAGTTTGAGTAGATAAGAGTTTAGGGAACTTTCAGAATATATATGAATTCCTGCTCCTCACCATTTATTGACTCATAAATTTCTTCAACATTACTTCTACGAGATTATGTATCCAAAAACTGGTTAAAAACAATTGCTCCTTCAACCTCACCCAGTATATAAATTTCAAAACCTTTCAGCACATGAATTGAATTCCTAAGCCCTAACAAGTAACAAGTAACAACCACCCCTCCAAACCTTGATCTCTTCAAGGAGATAACAAATAGAATGTTAATATATACATGAGGATAACATAGCCTTCCACTGTAGAAACAGCTAGACCAACAAAATTAGGGGGCAAAATAAAAAAGAGAGAGAGTAAAGTGCATAGGATCTAGATGACACGTTATGACAAGTTTTGGTTATACATAGTAAAATGTATGGGCGGTCCTTAAATTTGTAGAGATGTGTCATCTAGGCCCCGAAACTCTCAAAATACAAATCCAAGTACCGGAACTTGTCATAGTGTGTCATCTAGGTCCCAAATCGCCACAACCCCTTTATGATCCTATGAGGCGTTGATGTGGCATGCCACACGGATATGACGCGACATTATTTTTTTCTTCTCTTTTTTCCCTTTCTTCTCCTTTCTGTGACCCGTGCAAAAGAAAGAAAAAAATAAGAATGAGAAGAAAACGAAAAAGAAAAGAAGAAAAAAAAAGAGAAAAGAGCACGTCACGTCCATGTGGCATTGCCACATCAGCGCCATCCTAAAGGGGATGTGTCAATTTGGGACCTAGATGATATACTTTGACAAGTTCTAAGACTTGGATATGCATTTTGAGAGTTTATGGACCTATATGACACAACCCTACAAGTTTAAGGACCGCCAATGCACTTTACTCTGGTTATGCATTTAAGAGTTTAGGGACCTCAATGATACATCCCTACAAACTAGTTAGACTCAAAATTTCCAACCTGAAGAGTGAAATCTGGCCTTGTTTAGTTGGGGAAAACTTTTAGGTTTGGTTGTCACATCGGATATACGGACACACATTCGAAGTATTAAACATAGTCTAATAACAAAACAAGTTATAGATTTCGCCAGAAAACTGTGAGACGAATATATTAAGCTTAATTAATATGTCATTAGCAAATGTTTACTGTAGCGCCACATTGACAAATCATGAAATAATTAGGCTCAAAAGATTCGTCTCGCAAATTAGTCGTAATCTATGTAATTGGTTTTTTTCCTATATTTAATACTCCATGCATATGTCTAAACATTCAATGTGATAGGTAGAAAATTTTTGTTTTGGGAAATAAGCAGGGCCTCTGTCAGAAGCTTGTCAAACACAAAGTCTGCCAACAGGTTCCCCAAGTGATCAGCATCCCTCTGAAAATTTCTTGATGACTTTTTTAAGTGACATGTAAAAATAAGAAGATATCCATTTAAGAAATGATTTGAGTTTTCCGGAAAAGTGGCACTTATATGCCGACATGCCGTGAGCTTATACATGCCGGACAAACTAGTGTGTCCGTGGCGACGAAAGGAAAATTGACATTGACTGGAATGCTAAATGATTAAGAAGGTGTGTTAAGGGGATTAAGACTTAAAACGAGCCGAGTCATTAATATATGATTAATTAATCATTTTAAATTTGAAAATTTGATTAATATGACTTTTTTAAAAGGGAAAAACGAAGCTAGCACCTCCTGTCACGCTGTGACCTCCCAGAGCCGGCGAGCTCGAGCTCGTCTGGTGTTGGGACTCTGGACTCGTATGTAGGAGTGGAAAAATAAGCTCAGGCTCGTGAGCTCAGTTCGGGCTTGGCTCGAGCTTGGTGAGCTTGGCTTGGCTCGTAAGTTAAACAAGTCAAGCCCAAGCCTCTTATTTAGCTCGTTGCTGAAATGAGTCGAGTCCGAGCTGGCTCGCAAGCCTAGGCCATCATGTGTTTATATCGATTATTTTTTAAGAAGTTATTATTTGTCAACTTAAAATTTATCATTAAGATTTTAAAGAATTGAATGTATAAACTTATTTAAATTTTATAGGTTGATAATTTGTTCTTGTTTTTTTAATAATTATAAAATATATATGAAGAGGTGTTTCAACATGAAGGCTTGCAAGCTAGCTCAAGCTGGCTCGAGCCAGGAAACGAGCCAAGCCAAGCCTAGCTTATTGCGAGTCACTACAAGCTAAGCCGAGCCAAGCTCGGCTCATTTCCACCCCTACTCTTTTGGTGTTGGCTGTTGGGACTCTGGACTCTGCCGACCATTCTTGCTGTGCACATCTAGAAGGAGATTTGATTGAACAGGGAGCCACTTCGCCGTCACACCGGAGGGGGGGGGGGGAATTTAACTATTTGCCACTTTTAGATTTGACAATTATCCAAATACCCTTATTAGGTGTGCAGTTATTTTTTTTCCTTCTTAAGAGATGGTCTCTTAATTATTTACCACTTTTACCTACGTGGTATGCCAACATGGCAACCTAGATTGAAAAACGGTGTGGGACCCACTTGTCAGTCTCTCCTTCCCCCTTCATCTCTCCCCCACGCGTCCACAGCCCCCATGGAAGCCGACACTGTTGCCGCCGAGGCGCCGCCTCATCTGCCCGGTCCAAGCTGCAGAGGCGCAGACCTCCACTCCCCGCTGTGCCGCCATCGACGCCAACACTGCTCCGCTGCCCCACCACGCCAACGTCGCCCCGCAACCGACCACTGATGGCACCGCTCGCAGTCGACGCTGTGAGGCCCCTCGCTGCCTCCCACCATTGGAACCCTACCAGACGCTGCTTGGGCCTTCGACGATGGGGATGACGAGAAGGAGGACGACGCCGCACAGCTGTGCTATCCCCGTGCTGACAATCTCCACGCCGCTCGTCCTCAAAGACGCCGACCTTCTCCCCGTCGACAGCGGCGGCTACCCCAAATCCTCCCTATCAAGGACGGCGCCACACCGTTGTGCTGTCCCCATGCTGGCAATCTCCACGCCGCTCATCCTTGACGACGCCGACCTCCTCCCCACGACAGCGGTGGTCACCCCAAATCCTCTGGCGCGATGTTGCAGACGTCGTCTCGCGTCTTCGCCGCGCACCCTGGGCTGTTCTAGTGCATCCGGCCGTGGTGACAACGCTCCTCCTTTTCATCTCCCTCGTCGTCCTCCACTCCCACCTCTACTTGTCTGTGAGGCTGTGCCATCGGTGGTCGACGGCGGGGCGGTACCGGCGTCGATGGGGGACCATGGACGTGGGGGGGGGGAGAGAGATGAAGGGGGAAGGAGAGACTGACGAGTGGGTCTCACACCGTTCTTCAATATAGGTTGTCAAGTTGGCATGCCACGTGGACAAAAGTAACAAATAGTTAAGAGACCACCTCTTAAGAAGGGAAAAAAATAACTGCAAACCTAAAAATGGTATTTGGATAATTGCCAAACCTAAAAGTGGCAAACAGTTAAATTTCCCCACCAGGTGTCACCGCCACGTGCTCGGGAAGGACTGTATTTCCGTTGGTTTCAATAGCTGTTTTACAGCTAAGTTTTTTTTTTTACTAAATCACCGGGGGGGGTGAGAATCCCCACCTGAAGGGCAAGCTTTACCTACGCAAGCGCAGGGGCCCTGGAGGATAGGAGAACAGAATACACGGAGAATACAACGAGGAGAGAACAGAGAAAGAAAACCTCCTAAAAGATTACATTGATGAATGACACCTGCAAAATCATCTTGCCAAAATCCAAAACCTACTGCTAAACCCCAACAAATCAACATCCAATTCCTCACACAGCCACAAGCATGTCGGAAGAAAAGAGAGGCCAAGGGAATGTTGTTGAAGTCCAAGGCCACCCACATGAAGCCATCAAGAAGCTGACTTGATCTTGTTGCTGTTTGTATCAGAGCTCGCCAACGCCCTTTGGGGGAAGGAAGCCCCAAAGGAGGGTGGGCCACTGAAGGTTGCGGCTCGAGGCCACCCGCATTAAGTCTTCTTCAATCAGGCTTTATCAAGTTGCTTGTTAGATCAACTCTCTCCAACGCCCTTCAAGGGAAGGAAGCCTCAAAGGAGGGAAAAACACTGATCCTTGCGGTCCTGGACATCTGGAGGAAGAGGGTGAAGACGAGCAGGGGCTAATAGAAGGGGAAATGGCCAAGGGGATTCTCACAGAGGAAGAACATCAACGACAACTTTGGAGGAGGGCATAGAACCACTGTAATCCAAGCGGCTAGAGGAGCACAATTTCCAAACAAGCACGCCAGATTGAGAAGAAGTTGAAGGGCAAGATCACCAGCGATGTTTGGAACTAGGGGGGAGAGGGCACACAAACGAGGATACTAGGGGGAGGGGAAGGAGAAGAGGTTGCTATCCGCGCCGCGCGCACCGACGAGTGGGGGGTGGGGGGGAGGTGTGGCGCCGACGAGGTCGTGCCTACCTGCTGCCGCTGCAGCCTGCGCCGCCAGCCGCCACCGGCCACCGGGTCCGGCGCTCCCCGCCGCCCCTTTCCAGACAGGCCGCGGGAGGGCCAGCACCGTCGCGCCCACTTCGGCCTCCACCCTGCTGGCCGCCAGCACAAGCGCCGCCGCTCCGCCTCCTCCGCGCCCCGTCACACCGCCGCGGACGGCAGTGACGCTCGCCTCCGGCGGCAGGGCGCCGGATCCAGCCACGGGGGTGCCGGATCCGAAGCTTCGCGCTGCGCCATCGCCGTCGCCGTCGCCCGCCCATCGCACGCCGCGTCGTCGTCCTCGCTCAGAGCCGTCGCGTCATCGCCGGAGGAAAGGCCTTGCCACCGCCCTCACAGCTGGCCGCGCGGAACTCCGGCGGCGCGCTCCGGCGGCGGCGAGGGGTGGGAGAGAAAGGGAGGGGGTGGCGAGGGCTAGGGTTCACCCTCCGTGCCGCCCGCGCGAGAGGGCGACGCGGAGGTCAGAAAATTTAGTTCCGTAAGAGTGGTGATTTACAGCTAAGTGATGTAAAGGAAATTCGATCCATAATTAAGGGACAAGAAGTGAACTTTTTCCAAGCTCTGAACATATGGATTGCATTTTGAGGAACATTCGGCCTGTTTGGTTGGAGGAAGTTTTTAGGAGGGATTAGAAGTTCAGAGGGATAGGCTATTAACTATTTTGTTTGGTTGGGAGACATGAAAATTTTAGTGGAATGGAGATGGAGAATTGACGAAGAAACTCTCTCCTTTTCAATATCTGGGTAGGAGGTGGTAATTGGGAGGGATTCCTCCTTTACTTTGCCTAAACAAATCTCAGCCATCCGTTTTCATTAATGACTTAATCTCCAACTAAACTCCCTATCAATTTCCATCACCTCTGCCAAACAAGATATTGGGATTAAAAATCAAATTTCCCTCTTAATCTCACCATCAATTCCCGCGTGTAAACTCCCAATCCCCTTCCTCGAATGCCAAACAAGTCGATTTGGATTGTATTTCGAGGATGGAAAAAGTACATCGAATGCCCCTCATTTTGTCATCGGATTACAAAATCATCCTCCATCCATAAAACCAGATACTCCGTATTTGCCATCCCTCATCTTATAAAACCGAATCACTTTGAGTCCTCGGCGGTTTTGACTCCGGTTTTACCCAACGCGACAGCTGACTCAGCATGGGACCCACGCGGATCCTACACATCAGCCTCTTCTTTCCCTCCCCTCTCCACCTCTTTCCTTCCCTCTCCACGGGCGGCGGCGGGGGAGCAGCTGGCCACGGGCGGCAGCCGGCAGGGGAGCAGCTAGGCTCGGGCGGCGGGGTGAGGAGCACTAGCAACAGCCTCTGATGGCGTGGCGACGCGACGACGGCGGTGACACGGGAGCACCGGAGCAGCGTCCCGACGAAGCCCTCCTCCCGACGCTGCCTCCTCCCCTCCCCTTCCCTTATTCTTATCCAAAACTGCATGATAAATGGCGGATGGTGTTGCCCAGCTGGGCCACGATGCTGGTGACCTCGAAGGAGAAGAAGTTGCGCGCGTATCCTGTGAAGAGGGATTCGAGGTCCGACTTGATGTCGGTGAGCACCTCGTACATGCCGAGCATGCGGTAGAGCTTCTCCGTCGCCAGGGTGGACATGGCCACGCAAAGCCGATGAGCAGGATGAATCCTCTGGCGATGTCGGCGAAGCACTCGTGGCCGAGCTCGTTTTGTTCATGTGGATGTGTATGTTCATAGATCAGCAGACATCCGTGTCCTGCATGCACAATCAGAGTAGTATTTGCATTTGGCATTCTTTGCTGCAGAAAAGCTTACACGAACTCTTTGAATCTCCATAGCTGTAGAGCTGGTCCCTGTAGTTGTTTATAGGCATAGCCCCGGCGACGCACATCCCTTGCTGGTGACGAGAATTATGGCGATCCCCTGAATAATTTGGGCGGGGGCGACAGGCGCAGCCGCCGCGACCAACCACCGCCGTGGCTGCGGGGCTCTTCCCGTTAGAGCGGCGCGGAAGGCGGCAACAAGAAGATGGTGGCAATAGGTGATGAAGATGGAGACGGAGTCCGCAAGGGACAGGACGCCAGCAACGAGGCGGTGATGGTCAGATGGTGGCGGTAGGTGACGAGATCAGGCTCGACGCCGTCGTCCTTCATCCGTCGGAGTTGGCAAGGACGGGAAGGAGCTGCGCGATTTCCCGGGTCTCTCCGTGGTGGCAGACGGCGTCGGAGAGAGTGAGCAGCGTGGCGACGGTGGGGTAGTGGGGCCTGCTCGCCCGCGCGCAGCTTCTCCCCCCGCCGCCTGCGCCCAGATGCTCCCCCGCAGCCTGCGCCCGCCACCCACGCCCAGCTGCTCCCCTGCCGGCCGCTGCCCGCGCCCACCTGCTACATGGGTCTCACCCTGAACCAACTGTCACGTCGAATAAAACCACAACTAAAACCGCCTATAAGATGAGGATAGCAAATATCAGGTATAAGACGAGGGACCTTCGATGTACTTCTTCCTTCGAGAAACATGAAGGAATTATCCAGCCCACTGAGGTTAAACACGATGTAGAGTTGTAGACATGTGGTACCAAATCCATGGGCTCAGCCCATTTTGTAGTGTATTAGTCCAAGCAGGCTCAAAGCTAGATTCTTTACCAGCATGAAACTTCAGATGAAGTTCGTGTAGCCAGCAACATCCAAGCAAGCAAGATAAACATCCAGTGACACAAGTCACATTAAAGCAACATTCAAGCAAACAAGCAAAATTAGTATACCAACTCACTAGTTCAGTTTCACTAGATAGAAAGCATACATGACACACAGCATTGCATTCTTAATTACGTACACACCACAAGACTGGAGAGGAAGGACTATCATCGTACAGACGCCATAGATGTCTCAAAACATCTTTATTCTTAGCACTTATTAACTAGGATGCATTTCTTCAGTCTCAGGTCTTAGATCACAAACTCACAGAGGAAACACAAAGTTACAGTGACAACAACTCATCACTCGTAACTGGATCATACTACTAGATTAGCAGTACTAGGTCCTTCCATCTCCTTGGTTTCCTGATCAGGAGGTTGCTTGCTTCAACTTGCCGCAGTTGCAGGGGTTGCAGGTGCAGTTGTCGCCGCACTTGCACCCGTTCTCTGCTCCTGCTCCGGCGGCGGCGCCGGCCTCCAACCCTTCGGCATGACTGCATCCATCAGAGAATTAACCAACCATAGATCAGTAATTAATTACTCCCTCCGTTTCTAAATATTTGACGCCGTTAACTTTTCTAAATATATTTGACCATTCGTCTTATTAAAAAAATTAAGAAATTATTAATTATTTTCCTATCATTTGATTTATTATTATATATACTTTAATGTATCCATATAGTTTTACATATTCCACAAAATTTTTTAAATAAGACAAATGATCTAACATGTGTTAAAAAATTAATGGTGTCAAACATTTAAAAACGAAGGGAGTAGAACTCAGCGAAACATGAAACGATCTTGGATTGTTGCTACGCAGTTTTCAGAGTAAAAGGCATAATCGTTTTCTTCAGATAAAGGAGAGAGTTTTTGTCATAACGTGCATGAAGTTTTTAGTCGTTTTTCATAGGCTGTAGCTAGCGCTGCAATTTTGTCATACGTACACGTAAAATGGAAGGCAGTGAGCCTCTCAACAAAATGTTTTGTACTTTTGTTCTCTGTGATTCAGAAGGGGAAAAAAGGCAGGAAACATATGATAATTGACAAAATAGGTTGGTAGCTAGAAAGATGGAGGTACTCAATTCTGTTCTATTAAAGTATATATATGGTAGTTAGAGTAAGATAAGATTGATTTACATGGACTTCTTCCATATCCGTAATTCTTTCTTATCTCTACACCATGTACTTCTATATATAGTGATCCCTAAGACTCAATACAAAGGTGTCAATAATCATAATATTTCCCTCTCCCTATACTATTCTACAAATTCAGTAATATAACACATGGATTTTGCCCATGAACAACAGGTACAGGATATGAAGAAGGAAAGGATTAGTGCACATACCCCTTGGAAGGTGAAACACCCATAATGACAGTCTGGGTGGTGGTCACCTCCTCAGCCATCCCCGGGTACATCTTGCATCTGCATGTACAAATAATCAATCAGTTTCCCAGGCAAGGATGGCAAGACTGCTCTCGCCCCTCAACGTACGACAGAATTTGCCACCAATTTCAGTTTATACCGACGATGCGGTTCTGTATTTCCGCCCTACAGCTGAAGAAGCTCGAGTCATCAAGGGTATCCTGGAGTTGTTCGGGGCTGCCACAGGTCTCAAAACCAATTTCTCCAAAAGCGCAATCACTCCAATCCAATGTGACGAGCAGCAGTATGTGCAAGTTGAATCCATTCTCTCCTGCCGAGTGGAAAAGTTCCCAATCACTTATCTCGGACTCCCTCTCTCCACTAGGAAACCGACGAAGGCCGAGATCCAGCCGATCCTTGATAGGCTGGCAAAGAAGGTAGCCGGTTGGAAGCCGAAAATGCTGTCTATTGATGGGCGACTGTGCTTGATCAAGTCGGTCCTAATGGCGTTGCCGGTGCATTACATGACAGTCCTGCAGCTACCGCGATGGGCGATTAAGGACATCGAGCGGAAGTGCCGCGGGTTTCTTTGGAAAAGGACAGGAAGAGATCAGCGGCGGGCATTGCCTAGTCTCGTGGCGAAAGGTTTGCTCACCCATCGAGAAAGGGGGACTTGGTGTCAAAGATCTTAATTTGTTCGGTCAAGCTCTCCGGTTGAAATGGCTTGCGAAATCCTTGGAGCAGAAGGATAGACCCTGGACCTTAGCAGCTTTCCGTCCTGGAAGCGATGTGGAAGAGATCTTTCGATCCGTCGCTGAGCACATCATTGGTGATGGGGTGGACACACAGTTTTGGACAGACAATTGGACAGGGAAAGGTTGCTTCGCCTGGAGGTGGCCGGTGTTGTTTTCCCATGTGAGCCGTGCCAAGCTGACAGTAGCTGATGCCCTGATTGCTAACAGATGGATTCACCGATTACAAGGTGCCCTGTCCAATGAAGCTCTGGGTGAATTCTTCCAACTTTGGGATGAAGTTCGCGACGTGTCACTGCAGCAGATGGCTGACACGATCAAATGGAAGTTGACTGCTGATGGTAATTTCTCAGTGGCCTCGGCGTATGATCTATTTTTCATAGCGACAGAGGACTGTTCCTACGGGGACACGCTGTGGCACTCCAGGGTGTCGTCGCGTGTTCGCTTCTTCATGTGGATTGCACTGAAGGACCGCTGTCTCACGGCGGACAACCTGGCGAAGAGAAACTGGCCGCATGACGCCATTTGCTCCCTATGCCAACGCGAGAACGAAGACTGCCATCATTTGCTTGTGTCCTGTGATTATACGGCGGCGGTTTGGCGCAAGCTGAGACGTTGGTGCAACATTAACATTGCAATCCCTGCGGAAGATGGCAGGCCGCTTGCAGATTGGTGGATCGCGACAAGACGGCGTTTTCAGAACACGTACAGGACGGATTTCGATAGTCTGTTCATGCTAATTTGTTGGCTTATCTGGAAAGAGCGAAATACAAGGATCTTTCAACACATCGCCAAGTCGGTTGACCCTCTAGCGAATGAGATCAACAAGGAAATCGCAATTTGGAGGGTAGCAGGGATTTTTTCCCAGGCTAGCGAGTAATCCCGATTTGCCCCATTTTTTCCTTTTCTTTCCGGGCTTGAGTTTGCTTGAGACCGGCGCGACATCCTTCATGTCGTTGTAATTAAAACTTTGTTTCCCCCAATCTTAATGAAATTGTTGTAATTAAAACTTTGTTTTCCCCAATCTTAATGAAATGGGCCGGCCTACCTTTGGCCGTCCCGACAAAAAATAATCAATCAGAAATTCAGAGCCTATTTCTTGTCTGTTATAAGAAGATGGGATAAAAAATGAAATCAGATCCTCATCAGTCATCTGCATGCATGCTCCTCGTTTTATAACGGTGGAAGGGAGCTAAATCAAAATCTCCTATCATGAATCTTTTTTTTCTCTCAACAAAGATCATGTCATGCATGGCCATCATCTAAAAAAAGATTTTTCTATCATGAACTTTTTCCTCTCAAGAAAGATCATCATCAGATTTGGCCACCATCTAAAAAAAGATTTGTTCACAGACTATTGAGTCCATAACATGTTCTATTATCCAAAACAAATCCAAGGAGAGGCACACATATGACACATACAACATGCATGTCATGAATACATACCAAGATCAACAACATGGACAAACAGAAATCCTCTACAGATCACAGCACACAAAAAACCCTAGCAAACGAACAATATCCCTTCCGAGATCCAACGAATTTTCATCTAACCAACACCAAGACTAGACAGATGATATACATGGCAGATCAAGAACAGAAATTCAGAAGATGGTGATCGGATCTTACCCTCCGCAGCCGCTGCCGCACTGGCAGCCGGATCCGCAGCCGCAGTTTCCTCCGCAGCACGACATCTTTCTTTCAAAGATCAACACGGATCGATCGAACTGGGCAGTGGGCACTGATCGCACAACACACGAGCACTCAGAAAATCTGAATATCACCTTGGGCACCTGAACCACACACAGGAAGGGGGGCGGAGAGGCCGAGAGGGTTGCTACTTATACAGAGGGAGGGAGGCCATCCGCCGTACACGTGGCGCGCATCGGGGGACCTGCCGTGACGTGGGAGTTGTGCGCCTTGGCCCATCGTGGATTTGGGGGTTGTGAACTGGTTTCTTCCCTTTTTATCAAACGATGTTAATCGGTATTTAAATCAATGAAGCCTTATATTGCATGGGGACAGCTCACTTTCAAAACTAATTTCACATATTGCATCGGATCACTTTCAAGACTAATCGAATATATGTGCAAAATATTTGTATTGAGTACTGGGAATGTCTATTGGTCATGCTAGCTGCTTATAGTTTGGGCATCCACAGCTCAAGATATTTACACGAAGGAGCCTACTGGACAAGGGCATGTTCAGAGACTCGTTGGATTTGAAATCTGCACAAGTTCTCAGAGACTGCTCAGCCTGAAACAATCTTGGAGATAGCATCACACTATGGCTGCAATTGAGGCAGCACTTGCACCCACCGTTCTCAGCTCCAGCAGTGGCAAATTGATGTTAGTCTTAACCTTGAGTAAGGCAACTTCACTTGAAGGGATATCTAGTTTTCGGCAGTGCTGACCAAGTTCTCAATTTTTGCATTTAGATCAAGCTGATGAATTCGAGCTATAATTTCGGTAAACGGTGTTGCTTCCTGCTGTTAGGTCTGCACCAAGCTGCATTTACCACTGGACTGCACTTTGAGTACCACTTGTTACCACAGAAATTCAATTGTTTCCTGTAACATTTCAGGTACACTAGTACCACCGTTTCCTTGGCGCGCGCCACTCTTGACTCTACCACTGCAAGAAGAGCAACAATATGAAGGATATTTTGATTGGGAGTAGTGAAAAATCATCACTATAGCCAGAGTTTCAAAACATGTACCACGGATAACAAACCATAGTACAAACAGATCCCGGAAAGGAAACCATTGAGACTAACAAATGTAGTTTTTCTCACCTGCCTAATTATAGAGAGTTTCATCTGGAAAGATATCCCTGCCATCTGCACCAACTGTTATTCTCCTCAAACACCTGTTATTCTTGACCTTGAGCCATAACACTGAAGGAAGGTTGTCAATTTCATGCAGCGTGTGAGCACCTTCAATGTGGATTCTTCTTAAGTTAGCAATCCTATGCAAGTCTTCAGGGAGAGCCCTTAGTTTTGGGCAGCCATTAAGAAACAGACGCTTAAGGCAAGGCATCAGAACGAGCTGTTCAGATCTACCACGCAAATTCCCTGTGTTAAGAGACCAACTTTCCAAATTGCTCATATCAATGATGTGAAGCAATTTGAGCTTTGGGAAAATAGTTATATGCGTGGCACTGCTGACGCCTTTTCCTAGGAGCTCTGAACCAATATTCACTACTGCATCTGCACATCTGATCTGAAGAATTAGTAGTTCTGGCATCTGACCTGCTGGTGGAAGCTCAGAGCATGAAATGCACTCGTTGAGGTACATATGTCCCAAATTTGGCATCTTATACTCTGGTTCTGAGCACAACCAATCTGGGAACCTTACACCAGGAAACCCCTCAAAAAATAAATAAATTAGGCTTGATGATGGACTTAGCATCTCATAGACTTGTTGAATTCTCTCAATCTCGTTCATCTGGTAGTGGGTAATATCATGAGTATTAGCTCCCATTGTGCAGCGAAACCACAGTTCTCGAAGACGAAGACTGTTCCTGAGTACAAATGCACCCCCTGGCGTTGCTTTTTCTAGCTTTACAATCCGGAGACGTTGGATGTTGGGGAGACATTGCAGTTCATCTAGCCTGAATCCAGATGCACTCTCGAAAACTCCTTTAAGGTTGTAGAGTTTCTGAAACTTCGCGATCCCTTTTGGAACATGGTCGATTCCAGTTTGTTCTAGCTCAAGGAAACTTATGTTGGACAGTCTCATCAAACTAGCTGGCAGGCTATCCAAATGTCTGCAACAGTGCAAAGAAAGGTATTCAAGGCTGGTAAGATTTCCTATGGATTCAGGGAGTTTTTTGATTTTTGTATAGCTTAGATCTAGCAACCTCAGTAGCAACAAGTTTCCCACCGACTCCGGTATGACTTGGATGCTTGTTCCACTGAGAACTAAGACACGAATATGCTTGAGCTCTCTGAAAATGTCCTTATTAATTGTCTTAAAGTTCTTGTTATTAAAAATTAGGAGGCTCCTCAAGCACTTCAGCTCTTCTATAGCAGGTATTTCTTTTACATCATTGCTTATTACTAAGTGACGTAGATTCAGTAAGGCTTTGCTATTTTCCATATTCATGAATAAGGAATGATCCTTTGTCAAAAATTGTCCAAGTGACCTCAAAAGATCATGCATCGTTGACATCCATTTGTCAACAAACTCTGGTTTTGGCTGCAGAAGATTCATTCTAATTAGCTCATGGTAGTATTCTTCTGCGGCTTCATGTATTGAGTACCCATGCATTTTCGTCACAAAGCCTTCAGCGACCCACCAGTAAGCGACAGCATCACGATGGATCCCAAAATTTGATGGTAACAAAGCACACCAGAGAAAGCATTGCTTAAGTTCAGGAGGTAAGTTGCTGTAGCTTAAGTACAGAGGACCTCCTAGTTCTTTGGGAAGTCCATGAATAGACCATTTGCTATCTCGGATGCTCTCCCATTCTGCCTTTGTTTTCTTACTAGATAGGACACCTGCAACAACTTTGATGGCAAGAGGAAGGCCATCACACTTTTTGACAATTTGATACCCAACACCACTGAATTCTCTTCTTTGCTCGTATGGCCCTAATGACATCTTCATCAGCAGTTCTAGGCCATCGTAATCATTCATTTTGTTTACCCTGTGGGTATAAGTTGCATGCATTTCTACCAAAACATCCAGGTTTCTTGAGGTCACAAGGATACGAGAATTCAAGCCTCTCTCGGAAGGCGATCGAAGAAGATCAATCCATACATCAGATTTCCAAACATCATCCAGCACAAGAAAAACACTCTTCCCTCTAATAGTGTCCCACTAGAAGCGGTAGAAGCTCAGTCTTAGTCTCCAGCTGATCACAAATTCCTCCAGCCATTCTTATTGCCTGTTTTAACAAACTGGTCTCTGTGTAATTCTGAGAAATACACAACCATATATGAACTTGGAATTTCTCCCTTATCCTCTGTTCATTGTATATCTTTTGAGCTAATGTTGTCTTACCGATGCCTCCCATCCCCTGGATCCCAAAAACAGTTGACCTGTTGTCATTGTAGTTACTAACAATCATTTTGACCATGTCATCAACAGCCCTTCTGATATCTTCTCCAACAACCTCAAGTTCATCTACAGTAGATGTCTGACTTCTGTCAACAATTGTTATCTGGACTTGTTGCCGGTTGGTTCTCTCGAAGCCAAACATCTCTTTGTTCATTTTAGTTTCTTCAAACTTTTCATTTATATTATCGATTCTTTTGGCAATCCTGTGATCAAATGAAAACTTTGCAAAGCTAGAGAACAAGGGCTGATTGCAACATACCGGCCTTGGTGGCAGCAAAAACTTCTGTGAATGAACCATGAAAAGATCCACGATGTCATCGACATCAAACATAACATTTCTCATGTTCTTCCACCATGAATCTATCCCTGGATCCTCCATGGCCAGAGCCTCAGCATCCTCACGAACAGCGTTGAAGAATTCCAGATTTTTCTTCAGGCTCTCAATACCCCTTTTCACACTTAATGTCATGATAACCTCATCCTCAATAAGCTGACCCAGCTTTTCCAAGAATTTCCAAGCGAGAGCATCCAAAACTGTGCCCATAGTGCTAGAACCGGGATTCCCGCTGGATCTCTCCTATGGGAGATGCTTGAAACTGCAGATCCCAGAACAGATATCTCACAGAGCTGCAGATCACTTAAATACGGAAGATGGAAAGAGATATTGAAGCAGTGTGGCTAAAGCCTGATGAGAACGGAGAGGGCAATGCAGATTGCAGAGGAGAGCTGTTATAGATTCTCCTCCCTTTCTTGCCACCAACTGCCTTTGTCCCAACAGACATTGACATTCTCTATTGCAAAACGTCTGAAAAACCTGAAAAAAAAATTAAAATAGTATGAAAGTACTTTTTGAGGCAGAATCTGCCCATAAAGATTTTTGTATTCAAATATAAATGTTTCAACGATGATGCAATGTGAAAAAGGGCAAGTAGTGTTACAAAATTGCAAGGCGATTCAAGTTGAAAGCTCTTCCAGGCTGTGTATTCTTTTCCTTTCATCCCCTTGACAATAATAATTTGATTTTATTGCAGCAAAGGAGCCACTTGGTGCTTTACTTTCTTTTCCTGTTTACCACCTAAGAAGCCTGGAAGCACTGGAGCAGAGTTCTCTTTTTTTCAGGAATATGCAAAAAAAAAATATATTTATATTGGCATTAAGGTTGGGTAAAACAAGGTTCAGAGAAAATGATACATTAGATCACCAGAGGGCAGACAGCAGACCGAAGGAAAAAATAGAGTCAAACAGGTGCTGGCGGGTGCTGGGCATGCAACCACACGCAGGAATCTACTGGGCATTTCGTCAAACAGCTCATCTGCGCCCCAACCATTTGTTGCAAAGTCCAAGTTTCAGAGCTTAGAGAAAACATCGAAAGGAACTCATCCGATTCGCATCAGTCGCGTTGCACATAATCAAGTCAGAAAAGAAAAAAAATATGATGGTTGATTACCTACGCAAGAAAGAGAGATGCTTCTCCTAGCGAAACCAAAGACGGCGACAACGACCCACAAGCAAAGATAAGCAGGGCCTAGGTCGAACTGAGCCTGGATCAGGATCACATCGTATAACTCCAGTATAAACAAAGAGCAAATTCTCTGATTCATCTCGCACGTAACGTAACGTAACGTAACGTAACGAATGGGGCGCTCGGGGAGAGCGATGCGCGAATGGCGTTCGATGAAATGCCCCTCCAAGTTCAACAGGCGCGTCCAGGCCAATCGATTTTGTTTTCCTTTCTGAATTGGGCCCTGTCGCGAAGACTGCGACCTGAATTGGGCCGTAAGCCCGTAACCTAAGCTCTACGCCGAAGGAAAGCCCAAACTCTAAAAACTCCTCCACCACCGCGCGGCGGGAAACCCGCTCCTCCCCACTCCTCCGTCCCGCGCACATTTTTTCGGCATCCCACCCGCCGATTTTTTTCCGGCATCCAACGTCGCACATCCATCCACGTCATCGATCCGCGCCGCGTGCCTTCCACCAATCAGGGCGCACGTCCCCTCCTCTACAAAACCATCTCCCCACGTCTCCTCCTTTCCCCACGCCGCAATCTCGCGAATCCCACCGCTTCCGTTTCCTCTCCTCTCCCCGAGAAGAAGAGAGCAGCGGCAGCCATGGCGCCCAAGGCGGAGAAGAAGCCGGCCGCGAAGAAGCCCGCGGAGGAGGAGCCCGCAGCGGAGAAGGCCGAGAAGGCCCCCGCGGGGAAGAAGCCCAAGGCGGAGAAGCGTCTCCCCGCCGGCAAGGCCGAGAAGGGCAGCGGCGAGGGGAAGAAGGCGGGGAGGAAGAAGGCGAAGAAGAGCGTCGAGACCTACAAGATCTACATCTTCAAGGTGCTCAAGCAGGTTCACCCCGACATCGGCATCTCCTCCAAGGCCATGTCCATCATGAACTCCTTCATCAATGACATCTTCGAGAAGCTCGCCGGAGAGTCCGCCAAGCTCGCCCGCTACAACAAGAAGCCCACCATCACCTCCCGGGAGATCCAGACCTCCGTCCGCCTCGTCCTCCCCGGCGAGCTCGCCAAGCACGCCGTCTCTGAGGGCACCAAGGCCGTCACTAAATTCACCTCCGCTTAGGCTTCACCCTGCATCTATCTATTGCTATTGCTAATAGTTGTAGTTTGATCTGTTTATGTGTTAGTTTTAGTGCTATCGATGATTGGAAAATGGATGTTAGATCGTTAGTTTGGTAGTCAGATGTCAGTGATCTGGAACAGTAGCTCTGATTTTAAACCATGTGAATGTGATTCCTGGGTATGTGATGTTTGACCGCCCTGTGCCTGCTGGTCAACGAGTGATAACTAGATCTAATTTTTGTGGAACTATTTACATGGTTGCTACTTGCATTCTGTTCAACTGTTGTAAATTCCTCTGTCACTCGTTGGAGTTTTATTCTCTGAAGCATGTGTGGAATTGCCTGGGCATGCTTTTGGGAAACTATAGTCTGTAGTCTTATGTTATGTTTGGTTGCCCTGAGCTTGTTGGAATTAATCTATCTAATTTTGCGCAATTACATCCTGTGAGTATGCTGTTGCCATTTGCATTGTCTTGCAAACTCCTTTGTATGCCACAGGAATTTGATTTCTGGAGCATGGATGTTTGGAGTGTGATACTGTGCTTATTGGCCCATGTAATTTATAAGTACGAGTAGGTTTCATCTAAGGGCACTTTCTGGATGGAGTCCAATATTTTTTTAGCCTGATGGCAATTTTGGTTTTTGATCCTTGCGTTTGAAACAAAAGAAGAGTTGTGTGAATTAGTTAGTACTATATAGTATGACAGCTTGGCCATCACCGTTCTATTTTAGCTGATAACTTTGACATCTGAAGTAAGTTTTGCTTTACCTTAGTACTGTACTGTTTCAACTTTCAAAGAAGTTTAATTGGAAATAGTAACTGAAACACCGTAAGTATTTTGCTTGCTATTTCAGGATGCTGCTACACTAGCCTGTTTCCTATAAATTTCCTTTGAATCAAAGGGGGCCTTATGTTCCGAAGGTCTAAGGAAGGCTCTCTCTTTGTTCTTGATTAGCTTGTAAGCTAACTGGCAAGCATGAGGTATGCACTACACTGCTGCATCTTTTATCAAAGCTTGCTGTTGGAGTTGTTGCTCTGCAGGATATGCCATGTGTGAAGATGATGACCAAACTCTTGTGGACTCTAGAATCTTATAATGTTATCCTTTGGTTCTTTGTCCAGTGAGGTTGTTTGAGGTGTATAATTTTTTTCGAAGGTTCTACTGCAAGAGCATCCTGAATTTCTGTTGGGCTTGTTTGCATTAAACATTCCATGCTGAATTGAGGTTAACTACATTCTGTTTACATCTTTACAGTGGCATGCATCTAAGCTTAATGAATATTAACTACGCAACCTTGTGTTCCTCCAATTATTCCTGGTACAATCATCAACACTGTCTACATATGTATCTTGCCCAACGTTTAGCTCACAGTGCTATGTTCTTCATGGCCGACCATCCAAGACCTGAGATATTCATCTCTGGTTGCATGCATCTCTGATACAGCTTCTGCCAACATCATTCGCTCTCTGGGTTGTTGCTTTGAGCATGATATGCCGAGCCTAAGAACAGACACCAAGCACTGTTGAATAATTCTTGTTTTTATGCTTTCATTTTTAACATCTGCATCATTTTCTTCTTCATGAAGCCAGATTGTTGGATCAGCTATGTCTAGGGGTTGGTGAAGAAAAGAAGCTGCAACAAACTTGTGCAGATCCATTGAATCCCTGAAAATGTCATCAGTAGGGCTCCTTCCGGTAAACATCTCAAGCAACAATATGCCTAAGCTGTAAGTATCGCCTGCTCTGGTTACTGTAGACCCTTCCCCATACTCTGCAATGTTTGCAATCAAAGTTAGTTTTCAACCGTACCCTCCACATGTAAAACAAATACAAAGTGCCCCAGTACTCCAATCCACACCCATGAACGAGGAGGGGGAGGGATTATGGGAATTAATGTAAGAAGTTCAGTTTTTTTTAAAAAAAGAAAATCTACCTGGTGCAATATAACCAATGGAACCTCTGATTCCAATTGAGCTTTTCGAACTTTGAAGAGTTTTAGTAGTACTTTTCGGGAGGATTCTTGATATGCCAAAATCTCCAACCTTAGCACTCTTGTCTTCTGATAGAAGAATATTACTAGGCTTCAGATCACAGTGTATGATTGGTGGCTGGCAGTGATTGTGAAGATAATCCAGTGCATCAAAGATATCATCAGCAATGTTGAGTCTCTGTGAAAGGCTGAGTGTATTGCTAGGAGTGAGATTGCTTGACTAGGGATGAATCCAACCATCCAAGGTACCATTGGGCATGAACTCAAAAACCAATGCCTTGAACTCTTGACCCTGTGGACCAATACTTGAGCAACAAGTGATGATCTTTATGAGACAACGGTGGCGTACTCTTCTCAGAGCCTCACATTCAGCCTCAAAGCTTTTTGAAGATCCTGATTGTTGAAGGTCGAACACTTTTACAGCAACAAGTGCACTCTCATCGTCTAAAGTACATCTAAAAACAGAACCATATCTTCCTTTGCCAAGCAGGTTGGCTTCTGAAAATTCATTACTTCCTCTTGATAATGCATAATATGAAACCCTTTGATACTGTTCCTCAATAACCAGGGATGTTGCTTGTCTATTTTGTCTTTGTTTGAACTTCCTTTGGTGTAACAGAATAACAACAATAGCTGAAACTAACACCAATATTGCACCCGTTGTTGGCAGAGCTATTGCAAGAGACTTCAGATGCTGGTTTTTGTTCTTGCTTACATTGAGAATGGGACATGGAGCCAAGTGAAGCTGGGGTATTCCACTGCATAAGTCAGGTTTCTGAAAACACCCTTAACTGGAACTTCCCCTTGCAATTTGTTGAAGGACACATCTAATTGCCACAGCGTTGTCAAATTTTGTAGAGTTGCTGGGATTGGTCCTGAAAAATTGTTGTGTGCTAGAAACAGCTGTTGCAGATTGGGAATCCTAGCAATGGTGTTGGGGATCCTGCCAGATAACTTATTCATGGTTAGGTTCAGTATGGTGAGCCCTTTTAGGTTGCTCAGAGATTGTGGTATTCCTCCTTCAAATGAGTTCTCTTCTAGATAGAGGGCTTCCATCACTTCACAATTTCCTATACTGTCAGGTATTTGTCCAGATAGCTGGTTTCCGGATAGATCCATTCCATTTAGGTTAACCAAGCTACCAACTTCTGATGGAAGGGGTCCTGACAGAGAATTATATGACAAGTCCAAGAACCACGAGAGTGACTGCAGCTCAAAAATTTCTTTGGGGATCGAACCATTTAGATGGTTGTATGACAAATCTAGAACAAACAGTTTTTTTAGATCCCCAAGGCTTGGTGGGATTGGGCCTTCCAAATTGCAGTAGAATGCGTATATCCTATTCAAATTTGTAAGATTTCCAACAGATGCTGGTATGAGGCCTGACAGGCTGGTATTGTACAGGGAAATTTCAACCAAGTTTGTTAGCTTCCCGATGCTTTCAGGAATCACTCCAGATAATATGGAATTGAACCCCAGATCGAGAAAGCTCAAGCCTACCAGATTGCCAATGTCCTCAGGTATGCTCCCCGAGATATTGTTGTTCTCTAAATTGAGCATTTATAGCGTCGTTGACAGGTTCCCAATTGGCCTTGGCAGCTGCCCGCTGAAAGAGTTGTTAGCGAGGACAAATTCTTGCAGCTGGCTGCAGTTTGACAGTGAAGTGAGAAATTCCCAGCCCTTGGTGTTATCTGCCTCAAGTTGATTTCCTACCAAATACAAATACTGAAGATATTGCAACCTCCCCAAGTTGGGAGGCACAAATCCGGTGAATTTGTTGTCTGAGAGGTACAGATCCGTGAGTGTTGAAAGATTGGAGAGAGAAGGAGGGATGACTCCTGTAAACCGGTTAACATCCAATCCAAACACTTGTATACCGGGAAGCATGCGACCAATGTCAGAAGGGATGCTGCCGTGCAGCATGTTATTGCCAACCTGGAGCATCATCAGCGACGACAAATTGTACAGAGATAGCGGAAGTTCGCCGGAAAGGTTGTTTGCATTGAGAAAAAGATAACGCAGACCTGCGATATCGCCGAGGCCTGGAGGGATGAGACCCTCAAGCTTGTTGTAACTCAGAGACAAGTGCTGCAACGACGAAAGGTTGGCTAGCGAGGCCGGGATCTTCCCTGTTAAGCTGTTCTTCCTGAGCTGAAGCTTCTCGAGCCGTGGCAGCGTGTTACCGAGCTCCGGAGGAATTCGCCCGCCAAGCTGCGGGTTGGACTGGATCCGCAGGATTGTCAAGCTGATGCAGGAGCTCAGATTAGCAGGGATCACACCTGAGAAGGAGTTGTGGTCCATATCGAGGACCAGGAGACGCCGGAGCCGGCCGACGGCCGGAGGTATCTCGCCGTGCAGCTGGTTGGAGCTCAGGTTGAGCCGCCGTAGGAAGGTGAGGTTCCCGACGGCCGGCGGGAGCGTGCCGGTGAGGTTGCTCGACGGCAGGTCCAGCGCCGCCACCCTCGTCGGCCACCGGCGGCTGCATGTCACGCCCTCCCAGCCGCAGAAGCTGGCGCTGGTGTTCCATGAGGCGAGCGCGCTTGAGCTGCTCCCGCTGAACCCTGCCTTGAGAGCAAGCAGCGCCGGCTCATCGCTTGCCGTGCCGGTGCCGATCGTCATCAGGACGCAGAGGAGGGACAATGCAAGCCTCATCCGACGTATCGCCATGTGGATTCTTGGTTCGGTTTGAGGGAGCGTTCTTGGAGCAGAGTTTAGTTAACACGACTAGCTATTTTAGTTAAATGGAGATACTAGCATATCTCTGTTTCCTGCTGATCACCAGTACCAGTACATTTTTCTTTTTCTTCTTTTGGAAGATTTCACCTGACTTTGTTGACCTGGTTGGGACTGGTTCTCAGTTGCACTAGGGCCAAAATAAAAATTTTTACGCTGTCACTTTGAACATTCGGATAAATATATGGAGTATTAAAATAAAAAAATACTAATTATACAGATTGTGTGTAAATTACGAGACGAATCTTTTAAGTCTAATCACAGTAAATATTTGCTAATTATAGATTAATTATATTTAATAAATTCATCTAATAGTTTACTATCGGATTTTGTAATAAGTATTTTTATCAGTGCCGGACATTTGCTAATGCTGGACTATTAGAAGCAGTGTACATTCCACTATGCCACCAAACGCAAGTGGTCGGTCAGGAAAAGTGACAAATACTGCCAACATGCCGTGAGAATATCTTATGACAAACTAGTGTTCCTTTTCAGCGACCGTGGCGACGAAAGGAAAAAATTGACTTGACTAGAATGCTAAATGATTAAGAAGGTGTGTTGGGGGATTAGAACGTAGATGAGTTATTAATATATGATTAATTAATTATTAATTATTTTAAATTTAATTAATTAATTAATATGATTTTTTTTTGAAAGAAAAAACGAGGCTAGCACCTCCTGTGACGCCGCGACCTCTCAGAGACGGCGCGCTCGAGCTTTGGTGTTGGGACTCTGCCGAGCATTCGTGCCGTGCATATCTGGAAGGAGATTTGACTGAACAGGGAGCCACTTCGCCGTCACAAAGGACTAGATTTGCGTTGGTTTTAATAGCTGTCTTACAGCTAAGTGATGTAGATGAAACTCGATCCATAACTGAGGGACGAGAAGTGAACTTTTTTTCAAGCTCTGAACATATGGATTGCATTTCGAGGAGCATGAAGGAATTAACCAGCCCACTGAGGTCCATAAGTAAACACGATGTAGACATGTAGTACACAAATCCATAGGCTCAGCCCATTTTGTACTGTATAGTCCAAGCAGGCTCAAAGCTAGATTCTTTACCAGCATGAAACTTCAGATGAAGTTCGTGTAGCCAGCAACATCCAAGCAAGCGAGATAAACATCCAGTGACAAGTCACATTAAAGCAACATTCAAGCAAACAAGCAAAATTAGTATACCAACTCACTAGTTCAGTTTCACTAGATAGAAAGCATACCACATGACACAGCACTGCATTCTTAATTACGTACACACCACAAGACTGGAGAGGAAGGACTACATCATCGTACACACGCCATAGATGTCTCAGAACATCTTTATTCTTAGCACTTATTTAACTAGGATGCATTTCTTCAGTCTCAGGTCTTAGATCACAAACTCAGAGGAAACACAAAGTTACAGTGACAATAACTCATCACTTGTAACTGGATCAAACTACTAGCTTAGCAGTACTAGGCCCTTCCATCTCCTTGGTTTCGTCAGGAGGTTGCTTGCTTCACTTGCCGCAGTTGCAGGGGTTGCAGGTGCAGTTGTCGCCGCACTTGCACCCGTTCTCTGCTCCTGCTCCGGCGGCGGCGCCGGCCTCCAACCCCTCGGCATGACTGCATCCATCAGAGAATCAGCCAACCATAGATCAGTAATTAATTAGAACTCAGCGAAACATGAAACAATCTTGGATTGTTGCTACGCAATTTTCAGAGTAAAAGGCATCATCGTTTTCTTCAGATAAAGGGGAGAGTTTTTGTCATAACGTGGATGAATTTTTTAGTCGTTTTCCTTACGCTGTAGCTAGCGCTGCAATTTTGTCATACGTACACGTAAAATGGAAGGCAGTGAGCCTCTTGACTCTCGACAAAATGTTTTGTTCTTTGTGACTCAGAAGGAAAAAAAAAGGCAGGAAACATATGACAATTGACAAAAGAGGTTGGTAGCTAGAAAGATGGAGGTACTCAATTCTGTTCTATTAGAGTATATGATAGTTAGAGTAGGATAAGATTGATTTACATGGACTTCTTTCATATCTATAATCTTTTCTTATCTCTACACCATGTAATCCTATATATACTGCCCCCTGAGACTCATTGTATTACAATGGTGTCGATAATCACAATATTTCCCTCTCCCTATACTATTCTACAAATTCAGTAACACATGGATTTTGCCAATGAATCACAAGTACATGACATGGAGAAGGAAAGGATTAGTGCACATACCCCTTGGAAGGTGCAACACCCATGATGACAGTCTGGGTAGTGGTCACCTCCTCAGCCATCTCCGGGTACATCTTGCATCTGCATGTACAAATAATCAATCAGAAATTCAGAGCCTATTTCTTGTCTGTTCAACGAAGAGGGGATAAAAAAAATCAGATCCTTATCAGCCATCAGCATGCATGCTCCTCATTTAATAACGGTGGAAAGGAGCTAAATCAAAATCTCCTATAATGAATCTTTTTTTTCCTCTCAAGAAAGATCATCATCACATTAAGCCACCATCTCAAAAAAGATTTTTCTATCATGAACTTTTTCCTCTCAAGAAAGATCATCATCAGATTTGGCCACCATCTAAAAAAAGATTTGTTCACAGACTATTGAGTCCATAACATGTTCTATTATCCAAAACAAATCCCAAGGAGAGGCACACATATGACACATACAACACATGCATGTCAATATGTCATGAATACATACCAAGATCAACAACATGGATAAACACAAATTCTCTACGGATCACAACACACAAAAAAAACCCCAGCAAACGAACAATATCCCTTCCGAGATCCACCGAATTTCCATCTCACCAACACCAAGACTAGACAGTTATTATACATGACAGATCAAGAACAGAAATTCAGAAGATGGTGATCGGATCTTACCCTCCGCAGCCGCTGCCGCACTGGCAGCCGGATCCGCAGCCGCAGTTTCCTCCGCAGCACGACATCTTTCTTTCAAAGATCAACACGGATCGATCGAACTGCGGGCACTGATCGCACAACACACGAGCACTCACTCTGAAAATCTGAATATCACCTTCAGCACCTGAACCACACGCAGGGAGGGGGGCGGAGAGGGTTGCTACTTATAGAGAGGGAGGGAGGCCATCCGCCGTACACGTGGCACGCATCGGGGGACCTGCCGTGAACAAATCGTCGATTTGCGCGGGGGGGGGGGGGGGGGGGGGGAGTCACCTCCTGTGGGGGTGAGTGAGTTTACGGTTTTGCCCCTCATTGATTGAGCGATTCTTCGGGACTCACCGGCCGTTCGTCGCTCGCGGACAACCGAACGCATATGCATGGCGTGATCACGTATGATCCGCGAGTTTGGCGTCTGGTTTGTGGCCTCTAGTTCATAGTGAGAACTGAGAAGGTTGTGTACGTGTTTGTTTGTTGAGTTGTTGGGAGTTCGTGTATATTTTTCTAAACTAAATCAGCACAGAACTATCAATTATATTTTATTTTGAATGAGTATAATTGAAAAAAAACATCAACGAGAATAGACTTGTCAAGCATCAACCTATTAACAACTTAAATACCAACATATGGTTATTTACGTGCCTGACGATGATATGTATAGTTATATTTATATAGTTAGTAGGGTTTACAATATATGTTATAACATTTATGGTACTAAAGTTTACATTCTTTTATATATGTGCTTGTGGACATACTAATAAGTTAGTGATAGATCAGGTACACAATCACCTAGCCTAGTCATGGCTTATCTAAAAGTAGATGTCCTATTAAACTTTAGCAAATATTTTTTAAACTTTATCCAAAAATATTTTCTAAAGAAAGAAAATATTGGAACTATAAATTACAGGTATGTTTGGCTGTCTGTTTTGCGCAAACGGCGTAGCTTGCACCGACAGTGCCGCACAGCGCAGCCGCAACTAGCTCGCCGAATATGCCCTATATTATGGGATAAATTTCATTCTCATCATTCATGTGCTTTATATATTTCTTCCACAAAGTTTATGTATTTCTTTATAATATCTCATCATACATTCGGCACGCTAGAGGTGTATAATGCACGTTCAAGGAAGAATCAAAATACCACGCCGCATCGCTCGCAGCACAGAGGAGATTCAGAAGATCACGAATTCATGGTGCTTATTGATGTGTTGGGCCATGCCATTATGTCAAGCACTTGATAACACTGAAAATGGCCTGGAAATGGCCCGGATGGTAAGGTCGTAGGTAGGCATAAAGCAGGTTCATGTCTACTCTATCAATGGTTTACTAAAAAGCTATTATTGTTATTTTATGTTTTCTCTATTTTTGTGAAGTTATTAGTCACCACCACTCGCTGGGAACTAGGAAGAGATAATCGTGACAAATAAAGTAAGCTCCATATCAATCTGCTGATCTTTTGCATCGAAAATTTTCTAATCCTTTTTATTCTAACATATATTTTCTCAGTTTTAAAACTATTGACTTTTAAAAATAACATTTCATTATTTGTCTTACTTAAATATGCAAAAATAATATGGCATGTTTAAAGTATATTTCATAATAAAATAAATCATAGCAAAATAAATTATACTTATAGCTTTTTAATACGATGGACGGTTAAACGTCGTGTTTAAAAGTCAACAAGTTAATATATTAAAAGTCTGAATTTTCTTTTAGTTCCAATACCTGATGATATATTGCACATAATACCAGTTTATTTCACTTCGATCATAAGAAAAACATACATGCAGTAGACAATGTTCTTGCAAGGGTAGTGGCACAAATTTCAGGTCCACCGATTCTCTGATTCTGGTGCCAATTTGAAACTTTTTTCGTGTTTGACGTGCATGGATCACGGATAATGTCTCACGCACAAATAAAAGAAAAGAAAGAGAGGAGAAGAGTTCAAATATTCATTGCAGCGAGTTGGAACACGTGTAATCCACACGTCCATAATTGTCTATGCTGGCCAGAATGGACACGCCGCACTTTGTTTTAAATTTAAAATAATTTTTTTAAAAAATTAAGCATAAGAAAAGCTGAAGAGGACATGGCCTGAACCTCCACGGCAAATGAAAATGGGCGTGTCATTATCGGATAGAGAAGAGACAATGCCATCATTGACTTTTGACTTTGCGAATCCCACTGATTAGTACTCCCACCGTTATTTTAAGTGCGACCATAAATTTAACTTTCAATTTTAATCGTCCGTCTTATTTTAAAAATTTTTATAATTAATATTTTGGTTGTTATGAGATGATAAAATATGAATAGTACTTTACTCATGACTTATGTTTTTCAATTTTTTAAAAAAAATTAAATAAAACGGATGGTTAAATTTGAACGCGAAAAAATCATGGCTGTACTCAAAATGCGACGGAGGAAGTACTCATAGTAAATAGGAGGAACACAATTTACACAAATGAAGTTGCTGCATTACAAGCTTGATTAAGTCGGTGCTTGGAAGAATAATATATATAGCACCTGGTTATTCAGATAATGCATGTTAGTTTCTTCAGAAAACTCGTATAATAATTATTTTTATTGAACTCAATCAATTACGTCAAAATGGTATAACTGTAAGAACACTTCGCCCTTCCAAAATCTCGCGCTGACTGATGATATCACCCACTTTAATCACTATGCAAAAAGGATGAATGTTTTTAAACTTTCTGTATGCATAATCTTCCTGAACTTTACTCTGAAGTCTTAGCGGCAACCAGTGCCTGCCAGTACGTGCAGCGATCATGATCTACCCATTGATTTGCTTTTTGTATCATTTTCAATGAGAATGATGTCAAAAGGACCTACTTGTGGATATGATTGGCACCATGTCGATCGTCCCGAATTGGTTCAGTCCATTTCCAAAACCGGTGACACAAAAGTCTCAGGTGTTGTTCACTCTGATATTATTTTTAACCATACTATTTTTAGTCTACATTTAGTTTGTTACCAAATTTAATCAATACTTCCTCCGTTTCACAATGTAAGACTTTCTAGCATTGCTCACATTCATTTAGATATTAATGAATCTAAGCACAGATGTTAATGAATCTAAACACATGTACTAGCATCTATATGTACGTGGGTGATGCTAGAAAGTCTTACATTGTAAAACGGAGGGAGTACATAAGAAATATTGCTAAAATTTTGGCAATATTGTCATCTTGCTAAAATTTTAGTATTACTAAAATTTAGTAAGGTTTATTTTAGCTATAATTTGAACCGTCTCTTCTCTTGTTTTCTTTTCAAGATAATGAAGCAGAATCTTTTGTGTTTTCTGATATCTTCAGGTATTCGTACTTGTAGACAATCTGGAACTCTCTCCACAGCTCCAGAGGTTGAACAGTGAACGGAGAAGTAATAATAATAATCCAATGTAAGTTTGTCACATGGATTGTCTGAAGAAAGTTCTAGCTTCAGATTCAGAAACTTGTCGTGAATGCATCAGTAACTGTGCAGGCAATGCCAGGTGATTGATTCCTAGTATTCGTTAATGATGAATACAAAAAGGATTTGAGATTAGGTGCTGTAGCAGATTAGCCAGACGTGTAGATTGAACTAGATGCTTCACTTGACAGTAGAAATAATCGTCTGTCACCTTCTGCAACAAAACAAAAGGAGCTAATCAGCTACTACTGCATTCTCTTCTGTAGAAGCTGGAATTTCAGAAGAAGAAAAAAGTTAGGCCGAAACAAAAGCCCAGAAGTTTGGAATTTTCTTTAGATGGGCCAGACCCACCAATGATGTTACAAGGCCCAGCCCGTTAAAGTTACATCTCGGCCCAATGGAAAAGTACACAGAGCTCGCCACTGTTTCAGTGTTAGGGCCCATATGGAGGCCGAAACTCTGAACCCGGCCTATTCCTAACGGCCCAAGTTAGTTCACCGTGGACCAGCCCAGGATCCTGGGCCATCCAAATGGGCCATTAGTATTTGGATTACTTGTCACAAAGCCTGTGAGCTCATGAGCGCCAGTAAGAGGCATTTTGCACCTATAATATTATTATTATTACACTTCTGTCATGGAATTTTAGGCAGAATCAGAGTTTTTGACATGATAGAAGTCTAGGAAACTTTCAGATAGATACATGAATTCCTGCTCCTCACCATTTGTTGACTGGTAATTTTTTTCCAGCATTACTTCTACAAGATTACGCATTCCAAAAACTGGTGCAAAAACAATTGCTCCTTCAACCCCACTCAATATATAAATTTCAAAACCTTTCAGCACATGAATTGAATTCCTAAGCCCTAACAAGTAACAACCACCCCTCCAAACCTTGTTCTCTTCAAGGAGAGAACAGAAAGAATGTTAATATATACATGAGGATAATAGCATTCCACCATATAGAACAGCTAAACCAACAAAATTTTTAGGGGCAAAATAAAAAAACTAGCTAGGCTCAAAACTTTGCAAGCTGAAGAGTGAACTCTGTCAGAAGCCTGTCAAACACAAAGTCTGCCAACATGTTCCCCAAGTGATCAGCATCTCTCTGAAAATTCACCCAGTGATCGTTCTTGGATAGATCATTCGACAAAATTGTGTCAATTTCTATGCTGGAATGTGGCTGTTCATCCAGATGGCAGCTTACTTTAGACCACAATTCCTTGAGGGCATGGTTTCCCACAGGTTTCGGTCTATCAAAAGACGAAAACCGGGAGAGCAAGGACTTGGAAACAGAATATTTCTTGTAGATGTCGAGCAACACTTCATTTGTCAAGTCAGACAGAAGTAGCTGATCAGCTGACATCTCAGTGAAATCAAATGCAGCGGCAGCAGCCTCGTAGTGTTGGCAATCCTCTTCTTGGAGAACTGTAATGTTCTGTGAGCACCATTCATCAAATAGTACTTCATTGCGGAAGCTTGATTTCATGAATATATTCTTCACATAGATCAACCCATCTTCATTCTTTGGATCTGCTTGGAGAGAGCTTAGTTCATCAGAGTCACTTTCTTGAACATTTTTGTGACCCAGGCCAGCAGTTGAAAGTTCCATGGAAGTGCTGGTATTGAGATCCATATCAGCTGAATCATCGGTATCACTTAAATGGAGGACTCTTGGCTTCAACGACGAATCTGCAAAAGGAAAAGGAAAAAAAAAACTCAATTTAAAATTGAAGCTGAAGCTTGAAACAAAAGCTAATTAAATGATTTTTTTTAATGATTGAACTGTATTAGACTTTTTAATGTCCCCTGCAACTCATAAAGTAAAAATACTTGATCTGGCTACCTTTATGTAAATTTAATTCAGACACTTACAGTGACAGGTCACTGAAGCTCCAAAATCAAAGGCTCTAAACTAAACATCGTATTTTTTTCAAATTATAGAAAACTAATGTATGTATGTAAGTTTTCTGCTACTAAACGGAAATCTCACCATCCAGGATTGTATATTTCACTGGACTAGCAGGATCATCTGGGAAGGTCATGTCAAGAACAGACATTGGACTATCAGTTTCTTGTTCACAGCTTAGATTTATCTCAGCTTCAATTTCTTGACTGGGACGAGGAACACAAAAAGTACCTTCTCTTGACTTCAGAACATCGGATGAATGAATTTGTTTGTCATCTGAAGTTGTTGTATGTTCTTCTGAAATCCTTCCGTCTTCTGAAACTTTAGTAGTATGCATACCTGCTTCTGTTGACAAATTAGTATGGTCATCGTCACAAGTTGTTCCATGTTCTTCTGGGACATCAATTTCTTCTGATTTTGAATGAACAGTACACATATTATCTTCAGTTGATGAGTGAACCTGATCGTCATCACAAGTTGCTACATGCCCCTGTGTAATATCAATCACTTCTGAAAGTAAAGGGGGAGTACATATATTAGCTTCAGTTGACACAGAAACACCACACTTTTTGTCAACGATGTACTCTTCGATTAACACAGTATTTTCAGAGCCATCAACATCCTTATGACCAGAGATCTCATCCATAGCAGCATCCACATCTCCATCCACAATAATTCTCTCTGGAACATATGGTGCCAAGGCATGTTCTGGGATCACGAGATTTTCAGCAGTCATAACCAAACTCTGCAACCCAGTCATCACAGCAGGCGCATCCAAAGAATGATCCCTAGTAGATTTTGAACTTGTCAGCCTCCTCTTCGACTGGTTGCTTGAAATAGAATCCAGCAAGTGAGAATATTTCTCCAATGATTCAGTGAGGGAACGTGAACGCCGAAAACCTTGGTTTACAGGTCTTTTTGCAGCAGTTACAGTATAAGATTTCAAACCATCCCTGTCATATGTGGCGGAGGCTGACCGGGAAAGTCCTTCTTTAATTACATCTTCAGATGCCTTATGTCCATAAGGGACCTTATGAAGAACTCCATCCATTGAAATGCTACGGTGGCTCCTTTGTTTCACATGAATGTCACCTCTCTTTAGAAGCGAAGAACTTGTATCATTATCGCAACCATCCTGGGTGTTGAATGTAGCATTTTGGATATTTGTATCTGTGGAATTTGGCATAATACTTTGTGAAGAACCATCACCATTGGAAGCAGATTCACCATCAAGAACATACTCATTGCTTTCCAGGTAATGTATTGAAAGGGTACGGAGTAGCTTCGGTGCAACAGGAAGCATCTTTTCTTTATGGCCTTCCTTTCCATACAGCTTTTTTAGAATCAAGGAGCCCAAACTTCCCTTACCAGAACTCTTTTTTGAAGACTTGTTTTTCTTTGTTGTCTGTAATAGGAGAAATGAAAACAACGTGATAAGCCAACTCCAATATGTAATAAATATTGACTATATGTGGGGGGTTTTTTTACGTAACTATATGTGGTTTTGGAGGAGACAAGTACTACCTCCGTTTCAGGTTATAAGACTTTCTAGCATTGCCCACATTCATATATATGTTAATGAATCTAGACATATATGTGTGCCTAGATTCATTAACATTTATATGAATGTGAGCAATGCTAGAAAGTCTTATAACCTGAAACGGAGGAAGTAATACTTATGGAAATTTCCTATGTGGATTATGTAATGTCGTGGAAATTTCCTATACGTATATTATGCTTATAAATAATTTCTGATCCAAAAAAGTTCTAGAAATATTGTAATAAACTACTGAAACTAGATGCTCATAGTATGTACTGTAGTCTGAAGAAGTTTAAGGAATTTTTTTTAGATAATGGATTTTCATTAATCCGGCCTCTATATCCACGAGGGATATACACAGCCAAGAAGTTTAAGAAATTATAACCAAAATGTAAAAAAAAGAAGTGTTTGAATGCTTGCTTGAACAGGATGAAGCAACTTGTATGTACCTCAGTGTGTTTGTCATCGTCCATGACACTAGTGTCTTCATCTTTCAGTGGAACATATGAACCTCGGCGTCTACTTCCTACAATTATTTTTTCATCTAATGCAAATTATAATCGTGCAAGGAGAATAATTTATAATAAAAATCATAATCAAAGCAGAACACTGTTTTGGTAAGTTTTACATAACAAGGAATTAAGTATCTACTGTACTACCACTAAGAGTCAAATAGTAAATTTCACACTGTTTTAGTAATATTGCTCATGAGAAGGCCCCTGGGGTATTCCGGCTAGCACCACAAGGTAGTGGGCTAGCCGGCCCGGGTTCGAGCCTCACTCCTCTTAATAATTTCTTATATGAGAGCCCCTCCTCTCATATCCGATGGGTTTTTTATGGTAATATTTCTCATAAGTTACATAACTTGCCTAAATATCAAATGGAAGAGAAGCGCTTGCTAGCGCAGTGGCAGAGGTATGCGGATTCAACCCCGAAGTCCCGTGTTCGACTCTAGTGCATTTCTTCTTAATTAATTGACACCAAGTTCCTCTTTAGTGTCCAGCGTTTCTAGAGAAGCGCCTTGCTAGCACAGTGGCAGGGGTGCGTGAATTCAACCCTCGCATTTCTTCTTAATTAATTGGCACCAAGTTTCTCCTTGGTGTCTTGTGTGTTTTTTTTTTCCAAGCAAAAAACCTTTCCAACCACATGAATTTGCACAGTTGTATTATTCAACTACACTCTGTTGCACCATAGTATTCAAGGTCCTATAGCAACTATCAGGTAACAAAAAAATGAAGCAGTAAACTTACCACCACTGCCTTTTCCCTGACTCTGTTTCTTGTCAGAGATCATCTTAGTGGATCGCAGGCGGCGACGGAAGCCAAAGAACTGAAGAATGCTCCATCGGCGCCCATGGAGTTCCTTCCCATAAAACGCGGAGTCCTGATGGTGCAACAGCTGGGCCATTTGGTGTTAGCCCGTCAACAAAGGTAGGAGGAGTGGTTCCTTATAAGCACCACCTTTGCAGAATAAGGAACAATTCCTCAACTTTTCTTTAAACCTGTCATGAACAGACTGACCACCGATTAACAACTTAGCGAATAACACGCATAATATCATTTCAAGTACAAATAAATTATTGCCTGAATAGCAAACTGGAACTCTGGAAAAGTGCAGCCAAACAAATTTAATACAGAAAAAAGATGTTCTCCAACCAAGTATCCATAAAATCGGCTAGCCAAAGGCAGATGTTAATCATGAGGAAACACATAAACCATAATCAATGAACAAAGCTAATAGAAAACAAGTTAAGAAGGCCCTTTGCTGCCTTTCAGACAAAGAAACAGAAATGATGCTGACATAAGCACCTCTTTCTGAAAACATGCAGACAAACACCCACCAACAGCAACTAAACCATTTCTTAAGACACCAATTAAACCATATATCCATACATATCCTTGTTAGTTAGAATTTCAATTCCTAATCAATAATTAGGTGACAAGAAAATGAAATCTTCACAGGGGCAGGTACTTCAGTGAAGAAAAACACTGATTCCCACGGACAACGTATTTAAACCGTGTGGAAATGTTTCCACACTGCGCAAAATAAAGAAGACAAAGGAAGCTTCTAAGGAAACATGGTGAACAAGCACAGGGAAATCTCACATACTATAAAGCAACAGACATTGTTTTCAGTATTTTATTGAGAAAATAAGAAAAGAAAATGACCATGGACAGGTAATTAAAATTTCAAATTAAACAGAATCACATAGGAGAACCTACGTAGGGCGTGGGGTTCAGATAAATCTTTTTGGAAACAAACTTTACGGATTAATCCGACGAAAAGGAATAAATCCAAGGCCGGATGAATCCGGAGGAAACTGCATGTACGGATTAACGGAGGAAAGAAATCAATCAAGGCCGGATGGGGCAAAGAGTGAGATTGGCATCACAAAACCATTCGCAAATCATCAAAACGGACGTCGTTAAACACTCCCTTTTACTAATCCAAACAAAACGATGAACAAACCATCTCCTTTTCTCCCCCAAACAAAAAAAAAGAAAAAAAAAACAAAGAAACCAAACAGAAACGTATGCGAGAGACCACCTGAGATCCGAGATGAAGCCTCACAAACCCTCCAGCTCCAGCTTATCCAAAAAAAACCGAAACATAAACCGACTCACGCCTTTCCACAAACAGATTAAACGCACGCCGCTGCCATCAAGAACCCACAAAACCGGCCGCAAAGAAACCTCCTTTTATTTCTGCAAACGAACCTTCGATTTCAGATGACGCCTGCAGCCGACGCAACCCAGAAAAAAAGGGATTTGGTGTCCGATTCGAGGGTTTGGTGGTGCTTTTGCCGCAAGGAGGGAGTTGGTGAAATGGAAAGTTGGAGGAAACGCGAATTCCCCGAATAAGAACGGGAGGAGGAAGAGGAAAGGATCGCAAGTGCGAGGAATGAGAAATTTGAGGGGGTTTTCTGATAAATTCCGGTCCTTAGCTGCCTGCCTGAATGGCGGGTGCTGGTAGTTGAAAACTTCCATTCTCTTTTGGCAGTTATCAGTTTGATCTCCTCTCTTTTTCTTTTTTCTTTTAATAAGAAAAAAAGTATTTTTGTTTTATGGTAAGCTGGTTATTTTTTTCGAGTACAAGTTGAACGCGCACACGCAGATACACCACACGCGTGTCCACACACACTCAGAGTTGAGTTCGTGGTTTATCTGGTTATTATTGTCCATATGTAAAAATTAATAGCACGCAGATTTTCACTGAGCTTTTTTGGTATTGGAATATTTCATTAATGGATGAAGATATACATGTGTTTGTATTTTTCTTGCTTAAAAATATTTTTTTTCTTTTCTGATATGTTTATAAAAATACATGAATTTTTTTCTTCTTTCATTGGCAAGGTTTTAATAAAATGGTTGGAATTGCATCTCTTTCCTATCGTGATCGAGTTGCAGCTGAGAATTCACATATGAATGAACTGGCAAAAGGTTACAGGAAAAGATGAGATGGCTGTCCTTGTCAGATATTAAGCCAGCGAATTAAGTGCACCAGCAATTTTATAAATTATAGAATCAATGCAAAGTATGGAGACAGTACATAGAACCGCGTTTCCGTCCAGCATGGTCATTATTGCCTGAACTTTTTAAGTATTTTTGGCTTTTGTTTCGAAAGCCTCCAAATCCTCCTTAATTCTGTACTCCTTTTTGCCAGACCAACCTCAAACACACTGTGTGCTTGTTTGTATTGTGGTGGACCCTAGGAAAAAAAAGTTGGTATGAATTTGACCACTCCATGGATCTCTTTTGTGTGTGTTAAATTGTGAAGTTGTCCTCTTCATGGATATTTTGTAAGATCTCAGTGAATATTTGAGAGAAGAATAATCGTGGTCAGGAGTTTTTTAAGCAGCCACATAAGTGTCCGTGGACTGATAGTCATTAGTGTGTTTGCTATGTTTACCAAAAAAACATTGTAAAATTTAGATTGTATCCTAGCTATGCAAACATTGCAAAGGCCAAGAGCGATTTTAAAATGGTTGTATTTGTATCACCTTGGTATAATTATCTTGATATTAATAAAAGATTCATTTATTGAAAAGATGTATTTGTGATATCTATGAATTTTCTCTTGGTCTATGTTGACCTGCTCAATGCTCAGGGTAGTACATGCAGCTCCAATCAAACTTGGCATGCCATCTTCAGTGGAAATCATATCCTTTTATTCCTTTTGCTAGTTATCTTTGACGTATGGAACTTCTCCATCGTATAAATAGAGAGAAAATAAAAAAAAGACCTGCAAAAGGAAAATAATTTTAGATGAAAACATAAGTGATAGGAAAGAGTAAAGATGTGCGACCTTGTGCTGACTTGTTCTAGCCTTCTAGGCCAGTAGTTATCACAACAGAGTATTACTAGTACACATCGCATCGCTAATCAAGATATCAAAATCAAGACCAGCCTTTTCTTCCACCACATGTTCATTGTTAATGAAAGTGACCTGGCTTAATCTTTACTTAATTACTGCCTCCAGAATGCTATCGCCCATGATTGCTTCTAGTCATCACTAGGATTGCTGCGCTGCAATGCCATGAAGAATTGTCTCACTTTATCATGACTAATTTGAGACCTGCATGCTGCATCATCTTCAGAGTAAAAATACTTAATCTTTTGAGCACTAACTACAAAGTCAACTACCAACTTTGGAGTAAAAAGTCAACTTTGGATTTGCTGAATACATGATAGATTCCAAAGCCTCGTTTGAAATATGGATTTTTTTTCCTCTTTTTTTTCCCTGATTGTTGCATGAATTTGATAAATTCAGGTAAAATTCCTTAGTTACAAACAGATCTCCCAGTTGATAATTCTGCTGCTAAATTCGTGTGCTCACAGATCTCCATCAAATGCAATTGACCAGCTGTCATGTAGCGACCAAATAGCTGTAAATTTGTTGAGATGAAACTGACTATTTTTATTCAAATGGTGCAGAAAAATCTACCAAAACAAGTTGGAATTGACCGGATGATTCTATCTGGAAGCATTGCAATTGACTGGTTACCAGTTGCTAGTACTACCTACTGTGCTCTGCAACTTGTGGCTTGTACTAGCTGACCATGCAACTACAGATCATCGGCGACAACAAGACACCATATTGATTTAGTTTACTTAATTTTTGAACAAAATAGAGCATACGAAAGTGATGGTCAGCATGAACTCTTGTGGTCAAACCGGCTACTGGGACTGTAGGTCTTTGTACATTTCATATGAAACATACGGCCTCTTTAAAATATTTGCAGGTCACTGAACGAATCTCGGATGAGATCGTAGTACTTGATTGGCCGAGCTCCAGCTCACAGTTCGATTACACAACTTCATTTCGACAAAAATGAGGTCAGAACATGATTTTGAGAAGGAATTGTTTGAGTTGTTACTATGAACTTGGATTCTGCTGCTCATTATTCTTTGGCCAAATTACAGTAGTCATAGTCTCATGGAGACTAACGGTCAGAGTAAAACAAAATGCGGTCAGTCTTTTTGCAAGAAAAAAAAAGGTGATCTGCAAGAAGTCCACATAGGAGAATTTTGAACAGGATTCCTTAGGCCCAGTTTGGAACATGGGATTTTTTAGGAATTTGCTTAGGATTAGATCCAAACACTCATGTTTCATCACCACATATTTTACAGTTACATGTGTTTTCAATTCCGTAATTTTTCCACTTTACGCTCTTTCTTGTTCCTATGTTTTTCCTGTTCATGTGTTCTCCGTTCCTTTGTTCCAAACATGTCCTTAAAAACACGTCCAGAACAGTGATAACTGATGACAAACTCACGAGTAAAGTTCTTGGTACAAAATATGTATGTGAGTATGTGACTATGTCACCCAGGGAAGCAAGAAAAAGGAAACAGCACCAATGTACACCACGAAGCTAGTATATACTTTGTAATCAAATCGACGACTTCTGGTAAGGTTTTTCAGAGGACAACAGGCAACAATGTCAAGCATGAAAATGGCAGGCTTCAGCTGAGAAGGACAGAATAGGACAGCAATTCCAGGCGTCAAAATGAAATTATGATCGCATTACTACTGCTTGGACAAATGGACAAGAAGTCAATAAGCTGATATCAGATGAAACTTGTATTGTATTTAACCATTACAACAGGGCCAATGCAAACTCAAAGAGAAGTTCAACAATAGCTAAGAGGGATTCCATTGTGGACTAGATATTTTAGATCATAGAATAGAAGTGGTACACTGAAGGCTTCAACTTCCGAACACTGAGACCAGACCAAAGATTCAATCCCATGTGGCCATCGTGCTGACACCAACTCCTTACAGGAATGGTGGAAGAATCACCCATCGCCGAGGATACTTCGGCCTCCCTTCCTTGCCATCGAACAACTGCAAAATAAGAAATATCAGTAAATCTGTGCAATGATAACATTGTTCAGCACTTCAGCGCAGGAGAAAAAAGAAACCGTGCTTGCCTTCTTTAGACGGCGGTGCTTTCCAAGTGCCCAGTTGGTCATGATACTCGCTGCCACAACAAGGAAGATGTAACCTGCCACAGTCTGTGTGGCAATGTTGAACCCAAGCCATTGGTAGATCTCAGTGGTATAGTTTGCGCATGTCACTATGTTGAACAGGAAGCCACGAGGAATCTGATAGCCACCATTACCACTCGGACTTCTGAGGTTCCTCAGCAGGATATGGCAATAAAAGTTTGCAATTTGGCAGAGAATCCCAAATCCAAACCCAATCTTCATCTGCAATTCACTCACAGGGGTGTAAAGCGGGTGGTTGCAGTAGTAAGCAATGTAAGCTCCAAAGGTCCAGTAGTAGGCACAGTTCCTGAAGACATTTGATACAGGAGAAGTCGCGTGGCTGAAGCGGTGAACAAAGAACGTCTCCATGATCCTCTTGAAGTAGTGGAAACACCAATAGTACATGGCGTAAGTCTGGACAGGATGCATGACCCGCTCTCCCTCGTATCCGAAATATTTGTAGACAGGCAAGTAATAGAACATGGGGTAGATAAGAAGAGGACCCAAGTATTCAAAGAAGAACAGCGTGCTGTAGAAGACCTGTGGGCCTAAATCCTTAAAGACCACTGTCAGGGATCCAGAACCCTTTTCGCAGTATTCTGATAGGCTGGCCTTTGCACTAAGGACAACTGGCTTTCCTGATTTTCCAGGTTGGATAGGGAGGGTGAGCCGCTGCCTAGCAGGGTAATACTTCTTAGCTGCATGGTGTAAAACCAAGAGGTTAGCAACTCATAGAACACATTGAAAGCATGCATTCTAAGAGAAGCAAGGTATAATAAAATAGTTTTTTTTTTAAACATCCAGCTAGCCCATTCATGATTCACCCAAAGTAATCAAACTGAGTTTTCTGTATATGTAAGATCAAAGATTATGATCTACATTAGCAACTAATGCTGCAATCTTTCAGTTAGAATAAGATTAGTTTGCATTTGCAATCTTGCACTGGTCAGTAATCACTAGATGTACTTGGATTCCACACTTTGGTTCATCTATTACGGTGCATGTTTGGTGTACTAACATGCACTTGAGGGCAGTGATAGGAAATAAAACTACTTAGGAAGATTTTAAACAGTACTTATAACCATATATCATGATGTATCTTCTCGCTCTACTACATCTCTACCACATTGCAGGACCTCTTCTTTACTCTTGAGGGTCCAACATGAATAATAAATTCCTTGTGAACATCACCTCAGGATAACATTATGGCAACTTAATAGACTAACATGCAAATGCGCCAGTCTGGCACAAGCAAGAAGATGGTGCTTATAATTGTGACAATAAATACCATAATGACATAGAATAGAGGTTCTTGATAGCCAGCTTAGCTAAAGTTTGATAAGCAGTAAATTACGTTGTCTGTCATTGATAATGCTACATCAGCATAGGTTATGAGTTAAAACGGACACTAGGTGGTGACTTAAGAGTGACTGACAGGAGCACACAAAATGACAGGGGAATTAGCTTCCTGATTCAAGGCTCAAAAAGGAAGAACCATCAGCAGACAGGGCTGAAATAGAAATGGTTTTACAGAAATAAGACAACTAGTTGCTCGAATCAGCATGACCCCTTCATCAGGGTAAGGCACAGCACCAAATATCATGAAACACTCAAAATAGGCTTTATCACAAGCAAATTTGAACATGATACAGAAAACAAATGCAGACAGTAAAAACACTTCCAATTTCTTCAACAATAGCATATTATACTCAATGCTTGTGCCGTACATATGACAGAGACAGTCTTAGTAAAAAGTGTGAACTTTTAGTATTACATTTGTTGTTTATTTCAGTAAACCATGTGTGCATATTTCAAATTAGGCAGTTTTCAACATAACGAATATTAGCTGGCTACAGTATATCAACTAACTATCGCCCTTTGTTTATGAAAGATTGGAAGCTATTTTCAACATACAGGTCTTCCTAAAATCATTTTGGCATACAGTCAATAGTATATTGCCAAGTTAGTTCAACCACGTTTCCTGTTTCCATCATTCCATGTAATCTATCCTTTTTAAGATTTCTTTCACTCTGCAAAGGTATACGAATATTAAAAAGTGCACACACAAAGCTTGTGAGCGAGTAGAGGTTGATAGCCAACTCCATCCTACCTAAGCAGATCCTAACAACCTGTAGGCTGCAGCAACCAAAAGAATCCTTGCCAGTACTGGCAAAGTGGCAAGCTCTAGTCAACCAATCAAAATGAACCAAGGGCGAACACAATTATTATATCGATGTACTGTTTTCATGTTCCAAACACTAGGTTCGCTACGAACATAATATTCAGTCAGTTGTTTACCTTTTCAGCTTATAAATACTAGCCTAAATATCAATTATTATCTGCAACTCCCAAACCAACATGGTCCATGTACTGATATACACCATAAATCAGACTTCTCTGATGGCTAACACTCGCAAGTTTGAGTCAAAGCATCAACAGTACCCCGGGGTGAAACGCTCTTGGATTAATGGAAGTGCAGAAAATCCTTTCTTTAACTCTCTTTTAATGAATTAAATAAGTGCAACAGTGATTACTCCTGATGACCATACTAATTAACTCCCAAAATGTCAGATTTGGACATACTGGCCAAACTCAATCGACGCTTCCAAAATTTAGAACTGTAGGATGTATTAAAAAAGGCAGTCGTAGTCTAACTACATAAAAAAACATATTTGCCTTAAAAAGGCCTTTAGCTTGAATTGAATGCAAACCCACTCATATGCATATATTCCTATCTTTTTCAACATGTAAATACGACCAAACCCTTCCAAAGAATGAGAAGATAACGAAGTGCAGGAGAGCCACTACAAGTACTACTCCTTTAACACATCAACAAACACAACCGTAAAACGGGAAATTTTGACGGGATCATTGCACTTACTCTTGGCATAGATGGCATCCTGCAGATCCGCGACCTTAGCCTGCAAAAGAAAAGAAAACAAGAACCCACGAATCAAACCTCAACCTCAAACCTTTCCACGAGATCTTAACCCCCCCCCCCCCCACACCCAAGAACCAAAACTCCAAACCCTCCCCCCTACAAGGCTGCAACACCAAAACCCATAATCCGCACCAAATTTCTCAATCAAGAACCTGACGAGCTCAAAAAAAAAAAAACGGAACGAATGGAGACGACATACCGAGTCCTTGAGCTCGACGCCGCCCCTGACCACCTCCCGGCCGCTCCGGGACACGACGGACACCTTCATCCCGCCGCCCACCGCGAGAGAGAGAGAGAGAGAGAGCTCGCGCTGCGGCCGCCGCTGCTGCTGCTGCTGCTCGTGCGGTGGAGACGAGGTGGGGATCGGGGAGTGGCCGGAGGAGGTGTATTTGATCCCGCGGGGGCAAGAAGGTGTGGGGCCCACGGGCCGCTGGGCCGTTGGACCCACCGGAGTTATGCGACGGATCCGGCCCTCTTGATTGTATGGACCCGGTCCATGGACCCCCAAAAGTAAAATTCAGTGTGCAAAAACACACCGTTTGATCACCGATTGCTTTCGGTTTTGTCGAAATTTGGGGTTTTGCGTATCTAGATCGTGCTAGTCATGACTGAGATTTGCGTAAATCTCTTGTTTTCTTTAACAGATTTGGATATCTTCCTGATCACAATAGCATGATTGTTCGTTTAGTCTAAATTGATTGTTCAATCACAAGTTCACAACTAGGCATATATTCTTCCACGTGGATACATGTGCTGACCAAAATGTGCAAAGAGTGTGGCATGCATTCCTGAAGCACACGCTCTTTGTACCATCGGTGAGACTCTATAATTACCTCCTTCACGTCTAGTTCGCACTAAAGTTTAAAAGTTTGGTTAAAATTGGTACGATATGATAGAAAAGGTGTGTGTATGAAATATTTAATGTTGAAAAGTTAAAAGTTTGTAAAAAAAACTTTGGAACTAAGCAGGGCCTAAAACAGAACAACATACAAGCAGGAACTTCGTGCAGGAAATGCTACTAGGAATTAGGAATTAGGATCATCATTCTTATCATAATACACCATCATTTGTGTTGATCATCTGCTTAAGAACTTGCAATAACACTCTGAAAGCAGTGGTTACTAGTAATTGATAGGGCCAGTCATGTTGTCAGTAAAAAAACTTGAGGTGGTGTATGGACATGGTTCTTCAGAGAAAGATGTCGGTACGATGCATGGAGACTGCGTCAGGGAAGGAGTTAAGGATTGCAGTTGGGAGGTAGGTAGCCCAACGGGCACCAACGCCGCCTGCAAAATCTTCCGTGCTGTCTGAAACTCTGAATCTGTGATGCAAAAAATTCCCTGAATAGCGAGACATTTTTTTCTTGTGAATTGTGAGATTTCGGAATGCCAGCAATGGCCGATCCATCACGATCAGTTCGGATCAAGAATCCATCAATGGAGACTGTTACCAGTAGGAAGGTGGAGTACATAACTATCAGCATTCAGCAGATGCTCGTGTGGAAAATTCAGGGTTCATTTTACCTGCATCATAAACAACAATAATTCATGTTTATTTGAGATAGTTAAAATTGATGGATTGAATAAATAGTTTGATCTTTTTATGGCTCTCCTACAAAATCAATCAGATATTTAACAAGTTATTCTGAGAAAATTTATATATTATTTTCCACGAACACATTGTTGAGAAGCTGGTCTAGAATAAGAAGAGGGTAAGACGAAAATTAGTCATTCTCGTATGCTTATTTGATTGTTACTGTATTCTTCTATACATTGTACTATTACTATCTGTAAAAGCAAGTTTAATAGTATAGCCAACTATTGGCTCTAATTCATCTATAGCTAATCTAATAGCCAATTCAAACAATAGTTAGCTATAAAAATATACTACATCATTAATATTCGGTCCTACCTCTCATACACATATAACGTCTTAGAGTTCGTGTTGCAGCTGGCTACAAATATGTAGCCCGCTTTCTTCTCTCTCTTCTCTTTTCTTCTCGATATGGGGTTATAGATAGCTTATAGCATGCTATTGTACTCTAATGTGCAATGCATCTTCATGTATATTTTTTGTATTCAAGTCCTTGTGTAATGCTTAACTCCTGCCAACAAATCTTACAAAGTTTTACATCAAGGACCTTGGAGTAAAACAATATATTATATATACACCCTTGGGCCCACCTGTCAACCTCTCACCCTATATTAAGTAAAAAAAAAAACCTCCTCTTCCCTCCACCCGTCCGCATCCCAAATTCCCAGCACCAGCAGCGCCCGCCGCCGCCGCCGCCGTCGCCGTGCCGAGCTCTCCTCCTCCGCCAGATCCGCACTAGCGGCTCGGTTCTTCTCTCCGGCACGAGAGACGAGGGTTCCCCGGCGAGCGAGCGAGGGCCGGTGATGGCGGAGCCGGAGCAGCCGGAGTTCGCGCGCGAGCGGCACGTGCTGTTTCTGGAAGCTATGGCGTCGGAGCTCCCCGCGGACTACGCCTCGCAGGAGGTCAACCACCTCACCCTCGCCTACTTCGCCGTCGCCGGCCTATCTCTCCTTCGTGAGCTCGACCGTGTAAGATCCCCGCTCTCCGCCTGATCTGCCCTAGCGGTTATCCTCTCGATCCGTTTCCTGAATTACGCGTAAATTCGTTTTTTTTTAGTTATTTGTTGAACTCTAGTCTAGACTAGATGTGCCCGTGTGCAAAGCTTGGATCGTTACTTTACCTCGTGTGGTCGCTTTGCTTGCATTTACTGGAAGCAAAGTTGCATCTGTAGGAATAAAATCAATCAGCAGATTTGGTGCACATATGGTACCATGAAGTATTTTGAAACCTCAAGGATGGCTATTGGTAGTATATTCAGAGATAAATTAGTTGCTGTATCCATAATGGGAGTTGCAATTGATCTTTATTGTGACAAACACAGGGATCCAAAGTTTGTGGATAGCAGAATGCCAAGTGTGGAAGGGTCTTTTCAATTTTTTTTTGGAATTCCTGTAAAGAACAACTACTAGCTGCAAGGTTTAAGCACTTTAGCCCATAAGTGGTCACTGACCAGTAACCAGTCTACTCAAAGCAGTTAGAGATTATTGCGGTTAGGCAATTTGCATCTGTCCGGCAACTAGATCACAATATCACATAACTACATTCGCTTTCGATTTCTAGCCAAACTAAGAGGAAAGGGGCCCATGTGATGTTTCTGTAGCAACGAATTGGTCCACGTCCCTTAATTCGGTCTAAATTCCATTCGTCTTTGTCTTGTCCATGGGCAGTTGCCTTAATGCTTTGCACAGTTAGGAGCCGCCTAGTTGGTTATGATTTAAGTTCATCATACTTGATGCCTTGCTCATGTAAACAACAAAAACATGATAGCCTCCTGATATCTCCATTCTCAAATTACTAGTAACTTCTAAAAGAACTTATAGCCTCATGCAAATATTTTTTTACCAGTCTTATCATGAAAATTGTACCTGTATGTATTATGTATTAAAACAAGTAACCATGCCTGGTTGCTAGCTGAAATATTTATTGTGGGAATTAAAGTTCACCTTGTGCCTTGACTGAGTTGACTCTTCAGGAAGAAGTAATATACTGAGTTGACTGAGTAGTAATTTGATGAGTTGTGTACTTGTTTGCCCTTTTATACTTTCTTTAGGTTAACAAGGATCAAATAGCCAAATGGATTTTGTCTTTTCAAGTACATCCTAAGACAGACAATGAATTAGATAATGGTGAGTTTTCCTCAGTACTTATGTAATAAAGCTCTCAAGATAGCTAATTCATATTTTTCAGATGCAATATATTCATCATATGACAATTTATATGTTTTTAGGACAATTTTATGGATTCTGTGGCTCTAGAACAACTCAGTTTCCCTCAACTAACATGAAGGTAGATGTGGCTAATTCTCAAGTCAACCCTTTTTTTTTCACACATATCAATTTGTCATTTAATTTTTACATTCTGACAGTTTGAAATATGAATTCATGCCCTTCCTCAGGACCCTTGCCACAATGGTAGTCATCTTGCAAGCACTTATTCTGCCCTTGCTATCCTGAAGATTGTAGGTTATGATTTAGCAAACATTGATAACAAGGTTCTTTTGTCCTCAATGAGAAACCTCCAACAGCCAGATGGAAGGTATGCATTTTAGTTTTGGTCTCCATGCTAATTATTCTTGTAATTATCCTCCAAAAATATCTATGCATTTACATCTGCTACCTGTGTTTAGTTTTAACTGTATCACCAATAGAGTTTCAGCCAACTCACATTCTGTCTTAAGATTTCATAATACCCCATAGTTGGCCCACCTCCTTGATTATTTTTTGTATGTGTTGATTGCTACCTTTCCATTTGCATATGTTTTCTCTGCATGAATTTAGTCATGCCATGTCATTCGACAAACTTGATATTGGTAAATACCTCCTTTCTGGTATATCTCTGTATTGTTGGTCAGTCTTCAAGCTTGTTCAATCAGAATGTTAATTAATGTGCTGTGATCCTAACTGCATGCATGTGATAGAGGTGTTTGTGCATGTGCAATGCAATCTTGCTTGCCTGTGAGCATTTCATTGATTTCACTAAGATGGCTTCCATGGTTCCATTCTGCAAACAACTAAACTCCACGCACCGCTTAAATGCATTATCTTATTGGCTAACTTGAGAAGCATTTTTTTTTTAGCTTCATGCCTACTCATATTGGTGCGGAAACAGACCTACGCTTTGTATACTGTGCAGGTGGGTTGCACTGTCATTTATATTTAGTATGCTTTCAATTTTATCTTTGTTTGAAATAACTTGACACACTTGTGTTGTCTTCTCAGCTGCAATCTGCTCGATGCTAAAAGATTGGACAGGAATGGACAAGGAAAAGGCCAAGCAATACATTCTTAGTTGCCAGGTTGGCTTACAACAATTCCTGATGCACTTGGTTTTGAGACACCAGTGTCTTGCACCATGCTATTTAAAATCCTTAATTCTTGTTTCTACCACATGCAGTCATACGATGGTGGCTTTGGCTTGGTTCCTGGTTCAGAATCTCATGGTACAGCTTCTTTTAACCTTTGATGTGCTTCTTGTCCTACTGAGTTTGTCATTTCATGTGGCAGTTTTCTTCCAGAGTTTCAGAATGCAATAATTCAGCTAAATTTTTGTTTTATTTTTTTGGAGTCGGTTATGGGTACTCATTGTTTGTCTTTGTGTTAGTGAGTCAGGTGGAGGGACATTCTGTGCTGTTGCAGCTTTGTGCCTGATGGGTTTCATTCAAGTTGATTTGGCATCAAATTTACAAGAACCATCATCAATTGATGTACTCTTGCTCCTGGAGTGGTGTCTTCAGGTTAAATTCTGCTCAACCATATATATCTGCTATTACCATCAAAATCTGCCCTTTGATGTGATTTATAGGACTAACATATATTTCCAAAACTGGACAGACACTATATGCAGTACACCAACCCGTTTTAAATGTTTCTAATTTAGTAGATATATGCATCAACCATTCAATTTTCATTTATTCATGATGGAGAAGTGCAGCTTGCTCAATGACACCACACCATCCAGTTGTTTTTAAAATCTCCCTTATGTAGAGTAAAAAAAATGTGAATCATAAACGGATTTAGTTAGAAATGATTAATAAGGACTAGGACGACTTTACTAGTAGGGAATCTTAACTGTTTTCACTATTATCATATAGAGACAAGCGGCAGACGGAGGTTTTCAAGGAAGAAGGAACAAATCCAGTGACACATGCTATGCATTTTGGTAAATACACCATACAGAGTTATATATACTAATTGCCTGACAATCAAATAGCAAACTTGGGTAATCTGTCTTGCTGCCAATCAACACTCTGCAGGATTGGAGGTGTCCTAAAGATTATCGGTGCATACCGCTTCATTGATCATGGTGCTTTGCGAAGTTTTTTGCTCTCGTGCCAATCACCTGTAATGACTTCCTCTCTGATCAGCTTAATTTCTCACATTGATCATGTTGCATCTTTACTGATCATGTATGCCCTTGTTTACCATTGCAACAGTATGGAGGTTTTACAAAGTTTTTGTACGATCAATTCCCGGATATCTACCATTCTTACTATGGACTTGCCGCTCTTTCCTTGCTGGAAGAGGAAGGGCTGGAGCCACTCTGCACCGAACTGGGGATCCTCTCTGCTGCATTGTAGCTTGGAATTGGTTGTTCATCTGCTGTATTCAGTCCAGTTATGGTGTTCCGCAAAGTTCATTCTTGTAATCTAGTACAACATACAGCTGAAAAGAATGCAAGTAATTTATACAGTTAGTTGATCCGTGTTGCTTTCAGTTCGTTTGTTTGTTTGGGTAGGCAGGTCATGCAACATTATCTATTTGTCTTGGATAATATGATTGTGAAGTAGAGAGGAGCATTCTGTAAAGGCTATTTCATTTTCAGTTAGTTGAACTAACTGATAGTTTGATAGACAGTTGAGTTGGCTGAGCAGTTCTATCACTTGGAAAGCTATTGAAAACAACTCATGTAACAGCTGAACAAAATTATCATCTTTATTCTGTTTCTTGATGTGCTTCCTATGTATCACTGATTAATTCTGGTAGTTGTAGATGCTGATATACACACACAGACACACAATTTCTTTTCTTTTGACAGGCCATCAGGTTAACAGCATAATACTTGTGATTGAGAACAGAAAGAGAAATGAGAGATTTTTTTTTACTGAACCTGCGTGTCTGAACTCTTCTGAAGATAAAATTGAAAGTTGCAGTACTGAACTGAATTTGCAGCAGATCACATGGATGATATTGGCGGGAGAGCCGGCTCAGTCAGCTGCAGCTGCCATAACTGCCACCGCCACCCCCACATCCACTCCGATTCATTGCGAATTCAGTTTGATCAGTGGTTGGTCGGTTGGCCAGCCTCCCATCCACCGGAATTCTCAAATCGGAGCAAGCAGCCTACTGATTGCGATTGCATCCTCTGATCTGATCTGCTGATGCGAATGCGAGCAGTAATCAACAGCGTAGTAGATTCAGTCCACGCGCCCATTAAAGCCAAGCCACTGTCCTTGTCCATCTTTGTCCAGGCCTCGCGTTCCTCGGTTCCTCCTCCTCCTTGCTAGCTGCTGCTGAGTGCTCGGCGATGGCGGGCGTCGGGTCGGCGGTGCGGCGGCTCTACTTCTCCGTCTACAACTGGGCCGTCTTCTTCGGATGGTACTCCGCCGCCTCGCGCCGCCGCCGCCTGCTGGTGTTTGGATCTCTCGTTTTCTTGGCTTGATTTGGGGGGGTTTCTTGGATCTTGCAGGGCGCAGGTGCTGTACTACGCGGTCACGACGCTGCTGGAGAGCGGCCATGAGGCCGTCTACGCCGCCGTCGAGCGGCCGCTGCAGTTCGCGCAGACCGCCGCCTTCTTGGAGGTCTGGTTTTTCTGCTAGTCTGTGCGCTCCGACTTATTTCTGAATTTTAATCGAGTAAAACTGTACTCCCTCCGTCCCCAAAAAAAAAAAAAAAGACAAACCTGGGTTTTCGTGTCCAACGTTCGACTGTGTCCGTCTTATATGAAATTTTTATAATTAGTATTTTTATTGTTGTTCGATAATAAAACATGATTAATATTTTATGCGTGACTTATTTTTTAAATTTTTTTCATAATTTTTTTAAATAAGACGGACGGTCAAACGTTGGATACGGAAATCCAGGGTTTGTCTTTTTTTTTTTTTTTTTGATGGAGGGAGTAGGTTTTAGCTCGAGCTTGTATAATTTGGGCAGCTCTGACTTCATTTTGAATTTTCCGTCTACCCAATTAGGGTTGCTACCTGTTGAGCAATGGCACAGAGGGGAAAAAAAATTAATCCCCTTTTGCGTTCTAAAAATCAACCAAACATTTAGCCTGAGAGAAATATTACCAGTGTTATAGCAAAATATACTGCAATTAATTCAACTTCAATGTTATGTTTCTGCTGCCTGATGGTGGGGATCCTCTCCCCCGATAATTCTGCTAAATAGAAAAGAAAAATTTCTGCTGCCCTAGCAGTACTTTGTGTTATATTCCTTGTAGTTCCCTAGATAAGGAAGCATTTATATTCTTTGCACGGAGCGGCTGAACGAGTCCGCGGTGAACATAGAATGAACGAACATTCCATGTTTATTTCATTTCTTTGTTTTTTTCGCCGGGATGGCGAAGAATGCCGACCGATGTATATTTCATTTCTTTGCAAATTGTGTTTTGTGAGGTACTGAGCATTTTTGTGTTTGTTTGGCGATGGCGTTGCTGGTGGCTCAGATTCTTCATGGGCTTGTAGGTAAGAAGTTGTTCTTCTCTTCTACTTATGTTATTTTCACTATCCTGGTCATCATTTGGAATTGTACGGTTCCTATCTATAGCGTGCAGCACGCAAACTCCATGGAAATAGAGTAATAGACTTTCTCGTTAGAAAGCATGCCAAAGACATATTTCAATTTACAGGAAGTGTCCTGTTAGATTAGAGAAACAATTGTACCTTATAAATTCACTTTTATGACACTTCTCATTTTTATCACCTGTATAACATGCTGACTTTGTTTTAAAGGTTTGGTGAGGTCTCCAGTCTCTGCAACTCTTCCACAAATTGGATCAAGGTTGTTTCTTACCTGGGCCATCCTGTGGAGCTTTCCAGAGGTATCATCGACTATCACTAATAAGTGTTGACATGCTACGTTTATGCTACTTCTCCTAAGCATTTACTGTTTCGCCGAGACATTGAAACATGACATAATTTTGGGTTTAAAGCATTGTCTAAATAGAAAATACGGATCATATAATTTGATTTTTATATGAGGGCAGGACACTAGGTAGTTTGTCTGTTTTATGTCTGGTTGTGGATCAAGTAAATAATGGTGATGATTGTACAAGTTACTAAATGGCATAACTACTGGTACTGATATGCAAATGCAGTGTCTTTACTTTTGCATCCCTAGTTTTCTGTTAGTTGTATGCTTGTAGTGTAGCTTAACACATGGTTTCATGACATATATATTGATTGATCCCTTTGTACATTTGTCTTGCAGACACATTCACATATCCTTGTTACTTCCTTGGTCATAAGCTGGTCCATCACTGAGGTATATTTTGAAGACTCACTTCTTAAAGAGACACGACATTTTCCAAATTATAATTTTGATTTCTCCTGGGCTAAGCTTATTCACACCAATATTTAAAATATTGTGCATTTGATAGCATAACGTGATGGAAATATTTGTGGTTCCTTGTAGATCATTAGATATTCCTTCTTTGGCATGAAGGAGACATTCGGATTTGCCCCTTCCTGGCTCTTATGGCTGAGGTTAGTAAAGAAGATACATCATTATTTAGCATAAATTTAGAGAGAATGCTTTTCTTTTTCTTTCATAACTTCTTTTCTTAAACCTGGTGCTGATTTTGTACAGGTATAGCACCTTTATGGTATTGTATCCTACTGGTATCAGCAGTGAGGTCGGTTTAATCTACATCGCCTTGCCTTACATGAAGGTAACAAGAATGAACTTCAGAAATGAAGATCTCCATGTTGTTCAGGCTCATTGCATAATGCGTAATGCGTAATTTAACTGCTCCTTTCCTGTGACTGCTATGCAGGCAACAGAGAAATATTGCCTTAGGATGCCCAACAAATGGAACTTCTCCTTTGATTTCTCCTATGCATCCATTCTTTCTCTCGCCGTCTACGTGCCCGGTATCCCCTCCTGCCTTGCAGTCGTCCTTTATTCAGTGATTGAAATTATTTTTATAATTGCAATTGTTGTTTCTTAGTAACTGGGATTTGATAGGTTCTGACAAGAACACTGCGTTGCAGGATCGCCTCACATGTTCACCTACATGCTTGCCCAACGGAAGAAGGCATTGGCAAAGGCTAAGGCTGCATAATGGTGATGCTCAAGAGCTTTCTTGAATTTGTCACTTGTGGCTTAAGGATCTGCCTAAATAGCTCACATTTGCTACTCTTTTAGTAGAAGTCTGTAGATGAGGACATGTTGGAAAGAACTACTATTACACTGCCCATCATTTGTTGTAACTGTAGTCTTCTACCAAGAATTCTAGATTTTACCTGGTTAAATTATTGAATGATTGATCCAAAATTTACCAGCTTGTTTCAAATTGCACTCTTTTTGCGTTTGCTGTTAGCCTGTTATGCTGTATGTTGCACACTTTGCACTGCGTGCTATAGAGAATTGGCATATTTGCATATTTACTGGTTTGCAATTATGAGTCCCATTGTTTCACTTATGCTTATAAATAAATTGATTTTGTGATTTTCTCTTCACAGCTTATTTTACAACATTTGCTTTTGAATCACTAAGAGCACGAATATAAAAGTTTTTATGCATAATTATTTTTAAATTGCTAATAAGCGGTTCGAGTAAACATGGCAAACGATAAGGCCGTATGATTTGAAGTAGTTAGCTAAATTTCTTTTGAAAAAAAAGGAGCCAAATTTCAACCTTACAAAAACCATCGAAAACGCTATGAAAAATCCCCCAAAAAATAATTTCATGCGCAGTTGATTAACCCGCCGCCGCACACGCCTCCCCCGTACTATCCGACGCTTCTCTTCAGTAATCTGTAGTCCATGGCCATGTCGTCCTCGAGCAGGTCGTGGCGCTGCTGTGGCTTTGAATCCATCTGATGGGATCCGAGGCGCAGCGAGTGGCGTGGATGGGGGCAGTTCGGGATCGGGGACGCGACGCCGACGCGGATCTGGGTAAGTCCCCTGCAGCGAATCTCGCACAATCTGCGTGCGAAAATGTGGCTGATGGCATGGATCATGCGCGGATTCAGTTGGTCTCAGGTAGTTTCCCGGTGTGTTCAGTTTCAGATCATGCGCAGATATTACCCCTGTTACATCAGCTGCCTTGTTTCCAGTTCGTTGAAGCAATTTGTGGCACTAACTCAACACATGAGCTTGTTGAAACAGTATTATCAATTGGAATTCGGAGAGTTGCTGATCTCTCCCTCTCCCTATTCCTCGTAGCTACATTCTTGCTATCCACGATGGCTGATTGCTATTGGTTGTTGATGTTAACTGGACCTCGATGCATACATTACATGACCTCGATGCATACATTACATGTTTTTGAGATGCGTCAGTCATGCTCTTTGAGGAATCTATACACGTGTTACCTGTTCTTGGGAATAAAGTAAAGATACTTCTTTTCTGAAGCCTGATAAAAAAAACATGACCTTTGAATCAAGCTTGTGATCTCTTGGATAACAAACTCTTTCTGCCACCTAGTTATGATTTATTAATATGACATGGCTTACATTTACACAGGTGAAGATGAAAAGAGAAAAAAGGGAAAATGAAGCAGCTGATGTATCTGTCTTCTTCCCTTCTTTGTTGTGGCGAAATGTGTTGATCACATGGATGAATTGGTTGGGTGGCGGACAGTTGCAGTAGCAATGACTGTCACTTTGTGCTGCCAACTATTTATTTATCCGATTTGATCCCCCGATCTGATGCTTATTAATCAATTGGAACAGTGGTTAGCCTTATTCCCTTAATCCCATCCATGTCCGAGGAAGCTGCTGCCTGTCAATCAGGACTCTAATATTTTAGTGCTTCTGATGCTATGATAGTGTGATTTGCATGCACATCGGATTTGTTGATTAGATTATCCTGGTCAAAGCCATTAGCCATGACGTTAAAGCCAAACCCATCTCCTCGACGTCTTCCTCCTCCATCTCGCAGCTCTGCAATGGCAGCGGATGGTTCAGTGCTCCGGAGGCTCTACTTCTCTGTCTACAACTGGGTTGTCTTCATCGGATGGTCACTTCTAGCATCTTTGTCTGCTGGTATTTCTTGGATTGGACACTCAGGGTGTTGTTCTGATCAGGGTTCTTTGGTTTTGGATCATGCAGGGCTCAGGTGTCATTGTCCATGATCTTGGCGTTGTTGGATGACGGGCATGAGGCCGTCTATGCTGCTATCGAGCGGCATCTGCTGTTTGCACAGACTGCTGCCATCATGGAGGTCTGGTTTTCCTCACTTTAGCTTTATTATCACTGCAAAACTGTGAATGCAGCTCTGCAATTTATTTATTTCATTCCACATGGAGATTGAGAGGTGCTAAACTTTTTTGTGTTTTGCTGCTTGGCTGGTGATGGTATTGCTGGTAGTGCAGATTCTTCATTCCATTCTAGGTACGAAGTCCCCCCCCCCCCCCCTTTTTTCTTTGTAAAAAAAAAAGAGAAGAAGTCATTTTCTTCTTCCTAATATGTTCTTTTTGTTATCCTTGTCAACTGTGAATTGTAGTTACCTGCTAGGTATGGCTGTCTTGTTCAAACTTTATGTTAACAGACTTTCTGGCTAACCCTTAATCTGGAATGTAGAAAATACTAATGTAGTTCCTGTTAGATTGAACTATTTCCTAAAACAATATTGCTTATCACTGTATTATGAATTGTTGAAAAGGATTGGTGAGGTCTCCAGTGTCTTCTACTCTTCCACAAATTACTGGAAGGTTGTTCATTACCTGGGGCATCTTGTGGAGCTTTCCTGAGGTAATATCAGACCTTACTCAAGTTATTTGATAGTTTTTGTCTTGAAAATAAGTTTTGGATTAGAAAGCACTTGCTAAAATGAAAAAAAAAAGTATGTTAGGTAATGTTTCTGCTATTAGAACTAATTTTATACTTTCATTTATGATCATAATGACTCTGAGTAAGCACTGGACAAACCTAAGTTGCAGAAATTGCACGAGTAATTGATGCCATTACATCGTGAAGGATAAGATAGTTCTCTTCCGTTCTGCACCCCAAGTTTTCTATTTTCTGTATTTAAACTTCTAATCAAGTAACCATTGTTTGTAGACAATATTGGTGAGTTACTGTGTGCATTTGTTTTGCAGACGCATTCTCATATTCTTGTTACCCCCTTGATCATAAGCTGGTCCATCACCGAGGTATGTGTTGCCCCCAAAACTAGTCACCAAATTACTCGCTTGGTAGACCATGAATTTCAGATGCAATTTTATTATAAGATGATAAACAACAATTCTTCTTTTTGAAATGACAGTAGTTAAACAACAACTCTGCTTCTTGAAATGACGGTAGTTATTGAAGTTGTTGCCTTAGTCGAACATAGATTATGATTTTTTTTTCTTCATTTCAGAGCATAACTTCGTGGAAAATTTACTATAATTCCTTGCAGGTCATCCGATATTCCTTCTTTGGCATAAAGGAATCATTTGGATTTACACCTTCCTGGCTCTTATGGCTTAGGTTGGTTCTAGTTGTAAACATATCACAATATGTATTAGCATAAGCTTCGAAAAATTGCTCATTATCTTATTAGTAAATTATCTTAAAAAAAATTGCTTCACTGTTTTCATACTGATTTCTTCGCAGGTACAGCACCTTTATAGTATGCTATCCTGTTGGTATGGTTAGTGAGGTTGGCCTAATCTATATTGCCTTCCCTTTCATGAAGGTAACCTGAATAACTTAGAAAGGAAGAGCTCTACCTCCATTTGATAAGTGACAACAATCTTGTTTAAATGCTCTTTTGTTTTGGATGATCAATGTCAGGCATCTGAGAAATACTGCATTGGGATGCCCAACAAATGGAATTTCTCCTTCGACTACTTCTATTTCTCTACTTTTTTGATGGCTTTGTACGTTCCAGGTAGTATTCCATGCAATTGTACTTCATTTATTAATTGATGCTACGATCATGTACTAGGTTTTTTTCAATAGGATTTTCTGAAAGGAAACTAAGTAAGATTTGATGGCATACTACCTTGTTTCATTTCATGAATGCAGTATTTCCATACTTGTTGCGCCATATGGTTGCCCAGCGGAAGAAAGCCTTGTCAAAGGCAAAAACCACATAACTACTCAAGAGTTATTTTTTGCTGGGTCGGCCAAAGGTTAGCCGACCAATTTCATTAAGATTTTGGGGAAAAATACAGTAAAATGTTACAACGATATTACAATGCCGCAGTAGCCAGGGAAGGACCCCAACCAACCAAGAACGAGAAATGAAAGCAGGGCTAAACCCTGCATACAGTCATGGCGATTACTCGCGAAATTTGATTTCTGATTTCTGATCGCAACCATGGCTCAGGATGCTACCATTTCTGGAACAAAGAAGCAAAGGTTACTAGAATGGAAATGCTAAAATACAATTATACAAGGATTATCTTTTCCCTTGGTAAATTAGAATGTATGCAATTACCATTCTCATGGCTTGCTAATGGTGTGTTGTACCAAATATGGGCGTTTCCATCTGTAAATAAAATTGTACTCCATAGTCCATATGGATGCTGAAAAATGATATTTAGATGTTCTGCTTTTCAAGGATGAAGAAGGCTACTGTCACCATTTGATTTATCATATTGGATGTGATGAAATGGGGCCAGATCAATGAATGGAGACAACTGCATCCGATCATTCTTGATTATTATTTTTTAGATGAGTCATTCTTGATTTCTTCCTTACTCTTATCCATCGATCCATCCAACTGCTGAAATGTGTATCATTTTCACAGATTGTCTAAGCCATATAGTACTAGTTGGCTGTTGAATGATAATGGCCTTCCGATGTATAGTAGCAGAAGCAAAGGAGGATCATATATGTTGTCTGAAGATTCATCCCCACTCTTAATGAAATTGGTCGGCCAGCCTTTGGCCGACCTGGCAAAAAAACAAATTGTCTGAAGAACTGTAGATCTGTTCTTGGAGCATTTTGGCCCCTGTGCTCTCACAATAAAGAAGTATGCAGACAATGTCATTTAGTATATTTTTGTCGTAAATGTTCCTCTAGTTGTGCACTCAAAATACTAGGTGAAATCATTAGACAGATCATTTTTTTAAAAAGAAAATAGTATAATACAAAAAGAAAAATTGCTCAAGTGACCGGCAGCATCAGGCCTAAAATATCACCATAGCGAGATTTTCTTCCGTCCTTCTTTCTGGTACCAGTCTTCATCCAGCCGTTGATTGCTGAGGGGTACGATGGGCATGAGGCGCTTTCGCGTGTGTCCGCTATCCATCTCTATCTCGCTATCCCTTCTCTATCCCGTGCGCTAACCCTTCTGCATCTCACGCTAGGTGGGGCCGCCGCACGACACGGGAGAAAAACTCAAGGAGGAGGGCGACCCCATCCACCGCACCGGTCGCAGGCACGCAGCAAGGACGACCCCATCTGCAATCATCTCGGAAGCATTGCCGCTGCAGGAGTCGTCACCGTGGTCGTAGGTGTCATCGCCGCGAAGGGAAAAACAACAGGGGAAGACGCCGGGGTCGAGACTCAAGGCTAATAGATGCGGCGCAGCCAAAAAATGGATGCCGCCGCTGCCGTCGTATTTTCCGCCACGCGCCGCCGTCGGGAACAAGCCTAGGGTTTTGCTACTCTGCGGCCCTTCCCCAACTCGACCAAACCTTCCTCCGATCCAAACATCCTTGCAAACGCGAAAATACGATTATACCCTTCCACCGTTGCTAACTAGAGCTACCCACCCCACGACCAAGCTAGGACCTCGAGGTACCATGCAATCGTGACCGTTCGATCGGGCATCACCAACGGACAGGATTTTAGTACCTCACAGTACTAGTACCTTGCGGTACAAAAAGAAGGACCGAAGCAATGCTCTTAAAAGAAGATTAGCTTATGTTACATCATGCCTAGCCACAATGGTCAACAATTACCTTAGATTACAAAAGGTAAATTAGAGAGTGTCATCCTCGCTCTAGCTTTTACCTAGAGCCTAGCCTCCTCGCGAATAGCCACGATGAGCAATGTCCAGTCCTTGCCTTTCCGGTTGAAAACTGTATTGTTACCAGCATATTGTTCGTGTATTGTAATGGAATTTTAATTAAAGAAAATTATCATTAACATGTTATTACCATCTCTTAATTTGTTGTACATATTTATTACTCACATATGGACTTTTTTTAAGCTCACAATATTTTTTTTCCTTCCCACAAAAAATAAAGAGTTGATGGGAGTAGTCGATATGCGACCCTCTAACCCCACATGTCATTTATTTTTCTTAAAAAAAGTTAGAGTTGGTAGTGGGGTGGTGGCAGAACCACCACCATCACTATTCCTTTTTATAAGGAGTATAGATGCTCCTTTCATAACATTCAAGCTAGAAGCTACTAGGATGACCAACATGTCGTATCCTCTCGGGAAACAATCTTCTCCCTTGTGGCGAACCATCCCAAGTCGAATGTTGGCTTGTTGGGCTATGTTATATCTTGTGAGTTGCACACCTGCATTGAGTGCTATAAAATGACATATTTACTGGTTTGCAATTAAGGTGAACTAAAATTCTTGTGAAAAAAACAAGAGCGTCAATCCTACAAAAAAAAAAATCATCCAAACGGCTATGAGAAACCCCCAAACAACAGTGCACGGCACAGAATAACCAGTCTGATCTTGTTGTCTCCATAAAAAAAAAATTAAAAATATACATTTTTTTTCACTTGATTTTATGGAAATATACATGTTTAAAATGAATTAGCAGAAATATACCATTATCAGAGTGGGGTGGTGCGAATTTGCCACGAGTTCACGTGATGAGTGTGCAAACTCGTAACGTGTTTGTGATGTCATCACGAGTTCGTGCGGTGAGTACGCAACCTTGTAGGATTAATTAACTTATCATTATTTTTGTTTAATTACCATTATTAGCAATTAATTAACAATTATTCCATCAATTAATTCACCAGACCGCATTCTCTTTTTTTTTTTGCTATTATTTTCAAACATGTACATTTATTATGTAAAACTGGTGTGAAAAAAAAGTATATATTTTTTTAAAAAAATTGGCGGTTTCCATGGCCGGCGACCGCCACCACATCTCCTGCTCCTCTCATGAAGCAGGTCGAGGGGCCTCCCATCGGATCTGGGTAAGCCCGCGTCTCGAATCTTGCAGAATCTGCGTGCAACATGCGGGTGATATGCACACAAATCTTGCGTTGATCTTAGTTGGAGATCTCTTCGTTCTCAGTGTGTTCTTTTGGGTGGTCAGATCATGCACAAATTTATATGTCCTGAATTCCTGATGGTGTGGTAGTAGTGCGATTTGACTGCACGTCGACTGGTGGATGGATGAGATATTGAGATTATACTGGTCAAAGCCATTAGCCATGAATCCGTCATGTTAAAAGCCAAGCACCATCTCGAAGTCTTCTTCCTCCATCGTCTCGCAGCTCTGCAATGGCAGCGGATGGTTCAATGGTGCGGAGGCTCTACCTCTCTATCTACAATTGGGTCGCCTTCATCGGATGGTCAGTTCAACTGCCTACTGTTTGTTGAGTTTCTGAATGGATATCGATTTTTTATTTTGAGTTTCATATATTGATATAGCAGGAGAAAAATACAAATCTATAGTCAGAAAAGAAAAACAACCACACCACGCGTCTACAATAACACACTGCCACGAGAGCGAAAACATTGCCCTCTAGCATCTTTGTTTGCTGGCCATTTCATGGGCTGGACAGCCAGGGTGTTGTTTTTTATCGGGGTTCTGAATTTGATTTGGATCAATGCAGGGCTCAGGTGTTGTGCTACACGATCTTGGCATTGCTGGATAAGGGACATGAGGCCGTCTATGCTGCCATCGAGCGACCTCTGCTGTTCACGCAGACTGCTGCCATCTTGGAGGTCCTGGTTTTTCCTAGTTCTTTACCTTTATTTATCAGGGAGAATTGGAGATTGAGAGGTGTGCTAAAATTTTTTTGTGTTCTGTTGTTTGCCTGATGATGTTGTTGCTGGTGGTACAGATTCTTCATTCCATTGTAGGTGAGAAATCTTTTTTTCTTTTCCTTCGTTGAAAAGAGTCTTGTTTTTTCTTCCTTCTCTGAATGTTGTTTTTTGTCATCTTTGCCAACTGAGAAGTGTAGTTTCCTGCTTGGTATGTCTGTCCTGTGCAAACTTTATGGAAACAGGCTTCCAACCCTTAATCTGGATTGTAGAGCATACTGATATGTTCAATGCCTAGATGACAAAACTTCAACATGGGCTACCGCATTCTATTATTATTATTTTTAAAATTGTACTACAAAAGAAAGGGACTAAAAAGGATTTCTGATTGAGCCTAAAAGGCTAATTACCATCTGGTAGCTCTGCATTGTTAGGCGGCCTAAGGTTTACTACCTTGATGTTGTGTTTTAGTTGTTCATGCTGAATTAGATCGTGGTAGATGGTAAGTTCTGGTATGTGCACGATAAAAGATATGCTGTAATTTTGGTGAATGTGTCTACTTTCACATTTGTGCAGTATAATATGTAGCTCAGCTTACCTCTAGCCCCCTTTTCAATCATTTGAGATCATTATGATACAAGCAATAATCTAGAATTTGAATAAAATCAAGAGAAGCCTCAACTTTGAGAAGATCATATTGTTAGCTTCTTCCTAGGAGAGAAAGGAAATGTCCTATTAGACACAATTATTTACCCCAAAAAATATTGCTTATCACTCTAATCTGAATTGTTGAAAAGGGTTGGTGAGGTCTCCAGTGTCTTCTACTCTCCCACAAATTACTGGAAGGTTGTTCATTACCTGGGGCATCTTGTGGAGCTTCCCTGAGGTAATATCAGGACCTTACTCCAAGTTATTAGATAGTTTTTATCTTAAAAACAAGTCCTGGACTAGAAAGCACTTCTTAAAATAATAAAACATACTACCTTTTCAGCTTATAAGACTTTCCAGCACTGCCCACATGTGTCTAGATTCATTAACATCTATATGAATGTGGGCAATATGTCTAGATTCATTAATATCTATATGAATGTGGGCAATGCTAGAAAGTTTTATAATATGAAAAGGGGGAAGTAGATGTTAGGTGATGTTGCAGCTATTAGAAATATCCATACTTTCATTTATGATCATAATCCTCTGAGTAAGCATTGGACAAACCAAAGCGGCAGAAATGGCATAAGTAATAAAGCTGATGCAATTACATCGTGGAAAAGGATAAAACAGTACTCTTTCCTTCTGCGTCCTACTTTTCTACTTCCTGTATTTTAACTTCTATAATCAAGTAATTGTTTTGTTTATGAACAATATCGGTGAATCACTGTCCACATATGTTTTGCAGACACAGTCTTATATTTTTGTTACCTCCTTGCTCATATGCTGGTGCATCATTGAGGTATATGTTACTCCCTAAAACTTTTCACCAAATTACTCGCTTGGAAGATGATGAGTTTCAGATGAAATTTTATTATAAGATGATAAGGAATAATTCTGCTTCTTGAAATGACAGTAGTTGTTGAAGTTCCTGAAAGAAAATCCCAAGCTTTTGGAAGTTCCTGTGTTGAGCTTAGTTGAACAAGTATTATGAAATTTTCTTCACTTCAGAGAATGAAGTGAATTGCTGATTCCTTGCAGGTTACCAGATATTCTTTCTATGGCATGAAGGAGTCATTTGGATTTACACCTTCCTGGCTCTTATGGCTTAGGTTGGTTCTGGTTGTAAACAAACCATACTAATATGTAGCATAAACTTCAAATGAAACTCATTATCTGATCATTGAATTCTCTTAAAAGTAATTCTTATTATTTTCGTACTGATTTCTTCGCAGGTACAGCACCTTCATAGCATGCTTTCCTGTTGGTGTGGTTAGTGAGATTTGCCTAGCCTACACTGTTCTTCCTTTCATGAAGGTAACTTTGAATAACTTAGAAAGGAAGAGCTCCGGTTGCATTTGATAACAATCTTGTTCAAATGCTCTTTTCTTTTGCATGAGCGATATCAGGCGTCTGAGAAATACTGCCTTAGGATGCCCAACAAATGGAATTTCTCCTTCAACTACTTCTATGCCAATGTCTTTTTCATGGCTTTGTATGTCCCAGGTAGTATTTTATTTCCTGCAATTGTACTTCATTTAGTAATTGATGATATAATCAAGTATCTTTTTTTTTAAAAAAAAAAACTAGGATTTGACGGCAAACTGCCTTGCTGTTTCATTTCATGAATGCAGTGGTTCCATACTTGTTTCACCATATGATCGCCCAGCGGAAGAAGGCCTTGTCAAAGGCAAAAACCACATAACTACTCAAGAGCTATGGAATCTGATTTCTTATCCAAGCTACGGCTCAGATTGCTACCATTTCCTGAATAAAGAAGTAAAGGTTACTACTAGAATGGAAATGCTAAAATACACGGATTATCTTTTCCCTTGGTAAAAAAGAATGACTTGCTAATGGTGTGTTGTACTTGTACCAAACGTAAGCTTTTTTTTTCCCATCTGAAGGAAAAATATGTACTCCCGGCCCGGAGAAAAAAAAAGTGTACTACTCTATATCAATGCCGAAAAATGATGCTTAGATGTTCGGCTTTTCAAGGATGAAGAAGAAGTGTCACCATTTGATTTACATTGATGTGCAGTAACTGTCAGTGAAAGGAGCCAATTGCGTCTGATCATTCTTGATTTCTTCCTACTCTTATCCATGGACCCATCCGATTGCTCAAATGTGTAAAGCCTTTTTTTTTTTTTTGCAGATTGTTAAGCCATAGTTGGCTGTTGAATGAGAATGGCCTTCCAATGTATAGACAGGGTTTACCTTTTCGTTTTTAAAGTGAAAACTGTTCCTCGCTAGTTTACTGAAAACCGATCCAAAATTGGTAAAAATCAATGACTTTCGGTCAACACGGTACGGCTGATGTCGATAGCAGATAAGGGCAATGAAGCATATCTTTTGTTTGAAAAACTGTTGGAGCATTGTGCCCCCTATGCTCTCATAAGTAATACTAATAAAGTATTTCCTCCGTCTTTAAATATATTAACATAATACTACATTAGACATAACTATTGTTAATGGGTCTAATCTAGTACCGTGATGCTCAATTTTAGGATGGAAGGAGTATGCAAACAATGCCATTTTTGTTTTCATCGTAGCATGCATGTTCTATTTGTGCACTCAAAATACCCGGTGAAGTAATTTTCTTAAAAGAACACCTTTTTAAAAAGAAAATAATAAATACTCCGTACAAAAGAAACCTAATTACCCTACCTATCGTCAGCATTAGGCCCAAATACGGCAGTAGCATTCCTGGTCCATACAGAATTTAGGCCCAGAGCTTGGGCTTCCAGTCGCACGCGGCCCACAGCCCAAACTGGTGTTTAGTCAACTTTGTATCTGTGCCGCACATTTGTGATCGAACGTCTCGTGGAGCCCATTGTTGGTTTAACTGACAGGTGGGCCATGGCGCTGTGGGGCCCACACGTCAGCCTCGTGGGTAGGCAGGCTCGACGCCCCTCCACAGCGGCCGCCGCCGCCGCCGCTCGCCGTCGCAATCCCCTCCTCTTCTCCGTCTCTGGCTTCCCGAGCCCGTATCCTCCATGGCGCGCCGGCGAGAGACTCTCGCTCGTGCAGCCCTGCTGCCCCCCCTCCTCCTCTCCTGTTCGAGCCAATGGCTCCGTAGTCCATCCATGGCTACCGACGCGCGGAGTGGATTGTGGCGGGAGGACGAGGAGCTCTTGCCCGCAGTCTCCGGCCGACGATTTCGAAACGCATTCGGAGGCCAGGCCACTGGCGAGGATGGCCGCGGCGGCTCCGATGTGGTGGGGTAAGAGGGTACCGTTCTTACTACTGAATCTTCAGTTGGTTCGTCTACTGAATCTAGTTAAATTCGTGGAGGTTTTTAGAGGGAAATATTTATTCCAGTACAGGGCAAGCATGAACATGTAGATGAAGGCTCCGTGAATCAATTTCTGCATGAAATTAGTTGATCTGTGTTGTTTTCGGCGTGTTTCTCCGGCTGGGGATGAAGGCCTTCTGTCCCGTTTGTTGAACTCATTGTCGACATTTGGCAATTGTGTTGGATGAACAGTCCTATCACTTGAAAAATTGTCGATGGTGCTCCTCTTCCTAATTCTCATAACTGATAACTGTGTTGATGTTAACAGGCCATCGATGTGTATCCAGTATAAGCTGTTCAGCTGTTTGAGTTAGCTCTTAGGCATCTATACATGTCTTTCACGCATAAAGCGTACTTATGAAATGGCTTACATGTACAGGTGAAGAAGAACAGGAAAAGAACGAAGCTGAATGAGAAAGAGAAGTTGTATACTTGTAATCACGTGCTATCTTTTCGCTGTTGCAATGAAATTTCCTGATCACATGTTCATATGAATAATATTGGCAGTTTGGCAGGCAGTTTCAGTGGCAATAAGTTCAACTGTGTGCTGCTCAACCATTTCCTTTTCGAACAAATCTATATATGTTTTATCTGTTCTTGACAATATAGTAAAGGAACTTCTTTTCTGAAGACTGATTAAAAAAACATGACCTTTGAATCAAGCTTGTGGCCTCTCAGATAACGAACTTTTCCTGCCACCTAGTTATGAGTATAATATGGCTTACATTTACACAGGTGAAAATGAAAATGAGAAAAGAAAAGGCACAATGGGAAACAACGGCTGATGATTTATTATGTTCTGCCCTTCTTTGTTGTGACAAAATGTCTTGATCACAAGGACGGAATTGGCAGGGTAGCTGGCAGTTGCAGTAGCATTAACTGCCAACTGTGTGCTGCTAATCTTATTTGATCCAAATTATATGGTTATTAATCAAATCCCATAGCCCCATAATCCCCAACCATGCCCGAAGAAGCTGCTGTAAGATGCTCAAACTTGTATTTTGGTGCTTCTGATGCTGTGATAGTGTGATGCTTGTACATCGATTGGTGGAGTAGAGTATCCTGGTCAAAGCCATTAGCAATCTCGATGTCTTCCTCCATCTCACATATCTCTGCAATGGCAGGGGATGGCGTCAGTCTTGCGGAGGCTCTACCTCTCTGTCTACAACTGGATTGTCTTCATCAGATGGTCAGTTCTATTGCCTGCTGTTTGTTGAGTTGTGCATGAATATCGATCTCACTTCCAGCATCTTTGTTTGCTGGTCAATTCTTGGATTGTACAGGGTGTTGTTTTGATCAAGGCTCTTTGATTTGGATCTTGCAGGGTTCAGGTGTCGTGGTCCATGATATTGGCATTGTTGGAGAAGAGATATGAGGCCGTCTACGCTGCTGTAGAGCAGCATCTGCTGTTCGCGCAGACTGCTGCCATCATGGAGGTTTGTTTTTTCTCTTGTTGCCTTTATAGTAGTAAAACTGTAAATTTGGATGCAGCTGTACAACTTTTTTGTTTCATTGCTCATGGAGATTGAGAGGTGCTAAACTTTTTTTGTTTTGCTGTTTGCCTGGTGATGGTGATACTGGTAGTGCAGATTCTTCATTCCATTGTAGGTGAGATATCCTTTCTCTTTATAAAGAAAATAAGTCTTATTTTCTTCCCAATACGTTGTCTTTTTTTTTTGCAGAAAAACATATAATATGTCGATGACAAAACTTCAACATGGGGTACCACATTAAATTTCATTTTTGACTTTTTACTGCAAAACGAAGGGATTAAAAATGATATGTGATTGAGCCTAAAAGATTAATAAGAATCTGGGGGCTCTTCAGAGTGGAAATTGTTAATCATGCAAACACTTTAGGTCTAAGGATTACCTTGATGTTGTTTTTTAGTTTTTCATAATGAATTAGATCGTGGTAGATGGTAATTACTGGTATGTGCACAACAAAAGATATGCTGTAGTTTTGATGAATGTATATAGACTTTCATATTTTTTTATTAAAACATGCATAATTTAAAAATAATATTATTTTAAAGGAAAATCACAGAAATATTGCTCGATTGATGGAAGTCACAAAAATAGAACCCTATAGAATTACAGTTGCTCAATAGGTGACTTGTCGAACTGGGGGAGGCCGACAGGCTTAGCTGGCGTGAGAAATCCAAGTCATGTAAACACTTTATAGTTTACATGAATCTGGTGGCTCTGCATGGTGGAAATTGTAGCTTGTCGTCCCACCGAAGAACAACAAAGATTCGTCGTCCCACAGCTGATTGATACTCCCTCGTCGGGAGTAGGCGACCTTCCAAAAATAATGCAGGCCCTATGCCAATTCAAAAAAGTGACGTGGTGGAGTGGTCTGCTAGCACACTCGGATTTAATGCACTCATGGATTAAAATGCTACTACCTCCATCCTAAATGTAGCTATTTCTTGCACAATGCCTTGTCCCAAAATAAAACTATTTCCCCACCTACCTCCTCATCTCAACCAATCACAACCATTATGTTTCATCTACTTTCTTTTCTCAACCAATTACACACTTTCTATAATTATTCTCACCTACTTTCGTTATACCTGTGACAACCTCAATAATACTTACATTTTGGCACGGAGGAAGTATCTAGCCTACCTGATTCAAGCATGTGTCAGGCCATCCCCAACCCAGAAACTATTAAGTAGTTTCCATACTTACCATGTCATATAGATACTATGTATAGAAACTATATATCCAATGGATGGTGTCTTCAAATTAAATTCTCATCCAATCATCGCTCTTCTCTCTCCTTTTATCCACCTATCCCCTTGTTTTCATTCTTGATTCTTGTGTAGAGATGGTTTTTTGCATGAGAAATGGTTTCTTCATCTTTTTACCTCTTTCCTCATTAACTCTCTTGCCTCATCAGATTTTTGCTTATGTGACAATGTATTTAGGTCCTGATTGTTTCAGCTTAAGATTATTGTAATCTAGATTATTGAACCATATTACTATAAGTTGAATTATAATAAGCCGACATAGAATAAGCTGCGAGCTGTTTGTTCCCTTGGATTATAAGTTGTTTTTTAGTTGTTAGCCACCCAATAAATTAAAAAGGCACCTTTAGAGTGGATTACTAGATTATAGTAATCTGGCTTATAGATTGTAATAATCTATCATAATAAGCTATCTGTTTGTTTTAGCTTATTCCTAATAATCCAGATTATAATAATCCTAAGCTGAATTAAACAGGGCCTTAATGCTATGGACACGATATGACATGGAGGGTTGGGGATGGCCTCAGGGAGTTGAAACTAGCTGCATACACGGTTTAAATGCATAGGCCCTCATGTGGACCAATCGGCTTCCCAGTGGACGACAGGCCTCCATGCATGTGCCATGTAGACCTGCGGTTGGCCGATATGTTTTGTGGTGGCCAGGTCAGTCTGCAGCTGATCGATAGGTGGCGTGGCGGGTCCTGTCGTTTTGTAGCTGGTTGATGGGACTATGTGGAGTTAGGCTGACAGACTTTCCGGTCCACATGTGTCCGATATGGGCTTGTCGGCCTCCCCTAGAAGGTCCCTATCAAACAACCCAAGACCGTCATGCTTCTATTTCTATGATTTTTGACAACTGAACAATATTTCTACGATTTTCCATTAAAATAATGATATATATTTTAAACATTCTAACTTTCATATTTGTGCAGTGTAATATGTAGCCTCTAGCCTCTTTTTCAATCATTTGAAATCATTATGATAGTAGCAATAGTCTGGAATTTGAATACATCTAGAGAAGTTTCAATGTTGAGAAAATCATCTTGTTAGCTTCTTCCTAAGGAGAGAAAGGAAGTGTCCTGTTAGACTCAATTAGTTCCCCCCCCCCCCCCCCCCAAAAAAAAATAATATTTTCTTATTACTGTAACCTTAATTGTTGAGAAGGGTTGGTAAGGTCTCCAGTGTCTTCTACTCTTCCACAAATTACTGGAAGGTTGTTCATGATCTGGGGCATCTTGCGGAGCTTCCCTGAGGTAATATCAGGACCTTACTCCCAAGTTATTAGATAGTTTCTATCTTCAAAACAAGTTCTGGATTAGAAAGCACTTCTTAAAATGACAAAACATACTATATGTTAGGTAATGTTTCAGCTATTAGAACATATCCCATACTTTCATTTATAATCGTAATGACTCTGAGTAGGCATTGGTCAAACCAAAGCGGCAGAAATTGCATAAGTAATGAAGCTGATGCAATCACATTGTGGAGAAGGATAAAATAGTGTCCTTTCCTTCCGCAGCATCCTAGTTTCCTATTTCCTGTATTTTAACTTCTCATCAAGTAATTGTTTTGTTTATAAACAATATGGGTGAATCACTGTCCACATGTTTTGCAGATACACACTCATATTTTTGTTACCTCCTTGCTCATAAGCTGGTGCATCACTGAGGTATGTTACTCCCTAAAACTTTTGACCAAATTACTCACTTGGAAGACCATGAATTTTGGATGCAATTTTATTATAATTCTGCTTCTTGAAATGATAGTAGTTGTTTTCCTGAAAGAAAATGCCAAGCTTTGAAAGTTCCTGTTTTGAGCTTAGCTGAACAAAGATTATGAAATTTTCTTCACTACAGAGCATGACTTTGTAGAAAAAAAAAACTTATTCCTTGCAGGTTACCAGATATTCTTTCTATGGCATGAAGGAGTCATTTGGATTTACACCTTCCTGGCTCTTATGGCTTAGGTTGGTTCTAGCTGTAAACAGATCATAATATGTAGCGCAAACTTCAAATGAAACTCATTATCTGTGAATTCTCTTAAAAATAAGTACTTATTATTTTCATACTGATTTCTTTGCAGGTACAGCACCTTCATAGTATGCTTTCCTGTTGGTATGGTTAGTGAGGTTGGCCTAGTCTACATTGTTGTTCCTTTCATGAAGGTAATTTGAATAACTTAGTAGAAAGGAAGAGCTCCGCCTCCATTTGATAACAATCTTGTTTAGAAACTATTTTCTTTTGGATGAGCAATATCAGGCATCTGAGAAATACTGCCTTAGGATGCCCAACAAATGGAATTTCTCCATCAAATACTTCTATGCCTCTGTCTTTTTCATGGTTTTGTATGCCCCAGGTAGTATTTCCCTTCAATTATACTTCATTTAGTAATTGATTATATAACCTAGTAGTTTTTCTTAAAGAAAAGGTAGCTGTAGGATTTTCTGAAAGGAAATCAAGTAGGATTTGCTAACTCACTGTCAGTGCCTTGTTGTTTCATTTGGATGAGTGCAGTATACCTGCACTTGTTCCACTATTTGATTGTCCAGCGGAAGAAGGCCTTGGCAAAATCAAAAACCACATAACTACTCAAGAGCTATCTAATCTGGTTTCTGCTCGCAGCTACAGCTCAGGTTGCTACCGTTTCTTGAACAAAGAAGTAAAAATGTATTAGAATGGAAATGCCGAAATACACAGACTATCTTTTCCCTTGGTAAATAAAAATGGACATGAGTACCATTTTCATGATTTGCTAATGGTGTGTTGTTCCAAACTTTGGCTTTTCCATATGTAAATAAAATTGCACTCCATATCGATGCCAAAAAATGATGTGTAGATTTTCTGCTTTTCAAGGATGAAGAAGGTTGCTATCACCATTTGATTCATATTGGTTCCCTGTAACTGTTTCTGGATATTATTTCATGAAAGTAGGGGTGGATCAGTGAAAGGAGCCAATTGCATCTGACATTGTCACACTGATATCGTGGATCATCCAAATGCTGAAATGTTTAAGCCTTTACAGATTGTCAAAGAAACACTACCTCTATTTCAGGTTATAAGACTTTCTAGCATTGCCCACATTCACATAGATGTTAATGAATCTAAACACACATATATGTCTAGATTTATTGATATATATATATATATATATATGAATATAGGCAATACTAGAAAGTCTTATAATATGAAACGGACGAAGTAGTTGGTTGTTGTCAAACTAGGAATTGATGGCACACTGCCTTGCTGTTTCATTTCGTGAATGCAGTGGTTCCATACTTGTTTCACCATATGATATGATCGCGCAGCAGAAGAAGGCCTTGTCAAAGGCAAAAACCACATAACTACTCAAGAGCTATGGAATCTGATTTCTTATCGAAGCTACGGCTCAGGTTGCTACCATTTCCTGAATAAAGAAGTAAAGGTTACTACTAGAATGGAAATGCTAAAATACACGGATTATCTTTTCCCTTGGTAAAAAAAAGAATGACTTGCTAATGGTGTGTTGTACCAAACATAAGCATTTTTCCTATCTGAAGAAAAAAATTGTACTCCATATCGATGCCGAAAAATGATGCTTAGATGATGCCAAAAAATTGTACTCCATGTACAGGTGAAGAAGAACAGGGAAAAAACGAAGCTGAATGAGAAAGAGAAGTTGTATACTTGTAATCACGTGCTATCTTTTCGCTGTTGCAATGAAATTTCCTGATCACATATTCACATGAATCATATCGGCAGTTTGGCGAGCAGTTGCAGTGGGAATAGGCTGTGTTTGTTCACACTGAAATTGAAAGTTTAATTGAAATTGGACGATGTGTCATGTGACGGAAAAGTTAGAAGTTTGTGTGTGTAGAAAAGTTTTGATGTGATGGAAAAGTTGGAAGTTTAGAAAAAAAAACTTTGGAACTATACAGGGCCTAAGTTCAACCGTGCGCTGCTCAACCATCTGTCCAGTTCAATCTCCATTGAATGCCAAATCAATTTGAACTGTGGCTACAAATTGATTGCTACAATCCCAATCCGAGCAAGTCATTACCAAGATGTTGAAATCTATCTCCACTGCAATGCCAAATCAATTTTCTGATCACATATTCACATGAATCATATCGGCAGTTTGGCGAGCAGTTGCTGTGGCAATAAGTTCAACTGTGCGCTGCTCAACCATCTGTCCAGTTAAATCTCCACTGAATGCCAAATCAATTTGAACTGTGGCTACAAATTGATTGCTACAATCCCAATCCGAGCAAGTCACTACCAAGATGTTGAATTCTATCTCCACTGCAATGCCAAATCAATTTGGACAGTGACTAACTTGACTCCAATCCCGATCCGAGCTAGTCACTACCAAGATGCTGATAGTATTTAAGAGCTTCTGATGCGTGTACATCAATTGGCTGAGGAATCTGGGATTCTAGTCAACTGTTAAAGCCTCAATTGGTTCACGTTAAAGCTAAGCTCATTTTGGCGTGTTGTGGCAAACTTATTTGGCATACGAGAGCGCCGTCAAAGTAAAGTTTTTTATGTAGTTGGCAGAGAAAGGCCGTTGTCTGACGGCTGACAACCTGAGTAAGCGGATGGTTGCACCAGCGAGTTTGCTCACTTTGCATGAGCAGCGATGAGGACTGTGAGCATCTTTTTGTTTCCTGCCTTATGATCAAGGGTTGGGCTGGAATTGGCTTCCAACCGCCGGCTGAAACGCGGCAAGGACTTCGGACCAGCTACAAGGGCGCTTTCGACACTCTGGTGTTGTTTGTCTGCTAGATAGTTTTGAAGGAGAGAAACACACATGTTTTCCATAATTAGAGCCAAGCTCTAGCTCCAGCTCCCAACTCCAACTTACTTGGAGCCGGAGCTGTGCCAAACAGTCCAGATTATCTATTCTTAGGAGCGGAGTTGGCAGAGCTGCTCCACAAAATTATACTATGAGGGTGGAGCTGGATTTTTGCTGCTCTACAACTCTACTCCACCCCAAAAGACCCACTACCCTTTAAAATTTCAGTGTATTTACACCAAAATGCCATTAAACTACCCCTTCCAGTTCCTACCCCATTTCCTCCCGTTCTCTCTCCTCATCCTCCTTCCTCGGTCGAGGCCGGCGGCGGCGGCGTCGGCGTCGGCGTCGGCAGCGGCGGGTGGGTGGCGCGGCGGCGAGGGCCGCTGGCGGCGGCGGCGGCGGCGGCAAGCGCGCGAGCGGCGGTGGCGCGGCGGCAGCGCGCGTGCGGTGGCAGTGGCGGCGGCTGGCTGCGGGGCGGGCGGCGACGCATCGGCCTCAAGCAGCGGCGGCGGCGACGGGGCGCGGGCTGAGCAGCGGCGGCGGCGGCTGCGCGCGAGCGGTGGAGCAGGGTCGGCGGCGCGCGGCCGGCGCGCGTGCTGTGGCGGCGGCAGCGGCGGCCGGCGAGCAGACCGCCGACGGTGGGACAGGCGGCGGCATCGGTGGAGCATGGGCTGAGCAGCAGCTGCGACGCCTACCAGGTGTTCGGTAAAATGACAACAAGGGATGTGGTGGAGTGGAGCTAAGCAATATAGCCAAACACTTTCTATTCCATTTCAGCTCCTATAGGAGCTAGCTCTAATTGGATTTGGAGTTTAGACTTGAGAGTTGGAGTTTGGAGTCCTACCAAACGGGGTCTAAGTTGAAGCCATTTTTTAACACTTAACACATGAATTAGATAAACAGTATTAGCAGTTCGATGTTGGGGAGTTGTTAATGTGAACTGTTCTTCAGAAGTAGTACATGTCTATGTATGTTATCACTTACGATGGTCGTTGATGTTAACTGGACCTCGATTCATACATGCTATTGAGCTGCTTCTTTATACTTTTTCCTTTTCGAACATATCTATACATGTTTTTATCTGTTCTTGAGAATATAGTAAAGGAACTTCTTTTCCGAGGACTGATTAAAAGAACATGACCTTATATACACCTTATGGAAAGAAATAATCAAGGCAAACCAGGTAAACTTGTCAACTCACGGTATTGGACCAGTCTGGTTCGCGGTTTGTGCATACACCTTATGGAAAGCACGCAACAGCAGGGTTTTCGACAAGCTTCACACTTCGCTACACCTCTTGCTGCAGCAAATCCAGAGCTCCCTCGAACTATGGACTCATCGAGCTAAAGGAATTACCAAGTCTAAGATTGAGTCTTGGTGTCAACTCCTACAATTAGATCCTTAATATGTAAATGCCACTTGTAATTTTTGTAATTTATTTTCTCCTCTTTTATATTTTTTCTTTTTCTTTTTTAACTTTGTACCACCTCATTTCTATAAATGAAATGGCTATAAAGTAGAGCACCTTCTTACGTCAGAAAGAAAGAACATGACCTTTGAATCAAGCTTGTTAACGAACTTTTCCTGCCACCTAGTTATGAGTATAATATGGCTTACATTTACACTGGTGAAAATGAAAATGAGAAAAGAAAAGGCACAATGAGAAACAACAGCTGAATCCTATCTTTCTATATATAGTTGGTATTTACTCCTATAAATAAAGACATGCAAGAAACCACATCATCAATAATTTTAAGCCATTGGATCGCATTAGTATAGAGTTATCAACCGTTGGATCAAGAAGCTAGCTACTCATCCATCTAATTTAATCATTGATTATTCATCCATTCACCTCCCTTTAGCTCATAATCACGCGTGACATTGTTATCCAGTGTGCACATCCAAATCCTCAAAGATAATATTACTCTTTTTTAAAAAATACAACTCCAATTATTATATAAGATGTGAGCTTTGTTTTGTTATAAACAATTGGATAACATGCAATAATTAGATATCATTAATCCAAACTCATTTTTGAAACATGCTTGAGATGAAGCAGATAAGTGCTACACAACCTTATTGTGACGATATCCAGATTGTACATGAAAATAACTTTCATATATCATAACAATACACAATGACGTTTCAAAAAATAAAACATGAATTGTATCGTTATAACAGAAGCTATATAAAAAGCCACATTATAATCTTTTTCTTTAGAATTACACAGTACAACGTAGACACTCACAACGCACGCGCACTCACCCCTATGAACACACACAAGCACGCAAACCCTACCCCTATGAGCATCTTCAAAAACTGGGCCGAGCATCTTCGAAGACCGTGCACTCACCCCTATGAACACACACACGCACGCAAACCTTACCCCTATGAGCATCTTCGAAATGACTGCAACGAAGACTGGGCTGGCAAATCCTAGAGAGATTGACGAAGTCACCACAGGCGCCTCGCATCTTCGAAGACTGGGCCGGTAAATCCTGGAGAGATTGACGTCACCATAGGCGTCACCATAGGCGCCTCGCATCTTCGAAGACTGGGCCGACAAATCCTGGAGAGATTGACGAAGTCACCTCAGGCGCCTCGCTGTCGACGGGTACGTCGCCTACCAGCAAATCCTGGAGAGATTGACGTCACCACAGGCGCCTCGCATCTTCGAAGACTGGGCCAGCAAATCCTGGAGAGATTGACGAAGTCACCACAGGCGCCTCGTTGTCGACGGGTACGTCGCCTACCAACAAATCCTGGAGAGATTGACGAAGTCACCACAGGCGTCTCGCCTACCAGCAAATCCTCTCGCTGTGGTACGTCGCCTACCAGCAAATCCTGGAGAGATTGACGAAGTCACCACAGGCGCCTCGCCTACCAGCAAATCCTCTCGCTGTGGTACGTCGTCTACCACTGAAAGCACAACGTCGTTAAATCCTGGAAAATTCGACTCCCTGGAAAATTCGCTCCCATGGGGAGTCGAACCCAGGACCTCATGTGCTACTGAGGCTCTTGTAGCCACTAGGCTAGAGGCCCTTTCGCGCATTATAATCTATTTTGTATACACACATAGATGCATCTAATCATTTAAAACATTGATTTTATTCCATGACAAAACTAGCAAATCCCACGGTAAGGCGCGGGGTGCCAACTAGTATTTCTTATGTTCCGTCCTTGTTTGTTGTGACGAAGGTCCTGTTTGGCTAATGGGATAGGGAAATCATTTTCCACCTACTAAAAGACATATTTAAATCTTAATCATTCATCCTCCCTCTTCCATTTAATCCTAACCCTTCATTCATTTACCAATCTTAATCGCACCCCACATTTCCTATTATCCAAACACACCCCAAATGTTTTGATCAACATGGACGAAATTGGCGGGGTAGCTGGCAGTTGTACTAGCATTAACTGCCAACTGTCCGCTGCTAATCTGATTTGATCTAAATTATGTGGTTATTAATCAAATCACATAGCCCCATAAATACATAATCCCCAACCGGTAAGATGCTCAGACTTGTATCTTGGTGCTTCTGATGTTGCTATAGTGTGATGCTTGTACATCTTGGAGGAGTAGAGTATCCCTGTCAAAGCCATCAGCCATCTCGACGTTTTCTTCCATCTCGCATATTTCCTGCAATGGCAGGGAATGCGTCAGGGGTGCGGAGGCTCTACCTCTCTCTCTACAACTGGATTGTCTTCATCGGATGGTAACTTGTTGACGCCATGTTCAGTTCCAAAATATTTTTTTCAAACTTCCAGCTTTTCCATCACATCAAAACTTTTCCACACATACAAATTTTTAACTTTTTCGTCACATCGTTCCAATTTCAACCAAACTTTCAATTTTGGTGTGAACTAAACACAGCCTGACTTATGCATGAATATCGATCTCACTTCTACTCCATCCGTTAGTTTTGAATTTTTTTAGTCAAACATTTTTAAGTTCGATCAAACTTAGAGAAAAATATAGTAACATTTTCAACACAAAACAAACATACTATCAAAATATATTCAATGTTGTATTTAATGAAACTAATTTAGTGTAATAGATGTTACTAAATTTTTATATAAACTTGGTCAAATCTAAAAAAAAGTTTGACTAGAAAAAAGTGGTCCTCCAAGTTTTATCTAAGGCTCAATTTAGTCTTTGATGTTTCAATCTATCCATATTAGTCCTTCAAGTTTTCATTTTAGTTCAAACTTATCCTTGAACTAACAACTCTCTTCATAAATGACACTTATACCCCTCATCATTCACATATATAAGAGAAAAATTGCATGCTTGATTTTTTTATAGATAATACATAGTATATTATGTAAAACGAAAATAAATTATGTACTAGCAAGTGCATACGATAGCAATTGCTTAAGTTTTATGTGCACATGTTGAAATAATGGGAAGTCCATCTGTAATGTTGTTTATTCATGTTAACTTTCTTTTTTCTAGTATATAGTTGTATATAAATTAAGGGCAAAAATGACATTTTTTTAATAGAAATATTGACTAGAAATAGCCATATGGCATATTAAGTGGGTCCAAGGATGATTTCAAGCAAAAGCAAATATTTAGAGGAGCTATGTGGATAAAATAAAACGTGAAGGATCAAATTAAGCCTTTGGTAAAATTTGAGGGACTAAATTAGCTATTCACTCAAAAAAAAAGATAAAATAACTTAAAATATAAAACGGAGAGAGTAACATCTTTGTTTGCTGGCCAATTCTTTTGGATTGTACAGGGTGTTGTTTTGATCAAGGCTCTTTGATTTGGATCATGCAGGGTTCAGGTGTCGTGGTTCATGATATTGGCATTGCTGAAGAACGGATATGATGCCGTGTATGCTGCCGTAGAGCAGCATCTGCTGTTCGCGCAGACTGCTGCAATCATGGAGGTTTGTTTCTTTTTTTTTTCTCTTGTTGCCTTTATTGTAGTAAAACTGTAAATTTGAATGCAGTTGTACAACTTTTTTGTTTCATTGCTCATGGAGATTGAGAGGTGCTAAACTTTTTATGTTCTGCTGTTTCCCTGGTGATGGTGATGCTGGTAGTGCAGATTCTTCATTCCATTGTAGGTGAGATCTCCTTTGTCTCTTTATAAAGAAAATAAGTCTTATTTTCTTCCCAATACGTTGTTTTTTTTGCAGAAAAAATATATAATGTGTCAATGAAAAAACTTCGACAAGGGGTACCACATTAAATTTCATTTTGAACCTTTTACTGCAAAAAGAAGGGATTAAAAATGATACGTGATTGAGCCTAAAAGCCTAATAAGAATCTGGGGGCTCTTCATGGTGGAAATTGTTAGTCATGCAAACACATTAGGCCTAAGGGTTACCTTGATATTGTTTCTTAGTTTTTCATACTGAATTAGATCGTGGTAGATGGTAATTTCTGGTGTGTGCACAACAAAAGATATGCTGTTCAGAATATACATTTATCAACACTACAGCATATCTGAAACTGAAAGTATATACATTTTTCATACTGAATTAGATAGTGGTAGATGGTAATTTCTGGTATCTGCACAACGTAGGGTATGCGCACAATAAAATTCTATACTTTCACATTTGTGCAGTGTAATATGTATCCTCTAGCCTCTTTTTCATTCACTTGAAATCATTATGATACCAACAATAGCCTGGAATTTAAATAAATCAAGAGAAGTTTCAGTTTTGAGAAAATCGTCTTGTTAACTTCTTCCTAAAGAGAGAAAGGAAGTGTCATGTTAGACTCAATTATTTCCCCCAAAAAAATTATTGCTTATTACTGTATCTGAGTTGTTAAAAAGGTTTGGTGAGGTCTCCAGTGCCTTCTACTGTTCTACAAGTTACTGGAAGGTTGTTCATGATCTGGGGCATCTTGTGGAGCTTCCCTGAGGTAATATCAGGACCTTACTCCAAGTTATAAGAAGGTTTATATCTTAAAAACAAGTTCTGGATTAGAAACCACTTCTTAGAATGACAAAACATTGATGTTAGGTAATGTTGCAGCTATTAGAGCATATCCCATACTTTCATTTATGATCATAATGGCTCTAGTAGGCATTGGACAAACCGAAGCTGCTGAAATTGCTTAAGTAATGAAGCTGATGCAATTAATTACATCATGGAGAAGGACAAAATAGTGCTCTTTTCTTCTGCATCCTAGTTTCCTATTCCATGTATTTTATCTTCTAATCAATCAGAGGATTGTTTTGTTTATAAACAATATCGGTGAATCACTGTCCACATGTTTTGCAGACACACTCTCATATCCTTGTTACCTCCTTGATCATATGCTGGTGCATCACTGAGGTATATGCTACTCCCTAAAACCTTTCACCAAATTACTCACTTGGAAGATCATGAATTTCGGATGCAATTTTATTATAGTTCTGCTTCTTGAAATGACAGTAGTTGTTGAAATTCTTGAAAGAAAATTCCTGGTCGCGTCAGCTGCCTCCTGTGCAGCTGTCCCTTCCCCAACAGAGGAGAGAGTTTGGGAGACAAAGACCCTGTTTAAATGGGACTAAAACTTTTTAATCCTATCACATCGGATGTTTGAACACTAATTATAAATATTAAACGTAGACTATTAATAAAAACTCATTCTATAACCCTAGACTAATCCGCGAGATGAATCTATTGAACCTAATTAATCCATAATTAGCCTATATGATGCTACAGTAAACATAAGCTAATTATGGATTAATTAGGCTTAAAAAATTTGTCACACGAATAACCTCTCATTTATATAATTAGTTTTATAAGTAGTCTATATTTAATACTCTAAATTCATCCGACATGACAGGGACTTTGTTTAGTCCCGGATCCAAACACCACCAAAATCCTTGTCTCTTCCCTCAACTCGGTCGCCGATGTTGATGCGGTGGCCTCTTCTGTGGGGCCCCTGTTCAGATCACAACCGTCTTCTGATTCGCTGCAAAGCCCCTGCAAAGCTAGCCCCTGTCGAGATGCTTCTTTTGAGCTGTGCTGGCAGGCGGAGCACGTGCCCGATGTGGGATGAGGCTACGCGCTGGGATGGCGTCGAGGCTAAGGTTTCCAAGGGAGATGCGGTCTGGGCTGGGCCAGATCGCCTTTCTCCAGTGGTTGTGCCTAGCCCAGTCAGGCCCAGTTCACCAGTCCAGGATGATTTGGGCTCGGGACAGCCCAACACCCTACTGGACCAAGTGGCTGAGGCCTCTGAACCAGCCCAGCACGAAGTGGTCGTTCCTTCCTTTGGGCCAGCGGTTGGAGGCGGCCTGCTCGGATGACAAGTCGCACTGGAGCCGGCCCAGCATGGTGGTGTTCACGTGCCAACCACCGAGGCGCCCCCTGATCAAGTCGCTGCGACGCCAACCCCGCCGGGCTCTCCGCAACCGGATCCATTGATCACCTTCTCTAGGCGCACCAAGATTAGAAGGCGATCCCTGCCCCACTTCTCCCACCGCTGCCAACGCCGCCTGCATCGGTCATGCCTGCTACCCCCTTCACGCCTCGCCGGAGTGAGCGGCAGGTGGTTCAAGCACTCCATGGAGCTCCAACAATATTAATGTCAAGGTGCCAGGTGGTTTTGGCCAAAAAGCTTGAGGTTGATGCAGACGATGTACCGCCTCTTCCTCCACAGCCGACCAATAATGCACTCCAGCAGTATACGGAGATCTTTGATAATGAGCACAGTATCGACCATCTTCATGCCCTCGCGGATCTCTTAGACATCAGCTTGCCGGGGCCCGCAGGCCAGCTAGCGCGCTGATGGCGCCGGCGTCCGTGGTGCAGGCCGCTTGAGAGCTTCGTTGTCAGGTCGCATCAATCGCGTCCCATGACGAGTTTCAACTTCAACTTCCTCATCTGGAATGTGCATGGGTTTAAACGACCCCGCACACCGGGATGCTGTTCGGTCGGTGATTGTAGATGCTCGTTGTTCGGTCGTGTGTCTTCAAGAAACAAAACTTGATGTTATCTCTGTACCCCTAGCTGCACACGATTAATTCCTAAGTGCCAATCTATCAGACTTTCTCTATTTGCCTGCGGTCAAGACTAGAGGGGGGTTCTCCTTGCGTGGGACAGCTCGGTCGTCAGTTGTGACAGCCCCACGATGGGAGAATTCTCCCTTACTGCACATCTTTCTTTTATTGATGGTAGCTCGCACTGGATTACGGTCGTCTATGGTCCGCAACTCGAGGCCGACAAACTGCGGTTCCTACTAGAGTTACTATCAATCCGAAGCAGCCATTCGGGACCGTGGGTGGTGGTCGGAGACTTTAGCCTGATTTACCAAGATCAGGACAAGAGCAATGCAAACTTAAACAGGCGTTTGATGGGTCATTTTCGCAGGGCCATCAATGATCTATCTCTCCATGAACTTCACCCGAATGGTCGCTCCTTCACCTGGTCGAATGGTTGGTTGAACCCAACACTGGAACGCCTTGACAGGGTGTTCTACACAACCGACTAGGAGGATGTATTTCCCCAATGCTTCCTTAAAGCTCTCCCATCCACGGTCTTGGATCATTGCCCGCTTTTTCTATCCACCTTCCCTTTCGCACCCTAGAGGAGGTTGGTTCCACTTTGAGAGCTTTTGGTGCACGCTTGAAGGATTCCATGAGGTTATACAAGATGCATGGTCATTGCCTTGCCACATTGCCGACCCGATCAGCAGGCTTGACAGCAAGCTGAGAACAACGGCAAAAAAACTAAGGAGTTGGAGCGACAAAAAGGTCAGAAATGTGAAATTGCAAATGGAAATGGCAAGAGAACTGATTGGCAGATTTGACAGAGTAGAGGAATGTTTGCCCTGTCCCCTTCGGAGAGATACTTGCACAAGAGCTTAAAGTTGAAATACCTTGCGCTGGCCTCCTTGGAGCGAACGATGGCCCGTCAGCACTCTCGGATTTCGTGGTTGCAGGAAGGTGATGCCGACTTGTACACGCTTCTTTCACCAGCATGCGACGTCCCATCGACGGCGCAACTTCATCCAACAACTAGAACACAACGGTCAGGTAGCAACCTCACCTGACGAGAAGGCCGTGCTGGTGCACAACTACTTCTTGCATTTGCTCGACTCCTCTCCTTCAAGATCCTTTGCTCTCATCCTTGATTTTCTAGTCGAGAGGGGGAAACCTCTACCCCAGTTGGAAGCCCCGTTCTCAGATGAGGAAGTGTGGGCTGTTGTAAAAGATACATCGCGTGACAAAGCGCCGGGGCCGGATGGTTTCACAGGACAATTCTACCAAACCTGCTAGTTGATCATCTGCGAGGATGTTATGGCAGCGTTGCAGCAGCTCCATCGCATGGACGGGTCCAGTTTTGGAAAGGTGAACACGGCTCTCCTCACGTTGTTGCCTAAAACACAAGACGCCAGGAAATTGAAGGATTTTCACCCCATCAGTCTGGTGCATAGCTTTGCGAAACTATTTACGAAGATCCTCTCCCGCCGGCTAGCCCCCATTCTGAACTCCTTGGTCGCGCAGAACCAGAGCTCGTTCATCAAAAAACGGTGCATCCATGACAATTTCATGCTTGTTCGCCAATCTGCAAAGAAGCTTCATCAGAGAAAACAGTCGGTGCTTCTTCTTAAGCTGGACATTGCACAGGCATTTGACTCAATCTCGTGGCAATTCATCATGGAAGCCCTTGAGCACAAAGGTTTCGGTGATCGATGGAGATCCTGGGTCGCTTTGCTGTTTAGAACTGCAACAACGAGAGTTCTAATTAATGGCATCCCTGGAGATAAGGTGCAGCACAGACGTGGAGTATGACAGGGTGATCCGATCTCGCCGATGATATTCATCCTTGGATGGATTTTTTGACCCTGCTGTTCCAACGTTCGAGCGAGCTGGCCTGATGCCGGATCTCGGCATTCCTCATTGAATTTCACTCTATGCTGACGATGTGGTCATCTTCATCAAGCCAGCTGGCAGCGAGATAGCAGCGACCACAGAAATCCTGAACATTTTTGGAGAATCATTGGGGCTTCAAACGAATTTCGCTAAATGTTCCGCGATGCCAATCCAATGCACAGATGACCAAATCGCAGAGATACAGCCGGAGCTGCCCTGTGCAATACTCAGGTCAATACTCCTCCAAATCGGCACACAGAGCTTTATTTCTGGGTCGGGTTCCATTCCAATCAACGCTGATTTGGAAGTCACTAGCGTCACCTAGATGTCGCTTCTTTCTTTGGTTGGTCGCCTTAAACAGGTGTTGGACAGCTGACTGGTTGCGTCGCCGTGGCTTGCCACATCCTGATAGATGCGTCCTCTGTGATCAGCAAGATGAAAGCATTGATCACATCCTTGTTGGTTGTCCGGAGTCCAGGCAGCTATGGTGGTGGACGTTGAGGGCAATTGGACATCCTGAGTGTCTGTCAGTAAATGAACTCTCATTTCACCAATGGCTATGCAGCAGCCGAATGACCATTCGAGAGCCATTGCGTCGGGGTTTTGACACGGTGGTCACGCTAGTGGCATGGACGATTTGGAAAGAATGCAAAGGCCGGGTTTTCAATCAGCAACAAAGGACCTGGGTGGACATCGTGAAGGGAATGGTGGCAGAGACGGCACTCTGGCGCCAAGCGAATTCAGCCATCCCTGCTCTGATCCTCAGAAGGGACTTCGGTAGCCAAAACAGACCGCGAGAGATAAACCTTTGAATTTGTACTTTGAGTCCTGTTTCAGTCCCCTGCTGCTCTTCTTTTCATTATAAATAACCTTTATTTCTCTTAATGGAAAAAATGTGCTCCTTGCGTATTCCCAAAAAAATCTTTGAAAGTTCCTGTGTTGAGCTTAGTTGAACAAATATTATGAAATTTTCTTCACTTCGGAGAGTGGAGTGAATTATTAATTCCTTGCAGGTTACCAGATATTCTTTCTATGGCATGAAGGAGTCATTTGGATTTACACCTTCCTGGCTCTTTTGGCTTAGGTTGGTTCTAGTCGTAAACAAATCATAATATGTAGCATAAACTTCAAATGAAACTCGTTATCTGATCAGCGAATTCTCTTAAAAATATGTTGCTGTTACTTCCGTACTGATTTCTTTGCAGGTACAGCACCTTCATAGTATGCTTTCCTGTTGGTATGGTTTGTGAGGTTGTCCTAATCTACATTGCTCTTCCTTTCATGGAGATGAAGGTAACTTGAATAACTTAGAAAGGAAGATCTACGCCTCCATTTCATAATGAATCTTGTTTAAATGCTCTTTTCTTTTGCATGAGCAATATCAGGCTCTACAATATCAGGCATCTGAGAAATCCGACAAATGGAGTTTCTCCTTCAACTACTTCTATGCCAATCTCTTTTTCATGGCTTCGTTTGCCACAGGTAGTATTTCCATGGGATTGTACTTCATTTAGTAATCGATGCTATAACCTAGGTTTTTTTTTTAAAGAAAAGGTAGTTGTAGGAATTTTATAAAGGAAAACAAGTAGGATTTGATAACACACTGCAGCGTTGTTTCATTTGGATGAGTGCAGTATATCCAGTCTTGTTTCGCTACTTGATCGCCCTGCGGAAGAAGGCCTTGGCAAAAGCAAAACCACATAACTACTGAAGAGCTATCTAATCTGATTTCTGCTCGCAGCTACAGCTCAGGTTGCTACCGTTTCTTCAGCAAATAAGTAAAAGTGTATTAGAATGGAAATGCCGAAATACATGGACTATCTTTTCCCTTGGTAAATAAAAATGTACACGAGTACCATTTTCATGATTTGCTAATTAATGGTGTGTTGTACCAAACTTTGGCTTTTCAAACTTTGGCTTTTCCATATGTAAATAAAATTGCACTCCATATCGATGCCAAAAAATGATGTGTAGATTTTCTGCTTTTCAAGGATGAAGAAGGTTACTATCACCATTTGATTCATGTTGGTGCCCTGTAACTGTTTCTGAATATTATTTCATGAAAGTAGGGGTGGATCAGTGAAAGGAGCCAATTGCATCTGACATTGTCACATTGATATCGTGGATCATCCAAATGCTAAAATGTTTAAGCCTTTACAGATTGTCAAAGATATAGTTGGTTGTTGCATGAGATTGGCCTTCCGATGTATAGCAGCAAAAGCAATGAAGCATCATATCTTGTCTGAAGAATGTAGATCTGTTATTGGGACACAATAGATCTGTTATCGGGGCATTGTGCCCCCTGTTCTCTCACAATAAAGAAGTATGCAAATAATGCCCCTTATGTTTTTATATAATACGAGTATGCAGATGCCCCTGTTCTTTTCTGCTTAACACTTAAACGGATGAATGGATGAATGTGCATGCTTCCCGAACTTCTAAATGGCGGGTCCAGCTTTTTGAACTTCTAAATTGTGGGCCTAGCTTTTTGAACTTGTATATTCGAAATGACAAGGGGTAAAAAAAAATTGTTCATACACCTAATAGCCTAAAAATTAGCTTGTATAGTATAACACACTAATAATTATAATATATACTAGCGTATATAATATAAAATTTGATAAGATTGAAGACACCATGTTGTTGTTCTATTTGAATGACTGCAGGATTTCCATGGCCTGATGTTCTGATGTTCTGCTATATTGTGGCCCAAAGGAAGAAGGCCTTCTCAAAAGCAAAAATTGCATAATATGCTCATGAGCTTTGTAGATCCGATTATCCATTATCTAGTGTTGTTTCTGGATGCAGCTAATGGCTTGCTAATAGTATGTTGTACCAATGACTAGCTTCTCCGTTCCTAACATAAAATGTACTGGTCTTGTACTTAAACTCTGGGTGATCTTTTATATTTCGATGTTGTGCTTGTCAAGAACCCAGAAGGATACTAGTACCGTCATTTGCTTTAGGTCGATGTGTAGTTACTGTTCTCATCTGAAAAAGGATGACATGAAGTGAGAGGAAGATCAGTTGAAAGGGAGCCAATAAGCCAATTGCATCTCTCCATACCTAGATTTTGCCCTCTGCAGTTGGTAAGCTGTGCCTTTCTTCCACCTCTCCCTTTCATCAGTCCATCCAGTTGCTGAAAAGTTGCCAAAGTGATGCTTTTCTTTTTCGCCTGGTGTACTTTTCTCTCATCAGCTCCGTGTTGCCTTTCCAGATTGTCCTCGCCATCTAGTTAGTGGCACCATAATTACATTGATGCCACATGCTTTCTCAACTGGCAGTATGTGTGCATCATCCTAACAGCTATTATCACTATACTTATCTTCTGTTCTGTTTACACTTTACGCGTGACATGCTGACTGGTGAATTATACTGGAGTATTTTGTTTATTTGTTTGTTTGTTTTACCTTTTCTTTGTTTGAGTCTCTAAGTGTTATCACCATTTGTGTGATATTTTGATTGATTCATGGTATCTTCTGTTATCTTTTTAAACTGTCTAATTGTCTATTTTTGTGCTTGACAAAGATCCTATGTAACTAAGTATGTATGCAGTCGCTAAACAAATGTGAAATGGAGATAGAGAAGAACTGAAATTTTTGCCGACCGACCGAATTGTATTTAGAAGAAAGAGCAAGAGTCCAAGTTTCAAATCAAATTTAAACAGTGGAGACGGATCGATCAGCTGAGAGCCAAAAGCCTCAAGCGAAAACGAAAAAAAAAAAAAACCTTCCTAAAGCTTTACTCCCGTTGTTTGAAAACAGTCTTCCCTCCAAACCAGGACTTCCTCTCGGATAGCCCTTCAAACTTGTGCCGCCGTGTAGTTTTTGTGCTTGAAGATCCTGGTGTTCCTTTCTTTCCAAATCACCCCGCAAACAAGCATGTACAACAAGTCGAAGGCGTCCTTGTAGCCCGTTCGAAGAACTAGCCGGACTTATCTCCACCACTCTGTCAGCCCCTCGGTCCCTTCTTCCGACAATGGGAACGGCACCTCCAACCATCCTCTTAGCATTAGAGAAGAATTGAATTTTTAGAAGAATATCTAGAATATATACTACCTCTATCCCCCTAATATAAGGGATATTCACTATTTTCTTGTAACGTTTAACTACTCGTCTTATTAAAAAAAATTATACAAATATAAAAAATGAAAAGGTGTGCTTAAAGTACTTTGGATAAAAAAATAAGTCACAAATAAAATAAATAATAATTTCAATTTTTTTTAAATAAGACAAATAGTCAAACAGGCAAAATGTCAAAATCTCTTATATTAAGGAACGGAGGGAGTATATGTGTGAAGTAGTAAGAGACCAATATCTATCGTTTTTTGCTTCATTGCATGTACGGCTAAACCTTTGAAATGGGAAAACAAAAGGGATCTGATTGACCACTTGACGAGGGAATCTTCTCTTGAATAATTGCAACCTGTCTTAAGAAAAAAAAAGAAAGAAAAGAATACTAGTAATAATTGCAACCTTGGCCGTTCCAAACGGCAAGTAGTCGTCGGATAATCTGGCTTCTTGCTTTGGTCGCATTTCATCGTAATTTCCTAATGCTCCATGCTTAGAATAATCTTTCTAGTCGATGCTCAATACGTTGTTGCAAACGACCCTTTGGAAACGTAATGATCTGTTTATTATTTATTATTTACTCGAGTTCTATTCCAATGTTAGCCTAGAAACTGGCGGCAGATCTAGCTAAGTGGCGATTTTAAAATAGTGTGAGTTTGTACAAATTAATACTATGGTTTTGTCTATTGTTAACTCAATTGTGGGTCTAAATGAGTGCTGTTTTGTGGGTTGAGTGAGTCCATAGCACCGGATTGTAAAACTTGGCTTTTGAATGGAGTGATTTTACAGGACTTGTGTATGATTTGAGCTAAATCCTATAAAAATATTATAAAATTCATGTGTTTTAAAGATCCTCTCAAGATAATTGCACCAACCAATGTTTTTTTAAAGAAAGTTCATTAGAAGGAGAGCTTTGGCACCTGAATTTGCTCACCAACCAAGCGCTCCCCCCCCCCCCCCCCCCGAAAAAAAAACCCTCCTCGCTTTGAACTAATGTCTATCAAATGAGAAACTTAAAATCGTGAGTCTCCATTGTAGCCTAAACGTCTAGAAAAATAATGTGGAGTAAACCAAACCCCCCAATTCTCCCCTCCTCCCAAAAAAGTTTCCAAACAAACAAATATTATCTCAAGCAAGGTTTACCTCTCTGATTGAGCGTCGGATCCAAATCCTAACGGTATTACGGTTCCTGACAAATTTCAAGTAATTTGGGTCGAATCCACTATTTCAAACTTGAATTCTCGAAAGACCATTTTGGCATTTCAATTAGTATCTTCTTTCGTTCCACGTTGAAACATCAAAATTTCACGAATTTTGATCGGTTTTCGTCGAAAACATAAGTACACCTACATACAAACCCCTTCCCAAGGGAAGCTAAAATTATGGGGCTTTTAACTATTTGCCACTTTTAGATTTGGCAATTAACTATTTGCCACACCTATCTCAATGACATGTGGGTCCACATGTGTCTATAACATGTGGTTACAGTGGCAAATAGTTCATCTAAAAGTGGCATATACTTCCTCCATCCTAAAATGTTTGACGCTGTTAACTTTTTTAAAAATGTTTGACCGTTCGTCTTATTTAAAAAAATTAAGTAATTATTAATTATTTTTCTATCATTTGATTTATTGTTAAATGTACTTTTATGTATACATATAGTTTTACACATTTCACAAAAGTTTTTAAATAAGACGAACGGCCAAACAGCCAAACATGTTTAAAAAAGTCAACGGCGTCGAACATTTAGAGATTTAGGGAAGAAGGGAGTAGTTCAGACCCTGTATAGATGGGACTAAAACTTTTAAATCCCTATCACATTGGATATTTGGACACTAATTATAAATATTAAACGTAGACTATTAATAAAACACATCCATAATCTTGGACTAATTCGCGAGACAAATCTATTGAGCCTAATTAATCCATGATTAGCCTATGTGATGCTACAGTAAACATTCTCTAATTATGGATTAATTAGGCTTAAAATATTTGTCTCACGAATTAGCTTTCATTTATATAATTAGTTTTGTAAGTAATCTATATTTAATACTTTAAATTAGTGTCTAAATATAGAGACTAAAGTTAAGTCGCTGATACAAACACTACCCCAATATCTCTAAAATTACTGGACACGGTTGCATTCTGCGACCCGCAAACGACTTTTGGATCCGTAACCCGTTGACACCCGCGACCCCTGTTTTCGCTTTTCTTTGGGCCCTCCTCTTTCCCTCTCTCTCTTCCTCCATTGTTCCCCTCCTCCCCTTCTCTCCCCTCTCCTCCTCGCTTCCGGCGAGAAGCTCCGGCGAGGCGAAGCCTCCAGAACCTTCAGGAGAGCTCCTCACCGAAGGGACAAGGGGCCTTCTAGAACCTTGCTGCTTCCTCCCCCAAAGGTTAGATCAGAGCAAGGGCAGCTGCTCTTTCTTCTTTCTTTCTTCCTCGTTTGTCTTCGTTTCCACCTTCCAGCGAGGATTCTTTGTGTGTTTAATGGGATTTTCGAGGTGTGGTACGGCTTGATTGGAGAAAATATTGTTGTTTTCGTGACGAAATTTAGTGAGGTATTGTGGGGAAATCGAGTGGCCTTTTTAGCGAAAGGAAGTGTTTTTTTTTTTTACTTGATATGTATTTCGAGGTATGTGTGCATCAACATGCTGTTAATTTGGTAGTAAGTCTGATAAATTGCTTTTCTTTTTTTTGTCTCTGGATTTTTCTAGGCTTGCAGCGCTGGATTGGCTCCGAAGATCTTAATTTTGCTCCAAAGGAAGGATCCCCCATCGCAAATCTTGATCTGTGGGTGGATTTGGTGGGTTGAAAACTCCATCTTTTATGGGGCAAGGCTATGCGAAATCCTTGATGCTCCCATGGAGTTCTCCTCCCATGGGGCAAGAGGTGAAGAGGCAGTAGATAGAGGAGGAGCAAGAGGTGGAAGCGAAGAGAAGTAGGTGAGAATAGGAAGGACGAAGGATAAGGAGAGGAGGGAGCTCTCCATGGGAGAGCCCCTCCTCACCACCCTGTCCATGGAGAACACCAACAGCCATCCCTGCACCCGCCTCTCCATGGATCCCGCCGGGTCGCACGCGGCCTCGGGTGACTCCTCCGGTGGCGGTGGAGGTGGCGGCAGCACCGGTGCCGGTGGTGGTGGTGGTGGTGGCGGTGGTGACAGGGAATTGTTCATCATTCCGCGGCGTGAATCTGCGCATCCAGGACCACCGGACATTAACCTGCCCCTTTCTGCAGACCCCTCACCACCACCGCCGCCGCATCCGCCGTCGTGGGGTATCGACCAGTTTGACATGCTTGATGTCGGTCTCGGCACGCAGACTTATGAGTCTGAGGTTGCGCTCACGCTTCCAAAGTTGACTGGCAATGGCAACACTGCGGTTGGCGTCGGTGCGAGGAAGTGTGCCAAGAGGGGGGACAGCATTTGGGGTGCATGGTTCTTCTTCAATCACTACTTCAAACCTGCACTTGTGGAGAAGCCGAAAGGCAAGGTGACACGGGACTCTTCTGGGAGCGTTTCGGGCTTTGAGAAGTCTGATCTTCGCCTTGATGTCTTCCTGGTGCAGCATGACATGGAGAACATGTACATGTGGGTTTTTAAGGAACGGCCTGACAATGCCCTCGGGAAGATGCAGCTCCGGAGCTTCATGAATGGGCATTCCAAGCATGGTGAGCCATCCTTTCCATTCAGTGCAGATAAGGGCTTTGCAAGGTCACACCGCATGCAACGAAAGCACTATCGAGGGCTGTCCAACCCACAATGCCTTCATGGGATAGAGATTGTGAGTTCACCAAATCTGTCAGCTGTTCCTGAAGCTGAAATGAAAAGGTGGGCGGAACTTACAGGAAGAGAACTTAATTTCTCAATTCCTCCTGAAGCAAGTGACTTTGAATCATGGAGGAATCTTCCAAGCACTGATTTCGAACTTGATAGGCCACTGCCACCGTCATCAAAGATTACACATGGCTCTCACAGTCACAAAAAGGCACTGAATGGTTCAGGTCTTAACCTTTCTACGCCACCATCATCAGACGATGGGATGGACCTTTCTCCAAAATGCGCCAAGCGACGGAAGGACTTCTTTGCTCATGGTGCAGATGAGGATTGCGTGATGGCAAATAATTCTTGTTCTGACAGAGAGCAAGAGATAGAAGTTCACACAGGTGAGCCGTCATGGATGCATGAGTTCACTGGTGTAGCAAAACATGCAAGTGGACCTGTTACGGCTGCCAAGACAATATATGAGGACGATGAAGGCTACTTAATCATGGTGAGCATGCTCTTCTCTGATCCTCACAGTGTCAAGGTCTCTTGGAGGAACACATTGACACATGGCATTGTGAAGATATCGTGTGTGAGCACTGCTCGAATGCCCTTTGTTAAGAGACATGACAGGACATTCAAGTTGACTGATCCTTTCCCTGAGCACTGCCCTCCTGGAGAATTTGTGAGAGAGATACCTTTGGCTACAAGGATTCCAGAAGATGCAAAGCTCGAAGCGTATTATGACGAGACTGGCACTGGACTGGAAATCATGGTCCCCAAGCACCGAGTTGGACCCGAAGAGCATGAAGTCCAGGTTTGCATGAGGCCCCCACACCTTGGTGAAAACGATCTTCTTTTATCATAGAACAGAGTTTAGTCTTTAGATCTTCCTGTGTCATGCCATGATATGCAGGAAAGTAACAAGTGATGCCATGGATATTTTGCTGCTAAACATTTAGCTGAAATTCCTTTCTCAGTAGTGTTGGTGATTTAGGCAAAAAAGTTACCACTTTGTTGATTCTCCCCTGTACTTTTTACACTAGCATATATTGGAGATCTTGATTTCTATGGAACATGGCAAAGTTAAAATTCTGTATATATATCTGATGATCAGGTTCAACGGTTCATTACTCCATAATAATGTCGACAGCTACTTACGACTAGAAGTTCGGAACTGTGTTGTCAATTTCAGCAATTGTTTGTAATCGCTGTCTTAATCATTTCAATGTGCTGTACTACAATACTACTGGCTGGATCGCTTTCAACTGAAACCAAAAACTCGATCCCATTGCTGTACTAACTTCATGATCGATATGGTCCTATGCGAATTCCGTTTGGTGAACCCGTTTGCTGAATCCTGAATTGAAGTGATCAAAATTTCTGTTTTTTTTTGCTACAGTAAATTGCACCTTTCCTGGATGCTATGGTGAAGCAAAGATCTTTTTTTCACCTGGACTGTAGCAAATGATATTTTCGGGCTTGCGTGCGGCCAGCAATGAGCCATGCTACCGTGGCCTGCTTCTCACGAGTTCTGTAGTTTGTGTAGCCATGGAGAAAGGAGCGTAATGTGCTTGAGACCGATGGTTGTGTGTGGTCGTGAAACAATCACAGCTTCTGTTCTGAAAGTCTGAACCCCAGTGATGTTTGTTTCATTGTTTGTCGTGTGCTTTTCTTTCTTTCTGACGAATGGTGAATAATTTTTCACTGATACAATGTTCGCGAATTCTTCAGATAGTCCCTTGACCACACTCGATTTTCTTCAGGCAAACAATCTCTTCTCACCCGGGCCGATCATTCAGAAACCAGGTTGTTACTAGCAGACATTGACCATCTGTTACCGTGCTGTCAAAGTAGTACTATTACCGGTGCGGTCTTTGTTCAATGCTGCACAATTCAGTTTGTATTTCACATTCTGAAAGTTTGAAACACAAAATATTCACAAGAATCAGGGAAACAGTTCACGTGTTTCAAACGGGGCCTTACATTTGGTCGATCTATACCCAATTGTCAAAATGGGTTTAGAAAAAAAAATGATAATAACGTTCAGAAAACTGATATGTAGGGTATGATTGTAATAAAATTACGATTGCATCGTTGAATCTGAATATAGTGCATGTTTAAAGAAAGAATATGCCAAAAAGGTTGGTTGCGAAATACTCGGGGTTTCTTTGAAATACATTTTTTTTTCAAATGGTTTCTGCATAGATCAGTGTAATTCCTGTATACGAAGGTCCTTCAAAATTTATTTTTGTCCCCAAGGAGGCTTTTCACTAAAATCGAACTGAAGTGAACAGAAGTGTAGACATTAGGATTCATGTTTTCGATAAAAACCAATTGAAAACCGCAAAAATTCGAGGTTTTGATAGTGTTATGACTGAAATATAGAATGGTTCAAATCTGAAACAGTCAATTTGACCAAAATTAAACGAAAAGTTATAAAAAAATTGACGAAAACCGTTATATCCACATGGGATCAGGATCCGGTGCTTAGGCGAAAACCATCTTACAAATTTTTCGAGGTTTCGACACGGAACGGAAACGTTATCCGTGTCAAAACCTTGAAAAATTATTACTACCTATTCTAAAATATTAGAATGTAAAATTAGATGGGACGTTTTCAAGTATAATATATCATAATAGACTCTATATTATAATAGAAAATATTACATACAGTTTTAGTTTCATTTAGGACAGAGGGAGGATTACGTACACTGTAGTAGTGAGCCGCTTTGATGAAGTGGCGAAGTGGAGTTGTGCACCGAGTCCACAGCAAAAGAGCGCGGAAAGGAGGAAGAAGATAAAGCATCCCCCACCTCCGCCTCTTCCCCTCCAACGACTACCTCTTCTTCCTCCTCTCGCACCACCACCACTCACCACCCCCCACCCCCCACCTCCACCCTCCTCCTCCTCCTCCGCCTCGGCGTTCGTGCATGAAACCCTAGACACCCCCCCCCCCCCTCTAAACCCCCCTCCCTCCCGCACCCCCCGCGATGGCCAAGGCGCTCCTCTCCTCGTCGCTGCTCCCCTCGCTGCAGCCCCGCGCCGCCGCCGCGAGGCTGCCTATGCTGACGCTGCCTTCGCTGCGGAGGCACGGGGGCCGCCGCGCGTCGGCGTGCAGGGTGAGGGCGAGCCTCCACGGGCTCGACTCGATCGCGGGGCTCGACCTCCACGCCGCGCTGGAGCGCGCCGAGGCGGCGCTCTACACGCTCGCCGACGCCGCTGTCGTCGCGGCGGACGCGGCGGCGGGAGGAGGAGGGGGTGGCGGTGGTGGTGGCGGTGAAGCGGCGGCGTCGGTGGCGCAGAAGAACGGGGGGTGGTTCGGGTTCATCTCCGAGGCCTTGGAGGTCGTGCTTAAGGTAAGCGCCGCCGTCTTCTCCCAAACCTATAGGAATCCAAGTCACTTTAGGAGTTCAGGTTCAGGATTGCTAAGATTGGTTAATGGATATATCCCTGAGTTGCAAAAGTTGGTCTGGTGAATTGGTTGGGGAATTGGAGATTTGGAGTCATGTAAGTTCGTGGAGAGTGCAGGAGTAGATGTGCATGCACTTAATTATGACGCCTCCATGCTCTGAAACTTACTAAACATTGAGCAGACGGCAACCCGGCATGGTTATTTTTAAGTAACTTATATCTAGTTATGACCAGGCGTGCATTGTTTAGCATTTTCCTATCCACAGGTTTTGATATGAAATGTTACAATTCAAGAACTGTTAGGATTTTATTGCATAGCATTCATCGGCTCCGGAATGCTGATACTATGTGAGTATCACCATACAGGTGCTGAAGGATGGCCTGTCAGCTGTTCATGTGCCGTACTCTTATGGATTCGCCATCATTCTTCTCACTGTTATTGTGAAGGCTGCAACATTACCTTTAACGAAACAACAGGTAAATGATAAAATCTGGTCTATTTTTTAATTAATGAGTAACATGGATACGGTGGGTTGAGAGTTGTGCTGTTTTTCCTCTCTTTTTTTAGGTCGAATCAACTCTGGCTATGCAGAATTTACAACCACAGATCAAAGCAATTCAACAGAGATATGCAGGAAATCAGGTTTGTTTTGTTTATCTTTTACGCACACCATGGATATTAAAGTAGGAACACTGAGGTTTGTTTCTGGATATATGTTTTGCATATTTTAACGATAGAAGGTAGAACTATCTTCCCAAAAAATGTTCTTATTTCACTGTTGTGTGTTTTATATTTTCAAGCACATATCTTTGGGCATTTCTGATCTATCACTCCTACATAACTCTTATTAGGAAAGGATACAGCTTGAGACTGCTCGGTTATACAAGCAAGCTGGAGTCAACCCTCTGGCAGGTCGCTTACTTCTCCATTCTTTAGCCTATTAACTTTGATAGTTGAATTGTTCCATTGCATCCTTTTTGTATGAGTTTGTTATTTATTAGTTGATCATATTTTCTATTTCTCGACATAATGCATCTATTGCCATCATGTGCTTGCAAAACCAATTGTTGGCTTTTTAAAGTTTTAAGTGAGATTGCTTTTGTGATATAGTGTTTTGATATTATGGTTTCTCTTCCAGGATGTTTTCCAACTTTGGCAACAATACCTGTCTGGATTGGCCTCTACCAAGCCCTTTCAAATGTAGCAAACGAGGTAAAACTCAAATCCTGCTTCCTAATATTTGCTTCATTAAGAGGATTTTGTTCTAAGTGGCTTATATTTCTCTGAAGGGATTACTGACAGAAGGATTTTTCTGGATTCCATCTTTGGGAGGCCCTACAACAATTGCTGCTCGGCAAAGTGGTGCTGGCATTTCTTGGCTCTTGCCTTTTGTGGTAATAAAATTGATCACACGTTAACATATATCAACAATTTCATTGCTGATCTAGGAAAATCAGGTTTATAGTGCACTTGAGCGAATTTAACCTCATTTTCCCCCCTTATTTGACTTTGACATACTCGTCAAGTTAGATTAGTGTCACGTTTCTGCCCATAGTCATTTAAGCAATCAAGCAACAAGAAGCTTAGCTATTTGCACCTCGCATTTTGTTGCCTATTATTTAGAACTCTGGTTGAAATAAATGGCGTGGCATACCAATTTATAGTCCTGTAGAGACATGATAGTAAAACAGCATATTACTCATGTACTTGCATAATATTGAGATGGTAAATCATACTTACAACTTAAATGAATTGTGCAGGATGGCCATCCTCCATTAGGCTGGCATGACACGATATGTTATCTTGTGTTGCCTGTGCTACTTGTTGCTTCTCAGTTTGTCTCTATGGAAATCATGAAGCCACCCCAGGTGAGCAGACGAGCGGTGCTCTAAATTACTATATCATCTGTCATATTGCCACTATACAAGCTATGAGTGGCTGGCAATTTGATCCTTTTTTTCTGCAGACTGATGATCCATCGCAGAAGAACACACTGCTTGTTTTGAAATTTCTTCCATTTATGATAGGGTGGTTCTCTTTGTCAGTGCCGTCAGGGTTGTCCATTTATTGGTATGTGCATTTGCTATTAGTTGTATGAGTGTTTCAGTCATGTTCCATGCTATAGTGCTATGCCTCATAGAGATTGTGGGACTCCTCCACTGCTCATTAACTTCTTGCAATTGATCAAATCCAATATGTGTATTGACTCCATGTTTGCTATCAGGTTCACAAATAATATCCTCAGCACAGCCCAGCAAGTTTGGTTACGGAAACTGGGAGGAGCAAAGCCTGTTGTCAATCAGGGGGGTAGTGGGATAATTACTGCAGGACGAGCAAAACGTACGAGTGCTCAACCAGCCCAACCTGGTGAAAGGTGCTTTTGAACCTCACATGGCTTTTAACCCTATTATATTCTGGTTTTGATTTTTACAAAAATATCTTGAATAGATTTAAACAGCTGAAAGAAGAGGAGAGCAAGAGAAAAGGCAACAAAGCGCTTGCTGCAGGAGATTCAGATCTTTCAGCCTCAACATCAGAGGATGAAGAGTCGGATGATGAGACTACTGAAGAGGTACTCAATCTTTTTTTACCATTCATTTGTCCTGCTGGAGCACTGTGTAGTAGACAGTTCAAGCTAGTCATCTTAGAAAATTACTATTCCCCTTAAAATAGTCCGTGTGAATCATAACAAATTTCAATTACTGATGTAAAACGGACAGCAGGGAGGACCTGAGGAAAGATACAATTCCAGTAGCAACAAGAAACTTCCAAATTACTCCGGAAAGAAGGGCAAAAGATCAAAGAGGAAGCGCATGGTTCAGTAGGTGTGACAGAACCTGATTGGATTTCATTTTTGTCATTACTGGTAAGTACTATGAACACACAAACACCTTTTTATAAAGAAGCTCACTAGCTTATTTGAATTCTGGAGTTCATGTTTTTTAAGTGGCAAAAAAGAAAGGTTTATACTCTATCTTATCATATGTCCTTGATCAATTGGTGTTAATGTCATGTACATTTACAAATACAGGTTAATTCAGTTGGCCAGTACGGTTGTGTAGTTGATCTCGGACACAATTTTTGATGATCAATTGGGAAGGCTAATCTTCAGGTGCAGGACAGACACGAAACATTCCAGTGGTACAGGTGTTTTGCTGGCACACAGCAAGATGAAAATAGTTCAGTACACTACAATAGGTTTGAGAGGATAGGCATGGCTTGAGTATGTGCTACAACATAAGAGTAGTACACAAATTATTCTTGTGCTACTCTGCAATGTGGGTACCAAACTCACGCAGGAATTGCATAATTCATGCTCTACATGCATTTATTTCCCTCTTGTAACCTAATAACATTCTTTGCGGAGTATATTGCAGAAGTTAGAACAATCCAGTCGCCTAGAAAAGGTGAGGAAAAAAAATACATTGCTGAACTTACGTCTACTTTAAATCTTTGAGCCAATTTCTGTGATTCTGAGCAATTATACTAATAAGGCCAAATCCTAATAATTCGATGAAGAGGTGTTTGGTTTGGTTGGAGACAATATATCATTAGTTCAACTGCAGCTTGTCGAATCTGCTGGCTACAATTATTGTGCCTGAGATGTCTGTGCCATACTTTGTTTGCACTTTTCACATTTGAGGCAAACTTTGTGTGCACGATTGATCAATTCCACACCGTTGCTTTGGCACGCATTTTTTTTAATTTTGACAACAGGCAACTTTCATTAATCATTACCCAGCTTGGTAACAAGCCCAAAACGAACATAGTCTGATACAGAAAGGAACAAACAAAAACTAGAAGTTTGGCACGCAATTTTCACGCAGAATTTGAGTTCTGTGTCGCAAATCCTTCGTGTAACCTACGTATATATGCAGAAGGAAAAGAAAGTTACAAAAACCATGGTGTCGTTCACTGGAAATCTGCTTGCAATTCGCAAAAACCATAAATACCAGTACTACTTACGGAGTACTCCGTACTATGTTAGTAATAACTAACCCATAAATTAAGGAATAACACATATCAACCGTTTAATTAGAAAATGACAGAAGGTGCAGCAAAGAGAAGCTGAGACGCATGGATTACCAACAAGTCATGCCCCTGGACCGGAGTAGTTGACACTTGACAGCGACAAATTGCTGAGACGCGATTACACCGACTCTGGTCGTCTCACTCGCCTCGCCAAGTTGGTTGGTTGATTACTTGGTCGCTCCGCTCAAATGGCATGTCTAATTCGTAGCTAAAAGTTATTATATTATGGGATGAGGTATATTTATAGCTAAAAGTTGCTATATTTTGTAATGGGTAGTATATTTTAGCCTTTAATATTTTTTTGCGGAGAACTGTTTGAGATCAATAAAAGTTTCATTTATTAAAAAATAGGGAAATGAAATTAAAGGCTAAAATAGTGATAGCCAGATGGAGATCCAAGGTGCTTATCAGATATTCAGATGCTGGGTTTTCTAAGCATAAATTAACGTAATAAATATCAGTCCGTCACAACTCTGAAAGAATCTGTTTTCCTGATTCTGCCAATGGTTGCTGCACATCTCACACACACCACGCCACAATATTCTTTGCATCTGCATATTCTTTTCTCTGTTTCTTCCTTGCAACAAAAATAATACTAGTACTACACATTTGAGAACTTTGTTTTGACACTCAAGCAGATTAATGGTCAGAGTTCAAAAATTTTTTTATCCATAGTCCTTCCATTCTAAAATAAACCAATCTATAGTACAATAAATTTAGACATAACGAATCTGAACGTAAGATATGTCCAGATTCGCTCTAATGTGTTAGAATTACTCTTGCCATCCAATCAGTACAGTTGCGTCAAGCATTCAACTTCTGAATTTCCATCTGATTAGTAATTACTACTCCAGCTTTGAGTCGTTAAAAATATAGTACTAGAAACAATCCAAGTTAGAACAAGCTCTATAGAATCATTGGCCAGCTGGACAGACAATCACTAAATATAAATATCCAAGTGTCTCAAGCACACAAGCCACCCAACACCACAGTGCGACAAGCTCTCGCCAAGTCGCCATCCAAGAAATCCTCCCCTCTCTGTCCTACCTTGGAATCCCCACCAGGATCTCCGGCTATCCGGCGGCAGCTACCCAGCCATGGCCGCGCGCGGCGGCCTGGAGAACCCCCTCCTCGGCGGCGGCCCGGTTTCTTCTCAGGGCAGTCGGCGCCGCCGCCCGTGGACCGCGCTCGCCATCGCCGTGGCGCTGCTCGCCGTGGCGTGCGTCGTGCTGCTGCTCCTGAGCTCGGGGGGAGCGGAGCAAGGCGGTGATCGGAGCAGGGTGGTGTCCGGCGGCGGCGGCGGGGGCGTGGGGCTGAGCCCGCACGAGGTGGAGGCCGGGGTGGGCGCGGTGGCGGCGGACGACGGGCGGTGCTCGGAGGTGGGCGCCGCGGCGCTGCGCGCCGGCGGGCACGCGGCGGACGCGGCCGTGGCGGCGGCGCTCTGCCTCGGCGTGGTGCACCCGATGTCGAGCGGCGTCGGCGGCGGCGCGTTCATCGTCACCAGGGACGCCGCCTCCGGCGACGCCGTCGCCTTCGACGCCCGCGAGACCGCGCCGGCCGCGGCCACGCCGGTGAGTACGTTACTCCTCGTCACCAACTAGAGCGCCGCAGTAAAAATTAAAAAAAAAAGAAAAAGCAAAACTTTTTTTACTGCAATCCTGAGTGCATGACATGTGGGGCCCACGGCCTAGTGCGATGCGCTGGTTGGGTACAGGTCACTGTCTGGTGGGCCACGCTTGCTTACGCAAATGATAGGCACCTGACGTTCCCCTCCAAGTCCAATCAGCAATCCTGTTCTTTTCCGAATGGCTTTATATTGCAGTTTGCACAAAAACCACTGTACTTATCTTTTTTACTCCTGATTAACTATGGTTCACTCGGTATCTAAGCTGACCCTCCCTAATATTTCCGTATTACACCACATTGTTTCATTTTGTTTAGCGAACGGCATGTCTCGTGTAAAACGTCACCATAGCTAGAAGACATAATCAGCATTTGACTTTGAGTTTTTTTTAGCTCATTGCAAATTCATTTCACTGAGAGGCATGCCTCTGTGCAAGTGTGCAATGTGAATTGCATTATCAACTACAGCATGATCCATGATCTGATCCCAAAAAAATGGTCATTTTCTGTAAGACACTGTGTTTCACATGGGCAATCAGCATGGTCTAATTGATTTGGTTGCTTCAACATTGGTCTTTTTTTTTTCTGCACTTTGCAATACTCCTACCAGTTACCCCATTGCGGTTGCCAGTTGGGAAGAAAGGTTCAGATTTTTTAGATAATAATAAAATACAGGTTAAGTTGTTCGGGTTGAATAAAAAAGAGAATTTGTTCAGACTCGATCTAGATTTGTCATTTTCATCTCCTCACATGCTTCACGCGTTGGTTGGCATGTAGGGAAATATTTATGGTGTAACAGTGTAGATTCCATCGCCACAATTTCATACAAATAGTTTAGTATGGTATGGTTCATCTTCATTATTTATGTTGCGTTCTTTTGAGCAACTCTATACAACAACTTTCTTATTTTTCGTTGGTGCATTTCCTGAACTGCTAAACAGGCTAAACAATGTGTTTTTTTAAAACTTTATACATCAAAGTTTCTTAAAAAATAAAAAAAAAATCAACTCTCTACTTTTTTTTAATAATTAATACTTAATTAATTATACTCTAATTCCTCTTCTCAGTTTTACGTACAGGTGAAAAGCTCAAGCAAGTTACACATACAAATGCAACCTTAGACCTTTCTATTTTCAAGTATGATGTTTTTTGTGAAGAGCATAATTAAAAAGTGGAAAATTAAATTTTAATTATGCTCATACATATTTTTTTAGATAATGAAAATAACATCTGGTCGTTACTTCAAAAGATGCTACAACTAATTATTACAAATATTGTTCACTCAACATTGAGCTCATAGAAGCTAACTATGATTAGACAAAAGTCTAACACTCCAATATAGTAGTAAAAGGAGAAATACATTTTATTCAATTCTATTTGTAAATCTCCATATGAAGTTGGTGAAAATTCGCATGACCATGGACTCCAAATTTCAGCATTAAAACTCAAAATTTAAGATAAATTATGTTCTTAATTCGATCAAACTGAGAGGCACTCAAAAAGGATGTTCGAGCCAAAATTCAAAAATAGGAAATTGTTACATTTGATTTCCCAAACATGACATGCTGAAATGGTGGTTTTTGTGTCTGACAGGACATGTACGCGGGCAACCCGACCTCCAAGTACAAGGGCGCGCTCGCCATGGGCGTCCCCGGCGAGCTCGCCGGCCTCCACGCCGCGTGGTCCCGCTACGGCAGGCTGCCGTGGAAGGACCTCTTCGCGCCGGCGATCAAGCTAGCGCGGGACGGCTTCACGGTGGTGCCGCCCGTCGCCGGCGCGCTCAAGGAGGCGGAGCGGGACGTGCTCGCCGACCCGGGCCTCCGCGCCGTGTTCGCGCCGCAGGGGAGGATCCTCGCCGCCGGCGAGGTGTGCCGCAACCCGGCGCTCGCGGACACGCTTGAGGCCGTCGCCAGCGGCGGCGTCGAGGCGTTCTACGGCGGCGCCATCGGCGAGAGGTTCGTCGCCGACGTGCGGCGCGCCGGGGGCATCGCGACGGTGGACGACCTGAGGGCGTACAAGGTCGAGGTGAGCGACGCCATGCGCGCCGACGCCATGGGATACACTTTCCTCGGCATGCCGCCGCCTTCCAGCGGCACAGTCGGGATGGCTCTGGTCAGTATCAAATTCCCAGTCAATTTCGATTATTTGTTCATCCCTCGATCGATCCATATCAAACTTGACATGATTAATCGCAGGTTTTGAACATCTTGGATGGATACAAATCGCTCGAGTTCTTGAAAGGGTTTCTTGGCGTGCACCGGTTCATCGAGGCGCTGAAGCACATGCTGGCCATCAGGATGGCTCTCGGCGACCCTGACTACGTCAACGTCGCCGGCAACGTCTCCCAGATGCTCTCGCCGGCGTTCGCCGACAAAATCCGGCAGCGGATCGTCGACAACACTACGTTCCCTCCCAGTTACTACTTCCCAAAGTAATTCTCATCTCAGAAATGAACGTTTCTTTCAGAAGTTAGCTAGAGCATTTTTAGTGATGAGATTTTGGTTTTTGTGTGATCAGATGGAGCCAGCTGAATGACCACGGGACGAGCCACCTCTGCGTCGTCGACGGCGACCGGAACGCGGTGGCGATGACGACGACGGTGAACTCTTACTTCGGGGCGCACGTGCTGTCGCCGTCGACGGGCATCGTGCTGAACAACGAGATGGACGACTTCTCCGTGCCGGCGGAGCGGACGCCGGACCACCTCCCGCCGGCGCCGGCGAACTTCATCGCTCCGGGAAAACGGCCTCTCTCCTCCATGACGCCGACGATCATACTAAAGGCAAGCATATAGTAGTAACTACTAACCATTTCGCTGACGCTGACGAGCTCGCCGATGCTGACCACTGCAGTGCTATCTGTGCAGAACGGACAGCTCGCCGGAGTAGTCGGCGGCAGTGGCGGGACGAACATCATCGCGACGGCGGCCCAGGTGTTCGTGAACCATTTCATCGTCGGCATGCACCCGCTCGCCGCCGTCCAGCATCCCAGAGTCTACCACAAGGCAAGCACGCATGCATCAATTAATTACCTTAATCTCGTCGATTAATAAACAGCAATTAATTAATTACTGGGAAACTCAATTAGGATATCTCTCACTTTTACATGTCGCTTTAAAAAGTTATAAAAAAATTTAAAAAAAATTAGTAGAAATAGATCGTTATATAATATGTCACCTCACAAATAATACAAATTCAAATTTAACTTATACAATTAGAAAAAAATAACAAATTTGACTATAAATAGAACACATTATGGTAATTATTTTTATTTTTTTCGAATTGTATATGTCGAATTTTAATTCACATATTTGCGAAAAGATATATTGTATATTGATCTATCTTGACAAATTCTTTTAAATTTTTTTATAACTTTTCGAACGGACATGCACAAAAATCAATCTCCTAATTACTGTCTGGTCGGTGGTATATACAATGCAGCTGGTGCCGAACGTGGTGGTGTACGAGAACGAGACGGTGGTCGGCGGCGAGGTGATCGAGCTCAGCGGCGAGGCGAGGGAGTTCCTGCGGCGGAGGGGCCACCGGCTGAGGAGCACGGGCTCCGGCGCCGTCTGCCAGTTCATCGTGCAGGACTTGCTGGCGCCGGTCGGCTCGGCCGCCGACCGCCGGCAGCACGGCGGCGGGAACGTCTTCCACGGGATGCTCACCGCCGTCAGCGACCCGAGGAAAGGCGGCAGACCTGCCGGAATGTGATGGCGCATGCATGGCGCGCCACGGCATCGATTAGGCCCCCGTTTAGACAGCCGAAATTCTTACACGATTCATGTGAAAGCTGAACAAGTTTATATGGAAATTCTTCAAAATTTGTACAGCAGTGGAACGGCCAGCTGTGGCGCTCGAGCACGGGGCAGCCATGGGTAGTTTGGTGGAGAAGATGACTGGAGGTACGTGAGAGGATGAACGGAGAAGATTGGGTATTTTGGTCCCAAAAATTGAAAAATACAGCCAAGGGATATTTCAGTTTTCAATTTAGTGTCATATTTTTCAATTTCAACATGTATATAGGCAAATAGTAAGGCCAAATTGTAAAATTGCAAAATTTATAATGACGTGATCAATTTTTTTTTTTAAAAAAAATCAGTTTGTCACAACTCTGAAAGATCAGAGCTCCTGATTCTGCCAATGGTTGTTTTCCCAGCTGATTCTGTGATCAAGCTGCCGCTGCGGCTACGCAGTCCACTGCTTGCCACACTGTCCACACCATAATATTCTTTGCAGGTGCAGATTATTTTCTCTATTTCTTTCTTGCAACAAAAAAATATCTGATATTTTTGTCACTCTTAAGAAGATCAACTGTCAGAATTTAAATTTTGTGATCTCATAAATCTGACAATAGTATACACATCTGTAGACCTGTCAATCTGCTGTGTACTCTGTTTCTTCTTTACTTACAAGAAAAAGGTAATTCCTGCGGCTTAATTTGGAAAGTGATATCCCAACAACAAGTAGCACTAAATCGAAATATTATTTTTAAAAAAATCTGATGGGTTATTGCTTTTGATGAGTTAGAATCACGCCATTGAATCAGTACAATTGCGTCAAACATTCAAATTCTGAATTTTCATTTGATTAGATCTCTCTGTTCTAAAATAAAACTATTTCTATCACTTAAACTTGTCCTAAAATAAAACTATTTTCCACCTATTCTCCCATCTTAACCAAATCACAAGTCACAAGTCATTTGATTAGCTCTAAAGCTATTTCTATCACTTCTCAACTTGTCCCAAAATGGAGTATTCTCCATTTTATCTCTACCTATATTTTTTTCTCCTCACGAATCATAACTTTTCCTCAATATCCACTCACTTTTTTAATACCGATGTGTAGGGCTGTCAACGAGCCGAGCTCGAGTGAGCTCGTCTGCCTAGGCTCGAGCTCGATACAAGCTCGAGCCGAGCCTATAAAATGTTCAAGCTTTCTGACAGGCTCGGCTCGAGCTTGACCAAGCTCGGCAGTCCAAGCTCGAGCTCGACTGCCGAGCTTAATTTTTAAGTAAAACAACATATATTTGAAAGATAATCTTTAAAAATATAATTAATTTTTAGTTCATATATTAATATAAGAGGAAAAAAGAATAAAATAAATATATGATGTCAATATAAGCCATACAAATAATATATTTGATCTCCTAATTTATTAAATAACAACAAAAATCATATATTACTAAGCTCGTTGGAAGCTCAAGCTCGGCTCGACAAAGCTCGCGAGCTTATAGAGAGGCTAGGGCTCGGCTCGTCAGGAGCTCGAGCCGAGCTCGAATCGAGCCTAGGACAAGCCGAGCTCGAGCAGCTCGCGAGCCTCGAGCTTTTTTGACAGCCCTACCGATGTGTCCCGCTCTATAACTGTTATATATTTTCTTTTTGTACGAAGGGAGTATAATTAAGAAAATAGTGAAAATATCAACAATAGGATCTGTAGAATCATTGCCCAGTTAGACACACGATCATTATAAAAATCAAGCGTCTCATGTTGACAAGCCAACAAACGCACAGTGTGACAAGCTCTCGCCATCCAAGAATCCCTCCCCTTCCTGACGACCTACCTGCCGATCGCCACTACAATCTCCGGCGATCCGGCGGCCATGGCCGCGCGAGGCGGCCTAGAGAACCCTCTCCTCGGCGGCGGCGCGGTTTCTTCTCCGGACAGTCGGCGCCGCCGTCCGTGCACCGCGCTCGCCATCGCCGCCGCGGCGCTGCTCGCCCTGGCGGCGTGCGTCGTGCTGCACCTGAGCTCGGGCGGCGATGATCGGAGCAGGGTGGTGTCCGGCGGCGGCGGGGGTGTGAGACTGAGCCCGCACGAGGTGGAGGCCGGGGTGGGCGCGGTGGCGACGGACGACGGGCGGTGCTCGGAGGTGGGCGCCGCGGCGCTGCGCGCCGGCGGGCACGCGGTGGACGCGGCCGTGGCGGCGACGCTCTGCCTCGGCGTGGTGCACCCGATGTCGAGCGGCGTCGGCGGCGGCGCGTTCATCGTCGCCAGGGACGCCGCCTCCGGCGACGCCGTCGCCTTCGACGCCCGCGAGACCGCGCCGGCCGCGGCCACGCCGGTGAGTGCGTTACCCGTTACTACTCGTCACCAACTAGAGCACGCAGTAAAAAAAAAAAAACTTTTTCCCGGAAATTTTGAGCGGATGACGTGTGGGGCCACGCGCCACGTGGCCGGCAACGAGACCTGCTCCGTTAGAGCAAGTTGAATAGTACAGCTCACTACTAGCTCCAATATATATATATATATAGAGTCTAATAGCCAATTTATAGAATAATTTCTTCATATACTATTAATATACGGTATCATCTATCATATACCCACTGTGTCTTAGAGTCCGTACTGCAGCTGGCTACAGATCTATAGCCCACTGCTCTTTTCTTTCACCTTTTATTTCATTAAAATATATCTATAGCTGGCTAATAGCTTACTATTGTACCTGCTCTTATAGTATTAGGGATTTAAAGCGATTCGGTGGTCTGGCGCATGTCACTGTCTGGTGGGCCACACCTGCCTACGCAAATGATAGGCACGTGATTCTGCTCACCAACTAACGGCCCCATCAGGAATAAGTGAAACGGTATTTACAAACGAAAAATAATTTATGAATAAAACTTTTATATACGTATTCTTAGTGATCTAAAAATAAATGCTGCAAAATAAACTTTGATGAGAAAACCTCAAAATCAACTCTAAATTTAAGGTTGAAATTTTAAATTTTGGTTGATAAGTATAAGTGAAAAGACGGAGCCGTAAAAGAACAGCAAGAAAAATTTCACATCAACAATTCGAAGTATCCCTATCAGTAAATTTTGAAAAAAAAATTCGACATGTCTACATTGCAACTTTCAAAAATGGGTTAATTGGATCATGTTATTACAAGTTTACCAATTTTTTAAAAAAACTATTACTATTTATAATATCAGCTGAATATCACTAAAATTTTACAAGGTTAGAATCGTTCTCTCATGTTTTCATCTTCTTCCTTCTTTTCTTTCTTCTTCGCCTCAGTAGCCACTGTATTATTTCTTTTTCTGAATAGATCTATTGTTTTTTTCATTTAGAAAGGTTGTCTCCGTAACTTGTTTATTTTGTGATGGCATTTGACAGCTATTAAGGCTGTGTTTGGAGGTATGACACGCAAAACGATGAAACATTTTAGCCTATAATTTATTATGTATTAGCTATAAAGAGCTTAAAAATGATTAGTATGATTTTGTAAAGCAATTTTTTTATATATTTTTTTAAAAACGATAAATAAGAAGTTGGTGACTTGCACAAAATAACACAACCTAAATTGAACCCCGCTTCATTTAGTTTAGCGACAGCATGTAAGTCACCATATCTAGAAACATGATTGGCATTTGACTTTGATTTTTTTTTTTTGGCTCATTGCAAATTCCATTCCATTCATGGAGAGGCATGCCACTGTACAAGCGTGCGATCTGCATTGTCGACTACCCCATGGTCCATGATCCTAAAACCACATTAAACAAAAACAACACATTGTAGGTCGCTTAGTAGGTAGTCATTTTTTTAGAGTAAAGTGTATGAGCGGTCCTTAAATTTGTAGTTGTGTGTCATCTAGGTCCCTAAACTCTTAAAATACATATCCAAATTACAGAACTTATTATAGGGTGTCATCTAGGCCCCAAATCGCTACAACCCCTTCATGATCTTACATGGCGTTGACGTGGTATGCCACACGGAATGACGTGACATCATTTTTACTGACAAATGGGTCACATTTAAAATTTTTCTTTTTTTCTTCTCTTTTTTTCCCTTTCTTCTCCTTTCTCTGTGACCCGAGCAGAAGAGAAGGAAAAAAATAAGAATGAGAAGAAAACGAAGAAAAAGAAAAAGAAAAAGAAAAGAATAAAAGAAAAAGAAAATGACACGTCACGTCCATGTGGCATGCCACATCAGTTTCACGTAGGATCCTAGAGGGGATGTGCCGATTTGGGACCTATATGATACACTTTGATAAATTCTAGGACCTGAATATGCATTTTGAGAGTTTAGGAACCTATATAACACAACCCTACAAGTTTAAGAATCGCTAATACACTTTACTCTTTTTTTCAATCAAGCTGTGATTTTGTAATTCAGAATTATTCAAGCTACAACTCTGCTTCAGTCTTCAGAACTATTCAGAAATGGACATTGATTATATTATTGAAATAATTGTAGATCGCTTCAGAAAATGTCCATTTCTGTAAGACTCTCTATTTCACACGTGCAATCAGCATGGGCTAATTCATTGGTTGCTTCAAGGTGGTCTTTATAGTTTTTCTGCACTTCGCGATTACCATACTGCAGTTGCCAGTTTGGGAAAATGAGTTCAGTTTCTTTAAGATAATAAAATATGGGTTCAGTTGTTCACACTGAATAAAAAAGATGAAATTTGTCCAGATTCGATCTAGATTTATAATTTTTTTCTTCTCACATGTTTCACGCGTTGGTAATTCCTATTGGCCGGGTGATCGCTCCTCCATCCACCCAGCGATCACCCCCCTGCCTCTCTCCTATACTATGTACTCTTCCCTCCTCTCCCCCCTTCCTCCTCCCTTTCTTCTCTTTCTACTACAGTACACCACACAAATTTTTTTAAAAAACAAAAGTTAGAACAATTTATGTATAGAAATACTATATATAAAAAAATTGAATTTAAATTCAAATTTGAATTGGGCATGTAAACTTTTGACTTATAAACTTTGGATCTATAAACTTTAGGTGTATAAACTTTAGATGTATAGAAATACTATATATATAGAAAATATTTGAATTCAAATTCAAATTTGAATCGGGTATATAAATTTTAGGTCTATAAACTTTAGGTGTATAAACTTTAGATGTATAGAAATACTATATATGAAAAATATTTGAATTTAAATTCAAATTTGAATCAGATATATAAACTTTTGACTTATAAACTTTAGTTCTATAAACTTTAGGTATATAAACTTTATATGTATAGAAATACTATATATAAAAAAAATATTTGAATTCAAATTCAAATTTGAATCGGATATATAAACTTTTGACTTATAAACTTTTGATCTCTAAACTTTAGATGTGTAAACTTGAGATGTATAAACTTTAGATGCATAAATTTACTAAAATAGGAAAATAATGCGATGCCAAAAAAGAAAACCAGGTGGAGGGAGGGAGGGGGAGGAGGGGGGGCTACCTGATCGCTACCAGGTAGGTAGGGCGATCGATCGCCCATTAGAACTAGCATATCTCCGGGAAATGTTTTTGGTATATATAACAGTATAAGGTCGCCATTTGTGTATAGTTTGTTATAATATGGTTCATCAACTCCATTGTTTAGTACTTTCTATGGTCCCTGTCATTATTTGGACTTTTGGAGCCTTGGAGGGACATAGCACCTTTGATATATAGCAATGATCATGTTACTAATACAAAGCTGTAGTTTTACGAGGAAACCATGTATGATGTTTTTTCTTCTTTTGAAAACCATAGCTAAAAGGATAGGAAACCAATAGATTTGGGAAAAAATATCTGAAATTACTTAAAAGAAAATAGTTGTGCTCATGATGTATGATCTTGTAAAATTGGTGTAATTCGGTACAACAACTTGCATAACATTAACTATATACTCTTCCCGTTTCAAATTATTTGTCATTTTAAATTTGTTCTAAGTTAAACACTTTAATCATTGACTATAAATTTATATAAAGTTGTGTAGCTAAACATCAAAAATTTATATTTTTGGATTCACCATAAGAATATTTTTATAATATAGAATTCATATATTGTTATTTGTTAACTTTCACGGATTCTTAAAAATTGATGGTTAAGGATAAACATGTTTAACTTAGAACAAACCTGGAACAGTAATTTGAAACAGAGATAGCAACACCTTGGGGGATTTGTGTGAACCAGAGCTGAAATTGTCCATTAGGAAATTTCTTTCAAGTGAGAATTTGCATTAAAAGAACTGAACAGATCAGTTCCACAATAACAACGCATTTTGTCGATAGCACATTTGCAAGTGTTTATGAAGCAAAACATTTTTTGATAATGCACCATGCGCGCGTTGCAAGTGCTAATTCTATCGATAGCATTATGAAGCAAAATCTGAGAGCATCTGAATTTGCCATTATTTGGGCAGTTCTTATGGTTACACTGAATTTGCTTGTGTAAACTTGCTAAGAAAAAAGACGCGAATATTAGGGAATGATCTAATATCAAATAATTAAAAGGGGTGAGGCTTCGAATCTAGGTTATTTAGCCTACCACCTTGTAGAGCTAGCCAGAAAACCCCTAGACGTTTCTCAATTGTGTAAACTTGCTGCCAGCTGAGTTTGCTGGTCCAAATAAAGGTAGATTATGTTCTTAATTCGATCGAAGTGAGAGGCATCCGAAAAAGGATGCTCGAATCAAAATTCAAAATATATATGAATTTGTTACATTTGAATTCCCAAACATGACATGCTGAAATGGTGGTTTTTGTGTCTGACAGGACATGTACGCGGGCAACCCGACCTCCAAGTACAAGGGCGCGCTCGCCATGGGCATCCCCGGCGAGCTCGCCGGCCTCCACGCCGCGTGGTCCCGCTACGGCAGGCTGCCGTGGAAGGACCTCTTCGCGCCGGCGATCAAGCTGGCGCGTGACGGCTTCACGGTGGTGCCGTACCTCGAGATCGCGCTCAAGAAGACGGAGCGCGACGTGCTCGCGGACCCGGGCCTCCGCGCCGTGCTGGCGCCGGAGGGGAGGATCCTCGCCGCCGGCGAGGTGTGCCGCAACCCGGCGCTCGCGGACACGCTCGAGGCCATCGCCAGCGGCGGCGTCGAGGCGTTCTACGGCGGCGCCGTCGGCGAGAGGTTCGTCGCCGACGTGCGGCGCGCCGGCGGCATCGCGACGGTGGACGACCTGAGGGCGTACAAGGTCGAGGTGAGCGACGCCATGCGCTCCGACGCCATGGGCTACACCTTCCTCGGCATGCCGCCGCCGTCCAGCGGCGGCGTCGGGGTGGCTCTGGTCAGTATCCAAATTCGTCCCAGTTAAATTCTGATCATCTGTTCATTCCTCGATCCATCCAAACCAAACTTGAATATGATTAATTCCAGATTTTGAACATCTTGAGCGGATACAAATCACTCGAGTTCTTGAAAGGATTTCTTGGCTTGCACCGGTTCATCGAGGCGTTCAAGCACATGCTGGCCATCCGGATGGATCTCGGCGACCCTGACTACGTCAACATCACCGGCAACGTCTCGGAGATGCTCTCGCCGGCGTTCGCCGACAAACTCCGGCAGAGGATCGTCGACAACACCACGTTCCCTCCCAGCTACTACTTCCCAAAGTACAACTGATCTCAGAAAATGTACACGTTCTTGTTCTTGCAGAGATCATACCAGGAAACATTTGGATTGATGATATTACATCTTGATCATCAGATGGAGCCAGCTGGATGACCACGGGACGAGCCACCTGTGCGTCGTCGACGGCGACCGGAACGCGGTGGCGATGACGACCACGGAGAACCACCTCTTCGGGGCGCACCTGCTGTCGCCGTCGACGGGCATCGTGGTGAACAACCAGATGGACGACTTCTCCGTGCCGGCGGAGGGGACGCCGCCGCCGGACAACCTCCCGCCGGCGCCGGCGAACTTCATCGCTCCGGGCAAACGGCCGCTCTCCTCCATGACGCCGACGATCATTCTCAAGGCATGTAGTTACTAACAATTTGGCTGACGACGCTGTCACGCTGATCGAGCTCACCGTCGCCGGTGCTGACGACCACCATTACTGTTTGTGGCTTTGTGCAGGACGGACAGCTCGCCGGCGTCGTCGGCGGCAGCGGCGGGCCGTTCATCATAGCGACGGTGGTCCAGGTGTTCGTGAACCACTTCATCGTCGGCATGCACCCGCTCGCCGCCGTCCTGAATCCCAGGGTCTACCACAAGGCAAGCATCAGTTAATCGATTAGACCTAATCTCTTTGATTAACCAGTACTCCCTAAACAGAGTATAAGTTGCTTAGATTTTTTAATTAAATTTATTTAGGTTTAACCAATTTTACAAAAAAAAAATTTAATGCATCTACAGTATCAAATTAGGTTCATTAAATATATTTTAATACTCCCTCCGTTTCAGGTTACAAGATGTTTTAACTCTACTTAAAGTCAAATTGTATCAAATTTAACTAAGTTATAGAAAAAAATAATAACATTTTCAACTCAAGACAAATTTATTATGAAAATATATTTAATTATTGATTTAATGAAACTAATTTGATATTATAAATATTACTTTATTTGTCTATAAACTTAGTCAACCTTAAAGCAATTTAATTTTGACCAAAGTCAAAAAGTTTTATAACCTGAAACGGATAGAGTAATATATTTTGTTAATTAAAAGTACTGCTATTTTTTATATAAATTTTGTTAAACTTCAAAATAATATAATTAAAAAAATAAAAATAACTTATAATATGATAAAAACGGAAGGAGCAATTAATTACACTAGCTGATGGTGGTATGTATATGTAGCTGGTGCCAAATGAGGTGGTGTACGAGAACGTGACGGTGGTCGACGGCGAGGTGTTCGAGCTCAGCGGCGAGGCGAGGGAGTTCCTGCGGCGGAGGGGCCACCGGCTGACGAGCACGGACTCCGGCGCCGTCTGCCAGTTCATCGTGCAGGACTTGCTGACGCCGGTCGCCGCCGCCGGCGACGAGAATGTCTTCCACGGGATGCTCACCGCCGTCAGCGACCCGAGGAAAGACGGGAGACCTGCCGGGATGTGATGACGCATGCATGACGTGTCACGGCGCCTATTAGGCCTCCTTTTAAACCACCGAAAATTCTCACAAGATTCATGTGAAAAAGTGAACATGTTTATATGAAAAATTCTGCAAAAAAATTGTATGATTTGAATTGAGTGAAGAGTGACCGATCCGAGCTGGTGCAGAAGATCCCGTGGAGTAGGCTTTTTCCACGTGTCGCTGCATGCAGCTGTCGTGCTGTCCTCGAGCCAAGATAAAGGTTGGTACACGTCAGCTACGCGGCGAAAATGGTGGAGCACAGCAGACGGCACGCAATAGCGTGGGATAAGAAGAAATCGGCAATCATTTCGCACAATCAAATTTTTTTTTAGAGAAAAGGCTTTGCAGCCCTGCTTCTATTGAAAGCAAAGAATCACACAATCAATTCACTGTTAATATTAAGAAAAAAAATGCTTACAGTGCATGTCTGAAACACGCAGACAGACAGACTATTGTGGAGTACAACCTGATAATCAGACACATGTTTGGAACACAAAAATTTGACAAACTTTACAGGTACGTTTAGTTCCTGAAAAAAGTTAAAAGTTTAAAGAAAGTTAATAGTTTAAAAATAAAAGTTAAAAACTTATATGTATATGTAAGTTTTTAATGTGATATAATGTGATGAAAAGTTGGGAATAAAGAGAAACTAAACACGGCCTACACAAAACAGTCCAAAAAAAATATTTGGCAAAATTATTTCGTTGGAAAAGCCGATCAAATGCGACCAGAATCATCTCTTCTCATCCATTTGCAATGTCAAAATCACGGTGATGCCTATCCTGCCACCACCGCTGAACTCGCGGTTACTCGCCAGAGTCGCCGGCCCGCCACGTGTACGGCTCTGATTGGACCGCCCTACCACGAGTCAGAAGAGGGGAGAGGAGCAAAGAGAACAACGACGAGACGAATCGTTGGATGCCGGAGGAGAAGCGAAGCGACGCTACTCGACCCAGCGTCCACGGCGAGCGCCCCCCGCCGGCGACGGCGACGGCGAGAGATGCGGGCCCGAGCCGCCGACCACCTCGAGGCGCTCTCCCTGGAGATCGAGCGCAAGCTGCAGAAGGTTATATCCTGCCCCTTCCTCTCCGCATTCCGGTTCCTGCCCCCCCCCCCCCCCCCCCCCTCATCGTCTCGTTCTTTCATTGATTTCCGGGAGGGTTGGGTTGATTCGTGCTGGTGGTGTCCTGGCCTGTTTCTGTTGATTATTGAGCATTTCTTGGCCACCTTTTTGGGTTCTTTGCGATTAATTTCGGTTTGGAGTGAGGAAGGTGTTTTTTTTTTGTTTGGATTTGTTTTTTCTGAATCAATGGTTTTTTTCGAGACTGTTGTTCTGTTGGGAGTTTTCAGTGTTGAAGAATATACGATTTTGATTTGTTTTCCACGTATCAGTTAGAGAAATTTGGGCCTGTTTCGTAATCCCAGAATTTCCCCTTTTCGAATGGCGCTAAGTCGATGGCAATTACCGCAGTTACAGAATCGAAATTGGTTCTCCCGTTTTCTTTTCTCAAATTCTCTACCGAATTAAAGATTACTTTATATGATCTCGAAACGATACTGATAATTTGAGTGGTTTGGATAGGGCAGGTGGCACTGTTTCACTGGTTGTTGCTTGCGTGTAGGCTCTCAACTCCAATTCGCAACGTCTTCAGCTGCTGCAGCAGTTGTTTGCTGACATCGCATTGAAGGTGGATGACCGCGCTCGAGGTGCCATTTCTTTCATAGCTTCAGATGTTAATCAAACTAATGCTTTTTCGTCATGTGTGTATTTGTGGACAGTAATCATGAGATTGGCACCAAGTTTGTGGTAGTTTTACCTAGAGTTTGAACCTTTGTACTATTTTTTTTTTTGAAGGAAGGCAAAAGCATTGCCTTCCTTTGTACTATGGTTTATATCCATTCCCTTGTTTAACGTTTTTGGCGGAGAACTAACAATTCATTGATGTCAGCCAAGAGTTAAAAACTAGTTCTTTCCCTTGTCACTTTCACTATATTTTGCTTTTCAAAAATCGTTTACCAAGATTGGCATTACTTCATTTTTATTCTAGGAATCCATCTTAATTGTTTATTTTATATGCATCTGTAGATTGAAGTGTCTAAAAAAGTTGGCTGTTTTGGCATGCACTTGCTAACTAGGGAAGTACTGCATACACCATCGTTACTGTGCACACCTGCATCACAGGAAAACATGATATTTGACTTAATTGTGCATAACAATAAGGCTATACTTTAATAGAAATTCAATCCATTTTTTCTTTTAGATTCAGAGTATTGAGTTTTGGTTGCTTGGATTCTTCTGACAGTAAGAACTTTGTTGTTACATTAGTATATCACTTATTTTCTGCACATGCTCTGTCCTTACTTCCTTTTATGATCAATGTTTGGGTCATAATACTACTCAATCTTGTTACAAGTGTTTTTGCTATGTTACATACTTATTTCTTTTTAACAGATGTGATTTTAAGCACGAACGATGATGGTATTGCTCCAGTAGATGAGCGAGAAGATACCCGGTTGTGCTTCTATGAGATTCTTGCTAACCATTTTGTTAAAGTACCTGAAAGTGGGAGGCGTATACTTGACTTGATAGTGCAACTCTGGAGCCAGTCTTTTGCAGCGAACATATTTGCACTTCTTTTCCACAGATGGGTATATATTAATACTTACAACCTTATATGTTTAGAACATGCAATAGGTTGATTTTCATAACCAATATAAGTACAAACTCAATCATGTTCACAAGAAGTCATGTTTTCCATTTCCAGTAACGTTTAAGGAATTTGTTTAACCAGTACCTCAGTGAATGTGCCTTTTACCTTTTACTCCTTGCTATATGTTCCTCTGAATGAGCTAATGTCTTGGTGGTTTTAAGTTTTCACTTTTGAGTAATGTATATATGATCTCAAAAGGAAAGATAATCTTACTGGGGAATTTGTATCCCAGCATCAAGCTTATACTGCCCATTGTTCTGGCCACCATTTACTGCAAATAGCTAGTTAAACAAGCTAAGTACAGAATTCTGTAAATGCTAGCTGTAATTCGCTTATTCGATCTTGCATACAAGAATGCTCCGGATTGTATTAGCCTTCATCTCTATTTCAGTTTGGTGAATTACTAGTTCATCATTTGCAGTTATTCGAAGTCCCTCTTGATGGGAAGGAAGTATCACTGAGATACAGCTCTGCTCTTGTCCAAGGAGCTACTAATGTTTTTTGGTATGGTGGCACCCATAAATTTGATCTGTTGACTGAGAAAGTTATTACTGCAAAATATTTCTGCTAACAGAGGGATTATTGCACTGATGTTCCTTTTTTTCTTGCCTGAAACTTCCATAGATCTGATGGAATTACTTTTTGACAGGATTGACATCCAAACCAATACAAGACACTTTCTCTCATTATATAATGTAAGGATATATTTGGTTTCAGTTGCTCAAATTTCGTTGAAACTGTGATGTATGTGTTTTAGTAAAATCAAAACATGCTTGCTTTATTAAACAGTATCTCCTTGAAGAGGTTGCTTTAGTCCCAGATCAACTGAGTAAGATATCAGTACAGGTCACTCCCTATTGACATTGAACTCTGCTATGAGTTTTCCTAATAAGCATGTACGATAGTATTTGTTGTCATTAATTTGATGTTTTGAACAGGCTGGTAGAGGTCTTTTCCTCCTCCTCTCGAGATTTATGCTGTTCTATGATCAAGGTATGCTATTTTTCTCCACGTTCTTGGTCCCAATTGTTTGCTATTGAAGTGATCCAAGTTTGCATGTGCAGATCACTTGCTTGCAAGTTTCCTTGAGCATTTTCCTACTTTTCCAAATTCTTTCTTGGTTGGTGGCCCTGCAGATTACTATGTAATTGAACTCACTGATCAGGTTGTTCTCTAAGTGAAGTATCTTCGGTGTTCTCATGACATGCTAAAACTTCACCTCAAACTAAATCGTGTGTTCTTTGTTTTTCAGCTCCAGAAACTAAAAGTTGAACCTGTGCTTCTGCATTACCTCTCCCGCTTGACCATCCTTCAAGGTATAGTTATTCAGATTTCAGACACATTCCAAAAGTAATCCAAGACTTTTTGCATCTGTTTCTCCACTGAAATGTAAATTCTTCATTCTGAAAAAAAAAATCATCCAGGATTGGAATTGAGGATGAGTACAAGCACTAGACTGAAGGCTTGCCTTTACAGCTTCACTTCTCCTGGAGGTCCTACCTACCCTACACGAGCAGTAAGGCATGCAGCCTGGAATACACTGGATCTGCTTTTTCCTGTGAGTACCATTTTCTTACCTTAACTTATTTGAACACTCGCTTCAATGGTTAGTTTGAAATTCTCAAATATTACCTCCGCGATGTACCATCACAATCGATTTATTTCAAGCATGTGTGCTGATGATCACTGTGATGCTGTTATACTGGACTTACTGTGTTGATGCCCTGCGGTTATGGTCACCGATGATTTCCTGCTGATGGAATCCCATGCATATATTTAGTGAATATGCAATTCTCTTTGAGGATCATATGTTGTTTTCTCTTCTTCTCTTCCCTTTTCATCAATAAGCAGCAAGACATGGATATCTCATGAACCATCTTGATCCATTTTCACAGAGGGTTGCCATGACTATTCTATTTGAAATTAATGTGAATACTTGTTGAGTTATATAATAATTTTGACTTATGTCGCGCTACAGGTTGGCCGATATCCAAGGCATGTGATAAGCCTGTTCTTTCGGCTTCTCTATCCGTGGTACTGGCCTTCCTCTTGCTGGAACTTTATTATGACTTGCGTCAAGACTGTCTACTACTACATCCTCAACCTAATTGTCTCAAGCTGGGAGAACATGAGACGGCCCAACCACCAAAGGATGCATAGGGACTGAAGAAATGGCAGCCAAATCAAAGGCTAGCAATAGCATCTTGTGTTGTTTTTGTTTTCCGTTTCTTTTTTGTTTTCAAGGGTAGCCTGGTAGCTCTTATGTTTGTTCAAATAACATTTGCTGTATAAATTTGTCTGTTTGTTATGCTGTTTACACGGGGGATGGAGTGAGAAAAAAAAAGTAATGCAAGAGAAAAGAAAGGGAAGCCTGCAAATTTCATCAGACTTTTCAGATAGGAAATTACATTGTTCAGATTTAGTATATGTCAATAATCAATGGCCGAGATTTTAGGAAGAGTCTCCATAGAGTCCCTTTTGCAGTGCAGTGCATGGTCTGTTGAGGTAGTTGAGCAGCAAATGGCTAATGTGCAGTTTGTACCTTGTGTTGTAATACAACTAAGGGTCCAGGCAATGAATTGCTTAGGACCTCTGCACTGTACCTGCCATGAGCAAGAGTGAACTGTTTATCTGTAGTCTGTACTGCACATAAATAGATGATTGTCTCTGTTTTGTTTTGTTTGTTTGTTTTTTTGGCAAATGCACAAGAGACCAATAATACAACTATGCTTTTGGCCTTTCTCTGGAAAATATTCTAATTGTTTGGGCTACGGCTTATAAGCTGAGAAAAATAAATGAGGCAACCAAAATTGATTTTAGGGTAAAGTTTTTGTACTTCCACAAAAATTAAGGCCAGAAAATAGAAAATGATGAAACATCTAAATTAATTCTAAAATTTAAATTTGGCTATGATTCATAAGTTGAAGGCGGAACACTGTTTCGTCCCTGTTCTGTTTTCACTCCCTCTTGCCTCTTTGTTTGTAACTACAAATTTTCAGTTCAGTACTCTTCATATTCGCATGCATCGACATGCTTGCTGTCTGATATATGGTCAGCGTTTTTCACCTGATAATAACCGTTAACCATGAAGTTATAAACAGTAAAAGTGAATGATGATTATGTTTTCATTTAGAAACATTTAATTCTCTTTACCTGCTACACTAGATACTGGAATTGAGCATAAATTCTCATGGGCCCAATGCCTCATCTTCAGGCTCAAATGCTCCAATCCAACCTAACTGTGCTGCCACACACTAAATGCATACCCGGACTGCATTATTTTCAGTGAAGTTTAAGGATTGATTTACCCTTCCAAAATCATTACAGTCTATTATCATAAATCAATTTTTTTGAAGTGTGGAGTCAGGATCGTCAACTAATTTTTCAGTTCATTTAAATTTTGGACGAGACTGTACCTAATTTTGTCCCCTTTATTCCATTTTGATGATAAGGTTGCTTCTTTTTGTTGGTTTCAGATACAAACAGTACCTATCAATAATGTAGATGATGTGATCGCTATCTAATTACACGTACTCAACAAGACTGTCCTTGAAATTACTCATGAACTATTAGCCATTAAATTAAATGATCTGGTAGAGAAAGTCAGAAACCAAACTGGGCAATCCAAGAATGCAGAATTTTATAGCAACTTCTCCTTTCAGCAGAAAATTCTTCAGACTTTTGAGTTGGTGTACTAGCTAGAATGCAGATTAAGTTCGCTAGTACTTGTAAACATATTATTCACCCAATTCTTGCAGCCATTTAGTGCAGCTTCAGATCTAGCTAATTAAGAGCCTGAGATAAGCTTACTCATAGCATAGTTCAAAGTGTCCTTTCTTTTCTTTTCCCCTTTTCCCGGCCAAAGTGTACTTTCTTGATTGCAACAGTCAAATTTAAATCTGGCTTGCCAGTTTATCAGCGGCAGCTAAATTTTAACTTTAGCACTTAATTTTAGAGATGATTTTGAGGTTTTCTTATCGCAGTTTATTTTTCATCATTAGCTTCTAAATTTGTAAGAACACCTATGTAAAAGTTTTACATATAATTTTTTTTGCTTCGTTTATTTTTCTCACGGCTTATCAAAGGCAAACGATGAGAAGCCGTTGGCATAAACTGTAGTGGTAGGAATCCCCTAGCTTTATTATGAGCATGCTGGTGAGTGATGTAACTATATTTTCGTAGCAATAAAGATAGCCGAATGGCATAAAAAAAAGTAGAAGTAGGATCTAACCTAGGTGAGCCCCTGTTTCTGGTTTGTGTGTTGGTTATTGACACTTTGACAGGGTTTGGCAACAAACAAGAACAGCAACTGCCTCATCATTGAATTGCTCCAACCACATTCTTGAACAGTCCCAAATAGTAGCAGCAGCAGCAAGCCAGCAATCAAGCAACAACTCGGACACCTCAAGAGCTATTATTACCAGACAAGTCCTCACATCGCTTGCAACACCCGTGCATCAGATGGCAGATGATGAAGCTCCTCACATGGCATCATGTCACATTATATATTTAGCTCAATCTAGCACTGAATCAATGAATCATTCATGTTTCTTGGCAAGGTCAAGGAGATACGTATAGGTTTGCCCATGCCCCATGCCATTCACGAGGAGCTCGTGAGGCCATCCCAACCCAAAAACTATCTATTTAGTTTATATATTTTTCATGTCATATAGATATTATGACACTATGTATTTAATGGATGATGTCTTTAAATTAAATTCCTATCCAATCATCTCTCTCCTCTCTCTTTTTATCCACATATCCTCTTGTTTTTATTCTTGGTTCTTGTGTAGATATGGTATCCTCGTTAACTCTCTTGTCACATAAGATTTTTACTTACGTGACAATATATTTAATGCTATAGAAACTATATGACATGGAGGGTTGGGGATGGCGAATATTTTTCTACTCTAAACCTTGTATGTGTCTGAAACTCTGAACCTGAAAAAACATGCACATAGGCTATGTTTAGTTCCTAAGCCAAATTTTTTTAAGTATATAGATACACATTTGAAGTATTAAACGAGATTCCGTCTGTAAACTGCGAGACGAATTTATTAAGTATAATTAATCCATCATTAGCAAATGTTTACTGTAGAACTACATTGGCAAATCATGGCGTAATTAGGCTCAAAACTTTTGTCTCGCAATTTACATGCAAACTGTGTGATTGGTTTTTTCGTCCACATTTAATGCTCTATGTATGTGTCCAAAAATTTAATCTGATGGAAGAATTTTTGAAAGTTGAAAGGAACTAAATACAACCATAGCAATTGGATGAGAACAGTTTGGTGTGCTGCCTACGGATTATTAATTTATTATTATTATGGACACATTTTCCAAGCTTCTGAGCATTATGATTTCTTCGAGAACTTTCTTCATCGATATTTTTTTTGAAAGCTTTTCTAAATTGACATATTTGAAAGGAACTAAATTGACATATCAACTCAATTTCGTCCCTAATCCATCGTCCATAAGCATTTCAGGACCAGTGGGCATGAAATGGGGACTACCGGGTGAGCCCGTGTCTGCACTGCGCCATGATGCTTGGCTCCCTTCCAACCATGCATCCACTGGCAGTCTGGATCACTGGTACCTTACTGAAAAATCTGAAGAAATCTCTCCATGATGAAATGGGAAAAAAAAAGGGGCAAAAGATTGTAGAAATGAGACGGAATCTAATGTCACTGTGTGATCAGGACCAGCATGGCCATCAGATTCCTTGCTGTTACAGCAAATAATCTGGTCCTGCATGCTCCTTCAATAATGTACCACAAAATCCTGTAATGGTCAGTAACTTTTTTTTAATCTGCATGCATTATGCATAGCCTTTTTTTTAATTACCTCGGTAATTTACACACGAGCTGACTCGAGCTATTATCTTGGAGGGGTTTGTGTGTCAGTCCATTTAAAAAAGATGTGTCAGTATTATATTGCACAATGGAGTGATTTGTGTCAGTGCTCACTACTCAGTATAATATATTTTTTTGTATAGTCAAAATTAACTATATGTTGGTTAATGTTAACCCCATATCTCTTTCACTGTTTCACACAGATCAAAAGATATTAACTACTCCTATCAATTAAGCTTAATTCTTTTGGGTTAATACATTAACTAAAGAGATTAGCGAAATTGGCAGAGGATGATGAATTGAGATCTCAAGTTCGTTCATGCCGGCCGGCCGGTCGGTCATCATCGACCTAATCTTCAACAAATGCAGCACCATCAGATGATCAGACAACAATGGACCAATGGTTATACAAAGTAGGCCGGCCCCATTTGCTACCGCAGACGAGTGACCAAAATAATTTCCAGTAACACATCGGACCAACTATGGGCTGTAGAATGTTAAATAATTAAAGCCTAATTTGTAAAATACTAGTAAAAAGAAAGAAAATCAAACCTCTCATATAAACACAGGCAAGCAAGGTGTTGATTCTAGATACTTGCTAAATTTAGAGTTTGTAAGATAAACTATAGTGAGATTTAAAATTTTATATTTCTCATAAAATACAAACAACAATTCATCTAAATATTATCAATATAATCATAATTTTAGATGTATAGATTTCTAGAGTTATGAATACTTAGTTAAAGAAAAATCTTAAATCTAGAACTGTCCCAAACAGAGTCGAGTACGCCACGGTTGCTGGCACTGGCAGTAATATACTCCCTCCGTCCCATTTTAAGTTCAACTATGAGTTTGTCCCATTTTAAGTTCAACTATGAGTTTCTGTACTCAATTTTGATCGTCCGTCTTATTTAATTTTTTTATAATTAGTATTTTTATTGTTATGAGATGATAAAATATAAATAGTACTTTATGTATAACTTATGTTTTTGTTTTTTTAACAAAAAATTAAATGGGATAAACGATTAAAGTTGGACACGAAAAATCATAGCTGAGACAGAGGGAGTACGAGATTATACGAGTGATAGATGGCAAATCAGGAAGTGATTAGGAGCACTGCATCAATGCATCATGTATACAACGGGACCCAACGGGACAGTGACACGCTACGTAGTTCATAATCTACAGCAAATTACTTCCCCTGAATTTTAATCGAATACGAAGCGCTGCTACACACCAACCAGACCTCTTTCTGAACCAATTTGGTGTAGCATTTGGACATTTTTGAGATATTCATATTCATATACCGGACTAGCAGTAAATTACAAAACCCAAACGTATAAAATTCTCTTAAAATTTGGATGAATCCAGGTCGATTCGATTCTTTCTGTGACGATTCCAAATTCCTTTCTGTCTCGTCTTCTTCCTAATCCTTCCTGCATCGATTCTAACTCCGCGACCAACTCTGCACCGGCGCCCCCAACCATAAATAACCACCTCCTCCTCCCCTTCCGCCTCGCTCCCGCCTCCCGCGCCCGCGCATTGAACAACTCGTCGATCTGTCCGGCGAGGGTGAGTGCTTCTTGGCGTGTTCTTTTCGGCGACTTCTTGTTGGGGGGGGGGGGGGGGGGGGTCGAATTCAGTTGCGTTGCGGTGGCTGAGCTTCTTTGCGTGTTCTTGTTTGGGTTTTGGGGTTGGGGGGTGCAGTGTTGGATCGTGAGTTTGGGGGTTTCTTGGCGGCGTGGTTTGAGATGGGCATCTTGTCGCTCATCACCGGGAAGGCCGGCGCGAGCGGGTTCGGCTCCGGGTCCACGGCGGAGCAGGTCACCGCCGGCGTCGACGCCACCGGCCTCACCGCCATCGTCACAGGTAAGAGACAGAGCTGCCTGCTTCCGTACCTCCGAATCTTGGAATTTATTTCTCTGCAATGTGTTGTTGTGGCCAGCAAAAACCTGTTCTTGAAAACATCAATGCAGTTTATTTTTAATGGTTTTGGTTAGTTTCTTGCCATGTTTTTGTTAGATTTGTGAGAAACTCGTGTGAATAATCTCCAATTCTCTACCCGTCACCAACTCACCATAGGCAGTCTCTGCATCTCTCTCTCTCTCTCTCTCTCTCTCTCTCTCTCAAATTGTTCTCTCTTTTCCTTTTTGGTTGTGTTTTGGATGGTGGTAAGGGTGGCTTAGAGTTGGGATTATGAAAGCAGCCACCTTTTGTGTTATGATTAATATAATATCAAAATAATACTACGCTCTTCAAAAAATTGTATATGAGAAATTTATGCATAAGTAGCTTTTTTGTGGACCAGAAGAGTTTATTATGTTTTGATGAAAGTTTGTCTGTTTCCTGCTCAATCTTGTGGTTGTGGTTTAGATTTCTGGAACTTTCTTGACTACAGAGAATTCATAATTCAATCAGGTATTTTAGATAATACTAAAAAAACAAAAACATAGATTGATATACAGAAGTGTGAAGGAAAATCAATTCATCGGAAGGGCATAGCAGTTCTTCCATTCTGACAATGGGCTGAGGATTTTTACCCTCTCTTTCCTGATGTGGAGATGTTGGATATTCCTTTCTTTTTGTGTGGAAAATAAGAGTTTGAGCTTGGAACTGTGTGGTCTTAAACTATAAACATTTTCCCATTATATAATAGTAACTTTTTCTGTGTTAGGTCTTGTCAATTAAACTTGCTCATAAAAGCATTAATCATAGTCTTCTAGTGCATCCATAACCAATCTGTCATAGAATTCAGTTTTCACCAAACATCAATCTTGTATTCTTGTGAGTAAATTTCATGTTGTGTCAGACTCACAGTAGCTAGTTACTGCAAACTGTTCATAAACATCTATCCTCGCAAATTTACGGAAATCTGTAAATTCTGTTGTCTTACAGGAGGAGCGAGTGGCATTGGTCTGGAGACCTCGCGAGTCTTTGCGATGAGAGGAGCCCATGTCATCATCGCAGCAAGGAACACAGAGGCTGCATCGGTAGTGAGGAAGAAAATCATTGAGGAAAACCCAAAAGCTCACATCGATGTTCTGAAGCTTGACCTCAGCTCCCTTAAGTCTGTTAGAGCTTTTGCAGATCAGTTCAACTCGATGAACCTTCCTCTGAACATCCTGATGTAACTCCCTTCAAACTCTTAGCACACTTGCCTTTTTTTAACATGCAAAGATACTTTGGTTTAAATTTCAGTTAATTAAGGGGTCTCATATATTCTTTTTTTTTCCGTCATGCAGAAATAATGCCGGTGTGATGTTCTGTCCGTTTGGATTGTCTGAAGATGGTGTTGAGATGCAGTTCGCAACCAATCATCTTGGTATTCACTCTCTACCACTATCAACTATTTACTTTAAACATGCAAAAAGTGCTTGGATGATACTGATATCTGTCTGATGTGTTATGCTCAATCAGGTCACTTTCTGTTGACCAACCTCCTCCTTGATAATATGAAAGCAACCGCGAAGTCCACAGGTATTGAAGGTCGTATTGTGAACTTGTCATCGGTTGCTCACCTCCATACATATCCGAAGGGAATTGAGTTTGATAAACTCAACGACGAGAAAACGTATGTGCTGAGTGTTTTCATGTTGTTTTTCTGTTGGAAAAATTATGTGGATTAGAGATTGAAATAAGAATTTTGTATTGGCAGATACGATGACAAGATGGCTTATGGACAATCTAAGCTGGCAAACATACTTCACGCGAAAGAGCTCTCTAGACGGCTGAAGGTATTTTCTTCACCTTTATTTGTGATGTCTTTATTCAGATGAACAGAGCTGAAAACTCTATGCATTTCCCATTTTTCTATAAAACACGTTTAATTTTGTCTATTTTCCATCACTAATTCACCAATACATGTTTGATCTGTGCCATTGATGAAACAGGAAGAAGGAGCGAACATCACTATTAACTGTGTTCATCCTGGATTGATCATGACCAATTTGATGAGGCACTCCTTTTTCCTTATGAGTACGTATATGCAAGTTCTCTCTCTACCCTTCCCTCGAGTCATTGTTCTAGAGTTTTTGCTATGGACCTTCAGGCTTCGATTGAAAAGAGAATGCTGTTTTATTTCCTTAATGTTCTGAAAAAAACACTTTCTTTTCACTTGCAGGGGTGCTTCAATTTGCCACCTACATCTTGTGGAAGAGCGTACCCCAGGTTTGGAACCCAAGATCTTCCCTGTTCTTCTTTCTGTCCGAATTCTCTGCAGCAATGCTGAAAGACAAATTGAATTGTCTTGAAATTCAAATTCATCTGAAACAATACACTTTACAAATGTTTCTTTTTTCAGGGAGCAGCTACCACTTGCTATGTAGGACTGAACCCTCAGCTCAAGGGAGTGACCGGACAATACTTTGCTGACTGCAATGTGGAGAAAACTAGCAGATTTGCGAGGAACGACGCACTGGCGAAGCAACTCTGGGAATTCAGCGAAAAGCTGATCAAGTCTTCTTCAAAATGAGAGCCCAAAGCAGGATCATCAGCAGAAAAAAAGAAGTGTTCTGATACTGTTTGGTTAATGGCATACTAGTATGTGATGATTGATAAATATGTGTAGCAGCAGTAGTATTAGGAACCTGAAGTATTGTGAACCCTTTTCTAATGTTTCCTTCGGTCATGGCTGAGAATGAGATCAACCTGTACTCTTGTTAATATATTTGCCAAATACATGAGTTGTTCAGAAGTTGTGAAATTCTGCCTGGCTAGATATTGTCCTACATATGTGCAGCTATTGCCCATGAATTTGCTTAGCTTGTATGCATGATCTTAGCATCTGGATTAATAACAGGCTGCATTTTGAGGCACCATATCAGGTGTTAACATGAAACTACCGAAGCACATGCAGCTTGAAATAATGGAATTCAAGTCAATTTTGCCACTCACTGACCTTGGCCATGAAAGACTGTCAATTTTGCTGTCAGTGTAAACCTTCACTGAACATTTGTCCAACTGGAGAACATTATACAAATAGATACAGAAGCAGGGAATTGCAACCAGCTTCAACTGTACTTCAATAAAGTTCGGCCTAATTCAATTGCTTTGTCACTCTTAGTTAATGATGATATTGATCAGAGACATTATTAATGTTTAAGATAAAGAACTCCAAGATTCTAATATGCATCGCAAGCATGGCGTCTAAGTGTCACAGAATTACAGCATCACTCAGTCACACCATTGTAGCTTCGTTGCTGTCGTCTTCGTCGTCGTCGTCCTCCCACACGCCAACGGCCTTGGTGAACCAGAGAGCGGCGGACACCACCGCGGCGGCGAACACGGGCGGCACCAGCACGTCGAGGGTGACCCTGCCGAACAGCGCGGCGGGCACGCAGGCGGCGTCCCACGGCGGGCCGTCGAGCGGCAGGACGATGCCGCCCGGGCATTCGGCCGCCAGCGGCGCGGCGCCGGCGCCGGTGCTCGGTGTGACGGCCCAGACGAAGGCGAGCTCCGGCGCGAACGCGGCCACGGACACCGCGGCGGTGGCGACGGCCGTCCAGGTGGCCGCGTAGAAGAGCACCGGGTGGCGCGCGAGGATGCCGGAGACGGAGAGGGAGGGGAACGCCATGGCAGAGATCGAGGTGGATCCATGGATATATACAAGGAGGCAGCTCAGCTCAATGGCTTTTGGGTTGAGAGGATTTGGCGGGAGAGCAGGTGAGCGGTGACACTTCAGCTCAGTTCGTCAAGTGAAGTGGAGTGCTCAGTTTTTCAAACTATTCGAGCTGCTCCACTCAGCTCAGCTGCTCTTACAACTGAACTATATAGATGTAATTTTATATAGTAAGTATTTCTTTCAATGCAAGATTAGCTGCTACTACCTGCTACGCTCTCTGAAATGTGAAATAAATTGCTTTTTTCTATAACAAATAAATTGTTGAGTTAATCAATCTTTCCATCACGACTCAAAGTGAGGGTACTCTTTTTACTAATAATTTAAGTTTATCTTTTGGTCGGTTCAGTTGCAGGCTTGCAGCATTGCTGAATGAAATATTAAAAGCTGTTTAGCAAGTTATATTGCAAAGTTATCTGTTGCTATCGGTGCCGGACTGAGTGATTGCTCCGAATATTTAGGGCCTCATCCTGGGCCGGACACGCACATCTTCCTCTCTTGTGTCCATCACAAGCCCAGCCTACATGACGGGCCCGCACGTCGGCCACAATCCATTCAACACATGGTGGGCTTTCAAGTCGGCCCAATAGCTTCGCTTAACTTAGATATTAGTAGCCCATTTAGTCATCGACCAGAGAGAGAGAGAGAGAGAGAGAGAGAGCTCTGGTACCCGTTCACTCCGCCGTTCTCGTGCTCATCTCCGGTACGATGCCGCCGCCAGCGTCCGCCATCCTCTCCGCCGCCTGCAGGTCCAGCAGGACGCTCTTCGGTAGGCACCACCTGCGCCGACTCCCCTTCTTTTTTTCTTTTTCTCTTGGCCCCTTCTGATTATTTCATCATCTCTTGATGAGTCCATCACACCGCGCACTGTTTAGTCCGTCCATTAATCCCATTCTCTGAATTTGAATGCATATACTGATGTGGAACGAGATTTCGTTCTCTGAATTTAAGTGCGGGGGTACTAATGTAAACTTTGTTCATGCGCAGTTCTTAGGAGGCTCGGCTTCCTTGGTTCCTGCACGCCAACTGTTCGGCAGAATGACTCAGAGGAGCTTCCTGGGGCAGGCTTACATCCACGCTTTCACCAGAGCGTTCTGCCAATTCACTGCGTTCTTGGATCTCTACGGCTTTGTCATTCTACCGCTTTGGATGGTTCCAAGGATGTCCATGTCAGCGAAATCGTTAAAATCCTCAAGTCTAGAGATGGCGACAGTGAGCTCGCCGATGTTCTCAATCAGTTTGCAGACGAGATGGATGAGGATGTTGTGCTAAAGGTGCTCCAGAAGCAGAGGTCCAATTGGAAAGTCGCACTATCTTTCTTCAAATGGGCAGCTGGCCTGCCCCAGTATAAACATGGGTCAAGGGCCTACACGGAGATGCTTGACATTCTTGGGAGGATGAAGAAGGTCAGGCTCATGAGGCAGCTGTTTGATGATATTCCTGTGGAGAGCCGCCAGCCTGTGGTCACAAACAGGATGTTTGCTGTCCTGTTAAACCGGTATGCAGGTGCGCACAAGGTGCAGGAGGCGATAGATATGTTCTACAAGAGGAAGGATTATGGGTTTGAGCTTGACTTGGTCGGATTCCAGATACTTTTGATGTCTCTCTGTCGGTACAAGCATGTTGAGGAAGCAGAGGCCCTCTTTCTCCAAAAGAAAGATGAGTTCCCTCCTGTCATAAAGAGCTGGAACATCATTCTTAATGGTTGGTGTGTCAAGGGAAGCTTGGCAGATGCTAAAAGGGTGTGGAATGAGATAATTGCGTCTAAGCTTAAGCCTGACCTTTTCACATATGGTACATTCATAAATTCGCTGACCAAATCTGGTAAACTTAGTACTGCAGTAAAACTATTTACAAGCATGTGGGAGAAAGGGATCAATCCTGATGTGGCAATTTGCAATTGTATCATCGATCAATTGTGCTTCAAGAAAAGGATTCCAGAAGCACTTGAGATTTTTGGTGAGATGAATGATCGTGGCTGTCAGGCCGATGTTGCTACCTACAACACTTTGATAAAACACTTCTGTAAGATTAATCGGATGGAGAAAGTCTATGAGCTTTTGGATGACATGGAGGTTAAGGGCGTCTCTTCAAACAATATGACATACTCCTACATTCTGAAGACGACAGAGAAACCCAAAGATGTTGTTTCATTGATGCAGAGAATGGAGAAGTCTGATTGCAGACTGGACTCTCATACATATAACTTAATATTGAACCTTTATGTCAGTTGGGATTATGAGAAAGGGGTTCAGCTAGTATGGGATGAAATGGAGAGGAATGGATCAGGCCCAGATCAACGATCATTTACTATAATGGTTCATGGACTCCATTCCCACGGTAAACTGGATGAGGCTTTGCAGTATTATAGAACGATGGAGTCGAGAGGGATGACACCAGAACCAAGGACGAAGCTATTGGTAAAAGCAATACGTATGAAGAAAGATGAACCTGCTACAGAAGAACAACCTCTTACCAGGAAGAATCTAAAACTGGATCCAATTTCAAGACTATTCCATGTTCGTAAATAGTTCATCAATAGATTATACTCCAGTTGGGGGCTTAGGTTTATGGGCTGACCAAATCTAGCCTAAGAGTGTCCAGCTAGCCCAGGTTTATGCAGCTGTGAAGATGTCAATTTGTTGGATATTCTAGGAGTTTCATGGCTGAATGTGAGGCATTGAGTAGGGTGCGCGGCTGTTACTTAATAAAGATAGTCACTTTTTACTCAAGCATTGACTTCCTAGGTCAATGATTCAACAGCACTGGCCTAGCAGTCTTAAGTATATGCCTCATGGTAAATTGGGTAATTGCATCAGAAATGTGTCAAGACTCCAGGCAATACCCTCTGTCTAGCTCAGAGACAGGGTATTACTGTTGATGCCCCAGATGCACTGGAGTATCTTCACCACCACTGTCAGCTACCAATCATCCACTGCGATCTCAAGCCAAGCAACATTCTTCTTCAGTGGACATGAGCACACATGTTGGGGATTCTGCGTATCAAAAATTCTTTCTGAAAATACAAGCAAAACTTTGCATTCAGTTCAATTGGAATTAGATGTTCCATCAATTATGTTAATCCAAGTAACAGATATCCATGCGTTGGTCTCATTACTTTTAGATCTTTCTTGATACATGGACGTGGTATCCTGATAAATTCCCCTCTTTTCTTGTGACCTTGTTTGCATCAGGTTTTATAGTCAATCTGGTAAACCTCAAAATGGAAGGGAAAAAAATAACTGAAATAACGTTTTGGACTGTTACTGAATTAACTGACGATTTTGCAAATTGTAGCTGCTCTTTAGGATTCTGTTCATTTGATGTTCAGGAACCTAAACAATGTAAGGTATATTACACTGCTAATTTACAAACATCTGCCGCAGCACAATCTATTACTCTATATAGCAGCAAATAATTCGGACCTGATGAAAATGGCGTCATCAACCATCAGCACAACTACTAAGAGAGGTGACTTTTTCAAAGTATGCTATTACTCTACATAGCATGTAAAGTATATCTTTTTCCTCTTTTTCATAGTCCAGTTTTCAGACTGGAGTACTGGACCTCATGGATTCTTTTGTGCGTGCGTGTGTGTGTTTGGGGGGGGGGGGGGGGGGGGGGACTAATTTGAAAGAGCTGAGGAAATCATCAACTGATTAAGACTTTAGTGAATTCTGAATAAAGCGTTGGGTGGTGAGAGTCGTGATCGTGAATACAAGCAAAACTTTGATAAATTTAATCAGCTCAAATTGTAATAACAGAAACTTACTTGTGGTTTCTCTTTACTAAGTCTTCGTTTGTTGGTTTTGTATCAGATTGTCGTTTCAATCAGCTCAATTGGAAATAACAGAAATCTCGCTTTGTTAACACGCTTGAACCTCCTTTTTGGTTTTGTATCAGATCAACGCACGATAATAGGATGTTTGGTTATCTCGCAGTCATATCAAATCGGACTTTTGGCCAACAACTAGAATCTTGCATCGCCTCCTAAACACAAATTCAGAATGACCAACAAAATTGATACGGAGTATGACAATGAAATAGCTAGTCTCAGAGGAGATGTTTCAGTGTAACTACAGTTCTGGGTAAAAACACAGGTGAACTACGCACTGCAGAGTGCGGAGTGAAATAATAACGAGGGATTGAACTGAAATCTGCGGCAGTTGTGTGCGCGGAAATGGAAAAATACTAGGGACATCAGAAAAATAACATCCTAGGACAGAATAGCTGGTGTGTTTGTAGAGTCGTGGGTATATAACTCCACCCATCAGGAAAAGAAAATAACATTCTGAAAAGTATCATTGGTGTGTTGGTGAAGTCATTCACCAAGTTGTTTGGTTTATTACCACAATTTATCTCACCATACTACAACTCAAGTTAACCAAGTTTGACTAAGTTAGGCATCTGTTTGATTCATGTCACATTTATGGCAAGATTCCTTCATCATGATGTGGGTCACGCATGTTATTGGCATGTAAAAGTGTGACAAGCTTGCTTTCCTACGGCTAAAATGTGGCTTCAATTTTGTTGGCCACATGTTAGGCATATGTTAGCTAAATGAAGTATAGCAAGTTTTGGCAATGTGGGTATGCCAACCGAACCCCTAAATTCTGATGTTTATAAATATTATGCACATGAAAATGTGTTATCATTAGGATTTCAGCGAGTTCAAAAATGTGCCATTGCCTTTCGTTTTTTTTAGCTTATGCTAGGAGGCGTATTTGGCCGATGTGCACTGTTGCCACTGTCGTGTAATCGGAAATAAAAAAGAGAAGAAAATGGCATTCTACCCCACCCAATCCCAACAAGCGAAGCTCAAAAATTTCCCAATCCCAACAAATGAAGCTCAATAATTTGCTGGTGAAATGGACTAATAAGAAATTTGCCGTGTTTAGTTTCAAAGTTTTTTTTTTAAACTTCCAACTTTTATATCACATCAAAACTTTCCTACACACATAAACTTCCAATTTTTCTGTCACATCGTTTCAATTTTAACCAAACTTCTAATTTTGGTGTGAACTAACCACAACCTTTGTGCGACGGGTAGAGAATAGGAACAGAACAGTTCGCGGGAAAGGATGGTAGATGAGTCACTGGATCTGGACTTGGATATCATATCACCGATCTGATCTCGCTGCTGCGTGCCAGCGCGGTCGATCGCGTGAGGAAAACGGCAGGAAAAGCTGCGTTCCCCTTGACCGGCTAGACAGGTAAACGCTCTTCGTCTGAGCAGAAGATCGCGTCAACTCGTTCACCGGCGATGGAGATGGAGGACGTCGGAGAGAAGTCTTCGGTGAAGCGGCGGCGACGGGGAGCAAGTGAGCAACTTTGTTGCTCGGCCTGTCAGATAATGGGCCATATCTCGTGCTTGCCTCGAATAGTTTGGGCCTTTACACGGGCCCAAATGTATATCTCTTGGTTGTAGCCCGTTGCAAATCATGGGCTGCGCGCTAACCTTCTTGTGGGCCTCCTTCTGGTATTGTGGGCCCACCAAAATGCTATATCCACCGCAAGGCCCATTCACTGTTGGATAGATCACTCACGCGCGCGCTTCCGCCGCCGGGGTCTCGTGCTCACCTCCGGGCACCGCCACGCCGCGTCGCCGCCGCCGCCGGCGGCGGAATGCGCCGTCACTGCAAGCCGTGCTCAGCTACAACGCGTACGATGCCCAATCCTGTATACTTTTTCTTCTTCGAGACTCCCGTCGCTGTAGCCACAACTGTTCTCCAGAGACTCGGAGTTCTCAGTCTGCGCCCGTTACCTGTTCGACAGAACTCCTCCGAGGAGCTTCCTGTCCCTGACCCCTTTGACTAAGGTGAGCATCCAATTGGTTAATCTCCATAAATTTTCCACGCCACGGACCTTTTCATGTTTGTACATATGTGGAAAGACATGGCCGTGCCTGCTGTAATTCTCGATTTCTCGTTGTTCCCAGGAGGCTCGGTGCTGTTCGTTTTTGTGCTCGTCAACTGTAGTTGTCCATGCTTTCACGGAAGCTCTACACAAGCTGAATCTAATCCTGGATCACCACAAGACTTTTACCTTTCCTCGTGTGTCTGGAACTCCGCATACAAGCGTGGAAAAGGGTGGCCGTACAACTGTACAAGGTAACACTCTGGACTGCCAACCTAATGGATTCTCTGTTGGAATCAGTCAGGAAGAAATTATCAGGAATTTGGTCGAACAGAGAAGGGATGAGGACATAATTGGAGCGAGCTAAGTCATGTGTGAGGGCCGAGGGCGACAGCGACGAGAGCTTGGATGCGTCCAAGCTTTCCATATCCTTCCAGTACTATGTTACAGTAAGTATCTAGTTGGGAAATGATGTGGAAAGGAATGGCGGGAACAGTCAAAAAGGTAACATGCACTGCTCCAAGTCGACATGGTATCTTACCCACTCCTGTCTCTCTCCCTGTGAGCGCGGAGACCGCTAAACAAGTCAAGATTTTGACTCGGTGTCCTCGCCGTCTCGCCAATGGCACTCTGGGATCATGGCGTCGTGGGGTTAAAATACGGTGCTCTGGGGCACTGCTTGTCACTCCACTTGTGTACCTTGCAAGTTTGCAACCACCATGGCGATGGCTCTTGCTAGCTTCCTGCTGCTGCTGCTGTCCGTCTTCATGTCCATCTTCTTGCACTTCATGGCAGTGCGAGGAGCAGACGGAGAAGACGCCGCAGCGTTGCTCGCTTTCAAGGCCGTGGCGGTGGGCAACGGTGGTGGCAACGGCGTGCTTGCGTCGTGGAACGGCAGCGCCGGGCCGTGCAGCTGGGAGGGCGTGGCGTGTGGCCGGCACGGGCGGGTGGTGGCGCTTAGCCTGCCCGGCCATGATCTCTCGGGGACCCTGTCGCCGGCCGTCGGCAACCTGACGTCGTTGCAGAAACTTGACCTGAGTTACAACTGGCTGCACGGTGGCATCCCCGCGAGCCTCGGTCAGCTGCACCGCCTCAGGGAACTCGACCTAAGCTTCAACACCTTCTCCGGCGAGGTCCCCAGAAATCTGACATCCTGCACCAGCTTGGAATACCTGGCCCTCGGCAGCAACAAGCTCGCCGGGCACATACCTTCGGAGCTCGGCAACACGCTGACACAGCTCCAGGTGCTAGGCCTCGACAACAACAGCTTCGTCGGCCATTGGCCAGCTTCACTGGCCAATCTGACGTCCCTGGGATACCTCAGCCTCAGGATGAACAGTCTCGAGGGCACAATACCTCCTGAATTCGGCAGCAACATGCCGCGCCTTTACTTCCTCGACATCTGCTCCAACAACCTGAGTGGTGCACTCCCGTCTTCCCTGTACAATCTGTCGTCGCTAATGGGGTTTGATGCAGGAAACAACAAGCTGGATGGAAGCATTGCTACTGATATCGATGAAAAGTTTCCTCATTTACAGTCTTTCGCAGTGTTCAACAACCAGTTCAGCGGGGAAATTCCCTCCTCGTTCTCCAATCTCACTAACCTCACGAGTCTGCAGCTATCAATGAACGGATTTAGTGGGTTTGTGCCACATAATCTAGGGAGGTTGAATGCTCTGCAGAATCTGCAACTAGGTGTTAATATGCTTGAAGCAGGGGACATAAAGGGGTGGGAATTTGTTGAGTCATTGACAAACTGCAGTAAGCTAGAGATTTTAGTTCTCAGTAACAACAATTTCACTGGGCAGTTCCCTATTTCGATCGCAAACCTCTCGAAGACTCTCCAAAAACTTTACTTGGGTGGCAGTAGGATTTCTGGAAGCATCCCCTCTGATTTCGGTAATTTGGTTGGTCTAAGATCATTATACCTGTTTAGTACTGAAATATCAGGTGTAATTCCAGAGAGCATTGGGAAGCTGGAAAACTTGACTACGCTATACCTGAATAACAATAGCTTGTCTGGCCATGTACCGTCTTCTGTAGGAAACCTTACCAATCTGATGAAGCTATTCATGCAAGGCAACAACTTGGAAGGACCAATCCCAGCGAATCTTGGTAAGCTGAAAAGCCTGAATGTTCTTGATTTATCAAGAAATCACTTCAATGGTTCGATTCCAAAGGAAATATTGGAGCTGCCTTCCATTTCACAGTACTTGAATTTATCATACAACTCCCTCTCTGGACCCCTTCCTTCTGAAGTTGGGAGTTTGACTAGCCTCAACGAGTTGATTCTGTCAGGAAACCAATTGTCTGGCCAGATACCAAGTAGTATAAAAAATTGCATAGTGCTCACTGTACTTTTATTGGACAGTAACTCGTTCCAAGGAACTATACCTGTGTTTCTGGGGGACATTAAGGGGCTCCGTGTACTTAACCTAACCATGAACAAGTTTTCTGCTGTGATTCCTGATGCCCTTGGTAGCATCCACAACCTGCAAGAGTTGTATCTAGCGTATAACAACTTGTCTGGGCCTATCCCAGCAGTGCTGCAGAATTTGACATCGTTATCAATGCTGGATCTATCCTTCAATGATCTGCAAGGTGAAGTGCCAAAAGAAGGTATTTTTAAGAACTTATCTTACTTGTCTTTAGCTGGAAACAGTGAGCTTTGTGGGGGAATATCTCATCTTAACTTACCTCCATGCTCCATGCATGCTGTTAGAAAGAGAAGCAAAGGGTGGTTAAGGTCTCTTAAAATAGCTCTGGCATCAATAGCTGTGGTCTTGTTCTTAGCTCTAGTTATGGTGATTATTATGTTAATTCGTCGTAGAAAGCCTGTACATAGGAAGAAGGGCCAGTCCCTAACCCCAGTTGTGGAGGAACAATTTGAAAGAGTTTCTTACCAGGAATTGTCAAATGGAACCAAGGGATTTTCACAGAACAGTTTGCTTGGAAAAGGAAGCTATGGTGTAGTCTATAAATGCACTTTGTTTGATGAGGAAATTGTTGTCGCTGTAAAGGTGTTTAACCTTGAACGGTCTGGATCTACTAGAAGTTTTCTGGCAGAATGCGACGCACTGAGAAGTGTGCGCCACCGTTGTCTCCTAAAGATCATCACTTGCTGTTCAAGCATAAATAACCAAGGTCAAGATTTCAAGGCACTAGTTTTTGAGTTTATGCCCAATGGCAGCTTAAATGGTTGGCTTCATCCAAAATCTGATATGCCCATTGTTGACAATACTTTGAGCCTAACTCAAAGGCTGGACATTGCTGTTGATATTGTGGATGCTCTGGAATATCTTCATATCCACTGCCAGCCGCCGATCGTTCATTGTGATCTCAAGCCAAGCAACATCCTTCTTGCAGAAGACATGAGTGCCCGAGTTGGAGATTTCGGCATATCAAGAATCCTAACTGAAAGCGCGAGCAAAACACAGCAAAATTCAAGCAACACAATCGGAATAAGAGGCTCCATTGGCTATGTTGCTCCAGGTAACTGAATTGTTATGCTTTGTTTCTTTGCTTTTTACCTCCTAGTTCTTACACAAATTTAACATTCCGGTGAATCTAATGAACTCCAAAATATTTGTAGAGTATGGGGAAGGCTCTGCGGTCTCAACTCTTGGCGATGTTTATAGTCTGGGCATATTGCTGCTTGAGATGTTTACAGGAATGAGCCCAACAGACGATATGTTCAGAGATTCCTTGGACCTGCACAGTTTCTCAGAGGCTGCTCATCCTGACAGAATCCTGGAGATAGCCGATCCGACGCTCTGGGTGCATGTAGACGCCGAGGATAGCATCACAAGAAGCAGAATGCAGGAGTGTTTGATTTCAGTCATTGGCCTCGGCTTGTCCTGCTCAAAGCATCAACCCAAAGAGCGAATGCCAATACAAGATGCAGCCCTGAAGATGCATGCGATCAGAGACGACGCTTACCTGATGTTTTCTGGCTCTCTTTCAGTGGACATGGAAGAGGAGACGAAACAAATTAGCAGCGATTTGAAGCAACAGTGAGTAACTAGGCCTGAAGAGTGTACAAGAATAAGATATGCTTGCTGGGGAAAATGTTTTAACAGCTCAGCTGCCGATGGCGACTTGCCAGAATTCCGAGAAACAAAAGCTGAGACGCTGAAGATGTAGCATTTTCGTTCGTGGTTCATATCAGTCAGTCTTTATTTGCGTCAGTTCATATGGCTATATGTAATGTAAGCTAATAGAACGTTCAGTAACTGCCGATGTGTACATTACAACCAATACGGCAATACTACTATGTGGAGAACTGTCAGAAACATTTTTGACTGTTCATCCTTTTCGTACAAAATGAAAATTCAAATCATACCTGTAATCACACATGAAAATCAGATTATGAGATTGCGCCACGTTTTTGTGGGACGGAAAGAACAGGTTTCGAGCTGTTTTACCAATTACCAAACCATAACAACACTTGAAGAATTTATCAATCAAAAACTTTCCTGCATATGGTCCATGCATTTCAATTCATATGCTGGTGCTTATATTACTCATTATTTTACCACTGCATAACATGTGTAATCATCCTGTAGATGTAGACCCTCCTCCACATAGGCCACCAAGCTGGAGCAGAAAGAACTCCACCAAGTCCATCTCGTACGGCACAGGCGGCAGATCCATCTCGCGGCCAATTCGCAGGGGCAGGAAGCAGTCCATGGCCCTGTCGATCACCTTCTTGTCGAGGTCGACGACGAACACGGCGCCGCTGCTCCTGTACATCATGGCCACCGATCCCATGTCCAAGCCATGCATCAGCGGCACGCAGTATGGGTAAGGCGCCGGCAATGTCATCCACATCACGTCGCGGCGCCACGCCGCCGCATCGTCGTCGCCATCGCCGCGTCGCTGCTGCTTCCAGATTCTGACGTGCATGGGGAACACGCAGGCGATGGTGAGCTCGCCGTCCCCGCCGACGCAGAGCAGCGTGGCCGTCGCGCCGCCGGCGCGGACGGGGAGATTCGTCATGGAAACGCGCGGCGTGGCTGCGGCCGGCACGCCCACCTCCACGCTGAGCTTGTACAGGCGGTCGCCTCGGTGGCGCTCGCGACGTCGTCGGTGCACAGCCAGTGCGCCGCGCCGCGGTGAACGACGGCGGATGGCGTCGATCTGCCCGCCAGCGAGAAGCGGAGGAGATCCAGGAACTCGGCGGGCGCGGCCCAGCCGCCGGCGGCGGAGTACGAGTTGACGTACATGGTGATGCTGTTCGCGTGCTTGGTGGTGACGAGCAGCTGCGAGAACGTGAAGCGGCCTGACGATGCCGGCTGCTGAGGCTTCCCAGCGAGGTCGTCGGAGACGACGATGGCGTAGCTGGTGACCTTGTAGGGACCAAGGTCAGAGTACTCCTCCAGGCGCGGGACCACGTGGCGCTTGCCGGTGACGGGGTTGGAGAGGAAGAGGAGGCGGGTGATGGGAAGCCGCATCAGGAGGACGCCGCGGCGCGCCGCCAGTGGCTGGACGGAGTTGGAGGAGCCGGAGGAGGCAAGGGGGCGGAGCGGCGAGCTCGGCACCGGCAGGAAGCCGAATGTCGAGACCTTGATGCGCTGCAGGTGGAAGAAGAAGCCGAGGAGGTCGCCGGCGCGCTGGCCGCCCCAGAGGTCGAGGAGGAAGGCGCGGTCGGTGAAGCGGCGCAGCCAGCGGCGGCATGTGGCGGCGAGCATGAAGAGGCTCTTGACGCTGGCCACGCGGGAGAGGACCTGGAGGAGGACGTCCTCCGGCAATGCCGCGATGATGCCGCCGTCGTCCGCCATGGGTGTGCGCACGTACGTACGTGCAAAGGCGTTAGATGATCTCCCGCGATTGCATCTAGTAGATGAGAAAGTCTTTTCTGAATATGAATCGTAGCGTATTGGGGGGTGTGTGTGGGTGGGGGTGGTTGGGGGATGGGGGGTTCGACGAAGCATGCCGAAACATGGCTGGATGTTGGGCCTAGGAAATGAAAATTGGGCTGTTTCTGGAGACGACGCGTAGATGGGCCAGTGGCTTAATGGGTTTCGCGCTAAATTCCTACCGCCATCACCAAATATCGAGCTGCGAAGTTCAATATTAGGGCTGTTTTGGACTGAGACCCTACCAAAATTTTGATAACTTTAATAGTAAACGTGCTAGTTTAGATTGAAGCCAAACAATTGATAGTGCCTACGCTCAATTTGGCTATATTCTAAAATCTTCTTCACTCTCATACTAAATTTTAGCTTTATATTGGTATTAAACCAAACATAGACTAGCTAACTTTACCCTATCAAAAAATTGGTAGTGCTAAAAGTTGTCTAGATTTTAGCACTACCAATTAATTGGTAGGGTAGAGAACCAAATAGGCCCTTAATAAAGTAGAAAAAAATTATAAAATTATAACCCTGGGATATCGTAACTAGAAAAACGAAGAAAAAATAACCACCACCCACGCACCAACACACAAACCCAAGAGAAAACTATCACTAGATCGGCCGTCGCTAAGCCAACGAAGAAACTACAGCCAAGGTTGTCCAAAAGATCAGAACCCAATTCTAACAACCGACACTAAACCTCACTCTAGCCACATCTTTAGAATCGAGGAAGATGGGTGAGGGAGAAAAATGAAACCTCTTCCTCCTGTACCCTTCGACATGGCCAACTTGCATAATCTGCGTGAGCCTTATAAAATCCCGCATTTTCGGCGCACGGTCACGCTCACCTCACAGGTTGTGCGTAAGCAACGAGCAAACGACCAGACCATAAATCAGGGTGGATAATGCACAATGCCATATTGTTAATGAACAAAAATTGCTGAACAAAGGATCAGACAGTCAAAAAAAAAAGGAAAAAAAAAAGGTGACACCAATTACCAAACCTTAATAACACTTGAAGAATTTATCAATGATAATAATATGCTGTTGTCCTTAAATCAAAACTTACTTTTTTTTTCCCGCACATACCCCTATTCTACAATTAACCCTCGTTTTTCTACTGCATAACATGAGTAATTTTCGCGGGGCCATAAACATGTGTAATCAATCAATCAATTAATTAATTGATTATCCTGTAGATCACCTCTGCTGCATAGACCACCAAGCTGGAGCAGAAAGAACTCCACCAAGTCCATCTCGTACGGCACAGGCGGCCGATCCAGTGAATGGTCCATTCGCAGGGGCAGCAAGCAGTCCATGGCCTTCTCCATCACCTTCTTGTCGAGGTCGAGGACGAACACAGCGCCGGTGCTACTGTACATCATGGCCACCGATCCCCTGCGTCCCAATCCATGCGCCATCGTGTAACTTTTGGGGTAGTTGGACACCTCCGTTGGCATCCAAATCACGTCGCGGCGCCACGCCGCCGCACCGTCGCCATCGCCATCGCCGCGTCGCTGCTGCTTCCAGACTCTGACGTGCATGATGAACACGCAGACGATGGTGAGCTCGCCGTCTCCGCCGACGCAGAGCAGCGGCGTCGGCGTGCCGCCGTCGAGGACGGGGAGCTTCGTCATGGAGACGCGCGGCGTGGCCGTGGCTGTGCCGCCCACCTCCACGCTGAGCTTGTACAGGTAGTCGTCTCGGGTGGCGCGCGCGACGTGGTCGGTGCACAGCCAGTGCGCCGCGCCGCGGTGGACGACGGCGGATGACGATGATCCCTCGCCCACCAGGGAGAAGCGGCGGAGATCCAGGAACACGGCGGGCGCGGCCCAGCTGCTGCGCGTGGCGGAGTACGAGTGGAGGTGCACGGTCTTGATGCTCTTGTGCTTGGTGGTGACGAGCAGCTGCGAGAACATGAAGCGGCCTGACGATGGCGGCTGCGGCTGCTTCCCGGCGAGGTCGTCGGAGAAGATGATGGCGCAGCTGGTGACGGCGAAGGAACCAAGGTTGGAGGGGCCCTTCAGATGCGGGAGAACGTGGTGCTCGCCGGTGATAGGGTTGAGGAGGCCGAGGAGGTGGCTGGTCGCCTCTGACCAGTCGTTGGAGGGGGAAAGCCGCATCAGGAGGATGCCGCGGCGCGCCGTCAGGGGCTCGCCGTCGTAGCTGGAGGGGATGAGGGGTCGAAGCGGCGGCGCCGGCAGGAAGCCGAATGTCGAGGCCGAGTTGCGTTGCCGGTGGAAGAAGAAGACGAGGAGGTCGCCGGCGCGCTGGCCGCCCCAGAGGTCGCGGAGGAAGGCGCGGTCGGTGAAGCGGCGGAGCCAGCGGCGGCATGTGGCGGCGAGCATGAAGAGGCTCTTGACGTCAGCCACGCGGGAGAGGACCTGGAGGAGGACGTCCTCCGGCAATGCCGCGATGACGTCGTTGTCCGCCATGGGTGTGTGCACGTACGTACGTGAAAAGGCCTCAGCGATTGCATCTACTAATGTATTGCATTGTATAGGAGGTGGGTGAAACCTAGTCAGAGTGGGATTAAAAATCAAATTCCCATCTTAATCTCACGATCAATTTTCTCGTGTAAACTCTCAATCCCCTTCTCTCGAGTTGCCAAACAAACTGTGAAGGTCGCCGCTGCAGGCGGAAACGCGGCTGGATGTTGGGCCTATATATAGGCCCTGTTTAGATGCTGAGCTATTAAATAGCCCTCTGAAATCTTGTTATTTAGGAGTATCAAATGTAAATTACTAATAAAACACATTCCATAATCCCTAGGCTATTTTGCGAGACGAATCTAACGAGGTATATTAATCCATGATTTGCTACAGTAATCATCCGCTAATCATGGATTAATATACCTCGTTAGATTCGTCTCATAAAATAGCCTAGGGGTTATAGAATTGGTTTTATCAATAATCTACGTTTAATACTCCTAAATAGCAAGATTCTGGAGGGCTATTTAATAGCCCAAAAGATCCAAACAAGACCTAGTCTCGGAATATTACTGCTTGAGATGTTTACTGGAAAGAGTCCAACGGATGACGTGTTCAGAGATTCATTAGATCTGAATAAGTTTACCAAGGATGCTCTTCCAGACATAACTTTGGAGATAGCAGACTCAACAATCTGGCTGCATGTAGAACCACGGGATGACATTATACAGAGCAGAATCCAGGAGTGTCTCGTTTCTGTCTTCATGCTAGGCATATCCTGCTCAAAGCAACAGCCTCAAGAGCGAGCATCAATAAGAGATGTAGCAGTAGAGATGCATGCAATAAGAGATGCATACCTCATGTTTGCCAATTAGTTCACATAGGTATTATAACAGAAGGAAAAGCCTCCACTCGGACATGGAAAACAGCTGCAAGCCTACAATACCCAAGCTCATAGGAAATAATCCTGAAATAACAGAAGCCATATATGGTTTTTCTCTCATAGGAAATAATCCTGAAATAATAGAAGCAATATATGGTTTTTCAGTTAGCAATTGTTCTCACTTAGAGATATATTTATTTGCCAGAGTAACTGACAATTTAGAGTAAAATTCATCTCATTTGTATCCTTCTTGCTTAATTGCCAACTTGCCATTGTGGTTCCTTCTCTAAAATTCACCTTAGATTGTCAGTTCAAAGTACAAAAGCGACAAATTCCTCTAGTACAAACTAGCAAGCAGCAAGAATCTATCCAATTCAAGCAATTGTGTTTGTGTCCACACATAAAACGCATGAGTTAAAGTGTAGAACACCAAACAAGCCAGGAGCAGAATTATTCCTGAAGTGAGTTGCCATGTCCTCAGTTGCTACGTATGCATACCAGAACATCAATTTTGTTCCAGAAAATTTCACAGTATCGTAGTAATCTCAAACAGAATGAACACCACAAACAAGAAATCGAACAATCACAAAACAGGAAGCACATAGAAGTCTAGAAGAGCATCGTTAATATCTCAGATAAATAAGCAACAGTTTACCAAAAGCAGCGCCACAACCGCCAACTACACACTAATAAGACATCCATTTCTACCACTACCAGATAGTAGACAGAACTAAATACTACCAATAGATGGAATCTAAGCTGAGGTGAACTTGGTCACAGCCTTGGTGCCCTCGGAGACGGCGTGCTTGGCGAGCTCGCCGGGGAGGACGAGGCGGACGGAGGTCTGGATCTCCCGTGAGGTGATGGTGGGCTTCTTGTTGTAGCGCGCGAGCTTGGCGGACTCGCCAGCGAGCTTCTCGAAGATGTCGTTGATGAAGGAGTTCATGATGGACATGGCCTTGGAGGAGATGCCGATGTCGGGGTGGACCTGCTTGAGCACCTTGAAGATGTAGATCTTGTAGGTCTCGACGCTCTTCTTCGCCTTCTTCCTCCCGGCGCGGTCCTTCTTCCCTTCGCCGGAGCCCTTCTCGGCCTTGCCGGCGGGGAGCCGCTTCTCCGCCTTGGGCTTCTTCCCCGCCGGGGCCTTCTCGGCCTTCTCCGCCGCGGGCTCCTCCTCCGCGGGCTTCTTCGCCGCCGGCTTCTTCTCCGCCTTGGGCGCCATGGATGCCGCTGCTCTCTTCTTCTCGGGGAAGGGAAAGGGAAGACGGAAAATTTGGGGGAATTCGGTTGCGAGTTGCGGAGAGGAGGCGGCGGCGGCGATGGTATTAAAGGAGGGGAGAGCTGGGCGCTGATTGGCGGAGGCGGGTGCGCCGCGGATCTGTGACGTGGAGGATCTTGTGGCGCACGATTGGTGTTGTGTTCCGCTGGACGGCTGTGATGCGTTTTGGCGCGGAAAGTGTACGCGGGAACGGAGGAGTAGGCGGTTTCCGTCGCGCGCGCGGGGATTACGAGTTTTCGAATTTTTTTCATTTTTAAATTCTTATTTTTTAATAATTACAGAAACATTATACCTGCGAAAATATTTACAGAGGCAGGGTGACATGAGAGACAGACAAGATAAAGGAAAAAACTAGAAAAATGCATTTTTAGTAGTGCGAAAATTGCATTTGCCCCCTTGCAGCCCTTGTCGAGGGCAGCAAGGGACCTTAATGCAAAATACGCACATCTTGCCGCCCTCCAATTGGACGGCAGGGGCCATTTCTGTAAATATTTTGGATGGTATAATATTTCTGTAAATATTAAAAAATAAAAATTTTAAAATGAAAAAATTTCACGAATTTTCATGGTTGGGCTTTCTTTCGGCGTACTAGCTTAGCTCACGGCCCAGTACAAGTTGCAGGCTTGGAGACTGGGCCGTTTCCAATTCTCGGCCCACGCAAATGGCCCAGCTACTTGTGTCTGGGATAGTCGTCTAATCGAGCTATTTCTTTGCGCAATAAGTCTATTTTAGTCCCTTATCTTTTGCTCTTGGTCGAATCACATCCCTCAACCGGAAATCCGGGTATAATGCCTCCCCCATCTCCGAAAACCGGTGCAAATTAACTCTTTTGGTGGTTTTGAAAGAGGTTTTTGCTGACGTGGCATGTTGACTTATCCGAGCATGCTGACGTGGCAGCCTAGTTATCAAAAGAATTAAAAATAAAAGTAGGTCCCACATATAGGTGACAAGAGTAAAAATAAAAAACGATGGGACCCACCTGTCAGCCCCACTTGTCCCTTCGTCGGGCAGCGGCGGCAAATTTTAGAATAGCTCCCGGTTGCCACTACTATCACCGCTCCCTGGCGAGATTGGCGATGCGGCCTGCTCCCCCATCCCCATCACTTTTCGCTGGGACGACATCGACACCCTCCTCCATCGCCTCCCGCTTCCGCCAGCTCTAGGCCCTCAGCTCGCGGCGCTCATAACGGCAATGGTGGTCCCATCCATGGGAAGGGAATGGCTCCCGCCCCGCCGTTTCCCACCACGGCTCCTGTCGCCGCCGTCGATGTCAAGACACCACTGCCTACTAGGTCCTCCTCCTAGCACCGGCCACTACCACAGCCTCCCGGGGGCGGAGACTGCCGTTGAGCTGCCGGATTTGGGTGGTCACCGTGTTGTCTCGCCGATCCAGGAGGTGGAATCCGTGTTGTCGCGGCCAACGTGCCCCTCCCTACGCCTGCGCTGTGGCAAGCGAACCCTCCCCGCACGCGCGCCGCGGCCGGCGAGCCCCTCTCCTGCGGTGTGCGCTCACATCCTCTGACGGTCCCTATCCCTACCGCACCTCCGGCGGCTCCCCTGGCTGTGCACGTCTTCTTGGTGAAGGTCGTGCTCTATCCGCGGAGAGAGAGAGGGAAAGGGGAGAAGTGAGTCATGGAAGAGGAGGAAGAGAAATGCCACTTACATGTGGGCCCTCACGTTATTTTTTTATTATTTTCCCGATGACTAGGATGCCACGTCAGTAAAACCACTATTAAAAACCACAAAGGGAGTCGTGTTGCACTGGTTTTAACACTTGGAGGAGGCAATATACCCGGTTTTGCGGTTGAGGGATGCAATTCGACGAAGGGCAAGAGATGAGGGAGGTTAAATAGACTTATTCCTTTCTTTGCTGTAAACAAACATGTTCCACTTACAAACTGATTCACTGATGTTGGTGCAAGCTTTGAGGGGGACGATCTACAGGTTGGCTGCAACAGGAGGTCTTTTATATGAAATAAAGCTGTTCTGTGTGAATTTTTAAGGGCCTTTTTGATTTGGAGGGAAAACATAGGAATTTTAGGGCCCCTTTGAATCATAGGAATGAAAAAACGAAGGAATAGGAAAAACATAGGATTCTGACATGAATGTAAGTGTAAAACAGATGATTGCAAAACATAGGAATAACGTAGGAATGACCGTTTGATTGGACCACAGGAAAAACACAGGAATTTGAGGAGAGATAAAGACTCAAACGATTTTTTCCATGAGGTTCTACCTCTTGTTAAAATTCTTCCAAAACTCTTGTTAAAATTCCTCCAAAACTTGTATGGGAAGAAGCATTCCATAGGAATTTTATAAGATTCCATAGGGTTCATTCCTTTAATTCAAAGGGCTTTGTAGGAAAAATTCCTATAGGAATGAAATCCTCTAAAATTCCTATGAATTTCAATCCTATAATTTCCTATGAAGCCCTCTGAAACAAAGAATTGAATCATATCTAAGGGCCCCTTTGAAACGCAGGATAGAAAAAAAACAGGAATAGGAAAAACGTAGGAATTGAAGTTGTATGTTTTTCCAATCCTACATGAATTGAAAACATAGGAAATTGAGAGAAGAGTCCTTTGATTATACCACAGGATACCCTCAACAAAGGAAAGTTTCGCAAGAGGTCTAACCTCTTGCTTATTTTCCTATGGAATTGATCATAGGAATGCAATCCTATGAAAGTTTTCCTATCCTCTTCCTATGAATCAAAGAGCTCTATAGGAAAAAATCCTTAGGAAAATGAATCCTCCAAAATTCGTTTGCTAATCCTCCATTTCAAAGGGGCCCCTAATCCTTTAAAATTCCTATGGAATGGACAATCCTATAGAGATTTTGAAGGAAATTTAGCAAGAACTTCAACCTCTTGCTAACTTTTCTTTGAGTCTATATCTCTCATCCAATTCCTGTGTTTTTCCTGTGGTTCAATCAAACGGTCATTCCTGTGTTTTTCCTGTATTTTATAATCCTCTGTTTTATACTTACATTCCTATTAAAATTCTACATTTTTCCTATTCCTATGTTCAATCCTACGATTTAAAGGAGCCTTACCTATCTTAATCACTGTCTCTGTAGTTGTAACAAAGTAACCCATGCAGTGGTTGATTACCGATCTCGGTTGGGACGGTACATTCCGCAGCACTGGTGGTATAATGGAATTCTATATTCCTCTAGAAAAAAAGAAAAACATGGTCCGCAATTCCACTCCACGCTATAGTACTCAGAGTCGACCACGACATTGTTCTTACATACTCCTAGTTCCAGTCACGCTCTTAGGGCCTCTTTGTATCACATGTTTAAAAAAATAGAGGGATAAGAAAAACAAAGGATTCTGATAGAAATTAAAGTGTAAAACAGAGGATTATAAAACACAGGAAAAACATAGGAATGGTCGTTTGATTGGAGCGTAGAAAAAACGTAGGAATCAGATGAGAGAGACTCAAACGAATTCTCCAAAATCCACATGCAATGTATCATTCCATAAAAATTTCATAGGATTTAAAAAGTTTCAATCCTTTGAATCAAATGACCAAATAGAAAAATTTTCTATAGGATTTGAATCCTATAAATTCCTCTATAAATTCTTTGATTCAAAGGGGCCCTTAGCGTATCTCGACCTCGTCAACCGTCTGGTCTTACACGGTGAATCGCTAGAATGGTATAACAACACCTGTTGTTTGTCAATAGCATTATCAAAGCATAGTCCTAACCACGTGAGTTTGTTAGCTCGGTGGCACTAGTCCTAACAGGCAACAGCTAAAGCAATTGAACCAGTCGCATGAACCTCTTTTTCTTTTTTCGCAAATCAGATGGGAGTCAAGCACCCACCCTGTGACCTCAAAAGTACTGCATATCATTAGAGCATGACCAGCAGCTACTCCTTCACATACTCCATCCTAAAAATAGAGTATCTGAGAGAAAATTGATGCTCCAGCAGATCTTCTATCTAGTCATTCAAAAAAAATAGCGTCTGCTCCATATTAGAGAGAGAAACGCCACGTGTGGCGTTTCTCTCTCCTCACGCCATATCCCAACCACCGCATCCGTCGTGAGCTCCCGCCCTCCTCCGGAACGAGCAGGCGACACCGTGGTACACCGGCCGTAGCCATAGAGCAGTGAAGGTGGGGAGTAATAGGCGTACCCGCGCCCGCCGAGCACGAGCTCCTGCCGTCGGCCACTCGCGCTCAGGTTGTCCTCCCGCCGTCGCCTGACCTGCAGCAGCGCCCTCGAACTTCTCCTCCCCCCGCCTGCCTCCTCCCCGCCCATCTGAGCCCTCGTCCGGTCGTCCGCCGCCGCCCCTCGCCCGTCCGCCCGGCCGCCGCCGCCCCTCGCCCGTCCGCCCGGCCGCCGCACACCAGCCGCCACCCCTCCCCCACCCGCCCGGCCGCCGCACACTAGCCACCGCCCCTCCGCCGCACGCCCGCTGCCGCCTGCTGCCTCTGCAGAAAGAGTAGGAGTAGTAGTATGTTCGTTACTGTGCATCTTGAGTAGAGAAAAGGAAATATACAAATGTTCATTTTTGTTGTGTTCATTTTTTTGGGGGATGTTGCTATGAATATATCCAAAAAAAATGCTTCACTCAATTCAAATATATCAATTAAAAAATTATCCATTAAAAATATATCCGTTAAAATATACTCATTTCGAAATATTATAGCAATAAATAACACCGTTAAAATTTAGTAGTTCAAAATATGTCTCTTAAAAATACAAAAGTAAAAGTAGGGTTAGTTGGAAGATATTATTAAAATATAGGCGGGTGGGATATGGATGATGTAATATGGATAATCTATTGAAGTAGGGTGGGAAGGGATATGAATGAGGAATCTTTTTTGGATGACTATCCATATGGGTATTTGGAGGATAAAATTTGGATGAGCTGCTGGGGATGCTCTTAGGTCACATTTGTCTTCGCCACCAAGGTAGCTGAAGCCACACTGGTAGACGTTTGCCCGCAGCGATTTCCTGACCACTTGCGTTTGGTGGGCATGTTAAAAAACCAGACCCACTCTTCCAAAAGATTATCAGGTCAATGAAACTCTTCCAAAAGAGGGTATATGTAATGTATACATTCCCATAGCTCTGAAGCCTGGAACTAAACTTTGCTCCAAAGGCGCTCTCCCAAAACGAACAAATAATCCGCAAAGGCGATACTACGTCCCATGAGGCTTCTTGCATTGTCCATCGTCCTCTGCGTCCTGACAGCCAGCACCGCAAGCGGTAGCGATGAGGCCGCGCTGCTTGCTTTCAAGGCAGGGCTCAGCGGTAGAGGCTCCAGCTCTCCGACCGCGCTCGCCTCGTGGAACGGCAGCACCAGCTTCTGCAACTGGGACGGCGTCACCTGCGATCGCCGGACGCCGGCGCGGGTGGTGGCGCTGAGCATGCCGTCCAGCAACCTAGCCGGCACGCTCTCGCCGGCCATCGGGAACCTCACCTTCCTACGGTGGCTCAACCTGAGCTCAAACGAGCTCCACGGGGAAATCCCTCCGAGCGTCGGCCGCCTCCGGCGTCTACAGGTGCTCGACATGGCAGACAACCTGTTGTCCGGTGCGTTGCCTGCTAATCTCACGGCCTGCGTCAGCTTGAGAATCCTGCGGCTCCGACGTAACCAGCTTGGCGGGAGCATCCCTGCGGAGCTAGGTAACACACTGACACGCCTCCAGAAGTTGACGCTGTCAAACAACAGCTTCACAGGGCAAATTCCGGCCTCGTTGGGCAACCTGTCGTCGATGGAGCAACTATCCATGTCGTTCAACAACCTGGAGGGCCTCATCCCCTCAAGCCTCGGCAAGGTCGCAGGTCTGCAGTATCTTTTTTTGTTCGGAAACAGCCTCTCCGGCGAACTCCCGACACCTCTGTATAACTTGTCATCACTGAAGATGCTCCAGGTGGATCATAACAGGCTACATGGCAGCATCCCTTCTGACATCGGCGCCATGCTCCCCAGCATACAGGTGCTTGGATTGGATTCTAACCGGTTTAGTGGCGCCATTCCTCCTTCTCTCACCAATCTTTCAACACTCTCGTATCTGTACCTCACAACCAACAATTTCACCGGATTTGTGCCTCCCACCTTGGGGAAGTTGCAATCTCTGAAGCAGCTGTATTTAGGAAGAAATCAACTTGAGGCAGATATCATGGAAGGTTGGGAATTTATCACTTCACTATCCAACTGCAGCCAGCTGCAAGGACTTGTCCTTGCTGAGAACTCTTTCGGTGGGCAGTTGCCAACGTCGATTGCAAACCTGTCAACAACACTCCAACAACTCTATTTAGAGAACAATAGGATCTCCGGGAGCATCCCAGAGGCCATTGGCAAACTGGTTGGCTTGAACATACTCTGTCTGAGTTATAATTCCATATCTGGAGTGATTCCAGAAAGCATCGGGATGCTAGCAAACTTGGTTGATATGGCCCTTTACAATACTAACTTGTCGGGCCTCATACCATCATCTGTTGGAAATCTTACCAATTTAAACAGGCTAGCAATAAGCAACTCCAATTTGGAAGGGCCAATCCCAGCTAGCCTTGGGAAGCTAACAAACTTATTTCTTTTAGACTTGTCTGCAAACCATCTAAACGGTTCAATCCCCAAAGAAATTTTTGAGTTGCAGTCACTCTCTTGGTTCTTGGATTTGTCATATAATTCTCTCTCAGGACCCCTTCCATCAGAAGTTGGTACCTTGGTTAACCTAAACGGTATGCTTCTGGCAGGAAACCAGCTATCTGGCCAAATACCTGACAGCATAGGAAATTGTCAAGTATTGGAATCCCTCTATCTACAAGATAACTCACTCGAAGGAGGAATACCTCAATCTTTGAGCAATATCAAAGGGCTCGCTGTACTGAACCTAACCATGAACAAGTTTTCTGGTAGGATCCCCGACACAATTGGTAGCATTGGCAGTCTGCAACAATTGTCTCTGTCACACAACAATTTCTCAGGACCAATCCCAGCAACTCTACAAAATTTAACCATGTTGTGGCAATTAGATGTGTCCTTCAATAATTTGCAAGGCAAAGTACCAGATCTAGGTGTTTTCACAAACCTAACTCATGCATCCGTTGCAGGGAATGACAACTTGTGCGGTGGAATACCTCAGCTTCACTTGCCTCCATGCCTCATTCTTGATGTAGGAAAGACTAGAAAACAACGGCTGAAGTCTCTTAAAATAGCTCTGCCAACAACAGGGACAATCGTGTTGCTAGTTTCAGCTATCATTATTATTATGTTACATCACAAGAAACGAAAACAACAAAGCCTAGTGACAACCCAGTTTATTGAGGAACAGTACCAGCGAGTTTCATATTACACATTATCAAGAGGAAGTGATGAATTTTCAGAAGTTAACTTGCTTGGCAAAGGAAGATACGGTTCTGTTTATAGATGTACCTTAGAAGATGAGGGTGCAATCGTTGCTGTAAAAGTGTTCAACCTTCAACAGTCAGGATCTGCCAAGAGCTTTGAGGCTGAATGTGAGGCTTTGAAAAGGGTACGCCATCGCTGTCTCATAAATATCATCACTTGTTGCTCGAGTATTGATCCACAGGGTCAGGAGTTCAAGGCATTGGTTTTTGAGTTCATGTCCAATGGTAGCTTGGATGGTTGGATTCATCCAAAGTCGAGCAATCTAACTCCTTGCAATACACTCAGCCTTTTACAGAGACTCAACATCACTGTTGATATCTTCAATGCATTGGATTATCTTCACAATCACTGCCAGCCACCAATTATACACTGTGATCTGAAGCCAAGCAATATTCTTCTTGCAGAAGACAAGAGTGCTAAGGTTGGAGATTTTGGCATATCAAGAATCCTCCCCAAAAGTACAGCCACAACTCTGCAAAATTCAAAAAGCTCAATTGGAATCAGAGGTTCCATTGGCTATATTGCACCAGGTAGTTCAAAATTTGTACTTTTGTGTTTATTTCCTCAATCTCTCCCCCTCCTGTCAGACTGAGGGCACTTCATTTTTTACATGTTAAGGGTAGGGTTAAATACTAATTTTGGCTGCAAATGTTCAGAGTATGGGGAAGGTTCTGCAGTCACAACGGTGGGTGATACTTACAGCTTAGGCATATTATTGCTCGAGATGTTCACCGGAAGAAGCCCTACTGATGACATTTTCAGGGATTCGATGGATCTGCACAAGTTTGTTGTGGCTTCTTTTCTTGATAGAGCCTTAGACATAGCTGATCAGACAATCTGGCTGCATGAAGAAGCAAATGATACAGATGTGACAAATGCAAGCACAAAAAGAAGAAATATTCAACAGTGCTTAGTGGCTGTTCTTAGGCTTGGCATATCTTGCTCAAAGCAACAACCCAGAGACCGAGTGCTCTTAGCAGATGCTGTATCAGAGATTCATGCCATCAGAGATGAATATCTCAGGTCTTGGATGGTTGGCATTGAACAACAGAGCTCTGTGAACTAAATGTTGGATAAGACATGTATGTAGTGTCGATTAATTGTACTAGAAATAATCTTTGGAATACAAGGCTGCATCAATAATATTCGCCAAATAAAGCTCAGATGCATGTCATTGCAAAGATGTATACAGAATGTCAATGTAATCATGCTGATCAAATAATACTGAAGAGCTGACCATATGGCTTCTTACACACGAAACCATGGTAGCAACTTTCATCAACAGAAAATTTTAGGCATGCATGATCCATAATAAAAAAAAAATATCCAACTACTCCTACAGTCCTACCTGATAGGGATACCCATGCAACCATAAAAAAAAAAACAAAGTTCCTAGATTCCCACACACATAAACATAGCATCAACATTGCATCTAAATAGATCTAATACTGAATACCAAATCAATAATAATTCATGTTGTCAGAAAAGAAAAGAACAAGTGCTCAAACCAATAACCGGATAGAATCAAGGGATTGCTCTCAAAATATGGGCATGTTATTCCAATCACTGCAAATTCATAATAGCAACTGAAATTATTCCATGAGTAAAAATTATGATACATCCATATTAATCCTTATGCTGTCACAAAAATTAAAGTTATTTGACAGCGAATGCATTATGGAACAAACCCACCGAAAGTCAGGACAATATTCCACGTAGAACCTTGGATGTAACTTATTCACATCCAACTTCGCTGGAGAGAGAATCAAAGGATAAGACATGTTATTACAATAAGTAGAATCAACAAGAGTTTGGTCTTATCTTAACACATGTGGCCTTAAGGCAATGCATATCTTGAATAGAGCAATAGCCTGACTGCAAGTTTTAGTATAAGATGTACCCAACGGTTAGCTCATAAACTAGTAGCACTCAGAAATTCCGAATGGAATGAGAAAACAAGCTGGCACGACATAATCTTAAAATCAATAGTTGTAATGTGATGTTTCAGTTACCATTTCCTTGTCACTATATTTCTTTGAAACAGTAACAAAAGCTGAAGAAAAACTTCTCAAAGTTCTAGTCTCAGAATAGAACAGAAATAAAGGACAGATTATATTATGTACCAGTGCACAGATTAACGTGTACACACTCGCTTTTGTTTAAAATGCAGGCAGCACAAAACTAAATTTCTTGTGAGGCTAAAAATCTCTTGTCCCAAAGTGTGTGCTTCTAAAATCTCTATGCCCCTTTGATTCGCAGGATAGGAAAAACACAGGAATAGGAAAAACGCAGGAATTAAAGTAGTAGGTTTCTCAAATCCTACAGGAATCAGCAAACACAGGAAAGACAATAGGAGTCCTTTGATAGTGCTATGGGAAAAACAAAGGAAAGTTCACAAAGAGGTCACACCTCTTGCTATTTTTCCTATGAAATGTGAAGCATAGGAATACAATCCTATGGAAAGTTTCCTTTATTTCCTATGAATCAAAGGGACATGTAGGAAAGAATCCATAGGAATTTGAATCCTATGAAAATCCTTTGCCAATCCTATGAATCAAAGGGGCCCAAACAATACATGAGGCACACGCAAAAGAGCAGTACCTAACACCAAATGTACATGCTGCAGAAATCAAATTCCAATAACATGAAAAAAAATTTACGAGACAAATAGTAGCAACCATGTAATTCCACAACAGTAAACGAAGACATCACCAGCACACCAACAAGCACAAGGTAAGTTCTTATCAATGATTGCACAAGAGAAAGCACACATTCGCATGGTATAAAAGCATGGTTACTTATGCCCGATCCGTGAAGCAAGTGTTTCCCAAAAGCAACCCAAAGCCATTCTTCTTACAGCCAATGACTACCAAACCAACAATTTAACATTCATTTCCACTCTTGGATGCCAATTAAACTGTACCACATAAACATATAAGAACTACTATTACTACTAGGACTAGATGCAGGCGTACAGCCTAGGAGGAAGTGAACTTGGTGACGGCCTTGGTGCCCTCGGAGACGGCGTGCTTGGCGAGCTCGCCTGGGAGGACGAGGCGGACGGCGGTCTGGATCTCCCGGGAGGTGATCGTGGGCTTCTTGTTGTAGCGGGCGAGCTTGGCGGACTCCCCGGCGAGCTTCTCGAAGATGTCGTTGATGAAGGAGTTCATGATGGACATGGCTTTGGAGGAGATGCCGATGTCGGGGTGGACCTGCTTGAGCACCTTGAAGATGTAGATCTTGTAGGTCTCGACGCTCTTCTTCGCCTTCTTCCGCCCCGCCTTCTTCCCCTCGCCGCTGCCCTTCTCGCCCTTCCCCGCGGGGAGACGCTTCTCCGCCTTGGGCTTCTTCCCCGCCGGGGCCTTCTCGGCCGAGGGCTCCTCCTCCGCGGGCTTCTTCGCGGCCGGCTTCTTCTCCGCCTTGGGCGCCATGGATGCCGCTGCTGTCTTCTTCCCGGGGAGAGGAGAGGAGAGGAAAGGGAAGCGGTGGGATTTGCGAGATTGCGGCGTGGGGAAAGGAGGAGACGGGGGGCGATGGTTTTGTAGAGGAGGGGATGTGAAACCTGATTGGTGGAAAGCACGCGGCGCGGATCGATGACGTGGAGGGATGTACGACGTTGGATGCCGGGGTCGACGGGTGGGTGGGATGCCGAAAAATGTGAGCGGGAACGGGAGGAGTAAAGGCGGTTTCCGGCGCGCGTCGGTGGGCGAATTTTTAGAGTTTGGGCTTTCCTTCGGCGTACGCCTACAGCCCAGTCCAGCCCAATTTAGTTGTCAGGCTTCTTGGCGGGCTGTCTTTGTTTATGGGCTAATTGGGCCTATTTCTTTGCTCTAAAAGCCACTCCACGACTTGTTAGGCTACGTATTTGGTAATCTGCCCACGTCAACATCCCAGTGAGACGACAACGACGTCGTCGTCTTCAAGCAGGCAGCTAACCTAAACCCATCTCCATCTGCAAGTAGGCTTATGTAACAGTGCGTTGATCATGCAAGCCTTCCGTCGATCGCCTAGCCGCCTAAATCGCCGTGTTCTGAAAGTCAATTCTTTCCGACTCAACGAAAATACTAACAACATGCACCTGGCCGCGTTGACCGTTCGAAATGTATATATTCCCTCGTTCACGAAATACTTTCATTGTGGATTTTTTTTTAATAAGCAAGGGGCGTATTTTTTTTATTAAGAGAAATAAAAGTTATTTACAAGAATAAAAGGAAAACAAGCAAGGACCGATACAAGACACTATAAAAAACACTAGAGGAATATCTTGTGCTAAATTTGGCTACCACGACCTCGTAAAGATAAAACAGCGGGGATCCCTTAATTAGTCGACTTCCAAAGCATGGTCTCCTCCGCCATTGCTTTCGCCACTTCGGTCCAAGACGTTTGTTGATTTAGAACGGTCTTGTTGATTTAGCACTATTTTAGCTTTGACAGTAGTAGTTTTATTAACTAAATGTTAATGCTAAGATGAGCAAAAGCAGCTCGTGGTAAACTGGTAATGATGTTTTTTAAAAAAATATTTGTAATTTTTTAGGGAAAAAAACAAGTGACCAAAGCAATATTAGTAGTATGAATGATGTATTAGGACAAGTACTATTCCGTCCATAAATAATGGATGTAAGATATGAATCTAGATATGGTTGTCCAGATACATATCCTGAACGAAAGGTATTTAGAACAAACAAACAAACAAAGGGAGTACTATATCATAAAGTCAAACTAAGTGTTCCAGAAATGGAAAAGAAGAATTTAAAAAGTGCAATCAACAAACTCTCATATCTCCAAATTTGCTTCAAAGACCATCTATACTCTCCATATAATACGGACAGCCATTGGTACTAAGATATATCACTACCATTCTCACAAACTAATCAAGAAGCACAACACGTCTTATGACCATGATCATGATGAGCCTGAGGCTTGAATTATCCCTCCTATTCATCCTGACGATCGTTGCAGCGGTCGCTGGTGGCGGCAGCAGCAGCAGAGATGAGGCCACGCTGCTTGCCTTCAAGGCAGCGTTCAGGGGGAGCAGCTCAAGTGCGCTCGCATCCTGGAACAGCAGCACCAGCCTCTGCAGCTGGGAGGGCGTCACGTGCGACCGTCGGACGCCGACGCGGGTGGCGGCGCTGACGCTGCCCTCCGGCAATCTCGCCGGCGGCCTCCCTCCGGTCATCGGGAACCTCAGCTTCTTGCAGAGCCTAAACTTGAGCTCCAACGAGCTGTATGGAGAAATTCCAGCGAGCCTTGGCCGCCTCCGGCGTCTACAGATCCTGGACCTTGGAGGCAACTCGTTTTCCGGTGAGTTCCCTGCCAATCTGAGTTCCTGCACCAGCTTGAAGAACCTGGGCCTCGCCTTTAACCAGCTTGGCGGCCGCATCCCGGTGGAGCTGGGCAACATATTGACACAACTCCAGAAGCTGCAGCTGCAAAACAACAGCTTCACTGGGCCAATTCCGGCATCGCTAGCGAACCTGTCGTCGCTTCAGTACCTGCACATGGACAACAACAACCTAGAGGGCCTGATCCCGCCAGAGCTCAGCAAAGCTGCAGCTCTACGTGAATTTAGTTTTGAGCAGAACAGCCTCTCCGGCATATTTCCGTCCTCTCTGTGGAACCTGTCATCACTGACGATGCTCGCAGCAAATGGCAACATGCTGCAAGGAAGCATTCCCGCCCACATTGGTGACAAGTTCCCTGGCATGCAACACTTTGGATTGGCCGATAACCAGTTCAGTGGAGTAATCCCCTCTTCTCTCTTCAATCTATCATCTCTCATAGCAGTGCTCCTTTATGGTAACATATTCAGTGGGTTCGTGCCTACTACTGTGGGAAGATTGCAATCTCTTCGGCGATTATACTTGTATGGCAATCAACTTGAGGCAACTAATAGGAAGGGTTGGGAATTTATCACTTCACTAACCAACTGCAGTCAGCTGCAACAGCTTGTTATCTCAGAGAACAATTTCAGCGGGCAGCTTCCAAACTCTATTGTCAACTTGTCGACCACACTCCATAAGCTCTACTTAGATAATAATAGCATCTCTGGGAGCATACCTGAGGACATTGGCAATTTGATCGGCTTGGACACGCTGGATCTGGGGTTCACTTCCTTATCTGGAGTGATTCCAGCGAGCATAGGGAAGCTATCAAATTTGGTTGAAGTTGCCCTGTACAACACCAGCTTGTCAGGCCTCATACCATCATCCATTGGAAATCTTACAAATTTGAATAGGTTATATGCATTCTACACCAATTTGGAAGGGCCAATCCCTGCAAGCCTTGGGAAGCTCAAAAGGCTTTTTGTTCTAGATTTATCGACCAACCGTCTTAATGGGTCAATCCCAAAGGAAATTTTAGAGCTTCCTTCACTCTCTTGGTACTTGGACTTGTCATACAATTACCTCTCTGGACCCCTTCCAATAGAAGTTGGTACCTTGGCTAACCTAAACCAGTTGATACTGTCGGGAAACAACTTGTCTGGTCAAATACCTGACAGTATAGGAAATTGTCAGGTGCTGGAATCGCTATTGCTAGATAAAAACTCATTTGAAGGCGGCATACCTCAATCTTTGACCAACCTGAAAGGGCTCAACATCCTGAACCTAACCATGAATAAGTTATCTGGTAGGATCCCCGATACCATTGGTAGGATTGGCAATCTGCAACAACTATTTCTAGCACAGAACAATTTTTCAGGACCCATCCCAGCAACTCTGCAAAATTTGACAATGTTGTGGAAATTAGATGTGTCATTCAATAATTTGCAAGGAGAAGTACCAGATGAGGGAGTTTTCAAGAACCTTACGTACGCATCGGTTGCAGGGAACGACAACTTGTGTGGTGGAATACCTCAGCTTCACTTGGCTCCATGTCCCATTATTGATGCAAGCAAAAACAACAAACGGTGGCATAAGTCTCTTAAAATAGCCCTGCCAACAACAGGATCAATCTTGCTGTTAGTTTCAGCTACCGCTCTAATTCTATTCTGCAGGAAGCTCAAACAGAGACAAAATAGTCAAGCAACATTCTCAGGTACTGATGAACACTATCATAGAGTTTCGTATTACGCATTAGCCAGAGGAAGTAATGAATTTTCAAAAGCTAATTTGCTTGGCAAAGGAAGTTATGGTTCTGTTTATAGATGTACTTTACAAGATGAGGGCGCAATTGTGGCTGTAAAAGTGTTCAACCTTCAACAATCAGGATCTGCCAAGAGCTTTGAGGTTGAATGTGAGGCTTTGAGAAGAGTACGACATCGTTGTCTTATAAAGATCGTCACCTGTTGCTCAAGTATCAATCCACAGGGTCAAGAGTTCAAGGCATTAGTTTTTGAGTACATGCCCAATGGAAGCTTAGATGGCTGGCTTCATCCCGCGTCAAGCAATCCCACTCCTAGCAATACACTGAGCCTTTCGCAGAGACTCAACATTGCGGTTGATATCTTGGATGCACTGGATTATCTTCACAACCATTGTCAGCCACCCATCATTCATTGTGACCTGAAACCAAGTAATATTCTTCTTGCGGAAGACATGAGTGCTAAAGTTGGAGATTTTGGCATATCAAGAATCCTCCCTGAAAGTATAGTTAAAACACTGCAACATTCAAACAGCACAGTTGGAATCAGAGGTTCCATTGGTTATATTCCACCAGGTAATTCCAAATATTGTATTCTGATTTTGTTCCCACTTCCAAGTCTCCTGTACCCATTAGGGTGGGGGGGGGGGGGGTTCAACTTGGAGCATTCCAAATCTGTCATTTTGAGCTACACTTCAAGATTAACTGAAATTGCAAATAATGCAGAGTATGGTGAAGGTTCTGCAGTCTCCAGACTAGGTGATATTTACAGCTTAGGCATATTATTGCTTGAGATATTTACGGGAAGGAGCCCTACTGATGACTTGTTCAAGGATTCGGTGGATCTACACAAATTTGCCTCAGCAGCATTTCCTGACCGAGTCCTAGAAATAGTTGATCGAACAATCTGGCTACATGAAGAAGCAAAAAGTAAAGATATAACAGATGCAAGCATAACAAGAAGTATTGTTCAAGATTGCTTGGTTTCTGTCCTTAGACTTGGCATATCCTGCTCAAAGCAACAAGCCAAAGAGCGAATGTTGTTAGCAGATGCTGTATCAAAGATGCATGCAATCAGAGATGAATATATTCTGTCTCAGGTGGTTAAGAAATGAACAGTAGAGTACTTCAGCTAAATGTTGGATGAGGTTCATATGTAGAGTTGATGATTGCATTGGGAAATAACCAGAGGCACACAAGGTGTTATAGGATTATATTAAGCTTAGATGCATGTCAGTGTAAAAGATTCATACAGAATGCAATAGTGTTGATCGGATGATGTAAAGTACTAGAATTTTTGGCTTCTTACACAATGTGAGTAAGATTTAATTGCCAATTCCTACACAACCATAGTTGCAGAATTTTGAACTCCCTGACTCAGATTCAACACATATACGACACAGCAACAAATATTGCCATTATGCAGATTAAACACAGAATATCGAATCCATAACAATTTATGCTATCGAAAAAGATAAACGCTTGAATGCTTAAACAGTTAACCAAATAGAAACGAAGGAGAGTTCCCAAAAACATCAGACCCATTATTTCAATCACTTTCCACAATAGCTACCGAAGCTTTTATATGAGCGAGCCAAAAATGCTGCTACAAGAGAATCTTCCAGTAGAACCTTGGAGTACACCTCAAACAACCTTGCTGAACAGAGAATCAAAAGGATAACATTACAAGTAGAAACCGCAAGAGTTCAGTCACATTTTTCAGGCATGGCAGGTAACTGCAGGCACCACAACAGCAAGCATGATAGAAGATGTGGCTGTAGAGATGAGATGCATACCTCATGTTTGCCAGTTAGCATACAAGCGAATCAGCAACAAAGAGAGAGCACTCATTCGGACATTCAGCACAGGAACGAGTAAAGAGAACAGGAACGAGTAAAGAGAACAGCATTCTCCTGAAACACAAGCGAAGACATATGGCGTTTCAGTTACTATTTCAACTTCTATATTTCGATTTGTAACAGTACCAAATGAAGCTGAAGCAAACCAAACTTACTTTCAGATTTAAAACCTATCAGCTCAAAAAATATTTGACGCAAAATGGTACACAGTTTTTTTGTTCCAAATGCAACATCATGAACCAGAATGGCCATCAATCAAGCTACAAAAAATCTGGAGACCATCAGAAGTACATTGAGCCAATGGGCACTTGAGCAGTACTAAGCTGGAGTCCTTGCTGAATTTCTAGTTCAAATTTTGGGAGTACCGGAGTACAGACAGATGCTCCAAAAATCAAATTCCAGTCACATGCAGAGTATTTTCAAGACGATACGAACAGCAACAACGTAATTAATTAAACAAAATAAAAATCAATTGGCAACCAGAGATATGTTCACATGACATAAAAAGCATTACTATTCCAGATCAGTGAGTTCCCCAAAAGCAGCCCCGCACAAATATTCATTTGCAATCATCATTTCCACTAAAACTACCACATAAACAGATCAAGCTACTACTACTAACACATTAGAGGAAGGCATGCAGCCTAAGCGGAGGTGAACTTGGTGACGGCCTTGGTGCCCTCGGAGACGGCGTGCTTGGCGAGCTCGCCGGGGAGGACGAGGCGGACGGAGGTCTGGATCTCCCGGGAGGTGATCGTGGGCTTCTTGTTGTAGCGGGCGAGCTTGGCGGACTCCCCGGCGAGCTTCTCGAAGATGTCGTTGATGAAGGAGTTCATGATGGACATGGCCTTGGAGGAGATGCCGATGTCGGGGTGGACCTGCTTGAGCACCTTGAAGATGTAGATCTTGTAGGTCTCCACGCTCTTCTTCCCCTTCTTCCGCCCCGCCTTCTTCCCCTCGCCGCTGCCCTTCTCGGCCTTGCCGGCGGGGAGACGCTTCTCCGCCTTGGGCTTCTTCCCGGCCGGGGCCTTCTCGGCCTTCTCCGCCGCGGGCTCCTCCTCCGCGGGCTTCTTCGCCGCGGGCTTCTTCTCCGCCTTGGGCGCCATGGATGCTGCTCTCTTCTTCTCGGGGAGGAGAAGCGGGGGATTTTGCTTTGGAGCGGCGTGTGTTGTGTTGTTGCGAGATTTCGGTGGGGAAGAGAAGGAAACGGGTGCGGTGAGTTTATAGTGGGTAAAGGTGAGGGCTGATTGGTGGAGAGGCTTGTCCCGCGGATCGATGACGTGGATGAACGTGTGACGTCCGGTGCCTTTTCGGTTAGACGGCTGCGATGCGTTTCCGTGCGGATCGCTGTCGTGGCAAAGAAAAATGTGGAGTGGGCCCGTTTTATTGAGCGGGGTGGTGGTGGGCTCTTTCTTTGGGTTCAGGTTTTGGGCTTTTTGCCATGGAGTCTGTCACCATAAACAGCATGTAAATAAGAAGAAAATTGTATCCTGTGATCACCAACAAACTCAAATTTCCATATGTATCCTGCAGGCAGAAACGCAACATTTAGTTACAGCAGTGTTCTATCAAGTAAATATTGGCCATAGTTTTTCATCTAGAGATTAATTCATAGTGGAACAACATACAAGGAACTTGATGATAACCCTTGACAACGGCGTGATCATAACATGTCTTCTGTTATGCCTCTTTGTCTTAGAGCAGTATAGCCAATTATTATCTCTAAATTATCTATAGTCAATTTATACAATAGTTACATATAAATATATACTATATTATTAATATCTGGTACCACATGTCATACACATATTGAATTCTGGAGTCTGTGTTGCAGCTAGCTACAAATATGTAGCCCGCTCCTCTTCTTTCTTCTCTCTTATCTTCTTAACATATGTTTATAGCTAGCTTACAAACTGCTATTGTTCCTACTCTTACACATACTCTTTAGGGCATCACTGAGCACGCAAACTCTTTCAAATTTTTTTCTGCAACAAGTTATTTTTTTTAGATAATGGATTAAACCGGCCTCTACATCCAAAAAAGGATGTACACAGCCCCTTTCTGCAACAAGTTATGTGGAGCCGAAATGTCATTTGGTGGTGGCGGCGCCACAAGAAACTTTTAAAGGAGTAAAGAAGTACAAAAAATGCCATAAACCTTCGAACAAATTAGACCAATCCTGACAATTAGTGAAGTTTCTACATGTGGGCATGCGATTTGTGCACACACAAGGAAATCCATTTTCACTTATTTTAGCAGCATATAACACTGTATTACAAATACTACCATCAAATTCAACAGTCTGCACTAAGCCACTAACTACAAACAAAACAGTCGCATTCTATCCAAATTCTATGTAAGATGTAGGAGTATATAAACTTCAGAACTCAAAGCCTTTCAGCTGTAGCTTTTCCATGTCTAGACAATAGCTGACAAATCAGCAACCACTACTCAAGGATGTCAAACATCAATATAGACTTCTTACCTACGATCAACTATCACAAATATGACTAATGCATGATTTATGATAAATGAATGATCAGATTTTGACAGTAGACAAAATAATCAAGGATATCGTACATATAGGTCCAATTTTAGAGAAAGCACAAACAGGTTCCTCACAGTAACAAGAAAAAAAACGTCAGGATCTAACAGTCTAGCTCCAACTCACTTCAACTCTAAGAGCTCAAAGTGGTACATTCAGATTCCAGAGGAAACTCGCATTTACTAGCTGAATAATAATAAGAATTCGAATATAAAATAAAGGCAATGTAAACTGCAAGGAATCACAGTTCCATGGAATACAACTAGCATCACGGCATTCTCAGGAACTGACAGTCAGTTACTCTATCTAAAGCAGCCGGTACTCAGACCATACAAAACAAGAACACAGCTTACAAACAGATCAATCAGGGATTCTCAGATGAAAGAAACTATTTTGATTTACACCATCAAATGTATAAGTATTAACACTAGCAATAAGTTGACAAATTAAGGTGCTAGCAAGCGTAACAGGCAAACAAAGAAAATTGTGAACTGTGCCGCAAATGCCACCTGCGTAGTTGTGAACTGTAAGATCAAGAGAATTTGTTTTTCCAGTGAAGGGATGTTACAGTGGAAACCAGTAAGGTCAAACCATATCAAAATGACAATGCGTGCTACAGAACAAGATATATCACTCGCCAGTTTGCACATTCTGCATATGATCCATGTAATATGCTGTTGTTTAACTTAAACTTGCTTATTCAAGACAATATATTTTCCCACTGCATAACATCTGTATTTATCCTGTAGACCCTCTACATAGACCACTGAGCTGGAGCACAAAGAACTCAACCAAGTCCATCTCATACGCCACAGCCGTCCGGTTCAGTTTATCACTGAATAGGGGCAGTAAGCAGTCCATGACCTTTTCCATCACCTTCTTCTCGAGGTCGAGGATGAAGACGCCGTTGCTCCTGTACAGCACGAGCATTGATCCCCTGTTGAAGTTAAACCACTTCTCGCGGGGCTGACATATATGGGAATAGTCTGGGTAAGGCACCGCCAATGGTATCCTGATCACAGTGCGGAGCCACGTTGCAGGGGTGTCATCTTGCTGAGTCCAAACTCTCATGTGGATAGGAAACACGCAAGCGACCGAAAGTTTGCCGTCTCCACTGACGCAGAGGAGCGGTGAGCCTCCAGCACCAAAGGGGAGCCTTGTCAAGGAGATTTCTGAGGTGTCCACCGCCGCGGTGAGTTTGTACAGTATGTCATCTTGGGTTGCGCTAGATACACGATCGATAAACAGCCAGTGCGCCGCGCCCTTGTGAACGACGGCGGATCTCTCACCCACCAGGGAGAAGCGGCGGCCGTCCACGCACATGGTGGGAGCGCTCCAGCTGCGCGTAGCAGCAGAGTAGGAGTAGAAGTACTCGTTACAGTCTTTCTTGTGTTGGACGACGAGGTACAGCTGCGAGAACGTGGAGCGCCCTGACGATGATGATGATGGCGGCTGCTTCCCATCTAGGTCGCTGTCGGTGGACGTGATGATGGCGTAGCTGGTCAAGTAGCGATGAAGGCCGGAGAGATTCAGAGGCGGGAGAACGTGGCATTCCCCGGTGATCGGGTTGCAGACGCCGAGGAGGTGGCTGCACGCTATCATCAGCGCGGTGCGGGGGACAAGCCGCATCAGGACAATGCCGCAGCGCGCTGCGAGGGGCTCGGCGTAGTTGAAGGTGTCGTCGTCGGTGGCGAGGAAGGAGGTGAGGGTGCGATCCGTGAGGCCGAGCGGCGACCACGGCGCCGGCAGGAAGGTGGGCGGGCAGACCGAGCTCTGCTGCGCCACCCGCATGCTGATCATCTTCTCGCAGCGATAGAATCTCGTCTGCTGGAAGAAGAAGCCGAGGAGGCGCGCGCGGTGGCCCTCGCCGCTGTCCAGGCACAGCCCGCGGAGGAAGGCCGGGTCGGTGAAGCGGCGCAGCCACCGCCGGCATGTCACGGCGAACTTGAAGAGGTCCTTGATGCTGCCCACGCGGGAGAAGATCTGGAGGAGGATGTCCTCCGTCAGAGCCGCCATGTCGTCCATGGCCTCCATCTGCGACTGCGATTCCTGATGCGTAGGCGCAAAGGCTGGATGTTAGGATGTGAATATAACGCGTTGGATGAATCAAATCAGTGTTCGCCTCTCTCATCAAAACCTAGGTTCCTCCCCATAAATCATCACAAAAATACGGTATGATTTCAGCAGGAGAGCGAGAGTTCAGTCACCTCTAATCCGTCAAATCCCCGAATCCCCCAAACCAGCTTCGACAAGCGGCGGCGGCGGCGACGGGGAGTGGCGGCGAGTTGCGGCGCGGCGTCAGGGGAGGAATGATTGGGGATCGGGGGACGGGAGGAGATGACGATTAGGGAGGAAGCGTCCTGGGCAGTTATTGGGCCGGTGAGTCGGGAGGAGGCCCAGCAGAGTATTAGGCCTAAGAACGAGGTATTAGGCCCAGCAGAGTATTTACTTATGCAGTATCATTATATCTTCTAGAATTTACATATAGTATTTCTTTACAAGATAAAAAAGTTTGGGGGAATGCAAAGGGAAAAACATTGTACGCGAGTTGTTCTTTATTCTTTCCTCTCCATGGAAAGTGCTCATTCACTATCTCTCCATAAAGGAGTACGCATATTTCATGTAATATGCATTAATCGTTTACCTAGCAATCTTTAAAACGACTTTTCTTCTAAATTATTTATCAAATATGTGATTCGATTATATTGTTCTATTCGTTATAATTAAAACTCTACATCAAGATTTCATATAAAATACATATGTTTCAATTAGTGAAAATTGATGTTTTGCGTATTGGAAACAATGTTTCAACCAAAATTCAATTCCGTTGCACATTTAAGTTTTACGTTGCAATGAATCTTTTTAAATATTTCTGATGGTATTATTTGGATGTTGCACATTTAAGTTTTACGTTGCAATGAATCTTTTTAAATATTTTTGATGGTATTATTTGGATGTTTCAATAAGTATTTTATGATGTTTTGCTAGTTTTATTTGTGAAAATTGTATATAGTGGCTGTGTTCGGCAACAATTCCTGTGCAGCCACAACGCTGTACTACAAGCCTGCAACAACTGAATCAGCAGCAAAAATATTGTTCAAGCTGCTGCTGCCAGCCGCAGTAACCAACTTCCGAACAAAGCTTCTCTGGATGTTTCAGGAAGTATTTTTATAATGTTTCATTCGTTTTAACTTGATATTTCATACTCCCTCCGTCCCATAATATAAAGAGTTTTGAGTTTTTGCACTCGTCTTATTCAAAAAATTTATGCAAATATAAAAAATGAAAAGTTATGCTTAAAGTCCTTTCGATAATAAGTAAGTCACAAAAAAATAAATAATAATTCCAAAATTTTTTTGAATAAGACGAGTAGTCAAATAGTGGATGAAAAACTCAAAATCCCTTACATTATGGGACGGAGGGAGTATATGGTATATATTTTTTAAGTACGAATATAACTTTTTTAAAAAATATATAATCATGTGAGATCCTGTAATCGAATTATGGATGGTGCAACAGCCTATATATAAGATTGAAAAAATTGTTTAAAACATGTAAAGTATACACGTGAGAATCGCGCCTAGTGCAGGGGGCAGGGTCTGCGGTGGTGCGCGCCGATTCCCAGCGAACACTCACTCCTCTCTTAATACACATCGATATGAAAGCCTTTTCATATCTAACGTTTTAACAACCTCATAATGCTCCCTCCAATCTTCGCACAACCTTGTTCCTGCCTCCAATCTTCACACAACCTTGTTCCTGCCACCAGGATGATATTCTAAGAGTCTCATCTTTTCGCTTATGTTTATACTTATCAGCTAGAATTTAAATTTTCACCCTTAAATTTAGAGCTGATTTTGACGTTTTCTTATCAAAGTTTATTTTTCAGCATTTGTTTTTGATAGTTAAGAAAATATATATAAAAATTTTATTCATAAATTATTTTTCATTTGCAAATATATCGTTTCACTTATTTTGGCCCCGCAAGCTTCCATCACGCTTCAAGCCCAAGGACTCCGCCATCTGCCGATCCGAGCCAATGCCAGCAACAACCGTTCTATTATACTTGCTCTAATGTTGCCTATATATCACCATTGTCGACCATCGAAGTTTCCCCCGTCGTTGTTGCTTGACCCTGGACGCCGTCGTCTCGTCGAGATATATCACCATGGCAGTGAAATATTTATCTGCTGGAATTAATGGAATATAGACCAGGAGAATTGGCGACTGTGAATTGCCGTACACCTCCACTTCGCCAACTATCGCACCTCATCACTTCGCCATCGCGATTGGAACAGAGAAAGAAGACAGATTTTTTGTGAATCTGTATGTTTCATGAGTTAGATTATGGGAGTATATACACTTCGGAATTCAACACATCTACTACCAACACAGTTTTCGGTGGTTTTTCCATGTCTAAACTACACACCTGACCTGACTAATCAGTAATCACCACTAATGCATGTTACTGATCACCTACGACAACATCAACTATCACAAATGCTATGACTAATGCTTGATTCGCAATAGATGAATCACCAAAATTTAACAGTTGGCAAGATAATCAGGGATATCATGAATTCCAATTCTAGGAAAAAGCACTAAAAGGGTGCTCAAAGAAACAAGAACCTTGGTCCGTGCTTCAGAAGACCGCAATGGCGGAGGATTGACGATGAGGGCGACCGGTGGCAGCGACGACGACGGCAAGGCTGCTGTTGCTGGCGTATCGTCCGGTGCTCCTCGTCCATGTCAACAGCTACCATATGTCAAAAACTACGTGACCCACTTTACTGATCATCGAGTATGGCGGACAGCACACACCGTGCTCTGCACTTAACCCTGACCACTTGCATTTGTTGGAAAGAGCAGCACAATGCACTCGTAAAAAGCCCCGAGTCCTGACAGATTAGGTCAAGTCAACCAGTCCCAGCCAAGTAATCATTGAACAGTAGACCATTCGGTCAATGAAGTCAAGCAAACACTGGAGATGTCCAAATAGGATCATAGGATAGGAGCAATATCTCAGCCTGTAAGCTGATGTTATGCTCCAAAGACCCTCCCTCCTCTCTCTCTCACAGACGGAACCAAAGAAAGAAACCACATGAGGCTTCTTGTATTACTGTCCCTCATCTCCGTCCTGACGATCGCCGGTGGCAGCACCGATGAGGCCACGCTGCTCGCTTTCAAGGCGGGGCTCAGCTCAAGGACGCTCACCTCATGGAACAGCAGCACCAGCTTCTGCAACTGGGAGGGCGTCAAGTGCAGCCGCCATAGGCCGACGAGGGTGGTGGGGCTGAGCCTGCCGTCCAGTAATCTCGCCGGAACGCTCCCTCCGGCCATCGGAAACCTCACCTTCCTCCGGTGGCTCAACCTGAGCTCCAATGGGCTCCACGGGGAGATTCCCCCAAGCCTCGGCCGCCTCCAGCATCTACGGATCCTCGACCTTGGAAGCAATTCGTTTTCCGGTGCGTTCCCTGATAATCTGAGCTCCTGCATCAGCTTGATAAACCTGACCCTGGGCTATAACCAACTTAGTGGCCACATTCCGGTGAAGTTGGGTAACACACTGACGTGGCTCCAGAAGCTCCATCTTGGAAACAACAGCTTCACAGGGCCGATTCCAGCCTCGCTAGCAAACCTATCATCGCTTGAGTTCCTAAAGTTGGACTTCAACCACCTGAAAGGCCTGATCCCGTCAAGCCTCGGAAACATCCCAAATCTGCAGAAGATTGGTCTTGACGGAAACAGCCTCTGGGGCGAATTCCCGCCCTCCATATGGAATCTGTCAAAACTGACTGTTCTCCAAGTATATGAGAACAAGCTCAAAGGAAGCATTCCCGCCAACATTGGCGACAAATTACCTAACATGCAACACTTTGTTCTGTCTGTGAACCAGTTTAGCGGAGTCATCCCCTCTTCCTTATTCAATCTATCATCACTCACAGATGTATACCTTGATGGTAACAAATTCAGTGGATTTGTGCCTCCTACCATGGGAAGGTTGAAATCTCTTGTGCGTCTATCCTTGTCTAGCAACCGACTTGAGGCAAATAACATGAAGGGCTGGGAATTTATAACTTCACTTGCCAACTGCAGTCAGCTGCAACAGCTAGATATCGCAGAAAATTCTTTCATTGGGCAGCTGCCAATCTCTATTGTTAACCTGTCGACAACACTTCAAAAGTTCTTCTTACGTGGTAATAGCGTCTCCGGGAGCATCCCCACAGACATTGGCAATTTGATTGGCTTGGACACGCTCGATCTAGGGTCCACTTCTTTGTCAGGAGTGATTCCTGAGAGCATAGGGAAGCTAGCAGACTTGGCCATAATTACTCTGTACAGCACTAGATTGTCAGGCCTCATACCGTCAGTAATTGGAAATCTTACCAATTTGAATATACTAGCCGCATACGATGCCCATTTGGAAGGCCCAATACCTGCAACCCTTGGGAAGCTAAAGAAGCTATTTGCTCTAGATTTGTCCATAAACCATCTGAACGGTTCGGTCCCAAAAGAAATTTTTGAGCTGCCGTCACTTTCTTGGTTCTTAATCTTGTCAGATAATACTCTCTCAGGACCCATTCCATCAGAAGTTGGTACCTTGGTTAACCTAAACAGTATAGAACTGTCAGGAAACCAGCTATCTGATCAAATACCTGACAGTATAGGAAATTGTGAGGTGCTGGAATACCTGCTGCTAGATAGCAACTCGTTTGAAGGAGGCATACCTCAATCTTTGACAAAACTAAAAGGGCTCGCCATACTGAACCTAACCATGAACAAGTTTTCTGGTAGCATCCCCGATGCCATTGGTAGCATGGGCAATCTGCAACAGCTGTGTCTAGCTCACAACAATTTGTCAGGATCAATCCCAGAAACCCTACAAAATTTGACACAGCTGTGGCACTTAGATGTGTCCTTCAATAATTTGCAAGGCAAAGTACCAGATGAAGGTGCTTTCAGGAACCTTACGTATGCATCAGTTGCAGGGAACGACAAGTTGTGTGGTGGAATACCTCGGCTTCACTTGGCTCCATGTCCAATTCCTGCTGTAAGAAAGGACAGAAAAGAACGGATGAAATATCTTAAAGTAGCTTTCATAACAACAGGAGCAATTCTGGTGTTAGCTTCAGCTATTGTTCTGATTATTTTACAGCACAGGAAACTAAAAGGAAGACAAAATAGCCAAGAGATATCTCCGGTTATAGAGGAACAATATCAGAGGATTTCATATTATGCATTATCAAGAGGAAGCAATGAATTTTCAGAAGCAAACTTGCTTGGCAAAGGAAGATATGGTTCTGTTTATAAATGCACTTTACAAGATGAGGGTGAACCTGTAGCCGTAAAAGTGTTTGACCTTAAACAATTAGGATCTTCAAGGAGCTTTCAGGCTGAATGTGAGGCTTTGAGAAGAGTTCGCCATCGTTGTCTGACAAAGATCATCACTTGTTGTTCAAGTATTGACCCACAGGGTCAGGAGTTCAAGGCATTAGTTTTTGAGTACATGCCCAACGGAAGCTTAGATGGTTGGCTCCATCCCACGTCAAGCAATCCCACTCCCAGCAATACACTGAGCCTTTCGCAGAGACTCAGCATTGTGGTTGATATCTTGGATGCAACTGGATTATCTTCACAACAGTTGTCAGCCACCGATCATTCATTGTGACCTGAAACCAAGTAATATTCTTCTTGCAGAAGACATGAGTGCAAAGGTTGGAGATTTTGGCATATCAAAAATCCTCCCCAAAAGCACAACTAGAACTCTTCAATATTCAAAAAGCTCAATTGGAATCCGAGGTTCCATTGGATATATTGCACCAGGTAGGTCAAAAATATTATATTTTTGTATTATATCCTACAATTTCTCCACCTCCTCCCTCATGGGTGGGGGTTGGACTGGAACTTTGTATCTTTTACATGTCGGTAGTACGGTGAAAAACTAACTTTAACTGCAAATATTGTAGAGTATGGAGAAGGTTCTGCAGTAACCAGAGCAGGTGATACTTACAGCTTAGGTATATTGTTGCTTGAGATGTTTACTGGAAGAAGTCCCACTGATGACATTTTCAGGGATTCAATGGATCTGCACAAGTTTGTTGCAGCTTCTTTTCTTGAGAGCGCCATGAACATAGCTGATCGAACAATCTGGCTGCATGAAGAAGCAAATGATACAGATGGGACAAATGCAAGCACAAAAAGAAGAATTATTCAACAGTGTTTGGTGTCCGTTCTTAGGCTCGGCTTATCCTGCTCAAAGCAACAACCCAGAGACCGAATGCTGTTACCAGATGCTGCATCAGAGATTCATGCAATCAGAGATGAATATCTCAGGTCTTGGATGGTTGAAAATGAACAGAGCACTCTTAACTAAATGTTGAGTCGGGCAATGAACAGTAGAGCAACATTCATAAATATTGGGCAATATGCATATGTGTAGTATCGATGACTGTACCTGGAATAATCAGCTGCATACAAGGTTCCATGGTTACTGGTCGTGCATTTTAGAGGTTAAATAAAGGTTACATGTGTTATTGCAAGAGATGTATACAGAATATAATAGAGTTGACTAATAATATTTAAGTACTGGAGTTTATAGCTTGTTGCGCAGCACCAATAATAATTCAATACCAATTCCTAGTTACCTACAGAACCATAGCAGCAAAATTTCCTAACTCCCTGACTCAAATACCCAGGCAACCAGTTTTCAGATTCGACATAAACAAAGCAGCAAAAAAGATCGCATCTAAACAGTTCTAGCACAGGATACCAAAGCCATGACAATTATAGAATAGAAGAACAATAGCCCAAACAATTAACCAAATAGGAATGAAGGATTGTTCACCCAAGAAATATGAGATCCATCATTTCAGTCGCTGTGGATTTGTACTAGCCACTATAAAGCTTTTTCATGAGAAAAAGATACTAGTACATATCCACAGTAATCAGTTAAAGCTAAAGTTGTTTGGCATGGAATATTTAATTTGAACAAGCCAAACAGAAATTCAGGATGCTCTCCCTGTAGAACCTTAAAGATAATTGATCACCTCAAATAATCTCCCTGAATAGAAAATAAAAGGATTGCATTACAAGAAGTCCCACAAGAGTCCCATCTTCACTCTTCAGTCAGCACATCTTGCACAGAACAGAACAGCCCAAAGCAAGGTTTGATAAAAGATGCATACCTCATATTTGTTGTTAGCTAATCTTCAACAGAGGAGCCTCCATAAGACATTCAGGACAGAAATGTAGCAAACGGGCAGGCATGCATAATCCTGAAATAGCAAAGGCAATATATGTGGAGTTTAAGTACTATTTCCACTTGAGTTAGATTTCTTTGAATCAGTACCAGACGAAGCTAAAACAAAGTTTATTACAATTTTCAAAGTTCTAATCTCTTCTAACAACCTCTGTTTTGTTTCGAATGCAAACATCATGAACTCCAAATGCTCAGTCCACAAACGGTCCAAAGTACAAAAGTAGTGCCAGTCCATAAATCTAAAACTAACATAATCCAACGAGCAGTACCAAACTCCAAAATAGATGCTCAAGAAATAAAATTCCAGTAACAAGCAGAGGGATTTGATGATTTGCTAGACAATGAAAAATAGCAATAGCATGAAGATTAATTCCACAAAACTAGACATAAGCATCACTAGTTCACCTTCAAGCACAAGGAAATCAAAGAGTATTCCTGATCCATGAGAAAAAAAAAAGTACCCCAAAAGGAGCCCAGTGAAATTCGTCTTGTGGCCAGTGATATTAGCTAATTAAGGTAATCAGAAACAAAAATAATAGCAATCTTCCATAATAACGTCTACATGAGCACATCAGCAGTTCCAAACTCCAAACATGCATGCTCCAGAATCAATTCCGGTAACATGACGAGGAATTTGCAAGACAATGCAAATAGTTACTACAACACAAAGATTAGTTCCCCAAAATTAGACATAAATTAATTAAAACAAACACAAGTTCAGCACAAGGCAACCAAAGACAACATAGGAGAGATCACATATTCACATGATACAAAAGCATTACTAGTGTATTCGAATCCATGAAACAGAAGTTCCTCAAAAGCGGCCCCACCTAATTCTTCTTACAGTCACTAAATCCCCAACATCCATTTCCCATCATTGATGCACTACAGCTAGTAGATAAATAGATCAAACTAATATTACTACTAGCACAATAGCACCAGGTGCAGCCTAAGAGGAAGTGAACTTGGTGACGGCCTTGGTGCCCTCGGAGACGGCGTGCTTGGCAAGCTCGCCGGGGAGGACGAGGCGGACGGCGGTCTGGATCTCCCGGGAGGTGATGGTGGGCTTCTTGTTGTAGCGGGCGAGCTTGGCGGACTCTCCGGCGAGCTTCTCGAAGATGTCGTTGATGAAGGAGTTCATGATAGACATGGCCTTGGAGGAGATGCCGATGTCGGGGTGGACCTGCTTGAGCACCTTGAAGATGTAGATCTTGTAAGTCTCCACGCTCTTCTTCCCCTTCTTCCGCCCGGCCTTCTTCCCCTCGCCGCTGCCCTTCTCGCCCTTGCCGGCGGGGAGACGCTTCTCCGCCTTGGGCTTCTTCCCCGCCGGGGCCTTCTCGGCCTTCTCCGCCGCGGGCTCCTCCTCCGCGGGCTTCTTCGCGGCCGGCTTCTTCTCCGCCTTGGGCGCCATGGATGCTGCTCTCTTCTTCTCGGGGAGGGGAAGCGGTGTGGATTTTGCTGCGTGTGTTTGCAAGACTGCGATGTGGGGAAGAGAAGGGGGACGGGGGCGACGACTTTATAGCGAACTTGAGGTGGGCGCTGATTGGTGGAGTGGTTTCCCCACGGATCGATACCGTGGACGAACGTGTGACGTTCGATGCTGTTTCCGTAAACGGCTGCGATGCATTTCGGTGCGGATCGCTGACGTGGCGAAAATGTAGGCGGGAACGGGGAGAACTGGGTTTGGCTTCCGGCGCGTGGTGGTTAGGCTATCTCCAACAATGAAACCCAAAATATAAGACCCATTTCACGTTTGTATAGCGCTACAGTCAAAGAGTTCAATATCTATTTTTGGTCTTCTCCAACAATAAGATATAAAAGAGAAACCTTACTGCAAATAGGTCTTCAGGAGAGAGGATACTCAGATTTAGGTTATGCCTCTTATAGCACGTAAAATGGGTCTTCTGTATAGGTACTCTGTTGGAGGCTGAAATAATACTATCGGAGACCCATTTTGGGTTTAGGTGCTCTTATGTGTCACTTGTTGGAGACAGTCTTGCCCATTATTTAGAAGCCAAATCATTATCACTTTTGTCTATAACTACCTTTAAAAAACTATGCAAAAATATAAGAAATGAAATGTTCGTTCAAGAAAAAAAAAAGATAAGGAGGAGTAAAGTCTAGAGTGAGTAACGGCCTTCCCAAGATTAATAAGTCAATTTTATCTGTTTAGACAAAACGAATTTGTATATAAAACTGAAGATCTAACCAAACATTTGGTAAGTAAATCACCAGGACCCATCGCCATATTTGTAAATGGAAAAAATTTGTGAATAAAACTTTTATATACGTATTCTTAGTGATCTAACGGCTTGTTTGGTAACTCGAGGGAAGGGGATTGGGAGTTTACACGAGGGAATTGATAATGAGATTAAGATGGAAATTTAATTTTTAATCTCAATATCTTGTTTGGTAGAGGTGATGGAAATTGATAGGGAGTTTAGTTGGAGATTAAGTCATTAATAAAAACGGATGGCTGAGATTTGCTTAGAAAAAGTAAAGGAGGAATTCCCTCCCAATTACCTGCCCCTACCCAGATATTGAAAAGGAGGGAGTTCCTTCCTCAATTCACCATCCCTATCCCACTAAAATTCCCATGTCTCCCAACCAAACAAATCACTTAGAGCATGCCCAACAATCACCCAATATTTGATTCTAAAAAATCTGAATTAGGAATACCAAAATAAAAATTGGGCCCAACAATGACCCCCTCCTCCAAGAGAAGCCCAAAAATCAATTCCCTATCATTTGTTAGTTTGCCACATAAGCAAGGTGGGGCCCAGTTCGGTACTTGCGCACGTCTTCTCCCTCCCGCACCAGCGCCGATCGACTTCTTCCTCCCCACACTTGCGCCGCCGTGACCTAGCGCCATCATCACCAGCCAGCCAACCAGTGTCCTAATTGCTGCGATTTGTTAAAAAACGGAACACCAAGGAGATGTCGTAGCAATTCGTGTCATCAAGGAGGTAATCCTTAGCAAATCCCATTTATCTCTTGTGCCGTAGTCAATCTCTATGTCAGTATTTTGATGTGGATATATATTGTTGGAAAATATTAAGTTTGATCTGATAATTAATTTTGCAGATTGATTATTGTTCTATTCCTGCCATCAGTTCCCTCCATTGCACTTCATCCCTGTGGTAAACGCTCCAACACCGTGGCAAACAAAAAGAGGAGATGAGTCGTCGAAGCACCCTCCTCCAAATGCTATTGGATGAGTTTTCATCGGATGGTGACGAAGAATTTATTTCTTCGGCGGTTGATATAGTGCACGGTGAGTTCGACGATGATGAAGTTCCAAAGCGTGTTGGGTCTGTTATAGGTCATGCAGTAATTAATCGGGGAACCTTGTTAGCATGTACTTGAGGAAAAAAAAGCAGACTTGTATACTTTCGGTTTCAGACTTTCAGAGCATAGCAAAAATTCAGAGAAAATAGTTTTTCAATATTTCAGAGTACATACTATCTATGATGGCATCAGAGAAGGGAGCTAAAGAAGAATAAATGTCAGCAACAGTGAGTGATTAGGCGCATACATACTGAAATTGCATCTTTCAGACACTATTTTCAATATTTGGTACAAGCATGTGGTTGTTCATCTGCTAATCTAAAAAGTGAGGCATACTAAATGCAGATGATCACTTCAATTAAGCAGCTGTTGACTTAGAGCTAAGAACTGTATAAGTTATTATAATCCTACTAAACTTATGCTGTTGTACTTATAATTCTGCAGTTGCAGCTTTCATGAAACTGAAAGTCTGATTGGCAAAAGCAGGTGGTTCTTTTATCTTGAAAAATAGACTATGGACTGCATCTTGTTGCATTATCTGTCAAATTATCTAACAACATTATCTTAATGCAAAAATTCAGAGCATATTTCAAAGATGCTGTGATGAGAGAAAAATATTTCAAACTTTCAGAGCATATTTCAGACTTTGGGAGTACATTTGACATAGCAAAAATATTTGACACAGCATATTTCAGACTTTTAGAGCATACCACACATTTAGAGCATATCCTTCATTACTAAATATTCTGAAACCTGATTTCCTATAAGTGTTCAGACTTTCAAATTTAGAGCATATCCTGCATATTTCAGACTTCCATTCGATACGGTACAAATTTCAGACTTTCTGACATTTTCCTCTTAAGTGTTCTGAATCCTGAATTCCTAAATTCTAGCCAGGGAAGTCAGTCATAGAATGGACATCAGATCAGGCTGCAACACTCTGAAAATTAATCTAAACATCGAACGAATCAGGGACAGCCTTACCGAAATTGCTCATATGGAGGAATTCTTCATCACACATAGAATAAGCTGTGGAGAAATCGACGCCAGGAGCTTCGTATGAGAGGGGATTCAGTGTCTCCCATGGAGCATGTCCCTCCATGGACTCTCTCGCCTGCATACTGGAGTAGGGAGGTTGAGGAAGACGACGGCGAGGCAGCGGTGCGGGGCGCAGAGGGCCGTCGGCCCCAAATCGAGGAGGCGGTGGGGCTTGCGCCGGCAGCGGTGGTCGACGTGCAGGCACCCCCTGGAACAACGCCGACGCCGACGCCTGCGAGGAAGAGGATGGCGGTTGCATCGCCGCCTGGAGCAACGCCGGCGCCTGCGCCTGAGAGGAGGGGTATGGCCGCTACATCGCTGCCTGGAGCAACATCGACGCCAACCCCTGTGACTGAGAGGAAGGGGATGACCGCTGCATCTCCGCGTGGAACTCCGTCGACGACGCCTGCGAGGAAGGGGTTGGCCGTTGCTTCGCCGCCTGGAAAGCCGCCGCCGACGCCTGGGAGGAAGAGGAATTTTGTTGCTGGCAAGTAGGGCGAGAAAAGGAGCGTGGGAACATTTTCCCCCTACGCGCGCGAAGCAGCGACCACCGCGATTGGGAAGAAAAAGTGGTTCCCTGCAAATGAGTAACAAGATATACGGATATGGGAACCTGCATTATTGGGAGGTAGGTTAGGGAATCCGTTGGATGAGAATTTTGGTTAAAATTTCTTTAATTCGAGGATAGGGAATAGAATAAGTAATCTGTTGGGCATGCTCTTAATAGCCTCATCCCTCTAAACTCCCAATCCCTCCTAAAAAACCAAACGGGCCGTAAAAGCAAAGGTGAAAAAAAAACTTTAATGAAAAAGCTCTAAAATCAACTCCAAATTTAAGGTCGAAAATTTAAATTTTGGCTGATAAGTACTTCCTCCATTTTTTTTTGAGAATTACACGGTACAACACAGACACTCACAACGCACGCACACTCACCCCTATGAGCATCTTCGAAGACGAGCCGGTAATAAATCCTGGAGAGATTGATGAAGTCACCACAGGTGCCTCGCTGTCGACGGGTACGTCGCCTACCACTGAAAGCACAACGCCGTTAAATCCTGGAAAATTCGCTTCCACGGGGAGTCGAACCCAGTACCTCAGGTGCTACTGAGGCTCTTGTAACCACTAGGCTACATGCCCTTTTACGTACTCTCTCCATATTTTAATGTATAGCGCCGTTGACTTTTTAACCAACGTACGTTTGGCCACTCGTCTTATTCAAAAATTTTATGCAAATATAAAAATACTTATGTCATGCTTAAAAAACATTTGATGATAAATCAAGTAACAATAAAATAAATTATAATTACATAAATTTTTTGAATAAGACGAAAGGTCAAACGTTTGTCAAAAAGTCAACGGCGTCATACATTAAAATACGGAGGGAGTATAAGCATAAGCGAAAGATGAGGCCGATCGTCTCAAAGCACCGAATAAATCATCAGCAATCAACAGCAGTCAGCTACTCAGCTCGCAGAAGCATCACTGCATCAGCACAGCCTGGTAGAAATATACTATAGAGTTGAAGCTTTTCTAAAACTTCAGAAAATACGTTCTATAACATCCGGCAACTTTTCATTGACAGACAATACAGCAGAACGAGTGCAAATCAATGGGCAATAAAACTAAATAGACGGCACAATAGAATCCAAAACAGGAACAATTCATAAATCATATAGGCACGTATCTACACCATCTTCTACGCTGCTGCTAGCTTTGAGAGTCCATCTACAGCATCACTGCATGTATACGAATCCTGATACAGTGATACTAGTGTCATCCAAGATAAATCTCTCTGTTAGAAGAATCCCAGAACATTTTCTCCCATATGCTTTCTCCTTGCCTCTTTCATGAATCATGATCCACGGTACCGGCAGAAGTAGTGAGGGCGATGTAGGCATGTAGCCAGACTGCAAACAGCACAACAATAAAGGGATGGGAAAAAGCTTGGTCAGCTTTTTATCGAGCTTTCTTCAAAATTATTTTCCTATAATTTCTTGTTAATGAGCCGAGCCAAAATAAAAACACATTTCATTCAAAATTGACTAGTTTTCATTTTAAAAGAATAATCACATCAATCAGAGCAATTTTGAACCAGGCCAGCTAAACGAGTTTTTTTTCAGCCCTTTGAAAATAATGAAGTACCCTGAAAAATCTTGCTAAAAGATAGAAGCATCTTAACTAAGTGATATTTCCAGATATGTTATTGATAGTTGTATGAACTAACCTGGTGTGTAGGGAAAGAGACCTGTGGTCCAGGACTCAATTTCTTGACTTTAACATCAGAACGGAAGCTGATGACGCCCCATTTGTTCAGTCTACCATCAAACTCAAGGATTATTTCACCAGACTTGTGATCATCAACAAACCATATTCGCCTATGTGACCTGCAATCAGAAACGCAACAATATTAGTTACAGCGGCGTTTCTGTCAAGTTATGATGACCATTGTTTTATACATCTAGAGATTAAAAATGAGTAAGGGGGTATACGCTCAAAGAAGACACAATGCGATATATACCAACTTGATGGGTAACCTTTGACAACAGCCTGAATCCCGATCATAATTTGCTTCTACTACGATTCTCTGGTACACAATGAGAGTTCAGTTTTCCTTTCCCTGGTACAGAATAGTACATTAAATTGTCAAGATGAGTAAGTTTCACAAAAAAAAAAAGAAGAAAAGAATGGATAGCGTGTGCCATGCAGAATCTGAAGGGGATGTTATGCTCGTACAGCTTAGGTCTTGAGGAAACAGAATTTCCTGGAAATATATCCTGTGGCACTATCTCATTGAAGCATGAAATCTTGTAGCCTAAAATCAGCACTAACAACACCGCCAACAACAATATCAGCCTCTAGTCCCAAGCAAGTTTGGGTAGATCAACATTAGCGGTATTAGCCATAAGATCAAGCATCAAAATGATTCTGTTACACTGGCTCAGAAACCCCAAGCACGTTATGACACTGTTGAAAATTTTAAATGGTGTTAGATGTGTCTATGTAACTAGATCAAAATAAATCCCTTAAAATTGTGTAATCTCCTTTTTTATATTTTCAGACAAGGCTATGTAAAATTGCAAAGTTGGAAATAATTGTTGTCTTAGCAATGTTGAATGTAAAGTCCAAACAGTTGATAATGAATTTTTAAGCTTGGAATCTATAGAACTTTTACCAAGACGAATGTGTCTTAATAACACTATTTCAGTCTTAACAGGAAACATCAATAGTAAGATGGCATGAAATAAGAAAAAAAAACATTCATTAACAAAAAACACTTTTTCTTGAAGTAAAGAATGTAAAGCAGTAAAGGTACTGTCAAATTAAAATCTGATAGCTCAAATGTACAAATGGTACAATACTATCTGCAAGATTGTGGACAACATACATTTGGTAGAAAAGTAATTGTCTTAAATTGCTTACTTGTTATGTGTAGAATCCATGAGCTCATATACAGAAATTTGTATGTATTGTTTTGTCCCTCTGAAGCAACTGAAGTCATAATGTAGCTACAGTTCAGGGAACTATTTGATGGATCCTGTTCTAGATGAATGATAGCAACTTATGCCATTAGATGAGAGCCTGAAATGCACTGCCCTAGACATCAGGTGGTCAGCAGCAATGCCTGCCCCTTGCTGACCATCAGAGAAATTCCTGAGAGAAGAGCTCTATACGTATCCCAGTTTGGTTGCACCCCACTTCTAATCATATTAGTGTATATTCCCAAAGCCTTATCAGATTCACCATGAACATTGCACCACCGTATAAAAATGTTGTATGCTACAACATCAGGTTTTAATCCTTTGTAGAGCATTTCATTCCAAAGCTCAAATGCTTTGTTTATATCACCCATCTTACAGAGCTCATGTATTATTGTAGAATAGCTGATGCAATCTGGAGAGAAACCACTTTCAGTGATCTTGCTCATAAGGTCAATTGCCTCTTGGATCTTTCCAGCCTTGCAGAGGCCCTTGATCAATATGTTAAATGACACTATGCTAGCTAGATGGCCTTGAAGCATGGCTGAATGGAGATCTTTGGCCTTTTCCATGTCCCCTTCAGTTGCAAAATAATCAAGAAAACAATTATAGGTAAATTTATTTGGAAGAACATTCCCAGCTAACATCTCTTTACAGAGGAGCTCTGCACTGCCCAAATACCCTGACTTGCAGAGATTATTTATCAAGACTGTATGTGTTACAGTGTTTGGAGAGTAGCCATCAACAACCATCTGATCCCAGCAGTTTAAAGCTTGGATCATATTTTCTTCCTTTGACAGTGCATCAATCATGCATGTGTAGAATATATCATCTGGCTTGACACCTTGTTCTTTCATCTCCCTAAATAGCACACATGATTTTTCCTTATCATGCTGTTTCAGAGCAGCATACACGATTATGGTAAAACTGACAAGATCAAGCTTGACTCCTCGCACTGCCATCTCATCCCAAAGATGGTATGTTTCAGTGAACCTTCCTTCTCTAAAGAATCCATACAGAAGCGCTGTCAGGCTAAAGTTGTTTAGCACAGCATAGCTATTTTCTAGATCAGCAACAAATTCATTTGCTTTTGACACTCCACTGGTCAAGCAAAGTCCACTTATTAATGATCTATAAGTGTAATTATCAGGTTTGAGCCCCATTTCCACCATTTGATCATATAACTGGAATGCCTTTCTTATATTTCCAACAAGGCAATACCCTTCTATCATAACATTAAAGGTCACTTCATTTGGTATTACATTGCTGTCAATCATTTTATCAAACAGCCTAGCAGCTTCATCCATTTTTTTATCTTTGCAGAAACCATTGAGAAGTGCTGTGAAAGTATAATTATTCCATGCGATGCCCCTCTCAGCCATCTCCCTGTGGAGTTCCATGGCACTAGACAGATCTCCATTCCTACATAAACCAGCTATTAGGGGAGAATATGATGCTGCAGTTGGTGTCAATCCCTCCTTAACCATACCACTCAAAAGTCCCCTTGCCCGATCCAAAGAACCCTGTTTACAGTAACCATTGATTAAGGAATTGTATGGATAAACTGTCACTTTGATACCCTTATCCCTCATCTTATCGAACAAACAAAGTGCATCTTCTATCATCCCTCTCTTGCACAGGGCATGTATCAATATAGCATAAGTCACCTCATTTGGCTCCAGACCCCTGCCCGCCATCTCTTTAAAGAGCCTATCTGCATCGTCAAACCTTTCATTCTTGCACAGTTTGTCAATCAATGCATTGTATGCAAACACATTTGGTACCATGCCCAAATCACCCAATTTACAAGCTAAACTGAATGCCTCCTCAACCAGCTCCTTCTTGCGTAGCTCGTCAATCATAAATGAGCAATTAGCCTCTGATGGCACAAAACCAAGCCTGATCATGTCATGTGTTATCCTCAGTGCCATTTCCAGCTCTTCCATCCGACAAAAACCATAGACCAGAGTACGGTATGTCACTTCATCGGCTGTCACTCCTATGTTCACCATGACATTCTTCACCTCCACAGCCTCCTGAACGCGCATATTCTTGCATAAGCCATACATCAATACATTGTAAGGCACAGCGCTGGCCTTGACCCCCTCGCTTTCCATCCTTACCACCAACCCTCTCGCACCATCCAGATTCCTGGACTCGCAATAAGCTCGAATGCCTGCCGTGTAAACATACTCATCCAGATGAACACCGGACTGGAGCATTTTATCAAACAGGTCCCGGGCAAGAGCGAACTGCCGAATCTTGACAAGAGAGAACAATATCTGAGAAGCGGTATATTGGTTAACAGTAATCCCCGATGAAAGGGAGAGGCCAAGAACGGCGGCGGCGTCGCGGGCGCGGCGGAGGCGGAGGTAAGACGAGGCGAGCAGCGCGGCGGCGGTGGAGGCCGCGCCTGGCGGGAAGGCCGAGAGGGAGGAAGCGTGGGAGAGAGACGAGAATGAGGAGGAAGCAGACGGAGCGGAGGACGCGAGGGAGAGGAGGAGGGAGGCGGCGTGCCGGGAGGAGAATGACGACGACGAGGAGGACGGCGAGGAGGACAGGAAGGAGAGGGCAAGGAGAGACAGTGACACCGGGGAGACGAGGTGGGGCGGCAGCAGGAGGAGGAAGCGGCGGGAGAGATCGGGGCGAGATAGCGACGGCGGGAGGAGGAGGAGGGAGGAGACGTGGGCGGCGGCCAGGCGGCCGCGGAGCAGCGGGGCGGCGAGGGCGGACGGCCAGGTGGAAGGCGGGGTGTGGTGGAGGATGTCGGCGAGGAGCTTAACCATGCCGGCATGTGAGGTGATCGACGTGGAGTTGGGATCGCCGGCGATACGCCGGCGTGCCGGCGGAGGCATCGGAGGCGGTGGTGGTGAGGATCGCCGTCGCACAGGCCGGCCGCCGGTGTGTCGGGCGGGGGGCGACGGCGAGCGATTGAGATTTGACAGTGAAGATGAGCAAAATGCCTAGCAGTAGATGACTGCAGTAAGTGCAGAACGGCCGTTAGATCATGAATCAACGTCAGATAGGCTCACGAGCATCACTACCCAAAATACTCTGTGATTTCAATACCACGATTTTAGTATAGTTGTATTCCTCGCAAAAGAAAATAGTTTTATTGCTGTGGCTCTAACAGTATCCCTAATCAGAGCATGTCCAACGGATAACAAAAAAAACCATCCAAAATTATGTTTTTGGAATTCCTAATTAAAGTTTGAGGCGTGAATAGATTCCTCTCTAAAAGACATCTATTTCCCATCATTTCGTTTATGCTTATATTTATAAGCCATATTTTAAATTTTAAAACTTAATTTTATAGTTGATTTTGTGGTTTCTTCATCGAAGATTATTTTACAACATTTATTTTTGACTCGTTAAGGATAAGTATATAAAAGTTTAACCCATAATTTATTATTTAGTTGGTAATAAGCGGTTTAGATAAGAAAAAATGGAACTGTACAAATTGACTCTCGATACTACCAATGGAAATAGAAACATAAATCACTCCCCCATCCCTCCCACTTGATTCCTCGCTTACACGTCACTCTCTCCGCACTACCATCCCTCTACCATTTTGGGAACCATTGGTGTTGCTTTTAAGTTTGTAACAAAATAAAATGAAATTCAAATATATGAGATAACTTAAGGCACAACATAGGTTGGTACTTTGGTATACTCTATTCCAATGTTCTAATCTGTAAGTGTTGAAGGTATGTCATGAGGGCCTTCGGCCGACCTACCGAAACCACCCAAAACATCGAGGATTGGCTAAGTCCCAGACATGTGCCACTAGTGAAGCCAAGGGCCAAAGTCCTTGGGCGAAGCAGAATGACAAAGAACCAAGGAGGTTTTGCCATCAAGACTGGCGCGAAGCCACAGAATGGAGACCGAAGGGTTCACCTCCAAGCTCATCGGTCAACTAGAGAGTCACCACGGGCGAAGGTTGTAGGGCGAAGCACAAGGCCATCGCCCCGAAGTAGTAGATACCTTCGGCTAAGGACATAGGAGGCCCAGCGGCCTATAGAGGCCCTTCGACAGCTAATGGGCCGGCCCAAGGGAGTTGTCTCAAGGCCCATAAATGCAAAAGACACTGTATACACATTGTAATGTCCCTACGGTAAGGGTAACTATGCAAATTCCCATGTACTAACCAAATCCTAGAGGGTACAAGCCTGTACTAGGATTATAAATAGCCTCCTAGGGCCATGTAACGGGGAGATCCCAAAAACTTTTATCAATTAATACATTGCTTTACTATTCCAACCACTCACTGAGTTTACCACGTCTTTCAACGTGAAGCAGTTGTCATTCGAGAACAATGATCAATGACATGGTATCCCCAAATACATTAGTGGATATACTCCCTCCATTTCAAAATGTATGACACCGTTGATTTTTTCACATAGTGTTTAACCATCTATCTTATTAAAAAAGCTATATATATTATTTATTTTGTTGTTACTTGTTTTACCATCAAAGAAACTATAACCTTAACCTATACTTTTACGTATTTATATTAGTTTTTTTAATAAGATAACGTAGATACGTGTTAGAAAAGATAGATGGAATTAACATATGAGATAATCTAGTGCGAGGAAACTATAAGAATATATAGTTAGTGAAGAATTGAAGCTATTCTGGTGTACTTGTGAATGTCTCCAATATTGATATCTTAGTACCCACGGTTATGCAAACACATATTTTTTAAATAGAATCTAGTATGATCAAAGGTAAAGGTAAAATTAACCCCTAACTTTTTATCCCAGTTGAATTTACCCTTTGTCGACGGGGGAAACCCGTAGACCGGATGATAAGGGTATTGGGATACGTTGGTATGAGAATCTACACGATTCGACATCAAGCAAACAAAAAACAAGGATTATACTGGTTCATGCCCCTCGCAAGATAATAGTCCTATTCCAGTTTATATGAGATTGATATGGAAAAACACAGAGTACAATAGAGAACAACTGATTATGAGATTACCGATGAAATCCTTGTTGAGATTAGCTCGACGAGATCTATCGGCGAATAGGCTTCAAGTCCTCCGAGATTATGGTGGTGGTGTCTTGTGCTTATGACTCAAAACCTTGGACCCCTTAAGGGTATGTATTTATACCATGAATCCCCTGGAACTCGGAGACCTAGGACCTTGCACGATATAGTATATTCCTAATCCTTTCCGAGTAGATCTTTGTTATGTACTTGCCTGCGAGGATTATTTCCATAATCTCTTATCGATTTCCTTATTGCATATGGAGCTTTACCATACACACGAAGGTACGGTGTATCCATAAATTACATGAGTAGTAGGATAGAGGGTATACCTTACCCATATAGGGCGCATTGAAATCTATTGTATATATCATCCAAAAACACACTACTTAGATTTGCTATAATTAAAGGAATAACTATTAAACTCTCTATCGTCTATGTGCAAAACAAATTTTGTCATGAATAATACCTCACACAACAAAATATTGAATACATGATAATCTCATATAGATAATTCTAAATTATGTTTTCCTTTCATGCTGATGCCAAAATGGACTTTTCATAACTATTAAATGGCCAATTAAAGAAAAGAATATGGAAAGAGACCAAAAATCAAAATCCACAATTATACCATGGAGAACATCTGAATCTGCCACTTCTCACGCCGATTCAGAGTGCTTACCTTTTCCAGTTCGAAGGCTCATTTGCCACCAATGAGTTTGATTCTCTATGGAAATCCCCGACTGAACCAAAAATAAAATTCTTTGGTTGGCTAGTTCTCCGTCAAAAAACTTGACTGCCCAAAATCTGCTCCGCAGGCATTGGCCTTGCAATTGGATATGTTGCCTTTGTGGTTGTGCCTTTGAAGATACAAATCATTTGTTCAGTGATTGTGTGTTTGTCAGACAAGTGTGGACCCTAATTTGTCAATTCCAAAACTTGACTTCGGTCGGAATAAATCATGTCCTGGATGTGTCAACATGGTGGTCAGGAACCAAATTTGCAGGCTCTAAGAAGGATGTGCAGCTGGTCAGGGAAACTCTTCTAACTACTTGGTGGAATATTTGGTTGGAAAGAAATAGAAGAATTTTCCAAAACTCTTCCTGTTCAGAGATTGAAGTAGCTTATTTTATCAAGCAAGCTATTGATATGCGCTGCTTGGCCTTTAAACCCCCATAAATTTTTTTAGCTTTTCCTGCAGCTGTATTTCTCTTTCCATTCCTTGGCTTGTAACCTCTGAACCTCTGTGCTACTTTGTAATTTCTCTCTCCTAATGTTAAATTCCAGCAGATCTCCTGCCGTCGTTCTCCTAAAAAAAAATAATTATACCATGGAAAGAAAAAAACTGAAGGACACGTTAGGGATCGACTCAAATATCAGGGGAGTGCAAGGGATTTTCTCTTGTTATTAGAGTAATTTTAGTGGCGCATGGCATAAACGAATGTGAAGGCAATTATCTTGGTTGCAGCATCGAGATAAGAGATCAACACGAGCAGCTGAAGCGACAACGACTACTGAAATTTTTACATTTTGGTCCTTTTTGAAAACTTATTTTATAAATAGACCCCTGGAAAAACTTAAACCGGAAATGGTCCTTTTCGGGGCGCCAGAGTCGCTGGCGCCGTACCCCAACATGGCGGCGCCAGCCACACTGGCGCCGTGCCCGTGCCACCGTGGCACTAGGGCTGTCGTGGAGGTGCTGACTGGGCAGAATGGGGGCGCCAGCCACACTGGCGCCGCCCCTCATACCACGGCGCCAGCATGGCTGGCGCGCCCCTCCTCTGTTGGCCGACCCCTTAAACCCCGTGGGCCCCACCACCTATCTCCTCCCCACTCCCATTTTCGCCCAAGCACCAGCCCGAGCTGAGCAGCAGCAGCTCTCCCCCTCTCTCTCCTCCTCACCTCCCCACCTCAAATCCACTCCATTTGAACTCGTTTTTCGCGGGATTTTTCGTGGAAATCGAAGAGAAAGGTAGACTCCTTCATTCACCCCTCTTTTTTTTCGTTTTTATTGGTTGAATTTGTAGATCGGTGGGTAACCCTAGAACCCCTTTTTTACCCAAATTTGTGATTTTTAGCATTTATTCTTAGGATTGGCTTGTTGTAGTGCTACATGTTTGCAATGTATTCATTGGTGTCACGATTTTTTTTAACCATATATGTGGTAATGTTAATTTTTGGATGGTTTGGTTGGATGGATGGATGAAAAATTATGGTTGAGGCATGAAAGTAATTTTAATTTGATGGACTTGATGCTATAGTCTATAGGTTAAACTTTTAACCATTAATTGTATGAAGGTGAGAAAATTTTGGTTGCATTATATAAATTGATTATAGTTAACTAGAACTAGGTTGGGTTGTATGACGGAGTATTTGTAATATTTCGATGTGTAATGCACTAGTAAACTTGTTGATAGTTGTAGGTGGATTAAATATTTTTTTGGAGTAGTAGCTTTGGGACAATTTAAGTTATGCATTGGTTATAATATGTCGGTTTGGACTACGTTTAGGAATGAAGATTTAATTTTTGTTGCAAAGTTACATTTGATTTTTTGGTGTAGATGGATAGACTTGTTCATGTTTACTACGGTGGTAGAGTGGTGGAACCTTATGTTGGTGCACATGTTGAGTTTGAGGATGTCATTGAAGACCATTTTGTTTCCCACCCACCCAACTCTAGATGAACTAAGGTCACGAGTGAAAGAAGTTCTTGGATGGACCGAGGATAATGTGGAGATTCGTTTTTATGGGAGATACGATGTTGGTCAAGGGCATAAGTATATATTAAATGTGATAGGTCAGTTGGAATGGGAAGTTTACTTTGATTTGGTAAAAGAGTCTCAGTTTAGATCTATAGAGGTGTTTGCATCAAAGTTAGTTCGTACCGTAGAAAATTTGGATCTAAACAAATCTCCTTCTTATCATTACGTTGAGAAGAATTTTGTGACATATTATTCTTGTCGTGGAGGGGGTGCAAGTAAGACTGAGTTGGTACGAGAAGACTTGGAGGGGGAAGGAGAGAAGAAGAGACCTTTGCTTGGAAATGATTTATGGGAGGCAGGACCATCAACGAGACATTGCGGTACTGATGATGTGGATGCAGCGAGGGAGATGAAAAGGGAGTTAGTACAAGAGGGGCTTGATCTAAGTGAACATTTGTCGGCGAGTGTTCATTGGTCGTTGTACGGAGTTAGCCCTGAATACCCGACAGAAGTAGCAGGCCAATATGTGAATCCAGATGATTACTTTGATGTCGAATTGAGTGGTGGTCACGATTCTGTCTCAGTAGAAGTCAATAGAGATGATGTTGACGAGGAGGCAAGTGTTGAGCAATATGATGTTGAATTTGCTGAAGACTCTGATGATGACCGTCCATTCCCTCCACTTACTAATAATGACAAGTTAGCATTAGAGGAATGTCGTGCGTTTGAGAAGGTGTTTGGGAGGAAGCCGGACATTCCTGAGTTTAGGGACCTAACACATGCCCATGGTGCACTACTAGATGGCGGCATCAACCTAGATCAGTTGCCAGAACCATTCCAGGTGGATGGTCTCAGAAAGGGTTTAGAGTTCCCATCCATGGTCGCATTGAAGATATGGCTCCAGGAGTACGCCATCGTGCACCATCGTCCATACCGTGTTGTCAATTCTGCCGCAAATAGGAGGTACACTGTTAAATGTGAAAACCTACGGTGCAAATGGAAGGTCCATGCAACTAAGAGGTCTAGTGGCACGTGGAGGATATCACGGGTAGGTAAGGAACATAGTTGTGCTACTGCCGAAGGTTCAGGGAGCCACCGGCAGCTGACATCAAAGTTCATAGCAAATAGGTTATGCAATGCCATAAAACTGCAACCTACACTCTCTGCTTCTGCGTTAGCTTTGTATATATTTGAGGTTTTCCAGTATAGGGTGAAGTATGGCAAGGCTTGGAGGGCACGAGAGGAGGCTATGAAGCTCATTTACGGTGAATGGGGTGAAGCGTATGTCCGTTTGCCTACTTTGCTGCAAGCCATTAAGCAGAGGAATCCCAGTATGGTCTACCACATCGATACTCATCCTGATAGGGTTGTCAACGTTAATGGAGTGACCAAGAAAATTTTTATGCGTGCATTCTGGTGCTTTGGTCCTTCCATTGAGGCTTTTAAGCATTGTGGGCCAGTACTAGCTATAGATGCAACCTTACTAACTGGGAAATACGGTGGTGCCTTGATGACTGCATTATCAGCTGATGCGGAGGACCAACTTGTACCTTTATCTTTTGCCTTGGTGGAGAAAGAGAATTCACGAGACTGGTGCTGGTTTATCGATCTTGTCCGACGGGTTGTGGTTGGGCCGCATAGGGAGGTTTGTATTATCTCAGATCAACATGCTGGTATAATGAATGCCATGACGACTCCTGTTCCAGGATTGCCACCGGTTCACCACCGATGGTGCATGAGGCACTTCAGTGCTAATTTCCACAAGGCCGGTGCGGACAAGCATCAGACAAAAGAGCTCCTAAGGATATGTCAGATTGACGAGAAGTGGATATTTGAGAGGGATGTTGAGGCACTAAGGCAGCGTATTCCCGAAGGTCCTCGTAAATGACTTGAAGATGAGTTGTTGGATAAAGATAAGTGGTCTCGTGCATATGATAGAAATGGCCGCCGGTGGGGTTACATGACAACCAACATGGCCGAACAGTTCAATAGCGTGCTAGTTGGTGTTCGTAAGCTTCCAGTGACAGCCATAGTATCATTTACGTTCATGAAGTGCAATGACTACTTTGTGAACAGACATGATGAAGCTTTGAAGCGAGTCCAGTTAGTGCAACGTTGGTCCACCAAGGTTGATATTAAGATGAAGGTGCAAAAAAGTAAGACGAACAAACACACTGCAAGGTGTTTCGATAAGCAGAAAAAGACATACGAGGTCACAGAGAGGGTGGTATAACGCGTGGTGGTGTTAGATTCGGTGCAAGAGCCTTCAAAGTTGAAGGTAAGGAGAACTCATGTTCTTGCCAAAGGCCATTGCTCTACCATATGCCTTGCTCACATCTTATCCACGTTTATCTTATTCATGCAATTGATGAGGAATCTCCCAACCGAATGCCGTATCAGTTCTCTTCAAGAGCCGTTGTGAACATATGGGCAAGTCACTTTGAGCCATACCTCGACCCCACACAGTGGCCACCGTACGATGGTGAAGAATTTGTTGCTGACCCAAATTTGAAGATTAAAACAAGAGGGAAGAGGATATCGAAACGATTCAAAAACGAAATGGACTCGGGTCTGGGTGGTTATGGAAGGAAACCACCTTCATGCGTTCAACTTGATGCTGCGCCGGTGCAAAATAGATGCTCGTTGTGTCACCAGGAGGGTCACAAGAAAACTAAGTGTCCTAAGCATCCACAAAAGAAGAAGTCCAAAAAACATATAAGTGTTAGGGAGGTAAATAGTTTGTTTTCCTACTCATGTTCTCGCATTCATTTTCTTTTAATATATGTCACATTGGTAACTAACGGTGAATTTATTACTTTTTCATGTAGGATGGTCGAGGAGGGACAACCGCCAACTTACCCAACCTTGGAGGCGTACTACGAGGCCCGTCATCGCGGGGCTGCGATCGAGGCGGGGAGGGTATGAATCGGCAATGATTCACTTGTGCATAAGTATCGGTAGCGTGTATTTGACATTATATTAACTAATTGATTTACAATTGCTAATGCATGTACTTCAACCGCTCCGAGTCAGAGCTCATGCCCCCCAGTGTTCGACGATAGGTATATCCCGTACCTAAGGGCGGCCGGGTTGCTCGGGGTGGCCTTGGTCGTGAGCAGAGGAATGCCAGTGTTCAACGCTCCTGCGTTGACAGCACTTGTGGACAGATGGAGGCCTGAGACACACAGCTTCCACCTCCCCAGTGGTGAGATGACCATCACTCTACAGGATGTGGCTATGATCTTGGCCCTCCCATTACGGGGGCATGCCGTGACGGGCAGGACAGAGACTCCTGGATGGCGTGCACAAGTGGAGCAGCTGTTTGGCATTCCACTGAACATTGAGCAGGGGCAAGGGGGGAAGAAGAAGCAGAATGGAATACCCCTGTCTTGGCTGAGTCAGAACTTCTCACATCTTGACGACGACGCTGAGCCATGGCGTGTTGAGTGTTATGCCCGTGCATACATCTTGCACTTGTTGGGAGGGGTTATGTTTCCTGATGCTGGGGGTGACATTGCTTCGGTGATATGGATTCCTTTGGTCGCCAACCTTGGTGATCTGGGCCGTTTCAGTTGGGGCTCAGCAGTGTTGGCGTGGACATATAGACTGCTCTGTGAGGCCTGTTGTCGTCAGGCACCATCATCCAACATGAGTGGTTGTGTGCTATTGATTCAGCTGTGGATGTGGTTAAGACTACCGGTTGGAAGGCCTAAGTGGAGGCAAAGCTTCACTCCTTGGCCCTACAATGAGCTAGACATGGAGAAGACAGTGGCCTACCTTTTTGAGAGTACTGCCACTGCACATGCTCACCGGGATGTGGCATACAAGCATTATGTCAATGAGATGGACTGCTTACAGCCTCAACATGTAAGTACTTCCAATATCATTTCTAGTTAGACATTTACTTCTTTAATTGAGATACTAACCAACGACATCTCTTCAACTTTTGCAGATTGAGTGGTTACCATACCACACAAATGAGGCTTCAAGCCTAACCCTGAACTCGATGTGCAATCGAGACTCTAACTATTTCATGTACCAGTGCCCATTGGTTTGTTTTTGGGCAGTTGAGTACCACCTTCCACACCGTGTCATGAGACAGTTCGGGAAGAAACAAGACTGGCCGGTTGAGGACATCTCAACTGGAGTTGAATTACACAAGTAAATATTTCTTATCTTTGTTTGCTTTCATTGTCAATGTTCAATTTTGTACCATTTAACCCTTGTCGATGCTCACTATTGTTTCATCACCTTCTACTTGTCTAGGTATGATAGGGTGAGAACAAAGAAGGTGAAAGACTGGAGGCTAGAGCATAATAGATACATTGATGAATGGAGGACAGCCGGAATGAACGACAGGTACATCGAGACTATACACCAAAATCATCTTTTCTCAGAGTACCTTCGTTGGCTGCATAGGACATATAGACTGTTCCTCCGCCCTACTTGGACGGAAGCCGACATAGAGGATGACCGCGACTCCGATGAGGGGCGGAATCCCTATGATGTCCGGACTAGAGTTGGATATCAAATGGAGCACGCCCCACTTAGAGACAGAGTCGTAAGTTTTCTTGCATTTGTCAAAGTTATTTCCATTTGCACCCTAGACCCTAACATATATCTTCTCACGCTTTCAGTCGAGAGAGCTCCTCAGGAGTGTGATGAAATGGGGCATGCCCTCCAAGCTCCGAGGGGTGGTGAGGACACGGAGAACACACTCCGCAATGTTTTAGAGGTAAAATTTATTTAGCACTTTGCATTACTTGAGTTATGCCTAACAACTTCTTTTTTTTTGAAATGCAGAAAGTTCGTCAAAGGTGCCGGAAACTTGCAGAAAGATTAGGTTGCAGGTCGGTTGGATTGGACGACGTGTACCAACCGCGGAGACTACCACCACCACTACCTCAATCCGCGCGTCCAAGTACCGCTCGACACTCCATCAGGATAGAAGAGCGTGAAGGAGTTGGTGGCTCGTCGTCGTCACGCATTACGCAAGGGAGGGTAAAGGGGAAGGCGCCGGCTCCACCTAGCGACGATGATGACGACGAGGACGAGGAGGATGAGGACTACGTCGCACCAGACGCTGAGGAGATAGACATGTCGCAGCTTCCCGACGCGCCTCAGGGGACGCAACCCACGCAATACAACTTGCGATCCACTCGGGCAGCGAAAAAGAGGTAAAATGAGCTTACCATTCTTAAATGTTATTTGATTTCCCTTATTTTGTTTTTAAAATGTTTTAAACATTGGATTTTCAAATGTAGGTACACTCCGGGCTCGCAAGCAATTCGGTGCCAACGGAAGAAGTGATTTGTATGAAGTTAATCTATTGGTTGGTAGTATGACATATGTGGTGCACTTTGTGATATAAAATGTGATGTACTATGTGAGGACTATGTGATGGACTTTTGACATTGTTTGATGTGTGGAATATAGGATGGACTTTTGGCATTGTTTGATGTGTGGGATATGTGATGGACTTTTGGCATTGTTTGATGTGTGGGATATGTGATGGACTTTTGGCATTGTTTGATGTGTGGAATATGTGATGGACTTTTGGCATTGTTTGTTTTAGTCGGTACGAATTTGTGAATTGTGATTTGAATTGCGAACTATGAATTGGTACATTTGTGCAATATGGATCTTCAATTTGCAGGGAAGCAGAGGGAGGCGCCAACCACCCTGGCGCCGCGGTTGGGGAGGGCGGCGCCAGCCAGTGCCGCAAGGCAGAAGGGGTTCGGGCTGGGGGAGGGCGGCGCCAGCTACCCTGGCGCCGTGGTCCATGAGGGCGGCGCCAGCCGAGGCCCGGAGGCAGAAGGGCTTCGATGTGGGGAGGAGGGAGGCGCCAGCCACCCTGGCACCGCGGTCTGGGGGGGGGGCGCCAGCCGTTGCCCGGAGGCAGAACAGACTTGGCGAAAATTTTGAGTGGGGAGAAAGTTTTTTCAGGGGTTTATTTGTAAAATAAGTTTTCAAAAAGACCAAAATGTAAAAATTTCAGACAACGACTACATGCTGGCGAACTCAAGAGCAGCAGTGAGGGAAGCCAAGGCATTGGCACTTGGCAGAACAAAGCTGGGTCGAGGAGGACATTGATATCGGGGTTGAGTAGATTAAATTAGACTTGAAAAATAGGGAATTGCCAATGAGTTGATATATTTGTCAACAAACATAGTTTAATATATTGTAGGCCAAAGACAAGCTATGTCAAAATCAACTTTCTGCTAATGTTTAACTGAGTTTTTAATTTCATTTTGAAAAGTGATTCACATTTGATGATGTCTCAAGTGCCTTTAGCATCAAGCTTTCCATTCTATTTCATTTGTACTCCACCTGTTCCAAGATTCTATTTGTCACAAAATATTCATATTTAAACTTTGACCATTTGTTTTTTCTTTAAAATTAAATACTTATAATATATCATATTATTAGGGCGTGAGCCTAACCTAAGCATTAATATTTGTTCATCATAGTCTAATCACTTAAAAATAGCCATGATCGAAGTTAAAACAACGCTTGTCAAACAAATAAAAAAGTATTTGGAAGCGGATATAGTTATTGCCTAGCCCGGTCTAGAACCTCACAGAAAATCACACCTAGTATATCTTGGAAAGCCAAATAAAGTGGCTAAATGAATTAATCGATTTTTCACCCAAGAATTTTATCAGAACCTTATTGACTTGAATTTTACAACAATTAAGAGTTCAGCATGACGCCTTTGCATAATAGCATAATAGTACCACATAAAAACCATGGTAGAATCTATTATAGAATTGCGCATTTATCGTGAAACATTTTGAAATCAATATTTGGTCAAAATTTCTTATGTATACATTAAAACTTAAAAAAATCCAGTACTCTAAAAAAAACTGTAATTCTCGCTAGACAAAAATCGTCGCGTCCCTATGACCCATGGGCCCTTCCACAATTTCGCTCACGCGCGAGAAAATCCCGCCCCGTGCTCGTCTCTTCGCGCCCAGATATTTCACCACGTCAGCAATCCGCGCCGAAACGCATCCCACCCGTTCACCGCAAACAGCGGCGAACGACACGAATCCTTCCACGTCATCGATCCGCGCCGCATGCTTTCCACCAATCAGGGCGCACATCCCCTCTTCTATAAAACCAATCGGCCCCGTCTCCTCCTCTTCCCAACCGCAAATCTTGCGATCCACACACAGCAAAAGAACCAGCACCGTTTCCCCTTACCGAGAAGAAGAGAGCAGCATCCATGGCGCCCAAGGCGGAGAAGAAGCCGGCGGCGAAGAAGCCCGCGGAGGAGGAGCCCGCGGCGGAGAAGGCCGAGAAGGCCCCGGCCGGGAAGAAGCCCAAGGCGGAGAAGCGGCTCCCCGCCGGCAAGGGCGAGAAGGGCTCCGGCGATGGGAAGAAGGACCGCGCCGGGAGGAAGAAGGCGAAGAAGAGCGTCGAGACCTACAAGATCTACATCTTCAAGGTGCTCAAGCAGGTCCACCCCGACATCGGCATCTCCTCCAAGGCCATGTCCATCATGAACTCCTTCATCAACGACATCTTCGAGAAGCTCGCCGCCGAGGCCGCCAAGCTCGCCCGCTACAACAAGAAGCCCACCATCACCTCCCGCGAGATCCAGACCTCCGTCCGCCTCGTCCTCCCCGGCGAGCTCGCCAAGCACGCCGTCTCCGAGGGCACCAAGGCCGTCACCAAGTTCACCTCCGCTTAGGCTCTTAGGCTTCTCGTTCCCATTTCTCGCCTTGCTGCTAATGGTAGTTGTGGTAGGTTGGAATTTTGGATGGTATGGTACTGTGCTGTAGTTATTCTGGCTTTTGACTATCTTGGGTTCATGTAAGAAATATCCTGGTGGATTTAGGACAATATTGTTATCTGGATCTGGTAAAGTAGTAATTATGATGGCTTAATCTACTTGCCTTTTACATGTTCTGAATTATTCACCTGTCGCCTCTAATCCTTTGGTTTGGTACGATAATCTGCTCCTGCGCTGTCTTTGCCTATCTGAATATTATGTCTTAAATTTCCTATCCAGAGCTTCATTGTGGCTGTATTTCATTTTCATTTAGTGCATGTTTCGATGTTTAATTTGTACTCCGTATATGTTGTGAAGTCTGGCAGTGAATCTGGGCGCTGTTTGATTTCATGGTTTTAAAATTTTTGATGTCCTGATGTTATGCGCGTGGAACGGGGGAACCGATAACTTCACGATGTTGCGCGCGCTCTGAAAAAAAATTGCCGCTTAATCGCGCCGATTTTTTTTGCCCCCTGCTACTGGTGTTGCGCGTTTTGTGATTTGTGCAGTTTTCAAATTTTGGTTCTGCCTTGGCGGGATCTGAATTTGTAAGCACAGTTTTTACGCCTATTGCTGCTCCAATTTGGGGACCCGCTGGCCGTGCAGTGCTTCAGGCGCTGTTTGGATGGAGGCTAACTTTACCATAGCTCGATTTGTCATAACTGTGGCAAGCCACACAAAGTGTAGCCAATAATTTGTTGGTCACAACTATGGCAAACTCGGCCAATGTGCTAGTAAAGTGTGGCTTGACTCAACTGCGGCACGCAACCAAACACTAGCCTGAAAAATTGTGGCACGTCTAAGGTTTGGTGTGGCAAACTGAGGCCACCAACCAAACAACCCTTCAGTTTTTTTCCAAACTTACAACTTTCCATACACACGCAACTTTTCTATCACATCATATCAATTTTAACCAAACTTCCAAATTTCAATGTGAACTAAACACAACCTAAATAAGCCGAGAATTACATCTGAATTCTAAATACTACTGTTTCTCATGAAATGTTCCGGCGCGAATTCACTTTTGATTTTGGTGTGTGCAAGCATGCCAATTCAAATTTTGGCTGTGTTTAGATAAAAAAGTTGAAAGTTTAGAAAAAAAGTTAAAAATTTATGTGTGTAGAAAATTTTTAAATATGATGTGATGGAAAGTTATAAGTTTGGGCTAGTTGGGGTGAACTGAACACGGTCTTTAGAGCTTTTGATTTCGAATTCTGGCCGATGGTTCTATCTGCTCGTGCTTGCAGTGCAGGCAGGCGAGAACTTGTGCTGTAAGATTCGTGCAGGAGGATAAGGCGATCCCATCTCGTCTTCCTCCTCCAAAACCCAAGCCCCCTTCTCTTCCTCTGCTCGCTTTTCCCACCGTCTCCAAGCCCAATCCAATGGCTTCCTCTCTCCTCCGCGCCTCGCCGCTCTCCCTCCTCTCCCGCCTAAAGCCACTCAACCCTAGCCCCACCGCCTCGCACCTCCGCCGCCTCCTGCTGCTCTCCACCGCCTCCTCCACCTCGTCGGCCTCGTGCTCGCCGTCTCCGCTCCGAACCCTAGCGGCCACCGACGCGGCGACCCCGCCGTCGGATGAGGATGCGGCGGCAGCGCCCGCGGCCGAGGCGAAGCTCGAGAGGCTGCAGCCGCTGCAGTGGCCTGCGAGGGACGCGCTGTGCGGCGAGCTCGGCGCCGGTGACGCCGGCCGCCGCGTGCGCCTCTGCGGCTGGGTCGCTCTCCACCGCGCCCACGCCGGCCTCACCTTCCTCACCCTTCGTGACCGATCTGGCACGGTCCAGGTGAGTCGCTGTTAGTGATAGACTGATGCTGATAATTTTGCGGTTTTGTTTGTTGCCCATATGTAGTAGCTGCGAGCCTGTGATTCTAATTGTTGCACGCATGTGTATTGTTGTTTGATCGTTCTCGTTAGTGATTACATTAATCTACATGCTAATGCTCTAGATGGAGTACTTTGTAACAGCTGGTGGTTCCACATTTTTATTGCTCAATATGTGTCATCGGGAATGGTCAGTTGTATTGTCAAGTTAATGACGTATAATAGTATTTGTAGCACTGACATTACCTACTGTTTTCCTGTTCTATTGAGTGGCTTTAGCAACGTTTGCAGATACAATTCCCAATAAACTGATGTTGAGTGATCTAATAACCTATGAAAACAAAATGAAGTCATATAATCGCATCAATTTGTAATGTTATTGGGAGTTGATTTGTTTTTTCTTTCTGTAGTGATTGGTAGACTGATAAACATCTATAAGATAACATGGTCTTATCAGTCATTGTTCTCTCTGTGTAGGTGACAACTTTGCCAGAATATCCAGAAGTTTATGCTGTGGTGAACAAGCTAAGAGTAGAGTCGGTGGTTGCGGTCGAGGGGGTTGTTCGGTCACGCCCAACAGAAGCCATCAACACAGATATGAAGACTGGGGCTATAGAGGTATTGACTGGTTGTATGTTACTTTATTTTGCAGTTTAGAGAGAGAAGCTTGAGATGATATGTCAAGTGAAGAATTTGAAATTCAAACTATCTAGTACAGAAATTCCACACTTTCAAAGTTTGCTGTTCATATGTATGGAACATATAGATGCTATAAGAGCTAATATATAGGATAAGGAATAGCCCGTGCAACATTATTTGTAATTCTAACACTTCTTTTCTTTAATTGTTACGGACTTCCTGAATTTTTTTATTGTGTTCCTCCATACAGCAAAATTCTCTCTAACTATGATATTACATGCTGACCTATGTAGGTTGCTGCCGATAATATATATGTGCTGAACTCAGTAACTCGTTCATTGCCTTTTCCAATCACCACTGCTGATACTGTAAAAGAGAAGTTTCCAGAAGAAATTAGACTGAGGTAAAATACATTGTTATCTGCACTCTTTTTATGCTCATATATTAAGTATCCTGAAGAAAAGAAATACTAGTATTGAATACCTCAAATATGGTGGTTGATTGTTGGTTAACGCCTGATTAGGCTTGTTGAATACATGCATAAATGGGATTACATTGCACATTCAAAGTTGTGCATAAGATTTTAGGTGCCAAAATAATACTTAGGTTGCGTTATGACACTAACTACTGGGACACAACATGTTGATGTGTTAACCCATTTTCTGGGGAGTCACATGCTTACCCTGTGAATAGTGGCTTTGGAGATACTGTGGAACATGGCATATTCATCATTCACTCCATTAGGGTTGCAATCTCTTTGTTTATTAATCATTCACTCCACTTACTGATTTACGCTGAGCTATGGCCATTGCTATATTATATGGATCTTTGTTCTTCCAAGGTTCCAATATTTTTTCACTAGATCGATATATTGACGGTCATTATGAAGGCTGGCATATTCAGTTTAATTTGGAATTTTCTACCATCATTTGGATTATGCTAGCGTATAGGAATGTTTTTAACTGCATACTGCTGTTAAACAGCCCTTTACTCTGTTGCAATACCATGTCATGACATTCTGCAATCCTGACCACAAATTTGTTCCAGATTTAACCATCCTTGCCAGAAGATGTACATTTTCTGTGTTTGCCAGCCCTTTACCTGTTCTCTTTGCCTTCTTTCAAGATTTTAGGTGACCATTATGCCTGAATCTGTTTATATAATGTTTTTAATAGTTTGCCTAAAGCATTTTTCCCTGTTCTCAATGTCTTCTTTCACAGAGGCGACCATTGTACTTGAATATAGCTATATCATGGGTTTTAAGTTCCATATATTAAGGACCGATCCTTTTCTTTAACTTCCATATTTGTAAATGTATAGATTCCGGGTGCTGGACTTACGCCGACCACAAATGCAGTCAAACTTGAGGTTGCGCCATAATGTTGTTAAGCATATTCGTCGATTCTTGGAGGATAGACATGATTTTGTTGAGGTATGCTGTATACCAGTTATATACTCATTAATTACTTCATGCTGAGTTTGCACCACTAACATAATCTGCCTTTGGCTATATGCTTGTCATTTTGTTCCACTATGGAATGCAATATATCCAAGTAGTCTGGTCCTATAGATGAACGGAAATTTTTCAAGATGGCAAAATACTTTCTTTTCGATGCAGTGCCAGCAGTAGAGAGAGCAAGATACTTGCTTTCATGATGTAATGCCTGAAGGTCATGTTGCGCCTTGGGCTTAGGGCTCTAATTCCAATTTTAATCATCATCTATTTTTTTTTTACAGAGTGCATGTATACCTTGTTTGCTTTGTACAGGAAATGTTTTTTTAATCATTTCCCGTACAATTTGCTAGTTAAAATAACTTGGATCAGTTGAAATAGATGGGTCATGTATGCCTTGTTTGCTGTTGTATCTCCTTTACAACGAGTCATTAGAATATAAGACATCACAATGACTAATAATATCTTAGTACCTTGCAATGCCTATAATGTCTGTATCTGTTATTGTTTCTATTGTGTCTGATCCAAAGTTACCGCATGTTCCAAGGTAGATTGAGACTCCAGTTTTATCTAAGTCTACACCAGAAGGTGCTCGGGACTATCTTGTCCCATCGAGAGTTCAGGTAAGTTGTCTGTAACTATTTTTCACTTAAACAGACAATTATAACATGTTTATTTCTTCTGTTGAAAAATGCGCAGTGTTCTTTCCTTCACTTTTATTCGCGACAACTTTCAAAGACCTAATTTCCCAAATCATATTTGGGTTCACTGTTGTAATAATTGCTTTCTCAAATATCAATTGTCTTACCATCGTTAAGCACAATTATCTTCCAGTAGATGAATGTAGTTAATTTCCTTTATCTCCTTGTTTTTTCCAATTAAAAGAAAAGCTTTATGGCTAGAGCTAACTTTTGAAAACTGCAATAAACATATAAGTAAGAACCTTTTTTTGTAAGACTTCCCTTGTGCCTACTCCCTCCGTTTCATATTATAAGACTTTCTAGCATTGCCCACATTCATATAGATGTCAATGAATCTAAACACATATATATGAATATGGGCAATGCTAGAAAGTCTTATAATATGAAACGGAGGAAGTACGTTTTTGTGGGGATACACTACATTCTACATTTCTTTTGCATTCTCTGCTGGGTTTATTTTACAATTACGAAAGTACAACTCTATTAAGTATCATAATTATATATCTAGTGCTTTTTGGTGGTAGGTCTAATCATTCTGCAGTGAATTTTTGTAACTTCTTCAAATAAGAGCTTCATGTTCCCCTGATATCCTCCAATATGGTTTTTGAAGCCAGGAATGTTCTATGCTCTTCCTCAAAGCCCTCAGCTGTTCAAGCAAATGTTGATGGTCTCTGGCTTTGAAAAATATTATCAGATTGCAAGGTTAGTAGGTACAACATTTTGAAGGATGTTTGTTTCTTGGATATAATTTTTCTTCCAGTTATCTTACAACTCTACATGAGTTGCTCTATATTCTCTGTTGCACAATCTCTTTTCCCCTGTAGCCTGTTTAGCTGGGTTCTTGATCTTTTCCCGTTTGCATGAATATTCTCAATATAAATTGCTCACTGTACACTGCTCAGTTCCTGGAATATATTACTCCCTCACTCCCAAAATAAGTTAGCCTAGTACTACGAATCTGGACATGAGCATGTCCAGATTCGTAGTACTAGGATGTGTCACATCCCGTACTAGGTTAACTTATTTCGGAACAGAGGGAATATTATTGAACCAGTCAAACAATCATCTCCAATGCTGCTCTGCAATATTGTTCTTGATTCATTGAACCACTTCATAAAAGGTGTTTCCGAGATGAAGATCTGCGTGCAGACAGGCAACCAGAATTTACACAACTTGATATGGAGATTGCATTTACATCAATGGAAGATATGTTGAAGTTGAATGAAGAATTAATGAGACATGTAAGTTGGTTTTCAAATACTTAACTTGTTTCCTCTATCTTTTTAGTTAATTTCGTATTTGAGTTAGCATTGTTCTTCACCCCTGTCTATTAGTAAATACCGACAGTACTAGCTATGCCTGAGACGTTTGAACACATACCCCTATATATAAAAAAAACCTTCTTCCGTGCAATGTAGACAAGTGCCTCCTTGCATGAGCCATCACGCGTGTGCTCCTGGCTGAGCCTCCTCCCCCTCTACCTGGCCAGGTTTTGCTGCTGGTTCTGGGCCCCAGGCCCCAGCCTTAATTTCATGGGCTCAATTCCCATGACAAGACTGTAGGTCTGTCACTGGTTCCGTCATCTAGCTATTGTACATCAGATCGTTAGTAGTAATCAACCTCTTAATTCGTTAGTTTATTGCTCAGAAAATATGTTATTATTTCTTTAACTATTGCTCATGGTTGATTGAATTATGGATATTCATATCACAGATATTCCAAGAGGTTGGTGATATCAAGCTGCCAAATCCTTTTCCAAGGCTAACCTATACGGAGGCAATGAATCGCTATGGAACGGATAGGCCTGACCTTCGTTTTGATTGGCAGCTGAAAGATGTGAGAACCTTTATCCTTTCTGAATGGCCCATGTTACTGTGATAACTAAAATAATAAATACGCAGCTAGCACTATCGCTTCATCCTTTTCTTACTGTTAAAATGCAGGTTAGTGATGCATTTTTGGGCAGTAGCTTCAAGATTTTTGCAGATACATTAGAAAATGGGGGCGTCATCAAGGCATTATGTGTGCCTGGTGGTGCCAAAGAATTTTCAAATACTGACCTAAAGAAAGGAACTGTCTACACTGAAGCTTCCAAAGCTGGAGCCAAGGGCCTGCCTTTTCTCAAAGTTATGGACAATGGTAAAATAATTTTTGCACTCTTTTGGTTGATAAACCTTTTGGCCTGGCCAATGGATTTGTTTTGTGTTTTAATTGGTCTGCTACTCACAGGAGAGCTTGAAGGAATTGGTCCACTCGTGTCAAGTCTGAAACCTGAAAAGAAAGAGCAGTTGTTGAAACATCTAGATGCAAAATCAGGTGATCTTATCCTGTTTGCACTGGGTGAGCAATCAGCGGCTAATCGAATTCTTGGCAGATTAAGATTATTTATTGCTCATAAGCTGGAAGTGATAGATACAGTAAGTCTGAATATGAATGCTATTTTTCTTGTTGTGAATATGTTTTTATGTGTACTCAGGGCATATTGAGATTCTGTGCCTCTTTGCCTTTCTGTATTACCTTCTGAGAACATTCCTGATCATCTGCTTTAGTTATGTTCCTGATATCTTCATCTACATTTTCTGTTTTCTTTATGCTAGTCAGCACATTCAATTCTTTGGGTGACGGATTTTCCAATGTTTGAATGGAACAGTGATGAGCAGAGATACGAGGTTAGATTTTCTTCTATGTATCTTCTTTCAAAAATTACAACTAATTACTCCTTCACTCTTTTCCAAAACCAGAATGGATACTCTTTAAGCATAGCTGTATCACACTATTTAAAGAACTGCCATTTTTGCTGACTGCTCAGACTTCAATTATTTTTTAGAATGTTGATTGTAGTAGTTACTAAAGTACACCATTAATGTACATTACTAAATTAGGATACTGAGTTATATTCTTCAAAAAGGAAATAACATACTGTATAGTATCACCAGAATGCAGACCATTGGTTAATGATGTCTGAAATTTGTTAATGGCATGCGAACAGGTTATAGTATTAACAAACAAATTTAAGGGCCAATATCAGATAATAGACTCTTTTTGGTACTTCCTCTGGTCACAAAAGAGGACATTGACAAGTCTCCAGAATGCAAATTTGATTGCAATGTCACAGAAGGTTTGAGGCAAACATACACAGTTTTAGATGTTCAATCTAAATTTTCATAGGGATACCAATAGCAAAATTTACAAAATGGGTAATCAGCTTACCAATTATCATGGATTGCCATTAATGCTTACAGTGAATGAGCATTGCTCTCCTGAACAACTGAGATGGAGCAACAGTTAAATTTAAGAAATTTAGACACTGGTAAAACAGAGAATTGACATGTAACTCAAAGTAAAGATTGTCTTGCGTTTTGCGTGCTCTGAGCATCTCCATTGTTCTCATAGGCACTACACCATCCTTTCACTGCACCAAATCCTGAAGATATGAATGATCTACCATCAGCTCGAGCCTTGGCTTATGACATGATTTACAATGGAGTGGAGGTACTTTCACTGCATCAAGTTTCTTGCATGTACCTTGTTCAGTACATACTAGTTCAGAAAAGGGTCCAAGGTTGCACATGCTCTTTTACATGATTTATACAGTAGAAAATTAAGCACATATTCTCCTTGATGCAAAATCTTGTGTAAGCATTGAAGCATAAGTCTTAGTGTTGGGGCTGAGGTATCGTAATGCATGTGGATTGTATCCATACATGGCACATGCTCTTCAACATTTATTGAAGACATTCTTTTAGTTTAAATATGGATTATGATAACACTATAGCCCTTTCTACAAGTCTATCTGTATTTTGTTGTTCATTGGAATGTGATTTAAAATCTCAGATGCTAAATACTCATCTCAAATTGACCATGACAGATAGGTGTTAAATTAATTCGTAAGACTGGTTGGCTGGTTTCTTTTGAGTTTAGACCCTTTTTCTGTTATAATAGCCAATGAAACAAGGTGTGCAGAGTCTGATCTGACACATCAATAGTTGTGTATCTTTATATGTACTGGAATTTATGTAAAGATCTATGTAGAAAATCATAACATGCATCTTTTTTGCTCTGCATGTTATAAATATAGATTGGAGGAGGCAGTTTGAGGATATACAAAAGTGATGTACAACAAAGGATTTTTGAGATCATCGGTATCTCACCTGAGCAGGTATTATATTTGACACTTCATACCTTTGAGAGTACCATGCTTTCAATTTTCAATTTGTAGATTGATCGATAATTTTTTTAAAAGTAATTAATGTTATGCTGAGATGAAAAAAGAGCATTAGGCCATATGTGCATGCTTTTTATTCACTGGACATGTAATGGCATAATTGTGAAGAAATACCTCCAGATTTAGATTGTCTGAGACTGTAGTCTTGTTTTGTGTGGCAAAGGTGCATGCTGTCATTCATAAGCCAGTGTTTTTATCTATAGCTCAATTCAAGCATGCCTTAATATTCAAGGTAAATGATCATAAATTATGCTGGATGCATCTAGAAAGGTTCAATGTTGAGTGTCAAGACTAGAGAGTAAAGAAACATCAAATGCAGTGATATAGTACCTGGCAGTTTATTACCATAATATCCTACTGTGATTCGTTAAAAAAAAAATCCTACTGTGAGTTTTGAGTACCTGATGTCACTTCTTTTCATTATTAGGAGACATTGGATGCAGGAATTATGTAAAAAATACCAGTATTTATCCATTCTATTCAAACTTGTTAATATAGAAAACATGCTGTACCTTTTGCATTTTGCTGAGCTCTAAAATACCGAAATTGCAATGCAGGCAGAGGAAAAATTTGGCTATCTTTTAGAATGTTTTGACATGGGTGCTCCTCCTCATGGTATGCTATGTTCAACCACTGAACTTCATGTACATATTTTTGGATTAGATTTGAGAATTTGGATCGCATACTGAACTTTCTGTTACTACTATATGCTTGTATGTTTCATTAAGACAGTATTTTTCCACAAACAAGAGCAATCTTTCAAATCAATCCTACTGAAGTAATTGTTTCTTTTTATAACCACACCATCAGATTTTGGACAGCATATTGGTTCTAAGATGCTTTAATAAATGCAAGCATTAGTGATATGCTTCTTGCGTATTCAAGAAAAAAAATGTCAGCGTTTATACTTGTACCTTCGTATTGCCATGTACTCATGTGTTATAGAATGTCTAGTTCCATTCTGCTTCTAGTTTTGGAATGTTGAGCTCGAATTCCACCTAATTTTTATACCATGGCAGGAGGAATTGCCTATGGGTTAGATCGTTTGGTGATGCTTTTGGCTGGTGAAAATTCAATCCGGGATGTGATTGCTTTCCCAAAGACGACAACTGCTCAATGTTCACTCACCAAAGCGCCATCTCCTGTGGATCCACAGCAATTGAAGGATCTTGGCTTCCGTACGTGAAGTGAGTGCACTGTTTGTAACAAGGTTTGAGTTATATAGGAACATCCATTGTTTACACCGGGTACCCAACCTGTCGCAGGCTCGCTGCACATTCACCTTTTGCGAATGTGCTTCTGCTCTTGAGAAATTTTGACCATGGATAGGCTGGTTGTCCATCTCTTCAGAAAGTTTAAAGCAGATAAATTTCGTCGTGACTATTGTCGGATAGCTTGTCAAGTGCCCAAGCTATTTGGCTGTTGAGTTACACTGATAAACAGTAGAAAAAATTGGATGAGGCAATTAAAAATAACTTGAGTAAAAAAAAGTTGTATGTGCTGTTCGTTGTTTATAAAGCCAAGTTAGTAAAATGTCCTCACCAACGTTTTCGTTGGCAAGGAACCAGCAAGTCAAGCTTAAGAGTAGTTTGGGCATCTATAATGTAAACCACTGCTAGGGTGCCCTTACTAACTGAGGGTACTCTAATGGAGGATACCTTTGGATAAAATCTGAAGCAAACTGGTGAGGGTACTATATCCCACAATGGGTGTCCTGGCCCAAGGTAGCCTAGTACAAAAATTCCGCCCATACCCCTCAGCTCAGTGACCTCTTCCTCTCCTCTTTCTCATTTTCTCGTCTCCTCTGCCCACCGTCTCCTCTTCCGATCTCTCCCTCTCTCGGTCGATGGCGAGCGCCGCGCGGTGTGGACGACGGCGACAGATGCGTGGGGTGGCCGACGACGACGGGCGTGCGGGGTGGCCGACGACGTCGGTTGCCAGATCCCCTCTCCCTCCGCCTGTCGACTCCGCCGCGGGGTCGTCGCCGTCGGAGTGGTGGCGGGGCGGCCAGATCCGCCCTGGGCTTGCTGGATCTGGCCTCTGGCAGCGACGGCGGCGGCTTGCCGGCGAGGCCAGCGCTCGGTCGCCCTCCTCCCGCTCCCCTCTCTCCATCCAGCCATCGCCGACGGAGCTCATCGGCGCCGTTGCCGACCGCCTTCGTCCTCCTGCTCTCCCTCCTCTTCCTTTTCCTCTTCCACATCACCATCTCCCACGGCCGATGGAGCGGATCGACGAGCGGGCGGTGCCGTGGGAGAAATGTGAGGAGGCGAGCATAGGAGGGGGATTTGAGGGGAGCAACGAGGAGACGGGAGTCTGCAGCGGGTCTCCTCCCAGGGGCGAGGGCCGGCTCCCTACGAAAAGCGGGTGCTCCTTGCAAAGAGCTGCGTCCCCCTACGAGGCGCCATGCTCCTAGATGGGGAGACGGCTCACGCTGAAAAGGGGACGGGAGGGAAACGACCGATTGCGAGGGGACGGGCTGAAGGCACCCATTGTTGATGGCCTTAGCCCTTAGGTCATGTATGCCTGACAGATGACTGATGACGGATGGTAAGTTGAGGTTTTGTGATGTATTGCTCGTGTGTGTCCATGCATCCCAGCTACAAGGAGTATCGTCTTTTATTTTGCTTTTATACCTTTAGACTTCATTATACTCAAGTATCTACTAAAGGCGTTCACAGTGGATTTGCGTGGCGTTCAGCCTCGCTCTCCCACATCTGTAAAGGAGAAAGTCATAAGTCACGTTTGCTTTTGGGCCCACTAAAATAAAGTTCTTGTGTTTAAATTTTGCCGCTGGTTCTTGGATAGAAACTAGTAGTACTAGTACTCATTTGGGTGAGAGAGAGATGAAAAATGAAAAGTTTGCCACCGGTGGGACCCACTATTAGTACTTGTACTGTGAAATATGAAGCTTATGAGATTTTTTGTCTACATGACATATAAGGAACAATAAAATCGGTGAATAAACGCCCTAAGTTCGATCGGGCATGATCGGGTATGGCTGTATTGATGGATGATGGTTCAGCTCGAAGGTGTACTTGTAGCGAACTACTCGTATGTGTGGCTGTGTGCAGTTACTAGTTTGGTGTTTGCCTCGGTTGCATCTGAGGGGATGCTTGGGACAGAGGGGCTAAACGGACTTATGGTTTGAGAGCTCTCTCCCAAACACCCCCTGAATATCTGATTACCGACCAATTTTCCGAAAAAAAATAGAGCCGTAAAAACTCTTTTGCAGTTTGCTTCCGCTCAGAGGTTGCTTCCCAGCAAAATAAAACTCGTCATGCGTTCAGTTCGTGCGCTCATCACGCACTAACGCTGCTGTTGTATTTACACCAGGGTTTACGATTTCGACATGCCCTTCCGTTTCGGGTACCGGCAGAATTCGAAATTTCGCGAAATCCAGTGGAAAACCGGTAAATTCCGAACAAATTTCATAAACCAAAATTTGAATACAAATTTCCTAAGTTGCCGACAAGTTCTCGAAAACTGGTCGGTTTTAGCGAAATTCCGATCGAAATCAGTAATTTGTAACGGAGTTAATTTGCTGAAATTCTTTTTTTTTCATGATGTAAGTTTTAGTAAATACACACAATACATCATTTTTTTTTCAAAAATTTATATCCTAATAAGTTCTATGAATATCATAGTATTTATAAGATTTTATTTTATTTTTTCTTTTTTTATCAATTTAAATTTGAATTTGGATGAAACTCCTCGAAATCTCAAATGGTTTCTACTTTCGAGCTTCATCGAAACGTCGAAATTTCGCGAAATCCGGTCGAAATCGTAAACCCTGATTTGCACCCACGCACTGTAATAATAATAAATGTGTAATAACACAAGTACCAGTATCTGTCTTCTCTCACTGTACGACGCCCTCTCGCGTCACCTCATCTCAAAACCCACTACCCGCTGTACCGCACGTAGAAGGCGAAGAAACTACTTAGGCCCCCATTTAGTTTCCTAAATTTTTTTTTCAAAAACATCACATCGAATCTTTGAACACATGCATAAAGCATTAAATATAAATGAAAAAACTAATTGCACAGTTAGGGAGGAATTCGTGAGACGAATCTTTTGAATCTAATTAGTCCATAATTAGCCATAAGTGCTAATGACGGAGACAAACATTAATTTATACTCCCCCTATCCCTATGATACAAGGGATTTTGACTTTTCGCTTTTACTGTTTGACTACTCGTCTTATTCAAGAAATTTATACAAATATAAAAAATAAAAAGTTGTGCTTAAAGTACTTTGAATAATAAAGAAAGTCACAAATAAAATAAATAATAATTTTAATTTTTTTAAATAAGACGAATGGTCAAACAGTACAAGAAAAAGTCAAAATCCCTTATATTATGGGACGGAGTAGATAATTTTTTATACATTTATTTATAACGACTTAAAAACAAATATTAAAAAAAACGTTGTAGATATCTTAAAATCAACTTTTAAATTAAATTTAAAAATTCAAATTCAATGGCCTATTAGACCTAACGATTACTAGGCTCGAAGAGGCGCTGCCTCTCGTGTATCGCCGACCATAAGTAGCACGAGCAGGCGGCCGCCGCCGAGACATGTGCTGCTCAGAGCCTCAGATCACCCACCCGCTTGCTGAAGCGCTAGTACTAGTGTACTACCAGTAGTAGTGTAGGCGGAGAAAAGCAGTTGGCAAAGCTCGCGCAATGGCAGCCTCCAGCACCACCACCGCCGCGCTGAGCATGAAGCTGCTCGTCGACACCAATGCCCAGCGAGTGCTGTTCGCGGAGGCGAGCAAGGATGTCGTCGACTTCCTCTTCTCCCTCCTCGCGCTGCCTGTCGGCACGGCCGTCAAGCTGCTCGGGAAGGACTCCATGGTCGGCTGCGTCGGTAACCTCTACGCCAGCGTCGAGAGGCTGGACGATACCTACGTCCAGGCCGACGCCGCCAAGGACGCGCTGCTCAGCCCCGTCGTGGTCTCGCCGGCGGCCAGCTCCAACACCTCCGTCCTCCGGTTGCCGGCGCCGTCTTCTGCGCAGCCCAAGAGCTTCTTCAGATGCCACAACACCAGCTACAGCGCCTGCAGAAGCTACGTGACGAACGCGAGCGGTACGAAGTGTCCTACCTGCCACAGCCAGATGACAGCGGCATGCACCTATGTTGCCGGCGGCCAAGATCAGAACACGCAGAACGCCGCTGCCGAAGGGGCCAAAGGAGGAGGGTTCGTGCAGGGCATCGTGACGTACACGGTGATGGACGACCTCACCGTGTCGCCCATGTCGTCCATCTCCAGCATCACGCTGCTCAACACGTTCGCCGTCAAGGACCTGGGCGCGCTCAAGGAGAAGACAGTGTAGCCAGAAGACCGTGCAGCTCGGCTACACTGAGGTGAACCTACTAATTAATCATCATTCATCAGTCAT